>NC_080195.1:3440000-5870000 GCF_030028045.1 Hippopotamus amphibius kiboko | reverse complement strand
TGTGCACGTGTAGATGCTGATATCGTTAAGTGGACATTTAGTGTGAATGAGAAGTTACTAATCAAGGTATCATTTCTTCAAGAATTTAAAATAATTCAATATTGGATTCCATCCTCTTGGTAAAACACTGACGTAAACTTCGGAATGTCATGTTATTCCTGTAAGTCAAATGCTTACGTTAGAAATAAGTAATGTGGTCCACCCTCTCCTCTACAGTAGGAATGTGTGTGTGTTCCTTGTAATTATAAACTCTTTGCTGGGAGGCCCTTGAAGAGATAATCCTGTATCTCCTCTGCATAGACCCACCAGGAGGTAAGAGCCTTTGAAGGACACACCCATATTTTCTGCATAACTAAGAAAATGTTCTCCATTGACTTCTGTCACACACACACACACACACACACACACACACACATGTCTGTTTCTTTTTGGGTGTTGTTATTGAGTGTAAAGGGATAATTCAGGATACCGGCAAGGCATTAGTTGGCTTTAGAAGAAGAAGAGGGTTGGCTGAAACTAGTGTAGAACAAGAACAAATGCAGATATTATACAATAAGAAGCTTTTCTCCAGCAAGTCTATCTGGAAAAGATGAAGGAGCTTAAGATTATTTTCACCTATACCTATCTTCATAAGAAATAGCAATGTGTAGAGAAAAATTTTAAAAATAAACCCAATTAAAAATAAATTAAAATAATAAAAAACAGACTCAATACCCTGAGCCCAGGAGACATCTGTAAATTCTTGATAGTCATAATAAAATCAGACATAAGTATTTAAAAGAAAATTAAGAGGAATTTCATGAATCCCTAGTTAACTCAAGATAATTTAGCTCTTGTGCAAAAAGCTACATGACTTCTTTAACCTCCATGTCACGATCTGAATGATCACGGATGACAATCACAGGCCGTGATCACTGACATCCTCTTGAGCTCTCCTAATAGTGGGTTTTAGAGAATGGGAGGAAGAGCAAATGAGAAATAGGTTGATGGGTGAGGCTGAACGTCTGCTGTCTTTGTAGAGATAAGAAAGTTGTTATCATGGAAACCCAAAATGGAGAGATAAAGACAAGACCAAAATAAGACTTTAGAAACTGAGAGATATTTCACATTTTTGGTCTTTGAAGAGGGAAAATTTTGCCATTTGAATGAAAGTACTGTTGAGGGTCAAGTGGGTCTGAGGTTGCTCAGCCTTGTGGCAGAAGGAATTTGAGAGACTGCTCCGTCTTCTTTACCCACCTTGGGGGGGGGTCCCATGACCTCTGTGTTGGAAGTGAGAGTTTTATTCAAGGAGAGAGATGTAGACTTGTATAGTTTTATATTCGTCTTGTTAAAGAATAATTATTCTGGCACTTGTTCAAGTCTGTTGCAGTAGAGGAGAGAGATGGGGTCCAGCTCTGAATACAGCAAAGACAGCTGGGGATCTGTAGCCAAGGAGCAGAGGGAGAGGGTCAGTGGATGGAAAATTATTTAAGAGGAGACATAAGGGTTAGGGGGATTCTTGCTAAACTGGCTTAATAGAATTCTTACTAAAGCAGGCCAAGGGTTTATACATCAAAGGTGGGGATGAGGAACTTGATGAAATATCAAGGGTGATCAGACACCAAGGGCAAAGGATTCTCTCTAAAATGATTTAACAGGATTCTTCTTAAAACAGGGCTAAACAGGCCAGGGTGAGGCCCAAGGACAAAACGTAGTTGGAAAGAGGGCTCGGAGGACCCTGTCTAGACCTTGATCACGCTGAGAGTCTTTGTCAGGCATGACTGTATCTGTGCATTATTTTATAGATGAAATTGCCTCTAAGCAATGGTCCCAACAAAGACTGGCTGCATAATTTGTGGGCTTTGGTGCAAAATGAAACTGTTCCATTGTAGTGCAAAAGATCTTAGGAAGGAACAACTTGGGCGTGGACAGGTACCCAGGGATGTGACTTAGGTCCATCATGGACCCACAGCAGATGCTGGAGGGACAGATGCATGTTGCAGAAAGTCCCACTGAGTACAGTCTCACAGACAATGTCAAGAAGATACTAGAAAATGAGAAGATTAATGCAGAAAAGTCATCACAACAGAAGGTAGATTTCCAGTCTCAACAAATCCTGCCTACCTGGATCAGACAATTGTGCCCTCTCTTATTACAGGGACTTGCTGTGCTCACAAAGGATGTCTTGCAAATCCCACTGAATTTCTAACATCATATCTTTCTTTAAAAAAGGCACAGTTTGAAGATTGAAACTGACTGAATGGGGAGAACAGAGACATTGGGTTGCTAATGTAGATTTACATGATTAAGAGACAGCCTTAGTTGTCATGATGCCCCCACCCTTTTTGGAAGTATAGTATGAGCGCCTTCAGGACAACAGAACTTATTTCCACAGTTGCAGAAGAGAACACATTTCCCTTATTTTGATTTAATCACCATACTTGTTTAATGAGCGTATTCTGTGCAATTTTTTCTCACATTGTCTTTAACTTTGTTTTTAAAATGACCTTCGAAATAAACTGTTACAACATCAGAAATAAAAATAAGCTTCAGCTTATTCCCTTTTCTCCAGAATACATCATGCCCATCTGGAATTCGTACTGTATTTGTACAAGATGTTTCTATTGGGAGAAAGCAGTTAAAGAATACACGAGAACTTTATGCATTATTTTTTACAGCTGTATGTAAATCTACAGTTATCTCCAAATAAAAGATTTAAGTTAAAAAAAAAAAACAATTTCTAAACAGTGACAGCAGAACATTGAACCAAGTGCTGGCTCTTCTGAGCACAGGAGTCCTGTGTGACCCCATGGACTGTCCATCCATGAAGCTGACCTGGGTCCCAACTTCTTGAGAGTAGGGTCTGCTAAAGCCCTGAATAAGTGTCTGTTGAAACAGAGACTCAGCTGGTTTAAGTAGTTTTGTGAGACTCACTCAGTGATAGAATTAGAATTACAAATGAGATGGTCCAATCCAGTGGGCCTACCAACTCACCACCTTATGCTCTGGTGGTGTGTGTGTGCTGGTGGGGGGGTGTTCCTCGGTAGGAGTCCAGTTCCAGATTCAGCTTTAGCACTTTCTGTGGCAGCAAGAAAAAGAATGTGGAAAGGAAAGATTTGGAGAAACTAAAGTTGTTGTTTGTTACTTCTTCTCTGCTTCTAGGTGAAATAATTCTCATGCTCTATATTTTGTTACACAGCTTTCATCTTGGAAATTCTGCATGTCAGCTTTGGCACATAAATAATTTTCCTAGAATTCATGGGTGTAGAGAGATTGACTTGTTTACTTTGTAGAGTTAGAGATGGAAAGCTTTCCTACTTGCAGATGGAGATCTATCATCTTTTTATACCTGCAGATAGTGTAGAGAATAGGCACATAGCTAATAATTTTGATAAACCTCAAATCAAAGACAAATTTGCATCAATTATTGTTAAGTAATCAATTAGCATTCTTATTATAATTAAGTTAGCAAATATTGGTGATTAAGAATGTCCTTTTTTCTTTTTTGCATAAAACTATTAACTCACATTCTTACTGAAGTATAACAAAATTGAACTATGATGACAGCTCTGAATCTTAAATTAAGTGTGGGATGTAGCATCATAGAGAAGAAAAGAGCTGAGCATGGAAATATAAAGAAATATGTTTATTCTTCTTATGGCCACTTAGCATGTAATGCTTGTATCAGATATCTCACTGGTGAAAAAAAAGTTGATAAGAGTATGTGCCCTTTCTCCTTTACATTGTGGGTTTCCGTGAAGACCAAATTCAATCACATAATGCCTTTAAAATCTATAGTCTAATATATATATGTATATATATATAAAATTTTAAATTGCATAGTCAAAATTATCTTACATAATTTAATGCTAAATTTGCTTTTGGAGGATCTTTTTAAATTTAGGAAGCCTTGGAAACATTATCTTAAAGAGCAGTTCTGTGCAAAATATTGTTATTACCTTAGAGAAACAGAGCTATTTTTCCAGAATTTTCTCAAATGTTTTATATATGCAAACCCCCAAAATACTAAACTCTAATTTTCAGAAAAACTGAGTAGAAATGACCATGTATGTCTCATATTATAAAATAATATTTTCTTCTGAATAAAAATTTATCTTGGCTACTTGTATATTCATGAGTGAGCGCTCTCTATGTTTTTAAAACAATATAGATCAACTGGATTTTGTTAAAACTATAAATAGAATGACATATGGAAACTGCAAAGTTTATATTTTGCACTCAATGTTAGTTTATATCTTGCACGCAATGTTAGTTTATATCTTGCATTTTATTTCTACATTTTCCAGAATCAGTAGAGAACCTGCTGATCTGTATATAACTGTTAAGAACATCGGCTTTTTAATCTCTGTTTTAAAAAGGGCTAGCATTATTTTATATGTTCATACATACTTATAATTTAGCATGTACATGAAAGATTCTTCCTTTTCTTGAAGATATGTCAGATAATTGAATGTGTAGGCCATGAGGCAGTGCAGAGGTGTGCTGGCCCTTTAATGCTGTTTCTGTTGTCATGGAAATAGGATTTTCAAGTAGGTTTATCTGCAGTGCTTTGCTTTTTATAGATTCCCGATCATTTTAAGTTGGTTTTAGACAACCATCCTTATCCTTTCAATAAAAACATCAGTCTCGACCAACTTTCAATGTTTTCCCCAATAAGATTTCTTAAAAACCTAGGAGTAGGGAGTGTGAGATATTCCAGGAGTATACATTACATATACACTAGGATTTGCTTAAAAAAAAAAAAAGAAAAGAAAAGAATTGTAATGGAAAACAGAAAAGCAGGATCCAGTTCCGATGTCAAGCTTCTAAAATGTCTGTCCCTCTCACACTGCTGTTAGTTGTGCAAGTACAGTTTATGCAGGAGAAAAAATCTGAAACATGAACAGAAACGTGTCACCACTGATATTATTTGTTCAAGTTCTTAACCCAGGCCTCCGTGACTCAGCATCCACTTTCCATGAGAATTCATCACTACGGAGAGATTTGTCAAGTTAAATTCAGGTTCTGCTCCTAACTGGCTGTGTGATCTTAGCAAGTTCTTTCAACTCTCTCTTCCTCAGTTTCCTTATCTTCTTCCATCATGTGATAAAATTTGTGTTTCCTAATCCCGTAAATGGATTCTTAAATAGTCAGGCATATTTTCATGTGCTCTTTATGTATTTGCATATCCCTAAGGAGAAACATGATAGCAGTGGTTTTCCAGGATAAAGGGACCTGGGAAATGTAGTCCTGGGGGGTTTCCTGAGCTCCCAGGAACTGGCAATTTGTAAGAAGCACCCAGGAAAACAAGATACAGTTCACAGCACCCTCTTCTCAATGCCAACACAGGAACACACGATGGGATCCCACTGTGAGGGCGGGCTGACCACAGGAGACAAATAGAGGAAAGGAAGAACAGAGTAGTTTAGAAAGTGCTAGAACAGAGGAGAGAGCAGGTGCACTGTGTGGCCCAGTCATGGGGCTACTGACCCAGTTTGGAGGATTCAGGTACGAAAAGAATCGAATTAAGTAATCAACCAAATGACCTTCATGTTTCTTTATTCCCCTCTCTCTCTTTGGGGGAATAGATGGGATATATGATGAAAAAGAGTCATGAGAGCTTCAATAAAGCAAAGAAGGGATGTGCCTTGTTTTATTGGGTTGGTCAGAAAGTTCACTCGGGTTTTTCCATAAGATGTTACGGAAAAAATCCAAACGAACTTTCTGGCCAACCCAATATTATTGTATTGATGGTCATAATAATTCTAATATTTAAAAAAATTATTGTTTTTATGATTCAGGCCCTCTCAGCTCTTGTCAGTGTCAGCTTATATACAGAGTTTGTTTTTCTGCTTCTTTTTTTTTTTAACTCTTGTTAAAGGAAAAGCACACAGGTGAGAGAATGTGATCGTTTAATCCGTTCCATTCAGGATTAGAAGTAATAATGGAGCCCCTGGGCACACACTCCAGCATCGTGAGTTTACAACACACATTCAGTACAAAAGGACTCGGGAAGGGAAAACAGTCTGTGAAGGTCAGAGATGCAACCCTCAATTGTGAACGAGCCGGCAGACTGCATCCTTGGGTAGGAGGACCAAGAATTCGGCCCCATTTCTCACTTTTTAAAGATTTCGCAACCACCCAAGCAAACAGACAAGTCCAAGCATAGGACAAACTACAAAGAGCCGCTGAACAGTTCCAAGGGGCGGGGGAGCCTTTTGTCCTTTCGCAGAAGCCTGTACAGGCCCCTCCCCCAGGCCGGGCTGAGAGCCAGAGGGCGGCGTGGGGACTTCTATAGGAGATTTCGCTTTGCCTTGTGAAAACCAAGCCATCATTTTCAGATGAAAGCCCTGACAAGTATTTGAGTAAATCTTAATGCATCTCGGTGGGGTAGTCAAAATCCAGTTGGGCGGCCCCAAGTGTCCGCTGGCCTCTGAAGCTGCTGTGGGGTCAGTCAGTGCCTTGTGTACCTCACACGGGAGCCCAGGGAGCCCAGGACCCCGGCTTTCTCCAAGCACGCTGGCTCGGACGCTTAGCCCCACAGCATTTCCCTGCAGGACCTGGGAGACCTCTACCCCAGTTTCTCCACTTATCATTCGAGAAAGGGTGGCCTAAATCTCACTGGCCCAAGCAAGGGCTTAGGAAGACAGATTTTTCTCTCTCTGTTCTCACCTCACTCAGGCCTGGCAACTGTTTGTTGGAATATGTACTGGGTATTGCCGATTTGAGGTACCACTCCGAGTCATCGGAGGCTGGCGGTGAGGGAGACAAGTTCAGACGGTCACAGTGATTCACGATCTCCGCTGTGACGCCTTCTGCCGTCCGAGCGTGCTGCTTCAACTCTCTGTCCCTTAATTTCCTTATTTGTTAAATGGGGAAACAATACACCTTAATTTCTCCATTGGGCACCATGTGAAGCGGAATTAGACCGGACTAAAAATATTTATCTGTTTGCATGTTCACACCTTGCCTTATCCCACTAGAGATATCGGTGGGGCAGGAAGATGTAAACATGAGGGTCTGAAGGTTGCTTTGTGAGCTGACTGAGGGATGTGGTCAGGAGACTTAAAAATAAGCCAGAACAAACAGACCAGCTGCGCATCTTCAGAAAGCACAGCGGAGCCCAAAGCCAGGGTAGCAAAGATAAGACGTTGACAGCGAGTAGAAGAAACACGCGTCCAGGTGTGGTGTTGACTTCCAGGGTGGAATGTTACGCGAGACTTGTATATATTCTCGCCTTGTTCCCTTCAGTGCTAGATTTACTGTTTACTCAGTTTCCTCTGTGATGCCAAGAACTTCCGTCCAGCCTCGCGCATGGGTAGAAATTCCTAAGTCCGCTGCAGATGTTGCCTCTTCCTTGGTCTTATCCCAGATGAGCTGGCCTACTCCATCCTCTCTCCAATGGTTTCTTGTCAATACCAGCCTAGTTGGCTTAATATGAAGTAATGTACCATGTATGTTAGTTACCTTCCTTCTGATCAGGTTTTTGAGGTTGGAATCTGTTTCTTAGTCAACTTTTTTTTTTTTTTTCCTTAATACTTTGCAGTTCCCAGCCGAATGCCTTATACTGGGTATTTTCTTAATACTCATTGAAAGACTTTAACTTGTTATCAATTTTAATGCCATTCTCCAAGGGTCGACAAGTATTCCTATGTTACGGAGTGGTTCTGCTGCGGTTGGGAGTAGGGGCTGCGGGGAATGGTCTTCCCTAAACCTGCCTGACACGCTGTTTTCGTTCACTTTCTATAAGTTTTCCTATCAACTCTCAGCTCTCTGCCCTTTGCACTGGCTCATATGCTTACCCATTTTGTCTTCTTTCTTTACTTCCCTCGCTAGGAGTCTTCAGTAGTTTTCAGCAGAATTTCTTGCTGATGATGTTTTTGCCGTTTTGTCAAAAGCCTGTCCAGCTCCCACCGCCTGCCTAGCTCCTCTTATCTCCTGGGAACAGAGCCTTTTCATGTTTGGGGGGAAATAGTTCTCCCAGTAAATTTCCCACCGGTTGGAAGGAGGAATGACCCTTCCGTCATCGCTTTGAGGTGTGAACATTGAGGCTAGGTGTTGTTAACGGTATTCCCTGCCGGGGCGGAGGGGCGGAGTCTGGAATAGAGGTGGTGGTGTCATGTGACAGAAATAAGGGGAGGCTGGAAAACCTCTTTCTCATCTTTTCAGGTGGAGGCAGGTGTTCTTGTGACCAGACACTCCTCTGTCATGACCGGTCCACTTTGTAGATGCACACGTGAAACTCCCCTTTGGTTTAAGGTTGTAGGAGTTCGGTTTCTGTCTCTGGCACCAAAAGAGTCTTGAAAATGTACTAGATAAATATAATATTTATACTTCAATAAATTAAAAGATTTGTATGGATTTTGGAAATGGGAAAATGGAGATCAAGGTATACAATCATCTAATTTCTGTCATCTATGTTAAAATTTTCTAAAAAAATAAAATAATACCCACGTTAATGTTTCCTTCCTTTTGCTTCCTTTTCCTTCCTTACTCTTGGTTCTTTCTGCCAGATTCTGAGCAGATGTTAAGTTCTTGGTGGGCAGATGCGCTTAATTAATTTCTGTGTTGTTGGTACCATGCACAGTTTCTGATATATAATAAGAATTGCATTAGTAATTTGAATTGAAATGATATATTAATATTACTAAATAATAACATAATATAATATAATATAATATAGTAATATATTGTCCTGAAACAAAATCCTTGGAATAGCCAGGATATTTTTCAGATGTCCATCACATTATATACTACACTATTTTGTTTTATACTCCTTGTATTGATAAAGAAAAAAAATACTTAGCTTCCCCTTTTACTGTCCATTAATTTATAAAAGGGAAAACTTACTATCTTATTTAGTAATTTATTAACTTATTAATTATAATTTATTAACTTACGTAGTTGGAGTTAAGGTTTAAATCTCAACTACTTGTGAAAGGTCAAGATTAAAAAATATTTTTAGAGTCTGTTGGCCTAAGAATAATAGCCTTTTGTTTGTTTGCTGGTTATTAAATGAATTGCTGGATTCTTTCAGAGATTAGAGAGCCAGCATTTTAAGAAACAAACAAGAAGAGGAGACAGGGAATTGGCAGTCCGAGGAAAGATGAAGGGGGTGCTGACCTAGACAGTGCAGCACCAGTGAGGCACTTGCAGCACTGAGACGTCACCTAGAACGAAACTGGTAAACTGGCCGTTCCATTCAGAAATCACAAGTTCCACTCGTGACTTTTGAGAGCGAAAGCAGGGGATGAAGTGAGTGGAAATCAGATTGCAGGACCCCTTCAAGGGGGTGGAGAGGGGTGGGAGAAGCCTGCCAATTAATCTAATTAAGGTGTGGGCTTGCTTTCTGCAAAACAGAGAAAGAAGATGCTATGTTCCTGACATAGAGCTCACCAATAGCATATTTTCCATTTCATGTTGAGGAATTTGTATTTGATTCACTGGGGCATTGGTCTGTTCAAAATAAATTACTCTCTACAGTCAAGTCATAAAGTAATTTAGACTCTGGAAATGTAAGCATAGTGCTTTAAGCTTTTGTTTAAAAAAATGTGCCAAAGGAGGTAATGTTATCATAAATAGAGTAGCCACTCAAAAGCACCTTCAGTTTTGACTAATAATTTTTTCTTGTCCTTTCTTGGTGTCTTCAGGCTTAAGTATGTAGACTATTAGATTCAAATATCATTTTGTTTCTGTCTAGTGGATTTAATTTATCCAGAGTGTAGCTCTACAGGGATTCCCAGTAATTAAATAAAGGGCATTTCTCTCAACCACTCTGTTTTGATAAAAATTCGAGCTTTAATTACTAGTTGACAATAAAAGGGCAAATAGAAAGAGCTGCTATGTTATTTCCAATTAAAAGGAGTTTTTGTATAAGTTTTTTAAAAATAGATAAATAAATAAGTGAATCAAATATGATCAGCATTTGTATTTCTTTAAGTTCAGGGACTGAGTAAAAATCGCCAAATTAAATATAAAGTTTTTCAGTCCCCTTTTTTTTCTTAGCCCTAAAATTAGCCAAGGATCTAGATGGGACTACAAAGAAAAATAAGTCAAAAAATATGTCAGAAACTCCCTGGCAGTCCAGTGGTTAGGACTGTGTGCTTTCACTGCTGGGGACCCAAGTTCTATCCCTGGTCAGGGAACTAAGATCCCACAAGCCGCATGGCGCAGCCAGTAAATAAATAAATAAATAGAATTTTAAAAGGGAGGATCATTTAAAAAAAAAGAAAATGTAAATCAACGAATCAGTGGAGACATAAATCAGAATAAGAGACAGAGCACGTGAAGCTGAACAAATATTATAATAAGGAAAATACATAAGCACAGAACGGTGGCATGCACCGATTACAAACGTAACAAGAGCTTTCTGTTTTATGTGCACACTTATTTCTTTACAACGGCTGGAAGGTTGTGGCCTCTGCAGACAGACTGCCCTCTTTGAATCTCAACTCTGCCACTCTGCTTCAGTTTTGCTGTCTACAAAGTGGGGATAATACCAGCACCCACCTCATAGAGTTGTTGAGACGATTAAACAGGGAAAGACAAGTCATGTTCTGAGAACACTGCCTGGCCCACCACAGAGGCTCCTCTGAGCGTTAGCTCGTGTTGTTACTGTTAGGACCATTGTTGGGGCTTATTTGGTCTATAAACACTAGAAATGCTCTGCAAAGAGTAACCCTTGTCGTGAACCCACACAGCGAGATTGTCACCTGCCTGATTTTTTTCTACTTCAGGAACTCGTAAAGTTTTAAAATGAGGTTGTGTCAAAATTATGCCTTTTATGAAGCCTTGGACGGTTTATAGTATGAAAAGTCACATGCTGTCAGTTACTTCAAGTGGCTTATGAGCAGGCTGTAGGCCCCATGCTTTCCCCCCACCTCATAACTGTTACAGGACAGTTCTGTTTTGAGGTCGGTTTGTTTAGCAGATCTGTGGCAAGTACAGAATTGAGCCAGGGTTTGCTAAACCAGCCCAGCGCCCCAGTCTATCAAAGGGAATCTGCTGACCCCTGAGGAAATCAATATACACTGTTTTAGGGAGAAAAAAAAAATCCTATTTATAGATACTCAGGATAACAGTGTTTTTGCAAAGCGGATTCCCTATGACTCAAGGCAGTAACAGCACATTGAAAAGCTAACACGTCATGACCTGAGGCCTTTCTCTCCCCTTTTCCAAGCGCTTTATGGGACTGATGTCACAGCCGAGGTCGGAGGAAGGAGTCTCATACGTACCGAGTGCCAGCCATGCCTGTGCCAAGATTCGTGCTGAATGCACCTGATCCCGCGGAATCCCCCACGAACAGGCTTTCTGTTTCTCCGTTTACAAATGAGAAGCAGAAGCGCAGAGTGGTCACGGAGGACGTACAGAGCTGGCAGAGCTGCCCTTGGAAAACGATCGCTAAGCCGAGCCCCTTCCAGGGCACCGTGCTGACCTCACTGAGCCCAGAGAATGGCCAAAAAGCTTCTACGTGAGGAAAAATAATCCTGCCATTTGTTCCCTAAGCCGGTGGACTAAATAGCTGGTTGGTTTGCATCCATTAACGCCTACTTCACAGGAGCGAGTTAGTCTTATAATTAAGAGCACAGGCTCAGGGACCAGACGGGCTCTCATCCCAGCTCTGCCATGTACACGCTGTTCCCTGGAGCAAGTTCCTTCTCTCCCTCTGTTTCCACATCTGTAAAATGGGGATAACAAGTGTGTGCCTCAGGGGGTTATTTTAAAGATTCTTGAGCAAACCCATGGCCCCAAGGGCTAAGAACTGTGACTGCTGTATAATAAGCCCTAAGTGTTTTGCTTTTTTTTTCTGAATTTTCTGCTGTCAACTTGCAAGTTCCAGGATTCTCTAGTGCTAGTATGTTCATTCAGCATGATTTACTTCTATAACAATGGTTATAATTATATTTATTTTTAACAGTGGTTATAATTACACTATTTTTATACAGCATTTTATATTTTTGGAAGAACTGTTTCATCTGGAGCCTTCTTTCCCTCACCTGCTAAATGGCTTTCATGAATGATGCCTACCTCATGAAGATGTTGGAGGGATAAAATGAGATGATGCACATAAAACACTTAGCACAGTATCTGTTACCTTGGGAAGACAGCAGGGCAAGTATTAATACATTCATTTTGTATTTGAGGAGATGGAGATAGACCATCCTTGCCTCAAAGCATAAAGTGGGTAGTGGTACCGTGAGCACCTAGCAGAGTGCCTGACAGGAAGCCTGTTAAAGAAATAAATCACCCACGAAACTCATTTTTCCCCAAAGGCTCCACATTTCAGGGACTGCCTGATGTAACGTATTTGGACCGGGTGTTATGAGTTCATTAATAAGAATCTCAGGAAGCTCTATTTTTGGAGACACGAGAAACTTGTTGACTTACAAAAGGTGTTTTAGATTTCACTGCACAGATGGGACATTTCCGCATTCCCTTGTCTCTCGACCAACGAGAGAAGCTGCTTCTCACCACTTGCTTCTAGGACCCAGTTTTGGGTACTGTTTCGGTTTTATATATGTCAGTATCTACCTCCTTTGGGTGAATGTAATCAGAAGTCAACATAATGTTGAAGCTGCTATATCAACAACTCAGAAATGCTGAATGGCCACCTGATTGTTCTATTTAAAAAGCAGCGTTTTATCGTGGACAGCGGTATAGCCTTGGTGTCACAGAGGCTTGTGTCTCAGTCCTGATTCTGATGCAGGACACACACACACACAGAATGGATTCAAGCATTAGGTAATATTTTAGGGTGTTCTAAGCCTCAGGATACAGATTGATGGCAAATGGTTTTTGAGATTGAATACAAGCCACTTTTTCTTTTAAACGACAGCTTTAGTTTCAACCTGAATTGAAAATGTTCCACTTAAAAAAAAATTGTTATGTTGCACCACATCCAAACAATTGCAGAAGATCCAATTTGGACAGAACACATAACAGTTATGACCACTGCTGATGGTTCAAGCCTCTCTTTCATTGTTTCCCTTCCTAGCTAATAAATAATAAAATACTGTTGATAGCCATTTCATACTAGAGATTTTTGGACCCACACTTATTATTACGGCTATCCATAATATTCAAGAACCTCATATATTGTCAGCAGAAGCTACAGGACCCTTTCGATCACTCTTTAGTGGATTTCCATGATTTACCTTCTTCATTGCACATATCAGAACCTGATGCTGTCTTTTTCCTATGTGCTTGTTTATTTAGCCTCTTACCTTCTTCTTCCAGAGCATAAATGCCATGAGAACAGGGACCTCCTATATGTTTCCCCTGAACTTGCCCCAGAAGTTAGTTTGTATCTGTAGGAAGATAAGGACTCAGTATATCGCTGGTGAATTGATGAATGAAAAGACTGTCTCTGGGCAAGATTCCCTTGAACATCCTGTAGTTTAAGATAATGTCTTTTGAAAATTTGAATTCGTTTAAAATGTACGCTGTAGTTCCTATTGACTTTTCTGTGTGGTCTACCCGTGTACCATAAGAGATGCCTAGAAAAATACTTAGAAATGTATAAGGACATCCTACTCATTTAGCTACAAATGTTAAGACTGTTCAACAAGGGCAACTTTTAAATACATTTTTATATCACTTATATTTGGAAATTATTAGTAACCCTTTTTGTTTACAGAGCCATTTAATGCAATGAAAACAATGAAATTTTATATTCAAGTTTTGCTTCTTCATAGCTGTGGAACTTGTGCAAATGCATTGCTTCTCTAAGTCTCAGTCTTATGACCTATACAGTGGGAATACCACTTATTCCCAGGATTGCAAATAACCAGTAAGATAAAAATGTGCCTAGACTACAGTGGGTGCCATGCAAATATTGGTTAAATGTTATTGAGTAAGAAGAGTGAAACCTGGCCCCTGGGAAACCAGAGTAGGTCTGTCCTCAGTCTCACTGCATGAAAGGTGAGGGAAAAACCAATACAACTTATGGTTTCTGCTCTCAGTGACAGGCAGAGGAAATACATATTGAAAGAGCATCCGTATTGAGATGTTAAAAAATGAAAAAAAAAAGTATGATACTTGGCAAATACATGTTGTAGACAAATGATATGGAAATTCAGGCAGCGGGATGGAGGGAGGAGATAAATCAGGTTTCCCTTAATATCTGCAATATCAGATCCTAAAAACAGCTCAGCGTTTATCTCGGATGACTGCAGTGGGGGGCCGTGGGTGACTTGAGCATCCTGCCAAAAACCTAGGGAGCAGTTGCAAATAGATGGATTGTGTGGCTGGAACCAAGGGATATTCTCCAGGGTTCATTTAACCTAACACTGTGCACGTGGAGCAGAGGAACTTTTAGGATGTAAATTCCTTGTGCTGTTTGAAGGCTTGAGTGTGTCGACCTTCCTAGAGCCATGGTCTGTCATCCAAATAGACCCTACGTCATTGCCAATAAAACTCTCTTGGGAGAATGTTTTCTGTCTGTTTCTGGTACATGACAGACTTGGGCATATTTGTCTTCTCCTTAATTCATGGAGAGTAGATCACAAGCAAAGGCCTCTTGCTCAAGACTAGTAAGCCCCCAAGTATCTTCAGATATCCAGCTCACCAAAAAGGAACAGTGCATAAAATCACACACCCCTCTTACAGGCAGGAAGGGAAGTGCCTTTCATCTCGATCCGCCCGTTGGGAGAAGCCTGTTACCCTGCCTGAGTCATGAATTCAAATGTGTTGGTCAAGGGCATTTTGAAGAGAAGCTGTCAGTCTGTGAGAAGTTTCTTTCTATGAGATAAAAAGAATGTTTAGGTTACCCGAGATGATCGCTGGAAATGTAAGAGCAGACTCCGATATATTTTTTTTCAGCCATAAAAGACTTGCAATCTAATGTATAACCAAAAAGACCAGCGTGCTCATTATAAAGCTGAAAAGGCTTGAATCTGATTCCTCCTCATCATTTCTTTATGCACCATCTTGTGTAGTCAGCTTTTTCGAAGGATTTTTCCTATCATCTGTGTCTGCAGGAACATTCAAAGGCAGATTTAAAATCAGTATTTCAAAACTCAGAACTTCTGACAAGCTCTGCAAATGTTATGTTTGTCTCTCTCTCTTTCTTGTTCTGCCTCTCTGTCTCTGTCACTCTCACTCTGTTCCTCTTTATCTAATTTTACAGGCTTGTCATTTGCAGTATCCAATGTGATAGGTAGGGTTAGGCTTAACTGAGATTTCCAAATTGTTGACCTTTGATTCAAATGAATGCAGCAAAAAACAATCATCTTTCAGCTAAGGTGTGACTTTGTCTGTTGTCATCAATGTAACACCAAGACTTTACTCAAAAATGAAGAAATGCTAGCATAACATGCCTTGTGACTGTTAATTAAGTACTGAATGACTTACCTTCTTGTGGGGGGTGAGTTTAGAATCAGAAAGACTGAAACTCAAACCCCAATGCCTTCATTCACCAGTTGTGTCACCTGGAGAAAGTTGCTTAAGCTTTGAAAGCCTCAACTTTGGTTTACAATAAATCCTTATAATTGATCCTTCTTATTTCGAAAGGGTAAATTCGGTCTAAAGGATGTTCCTCTTGAGTTTTTCTGTCTGTCCTCACCATCATCAGTGCTTATGACAACATAGCCCTCCCTTTGTAAAGGAGGCATGGCACACAGTGAGTGATTTTCCACTTGCCTTTTTGTTTTACAGTTTGCTTTTTGAACTATCTCTGTAGCGTTGTGTCATCAACCCCTCAGTCATGGCATTTGTTATAATATGAACATGACATGTGTCTTCTGGAACTATTGTAAATGGTGTTCACACGCCAAAACACTTTGTGAAAGTTACTAAACGTCAGATAAAGTGTATTTTAAGCCATTGGATTTTTTCATTATTCATCACTATTGTGTCATTCATGCGTGCATGTATTCGATGAGGATCTATGAAAAGCTTACTCTGTGCTTGTATTGTGGGAGGTGGAGAGAGAGAGTACCTGACCTCACAGCACTTGCAGGCTGCAGGTCAGTGGGAAAAATCAGTGTAAAATGCAAAGGCTGGGGAACGACGTGGTGACGTGTGTCGTCAATACTAAAGGATGCTTATCCTGTGGGTTAGGGGACAGTTTAGTTAAGCTGAGGTCTGATGCATGAGTAGATCCAGCCACCTGAGGGTGGAGGGAAAAGTGTTTCAGGCAGAAGGAACAACATGTAAAAAACGGACAATTTTGAGAAATGAGAAGAGGTGAGTGAGTGAAGGAAAGCAGGGGGACGGTGGGCTGGAGGGGAGGCTCCTGCCATGTCCATCCACCCCATCGTTCCAGCCAATCTCAGGAGGTTGAACTTTATCCTAAGAACACTGGCAAACCATCAACTGGCTGTAAACAGGCTGTAAACTGACATGACAGGTGGCTTGGCTAACTCTGAAACACAGTACTGCTAGACTGCAGAGGACAAGTCTTTGTATGAAAGAGCCTAAAATTCCTGAAGGTAATTTCTTGGTGGAAAATAAAACAGGTTTCTCATCTTCTCTTTGTTAAGACTCCAATCTTAGGGCACAAGACCTGTCTCTGGAGTGTTTCTCTGCCTCTTCAGTTACTCTAAGGAAACTAAGAACCCAGACTCAGTACCATTTTCCAAACCAGGGCTCCTGGACATCTTCCCTTGTAAACAGTAAAAGAGAGTTCCCTCCACGTGACCAGAAGTTGGTCTCCTACACATCGTCAGAAGGATAGCTTTTCCTATGAGCTTTTGAGTGTTCAGTGTCAACCATCTTGAAAACCTCTCCCTTCTCCCCTATACCACCTCCTCTCCTCTTCCTAGAGAATATCACCTCCCTTGAGTATCAGGTCAGATCAACCTCACCCTCTAGGAAAGCAGGAAAACTTTCCCAACCATCAAAAGGAGTGAGCAGGCATCCTTGCTGTGGGCTCATGTAGCAGCCCGGCTTTTTGTCATTAGTGTGTTTCACTTGTCACAGCACTGAGACTTTTGACCTGTCTTGTGCTCTTAGGCTGCTAGCATCACTCAGGCAGGTATCTCTCTTGCCTACAGCAAGTTCTTGTGTAGGTAAGAATGCTAAATAAACATTCCTACAATTAAAGAATGAAAGGAAGTAGGGGTAGTGATACTTCAGTTTAACAAGACTTGTAAAGACTGTGGTCATTCTGTGAATTGACGGCATATATGATGATAAAACGCCAAAGAATGTTATACTACTTTTATTATGTGTTTAAAACCTTGACGTGTTTGTGGTGGTTTTAACTTTCTTTAAGAAAATGTCTAACCTATAGCTTAGTCAGCAGTCAAAAATTTTTCTTTGTCCAAATATAGGAAGAAACTAACCAAGACATTTTATTCTTGAGATAGTGTTGGATCTGTATCTGCAACATTTGAGAGGGAAAAAAGCAGTTTCTAAACAGTGTTCTTGTCTGTTTAACGTGTGCACTATACTTGGTTCAGGTAAGCATGTTTTCATATGTCCTTTTTTCCATGGGTCTGACCCAAGAGTCTTGAACCTTCTTTTTTCCATTTTTTACAGTTGATGCTGTATTTGGCACCATCAACTTGTTTAATCTGTAGCCCCATTTACTTGACTCTATTTTGAACATTGTATTGCAAAGAGGACTGAATTTTATAATAGAGGAATATGTAGATATTTTCTTGGTTTGCATAATAAGATGTTTACAAAGGTAAGATGAAGTGTTAAAGAACTAGCTAGCTCCAAATTAAGATGAATGAGAAGGACTTACAATGGGTTTAGGGTTTAAAAATGTTTTTATTGAGGTATTGTTGGCTTATAATATGATGTAAGTTTCATGTGTACTATATGATACTTCTACTTCTGTATACGCTACAGCATGATTGCTACCAAAAATATATTTTCCATCCACCATCATAGAGTTGACCCCTTTACCCATTTTGTCCCCTGCTTCCCCTCTGGGATCCACCACTCTGTTGTGTGCATCCTTTTATGTGGTTTGGTTTGTTCATTTATTTTTTTTTTCCGTTTTGTATATTCCATATATGAGTGGATCATAGGGTATTTGTCTTTCTCTATCTGACTTACTTCACTTAGCCTAATACCCTCAAGTCCATTTATGTTGTTGCAAATGGCAAGATTTCATCTTTTTTATGACTGAGTAGTATTCTGTTGTGTATGTGTGTCACATCTTCATCAGTTCACCCATCGGTGGTCACTTAGGTTCTTTTTTCTTCCACTGCAAAGATAAGCTAAGAGATTTTTTTTCTTTCGTCAATAATTAAGGGTATACTAGCATATATATCTCAAAATAATACTGAATTATTTAAGACACGGTATTACAATAGTCACACAGTTCATGGACAGGGGTCGAGAACCAGCACATTGGAATGACACACCTGTATCATACGTCAAAATCAGTGACAGACAGTTCTCCAGTCATTCTTGAGAAAAACACTGGATGAGTTAAAAGCTAAAAAGCTTTGCTTAAAAAAACATGTATGTACAGGATAAGCTTAGATCCTCAGAAAACAGATTAAAAACTGACCAAGTAAAACAAATGAGAAAAATTGGTTAAACTTTTCAAATATACAGAATGATGTCAAATATGTTATACCAATGCAATTTAGCAAAATAAAGCATTAAATTATACTTACTAGACATATTCATTACATTTATTTTCATAACTACTTCATTATAAGCCAATGAATCTATTTCGATAAAGAATGACCTACAGTAGATGATATATGTAAAGAATCTATGTGGCTTTCTTTACCTTCCGTGTAGTCACTTAGGTTCTTTACATATCTTGGCTACTGTAAATAATGCTATGATAAATGTAGGGGTGTATGTATCTTTTTGAATTAATGTTTTCATGTTCTTCAGATACATACCCAGAAGTAGAATTGCTTGGATCCTGTGGTAGTTCTGTTCATAATTTTTTGAGGAATCTTCATACTGTTCGCCATACTGGCTGCACCAATTTACATTCCCACCAACAGTGCAGGAGTGTTCCCTTTTCTCCATCCTCCTCAGCACTTGTTATTTCTTGCGTTTTTGATAATAGCCAGTCTGACAGGTATGAGGTGGTATCTCACTGTGGTTTTGATTTGCTTTTCCCTGATGATTAGTGATGTTGAGCATCTTGTCATGTGCCTGTTGGCCATCTGTGTGTCTTCTTAGGAAAAATGTCTATTCAGCTCCTCTGCCCATTTTTTAAATTGGGTTTGTTGTTGGTGTTGTTGAGTTGTATGAGTTTTTTATATATTTTGGATATTAACCTCTTATCTGATGTATTATTTGCAAATATCTTCTTACAACAGGTTTAGGTTTAGTGAGCAACGGTGTCTTCTAGTTTACACAGGAAAAGCATCATATATTTCACAAGTATTTCTTAGGCAGTATTTGAAAGGGAAATCATATTTAACATTTAGTATCATATTTTTAAATTCCTATTGATAAAATATCATACATTTTAAATCAATGACTGAAAATAGAGTGTGGCAGACATAATGTGTTGTGATGGAAAGAATATTAGCATTTCGTCATCTCAACCTGAAGGTCTTAAAAACAATCTAGAAAACACAGCATTGCCAATTCTTAAGATTCATGTAAGTGTATTTATGAATTCATAAAGTTAACCTACAATAATGGCAACAGTTTTTCTTTTCTAACCTGTTTTGAATTACTTGGTGGTTGAAAATATCTTTAGTTTAAAGGAGATCAAGACTTTAAAAAACAATTCTAAACACCACAATCAGCCCCAGAACCTCATCTGCCCTGAAACGCAGGGGAGAGGACATAAGGAATTGGTGGCTAGTGGGTCAGAGTGTCCCTTTTGGAAGGTGGAAAAGTTCTGGAGATGGGCGGTGATGGTGGTTGCACAACAGTGTGAATGTATTTAATGCCACGGAACTGTCCACTTGAAATGGTTAAAATGGTGCATTTCATGTTCTATTTTACCACAATGAAAAAATTCACCTCCACGCAGTGAGAGGTGATGGCCATAAGGGAGCTGTGTGCCTGTTGGTTTTCTCCTCGTAAGAGTCTTTTTAGCCTGGATTTGAGGTGGTTGTGTGTATATTTGAAATAGTGTAAGTTGCTGTTGTCGTCTTCTAAAAGTTTGTGCGTGAAAAAGTTTATTTTAGACAAAAAAAAAAAAAAAAAAAAGACCATTATAGGAATTTATTGCTCTGCTGCAAAGTTTCCAGAAAGGAAAGAAGTTTACTGCAACTTTTCCATTCATCTTGCCCAATGAGTATTTTTTAAATTTCCCTTGTATTTCCCTTTCACTCTTCGCCTCCGTCCACATGGTGAAACAGAAGGCAGTGGCCGGAGGCTGCTCCGTGAGGGTGCTGAGGACACAGGTGACGGGATAGCGCGGGTGGGGAAGCAGACTCGGCTGCAGGGCATTAGAAGGGGAACTGCTGACGTGCAATCTCAGACTGAGTCTCAGACTGACTTGGGTATTTACTGGCCCAGGCCCTGGGTCTCCCTGAGTCTCCGTTTTTTCCAGCATAAAATGGGGGGAAAATAACACTTTCCCTCTTTATTTTGCACGTGGTTACTGCAAGTGCATATGTCTAGTAGTGGATTGTAAAGGGCTCTAAAGGCTTAAAGTGGCATTACTCTTTCTACTGCTGTTACTGTTAATGATTTGTCTCCCTCATGACTCCTGTGCTATTAAATGAATGAAGGTTATCCACGAGAAGTGATGCTGCATTCTGTTTTGCATGTACACCACGTTATGTCAGCCTGGGGAGAAGGGAGAGCTGAGATGCTGCTGTGATTCGGCTCTTTGATTTCCCTCTTGGCTTCCTCCTTTCAATCCGTGCCCTGAGCGAGCAGCTCTGCCAGGAACCCTTGAATACAGACTGAAATATATTCAGAGGAGATAGGTTTTTGATTTATTTGAATTATATTTACCTTTGGGTTAAATTCATTTGAGTAGAGAAAATAAACAGCAAATGATCATAGAAGTGAGGAGGCTAGCCATTCTTTTAGGAGAAATCATGAGAAATACAGTGGAATGTTGAACAAGAATTGCCTTTCTTCTCAATAGTTGCTTTTGTGATGTTTTCGAGGGTGGCATGGAACTTGCCGCTGACCACTTTAAAACATGCGTGTGAAATGTAAGCTCTAATGCCAGGAACGTGTACTGCGGGTGATTAGCAGACAAATCATTTTTCTTTAAAGGTAAGGATTACAGTCGTGTGTGTGTGCACACGTATGTGTTTCTCTGTACGCTGGCTTCTCTGCAGATGGAGACAGAGACAGGGATTCTTCCTTTCTTTATACTCTAGGCAAGGTTTAGGCCCCCTGGAAAGGGATACTGTTTATTTTTCTCCCTGTACCTTTTGTAAAGTATTGAGACTCTTGGATCCTGCCCTGTCACTCAGTAGGCTGAAGTACAAATGCTAATTTATTGCCAGACTGTGGTGTTGTGATTTGCATTCCAAATCAGACTGCAGAATCCCATTATAAATCGCTTATCCTGTCGTTCCTCATCTAGAATTTGTTCCTTCTGCTTCCCCAATAACGACCCTTGAAGCAATTCTCTTTCAAGAGATTCCCATTTGAAATCAGTTTTCGTGGGTGAAAATTGCAACAATAGATTACAAAGACATCTATAATTCTTTTTACAGAAATTGCAGGCTTTCTCTCCCTTTCCTTGAAGAGTCTCATGGCACTGAAGTGAAATAATGACTTAAAACGCATCTTTCAGGCTTAAAGGTTTATACTCGTCATTTGAAAACCAGACTTCTCTATCTTTTTAAACCTGAGACGTGTGAGCTTACAAGTCCTCTCTCAGTGATAACCTTTTACAGAGAAACCCCGAGATGGTATAATTGCATGCTTTCTTGACACTTTTAAATCAAATTAAGCAGATACTTGGGGAGGAGAGAACAGGAAAACGCAGTTCTGCAAGGTGTCTGACTGGGTAAGAAGCAAGGCTGCAGCATAAAGAACCACTGGGAGTCTGGGCTTTCCCACTCTGGTGGCAGAGAGGGGGAATTATGGGTTGGTGGTCTGCTTCCTGTTAGGAGGACACCCCTCCATCTGTTCCCAGCTCAGCCTGTTTCCAATTTAAAGCCCAGATTTCAATACAAACCTCAATTTCTTTTCCCCATTTGAAATGCAAAGCAAGCCTTTCGCGTCCTAGAGTGTTTGCCACTGGGACTCAGACCAAATTTCCCCCCAAAATTCTCAGGCTCTTTGCTTGAATACCTGCTTACAGTGGTGCACAATGGGCAGCATTGAGAAGAAAAATTGATAATCTTCACGGAAGAGTAATTTGAATGAAATTGCACTTGACAGCCTGTCTCCAAGCAAACAAGAGGCGCAAGGGAGCCTCAGCTAAGCTCCGAGGACTTACCCAAGCCACTGCTGGGGGAGCTTCCTAGGGACAAAAAAAACCACTCGCTTCTCCTCCATCTAATTGAGCTTTTGATTAATTCCGTGTACCAGATTCTACTGAAGAAAGGTAGCCATGGAAGAGAATATGGAAGAGGGACAGACACAAAAAGGTACTGTGCTGGGAAGGGTTTATTTGTAACGAAGTCATTATTTTGCAGTTTCCCTGTTTGCTTTAGACACTTGCCAGGAAGGCTAATGAATGTTTTTCTCTTGGAAGGCATTTTTTGGTTCCCCCTTTATTTAGCCTGTTCCCCACTTGCGATCCTGTCTGGCGTGAATGTTGTCACTATTTACAAATCTTTTGGATATAGGTATCCGGATGCAGAGTCGAGTGTTAGGGATGAGAGCACTGCGGTATTGTTGCAGGCTGCCCCTTAGACCTGTCTTTGTTCATCTTCATTTATTTCATGTTTTCACGCTTGTCGAGCTGGGTCAAGGGATTCCTGGTGTGAGCCACAAACACAATATTGAGAGCTAGATGTAGTTAAAAATCTGGCGATGTAACTGTTATCAATAGCTTTGAATGGACATCGGATAGAACAAAGACGGAGAGTGTATTTATTATATTTTCGTTGGTGCACCTTTTTAAAAATTCTTGTTTTCTTTGCGCAGGTACAGTTGAGTTTTAATAGCGATGGAGCAGATGTTCATAAATTTTCCGAGTGTACGGTGACATTAAGGTTTTCATTTCTATACATTTGGTTGTCACCAATTTCTGCCTGATAAATGTTGAGGTTATTTTCTGCTGCATTTTATAAGCCTGTGACGTATATCTGGCTGTATTAATTAAAGTGAAATTGTCATTTTTATAGGTTGAAAATGGCCAGATATTGGCAGTTTTAAATGATTCCAACACTATAGAGTTTGTGTGTGTGTCAAGTGGTAGCTTTGGAGGGAACTGTAGCTTTTACCCCAGAATCGCCCGTGTTTTTTCTCATCTCTGTTCAAGGCTTATGTAATGTTATAGAAAACGCTCGTGTGTTCTTAGGATGGAAAGAAACATTAACACAGGTAATACTACTTAAAGGTTACATTTAAGAGTAGTATGGAAAAGATTCTGCTATCAAATCTGATTTCAAATGTACATAAATGCATTATTTTAGGAAACTATATTCTACATGATAACATAGGCAGGTTGGAAATACAGTATAGTTTTTTCATTATTTTGAACCATTCAGCTTTGCTGGGTCTTTTATCTTAACACACACATACACACACACTCACATACATATAATCAGAGACATTAAATACATAAAGGTTTTATAGAAGCAACAGAGGGAGTCGATAGATAAACCAGTGCCCGAATTTTAGAGGTTAGCACACTTGTTAATGATACTCTGTAACAGAAACAATAATCTACACAGATAGAATGTGACCTATTTTTAAATTAAAAGAATACCTCAGCTACCTTTATGCGACAGGTAGCTGAAGTGTTTATCAGTGATATGAAATGGCAAATTTTCATCCCTAAAGGGCATCTCAATTGACTATTTTATTTTAGGAATAAAATATCTTTTTTAATATCTTTTTTTAGCACATAAGAAGATTGTTTCTCGGCCAGCCAACCTGTTTAAGAAATAGAAGTTTATCATTTTAAAGAGAGAAATGGTATTCATTACACTAAATAAAACTTTGAGATAAATCATGGATTGTGGCAACAGATTGAGTATGTTTGAGCATATGCCTTGGTAGATGCAGGAACCAAGAAAAATGATGTAATTAGTTGTGATATTTTTTCTCCAGTAACACTGAAAATCTTTCCTTCCTTGGGGTTGGGGTAGCGGGGGTGTGAGGATGTGATGATCACCTCTACCTGTCTCATTGGGTTCTAAGTTTATCATAGGTATTCATACTTTGATCAGGAACAGCAGGGGAAAACATTTTTTTTAAAAATTAGAAGTTGTATAATGTTCTATAAGTATATCAAGATATATAAGTAAGATATCTGTGATTAAGCTTTTTTTTTTCTTAACAGAGAAAGACAAGGTTTAATATTCTTCATTCCTGGTCCTCTATTCCTTTCAACTATGCCTATGACAGCTTTTCTATAGAAGTTTGTTGTTAGAAAGTTATATTTGAATGTAAATTTCTCTCTACTTGTGTGCGGAGAGGAAACAATGTGATGGAATCTAAGTTGGAGGAGTTCCTGGACAAGCAGATAAAAATAGAGATTTTCAAGATTTTTCAAGTGGACAGATTTAATGATCCATCCACTTAAACGAAGGCGACACTTTGCATTAACCCTTTTCCTGATTTTCTTAAATTGCATAGGATTTTCTTAAATAAGAATTCAGATATCACAGAGTTTTCTCACATTTGAAAGATGGTTTCCTGTCCCTTCTCAACAATTTAAATTGATTCTTCCCTGTTGCAAATTTAAAGGACTTAAATTCATGTCAGTGTTTACTCATGACACCTTCCAAATTCAACTAGCATGTAAAGTAGAAGCCAGTGGTTTCATAAACATGTTTGAAAAAAAAATAATAGAGTTAATATTTAAAGACTTAAAAAGATTGTCCATAAGAAATGTATTTTTCTTCAAAATGATATCTCCCTTCCCCACTTACGGTGCCAAAGGCAACTGAAAGCAGTCCTGTGACATTTATACTAATTTAACTATATGTGTTTGGTTTGGGAGAGAGAAATAATAATGGGGTGACTTCACCAGCTTTTCTGCTTGGTGAGCCCATGCCTTGGTGTGAAACTGGTCATTAATCTGATGCTCCATCCATGGCTACCACCCTCCGTGAGGTGAGTCTATCTCATTGTGCTGAGTGGAAATCTAGTGTTTTAAGAAAATATATTTTTTGGAAAACATGCTATCTAAATGAAAGCCAATTATTTATCCTGAGTTCAACCAAAGCAACAGTGTTCTAGTATTGGAGGGAAGAAAAAGAAAGGAAAGAAAAGAGACTGTTTTGAATTTGGCCCTTAGGTCCAGTCATAATAAACCCAGCATCACTGTCATCAAAAATTTAGATAGAGGATCACCAAATCCAGCAACAAGGGCTTCAGTTACCATCGAGACTTGAGCAAAGTGCATGAAGAGATTTTTTTTACAAAGATTAGAAGGTACACTTTATGACTTGCAGATATGCAGCTGTGTCTAGAACATTTTGTCCAGACCTCTGGGGAGAGATGTAGATGATCTGAGGAGGTCTGACCATTAATGAACTAGTGAATGTGTGCTCGTGTGGCTGGCCAAGCAGGTAACCATGACTTAGTAGATGACCTCAGTGAACACATTCCTGAATTAGGAGATGTCACAGAGAAGCTCACTGATGAATCAGTGATTAGAAGAAGTGATTTTAAACAGTGATTATATAGACATAAAAAGGAAGTAGCAGTGAATGGGAGGAGCGAGCAAGCTGGAATCTTCACCAACTGGCTGAACTGTTCCAAACAGCCAGAAACCCGATTGCTTTGTTTCTGAACAGGAACATCGTATGAAACAAAGCCTCAAAATTACAAGTTATGTACCAGAAATGTTTGATCAACTCAAAAGATGACAGCCTCAGTGTCACTCACCATGTTTTTCTAGCATAATTAACCAGCCGCAGGTGAATCTGCTGTCAACTTCTCCAGCTGAACAGAGCCTACAACTGACTTCTTCTGAGAGTCAATCCTTGGTGACCCTGAAGGACTGGGTCACTGCAGGACAGGGGAGATCAAACTTGGTGGGAGCAGCCCGGCTTCCTCACCTCGACACCCATCACACGGCCACTGCTAAGTGGTCCTCACTCATCCTCAGCCCAACACCATGAACTTATGTGTCATGTCAGCATCTCCTTAACTTATGAAAACCAGAAAGAATCTCTCAATGCAAGGACAGTGGGCAGATATATTTTTCCCCATTGAATTGTAATGTCTGTCTGTCTCATAACTAACAACACTGTACAATTATATTTGACATGTCTGCTCATAACTTATATACTTTGCATTTGACATGTGTACACCAATATCAGTATAAAGGATACACACATTGTCACAAAAGCATATATATCATATTTATGGGCTGACAAAGTCTTTTCAGAACTTTTCTTGACTAGGGTTAGTTCTGCCTTGCCAGATGCCTTTGGAGCCTAACCCTTCCTTAGACAGATGTCACGCCTTGAAGAAGAGACACCACTGTAATAAGTGAGATGAGAGGTGGCTTTGGCTCTGTGATACTAGATGATACTGGTCAACCTAAATTACCCTTTGATTTCAGTGCCAGACAGTGGCCTAGGGACTTTTCGTAAATTAACTCATTGACTTCACGATGACCTTTAGTGGTACTAATATTGAGAAAACTACAAATCAAATAGGTTAATTAACCGGACCAAAGTCTCGTAGTAGCAGATAGTAGAGCCTGGGTTCGATACAGGCAGATGGAGGCCAGGGTCTGACTTTCAGCTCCAGCCTGCGTTGCTCCCGATGTCCACGTAGCCTGCCTGCCACACCCCCTTCTTAGGGACTCAGCTCCAACCACACACTGACACAGCGTTAGTCAGCCGTGCTCAGCGACGCGTGGCTGTGTTCTTTATTACAAGTGTGGCTATTTTGGCCAGAGGTGAAACAGCTTCACCAAGGGCAGCCAGTCCCTAGGTGAGCCAGCAATCTATGACCTGTAAGCCTTGACTCCAAAAAGATGGTCTGGGTCAATGAAACTGCTCTCTTGAGGTTGGGAGAAGATGATCCTTGGTGTGTTCGGAGGTCTCTTTCCCCCTCCGTGTATCTTTGTAGTGACCGTGCTGCCCATCACCCAGCTAATCTGAGTGAACCTCTGTCCTTGGCAATCAAAAGATCTCCAACTAAAACAGATGTCCAGATCCTTTTAGGAATCGGATATAAAGGGACTTAACGTTAAGAACTTTTCCCCAAGTGGCAACTGAACCAAATGTACACCTACCGTATACTTAAATGTCAACTTGACACTACTCTTTTTTTTTTTATAAATTTATTTATTTAATTTATTTATTGGCTGTGTTGGGTCTTTGTTGCTGCACACGGGCTTTCTGTAGTTGCTGCGAGCGGGGGCTACTCTTCATTGTGGTGCACGGGCTCCTCATTATAGTGGCTTCTCTTGTTGCGGAGCACGGGCTCTAGGCACACAGGCTTCAGTAGTTGCGGCTTGTGGGCTCTAGAGCACAGGCTCTAGTTGTGGTACATGGGCTTAGTTGCTCCGTGACATGTGGAATCTTCCCAGAGCAGGGCTCGAACCTGTGTCCCCCTCATTGGCAGGCGGATTCTTAACCACTGCGCCACCTAGGAAGTCCAACTTGGTACTACTCTTGAACACATCCTAGGTGATTCTGAATTTTTCCCTCACCAATATTCTGTTGTTACAATTTGAATAATTAGTTCACCCTAAAACTTACCAAGTAAGCACTGGTAGTAAAATATTTTGAGAACCATTGTAAGAACAAGCAAAGAACCAGAATGAGTCAAAGTGTCTGCTTTATTAGTAGAATTAGAATCTTTTATAGTTTGCCATTGAAATTCATAGACCTGTGACTAGGAAAATAACAACAACATCAAAAACCTTTGAACAATCATGGAAATGGAAGAATTAATTAGGCTTCTTTGCTTTTGGATGTCAGCTACTTGTAGATTCATGAAAAACAGAATTTGTCTTGTCTAGACAATAGCTCCAAGTGGGCAAACTTCATCTCAACAAGCATTGTCAGACAGCATCTCAGCATTTGGACAACAAAGCTTAGAGATTCAGATTTTATAAAGCCCATAGGAAAACTCTGTCCTGTGGTTTGACAGCTAGGCTTTTACTAGTGTTTGCTGCACTTTAAGAATGTAACTTCATGTTATCACATGTTCTAAGACACACATCAGTGAGAAAATTAGATGTATGTTTCATAAAATTTGACACATATTCCCAGAACTTCTGCATTGCTCTGGTTATTATGACGTCTGTAGTTTTTAAATTTATTTTTAATTTTTAAAAAAATTTTTATTGGGGTACAGTTGATTTACAATAGTGTGTTAGTTTCAGGTGTACAGCAAAGTGAATATGTTATACATATACCTATATACTCTTTCTTAGGTTCTTTTCCCCTATAGGCCATGACAGAGTGTTGAGTAGAGTTCCCTGTGCTGCACAGTAGGGCCTTATTACTTATCTATTTTATATATAGTAATGTGTATATGTCAGTCCGTATCTCCCAATTCATCCCTCCCCTCCCATCCTCTGGTAAGCATCAGTTTGTTTTCTACATCTGTACCTCTATTTCTGTTTTGTAGATAAATTCATATTTAATGTTTTAGAATATCATCGTCTTATATTTCCACTGGATGTGTTGCTAATTATGGTTTTTTTTTTTTCAATCACTGTGGTGCTATCTGCCTCTGAGACCCACATGCTCAACAAGACAAGTTCCACCATCTTGTTAGGATAAAGGATATACGTCCATTTTTTTTTTTTACCGTATCATTAGAATGAGTGTACTCACCTTTTAAAATGAAAGCACTTAATATAGTTACTTTATTAACTCCTTGAGCTGCAACTTAATCTTAAACATTTAAGGAAACTAAGAAGAACAGTGTGGTGGACTGAGATATTGATACAGAATGTGGGGAGAGTGATGACTTCAAAATGGTTCTTGGAAATTAACTACTCTTTCATATCAAAGGCAGTGATGGATGTGGGATTCACAGGATACAGGAGATCACTCCCAGTTTGTCCGTTTTGGCCCCATTTTCCTCTACACATACACTCCTCCCCGCCCCCCCATGCAAAATGTTTGACAGTTTTCTTTTTCACACATCGAAGGCAGACTGCCTGGCTTATTTTCAAAATCTTTTTGGACAGCATCCCTGCTAACAGGTGGTACAGCTGTGGATTAGCTGACATTATAAAAATAATTCACGTTTTCCCATGTGTTCTCTATTCAAATGGTGCCCATTGTCTTAGATATTCTTAATCTGAGAGTCACTTCCTTTTTTGCTCTGAGAAGATAAAAGGAAAGAAAAACAGAAGATAGCTGCTTGTTTCTCTCAACTTGCGAATGGGGAATTTAACCTTGGTCACAGATGAAAGTCTGTTTTCTGGGGCCTGTTTATAGAGCTCACTGGGGAATTAAGTTACAGTATGAGCAAATCGGATATCAGAGGAAAAAGGAAGGAGGCCTATTGGGTTTTATTTGGGTTCCTAAAGTGTTACGACATATCAGCATGTCAGAACATCACTTGCTGTGTATAACCGGAAGAATTTCTAAAAGAGAGAAGGACATTTTGGCACGTTGGTTAAGTTGCTTAATGTTTGTGGACTTTCATGTCTATCATATGAGCAACGATAATCTTTTAGAACACCTGCCTCTATAAAAGAGAGCGATTTGGTGGACTTAATCCCTGAGGATAATTTTGGGAGCATCCACATGTGCGTATCACCTGCTGTGATGGCACAGGTGTGCTTTTACTTTATTCTCACATAAAGGGGCGGGAAGTAAACATTTTTGCCAATTACCATTTTCCACTAATGAATAACAGAAATTTCATTGTTTTGTCACATATTTTCTCCTTTTAATGCAATTTATTTTCTCCATTAGAAAGGTCCTTTGTATAATGAATTATTCTTTCTTAATAAAGTAAAATGTGAAAGAAAAACTTTATAATTGTTTATATTCTTTTATTGTTATTTGATGAGAAAAAGTTCTAGTAATTAATTCAAATAAAGAAATATTACATGATCAAATCCCTTTCCTTGAAAACTTAGTCTTTTTTTTCCACTTTTGGGGACACCTGTCCACATTTCCTGTAGCGATGGATATATATTTTATATATATTTTTTCACTTGTAATAGTCTATCCCATATCAGTTTTGCACTTAAGTTTAGTGATTGAACATCTGAAACATAGCTAACTGCCTGTACTAACATGATTTATTTTTTCATGGAAAAATAGTAGACATAATAGCTAATATTTAATAATTTAGGCACTGTCCTTAGCATTTCATATCAAGTATCAAATGTCAAAATGTATATTTTAACATAAATTAATAATAAAACTATATTGGTTATAGTTTTCTTATCAATTTCAAAGGTTCTTTGATTTTATGGACACCATTTAGTCAACGGTTGTTTAGTTCAAACTTAACTCTAAAGGGAACTAGAATAAAACCTTATACAAATATCCACAGAACAAAGAGGATTTTAACTTAATGAAATGAGATAGTCTTCATTTCAAAGACAAAAATGTGTCTAGTTAGAAAAACCGTTTTTTTCCTGTAATAAAAGCATTCAAATACAAATTTTGGAATTTTAGACTGGAAATTGCTTTTTCAGTGCTAATAAAGAATTGTATATATTTTTGATAAAACATCTTTTGGTGTTTTGCTACTAGAATCAATTTTTTAAAAGATAGGATTGACCATTGTTTGAGCAATGGAACTCTCAGATATGACACTGACTATTGTTTGTCCATTAAAACCAACCTTAGGCTTTGAAAAGTTCTAAAGGTCTTAAGTCTGAAGGTCTTAATGAGCCCATTTATTATTAAACTGATTCATTTAATACTTCAGAACTGTTATAATTTTTCATCAATTAAAAAAAATCTCATCCTTTTACAGTAGGGATGACTTTGAATGCTACTCATACAATAAGTGAACTTAAAATATTTTAAATTTCTTTACTCCACCACCCATAATAGAAAGTATTGTCATTAAATCATAAGATATGGAATTCAGAAACCATAGACTTGGGTTCTCTCCATAAGCCTTAAGCATGTAGAAAACTGAGACATTTTTGTAGTCAACTGTCTTGCTGAGTGGCCCGTGAACTTGTGGGTTTCCAGAGCAGATGACTTTGCTACAGCCCTGACTCTTTTCCTCTAGCATGACTCACTTTCTCTACAACTTCATCAGTACTAGTCAATCCCAGTTTTCTCAAAACCCATTTTTTTTGAGAATTAGTTTTCTTTACCTTTATCTTTCGGTTTGGTGTGTTTAATGTGAGTATTAGATGAAATAGTGAACAGGTGAATGTTGCCTTTGATAGAATCTCCAGCCCAGTAGGAGTACAGTCAGTTCGGGTTCCTTCACCTCCTTTCCTCCCATCATAACACATTGTGACCACTTACACAATAACTAGGCACCTTTCCTTGAGACAGATAGCCAGAATTGCAAGTTAAAGAATACTAGAGTTAACCTCTTTTTTGAATTGTTGAAACAGTTATTTTCTAAGTGTTGGTTTAGCATTTAATAAATGACAACTCGTATTCTCTTTTTGTGTAAATGTTATGCCCTTTCTCCCTTTTCAAAGTACTACTGTCTTAGGGGTGTAGATTTTATCTCTTGTTCTTGAACCCAGTCTGCAGAGTCTCATTTGTGTCCTGTGGTGATGTCCATGATTATGATGACAGAGACTAGGAGGAGAGGAAGAGAAAGAGGAGGGTGAAGAGGCAGAAGAGAAAGATGAGGTCAACCATGTAAGCTCGAGGAAGGATGAAACACTTTTCCTTCCCAAATAAAGGCAGGTCTTACAGAGCACCTAAACCCAGCTTGGAAAAATGCTGCCGTGACTCCACTTTATGCCATTAGATTTGAATTTTAAAAAGTTCTTTTGTCTTTTGACCTGCAGTACATTCTGTAGTTTGATAGCAACCTTTATGAAAATAAATCGACTTTAGTTTTATTATGAAAGAATCCACATATTATCCACATTCCAGTTGTAGCGATTCAGTGAAATTCGTTAACTGTCAAGTTGGGCAGATGGTTACTGAAACTTTGAGAGTTATGTCTTAGAACGTTTTATAAGATGCTGAGAAACAAAATGTGACATAATGGTTTATAAATTTGCTGACGCTGTGCTCACTGTGTTCATTAGTGTTGATCAAAGAAAAAAAGATGTGAGAAGAAATAGCAATTTTAAATTATTGAGGACAATTCAGTAAGATGAGGTCTTCCTGAGGCTCTATGTAGTCAATTTTTAAGATCATAAATTCAAAGACTATCTTACCAATGAGGAACAAAATTTCTTTTTACCTTCTCTTATGCTTTCAGTTTTTCATATTCTTATCAGTATGTAGTCTGCACCAATTGCCCGATATTGTGGTTGTGAGTAAGACACAGTCTGAAAAAGGGACATTTAAGCTCTAGTCAGTGGTATGTGGGGAGTATTTCCCCACAATACTTGAACGTTTATCTCTTTCCCCCTGCAGTTTGGTGTACTGATTTTTTGGTATTTTATCACTGATTTATGCTTGGAGTCAACATATGATACATTATGTGGTGAAATCGAAAGGGAGTTCTTGAACGTCTAAAGTCATGTTTTATACGCCAATTATATAGTGAGGTCAAAAAGTAAAATCTTGGGAAAAGATACATCTATTTATTTATTTAGGTGTTCTTTTTATACAGTGATTCATTGCAACCCTAGATGAAAACTTAGTCATCAAAGAGGTGACAAGCACTTATTACTGACATTGATCTCTACTCCACAAAAGAGTGAGGGGATCCACTGGTATATGACATATACGATTCTTTCATAATGATGTTTTATAATATCATCTGTATATCAAATGTGGACACGATTTTAATATGAATATTAAAATATTTCTACTCATTGTTTTTGGTAAATGGGAAGGAAAGTTTGCGTCATGTTCACAGTAAGATCATCATTATTTGGCCTCAAGTCTAGTGCTTTATTTATTCTTTCAAATTCTGCAATGATGCAAAAGCAACATCATTATAACCTAATGATTCTGAGGTCTCTTCAGGCAGCTGGATTCCCATGCCTCTTTCCCACCAAGCATTGCACAACTTTTAAAATATTAAAAAACAGAGTGTATTTTTTTCGTCTAATGCTTTCTACTAAAAAAAAAATCAAATCTACTGGCCATTTCATTCCGTCTGTATCAGATTGTTGGGACATCTCCTATTTTATTGACGTATGTTTATTTTGATTCAGCCTTTAAGCATTAAAATAATTATTTTTAAGTGTCTCCTGGGTGATTTGTGACTTGCTTGACTATACTATAGATGTATTAGGTTGAACCATGTCGAATTTCCAGTACAAGACAATTCATTTCACAAAAATGGCACTTCAATGTGTCGATACTGTCAGTGTGCCACCTTTAATGAAAAATTTTAATGTGTTCATTGTTCTCATGTAGAAAATTGAAAAGTAATATGTGATAGGACATGAGTAAGATTTTTTGGGTTATATGGAGTATATAGTAAGCTTATCAATATTTTTTCTCCAAATTCTGTGTGAGCTCATTAATTTTTTGTGCTATTTTACCTTTTTAGCAAAAACTGGCAAAATGTTTGGAAACTTGATTGTTCGATGTATTTGTTGTAATGACAAAGCTAACCTTTTTCTCATTGTTGAGGTTGTATGAGTTTGGTACTTTGGGGGGTTTGTTCAACAGTACTACTCTCATGTCTATGATTTACTCTGCCTGCCTCAGAGAAGATGGTGTGTCCTTTCATCTAGAGAGTGGAATATCTGCTTCCTTTTTCCTTGGATTAAATAACACCCCAAAGATCATTTTCCATACATGCGCATGGCTCAGTGGAATCTCAGCTCCCACAAGCTGAGAATGCCATTCTGTCATGAGTGGTTCTTTTTTTATATCATCTAAGTTTACAAGGCTGTTTTTGGTCCTTGAGGGACAAAGAATTGTGTACCATTTCAATATTGAATGTAACTCAGACTCAGGGATAATAATTGAATTATTATTATATCTGGTTATTTTGAAGTTTTATTGTGCAAGAAACAGAAGCCTTCATTGAAAGGGTCTTACTATCTATGTTTCAGAAATATAATAAAGCAATAATTTTAAATAATAACTTTTTTTTAAAAATTGGGTTTTGGGTGCACAGGAAAGCAAGCAAACACCGCAGAGCAATGAAACGAATGCCCTTTACTTCATGTAGACGCATAATTGTATCTGTTAAGTTTTAAGCATGGGTGTCAGAAAAAGCGGGAATGGGTGGGAAAGATTGGGTGTCCCTGATTTTATTATAGGATGGTCTAAAGAGTTTTAGATGATTTCCATTCAGTACAATTAATGTAAAAGTCATGTTATGAAATTGGACTTAGGTACACGTGGTTAGTAAAGCAATTTCTCTCACCCTGGTTTTGGTACAAGTAGAATTTTATTTTTAAATTTTATTTGATTTTATTTTATAAATTTTATTTTATTTTATAATTTTATATTCTTTTTAGCTATTTATGTTTCCATTTTGTAAAATCTGAAATAAGATTCCTCTTCAATCTCTTTGACAATGTTTAATCATCCACCACAAGTTACACAGTTACTGGAATTATTTAATGATTTCCTGACCACTTATAAATTCATATAGTTTAAAAGAAAATTTAGGAAACAAATTTTTAAAATTCTTTAAAATTTATTATAAAAAAATCCATCCCACTTAAGAGACTATATAACCAGTTGAATGAAAAAGGAACTAAACCTGGAAAAATGTTTGCATCTTATCCTTATGAAAAGGACTTTGCAGGATGCCTTTTAGGTAAGGGTTGCTTGTGTGTTTTTGGAAATATGTTCTATTTCTAGGGTGACAACTAGACATCTTTTGGAGCTGTCTGTTGTACCGCTGCCCGCTCCGTTTCTCACTACATTATTTAAATTTTTACTTTTGTATATGAAAATTTCAATATTATCTCTGTGCCCTGTGTGCTTTTACTTTGTTGCACTAATATCAGTTTTTATTATAAGTTGAGGTTCCAAAGTTGTTTTCAGTTGATTCTTAGGTTTGTGGAAATTTCTAGTAGTTCATAGGGTGACAGGGGAACATTAAGGACTATCAGCTCAGTGTCTGATGCTTTGGAAGATGTCATTGAATGCTGCTGCCTAGAAGTGACAGTGGTTCAGAGTCAAACATTAAAGAAATGGGTATGTTTGGGCCAAAACAGAAATGATGTGTATTTCAGAAGATGGCTGATATCTGTAAGAGTCTAGAGAAGAGAGCTGGCTGGAGCTTCTGGGAGCTGAAGACACAAAAGTATGGGTTTTGCCTCAGGTCTCCAGGGGCTGGCAGTGAGCCTGGCAGAGCTATTTAGAGGGCATGGTTGGGAAAGAAGGAAAGAATAATGTTGTTTCCCATTTTGCAAAATGAGAAAAAAAAAAAAAAAGATGTTACTACGTATCAGGCCACTGAAATCTTTGAACTCTCTGCTCATAAGTAGCCTCTGGCAATGATTTCCAATATCCTTCATTTTCTTTTGTGTGAAATACAGCGGAGGCTTTGCCAGACAAAAATTGAATACCTCTTTCGGAGCGGTGTAAAAATTGCATTTTATATTTCCCTTGGTAAAATTGCTTTCCCGAGGAAATCCACTGATTGTTAATCCACTGTGCTCCTCAAGTTGTCTTCATTCCATAACCGAGAGCTTCTGTCTTGCTAGTTGGATGCAGCGGCACTGAAAGAAAATGTTTCTCCACCCCATGTAACTAGATGATAAATGGCATAAGCAGAGTTTTATTTGCCTTAAAATGGTGAATTGAGCACTGTTACAGAACATTTGGCTTAAAGATAATCTCAGTATCAAGTTGAAGCAACTGAGCTTCCTTAAAAATTATTAAATGATACACAGCAGCCTTTGGGGGAGATAAGGTGATGATCTCACCTTAAGCTACCAGAAATGAATAACATATAAGAGAAGAATGATTATTAACTGTACTTTGCCATGGATGTGCTGTTTTTGTGCCTTGGGATTTATGTGTCTTTGTAAGTTACACAAGTGTAGCAGTACCATAATCTGAGTAGTTCTGTCTTTTGTTTGCTTGATGCTCACCCATTTTGGGGTGTGTTAAAACGTAGTTTGACCTCAAGTTTCCAATGTAGTAAGTCTGGGGCGGGGAACCAGGAAGCTGCATTTCCAACACTTTCCCAAGTGATGCTGCAGTGGCTAATCCTGGGACCACATATAGAGAACTGTTGGTCTAGTATGTGCTTGCCACTGAGTAAAACTCATGGTGAATTTCCCAACTGAGATCTATAATTTGTATATATCCAAAAAAAAGATAGTATGGATTTGAAATCTGAAAGCCTGAGAGGAAGATGTAGAAATGGCAGTCATTTAAAATAAGAACTTTCTGGGTAAATAACTCAAACATTTTGCTTTTGAAAATCAAAAGGATTTTTGAAGTCTGTGATCATGTGCGTAAGTTCTTGATTACTTCAAAAACTTTTGTGAAATGTGCGATGGTATAACAGTCTTCCATCTGGATAATTCAGTAGCTGTAGGAGGAAATTATCATCATGGAATGATGGGGGAAATTGACTGAGTTAGGAAACCTACAGTTATTGAAAATGCTAATGCATGTACCAATAAAACAGTTATAATGCATTCAGTGTATGTGGGAGCTCAGTTATTTAGGGGGACTTGACTCCATGTCACACCTGACTACCGTGAGCTCTTGCTGGTATGGATGCTGTTGTTCATCTCACCAGCTAATTGACAAATATTATAAATAAAGAAATTTCATGTCAGAGATCATGAAAGATCCCATGAAGCCCAGCTCTAAACTAAGTTGAAATAGTTGGTTATCACTGTTGGTAAATAGTTGGTTATGACTAAGATCACAAGGCATCTTTTACTGACAAGTTAAATAAAATGAAAGCCAAAAATGTAACTGTTGAGATTCCAATTATCACCATCTATTATAGAGTTCTTTACTTTTTTTTGCATTCTCTTGTTAAATGCACATAAATTATCTTTAAGAAGTGAAAAACTGGCAGTTTTTTTTAATTATAGAGTTTATTTTAATTTTAATTAACTTAGCTAAGTCAAATTATTATTTTTTTTAGAACCTTCACTGAGATACAATTGACACACAACAAACTGCATGTTTTTTACATATTACTATGGAATATATCAAATTAGCTAATTTTTCTAGAGAACAGAATGCTTAAGAAATCTAAGGTAATTGTTTTACTATAAAAATTGAAGACCTAGTCTTAACACACACAGAACGTAGTTCAGGACTTTATAGAAATTCTTTAAATTATTGTTTTGGGTAGGAACAACTTTCAGGGTGAGTTCGGTATGCTCTGGGGAAGGAAATGCCCTTGGGAACTTATTACATGCTCATTAGCTTAAAAACAAACCAGCAAACAGCTTGCATAGATAGAAGAGCTTGAAGACTGTGCCTTCCATCGGTACTACCCCTAGAAATCATACCTCTTCTCTTCCAGAATTCCCAGACGTAAGCATCACTGCTGAATTATGATCTGCTTTTGGTAAACATAACCTAAAACTTTGTTAATGCAACAGAATGGGGCAAGTGGCTTATAGTCTAACATTTATGTATTCGTAATGAAAAACCCTCAACTGCCAGAGGGAAGGTGGTGGAAATGACCAGAACCATGTAGACACGGATCCTAACTCTTCCATATACTGGCCTTGTTTTTGGTCCGGTAACTTAGCTTCTGATCAAGAGACTTACTTTTATTACCCATAAGTAGGAAAAAAATAATATCTCTATATTGTGATTCATATATCATTAAATGAGATAACATTTATGAGTCATCTAAATGATTGGCACTACTTGGTAAATTGTAGATGATCAAAATGGATATTTATTCATCTTTTAGAATATGTTACTATTTTTATTCCATTATGCTATATCCATGCTGAAAGGCATCTCAAATCTGCAAATTTTGTGATTGTATGCAAATAATTATTTTAGAATGACTATGTACCAACTGTTCTTCTAAGTGTCACTGAACAAGGAAGACTAGATTATGGAGCTTTTGATGTGAAAGTAGAAAGAGACTATAAATAAAACAACATCCGTACATAGATAGATACGAAAATATAAGAGAGATGCTTATGAGAAAAGCAGAGTGATAGGTTAGAAAGTGACAGGTTTGCAGTCAAGATGTTGGCCGAGGCTGCAGCCTCATCTGAAGGCTCAGCTTGTTGGGGCACATTTGCTCAGGAGCTCACATGCCATCTTGCTGGCAGGCTTCTTACTACAGGCTTGCCTCATGATGGGGTAGCTGTCTTTTGAACGTAGACTCTCAAAGAGGTGGGAAGAGATCGTGCCAGGCGAGAGCCACACTGCTTTTACAGTGTAATCTTGGAAACAACATTCTATCACTTGTGCCATATTCTGTTCATCAGAAGCAAGTCAATAAATGTAGCCAATAAATAACTAAATGAATGAACGAACGAATGTAGCCCTTAGTCAAGTGGAGGAGATTTCAGAAAGGCGTGAGTGCTGGGGGCAGGGTCACTGAGTACCATCTAAGGTTGGTGCCTCAAATGCAGCACGTCCCAAATGAAATGCATCAGTTTACTCTGAATCTACTCTGCATCTTTGTTCTTGACTTCCATCACTCTGTCGCCATTCATATATGGTGTGTCAAAACCTGAAAGCCCAGGGCTCCTTGCTAATGCCTTTCATATTTTCCTCTGCATCTAATTGGTTGCCATATGCTTTTATCTCAGAAATGTCTTTTAATTCTGGTGTCTCATCTCCATCTGTTCAGCTGTAGCCTTGAGACTTAGTCAGCTCTTGCCTGCAGCCATTGCAATTGTCTTCACTGTGCTTCTCTTCATCTAATCTCTACCTACTTTAGTGAGAGTCATTTTTGTCAAACAAAATATATTCATGAATTCTGCGGCTTAAAGGCTTCCATTATTTTCACTCCCTGTAAGATTAAATCCATTATCCTTATTTTGGCATATCAGGCCCTTTACAATATGGGCAAAGCAAACTTTCAGCCCTATTTTCTGATTTCATCCTTCCCACAACGTAGGACGTGTGATACGCCCTTTTATGATGTGTCCCTGCCCATCCTGATTCCCTCTTTATCCTCTTTCTTACCTGCTAATCTCCTTCACCCTTCAAGCCAGAAACTCAACCAATTTCCCATCAGGGAAGCTTTGCCAGATTCCCACATTTCATCACAAGCCATGAACTTCTTTAAGGTCCAGTAAATTTCTATAATGTCACTCAGCTCATTGAGTTATCACTGAGTTATACTTCCCTTTCAAATAAAAGCCAAGAATTATTAATTTTGAAGTCAAAGTTCTGAGTACAGTGGTATAACAATTGATACTCAATAAGTATTGATTGAATAAACAAGTCCTCCTTTAAGTTATTGTGCGTAATTGCACGGTGTTTTAAAAAAGAAAATATTTGAGCTATAGCATTTCCAAAGAAGGACTGTGACCAACTTAAATGTTTGATTTTAGTTCCTATTGGGGACTTACATATGTAAATCTACTGTTTATGTTTAATTAACCCAATCCTGTCAACTCTATCAATTAGGTACTTTTATGATTCTCACTTTACAGATAAGGAAACCAAGGCACAGAGATTTTTAGTAATTTTCCCAAGGTCACCCAGCTAGTAAGCGGTGAAGTTGGGTCATAAACCGTGGCAGTCTAGCTCCAAATACTCTTACTCCAGAAAGAAATTGGTTTCCAAAGATACCCAAATTGAGATAACATAAATCGAATAGGGTTAAAAAATAAAAACCAAAAATGAAGTCTAATTATGACAAATGGATGAAAATTGTGAACAAATAGAATTGTTTATGTTATCATAAAAACAGTATTTTCAAACTTTTTTCTCTCTAAACCCCAGCATTTTTAGAGCACTGGAAGAACTTTAGCATCTTAAGAGAGTTTAAGGAAGAAAAGAATTACTATTACCGTAAACAATGGGAAATGTCTTTAGTTATCAAAGCATTAGGTGCTGTAAGTAACGAGTGTGATTAGTTTCTGATGTCAGGATGAATTCTTGGATACTTTATAGAACATTATGGTGCATTCTTAATTGTTGTGAGGTGGAAAAGGTGGGCATTCAGGACATTTCTAAGAGTTTACCAATAGGGTCCTATATATCTTAGAAAAAGCATATTCATATTGTATGAAGCCATAGGACACATTGCAGAATGGAAATTAGTAATAGTTTGGGGAGCAGGCTACCCAAAGTCCATAACATAGTCCATAATAGTAGATTCATCTTTACTAGTTTAAAGAATATATCAGTGAGACTTTCCTGACAATCCAATGGTTAAAGACTTCACTTTCCAGTACGGAGGGTGCATGTTCAGTCCCTCATCAGGGAGGTAAAATTCCACATGCCTTGGGCCAAAAAATCAAAACATAAACAGAAGCAATATTGTAACAAATTCAATAAAGACAAAAAAAAAATATATATATATATGCATGGATAAGTTTCTAAAATACAATATTAAACGAAACCATATTTAAAGCCGACACAACTACTGTTTATGTGCACATACATTATATTGTTTATACTTGCTGTATTATTTGTTTTATGTTTGAAATCTCATAATTTAAAAAATTAAAAAATAAAGGCATCAATACAATAAAATGGAAATACTACACGTACTTTGATTTCAGTTTTTCTCTTGAAATAGGCATATGCTAACAATATTTTTATTAAATATAAATTGTTTATAATTGTATATTTTTTATTAAAACTCAGTAATTAGAAGTTAAATTCCAACAGAGTCTTATATTTTGAAACATGAATGAATTAAGCCCAATGGAATTTAATGCCCCCAATTTTATTAACATTCATCAGTTATTATCCACTGCTGTGCTCTAAGTAAACTTAGTTGCTATTTTAAAAGCTAATGCCATTTCCAACTTTATAGACTATTTTTATAAGAAAAAGTGTATTTTCCAAGTACATTAAAGCTAAATGTATTATAAGAGCAGTAAAAAGACTATACGAGATCGCGTCTTCTTTTTGGTTATTTTCTTCCTTTAATTATTTCTTAGTCTGATTTTTTTTGAGAACTTTTATTGAGATATAATTGACATACAGTAAACTGCATATATTTAAAGTGTACAATTTGATATATTTTATTAGTAATGTATATATGGCAATCCCAATCTCCCATTTCATCCTGATTTTTTCTTTTTAAGTGCACTTTTAAGAGTGGACGCCAAATATCCCATGTAAAATTCTGGAATAAAAAGAAAATTTGGTACAACCTGTACTCTGAGCTTAATGTTTCCCACAAGTTTGATTTGGCTTTTTATTGGCAATTGTAATTCAATGCAAACCCCGAAGAAATACATGCTCTATTTTACTACCAGTAAACACAGGGATTGAAAGTGCACATCTGAGCTTTGAAATCCTGAATGGAAAGGAAAAAGACTAAAATGCATTTTTTGTAGTGAGATCAAATTATTCATCCAGGGTCAAGGTCATACGTAAGCAAAGCAAATATACTCATTTATTTTTATCACGGTTACCTCCCTGAATACATTCTTTTGTTTCTAGGCTGATTCTGCTGAAGTCTTCTCAGGTTGTGCGAAGACTCCTCAGGTTATATAGTGAATCAGTAAATATGATCACAGGCTCTGGTGTCAGGGCATTAATTTGATTAAAAGATACACTTCCCATTAAGGTGTTAACATATTAAAATCTTTTGAAAGGTGTAGAGGACAATACGTTAATTTTCAGAGAGATGGTAAAAACCACACACATTTGGAAAGTAACTTGTCCTTGTGGAAGCATGTGTGTGTGTGTGTGTGTGAGTGCAGTATGGATGCGGTAAATACATCTTCTGTGTGCTTTAGACTGGTGCTTCCATCTGAATATAATCATTCTCTGAGTTGTCTCCATTAGGTAAGAGGTAATTGATGCTCTTCTCCTTTAATGGATTCAGATGATTGCAATCAACTCCTGAGTTCAGTTTTATACAAGTAAAGTTAGTCTTGTATAAATTAGTTTTTCTTTACATATAAAAGCATTTATAACAGCACATCCAAGAACTTTACAAATTCATGTGGAGTCATAAACTCAGCTCCAAATTCTGTGGCTGCCACTAATTGTATGGGAGGCAGATGGCAAACCATTGGACCTCTGTGACCTTACATTTTCTATTTGCAATATGAAGGAAATGCACTAGAATTCCCCATCTATGCTTCCGTGAATTTTAGACATGCTCTTTAAGCCCGATATTTTCAAAGGTAATATAAGAACATTATTACATTCTTGTCATCTTACTAGAACTAGAATGTATTTTCTTTTATTTTTTAATTTTTATTGGAGTATAGTTGCTCTACAATGTTGTGTTAGTTTCTGCTGTACAGCAAAGTGAATCAGTTATACGTATACATGTAGCCCCTCTTTTTTAGATTTCTTTCCCATTTAGGTCACCGCAGAGCATTGAGTAGAGTTCCCTGTGCTATACAGTAGGTTCTCATTAGTTATCTATTCTATACATAGAAGAGCATATTTGTCAATCCCAATCTCCCAATTCATCCCACCCCTCCCACTTTCCCCCTTGGTGTTCATAAGTTTGTTCTCTACATCTGTGTTTCTGTTTCTACTTTGCAAATAAGTTCATCTGTACCATTTTTCTAGATTCCACATATAAGCAATATTATGTGGTATTTGTTTTTCTCTTTCTGACTTATTTCACTCTGTATGACAGTCTCTAGGTCTATCCACATCTTTGCAAATGGCACTATTTTGTTCCTGTTTATGACTGAGTAATATTCCATTGTATATATGTACCACATCTCCTTTATCCATTCTTATGTTGATGGACATTTAGGTTGCTTCCATGTCCTGGCTATTGTAAATACTTCTGCAATGAACATTGGGGTGCATGTATCTTTTTGAATTATGGTTTTCTCTGGGTATATGCCCAGGAGTGGGATTGCTGGGTCATATGGTAGTTCTATTTTTAGTTTTTTGAGGAACCTCCATGCTGTTCTCCATAGTGGCTGTACCAATTTACACTCCCACCAGAAAATATATATATTTTTTCTATTCATATATTTTATTTATCTGTACTTATTTGTTATAGAATAAGCTCATTTGTCTTCTGATGTTGTATATAGAAGAAACTCATCTGAGTGTCAATATTCTGTTAGCTAATAGACAGAGCCTACACATAGGATAATTATATTAAAGTGGAATTTCTAGACCAAAACACACAGAAGTGTTTACCAGAAAATAGGAACATTCATATTTTAATAATCTATTCTCTCTCTTCCTTTTTCTTTCTCTCTTTCAGACACAGATACACAATAAACACACATAACAAAAGCAAATTATTATAAATATAATAAAGAAATTGTCAAGTGAAAGCAAAAGATTTTATATGCTTTATATTTAAAGGATATAAACATTTCTTTCAACCCAGGGCTAGTATTTACGCTGGCCTTCTTTTCCTCTACAAGAAGGAATAATATGTCTTTTTTTTGCAATTAATAAGTGAGTTCACGAGGTTTGGGAGGGGGCGGGGGGTGAAGGGGAAGCTGAGACGAAGCGAGAGAGTAGCACAGACATATATATACTACCAACTATAAAATAGATAGCCAGTGGGAAGTTGCTGTATAACAAAGGGAGTCCAACTCGAGGATGGAAGATGCCTTAGAGGACTGGAGTGGGGCGGGTGGGGGGGACTCGAGGAGGGGGGAGTCAAGGAAGGGAGGGAATACGGGGATATGTGTATAAAAACAGATGATTGAACTTGGTGTACCCCCCAAAAAATAATAAATAAGTTAAAAAAAAAATCACGAAAAAAAAAATAAATGAGTTCATCACATTGCGAAGCCCTCCAGTCTTTAGCATTTGTTCTTCTTGCCTTTGAACTAAAGACTTCTTTAAACAATAGTTAACAGGATTATACAACTTAACCCATGTCTTCATAAATTTTTATTTTATGATACAGAGTTGAGATAATTTTGCGATTTGGTGATTTCCTGTTTGGAGAATATGGTATCTTTACGCCAGGGGTAAGTAAATGCCAAAAGGCATTTGCTTTTGTAGTAAAAGAGAAGCTAAATATGTATTGACTTCAGGCATTTTTTGTAGAAAAGGAACTCATAAAGGCAATAACCAAGGCAAAGGATTAAAAACATCATATTTGTGATACTTAAAGCATTCTGATTATTTTAAAAAATGATGACGGTCTTACTGCAAACATCTCTGTAGTTTAGACTCAGGAAATAAATCTTACTAATGTGTTCGTCCCTTTATTTTGGTGGTGAATTTGTTGACAGATAGTAATTAGGTCACTGTATTGAAATGCCCCCATGGAAGCCAGAATTCTCTGTGTTTGTTGGCATGACAACCATAGTGGTCGATTAAGGATGCTCAGAAACTGACAAACTGTGCTGCTCTGATGTTAACTAGATGGGGAATAGAGCATCCCATTCAGAGGATGGCAAAATGCATGGAGACGTCTAAGAATTGCCTTGGATGAGCTATTCCATGTTTATTTCTGCAGTATCGATGAGATAAATTTATATACAAAAAGCTAGAAAATTCATCCTGACAGTTACCAAATATATTTTCGATTTTATATGAATTTTTAAAAGAAATGGTTGAAATAGCCTTAAACTATTAAGTCCTCTTTTAGAGAAAATGCTTATTATTCTTTGGAACAAATGTAATTGCTATAAACGATCATTTCTATCTAGCTCTTTCCCTTTTAAGCCATTCCGTGAAGCTCATGGCAGATGACATATACAGATGGCATAGATTGGCACTGCCTTTGTTGGCCAGTATAGCCACAGCCAAATTTAGGGACCAGGGAGATGGTGACAGGATAAATCATTAACGGAGAGACAGAGCATTGGACGGATGGTGTGGCTGACTATTTTTTCTTCTGTTTTTCAACTCCACCCCTTTGGCTGAAACATAGCTATTAACCTAAGACAAATTTGGAGGTAGTCAAGGAAAGCAAGTTACTATGTTCTATGGGACATTTCATGTTTTTTGCTGTATATTTTCTTTTATTCCTAACACAAACAACATTTGGGGGGTAGGAGGAGAAGGAATAGACTGTCTAGCAAGATTTTTTAAAAATTAATTTGTTCTGATCTGGCTCATAAAATGAAAAAGACAATATAAAATGGACATCACAGCTTTGAACTGTTTCTGTAACTCAGTCTAGACAATTGATATGGGAAATAGGAAGGTGACATATTTGAATGTGATTCTTTTTTATTAGGATGCCAGTATGAAAATTCAAGTATGGATGTTTTAATGGATCGATGAAAAAAAATATGAATATCAACTGTAAAAATAAGTACTTTTAAATAGGCCAAGATCATTCCAAAAATATATTGTTGAAATAAATTTTAAAAATCAGTATCCATTATAACATTTGTGTGACAGCGAGACATTGCAGGTCGTCTCTATTCTACAAAAGGAAATGAACTGTGTAGGATTAAGGAGCTAATTAGTGATAGAACTGGGCCTAAAACCCTGCTGGCCTCATTCAGATACAGGCTCTTTTTATAGCACCGTGATGCCCGCTAATCCCCCTCCCACCCCCTTTGTGGTCAGACATGATAACTTCCTGGTGACATGAGATGTCCGTTGAGTGCAAGTGAAACCAACACTGTTTTATCTTGAAAGTCCTTATTTTCTTTCCTCGGCATAGTTCTTTTTCTGGAGCCATGGGCTCTAATTTATTACTTTATGTGTTCGTTTTTGCTTCTTTTTAATTTTGAGAGAGGTATATTAATATTTTCACTGTATTATTATTTCATATTCATATTTTAAATGTCTGATTTGCTCATGAAGATTTATTGAAGGATGGACGGGTTCAATATTATCCATCATTGACTGGTATTTAAATATTAACTCTGAAAAACAAAATCAACTTTTGACATTACCCTGATAGATACATGCTTCCGTAAAATTTTCATTTTCCACTGTGCAAGTGATTAATAATAATCAAACGTAGCTTCAGCTTTTAGAACTGGTGCTCTCATTAAATTTTCTAATTTTGAGGGCAAATGTCTTATCTTTCTTGTATTATCCTCATGAGGTTTTGGTTAAAGCTTTTCAAGTATTGGGACTCAAAAGTGTTACTTTAAAAAAAAACAAACAATGATCTGTATGTTTCTATTTCATATTTGTTATTTCTGTAAACAAATATGAACTGAATATATCTTAACCAAATTAAAGATATTTCTTTGAGAAAAAATTAGCCATTTTCCCTATTTCAGGATCGAAAATACGTGTCTCTTGCCTTTCCTTTTGTTTTTCTCTGACGTATCAGTTGAAAATCTGTTTTCATTCTCCTTTGTTTCTTCTTTTCTGTCTGTGCGCGGACCTTTCTCATCTTCCTTCCTTTTTAAAGTCTCTTCCCTGTCTTGTCCTTCGTTTTAGATCCGTCCCCATCCTCCCCCGTTCCAGTTGCTTTGGCTAGACCAGCACACGTTAATGAGCATCTTCAAAAGAACAAAAAGAGTGGGTGGAGGAGGAGGGTGCGGGGGAAAAGTGGTGAGCAGGAAAGCTGAAATGAAAGATGAGAAAAGTGTGAATAGAAAAAAATGAGGGGTGGAGATAAAACAGTGGACAGGAGTGTTATTTTGGCAAGTTAAAACTTCTCAGCATATATTTATATTTTTTCATCCTTTATTGGTTGGATCCTTTCATTCATTCATCTCTTAATAAACGTATAATGAGCACCTACTTTTTGCCAGCTCCAATTGAATTGCTTGGGGTGTAGCAGTTAAAACACACAAAGACACAAAGTCCTTGTCTTCCTGGAGCCTATATTCCAGTGGATAAAAACTTAGCTTAGAAAATGGTGCTTTATATTATGAGTATCTTTCTTTCAGAAGTAAGAGCAAAAGGAAAAGATTTTTCGCAGAAAATTGTCTTGCACAGATTAGATTTGTTTGACTGCACAGAGTGATGTCCAGTAAGCAGTTTGATGCATGAGTTCAGGATTTGGGAGAAAAATCTGCATTGAAATTCTGCGTTTGTAAGTTATCACCAAGTATGTGATCATTGATGACAGCAGTATTGATTAAATCCACCTAAAGGTATTTGTAGACTTAGAAGGGACCCGGAATAGAGACTTAAAGAAAACATCATAGAAGGAAGCTGAGAATAGAAAAGAGAATGTATAGATTTCCAGGCAGGATGTGTTGGGTCCTTGAAGAAAGGTGAAGAGAGGTCACCAAGAAGAAGTGACCAGCAGTATCCGATGCTCATGAAAACCAGTAAGATAAGGTTAACGGTAACTTTGACGAGTACAATGCCAGTCAAACCTTTGAGTAAACCTTTTCTGCTCTATTTCTCTGTAGCCCATATCACATTAAGTACCTTATTAAAGTTTAAAAATATATTTTAATACCTACTACATCACATCTTATGAGAAAGATTTTATTTTTTTCCTGTGTTGTTTGACCTTTTATATGGTAGGGGTGTGACTGTGCATTTATGTGAAGAGCAAATAATCAGAATAGTAGGAGAAAGAGAAAAGAAAAGAAAAGAAAAGAAAACAAGAGGGAGGTCAGTTGTGAGAGGTGCTGAAATCCAGAGTGTAGCTGGAAAGATTAATAAACACTTTGAAAGATGACCACAGATTTTTTTCCCTGTCATCATTTAAAGAATAAAGTTTAGTTTTGTTTCTTAAACACAAAGAAGGAAGATGTATCTGTCTCATATTTTGTGTATTTGGTGTTACCTATTTCTGTTGGAAAAGCACAGTTGTGGTGAAAGTAGTTTGAGGTTGTGGGGAAATGAGTCTGGAACTGCGGAGGATGGAATAGCTTGGTGGTCATAGAGGCTAGACCAAGATAAAGGCTATACACTGGAAGGAGTCAATTGATTCAAGGGAACAATGTGAGGGAAAATTGCTGAGATACCTGGTGTCTTTTAGGCCAAAAGAAATAGCTAGCACATTATCTATTAAATAGTTACCTTAATAATAGTAGTCCAACAGTTTCTGACAGATGTCACTGTATTTTTGGTTACAAATTTTAGATATCCACTGGTATCCTGTGAGTATCTTGTAAGTGTCTTGGGTCATAGCCTGGAAACCATAGGTTGATGCTACACTTTATCATATCTTGCTCTTCTTGTTGTGTCAGAATCTATATTGCACTGTGTCATAATTGCTTCTGTGATTTTTCCATCCTTCTTGCTGGACTGAGTCTGCAAACTGCACAAGGATAGGACCATATTTATCTTGTTCATGGTTGAATCCTTTCCAACCAGCACTGGCTTCAATAAGCAGTTGTTGAATTAATCCAAATTATGAGTGGGTTAATTATATACAATGCTAATTTGTCTGCGTGTATATTTCAAACTCTAAGTTGATTTCTGGCATATTTCTTTTGGTTGAGTCATCTTAACGTTAGGTCTATGTGAAATCTGTTAATGATATCTGAGTAGAATGAACGCAAGTGCTAAAAAAAAAGAATCACTTTTTTAGTCCCGCATAAGAGAAGGTGAATTGGGTACACGTTTCAGGGAATTACAGTAGATACGAGAATAATAACCAAAGCATATAATGCATCTAACTCATTTAACTCTCCACCCAGCTGTAGGAAGCACAACGCGTAACAAACTATCCACCAAGTTACTGGTTTAAGACAATATTAATTTTTTTTCTCTCTCACAGTTGTCTGATTTGTTCTTCTGCTCCATGTGGTATTGGCTGCAAGATGCTGGGGCATTTGCAGTCATCTGGGGTCTTGATTGGGCTGGAATGGCGAAGAGGGTTCAGCTGATGTTGGCTGTTGGTTGCGAGCTTAACTGAGGTTCTGCGGCAATACACCCATGTGTGGCCTCTGCCTGTGGCTTGGATGTCTGACAGCACGGCGGCTGGATTCTGAGAGAGAGCATCCCGAGAGCGAGCGCTCTTAGACATCCAGGCAGTAGTCGCAAGGATTCTTAACGATCTAGCCTCAGGAATCTGAGAACTTCTCCTCTGCCACATCGTATGTGGAAAGGCAAGTTACTAAAGCTCACCCGGATTGGAGGGGAGGGGAATTAGATCCCACTTTTCAATGTAAGAGGCAGCTTGCATAACAAGAGGGGGGATGGATCAAGAGTGGCTGTCGCTGACCCTCTACTACGTGTAGGTGCTATTATTGGTCTTACTTCAGAAATGAGGAGATGTATTCACGGAGAGCTTGGTAACTTAGATTCATAGCTGATAAATGCAACATCCAGGACTCAAACTCGAGGTGTTTGCTCCCAGAGTCTCTGCTCTTAATCACAACCTGTTACCGCCTCCCCTCTAGCAGTATTGTTCAGCCTCATATATGATTTCACACTCACATGCACACACCACACGCATTACACATCCAGTACATTTAGAGATCATGATGGTAATGACAAGGGCTGTAGTCATATAATGCTTTGTTTTTGCATAGTTTGAGTTCACGTTGATTATTTTATTTACTCATGGAATGCATTTTTTGTTCAGTAGTTTGATTTTGACATAATTTTAAATTTACAAAAGGGTTGCAAAGAAAGTGCAGAAAGTTCCAGTGTAACTTCACCCAGCTTCTCTGAGTGCTTCCATAGCCTTGGCACATTTATCAAAGCTTAGATATGAACATTGATGCAATACTATCTAACTAACTACAGACTTTATTTGGGTTTTCAGATATTATTCACAATTGCCATTTAATGTCCTAGCATCCAGTCCAGCAAACTAAGTTGCGTTTAGTCCTGTCTCCGTAGTTTCCTCCAGTGGGTGAATGCTTCTCCATCTTTCCTTGTTTTATGTGACCTTGACATTTTTGAACAGTACTCGTCAAGTACTTTGAAAATTTTCTTTCATTTTGTGTTTGTCTGATGTTTTATGATTGGCCTGGGTGATGGATTTTGAGAAATAAAACCAAAGAGTTGGTGTTGTTGATGTACCAAGTGGTATCACTGGTCACTTGGTTAAGGTACTACACTGTCTACCACTTCCCTTTTGCACTGTTTCTGTTGGAATTGAGTTAGTAAGTCCATCCTACCCTTAAGGAGCTTCACTTAGGCTTACCCCCCGGAGGAAGTGCTGTCCAAAAATATGCGAACATGTTAAAACCACCTGACCAGCATTAATAAATATTTCAGAGACATGCTGTGAGGCTATGTGAATTTGATTCCACTCGTAGAATGAATTTGAACCTCTCCAGATCGATCCTGATTTTTCTCCTCAAATTTGAACTTTCAGTCAACAAAATTTGTTTTTATAATTTTTTAATATTTTTGCCTGTAAATCTTATGGTATAATGTGACAAAATGCTAGACCATAATATAGTGCAGATAACCATAATATAGTGCAAATAATTCTTATCAATGAATGTAATTCCTAATATAATCTATTTACCAGTTAAAATATAAAACATATTCAAAATGTATAGTTCACAAAATTTTATCCATATCCATGTGTTTCATTTACTAGCTCTGCCTTAATGATCAAAATATGCATTCATCTTATGTAATTATATCAAAGCATATAATCTAGTACAAATAAATATTAGACCTTAGTATTGTGCTTTAATAGATTGTGCATCATTTTAAGCCATTAATTAAATTCTTTCTGTATTATTAAATTTTGTCTTTTACAAATATCAAATTTCTTAAAGAATTTATGGACTATTGAAGTCTGAAAGAATTGTTAAATTTTTGATGAAAACAGAGAAATGTACAACACTTGCCATGAATAATTCACAATTGTTCAGTTCCTTTATCAACTCAAAATTTTTTTTCACCAGTGACGTTGATATGACTTAATCTAAACCAAATTCTGCTTTGAGTAGGATTTCTTATGCAGGTAAAAATGGGGCTGTCAAGGCAGTGCCTAATTATTGCATAATTTGTGTTTTTGTTTTGCTTTTGTTTGACATTACCATCATAGCAAAGGAAGGAAACAAGAGTATTACTTTCTAAGGAGACAAGTTTAATTCAAAGCAATTTTCATTTTAATAAGTAAAAAAGAGCACAAGCAAGTTTAATAAACTGTTTTTAAACTAGGAAAGTTTTGAAAATAATTTAGAATTGGTTTTTATTTTCGTTTTGTTTCATTGTTGCTGATAATTTAGAACGGTATGTTTTTTTCAAATGTACATCACAGACATTGGTATTTCTAGTTATGCACTAATTTTCCTCAACATATTCAGAACAAAATAAATGTATATTTTAGAAAGATAATCACTGAACCTTCCTTTCTGAATATAAATAGTATTTTAGTAGTTCAAAGGATAACACCACATCTTAAAAGAAGAAAGGAGAATAACATAATTATTCTCACTACTTAATTTTGAAAAGTGTTTCTTAATCAACTCTATTCCTTAAGGTATATGCAAATAATGTAGTTATACTATTAATGGAATACAAACTATTAAATTGTATAATGTAATTTATACAACTTATCTATGATTTCCATAATTATAAATATTTGGGATAATAAAGTGCTGTTTCTTGTTTAGCTTCCTCTTCTGCTGGTTAATCAAACCTAATGAATTTATGTAGACTGGAGAGTGTAACTGCACTCGAGTTGTATTAATTTGCTAAGTTGTTTAGCAAAGGATCATCAAAAATGCAGCAATAAACAAAGCGTTACTTCTGTCTCCAAAGAACGTGTGCTTTAGAAAGGGAGGTATAAGTGTGAACTTTTAGCTAAAAGGCTGGATATGATTTTTCTGATACCCTTTCATTTGGGACTTCAGGGAGTTCCATGAAAGGTGATTATTTTTTTTGAACCTTTAAGGATGGTTAAGATTTTGAAAGGTGGAAATGGGTGAGATGATATTCCATAAAGAGAGGCAGTCTTTACAAAAGCTCAGGGTGGGTAAGGAAGAAGAGTTTTGAAAAATGCAAAATGTTGTCTTCGTTGTCCCAGCGGATATGGAAGAATTGGTCTATGAAGTAAAATTGGAATCAGATGATGGATCGATGTTAGCCTAAACATTTTAGCCTCTAAGCAGCAGAATTTGGTAATGAAAAGGATGATACTTAGTATACTTGGCACTTACTGAGCCTTCCTGTTTTCCAGCCTTGCAACAATCCAAGGAGATAGATGTCACCATTATATAACATATTATAGTTGAGAAATTTGAGGTTTAGATATTGTCATGACTTGCCCCTCTGCTTGAATCTTTATAAAGGTGGGAGTCGTGTTGTAAAGCCATGATTTTAAAGAGAAGCTTTCAGAAATGTACAGTGGGGAGGAGATCTCAGGTTGGTGAGGAAGGGGTTGCAGCTATCTACATATCAATTTTAGAATCAAAATGTTAACGGAATGGTAGGGATGTGATGAGACTGGACAGACATGGGCTCTAGCAGCACTGGCAGAACTTGATAGGTGACCGATCTGATGCCGAGGGGATCAGAAAGAGAAGGACCAAGATCACGAGATGGTTTTGCTCTTTGGGCACCAGGTGAATGATGCACCTATCACTGTAAATTGAAATGTGAGTTTAATTTTAGGATGGGAGTTTGCCCTGGAAACTCATCCAGGTGACCATTTACACCGCTTAGGGAAAGTCCAAAGCGTTTAGAAATGTGATAATGGGTCTCACATGAAAGGTCAAGCTTATGAATGAAAATAATCTGCCTTGAGACAATAATGAAAAGTTTTGGGGTTGGAGAATATCAGAGATGAAAAGAAAGGGATCTAGGTAGGGACAGGATGCAGTGAATACCAGTCTTTAGAAGGTGATGAAGGGAAAAAGAGAGCAAAGGTATCAGAGGATTTTACTGAAGGTTAATTAGTGAGGCGACGTAGCAGTTTAAAAAGGAAGGAATTTTAAGAAGCTTGACACGGTTGAGGTTGAGAAAGAGGTGGTTTCAGATCCAGAGTTTAAGATGTTAACTGTATTAAAAATGTGTTTCCTTTTCTGGCTTCATGGTTTTTTATCAGCACAACCGCAGAGAACCTGTGGCGTCCCCGCCCGCCATCCCTTCCCTTCCTCTCTTCAGGGCATCCAGGCAGACTGCTTTGAGTTCTTGATGCTGCTTGGGTCTCTGATAGAAAATTGTAGGTGCTCGTATGACCTTATTTTCCACTGTTGGTGTGGAGTGGTGGCATTAAAACTAATAAGTTAATGTGACGGTTGTCAGTTTTGTTTTATTTTGTATTACTGTGCCTGAGGCTCTTTGCTTCATTTATAGACTTTTTATATCACGCTGAGTCATTTGGTGCTGTTGGTGATGAACTACATATATCATTTCTTGTGTCTCTGACATCTTACCCTTCCAACTGATTGAACATATACTTACTAAGGTCTCTAAATTCCTCATTCTAAGGCTGGTCTTTTGTGCATGTGTTACCACTTAATCTGACTAGTCTAAGTAGTTAGAACTGAAGCTTTGGCTTAGTCGTACCATAGAAAGGCATCTACAGCCATCCAGTAAAATACAAACCGTAGCAGAAATGGTGATTACAAATTCACTGATTTCAAAGGTAGGGACCACACTGGGGACTGATTGTGAAACTGATTATCTTGCTTCTCTAAAGCTTTGTAGGATCCAGGTATTCTAGGTATTATTCAGGAAACATTAGCTAATTTGTGTGGAAGCAATTCAAATTGTCATGAACTTTAAGATCATTTTTAAAATAAATTTTATTCTTATTGAGAAATCCTAGATTTTTAAGCAAAAACCATAAAAAATAAGCAAGTAAGCATAGGTTTGAATATGCATGGGTTGAATGTGACATTTGTGCACTCACTTTATTATTTAATTCTCACCATACCTGCATGATAGTATTCAGTGGGGATTTGATGAAGGCCCGCTCTGAGCCAGACACTTGGGAAGCTGTCCTCTTGCACCTATGTCCTTCCTTTTACAGAGGAAGAACCTGAAGCTTCTGCAGGTAACCTCTCAGAAGTTAGAGGGTAGATTAAAATACTGTTTGTTTGTTTTTTTCTGACTCCAACATGTTCTTTGCACTGAGCACACTGCCACCTCTAAGTTATTGTATGTGATGATAGTTTTATTTTGTTTTTCAATCAGTAGAAATGTATTGTCTTCTTTGAAAGAAGTCACTCATAATTTTGAGCTCATAGTTTTCCTCTTATTTAATTTTAACAGTTTCACCCTCATATTTCCCTACTCAGAATGTATGTGGTACTAGCCTGTTAGGTCACACAGTCGCACCACTGCCTTACTGGTGTACTTGTTGCCAGAGTTGGGGGAAAGTGCCCACAGATTTGTTCACCTTTATTCTGTTTAATAGAAAAGTCTTTTAAATTCTAAATTTGTTGGTTGGTCTTCAGCGTCTGCTTCTAGAGACGTGAGGAGCGGATTTTGCTAGATTTAGCTCCGGGTGGTAGCAAATCTTCCCAAGGGCCAGGGAAGCTGAGCAGCTGTGCTGAAACAGTACCCCAGGGCAAAGCCACGTTCATGTCGCTGCACGTAAAAGCCACCACCTACACTGGGGACCGCTGGAATGCTATCCGATATCCTAAGCCCTGCTCTTGGAAAGAATGAAGTGTCCACGTAGAAAGACGTGGAAGCACATCCAGTATACATTACAAAACCCAAACAAAATAGAAATCGTTCTCCATCTGCGTGACGGCTTTAAAATATTTTTATGGGAAGGGAGTATTTACAGACTTACACATCCAGCAGTTAGAGTGGTTACATCCAGCTTGCTAAGTTTCTACTGGCCACATCGTGAGAAGCAGCGCTGTTCCCAAGGATAAAAGGCAGAGTGGGCGCTAGTGTGAAGCCACCCTTCCATCGTGCTCACAAGCATTTATGAGAATTTGATGTCTTACTAGTAACTTGCTTTGCCGAAATATCATTTTTCAAATTTTACCTCAATTACCGACGGTTGTATAACATGTGTAGATAAAGAATTAGCGAATTTTATTCCAGCTATATAATGTATATGCTATTGATATATAACAATTATATATTGATATATTTATATATTATAATTATAGTTAGTGATGTATTTATATATAATTATGCTATATTTTATATGTATCATGGATATACATGTTAATAATGAGAAAGAATTATCAGCTAGTTATAGTCACCTATGTCATGTCAAGTGGAAAAAAACTGAGGCATCTTTAATAAGGAAATCTCTATGGTGCTCGATTTTCGCCTACTCTACAGGGTCTTCTTTGTCATCCTCTTAAATGTTTCACTGGAGAAGCTCAAGAGATCTGGACTATTGGATAAATGTCAGTGATAGATAGCGAACTTGAATTTTAAATATTACCTCAAGTCCCTTACCATCAGTGTAATGTTTATAGCCTAGGTTAAATGCTCCACATTACTTTAGGATAATTTTTCCCCCAGAAAAGTTGATCCTTTAAGACTTGAGAACGCTGGTGGGCCTGCCCTGCCAGTCCTCTGGTTACACTCTGATGTTTATGAATAAGGGTTAGAGCAGAACTGGCATTGAGATGCAGTGAGGGGTAAACAGGTGAGATGCAAACCTTTGCTCCTTTCTTCCCCTTTCGGAGAAATAAATGAGATAAAGGAGTAAACGCTAAAGTCATTTACACAATTGCTGCTCTATAAATACCAAGTGGCTGCTCTATAAATACCAAGTGGACTACTTAAAGACATTCTTTTAGGTGTCAAACTGTCCTTTTTGGGATAGTTCTAGTTGATGTGTAAAATGTATAAAGCAAAGATAATTGCTATGGTATAATAGGAAGAACTTAAAAAATAAAGTGTTTCATTCATTATTCTCCACAGTTTCCCTACATCAGAATGAGATCTATTTTTCTGTAAGAAAATTGAATAATTCCTGTCATCTATAGGTAATATATTAGATACATTATTGAATTTTAATAACATTGAAGCAAAGTCTTAAGATTATAGTTTAACACGTTCATTTATTCTAATTTAATATACTGTTGGAAAATAAATTATGTTTAAGATTTGCAGTGTTTTGATGTTTTCTAACTAAAAATTGACTTTGTTACTATTTATAAAATATAAAGTCTAACCCTGTAACTTACAGTAGATATAACACACTTATGGAGTCCTGTAAAGAAAATTTGTATTATAATTTTTTGTACGAAGTTTGTAAGAAAGAGTTAATCCTTCTCATGATTGCATGCTACACAGAGAAATAACTTCATGTGGAGGGTAAATTGAGAAAACATATATTCCTTGTAGAATTTATTGAGTTCCTACTATATGAGAGGGACTAAGATATATAATTTTATTAATTAGATATTCAGTGTTCGGTAAAATTTCACCCCTTTGCAAAGATTCTGAAAGGCTGAGTGCTATTTTTCTTAAAGACAAATAAAACCTAGGGCCTTCATCATCTCTAGCTAATATATTAGGCCAGATATGGAATATGGTCTCGCAGTTAGTAATTGCTAGGACCGGAATTCAAACCCAAGCCTGTTTATTTCCAGACATTGTTTCTGTAACAGCAGCGGGCCTCATATCCTGCCGTTACTCATCCTCTGCCCTGCCAGTAGCTTCTCCCACCCGTGCATCCATCATTGTTTGTAAAGTCTAAAATTAAATTAGGAATTTATATCGTTGTTAAATACACACATACATATAGTCTTTGTTCTTTGCTTTGGGAGAGAATAGAATTTCTCTACAGGGCTTGCTGTTAGAATCTGAGCTGGGTGCATAGGCCTTGAGGACATGTGGTTTGTAGACATATATCACTACTGGAGTCATCATTCCAATGCATATACTCTTATTTTTCCTTGGTTCCTGGGACCTTCACTTATTTTACATACCTAGGGGTTTTAAAGACCATGGTGGGGGATGCGTACATAATATGTAAGTATGAAATTGAACGGTCACCTTTAATAGAGAAAATTAAACTTTGTTAGAAATGAAATATATAGTGAAACAAAGTATTACTTAGGTGGGGATTCTTATTCCACCTCCTCATGGAATTGATTTCCCAGGATAGCTTCTTCTTAGTCTTGCTAACCAAGACTTAGTCTTCTTGTCATGCTTCCAAGATCAGTATTTGAATATATGAGAGACTAAGTTGAAAGATGCTCAGAGATGCCTTACACACCTGACTTTTTGGGCAGCCGCTCAAGTTTTGACATCATGATTCAGCACAGTTGCTCTTTCAGAGTCGGAGCTTCTGTTCCTCTTGTAGATTCCCGGCCTCACTTCAAGGCTTGGCTGGGTCTTTGTTTGGAAGCCAAGGGAAAGATACATTTGCTCTTACTGTCAGTTACATGAAAAAGGCACATTAACCTAATTCGCCATAGAATTTACATATAAATTGATGTAACACAGGGGGTAAGTCAGTTCAAAATGGGACACTTTACAGAGAGACACTTAGTATAATGATTAGTATAATTTTGAATTGAAATTTTTATCTAAGAAAGTTCTATTAAGGTTCTTGCCATAGATCTCTTATTGAAAAAGCGTTTCTCATCAGTGTTATTGCTTTTATTGCCCCTTTAAACAAAATCTCCTATTTCAACTTCTTGCCATTTTCATGGTAATTCTCACACCACAAATTAATAGTGATGCCAGGCAAATTGTGTCCTCGGTTTTTTATAATCTGAAGATTTCCTTGAATGTAGCGTCAATAGATTAGTGTCTCTTGACATTTTTACTTTTTTCTCAAGGTTTCTTCGTTCGTGTTTTAGTTCCATGTCAGTCTATAGGGAATAAAATACAACCTCTCTTTTTGTGCTTTCATGCCAGTGGGCTGATTTATAGATTTATAACTTAGATTTTCACAGCACCTTGGTCCAAGGTGGTATTAAAAAACAGCTCTATTCTCATGAAGTTTTACTTGGCTTTTCTGAAGATTGTAGATTATGTTTTGGTGTGTATTTCGCATGACTTGCTTTATAATAATTTGTATACTCTTTTAATCATCAGAAGTGTGCCTGGTTTCTCTCTTTTAACTTAATCGCTTTGAATTTCACCAGATAGTCCTTTCCACGTCCTTTAAATGGTTATGAAGGCAAAGCGTTTGGCGAGGAAACAATCATTTTTTAGCTCTGCTCTGTCAAAGTTTTTACACTTGAGTTTGAAATATGAAATATTTGGTAATGAATAGGAGAGGACTGATATTACTAGCAGGCTGAAATAACATTTGGGTTAATGGAAAAATCTAGAAATTTTAATAAAATTATGGAATTCTAAACATCAGAGTTCCTCACTTTATTTTTTTTTGTCCGTGATTTTGGAGAAACACCATTATAGGAATATTCATTTTTTTTAAAATTTATTTAATTAATTTAGTTTATTTTTGTTGTGTTGAGTCTTCGTTGCCGTGCACAGGCTTTCTCTAGTTGTGACAAGGGGGTGCTACTCCTCATTGTGATGCGTGGGCTTCTCATTGCGGTGGCTTCTCTTGTTGCAGAGCACGGGCTCTAGGCTGCGGGCTTCAATAGCTGCAGCACATGGGCTCAGTAGTTGTGGCTCGCTGGCTCTAGAGTGCAGGCTCAGTAGTTGTGGCGCATGGGATCTTTCCGTAACAGGCTCAAACCTGTGTCCCTTGTATTGGCAGGCGGATTCTTTTTTTTTTTTTAAAGCTCTTTATTGGAATATAATAGCTGTACACTGTTGTGCCAGTTTTTGCTGCACAACAAAGTGAATCAGCTGTATTTATACATATATCCCCATATCCCCTCCCTCCCGCGACTCCCTCCCACCCTCCCTCTCCCATCCCTCTAAGTCATCGCCCATCATCAAGTTGATCTCCCTGTTTTATGCAGCAGTTTCCTATTAGCTATCTATTTTGCATTTGGTAGTGTATATACATCAATACTATTCTCTCCCTTTGTCCCAGCTTCCCCTTCGCCCCCAACCTGTGTCCTCAAGTCTGTTCTCTACAATTGCATCTTTATCCTTGCCCTGTCACTGGGTTCATCAGGACCATTTTTTTAGATTCCATATATATGAGTTAGCATACAATATTTGTTTTTCTCATTCTGGCTTACTTTGCTCTGTGTGACAGGCTCTAGGTCCATCCACCTCACAACAAATAACTCAATCTCATTCCTTTTTATGGCTGAGTAATATTCCATTGTATATATGTGCCACATCTTCTTTATCCATTCATCTGTTGATAGGCATTTAGGTTGCTTCCATGTCCTGGCTATTGTAAATAGTGCTGCAATGAACATTGTGGTACATGTTTCTTTTTGGATTATGGTTTTCTCTGGGTATATGCGTGGGAGTGGGATTGTTGGGTCATACAGTAGTTCTATTTTTAGTTTTTAAAGAAACTTCCATACTGTTTTCCGTAGTGGCTGTACCAATTTACATTCCCACCAACAGCACAGGAGGGTTCCTTTTTCTCTGCAGGCAGATTCTTAACTACTGTGCCACCAGGGAAGTCCCAAGAATATTCGTTGTTTTACATTGATTTTTTTTAAATAAATTAATTAATTTATTTATTTTATTGGCTGTGTTGGGTCTTCATTGCTGCACACGGGTTTTCTCTGTTTGCGGTGAGCAGGGGCTACTCTTCATTGTGGTGCGTGGGCTTCTCATTGCGGTGGCCTCTCTTGTTGCAGAGCACGGGCTCTAGGTGCATGGGCTTCAGTAGTTGCAGCACATGGGCTCGATAGTTGTGGCGCTCAGGCTTAGTTGCTCCACGGCATGTGGTATCTTCCTGGGGCAGGGATCGAACCCATGTCTCCTGCCCTGGCAGGCGGATTCTTACCCACTGCGCCACCTAGGAAGTCCTACATTGATTTTTAAGTAGGAATCCTAAAAACAGAGAAAATACTTTGTTTTTTCCCATTTGTGTTTTTTATTTGCTACAAAATATCTCGGATCCTCTTCAGATGTGTGATTTATACATGATTGAGTCCAGATTCCTCAACTTTTTGAAATTTTGTGAGGTTACTATTGTATTTGACACAGAGATGTTTCTCTTAACTGCAACTATTTTGACGATACTAATTTTATATGACCTTGCAGATTGCTAGACCAACTGTAAATACTTCCAAAGGTTTTAGCCTAACATCTAAACTGATAGGAGTGTGAGCCTTCTCAGCCTGGTAGATTTTACACATTCACATGCAAGACAGATAATAAAAAATGTTATTAGCACTACATAAATCTGCTCACTTTATATCCTGATTTTATTTTATGTCTGTGTTGAAATATGATTTCGTCACAAGTTGGGGATCATCAGGTTAACTTAAAAATAAAAACTATTTTATGGACATTCTTAATTAAAACAATAAATGAACAAAATTCAACCTATTATTAATTCAACCTATTTGAAAATATAGTTTTTATATATCATCAGTTTTATAATTTCAGAGTTAGAAAATAATTATATTTTACGATCTTTTTTTAGTGATTTGTCAGTTATTTCCTCTTAAAAATGCTTTTTAGGGACTTCCTAGGTGGCGCAGTGGTTAAGACTCTGCCTGCCAATGCAGGGGACACAGGTTCGATCCCTGCTGTGGGAAGATCCCACATGCCACAGAGCAACTAAGCCCGTGCACCACAACTATTGAGCCTGCGCTTTAGAGCCCATGAGTCACAACTATTGAGCCCATGTGCCACAACTACTGAAGCCCACACGCCTAGAGCCCGTGCTCTGCAACAAGAGAAGCCACCGCAATGAGGAGCCCACGCACCACAACGAAGAGTAGCCCCTGCTCACCACAACTAGACAAAGCCCATATGCAGTAATGAAGACCCAACACAGCCAGTAAATAAAGAAATTTATTAACAAAACCCCAGAAACCCTTTAAAAAAAAAAGCTCTTTATTAGATGGTGACGATTATAAGATGAGATTTTTTTTTTTACTGATTTATTATAGTTTGATAATCCCATGTTGATATAGCCAATTATTCTTTGCTCTATTGTTCAGTTGTTACAAGGATCTTATTATTTTTGATACTCTTCATTGTCTAAAATATTTGTGAAGTTCACTCATGACTTAAATTACTTTATGTAAAAAGCTCTGTGCCTGATTAGTTTCACTTTCTCTTTGTAACTTACGTATTGTTGCATTCTATGCCAAAATAAAATATTTTAGTTTTTTTTTGAGTTAATTAGATTGGCCTTATTATTTGACTGTGTTAATGTCCCCATTTTGTGAACATGTATTTCAAATACTTAAGTATTAGTATCATGGTTTGGATGGGGAGGGGAATCTAATGATATATTATTTGGAGTATTTAGTTTTATATGAAAAAAATGAATGTTTATTAATACTTGTAATTAATTACCAGGGTGATTTATATTAGATACTGTGTTATTTACCCAGTGGTTAATTGCTGACCTTTTCAGGGATTTTTGGTACAGCAGAAGAAAGGAACAAAAGACAGACTCAAATGCAAATTTCCTCCTCATTTGTCTTCAGACACACTAAGCGGATCATAATTTACTAAACAAACATCTAAATTAAAAACAGTGGTATTGATAGAACTCGGTCTACAAACCTTGATTGTCCTTGATGGACATTAGACTACTGGGATTTTTCAATTTTGCTGATGAACTTCAAGCCGTGTTGGCAACAAACTTGATAGAACTGGGTTTCATTATTTTGATATGTGGATTAAAAAAAAAAATTCAGGGAATTTTGTTTACTCCATTCCAGTTCATTTATGTTGAAAGATTTCTTTTTAAAGGTATTTATGAAATGATATATCATTTTGGTTTTGACATTTAGCATATTAAAATTTTTCCTTTCTATTTTTAAAGATAAAGGCTTTTTTCCCTAAGATTTTGATGTGCTGAAATGAACACTCAGACAAGCCTTTTGTCTGGAGATAACTATTGCTTTTACACTAGCCAGTGCCCTGTTTCTATGGAAACTGCAAGACTCTGAGGTATAGAGGTTTTTGTCCAACAATGCACAGTGTAGTCAGAATGTCTTTCCCTGTTCATTAACATATACTTGTAGTTTCAGTTGTTCTATATGGAATCCAAATATAATTCCATTCCTTTTTTCCACAAGTGTCATAATCTACTATGGCATTTTGAATCAAATTGGTTTTACTTAGGATTAGTGTTACTGTTTCAAAAGATAATTCGATAAATACAAAATCAATTTTTACCTTAAGAGTTGTCCTTTTTAGTATCAGATAAAAATATTTTCTTAAATTTGAATGTTAAGATTTTGTTTCTTTTCTAACCGGCAACCAGTCTATGCCAAGTAGGGCTTCTCATTTTCTGTTTTTATTGTGAAGATGCAGTATTGAGTCTGGTACTAATTTCAGCATGGGGCATTTGTTCTCTTTAAGGCTTGGTGTACATGAGAGTAGAGATTTTTTCCACTGATCCTGAACAGCATTTGCTGATCTTACCCCTTGACATGGTGCAATGATGGTTTTGATTAATAAGCCTTCAACACAGAAAATTGATCTCTTGAAAACCCGTTCAACTGTTTTTCAATATGTGAGGTGGCTGGTAAACATTTGCTTGTATGAGCTGATGGAGAATGTCTGTAGGGATGTATGGAATCTCCACCAAAAGGAAAAGGGGCTTTGAATGAAGATGTACACACAGAAGGGCATTGGTTGATTGAATAATCATCTAAAGGGCTTTTAGTATGCTGATTTATTCCAGTGACCTGGTCAAGACCTAGCATGAATTATTGACCAATGGAGTTCAGAGAAATTCAAGCTGCCTCCATCTGTAAGCACATTACTTTGTAGTAATCGGACTTTCCCTACTTCCATTTGATATCTGAATACTAGATAATTATGTTTTCTCCTATATGATGAATATCTGTATCTCTTTCTCTTTCTTTTCCAGTATGTAACAGTAGGAAAGGAAGATGGATGCTAACCCCAAGATAATGTGAAACGTGGACTAGAGTCTGTTCTGTGCGATTTCTCTTCCCTTTATCTCTACTTCTGTTTTCCTTTTTCCTCTTTGCCCCAGAGGGAGTGGAGAGAAGCCAGAGAGGAAGCCCTGAGGCTGAAACTCAGCACAACGATAGGAAGGTGATTGTCTAAGCAGGGGCGATTGGGATTAGGAGAGGCTGGAGTTTCCTCTTCTGCAATCTCCCTGTCACGTTTCTGGATGAAACACTGGTGACAGGATGCAGAGGCACATTTGCCACTGATACGCCCGTGTGGGCATACAGCAGTCTTGCTCTTCATGATCTACACCCCCTAGGGCTTTAGCCTTTCCAGGCTCTTTTATTTCAACCAAAGCCTCTCTCAAAGTGGCTTCTGCTCAGCATTCATCCCTCTCTCTCCCCAATTAAAACCTGGCATTTACTGAGGGCAAGCACAGGGTCAGTGTCCTACGTAGAGTAACTGATGATAAGGTGTGACCAACAGATACGCTGACCTCATAGGAAGGGGGTGGTGTCCACAGCCCCGGGAAGGTGTGTGGAGAGCTCCATGAGTAAACTATCCTTTTCCTTCCTCTGTGGTTGACTGGGGAAAATCAACACATGTGTACTGAACAGAAGAATAATAGAAGAGGCGATTCCTAGATGGAGATTAAAGACCATCTATGCAGCTAATACCCGAGCACGTGTGGAGATTATGGCTAAGAAACTAGTAAAAAGAGGTGTTAATGATGCAGGAATGGTGATGTGAGCTCACAGATGAGGTGGGAAAGATAGGGACTGGGCAAGGATGTCAAACCCACACAGGAAAACCTTGAAGGGGAAGGTTTTCCTAGCACTGATATAGCACATGTGAAATCCAGAGCAAAGAGAGTTTAAAGTGATTCAGTATTATCAAGTGCAAGGAAGCAAGTTTCAGAGATGAGACGGGACAGCTAAGCAGGTGCCCAACCAGAATAGAAAATATAAGCCATTCTAAGAAGCTTGAAATTCATTCTGAGGCATGGAAAACCTCTTAGAAACTGCCTTAATACCGTAAGTGATATGTTAAAGTTAGCATTTTGGAAATGTCACTCTGGCTGCAGAGATGAGATTAGGAGCTAAGAGAGTAAAGGCCTGCAAGACTGGCGGCCGTAGGGCTGTGAAAAGGATCTTGGTATCTCCTTCACAATACCTAGAAGTCAAGATAATAGGCCAAAGGTGCTAAAATCTTATAACATTTACCATACCATTCTTCTTTTTGAATATTCTAGCAGACTGTCACTTAGAAATAAAATTCAGCCATTGGCTGAGACTGCCAATCTGTTGAGAGTATATAAGATTTTTCTTAACTTTTAATATATAAATTTAATTTTTTCCTTGACATTAATTTTATACCAGAAGCAGAACTAAAAATATAAAATATAATGGAATGAAGTAATTAGCAGGCAAATTTAGCATTTACTCTAAGTATGATGGTCAGTGGCCTGGCCTTCTTTGGGATCAATGACAAAGTGTGAAATAGGATAAGGGAATGTATAGTTTATTTGGTAAATGGTGGACCCTCAAGTGCTACCCTGGCCCCTCTTACATCTGATGGTCTAAAAGTTGGCCAACATGAAGCCCTGGGCTCCCCAGACCTGGCCGAGACTGTGCTCTGGGATGCTTGAATCATCAGCCCTGGAGTGAACCCTTAGGAGACACAGGGAGGTGCTGGGGAGACGTTTCCATTCATTTGTAACCATGAACTTACCTTTGTTTTTTGTACATCTTATTTGCTGGTCTGTGTCATCATTCTCTGTCAACTTCAAACCCAGGCTGGCCTTTATATTTAATTCAAGTAAATCCTCCAAGAAGTGTTTTTGTGAATTATCTCATTTAACTCTACAAGGTAAGGAAAATTATCCCAATTTTTTTAGATGAGGCTTAGAAAAATGATGGGGTTTATCCAAATTCATACCATTACTCATTTCAGCACTTTTATTGGAAAGTCAAAGTTTAAGCCAAAGATTTTTGAAAATGGCACACAATCCCAGTTAGTGAACTCTCTTTCAATTGACATCCTATTATTTAGGAATGAATATTTCTAAAGGCTACCTTACTTTCTTCTTCTGCATTACACATAAACGTCTATTTTTTACCTCTAAATATTTATGTTCAAGATTGTAAATGATGCCCGCCTATTTAAACTCAACTTTTGTAATAAATGTAAAGTATATAGTATATTGTATAATAAAAATTAAAAACCCACAAACTACTTTCACTGGGTCACAAATTTAAGTTTGTAGGCAATGGATCATTTTTCCTTTTTTCTTTCTTTTTTTTTTTTTTTTACTTTACCATCACTATATCTTCTTCATCTTCTTTGAATTTGGTCACTGTATAGAACTAATTGTTTTTATTTGTTTTTTTTTTCTTTCCTATTTGCTCTGGCAACTCCTAAATCCCCAAGAAATATAATAGCTGCTTGAATCTCCCCAAGAGGCTGCCTCTTTTTCCTGTATTTGCAATATATGGCATCTAAGACATCTACAGAGTTTATATATTCTTCCAGGAAAAGAAATCTGAAAGGCACAATCTGTGTAATCAGTGACACGAATTGATGTGATCCTTCCTTGCTAGAATGCCTTGTACTCTTTCATACAAACTTCACAGTCTAAAAATAGCATCTTTTTTTTAAAAAGCACTTTTAAGCATTTCATGTCATTTCTTAATCAGGTAAAAGCTTTTTCTTAGAATTATCCTTGTCAAATTGAGCACCATCATGCTGTAATCAAGCAGTAATTCAAAATCAGATGATAATTAAGATAGAAATTCTTTCACTTTCTAGATACACATGAAGCATAGTGTTGTTTTTAATGGAAGTTCCTCTTTAGTTGTGTTTTTACCTCAATTGTAGGGTTGAATATAGAAATATCATTCATTTTGGAAAATGCCAAACTAAATGCTTTAACCCTTAAGCTCCTGAAAATTGTGGTATCCACTTGAATCTGCCAAGCAGACTCCTTGATTTTTCTATAACTGCAGTCTATAGCATCTTAGATATCACCTGTGGGTTTAAATTTTCTCCCAGTGGTAGAAACCTGGAGGCCTTTGAATGTTCTGGAGTGAACCGTTTGCTCTATATCCGTATCACAGGTCTGAAATTGTGGGTGTCAAGCCTGTGTCTCATGAATATACCTCAGCAAACTCAAACTTTCTGGGTAGTCCACATCATGAACAAAATGGAAGGAAAATTTAAAAACTCCTCAAATGTATTTTTCAGTAGCTGAAGCCATTACTGCAGCCCCATAGTTGACTTGATGGTGTACAATATGAAAAATCTCCTATAAAAAAGAAATTAACAAATATGAAAAATATTTTCTCTGAGAAAATGTATTTTCTAAAATGTGTTTGTTTTCTGGTTTGGAAGACCAGTGAATTGCTAAAGGGTCTTTTGAGGTCTTAATGGTGAAGAAGCCCAGGCAGGGGTTTCTGGTTTGGGCAAAGGTTTGCTGTACGTACTGCAAACACATTTTCCTTGGCTGGATTACAAGTAGTTTTCAAGTATAGAGAAGTCCTCTTCCTGTCCCCCACAGGAGTGTCACCTCAACACAACATATGTAGCTTTCTGTTGCCAACAAGGGGGCAGATTTTGAATCTTGGCTTTCAAAAAGCTGTTCCATCTGTAGCTCTTGATGAATTTCTATAAATTCTCTAACTTCTTTTAGAAGAATGGTGTGTGTCTTCGGGAGAACTGATGTGCCTGCAGAATATGTAAGCACTTCTGATAGATTTTATTTCAGGAAGCTGTGTTGGACTCATTCATTACAAAAAGAAAGAAAAGAGAATAGCAGTCTTTACCTCTGACGGCATGCTCTCTTCATGCTCTGGAAGGCAATGGCCGAAAGCCAACTGCTTTGAAAGGTTACAATTACAGGGGCAAACTCAGAGGTAAAGGGTGAGTGGACACACTGATGTTCTCATGCTCCTTCGGAAATCATAATGTGAGGTGAGAACTGCATCAACAATAGGTATATCAGATGAATTTAACTCTATTAAACTTATGAATTGATATATTAAAGACAATCAACGACAACTGAGTTGGAGAAAAAAAAAGAAAAATGAAGCTAGTGACCAAAAGTCAACTGATTAGAGTACATTGAAATTGCTTTAATTGAAGTCACTCATGTAATTCGAGTTGAATCTCTTCAGATTTTTTTTTTTTTTCCAGATAGAGGCTTATTTTACTGAGCACTGTTTTTCTAACCAAGTTTGACCTGCTGCTCTTCAGAATCCTTACCTTGGCAAGGATTTTTCTTTCTTCATCTGTAAATCTATAAAAGGGGGTAAAATCAAGTTAATGAAAACACTATCCCTAATTTCTAACAGTTTTTGAAACATCTTAATTAAAGGACCTATTTTAGAGACCAAAGAATAACATGTACTTAACTGATTTATGATCTTTTACTTAAAAGAGGGATTTTTTTCTTAGTATAAAAAGCCCCAATAATTTTACAGTCTACTGTGGGAATGGGTAATTAAACAAACAGCTAGATAAATGTACAATAACAGACTACATTAAATGCTAAGAAAAATATTAAGTTCATTTCGAAGGAAAAAGATTGGGACACCTTAATTTTGACTGGGGGAGTGGAAAGGTGGTTTGGAGAACATGACATATGAGTAGAAGCTCAAAGGTGATTAGGAAGTTGTTTAGGTGAAGAGTAATTTGGTGACAGCAGGAGAATTAGAACAGAATTAGGGAACGTTCTAGAACAGTGTGGTGCAGGCAGGATGCTGACAGAAGCCTGGTGTTGATGGGCTATAATAAGGTAGGGGGAGAGTGCTGTTAAATGAATTTATAGAGCAAGTCAGAGTCTGGGTGATAGAGATTGACAGGTTGTATTGAAGATTGGGGTTTTATTTTAGGTGTAACAGAAAATTTCCAAAGAGTTCAAGGCAAGGGAGTGACGTCATTTATTTAAATTCTTAAGAGCATCCCTCCAGTCTTTTCAACAGAGAATAAATTTGAAATGGTCAAGGCAAGAGGGAACAGCCCAGGTTACAGGTTCTAGTGACTCGTTCTAGTCAATGGTGGTGGCAATAAAGAAAACCGGAAGAGTTCAAGCCGTTTTGCACATCAAACATACAGGCTTTGGGGGTGGAATGTACATTGGCGATAAGAGAAGAGTGTGGTAAGGATGGCAGCCAGGCTTTGGGCTGAGTCACCAACTGAATGGAGTTGCCATTTCACAGAAATGGAGAAGGCCAAGACAAACGTGACATGGAGACGCAGGTATTCAGACATGCTGAGTTGGAGCTGTGTACACGGTGTGCAGTTGATGTAAAAAGTGGGTTCTTGGCTATCAATCTCAGCATTTTATTGTATCCTTGAAATTCAACAAGTTCTATACATCATTGAAGGTATGTATGTTATCTTTGGCATGTGAAGGATGAACTCTTTAATGGAAAGAAGTTTCCCTCTTTAGAGAAAAAAAATATTTCCCCAAATTTTATGTTCTTGTTTTCTTAATTTGTATTTGAGAATGAAACAAATCACATAGTATTTCCATACTCTATAAAAGCAAGCAAAATGAACTGCTAAAATAGTAGCCAAAAAGGTAGAAACAACCCAAATGTCCATAGCCTGTTGAGTGGACAAAATGTGATATATATGTACAGTGCAATAATATGCAGCCATGCAAAGGAATGGATGAATCTTGAAACAATTATGCTAAGGGAAAGAAGCCAGACGCAAAAGGATACGTATTATATAATTTTATTTCTGTGAAATAAATGGCAGATCCATAGAGACAGAAAGCAGATGAGTCACTGCCAGGTCCTGGGGTAAGAAGGAAAGAGCTTGTTGCTTAATGAGTACAAAGGTTCCTTTAGGGATAATGGGAAGTTCTGGAACTAGATAGTGGTGATGGTTGTAGAACATCACAAACGTATTGAATACATAGAATTGTGTACTTTTATGTGTTTGCATTTTACCACAATCAAATCCCCACAAAGCAGGGATCAAATAAAATACTTATTGATTAAAACAGCATATCCCAAATCATGTCCCACAAGGCTGCATACAAAGTGTTTTTTGGAGAATAATTCTGATCACACTAAGTATAGAACTTCACGTGGGTACTGATTATATTGTATTAAAATCAACCGTAGCTTAGGATTTTTTAAATTAAAAAATTTCTATCAGAGAAGAAAAACAAATTCAAAGGAAGTTATTTTCTTTAAATATATAGAAGACTGTTTAGGAGGAAAACTGCCTGTTTCCTGATAATAAAAGATCTGTTTCTGTAAGAAATCAGTATTAAAGTTTATCACTGAGACATGTAGAATGTTCTGTTTCATGCCGTTAGTAAAGAGTTTATAATTAAATAGTCTGGGCTTATTCTGCATCATTACATTTTATTCCCTAGATAAACTACATTTAATGAGACCACATGGCAAATGTTAAGAATTTGACACATCATTAAGTGGAAAGTGAAGTTAAGTTTCATTGGTCATTGAGTAAGTCATGCTATATTTAAAACGTAAAAATTTTAGTAATATTAGTCAGAAAAATATGATTATTAAAAATTGCATCTCTTTAAAAGAAAAAATGGTGGCAATCACAGGAACTGATTTCACATGAGTCAATTGAAAATCATCCAGAGGGAAAGATTCCTTTTAAAAAATATGTTTTTTGGAAGTAGAAACAGCTCTGAAAGCACTTTCAAAAATACAGCAAAATATATTGTAAGGCATTGGATTATTTATGAAAAAATTTTAGCAGCATCTTTTTTTTTAAGCTCTTTATTGGAATATAATTGCTTTACACTCTTGTACCAGCTTTCGAGGTACACCAAAGTGAATCAGCTGTGTTTATACATATATCCCCATATCCCCTCCCTCCCGTGACTCCCTCCCACCCTCCCTGTCCTGGCCCTCTAAGGCATCACCCATCAACGAGTTGATCTCCCTTTGTTATACAGCAACTTCCCACTAGCTATCTGTTTTACAGTTGGTAGTGCAAATATGTCTATGCTACTCTCTCACTTGGTCCCAGCTTCCCCTTCGACACTGCCCCCCTCCCCAACCTCGTGTCCTCCAGTCCATTCTCTGCATCTGCATCCTTATTCTTGCCCTGTCACTGGGTTCATCAGGACCATTTTTTTTAGATTCCGTACATATGAGTTAGCATACGGTATTTATTTTTCTCTTGCTGGCTTACTTCACTCTGTATGACAGACTCTAGGTCTATCCACCTTATCATATATAGCTCCATTTCATTCCTTTTTATGGCTGAGTAATATTCCATTGTATATATGTGCCACATCTTCTTTATCCATTCATCTGTTGATGGGCATTTAGGTTGCTTCCATGCCCTGGCTATTGTAAATAGTGCCAGCAGCATCTATTTTTAACAGATTTATTGAGAACGTAATTCACATATCATAACATTCTCCCATTTAAAGAGTACAGTTCATTGGGTTTTAGTACATAGGCAGAGTTTTGAAAGCATCACCACAATCTAATTTTAGAACCTTTTCATTACCTGGGAAAGGAGCCTCCTACCCATCAGGGGTCCCTACCCACCTCCCCTCCCACTCTCCCAGTTCTAGGTAATCACTAGTCAATCTTCTTCCTGTCTCTGTAGATGGGCAGCTCTGTCTTAAAGTGGTAATCCATTTTGCTTTTATTTCTGGTGTTCTTAGTATTTGAATGAAGGTCTCACCCTGGAGGTTGTGGGGAAAGAAAAAACAATTATCTGCACCTGTCCTTGAGAACGTCATATTTATTTCTGGCCAGTTGCAGGGATGTTCATATATTCTCTTTTTCTTTTACCCAGCTGGAGTTCTTTCCTCAGAATCCTTTTGTTTTTTAAATCCAGCAGCCTTTTACAATATGCATGAATAACATTTTATCTGCCCAGAAATATATACTTAGATTTGAACATTTAAATCCTTTGTTACATTTTAGTCTGACGAATGTACTGTATTAATTTCAATCAGAGTTTAAATATATTCCATAATAAATAGAACAGTGATCGATAAACGAGCAGCAAATTGGCACTAAACATAGTAAGTTTACTCCCATGCCTTCAATACTTGACCTATAGGGGGTATTAGTGCTACTGTAACTGTTTTTGAGTGAGTGAACGAAAGATAAATGAGTGAGTGAGTAAAAATAGGGCAAGCTGACCATATATGGGCAAAATACCATATATTATGAATACCAATTATAGATGCTCATGGCTGTATTTCTTTTATAGTGTTTATGATATTAAGTAGCATCTAGGCACTCAACTGAGAACTCAGCAAACTGGTAAAATGCACTAGATGTCAGGTTAGCATAGTACGCAGGGGGAAGTCAAAGCAGTTTGAGAGGACACTTAGGCTTGAGGAAACTATGATCTCTTTCAGACAGTTAAAGCTTATTATCTGAGAGCTAAGAAATTGTTGATGTTATCCACCATGTTTATAGACTGCGAATGTTTAATTTAGATTTCCTAATGTATATCTTTAATTTTCTGCTGGGAGAAGGAAACACATTATTCTGGTGCATTGTAGTCATCTAAAAAATCGTCGGTATGTTATTAATAGTTAAATGATACATTTCCAAGTTATTTAATCCAAAGTTTGAAATCTGTTACCTATTTAATTATCCAACATAGATATAAAAATTGAATAAAAGTGCGTAACTTTTGTGGATCAACGTCTACCTGAAATACTGGTAGAGGATCTTGTATTTTAACACAAATACAATGTTAAATTATAATAACATTGATCATCATTTCATTCATTCGACCCGCAATTATTGAGATCCTGTTGTCTGCAACAGCATAGTGGTTGAAATCTTGGGCTCTAAAGTCCACAGTTTTAGTTTCTAAGAAAATTCAGTGTGGGACTCACCTGTTGAATTTTAGAATGATCTTTACTTCTTCATATGAGATTCTGTGTCAGTAAACTCAGGATGACAACAGCACCTTCCTTATAAGTGTTTAATGAGGGTTAAATGAAATAATACAGGAGCCAGGTATAAAATAAGCTTTAGTATCTTTAGCTAGTATTCCCGTGTCTTTTGTAGTGATCGTCCATCACTGCTGTTTACATTTCAGACCTACCGAGATGAGCATCGCCCAGTTTAAAAGTATTGTTTTTCTATTTTTTTATTCCCAAGCAAAGATCTTGACATATATCTCTTGTGACTTTGATTTGCTCATAAATGGAAGATATGGACTGCCTTGTGTAAGTTCACATGGATTTGGAAAGAATGCTTGAGGTCCTGGTAGTCTTGAAAGGGCTAAATAGAAACCAGCTGCCTCCTGCAGGCTGGAGACAAACTGAATGTTTGGTGTGTGGAGATTTTGCATTTCCTGCTGTGCCCCAGTAGAGGACCAGAAGATGTGCTCATTATCTTGTATTTATTTTTGTATACCAGGATTTTCATACTGTTATAACTCCGGGAGAAATCACTGCAAAACACTCCTTGTTTTTATAAATCTAAAGAAGTTTTCTCAATGTTCCTTTTATCGTCTACAAAAATGGTCATTTCTAGGTTTAATTTGCCATTTACTCCCTGGGGGCTCAGCTGATGGCCTCTGCCAATTTCCCCTAAGTAACATTTCGCATTTATGCAGTGCTGTACCATTAGAAAGATGTTTCCCATGTAAAATCACGTGCTTGGAATTAAACTGGTGAAGCCAGCAGGTTTGACTGTTCCTAGCCACATTGGAGACTTTTTTCAAATAACGTGTTAGCCTGTATCGACTTCTCAAAAATTATTATTCATTTTCAGAAAAATGTTACTGATGAGAAAGCAAAATGCATCTGTTTTCTTATGCCTTTTCCAATGTTTAAAAAGGAAATGAGATAGACAAAAGAAAATAATATTTGCTAAGCGCTTTGTTTTTATCTCAGGCTTGTCCTGAGTGTTTTAAAATAAGTCACATATATATTCCTCATGGTAGCTCTTGGATATTGTCCTGACCTAACAATGTAGGACACAGGGGCCTGGAGACGTTACATGTGTTGCCTTAGGTCACTCCACTGGCTGGAAGTGATGGTAGCGTCCATCAGACTGAGACCTTCCTCCCTACCACAGAGGGTGGCTCTCCTTCCGTGGACAGATTGCAGCATTCATTTTCCCATGCTTTTGCTGTGGTTTGAAATGGAAGGTTATATAATGCATTTGCAATTTTTATTATTTCAAATTCCGTGACTGGTTCTACCATATCCCAGCTGCACAGGCCCAACACTGTCAGTTCCTTGAAAGTCTTTCCTTAAACTCCACATGAAGCCAGTCACCACGTTTCATGGAGCCTACCTTCTCAGTGTCTTTGAAGGTTGCCGTGTCTCTCATCCCCATTGCTGTGGCCTTAGCTCAAATCTTGTCATCTCTCACTGGACTATGTCATTAGCCTCCTAAGCGTTTACCCTTATTTCTGTCTCTCCATTGCAAATCCTTCTATCAGAATGCATGCAAAGCACCCTTCAGTGACTCCTCATTATCTTGTAACGTAACTCTACATCTGCTCTTTCTTTAACTTGTACTGCTCCCTTCATCACCACGTCTAACTCCTATACCTTCAGAACATACTAGACCCCTAATCATCTGAAGAGCTTGAAATTCCTAGTGCATCCAGCCTTGGGCCCCGACGTGACACACTCAACCCTGAAGCCTCTTCTCCCCTTACTGTCTCTCTTCTACGGAACACCAACTCATCTTTCAAGGCTCAGTGCGGAGGTTACCAGTTCTAGGAAAACTTTCCTTCATTTCACCTTATAACTGGCACCTCCGTATCTTCCTGCAAACTAGGTGGTGTCAAGGATTATGACTAATTCTTCTTTCCAAATCTCCTGAGCTCATTGTAGTGACTGATACACAGAAGTCATCAAGTATCACGTTAATGAATGAAAACAGAAGTTCCTTCATGTGACCTGGGTCGATGGGTTAGTAGGCGCCTTGATTCATTCAGGAGCTCTGCAGACTCACGTGCAATACCGTCGGTTGCGTGTGTCGATGGTATTTCCAAGAAATTGTTTATTGGGCTGGCAGAGAAGTGAGTTCTACTAAATTTTGATTGGAAAACACTCATCTATACAATTTTATATGGAAGCGATTCATAGTTTATTATCAGATTGAACTTAAGGAAAACATGATTTGGTTTTATTTCAAACATGTTAGAAGTGTTTGAAAATAACGCTTTTTAGTCACCCTGAACCTCAGCAACTGAGGGTGTTGCTATTGGTTACATGGTTCCAAAATTTCATTTCAGAACCCAAAATCACTTTTCTTCTTGAAAACGGTAAGATAAATTCTATGTCTGGTCTCCTTGACTGCATTTTAAACCCCAAATTTTTATTGTGGCATTCATGTAATTACAGAGAAGAATATCAGAATTTATTTTAGCTGTAGCTAAGAACGCCATATTTTTTTTCCTTTAAGACATCTTTCAGTACATTTATCACAGTGCTAACCAGAAATGCCACGTTGTTTTTTACAGTATTATGACTCTTTTTCTCCTATAACTACAACAAATTACACTTCTCTGAGTCTTTGTTTTTGTAACATGAGACTTTTAAATTAATAAATGTTAGATGTTTTCTTTTGCCCTTACAGTATTATAATGTTCAAATTACACAAACTTTTTTTAATAAGATTTTCTCTCTATGTCTGTCTTGAGAAACAATTGAAAAGTGCCTAAAAGAAAAAGAAAACAACTGTGTGTTTGTGTCTATATATATGTGTGCATGTGACACCTACAAAACAATATGTTTATTTGATTTAGAGCAGTAAGAGTACACAATCAATGAATATTTCACTTTGTTGCTAGAACAAAATTGTTGGACACCGACATTTGGAATAAATAGTTAAGTAAGTGAAGGCAGAATAATTAACTGCATATTTTCTTTATTTTAATTAAATAAATAATTTACAATTCTTTTTTTGCCTTTTCTTTGTCACCAGCTTATACATTCTGTATGTAGGTAAAACAAATGTGAACGTCTTTCTAGACACTGGCTTTGTGTATAATCTCTTGTTTGATTTGAAGGTTGTTATTGTGCTTTGAAGTAAATAACCAACCCCTTGAAAGGAAGTACATTTAAAAACGTAATTACTTAAGAATCTGAGCCCTAAGGTTTAACACTGAGCATTTTAGGATTGTTTTTATTTCTACTTAGGTTGTTGCTTTGAACTGAACAAAATGTGTTTAAATTACGAAATTGAAATACTAATTTAAGATTAAACCACTGATATAGAATGTCAGAAGCTAGGGGGTGTTTTTTATCCTGAGATGTTTCTTTATATTTTTAAAAGCTTAGAAATTACTTTTGTGATTGAAACGATTGCCATGGGGCAGTTTTCACGGGACTAACCTATACATTTCAATATCTTAATCCCTACCTTGCAAACCAAGGACCTTGTAACTGTTGTTGTTACTGTTGCCACTTTAATCAGCTAGCTTGAGCACATCAAGAAGGGTTTTTATTGAGCACGCCAGGCTCCTATGCATGCGTCTAGCCACTGTGCGGTATTATTCAGCACTAAGGTTCTACTTGCAATTAGCTGTGTGTGGGTGAGGGATTAGGATTAAAAGAAGTAGTTGGCAAATCTGTTTATTAGGATGTATTGAGAAATAGTGAGTTGGTAATACTTTTAATAGGGAGTTTGGTGACATATGAAAGGAAGGAGTGGAGCCTAGAGCCTTCCAGGTGAAGTAATTGGTGTAAGTAAGCAAATCATGGAGGAGAAAACACTTCTTTATGAAGGCTGGACCTGCCTGGTGTTTTGATATGTGTTGGGGCACAATTGCATAGCTCAGGGAACAGTAGATGATGGAGTCCTTAAAAGGTGATGATGATTCTTTTTTTTTTTTAATTTTATTTATTTATTTTTTTAAGAACTTTTATTGAGATACAATTAACAGACAATAAACAGCATATATTTAAGGTGTACAATTTGGTATCCCAATCTCCCAATTCATTCCCCCCCAACCCTCCCCACTTTCCCCACTTGGTGTCCATGTGTTTGTTCTCTACACCTGTGTCTCTATTTCTGCCTTGCATTTCCTCTTTCATAGTTGTTAGCATTTGCCTTATGTATTGAGGTGCTCCTATATTGGCTGCATATGTATTTATAATTGTTATCTCCTCTTCTTGGATGGATCCCTTGATCTTTATGTAATGTCCTTTCTTGTCTCTTGCAACATTTTTTATTTTAAAGTCTATATTATCTGATATGAGTATTGCTACTCCAGCTTTCTTCTGATTTTCATTTGCATGGAATATCTTTTTCCATCCCCTCACTTTCAGTCTGTATGTGTCCCTAGGTCTGAAGTGGATCTCTTGTAGACAGCATATATATGGGTCTTGTTTTTGTATCCATTCAGCCAGTCTGTGTCTTTTGGTTGGTGCATTTGGTCCATTTACATTCAAGGTAATTATCGATATGTATGTTCCTATGACCATTTTCTTAATTGTTTTGTTGTTGTTTTTGTAGGTACTTTTCTTCTGTTTCCCGCTCAGAGAAGTTCCTTTAGCATTTGTTGTAGGGCTGTTTTGGTGGTGCTGAATTCTCTTAGCTGTTGCTTGTCTGTAAAGCTTTTGATTTCTCCGTCAAATCTGAATGAGATCCTTGCTGGGTAGAGTATTCTTGGTTGTAGGTTCTTCTCTTTCATCACTTGAAATATATCATGCCACTCCCTTCTGGCTTGCAGAGTTTCTGCTGAGAAATCAGCTATTACCCTTATGGGAGTTCCCTTGTATGTTATTTGTCATTTTTTTCCCTTGTTGCTTTTAATAACATTTCTGTCTTTAATTTGTGTCAACTTTACTAATATATGTCTTGGCCATGTTTCTCCTTGGGTTTATCCTGCCTGGGACTCTCTGCACTTCCTGGACTTGGGTAGCTATTTCCTTTCCCATGTTAGGGAAGTTTTCAACTATAATCTCTTCCAATATTTTCTCGGGTCCTTTCTTTCTCTCTTCTCCTTCTGGGACCCCTACAATGCGAATGTTGGTGCGTTTAACATTGTCCCAGAGGTCTCTTAGGCTGTCTTCAGTTCTTTTCATTCTTTTTCTTTCCTCTTTTCTGCATCAGTGATGATCACCATTCTGTCTTGCAGGTCACTTATTCGCCCTTCTGCCTCTGTTAATCTGCTATTGGTTGCTTCTAGTGTAGTTTTCATTTCCGTTATTGTGTTGCATATCTCTGTTTGTTTGCTCTTTAATTCTTCTAGGTCTTTGGTACACTTTTGGATCTTTGCATTCAGTCTTTTTTCAAAGTCCTGGATCATCTTCACTATCATTATTCTGAAGTCTTTTTCTGGAATGGTGCCTATCTCCTCTTCATTTAGTTGTTTTTCTGGGGTTTTATCCTGTCCCTTCATCTGGCACAAAGTCCTCTGCTTTTTCATTTTCTGTATCTTTCTGTGGCTGTGGCTTTCAGTTCTGCAAGACGAAATCCTGCTGATACTGCTTGATCCTGCTGTCTGCCCTCTTGGTGATGATGATTCTTGATGCAGAGAGCAAAACACAATCAAATGTTGGACATGACATAGGTCCTTGCTAAGTAATACGTGTTTAAATTGAATCAAACACTAAAGATGGAAATAGAATTTTCAAGGGAGAAAAAAGTCTCAAAATTGTATGCATAGTGAGTGGAAAAGTAGAGAAACTGGAGTTTGGGAGACCATTTAGGAGGTTGTTAGTTTAGACATGAGGGGGCAAAGAGTTTGCTGGAATATAATGAAGGATTAAGACTTAAATGCCAAAGAATATAATATCTGATTTGGTGAAGGGAATAGGAAAATTGGGGCTTTGAATAAGAGAGTTTATGAACGTAAAAACAAATTGTTTCAGGGCTTATTAATTCAGTTAAAACTATTCACTAGTGAGATTTCCTTTTAAAATGACATTCCTATTTTTATCTCTGACACATAATTATCTCCAGTCTATTTCACTTTGATATTTTTCATTTGGAACCTGAGGTAAAAGATGTTTCTCTCTTTGTATATGAATTTTAGTAACTCAACTGTGTTGATTTGCTCATAACTGCATTCTAATCATTTTGAACAGCTTTCTCCTAATAAACATAAAACATCACTGGATATTATTTTTAGCATATGTAGATATAGATTTCATGATAAAATTAATCTCTTTTTATGGTTAAGAATAACTGAAGGATGCTGAACATGAAACATGAAATATGTTGTTGAAAATGTCTTGGATTGTTTCCTGTAGCATAACAGAGGGATAAGGTTGTGGATCTACCTCTGGAAGTGAGCTCATATCTGTGGGTTTTAACTTTGTGTCCCATATGGGGAATATAGACACTACATTTCAGTCCTTGGGAACACTAATGGAATTGATGAAATGGTACTTTCCAAAACTGCAGAACATTCTGTCCTTAATTCTTAACACATTGCCAACCATGAAGTCTTGCCTTTCTAACCATTGGACTGGCAGGTGCCATTCACTCTATACAGATGGAACTGGAACACAGCCTGGTGGAGGAAGCTGTTTCCTTATGTAGGTGAGGTACCCAAGTCCCTTTAGGGAAAGATACACTATAACCAAGAGGGAGATGCTGCAGGGCACAGTTTATAAAACAGGAAGAGATCTTTGTCTCTTAGGCTTTATTTTCATGTAAGAGAAATACAAGCAAATAGAGGGAGGCTAAGGAAAATAAGGCTATTTTCCTTAATTATAATTTGCCAAAAGTGGATATTCCTAGCAGCCGAGGGCTGGAAACCAATCTTTGAACTCTTGGGAAGCATGTCTTCTGCCAGGCTGTTTCTTTGGCCCAATCCTCTCTTCTTGGAGCAGACTTTGTTAGAGCCTGCGGAAGGATCACCCTGTTCTCCTTGATGAGGACAGAAGGACCAAGTGTGACCAGGTTTGAGTCGAGGTGGACATTAATCAGGCAAACATGGGAGAGTTCCAAGTGGAGAAGACACAGGTATGAAATCACAGGATTGGAAATAAGCTCATCTAAACTGGGGAGCTGTTCAGTGTTCTGTGCACTGAAGTGTTTAGATTCTGAGAAGGCCAAGAGGACCACTGAAGAGCTTCACAAAGGGCAGGATTTGATAAATTTGCATTTTAAACCATCATCCTGGACTGGTTAGACACCAACAACCTATGCGAGAAATGAGGAGGAAAGAAATAATCTTCCTCAGCAAGAAATGACATGTAAATGGTGACGGGACTGAGAGGCAAGGACAGATGGGAAAGTATTACTGGATAGAACGGACTGTGTGGTACGTGGGAGCGGTCACAGAAGGGAAAAACCGGGAGACTCTGTAGGTTTTAGCAGCTGAGAACATGCTGGTGTCACTAAACAAGACTGGATCCGGAATAAAATATGCCGGGGAAAACTGAGCCCCGCATTTTCTGACAGTACCCTCTAGGTTCAGAGAAAACGCCGCCCACCATCATTTCCAAGGCTAATGTTTGTTCATGCCTTTTCTCTCTGACATTCACTAAATTCAGGGTCTGCTTCCTCAATTCATCCTTCTTTCTCCACTGTTTCTAAATTTTCTCCTGCACGTCCCCTTATAAAATATATATCCATTTTGCCTGAATTGTGAAAAATAAGCATATGCCTTCTGTCACCCTGGGTCACCTTCTGTTTATTGTCCATGGTGTGACCACAAGTAAAATTATGTCAGTTCTAATTTCTCCACAAATATCTGCCCGCCCCCACCTAATTAATACAGATGCTCTTATTACACTTAACTCTGTAGAGTGTAAGAAATTTGCTAAAAGTAAGCCTGTTTATATCCAGTATAATATAGTTATCTTGGTTCGATTATAGTAATATTAGTGACTAGAAGAAACCAAAATGACTTGTTGAGTTTTTTTTTTTTTTTTGCAGTATACTTGGGACAATAAAATGCCATTTTATTGTTTTAAGGAGAATAGGTTTTAAAGAGAAATTTGAAAAGTTAACTATGTTATTGATTTAATACAATTTTCATGTGACTGTTTTCCCATATTTCCTAGAATATAATGACTTTACATCATTATATTTTGGGTTTTATACCAGTGTATGTCATCCATGTTCCCTATGACTTTAACTACTATCTTACCCTAGTTTTCATCTTTCCAGCTCTTCAAACACTTTTCTTATTTCCCTGGATTTAAATTATTGTTAATGTATTCACGCAACTTAGAATTGATATGGTTTATGACTATAGAAATAGATCTTTCTTTTTTCCCCCTGCCAATCACATCATCTCAAGCCTCACATTTCCAATTTATTACCACTTAATATGCCATTGCTACTACTGAAGATGCATTGCTACTACTGAAGATTGCTACTACTGAAGATCTACTTTATTTGTATGTCATAGATGAATTTCCCTTAAGATTATGATCACAATTATATTCCTTTCTCGATTTCATCTGGAGCTGTTTAAAGAGCTTTAGTTAAGAAGAGGCTGAAATTGAGAAATGCAAACTCAATATTCGTACACTTTTACAACCTCCTGTGTGTTACCATGCAGATTTTGTCTCTAGCATTTCTCACGAGCTCCACTGTTTCATCTAAGAGTGCTCCTGTGCACATGAAAGCCTAGGCTTTGAAAAGTCATAGCTCACATGAACTTCAGGGCCCATGCTTTGATTTAGAAACTGGTGCACTTTGGATAAACGTCAGTAGATATTTTTAACAGGCGTGTAGTTGTGGGATCTGACCTTTATGCACGTACTAAAATGGCTAAGGCTGTGAAACTCGCCTGTCAGCCAGGTGCTAAATGGCCAGTCCCAGAGAATAGTTAGACCAGCCGGAGGCAGAGGGAATAAATGATGCTGGAGCGACTCTTTCCTTCTCTGACAACTCATGCTGCCCGTTAGTTGGGGGGAAATTGTCCTCAGAGAGTTTTCAGAAGAATGTCTTAAAAAGAGGGACTCACATTCAGATGCCCATGACGTTTTACTTAAATATGAAAAAAAAAATGAGTGATTTGGCGATACTCATCACTTTTTACATATGTGTTTATAATAAGTAGTGTCATGTAGAACTCTGCTGTTACAGGAGTCAAGATATAACGTTCTGCTCTAAGTTCATTATTTGAACAGAGGGAGGAAACTTTTTCTAGACGTAAGTTATTATATAAAGGATCTAAAGAACACACCACTGTATGTTTGAAAGCTGTTGCCTTAATATAATGGCCGCCCTTGCACTTCATATTCCCTCATTTGGTGATTTAATGTTGAATTCAGTCTAATACTTATTTAAAAAGGCATGAAAAGGGGCACTGTGTTCTAGGTTTCTTTATTTCTTTTTAAAAAATACATTTAAGTATTACAATCTGCATGACAAGAGATGATCCAGAATTATTTTAACGAGTTACAGTTTGCTAAATGACTTGCTTGGTATCAGGCAAAACAATAAGATTGGCTTTCTGATTTTGTTTCAGTTACCGTATTGATAACATAGATATCTATAGATATATATGTGTAATCTAGATATATATTGATATATTGATAATTTATAGTTAGCCTTATATAAGTTTGCAAAGATTCAGCTCCTCTGATGTATAATATTTAAGGTTTTCAAAAGATGTACTTAACTATCACCTAGCTAATAGTGGAAACTCTTTACCATTTAGACCAAATATAATCTGGCATGGGTTTAGGAATATAAAAATAAAATCTCCAGGGAAAAAATGAATATATGAAGGGTCCATGCTCCAAATGGTATCATGTTTCTGATGTATCCATTTTGAGCATCAGAAGCTTGATTGTAATTGTGATGGGTTTCAAATTTCAGAAACTTTCCTATAAGAATATAAAATAATATATTTGCTTCAGATTTTGATCTTTAAGTCTGGTCTTTCAAGAGACCGCACAAGGTGGATTAAGAATGATTAAGATCATAGTATATACAGGTTAATGCACAGGCAACTTAAGAAGATGTACATAAGTAATTAACAAAATAACTTCTAATATTTTCTCACTAAGGAATTAATAAAATCCCAGTCAAAGATGGTTACAGAAAGTGTTTCTATAATGGTCTTGTTTAGATCCTCTTCTTTGTTTTTCATAGGGGTTCTCCCATCAGACACTCATTTTCTTTTATCAGTCTGTATCTTGTACGTGTCTGAGCCTAAATGAGAGCTTTTGGAGGGAAGCTGACGTTGATGTTTACATTAATTACATGGAAATTTTAGCCTGTCTCTCTGGAACCACTCAAAATGTACGCTTTTAGTTCAGCAGGTGATGAATCCACTCCCCTTTCTTTGTTCATCCTACTGTTTCTACTATCCTAACAAGAACCCTAGTCATCTCTCATTCAGGCTATTAAAACTGACACCTGATTTCTTAGCCTTGGGTCTTGTCCCAGCTTAAACCCACCATCCACACGGCAATCAATGTGATTTCTCTCAAATGTAAAGCTCGCTGTGTCACTCTCTGAATAAATAAAACTCACGCTGGTTAGCAAGAAGAAGCCCTCCCCGCCCCCCACATGACTCACATCTCCAGCCTCAGATTACATCTTCCCCCACTTTGCATCCAGTGCACACCTTGGTTATATCAACAATGATGGTATTTTTCTCCACGTACCACGATGTTCCTTGAGTAATTTGTGTTTTTTGGTTATTCTGTGCCCTATGCCAATCTCATCTTCCTTTAGTGGAATAATTCCTGTGTATCATGAAATAACAGGAACACAGGCATCCCCTCTTTAGAAGGATTTTGTGAACTATGCAATTATACCCTCTTAGAGGGAAGACTCTGCAGTCTCCCTTCCAGGTACCCCGGGTCCCTTGAGGCAGGGGCTTTCCTTATTCATGGTGGTACTTCGAGCACCTAAGTCAGTGCTTGGCACATCATAGGCAACAAACGTGTGTTGAACGGACTCTAAGAGAGCTCATGTTCCTGCTCTTTGTCATTTGCTAATTTGCACATTAAGCATGTCCAGTACAATGGCAGCTGCAGCTGACTCGCAGTATGGAGGAAGTGACCCAAGAAAACACTCTTCATCTGCTTAATTTTTCGGTGAAATTCATTAGCTGACTAATGAATAATTGCCCTGGGTCTCTAAGATGAACCTTTTGCCTGTAGTCTCAAGTTATGCTGTTTACAAGGCAGACATTTTATGTCAGGATAACAGATTTAGCACGTGAAGACTTTCTGTAAGTCGTAAAGAATCTGGTGTTTCCTGCTTTTTCTGATTTTTCCTCAAAATACTCTCATGGGCAGTTGATTCCTTGTCCTCATTTTTGTAGCGTGGCCAGTAGATTGGGCAGAAAGGAAAAGCTCTTTTGGCTTTACTTAAGAGTAAAGGGAGAGTGAAAAGAGACGTTGAGACCTTGGCAAAATTTCTTATTTTTCCATCTTTTTCTTTTCATTATGCTGAACAATTTAGAGTTCTCTGTAATAAAAATATACAGTTATGGGCTTGCAGTCTTTCTTACTTTAAAACGTATGTGTTTACGACCGTAGAGTCTCTGTAACAGAGATTTGGTGCATACCAGAGGTTTTGAGATATGTGCTCTTCTCATTATTATTTATTTCAAAATACATTCTAATTTTCAAAATTTCTCCTTTGGTCCACAGGCGATTTGGAAATATATTGCTTAAATTTGACATATTTAGAATTTTCCCTAGGTTAGAAAATATTCATTTGTAGCAATTCCACTTTGGTGTGAGAATGCAACATATTTCAATTTTTTTGACTTTTGATGAGACTTATTTTATTGCTTACTCTGTGGCCTGTTTTGGTAAATGTCCGATGTGCATTTGATAATAATGTATGTCCTACAGCTTGCGGTTGTGCTATTAAGTGTATGTAAATTCAGTCAATTTGTAATCATTTTCTTTATCTCTTGTACTGTTCTTGGCTTCATGCTTTATTGTTTAGTCAGTTCCTAACATATATCTGCTAAACTCTTCAACTATGATTTTGTACTTCTTTATTTCTCCTTTTAATTCTGTTAGTTATTGCATTCAGTGTTTGATGCTGTTTAATAAGGTATCTAGAAATTTAGAATTATCTTATATTCCCTTTGAATTAAGTCTTTAATCATGTGAATGTCCCTCTTTATCTTCAGTGATAATTGTCTCCTTAACATTTACTTTGTCTGATATCAGGATTGACATATGACCTTTTTTGTTTAGTCTTTGCGTGTTATACCTTTTTTTCTGCCTGCTTATTTTTCATCTTTCTGTGTCCTTATATTTAAAGGGTTTCTTTTTAATTGTAAGAGGCATATCATTTTCTTTCCTGACCTTTGTCTTTTATTGCAGTATTTAGTCCATTTACATTTATTTGAATTAATAATACATTTTTGTCCAAATCAACCATTTTTCTTTCTTCTTCTATTTGTCTTTGTTTCTATTTGTTCATTCTTTTCTCCTTTTATCTTATTTTATATTAATCATATTTTTAAAAAATTTCCTCCTTATTAGTGTGTTAATATTAATTCGTTTTAAAAATTCTTTTATTGCTTCCCCTAGAAATTGCAACATGCATTCGTAAGTTACTTGAGCCTACCTTAAATAAAATATATACAGATTTTGAGAGTTTGTACTCTACTTTGTCTCTACTTACCTCACTGCTTTTGTACTTTTATTAACATTTAGTTTAAAAGTACTTGTATTTGGAGTCACATACTTAAAAAAAAATCATTTAGTATTCACCTAAATTTACCCCCCAATTTAGCCTTTCTGATGCTCTTCCTTTCTCTCGTCTGTCCTGCTTCTGTCTGGCATCATTTTCCATCTATGTTTTTGTGTCTCTAAGAAGAAAAAGAAAAGAAAAGAAAACTCTAGTTTGTTTTCCCTTTTTCTACTTTTGTTTCTGAAAAATTTTTTTTTCTTCTTTAACTCTTTAAATAGATCATGTCTTTGGCTTCCATCATTCATGCTGTGAAATCAGCAAATTTGGGGCTTTCCTTGATTCGCTTTTCTCAAAGATCTTTGCCTCTCACATTATAGCTGCTTCAATTACTTATAGAGGCTTTCATATTGTTTTTTGCAGGAAGATTATTCCAAGAAACAGATTTTGTAACTGGAACTGAATATCCAATAGCTCAGTCTTAAATGTACATTATTTTAAATGTCTATTTTCTGATCTCTACTTTTGTAAACATTCCCAAATAATGAATTTTGTGAACATAGCTATTCAATACAAAGAGGATCAAATAATGGAGAGAAGAGTAGACAGTGTAATTCAGTTTTTGAAAATGAATATTTAAAAAGTCACTGATAAACCAATGTATTATTGATGTATTCTGTGTATCTGCATATCAGTTTTATAAATAGTTTTGGGTATTTAATTTACATTTTAAGCAAGTGAGACATTGTACAAATTTATCTAATCCATGATTGAACAGAGCATTTACAACCACTCTGGAACAGACCAACCCACCCTGAAGGAGTAGAGGGCATTGTTTTATATTGTGGATGTACATGGTTCAGACATCAGAACACTCGTCTTGTCCCACTTCATAAAATGAGTAAAGCACAGTCCAAGGATATTATGAGTATTTGGTACTATTTGGGTAAATACTCTTTCAATTTAGCCTAGTTCAGGGGAAAACTTTTATACATGTTTTGCCCCCATATATTTTATTTTCAAAAACTATTCGGAATATTTTTTATAAAATAATGACTACAAATATTACATTATCAGCTGGTTCCACATAGCACATGTGGGCTTTAGTTAGAATAATTTACTTCTTACCTCTAACTCTGATTCTTACTCTTCCTCCCATAAACGCCATTGCCCTGATTCTAAGTTTCCTTGGCTTGTTAATTTATCTTTGATTATGCTGAGTTTAGGGTCCCTGTGTATATGTGGGAGAAGCAATTAGACAGTTCTGACTCATAGGAGACCATTTATACTAAAGAGAGGAATTTGAGACTAAAGAGATAATTTTCGAAATTGTGATAATGGATGAGATCATGGAGGAAAAGGGTACATTGTGGGAAGATGATAGCCTCCTGGGAACCAGCAGTATTTATAACATGGGACAGGTAAGGGAGCCACGAGGGAGATGATGAAGTTGGAGAGAATGGAGAACTGAGAAGGAAGGGTTTTAAAGAAGACAGATCTTCAGGACAGGAAGGTTAGTGATGCCAGATGCTGTGGAAATCTTTGTATGAGAAAACTGAAAAGCTTTACTTAGATCTGGAATGAGGTGACCACTAGTGGCCTCATTGAGAGCCATTTCCACGGAATGATCAGGTGACCTCAAACTGTAGAGTCAAAATTGTAGAGTTGAATTTGAGGACTGGGAGAAGAAAGGGAGTAGAAATAAAGCGTGACATCTCAGTAGTATTTATTAGGCAGTTGCAGTCCTGAACTTTAGAGCGAGGATGAACTTCCAGCTTGGGTCTTTATGCATGTATCTGCCCATACTTTCATTCTTTTCATACTTCCTTTTCATATTTGCTGGTGACATTTAGAGGCTGCTTCTAAAACGCCTTTCATCCGTTTCTGTAGCGCTACTTAAAATGCCACCCTTTCAGCTTATTTTGGAAGCCCTTTACATTTGACAGTTTTTGAAAGAAACATGAACATGAAATGGACTCTTCTAAAAGCTAAAACAGTAAAATCAATTATAATAAAATAAAAATGAGACTTTTTTTCTAATCTAACAGCTGTTTATCTCTGCCTAGATATATCCATGAAGCAAAACTTATCTAGCTCCAAAATGTTTCCAGGGCTCAAGCTATATCACAATTGAGGTATATTAATTTAATTTTTTCTTTCTATTTGGAGGCATTCGTAGAGGAAATTTTCAAGAAAACAAAATTAGGATTTTTTTTGTGCTGAAGATGTTTGCAGTAACACTTGCAGGTCTTTCACACTAGGTTCCACAAAGGAATTCATTTTCATGGTTTTAACTGAAATTTTCTAAATTATTTAAATTCTATCCATAATTTGCATGTAAGGCCAATTCTTCACAAATTCAAATAGACACAAGGTATCATCCAAAAATGTGTAGTGGCAGTGTGTTTTAAGACTCATCTCCCATGTACGTTATTTTTATTATACAGCTAGTGATTTTAGTAGGATTTCTACCTTAAATCAAATATATTACCCAACAGAATATGATTCCAGCAGAGATTCTGTACTTTTTGAGTGTTTGTTTACATCAGGTGAATCAAACTATGTTTGATATGGGAACCTAAATTTATTAACCTGTTCCTTCCTAACTCCCTAAAATTTAACTGAATTAACCAAAAAGAAAAATAAATCCTGTATTTTAGAGACAATATTTTCTATATATTTATCTTAGCAAGCTCTTGGTCGAATATTATTTACTACTTTTTAAGGTATTTTTTAAGTGCTTCACTTTATATCTTCTGTTTTCTGTAATAGTTGTAGATAATTCTCACATTTGTTTGAGGAATAAAATGTCAGTAACAAAACCCTTTTTGTGAAAAGAAAATGTGAACAGTTCAATAATTTCTAAAAATTCACATCTTCATATTTAGAGCTGCATTAACCTGTTAAGAGGAAAGTCTTAAGAAATGGTGGCTCAGCACACTGGGAGATGCCAAGTGACTCAGGCTTCTAATGGCTCCTCAAAATATTTTTATTTTTGTTTTTTAAATTTTTTATTTATTTATTTTTCCACCCCACCGTGCAGCTTGCAGGTTCTTAGTTCCCCCACCTGGGATTGAACTTGTGCCTTTGGCAGTGAAATCTCCAAGTCCCAACCATTGGACCACAAGGGAATTCCCTCATTGAAGTATTTTTAAACTGTCCTGTTTTATTACCTTAAGAATTAGAGGCTTAATATTATAGGGTCATTTATTTATAAAAATGTGACTCATGAATGGCATTCATGAAGAAAAAAAATTATTTATATTTTCAGAACAGCTTAGCCAGTCTACCAATCTTTGCATTTCATATATGAAGAATTTCCCCATGCATGTAATTAGTACCTTTCAATAATACTTGAAATAATTGAATAATACTTCTTAATTATTATTAGTTCTCAAATTGGGAATTGCCAGAATTAAACTGCAGGCATTAGTGATGTGGAAGCTTAGAGAGAATATTTGTTTCTAGGAATAGACAGGGTGTGTGTGTGGAAAATAGGGTAGATTTTTGTGCCTGAGACCTTTCGAAAGAAACCTCTGTCCACAGATATTTGACAAAATGCATTTCATTTATTACTGTTTATAATTGAATTTGCATTTCCTTGGCAAAAATATATACCCTAGTTGACTACATGGCATGACATTAAATTTTGAGAGAAGAACAAGATAAACAGCAACACATACACCGATTTTTAAATTCACGCAACGAACTCAGTGAGAATAATTAGGAACTTATCCTGTCAAATGAAAACTAAAATAAAATAACATCTATTCAACACCTTGTCAGCCACAGCTGTAGTTTTCTTTAATGCTTGCTTTAGACTTACGCCAAATGCTCTTTAGTTTCTTAGAACATGATATGACCACCTCCACAAATTATGTCAGTTTTGTAGTTAATTTTTTTTTTCATGAAAGCAAAGGCTACTAGGCTTCAAAAACAAGCCATGAGTTTTTAGAATTAAGGTTTTAAAAATCAATCTGATATCCACCCCCCCTATAACTGTGTATATCTAAAACAAATAGCAGATGGTGTGTGGGGAGGGTGCGAGTGTAGAATACATCTGAAACGAAAATTCAAGGAATTTCTTTGGCTTAATCAAATGATCTGCACATTAAACGCTTTACAGTGTGAACACCCTGCTCCATTTTAAATTCAGAACTGCACTTAAAAATTATCTGTGCATTTCGTTTATTTACCAGAGTCCTTACGCACTGCTTGTCTAGGGTAGAAAACAGTTTTAAAATAACCTCAGATTACTGTACATTCCATCTCTGAACCCTCTGTCTTCCCATTTCTTTTGGCCCCATCTTGCCATTTTCACTTCCTCCTCGTGAACATCTTCAGAGACGCTGCAGAGGATGGGCTTGCTGAGGACTCTGCTGATTCAGGGTCTGCATTCAGTCTGTTGGCCTGGCTTCAAGAAAAGATCGGGAGGAGATTTTCTCAAGTGGGTGCCACCCACAAGAGCAGGATGGTAGTACCAGCGATAAGACATACTGACGTTCTCAGGAGTTGTTAGTGTTTGAAGGTAGGTGGCCAGGAGGTGCTTTGGGATGGGAGAGCCTTCCCAGCAGGCTTGCTGTGGATTTCTGCAAGCCTCCTCTGAACTCTGTAAAACGTAAATAGTGATCGTATTTTTTGAATAGTTCCTGTAGACCAGGTTCAGTGGTAAGGCCTTTCATTTATCAAGTTTGTCCCCCATGTAGCAACTTTTAAATTAAGTCAGCTTTCATCGTAGGCCCAGGATTGCAACCTGGCCTAAGTCCAAAGGCTGAGCCGGCCTTTCCTTCTAGGTTATACTCTCTTCCTCCTCCTCCTCCTCCAAGGGGGACAGAAAGAATCTTTTCCTTCGAATTCATCCAGGCTCAAACGTCATTATTGATTCTGTAGTGACAAATTTCCAAATTATTTTTCGAAGCCTATCAAAATAGGATGTTTCTCCAAATGAAATTTTTGATTTATATTTTATAGGGAAAGAATAGTGTCTTCCTGATCATCAGTGATTACCCATTTCTAGCTAATGTCATCAGCTATTGCAGAGGTTAACACCGAATACCAATAGCAGAGGCTTATAAACTGATTAGTTCCGAAAGATCAGCATAGTTAAGAATGTGATGGTAAAAACACTGCCTTTTTACCGCGTGGTGACATTCCTGAAGATGGAAACAAGCCTAACGTTTATATCTCCAGCAGCTTAAATCCTCCCACGTCTTTCCAAACTGATTCTCTCTCCCAGACTCTGGACTCATCTATGTAATGGCCTATCTGACGTCTCCACAGGGGTGTCTTATAGATAACACCTATTCAGACATGTCGAAAATGGAACTCACTATTTCCTGACACCTGTTCCACCCATTAAGCATTGATTTTCCATCTCAGCTGATGGCAAACACACCCTTCTATTTGCTCAAAGTAAAATCCTTGGCTCCTGTCTCTCTTATGTCCTTTCCTCCAACCTATGATGAAACGTTATACCTCTACCTTCAAAGTGCATCCAGATATGACCTCTCCACACCATCACCGCTGCCGCCACCCTGATCCAGCCTCATCTCCACAGAGCAGCCAGAGCAATTCTTTTAAAAAGACAGTGAGATTAGTACTGACTGGCCTTTTCAAAGACATCCTTCGGCTCCGTACCTTCCATTCTCTCCCCATTTCATGTGAAGTAAATGCCAGTGTCCCAGTGATGGCTTCAGGGTCACTTACGTCTGCCCTGTAAGTCCTCTGGCCTCACCTCCTCCTACTCTTCCTTCTCGTGCTCTTAAATTCAGCAGCAGTGGCTGTCTTGATCTTCTTTAAATAAACTACTTAAGGCATCACTGGAGCTGCTTCCTCTGCCCTGGGTGTTGTTCTCCAGATACCCACACTCAGCTCTCTCCCATCCCTGTCAAGTGTCCAGTTTTTGTTCAACTGTCGCTTTCACAGCGCGGCCCGCCGTCCTGTCCTGGCCGCCCTGTTAACACTGCCCCCTGCCCATCTCCACCCTCCTCGCTCTTTGGATCACCCCTTATCCTGCTCTACCTTTTCTTTGTGTCATCGTTCTTGTCACATTTTCACCTGCTTAATGGTTTTTTAATTCTGTTCTCTTGTTTATTGTCTCTTTGCCACACCTCGGATGTGTAATCCGTCTGCGTGAAGATCTTTGAGATATTTACCGATGTGATCCAAACAATTAGGAAAATGCCAGTAAATGAGTGCAAGAATATTAGAATGATTTTTATTTTTGGCATTGGCAGCAGAATCCCACAGTCAGACTTTTCAGAAAGCGCCGTCAGTGATAACTTGAGAGTATTTAGTGCATGTGGTTAAAAATAGTCCCTGGAAGCCTTTTCTAGTTTGCTTTAGGCAGTCTCAGGGGTAGGAAAGTAGGTTGAATTCCACATAATTTCCTCCCTAGAAAACATGATCTCAGGCTACCTGCCAGGATGGGTTTCCTTGGAGGCTCAGTTAAAACGTCACGTTCTCTAAAAACCCTCCTTCTCCTTCCATCATCTGTTAGATTGAACTGCTCCGTTTTGTAAACCTCATCCTGCTGGGGGAGAGCAGTGAACACAGGAGACAAAATCCCTGCTTCACTCAACTTACGCGATGGTGAGGGGAGACCGGCAAGTGACAAAGAAGTAGACAATTAGAAAAAGATCACTGGAAAGTTGAAATATAAATAGGAATGGAAGGAGAATAAGTTGTCCCCAGTTGTCAGGAGGCTGACAGTTTTTTCTGGGGGGAGGTGTCAGGGACACCCCCACAGAGCACATTTGAACAAGAGTTTGAAGAATGTAAGGGACTGAACCAGGTAGAAATTGGGATGCTGCATTGGTAGAAATTGGGGGCATTTGAGGCAGAGGAACACCGGGTGGAAGAGCACGAGGTGGGGTGGAATCGGATGCCTTGGGAGTCAGGTTGGCTGGAGGGAGGGCACGAGGGCATGAGATCAGTGAGAGAGTAGTCGAAGTTTTCAGGGTGTGTTGTGTGTATGTTTATCTTGCTAGATTAGAAACATCTTGAATATAGGATAAAGTCTTCTTTATACAAAATTGTGTGTTCAGTGTACGCCACGTACTCAGTAAATGCAGTTTAATATTGACTAATTTCTTCCATGCTTTACTTTTCTTGGCTGAAAATTTAAAAATCAAGACATCATTTGCAATAAATAAACTTTTAACAGGCACATACCTCATCAGCTATGAAAATATTCTTCTTAAAAATCACACTTTCTCTCTTTTCACATTTATACCAAAAAATGCAAAAGGAACTAACATGCCTTCAGCTAAATATAAATAATAGTAAATTTTTTAATTTCCTGAAGTCAGTTTCTGGATAGTGTCATTTTGATTAATATTGGTAACTTTTTTCATAGAGCTAAGAATTTGATAATAATTTTATTTTAAGGAGAACACATTTCATTTTATGAAAATTCTTTTGACCTGAAAATCCCTGAATGTCAGAACTGTCTCCTAACAAAAACAGCATGCAAATTTATCTCGTAATTAATACAATTTACATATTTTTGCTTGTTTTTATCTTATTACTACTAGCCTATACCTGTCTTTTTTTTTTTAAATTGGAGTATAATTGCTTTACAAGGTTGTGTTAGTTTCTGCTGTACAACAAAATGAATCAGCTATATGTATACATATATCCCCTCCCTCTTGAGACTCCCTCCCACCCCACCCCCCCATAACTGTGTTTTAAAAAGTGGTTTTATACAAGTAAGCATTTGCTGAAATAAATCTAATGGCTGTGTTTTGCTAGAAGTTTTCACTTGGTAAATTTAGCTGTGTGGGGATATTATTTAAGATCTATTTTTATTTCAACAACATAAAGCCGCTTTGACAGAGAAAAACTTTTCTTCTTCTTTATCAGAGCATTGAAACTATTTTCAAAGAGAAATTAAAAAACAAAAACAAAACCAAAAACTTGGTATTGCTTTTGCTACTTGGTGCCTCAGGAGACAATCACTTAGGTAATAAGATGGTCAATCTAAGTCTGTAAGCAGGGTGGAGCTCATGTGGCAAGACCCTAAATAGATTTCTTCACATTTTATAGATTCCTTCTTCAAAGATTCCTTTCTATAAGATACCATTCTTTTAGTCTCAGAGAACTCTTGGGTGAAATTCACCAGATTGAGTTTAGAAAGGGATGTGATTGCCTTTATATTTTTATGCAGATCTATTTTTAAATGACTTTATTTTCCGGACCCATTTGTGCTCTCAGAATCATAAATAGTTCTGATGGGTTATTTGCAGTATAGGCCCATAATTTGTATTCTTTGGGTTAATAATTTTTGTCTGTGAAAAAACTTACAGTGGTATCATGTGTGCCTTCATTACATTCACAGCTTGATGAAAGTATTTGTCCTTCTTGGAGACTAAGAATGGACCACTTAATAGCAATAATTTGGAATAACAACTTCTTGTTTCCCAAATCAGACAGAATTAGGGCTAACTCTGAATGTAACTATAGTCAGTTTTCTTTTTATATGACCCTGGAGATCTTAAGCTCCTAAAATCTAGACCCAGTTGTTTTTGGTTGTCCTGTTTAACCCCCACACTCACTCTTCAAACTATAAGATTTTGGAAGATTTTTTTCAGAAAGAATAAGTATTGCTATTCATCCTAGATTTTAGAAATTCAAAATACATTGAAGCAATAAAAAACTCCAGAAGGATGTAGTTTGAAAACAATTTATTATAGGTAGAGCTAAGTGACCCATATAAAATATAGAAGAGAAAGCATTGTTCTGAACAAAGATAAATACTGTTTCATGACATTTTTAAAGTAAACATGTAATAATTGCTTATTGGCTTATTGGAAAGCATATACAGTATGAAAAAGTTCTTGTAAATAAGTTATTTTCAAAGGTATGATCTAGCTCCAGAAAATGTTGAGATTCCAAATAATAAAACAGAATAAGGAATAGTTTACCTGAGGTAAATATTAAAGCATTTTTTGAAAGTAAAGGACTGGCAGCATTTGAAATAATCTGATATAAATTGAGGAACCTTGAAAACTAGTAAAGAAGATTGACAATTATACATAAGACAGAAGACCACTGCACATTTTTGAACACGGAAATGACCAATGGAAGGCAGTGAAGCATATTAATTGATGACTATTTGGATGTGTATTAGGAAAAAGAGCAACTAAAAGCAAGGGAACAGACAGGGATTGAAGAATTACAAGTTACAATGGCAGCACTGGAAATTTCAGGGAAATGTTGAATTAAAGAAGAAAAAGTATTCGGCAGCAAATAACATAGGCAACCAAAGAGAGAGATTTAATCAAAATACACTTTACTTTTTCCAGCTTGAAATAATGGAAGTCAATTTGAAGGAGATGATAAAAGTTCAGTTGTGAAAATTTTGAGTATGACAAAACATCAAACTTGGCACAGTCTATAGGAATTTCAATGCTTAGGATGAAGGATTAGATAGGAATGCCATTAATATTATTTTAATGAATGAAAACATTTTAATCTAAATTAAACTAATTCTCAAATGGGAATTAAAGTAGCATTCTAGAGATAGTTTAAAGTTACTTTTTAAGCAAAATTAAGTGTCTGTACTGTGTACCCACTACTCTTAAACAAGCAATCAGGCTAAAAAACTATGCAGATACAAGACTTAGTCTTTAACCTGGGGCTTTGAATCCTATTCTCCTGGTCTCTCAGAGATAGAATGACTGAGTTTAGATATTGGGTGAGTAAAGTAGAAAGCACCTGCTGACTTGAAAGAAACATTTGCTTCATGGAGGAAAACTATTAAGATTGTTAAATCTCCAAAAAAGAGGTATTTCTCCCCATGAAGGTAAAACAAAAGCGAAGACAAAGGATAATTGAGTTTACTTTTAAAAATATCTTGAACTCTTTAGATAGCTTGATTTCTCAATGTTTTTATGTTTTTCACAAGCAGCATATTTTTCATAAAGAGGTGATGTTATACAGTAAAAAACCATTTCACCACTGGGCTAAAAGCTTCAAGAGGGAAGCAGCATGTGTCACTCATCATTGCATTGCCTGAAACTAACTTAGGTCTGGCACCTAGTAGATCTGGCGTATAACTTAGCTCTGCTCCTGCAATCTGTGTGGCCTTAGGCAAATCAGTTCATATCTCCATGGCTGCGTTTCCTCAGGCAATAAAATACAGATAATAATACATAGAAATTCTTGAGTAACCTTTGGCTTCATAGATGGGAAATCTCTTCAAAATTCAAACTCCTATATATATGTAAATCCCAGTATTATTTCATGATATTTCTGAGACAAGTGACAAGTTAATGACAGCCTTCAATTATATAAAGGACTATTATGCAGAAACAACAGTAAGGTCTCCTGGACCTTACTGCTACTGCAAAGCAACCTTAAATTGGAGCATTAAGTCTTTGAGTTAGTTACATAAGGGTGATATTTTCATGTCAAAGGATGACATGACTTTATCTGTCATATGTCTGTATACAGCTATACAGGCTTTATCTGTATATGTTTTCCAGACACAGGAGGGAATATTTCTTATCTGTTGTAACATAAATGTGTCATTTACTGAAACTAATGTAAATCCTCCAAAATCCCTTGCTACTTCAGATTAGAAGGATAAGCTTAATGTAAACAAGTACATGTATATGTACCTACGCACATGCCCACACATATACTCATGAAAAAATCTGTCCCCCTCTCATAAAAGGTATGGGCATTACAGCATTTGAAAATTAAGTGACCTACTCAAAATTAGGCAATTAATTTATACCAATTATAACATGTAATTTGATTCTTTTTTTAAAACAAATATTTGTTGAACACATGATTAATGTCAGGTTTTTCTAGCTGTATAATAGTCTCCTTTAATTGGGGTGACCTCATATCCCAGCTTTTCAGGACAGTGTCAGTTTATCCAGAACAATCTCAATTATTGCTAGTTGTCCAGGCTTAATTATCAAGAGCACCCTCTCCTCTTTTATTCTTAAAAGTATCCTCAATTGGGAGATAAATTTTATTGTCACATTTCATACTTGTAAAAAAAACCCTCAGGGTAGTGGGTGTTTTATGAAAGAAAAAAGTTACTGAGTTTCAGAAAGGGCAAGGAGCTGGTTTAAACCCACACCCGTAGGAAGTGGCTGGCCTAGAATTTTAAGCTGGGTTTATTAGTGTCCACCCCTGCTCTGCTTTATCATTTTGAGTTCTAGTCCAGTCCCACAGATATTCAGGATCAATTTTTTAAATAAATTTATTTATTTATTTATTGGCTGCGTTGGGTCTTCATTGCTGCACACGGGCTTTCTCTAGTTGCAGCAAGCAGGGACTACTCTTCATTGTGATGTGTGGGCTCCTCATTGTGGTGGCTTCTCTTGTGGAGCACGGGCTCTAGGCGCATGGGCTTCAGTAGTTGTGGCACACGAGCTCAATAGTTGTGGCTCACGGGCTTAGTTGCTCCATGGCATGTGGTATCTTCTGGGGCAGGGATCGAACCCGTGTCCCCTGCATTGGCAGGCAGATTCTTAACCACTGCATCACCTAGGAAGTCCCCAGTGTCATTTTTTTTATTATATCTGAAAATAAAACTAAGGCAATTTAAGGTGCATGTTTTATAATTTGCAAAGATTATGGAAGAGTGCCAGGTTGAATATCAAAGTTTAGCTTCCGTGCCTGCAGCCTGCAGATTCTGCTCGGGGGTCTCCGTGTATTTTGTTTGTCCTACAAACATGCCTATTGATTCTTGTGCCTTTATTTTCTTATGTTCATATGCAAATCTGTGCCATGTGTAGATAAAGCCTTTGTTCCTTTTCTCTGGGTTCTGACTTTCATTTCTTATTATTAGGAAGGACAGATAAAGATTTGATTTTACTAACTGTGGTATGATGACAGGCTTACAATGACAGTTAAAGAAATGTTATTATTTTTCTAAGACTATATATTTCATCTACATGGCATTTATGGGTTAAGACTCCTATTCCCACTTTAGTAGCTAAGAAAGATTAATCTGATGGTCATGATTTTTTAATTGATCAACCAGTATGTATTGAGCATGTTCTATATGCCAGGCACTGTCCTAGGTGCTGAACATAGAGCAATGAACAAAGCAGGCAAGAAGTTCTTATGGCTCTTACATGCTAAGAGCATATAAAAATTGAATTTAAAGAGTATAATAAAGGTATACAAAAAGGCAATACTTACTATGGAAAAAATACTGAGGAATGGGGACTATCACAGTTCTAGGTAAGATTAAAAAAGATGGGCCCTACTGTAAAAATAACATTTGAGCAGAGATGAGGAGGTAAAGGGAAAAACCACACAGGTATCTTCCAGGCCTTGTGCTGAACACTCAGTAAACGACACCGAGCAAAAACTTGTTGTACTTTACCCTCATGCAGAGCAACATTGCTTAAGAGTCAGACACATGTGTGAGGCCATGTTCTCAGTGAAATGACCTTGTCAGCAAGATCAAGGAATGTTGTCTCATGAAGTAGCCGTTAAGTGGAGAGATCATAAGAGGTATAGAAGTTAAGCAGGTGAAAATGAAGGTGCATTTTGTGGGGGAGTGGGGGGTGGGAGGGGTAGAGGGAGTGCATTCCAGACCCTGGGGCAGTGCAGTATATAGTCCTGTGTCAGAGAGGAACTCCAGGAGCCCAGGGTCATCTGCCACAAGAGATAAAGATCCAGTTAAGCAGAGACCAGAGAATGCAGAGTTTTGAAAGCCAGGCTAAGGGTTTGTCCTTATTCAGAGAGAAAGAGCATTACAAGCTATTCTAAGACATGAGTCACACGTGTATTCTAAGGCAGAGAAAGGACATGAAGTTCACATTCAGACCAAGTATTCTGATTGAGATGGGCCAGTGGGGATGCAGCAAGACCCCTTAAGGGCACTTTCAGTGTCTAAAAGAGAGAGGGTGGCAGGAAGGACTGTCAGGATGTAGAACCTTGGTAGAAGGAGATAGAGGCGAAGAAGTAGAGGAGGAGATGCCAGAGAGGCAGGGAGAAAACCAGGAACCCAGACCACTGTTGGGCATGAAGCCCAAGCAAAACAGTGTCAACAAGGAGGGAGGGGTGATCGGGGGTCAGTTTAGGGGAGAAGTGAATCCTGTGCGTTGGTGAACATAGGAGACCGTGAGAAATGGTTGCAGTGTAGTGGTGGATCGGGAAGCTAAACTGCAGGGATGGCTTGCAGAGGCAGGTGGAGATGACTAAAAGAGGCAAATATGTCAGCAGCAACGAGAAACCATTTCTCTGTGAAAGGGAGAAGGAAACCAGGACAGCAGCCCCCTGTTAGCTGCCAGGATATGTAGAAATAAGGGAGAGCTCTTAAAGATTTTGTTTTCAAACTAAAAAAGATTTAAGGCTATTTGGAAGTCAATGGGAAAATCCAGTGGAGAAGAAGTTGAATATGCTTGAAAGAATACATTGATTATACAAGAATCCGTAGATATTGGGAGGGCAGGAATTAGCTTTAAATTAGTACAGAGATCTTCTCACTTGTCAACAGAGAAGGGATTTTCATTTCCGAAATAGGAAATTAGGACACAGTCAAGAGTGAAGGCACTGGCACATCTGCGTGACTGGCACCAGGAAGAAGAGAACATTCTAATCCAATGCTTTCTATGTTCCCTAGAATGGGATGGCCACACAGTCTGTCATTCAAACTAGGACACTTTGAGGAATGAATGTAGGTACTAGTAATAATTAAGCTGGGCTTGTTTCGGCAACTGGAATTTATGGTCAAGGTCTTACGTTGTGTTCCCCCAGAATCTGCCCCGATACAGATTTGAGGTTTGTTATTTATTTCAAATGCAAAGAAAATACCACTAAAAAGAGTGGGAAACCGAGGCAGCTAATCAAGTTTGGGAACAGACGGACACTGATAAAGCATGCATTATTCAGCCTGGTATCACCTTGAGCAGCTGGGACCTCATCCAGTTGGGGGAACATTGGGAGCCAATGTAGATCATACAGCTCTGGAGTTGTCCCACCCTAGGAGAGAAGCTGGGATGTTTATAGTCAGCTCCTGGCAATCAATGGAGAAGGGCTGTGCTCAGGTGGACATTAATTTCCTTATGCTCGCCCAACTGGCAGGCAAAGCATTTGTGGGACTAAAGACACCTTTGGGGAAAAAATGCAAACACTGCAGATTGGCTGCTGAGCCCTCAGGTAACTAAGAGGAAATGCAATATGGAGAGGGCACCAACAGCTCTCGCGATACTGAGTGAAGTTCAAGTCCAGGGGAGCTCCTGAGAGTTAGGAGATGAGTGGGGCGTTGGAAGGACCATAGGGAAAATATGAACAGTGATATGAGGAAACATGACAGTTACTATTGTAGATACGGTAGGTCTCTACACCACAACTAGGAAAATTCTAGCAGTGGCTGAGATGGCAGTGATGGTGGTTTTTATTTTCATCTTTATCTGCATTTGGCAGATAGAACTGACACCATGGAGAAGTAAATATATAATAAGTCACAAGGACCATAAATAAAAAGCATGGAAAACAAAACATGTATTCTGGCTTCAGATGCTCTATGCTCTTTTCAAAATAGCGCCTGCCAAAGATCTTTTCAATGAAGTTTTTGGATATGTTTTATGTAGTTTGGTTTGGTTGGTGATGAATCACATTTAAATGTGTGTTTTTAATAGAAAAGACTTCCTTGTTCTCTCAGATTCTCACAGGAAAATCACTGTAACCCCTTTGCATGGGTTCCCATGTTTTATGTTTGACTCTACCCAATAGTATTTCTAAATACTTACCTATAATTTAATATGATAATCTTCCTTCTGATGATTAAAAATAAATCAATTAAATGAGTGCGTAGTTGCTCCATTGCTGAGAAGTATGAGAAGTAACAAATGAGAGTATCTGAAATTATTTTACATATTTTCTAGACACACCCTGTCCAAGTTTTTGTAGTTGTATAAGGATGTTAATGGGAGAAATGGGTGAATAGTTGGTGACGAGAAGGTGTATATCAGTAGGGGATGGGTTTTCTAATCAGCTGTTGGACACAGATGTACAACAAACCAGCCACATCGGTTTAGCATTTTCCCCATGGACCTTACTCATAATATTCTGGCAAATGGGTTATTTAATTAAAAAGACAGAAATTGCCCTATTTCTTATCTTTCTCATAGATTTGTGGCCAAAGTTTATGATACTGAATGACTACAGACAAGATAACTTTGTTCTTTGCTGTGTTTCTTTTTCCATTAAATATAATGAGGTTTTTTTTTTTTTCTTTCATTTGCAACTTGAAAAGATTATTGGCTCTTCCTCATCTCTTACACTGTAGATTTCCCAATATGAGGAAACTAGCTGCTTTGGTAGCAGTTTGTTTTTATGTCTGCTGGATTGCTTTTTGGAAGCCTGGTACTGCTTCCTGTTTTGTAAATAAATAATCCTTTGGAAGTATATGTCACAGATTCCAAGCAAGTTATCTGTCAGTGATACCAATGGCATAATGTCATTCAGTACTATTTTCATTCCCTTCAGTAAAATGTAGCACTTCTTACTCCCTCTACTTTATACATTGTAATAATGCTTTGGAATTTCATTCCATTTTGGCCACAAAGGGAGAAATGTGAGAATTTGCATAGAATTTGCTTACCATTGGAGAACCTCACAAGCCATTATATAGGAAAGCATTCCTTGAGTATGATTAGAATGTATTAGGATGTAAATTAGAATGTAATAAGATAATATGTAATATAGAATGTAGTTAGAATATATATCAAAGATATACATTACAGACAAATGCTGTAGTCATGTGTAGATTGATTATTATTGGGTGGAATTATCAGGAGAATGTGTTTTGCTTTTTTTGAATTTTTTTTTTCATTCCTGTCAGATTCAGAAATTAGGGGAAAAGCCAGGCCTCCACAGAAAAAGAAGAGAGCAAGTGATTAACTTGCCACCCAGGAAGGTGGCACTTAGAATCACAAGCTCGACAAGTGTGTTATGATTTTCATATTTTAGGGTAATTACTAAAAATCGAACGAAACCAAAATTTAACTATTTGAATGAAAGTCTTTAATAACTATTAAGAACAAACAGCTACTTCAAGGTTTTGGTAATATACTAGGATTTCTTTGTCAGGAACCATTCATTGCATGACATATAAAAATGGATAGACTATTACCAGGATTCATTATCACAATGTGAGCAGACCTTACAAAGTGGCAGAACATGTACAATTATGAAGCTTAAGTATCTGGTGTTTTTGAAAATGTATTTAGAGTTTACCCTCCCATCATAAAGTAATGTTACATTTTATAGTACTTTTAAGTAAAATAACATACTAAATTATTTCTCATATTTTTAAATGTACTATCAAAGAGTTGCAAAGTAAGAAAATGTACAACTATAACGCAATTTCAAACCCTACGCTTTGAAAGACCTCTAAAGTTCAAAACATTACACTCTGCTCTAATATTACAGACCTCCTGTCTAGAGTCTGGTAGGTGAACCAGTGGCGACAGTGGAGCATGGCTGTCTCATCAGCATCCCTCATCTTCCCAAAAGCCTCCTCAAGAAAGGGAGACTCAAGGAACCCTGGGTGCTTCTTGAAGAGAGGTCATAGGCAGACAGGAAGGGCAGCCCAGAGGCAGTTTCTCCCCGTGTCCCCCTGAATGTGGAGATGAGTCTGGGAAACCCCTTCTTGTCACATAATGCTTAGTCATAACTGGGTAAAAGCTTTCTGGAGTAATAAAGAGATTCTCTTTCTCCCTGTGTCGTGAATACATGGTTTATGATCTGCTGAGCACTGGAGGAAGAAAATCAAACCCACTGAATTTTTTAAAAGATTTTTAAAAACATTTTATAATCAGAAAGGGACTTAGAGACCATTCAGTCCTGGGATCCTTTAACAACGACAGAAGGTTAAGAGACTTGCCCTGTGATGTTGTAAAAGCTGCTTATAGTAGAACTTACTCAGCAGCCAAGGTACTGGCTCCCTGCTCAAGGCTCTTTGCCATCGAATCTTAACTAGCCCTTGTCTTGCCTACTATAGGATAATTCAGAGCATACGCTTAACATTCATCGTCCTAGATAGTAAATATATCGGTACCATTTTCTTTGTAAACAGTGCAGTATTTATGGCTACCATGCAAGTAGACTTTTTATTTTGATGTTTTTCTTTGTGTTTTAAGGTATTAGGGGAAATGTTCTACAAAGTGAGACTGAGTGGTAGCTAAACCTCATGCTTACTTCTGTTTCTTGAAATACCTGACATATGGATGAGATGGGTGGCTGTAGCCACTGGGAAGTGATGTCTTTATATGTGGATGCTGTTGCTAAGTTTGTTCACATCTCCAACTAATGTTACAGTTTTACTTTCCAGGAGTTTGGTAAGGACTCTTGTGATGTTGTGGAAACCCAGGGTGCACTCAAATGCCTGAGCCGTCTTTTCTCTGTGGTTATATAATATTTAGTGCAGTTTTTAATGTGAGGTTGTCATTTATCCTTATGGCTATGGATTTGATTTTTGTTTTTTTAATTTTAATTTATATTTTGACTAGGAATATAGCTTAGATAGAGCTTTCATTGCTAAATAGAAGTGTATTACTTCCAAATAGACATGCATGTGAGATATCAGATATAAACTCTATCTTTTAAGCAACTTCTTTTTGTTATTTTCCTGTTGACAGGGAATTTTAGGTTTTTAGCTGGCAATCATAAACATAAGCTCATATGTACATAAAAGATAATATTTATTCAACAAATGTTAACTGAGGACCAGCTATGTATGAGATGAAACTCCAAGGGAGAAGACAGAGGAGTGATAGATAATACAGATGTGTGAACTGTATTATGTGGGAAAGTTACACAGAAATAAGAAAAAGCAGAACAGGGTAACAGGAATCAGAGTCTACATCTGTGAATATGGGGAAAGCAGGATACAGCTTGTAAACTGGACAGTCAGGATAACAATTGAGCAAAAACTTGAAGGACATGAAGCAGTCCGATCCCCAGATATCCGAAGGAAGGATATTTGTGAGAGAGAGCAGAGCTTCTAGCAATGCCCAAGGCTGGGTGTTCGTCATAGTGAGCAGGAGATCGAAGAGTTGTCGAGGGAGAACCGCAGGCAGGGGCTCGAACATCCTTGTAAGGCTTTTGGCTTTGCTCTGAGGGGAATGAGGCGCTGTGCAGGTTATGAGCTGCACCCACCGGCAAGGCCTGTCTGTCTTCCTGCTCTCATCTTTATTATTATTATTATTATTATTAATTATTGGCTGTGTTGGGTCTGTTGCCACACACGGGCTTTCTCTAGCTGCGGCCAGGTGGGGGCTGCTCTTTGTTGTGGTGCGCAGGCTTCTTATTGCGGTGGCTTCTCTTGTTGCAGAGCACAGGCTCTAGGCATGCAGGCTTCAGTAGTTGTGGCATATGTGCTCAGTAGTTGTGGCTCGAGGGCTCTAGAGCGCAGGCTCCATAGTTTTGGCGCAGGGGCTTAGTTGCTCCGCAGCACGTGGGATCCTCCTGGAGCAGGGTTCGAACCCATGTCCCCTGCATTGGCAGGCGGATTCTTAACCACTGCACCACCAGGGAAGTCTCTTCCTGTTCTCATCGGATCCTCAAGCTCTCCCAGTCATGCATGTTTATTATTCATTAACAAATCACATATAGAATATAATGCAGGGTACATTTTAATATGTTTTTTCAATATTAGAATTCCAGATATATTGGTGTTAATGTCTGGACTCATTGATAGTGTTAGTTTATCTATTTGGCAGTAGATTCAACATTTAGTAACTTATATCTTTACAAATAAAGGTTGGCTCTCTCTTCTTTTTCAAAAGCAGGCTATGAGATGAATGTTTCATATTTTCTCTTAATTTAGGTAATAACTGATGTAAATACGTCTACCAGCCCAGATTCTGGGACTCTTTGGTAAAAATGCAGTATTCGGGCCAGACTCCTCCAGAAATATCCTTTCTGCTTGTTCTCCAGCACTGCAGCACCTGTTCAATCTTTAAACGGGTTGGCCTCCTGACTCGTTAACTACATCCACATAGTTTACAAATCAAATCCATGATTGCAATGGGAGTCATGACAATGCTAAAAAACGAGGGAGAAAATCCCACCAACAGACAATGACTTTGCTTTCATTGAACGTTTGAAATCAAACATAAATAGAGCCCAAGCCTCTCAGGGACATGTGCTTCCTAGTCACCTGATGGTCAAGGTCACTTCTACAGCATATTTCCCCGGGATTTTCCTCATTCAGTTCTGGTTGTGAAATACTTCAGGTCTTGCGGTTTCTTAAGTGAAAGGAAAACAGTCTTAGGTGTATGTACCGTCTTTGTGTAACCAAACAGCAGCAAGTATAGGTCTCATTTTGAGTCTCATGATGAGAGAGCTCATTCTGTAAACTCTTCTCCCAGAATATTACCCAAAAATGATAATAGGATTTTTTAAAATATGTTATTTTACCAGTAGAGAGAAATCTTTACGTATTATACATTATCCATAATTTAATTTCATAAATTATTGCATGGGGTTTGCTCACATTTGAGAACTTGAAGGAAATAGTAAAAATTACCCGGTCATTGGAATACATTTGTCACTGTCATTAATTAAACAATTTTAAATGTCTTTCACTCCAATTCCTTTCTCTCACTTCCAAGTTAATAGGAATATTGTCAGATGTGTTGGATGAAAATAATCCTTTGAGTTATCCAAATTTGATCACATATACCCATCGAAACGGCAGGAAGTGTCAATGGTTTTTATCACGAACACAAGACACCGTCCTCCATGTTTTAATACCAGACAATGTGTTTACTTAGTAAGCAGAGCCTTTCGGGACTAGCCAATTTAGACTTCCCAATGACTTGAGAAAAACATTAGGCTAGTGAGTTTATACAGCAGTTTTAAGGGTAATAGAGCCAATTCTATACCCCACACAATCCCCCAATAGAGTTTTTTTAATTACATTTTGCTTTTTTAAACATAGAAAAAACAAAATAAAACAAACACTAGATAAGTTTAAGTAACTGCTACTTATTGAAAAAAAGCAGAAATAGAACATTTCTGCTGCTACTTTCTGCAGAGTTCTCTCCATCATACCTCAGCAGTGACTGGTCATGGCCAACAACAGAAATGTCTATTTTTCCTTACATTGTGAAATACACTTCTAAGATTTCCTAGAGTTAAGCTCCATCTTTTGATTCTGTTGCTGTGACTGTAATGTTTTTTTTTTCCCGTATAATTTGAGTGGACAGTAGGTTGAAATTGAAATTGACTTATCCTTCTTTTACGTAGGTAACTAAGACTAAAAAAAACACCACCAAATAGAGATAGAAGATCAGTAGTCCTAGGAGTTATTCCATGCTTGCCGTGTTCATGAACCAAAGTGTATGAACTCCTGAGTGTGTAAAGATATATAAATCCTAGCCCCTGATCTCAGAAGCTGATTGTCAACTCCCATGCAAACTGTAACACAGGAGCTCTATACCCAAGAGGAGTATATGCTAGAGGTTATAAAAATCAAATGTTTTAAGTCATATATCTGTCTTTCCAGTTTTCCACTGGCATTCTTCTGTTACTTTTGCAGCAATTCTTACTTTAACTTCACAGCCACTCTAGGTGACTGGCAGAAACTGAAAATGAGCTTTGTGTGTATTCATAACATTCTGGGGATTAGTAACATGAAATAAAAAGATTTATGTGAAGTGCAGGTTTTCATACACGGGCTGAGCTCTCTTAAAGATGTGCCCAGTGCTGAGCAGAATACAAAGCAGCTAAAAGGCAGGTTCCCTTAGAACATGTTCACAAGCTGCTGTGCTGTCGTCTTATCTGTCTCTAAACCTTTATTTTTCAACCGCCACTATCCTGGAGTCATAGGGGATGTGACCAAAAGAAGCAAGGGACATGAAAGAAGTGTGGGACAAATTAGTCGGGAATAAAAATCGCTGTAATTAAAAGCCAGTGCATCTATATTTTGTGATCACAGTGCCCATTCTGATTGTAATAGAATCAACACAATGGCAGGCTTCTGCTTGGCTCAGATAAAATCAACATTTCCTCTACCACATTTAAGCAGATATTACTAGAGACTTTGAACTAGGACTTTTCTGGCCTTTAGGGAGCAGAGCATACAGCAATAGCTCTTCTGATGAGACAGGGAGAGTGAGAGAAAAGAAAAATATTATTCTGCTGATTTAAAAAATACATTTTAGCTTTTGAAAGTCTCTGGTACTTGAGAAGAGACAGTGCTTGCAGAAGTGACATTTCTCCTTTGAAATGCTGTCATTTGCCTCTTTCCAAATATACATCAGACAGTTTACTCTTACCAGCACTTCAGGACTACGGAAGAGAGTTTTCCTTCTAACAAATTCTGACAGTTTGCTTGTGACTAATTGTGAGAAAACAACTGATTGTGAAACTAATTGGGAAAAAATATACTCATTTTGAAAATTCTGCTAATGTTCTTGGTGAAGCATCTGAATGTGATTATCAGGAGATGATTTGCTTTGTTCTATGTATATTTTGAAATAACATTTTGAGGTAATAAATTTTACTTTAAAATGTTCTTATCATTTTGATGTTTCAGACGATGACTTTACATTTTGCCTCATACTAATTTTTGTATAGGCAGTAACTATGAAATAGAAAATGTTAATACCTGCCTTTCTGAAAAAATTATTTTTAAATTTAGAATAAATGTGTAAATTCTAAAATATCAGATTGTATTAAAAATCTATCATTATGTTTAAGGAAATATGGTTGTATATGCAAATGTCATAGTGCAGTTCTACAAACTAAATTAAGTAAACTTTCTATAAGTAATTCACACTGTCTTTAAAAAGAGAATTTATATTTTTATTTTCTAATTTTTCAACTTTAATTCATAGCTTGCAATTATTACATAGTTATTTTATTCACTAGCTTTTAAAGTTATACTTTTATTTTCAAGAACGTCTTCAAATTCCTCAATTATATTTTAAATATACTCCAGTTGTATATAAAATATGTGTTTGATCATGTGCTTGGAGTGTGCTAGGAGATGATCCCATTTTGCTTTTTTTTACTGGAGTTTTGAAGAAAACTGTGATCAATTCTTTTTTTAAAAAAATTATCATATGGTTTAAACATGGAGCAATATATTTTTTGATTTTTCTGACCAATTCAATTTTTAAAATATAAATGTTATTCTCTTTTATGATTAATTTTTAAAATTCCCTCATTCTTTTGTTAATTTTAAAATAGTAACATAATATTAGACTATTAGGATACTTGATCCAGAATCCAGACTGCTACATTTAATTGGTGCAATTTTACAAAGCCTTATATACCTTTTAAAGTTTAAAAATAATCTCCTAATGCCATATTGCTTCATTATATAACACATGATGTTTATTTCACAACACAGAGTGCCTTATTACACTGAAAATTCTGGGCAATTATAGCAGCTCCTTCATGATGTACAGAAGACATTTAATTTTTTTTTAATATATACAGGGTTCACCATATTAGCCAAGAATGAAACATATAGGCTCAATTGTGTAATTCACATGAGTTTGAAGTATTTTCACTTAAAGCAGCATGTCTCCAATTTTTCCTAGAGGATCCATTTTATCACCAGATTCTTCCTTCTTTCTAGTTGTCTTGACAAGTTTCTTTATATAAAGAGACTTAAGTAAAGATTATTTTTTTTATCTTATTGCTCATTTATATGGACATATATGGAAACAGCAGTGAATACCAGTGCTATTCTGCTATAGTATAAAATTCCAGTGAAACAAAAGTGTTGACCATCTGGGGTCATTAGTGACCAAGTGATAAGTACTGATGTAGAAAAATGCATAATTGAAAGACAACTGTCTGTTAAAAAATGATGAGCTTGAAGATATACTGTGAATAAAGGAATTCTACCCTATCATCAATGAATACGCCATTTCTGCTAGACTTTTTTAATATTGCAAGTAGGAGCCTTTTTCATGAATGATACAGAGGATTCTCACTAAGGAAGAGACATGTAGACTAGGAGGAGGGAGGAGCCTAACACCGGGAAAGCATCAGAACCAGGCAGGGGGGCAGCATGAGTGCAAAGGAAATGCCCATTGCCAGATGAATGGATAAAGAAGATGTGGCACAGATATACAGTGGACTATTACGCAGCCATAAAAAGGAATGAAATGGAGTTATTTGTAGTGAGGTGATGGATCTAGAGTCTGTCATACAGAGTGAAAGTCAGAAAGAGAAAAACAAATACCATATGCTAACTCATATACATGGAATCTAAAAAAATGGTCCTGATGAACCCAGAGACAGGGCAGGAATAAAGATGCAGGTGTAGAGAACAGATCTGAGGACATGGGGTAGGGGCTTAAGGGGAAACTGGGATGAAGTGAGAGAGTAGCATTGACATATATACACTACCAAATGTAAAATAGATAGCTAGTGGGAAGCTGCTGCATAAAACAGGGAGATCAACTTGATGATGGGTGATGACTTAGAGGGGTGGGATAGGGAGGGTGGGAGGGAGTTGCTGGAGGGAGGGGATATGGGGATATATGTATAAATACAGATGATTTACTTCATTGTATAGCAAAAACTGGCACAATAGTATAAAACAATTACATTCCAATAAAGAGCTTTAAAAAACAAACAAACCAGGCATATCTTCGAGGCACTGAAGGGTGGCCAGTGCAGCTGGAGTGCAGGGGCCCAGCGAGGCCTGGTGAGAAATGATGCTGCAGAGATCACAAACAGCCTTCCAGCTTGCAGGCAGCCGAGGGGAAGCGTAGTGGTGAGGAAACGTAATAGCAAGTCAAGGAAGGGGCTTGCCTGGTGGGGCAGTGGTTAAGAATCCGCCTACCAATGCAGGGAACACGGGTTCGACCTCTGCTCCAAGAAGATCCCACATGCCATGGAGCAACTAAGCCTATGAGCCACAACCACTGAGCCCATGTGCTGTAATTACTGAAGCCCACACACCCAGAGCCCGTGCTCCATGACAAGAGAAGCCACGGCAATGAGAAGACCACGCACCACAATGTAGAGTAGCCCCTGCTCGCCACAACTAGAGACACAACTAGAGAAGTCCGCACGCAGCAACAAAGACCCAACACAGCCAATAAAAAATTTTTTAAGTAAATAATAAATACTTTTATTTAAAAAAAAAGTAAAGGAAGGACTTCAAACAGGAGAGTGACGTAGCTCCACTTAAACGTTTTGAAATAATTCCTCCAGCTTTTGAATGAGTGGTATGTGAGGTAAGACAGAGCACACATCCATTATTAGGAAGGCAAAGCTGTTTCAAAAAAAAAAAAAAAAAACATATCCAGGCACCACAATATTTTGCAGGAATACCCAACAGATGATTTTCAAAATCATGTAAACTTTTACTGAACACAATAAATAAATTACTTTAAGAAAAACACCATTCTCTTTTCGTGGATTAATTTGCTTAGGAAGCCAATGAGTTTTACTTTTATTTTCAATGTCAGCAGCCTTTTCTTTTTGGAATTTAATTTTAATCTGTTTGAAATGTAAGCACTCAGAATCTTCTGTGGACTCTTTCTCTGTTGCTCTTGACCTCGAAGTATGTGTTTTGATGTTGTTTGTGGAGAGTCACACTGATCATCCTCAGTATGGTGTATTATTAAAGCAAGTATATTTTAAAGACAATAATATTTAGTACAAGTCCAAGCATTGGCAGGTACTTACCCATATGATACTGTACGATGGGTATACTCATCCCATTTTTTTCTTTTACAAAATTAAGATAATGCATTACAGGAAAGCTTATTAATTATCTCCCCAGAAAACCTGCATAAATCCTCTTTACCAATTACTTCAAAAGAAAAATAAGCAGATTTTTTCAGAGATGTGAGTCCCCTCCCAACAAAAAAAAAAAAAAAAAAAAAAAAAGAAAGCAAAAATAATGTTGTAACCAATGCTCATTCTCCAGGTTTCTCTTTCTTGGTCCCAAAGTAGGAAATTTTCATGATTCTCACATTTGTCTGCAGGGTAGCCATGGTGGAAGGTTTGGAGCTAAGGACCTCTTTTTGACCTGTCCTAGTTGGTTGTTGAGACAAATGTTGCAATTAATTTCTTTATTCAACACGTATGAATTGAGCATCTACCACGTGTCAGATATTGTTGTAGGAAGTAGGCATACAAAATGAACAAAACCCAGAATTTTTTTACTTCGTGTTTTTTTCATGTTGGTGAAAAGTCCATAAACAAACTAAACAAGTTACATTAAAAAATATGTCAAGTGTCGATGCGCGTCTTAGAGGAAAACAAAGCGATCCTTGGGGTAGAAAGTCAGTTTTAAGCTGGACGACCTTGTGGCAGATTAAAGATGGCTGCGAATTCTTTACCACCCTCCCATGCAGGCTGGGGGTCAGTTTCCCAACACCCGACAATCTGGGCTGCCTGTGACTACTCTGACAGTAGAACGCGGCCCATTTCTGGGCTCAGACTTTAAGAAGACTGGACGTTTTTGCTTTCTGTCTCTCGGAGCTCCTGCTTAGACAGAAGCCATCCGTTATGCCTCACCACACTGTGAGGCAGCTTACATAGCCTCAGGGAGAGGCCACCGGAAATGAGATATTCCCAGGAAGTCCTCCGCTGTAGCAGGCATGCTAGCTGGGATGCTTCACCACGCCTGCAGGTGGAGGAACCGTCCTGGGCCAGCTCAGTCAGCCGGATGACTCCAGACCCCATTCATCTTTTGGCTGCAATAGCTTGAATGATCCCAAGTGAGAACTGTCCATCAGAGTCCAGTAAACCCATGCGACTGTGAGACATTGTAATATATTTTTGTTTTAAGCCAAAGCGTCTTTGGGATGGCTTGTTAGGCAGTAATGGATAACTCCCAAAACAAACAAATGACGTTTTGAACACAGGCCTGAACATTGTGAGGATGCAGATATTTATGTTGACTGTGTCATTCATCACAGGGGAAGATGAGGGCATCATTTCAACAAGCCAGATGTGTTCTGCAGAAACCTCACAGGTGTCTGGAACTCAGACCAGTTTGGGGCTCCACTCTTTTGCTTCCAGGGATTGCTCTGATTGCACCTCAGAAACCTGTCTCCACCTGACCGTTCCCTCACCCTACGGGCCTATTTATCACAGTCAGAAGAGTGTGGGTCTAATCATTACTGAAACAATTAACTTTTCTGCCTTAGGGAAATGAGTTTAATTAGTCAAAACATTCTTGCTCAGTCATGTAGATCAGGACAGATTGTTCTGTAATTAGTGGTATATTGTTTTAAACTCTGAGATGAAAATAATAATATTATAAAAATGTCCATAATAAAAACATTTTTAAAAGGAAAATGTCATTATTCTGCTGGAAAATTCAGTATACACAGGCTTTCACATACTTTTCAATACCAGCCCTCAATAACCATTTGAGAAATTTTCCTGTATGGAATTATACCCCCTTCATAGGGTTACTGTGGAGATGACACCCACCAGTACTTTGAAAGTCTTGGTACTGTTTATGAAGTATTGGAACCATTCAAAAGATTCTTATTGATGTCACTTAGTTATAAACTACATACTTTGTTTAATAATTTGTACAGCATTTCTAGAGTATATCGTTCTTAATCTCTGTATTACATGAATATCTGGTTTATCCACTCTCTTTAAAGTAGGTTAGATATTAAATATGATTTTATATAATACTGCATGGTTTCCATATGCTATTACATCTGTGCATCAGAATCAGCTGAAGAACAGCAAAGTTTTCAACGGAGGGGATCCTAGGCTCTCTATTTTTGACAAAGCTCCTGGTGATTTGGTACTCAGTCACAAACTTAGGAGGGTATGAAGAATATCTCCAAATTCTGCATATTCTTTTCCTTTTCCAAGATGTTCTTTGTAAAATTAGGAACTGATTTAAGCACAGTATTGTAGCAATGACTAAAATATTTAACATTAAAACCTGTTACGTGCGATTGTATTCTTGATAATCACACTTTTTCCCGAATTGTCCAAGTATTTACCTTAACTCTGTACTTTGTTTAGGCCAGGAATATATTTAAATAAGATGTTAATAACATGTCAGTAATATTGGGGGATTATTTGAGCTATAGTCTAGGATGCTTAAAACTATAGATGATCATGTAATTAATTAAAGGGTTAGTGTTAGAAATTCTGTTTGCTATAAACTTTATAGTATAAAACATTTTTCACAAGCACAATTTGAACTCTTATCTTACTGCTCATCTTTCTAGTATGCTATACTTTACACCAAGGGCATTTTTCTACTATTCTTTGAATAATTTTGAACTCCAGGCCCTCTGCTACTTGTTCTGATTTGTTGGTGAATACGTTGATTTTAGCTGCTCTGATTGGACATGCAAGACATCACAGCAATACTAAATATTCAGGTAGAATATTCTTGGAAAACTTTGTGAAAAGGTGTTAGCAATTTCTAATTTTATTTCCCACTAGCATGTAGGGTAATTTATTACTGACTACTAGTAGGTAGAGATCATATCTTTTGTCACTCCTGTAGACTCAGTATGTAGAACTAGTAGGTGCTTAAAAAACATTCACTGTGTACTGATATAGTGATTCAGTGCCCGTGTTGCTAAGCAAGGCATGGACAAAGGAATGAGCGTGTGAAATAAACCTAGTACAGTCCAGTCTTGACTTAATGATGACTACACTATTTCCATCCATGGGACATGTCTCCTTGTATCATAGCATAAGAGAAAATGAGGTTGGTTTCATGCCACTAAGATTTCCACACGCTTAAGGATCCCAAGGCCACATTGAATTGTTACAAGTCTTCAGAAACAGTCCTCTGAAAAGTCATCTGCTTTCCCTTTAGTGGTTAACTTCCCATTTCCCTTGTCTAATGATGGCTTTGTCTAAGACACTTATTGTCCGTGACCCCAGTTGCTGTAACCGGAAGAGCCACACACCCAATCCCAGGACTCTTCTTGGTATCGCGTGGCTGCAGGGGAAGTGATGGGGGAGGGGTGCGTAAGGACTGCAGAAAGGAAACCGGCCCATGAAGACAGATCCTATCCATCTGGAGATGCATGTTCTTCAATTCTAGAGGACTGATTTACAGTCTTGGATAATTTGCCAATCTTCATTTTCTCTGCTTTTCTTGATGGACCTCATTCTATTTGAGGGTCGAAATTGGAATTCATCTGATTTTCTAAGTTGCTTATCTTTTCTCTCCGATTTCCATCTTCTTCTTTTTGTTCTTTGACATAGATTTCCGTTTCTTTGTCCTCTAGCCCATCCATTAAATTTTAAACTGCTGCTGTCATATTTTTATTTCATAAGAGCTTTTCATTTTTCTGCAGTTACCTATTTTTAGCATCCACTCTTATTTCAAGAATACAGTGTATTTAATTATATCCCAGGGGAATATAGGATTATGTGTGTGTGTGCATGTGGGCGTGTACGCACGCGTCAGCTGCCTGCTTTGTTTCTCATTTCTGTGAGCTCCTTTTGTGTTTATTTATTTTTGTTTCCTTCTTTCTAGTTGGAGGTGTTCCTCAAATACCTGGTGATCTTTTGTTGACCCTTTGTAATGAAGAGTGAACTCTTAGTAGTATGGTTGACTAAATAACAGGGAAAACTTTGCTTTTGTAAAACAAGTAAAATTACGAAATTAATATGGTTGTGTATTTAAAATATACATATTTAAAATGTAGCTATAACTACAATATATTTACTTATATAGGTATACATTGGTGCACTGACAAGAGAGTAAGCAGAATACTCAGAAGCCAAAAATAAAGTAAAAGAGTTGCTGAGAGGGGTAAGCAAGGCCGCTGTGAGCTAACGGCAGGCTCTGTGGCCACTTTGATGTTCTGGTCTCCTTGGCTTTATATGTGGTGTCCTGGGAGCAGGGACTAGGCCTGAGTTCCTAGGCAGAGAATCAACTTGAGATACACAGTACAAAAACCCAGAACTCTAATAGGCTTTTGTGAGAAGCTAAACCGCGAAAACAAATGAGACAAAACAAAAAATAAACAGAATACAGTAATGACAAAATTTCTGTGTAGGACAGAGAAAAATTACCTGTCCTTCACCCTGAGTGGGTTGAAGGGGGAAAAATGTCTCCTCAGAATCAGATACCACAGATCAGCTCTCCTGTGAGTTTGTGACCTTAATTTTTGTTACCTTTAGAGACTGAAAAACTCAAGTCTACATTTTAACATAAAGGAAATCACTGTAAATTCTAAAAGACTGTAATCCTATGAACCGTTTTCTCTAACAGCAATGCAATTAAGAAACAAACACAAAACACATTAAAAAAAAACAGGAAAAGTCTCATATATTTCAAAACAAACACAAAAAAATCAAAGAAAACAAATGCATAATAAATAATTATGTTTTGGAAACAAATCATAATAGGCTTTAGAAAATTCTTATAACTGAACAATAATGAAAAGATTACAAATTAGAACTTGTGGAATTCACTCAAGCGAACTTAGAAGGGAACTTTATCTCCTTAAATGTTTATACTAGAAAAGAAGAGAGACTGAAGATTAATAGCTCAGCATCCATCTCAAGACATGATGAAATGTAAAGCAAAATACACCTATAGAAAGTGAAAACGAAAGAGAAATTAAGAAAGCATAAGGTAATCGTGCAAAATGGGTTATTTGGAAAGAATAATAATATTGAAAAACCATTGGCATTATTGATCAGAATAGCCATGAGGGCTATTGGCTAAGTATTTATGGACCCCTTGTCCTGTGCAAACATGGTAGAATTGCATTTTTTATTTTGTGTGGTTGCGGGGAGGCATGTGACTGTCTAACCATTGGACTGTAAGTAGAAGTAGCATTATATTTATTTAATATCATTGCAGCCCCCGGTATTTGTCAGAGTGAGACTTTCCTGATTTATTTTTATTCTGATGTGATGACTGGCAATGCTCAAAGTAACATCCCTTTCATCATCTTGAGTTTCTGAATAGGCAGAGAACCCCACTACTAACCTTGGATGGAAATATCGTCTGAGTGAAAAATAAAATGTGATGTTTTAAGTCATTGATTTTTTTTTTGGTAGCAAACATGAAACAAAAACCATGCTATTCTGACTAATGCACTTTAAGAATAGAGAAAGAAAGAGAGAAAGAGGAGGAAAGAGAAGTGGGGGCAGAGAAGATGGATGGAAAGAGGAGGGGAGGGAGTTGAAATCACCAGGGAAAACAAAACTAAATATATGCAGATGATGAATAAGTGAAAAGCACTGTAAAAGTTACATAAAACTTCATCATAAGTTTTAAATCTTGTACAAAGTTTACAAATGCCTACAACATTGAACTTAGCAAAGAGACTTAAGAAGAAATAGAAAGCTTGATTAGTAACTAATTAGATCAGTAGTTAAACTTCTTCCTGTAAAGTATACAAGTAGCCTGGATGGTTTTACTGGCTAGTTCTACCAAATATTTGTCATGCAGCTAAACCTAATGCAAAACAACCCCAGGGTATAGAAAAAGGAGATCACCTTATAAGCTTGATTCCAAAGCAAGAAAGCAAAAATTAGATGTCAGTCACATTCATTAACGTGGACATCCCTGTCCTCACCCATTACGTTTTATATCCCATCATCTCATCTCATGTTCCTTTGTTTCAACTTCAGTCTATTTTATCACCACTGACTCCTTAGATTTTCCTCAAATACTCTATGCACACACCTGCCTCAGGACACTCGCATGTACTTTTCCTCTGCTGGAAACCCTCTGCTCTCAGAGAGCCTCTTGCCTGGCCCCTTTACCTCATCCCATCTTTTTAAAAAAGATGTATTACTTCTGCATCTTTTTTATTGTCTGTCTCCCACCTCTATAACGAGAGCAGAGATTTTTTTTTTCATTTGACTTACTTCCACAGCTCCAGCAATTAGCAAACTGCCTGGCACCTGGTGAGGGCCTGATACCTATTTGTAGAATGAACTGATACTTACAAAAGTATTGAACAAAATGTTAGCATGACAAATCCAGCTATGTATGAAAAAATACACTATGACTCAGTTGGATTTTTCTCAGGAATGCAAGTTTAGTTGAAAATTGAAATGGCAGATAAAAAGAAAAAACATAAAATTATTTCAACAGATGGAGAAAAGCCTGTTATGGAATTCAAAACTAAAGAGACCTTCTTTAATCAATAAACCAATAGCGAACATCACAGATAATGGTAAAGCAACAGGGTCAAGTCAAGACAAGGATCAGTAAAAAGGTATAAATAATGAAAAGAAAGAGACAAAACTCAAAATTTTCACAGATGGGATGATTATCAACACACGCTTAAATAATTCCCAGAATCAAAATAATTCAGAGTATCAAAAAAAGAATTTTGCAAAATTTCTAGATACAAAATCAGTATAAAAATACCATTCAGAACCCCAATAAAGCAAATTGTGGAATCAGACAAAATGGTTCTAAAATTTATATGTTCATGTAATAGGGCCATGAATAGCATGTACACATGGGGAAGATGAGCAAGTTGGGGGAATTTGCTACACCACGAATCAAGACACACTCCAAGGCCTGGGGATAGCCCAACAGACAATAGACCAATGGAACAGACTAGAGAGAGCCTAAGAACAGACTCAGACCTCTGTGGGTACTTGGTAATGACAAAGGTGATGTGGAAGGTTGGAAGAGAAAACATCAATTCATTGGTAGATGGTGCTGGGAAATTTATCAGTGAGAACATTGTTAGTCTCTTGTCAATCTCTCTTCCAGGTTCTGCCATGATGTTGGCCTCTTCTCAACTGGCTGTCTCTCATGCTCTCTTTCTTGTTATTTAGGGTCTTTTTCCTTTATTTATTTTGGTGCACTTGGTGGAGTGAACAAAGGCAAAGGCTTGTGTTGACTTCACAACATTTAAATGAAAGCAAATTAAGCATGTATCTCATTTTTAAAAGATATAGACTATCTCAAGAGCTTTTATTTTCTTTGAAATTTTTGGACACATGCTAATGTTTCAGAGTGTGTTGAAAAAAAATCTCATAATTTCTTTTTTTTGTATGTGGAAGTAAAAGCATAGTGTTAATTCATTATGAGAAAGTACAAGCAGGAACTAGATATGAGAAATGCTTCTTTGTGTTTACAGGTATATCTATAGCATGTAAATTCTGGGATCGGTATTTCAACCATCAGCTCTCTTTGAGAATCAAATCTCATCATGTCTAACATTGAAAATGTTTCCTGTGCAAAGTAATTTTATTGTTTTTAATTGAGTGTTTTCTCAAGAAAGGTATTTTATCCAGTGCCAACACTCCACTTCCTATGCTTTCACTGATATTCATTTAATAGAGTGGTTTCTCATTTGAGGTGCAGTAAAAACACGGTGATGGGTGGCAGCAGAATCCTCAGCCTTAAAAGATGATTGCTGGGAGCATATCCCAGCCGGTGCACGGTTGCTATGGTAACCCTGCTGCTCTGCCAAGGCTGTCTCACTGTGGGAGGAAAGAGGCTCCGCCAGCAGCTATGTGGGATTCTGGCAGCTGGAGAGAATACTGAAATGGGGCACTGGCTCCCCAGATGGGAGTTCTGAGAGCTTTCTTGAAAATCCAATAAGCACCTCAGGCCCCACGGAAGAGTCTGGGTAATTAGAATCCAGCCCATTATGGGTGCAAAATGTGCGTGAGGAGGTCCTTAAAGTTTCTTACTTTGAGTAAAAGTTTCGCAGAGGATCAGGGCTGAAATGGAAAGACTCTAGCCTCTCCCGGCAGTAATGGAGGTTTAGAGGAATTTGTACTTATCCGTAGGTGTAGTGTAATCCTGAGGGATTTAAATGACAGCATTTAAATAGAAAGCAAAAGAAACATTTCTATTTAATTTGGAGATCTTAAACTCATTCGTCAATGGCTGTTAAGGCTTGTCAGTTTGGGTTTACTCAGTATTGAAATTTGTCTCATGTTTTTCTACATTTAAAAGGCAGTACTCAATTAAAACTATACTTAATCCTGTAGACTCTGACACTAATCCCCTCCCCTCCCACGCAGCATATATAGTCTAGGTAAGGAGGCTTGCTTACATGGAGGTTAGTATTGGTCCAACTAAACAACAGAGAAAACACGAAATAAGCGGGAACTGACTCTGAATTGGTAACAGGATGAATCAGAAGTCCTTGACGGCAGTTCGGTGCCCAGCAATGGCCTTGCACTTCCTTTGTGCTGTCACCCTCATTCTGATTTGATCTTTGCTCTGTTAAAAGCTTTAGGTGTAGGGTCAGCAAAGGGAATTCCTACCTATGAAGGTGGTGTTTGGACTCTTTCCTGTATATTTGACTCCTATTCTTAAGGGTGTTATTGGATGCTTTAATCTGGTTTTGACACCTCGGTATCTGCGGTAGAGATCCCACACATTTAGATTCTCCAAGAAACATAAGGAGAAAAATCACAGAAGACTGGGATGTGAGGTCTGGCGGCTGTTTGGGACACTTGCCAAAATTAGGAGTAACTCTTCTTTGGGTTGGTACCACTTTTTTTTTTTTAATTTTTAAATGATTAATAAGATGAAGATTTTACAACATGGAGAGACAGAGACTCATCCAAAGATTTTTCTACTACGCTGTTAATCTCCACTCAAAACTGTGTTCAATGACATTCAGATACTACGCACACCGGTCTCACCTATCTGCCAGTGAGATTTCTTCCTATCACACGAAGTGTCAAGCTGTTCTAACCCTTTCTACTTTCCTGCATTGTGTGTGTGTATCGTGTGTGTTATGTGTGTCAGGGCAGCAATGTTCAGGAAATGATTCTTCTTGTACAAGCAAGAGCTATGGAAGTGGGGAGGTATCCACACTTCTTTTTTTTAACCTCTTCTGGGACAGGCTAGATGATCCGTAGTTCTTTTAAGAAGGTTAGTTCAATGATCAATATGAAAATAGCAGACCAGCCCACCCTCTGAAAGTAGAGTTACTTCACACGGGAACTTTGCAATTACTGCACGTTTCTTATGTTGTTATAAACATATATGCATTACAGATAAAACACACATAGATCTTCCCATGACTTAATTATGTAAAATACATAACAATCTGTTTTCCAATGTCATTTGTCATTTGTTTCTGAAGATATGAAAAGTCCATTACATAGAAAGAGTTTGAGAAGTTTCAGCATTATAAAAGAAAATTTGATGAGAAATATCCAAAAGGAGAGAAATAGGGGGAAATCTTTGGAATAGGATGTGTGGGGCAGTGGTGAGGACAGAGGTGAAATTGACATCCCATAGGAGTTCCTCTTAGTTGTCCATCCTCTGACCTAAACTGTCCTTTCTCACCAGTGTCTGGAAAACATTATCTCATCAGTGTTTCTTATTGTAAAACATAAGTACTTCAGTGTTTCTAGTTAATCCCTTAGAAGAAGATACCTAACAGCTTAGAAAATTCTGATACTTATTTTGAATATTAACAACCAAGGTTATCTGATGTTTCAGACTGGTTTAAAGCCATATTTTGAAAAATGAAAGACTAAAATGATGTAACTTCAAAAAGCAAAAATAACTACTGTGGTCAAACAATTTTTGAAAACCATATTACAACACAGTAATACTTAACATTAATAATAGTTAAAATTACATCCAATGATGGTAGATGTAACATTTACTGAGTAGTTACTCTGTCATGCACTATTTTATTTTTTTATTAATTTTTATTTGCGTATAGTTGATGTACAATGTTGTGTTAGTTTCAGGTGTACAGCAACGTGAATCAGTTATACGTATACATATATCCAGTCTTTTTTAGCTTCTTTTCCACTATAGGTCATTACAGAGTATTGAGTAGAGTTCCCTGTGCTCTACAGCAGGTTCTTATTAGCTCTCTGTTTTATAGATAGTAGTGTGTCTGTGTCAGTGCCAGTCTCCCAATTTGTCTCTCCCCTCACCCTTTCCACCTTGGTAACCGTAAGTTTGTTTTCTAATCTGTGACTGTATTTCTGTTTTGTAAATAGGTTCATTTGTACCATTTTTTTAAAGAACTTTTATTGAGATACGATTGACATACAAAAAACTGCATATATTTAAAGTGTACAATTTGATATTTTTTTCTCATTAGTAATGTATATATGGCAATCCCAATCTCCCAATTCATCCCCCCCACCCCGCCCCCTGCTTTCCCCACTTGGTGTCCACATGTTTATTCACTACATCTGTGTCTCTATTTCTGCCTTGCAAACGGGTTGCTTTGTACCATTTTTCTATATTCTGTGTATATGTGCTAGTATACGATATTTGTTTTTCTCTTTCTGACTCACTTCACTCTGTATGACAGTCTCTAGGTCTATCCATGTCGCTGCAAATGACATTATTTCGTTCTTTTTTATGACTAACAGTCCATTGTATATACATACCACATCTTCTTTATCTAGTCATGCACTATTTTCTGTACCACACTCATTTAATGCTCGCAAGAACCATTTGAGGGAAAGTTTTACTGTCACCTTTTTACAACTGATGAATTCAAAAGAATAAAGTTGCCCCAAACACACAGTGGTGAGTCAGGATTCTAACCTGTCCAGGTGTCTCATCTCTACCGTGCCAGTATCTTTCTCATTTTGTATTTACCAGGCACCACAGCAAAAAATAGACTTTGCATTATGAGTCACTGCAAAAGTAACAAACATAACTACCTGAGCTCAAAAGATTCTAAAATAATTTGCCTTCCTACATGCAATGCACACAGATATTGTCTATTTTCTTTCACTTTTAAAATTTGCTGCTCACAACTCAGCTGGATTCATACACTCTGACAGGTTTTGACTCACTGTTTAAAAGGTACACGCAGGGAGTTCAAAAGAATAAATATCATGGAAATAAAAACTTAAGCATGTGAAATTTGAGAGCCGTGGAGTCAACATAGAATGATATGTGTGCATGTGCAGGGAAGATTCATTACCACAGGAAACCTGGGCCAGGAAGGAAGGGCTTCTGTGGTTTGTGGGTAGGAGAGGAAGCCCTCAGCGGAAGTAATCATTCTCTTGTCTGTGGAGGATGGGCTTATCGTTAAGAAACTTGATTTCTATACCTTCCAGGACACCCTAGGGCTTGATTTACGTGGTTGAACTGATGTCATCTATAAATGCAAATATGTTTTCCATAATACTTAAGATTGGAAAAAAGTTTAATTAGGTTAACAAAAATATGACTTTCTAACCTGTTTTCTGTTGGTCTTCCGCAGGGTGTTTTGAGTGCTGTATTAAATGCCTGGGAGGCATTCCCTATGCTTCTCTGATCGCCACCATCCTGCTGTACGCTGGCGTTGCCCTGTTCTGTGGCTGTGGCCATGAAGCCCTTTCTGGAACTGTCAACATCCTGCAAACCTACTTTGAGATGGCCAGAACTGCGGGAGACACATTGGACGTCTTTACCATGTAGGTCATTCTGGTATCACTTCTTAGTTTGAGAATGTATGTGTACAGTGCTGTGTGTTGAATAAACAGGGATCTACAGTTAAATGAGGCAGTGTTTTATAGAAGAAAAAAGTACTATTAGGGTATATACGTCAGTCAGAAGAACACTGACCTTTACCATGAATACAGGAAGGTACACGGCAGAAGATCAGAGGCCAGCTTAATCTGGACTTAAGTTGTGTTTTAATTTGACTGCAAAGTTTTATCCAAAATTCTTTGATGCCATACTTGCATTTCTCCTGCTCTTCTAATTTGAGCAGAGGCTGTTCTAATAAAATAGAACAGAATATAGAATCAGAGCTGGGTGTAAGTGTATATACTCTGCTGCTGATTCTAAGAAAATCACCCAAACTCTACAGCTACTCCCAACTTTTTAAAACTTTTAACTCAACCATGGGTGTGATATCATCATTCTTTCTAGCCTCCTAGACATGATGTGATACCTAAGTGAACGTTGTGAAAGGTTCTTATTAAGTGAAAGAATAAAACATAAGAAATGTTGACACCTTTTTACAAGCGCCAATTATGCTTAAAATGTACATTTTAACCATCAGTGTAAACTCCAGGGATCACTGAATTATGATGATGTTAATATTTTTTAAATACTTAGCTCAGACATAGTCTGGAAATAGAAAAGAGTTTGGTGTTCAAGTGTCAGTCCCTTGTTGCTTAATTTTACAGAGAGCAAAAGTTTAAGATTGAATTACAGAGGAATTTTTTCCAAATAAATTCCCAATTCAGGTCATTTATCAGCGATTTCTTTTATTTTCCACAAAAATAAGATAAATTATTTATTCACTTTATTTTATAATCCCAGCTGATAGTAAACTCTCTATGGCAGTAACCACTGTGTTGTATATTGCCCGTACAACTTCTTAAGTTTATTTCATGCTTCTGGAGACTATGTGATTATAATGTGTTTCATGTTGCTTTATTTTGTTATTCTCAATAAATACAAACCTTCTTAATTTGTATATACGTCTTTCTGGAATGAGATGCTTCTAGAGTTAGAAACCTTAGTGGTTATGTGGCTGGTTAGGATGACTTTGCTTCTTACTCTCACCACTCCACCAAAAAGAGCTTAATCACGTTTCTTACTCAATTCCTTCTGACAGGATGTAATTGTAACCTAAGACCCTAATCTAAGACAACTTTTAGTCACCCTGGACAACGTTCTAGATAGAAGACAGCTTTTCTCCAACTCCAGTATCAGAGGATATATCGTATTGCTAAATTTTTTAAATAATCCACCATTCACAGGCAGATTGTCTTGAACCGAGTATTGCTCATAAACTGTATTTGCTATTTTATTCATTAATGTCTGAGTTCTGTGAAGATGAACAGTGAAAAGAGGTGGACCTTCCCAGCAAGTAACAGAGCGAGAATTCCCTGCTCGCGGGCTGCAGTGCACGTCCCCTGGCACATCATGATAGCAGAACTTCTAGGAGAAGAAAAGTTGAAATAATTCATGTTTATATAAAATATATTGGCACTTAAAATTTGGGAGGGATTGGTCATTAGAGAAGAAATCTAACAAAGCAAGTGTATGATAATGGGACCCCACCCATCGCCACACACACACACACACACCCACACACACACGCACACATATCCACACACACACATCCACACACACATCCACCCCCCCCACACACACATCCACACACACACACGCACAGTGATTAAGAGGAGGTGGCTGTGCATTAGCCACTCAGATAAGAAGTCGTTTAAACACAGTCTTGAACTCTGAAGCATCAGTTTAGAGCTTTATCAAAGTCACTGACAAATGGAAATGAAGAATTAATAGTAAATTTTAAAAATCATGAGAAAAGGAGACAAAGGAAATATACCCCTGTATTTCCCGGTATAACTTTCTATGAGAAATTAGTTCTGAAAATTTAGCATTATCCATTAAATCAAATTTTTAAACCCGTAGTAGGCAGTTTATCAGTTTCCATGGAAACAAATATATAGCCCGAATTGATCCTTGAGAGTTTATGAATGACATCATCATTTGGAATAGAATTAAGCTATCTGAAAATACTTTGGATTATTTCAGGTTAGTTTGCAAAGAGCCTGAAGAAGATGATTGCATGGGTATATTTTAATGTGATAATACTGACATTTTCTTTTCAGTTTTATCTCAGCCTACACTGGACAAAGTATCTTTTCACTGTGCATTATTTTAAGCTACCACAGATGTCCTTAAAATCTACAGAATCTCTATATTTAGGCTGCATCCAAATTGCTAACTTTGGTTATAGAATAGAAGTTTGTAAGAAATGAGAAGCTTAATAACTGGCATGGGACGATTGTATAAATCTATCAGAAACCAATGGTCAGCGTGTTTATTTGACATTTAGACAACAAACCGTAATAGATCATGGACCTCGACTAAAGCTCTGAAGGGTAGTACATGTGGGAGTTCAGCAGAGAACTCAGAGCTCATATACTTAACCTGGAACTTTTACCTTGGATCTCGTATATTGGGAGTTAAATGTGAAATCAATAATGCATCTTTGGCATGGGAAGAATACCACTTTGATTGGAGTTAAAGCAAATGCTCTCCCTGTTGGCAAACAGTTCATGAAAACACGGAGGGAAGATGTGTACCGGCAGCTACTGGGTAGGATTAATGCCAAACAGTACATTCAAAGTCACAGAGCGGCTGAGAGGAGGTAGCGTTTACTCTACGTGGGGCTGCCTTACAGGGGTATTAGCGGACTAGGTACGGTGAGGGGCAAACAGGGGAAGTAAAATCAGGACTTAGGACGCAGACGTGAATGAGAGGTGTGTTTGCAGGCACTACAGCTTCCTTGGAAATAAGCTAGGTAAGTTTGGAGAAGAATGTGTAAGAGAATGATTATGAAGAAAAGACTTGTTGGCCAGCTTTAGTAGTTTACAGGGTCTGTGTCTTGTCTCCCTAGTTCTCAGGCTTGATTCAACCAAATTAAGCGCTCCTGCCGCATATACTTATAGAGGAAAAGGAACCTGTTCTCTGCGTGTGTGAACTGAGAGGTCAAATGAATTGCCCAAGACCCTGTCTTCCACGCATGGTCTTCAGGACTCCCTTCTTTATCTCAGCTTCTCTCTCTGTCTGTCCACTGCCTCCCTCCTCTTAAACACGCACACCTGTCTCCACGTGGTCAACAGCCAAGTCTACAGGGGGTGAGGATGAAGGGCAAACACACTGGAATATGCCTATTCCTTTTCATGAATCATCCTCCTAGCATGTAAAACCAACTTCTTATAAATAAGTTTGCAAATAATATCCATTCTCATGCAATCTGTATTTTAGACATATAATTCTAACACCAAGAGCCGTCCCCCATAGAAGGTGATCTGAAGTGTAGCATCTTCGGCTCATGTCACCCATTAAGTCATTTTGTCATACTCCATTTGAGATGCAGGGACCTGCATAGAGAGAGAAAAGAGTACATTTTGCAAATATCTTGTGACTCATTGATATGTTTAAGTATCACTCTGTCCCTCCTCATCTACTTGGTTTCCCAAAAGCTTTCTGTCCCTTAATCTATCGGTGTAGTCCTACAAGTCCATGCTCATTGTTGGCTCCAAAGTGTTGTGACAGTGAGTGCCCCCATTAGGATATTCCTACTCTCAACTACAATCTCTATTGGCTGGACGCAGCCATGGGCTGCCAACACTGCACACAGGTCGCTACTCTCCGCTTCACGCAATGTGATGAGCAGATCTGTTTTCTGATTTGTGATTTACTTTCTTCTCTGTGAGCCCTTTGCCACAGTTATGTTATTGTGCCCCTAGAGTTTGCCTGATGACTGCCCAAGACGTAGGATAGGCATTCTACTTCTGCAAAGCAGATTTGTGTGGAACAGTGAAATACAGAAACTGTTTAGAATATTAGATATCAAACAGTCCAAACCATGAAGTTTTCTAAGTGACTTGGCCTCTTGAACAACTCTCCTGAGACTGAGCAAGGGACAGCCTTATTCACACGCAAAAAACCCTGCAATTTATTAGACAGGGATTGGATTTTGGTTTTGACAAATTATAACAAGAATCCAGGATCTGGGACCATTGATTTCCAGTGTAAATTTATTTTATTTTCAGAGTTTTATGATTGTGACCAGAGGTCAATGCATCAAAAACTGAATTTACTAGATAGTGAATTCTTTGAGATTTAATGCACACATAAAAAGTATTCCCTGTTTGCCTGAACAAAAGCAGGCAGTAAGCTCAGATAAAACAGATACATTGCTTTTGCTCTCAGCTATCTTCATGTGCATGTAAATCTCTAAAGCTGCTTGTAGTTCATGTTTATACCTTAGAAGTTAGTGAAATGGGAAGTAGTTATCAAAATTTTAGTGGATGGGAGTGAAAAAGGGGAAAAATGCAGGAATTCATGGCAAGACAACACCAGTTGCATTAGGTGGGCAGAGATCACAGCAGTGTGCAAACTCTCTGTTCTGACCTGGGGGTTGACAATGAAACCAGGTTGCTGAGGTCTTCTACTTACAAAACTTTGGAAGGTGAGACAAATTAGTATCGACATGAGATTATTGACAGTCTTGGAGAGTCCAAATCATTTCAGTCCTAGCTAGAACCTAGTTTAGAAAGCCATACTGAATGTCTAATTACTGATATGATAAATGGTGAGCATCTCCTTAGGCACTATTTCAGCCCAGCTAGTAGTCCTCAGATGAATGTTTTTTAAAACCCACTAATCTGAAACAACAACAACTCAAATACATAACCATGAAGGATTTAAACAGACAACTTAGTGTGGTGGGTAAGAGCACTGGTTCTGGGGTCAAAAGCCCTGCTTTGTTTCCTGTGGTCTCTGCCCCTTTCTACCCATCTTACCTTGGACAAGTTAAGGAACCTGTCTGCCTCAGTCCCTCATCAGTAAAAGGGACTGACTAACGCTGCCTCCATCTCAAAATTGTTACAGGATAAAAGGAGTTGCTATTTTAAAACAATAATAGCAGGGTTGGCACATGAAAAGCTCTGTAGGACTGTTGATGAAAGTGATGGTGATGATAATGGTGGTGATGGTGGCTATGAACTTGATGGTGGTGTCTTCCCTGAAAACTTATTACACTTTTCATGCCACTATCATGCTTCCTGAAGTCTGTTTGTCCCTGGGCACACCCTATGTACCAGAATACTCTTACTAATTTACTGTTTGACCACAGTAGGTGAGCACCTGAGTAGTGTCACACTGAATTAGAATTCAAAATCTAATTTCTGTTCTCTTTTTTGAAACCCAGGAATACAGCAACTCTGGAAAACATATTTACAAATAAGGACATCTTGATTTCATTCAAATAATATTTGAAGGGTTGTCAGGGAAAAGGAAATTTGCTTTGTTCTTTGTGGTTCAGAGAAAGAGATTTGGCTCAATGGATTTCAATTCATAGATTTTTTGTCTCAGAATATAGAACTTTTCAAAAAGTCATAGTTTTCAAAGAGCACAAGGGCTACCTTGAAATGTAGTGATTTGTCTGTCAGTTAAGGTACTTAGACAAGGCTGGTAATGAACCTCCAGTTCTGAGATGCTTACCATCTATAATTCACTTGCCAAACCTTAGTCTTCTTTATTCAAGAACAGCTACTTTAGGATTAGTGCTTATTTCAATATTCAGATTATTGTAAATATCAATTATGGAAATATATTTAAAACTCCTTGAATTTATTATATTTCTACAATATTCTTGTTTTCAAATATTCAGATATTCTTCAGGTCAATCATTTGTCTGGTTTGTCTTTTAATGAATTCATTTACTCAGCAAAAATTACAGGGTTATACCATGTGCCAATCACGGTGCTAATCTTTAAGGATACAAAGTAGAACAAGACAAATTATTTTTCCTCTCGTACTGACATAGGAAAGACATGTCAGCAAAGTGCCAGACACATTAGACTCAACAGATATGAATCAGATAATAGTAGTTAGTACTTGACCTGATTTCTAGGACGTGTCAGGTTAATGAAGTAGAGAGAGTTGCGGAGCTACGATTATTAATACTACGTGGCATTGGCACAGACATGCATATAAGTACTTATAAGTACATGTAAAATTATGTTCCTACTCTCATTTTTACCAAAAATTTTTCAGATGAATTTAAAGTTAAAATTTAAGAGTAAACTAATTTGTAAAAGCTAGAAGAAAATATAGATTTAAGATTTTACTTACTGTGGGGCAAGAAGTATGTAAGCAATGTAAGAAATCAAAAGGAAAAAATGTAGAGATTTGACATAATATAAATTAAATTTTACTCATTAAAGTGTTATAAAAAATTAAAAGATGTGCAAAAACTGAGAAATATATTTACCACTTACATAATGAAGATTTCCTAATTTTGAAAAACAGATTAAATTCAACAAAAAGATACATATTCTAGTAGAAAAATTGGCAAAGCATAAAAACATATTTCTTAAAGAATACATATGATTAATAGCTTGTAAATATATGTTCATCCACACTACTAAAGCAAGAAAATTAATTAGAATGATAATATCATTGCCTTTTAACTATCAATTTATTAGAAGAATTGAATGGTAATACTCAGTATTTGGAAACACAGAATAAGCCCTCTTACTCGTTATCAATGCATCTTTATTTTGGCACAAACTTTCTGGACACCATTTTCACACTACATACTTAAAAATTTCTAGGAATTTATCCCAGGGAGACAACCTACACTACCCAAAGAGTTATCTTAAGTAACGCTTGTAATAGAGATGCGTAGCTTCCTATCACTGCTGTGTAACAAGTTACAAGCGCTTTAGTGGATTAGAAAAACACACATTTATTATTTTTTTGCAGTTCTGGAGGTCAGAAGTCTGAAATGGGTCTTACTGGGCTTATTGAAATGGGGTCAAATCAAGGTATTGGCAGGACTGCACTCCATCTGGAGGCTCTCGGGGAGGGTCCGTGTTTTCACTGTTCCACCTTCCAGGAGCCACCTGCATTCCTTGGCTCATGGCCCCCTTCCTCCTTCAAAGCCAGCAGTGGAGCATCTTCAGATGGCTCTCTGAATCTGACCCTGACTTTCCTGCACCTCTCTTTTCCTAATTATTGGGACCCTGTGATTATATAGCACAGGATAATCTCTGAATCTCAAAATCATTAATTTAATCACATTTGCCAGGTCCCATTCACCAAAGTAAATACTCATAGCTTCTGGAGATTAGATGTGGTCATCTCTGGGAGTGGCATTAGTCTTCCTACCACTCAACAGAAGTAGAGATGTGGTAAAATATGTCATACCTTCAAATAATAGACTTTAAAGTCATAATCTTTAAAAAAAATCTTGATAAAACCATGTAACAGTATCATGGGATTAATTGTAATTCATATAAAAAATTGGGAGAATAAACAGTGACCAGTCTGTGTGTTTCTGGTTTCATTTTCATTTTTTCTACAATGAGCACAGATTGCTTTTAAAATCAGTAAAGCAGTGGTTTACAGAAACATTGTCAAATTTGAAAGTTTGCATTTAGAAAGGACGTTAAGTACTTTCATTATTTCCTTTAGAAGTAAGATAATATGGATTCTTGCTTTGTAAACCAAAAGTAGTGTAGTAAAGGTAAGACTTCTTATGATTCTCCGCTATTTGATCCTACAGAGAACATATAATCACTGACTTCATTACCAGAGGGTTACTACTGCATTTTGTTGACTATCATTGACAGGAAACTCCTCTTTATAGAGAATAAGAGTTTAATTTTCCAAATGTCATATTTGAAATTCTTTGTTAAATTCATATATTGCATGTTTATAGAAAAAGAGTACATTTGTGTTAAAACAGAGGGATTCAAGCCAATGAGATAATGTTAAGTATATTATAATTTAAATATTTGATGATTTAATTTTAAAATGCATTTTGGAATGTAACATTAGAAAATGTCCATCCTCAGGTTGTTGGAAGAAAAACTTTTGAGTTTTTGAATGTCAAGAAATTAAACATCCAGCTTGAATAAAGTACAGCTTGTGGCAAGCTGAATAAGGACCGCCCCCTCTCCCCCAAAGATATCTAGAACCTAGTCCTGGACCTGAGATTTACTTTATATACAAGAGACTTTGAAGTCAGGATTAAGGATCTTCAAGTGTGGTGATCCTCCTGAATTCTCCAGCTGAGGCCTAATTCCAAATACAAGTATCCTTATAAGAAGGCAGTGGAGAGATATCTGTCCAGGGAAGAAGGCATTGTAACTGTAGAAACCAGGTGCGATTTACTGGCTTTGAAGATGGGGAAGGATCACTAGCCAAGGGAGGCACAGAATGCGGCTCTAGAAGCTGAAACATACAAGGATGCTGTGCCCTAGAGTCTCAGGAGGAAGTGAGGCTTGCCTACACCTTGATTTCAGCCCAGCAAAACTGATTTCAAACTTCTGACCTCCAGAACTGGAAGAAAATAGATGTGTCTTAAGCTGCCAAGTTTGTGGTAATCTGTTGGAATAACCGTAGAAAATGAATCAATAGCTACACCCTTTTACTCCAGTACTTACTATCAGCTACTCTTACACAGTGTTTGAGCTAAATTTCAGAAAGATAAAAGCAAAGGGTTTGTGATAGCTGTGTAATTGTCATCAATAATTTGCAATTATACTTCTAGTGTAAATAACCAGACGATGTACACATGAACTTTAATTGAATTAAACATGAATTTAGAAAGAGTAATGTCAGCAAGGTGCTGGATAGAAAGTCCCAATGCTTGTTCCCACAGAGAAACACCAATTTATCAGTGATGTACAGACCCAAATACCTTTATTCCCAGTTAAGAAGTTGCAGTATCCCAGACAAACACAATGCCAAGAACAACCACGATGAAATGGGTAAGACGGCCAATTTCATTTAACCTGCATCAGTCCCTAACCCCAAGCCAGGGCCAGGTGAGAATGCCCTGGATCATGACTTCTCCTTTGAGGAGGAAGAGTGGAGCATTCATCCAATGTTCTGGCTTTCCTGAGGGCTGCCCAAGGGACTGGTTTCGGTTTTGCGCTGACAAAGCAGGTGCCTAACTCAGGGCGCTGATGGGGACCTGGCATACTTTGGATGCTAGCTGGCCTCCGAGAACAAGAGAGATCAGGACAGCTTGCTAGTGTGGAACCAGAACTTGCTGTGTTGCAGGCACAAAAGAAGCAAGATTATGAGATCCTGAAAAAAGATACCAGTAAGCCTCTCTAGTTGAGTAAATTAGAGGCCTTTAGAAGTCACATTCCCACCAAAAGTTTTTAGAGGCCCCCACAATGCCTAGCCCGGTTGACTAGTGAGGGTCTCCTTCTGTACAAAGCCAGTTCCTTAAAGACTGGCAGAGGTAGCTGCTTTTTCAAATGCATGGACCCCAATCCTAAGTTATGAGACACATGAAGAAGCAGGGAAACATGACCAGAACAGAGGGGCAAAATTAATCTCCAGAAACTAATTGTAAGTAAACAGAGTTATGTGATTACCTGACAAAGAATTCTAAAAATTGCCGTAAAGATGCTCTATGAACTCAGGACAACAATGCATGAACAAAATTAGAATACCAACAAAAAGATAGAAAATATTAAAAAAAAGCAATTTTGGAGATTGAATAAATGAACTGAAAAATTCACTAAAGGGGTTCAAAATCAGGTTGATAAAGCAGAAGAATCGGCAGGTTCAAAGACAGATCATTTGAAATTATCCAGTCAGAGGAACAGAAAGAAAAAGGAATGGAAAAGAGTGAAGAAACCAAAGGGCCTTTGGGACCCCCTCAGGTGGACCAACATATACATTATGGGAGTCCCATAGGAGAAGAGAGAAAGGGCAGAAAACGTATTTAAAGTAATAACAACAGAAAACTTCCCAGATCTGGATAGGGAAATGAACATCTAGGTTTAAGAACCTCTGTGGACTCTAACTCATGAATTGAAACAAATCCCCACCAAGACATATTATAATCAAATTGTCAAACGTGAAAGAATTTTGAAAGCAGCAAGAGAAAAACAACTTGTCCCCTACAAGAGAAACCCCGTAAGACTGTCAACGGATTTTTTGGCAGAAATCTTGCAGGGCAAAGGGAGTAGGATGTTGTATTCAAATTGCTGAAAGAAAGAAATTGTCAACCAAGAATAAATGTTATATCTGCCAAAACTGTCCTTCAAATATGAAGGTGGAATGAAGAATTTCCCGGAGAAAAATAAGCTGAGGGAATTTATCACCACTAGACTTGCCGTACAAGAAATGGCAAAGGGAGTTCTTCAACTTGAAATGAAAGGATTTTAAACAGCAACACAAAAGTCTGTGACAGTCTAAAGCTCACTGGTAAAGGTAAATATATAGAAAATACAGAATACTGTAATACTGTAATAGTAGTGCATAAATCACTTTAAGTTCTCACATAGACATTAAAAGACAAAAGTATAAAAAAACTATAAAGTATGTTAATGGGTTCATAATATAAAATGATGTGATTTGTGACATCAGTGACAGAGTATGTGGGAGAGAAGTAATAAAAGTGTGAGGTATGTGTGTATGGTTGAATTTATCAGTTTAAACTAGATGTTAACTATAAGATGTTTCATGTAAGCCCCATGGTAAAAACTGCAAATAAAATACCTATGGAAGAAATATAAAAGAAAATAAGGAAGAAGAAAAACATGTCACTACAAAAAAAAAAATGAATGACATAGTCTACTTTTTGTGTCTTTCAGGGATATTTTACAGTTTCACTCATGTAACTTTTGAGCATTTCTTGCTAAGGGAAGGGAGGATGGTTCAGGGAACGAGGAAGAAACTTACAAACATGAAAAACCCTCCTCAACAAATACTAGAAGTGGCAGAACAGAATGTACACGCATTAGGCATATAAAGCAAAAATGTTTTACAATCCAGCCTTCATTATGAACATAAATTTTCCATAGCTTTCCTCCCAAAGGAACCCTGAGCACCTGGGCGTCAACTGCGGCACATCAGCCATGAAGTTATTGAGCTAAATCACTGCGTCTTTTCTTCCCAGGATTGACATCTTCAAGTATGTGATCTACGGCATTGCAGCTGCGTTCTTTGTGTACGGCATTCTGCTGATGGTGGAAGGTTTCTTCACCACCGGGGCCATCAAAGATCTCTATGGGGATTTCAAAATCACCACTTGCGGCAGATGTGTGAGCGCATGGGTATGTTATCTGTCTATGCTCGGAGATTAATGTGGGTGTATTTCAAGAGCACACAGGTGTTCGTGTTTCACCTGCCAAGAATTGAAGTATTTTTTTTAACACAGTAACATTCCCTCCCCGGAGGCTGTTTTAAATCTTAATAATAATATTTTCAAAATTAAGATTCTTCCATGTGAAAATTCAGGTTCAAATTCTCAAATCATACGCAACACACCTCGTGTTGCTTCTAGAGGCAGCAAACTGTTGATTGATTTATGATTTTTTTTTTCCCAAATGGCTCTGGGCTTCCCATACAATATTTAGAAAAACAGAAAAAGCCATCTGCAATTTATAACGACGCATGTCTCTCCTCCTTAAATACGTTTCTGTATTTTACTGTAAATTTGGGTGGGAACTATATTCTGTAATTTCTGTTTAATATTGACATACAGTAAGAATTACCCTATTATACAAATTTAGGCTTTAAATCCTTATTAATATGATATTTAATGGTAAATCAAACATAATCTAGAGCTAATGCAATGCAGAAAATGCATGTATATCTATTAAAGCACAAGACTGACAAAAATTGAAACTGATATGGTTGAAAATACTTTCACATTTTTATGCAGAATAATGTTCATAAAATGAACTTTGGAGCTTCTATCCTTGACGAATGTATTTTTGTTATTTCCCAATGTTATATGAGAATATCTACTTCATTGCAGCATACATTTCCTAAGTAAGATGTCCCTAATAAGGAATGGTGTCATTTATTTCAGTCTTACAGAAAAGTTCAGAAATACCTGTCGACCACCAACCAGCTTGTAACAAGTTCTATTATTCTCTCAGTGTCGGTAGAGCTAATAATCTGATAAAATAGTCTGCTTGTGTCGTGGGGGTTTGTAGTTGTGTCTGGAATAATTTCTCATAAGACTCTTTTGGGGGACAATGTTTATTGTAATACCTAAAGGTTTAGGATCAGTAATATCAAATTACAGAGCCAAAGGAAGTTAAGTTAAAGATCTTGAATTAATTTAATAAGTAAAATATGAATATTCAGTGGGCCAATTTTCCGTGATACCTAGGGGATTCCTCTATTAAGAAGGCACGTTTTGATTTTAGATTCACTTATTCTCTGCCAGTGGAGTTGATGCATGATTAGGACAGTATCATTAGAACACCACTTGTATGTCTTAGCAAGTCACTTAACTCCTCCAAAATCACAGTTTACTCTCTTATGTCGTAAAGACATTCGATCACCTCTAAAGCTCATTCTAACTCAAAGAGTCTATGATTCTACAGCACTAGTGACCTTTCACCAGGAAGAGTGCAATTGATTATGTTATCTCATTGAGATTGTGAAATTTCTGCGTAGGATTGTATGCGGAAGCAAAAAGTCATGGAAGAAAACGCCTTGCTACGTGCCATTAATAATTATCTGCTTGCCATTCAAACATTTCAAAGAGATCTCAAATAAGAATTTTTAAAGCAAAAACATGAGCCACATTTTTCTCTATAATAGTAACAATTGTGTCACCAGGCCCACCCAACCGCCCAGAAGGGTGACCGCAGCTGCGTGGGCTCCTTCAGAGGCGAGGCGGCAGGGAGTCAGCCCCCCAAGACACCCCACCCACTCCTTTAGCACCCCCTTTGCAGCCGGGAATGAGCGGAACTGAGGCAGAAGCAGAGCTGCACTCTTGTGCGTTTTGCAAAAGCGGCAACCCAGTGGGTGAGGCCTCTGAGTCGGGCCCGGGCTGTCCCAACACAGCCTCCATGTAGGGGGCCAGATCCACTGCCTGGAAGCGCACAGGGGCAGCTGCAGCCCTGCACGGTGCACAACCCTGCAACCCTCTCATGCAGGACTTAGGGCTCCCTGGAAGCGGAGGAAGAAACAATAATAATGTTTTATCAGTCATCCTCTCCTGCTACGTATCTTCCTTGCTTCTGTATTTCCATTCTGCAGCTGGGCTTTTGGTTTTATTTTCAATTTGTAGGTAAATTGTATCTTACAGCCTAATTTTTATTCTGAGTTTATCTGTTAGCCTGTTTTATCATTTTTCCTTAGCTTTAAAACCATCCTTTTGAAGCTATACTGGTGAATTTCTATTTGGAATTCTGAGTGACATTAACAAGTGGAATACAATTTTTTGGAACAACCGTATTATGATATGATATGAAAAGCTTCCAGAATTAGTACTGGAAAGAAACTTACTACTCTATCCCTGTTTTTTCCATACTGTATAAAATGTAACATGGTCACTAGTAACTGATTCTACTCACAAAATGCAATTGTGCACAATGCCCAAATGCAATTAATTGTGAAGCAGCCTTAGGTCACCGAATAGGAGATGCTAATCAATATTCTCTTTCTTTAATGAATGCTCTTGAAGGCATAACGTGATCTGCATTTTCTCTCATGCAGTATCAAGGCCACTTCAAGTTCATTTCAGATCTTTAATGCTGTCATTTGAAATCCTAAATGTGAGACACGTCAAACACAACAGCACGTTATTAACCTTTGGGGGAGAGAACCATTATTAAGTAGTTTATTAAGATCATGTGAAAAGTTATTAAAATATTTTAAGTAACAAATTTTATTTAAATCAAAGTCAATGGCACCAAGTTGAGTACAAGTCAAGCATGTTACTAAATACTTTAAACATGACCTTAAGTTTAATGAATAGAGAAATATTTATTTCCTTTGACTTTCTTCCCCATTAACTTTTTAAACCAAAAAACAAGGTATTTATTCGGTTCTGACTTGGGAGGCATTCAGTGGCTCACAGTTTGAAATCGTGGGATAGGTGTCACACCCAGCACTGTTTTATTATTTCTAAAAATTTCTCATTAGGACAGCAATACAGATCTCAGAATTTATCTGTGCTTGTTCTGACCCTTCAGAGTTTTAAACCCAACACTTTTGAAGCAAGAGTTCTTAAATGTGCTACCTTCTGTGGACGTTAATAAGTTTATTTTTCCCTAAATCCACCTGCTCTATGTGTTATAAAAAACAATAAAAATTTAAAAGTATATGTATTCATTTGCTAGGGCTGCCATAACAAGTACAACAAACTGAATGGCTAAAACAACAGAAATTTATTGTCTCACATTTCTGGCGGCTGGAAGTCCAAGATCAAGGTGTCGGCAGGTTGGGTCCTTGTGAGGGCTGCGAGGAAGGTCTGTTCCTCTAGCCTCTGATGGGTTGATGGGCATCTTTGGAGATCCAAGTTCATAGAAGCATCATCCCAATCATTGCCTTCATCTTCATCTGGTGTTCTCTCTGTGTACATGTCTGTGCTCACATTTTCCTTTCCAAAGGACACCAGTTACTTTTTAAACTTGCTTACCTGCGTAAAAGCCCAAATTAGGTTACCTTCTGAAGTCCAGGGGATTAGGAATGCATCACATGAATTTCGTAGGAACACAGTTTCAACTCATAACAGTGTGCCTTACAACAGCACCAGTGTGCCGCACACAATGTTTAAAGTAACAAAAATAAGCAGTTATTTTGTTACCCTCATTTTACAGATGAAGAAACATATTCTGTTTACAGTCAGAATATGTTCCAAGGGGATTGGTCCCAGGGCCCCCATGGATACCAAAATCCACAGATGCTCAAATCCCTTTTATAAAGTGGTGTAGTATTTGTGTATAACCTACACACACATCCTCTCACTTCAAATCATCTCTAGGTCACTTAAAATACCTAATACAAAGTAAACTCTGGAATTAATTGTAAATACAATGTGAATGCTATGAAATAGTGCTGGTGTGTGGCAAATTCAAGTTTTGCTTTTTGGAAATTTCTGGAATATTTTTGCAAAAATTTTTTCCATTCGTCGTTGGTTAAATCCGAGGATGTCAAAAAGGAAGGCCAACTGTATTTATTTTTTTCATCTTTCCTGTTAGCCTCAGATGTTTATAGCTTTTGACTACAGCACGTTAGACTAGTGTCCATGAGACATCCTCTATAGAACTACCTTTACATCTGTTCGGCATGTTGTCATAGCTTAAAGGTAAGTTTTGTCGTCGTCGTTGTTGTTGTTGTTGTTTTAGGGTTATTTATTTTTTATTTATTTATTTTTTAAAGCTCTTTATTGGAACATAATTGCTTTACACTCTTGTACCAGCTTTTGAGGTACACCAAAGTGAATCAGCTGTATTTACACGTATATCCCCATATCCCCTCCCTCCCGTGACTCCCTCCCGCTCTCCCTGTCCTGGCCCTCTAAGGCATCATAGACATATATACATGACTAACTGTAAAATAGATAGCTAGTGGGAAGATGCTGTATAACAAAGGGAGATCAACTCGATGATGGGTGATGCCTTAAAGGTAAGTTTTAATAATGAATCCAGCATTAATAATAGGAAATGTTTCTTAGGTGCTTATATATGCCAGTTGCTATGCATGGGACTTTAATCTAGGTTGTTTAATCCTAAAAACTATGTGAAGTAGACGCCAGTATTAGTTACCTTTGCTTCACAGATGACGAACCTGCCAGCAAGAGATGCATCCATGGTGGGAGGTGGAGCCAGATTTGGATTCGAGCCTCTGACTCAGAGCCCCCGTCACTAACCTCATGAAAAGGATTTGCCTTGTCATTTCATGTTTTATTTGGGCTAATTTCATCAGGGAATTATCTGGTTATGAGAGTTTTTAGTAATTCACCATTCACTTTTGTGTTTCATTTTGGTGAGATCATTCACGGATGATTAGAAAGTTCCTTCGTTGCAGAGGTGTCCTCATTGTAAACTTGGCTTTTGTCCACAATCGTGAATTATCTCTTTTTACAAGACAAGGATGCTCAGTGGGACATGGGACGACTTGGTAGACGAAGGTACTTTTCCACTTTGATGACAGCTGATAAAGAGTTCTAAGGTAACTTCCTAAGTAAAGTTGTCATCAAGGAGCTCTGCATTCTCGTCTGTCTCTAAAATCCAGTGTCTTAGAGAGGAAATTAAAAAAATACTAACACTTTTGGGACTTCCTAGGTGGTGAAGTGGTTAAGAATCCACCTGCCAATGCAGGGAACACGGGTTCAATCCCTGCTCCAGGAAGATCCCACATGCCACAGAGCAACTAAGCCCGTGCACCACAACTATTGAGCCTGCGCTTTAGAGCCCATAAGCCACAACTATTGAGCTCATGTGCCGCAACTACTGAAGCCCACGTGCCTAGAGCCCATGCTCCACAACAAGAGAAGCCATAGCGATAAGCCCGTGCACCACACCAAAGAGTAGCCCCCACCTCCCGCAACTAGAAAAAGCCCGTGTGCAGCAACGAAGACCCAACACAGCCAATAAATTTAAAAAAAATAAATAAATTTATATAAAAAATATATACTAACACTTTTGATTCAAGACTGCCAAGTTCCTAGAATAAGGCTTCTTCTGTCTCTAGGATATTCCAAATCTAATCTGAAGAAGGCAACATCATTTTTTTTTCAGATTATAACAGTGCCCTTTAACACTTTCTCAGTAGGGAAAAAAAAGTGGGTGAAGGTGAACATAAACTGCTTCAGGCATGGTGGTAATATTTAGAAATAAAGTTTCAAAAAGCAGTGCATGTGGAAGATGGAACCAGGAGCTGATTTGCCACAAGTATGGAAAGTAGATGTCACGCACCCACTTACAGTTTCAGAACTGGACCGTCAACGCGAGGACAGTGGACCGATCTCCGTGTGGCCATCCAGACAGCAAGAGTGCTGGTACATAAATTACAGCAAAAATGAAAACACGGGTCTCGTTCGTTTCAGATTTCAAGCATAAAACTTGACAAAAATTTCATTCAGCCCTAGAAGTTGACGCTGACAAAATGAGAAACTCTCTTGTAAAAAGTAAATCTTCTAGTGTTGGAATTTTTAATTCAAGAGACTTAAAACTGCTGGAAATGAAACATTGAAAAAAAAGTTTGAATCATCCTGATTCCTCTCCAGCCACCATAAGTCAGATTGGAATTCAGTTCAAAGCAAAATATCTTCTCAAAATATTGAGCCAAGGTTTTGTTTTGTGCTTGTTTTTGTTCTTTTGATTACTCGTCATGAAATAGAGTCTTATGCTAAGCCTTTCTTTTTTAGATTTGTATATTCAAGCGGCGTTTTAATTCCCATTAGACTTCTCTGCATATCAGAGCATCCTAGGATATAATTTCATAGCCTGATGACTCCCTATATTTTTAAAATCCTAAAGTGTTTTTTCAAAAATAAACTTTTAACTTTACAATAGTTTTAGATTTATGGAAAGATGAAGATGGGACTGAGAGTTTCCATATATATAAAACTCAGTTTCCCTATTAACATCTTACATTAGCATGGTACATTTGTCACAATTAATGAAGCAATGTAGAAATGCTATTATTAACCAAAGTCCATGCTTTATTCAGATTTCCTTACTTTTCAAAATGAAATGTTCTTTTTCTCTTCTAGTATCCAACTCAGGGAATGCAGATATCATACTGCAATTTAGTCATTTCTCCTTAGGCTACTCTGATCTGTGACATTTTCTAAGACGTTCTTTGTTTTTTGATGATCTTGAAAGTTTTGAGGAGGAGGAGTTAGGCATTTTGTAGAATACACCTCAATTGAAATTAGTCTAATATTTTTCTTATGGTTAGACTGGGGCTTTGAACTCTGGGGAGGAAGACTACAGAGATAAAGTATCTTTCTCATTTACATCATTTCACTTATATCTGAAGTGCTATTAATTGAAAAGGAAAACTATAAAGACGACGTAACACTTTCTCTGATCTATGTCTTCCTAAACAAAATAGTTCTGTTAAAAAAATAATCAAGCTAAAATACAGTTTATAATATATGAACTGTACATAGCAGGATAACACTCTATAGAGCTCTATTTTCGTTTCCACAGAGTACTCAAAATCCTCAGTTTCTAATTTAATTAATATAAAACTAAATCTTAGAATATGATGCCCACTGAATATTTCTAAGGAAATACCTCCATGACTAATGAATTTTCAGTTTCTGCTTATAAAGATATTCTAGTTTAAATGAAGTCATTTGCAGCTATAGATTTTTCAATTAAGTTTTATAGTAAAGCTAGAAATTCATCTTAAGGATAAATAGAAAATGTCCTCAAATTCATAGATTTTATGAATCCCATGTAACATCCTGAATACATTCACCCACAGTAACTGCTTCTACTGTGAGTAACCTCGATTTTATATGTTTGGGTGGCACTGCAAATAGAAACATAATTTTGTAAATCGGCTCAATTGATTTTAATGTGCCAAATATTTCCATACATGTAAGAGGTATAATTTAAACAGGCCACTAGATTGGAGATGAAGTAATCACTGTGGATTGCAAGTGGTCTTTTGAAATAGCGATTAACAGATGCTTCTCTTCTTCAGTCAGGAGCTGTATGCCCACTGTACTGGGAATAATCTCCACACAAAAGATCTTTATTTTTATATTTTCTTTTAGAAAAAAATCGAGTGATATATTTTTCTGACTTTGCCTTTAAATCAGTAACATTTTACAAAATACTTAAAGCTTCACCACATTTTTGACACTCAAATTTCTTTATCTCTTTTTCTTATTTTGCGATTAGCTACTATAGTTTATTTTTTTAATTACTTTATGGGGAAACGAAGTATATTAAGGATGTAAAAACGAAAAGTTCACTGAGGAATGACTAAGCCTAGCATTATTATATTGGGATCCTGGGTCAAGCATTTCTCAGACATTTATAATATCAATATAATGGATAATAACGTAGCATTCACTAAGGGGAAGTTTCCTCTATCGTAATATTTGCTGGAAAAGAGGCCGGTGGTGTTTTTATCTTTAATATAATTTGATTCAGTTTGGATCCTGCTTTCACCTGAGAAAGTAAGATCTGCGTAAACGCGCACAGTTTGAGCACGTTGATGGACGCACGTGACTTACAGTGTCTGCACAGAGGGCTTCAAGTCTGCGATAGACGTCGCTGACCAGTGCACACCCAAGGCCTCGTACAGCACACGTTGTTGACACATGTGGCATTTTAATTATTAGTGAGTTAATGAGTAAGGGACTCTTGATCTGGGGTTTGCAGGATAGAAAGAAGTTCTGTGAACAACCTGCAGGGGTGCGAATGAGAATGGAGTGTTTAGGATACTGCAGTCACCCAGGCATTAGGTAAGGCGAGTGCAAGCTCACCGTGGATCCTGCGTTATAGTCTGAAGTATTTTAATTTGATTTGTTGAATGAGTGAGACCAATGCAAGGTAATAAAGAAGAATGCATTACAGTTTGTATAGTTTAAATATTTCTTACTTTTTAGAGCAATTTGAAGTTCGCAGCAAAATTGAGCAGAAAGTAGAAATTTCCTATCTATCCCCTGCCCCGACATATGTACAGCCTCCCTCACTATCAAAATCCTGCACCACTGGGTACATTCGCTACAGTTAATGGCCCTACACTGACACATGCTGATCACCCAAAGCCCACAGTTTACCGTAGAGTTCACTCTCGGTGTCATGCATTCCATGGGTTTAGACAAATGTATGACATATATCCGCCTTTCTAGTGCTGTACAGAATAGTTTTACTGCCTTAAAAATCCTCTGTGTTCCACCTATTCACCCCTCCCTCTCCTGCAACCACTGATCCTTTTACTGCCTCCATTGTTTTGCCTTTTCCAGAATATCATATGGTTGGAATCATACATTATGTAGTCTTTTCAGACTGGTTTCTTTCACTTAGTCATATGCGTTTAAGGTTCCTCCTTGTCTTTCCATGGCTTAATAGCTCATGTATTTTAGTGCTGAATAATGTTCCATTGTCTGGATGTAGCCCAGTTTATGTCTCCATTCAGCTACTGAAGGACATTTCAGCTGCTGCCAAGTCTTGACAATTATGGATAAAGCAGCTATGAACATAGCAAATAGCTCTTTTAAGCAAGTTTCTGATCACTACTTGTGCTAAGATAGTTTTGGGCCATAATGTTGACAATGATGATGATTGCATACTTTCAAGTCATTTACATAATAAAGTGAGTCATTTTTTCTGCCGTAAACTTTACACTGTACACTTTTCAAAACCTCCTGAGTTCAGTATTGTCAGGGTTGCTCCAGTTTACATTCTTCGTGACAGTACATTCAGGTGTCCATTTGCTTTCCTTTGACTTGGTATTTTCTCATATTAGAGCTGTGGTTCTCAACCAGGGGCTATTTCCCCTCTCCCCCTACCCAGGGGACACGGAGAAATTTCAGTTACAGAACTAGCATCTGTTAGGTAGACACCAGGGATGTTGTTAAACATATTTTGATACACGGGGCACTACCCATAACAAAGAATGTTCTGGCCCAAGTTTTCAATAGAGCTGAATTTGGGAAATCTTGATTTCGAAATTTGGTTCAGGGACTTCCCTGGTGGTGCAGTGGTTAAGAATCTGCCTGCCAATGCAGGGAACACAGTTTGGATCCCTGGACCAGGAAGATCCCACGTGTGGCAGAGCAACTAAGCCCACGAGCCTCAACTACTGAGCCCTTGAGCCTCAACTACTGAAGCCTGTGTGCTTAGAGCCCATGCTCCGCAACAAGAGAAGCCACCATAATGAGAAGCCAGTGCACTGCAACGAAGAGTAGTAGCCTCCACTAGCCCCCGCTAGCCGCAACTAGAGAAAAGCCTGCGGGCAGCTACCAAGACCCAAACTCAGCCAAAAAAAGGGGGGGGGAGGGCGAAGAAATCTGGTTCATGTCCAGTCCCTCACTCATCTGTGCATTTGGCTGTTTTGTTGACATTGGCAAATCATCCCAATTGTACTTTTCTTTTCTGCTTCAGGTGTGAAGAGCCTAAAGATAAATAGCAAAGAAGTTTTCACATCAAATGTACTCATGAGAGCTTTATTGATTCCAGTAGGGCAGTAGTTCTTCACACTGGGCGCGCACTGGGCTCGCCTGCAGACTGCAGAGATGTAAACATGGATAGAGTTGGCGTGGGCAAGGCCTGACCCTAACGTGTGGCCACGGTCAGAAACCACCATCAGATGCTGTGCACTCTCAGTGCATGTCCACCCAGTGAGGCTGCTTGATGACAGGACCTCTAAGCCCAGAGCTGTTTCTACCTTTGATGAAATCTAAAGCTGTTTCCTTTTTCTGTTCAAGTGGGGACATGATTGAATTGATACTCTAAATCCATCCCAATGAGGAAGTGTCATTGAAAACATATTAGTGTGAAATGAGGGGGCTCTGAGTTAAGATTTAGCTATGTATTTTTATATCCTGTGCCTTGAAACATTAATGAGAAAGGGACCTGAGTGGACCCCAACAGTATATGTTTGATATATGTTTGCGTATACCGGCAGATCCATTTGTTCATTTCACTAAAGTTTAGGTCTGCCTCATGCCTGAATTTGTTCATTATATCATAACATTACATTCGCTATATGGCTTATTTTTTCAGCATTTACATAGTTTGTAGACTCAGAGACTCTTGGAGTCAGTCAGCTGGTTCTTTTTCATCAGTGCTGCTAACTTCTAAGATGTTATTTTTACCCAGACTGGTGCTAAAGTTGCCCAGAAAGTCTATAGCTCAACCAAGTGTGATTTTCTTAGACATCAAGCCCAAGTTCATAAGAGTTCAGATGAAAAATGAATTACCTTTTACAAGTCATTCTCCAGTTAAATACACTGTAATCTCAGTAGCTACATAATCAAGGAGTAATCATCTATTTTAGCCTTCTTCCAAAGATTCTGAAAACCTTGTCTCTTGCAATTCTCTTTCAACCTCCCTTCTAAATTTCTAACAATGATTAGAATATCCAAGTTGAGATCAAAACAATAATTACGTGTTTTTAAAAACCTTAAGCCACTAAGAAATAACTCACAGCAATTTTATTGAATTTGATACTAGCATATATTAGACTCTCAACAAATGTATTTTAAGTAAAAGCAAAAACAAGAAATATGATAACAAGAAGATGCTATAGTGAAGGTCATTTGCATGTTTTGATGAAATGGTACTCAAAAAATGATGTGATAATGAGATTGTTGGATATTAATTATGAACCTGGCACCCAGTCCCTATCATTTAATGGCAGTTTTTACCATCCAAGATCAACAAGTTAACTAATCTAAACCAAACCAAGGAAATTTTACTGAGATTTTTTTTTCTTTGTGAATGAGGAGGAAATGGTCAGCATTTTAATAGAAGTGAGTGATCTATTAAGCAATAGCTGAGGTAAGAAAAGCCAGTAAGTCTACTGTATATGTCAAACTTCCACAAGATCTATCCCTCCTGCCTTTCTTATTTTTTTAATAAATTTATTTATTTATTATTTATTTTATTTATTGGCTGCATTGGGTCTTCGTTGCTGCACACGGGCTTTCTGTAGTTAGAGTGAGCAGGGGCTACTCTTCATTGTTGTGTGCGGGCTCCTCATTGTAGTGGCTTCTCTTGTTGTGGAGCACGGGCTCTGAGTAGCTTAAGATACAGAGAACAGACTGATGGCAGCCAGAGGTGGGTGGTGGGGGGGTAGGCAAAAGGGGTGAAGGGCTCAAACGGGACCAACTTCCAGTTACAAAATAAATAAGTCCTGGGGATGTCATATACAACATGGTGGTTTTAGTTAATAATATTGTAGTGTATATTTGAAAGTTGCTAAGAGAGTAGATCTTAAAACTTCTCATCACAAGGAAAAAAATATTTCATAACGATGTATCGTTACAGATGTTAACTTAGACTTATTGTGATAACCATTTCACAGTATATACAAATGTCAAATAATTATGTTGTACACCTGAAACTAATATATCAATTACACCTCAATTTAAAAAAAAGAGCAGCTCATTTATTTAATGCTCAGACAACAAGATGCATATCTGTCACATTACTAGCAGTGGAAAGCTAGAAATAGCTTATGATAATCATAAGATACTTAACTACATATAGAGAAGTTTAACCTCGAATCACAGTTGATTAATTTAAATAATTCATCAATCTTTGTAATTATCAGACTCTAAGTGAAACATAAAATAGGAAGATAGACGTATATTTTTTAGCATGTTTAATTTGGATACTTTAGAGACCATGAAGTGCTACTTCCTGAACTGTAACTGCTTTGTACTCCAATTCAAAAGTAAAGTCTTTTGTATCTTAAAACACAAGTTATGCACCAGTCGTAATGAAAACATTTTGTCACAGCAAAGGTTTACTCTCTAACGTTCAGTTTTATTACTGTGCGATAACATTATGGCAAATATGAGTCAGAACTGTGGTTTAAGAAGCCACTGTTTTCATTGCCTTGTAAAGTAGCAGCAGCAACACGGTTCAAAGGGTTCCACGCCACTTTGAGTTTAAACCTACTGAATTCTAAGTCCCATTCTACAGTGAACAGCACCATCAAAAGAAGCTTTGGAAAAATCCCCCAGGACAGAAGGGAAAACAAGCTAGAGAGGACCACGCCAAAAGCTCGCTGATTACACGTCTCCCGTGGGTCCCGAGCTGCTCTCACCCTCCAGAGAACTGGGTCTGAAACGGCCGTATCGTGTTCGTGGTTCTTGAGACTGCAAATTAGCTTTGAGATCTGCAATTGTGAATAATGAAACTTGATAAACAGGGCTGTTTCCTCCAAGGAGTTCCATTAACAAGATTTCTTCAGTTTGGGGATGGTTTCCAAACTTTCTCGAGCCTTTCTCCTTGAGTGGGAGCGCTCTTTGAATAACTTTCCCAGACTCAAGAACTTCTCATTCTTTTTATTTCCTCCAAACGTGAAATGAACCCTGATTTCCTTCCTCTATATAGTTCTCTCATTCAGGCAAAATATAGACTTAGTGATAGGAGTAGTAACCACAATAATACTAGCTAGAACAAAAAATGGGGAATGCTTTGTCTGAGCTTTGTACGTGCCAGGTTTGATGCTAAATGCTTTTCCTGTATCATCTCATTCCAGCCTCTCTATAATCATGCAGTGATTGTAATTGTGGATTACAATTGTGATTGTAATTGTAGATCAGTTTAGCAGGTATTCTCTTACAGAGACAGACACAGGGCGTGAAGAGCAGCCTAGACTCAATCCAATTCAGAAGTCTGTGCCTTTAATCACTGTGCTCTAATGCCCCCTTTATTGCTAAAGAAATGTGACATTTAGTGGCACGTCAGTGCTTGGTCAATCAATCAATCCATCAATCAATCAAAGGTAGAATTAATATGCAGCAAAGAAAACTTAGATTTAAAGTTTACAAAAGTCATTAAAAAGGAGTAGTAGAAATACACACTAATATCATTATATAGTAAAATGACTTACAAATCACCTTTAGAATGATGATGATGAAGTAGCTTAAATATGTATGATATGAAATGGTGCCCATTTAGTTGTAATATAAATGTATTGATGAAGTTTTAACTCACTGTGCAGAATCCTCTCTAAATTTACCAGTTTATGTTTTCTAAAGTTTAAAAAATGTGCGGCGAGATTTTTCAGATAAACATCAATACATGAATGAAACAGGCATTGAGATGCAGATCGATGATCTCGTCCTCTGCACATCAGAACCTCTGTGATGCGGTTTTCCCACAGGTTTCTTCCCGGGGACCCATGCTCTTCACCATCTCTCAGCTTCCCAGGTCGCAGTGCCTGGCAGGCTTGTGATGATTAAAACCTTCGCTCCTGAGCTGCGTAGGGTTAAGCACAAAATTCTTCCTCTCCCGTAGATTACATGTTTTCTGTCTCAACCTTTTCTCTGTTGCAGTTCATTATGCTGACATACCTTTTCATGCTGGCCTGGCTGGGAGTCACGGCTTTCACCTCGCTGCCAGTTTACATGTATTTCAACCTGTGGACCATCTGCCGAAACACCACCTTAGTGGAGGGAGCGAACCTCTGCCTGGACCTTCGTCAGTTTGGTAGGTGGCTCTCCGGCTGTAACACAGAACCTCGTACGGCTTCCCCTAACTAACTGCCTCTAAAACCATGTAAATCACTTTGGAACCATCACTGCTTCCCCTACCAAAGAGATAGATGTATCAGAGTCTTCACGTTTAAGTCATTCTTTTAAAACTGAAATAAGTAGGAATTTCAGAGTGATTGGAAGTTGCTTTCACAACATGAACACGCAAACACGTATATGTGAACAGGCTGCTGCGTTGTGTTTCCCGGTGTTGTGTTTTTTCTGTCCTGATTCCTGTGAACTTTTCCTATTCTATGTGGTGTTTGCATAATATTTTCATTCTCCCATAATAAACTATATAATTTGTGAGGTCTGCTATGAAGATCGTCTAAGAAATATGTACCTCATTGTCTTCTGAAATAGGGCAAAAACAAAAACAAAAACCTTACCATTTCATAGTAACAGAATCAAAAAATGTTAAATAAATCAGTAGTCCTTTCTGGTTATTTTTATTTAGGACTAAAACCTCACGTAATAGTAATACTTTCTTCTGTGTATAGGGGCTTACAATGTGTAGACCCTATTCTAAATGGTTTATCTACGTTGACGTGTTAAATTCTCACAGTAATCCTATATGGGGATCACTGTTATTATCCTCTTTACACATGACAAAATTGAGGCACCAGGAGGTTAAATTACTGCGCAAGGTGATACAGCTAGTAAGTGACAGAGCCAGTAATACAGCTAGTATCAGACAGAGCCAGGATGCACCCCCATCCAGCTTCAGAGTCTGTTCTTAGTTGGAAGTTAGCGCCTCTCCTGTCAAAACAGGTACTGAACTATGAATGTGGACCATTGCGTCTAACTATCTGGAATTCTATCCCATCATTTGTAAAAACACGGGGGCTACAGAATTTATAAAAGATACGCAAATTCACAGGCTCAAATGGACTTTTTTTTTCACAACATAGCTATTAAAATCTACTAGAATTTGCTAAATGTTTTTCTCTAATGGGGGTTTCCTCGTACTTCAGGCAGGTGGGAAACATTTCAGTAGATGGTATGCAAGCCGTGTCTCTAAGGTTATACCATAGATCGATTGTAGGGTACGGGTAGAAGTATTCTATCAGCAGCTAGCTGTGTGTTCCAAAAGCGTGGCACACCCACCCTCGTGTCAGAGGGAGTCCCCAGCCCTCTTTGTTTGATCCAAATGAAAACAGGATGACCTGCCCTGTGCCTGAGGTTCTTGGCAAGAAGGTGATGGAGGGAATGTGGACAGCTTTTCCCTGGGGGAGGTTTTAACCTTGGAATCATGTCCCACGTAAACACAAGAAAAGGAAACCTTGGCACCAGCTGCTGGAGGTCCCTGGAAAATAGCCGCTTGGAAAACCACAACCCTGGTTTCACTTCCCACCTCCACTCCACTGCAATGTCCTCCTTTAATTCTGCTGATCTGAAAAATTAAAATTGGAAAAGATGTGACTAGTGTCACAGAGAGGGTTGCCAGGTAGATCACAGGACACCCAGTTAAGTTTGAGTTTCAGATAAACAAGCAATATTTCTTTAGTCCAGTATGTCTCAAATATTGTATGGGACATACTTTCTGTAAGTGTAAAGCATGATATGATTAAAGCTGCTTTTTGAACCTTAGCGCTGTTTATAACATAGTTACCAGGGTTTATTCAAGTTTAGATTTTCTCTGTGATGTGGAAGAGAAGGCACTTTTCGGATGTCATGCAACCTTTTATATCAGCTGTTAAGGCTTTCTGTTTGCTCTTAATGCAGAATCTACTGCCTGGATAGCATATATTTGCCCTCCAGATAATATGTCCTTAATAAGAATCCTGAATGTTCATATACAATCACGTTATACGCAAGGGGCGTCAGAATAGAAAAGAACCACTCCCCAAAATGTAGATTATGATGGGTACAGACAGAGGCAACACAGTATCCTAATAGATTGTATGTGGGGTTTGAGGGAAAAAGAGGATTCAGGAAGGAATTCATTTTTTGATTGACCAACTGGGAAGATTGATTAGCTATCAAATGTGGCGGGAAAGCCAAGCAGAAGGGCTTGCTCGGGAGTGGGGCAGGCAGGGGAGAAGATCAGAAGTTGTTTTGACAATGTTGACTTTTAGATGCTTATTAGAAATCTCAACAGAGTGTCGTCAAGTAGGAAATTGGACATATGGGTCTTGAATTAGGAGAGTGGTCTGGGGCTGGCTCTGTGGATCTAGGGGTCTTGATAATTTTTAAAGTTGAAAGCCCTGAGACAGGATGAGATCAGCAAAGGAGACAGATGACTGAGGACTGAACACGGGGAATGAAAGAGGTCCTAGCAGAGAGGAGGAACTAGACAGAGACGTTGTGAGGGAGAAGCTGGCGAGAGCAGAAAGGCAAAAACAGAAGACCGTAGACTTTGGAACACAAATGACGAGACCACGAAGGACTCTGGAGTCAACCACTGCCTCCAATACTGCTGACTGGCAAGTAGGATAAGAACTGAGAATTCACCTTCTGTTTTAACAACGTGGAGGGCATGGGTGACCTTTATAAGAAGAATTTCCATGGAGGATTGGGGTGAAATTTGGCTGGAAAGGGTTTAAGTGGAAATGGAAAGAAAGGAATTGCAGACTGAGCAAAGGCAGCGCTTCCTGGATGTTTTGCTGCAAATGTGAACAAAGACATGGCCAAGGAAATGCGTGCACAACCAAGGTATTCCAGGTGAATGAATGAAGCCTGTAATAGATCAGCATGGAGAAGGATGGCCTTTACCAGAAAGCTTTCTCACTAATGTTGGTTTATTAGACACATCTTCCAGGTCTTCTTTTTCACCCCCTCTTAGAGCTATCTTGGCAAAAAGGAGAGGTCGCGGAGAAGGAGCGCTGCATTCAATGTACTGCAAGTAGATTTTTTTAAACTAAAATCATTGCCTGAACTGTTGGCAAAAGCAGGATAATAGCAGCTCCGTAGAGATGGACAGTGGATGGTGCACCTCAAAGCCAAGAATGTGTGAATATATGCACATATTCAAAGTCAATAATATGTGCATGTATTATGCAGCAAGTGCTAAAAGCTTAGGTACCAGTTTGCCCAGAACTTGTGAACTTTTCCTCCCATGTGTATATGTGTTTGACACTTCAGGAGTTCTCAAAACAAAATGAAAGGCCCATTTTAGGATGAAGCTGGTCATTTCTCTAACATGAGGACTGTGGCAGTGTGTCACCTACGTGCTGGTTAAAAACGCAATACTCCTGGCAAAAATTCACAGATTCTGATTTAAGCGTCCTGTGCTGAAGTCCAGAGATACATGTGTGTGATACTTCCCCAGTAGATTCTGATGCAGTCGCTCCGTAAACCAGCTGGAGCAAGGGTAAATCGGAGTGAAATTGCAGCTTTTTATTTCCCCATACCGATAGCACTGTTTTCGATATAAGCAGAGAAAAATTGCTCCTTTGGGCCATAGGCTTTTACAGACTAACAGAGGCTTCGTGCCAGCAGAGGACTTTTAGATCCTGACTTCACTGTAGTCTGGGGCATAGCTATCAAAATAATTCTGATGCCTACCCCATGACATTAATGGACCAAACCAATGCAGTGGCTACAATTGAATCTGAAGATTCTGGTGGCTGGATTCCATTGCATTCAGACTGAAAATGTTTTAAATTGCTTGAAGCCTAAATAATATGGATCTTCCATTCTGTTTTTTCATAATTGTTATCAAGCCATGAAAGCTGAGGAAGAATTTTTCTGTTACAATATAACATAAAATGAAGCTTGCTTAGATTTTGTCAGCTCAAGTTTCTTTTCCTCTCTCTGAGATCTTGCAGACATTTATAATGTTAAATTGTAATTTTCCTCCATGTTGCAGGGATTGTGACAATTGGAGAGGAAAAGAAAATTTGCACCGTCTCTGAGAATTTTCTGAGGATGTGTGAATCCACTGAGGTGAGTGTTTTTACAGCCTTTAATTTTGTCAGAATTTGAGCTTCATATCCTTATTTGAGGAATATATAATTAAAACAACATTGAATTTCCCCCTTTTTCTTTGAAAGGCAATGATGTTATGCAGGGGGACTAGAAAAGAAAGATGAGATGCTCTCATATTTTATATTTCAATAAAAATTATAATTTTTTTCTAGAAGCTATCATTTTAATGAAAGTTGAAAAATCATGAAGTTATATTTTGAAAGATGTAGCATAGCCTTCTATGGTTATACTATTACTGGAAACCATCGTTATTCATCATGATCTCATCTTTAAAATGAAATTATATGAAAATGGTGCAGTGGCAACGATTTAAATGACTTGCAGGGGAAAAGATATTGTAACAACATTTGTGGTTGAGTCACAGGCACAGGTCTGTTAAAGATGAAGAGAGTTCTGATTTGTAAGACAGCAGGCGCCTATCTGTCTTCTCCTGTAACCCTGATGTGTGCTCTGTTTCTCTGTGGTTTCCTTTTCAGCTGAACATGACCTTCCACTTGTTCATTGTGGCCCTTGCTGGAGCTGGGGCTGCGGTCATCGCGATGGTAAGACCTCAAAGCTCTGAGGCTTGGTTGTGCACTTTGCCTGTAGAGATGATAATTTGCCTCTAATGTCTGAAGTCTATACAAATCCTATGTATTTTAATATCAGTTTAAAAAAGTGGCTGTGGGGGGAGAATGGGCAAATAAATAAATGAAAAACAAGGCTTACCTTAAAGACAGATTATCATCACCATAGAGCTAATATTTGGTAATCAGGTAAGGATTCAAACACTCCATGATATTGGTAACATTAACCAAAATAAGTAGCTTTTCAGATATGAGACTACTGTTAACATAAAAAATCATTTCTTTAGCATATAAGTATCTATCAGCGGCACAGTCAAGTAATTTAATCAGTTCCTTCACTTACATTATCCTTCTTCCTCCTTAAATAAGAATGTAAAAAAGCCATACCAAGTCACTTATGAGAAAAGGATTCATTTATTTTCTTCACATGGACCTCGGTGGCTTCATGTCATGTCTTCTGTATGTAACTTTCTTCAGAAATATTAAGAACGCGTCCCGACATTTCTAGAGACGTGGATGGACTTGGGGACTGTCATACAGAGTGAAGTGAGTCAGAAAGAGAAAAACAAATAGCGTATATTAACACATATATGCGGACTATAGAAACATGGTACGAATCAACCAGTTTGCAAGGCAGAAATAGAGACCCAGATGTAGAGAACAAACATATGGACACCAAGTGGGGAAAGCGGGGAGGGTTGGAGGGGAATGAATTGGGAGATTGGGATACCAAATTGTACGCTCTAAATATATGCAGTTTATTGTATGTTCACTGTATCTCAATAAAAGTTCTAAAAAAAAAAAACAAAAAAGAACGCTTCCCGAGAGCCAGGCTTTTGCTGAGTTTTGAGGACCTGCCATGTGCCGAGCCTGTCTCTTCTTGGTAACTCACGGCGCACTCCCGTCTGTTCAAGGGAAGGCCACGTGGCGGCAGTCAGCAGGTAGTCTGCGCATCAGCCAGAGCTTCTGCAGCCCGGGTCCTCGCGCCTTACGTGTGTGTCCCAGAGTATAAGTAGCAAAGAACTCTGCAAGGTGCCCAGGGACCTCACCCATGGTATAGCCAGTTCAATACGCAAAAAAGATGTGTTAATTCTTCTGGTATTCTTGTTGGTAGACATCTCTTTCCTGTATCTTTCTGTCGAAATTGTTTTCATTTCTGCTGACTGTTGACTGACTTACATACAACAGTCCTCATTTAGAACTGACCTTGCATTCTTTATGTGCATGCCTACGTTTCTAGAACCAGCCTACCTCCTGTCTTGACTAATCCAAATTTTAGTGTTCCTCAAAAAACTAAAAATAGAGCTACCATGTGACCCAGCAACTCTACTCCTGGGTATATATCCGGGAAAAAAACACTAGTTCAAAAAAGATACATACACCCCATGTTCATGGCAGCATTATTTACAATTGCCCAGACAGGGAGGAAACCTAAGTGTCCGTCAGCAGATGAGTGGATAAAGAAAATGTGGTGTATATATATATGCACAATGGAACACCCCTCAGCCACGGAAGAGAAGGAAATTTTGCCATTTGCAACAACATTGATGGACCCGGAGGGTAGTATGCGAAGTGAAATAAGTCAGACAGAGAAAGACAACGAGTGTATGATATCACTTAAATGTGGAATCTAAGAAGTACAGCAAACTTAGAGAATATAACAAAAAAAAAGAAACAGTTTCACAGATACAGAAAACAAAGTAGTGGTTACAGGTGGGGAGGGGAAACATAGGGGTCGGGGATTAAGAGACACAAAGTATCATGTGTAAAATAAGCTACAAGGATGTATGGTAGAGCACCGGGAATAGAGCCAGCATTTTATAGTAACTATCAATGGAATATAACCTTTAGCAATTGTGGATCACCATACTGTACACCTGTAACTTATAGAATATCAACCATACTTTAATAAAAAAAGGTTTTAGTGTTCTATTTCACTAAATTATGGATAAAAATAACGCCTACCCTTTAAAACTCAGAGAAAGTATGTCCCTGACAACTTAGTTTCTCGTTCCTATTCATCTATCAAAATCCACCATTTGGAAAACTACTTTTGCTCTCTCATAGACTACACGGCAAGGGAGGGAAAGGAAGAAAAACAAGTAAGTGATCTCATTGCTCAGTCTATTCAGGAAAAAGCAGGAGCTTCCTTGTCAAACAGGTCACTCTTCTAGCTATTATGAATGTACATAAATATACATGATTCATATGACACAGTGCTTGTGCTCTCTTGTAGTTTGCAACGTAAAGTGCAAAATTCATTGTATGGAAAATTAACTTGTTAATTAAACCCACAGGTCTATTTTGGGGTTTCCATGAGCCCTCTTTCTGTTGCACAGTGGACAATATATCATCTCATTAATTCAAGTTCACTGGACTCCACTGTGTGTGAGACTGTTTGGGTTACAAAACACAAATACATAAATGTGAAATGGATAGTCTGCAGTTTGAGTAAATGAGGTCAGAAGGACAGGAAACATCACATAAAGATAAAAAATATTGAATTAAGACCCTTGGATACTTCTGAGTTGAAAGAGAAGAAAGATACTGGGAAAAGGGAGCTGAGAAGAGCGTCATAGTTGGAGGAGTGACGAAGGAATATATTGTATTTATATTCTTTCTATCACAACAGAAATCTTCATTCCAGTTTGTTAATGAACATATTCTATATAAGTATATAATATGAATATTTCTTTCCTGATAGCAAGTGTGACGAAGACATGGAACAGACTTCCAGTGTAAATTATCTTTGTCTTTGATCAGGTCCACTACCTTATGGTTCTGTCTGCCAACTGGGCGTATGTGAAAGATGCCTGCCGGATGCAGAAGTATGAGGACATCAAGTCGAAGGAGGAGCAGGAGCTTCATGATATCCACTCTACTCGCTCCAAAGAGCGGCTCAATGCGTACACATAAACACCACCCCCCGTCCCTTCTACCATTCAGATGCATTGGTGTTTAACTAAGAGCCATCCAACCATCCAACCTTTCGAAAAAGAAAACAAAAGTGCTTCTCATCAATGATATGGAAGGTGACTTATGAATCACCTGAATACAATTCTTTGCTGTTTAGCACTTAATTTCCTAATCTGTTAAATTGGGGTAATCAGATCTCTTCTACAAGCTCCTATCCAGCCTTTTTTGTTTCTTTTTTAAATTTCTCAAACTCATTTAATAATTCTGTAAGATCAAAGAGACTAACATTGTCAAATGCAGAGATTTCTTTGATTTTTAACCACTTCTATGTGTCATACATTACACCTTTTGCATTATTTCTTATGTTTTGAAAAGAAAACTAGCTTTTTATACTTTTTAGTTTTGATTTCGGTAACTAGTGTAACTACAGGTAACCTTCAAAGGGACCATGTACATTATGAACAATAGACAGAGATGATACCATGATGACTCGAAACATGAAAATCTTGTCTGAAAAGATCAGTGGCCACTTTGCTATAGGCCCTGGTTAATGTTTTCATCAATCTAAGGTGCAATTTCTAAATTTGTAAGAGTAGGTTTTAAAAAAAAAAAAGTGCTTCTTATCTTTGTTAACATTGCATTTTTTCTCGATGTACTTAAAAGGCATTTCTCTCTGATTACTCATGTTTCTGTTGTGAGCATGTAGAAACAATGACGCTTATGCATGGCTAGTTACCTTTCTAAGATTGTGACACCAGGCTTACCTTTTAAAGTTTAGTATAGAGACGATTTTAACGGAAATAACTACTGTGGACTATCGGCGAATGATCTCTTTGTGATTTAAGCAGTGGCTGGATTGGAACTTTTAATATGCTAATGTGGAACATTAATTACCTTTATGAAGGTGGTATATTAAAAATAAGCACACTAACCCCTCTGAAGTTGTTTTACCTACTTTAAAAAATGTTAATGGATTGCACCTCTGTAAACTATCCCTCCAATGTGTATGATATATTTGAAAAGGCTTCCATTAATATAATAGCTCTGCTTGCAGCCTTCCAATCTATGTCGGTTTACCTGTAGTGTTTTTTAAAGTGCGGTCAGAAGCCACTCTACAATGTATCCTTTCGAAGTGTAGTGATATATTTGTGTTTTTATTTCAAGTAAGTCATTTTAACCAAATGTTCATTTGTATTCATTTATAAGACGTACCTATATCAAAGGAATTTAAAAAAAAGCAATCAGTATTATTGGACCAAATTTGGTGTTTGTTTTAACCTTAACTCTTCTTTCGGTTATTTCTAATGCTACAAGAATGCTGTAAAGTGTCTTTTAAAATGATGTAGCCTGACAAGACTTTTTTGTCAGTGTATAAAAACTAGGTAGTATTGTGCACTGATTTGACCATTGTGAAATCTTTTCTCAGTGTAAGTGCATTTCTAATAAAATTTATTGAGTGAAACAATCTTTGTACAATGACTAGTCATGCATCATCCGTAATTTTACAAGTTCTTGTAGTAGGTGGGGGGGTATTACTAGGGTTCTCTGTGGCATGATTATGCATTCTGTAGTATTATTTAATTAATTTGGGGTTTTGCTTCTTTTTTTACACTTAGATTATCTTACTGTTTCAACATGCAGTATTACAAATATTCAGCAAAAGTATTAATGGGCTTCTTTAAATTCTATATTATAGTGTTTCGGTTCTGTGTCTTAACAGTTTGTGATGATTTTTAAAACTGTCTTTTAAACTTATGTAATGATGTTGATGTTTTTGGCTTATTTTCCCCCCCTGGTATTAGAGTTTGTATTTTCATAAAGAGTGCTTTGTAGCAGGCATTACAATTAATCTGTTTTGTACATAAATGTGCCAACAGCTTGATGGTGGCGTTTTTGAAATGTAGAACAAAGTGCTTGCAAAATGTAATAAATACACTTGTGTACTTTGTGTACTTATTATTAGTTTCTGCAGTGTTTTTTTGTTTTGTTTTTTTTTCTTTCTTGTTTCGTTTATTCCTCTTTCTTATATGTGTGCCTCCTCTCCAGGGCCGTAGACGCTGTTTCTTTCAGATGCTTCTTGCCTCCTCAGCTGAGCTGACCTAACACTTCAAAACTCAGTGAAAATTCTGTGCGTGTACCATAGCTCGGGAACGCGGGGGGAGTGGTGAGAAGGGGCAGTGGAGACTGCAGAGGTCGTTTCGTTTAGCAAATGATCACAGCTCCCAGTTTCTGCTGTTTCCTTGCCTAATGTTTATTGTTTTGTGTTTTCTTTAGTGCTTCATAAACTAACAGAGAAACAAAAAAGACTCATGCAGTTCAGAAAGAAAAATGATTTCTTGGTACTGGCTTCAAAATATCAAGGTGAGAGCAATGAAATGAAAAAAAAATTTTTTTTCCAGACTTTTTGTTTGTTTTGGTTGTAATTCCTTCTGGCCAATCCAGAAGCAATGGCAATTTTAAAATAATGAAATAGTTATCTAAAAAAACTTTAATTTTTATAAGGCCTTTATAAGGCCTAAGGAATTATATTAGTCTTCAGTTATTTTCGTATTATTATAAATGATGACTTGGAAATTTCCTAGACTTAGGTTACTAACATCTACAATAATTATAAGTAGCTCTGGGGAAAATGTAATGTTTTAAAAAGTCACTTTGAAGGCAATAAAAAGAATGTTCCCCTATACAAATCTTATGAAATGATCATTCTTTCCAGTGTTTATGAAATTCTTAGCATAGCAACAAGATAACAAAGCATGATGTGCTAAAGAATATCAGCATGAACAAAAATTTCAGAATATGTGCTTTTCAAAAATTGATCATTATAAAATAATGATAATCTTTGAAAACTTAAAAGTCTGTTTCTCTTTGTAAAAATATACATTTGTTTTTAAAGCAAGTAATTTCCTTTGGGGAACTCTTTTTCCCCTAGCTTTATTGGGATATAATTGACATATAATCCTCTTGAGAATTGTAAAGCTAATGTTGAAACTAAAGAAATTACTCGTTTTGAGAATAAACATGTCTTGGCCAGCTGTGACTTGGGGGTAGTCAGTTAACTTCATGTTAGAACATTAGGTATAGCAGATTCTAATTTAGTCACTCAAAGATCAAGAAAACTTGACTTTTTGTTTCATTTATTTTATTTTTTCCTTTTAGACAAAACGCAATCATTTTAAAGTATATTTCATTTAAGTTACCTGATGGCTGAAATATGCTGAACATGTTAAAATCTGAATTAAATTGTCATACCTTGAAGAAACATTCTATTGCGTTTTCTGCAAGGTTTTTAGATGACAGGTCGTTTGAAGTCAGTGGAGGCAAGTCTGTATAAAAGGCTGCTAGCTCAAATGTAAACATCTTTCTCCTGGCTTAAATAAGCCCGGGACCTTGAGTTTCTTCTCTCAAAAGTGAATTTTGCCTGTTTGATCATTTTAAGTTCTTTTGCTCTTTTCCATAAAAATCCATCATGCTTGGAAACTGAAAAGAACTTAGAAAATGAAGTAAATTCTATTATTTAACTCATTAATAAATGAATTAATGAAATAAATAAAATGTTAAATGAAATAGAAATATTCTTGACTACTTCTAACCTGTGGAAACTCTTATAAGTGGAAATAGCAAACAAAACAGAACATTTGGTTGTTTATTTGAACAAACACTGGGGGAATGAAAACTAGGAAAGAGAAGAGATCCCAGTAATTCTGCTATTATTCTGTCAATAAGAAGGAGAAAGAAAAGAGCATGTTATGGGAAGATATATATTGCATGGGGGGATAATTTTAAAAAGAAAGTCACAAATATAAAAATCAAAAATTACACCAAGAAATAAGAGGGTATGAAATGAAAAAAAAAAGTGTAAAAAGAATTGAGACCACAGGTATTACCTCTTACCTTCTACTCAAGGTTCTTGAGCAAACACTCAACCCCCAAGTCTGCAGAATAGAACACTCTTGCAGCCCCTAAAAGTTGGGGACAGGGCAGTAGAGGAGCTGATGTCACTTGGTTGCGTAGCATTGCTGCCGGTGAGAAAATGGGGACATTTTTTGACTTGTACAGAGGTGGTGCACTCTATTTGCTTTTTTCAATTTGTTTGAGTGACTGTTTTTGTCTCTTGGGGGCACCTTGATGGGAATGTGACTTCCCACCACAGTTTCAGCTCCATGAGTCAGCCCCTTTGAACCACATCATGTAGCTCGAAAGGAGCCATGATCAAAGGAACACACTGAAAGATGGAGCGGAGGTGCTGCTTTGTGTGTTATTTAGGATACTGATGAAGTGTATATAGACTCCAGATTTGTTTCTTTTGTTTCGTTTTGTTTTGTTTTGTTTTGTTTGGTATGTCCAGAAGGTACTGAGACTTTTTTCTTAAAGAGAGTTACACAAGTTATCATAAATAAATTAACACTCCCTTTTTAACTGATTCACTTGTTAGTGGACATGCCAGTGGAGTTTCACCCATATGATCTGATAAAAATACACAAGACATAGTTTTGCGCTTTCTAATAAATGAGCATTTAAAATTGGCAAATTTCTTGTTTTTTGGATCTCTTCTTTTTTATCTCTGGCATCGGGTAATCTCTGAATGAAATCTATTAATCTGCCCTTGAAATTTTATCTAGCGTATATAGAATCTAATCACTGTATTGAGAAAGATAGGACGCCAACCTAGCCCTCCCATATATAAAGGGAGAGGGTTTCCAGAAACAAGAAATGGATTTTAAGGATCCTGACATCATTTAAAGGAAGGGGCGAATAGCTCAGCAGATTAACACAAGCTGGGGGCAGCACCTCCTCCCCAGCTTGCCTTTCACCTCCACCCTGAATGACGCGGCAACACAATACCAAGTTCTCCAGCCTCTGAGGTTATAAACTACGTTTGCTTCTCTCTGTGTATGAGATCTTCACAATGACTGCTGTGTTCATCATCTTTCTTACTACTTTATTTCTGAGGAGGACAGGATCAGGTCTTAGAGAGAAAATGCAACATCCAGAGTGAGAATTGAGTGCTCTTGGCTTGTGAATGAAGCTTACAAGACAATAATTTTCCTGAATGACACCTTCATGGTTTCAAAATAATTATACTTTCCCAGCCACCTAGAGTGTACCTAGTAAGAAGTACCCATAGTATATTAGAGATAACGTAATAAATAGAAATGATGTAAAAATCACATTTTGAACATACTGTATAGTGATGGTGTTTATACAAGTCAACGCAATTAATTTTTTCCCCTGATGTCTTAATTTCCACTACCCTAATATTCAAGAGCCATCAAGTACCTTCTACATTTGCATGAACAGGATAGCTGTTGATTTATATAATATGTATAAACTGAATACTTTAAGTAGCAAGGAAAAGAGGATTCTGCTAAGCCAAGTGGAGACTTCAGATAGTGATGCAAACACCCTGTAACCAAATCAGTTACAGAGGATGGTACCTGTGTCTCTCCTCCAATGGATTGCCCCCCCAGCCCCACGGCAACCGCTCAATCTCTAAAACTCATAATTTCCAATAACTACCAACCTGTATAATCCACATTGTATGCATTCCATTTCTAACTCCCGTTTGCTACCTTTCCAGCTTATTTACTCCTCTTGACCATATGTCTTCAGCTCCTCCAGTAACTAGCTGATGTTGCACGGTCCATCATTTTACTGTACCCACTCCCTTGTGGATTCTCAGCACCTCTGACCCTCTCTCTTCCTTAAGCTCACAGGTAAAATGCCAGCCCTGATTTGATTCCTCTTCTGTCCACATCAGAACCTACATAACTAGACACGAACTGGAGAAAAACACATGCCCAGACCCACCGACTTCACCTAAGCCTAGGTGAGCCCTAGGAGCTGTCCATAAATTGACTCCATTTTTCTAGAACAGGAGTTGGCAACTGTTAGTGAAAGACCACACAGTGAATGTTTTAGGTTTTATGGTCTATGAGCTTTCTCTGGGATCTTCTTAACTGCCATCATACTGCTAGAACAACAATTGAAATATGTCAACAAATGGGCACAGCCGTGTTCCAATAAAACTTTGTTTACAAACACTAATGGTGGCCCAGGTTTAGCCTGAGGCTCACGGTCGCTGACGCCTGCCCTAGAGCGTTCGCCATTTTACATCCTCGGGATGGTTACTATAGGATAGTTTTCTCTTATCAAACTTCCAGTACTTTCCATTCACCTAGAAATCGCCTCCTCTTTCAGGGAGAAATGAGAAACAATCAGAAGAACATCTCCATGATTTCCCACCACTAATCTCTTAATCTCTCTGTATCAATATCTGCTTTTTCTCTTCTTAATTTGGATGAATTACTCATGTTTCTCAGGCCAGACACACTTGATATATTCCAGATCCCATCTCCTCTCACCTCCTCGAGGGTGGGTATCACTCTAGCAAGTCTTCTCTCTCTCCAATCTCTCCAGAATCATCAATGTTTCACTCTCTAATGGCTTATTCCCATCCTAAAACAAGGAAACAACAATAACAACAAAAACCAAACACATACTCTGTCGTGACTCCTCATCTGTCTACCCCCAGCCTGTTTCTCTGTTCTCCTGCACAGCTTTTGTCTTTGGAAGACACGTATAATCACCTCCAATTACTCTCCTATTTTATCGCAAACCCCTTACCATCGGTCCCTTGTACTCAACGCTCCATGGAAATTAGTCTTATCGGGGAACAAATGCCCTCCAGATTGCTAAACCCAATGCTTGGTTTTTAAATATTCATTCATTTTTTCATGGAATATTTTTTGAGACTCCACTACTGTCAGTTACCATTTAAGGCACTAGAATATAGCAATGAACAAGATGTAAAAAATCTTTACCCTTTTGTGGCTTCACACCTGATGCAGGGAGACAGATATTAATAAAATAAATGCATAGGCTATAAAGCATTTTTGAGATGAGAAATGCTAGGGAGAATAATAAATCATGTAAGATACTCAGGAAATGTTGTAGGGTTGGACTGGGGTGGAGAATCTTCAGAAGTCTTACTGAGAAGGTCATGTTTGCATGACAGATCAAACTCTGCTGACTCACCTGTTACACAGCAGCAGACCTTGGCTTGGGCCAAGCCATAGTTACACCCTGTAAACCAGGCTTGGAATAGTCAGATTCCTTCAGGTAAAAAGCATTCGCAGATGTTCAGCCTAACTTTGGAATCTTCTTTTGTCTCTAGAATTTGTCTTCTTAGTCCTCCTTGCTTCCACAGAACTCTGCTTCCAATATTTAAATAATTATTTTAACTGTGTTGTTGTTAGGGATATTTCCAGCATCAACATTGGTCTGCTATAAACTACTTCATTTTCACTTGAAGAAAAATTATTTTGGAAGAGGTCCACATGTAGGTAAATTTTTTAAATGATGTGTTTTCTGTCCTTAAATTCTTTAAAGTTAAATTTTCTCTTCAATGCAAAACAGTATAGTTTGATATTTGTTATATATATGCAATAAAATATGTATAATAGATATAAGGCAACAGTAGTGCTAACCACAGGAAGGTGTGCAAATGGGATAATACTCTTTTAAGATTTGTAAAGCTCTTATAATATGTATATGATGTCGTATAAGATTAACTCAAGATGGAATGTAATACATTAAGTATACATATTGTAATTAGCAGGGCAACTTAAAAAATACAGATAGCTAAAAAGTCCGTATAAATGTAGAAGGAATTACTAAAAATACTAAGCTTATACAGAAAGAAAGAAGGAATATAAGACCAGAGAACCTAAAGGATGAATAGGAACCACATTGTAAGATGGTAGACTTAAATCCAAGCAGATTGATAATTACATTAAAAGTAAATGGATTCTCTACAGTCTCTAACAAAAAAGCAGAGACTGTTCTACTGATGAACAGGAAAGCCCAATTTTATCCTCTTTCCAAGAGATATACATTAACCTAAAGAAAAATGCAGGTTAATAGTGAAAATGGGGAAAGTTATACAATGCAGGCACAAATCATAAGAAAGCTGATTCTACTAATTAATATCAGAAAAACAGACTTAAAATGAAACAGCATTACCAGAGACACAAGCAAATATTTCATGATGTGAAAAGTCATTTTTTAAGAATACAAAAACCCTAAATGTGTATGCATCTGATAACAGAGCTTCATGTATGTGAAACAGGATTTATAGAACTAAAGAGAATAATAGACAAGTTCACAAACAGATGACACCCCATTCTCAACAGTCGATAGAGAAGGTAGCAAAGAAGTCACTGAGCCTATGGAAGATTACAGTACTATCAACCAAACTGATTTAACTAACATTTATAAAGCATGACCCTAAACTATCACGTGATACAGATTCTTTTCAAGTGCTCGTGGAACATTCTCCTAGATAGACTATACGCTGGAAACAAGTTACAGATGTATTCCTCACTAATTCTGTTCAACATTATACTTAATAGAGTCCTGGTCTGTTTCAATATTTCAAGAAGAAGAAATAACAGACATCAGAAAGGAAGAAATAAAACATCTTTACTCTTACGTGACATGATATTTACAAAGAAGATCTTCAGAAGTCTACAAAAAAAGCTCAACTACAACCAATAAGTGAGTTTATCAAGGTCATAGGATACAAGGCTAATATTCAATTATCAGTTATATTTCTATATACTTACTACAAACATTGGAAATGAAATTTAAATAATACCATGGCATCATAAAGTACTTAGGAATACATTTAATAAAAAATATGTACTTCTATAATAAAAGCTATAAAACATTGCAGGAAGAAATTTAAGAAGATCTAAATAAATGAAAGGATGTACCATGTTTGGGAACAAGAGGACTCAGTGTTCAAATTCTTATCATGTTTTTGAGCAGAAATTTAAAACCAATTCTAAAATTAATATAGAAATGCAATTGATTTATAATTACCAATACACTAGGAACAGAAAATGAAGTTGGAGCACTTACACCACTTGATTTCAAGATTCATTTGAAAGCTCTCAAAATAAAAATTAATTTTGGAGTAACAGTGGACAAATAGCCCAATGGACAGGATTTGGGATCTTATAGTAAATTTATATACATATATGGTCAAGAGATTGTTGACAAAGTGTCAAAGTAACCCAATGGGAAAAACCATGCATGAAAATTAATTTGAAGTGGATCATAGACCTAATTATAAAAGCTACTATTATAAAGCTTCTAGAAGAAAACACAAAAGAATATCTTCCTGACTTTTGGATAGGCAAAGTTTTTTAGACAGGTGAAAGCCCAAACTATATAAAAGGGGCCATTAATGTATTATATTAGACTCACCAAAATTTAATACCTTAGTTTATCAAAATATGAGGAAATGAAAACAAAGATACGAACTGGGGGAAAGTACACATTCTGCATGTATTTGATAAAAGGCAAAGAAAATGTATTCAGAATGTATAAAGAACTTCTACAAATAAATAAGGAAAGGAAAATCCAATAAAATTGGGCAAAGAACTAGAACAGGAACTTGACAAAGAAGATGTACAGATGGCCAATAGGCACCTGAAAAGATGCTCGATATCATTAAACATCAGGGGAATTCAAATTATATCCAAAATTGCACACTACTTTACACTCATTAGAATCGCTAAAATAAAAATGTTTTTCAACACTATGTTTCGAAAATGGAGATGTAGTAAATGCATCTGCAGTTCTCATAGATTACTCGCAATTCCTTATGAAGTTATACATCTGCCTAGACTATGAACAGTCCACTCCTGGATGTTATTCAAGAGAAATGAACTCATGCGTCCACAAAAAGACTTGTACAAGAACGTCTGGAGCATATTTATGGATTGAGAGAGAGGAAAAAAAACCTGACTGTTGTCATCTTGGAGGTAGCTGGCCTGGCTACTAGAGAGTTTCACCAGATGAACGTAAACAATTTCAAAGAACAGAAAATCAAAACCAGTCAATCAATGACCCTGAAGGAACAAAACAAAACCAAGACCATTGCAGAATTGTGTGGGCGCAATACAAAACAAAAACTGTCCAAACCAACCTCACAAAAAGTCTCCTTCTCTCTCTCATTGCTAATGTAAATGACGGCTGCTTCTTTACCACCTGATCTCTAAGGTCACCGTGTCCTTCCTGCCTTTTAGATAAAAATTATTAAGATGCTCAATCATAGAACTGTCCTCACTTCCCGACAGCCTCCAACCCAGAGGATGCATCTTTGAACACTGCACTGAATCTCCCAAACCAAATGCAAATCTTTCTGCAAGCCTGCTGTCGCTGTGTCGTTCTCTATTCCTGCTTAACAAATTATCCCACATGTAGGGGCTTAAAGCAACATTAACTATGGTCTGTGGGTCAGTAATCCAGGCACAGCTTACCTAGCCATCTAGCTTGTCTGACTTTGGATCCTCTCAGGAGACCACACTCATCTCAAGGCTCGCCTGGGATGGACCTCCTGATCCTTCCCAGCTTTCTCTCTCATTCACAGCGTTGTTGGAGGAGTCACTTCTTTGTGGGCTGTGCTCTGACACCTCGCTTCCTTCCCAAGTGGTTGAGGGAACTTCCTGAGGTGGTGAAAGTACTCAGGATCTTTACTGGGATGGAGGTTGTACGGGTGCACATGTTCATCCAACCTGATGAACCTATGCATTTCAGTCTACGAACTTCATTTCATCTACATGATGCAGAACGATTTCCTTCTGTTAAAAATCAAATTCAGCCAAATGAAAGGTACAAGAAGAGACATGCAGACTTTCGAGGACATCTCTCTGGGTTCGTATCTTGTTTCTGCCCTTGTGATCTTGGAGAAGGTGTTCATCTCTTTTTGTCCCAGTGTCCAGATCTGTGAACCTGAAATTGGAATAAAGTAGTACCTACTTCAAAAAGTTTTGCAAAATAATTAGCGTGAAGCAGCTGACAGATGATGAGATCATCGTATTACTCTGTCTTAAACAGGTAACTGTGTCACTATAATCATTGCATTTGGGGGTTGAAAAGGACAGTAGAGATCATTTTTTAAATTTCTCATTTATAAATAAATAAACTCAGAGAGATTAAATGACTTCCAAAGAATATACAATAATTTATTAAACAACCGTGTGTTATATCTCGGGTTTTCTGTCATGATTCATGTGAGTTGAGTAGCTGAAGTGGGTAACATCACACTACCCTTTTCTTTGTTTCTGTGACGTCTACGGGACCTTGGGCTGAGTGTTTCACAGTGAATATGTAGCCCTCTGTAAAGAAAATTAAAGGAACAATATAACTAAATATATTAAACGGATGACAGCTTGTTTCTTATTATAACTCTTTCCCGGATATCTGCCCAAATGACTATTTTAGCAATTTACCATTTTCCCATCTTGTTCCTGAAAAAAAGGGGAATTTATGTGTTTATAATTTATAATCTTATGCTAAAAGGCAAAATAGTTGACATTCTGTAGCAGTCTTTTTGTAAAATCAGTGTTTAAAAATTAGTCATATTTGAAATGGCAGTTATTTTGCATAAAAAATAGGATATCAGTTTTTGAAGGAAAGAATGCCTTCATCATGTGGTCCTTTCAACATAATATTTCATGAAGTTTATAAATGATTACAAGCAATGGTGGTTGATCAATCTACATGTGATTGCATATACCAAATGTTATCTCTTTATTTTTGTTTTGCATAAATCATATCTTGTATTTTAGCCCTTAGTTTCAAAAACATCACAGAGGCATTAGGAAAGTCCCATGTCTTGGATTGAAAACCCTTGTGTGCTTAGTGGTCTCATAATTTCAGATTTTTCATGATAAAGAAACAGCTTAAACCTCAAAACAAAGATTTCCAGTGATGAGTGCATTAAAATATAATGATGAGTTAGCATATAAGTTGATGTCAGTGTAAGATACTTTTAAATGAAAGCTTTTTTTTTTTTATAAATCTATTTATTCATTTATTTTATTTATTGGCTGCGTTGGGTCTTCGTTGCTGTGCACGGGCTTTCTCTAGCTGAGGCGAGCAGGGGCTACTCTTCCTTGTGGTGCACGGGGTCCTCACTGTAGTGGCTTCTCTTGTTGCAGAGCATGGGCTCTAGGTGCATGGGCTTCAGTAGTTGTGGCAAGCAGGCTCAGGTGTTGTGGCTTGTGGGCTCTAGAGGGCAGGTTCAGTAGTTGCGGCGCACGGGCTCAAAAGAGTTGTGGCTCAGGGGCTCTAGAGCACAGGCTCAGTAGTTGTGGCTCACGGGCTTAGTTGCTCCGCGGCATGTGGAATCTTCCCAGAGCAGGGCTCGAACCCGTGTCCCCTGCATTGGTAGGCAGATTCTCAACCACTGCGCCACCTAGGAAGTCCTCTGAAAGCTTATTTTTTAAGTTTTTTTTATTCTTCACAATTTAAGATGGCAGTATAGAATCACTGTCAGAACCCAAGGTCAGTAGTTCTGTGAATATCCTGTACTTTGAAATAAACCTATGCTCACCCCTGGTCATTTTATAACAGTGGCTTAACCTCTGGGCTCAATAACATATGAGGGTTTCTGTATTGCCATCAAATCTATCACTTTTAGAACTCTTTTCAATTTAAAGGTACTTAGACACTTTTCATCACTTTTCTGTGGAATAATTATTTTGCAGAATTTATGCCTGGGAAACTGACATCAGTAGCTTTAAATGACCTGCCTTAGCATAGTTTTGTAACTGATTTGGGGATGCAACCTGAGGTACCAAGTTCATATACCATTTTATTATATTTTATTTTTGTCTCATTATTTTCAATTAAAATGGTGCTTGAGAGAATGCTTACTGTGGCTTGATTTTCTTTAGTGTACTTTATAGCACTTGAAGAATGAGAACCAACTCGAATGTCATGCTGTCAGGGTAAGCTCATCCTCTGATATAAAGTATTGAACCCTGGGACAGTAAAGAAAGTGCCTAAGAAAGTGATTAGGTCTCTGGTTCATAGCAACGGGCACATCTGACTGTGTCTGCTATTTGGTAGAGCTGTGTTTTGGCCAAGAACAATGTGCCATGAGGGAGTATTTGTCTACTACCTTTCTGAAAGTGTGTTAGCGTACCAATTTGCTCTAAAATAGGTTAACAGTCTGCTGATTTAATAAGAGATGTGGGCTATAAAAACTTGTTCGGTTTGTGTACGTTTTGATTTTTGTTTTATAACTTTAGAGAAACATTTCTAACTGGAGGAAGTCGATGACAACTTTCAGCTCTCATCATGTTAATGAAAATCTTTGTGAAGAGCAGGTCTCCTGGTGTAGGCATATATCTAATGTGTGTGTGTGTGTGTGTGTGTGTGTGTGTGTGTGTGTGTATAAAGAGAGAGAGAGAAAGTAAAAATATCAGTGGTTGCCAGTGGGGGAGGGATGACAAGGTGGAGAGCATTTTTAGGGCAGTAAAACTACTCCACGTGACATTAAAAATGACAGATACATATCACTATAAATCTATTCAAACCCACAGAATGTACAACATTGAAAGTGAACCTTAATATGAAGTATAGAGTTTGGGTAATAAAGGACGTGTCAGTGGAGGTCCATCAGTTGTAACAAAAGCACGTCTGGTGGGACTGTTGGTGACGGGGAGACTGTGTGTGTGTTGGGGTGGGGTATATGGGAAACCTCTACCTTCTGCTCAATACTGCTGTGAACCCAAAACTACTCTAAAAAATAAAGACCATTTTTTTAAAGCAAATAGTAAAAAAAAACAAAAAAGTAAACAGTCATCGGCTGATTAAAGAAGTAACTGGAATTTGAAGTACTCCTAAATTAGTGGTGGTTGTACCTTACTTTTTTCCATTCATTACCCTCGGTCTTGGCTCAGGGCAGCCCCACATTTGGAAATGGCATCAGCGTGGACCGAGAGAAAGCTGAGGAGCCCTCCAGCTCTGGCCTGAGGAGCATGAAAGAGATTTCCTAACACTCAGAGAGAGTGGGGGACATATCCTGTTCATTTCTATTTTCTCTGTGTTCTCATGCCCCAGCTCTCTAGCAAGCCTAGGGTGGGGACAGTGACAGCAGTGACAGTGGTGTCCCTTTTTCAGAGTGAAGGAACTGTTGTCTCAAGAGGAAGGTGTGATCATCTATTGCACTTTTAACAATTTCCTGTCCTCCTGCTGCTTGGCCTCAGATGCAGATGCGATGACAGAAGAATGTCAGGCAGAAGACGGTAAAGGAATCCCCAGCTTCTGGCTAGAGGACCAAGGAAGCCCCAGGGAAACTGGTGAGCACTGTGTAGAGAAAGAGAAGCAGGATCTGGGGAAAGTGACCCACGAAGTCGTCACGCGCTTCTAGGCGCATCCCGAGGTGCACACGTGTGGGTCTCACCAGAGAGAGATTTACAATAAATCACCAGAGACTCCAAAACTCACTATGGGACAGACTCGGGTCTCGGCTGGTCCCAGTTCTGTGAGGTTTGGAATGATGCCTGCTTACATTAAAGCTAGAAAGATCTTGAAATACAATATATAAATATAAGCTCACCAAAAATTCATTTTCCATTTATGAAGGATGAAGTTTTTATTTTAGAACTACATTTAGCGACATGAATTTGAAAGGCTGTTGAAACATTATAAATGAACAAATTAACTCAAGAAATTGGATTATACGAGGATTAAACAGGCACCAAATATTTAATGACAGATTGAATGTTCAAGCCTTTTTAAAAACATGAAAATCTTGGTTTTGGCTCTGGGTGATATACGTGCAGCGGCTAAATACTGCACGTCCACGTAAGCATCTTGGCTTGTTTTCTTATCCTAAATAATGTTATGTCAAAACTGCTATATAGTTTAGTTTTGAAAGGATAGAATCCCCTTTAATGAACAGAAAACAACAATGGTGGCTACGTCCGGCTTTATCAAAGTGCATAATCCTAAAATGTTTATCCTCTAGCTACGAGCAAGAGCTGATCTGAAGCCAATTATATTTTAAGAAGATGAACTAAGCCAGAATATCAAAATCGACGGCAATGTTCATTAATGGTGGACAAAAATAGTTATCACACACTCATGTGATAGACTGGACAGCTCATGAAGCTGGCGATAAAACACAAAGTGAGGTATGCAGTAAAATGAGCCTTAAATGAGCAATGAGGACATCAGAGTTCAATCCCTTGCTCACCACTAATTTTAATATGGTGAGAGAAGACATACAAAATATGTACGAAGTGCTGATATGAGGACCGGTTATGGGAGCACTGAGTTTTCTTATCAACGTCTTTATCATCCAAGTTGTAACTCTATCTATCAATGCTTACGTTTACAAGGCACTGCTGAGAGTTTTATTTCCATTTTGGATATGAGAACACAGACTTAGAGATATTAATTTATTCTAGGTCCTATTAAATGATGGTGCTGTATTCAAAACCACGACTGCCTGATCGCAAATTCCTAGTAAGAACTCTGGTGGAAGAGAATCAGTGGAGCGCTGAAGTGCGGGATACAGCCTCAAAGGAAGAAAATATTATGCTCTAGCTCATTTATTCATCTCTCTACACTTTATTTTCTCTTCCGTAAAATAGGAAAATTAATAGTCATTCTTTCGAAAATGAGGTGTAACGGTGAGAAATGTGAATTCAAAACAAACGTAATTCAAAAACAGAATAGCAAATAGATTGCGCTCCATGATGGAGTACACGGCACTGGGATTTTTGTCCTACCCTTAACAACTAGAAAACTAGACAAGACATGAAACAATAGTTTTCCAACACTGGCCCACGGGCAGCAGAGAGCTGTGACCCCTGACATAAAGGAAGCAGGTGAGGCCTCAGCTAACTGTCCGGAAGCCATGACACAGGTTCCGGAAAGCCAAGCAGTAGTTATCTCGGTTGAGGAGACAGGTTGGCGTTTGAGTCAACCCACGTGGCTTCAGTTTGTGAGGCAGCTTATCTGAGAGGAGTGAGCTTCACAAAAGAAAAGCTCCATCCATCCGCAAAAGGATACATGTTAATCTTCCACGACTGACCTGCAAATGTGTACGAGGGCACCACCTGAAGATGGGGAAACACCAGAGAGCAATGGGACAAACACTGCCTGAAGCACATGCAGTACAGACCTTAGAATCATTTGTGTTTCCACCTGCCAAAATAGAAAGACTTTATAATAAACAAGCATTGGATGCAGTCCTCAGACAAGCATTAGCTCCATTGTGGGCATCAATTAGCCCTGGACCAAAGGTTCATTTGAATAGACTCTAAACAAAGCTTAAAAGCAAGGCTGATTCACCAACAGCATATACTAATCTTATCAAGATCATGTAGATAATTCACAAGGATAAACTATATTCCAGGCCATAAAACACACTGCCATAAATTCAGAAGCAGTGAAATCAATCAAACTGTGATCTGTAACCACAGCAAACTGACTTAGGAGTAGATAACATAAAGGTATCGGACAAAGTCTTTCAAAATTTGGAAATAAAATAGCATACTATCATATAACTCATAGGTCAAGGGAAAAAAATCAAAACAGAAATTTGAACATATTTTGAACTGAGTGCAAATGAAATTACAGCATATCAAAACTTGCGGAATTCAGGTGACACAGAGCTTATAGCATTAAATCTTCATATTTGAAGACATGAAGGTCTTAAAGATCTAATCCTCTGTGTTGAGAAACTATAAAGAATAAATCAAAAGGAAGCAATAATGATGCTGCAGAAATCAATGAAGTACAAAACAGAAAAGCAGAGAAAAGTCAATGAGCTCCAAAGTTGGTTCTTTGAGTAAATCAATAAAATTGATAAACATTTATCCAGAAAAACCCAAAAAGAAAAGGGTATAAATTACCACTATCAGGAAAGAAAATTAGGACAATGTGATAGATCCTATAGGCAAAATGATAAAAGGATAGTATTTTTAAAAACTACGTGTCAATAAATTTGATAACCAAGATGAAATGTACAAATTCCTTGAAAGACACAAGTTACTAAAAGGCTACTAAGAAAGCACTTAGGAAGAAATAGGTAACCTAGATAGTCCTATGTCAATTGAGGGAATTAAATTTGTGGTTAAAAACTGTCCCACAAAGAAAATGGGAGACTACAATTGTTTTAAAAAATAAGTAATGCCAATTTTACACTAACATTTTCCCCTTGATAGCAGAGGAGGCCAGCATTGCTCTGATATCACAGCCAATTACAAATGAAACAGAACAAATCAAAAAAGACAAACATCTCTTATGAAATATAGATGAAAAAATACTTAACACAATTTTAGCAAAGTGAATCCAGCAATATATACAAAAGAATAAAACGACCAAGTCTGATTTATCTCAGGAATGCAAGGTTTGTTTCATGCTTGAAAAATCAAACATTTCAATTCACCACATTAACACACACAAAAAGAAACACTTAATCACCTTAATGGATACAGAGCAATCAATTAACAAAATGCAACACCCATTTGTGATCAAAACACTGAGAAATCAAGAATAAAGGGGAACTTTGTCAAGCTGGTAAAGAGGATTTACAAAAAACCCAAAGCAATGATCACACTAAATAGTGAAAGAAAAACGTTTTTCACAAAGATCTGGAAAAGGCAAGGATGTCCTTTATTACCATTTCTTTTCAACATTTTAGTAGAAGTCCCAACAAGTGTACCTTACTTTATTTTTTTAGGGCATTTTTAGGTTCACAGCAAAATTGAGAGGAAAGTACAGAGATTTGATGGGCTTTTTCCTTTGAATTGACATGCCCTGGTTCTGCGGCGGCCATCCAGGAGCTATAAAACTTGGATGTCCATGAGTTAGTTAAGCTGCTGTGTGAAATGTTTTTTACTTTCAGTGAATAACCAACTGTAAAAAAAATCATATTATCTATATATCTCAAAGCATTTCCTGTACAAATGAAAGTTATCAGTTCTTCCTTTAAATACCTTTTTTTCCAAATGTCTGAGAATATTTGAAAAACATAGATAAAATGAATACTGTCACAAGCTTGACCATCTTCAAATGAACCCCTTGCTCAATGTGGTTGGTTATCCAGGCTCAGTAACTGATTGGTTAGTTATTTATCTTCAGATTCATAGCTGGTTATTTTTCCAGATATTTTCTTTTGCATATTTTCACCAGTCTTTCATCCCTATTTTGTTAAATAATGGATACACACACACACACACACACACGTCATTATATTACTACTAGCACTAATGAGTCTAATCCAACACCTTGTCAATATCATGTTCAAAAATATTCACAAATAAAAAATAAACTTCAAGCTACAAGTCTACTTAAGGCTTTCATGTGTAAGCCCTGTGAATTTGCTGTTTTTCCTTATGGTACACGAAGTGTTATTTTCTGATTAGGGTGAAAGTTCATGAGGTAATTCAACTCAGCCTTCAGTTAAAGAAACTAGACTTTTTTTTCCCACAAAATCATAAACACGATGTGAAGGCAGATTGAAACTAAATGGCTGTGGAATCTGTTCTCTGCACAGCTCCTCAAAAGCCCCATCTGTTCCCTTGTCTGAGTGACAGGTCTGCTCCTGCCAGTCCTCTACCCACCAGCAAGAGGGAGACAATGTCTCCAGGTGCACCCGGACACACCTGAGCTCTTGCACCATCCTTTAATGTATTTACTAAAAAGCAAATAGATTAAGTGAAGAAAGAGCATACAGTGGGGAAATGCTCCAATTTCACAGATTTGAAGTAAAAGGAGAGGTAAATCCTACACATCCTTCTAAGATAAGCTGAAATAAATTCTCCTCCACCAAATACTTAATGCCCAGGAGCCCAACTACAGAATTATTATATTAACAGTGATACTGAATGTAGATACCCAAGAATTTGCATTTTCTGTGGTATCTGTCGCTTAACAAATTGTTTTCAATCAAGATTTTACAGGAATTAGAACAGACTCCCAGCACTGCTAGTGAGAATGGTTATATAATCTCAGCTCACTCCATGTCCTGAAGCAAGCAAGCCATCTTCTTCTAAAGATTTCGATTACTTTATCCAAACAAGTCAGCCTGTAAGATTTGATTTCTCTATATGTTAAATGTACACATGAGAACTTTTTGCAAGGTGATTCAATGCCCTCTGCCTAACTGTGCTATATGGGTTTCAAGTCTTAATGAATTCCAGAACATGAAGACTATATATCTTAGTTTAGTTAGATGATTCATTTGAAGCTTCTTGGAACAGGGGCTGTTTTGAATACATCTTTGTATCCCCCCACGGAACCTAGCACAGTGCTTCACAGAGAGCTGGGCTGAATAGAGATTTGCTACATGAATAGATGTTACAATCTCTGTCTGTAGCTACAGTTTCTCAGAGAAAAGGGGAGACCTTGTTTTAGAATTGGGATTGAAAGAGTGATCTCACCCAACGAACTGAAGGATAAATACACCCAAACTGTAGCCCGTTCACAACAGGAAATCACTGCATAGCTAATCTTTAGGAGATTTGTAAGTGTCAAAATTCCCCAGTTCCGTGCCCTTCTTTTCCCCAAAAACTGCCGCCTGCAAATACATAGACTTTGTATAATATTCCTCTGTCGACTGTAAACAGGGGATTTCGGAAGGTGTCACTTGACTGTATGGTTCACAGTTGGGAAAGACAGAAAATCCTTCTCTCTGGCTCTCCTCTCTTCAAAGTCAGGTGTTGAGAGAAAGAGACATAAGGGAAAAGGCAAACTTAGTAAGTAATTCCTTAGTTGTCAGCTGCAGAGTCATAATATCTGCAGTCCAAGGAAACTTAATAACATGTATTCTCCAACATGCCTTCTTCAAAACGCGTGGTCTGGCTTAAGAGACATAACTTGCTCTTGAAATTACTTCCCTATGATGAATTAACTAATCCATACATTGAGTCATTCACAGATTGACTGATTTTACCTTGCACACATGACAACAAGAGACTCTTCTAGCCCTCAAGGCAGTAATAGTTCTGCAGAAGTGTTGAGGGATGCAAAAATACCCCCACAAAATGCAGAAAGGGCTAAATTTACAATAGAGTAAAAACAGGAAAGAAATCATCGGACATCTTCATTTCTCCCATGATGCAGCAGATGGCAAGCACTTCTTAAGAGCTTAAGGGGGTAAGAATATGTTTGAAACGATTCCTTCTCAGACCATGGCAATGTGCATTACACACACACACACACACACACACACACACACGCTGATATTTGTATTAAGACCTCTGCTTAACATATCATAAAACTCATGATTGGAAAAGTAGTCACATCCCATCTCTACTGATTGCTGACCTTCTTACATTTTTATATGTATTATTTCAAATGACATACAATCTCTCATTCACTCTTTCTGTGGATGTAGAAAATGGCTGAACAGAAAGTCTGTCGCAGAGAAAAATTTTAAGAAGGCAGTGTGAGCCTTTTTCAGAGAATTATCGGATACTGACATCTGGTGGCTCTCAGCACCATCTCTACAGAGCACATTCAACAACAATACATTACCTTCCAATTACGTGTGCCCTGTGCCTCCAAGTTCAAGTGCACACCTGGGACACATGGGTATATCTTATCTCAGTGGCCTATTGTGGTCCTTTATATGTCAAACTTCTGCTGATATTTAGACAGAATGAGAAACTGAAGTGAAATGGACATTTTGGGATCAGTTTTACTCCACATTCTGCCTAAAGCTGAAGAAAGCTCCCCCTTTTCCTTTTCTACATTATTTATTGTGTAGGAGAACATCTTCATAAATGGCCTTGCTGCTCCCTGGGTTAGATCTTCTGTTATCTGAAATAAGCCTTTTGTGAGTTAAATTCTTCTGACATTTTTGAGGGCTTCCCATCTCTGCCTGCTTCACCACAACAGTTGATGCTAGAACACGCAAAAGGATGGCCCCGTAATAGTTCTCATTACCTTTTTGCTTTGAGTACTTGGCATTTTTCATACCTTATAGAGTTTGTATTTCTAAGGATGTATATGTATTATGTACGTGGCTATTTTGTCAAATGCATTTTAACTTGATTTCCCTCCCTCGCTGCCTCCCTCCTTGTCTCCCTTCCTTCCTCCCTCCCTCCCTCCCTCACTCCCTTCCTCCCTTCCACTCTCACGCCCTCCCTCCTTTTCTGCACCTTATAATTTCAGTTCAATACCTACTGCTAGCACATTTCTCCAAGCCTTATGTATTTCCCCCCATTGATCAGTATACACAGTAAAAACCTTATTCTGGAAAGCAGATTACATTGGATACTTTCTTGACTTTTTTTCCCCCATCATGGCTTCTCTTCTTGATCCCTCTCCAAAAGCCATCAATTTAATGAGTTTGCAAAGAGCTTCCTAAGCATGGACTTGCTCCTTTGTGGAATTTACATTCATTTTCTCCAAGAGACTGCACAGACAACATTTCTGTGACAGGAAAATGCAAAGTAATCAGCCTGGTGCTCTTATTCATGAGTTCTGCCAAGTTGAGCTGTCAGAGATGTGAGGGGAAAAGAAGAAAACAGAAAAGGAGGACAAAGATAGACTGGAGCTCCCATGGACAGTGCAGAGTACGGTCCCTAGTTTAGTCTGGAATAATCTGTAAGGTTTGGCTCAGATGCTCACCTGGATATGTGAAACGGGCTGACGGGTCTATCAGAGAGCATGCAGCAGGGGGCAAATCTAGAACTGCTAGGGTACCTGGAGCTCCCTTCCTACCCTGTCTTCCCCATCCCCTCCACAAACCCACTCTGCCTCCCCAGCCACCCAGCCACCACACTCAGGCACGTACCTTGATGGCTTGGGATACGGCCAAAAGAGAAGATTATTCCTGAACTGAAGCTCCAAGACAGGACGACTCGGTAGTTTGAGTGAATTGGATTGAGGTTTGCTGGAAACTTCTAAAGGACAGACTGCCAGCAGCCTGTTTGTATATTTTCAACAAATTTTTCCTGAAAATTATCAAAGCCTTTTAGGAGAATATTTCAACTGAATCGTAGGTAGAGATCCCATAGGCTGGAGTACCTTTATACCTATTTCAAAATGTTATATTTTAACTTTTTTTAAAGAAGATTGCTTCTACTATGTTTCTGTGTTGTTAGTGAAACTGTTTTGCTTTTATAGACTTTTTGTAGAATCCAGTGGACGTTAACGGTTTTCTCTGAATGGTTGTTGTTCAGAGTTCCACCCCCAAAGCTTGACAGCGAGCTTTGCTGGGGAAGAGGTCATGGTCCCCTTCTTAACCGTTAACGCAGGTAGTTCTGGAAAGCTAAAACGGTCAAGCACCACCCGCGGAAGCCACATTTCTGTCTCTTTCTCAGTTGAGGATTTCTCAGGAGCGGTGCCTTGAAGGCTGTGGCTTCTCCAGGGCCACCCCAGGCATGTCCTATGGTACGTAAACGGTGCGCAGTGATGGATGGGGTGGGGAGGGGCAGGGCTGTCGTCTCTTCCGTGTTACTTTTCCTTCTCTACCACTCACTCAACCTTCTCTGAGAATCCAGAAATCCGGTGCTGCTGGAACCCAATCCCTCTGATGCTCAACACTCCTGGAGCCCAGAAGGGGCTGGTGTGTGCTCTGCCAGCCCCGCTGAGAGATGCCCCCAGAATGGTTGTCACTGTCATCCACCCACATTCTTCAACTTAGTTCAATGACAACTCATCGGTTTCATCTGGCAGTGAAGTTATTTCAATTTTTAGATGCATTACTTTAAATTTGTGTATTATGATTATCTTCATGTGGGTTAAAAGAGAGAGAAAATCATAACTATACTAAACACACACAACTTCATCATCCAGATTTGTTACAGCAGGATGTGCCATCTTTATCATCTTTAAAAAAAAAACAAAAAAAAAACTGCTTCCTGGAGGAAGTGCTGTGTCTGATGTTAGCCACCAGGTGTGGAACCTAAACGTGCACATTTTTGTGCAGTGTAAACATAGCTTCGTTGTGGATGTTCGCTGCTACTCCAGTATTAATTTACAATATGTTTCATTAATACTTAAACCATTACTTTTAGTTGGAAAATTATATAGAGGATATTTTTAAATTTTCCTAACTATTCTTCTTTAAGAAAAAAAAAATAGTAATAGTGAGACTTCTTTGGTGGTCCAGTGGTAAAGAATCTGCCTCCCGATGCAGGGGACGCGGGTTCAATCATTGTTCGGGGAACTAAGATCCCACATGCTGCAGGGCAACTGAGCCCATGTACCACAACTACTGAGCTTGTGCGCCACAACTGGAAAGAGGCCCTTGCACTGCAGCAAAAGATTCCGCATGCTGCAACTAGGACCCCATGCAGCCAAAAAAATAAAGAAAATAAATAAAAAATGAATAGTAATAGTATTACTATTACTAATAGTAATTAAGGCTATCTCCATGCACTTCCCTTATCAGAATTAACCCTCTCCCCTCTTGCTCTCCTTGGAATTAACTGCTACCATGAAGAGAATAGCATAATTCCTATATATTGTCATATTTTAATAGGTATTTAATACATAATCATGTATTTTAACACAGTGCATAAATTTATACAGTTTGCTTTTTTTCTCTCAAAACTGTTGTAAATGAATAGCCATGTTAATCTATAGCTTTGTGTAATTAACCATAAATATTCTTAACCAGATTGTTATAGAGCTTTAGTTCATCCTACTCACTAGCACATAATCTACCTTAAACCGGTAATCTTCTTTGTGGGAGAGCCTTCTGCAAGACAAATAATTGCTTATTAGGTTTCAGAATGGGTTTCATCTTTAGGTACAAAGGAATTGCAAAGTACTGTTAAGGAATATTGGGTAGAACCTGGTGTAGCTCTTACGGCGAGAGCAAGATGGCATGATATTTGGCATTAAAAGAAAAGCATTGTGATTTTTTTTTATCACACATACATGTTTGTGCTCATTGCAGACAAGACTTCTCAAACGATATAACCATGATATTGTACTCTGTGTTCTCTGTGAAGCAGTGTGTGCTACTTAGCGGAAATTCCCTCTCAGCGACTGCTATTTATTAATTCCAGAGTGTGGTCTACGGTTACTATTTAATAAAGCTTCTCTAATCACTCAATTTGTAAAACGTGAGTCTAGATATAAACTCAAGCAGCCTGACTCCCAAATGCACAGTTATCACGACATCATCTTGTAACATGACACGGGCTCTGCACGATACTATGTGTGTCAGCTCCATGAAGGTCCCAGGTGCCGCTTCTCCCTGTCTTGCTGGGAGCACTTGTGACTTGTTGCTGAGCCACACTCTGGACTCTTGGTGAGTTATATTCTGTGGCACTGGTGTTGAAAGAGCCCATAGCCTCTCGGGCCCCTGAAGGTCATCCAGACCTGATCCCATGGTCACGGCTGCACTAATAGCAGCGAACCCAGCCAGGGACCGTCAGCCTGCATCACTACCAGCACGGGGCGTACTTCTTTCCTAACTTGATTTTTTTTATCTGTGGTAACACACATCAAGAGAGTTTGTTTTCTATTGTTTTTATCATTTTTATTATTTTCTCCCAGAATCTCTCCATGCTTCTATCACAATGGAAGATTGGGGCAGGGGGTTTCTGGTGTTAGATGTGATAGAGAGTGTGGGACTTTCTCACTGGTGTGATTTTGGAGGTGCCGAGGAGGTCTGCTGCTCTAAAAATAGATCCCAATCTATCCACTGATGCCTGAGGTTGCAGCGCGAACGTTCTATGCCTCTGTCTAATCTACTTTAATCCTATTACGGAGAATATTCCATTTACTTCCTGTAAAAAATACCAGAGGGAACAAAAGATTTGGGTCTTTGTTCTGCTTCTGCCACCAAGTCTCTGGGGGAACTTGTAAAAATTTCTCAAGTCCTAATTCCCAGTTTCTTCATAAAAGTGATGGCATTGGGTTGTATTTTAAATTAAATACCTTCTGGCCATACAAATCTTAATATCTATATGAGCAGTCTTCAAGCTGTGGACTAGGGACATTTGAAGGGTTGATGAGACCCTTTCAGGGGTCTGTAAGGTCAAAACAATTTTCATAATAATACCAAGACATTATTTGCCTTTTAAAATTCCCATTCTCTCAGAGGAGTCTCCCAGAGGTAACAAGACATAAACTCACAAGAAACTGAATGTAGATGCAGATCTAAAAATACCGCTCTCTTCTATGAAGCCAGACATTAAAGAGATCTGCTTTTTAAAAATGAACAACGGTATCACTCTTGTCACTTTTTTCCTAACTTGAGAAAGTACAGTTATTTTTCACAAAAGTGTTACTTATGTTAACATGCAATAGTGTATCATTACTCTTTCAAATTAACTGTTAAATAAATCTCAGCTTTAATTTCTAATATGGTAACTAACAATATATTTAACCCACCTAAACAAAAGCTCTTTGGGGTCCCTGATAATTTTTAGGAGTGCAGTGAGGTTCCAAGACCAAAATGTTTGAGAGCTGCTGATTTCTACTATAGTTGGGGAGAATTTATGATTTTCCTCTACATGGGCTTTGATAAAGGAAAGAAAGAGTAGAGATTCTGAGGGCACTGTAACTTAATAACAGGGCTAGGAAAGGGAGAAGTTACAGAAATGAGGATTCCGAAGCATTAAGTAATGAATTCTCTGTAGAGTTACGGATGTGGGACGCCTCTCCTGATCAGTTCAAAACATGAGAGTAAAACTGTCCCTGATGTGAGGTTGGGCTTGCGGGATGGAGGAAAAAACACACCCAGAAAACGAGCTATTTCACATAAAGTCAACTGCAGTATCTGGTACTATGGCCTACTGGTCCATTAATATGCATTTAACATTAGGTATAACAAAATTAGGAAATAAAAACATCTACTTTGTAGCTGTGTATAAAGGAATTGTACAGCATTCCCTTGTAGCAATATTCTCCCCAGCAGCCTCATTAAGTGTTGGATCGAAATGCTGAAAATACATGGCACTTTCAAATGATATTTCTTCATTTATGAAAAGTGTCTTCTAATCTATGCTATCGTGTAAGATACCACACTGTGTAAGAAGGATCACTTATTTTAGCTATGGATCAAAATTGGTAGCAGTTATTTGCTTCTTTCTAAAGTATTGCAGAATGTAGAAAACATGTAGGACAGTCACATTGCCTACCTTGGTGTAATTGGAGTGGCAGCAGGAAAGAAGAGGGAAAATGGGACAGAAACAATATTGAAAAGATAGATGCATGCATTTCTCCAAAATCATGAGATACAACACATAGATTGAAGGACTCCACACAGTTGGTAGAATAAAAACAACAACAAAAAAAACCCCACATCTAGGTATATAGCCAAACTGCTGAAAACCCAAAAACAAAGAGAAAACTTTAAAACCAACCAGGATTGGGGTGAAGACACATAATAAAGGACCAACAGTAAGACTTCCAGCTGCCTTTGCACTAAAACAATGGAAACCAGGATACAAAAGTTTACTAGTCTTAGAAAACAGGTCAACCTAGAATTTTAACTCAGCAACATACTTTTCAAAAATGAGAGCAAAATGAAGATTATTTTTCTAGATAGCCACAAGCTGAGAGGATTTGTTTCCATTAGAACTGCACTGTATGAAACATCAAATGATTCAGGTAGAACTTAAATGATTCCAAGTAGAAGTACAAAACAACAGGCAGGACTAAAGAATTCTGAAAATATGTGGGAAAATATGAAAAAAAAATAGTAACCACTTAAAGAAACAATAATTGCTATGTTTAAAACTATGCTTGTGGTTCTACAAGATATAGAGCTAACTATAAAACAACAATAAAAGAAAAGGCAGGGGAGTAAATATAGTTAAATTGTGGTAAGATTTTGTATTTTATGGAAAGTGATAAAATTCTAATTTAAGGTACTCATAAGTCATGGATGCATAATCACTAAAATAATAATATAAAAGTTATAATAAAAGATCTAAAAGAACATATGAAATGAAATAGCAAAACACAGAACAAAACAAACAAAAAAACCAACTTGACTAATCCAAGAGAAAGCAAGAAAAGGGAATTAAAGAACAAAGAATGGATGAAACAAATAGAGAACAAAGAGGAAGATGGTTGGTTAAATCCAGCCACATCAGTAATGAAACTGAATATACATAGAGTAGATGCTAAATAAAAGAATACATTTTTCAGGCTGGATTAAAAAATAAAAGAACAGCAAGATACAGCTATATACTATTTTTGAAGACATACAGATAAATCAAAAGCAAAATAATCAAACAAAATATGCTACGGAAACCTAAACAAAAGAGGGCTGTCATGACTGTTTACATATCAGACAAAGTAGATTTTAAGGCAAAGAGTTTTACTTGGGGAAAAATAAGGATGTTTTATAATAGTAAAATGATTGATTCACTAGCAGGACATAGCAACCTGAACTGTTCCTGCACCTAATAACAGCTTCAGTTCTCAGATTTAAATGCTAAAATTAGTTACTCTGCTGTCAGTGATAGAAACGGCTTAGTTAAATGGGATACCAGTAAACATTGCTTGGACAATTTGCCTGATTTTCATCCACAGAAGCCAGTGTTATTTAATTGTACTTATTTTGCTTTTTAAATGCATGGCCGACTTAGAGAGCTGGAGCTCAAGGTGCCATCACTAAGGGTGACAGTATTTCCTATTTAGATGCTTAATTTCTGTCAGAACTAATAAGTCATAATTGGTGATAAGATAAAAATATACACTTCTGTAATAAAAGGTGTGCTCCTCAAACATGTCAGGCAAGCAAATGTGTTATTTGGTAAATGGTTTATTTCCTTATCAAAAATCTGCCAGATGTGAGTATCACAGATCTCGTGAAGAATTCATAAGATCACACCCATCATCACTAAGTAATCACTTGTATAATACATTTAAGCTTCTTTCTGTCAAATTTGCTAGCCAGATTACGCATGTGTCTTTATTTTTTTAACTTTTTATTTTATATTGGGGCATAGTTGATTAACAATGTTGTGATAGTTTCACAGTGATTCAGTTATACATATACGTGTCTATTCTTTTTCTAATTCTTTTCTCATTTAGGCTGTTAAAAGATATTGAGCAGAGTTCCCTGTGCGTGCGTCTGTTTAGAGACACAAAGTTTTTTGTTGTTTTTTTTTTGCTGTGCACTAGCCTTCTTCGGTTGCGCTGAGTGGGGGCTACTCTTCGTTGTGGTGCACGGGCTCCTCATTGCCGCGGCTTCTCTTGTTGCGGAGCACGGGCTCTAGGCGCGTGGGCTTCAGTAGTTGCAGCACATGGGCTCAATAGTTGTGGCTCATGGGCTCTAAAGCGCAGGTTCAATAGTTGTGGCACACGGGCTTTGTTGCTCCGTGGCATGTGGGATCTTCCTGCAGCAGGGATGGAACCCGTGTCCCCTATATTGGCAGGCGGATTCTTAACCACTGTGCCACCTAGGAAGCCCCTAGAGACACAAAGTTTATAAAAAATGGTGGAATGTCTCAGTTGTGCTTTTAACTTCTGAAACCTACAGTTTTCCCGCATACCTGGGGTACAAAGACAGCCCAAATGCTTTAATAACGCTCAGGCACAGAAATCAAAACAAACATCTTTTCCAGAACAATCTCATGCATGCAGTGAAGGCAAAAGCCAGGTTTCAAAGGAGGAGGAAGCAGACAGTGGCAACACTGAGGAAGCACACTTGGCTCCAGACTCATCTGGAACCTTGGCAACAGTGCCTTCCTTACACATCTCTGTAGATATTCTTGGAGTCTGGGATCAATCTATCCTTTTCTTTCTTGAATTTACCTACCACAAAATGTCTTCGAATGCCAGCTTCAACTTCCTTTTCTTACATCTTGAAATCTGCCTTTGGAAGCCAACTGAACTCTTCACTCGTAAAAGTCATGGTCTCCTACTTTGAAATGCAGTGGCAAGTCCGTCCTCCTTGACTCTATAAACTTGCCTGTTTTGTCCAACTTCGTGTCACCATTCCTCCTGTGGTCCACCGTGATACACCAAATACACTATGATATACCAAATACACCATGATACACCAAATCACAGCAAACCCTACACAGCTTGTCTGACATTTTCCTTCTTCCCCTTAATGTCTAAATACGGACATTTCAACAGTACTATTCTTCCTTCAGTACTGTTACGGGCTGAAAGCTTTTATGCCCCAAACTTCGTATGTTGAAATCTAATCCTTAATGTGTTGGTATTTGGAGGTGGGGCCTTTGGGAGGTAATTCCTTCATGAGGGTGGAGCCTTATACAGATCGACCAGAGAGCCAGCTCACTGCTTCTCCACCAGCTGAAGATGGTCCTCTGCAAACCAGGAAGTGGGCTCTCACCAGACACCGGATCTGCCCGCACCTCGATCTTGGATTTCCTAGCATCCAGAATTGTGAAAAATAAACGTATGTTGTGTTGTTAAGCCACCCAGTCTTTTTTTTTTTCTTTCTTTCTCTCTTTTTTGACCAGGAATGTCATTTTAGTTGCTACAGTTACCCCTGGGATGGGGAGGGCGAAGGAGAAGGAGCAGGGTGTGGGTTCTGTCCAGAGGGTTCTGGGAACGCCAGGTGCTGAAGGTGCAGCCCCGGGGCCGCTGTGAGGCGGCGCTGCCGAGCAGGCCTGTCCGGGATGCGGATGCGCAGGCCCGTCCGACACGCGGATGCGCAGGCCCGTCCGACACCTGCGGGCCCAGCGGTCCCGGGTCTGCAGGACCAGCCCTCCGCTGGGCCGCCGGGCCCGGGAAGCCCCTTCCTTGGGCCTCGGAGGGGGTTTGCTCCGTCCAGGCAGCCCAGCTCATCCGTGTGAGGGGCAGCGCGGCCGCCACAGCCTGGGGACGGGTCCAGGGCAGCCAGCCAGCCCGGCCCCAGGTCGGCCCAGGTCGGCCCAGGTCAGCGCCCAGCCCCGCCCCGCGCTGTGGGCCCCTGGCCGCCCCCGGAGGAGGATCGACGGCGGGGACGCGTCCGCGGAGCCGGCCCGGCTCTGCAGGGAGGCCCTTCGCCGTCCCCCGCCCCGGGGCGGCCCGCGGCTCCGGCCAGGTCCCCGCAGCCTCTGCCCCGCACCTGTCCCGCGCAGGTGGCCTTCAGGCCTGGAGGACGAGGGGCCCCCTGCAGCGGTGACTCGCCTCCGGGGCCCCGGGGGGCGGCGTCGTCGGAGCCGCGCGGGCGGGGTGGGCGGCGGGGAGCCGGGCCCGCGGCGGCCCAGGGCTGCAGGTGCGCCCGGCACGTGCAGGGGAGCCGCCCGCCCCGCGGAAGACCCACCGGGACCTTCGAGCGACCTCCCGCCGGCAGCGCCTCCGCCGCTCACAGTGCAGGTGCGTGTTCCGTGTGAGCGTGGAGCACGTGCCCGCACGCGCGTAGGTCAGCCTTCCGGACGCCGATGTATTTGAGCACAATATATGAGATATTATATATATACTTAGAGTATGTGCATACCGCATATAAACATTATTACACATACCTTTTATGTAATATTCAATATAGTGATACATTATATAATAATATAAATATATACACACGTAACATTTTAATATGTAATCACGTAGATACATACTACATAATGATCAATAACGGTATATAAATTAAATTATATAAATTTGGTATGGTGTGTATATATTATACATTGTTTTCAATTTAATATCAGTCTAATTAACATCTTCACCATATAGATATATTTTTATATGTCATCTATATATTATCACATATATTATGTACATATATAAAAATTTCATATATACATTTTTGTAATTTTATAATACTTTGTATAACATAGTCAATGTATTGTATACAAATATACATGTATTACATTTATATATTTAATATATGTTATACTTGTGTTTATATATTTAAATACAATTTTATATTACATGTGCATAATTGGTCATACTGTTCACATGTGACATAATTTTACACAGTTTTTCACAGAACTAGCCCCTGAGGTTTAAAGCAGAAAGATGGGGCATCAGTGTCAAGCAGATCTGTGACTAAGGCTGGGCTTCGTCTCATGGGATTTCTACCTACTCACCTGCTTCCCACCAGAGACCTGGGTCCAGGGTGTGGAAGGACCTCGGGCAGCTGGCAGATGTTTGACACACTCTCCTCCTTCCTCTCCGCTTGCCTCTGCCCTTCTCAGCTGGGCGCCTGAGCACAGGGTAGGCGTATCATCAGAAGGTGGCATGCCATCTGGACTCTGCCTCCAGACCGCCCATGCCTGGTGTGGAAGGGGCTCCCGCAACATCTTCATCAGCTCGAGCCCCGAGCCGGGTGCCCATGGGTCTGCCCTGTGTGGGGAGAGGGGCTAGCCCCGCTGCCGGGACTAGCTGTCCTCGCTGCTCCCCTTGGCTTTCTCACTCCACTGTAGGGAGGTCCTTGGCCAGCCTACTTTCTCACGGTCAGCCATGAAATATCCCTTCTGGCTCAGGCTGAGAGAGGGCAGTGGGCTCTGAAGAGTCTCAGGCTGGGGGCTCAGCGCTGCCTGCAGTGGTGGAGAGGAAAGGTGCAGGCTGGCCTTCCTCTAAATGACCCCACAGGGCAGTTTGCACGTTGCGTGGATGCTGTGGCCGCAGGTGTCCCGCAGGTGCAGGGATGGTGAGGCCTGCTCCAGCCCCGGCTCTCCTGGGGCCCATTGTCACAACAGCCTCCGGCTGGGTGATGGATGCCTGGTCTGAGAGGACTGGGAAAAAAGAAAGAGGGAGAAGAGAAGAGAAAGAAAAAAGAAGACATCACCCAGGTATCTTTTCCCTGAACATAATTTTGCTTTGGTACCTTTAAGTCTACAACTAGCCCTCTATTCAGATGTGACCTGATTTAAATAGTTCCTCAATGTTGTTGGGTTTTTAATTTTCTTCTCTCAAAAATTCACGTTATAGCAAACAATTTACACCTATCTTTGTGTGCATACCTGTATGTCTATTTTTATCATTTCCTTAGAATAATTACTTTATTATGAATTTCAAATCTCTCTAGCGTACTGTGTGAAATTGAGGAAACCATTTAATTTCCTTAAGACACATTTTCCTCATTTCTCAGGACAATAATATCTCATACTTAGGGTTAAAGACTAAATGAGACAATGAATGTAAGACACATTGTATAGTGCCTGATATGTGGTAAGAGATAAAATTTAGCTTTATATGGTATTGTGTTATAGTATTATAGTATTTACGATCAAAACTCTTATTAGTATTGCTTAATGTTCTTTTGGCAAAGTTGAAACAATATAGACTTCTACCAGCAGTGTATGAGGGGGTCAACCTTTTGATATTCAATAGGGAGTGACATAATCCAAGTGTTTATCATACGTGTCCTTTCATTGTTGAAAGAAAGCATCTTTGGGAGTCCTTGCCATGTCTCCACGTGGGTCTCACTGGCTGTGACCACCCCGTGCCTAATCCACTAGGGGCACAGGGAGCAGGCCCGTCATGATTATCTGTGACCACTAGGATTCCTCCTCTCTCTTCCCGTCCATCCCCTCTAAAATATAATTTTTGCTTTTTCTGTTTGCCTAAATATAGCTCGTCACGGTCCCTGAGCAGAGTGGGCCATATTTACTCTGTTTATGCTTTCCTGTGGCTGTTCCCTTCTCCTCAAGGTTTCACTTATTTTGCTTAAATAATATCACAGATTTTAGCCTTCTTGTTGTTTCTGGAACATGCCACTCGTATCCTGTCTTAGAGGTTTTGAGCTGGCTTCTGATTTAGACACTTTTCCTCCAGATATCTGTAGGGTGAATTCTCTTTCCTCTTTAAGACTTTGCTCAGATAGCGCCTTTCCCATCAGCCCTCCTCTGATCACCTTTTTAAAATTGCATCCCTGCCCACGATTTCCAAATAACCCTTAGCTAGGTGTAATTTTTTTTTTTTCCGGAAAGCACTTGTCACCTGATAACAAATGAGCACATGTACTTTTATTATTTTTATTCATTATTTCCTGTCTCATCCTCCTACAATATGAGCGCTAAAAAGGCGGGGATCTTGACTGTTTTATTTACTAATGTATTCCAAGGACCTTCAACTCTCCCTGACATATATTAGGCACCTGATAGATCACTGCATTGAATGAAGGGATAAAATATGTCAGAGTGCGCTGCACGTAACCTGGAACCAAACTGGTTTGTAGTAAATATTTGTCAAGAGCCCTGAAACAAAGTACATGTAAAAAATTGTTAATGAGATCATCTAGTGGTGTGATGGTTGGGGTCTGACAGGGTATCTGATGGTATAAGGAATTACTGTGAAATGTTTGAGTGTAACAGGATTCATTGTGGTGGTGTGTAATGAAAGGGTGCTTACCTTTTAGAAAAAATATACTGAAATGTCTATCAATGGATTAACAATCTCTGAGGGTTGCTTCACAATAATTGTGTGGGGAAAAGAGAGCAGGTGAAGTCTTATCCAAGACAGGGCCACAAGTTGCTGATGGATGTCACTTGCTGATGGATACAAGGGGTTCCACTGTACTGTTCCCTATACTTTTATGGATATTTGATGCTTTTCAAATTAAAAACAATAATAAAAGGCTTTAAATAGTAATATGAATCACATACCTTCTGATAGGATAAATACAAGAGATGTTCTTGGGAATGTCACATTTAGTCTATCTTTGACGATTCGGAAGCTTCATACCTCAGAGTATGAACGCTGTTTTAACTCTGTGCGTGAATGTAGGTTAACAGAGTTGTGCTTCACACAAAGCAGACATATTACGTGAAACAGCAGAGGAAAACCCTAGGTTAATGTGAGACACTGGATTTTTATTTCAACTAGTAACTTGGCCTTGGAAGGAATCCTATATTTTCAAGTATTTAATTTTTGCATTTAAGATGACTTGAATGGGAGCAAGATAAATAAGCACTTTATTTAAATTTTGGGATGAAATGTCTTCCTATTTATTCAGTGCCAGCCTGGATGTGAGGTAGATCAATAACCAGGCTGTTGGTGTAGAGATGCAGGACTCTGTTCAAGGCAGCTTTGAGGGAGCAAAGGAAAGCTGATTCACAGAAGACTACGTGCTACTACCAGTCCAGCTTCACTTTCCTCTAAAAATTCAATGCTTACCAAAACTTAATGAGCACACTTGCCAAATTGCAGCGGCTTTTCAGATGTATCTGTGCAAAAAACTGGGGCCAGCATCTCTGTATAGATCTTCCCATTTATACTAAAGCTAAGACAATAGTCTATAATTCACCCATCAACAGTGGTTGGCCTCTGTCTGTATTATATTCCAGACTTGGAATTCACTATCTGGGAGCTTCCAGCCTAGATGAACATTAAAAAAAAATTTTTTAAACACAGATAATAAAAAGTTACCTTGAGTTATGATCAGAGGGAATTGTCATTCATAGAAAAACCATATATATATCATGTTGATTGAAGGGTGGAAGAAACTGATACTATAATAGGGAATCTACACTCCTGCTGAGAAGACTTGGAAACCAACATCCCTACATAATGGGGTGGAAAATCTGTAGATCTGGGTTTTGGGCTCAATTCTTGTCTGGAGTTTATAAGATGTTTGGCTTATATGTTACATGGTGTTCTCTTTATGAAGAACCCAAGCAGGAATTCATGTCTTGTATTAGTACTAATAATATCTGTGCTTCCCCTAAGCAAGCAGTTCAGTTGATTCTTTGAAAAATACAAGTGGCTATATTTCACTTTGTCATTTGGCTTCCAGAAAGCATAATGCCAAACTTGTGGACCACTTCAACCAAGATATTCATCTTTAAGATATTGAAGTCTTTACCCTTATTTCTCAACCTTTTATGTTTCTTCTGCTGTACAATCTGCATTGTTTCTATTTTTATTTTGTATTTTATCATACACCTTAAATCCTTAAGCAAGGTCTTAAATTTCTTGGGATCTTTTTTTCTTCATCTGTAAAAATGACATTGGGGATGTTTTATGTTTGCAAGAGATTTATCTTTTACCATAATATCAGAACTGCCACCATTTACCTTAGTATTGTTCAAAAGAAAAAGATAATCTAATAAGAATTATAATTATACTGCATATGGTATTTCTTACATAGGCAATATGGTTAAAAATTACACTGTGCTGAATGAAACATTTGTCTAGTATTGTTTAGAATCTCTCCCAAAACTCTAAAACGGCAACAACACTGGTATCATTCAAAAACTCAATGAGCAGAAATGGACACTATTCATGGTTGGATATTATTCATGTATTAAAAAAATTTTCATTACAAATAATAAGGCTACCTGAAGAATTTATATTAAAAATCTTATATCATTTAAAAAAACACATTTCTTGGAATAAGCCACAGGTGTGTTCACGGCAAGATGTAACTCTAACATAAATTTACAGTCATACCCCTAAGTCTTATCTAGAATTAACATCCTACCTTCCTAATTGCATCCTGCTGAGAGAGGAACAAATTATTTCCACCAATAGCTTCCATACTATGAGATTAGTACCTGTAATAAGTAGGCATGTACCACATTATACTTTCGGACTAAACAAACAGACGTTCTAGTCTCACCTGTTCCTTGGCAATGTAAGTGCCCACTGAAAGGAACTGTGTAATTCTTGCAGAAAATATTAGACTATCACATGTACAGTTATGCATGAGTCATGGTCTTCATAAGCGTACGTTAACAGCCAGAAGAAAGTGGGAGAAGCCTTGCCAGTCTCTTCAGTTGAGAGCAGAACCAACAGCTATCGCAGGAACGAGATTATTTAAAACAAGCAGAGCCAGCACATTTATGCCCAGGGTCGGAGCCTGAATGTTGCTCTCTAACTAGTGCTCGGACAGCCGTCATGCATTTGGGCGGAGGAGAGATGCAAATGGGCTGGGATCCAAGGAGGACAAAGTACAGGAGGTTCCAGAGGATTCTAGGACCGTCACCTTTCGCAAAAATCCACTGACCTTTATTTGCAGTTCGTGACAGTAATACCATGACTAGAAGTGGAACGCAGGCAACCCTTTTATCGTAGAGAAAGACAGGCTGTGCATGGCAAATGAGACCCAAAACACAGGGGGAGAATCGTTAAGAAGTGGGTTTCAGCACGGTTGGCAGGGAGCAGTTCTGTTGAGCAGAGCTGATGCCTGGAATGTCTCGCACACGTGGATTAAAAGTAACGTTGCCAGATTTAACAAATGAAAACACAGGACACAGTTAAATGTGAAATGTCAGATATAATGGAAAATTTTATTGTGAATTTGTGCCAAAGGTTGCATATTCTGGTGCTCGAAAATATTCATTGGTTACCTGAGCTTTATATTTAACTGTGAGTCCTCTATTTTATCTGGCAACCCTCACCAAAAATGTGTCTTCACTGAAAGGCTTGGATAAACCAGGCTGAATCTCCCTGTCTCTAGGGTTCACCTCAGTATATCGAAGGCTCTCGGTTAATACTTGTGTTGGCTTTCCATGGCTGCCAACACAGGTGACTGCAAATCTTGGGGCTTCACAGCCACACACATTCGTTATCTACGTGGTCTGTAGGTTAGAAGTCCAACGTGGGTCCCACTGGGCTAAGATCAAGGTATTGCCAGGGCCGCGTTCCTTCCAGAGGCTCTGGCAGAAAATCCACTCCCTTCCCTTTTCCACCTTCTGGAGGCCCCCACGTTCCTTGGCTTGAGGCTCCCTTTCTCTGTCTCCTAAGCTGACGGTGACAGGTCAAGTGCTTCCCGCCTTGGGTCATTCTGCCCTACTTCCACAGGCCCATTTCCCTTTCACTCTCTTCTCCCAGCCCGCCAGCCCCAATCTTTAAAACGTATCTCTGTTGAGTTAGGCAATAATTTTAAAGCTGCCTTATCCCGAGTGACCTACTAGTCTGCTCTTTTTTTGTTTGTTTGTTTGTTTTCGTTTTGGTATCCACAATCACATCTTTTTTTAATATTTTAATTTTATATTGGAGTACAGTTGATTAACAATGTTGTGTGAGTTTCAGGTGTACAGCAAAGTGATTCAGTTATACATATACATGTATCTATTCTTTTGCAAATTCTTTTCCCAGTTAGGTTGTTACAGAATGTTGAGCAGAGTTCCCTGCACCGTGCAGTGGGTCCTTATTGGTTATCCATTTTACATGCAGCGGTGTGCACATGGTCAACCCCAAACTCCCTCGTTACCCCTCCCCCCACCATACCCCCTGGTAACCATAAGTTCGTTCTCTAAGTCTGTGAATCTGTTTCTGTTTTGTGAATAACTTCATTTATATCACTTTTTTTTTTAGATTCCTCTGAAGTGTCAGACATTCTACTCTTTTAATTGGCTAGATTCATCTTCTAATAGGATGCAAAGAAAACCAGTTGTGCTTGTCTGAGAGATGAAACATTCTACTCAAGTGTGTCTAGAAGAAAGCAGTGCAATGCAATACAGAAATGTCAGTGGGGAGAAACTCCAGCTACCAACACCAAACAACTTCGTTTATGCTCTAAACATCATTTTCTTAACCATGCACTATGGAATCCTTGCACTGCATAATTTCATGAGGATGGGCATATAAGATGTGAGGAACAATTTTAGAGATGTGAACCTTTTATGAAGAAAGAATTAGAACAAAGTGACAGTGGGGACAAAATCCTAATTTTCTATTGATTTATTACTTATCACGAAACTTTATTTCTTAGTAGAAACACATACACACACACTCTGGTGTTGTACATGAGTTTACAAGTTTGAGTGGGAAATTACTTGGAGAAATTCCATTCTTAGAACTCTATTATATTAATATGCTTTACCAGCTGAGGCCCTTCTGTATATGTCAGGATGTACTCCATCAGCGTCTGGAGAGATCTTTCCCGATTGATAAAATCGTTTTTATAATTTTCTTTTGTAGGCAGTTGGGGGGAAAAGAAGTTCCCTTTTATTCCCAGAGTCTTTAAAGGAATTGGTGTAGATATCAGGCAGTTCAGTTTTCAGCTAGGTTCTCTTTAGATTGGTGAGTTTAGGTTATTGAGACATTTAAAAAATGATTTGTTCTTTTCTTACACTTTCTTTTTATGCTAAAAGTTCAATGAAATTTCTGTGGTGCATAATCTTCATTAAATTTCAGCTTTTAATGCTTATAATTGCTGTAATTATCGGACACTTCCCAGGAGCCACATTATGCTCTGAGCTCTATACATTTTCTTCATGAAAAACTCATCATAATAGGTATTATTCACATCTTATTGAAGAGGAAGCTGAGACCTTTATAATACTTGATTTTATAACTACTTGATTCCAAAGTGTTAGCCAAGATTTGAAACCAGTTCTATCTAAACCCTAAGCACCTTGCTCTTAATAGCTATATAATCATGCCTCCAAAATGTGTGATTGTGCTTTATTTATACAGTCATAACTTGCTGGTTTGCTCTTCTCCTTTTTTATTGCAGTGGTCATGGTTGCATTTTATTCTCTCCCGTCGGGTTGCCAGGTAAAGATTTGAGAAATGTTCTTGTTTGGCTTTTGAAGCCCTCTCCTCATGTACCGAGTCCATGCTTAATGAACACAATAGCTTGTAAGCCCTCTGAAGTCAGGGACTGATTTGTTCAAGAGTTTTATATCCTGACAGCATCTCCCACTGATTGCCAAGAAAGACACACTCATTGATGAGGCAGATTAAAGGCCTTTATGTCAACTGCATGTGTGGTACGAGTACATGACCGCTCTGGGCTTCCTCTACTTCCTCTGTAGAATGAGGTGTTAAGTCATTCAGTGGTCCGTGAAAGATGTCCCTGTCCCCGTCCCTGGAAACTGTGAATATGTTAGGTTTTGTGGAAAGAGGAATTAAGGTTGCAGATGAAATTAAGGTAACTAATCAGATGACCTTAAAATAGAGAGATGATCCTAGATTATCCTGATGGCTCCCGTGTAATGACAAGGGTCTCTTAAGGGGAAAATAGGAAGGAGGCAGAAAAAGAACCAGAGGGAGATGTGACCCTGGGGGGGAGCCAGAGGATGCAGTGTGGGAAGGTATGCAGGTGGTATCTAGAAAGAGCAAGGAGCTGCCAGAAGGAATGTAGCCTTGGCAGAACCTTGATTTTAGCCTGGTGAGACTCATGTTGGACTTCAAACCAACACAGCTCTAAGATAGTACATTTTGCTGGTTTAAGCTGCGGTGTCGGTGGTAACTTGGTACAGAACCACTACGAAACTAACATAGCTCTTAAGTGATTTACTCAAAAACCTCAAATTCTAAGCATAGTTACGTTTCACAACTTCTGAATTTGGTAACCGAGCCGCAAGTGCCTGTCATACGTTCTAAACGGAGCCCAGTGGGAACACGTACTTGAACGAATGCAAATTTACTGTAACAGTAAGTAAATCATTTGAAACGGGTGCCTTTTTTGTTGATGACAATGATGTTCCATCTTTGTTTAGAAAGAAGGGTGCGTTCTCAGTTTTGTATGCCATAAACTTTTGTAATTAAACCATTTCACTGACTTGTACCTCCAGCAAAAAAAGCTGGCAAAACAAGTACAATAGTCCTGTCTGTTTGGGGAATTGAAGAGCACTGAAAGACACCCCCCCCCCCTTGCCAGGTAAAACACAGGATGCACAGTTACATTTGAATTTCAGGTAAACAATGAATAATTATTTTTCATACAACTATGTCCTAAATATTGCATGGGGCTTACATATGCCTGGGACATTCTTATGCTAAAAAATGTATTTATTGTTTATCTAATATCCAGTCTAACTGGGGCATCCTGTATTTGTATTTGTTGGATGGGGCAGTCCTCTCCCTGTCACACTCCCAAAGCCCACCCTGGCCTCCAGAAGCTAGGATGCCACTTTGGGAACTGGTGTGTGTAACATTCAGGCAGAAAAGCATCAGCAGGAGGCAACTATGGAACATGAACTTGGATTAGTGAAATGGCTGGACATCTAATTCTGCAGGCCTGGAGGCCACGTGATCGCAGGCCTTCAGGGTTTTCTTAGAGTAACTGTGAGGAACTTTGGGAAAGAAGAGCAGAATCTAGGGTGGGGTATGGGTGGATGAGGAGTGGTGTGTGAGGGTTACTAAGGGTGAAACTGAGGACTTTTGGACAAGAAGGGGTAAAAAATGACAGCCAGAGAGGAAGGACTTGACTTGCTTCACAAGGTGGCTTCTTTCTGGCCCTGACAACACGTGAGGACATTCATCTGTTCACCGTTGGGCAGTTTTCCCATTTAAATTGGGAATTAAAAAGCAATTCCCATGGGCTTCCCTGGTGGCACAGTGGTTGAGAATCTGCCTGTCAATGCAGGGGACACGGGTTCGATCCCTGGTCTGGGAAGATCCCACTTGCCTCGAAGCAACTAAGCCCGCGAGCCACAACTACCGAGCCCGCACTCTGCACCCATGAGCCACAACTCTGAGCTCGCATGCTGCACCTACTGAAGCCCATGCACCCAGAGCCCATGCTCTGCAACAAAGGAAGCCACCACAATGAGAAGCCTGTGCACCACAGTGAAGAGCAGCCCCTGCTCACTGCTACTAGAGAAAGCCCATGCAGACCAAGGAAGACCCAACATAGCCATAAATAAATAAACAGATATTTAAAAAATTAAAAATAAAAAGCAATTCCCCTGGTAGCACTCGAGGGTTTCAAGCATTGGTGATTCTTATTGCCACTTGATTCCTGCCCAGTCTTTGAAAATTACTTCTCTCCATTCTAATTACTGTAACAAAATCCACTCTGTGTCATTGCTCTGGACATAGGGATGAGTTGGTGTAACTTTTCTACCCTGAAGGAAAATGGAATCAGAATTATCTGCTTTGCTGTGAAAAATTCCAGTTTGCCCATTTCCAAGCTAAGTCATTTAATCTCATTAGATAAAGTACTAAACCCTACATTCTTATGCTCAAGAATTTTGGATAAAACACGTTAAACCTTTGTGTTTTTAGTTTCACAGTCTCCCTGCCTCCACCCCACCCCACCCGAAAACTGCAAAGTGCTCAGTTCATTCTATGTTCCTCAGACTCCACAGAGTCAATACACTGGTTTGTGGGATCCATGATTCCTTCAAAGATTATGTTTGTTGTTTTAAAAAAAAAAAATCAAGCAATTTAAATGAAAGTTCCTTAGAGGCTATTTTGGGCATTGAGTGACAGGCCTTGGAGCAATAAAAGACATTCTGGTATGCTAAAAAAGCAAACAAACAAGAAAGGTGCGATCTTCTGTTTGATCCTTCTCAGAGGTCGTGGTTTATTTGTTACGTGGTCACGATGTTTGGGAAAATGAACCATCAAACATGGTTGTTTCCTGAGAACTCTACGGTTTCAAGTCAAACATTGGGACTGATGCAACTTAATTCTGCTTTATCTCGCCAGGCATTCTATTAGCAATGCAGTGGTGATCCTCGGGCAAACACTTTAAGAGGAAGAGCTCATTGAATCTCTAGGATACTTGAGATACATACTGGATGCCACATGAAGCCTGTGGAGATGAGAAGGGGCGACTGTCCTCTGTCTCTGATCTGTGTGCAGATTGCAAAACTGATACCGAAAACTCAGCCTCTGCACTCTAATGCGGAATTGTTTTGAGTGAAGGAGAAAAGAATAGCCTTATTGCTTTGTCAGGCAAAGGGGGACACAGTGGGCTCCTGCCCTGAAAAACTGTGTGTCCCAACCCACGAGGATCTGGTGAGGAGTTTTATAGCAACGGTTCAAGGGCAGGGTTGCTGATAAGATTAGGGTGTGTGCAGGGCCTGCACTCCTTTAATCTGGCCTCAGGTGGTCTTCTCTGGAATGAAGAGTGCTACATGTTCCATTTGGGGGTTTTAGTTCTGTAAAGAGCTCAAACATACTGTTATGTGTATCCCTTGGGGTGGAACCAGGACCCTGCCCCAAGTCTGCACTGTTGTTTCCTGGCTGCTCCTCCCTCCTCTCTGCATCTCCTCCCATCCCTGATTAGCAGCTGTTGGAAAGGTTTCCTTGTCCAGGAGCCCCACAGGGTCCTTCCTGGCTTCAAAACCAGTGGTATTTCCCTCTACTCTTGAGTCAGGGTAGCTGTCTTCAGAATATAGCCTGGATTTGAACCCTAGCACGACCACGTAGCAGCCCTGCACCCTTGAAGAAGATACTTATCTGTGCCTCAGTTTTCTCGTCCGTGAAATGAGGGTGTGGAAGGAAAGTCAAGACAGAGCTGGTGTTGCTTGAGAGAGCTCTCTGGAGTGGAGCCAGAGACCGTGGAGTACGTGGGCTTATGCACGTCTCAGCCCGGATGGGATCTGACCTCTGACCACTGATTGTCTTAACACAGAACCAATCTGCCCAATGTCCCAGAAACTCAAGATGCTTGTTGGACCCCCACCCTGAAAGAACTCATGTCAGCCCACCCCTTAGGGACAAGTATTTCCATCAGACTCAATCATAATTCTTGCCTGAGAACTTTAACAATCTTGTGGGTTTTGCCTTTATAAGACCCTGACTCTTTCTCTTCCCCCAGAACAGTTTCACCCGAATCTGTGTCCCAAATTGCATTTCCTAAGACTCCAAATAAACTCTTTGTTCTTTGCAGCCTAGATAGTATTATCTTCTGTTGAATTTGGTTTTTTGAATTTTACTGAAGTATAGTTGATTTACAATGTTGTGTTAATTACTGCTGTACAGCAAAGTGATTCAGTCATACAGATGTAAACATTCTTTTTTTTATATTCTTTTTCATTATGGTTTATGAAGGATATTGAATATAATTCCCTGTGCGATAGGAGGACCTTGTTGTTTATCCATCCTGTATGTAATAGTTTGCATCTGCTAACCCCAACCTCCCACTCCATCCTCCCCACCTACCCCCATCTTGGCAAGCACCAGTCTGTTCTCTATGTCCGTGAATCTGTTTCTGTTTCATAGATATGTTCATTTGTGTCATACTTTATATTCCACATATAAGTGATATCACATAGTATTTGTCTCTCTCTGATTATTGTTCTACATGGGTCATAACTACCACATACAGTCTTTTAAGGAAAACCAAAAAAGTTAAAATCACGTAGAGCACTTAGAACAGTGCCTTTCCATGAAGTAAGTTTTCCACAAGAGTTTACTCATATCAGCCTTTGTTCATTATGTTTTTTTCCTCCTAACCTGTTTGCCCCACCAATGATTTGATGGGGTTTTCAATAAGTTCACAGCTATCATGGACCTAGAAAAAGTTCAAATAGAATAGAGGTGAGGGGATCCTTTTTAAAGTCAGGGGTCCCAGGAGGACTTCATGTGATTTTAACCAGAAGCATTCTCAGAAGACTGAAATTGGATCTAGGTAAGCATGGGAAAAACTACATGATTCTCATCGATTCCTTAATTTCTTCTATCTGTAAAATACAGGAAATACTTTGGGACCTTTTACTTTTTTTCTAAATTTTTATTGGAGTATAGTTGATTTACAGTGTTGTGTTACTGTCTGCTGTACAGCAAAGTGAATCCGTTATACATATACATATATCCACTCTTTTTTAGATTCTTTTCCCATATAGGCCATTACAGAGTATTGAGTAGGGTTCCCTGTGCTGTATTAGTCATCTATTTTATATATAGTGGTGTGTGTATGTCAGTCCCAGTCTCCCAATTTACCACCCCACCCCCCGCCCCAAACTTCCTGCTTCTTTTCGTTCTTCTTATAAGAAAATGATGGTCTTTAGTAGTTCTCCTAAATAATGATTTGGGATATAAAAGTGCTTTAATCCAGGCTGAGAACGTCAGGAGAACATGGCACAAGTGTAAGCCTTTCTATTTCTTTCGTATTTTCAGTAAATGCGATGAACTCATGTGTGTTTGTGACAGAATGGCACAGCTGTTTTAGGCAGAGTTAACAATTACAATTTTTCCTCTTCTTTTATTGTTTTGAATATTAGCCAAAGAACGATGGCTTAGAAATGATTTCTTTCATTATTTTACTTTAGGTGGTCAGTTTTGAAATCACATTCAATGTTAGTTTCTAGAAAAAGGAAGCCAGAACCATCTTAATGAGTTTTATTTTAAAATCTCTCACTTCTGTTAGTATGCAAGCTAAACCTGTATTTTCAATTTTAGTATATATTTCTAATTCTTTTATGTAATGGTATGTACTCTGCTAGAAAAGCTGCAGCTTCTTAGCTGTTTTGGATACTGAAACTGTCAAAAAATGGAAAGAGGCTTTTAGCCACAAGATGTCATGGTTTGTCTTTTCTTGAGTGAAGTAATGATGCCTGACTTGAGTTCTGTCAGAGCAGAGTCTGCTTTGCTGAGCCCCAGCACTTTATTCCTTCAGTCTTATCACCTCCTCTTCTATATCTGATACAATTTCCCACGATGTATGCCAATTCTGGGTTTATTGAGCGTACAAATCTAAAATAATACAGTATCTTCTGTGGCAAACTGGGTCATATTTTTAAGTTTTTTTAAATTTTTAGGATTTTAAAAATGTAACGAAATGACAAAGTGTGCATTAAATGTAACTTAAAAAGGAACGTATTAGTTTGAATTATTCAAATCTAATAGGGACTTCATTAACCAAATTGATTCTTTATTGAATGCTTGTTTTATTTTGAATGGAGTAGACTTGTAACGGAAAGAGAGAGATTGTAATGAACTAGACAGAAATGAAGGATTTGTTTCAAAATGCCATTCTAGAGATTAGTATAAAAACCAGTTTGTCTTTTAAGCCTGTGACATTTATCTCTAGTCCTCCTAGTACTTAACTAGTATTCAGAATTACAGTTATGAAGCTCTTCAATTACAAAGGGTATCTTAACAATTATGAATAATCAAAGTTTTATCAAAACATTTATACCCATAAGAAAAAAATCCAGAATGTTCTAGATAATTTATTATTAAACTATCAACATGTGATAGTTTGGTTATCTCAGTAAATTTCAGTGTAACCGAATTAAACCAAACTTGACTTAAACTAAAGCTAAACAAGGTTGGGCATTGGGTTAAAATGCCGGAAGTCAGCTTGTTATTATCCTCGATGAACAAAGAAAATAGACTGTTGATATCTAAGTATGTTCTCTGTGTAAAGTTATACATAAATTATAATACCCTGGCAAACATTTTTTAATCCTACATTTGCAAAGTGTTGGCTTTATTAAATACGTCCAAACCGTCTCTTCCCAAATAGTGTCTCATGCAAAAGTAGTGTTATGTGTTGAGTAGCATCTCTCCCAAGCTCATATGCTGAGGTCCTAAATTCCAGGACAGCACTTCCGAACACGACTTTATTTGGACATAGGGTCATTGCAGATGTAATTAATTGACGAGAGATCATACTGGAGTAGGGTAGGGCCCCATCCTGGTATGACTGGTGTAGTTATACACGGGGGAGATTTGGATACAGACACACACAGGGGTAACGCCACGTGAGCAGGAGGACAGAGACCGGAGTGATGCTTCTACAAGCTGAGGATGGCAAAGTTGGCCAGCAAACCGCAGAAGCCGGGAGAGAGGCCTGGAAGAGACTGTCCCTCCTGGCCGCAGACGGAAGCAAGCCTGCTGACACCTTGATCTCAGACCTCTAGTCTCCAGAACTGTGAGACAATAAATGTCTGTTTTTTAGGCCACCCAGCTTGTGATACAGTGTTACCGCAGCCCTAGCAAACTAACGCAACTGGTAACTAGGTGTTAATAGGTGTCTCACGGGGGAATTTTTGAAAAATTTCTAGAGTTACTGCCTCTTTCTTGAAACTTCTTCCTTGGATTCTCACCCTCTCTAGGCTTCCTTTTTCCCTGTTGCCTTTGCTGAATCCTCTTTCTCTTCCTGACCCTTAACCAGGGTGGTGCCCTAGGATTCAGTCCTATGCAGACTTCCGGCGTGTCTATACTTGCTCTCTAAGTAAATTCACTCAGTACCGTATCTTTGAACATCTGCTTCCTCCCAAATATCTATCTCAATGCTGACCTCCCCCCAATTCAAAACTTGTGTGTATATTGACCCACCTAATCTTTCCCCTTGCATGTCATGGGGTATCTCAAGCTTAACTCACCTGAGGTGGAGTTCTGATCTGCAGATCAATTTCAGTTGAGATCCCCTCCATCCCCCCTGCTGGGTTGCTTAGGCCAACAGACATGAGAGGCATCCTCAACGCCTCTCTTTCTCTTACAGTTTACTCCCAATTCATTGGAAATTTTCATTCCTCTAGCTTCAAAGTATATTATAAATCGAATCCACTATCACCAGCATCTATCATCTGCCTGATTCAAATCTTGCCCCCGACCTCTCCATCTGCTCTTCACACGGCAGCAAGAGTGATCTTCCAAACAATATATTTCTCCAATATGTAATATATATACATATCGGAGGATATATGATATATATCTGCTGCTCAAGTCCATCCAAAGGCTTCCCATGACAGTCAGAATTAGATCCAAAGCCCTTACTGTGTGGTACAAAGCCTGACTCCAACTCACTGATGGCATTTCCTGCTCAGCCCCCTCCGGCTCTGCACAGCCACACTGACATGGAAGCACCTGGGGCCTTTCTTGTCCTTCCCCTGGGCGTTTGCACAGCTCACGCCTTCGCTTCGTTCTGGGCGCCACTCAAGGTCAGCTTCCCAGAAACCTCTTCCCTGACACAGCATATAAAGTAACACCCTCTGCTCTTGTCTCCTCAAACAGCTTTCTGAAAAATAGCACTTGTTTTTTTATAGGACTTATATTTATGTTTATATTAGAGCCTTAGTTGGTCATTAGTTTACTATCTTTCTCTCCCACAAGAGAGAAAGTAAGTTCCACGTGAGTAGAAAGTTGGTATTGTTTAAATTTTCTCAGGGAACAACAAACTGTTTCAGACCTGAGAGTTAAGAATGGTTTTTACATTTTTTCACTTTATGTCCCACAGACAAGCAAACAAAAACAAGAAAAGGTTCAAGATGCATGACACAGGGTGTATGTGACTGACAAAACCTAAAATATTTGTCATCTGACCTTTCACAAAAAAATTTTTTTCCAAGTGCCGACACCTATTGAGCATTCAGTAATCATTTGAAATAATTATTGCATTTATGACATATATTATGTATATTAAAATCTATCAAAAGCTTTGAGAAATCCTAAATTAATTCGACTCCAGGCTTCTCATAGCCTGATTTTCATTGTGAATCTCCCAGAGTTGGATTTTGGTATCATGGGTTTCTCATGTATAAATGTATAAATCTATGTTTCATGGCATGCTTATTAACCTCTCCTCGAACAGTAATATTTCTCAGAAAAAACTTAGGAAGTGTGCTTTAAAACATTAACCAGGAATATTAAAAATAGACTAAAGGAGTGATCACCATGAAGATGATTCACCAAAAATCTCCCAGCAACTAGCAAGAGACCTATTGGTGAGGCTCCCAGCCCCAGGCATTCAGCATTCAGCAGAACATCACTGTGCAAAACACGGGTGTTGCCTAGGAAACCTTTCCTGCCACCGAGGGCACAATCCTTATAGCGGCAGAGAAAGTACCCTTTCTGTCCGGGTCATACCCGGTAGGAAGTGACCGCAAGATTCCGTCTCCAGCGGTCTTCATTTCTTCTCGGGCCGGTCGCTTGGATGTTCCCTCTGCTGCCTTGGGCCACGTTCCGAATGTGTCAGCTTCCGGCCTCCTTGTTCTGCAGCAGTGCAGTAACGACCTTCTCTGGGTCATCACTGAAGTGCAATAGATAATTTCTCACGGAGCACTGATCGCAGCAAGAAAAGCCGAAAATCACGGCCAGTTTCTGCTTATTTCACCCGTAGATTCAACAATTCTTAAAAACTCATGAGCTGGTGAGCTGCAAGTACAAGTTGCTGGTAAGACACAGTCTGTGTCCTCAAGAGGCTCCAATCTGCGATGAATGGTAGACATTTTTAAAAGTACCCGAAGTTCTGCTTTGCAGACTGTGTGACCAGGTACCCCTGGGCTCCTCAGCCAGTTCCAAGGGCACCATGAAATATTTTAAAAATTCAGGAGAAAGGCAGATGCTGAAGTGTTTTTGTTTTTGTTTTTTTTTTTTTTGGACTCTGCAAAAACTACTAGCTCAAAGTATTTGGCAGTTTCAACATTAGACCTGCTGCATTCCTCCCAGTGACGTCACACCTTGCTCAGCTGTGATGTCAAGAGCAGCACAGGGAATCGGTGCAGAGCATAGAGTGAGGGTGGCCATGTCTCCTCTGATTCCAAGATTTGAGAAGCTGTCCAGTGCCCAGTAGGCACATTACTGTTAGTAACTGGGTTATTTAAAAGTTAAAAAGTATTACTTTTTCTTTCCATTTGTGTGTGTTATTTTTCACATGGTTACTACGTTGTTAGGGCAGAGATACTTAAGCTACTTAGGCCTAATAACCAAAACCGTTAGAGATGTCTTTTGGTCCAGGGTGCTGTGGGAATAATTTTGAGGCATTTAGAGCTCCGTGAATTGAGACACTTTCGAACTAAGTGAAAACGAGTGAACACTTCCACGGAGGTGTGTTCGTGTGTGTGTAGGAACAAAAAGGAGGGAGAGATTGATCTGGCTCGTGAAATGGGTTCGGAGGGCATCTGGGGGAAGGCCAAGCAGAGGTGTGACAAGTGCAGGACGCCATGAGGCGGTGTGAGATTTTATCGGGTGAAGCCTTAAGGAGGGGTAAGGAAAGGTAATTCATGCCGTTGCTGCCAGTCATTCCAACATTTCACTAAACCTTATTTCATTTTCAGCCTTCAGTCGGCTTCACCAGAGCATCATTTTGTCACTTGGTTGTCCTCCGAATGTCACGGCTTCATTTCCAAGTGTGACTCTCCAAAAAGCCATCACCCCGCCCTTCTCTCAGATGTCTCGCAGCTCCAGGCACCAACACTAAGACAGGCAGTGTCTCCCCCGCCTGAAAGACACCCCCTGCCAAACCACTTCTCAGTCTTTTGTCTGGTGCCCACAAAACCTCCCTCTTGCTGGTGGCTTGACCACGGGTAGGGCCGAGAAGAAAATGACGTCATAAAACTGATCCACAGCAGAAGAGGAGTTATGTAGACACCCTCTCATCCTCCCAAGGCGAGTCAGATTCTGAAACAGGAATCACATCAACACAACTGAAATTCTAGTCTGTGGTATTTTATCCTCTGTGGAGAAGACCCTGCTGAGAGGAGGGGTTCATTTCTGTCGGGGATTTTCCAGCTTTGCGACCACATAGGGCTGAATCTACTCTGGAGATTGTATCCTTTTAGCCAACACAGGACCCTCTTCTTCTGTACCTTCCCTTATCGCTTCAGGTAAACCCCTCCAAGTTACTCTCACGATCCGTTCTCTTCCAAAGGCATCATACAGGCAGCCTAGGAATGAAACGTCTCCAGAAGACTCACTGGACAGCTGACAACTTTGGGCTTGAGATTCGTTTAACTCTAGAACGTTTCCTTCGTGTGCGATGACACATTTATCCAGTGTAAGTTTAGTTGCGGAAAGCCACACCCTGGATTGTGATTCTCAGTGCCTGTTCTGAGAGAGCTCTTCATCCTCCCAAGAAGAATAAAGTGACAGCGTCAGGGATGGAAAAGCTCATTTCAGGACGAAACTGCTGAGTGACTGGAGCTCCTTACCTGGTGGCTCTCTCCCTCTTTCCCCGTCACTCCCAAGAACCCAGGCCGGCTGGCATTGCTCTCATGATGAGTGCAGACACTTGCCTAAGGGCTTTTTATATGCAAATTCCCTTAACCCTCATCATGATCAATGAGGTGAGTGCTGCAAGGGGTATCCTCATTTTCCAGAAGAGGGTCACAGAACTGGCAGGTCATGGGGTTGAGATTCGCATGCAGGCTGCCTGGTCTGAAGCCCACGTGCTTCCTCACGGAGTCACTCTGCACCCGTCCAGAGCTCTGAAGCCACACTGTACTGTAGAAGTCACTAGTCATGTGGGGGTATTTAAATTAAAATTAAGTAAAATGAGACAAAGCTTCATTTTCTCAGGCACACTGGCCACATTTCAGATGCTCCGTACCACAGGTGGCCAGTGGCTGCCGTGGTTGTCACTGCAGAAACAGAGAATTTCCATCGTTGTAGAAAGTTGTGTTGGACATTGTTACTCTAGACTCTAGAGTCGAGACCTTCAGATTTAAACTGACTGTTTTTCTTTAATACTCCTTCCAAGACTTAATAAATAATGGACCAGCTAACTAGTAGCTTAAAATATAGGAGCATATTAGTGAAGGATGATTACCTGTTATGTTACCTCTTCCAGAAAACATATTTGAATTGTGATAAAGATTTTAGTATCTTGCCCCAAAAGTCACTAATGAGGATTCCTTCCTGCTCTGTTCGTGCACCTGGCCATGCCGGTAAGTGGGATGAAGCTGTGATGGTACGTTATTGCTCCCTTGAGCAATGTGATAGGTCTTACCTCTCCAGGTCTTACCTCGACAAGGACATGTGCCTAAAGGTTAGTGCCTTTGAATTGAAAAAGAAGAGACGCTGTGAAGTATAATTAATGTTCCAGTTAATATCTTGATTAAAACACGCTAGCTTCAATTATGGCTTATTTCATTGCAGTTATATTTTTCTTTGGTTGATAACTTCAAACTGTAGTTTGCATGTGTTTCTAGGTGTGAAACCAATAGTTCTTATGTGCAATGGTGAGTGTATGTCTAGCAGTGTTTTAAGTAATAATAAATAAAAAGCCTAAAGGAAAACTTGGAAATCTTTATACAACCTCAAGGTCAGAAAGAATAGAGAACTAAGGCTTTGGGAGAAGTTGTTTCTCAGAGATGCCAAGCATTTATCACACCGTTAATAAAATAACAATTCCAACTCCCTTTGTCATCTCAAAAACAAGTCCTTCTCTTGATGTTGTTACATATTTTAATCCATGACGTCATTAGAAAGGATCGTCTATGCTAATGAAATGTCAGTATTTAAGCTTCATTATCAATCCTGATGAAAATCTCCTTTAACTTTTTTCCTAACTTGCTTTTTTAATTTCAGTTTTCATAAGAGATCATAAGACATATTAATTAAACAAATAAAGCTTTAAGTATCAGAAAACAGTGGTATTTATAATAGATACTATAAGCTTTTGAATAATTTGTTGTAGTTTCTTCTGAAACATCAAGAAATTTTTGTTTATCCCATATATTCTTTCAATACGAAATCTATTTTGTTCCATTCTGTTTATTTTAAGCTGGTAATCTATGCATCATGTAATAACAAGACTAAGTACAATCATTTATATCCTTAAGGTGTTTTAGCAGCAAGGGAACAGTAATAATATTAGTGGCCAGCTTTTCTGGGTTTCGCCATGTGTGTACCAAGTGCTTTGTATACGAGATCTCATTTAATCCTTACAGCAAGCCCCGTAGTTAGACTTTTAATTTCACTCATTTATTGGAGAAGAATTTTAAGGCAAATTAAGGTGAATAAATAGTTCAAAGTCATATGACTGGTGAGCAAAGCTGCTACAGTTTCATCACAAACTGCAAGCATCCACATCGTGTGTGGTGAGACCATGTGATGCATGGAACGTGCAGATGTGAATAAAGGCAGGTTTCATACTCAAGCAATGTACGGTCTTGTGGACCCCTGATATCCACATAAAAAACAGAAACATAAATCCTAAGAACCTTGGAAGGTGGGATAACCCCCCTTCTTCTGATGGGCCATAGGCCTTATGGTTGAGGAAACAAAAAGCCTCGAGCTTCGTTTGTGGAGTCATTCGGCCTCATTCAAAAGATGTTTTTCTGTCCTTGTGAAACTCATGTCCTGTAATGTTCCGCCCTCTTTCTTGCCCTTTTATTTTCTTAGCCATAAAGTACAAGTGATCCAGAATTATTACCCTGGTGGAAATGATGCCAGCCAGAAAGTGGAATTATCTTGTGGTGAACCTGGAAAGGACGAGCAGGGCACGCGGAGTCCTCAGCTCTCTGTCGTCTCCCCGAGAGCCACCTTGAAGGGAGCAGTTCTTGTGCGTCATCCCCCCCAGGGCCCAGGTGAAGTGGGAGCGGCAGACCAGCCTCAGCTGGTGCTGGCAGGACTAGGTAGGGCAGGGTTAGCAGGACCACGTCATGAACAGACCCTGACTCATGCCACCCAAGTCGGTCTCTCTTAATAATGACAAAGATTTTCGTTCCGAGTCAGAGGAGGAAAAAGGTTGCTGTCCCCCTTTAGATAATCAAGCACTGCCTACTGCTATTTTATACCCTTATGGTTCTTTTCATACTTTAAAACTTTATCTTTTTAAAGAAGTCATATTCTGTTTAAACAGCTTTAGGGTGTGAGATGCGTCTGTTATTTAATTTCTTCTTGTAGTTCTTAAGAGGCTTGCATGTGCGTCAGGAAGAACCTTCCCCAGGGATGAGCACATGTGGAGTTAGGACATTTATTTCCCATCCAGGGAGAAAAGCAAGTTTAAGAGGAGTCTGTATAATTTACCCATGGGCTCTGGAGTTCTGAGACACACAGGAGTCTGGGACGTTCATCCAGGTGTTCCAGAGTTTGAAGGGCTCACAGTTTGCTCTCATCAAGGAGACTTTGATTTGGGAACTGGCGTTGGATAGGGAAGAAGTATCCACCACCTTCTACAACATTTTTTTTCCTCGTTACATACGCCAAGGGTATCCTCTGTGGTGGTGCATCCTCCGTCTTTGCACACCCCTTGCAGACGAATACATTGTTTTTGTCCTGGAATAAGGCCAGTCCTTGCTGCACAGAAAGAGATTTAACAACAACATTAATTCACCATCAAATTATTGGTGATATACATAAAGCAATAAATTAACAGAAAAATGGCTTAGGGATAGAATAAATGGTATTACCTAGATGAAAGAATCACTTAGGCAAAAAAGTGGGTTTTTGGAGGAGGGATGCTAAGAGTGTGGCACTATACACATCCTGGGGAGGGCAGGCTGGTTTCTGGATGCTTTTCGAGAGTTGTCCTTAACAAGGGCAGTACATGTTGAAACGTGTGGGGTGCTTTGTTGTCACCATGACGGGGAAGACGTCCTTGGTGTCAGTGGGTAAGGCTCAGGGCTGTTAAATTTCCCACCTAGTGAATTGTCCTGCCCCTGATGCCAGTAACACCTGCACTAGGAAAGGCTGCTTCAGAGGAAGTGTCCATCCTTCTACCCCCTCACCGGTGCTAACCTCCCCATCCATGTGTACAACATCCTTGCCAGGAGACACCTGTTCTCATCTTTGTGGGAAGTCTATCCATCCTTCAGATTTCACCTTACCTAATTCCCCCATTTCAGGACTGTGCAGGACACAGATTTTCTATGTTGTTCAATGCCCTTATATACAGATACATGGATAGAATTTCTCTCAGAGCTGGAAAGTATTTTTCCTTAAATATACCCATATGTTTTCTAGATTCATTGGGCTGGTGAAAAGCACATAACTGAGTGTGTGTTTCAATACCACTGCCTTGAGTCTTAGCATCCTTCTTCCAGCTTTTGCAGCACAGCCAAGGGTCTTTTTTTCCCCCTGTGGATCATGGTGGATGTTACATAACAGGACACTTCTTTCACAATCATTAATAGAAGTCAGTGAGTTCCTGAACCATCCTTCCTATTAACTCACGTATATCCCGTTTTGCCTTTACTATCCAGTAATATACTAACCCTGACTGGCTGGCTTCTTTGGTTCATAACTTCTACCTTTTAAGTGAGAGTTTGAGCACTTTCTGTGCTCTGAATCTTTTTTTTTTTTGGGGGGGGGGTGCGTTGCAAAATGGATCAAAGACCTAAATGTAAGGCCAGACGCTATAAAACTCTTAGAGGAAGACATAGAGCACTCTGATATAAATCGCAGCAAGATCTTTTTTGACCCACCTCCTAGAGTAATGAGAATAAAAACAAAAATAAACAAATGGGACCTAATTAAGCTTAAAGGCTTTTGCACAGCAGAGGAAACAAAATGAAAAGACAACTCTCAGAATGGGAGATAATATTTGCAAACGAAGCGACTGACAAAGGATTAATCTCCAAAATATACAAACAGCTCATGCAGCTCGATATCAAAAAAACAAACAACCTAATCAAAAAATGGGCAGAAGACCTAGATAATTTCTCCAAAGAAGACACACAGATGGCCAAGAGGCACATGAACAGCTGCTCAACATCACTAATTATTAGAGAAATGCAAATCAAAACTACAATGAGGTGTCACCTCACACAGGTCATCTACAAACAATAAATGCTGGAGAGGGTGTGGAGAAAAGGGAACCCTCTGGCACTGTTGGTGGGAATGTAAATTGATACACCACTATGGAGAACAGTATGGAGATTATTTTAAAAACTGAAAATAAAACTACTGTATGACCCAGCAGTCCCACTATAGAGCATATATCCAGAGAAAACCATAATTTAAAAAGACACATGTACCCCAATGTTCATTGCAGCACTATTTACAATAGCCAGGACATGGAAGCAACCTAAATGCTCATCAACAGACGAATGGATAAAGAAGATGTGGTACAGTTATACAATGGAATATTACTCAACCATCAAAAGGAATGTAATTGGGTCATTTGTAGAGACTGTCATACAGAGTGACGTAAGTCAGAACTAGAAAAAAAACAAATATTGCATATTAACAAATATAGGTGGAATCTGAAAAGAAATGGTATAGATGATCTTGTTTACAAAGCAGAAATAGAGACACAGAAGTAGAGAACAAACGTATGGACACCAAGGGGGAAAGAGAGGTGGCATGAATTGGGAGATGGAGATTGACATATATACACTATTGATACTATGTATAAAATAGACAACTAATGAGAACCTGCTGTATGGCACAGGGAACTCTACTCAGTGCTCTGTGGTGACGTACATGAGAAAGAAACACAAAAAACCGGGGATATGTGTATACGCATAGCTGATTCACTTTGCTGTACAGTATAAACTAACACAATATTGTAAAGCAACTATACTCCGACTAAAAAAAGCACAGTGTTTTGTTGTTGCAAGGATACAATCTGTTCTCGTAATAAAATAATACTGCTATTTGAAAAAAATAAACTAGGCTCTCATCGTCTCACCATCCTGTAGAAAGATACCCTCAGCCAGATCAACCAGTGCCGCCTCCCGTAACTGGACTGTCAGAACCAGTGCGGGTCTGCGTTCTCCCCGTCCTGGAGGATCTAAGCTTGGGCAGCCTGCAGGGCGCACCGCTCGCAGGCCAGCCCTCCCTGGGCTCGGGGTCTCTGTGTGGCAAGAGGATGGTGAGACGGGGAAGTCGGTGAACACCCTGTGGCGCTGCCTCCGCTTTGCCAGTTCTGGAGGCTGAGGCGTCTGTCTTCCAGGCAGAGAGCGGAGGGGGTCACCAGCCCGTGGCAGAAGGCACTGGCTCCGTCCCCTACCCGGTCTACGCAGAGGGCAGGCTCCGTGCCCAGCAGTGCAGCGGTCCCGTTGCCCGCTGTCTGCCTCTCCCCGGTACCCTCACCCATGGGCTTGGTGTAACATTTGGTGAGATTTTCCGGTTTCCTAAGGAAGCTAAAATCAAGGGGTTTTAGTATCGGGCAAGACATAGCGAGAGGCAGAGTCTGCTTCAAGGGGGCATCTGGATGTGAACGTAGAGGCATTCCACGCGGTGCATCTCAGCACGCCACAGGAAGGGCGTGTCCCCCTCCCGTGGGGCTGCAATGTCTTCGCTTCAGAAAACACCTGGGCATTGAGAGTTATTCCCTCCTGAGTAGGATTATAGGATCTCTGTGTAATCCAGCCTCCAGGCGTAACTGAGTTGGGAGAAACCAAGGAGGACTGAGCTGCAGGAAGGAGTTGTCATGACTGGTAGGGCGGGACGCCTGCGAAGGGTTCTGGCGGGATTTGTGGCGCGCCTAACTCTGCTACCAGCCCCAGCAACCTCCTGCTCGTCACTAGTTCTTTCTTTTTTTATTGTGGTACCAACGCTAAACGTGAGATCTCCGCTCTGAGATGTCTACGTGCACCATGTGATGTCAGTACGCAGAGCCACAAGCTGCCCGGCAGGTCTCCAGAATTCCTTCGTCTTGCAAAGTGAAACTTTAAGCCCACGGGAAAAGCAACCCCCCATTGCTCCTTCCCCCCAGCCCCTGGAAACCGCTCTTCTGCTCCGTGTTTCTATGAATGTGACTATTTTTGATGCCCCAGGTAAGTGCAATCATGCAGTCTTTATCTTCTCAGACTGGCTTAGTTCACTTAGCATCACGTCCTCCAGATCCACCTCCAGGTTAGTCTTGAAGTAGAGTCTTCAGAAACTCTGAAGAAAGAATAGTGGAAGTAGTTCAACAAAAGGAACGAGCTGTCAGGCTTGTAGGCTGCCTAGTTCCTGCGGATGGTCCTGCTTTGAGTGTAAACTGAAACCCCTGGGTGTCGGAGATGCTAGTGACCGCCACGTCCCGGGACAAAGTCCCGTCACCATGTCCTCCTTGTTCCTGAAGTGCCCTACAGGTTCAGCATTGACGCCATGCAGCTGTGACTACGGCATAATCCTGTGGGATGCTTGGCATGTTTTCTGGTATAAACTAGTCCTCTCCTCTCGTGGCCTTCTTGCAGTTCCTTGAACACACTGCGGTTTCTTCTGCATCAGGGACATTACACTGGCTTCTTCCTTTGCCAGGAGTGTTGAGGGCTCCTTGCAAGCGGTTCATTAATGAACACTCTTCCAGTTTTCAGCTCAAAAGGCATGCCTCAAGAAACCTTTCCCAGATGTTGCAAATCGACAGTGACCACATGCTTCAGGCACTCAGAACACTCTGTTCCTCTTCATTGTATGAGGGTGAGTCAAAAATGATCCGCACTCCGGTTATATTAAAATTTCTCTGAATGCTACAGCCAGCGTGTGGATCATTTTTGACTCACTCTCGTACTTATTAAAATTTATAATTATAGATGAATTTGTAATCATTTGCCTAAAGTCTGTCTCCCGCACTGTGGGAAGACACTCTTCCTTTCGTTTCCCCTTGTATCTTGGGTATCTCATGCAGCCCACGGAAAGTAACAGGTGCTCAGTACACATTTGTTACCACTGAATGCAGTTAAGTATGCTTTGACCCCACACACATTTCCTGTCTCTTATTCCTCCTGAAACTTCTCAGCTGCAGTCTGTTTTTGACTCTCTGGCCTCTAATCTTGGACTCACAATTGTTATTTGTGGGAGTCCAGTCTTGTTACTACCATATGAAATTCTCTAAATCTTCTTGGAGTCCTGTTTTCCTGTCAGTTATTTCTGGCCTTTGCTCTAGGACAACACTTTTCTTGAGTTCTTTTCCACCCTAAGACTGAACCACTGCCGTATCACTTTTCCCACTATAATGGTGACCTTTGGCTAGATCTTTACTTCCAGGAGAAATATCTCTCCTTAACCTTAAAAAAGAAAAAGGCCCATAACATGGGATGTGACTTTGGATGGAGACAGTCATGTATGTTGAGTCGAGTTTAGCTTAGCTGGTGGAAATCAAATATGAGCCAAAAAAAAAAAAAAAAATCCACCCATCAACCACACAGACGTAATTATCTTGAGGCAAGTGCTTAGAGCAATCTGAGGATTTACCACCATCACCTGACTTTAAGGAACACAGATCAGGAAAATCTAAAGACTAGGGTCAGTCATCCCAATAATAATGCCAGAATGCTCAGCTGACTCGACACAGCTACCACAAAAAGAGAATTTAGAGGTAAGTGAAGTAACATGTTTCAAAGACACTGTAACTTCCCAAAGAGGCAACTTGAAAATCTCCTTAGGTTCCTCAATGTCTAATTAGGAGATTTGGGGGTGAAAAGCCTGACAGAAATTAGGGTTACCACTTTATGGGCACGCCTACCCCCATAGAGCAACGCAAACAATGCTGACCCGGGTTAAAAATACTCGTTTCCAGCTGCAGCTTTGCCACTACCCGTGTGACCGTAGTGAAATCATGTTCTGTATGCGGTCGTGGGTTCTCTTATCTGTAAAATTAAAGAGCTAACCATTAAATTGCCTTCAAATGTTAAGTCCTTAACATCATATAATTCTACATTAGCATCACTACCAGTGTGTCTTCTTCTGACAGAATTGAGGGCCAGGTGAGAATTACGTGAACTTCTTCAAGGGGGGACAGCTGTACATCAGACAGATCCCAAGATGTTCACAGATTAGGCACAGATCAAACAAGTGAATGTCTTTGATTGTATTTGAGAGACTCTTGCAGATGAATCGAGGAAGAGGGCGAGTTGTGTTCAGTGAACACAGATGCTATTTTGAGGGCTGTGAACACCCTGACATTAACAGTGCAGAAAACAGCCTTACCAGTTTTTACAAGAATCTGAATGAACCAGCCTGAAAATGACCATGTTCCCTTTTTTTTTTTTTCTTTAAGTCCACACTAACATTCTAGCTTCTCAGTCATAAGCACCAAAGATGTAACTCAGGTTGCTAAAATAAAGGTTTTGAGTTATGCTTAAAATTTTGCCACTGAAGCGCCATCCCAGATTTCTCTGCTTTTTCCAAACCCCCCTGCTCCCTGTTGGTTTTTAATAACTTGATATCATTCTTTGTTGTTGGGCTCTGTCTTATGCGCCTAACTTCTACCCTTCACAAACATTCCCTTGCCGACAGACTACATCACTTCTACTCACTGACCAAGTCTGACCCAGTACTGCCATTTTCACTCTCCTTTCTTGGAGGTGGGGGCCCTTGTAAAAGCTGCTTGATTTGTATGCTGAGCCTGATGTCACATGTCAGAGCTTCTCCACTTCCACCTCTATTTGAGCTCCCTTTTCTAATCATGGAGCTCTTGGAATTTGTTTTCTGTTGATGGAAATCCTTGTCCCTCTTCACAGTTTTGGCCTCATCAATTCTAGGGAAGATTGATCATTTTGGACTTCTGCATCCCTAAGACTGTGCATTGGGGTCTGAGTTAAGAAGTCCACAGTATAACAGAGCATCAGAGTAGGTCTCCTAAGAAACCTAGCTCTACAGTTGTTCACCGTCTTACCTTTTGGTATTAAAGTCAAAGAGAGGAGGAGAACAGAAAGCGGTAAGTGGAGTCTCATGGTTGAGTGCCCAGTAGAGAAATGAGTAATCAGGAATGGCAGGATACAGGGCCTTTTATTTACTTCTGGGGACTGAGGTTCCTTTTAGTCAGTGAAGCTTAACGAGCAAGAAAATAAAACAGCTTCCGCTGGAATATTTCCAAACCCTGGACTCTCTAAAATTGGTGACAAATTAACCTAACTCCTGGAGCCCAGATGGCTAATCCTTTGCTTTTTCTATGGGCTCTCAAATTTCTCAGAGGTCGGTATCTTTGGCCAGTCTTCTTTTGGAGGGTCATTGAATGTAAAGTCCTTGCTACCAAAGTCCTCTGAGTTGCGAGGGAACTCTTCCACCCTACCCACAAGAGGGATAAAATAATTGCCAAAAAAAAAAAAAAAGCTGTAGTTTTAAGTTATTCCTTGAAAAGAGAGGCTGGTATCACATATATACTAGCATCTGAAAAGGTAAATACACTTAGTTCACATTTAAAACTAAAATTTTCTCATTTGTTATTAATCCTTTGTAAATCTGTCCCATATGACAAGGTTGGTGAGATCAGGAGAGTCAAATAAAGAGCACAGTGTTTCCTCAATAGCCATGTATTGTCTAAAGACTATACGTCAAAAGCTTAAAGAGGGACATCCCTGGCGGTCCAGTACTTTGTGCTTCCAATGCAGCGGGCGTGGGTTTAATTCCTGGTCGGGGAACTAAGATCCCACCTGCACCGCGCAGCTTGAAAGGGAGGGAGAGAGAGAGAAAAGCTTAAAGAGACCACTAACCTCTCCCCTCGCTACCCTACCATATAGAAACAAAGTATAGAAAGCCTCAGAATATGCCTTTGGCTAATAACCAATTGACCTAAAACCAATTTATCTAAAGTTAATTTACCTACTGACCAATGGCTTAATGACATATTTATCTAAATTCACTTATTTTTTCATTTATAAACTTTCATATGTGATATCACCTTTTTGGGGAAAATTTTATATACTTCTATGTCTTCTATCATGGCTACTTTTGATCATTTACATGTTTATTAACTAATGTGTTTATTTTATCTATTTTTAAAAATTGAGATACAGTGGACATGTAACATTGTGTAATTTTAAGGTGTACATGTTGACTTGATACATTTAGGTATGGCCCCATGATTGCCACCACAGTGTTAGTAACACCTCTATTGGGTCACATAATTACCATTTCTCCTATGTGGTGGGAACAATTAAGATCTAGTTTCCTATGACTTTGAAGTTTATAATACAGTGTTGTTGACTATAATCACTGTGTCGTGCATTAGATCTCCAGAACTTACTCAGCTACTGGTTGTCACTTTGCACCCTTAAACATCTCCCCATTTCCCCACCCCAGCCCCTCATAACCACCATTCTGCTCTCTGTTTTTATGAGTCTGGCTTTTTTACATTCCACATAAAAGTAATTTCACGCAATATTTGTCTTCCTCTGTCGGACTCATCTCACTGGCACAATACACTCAAGGTACATCCATGTTGCTGCAGATGGCAGGATCTCAATTTTTTAAATCATGACTAAAAAATATTTCATTATATATGTATTACTTCATTTTAGTATATATATACATTTCCTTTTATATATATGTATACACTGTGCCTTCTTTATCCATTCATCCATTAATGGACAGTTGGGTTGTTGTCATATCTGGGCTATCGTGAGTACTGCTGGAATGAGCACAGGCGTGCAGATAACGCTTCAAGGTGCTGATTTCATTTCCTTTGTATATATACCCCAAAGTGGGATTGCTGGATCATGTGGGAACTCTATTTTTACTTGTTTGAGGACCCTCCACACTGTTTTGCGTAGTGACTGGGCCATTTTACATTCCACCAGCACTGCACAAAGGTTCCGTTTTCTCCACATCCTCGCCAGCACTTGTTATCGCTTGTCTTCATGATGATAGACCCTGGAATAGGTGTGAGGTATATTCATTGTGGTTTTGATTTGCATTTCCTGATGATTAGTGATGTTGGGACTCTTTTCATGTACCTGTTGGTCATTTGCTTGTTTGGAAAGGTTTCTGTTCACTTCTTCTGTTCATTTGTTTAATTGGGTTATTTGGTTGTTGTTACTGAGTTGTATGCGTTCTTTACATATTTATATATATTAACCCTTACCTGATGTATCGTTTGCAAATGTTTTCTCCCATTCTGTAGATTGCCTTTTCGTTTTTATAGATTGTTTCTTTTGCCGTGCAGTTTTTTAGTTTAATGTAGTCCCCATTGTTAATTTTTGCTTTTGGTGCTATGATTTTGGTGTCATATCCAAAAAATCGTTGCGAAGACAAATGTCAAGAAGCTTTTCCCCTGTTTTCGTTTAGGAGTTTTATGGTATCAGGTCCTATGTTTGTCTTTAATTCATTTCAAGTTAAGTTTTTGTGAGTGGTATAAGGTAGTGTTACAGTTTCAGTGTTCTGCATGTGGTTATACAGTTTCCCCAACACCATTTGTTGAAGAGACTGTCATTTCCCCATTGAGTATTCTTGGCTCCTTTGTCGAGAGTTAGTTGACTGTATATGCAGGGATTTATTTTTGGACTCTCTATTCTCTTCCTTTGGTCTCTGTGTCTGTTTTTATGCCACAAGCATTTTATTGTTTTAACTTTTGATGTTATTATAAATAGAATTCTTTTTTATATTTCCTTTTCAGATAATTCTTTGTTAGTGTATAAAAACACCACTGATTTTCGCATGTTGATTTTGTATCCTGCAACTTTACTGAATTCATTGATTAGATCCAACAGTTTTTTGGTGGCATCTTTAGGATTTCCTATATATAACATGTCATCTGAAAATAGAGACAATTTTACTTGTTCCTTTCCAATTCTAAAAGCTTTTAATTTCTTGCCTGATTTCTCTGGCTAGGAATTCCAGTACTATGTTGAATAGGAGTGGTGAAAGTGGGCACCCTTGTCTTGTTCCTGATCTTAGAGGGATAACTTGCAACCTTTCACCACTAAGTGTGATTTTGGCTATGGGTTTGTCATATACGTTCTTCATTATGTTGAGATACTTCCCATCTATACCTAAGGTGTTTCAAGTTTTTATCATGAATGAATGTTAAATTTTGTCAAACGCTTTTTCTGCATTTATTTAGATGATCAGCTGATTTTTTTAATTTGATGTATCACATTTATCGATTTGAATGTTGTTAATCATTTTTGCATCCCAGTGATAAATCCCATATGATCGTGGTGAATGGTCCTTTTAATGTGCTGCTGAATTCAATTCACTAGTATTTTATTGAGAGTTTTGTACCTATCTTTAGGTATATTTGTCTGTAGTTCTCTTCTCTTGTAGTGTCCTTTTCTGGCTTTGGTATCAGGGTAATGCTGACCTCGTAAAACGAGTTTCTACCTCTTCAATTTAGGGGAAGAATTTGAGAAGGATGGGCATTAATTCTTCCTTAAACGTTCGGTAACATTCACCAGTGAAGCCATCTGGTTATGGGTTCTCTTTTTTTGGGAGATTTTTTGATTACTGAATTAATATCCTTACTATTAATTGATCTGTTAAGACCTTCTGTTTCTTCTTGATTCAGTCTTGGTAGGTTATGTATTTCTAAGAATTTATCCGTTTCTTCCAGTTTCTTGGCATAGAGTAACCATAGTAACCACTTATGATTGTTTGTATTTTGGTGTCCTCAGTTGTAATGCTTCCTTTTTCATTTATAATTTTGTTGATATGGACCCTGTCTCATTTTCCCTTGTTTAGTCTAGCTAAAGGTTTGTCAGTTCTGTGTATCTTTTCAAAGAACAAACTCTCAGTTGTGTTAATCATTTCTGTTGCGTTCCTGTTCTCTATTTCATTTATTTCTTTTCTGAGTTACCTTTTCCTTGAAATATCTTTGTCTATTCTTCACTACAAAGCCGTGTATCTTTAAAGCTAAAGTGAGTCTCTTATAGGCAGCATATCATTGGATCTTTTTTTAAAAATTCATTCAGCCATTCTATGTCTTTTGATTAGAGAATTTATTTACATTAAAAGCAATTATTGATAGGTAAAGACTTACTGTTGCTTTTGACTGTTTTGTAGACCCATTGTTCCTTGCTTCTTATCTTGCTGTCTTTGATGATTTGGTGTCTTTTGATATCAGTATGCTTTGACATCTTTATCATGTTCTTTTGTGTAATTATGTTGTGTAATTACTACTATAGCTTTTTCCACTGTGGTTACCAAAAGACTAGGTTAAAAATATTAAAGGTCTGACACGCAATTTTAAACTGATACAATTTATCTTCAGTAGCATTCCTAAACATTACAATTTTATTTCTCCCTTATCGCTTTTTGGGTTATTGATGTTGCAATTTACATTTTTTATATTGTGTAATCAATAACATTATTATAGTTATAGTTGTTTTTAATGTTTGTCTTAACTTTTAAACCAGCATTGCAAGTGAATTCCACACATTACTGTATTATAGAATCTAACTTTGTTTATTTACCATTACCAGGGAGTTTTATGCCACATTCCAGTGTTTTTATGCTGCAAATTAACATTCCTTTTCCTTCTGCAAAGTACTCCCTTCAACATTTCTTGTAAGGCAGGTCTGCTGGTGATGAACTCCTTCAGTTTTTTGTTTGTTTGTTTATTTGTTTGCTTGGGAGGGGAAGGTTTTATCTCTTCTTCATGTCTGAAGGACAATCCTGCCAGGTATAGAATTCTTGTCTGACAGTTTTTTCCTTTCAATATTTTAAATATATCATTTCATCCTCTCCTGGTCTGAAAAGTTTCTGCTGAGAATTCTGTCCTTCTGCTGAGGGCCTCCTGGGAAGTGGCCACAGTGCTGGGGAAGCTACACGTCCACATCAGGCTCTCTTTTTCCCACTGGAGAATCATAGGTCCACGGGGGCTCTCTTGGTCTGGTGCTGTGCCAGCCTCAGGGAGGAGTGGTGAGGTTAGAGTGTAGCAATTCCTTTACCCGTCTAATGCTGTCCTTCTCGGTATTTGCGGTCCAGAGAATTTCTTCACACTCACCACCTGTTCTAGGATTTTCACAGTGGTGTGTAATCTATGGGTGTTTGCTAGTTGGTCCTCTTGTGAGGGAGACTGAAGTCAGGAACAACTTATGTAACCATCTCGATAACCAAAAATAGGATATTGATGTCAGAAGGCAGGACCTACTGTCTAATGGAAAAATTACGTTCAGGACCACAGGCTGCCCCTCCAATCACTTTGCATCCCAGAGTGCAAAGGTCTGGGGGTTAGAATGATTTCAAAAGAGGGGCCACCTGCTGCCCGGTGCCACCTCACATTACGGACTCTCTCCCGGCACCTGTGCTCCTCAGCAGCCCCAGGTACAGCTCCGGCAGTCCTTTATGTGGGTGCATGGCTGCCTCTGCCTAGCTTTCGGAAGATGCCCTGAAGAGCCCTGGGTCCCAGGCAGAGAACTGCGGCTGAGGCATGGTCACCAACAACAGTCCCCCTGTCGGGCAAAGCCTAGTAGAACCATGGGAGCAGGTTACCCCCAAACCACAGGCCAGTAGAGCCCCTGGCGTGCAATTATAGCACAGGAACTGACTGTGTATCACCTCAGTCCAGGAAACTGTGGCGGGGTGGGGCTGTTTGGAGCCTTGGGGGCTCCAGGCTTGCCCAACTGTGTCTGGGATGTGAGACTTTCACCCTGGACTGGACTCCAGACTCTCATTTGGAGAGTCTTTTCATCGATGTGTAGTTGTTAAGTTTTAGCCTTTGTATGAAAAGAGGGGGTCTGGGACCTGCTGTTCTGCAAGTTCGCTTCCTGGGATATTTACAGCCATCCTCTCTATTCAGATATTCCTATTCTCGTATTTAAAGTCTGAACAAAAGAATTGGAAGCATGAAACACACACACACACACACACACACACACACACACACACACACACACAATCTCTCCCATGGACGTTAGTCAACATTGAATTATGAAAGCAAGAGTGGCATGTTCTACTATCAGAAGGATTTAGACAGGATGTCAAGGACTGGTGTAAGTTAAGTATCAGAAAGATATTGTGATTAAAAAGGCTTAAAAAACGCCAGAGACAAGACTTTATTATTGTACATGACCAACTTAAAGATGTTTGTACAGAGACAGACACAAGTAAGGAGATTATTCTATATTTGGCAGGAGAAAAAAAGAGGAAAACTATGAAGAATAGATCAGTGTTTCCAGAGTTTCTTGGAACCCCCCGCGAGGTTACTTCTAGGGAGTCCACTCACCCTGTTTTGATGGTACTTGTGATGTAGCCAAAGCCTGTTGTTCTTTCAAGGTTTTTAAAATCTTACCTACATATCTGTAAGGGTTTTACCTTTCTCTTATAATACACCCCCCCCCCAACCCTAGAACTCTGGTTGCATCTCATTAGGATAACAGTCTTTCAGGTTTTTCCCTTAGTTATTTAAGACATCATGGTTCCATTGTAAATCAGGAAAACAAGAGGACTTGCCAGCAAATTCCAAATTATGGGGAATAGGAGCCATTCTATTTTAAATGAACTAAGCCAGCTGAAGGGTCTCTTCTCAACTTTTAGACTCAAGAGCACTCACAGGCCGTTAGCCTACGCTGAGGAGCAAGCACTGTGCACGCAGTTTTGTGGAGTCCAGATTTAGGTCAGTAACATGGGGCCAGGTGGACTGGGTAGAGGGTCCCAGTTTATCACCTGTATCCGTAAAGGACATAGTCTTTGTAAACTAGATGCAACTCAGGTGTCGTGCTCATCCATGTTCTGCCCCGATAGCGGAGAGGAGGGAGGGAGGAAGAAATGAAAGCAAGCTGTCAAGCTCTCTCACCACTTACACACTTAGTTCCCAACCTGCAGGGTACCTCCACTGTTTTAAGGTCCATTTTGCCTTAAATCGAGTAAAGACTATACCAAATTAGTATGGGAAATATCCATACTCTGACAGTTAAAAAAAATAAAGACTTCATAAATGCTTAATTATACGAAGAGAGAAGGGGAGTCTTCACTACCAAACCACATTTCCTTAATGATCGAAGCTTTATATATGACTGAAAACTAAGACTCCTTCTAAGAACTCCTTTGAGGTATGTGGTTGAGCTCAAGTCCTAAGGACCTTCAGGAAAGGAAGGTGAGACCCGTGACACTAGGGAGGAAGATGAAGTTGCAGTCAGAAGCTGTGAAGCATCAAAAATCTATTTCAAAGGGGAATTGACAGCATACTCTTCAAAGAGGTTCCTGTGTTTTCTACAGTAAAATGTGTAGGTTCTATAAAAGCGAATTATTTGTGTAGTGGAGTATGATATTGAGAATCTCTAAATGATCACAGTGTTTCCTCTTAGCAGTGGAGCATGAAAATCTTTTGTTCTTGTTGTTAATTGAGGTTTTATTTGCTAGGGTACTTCTTTCTGTTGGTGTTCAGCCTTTCATTCTCTGCTCTTTGTTTTCAAGTCTTTCCAGTTACCTGCCCTGCCGTTACCTGCATACAATCCTTCTGTAGTATCCCAAATTACCTCCTCTTGCCTCATTCCAATTTTCTCCCCCTTGCCTACTGACATCTCCTCTCCTCCCTGGTATTTTCTAGATTTCCTCTGTATCTGGCCCTTGCATTTCCTTTTTACCCTCTGTGTGTCTATTTAATTATGTTGTGTATAACTAACTATATCTTCATCTTTGCAACTTGGTTAATTTTTTGATCTTTCTGTGACAGTTTTTTTAATTTGTTAAATAACGGGCTTTCTTTTAAAGAGATTATTTGGATCTGAAAATGTCACAAAGAAGTTGTATCTGGGTGGATCTGAAATCAACATGTATTCATTTATTTTTATTGACAAGGAATAATACAAGTTGATAATAAAGCTGGCAGTGTTTAATACGTATATTCTAAACTTTTTAGATACAAAGACATTTCCTGTGGATGCTTTTCCAAGTTTCATTTCAATTTATGCTTAATGGGTTCTTGATAATCTGAATAGATAACGGGCGTTGGAATTGGCAAAAGAATCCACCAAGGGCGACAGCATTTCCACCTTCTTCGGCAGGCACCAATTATATCCTCCGTTATCTTGCAGGTGTCTCTTCTGCAAACGCCAGACAGATTTATACAGTGGTTTTCAGCAGAAGCCAAACCACTTCTTACTGCAGAGGAAGAGTCAGTAAGATCATCAGTCCATGAGTGGAATGCAAATCTATAAACTTACGTGTAATAATAGAGGAGTTCTGGGATGAGCATTTCTGCGTGGAGAAGAGAAACTGGACAAAGGCCCCATTTAATTGCTCGACCACATTCGCTGACTCCTTTTTACCTAATAGCCAAAATATGAACAAACCCCTCCCTCCTTTTCTTATATGTTTTTGGCATTGTTAATTTAGGCTTCAACAATAACTTTGGTAAACGTCAAAGTGCAACAATGAGGGGATGGACAAAATACATGTCCTAAATACACCGATGTCTTTATTATTTTCCTCCTTTATAGGGATCTTCAACCAATATTTGCCAAGTGTCTTCTATTCACCAGGCATTTTTCTTTGTATGAGCAATAGAACAGTGAAAGCGGCAGACGTGTTTCTTATTCTCACAGCACTCATTTTCAGTGAGGAAAATCTGACCGTACAAACACAGAATGATGTGATAATTTCAGAAAGTGGTAAGTGGTTAGAACAAAATAATACAGTAACGGGCCAGATATAGTCTGGAGGATGGAGTTGATAAAATAGACCAAGAAAGGCTTCCTGAGGATATAGCATTTGAACTGAGACTTGAATAATGAGAATGAAACAGACAAGCAGATATCTGCATGAGGGTGTGATAGGCATGTAGAATAGCAGAAGCAAGGTCCTGTCCTTAGTTTATTGGAAGAACAGAAAGACCTGTGTGGATGGAGCATATTGGGGGAAAAAATAAGTCCGATGAGAAATGAGGTGACCTTGGTTAAACAGGATCAAGGTCGTTTCTGGCTTGTAGGTCACATGAAGCTTGCAGATTCATGTAGCTATCATTGCAGGTTCCTTCTGTCAGCTTCTATATGCTAATCCTTCTTTTAAAATGTTGGGCGTTTTCACCTCCTCTTCCCTCCTATCCATTTAGATAAGTCAATATTTTTAGATTAAAAAAATGTAGTAATGATGTTCCTGTTTACTATGACAGAATGACATCGACAGTATACCCACTCGATTGAGTAACTTACATATGTATTTGAAGGGGAGAATGGAAACAAAAATCAACATTGACACCTGATAAACATTATTTTTTAAATAGGAAGAGAAAAGTATTGCCTTAACCAAGTTAAAGTTTGTCTGAACACAAAAATCCACGCAGTGTTTCATGGTAAAATACTAGCCTCAATTCCATGAAAATCAGAAAGAAGAGAAGAATGTCAACAGTCAGTACTACATGAAGATAGTTCTGAAACTTTGGAACCATGCCATAAGTCGTAAGAAGGAAAGTCATTGATGACTTGAGCCTACTGTTTTTTCTCTCCTTCTGTATCTCCCCAGATGCCTTTGGAATGACGTTATGTAGTATTTTGACAGAATCTATAGGGGTGCCAGAAATCACAGGGTACCATCAACACATCAGAAACTGAGAAATAACTGAACAATACAAACCAGACGTGATCAGGTTGAAAGAAAGATTTAAACTTTGGCCAAGATTACAGATTCGATGCTCTCAAGTGATTGCTGTTATAGAAAAAATAGACCCTAGAGAATATCTTTGAAATATTCCTGTTCTTGAAAATGGTAGGGCAATTGCCTAGAATACTCCCTTCTTCAGGGAAAAAAGTCCGTGATCGGAAGCTTGAGCTGTGGGCCCTCTGTATTGGTCCCCTTGGTGGGTGTAGGGTTTCCTGGAAGGTCAATGCTATTATCACTAGTCCTAATGGGGGGACTGACTCTTAAGTTTGCCACATTGCCAATTGGTTAAGGCTGGAACCCAGGAACTGAAATAAAGAAGGGAAGAGGTTTCACAGTGGTAGCTTTGGATGGTAGCAGAAACACTCTCAACTGAGACCATAAGAAAATGGAAGAAAGAATATAAGGAATGAATTCATTATGAAAGAAGATCAGGAAGGCAAGACACCATGCGTACAAGTTAATGGAATAAATAGCATACAGGACCCTCAAGGACTAAAGGTATTGGAATCGCCCATGTAAACAAATAATTACGTTCTTGCCCTGACAAAGAGAGCAAGCTGGGTAATTTAGAGATCACAGTTTTTAAGAGTCCCTCAGAGATCTGGGTTCGCAAAGAAAGCTAGTTAACTAAAATCCAAAGTCATAAGGACCTACTGAAAGGGAGAGGGAGTGACATCACAAAGATGGCGATATAGGTCTTTTGGGCACTTCTAGAAGGTCTTACATTTATTCTTAGAACATGCTAGCTTCCGTTTCCAGGCTATCTTCAACTTCTTCTGGGGTTTTACAGACTCTTCTCTTTAAAGGACTGGAAAATGACAAAATGAGTCACAGTTTTTGTTATCCTCATGTGAAATAACACAAATGAAAACAAACAAACAAAAAAAGAGCTATTTGCATTCTTGCTACAAGTTACTTATTCAGCATATAAACATTTGACCAGATACCGTGTCACTGGATCAGAGATGGAAGTCATTGCCTGCTAGTGTGAACCACCTTTTCTTCCAGATATGGATTCATTATCTCGCCGATAAACTTGACCTTCAAAATAATGACTTGGGGTCACTGTGGCACACTGTCTCACATAGGGGACTGGTGATTGCAGGCAGTGAAAATGGTAAATGGCGTAAAGTTTCTGTGGAGATATATATATGTATGTCTCCCCATTTCCTGTACCCCTCAGTTCTCGGTCACCATCATTCTACTCAATATTTCTATGAGTTTAACTTTGTTAGAGTCCACATGTAAGTGAAATCATGCAGCCTTTACCTTTCTCTCTCTGACTTATTTCACTTAGCATAATGTCTCCATGTTCATGCATGTTGTTGGCAATATATACGTATATCAAATCATGTTGTACACCCTAAATACATACAAATTTTATTTGTCAATCATACTTCAATAAAGCTGAAAAAACCTGTTTAAAAGAAAAAAAAAAAACCTTATTGTAGTTACAACATCACAGTGTTGAAAGTGGACCTCATTTTTTTCCTGTCCAAATCTCTAAAACAAAGAAACACAAAACCAAACATTCTCATCGCCGTGTTTCCTTTCTCAGTGAATATGCTCCTTTCCTTTGTTCGGGAACCCAGTGCATCCATTTATTCATTAAATATAGTCAGTGATAGCTCTTCTGCATTCCTTTCACGTGTCACCTTCTCTTAACCCAGAGTTACTGTCCAGTTGTTCTATCTCACAGGTCAGTGCCAGTGATCATGCCCTTTCAGGCTGCCCCTTCCTGTCCGTTGTCTTCGTTGCCTTAAGAGACGTGTCTAAACTCAGACAAGTTTGTCCATTCCATTATGAGAACCAGCCAGTGCGTGTAGCGCCTCCTGCCTTAACAGGTGCCGTCAAGGCCCTCGATGGGCCGCCTCTGAGTCTCCTCACCAGACCACAGGCGTGAGCACGTCAGCTGACATCGCTGTGCTGAACTTGTAATCTGCCATCATTAAGGTACCATGCTCATCACGTCTCGGCATCTTCACTCATGTGGTCTCATCTATCTGAAGTCCCCTCCACTGTCCTCTCCAGTCCTCAGATTCACTTTGCAAATCATTTTTGACTTAAAAACATATATAATCATGATTTCTTTTATAAAGCCAGTGTTATATTTGTGGGGTTTTGTGTATACTTTGACTAATCTCACAAAAAGAATTTGTTCTCTTTCTCTGTAACCCTGTGTTTCCAAATACTCATGATTTAACTTTTCAGTTATTTTGACATAATCATTTTTCCTATGTTTGTCTCTCTCCATAAAACTTCAAAAGCCTTGTGAGTAGTTATATGGCTTAATTGTGTTTTAGACCCAAAACTCAGAAAAGTGCCTGGAAGATAGTATATTCGGATGTAAGATGACTGATGAATAACTTTATTGAAAACTGAATAAACAAGTATTTTCAAATGACCATTTCGAAAAGTCAAAAGAGGTAAAACTACACATTGGCAACCTCTTCCACGGAGGACTCAGGAGAGATCAAAGTAAAAGACGAAGACATAATACCAAAGAAAAGGAACAGGTGGGCCCTGAGCTGGAACCACCAGAGCAGAAAGAGCAAGAAGGTAGCCTCTGGACCTCTCGAGTCTCAGCACTTCTCCCTGCCAGCTGGCATGTGGACTGAGTACCCCGCTTAGGTCTAACTTGTCAATGACTGACTCCATCAAAAGGAAATGAATCCACGCCACTCAAATCAGTCTATCCTTAGAGCGTCAGTAAATCGAGCGGAGGATAGAAAGTAGCAACATGTGAACACAAAAGGTTAACATTGGAAGCACCATTAAAGCAGGAAATTTTTCTCTATTTTAGTCATAGTCTTAGTCTTCGTTGATATCATGCTACCCAATATGAAATTTGGAACAGAGCCTGACAGTTAGTATATTCTAAACAGAGTCTGCTTTAATGAAAAAAGAAAATATTTGCAAGTGTAGGTATCAAGGTCGTTTTGTCCAGTATGTGTCTTCTCAATATGTTTGCTCCACGGATACCAACTCGTCTTACATGACCTGCACACTGTTTAAACTCTTTCTACGTAATTGACTATCAGCCTCCTCAACTCTGGCGTGTTACTTTCAGATGCCAGTGTAAATACTTGAATTATAGAATGTGAAGTACTTCTGTGGACCTCAGTCATCTTGCCTAAAAGTGATGAGTTTGAACCTGATAACTTTTAATTGACAGTCCTAGCCCTAAGGGTTTATGATCATAGAGTATCACATTTTGTGTTGCTGTCTCCATGGCCCAGCCAATCATTTTCTTCCTACGTAACTTACACGTTAGTATTCCACCGTGTGTTTTCCTCCTAATTGCCTCCTTTCGCAGGACCAAATTTATGTTGGGGCACCTATTCCGTGTGACTGCTGTTTGACATAAGCATCCCTTCCTAGAATGTGGACCAGCACTTGATCTTCTCAGTAACCCCTCCCTGGGGACGTCATTCCCTCTCTGAGACTCTGTTCTGGGTCTGTGCCATTTACATAGAAGGGGGGCCAGTGGCCAGTTTAGATGAGACCATTCCCATTTATGCCTTAGTTCTGATAGAGTTAAAAGACTGATCTTTCACTTTCCAAAAGTGTCTAGTTTGGATTTTAAAAAAAATGCTCACCCTGCTTTTACAGTGACGGATGTACCTCTCCCTTAGCCAGAGCAGTGCTCATCATGCTGGTTTCTCAACTCCTTCAGGAGACAAACACCTACGGGACAGAGTTCCCCAGGAAACACCCTCAGCACCAACTCCTGTTGATGGTACTCTGTCCATCTCTATAGATAGATGCTGATGGAATCCAATCCTTACCTGCCTACAGACACATTTCTGTGCCCCACCTAGGCATCCCAAGATACAGAGGAAGGATAAAGTGGAACGTGACCTCATCAGGCAATTTGGCTAACGGCAAAGGAATGGTGTCTTTCCTATCGTCCCCCAGTATAATCCTAGGGAAGCTGTTGACACTAGGTTTACGCATCTGGAAGACTGATTCCAGGGTCTTGTCTGACCTGCCCAGAGCCTTCAAAACTGCAGCCCCAGGTAATCAGCCACCGCCTTACCTGGGGATAAGAGAGTCAAAAAGAGGAGCACGGAGAGAAGCACACGGAGCCTCATGGATGAATGGCAGGTGCAGGGAGGAGGCGTGAGCATGGCTGGAGCCTGCGGTCGCTGCACCTGGCAGGGCCACGGCCTTTTATGGCGCTCCCTGGGCCTGTGGTTTGTTCATGGTTAGTGGAGCCTAACAAAAAGAGAATCACTCGGTCTTCCACAGGAAATCTCCGGGGACAAAAGGACACAATGTGGTGGTAGCTCAGTGGACGAGAAAGCAGAAGTCGTGCCACGCGGTCCCCACGGATGCGGGACATCCGCGTTGCCTGCTGTGTTCCCTCACCGGAAGCCCCATGTGGCAGGGGATTGATGCCTTTGGCAATTAGCCAGTGAAGACGTGAAGCCTGTGAGCAACTGGCTGAGTGAGCTTGGAAACCCACTCCTCCCATCCCCCCTCAGCCCAGCCTTCAGATGAGCCTCCAGTCAGGGCCACAAACTTGACAGCAACCTCTCAGAGCTCTTGAGCCAGGGGCACTGATCTGTCTCACCACATAAATTGTTACGCTAGTAGATGTTTACTGTTTTAGGCTACTAACTCTTGGTAACATGTTATACAGCAACAGATAGCTAATAATACAAGTATACATCTGTTCTCTAGCAAAAACGCTTTAATAGCCAGCGAGTTCGGGTGGGAGGGTGGTGAAGGTGTTACAATTACATTTCGGGTCTTTTCCGGCTGTATGTTAAAGAGATAAATGCATAAAAGTCTTTAAAATAACCACACAAATGACCCTATCTGTCTTACATACAATTATGTGTCTGAATTTGTGTGTGTGAGAGAGAGAGATGGGGGTGGGAGACTGGGGGTGGGAGGGAGGATGAATGAGAGAACGGGAGAATGAGGGAAGGATAGAGAGAGAATAAAGAAATAGGAAGCAATCATTAGTTCAGGAGCATTCCCTGTGATAAACAAGCACTTGATGCTTCTTTGTCAACTTTATGCTCATTGTTGGAAGAAGGAGAAACAATGACTACTCCATGATAAATGTCTCTGTAAGAGAGACGTTTCAGATCCTTCATCTGTCTGTGTCTATATCTATCTGTCTATCTACCTATCTCTCTCTCTCTTTATCTATCTCTATCTATCTCTCTATCATCTATGTCTGTCTGTCTATCTATCTATCTATCATCTATATCTATCTATCATCTATCTATATCTAATCTATCTATATCTATCTATCATGCTATGAATCTGTCTGTCATCTATATCTGTATTTATCATCTATATCTATATCTCTCTATCATCATCTATCTTATCTATCTATCTAATCTATCATCTATGTATCTATCTATCTATCTACCTATCTGTCTATCTATCTATCTTTTGCTATTGTAATAAACACAGTGAGGAATTCCACAGAAGCAATGACCGGGTTCACTTACAAGCCCTACCTCATGTCGTCAGGAGCTATATAATCACAAGAGAAGAAAGCAAACAAATATCCCTTCAGAGGCTTTGCTTGTTTACTTGTTTCATGTCATTGCTTCATCCTGAGCTTCAGATGACGATGTGTGGCCATCTGATTCTGAGATGTGAGTGCCAGAGAGAGAAGATGGTCCACCACGTCTTTGGGTGTGAACATGGTGAACCTCGTGCATTTTCTGATTCAGTCACAACTTTGTTCACGTTTGGTTAATTCCTCCCCCACCCCAACCCAACAGCGAGCCATCTCATCCCCCTCCTCGCACCGTCACACTTCACCCAGGCAACACCACCACTGGCCATTTAAAGATATTGCCTGTTTGTTTTTTAATTTTATTTTACTAAATATTATTTTAACATACATTCTGTATCTTTATTGTGCTATTTTATCTTTTATTTACACCCCAACACCTATAGATTGCAGTGTAAAAGTAAATATCATCCCTGTAAGATTTGTTGTATACCATTACATATATGTACATACCAATGCGTTATATGTTATAATTAGGAAATTGGCATTTTAAATGCTTGATATTACATTAAAATCCTTGGTGGATAGTTGAATAGATATCTACAAGGTTTCTGGTGATATTTGGTAGAATTGTTAGGGCTCTTGGAGTAATCTGCTAACTCAATATCTGTTTAATTTGTAAAATTAAAATATAGACTCCAGTTATGGAAAACATACTTTTATTATATTTTTAGAAACACTTTAGATTCTGACAACGAAGAATTTCTGTGTTTTTCTGTGTGTTATTAAGTCTCAGTTTTTCACTTAACATTTTTCTGGAAAGTGTCTCCTTTCCCCCTCCACCCCCTGCTTCTCTTAATCAGGTCACATTCTGGCTGTTAAATTAATTTCAAATTGATTACCTTCCTCAATTCTGTCTGTGTAATCGTTGCCAAGTGCTGCATAACAAGTTACCCTGAACGGTGTGCTTCCTAATCCACTCCCAGCTGTGGGCAGGATTGCCTTCCTCCTGGAGCTGGTGGCCCAGCTCCCTACCATGTGGGTCTTTCCTAGAGCATCTCACCACCGGGCAGCTGATTTTATCAGAGCAACTTAGGGAAGGGGCAGGAGAGACAGTGAGCACGATGGAAATCAGCCTCCTAGCAGCTCCTGCTGTCCCATCACTAGTCACCATGTTCTATTCATTAGAAGCAAGTCCCCTGGGGGAAAGGGTTACACGGCAAGGACACAGGAGGCAGGGGTCACTGGGAGCCGAGCAGAAGCTGCCACATGCTGGGTTGTATAGATTCTCAGTGGATATTTTTTCTCTTGTAAAAAATATCATGATAGGGGGCAGTTTCTCAGAGGCATGTGAAATGCTGTCTCCATTTTGCCCCAAGTAAAACTTAACTTGCAAAAAAAGAAAAATCATTATTAAATACCGAAAAATTATTCTTTCCTTAAATGTGACTAATTCTGGGGACTGGAATTTCCAGCACAATTTTAAACAGTAGTAGCTAATAGCAAGTCCTTATTTGAAAACTAGTGCCTTGTATTTCACTGTTATGCATGGTGCTGATGGTTGTTTTAAAATATATTTTCAGTAAGGCGAATGCACACACATCATTTATTCATATGCATACAGATAAAGTATCTTAAATCTGAATCTTTTTTGGTTAAAACAGTCTCTTTTGGACTTCAGTCTCTCTTAGATTAAGGCTTAGTCTTTGAGAGTTTCTTGCCCTGCCCTTGATTTTCCATGAAATTGTAGTGTTATGTGTGTGAGTGGAGGGAGCTAGTGACGACCTTTTGTTACTGAAGGAGAGGGAAACGTGGACATTTTGTTTAAGTGGGTCCACTCTAGAACACAATCATTGTCAAAATTAACATTCGATTTAGTTGAATAAAATTTTGCAGTTTACATTGTCTTACATAATAATTCTACATGTCTATATAGGAGCAATGTTAGCCTATCTGATCAGTAAACCAGTATACGGAGTATTTTCATTATTTCCTCTCTAGTTATTAAAATGTTTTTGAACTGTTTTATGCTTTCTTATTTTCATTTTCATTTTGTTATTAAATTCCAGTTACATGCCTTATGAGCAAACATACTTATCTGTGCTATTTCCATTAAAATTACTGAGGATCTTGAGAGAACTCGTAGGTAGTCAGTTCTTCTTTATGTTATGTGGAAAACAGAAATTGAGTTCTATTTCACATTTATAATGTTTAGAATTGAAAGTGTTTGTAGATTTTACCCTAAAAATTGCTGTTTCAAATGCTCTGTAGTCAATGTATTTTTCACCTACTTGATCTATCAATCTTGAGTGAGGAAACGTCATCTGCATTAGTCTTTGTCCGTTTATTGTTAGGTAGCTGGACCTGTTACCTAGATTTCTAGGATGAGGTAGTGGTAGTAACAGTAGCAACAGCAGGAGAAACGATAGTGATAGCAGTTCTATCCGTCAGGATCCAGTCAGTTAGAATACGCTGGTATTTTGGACACAGGGGATTTGTATCAGCATTTATTCAAAGAGAATGACGAGGGGACCCAGAAGTAACCGCAGGCAGTAGATACCACTGCTCAATGGGACAACAAAATGGAAGGAACCTGAGGAGGCCTCCTGTGGTCCTCTGGCCTGGGAGGATGGGGGAAGGTTCCCCAGCTGTGCCTGGTGCCTCTGCAGCTCGGAGGCAAGACCTTTCGGAGTCAGTCCTCAGGTCTGTGGAAAAGGGGCATCAACTGGCCTTCGGTGGCATCTGTTCGAGGACGTGATGAGGTTGGTTCTGGAGTGCCATGAGAAAGGCGGACCCTGGGGCCGACCGTTGCTCCTGGATGCAAGCTGCTGTTGCTGTAGCAACAGTGGCAGGAACGAAAGTGAGGAAGGACGTGCTTTCCCCCTTCTCCAAGCTCCGGATGCCCCTGTAGTGCCTATCACTGGAAGCCGACAGGAAAAGGAGTCTGGGAAATGTGATTTGCACAGTCCTGGTCCCCGCACCACTGGGGACCATAGTATCAAAGAGGGAAATTGGAACAAAGAGACTTTGGGGAAAGTGATGCCACAGTGGGTGTAATGTTACAAAGGTTAAGTAGTCAGATTTTTTTTGATGTGCGGATGTGTCAAGTGATTATGTTGTAAACTCATTTGTAACTTCTTTGACAAATTTTAAGTCATCGAGGGGAACAATGTTCCAGGGCGGAATACAAAGAGAAGTATAGAGCTGGGGATGAACTAAGTCAGGTTTGTTCAGGCAAGGGGATCTGATGCTAATTGGGCCAGAGGTGGTCAAGCACTGAAGAGGATGGAGAAGCAAAAACAGGAGAGAAACAGTATTTAAGAATGAAAATGTTACCAGTTATGCTGGAGTGTCTAAGGACTACTTTCACATGCTGCATGTCCATGAATTAAAGGCACGCCGTGCTGAAGGATAGCTACGGGAGTGGGTGGACGCCTTGCACCTATTTAGGGCTTTCCTAGGAAGGCTACGACATGCTCTTGAGGCAAGATGTTTATCCTCCTCTGGGTTTTGGTTCTTACCATTGTGTCAACGCCTGTAGCAGAGTTTTTCAGCCTCAGCACTATTGACATTTCGAGTCAGATAATTCTTTGTCTTGAAGGTCGTCATTTCTGTCATTGTAGATGTTTAGTAGCATCCTTGGCTTCTACCCACTAGACACCAGTAGCATCTTTCCGGTTGTCACAACTGAAAGTATCTGTAGACATTGCCAATTATGTGCTGGGGGCAAAAGCATCTCCAGTTGAGAACTCTGGTTTATAGCATCTAAATCCTCCTGTAAGGTTTGTTTTTCTTCTAGCCATTTGGACCAGTCCTTAGGGCTAAGGTTTGGCTGTAGGGTTATCAGGTGGCAGCTGACTTTGAATGAACCCAGGAAACAGTTTGGGTTCTATGAACGCATCAGGAGCAGAGCCAGACAGGATTTTTTCCCCATAGCCCACGATCAGTGCCCACTGTTTCATACTTTGGACTATAAAAGAGTATGATGTAGACTTTTCTGCATGACTGGACCTCCTCCAGATTTTTACCTGTCCCTGTAGTAGTGCCAGGCCTCAAAAGTACAGGAAAGGTATGGGGGTGGAAGCAGTGGTTACTCTGGAAGGCCATGTTCTGGGCGGAGATATATAGCAAGTTCTTGTAAGTGAATTGTATCGTGACATTCAAGCTTGGTGAAAAGAAGATGCAAGCTATTAGAAGTCAGATAAAGGAGCAATAAAAGCAGAAGACAGGAATGGAATTGATATTTGTATTGTCTTTTAGGTCAGATTTATTGAGATATGTCTTACACGATAAAATTTTATTCATTAAAATTTATCTCATTTCTGTGAATTAAAAAAAATGCATGTAGTCGTATAACCAACACCACAATTAATACATAGATCAGTTCTATTATCTTCCAAACTCCCCTCACATCCTTTTGTGGTCAACATCTCCTATTCCCAGGCCCTGACAGCATCTTATCTTTCTGTCTCTATAGTTTGTCTTTTCTTCTTTCTTACTTATTTCTCCTTTTTTTTTTAGCTCTTTATTGGAATACAATTGCCTTACACTGTTGTTCCCGTTTTTGCTGTACAACAAAGTGAATCAGCTGTATTTATACATGTATCCCCATATCCCCTCCCTCTCGCGACTCCTTCCCACCCTCCCCATCCCAGCCCTCTAAGTCATCACCCATCATCGAGTTGACCTCCCTGTGTTATGCAGCAGCTTCCCACTAGCTATCTATTTTACATTTGGTACTATATATATGTCAGTGCCACTGTCTTACTTATTTCTTCTTAAGTGAGTTTTGGTAGATTGTCTCTTTCAGAGAATTTGCCCATTTTCATTGATTGTGTTGGATTTATGGACATAAAGTTATGCCTAAGAATGCCTGGTTGTTCACCTTATATCTGTAGGATCTGATGTCCTTCCTGTAATGGCTGACATTGATAATCTGTGTTCTTTTTGTCTCTTTCTCTCTCTCTCTCTCAGATCAGAATGGTAAGACTTTGAAAAATTTATTCATCTTTTCAAAGAAACAGCTTTTCATTTCATTTTTGTTCTCCATTGATTTTCTGTTTAATTTCTTTTATTATTTACATTCATCTCCTCCTTTTCTTGTTTTAGATTTAATTTGCTCTTCTTTGATGTTATAAGCATTTGGATACTATAAATTTATTTTGAAGTGCTACTGTAGCTCTGTTCCACACATTTCATTATGTTGTATTTTTATTTTTACTCAGTTCAAATACTTATTCATTTTTATCCAGAAGCATGTTGTTTAATTTCCAAATATATGGGAATTTCCCAAGTACTGAGTATTGATTTCTGGTTTAATTCTATTAACATCACAGAACATATTTTGTGTAATTTGGATAATTGTATGTTTATCAAGACTTGTTTTGTGGCCCAGAATACAGTTTACGTTGGTAAGTGCGCACTTAGAAAGAATGTTTATCCTGCTGTCTTTGTGGGAAGTTTTTAAACGGTATTAATTAGATTAACTTGGTCGTTAGTAATGCCCAGGTCTTCTATATGCTTACTGAATTTTTGTCCTCTTATTTTATTGATTACTGAAAAAGAAATGATTTTTATTGAGATGTAGTTGACATACAACATTGTATTAGTTTCAGGTGTACCACCTAATGATTCAATATAGCTATACATTGTGAAGCGGTCACCACAATAACTCTAATTAACACCCATCACAGTGCGTGGTTACAGGATTTTTCCTTGTGATGAGAACTTTAAGGTTTACTCTGTTAACAACTTCCAAGCGTGCAATACAGTATTATTAACTATAGTCACCATGCTGTACAGTAAAGCCCTAGGACTGATTTACTTTATAACTGGAAGTTTATACCTTTTGTCCACTTCACCTTTTTTACCCACCCCCAAACCCCCTGACTCCAGCAGCCACCAGTCTGTTCTCTGTATCTATGAGTTCATTATTTCTTTGGTTTGTTTTTTCTTTTAGATTCCACATATAAATGAGATCATATAGTATTTAACTTATTTCATGTAGCATAATGCCATCAAGGTCCATCCATGTTGTTCCAAATGGCAGGATTTCATTCTTTTTTATGGCTTAATAATATTTCATCATATATGTAATATATATCACATTTTCTTTATTCATTCATCCATCAATGGAAAAAGGTTTTTCCCATGTCTTGATTATTTTGAATAATGCTGCAGTGAACATGGGGGTGCAGATATTTTGAGTTAGTGTTTCTGTTCCCTTAACATAAACCCCAGAAGCAGAAATTGTTGCATCATATGGCAGTTTTTTTTTTAAATAGTCTTTGTTTGCAGATGAAATGACCTTATACATAGAAAACCCGAAAAGACTCCATGAATAAGTCTTAGAACTAATAAATGAATTAAGTAAAGTTTCAGGATACAAAATCAACATACAAAACTTAGTTGCCTTTCTATATGCTAAAAATGAGCTATCTGAAAAATTAAGAAAACAATTTATTTGTGATAACATCAAAAACAATAAAAGACTTAGTAACAAATTTAAAGAAGTGAAACACCTGTACACTGAAAATATAAGACAATAATGAAAGAAAGAAATTGAAGAAGACACAAATAAATGAAAAGGTATCCCAGAGTAATTAATATTGTTAAAATATCCATGCTACTGAAAGCAATCTACAAATTTAGTTCAATTCCCTTCAAAATTCCAATGGCATTTTTCACAAAAATAGAAAAAACAATTTCTAAAGTCTGTATAGAACCACAGCGGAACCTGAATAGCCAGAGCAATCAGCTAGAAGAACAAAGCTGGAGCATCACACCTTGCTAGTTTCAAACTGTATTACAAAGCTACATTAATCAAAACAGCATGTGATTGGCATTAAACAAACACGTAGACCCACAGAACAGAATCAAGAGCCTAGAAATAAACCCACACATATATGGTCAACTAATATTTGACAAGGGAGTCAGGACTCCTCGACGGGGAAATGACAGTCTCTTTAATAGATGGTGGTGGGAAACATGAATTGGACATACACACACACACAGAATGGAACATTGTTTGGTCATGAAAAAAAGAAAGAAAGCCTGTCATTTACAACAACATAGATGAACTTTGAGAACATATGCTAACTGAAGTAAGTCAGGTAGAGACAAACACCATATGATCTCATTTATATGTGGGATCTAAAAAAAATCCAAACACATAGAAACCACAGGTAGATTGGTGGTTGTGGGGGTTGGGGTGAATGGGTGAAGGTGGTCAAAGGGTACAAACTTTGAGTTGTAAGGTGGGTAAGTTCTGGAGATCTAATATACAGCCTTGTGTGTATAGTTAACAATATTTTGTTGTATAATTGAAAGTTGATAAGAGAGTAGATCTTAAAAGTTTTCAATACGCATGCAAAAAAATTCTGTCTGAGGTGGTGAAAGTGTTAGATAACCTTATTAGAGTAATAATTTTGCAATAAATATGTATATTAAAAAATCATGCAAAGGACCTGAATAGATGTTTTTCCAAAGAAGTCTTACAAAAGGCTAACAAGCATATGAAAAAATGTTCAACATTGCTATTCATTAGGGAAACGCAAGTCAAAACCACAGTGAGATATCATCCCATACCTGTTAGGATCGCTATTGTCAAAAATTAAGAGAGAAAGAGTGTTGGTGAGAATGTGGGAAAAAGGGAACCCAGAGGACTGGCTCTGAAAAGGGCATGAGAAGAAATTGTCTCTTACCTGGGTGTCACTCTGTCCATGATTCAGCTTCCTGGAGAAATCTGGGGAACCCTATTACGCAGGTTTCCCGTGAGCTGCCCTTCCGTCGGGAGGGAGACCCCACAGGCTGCATGGAATGAAGCGGTGCATTTTCCAGGTGGGGAAGGGGAGTAGCCTCCCCAGATGAAGGGTGGAGGGCTGCAGGGCCAGGCAAAAACCGCAGGTAAGAAAAAAGCTCCCCCACCAACCTGGAGCTCATCCAGGCCAGGTGGAAAGTTGGAAACCAAACCGCAACCAAGTAAAAGTACATCAAACCAATTCCTAAAATAGGTTTTATGTTTGCAAGTTTTGTTTTTTTATTTATTGAGAACTCACTAAGAATCCCTGTGAGAACAAAGACAGAAAGAGAGGAGAGAGCAAAAGAGAACGAGAGAGTGAGCATAAAACATCCAAAGAAACAGAAAGCTTAAGAAGGGCGTCAGCGCTTCCTGGGTGTAGTGGGGTCGACTTGGGGCACGTGCGTCATAGGCAGGCAGCACGGTAGGCCGTTCAGACACCTCCCGGCTTGGATTTCGGAGTCGAGGCAGAATTCCTGGCAGGAGCCGTTGGGACGCTCACAGACCTCCTTGAAACGGGCCCCGCCTGCACAGAGAAGAGAGCGCGGTACCTGTTTCCTCACCTCCCTGAATTTTTATTGAATTACATGGGAAGAGGGAGTATCTGGAGAGTCTTGTATGAATTTTTCATTGTTATTTGATTTGTTAAAAATCTGCTTCCACACAACAATGTGGATTCGGGGCCTTCTTGTACAGTCTGGCAATATTGAGAGCATCTAAGTGAGGAAAGGCTAGCCGTGGGCAGCCCTGCCCTCACTCCAGGGCACCCCACCCCTGTCTTTCTCACCCCTTATTAATCTCCTAACAGCGAGGGCAGAGGTCAGTTTTTATTTCATATTAGTCTTGTACTGCTGGTTATCCTAGATTAGAAGAAACTGTTTAGAGAAATCTGTGTGTGGGTTGTGTGTGTGGATGTGTGCGTATGTATGTGTGTGCATGTGTGTGCACGTGTGTGTGGATGTATGTGGGGGTGTGTGGATGTGGGGGGGGGGGATGTGTGTGTGTGTATGTCTGTGTGTGTATGTCTGTGTGTGCATGTGTGTGGGTGTGGATGTGTGTGGGTGTGTGTATGTAGATGTGCGTGTATGTATGTGTGTGCGTGTGTGTGTGTGTGGATGTGTGTGTGTGGGTGCATGTGCACATGTGTGTGGATGTATGTGGGGGGTGTGGATGTGTGTGGGTGTGTGTGGGGATATGTGTGTATGTGGATGTGTGTATGTGTGTGCGTGTGGATGTATGTGTGTGTGGGTGTGTGTGGATGTATGTGGGGGGTGTGGATGTGTGTGCGGATGTGGGGGGGATGTGTGTGTGTGGATGTGTGTGTGTGTATGTCTCTGTGTGTGGATGTGTGTGTGTGTAGATGTGTGTGTGGATGTGTGTGTATGTATGTGTGTGGATGTGTGTGTGGGTGTGTGCACGTGTGTGTGGATGTATGTGGGGGGTGTGGCTGTGTGTGGGGGGGGATGTGTGTGTGTGTAGATGTGTGTGTGTATGTGTGTGTATGTATATGTGTGTGTGTGCATGTGTGTGTGGATGTATGTGGGGGTGTGTGGATGTGTGTGTGTGGGTGTGTGGGGGGATATGTGTGTGTGGGTGTGGGTGTGTGTGTCTGTGTGGATGTGTGTGTGTGGGTGTGTGTGTGGATGTGTGTGTGTGTGTGGATGTGCGTGTGGATGTGTGTGTGTGTGTGGATGTGCGTGTGGATGTGTGTATGTGTCTTTCAAAAGTGGAACTGAAATACAGACCCAGGAGATAACATACATGCAGGACATTATGAGAGAGGCTATTTTTCCGGAGGGGAGAAAAGCGCCCGGGGGGAGGGCGCACTGTCCCTACAGGCCCTACACAGGCACCATGCACATCGCGCCCAGGGCAGCATCTCCTGCCTTCTGAGGCTGCGCTGGCTGCTCCTCCCCCGGGCGCTGCTCGTGGAGGTCGCCATCTGCTGCAGAAATCACTGCATACATCGAGTTCTCAAGGGCTGAACAAACATCCTTGTTAAAAACACTGAATCGTATTTGCCTTGCGTCCTGACATATGTGTTCAGGGGGAGGGGCACACGACGAGGGGCTCAGTTTCGAAAGTGGCTTGATTCTGAGCAGTCTCCACACGTCACAAAGTGCGCCTTTCCCTGGACAATGTCTTAAGCTCTTTGCTGACAGTAAAAGAGGTCTCAAAACCAGCGCTTCTAGATTTTCCTATTCTGCAACATAAAAGCCAATTCTTGCATAGCTTCAAATCAGTGTAGAGCATTTATAGCCATTCAACAAAAGTCCAGTGAATTCAGCTGAAAGTCAAATGCATTAAATTGGGCTTAACTCTTTACTGTTCCGGAGGCAAGCACTAATGGGTGTTTGTTAAGCAGACACAGAGGGTGAGGCCCCTCCTGGGAAGCAGGCATACAAACACAAAAAGGTATGATGGCCCTTGACCTCCAAGAACTCGTAGGCCAGTCACCTTGGTTGCTAGGTAGTCCAGGGAGGAGTCAACTAACCCTCAAAGTAGGCCCCGAGGGTGGAGGAGAGGTTCTCTAAGTGAGAACCAGGAGAGAAATAAAACATGACCCAAAGAAAGACCAAAGAAGTATCACAGGCGTTGAAAGCTTAAGGCACTAAGCCTTAAAGGATCTGATGTCGGAGCAGGCTTTGGAAGGACAATCATGGGATCAGATTAGTACTAAGTGTTCGAGGCTACTCTCTTCAAGGTTTTCATCTGCCTGTTCCCAGAAGAGCAATATTCTGTGCATGTGTGTGTGTGTGTGTGTGTGTGTGTGTGTGTGTCCGCACACACATAATTTGCCTGTCCATGAAATGTATCCACTACCCCACACTCGACAAGGGGTTTGAGATGATGACAAGGCTGGGATTAAGTAGACTAGAGCTCCTTACATGGGGACCGTCTGCATTCACGCACCTGCATCTTCCTTCATACTCCTTCCCAACCCTTGGGAGCCTGAATTCTCAGGAAAAGATAAGACATTCCTCTTGAGGCAGAGCAGTAAGTCCCTCCTCCCTCCTTATATCTACATGTCCTGGAGATACACGTCTGTGCCTGCACCTGTGATCCACGTTTGTACGCAGAATGCGGGAGGATGCACTCACCGTGGTGCCATCTTGATCCCTGTGTTTAAGTTCAACTTTAGGAGAACAGATGTTGAAAAGGAAGAGGAAGCCTGCGGTTGGGATGGAGGCTTCACGGACATCGTCAAGCCTGGGGGCCAACCGTTTTAAGGGACAGTGGGTTGGAGTTCTCTCAGGCTCAGAGTAAGCCTTTCAAAGAGACCCCCTCACCAACCCTCTGCCCCTATAGCTTTGGCATAGCTCTTATGTCAGTATCTTCGGGTATGAATTTTTGCTGAAAGTAGAGGAGGTTTGGAGACCAAGATTTAGTAGAACAATGACCCATTTTTTTGTTACCTAGATCTAGAAACTGCTGGTAAACTTGCCTCAATAATTCATCTTCAGTGCTGGAGCAAAGAGGGTTTCAAGGCCTTGAGAAGCCCTTGACTTCACGTCATCCAACTGGGAGTTGCTGGGGGGAACTACTGAGTCAGGTGGCCGCCGCTCTGTCCAGGTTTCCCATGAGACCCCTCCTCAGGGCGACGTGACGCTCACATCGCCCTGAGCACCGGATCCCGTAAGGGGTTAGGCGCTCTACTCTCACCAAGCCTGCAGCAGAATTTATTTTGTTACCTGGTGGAACTTGGCTCATAAAGTAGAGAATGGTGAACAGAGGGACAGCAGTCCTCATGGCCGGAGAGAGGAGAAAGCTTGGCTTCATTTCCAAGAGGCAGAGAAAACTTCCGTCTGCGGCTCCCCGGCACCAGTGGAATGTCTTTGGCAGGATGTTAAGTGCCCTCCTGTACCTCATTAGGGACACGGTGGACAGAAGCGTTCCCTGTGTGCAGAAGGGCCTTTTCGCCGGAAGGCTGAGAATCCTTGTTTTGTTGGACATTGATTTCATCAGGGGGATGTGGGCCGCAGGCTTTTGACCAGAAAACCGTGTGAAATGGGAACATAAGCTTCAAACACTTTGGCTCCAGATTAAAGGGTCCAAGGGAAGAGCCGTCTATATTCAGTTACAAGGAGTCAGGCTGTGTCGAGAAACCCATTGGTTTCGTTAGTTACTAGACATTGTGTTAGTGAGTACTTCCCAAGCTTTACTAGCCCTCCTCCAGGTTAATCGCCCCACTCACTCCTGGTCCGAAAGTCCACAGTGCTCTGCTCATGTTATACTAACCACACGTGTGTTACTTTGCTTGACAGACACTTACCTCCCCATAAGGTGTGAGCTTCTTATTGTTGTAAGACCAGGCTTTGCTTCTCAGGGCTGAGGAGGAAGTTGAATCCTGTGGTCATTTACTCTCAAAACCTCATCAAGTGTAACGCCGGCAGGGCCGTGACACAGCTCTGGACCTGGAGGCGGGAGGTCTGGGTCTAAGCTCCGAGTCTCTAGGCCCGCTCCTCACCAGAGGTCCGGACAGCGGCGGGAGACCATCCTCCTGGAATCTCAGCAGCACCTTCCAGACTGAGATCTGCTGGGTCGCGGTCAACAGACTCTCCGTCATTACGCATAAAAACAACTGGGAAAGTTGCTTCCAAATGCAGACACGCAGACCCACTCCAGGCAGTTTTAGTTTGGTAGGGTGGAGGAGAGCCTAGAAGTCTGCATGTTTAACACGTTTCCCAGGTATCAATCCTGAAATGTATTCTGGAATACTCAATGGGAAATATCAACTTAGATCACCTTCAGCTTCTTTCTAGCTCTTACATGAGAGTATCCTAAGTGCTCTTGTCTTAGAATAAATCTCATGTTTGGCTTTTATGACTGACAACATTTTGTGTGCGTGTGTGTGTGTGTGTACACGCGCATGCGTGCTTGTGTGCAGCACAGAAAGGTGAAGCGCACACCTTAATCTGTGCAAAATTAGATTCCAATGTTATAAAAACAGTCCCGGAACCGGCCAGGATGAGTAGCTAAACTGACAGAACCACCTATTTGGAAGAGGCTGCTGCAGTAACAGGGCCTGGGGAGGCTCCAGGCTAAAACCCTGTGTGTGTGCAGAGAGGCAGGGGGAGAACATCTGAGAGGCAGAGCATGGGGTCCTGCTGACGTTTACAGCGGAGGTGGGCACGTGTGGGGAATCCAGTGCTTTTAACCTGAGCGCCTAAGTGGAAGGCAACAGCACTTCCCTGGAGACGGTGCTGCCCTGGGAGGCAGGGTTGCTGGCCCGCAGCCTGGGCCAGGGCGGGATGCTCTGAGCTGGTCCAGGAGTTCCAGAACCACACATGCTGGCCTCTGCCGCCCCCTGCAGGTCCAGAAACAACTGTCGCCGACACCTTCCTGTAGCATCCCCCTCCCCGCCCCCTCAGCCTGAGATACGCAGAAGCCAGCAGTCTGGAGCCCAGGGTCCTGCAGGAAGAGCTGGCCGAGGGCGTCCGGGTGTGAGGGCTGAGGCCAGGCTGGGCTTCCTGTGCGTGTTGCTGGGGCTTCTGCGCACCGGGTGTGGGTCTGGGGTCCTGCATTCCTCACATGCAGTTCCCAGGGTAGAACTTCTGAAATGGGTGGGTGTGGAGGGGTAGGGGGGCTCAGGACCAAAGTCCCTCGATCTCCGTCCCTCAAGACATCCCAGCGAGATTTGTCTTCCGGGGTTTGTGCCAGAGTTCCCAAGGCCACCTGTGCCCTCCTCCTCCTTGGTTTTCTATTCCCTTTTGCTGCTACATTCTGCCTGACTTCTTTTCCCATTGTGCCGACCTTGGACTCTGAAACCAAAATATCCTATCAGGCCAGAAATTAGTACCTTGTCATTCATACACAAGAGTCTGTACTCTAATCTCCCGTTACCTGAAGGTGTAATTTTACTACCAGTACTAGTGGTGGTATTATTATTACCTTTATGATGGCCGTCAGTGTTTGCTGTCATGGTTAGTCATTATTATTTTTATTGGTATTTTGTTAGCAGCATTCACCATTATTTTATCAGTATTTACTGGTAATATTATTCACCTTTTTCTTCTTCTTATGGATGATTTTGTGGTCGATTTTTACAACATGAGGGCTTGCTGCAAGACTTAGACAAATCCGCAGGTGCTGGACAGGCAGGTCAGCACCTCTGTGCCGTCCAGTGCTGTCACAGAATTTCTTGGGCCAATGAGGGGACTGAGAATGTTTCCAGAAGTGCATGTGGTCCTACGGTACCCTAACTGCACCTCAGTTTTTGGCAGTGTTGGCTTTCTGGTTCTGAGCTGAAGTAGAAAATACTGAGGATGCAGGGGCAGTGGTGACCCTCTCTAGAAAGTCAAGGGCAGTGCCGCCCCCTGAGTGGACTTAGAAAAAAATGTATAGCTCTGGAGGGCCAAGGACTCCCTCCTTGGGTCTCTAAGATAGCACAGGTGTGACTGTGTGCTTGAGGAGATGTGTAAATTTTTTAGAGGCTTACTGAGGCTAAGAGCATCCTGTCAGGGCCTCCCTGACAGTACAGGCAGGTACATGCCTCCAGAGGGCCCTGAGGATGATAGGGTGGGCTTGTCCTACAAGAGGGGACCCAGTGTTACAGCAGGAACCCAGGAATGCCAGTGTGTCTGTATGTCCTTTAGGGAACCCTTCTTAATGGTCTCCAGTAAACTGGACACTCTTCATCAACGAGGAAACTAACGCCTGTCGGGCTTGCATATGGTGTCCCAGGTCCCGGAGACTTCATCGTGTTTTGTTTTGTTCTAAATAAAGTCCGATGCCAAGAAATGGCTCTTTTCTGCTTGGAAGGTAGGGAAGGAGCTCACCTTCAGCCAGAGCTTCCAGAATCCTTCTAAGTTGGATGAGGAGCCCAGGGTCACTGTCACTGACAAATGATTTGCAGGGCGTCCTAGGACTGCCTGGGTTTCTGGAAAAGTTCTGTGTCCCTCAGGTGTCCCAGCAAGCCTGTAGCTCTATTATAAGACACAGAGAGGGCTATCGACCACCTGAACAATCTCAGAACTTTCTAAGACCTCCAAGATAGACCCAGGTCTTCCTGTGCTGGCCTGTTGCACCCAGGACAAGCCAGGAGCACCGCACATGACTCCGTGGAACAGCCACGGTGGAGACCTGGGAACAGTGGTCCTGACAGCGGGGGCCCCAGGTGGCCAGGTGGCGGAAGGCCAGCCAGCGGTGCGGGCCAGGGTAGAGCTCAGCACGGACGTCAGACGCGGGCAGCAGGGACGGCTTCTGAAGCCCAGGCGGGACGTCCCGGCGGGGCCCTGGAGTCCTGCCTGCCTTGCAGGGAGCCCCACCCAAGCACCCACCTGGCCCTGTTACCAAAAGCAGCTGAGTGTCCGGTGGCTGGAGGGACCAGCACCACGGTCCCCTGCACCGGCGCCGAGGGTCCTGTCATCCAGGGCCTCTCACAGGGGCCCCCACGCCGGCCCCTGCCCTCCTTTCCCTGCCCCTGGTCACATCTGCCATCAGGGAACTCATTTCGTTCTGAAAATTCAGGCTCTGCCTTCCATAGCTCCTCATTCCCTTAAGGCAACCTGTGTCCCGCTGTCCATCCCTTTGGGGTTAGTATTTTTCATTGTGGTAAAATATACATTGACTTACCGTTTTACTCACTTATGGTCATACAGTTCAGGGGATGGAGTACATTTACACTGTTGTGCAACCGTCACCGCCATCCGTCGCCAGAACAGCATCTCCAGGCAAAGAAGGCGAGAATGCACATCTGCAGCGTGTATGCAAACAGCCTGGCTTGGGACAGGTTAGGGATTTTGTATTTGGAAGATGTCAGTGTTTTTTGTGCATTTAGAGATGAGGAGAGGTTGGGTTTGTAATCTATGTGGAGATATCTTTTGGGTTCACAGAGTTTTTCACTTAGAAAGTGTGTAGGTAAATGGTTATTTGAAAAATAGTGGCAAAAAATCCCGTTGCATTAATAATGGAAGTTTTTCTATAGGTGCCAATGTCTTAGGGATAAAATAATATAAAATTAAATGCTTTCGATGTCTGTTTTTCCTGTGCTTGAGGCTACAGAAGATTAATCTTTTAAAGCTGTGCTGACTACCACCTCTATCAGCAAAACTACCTGCCTTCTGTCCTTAAGTAAGTACCGAAGATCCTGCTGAGGGTCTCCTTCTGTGTCTACAGGCACAGTCCCTCCACTGCTTCTGCTGCCAGGCTGTCCTGGGGAGGATGCCCTCACCCTGTCCGAGGCTCTTAAATTTAACTAGTGGACTCCAGGGGCCAGGAACGTCTTGCGCTGGCGGTGATGACCCAGAGAACTTACCCCACCAGACCCAGTAAAATTTCTGCATATAATTGCAGCAAAGGCACGGCTCTTACTGTCCTAAAGAGGGTGGAGAGAGTAACATACGCTCTGGAGCCTTGTCGGAGATACTCCGGTCCACCCAAGCAAGGACGGTATTCGCTGAGCCCGTCAAGAAGCCCTGACCTCTCCCGCCTGTGTGTTTCTCCCAGTCTGGTTCCAGCCCACTGTGGATGACCCCTTCTCTTGGTCAGCCATCAGCACAGCGCAGATACGTCCGTCATCCTGGAGCCTTGTTGAAACAGGAGGGCCTGACAATGAATGAGCCGACTGTTATGGAACGGTGATCCTCCCCCAAGTTCACACGTGGAAGCTCAGACACTTCGTACATCAGAACGTGACTTTACATGGAGAGCTGGCAGTTAGAGCTGCGATTAGCTGAGAGTGGTGGCCTTAGGTCAGGGCCCTAATTCAACCTGACCTGTGCCCTTAGAAGTAGGAGAAGAGGCCAGGGGTCTGAGACAGAGGAAAGGCCATGTGAGGACACAGCAAGTCAGTTCCGGTCAGCTCTACCTGGACAGAGACCTTGGGGAAAACCAAACCCATCTGTACCTTGACCTGGGAAATTCTGGCTCCAGGAATGTGATGCTTCCAGCAATTAGAAACCTTTATGTAGATGGAAACTAATGGGAAACACCAGGCTCAGGAGGCAGAGACTCAACACAGGGCTCAACTCCAGGGTCTTCACGGGGCCGGGACGTGGTCCGTGAGGATGGAGGGCTTAGGAATTCCTTTAAAAGAATACGTGCTACTGTATATATCTAATATCTATACAGTATCACACGTATACATTCTTTCTTATTCTTCTTTGGTCGTCTGTTCTATTTCACACATCTTGAGATGATTTATAAATTCAAATACCTTTTTGAAAATCTGGATGGCATCTCATATTTTTTCACTTTTTCTAAATGTATATTATTTCACATTTTTCATTATCTTTCTTCCCTGGGCTATTTGAAAGATTATTTTTGCTTTGAAAGTAGGAGATTGTGGCACCCGTTTCTGTTTACTCTGCGTGTGGATAATAAGCCGCGTGACATCACCTAGGTAGATGGAGGGACCACCATGGTCTCAAAGCTGACAGCACGTGGTTTGGTTGAGCTGTCTCGCTAAATGCTGTCTCACTACAACCGCCCTGTGCCCTGAAACTCTGCCCCCTGTATTTGCAGGTCCAAGAATATCGAGCCCATCCCTGCTGATTCCAATCCCAGGTGGCTACTATGACAGACTCCTCTTCTGTAATCCTGTGATGCTTAGAGGGTTCTATAAAGTAGAACATGTATCAGGGCCTATTCAGACCCTTTGAAAAGCCAGAAGTAAGGATCAGTGGTGTTTTGTTTTATAAGAACTTAGCAGATTCTTATAAAACAAAACACCTAAATCTTGCCTCAAGATTTAGGTCCTGAGACAAGGGAGTGAAAGGAATAGGCCCTGACCCAGGTCACAGAGAGAAAGCTCATTTCAGACGTTCCGGTAGGTCCGGGCACAGCCCTCTGCTTTCCCGGTATGTTAATCACCTTGTGCCTTCACCCAGCAGCCCCTGCCCTTAGGTACAGGGCTCCCCAGAGTGAAGACACTCTCCCCAAACAAGTGCTCTCTAGGGGGGAAAGCACATGCTTTGTTCCTCTTCCCAGGAAGTCCTCCCTACACAGCTCGATGAATGTCCTTGGACCTACTCAGGTCGCTTCCTGTTAGAGAACCAAGGCAGCATGTGACGTGTGACATAGGTGATGTCACTGCCCACCACCTCCAGTAGCTCTCAAACTCTGCAAGCTCCTAAACCACCTCCAGAGCAGCTACCCTCCCCGTGCCCACGCCTCCAACCACACAACAGAAACACGTACCTTCTGCAGTAGCATTGAGGCTTATGTACGTTACCACTCCCTACCTGAGTCCAGTGTGGGCCCGTGTGAGGATAAGCCAGCGGCCACCGCATCACCCCGTCCGTGCAGGGGACTGACAGGGGTGCATGGTGACTACGGATGCTGACCTGTGGGGCTGGGAGGGCCGGAGAATCTGCATTTTTAATAAGCCTTAGGTCCTCCCAAGCTCCTCTTTCCCCCAGTTACAAAATCTATCTTTCTTTCTTCTTTCTTTCTTCTTTCTCTTTTTCTCTTTCTTTCTCTTTCTTTCTTTCTTCTCTCTCTCTCTCTTTCTTTTTCTTTCTTTCTTTCTCTCTCTCTCTTTCTTTCTTTCTTTCTCTTCCTTTCTTTTTATTTTTTGACCACACATCATGTGGGATCTTAGTTCTCTGACCAGGGATCACACCCAAGCCCCCTGCATTGCAAGCACAGGGTCTTAACCACTAGACTGCCAGGGACATCTCCACAAAATCTGTCTTGAGTAAAAACAAATGTTAAGATGATCTTCAAGGCTTAGAGATAAAAATCACGTGCAACATGTTTTATACAGCAGAACTTTATTAGAATTTAAAGAAATTTTGAAAACAAAGCTTTATAGTAACATGTAATGGAACAGAAGAAGCAGAGCTGTGCGAAGGTCCCCACCGTGACTCACCGTGAAAGACTCCACAGAGGCCACGAGTCTCAGCTCAGGACAGGGCGCGGCTGACCTTCTGCAAGGCGCAGAGTCGGGCCCTTCAGCCAGACATTTGCCTCCAAATAGAGATTTCTACCGCAGCTCCCTAGTTACACAACGGTTAGAACTTACTCCTAGAAGTTGCTTCAGTTGCTTAGGGTGGATTTAGATGGACAAACAGCTTGACGTGCCAGTGAGCTACGTGCCATTTGACAGATGGCTGTGATTCCATTAGGAGAAGGGGCCTGTGTGCACGTGCGTGCCCCCAGGGGTTCCCTGGCTTTCCGCCCGTGTTTCGCCCACCAGGGGCGGGGAATCGCTGCTGCACCAGGAACAGCTGCTCCTGGGTCTCCCCTCCACAGGTCACAGCCACCTCCAGGGCACCTGGGGAGACCTCTGTCGAGGGCGTGAAAGGTGACTGAGGCAGCCCCGAGAGAATAATACGCCAGGTGAGACCAGAAGAATCTCTCACCCGAGCTCAGTCCACTTGCCAATCATGGCATCATGAGCTAAGTAGGTGGTGGTTGCATGAAAGCATCAAGTTTTGGGGGCGGGGTCTTACATAGTCAACCGATCAATGACCCAGATAATGGCTCAGCATGCATGGAAAATAGGATAAGAGACATTCCTAACTAAATATCCTGGCTTTCTGCCCTGCAGACACGTCTGCCTTGTATAAGCACACCACAGCCCGCATAAAACTGCCTTGCCCACAATTATGTATATAGAAACCTCTCTTGCAGCACATAACTGAAACTCCAACATTCCGATCTAAAAGCATCTCCCATTTCAGGGGCATCAGGCCTCCCCCACCACACGCCCGCCATACACACATCATTCCATCTTGGCTTCCACACACACGTCTCTTTCAAACCTTTAATGCATAGTCATCACCATTGGTAAATACAGCACCAGATCATTTCTTTATTTTCAGGAACTTATACAACGGAACTCGTAGAGTTAAGGCAGGCGCTTTATTTCATCCTCCGGGCTCCTGTGTCCCAGGTTCTCTGGGCCCTCAGAGGCCCTTGCAGCATTTCTTTCTTCCACTGCAACAAGAACCAACGGGCATCTGGTGTATTGCACAGTAGAACTTACCCTGGGCCCCATTCTGGGAGCATGAAGAGTGTTTCTGAGTGGCCTGGACACAGGCTGTGGAGAGGAAAATATACGTCAGCTGCTCGGGTGGGAAGAACATTCCCTGTGAAAGGTGGGCCACGTGAGCGCCCTGAGCAGACGGCCGGGGTGGCTGCTTCTGCAGGGGCCTGTCCCGGAACCCGTGTTCCTGCTGCCAGCGCCGCCACTGCTGCCCGCGCCTCCCGGCTGGCAGGACAGCCCCGACTCCGAAGAGGCCGGATGCTGACGTGTCTGCGCCAAACGTGGACGCCGAGCTCCCCGGCCTCTGTGCACCTTGCCCAAGAGCACGGGGTACCTGCCCCCTCAGGCCGTGTGACGGGCAGCCCAGCGCGGTGTGCACTGCACGCCCCCCGGACACGGCAGGGCGGGGAGACGTGGCCACAGGCGCTGGGCGGGACCCTGCGTCCACGGCCGCAGGAGGGGCTGGCGCGGCGGGGAGTCGAGTCAGAGGACACGCAGGGTGGAGAGACGGCACCCACCGCTTAGAAGGCTGTGCTGCTTCGCCTGAGCTCTACCCTGGTCCTCCGTGGAGCCTCTGTGCCCCTCCGGGTGTGCAGGGGACACAGGTGTCCGGACGACTCAGCCGCCGGCTGAAGGCGCGCTGCCAGGCGGCGTGGGGGCCGGGGCAGCTGTGTGAGCTGCGTGTCCACCCCGGGCCCGCTTCCTCCTACACCCGGGCTCGCACCCAGGCGGGGCACACGGCAAAGGAGCCCCGGGGTGCCCTCTGACCAGGACGTTCTCCCCAAGGCCTGTTCCAGCTCCAGCCACGTCTGCTGTCCCGAGAGCCGGGCAGGGACATCCACTCTCCACCCGCTGGCCGGGTCCTCGTTCCCGGAAAACGGCCCTCCTTCTCCGTCTACGGAGATGCTAAGAGGTGGTGTGCCAGCCCGTTGGGAAAAAGATGAGACTCTCCCCCGAGACATTCGTTCTTTGGTTGATGCTCAGATTTATTTCTTATTTCTAGACGCTGACCCACCTCCCCAGTACAGCGTGGTCCCTGTTCCCGGGGCATGAGACCCCCGTGCCCTCCCTTGCCCCACCCCGAAGCCTGGCTCCAGGGCTTACCCGAGGCAAACTGAGCGAAGAGGATGCAGGAGGCCAGGAGCAGAAAGCAGAGGCCCCTCGTAGGGGGTCCTGGGGAGGCAGAGGGTGAGCTGGCAGCTGAGGCCAGGGGCTGCCGGGGCTGGCGCAGCCTCTGTTTATAGGGTCCAGGCCCTTGCACACGAGGCATGTGGTCCCGAAATGTGATGATCCTAATTATAACAGAGAGACCCCTATCTGTCCACGGGACCCTTGCCAACGGAGCTGCCCGCCCCTGCCCCGTCTCCACACCGCGCAGGTGGGAAGAGTCTTGCTCCCTGCTCCAAGGCTGGATGCTTGACCCACACACCCGACTGCAGAGAAGGTTCCAGAATGGACCCCCTAATCTAGGCCCCAGCAAACTAGACAGGACATTCCCTGGATCAGAATGATTACTGGGCATGGGCTGCGGGGGAGGCTTCCGTTCCGTTGCCGTGAAGTCCATTGTGCTTGTTCAATTGGTGGAGAAAGGAAAGCTCTTTTTCTCTGCAAGGGCACAAAATACCAATGTTGCCCAGGATTTTAGCGGCCATGTTGCTCTTGTAATGAAGTGGGTCTGAGAATAAACCAGAGTCTGGTGAAAATACATCAGGTTCTTGGTGACACTGAGTCTCCACTGGACCCAAAGACCCTGGAGCCTGGCTTTCCTCTCTGGGTCTTGCAAACAGCAGCCCTGGTTTTTTTAATCCGGTATGAGCTGAATTTCTGGTTATTTGCAAAAGCAGGTGTGTTGGCTGGCACAGTGCGTGATTTGGGGCTCCAAGCCAGAGGAATTGTCCCCATGTCCTGGTGGAGCCTGGCCATGATGGGGGCGCCAGGAGGGTTGTTGGGGACCCTGGGACTAGAGCCTTGCTTTTGTACTAGTAGGTACAGTAATACTTTTAACATTTGAAATTGGGGGTGGGGGTGTTCTCGATTCCCTTTGGAAATTGTGGGGACCCTGGAAATGCTTGGGGAAGGTATCTGAGCTCTTGCACATTTATGTGGGGCGCCTGTGTCTTTCAAATCTGAGGCATAAGCAGGTCTGTCGTGTAACGGTGGTCTCTAAAGAGTGACTGCATACTGTCCTCCTTCCTATTTGTTCTGATCAGCAAGTCGTGACAAGACAGGATCCTTCTCTACCAGGATGTGAAGTCACTTCTTTCTGGGTCTGAAGGCTGTCTTCACTTCCTGATACTGAGGTAATTAATCACCTCAAAGTTGGCGGTTTACAACCACAGGAATTTATTCTCTCAGAGTTTGGGAGGCCAGAAATCTGAAATCAGTTTCGGGCTGCAATCAAGTTGTTGGCGGGGCCACGCTCCCCGCAGAGGCTCTCAGTAGAATCTTTCTTCGCCGCTTCCAGCTTCTGGAGGCCGCCAGCATCCCTGACTTGTGGCTGCATCGTTCCCACCTCCACCTCCGTGGTCCCATCTCCCCTCCTCTTGCGTGGGTCTTATCTCCTTCTGCCACGCTCTTGTGCCAAATGCACTGGCGTTTAGGGCACAACCAGATAAGCCAGGATCATCTCAAAAGCCTTAACTTAATCACATCTGCAAAGACGCTTTTTCCAAATGGGGTCGCACTCACAGGACCCAGAGATTAGGACCTGACATCGTGGGTGGCTGTTATTCAGCTCACTCCAGAGACGTTCAGGTAATTGCCTTTTTTTTTGGCAAAGGAGTCAGGGAAGCAAGGCTTGGTGGTCACGGCGGTGCATTTGTCCCCCACCCCTGGGTGGCAGCAAAACATCACCCACCAGACCAGCAGTTGCGCCCAGAGAAGCCTCTGGAGCTGCTCCTGCCCCAGGCTGGAAAGGTGGGAGCCCTGGAGAACACACACCCCTGGCAGGCACACAGTGCCCTCTTGTGTGGTGACTCCAAGGGAAGGATCAGGGGACAGAAGGTCGACTTAGATTTTTGAAGCTCAGATGGGGACACTGGCCCCTGGTTTGAATGATCTGGTTCTCACTGGATTCCCCTTCCCAGGAGAACTCATTTCGCAAGGCTGCACAGGTGATGGCTGGCAGGGGAGAATGTGACTGATGTTTATCGTGGTATTTGAGCTGGCGGTCGGCTTTTCCCACAGTCAGATGGCCAAATAGACCTATTCGTTCCAAAGAGCTGGAGGAAAGTGAGCTTTCTGGTGCTTTCATCGTTCAAAACTCCCCAGGAGTGCCAGGAACCCTCCTTTCCCCCTTTTACCACATGTGTATGAAAGCTCTGTTTCCTGGGTGGGTGATTATCATTGCACGAGTTTTTTTCTTTTTGTTTTTTTTAAGATTTTTTATGTGGAACATTTCTAAAGTCTTTATTGAATTTGTTAAAATATTGCCTTTGTTTTATGATTTTTGGTTTTTTGGCCACGAGGCAAGTGGGATCTTAGCTTCCTTGACCAGGGATCGAACCCATCCCCCGTCCCTGCCGTGGAAGGCGAAGTCTTCCCTGGACCCCCAGAGAAGTCCCTTGCATGAGTTTTAAAGGGAGGTGAGGGACTTCCCTGGTGGCGCAGTGGTTGAGAATCTGCCTCCCAATGCAGGGGACACGGGTTCGATCCCTGGTCCGGGAAGATCCCACATGCTGAGGAGCAACTAAGCCCTTGTGCCACAACTATTGAGCCTGCGCTCTAGAGCCCATGAGCCACAACTACTGAGCCCATGTGCTGCAACTACTGAAACCTGTGCATCTGGAGCCCGATCTCTGAAACAAGAGAGCCACAGCACGAGAAGCCCCCACACCACAATGAAGAGTAGCCCCCACTCTCCACTAGAGAAAGCTGGTGTGCAGCAACGAGGACCCAACACAGACAAAAATAAAGTAAAATAAAATAAAAGTAAAGTGAGGTGAAAGGTGATCTCAGTCCAGGCACACAGAGGAGGATTATATTGTCAAGGGCAGAGCAGGGTCCCCAAAGACGAGGGCTATGTTTCACGTTCTCTGCAATCTCGTGTTTCATGTGATAAGGTCCTGCCGCAGGTTTGCTGAGTGGGATGACAGTCATCCTCACGTCTGGGGTTTCTGCACCAAAGTCTCCCAGCACAGTGAGAATGGGACCTCTTTTTCCCCACTAAGGGGAGCAGCTCCAAGCTGCTGCATCAGGCGAGGTGCTGGAGACACTTCTTTCGGGCACGATCAGGAGTCCTCACCTGGCTCAGGTGAGGAGTCTCGACGTGTGGGGAAGCAGGTGCTCCTGGACCCGGAGAGGAATGACTCACCTGCATGCGGGTGAAGCATCGATGTAGGAAGGAGAAGTCTGGGCAGGTCTGCGTTCAGACCTCTGGCTCCTTTGGCATCTACCAGAAGGTCTCGTGGTGAGCATGTAGATTTGTAGATAATTTTCCTCTAAGCAGCACAGCACGTCTCTGATCAGCTGCTAATGTCTATCCGATGCGTGGAACACAGCAGAGTGTGGCCTGCCCCAAAACTCGGAGCTCCGAGGCCTCCGCTCCCCCGGCCTAAGCAGCTGGATGTTAGGTTTATATCACAGCGTGGTTTGGAAATTAAACCAGGAAAGCTTCTATGGGAAAAAAAAAAGACTCCAAAAAATGGAATTCAGCTGCTGGAGGCCCATGGGTCCAGTTTGACAAGCTTTTCAACCTGCTTTAGAGACCACAGAAGGCAGGGTCTAGAAAATGGACAGAAATGTGTGTCCGCCTCTCGTGTTAAGAGTCTGCAGGTGGCCTTGATCAAGGCCCCACACAGAACCAGCCTACAGGCTCACCACAGAGGTCAGTGCCTACTGTCCCCTGGGCCACAGAGCTCAGAGTCTCGACAGCCAGGGACACACACACAACACGGTAAGGGGAAGGCTGGTATTGGGAGGGGAAATCTCACACACCACCCACAAGCATGCACACATCTGCACACACACACACCTTCACACACACGCATCTGTGCCTGTACACCCACACGCACACCCCCGGACACACACACGTGCATACACCCTGAGCTTAGATTCTCCTGTTTACAGTGGCAGGGCTGAGGCAGTGCTCACGGAAATCTGTTTCAACCCAGGTGGGTGAGGGTTGGTCCACTTCCTTGGCCACCTCTCCACCTGGGGAGCTTTCGGGACTCAACTTTTAGGGCCACCTGGAAACTCTCTCCTTTGAGCTTGCCCGTCTCAGTACCAGCAGAAGACCTGGGTGAAGGGGGGTCCTCCCCCAGGGCCCAGCTTTAGGAGGTCTCCTCTCTGGCCAGACTCACATCCCTTCTCCCCTATAGATCATTCTCTGGGTTCTGGTGACCCCAGAATTACTTATTTCCAAGAGGAGAGCATGCTGTCGCTGGGTGGGAGCACAGCAGACCCTCGGGGTGAGGGGTGGTCTGGAGTGCAGGAAGAAAGGGAGGGGCTGCCGGCCACGCCCCCGCTCTGCGGCCCCAGCTCATCCTGAGGGGCTTTCAGGAGTCCACGGATCCTGGTTTCGCCTGGCTGTCCAGGTTGCTGTGGATGTATCTGTTTGGTGGGGGGAGGATAGGACATAGCTTATTGGGCCGTTTGATTTGTAAATGTGAAATTTTAGTCACTTGTCGCATAAGCCTCTGTTGCTGCTCTTCCCAGAGCCTGGGAATATTTGGGCGGCACCGGGCTGCCTCCGGGGAAAGTGAGTCACCTCCAGCCAGGGCAGGACTAGGCTTCCCACCCACAGCAATGCTGGGATGCAGCTCTCATAAAATGGTGGGCGTTTCGTGAACCGCCGGGGCCTTGTCGCTTCTCCTGCAGCATCTCATTGCTCCTTCCTGCAACCAGCTGCCCAGGGCCAGAGGGGGACGTGTTTCTGACGCCCCCACGCAGTGTCACTGCGTTTCTCATGGTTTATCTAGTCTCTGGGCTCAACCCAGAGAGCCAGCCAGGCAGAGTCCTGTCCCCAAAGTAGCCCCACCCTCAGCTCTTGATCCAGGGAAACGGTCCCCGAGGGGACCCCACAAGGGGAGGCTTCGGAACTCCCTCTTGTGCATCAGCAGACGGGCCACACGGCCACACCCCCTGAGAGACTGGAGCAGGAGAGAGTTGGCCGGCCTCCCCGGCTGCGGAACCACGGTCCAAGCAAGTTTGTGGACTTTACATGGCCTCCAGACAAAGCTTTTCAGCCTCGACCTCTGGGAATTCATCAGGTCCCTCAGTGGCCTGAAATCTGGCTTCCTCGGGGTCCTGAACTAGAAGGAGCAGGGAGCTGGCTTTAGAAAATTAGAAAATGGAGACTTGATCGTTCAGAGCTTTGGCTTCGAGCTACTGAGAAAGTCCTGGAGCCAAAAGATGCAGCTGGCCGCTGGAGCCCACGTTACACCTATTTGCCTCTAGATGGCGCCAGAGAGGGGACAGGCTGGCCCCACTTTCCCTTGGGACGGAGCAGAACCAGACTTTTTTTTTTTTTTTTCCTTTTTTCCTTTTTTCTCTTTTTTTGAATTTTCATAGTTTGGGTGATTCACAATTTTTTTACAACTTTCACGGAGTTGTAATTGACATACAATAAACTGCATATATTTAAAGTGTACAATTTGATATTTTTTTCTCATTAGTAGATGTATATATGGCAATCCCAGTCTCCCACTCTTCTTTAAACTGAGCCTCCTCAAAGAGCCTGAACAGACGGACGTGTTAAGCGGTGAAACGCAGGTGCTCACTCGAAAATGCAGAATGAGTCACAGGCGGAATTTGAGACCTATGGCTCCTCCTTTAGAAACGTGCTGTGAGAAAGGATGCACGAGGAGGCAGGTACTGTCAGCGCTCACACAGGAAGGTTCTGGGGGCAGTGGGGGTGCAGAGCCACGGCCCCGGGCGGTCCTGGAGGGCCGTTCAGAAGCCCCCCGGCTTCCTTGCAGGGTGCCCAGCTTCTGCTTCTCTTCTGGGTCCAGTGGTACCAGGCTGTTCACTGGCAAGTGTAGAGAGAAGGAGAGGACTCTGAGAGAGTCACACCAAAACACACAGATTTGATTCTGGTGAGCAGGTTCAAATTCAAATATTTTAAGAGCCTCAGTTAAAGCTGCCTTTCAGATGACAGCAGGAGAGCTTAGTGCCGCCGCGCGCTGCGCGCTCCGCTCGTGTGAAATGTGAGCGCACCTGGAGCCAGACCCACATCCAGACCTGGACCTGGGAGGGTGGAGCCTGGCGCTCGTGGCTGGGGTGGGGGGGGTCATGATGCATGACGGCTCCTGAGGGACAGGGCTTGTGGGGGTGGGGGTGACCCTGTAGATTAAGGGACTTGTAAAGTCCTCTGTGACGGCGTCCTTTCTTACGGCAAATGCTCAGTCATGATGTTGCTTATAAAAAAAGAGAAAAGAATAATCATTGTATCTAAGACTAAAACTCATGCCTTTTCTCTCTTTCCCTCCCTCTCTCTTTTCTTTGTCTTTCTTTTTCTTTCTTTTTCCTTCTTTCCTTCCTTCCTTTCTTTTTCTCTTTTCCTTCCTTTCTTTCTTTCTTTCTTTTTCTTTTTCTTTCTTTCTTTCTTTCTTTCTTTCTTTCTTTCTTTCTTTCTTTCTTTCTTCTTTCTTTCTCTCTCTCTCTCTCTCTCTCTCTCTCTCTTTCTTTCTTTCCTTCCTTCCTTCCTTCCTTCCTTCCTTCCTTCCTTCCTTCCTTCTTTCCATCCTTCCTTCCTTCCTTCTTTCTTTCTTCCCTTCTTTCTTTCCAAGGAGGCATGGCTGGGAGGTGGCAGTGGAGGGGGTTAGCCCAGGTCCAGTCCCCGTTCTGCACCAAGAATGGCTTCTGAGGTCTTTCTCAGTTTGGACTGTGATGGTTTTCTGCACTCTGAGACCTTCCAAGTCTCCAATTGCACCCACCTCCTCTCTTCTTGCACACGTGCTCTGATTCAGCCCTGAGTCAGACTCTGGGCCACGGAAGGAAGCTCCTCAGCCCACAGAAGCAGAAGAACCAGCCTGTTGGTGACAGGAGGAGCCGTGTGCATGTGGGCCGGCCGGGCTCCTTATCACCGACCCACTGGACACGAGGATGACACATCTCCCTTCCACAGCTACACCTCCAAGAATAAGGCCGAGAACAGGGAAGGGCGCTGCCGTCACCGAGCCCTGTTGTCACTGTGTGTCAGGGATCGGGCGAAACCAGTGCTGCCCTCCCTCACATCAACCCCGGGGGTAAATTTATCCTGTTCCTCTTTATATTCTCCAGAAAGTCAGGGATCAGTAAAGTCGCTTGTCCAGAGACCCAGGTCTGTGTGACTTGGAAATCAGCATGTGGGTCTGACACCACCTGAATTTCCACGGGACCTACTTTGGTGGTGGGTCCTGGATGCTGGGGCCAGATGTTCCCCAGCGGCTGGAGGAGCGGATCTAAGGCAGACGGACTCATCAACCACAAAGTGTGAGGAGATGGTGAAAGAAACCGACCTGGGCACAGAGGACAAATGGATCCCACACTCTGGGTAAGAGAGAGGCAGGAATAGTCCTTGGGGTGAATGCGGTGGCCACTGAATGATTGCCATCCCAGGATGGGCTGCCGGGCCCTGGGTGACAGGGAGTCTCTAACCACACTGCACCCTGGTTTTCACAGGCGGAGTCACTGGCTGGTACTAAAGCCCCAAAGTCCATACTCTGCTCTGCACCAGCTTTGGTGATGCAGGCCTGGGCTGGGCCACCTGCCTCTCTCACCACCCACAGGGGCACCAGGGGAGCCCATGGGGCTGGAGGGGAGACACTCGCTCTGCTTCCAGGCTGTGCGTGTGTGACCTGACCGCTCTTTTTCCGACGGCTTCTCAAGGGGACTCTGCAGGTAGCTCCCGCTGCTCCCACAGCCATCCTGTCTTGGTCTGTTCAGCTCCCCCAGGACCAGGGCGTGATGGGGGGCCGACAGTGAGGGGGGTGACCTCCCAGCCCTGCGGTGGATCTCTGGTCCCTTCTGGTCCCCTCTGCAGCTGGTGGGCTCCAGACGGAACTGCCGTGCTCTGCCTCTGGAGGAGAGCCTGTCTCCTGTCCTGTCCTGCAATCTCTTTCTCTTCCTTGAGTCCCTGTAGGCAATGACCACTGCAGGGGCCCCCAAGTCTACTTGCTTGTCAATAAGGGAATTCACACCAATGAATCAGGTCCCTGGGAGGTTCAGAGGGGGAGGATGGGGAGGTTTAATGTGTCTGAAAGCAGGTGTGAGCTCATGGGGAATCTGCTGGTGAATGATTGAGGTCTGCACTCCGGACTGGCACCACGAGGCTGTTAGTCTGCACACAGTGGGTTGAAACAAGCCACACTGTTGCTTGGCAAGAAGAGTCTGCATTTAGGTTCATGAGGTGCTGTCACACTGGGTCACTCCCAGCTCTTAGTCATTGACTGGTTCTGGTTGGTTAGAAATAGCTAGTTTGAAATACAGCCTTCAGGTTGGGTGTGCTCCAGGCAACGGCTGCTCTAGATGAAAACATTTCCCTTTACATCCCTCAAGCATCTGCAGAACTTGGCAGCCTTTCCTTAGACAGATCACGTGTGAGCATAGCATCACCTAAAGTTACTCCAAGAAACATCCTCTCTTGATCTTAAAGGCCCCCTCCCTTTTTTTTTCCCTTAGGAGGCAGTAGTTCTGTTGCTCCTTAAGAAGAGGAACAGGATGTAAATCTGTCCCCAGGATGATTGGGGGGAGCACAGTGCTCTGTACTCGTTGGGGGGGTAGGGAGTGGCTCTGATGAGATCACGGCGGGGGGGGAGGGTCGGCTGTGCACTGAAACGGTACCCAGGAGTCAGAATGGCACGTAGCTCATCAGTGCAATTCTGAAAAAAAAAAAAGTACCTGGGCCACCCAGGACTGGAGGAGTACGAGGGAAAGATAGGTCAACAGCAGATTTGATTGGAAGAGTGGTATTTTAAGGATTTTTTGGTTTCATTACTATTTTGTAGTTTGTTTGATTGTGACAAGAAAATGTTTTTCTACTTATGTGTGTGAACTTTCAGGGTTTGGTGAATAACCTTGATCAAAACAGTAATGGTACAAGAACTTTATCAGGGGAGAGCGAGCTCTCTCAGACCTGCCCAAGCAGAATGGTCGAGCACCCGCCTGAAAGGGGACTTAATTCCTTTCAAGAACCTGTTGTCGTCCAAGCTTTGGGACTTAACAAGAATAAAGACCTTAGGTGGCTTTTGTCCATAAGTTACGTTTAGCTTGTGATCGATCAGAGGAAGTAAGAGCAGGGGAGTTAGGTATTTCTCCTAAGCCTTCATAAGACTATGATTTAAAAAATTATTATTTTTCAATATTTTTGGATACTTCTATATTTTTGGGAAAAAAGTAGTCATTGAGAAAGCATATATATATAAATTCCCAATAGATATTTATATAGGTAATATAATATATATGTTGATTAGAAACACCCATTTCCATAGTAGTTCCAGTCTAAACATTGGTCAGAATCAGCACAGTCTCCTACACCAGAGGTTGGAAAACGGTGGCCCTTGGACTGAATCTGCCGTGCTGTTTTTGTAAATAAAGTTTTATTGAAACAGAGCCACTGCCGTTTGCTTATGTATTTCTCCATGGCTTCTTTCTGTTTACAGTGGCAGAGGTCTGTGGTGACACACACCGCACGACTGGCAAAATCGAAGATATTTATCTGTCCCTTTAGAGAAAATGTTTGCCTACGCGTGTGCTCAATAAACGACTGACATCGTGATCCAATCCCACATGGTGACCACTGGCGGGTCCTTGACTAGAAGTGCGATCAGGAGGGCCAGGACTTATGTTTGTGGAAACTTCCCTTAGAAGAGCTGCAGTGGCAGGGCTGTGCCCACTGACCATCCAGTTCACCAGAGTTCTAAGTCCCTGCAAGTTCCAGTAAAAGAGATTCTTACTAAGACAAAGCGTATTTTCCCCCAACCATAGTCCATGATACCTCTGCTCTCATCCTTTCTTTTCACTTAACAAACTAAATTTAAAAGCCAACAATAACCATTTGGATGGCTTTCAAACCAAGGTTTCAAGAGTGAAAAATGGTGCTTGCCAAAACGGGAGAGGGGCAGTTATGATGATAAATTCTGGCATTTCCTTTCTCCTCACTCTTCTTCCTCCCTCCCTCCCTCCCTTCCTCCCTTCTTTCCTTCATCTCTTTCTTTCTTTTTCTTTCTTTTTCTTTCTTTCTTTCTTTCTTTTTCTTTCTTTCTTTCTTTCTTTCTTTCTTTCTTTCTTCTTTCTTTCTTTCTTCTTTCTTTCTTTCTTTCTTTTCTTTCTTTCTTTCTTTCTTTCTTTCTTTCTTTCTCTTTCTCTCTTTCTTTCTTTCTTCTTTCTTTCTTCTTTCTTTCTTTCTTTCTTTCTTTCTTTCTTTCTTTCTTTCTTTCTTTCTTTCTTTCTTCCAACTCTCACTTATCACAAATGTCAAATATATAGAAATCCCAATATTTTTATTTCCCAGCTTCAGTATTTCTCAACATTTTACAAATATTTTTTCACCTCTGTATTTTCGCTTCTTTATTTCTCTCTCTCCCCTTCTTCTTTTTGCTGGAGTGTTTTAAAGCAAATCCAAGATGTGTCATTTCACCTATCAATCCTCCAGTAAGCATCTTTACCTGATGAGGCCCTTTCTCTTCCAACATAACTGCCACCACTCATCAAATCAATAGGAAGCCTTTGATCTTACCCAGTCCATATTCAAATTTAACTGACCGGCTCAAAAATGTTTTCTGGCAATTGGTCTGTTCAATACAGAATCCAAACAAGGCCCATCCATTGGTTTCTTCACCTCTTTCCTCTCTTTTTCTGTAATAGCACTGCTTCCTTCTCCTCATGCCATTGAGTTTGTTGGAGAAACTAGGTCGTTTTTCCTGTATAACGTCTCATGTTCTGGGTTTGACGGATTGCTTCCTTGAGCAATTGTTCTACTTGTTTCTCTAACTTTTGTGTTTCCTGTAAATTGTTAGTTAGATGTAGAAGCTTGATTCGTTTCAGGTTCAACTGCTTGAGAAGTGAAATCTTGCCTGCCATTTGAGTAAACAGAGGATGCTGCAGTCATCAGGGACGGTAGCCACCACTAGGCTGAGCCCTGAGGGGGCTCAGGACGAGAAGACACAGGATACTGGCCCCACGGAGCCCAGGTGCATAGCAAAGGAACGATTTCAGTGAGCCCAGACTCCTGCATCTTCCCAGACACAGAAAAGCGCTAAATTCCTTAACTTGAAATATCTGGTTTGCTTTTATTAACAGTAGCCTTATGTTCCAACCACCTGGTGTTGTTGCAAAAACTCCTATATATCCTGGAATATATCCTGGGTTCCCCATTTCCTCTTCAGAACAGTTTTCTCAGCGTTTATCTGAGAGGATGCCTCCTGGGCTTGAAGTCCTAAAGAATGTCTACTGAATAAAACATAACATTCAACTTTTGGGTTGTGCATTTTTCTTCCAGTCAATGTGCTTTTGGCCAGAGTATTTCATAGTTGGCGGTGTGTGCTTCCTTTACAACACAACAGGGGGTCCACGCACCTCTGCTGCTGCCCCTTTTAGTGAGGACAAGGTTGGTCATTGAGTTTAGTTGGTGCCAGCCTTAACCCTCTATTACCAAATTACCTGCCAAGCTCTCCAACCAATGGTTTTAGAGCCATCTGTTGACAATTGTCTTAGATCTATGATTTCATTCAGGGATGCAAGATAGTGATTTTCCAATTCTACCATCCTGTCGACTTAAAAAAAATAGGCGCAACCTAAAAGTTGAGAGTTATGTTTTCTTCAGTGGGAATGTTTAGGACTTCATGCCCTGGAGGCAGCATCTCAAGTAACCCTGAGAGAACTGCTCCCAGGAGGCAAGGGGGGAGCCAGGTTATATAGAAGTTTTGCAACAAAGAGCAGGTAGCCTGAACGTCAAAGAATTCTTGTTAATTAAGGAAAACCAGACATCCCAAGTGAAGGAAGTTAGCGCTTTTCTGTGTATGGGAAGATGCAGGAGTCTGGGCTCATCAAAATCATTCCTTTGATACACACCTCAGCTATCTGGGGCCGGTACCCTGCGTTATCACATCCTGAGTTTCCTCAGGGCTCGGTAGGGAGCGGCTGCCGTCTGACGTCTGCTAGATGGCAGGTATTCTTTGTTTCCTTCCTGAGTACCCTCAGGGCTCGCCAGCTCACCATCGGCTGTGGCAGCAATCCCTGAGGTCCGTGACGAGGTTTGTTTACTGCTGTGGCAGGATGTATTCCATTTCTCAAGCCCTTCTTCATTTATTAGCTGGAAATTTGCTATAGATAAGATATTTCCTTCCTCTAATGGTTGTTTATCCTAGAATACAGTTTGTGCTGGAAGGGCAGGGTGAGCACTTATCTTTTCCCCTATGTACCCGATTTCCAGAGAGGTAAGTTGGCACCTTAACAAACTCCAATTAGAAATAATATTGTTTTTTAAGTATCATTATGACCTCATGGATTTTTTCTATATTTGATGTGTTTAACATGTCATTTAATATTATGCTTCTACATATTTAACATGTTTATGTGTTTTATGTAAGTAATCATTTGTAGTCATCACTCTCGGCCGTGACGGAATAGGTTCCATCCTCGCCCTCCCTTTGGAGCCAGTGTTGTACGGACGTGGCCCCCAGCCTTTGGTAGCTTCCGTGCTTTCCAGCACAACAGCATACCCCAGGGTTATCTTGTACATCTCATGCTCCAGACCTGGAATCCGATGTTTCTGTAAGATGTCCTGGTTCTTTCTAGTGGGAAAGGGTAGAGACCGTGGCCTGGGTGCTGGGGGTGCTCAGTGTTACTACGTCATCACTGCATTTTTAGGGGCAGGGGCTGAGAAATGTGCACTTTTGTTAAGAGGGGAAAAAGCCAGGATTTTACAGTGGTAATCCCAGTTCAAATTTAAGACTGTGGGATTTTAATACAACCTTTTAATTTTATATGAATCTTCTCTTACATCGAAAATCTTGATTCTGATGATGTTTTTATGCCCTCCTCCCCCAGCTTTCGCTGTGAAAAGCCTCAGACGGGCACGTACAGGCAAGCACAGCACAGAGCATGCCTGTACACCCTCTCTCTGGGTCCACCAATTGTAATCGCTTTTATTTGCTTTGAGCTATCACAGAAGAAGATGCCAGCATCGTGACATTTCAGCCCTAAATACTTCTGCACGTACCTTCTGGGAACAGGCCATTCTTCCACAAAATGCCAATGCGGGAAACCAACCCTGACACAATTATTGCAGAAATTGCTCTGAGGAGGGGCGCTGGTCACAGTTCGTTCAAATGGCTTTGGTTTTTCCATTGGTCAACAATAATTTCTTGCATCTGCAAAATACACTTTCTGTAGTCTGCATACATTTTACAAAAATATGCATGTCTTTTATGAAAACTAAATTCCTTTTTTTCCTTTTTTTTAACTTAGTATTTTATATTGGGGTATAGATGATAAACAGTGTTGTGATAGTTTCAGGTGCACAGCAAAGCAACTCAGCCATACGTGTACATGTATCCATCCTCCCCCAAAGTCCCCTCCCATCCAGGCTGCCACATAACATTGAGCAGAGTTTCCTGTGCTCTACAGTAGGTCTCTGTTGGTAATCCATTTTAAATAGATCCATTATAAATATAGTACCTGTCAACCCCAAACTCCCTAGCTATCCCTTCCCCCACCCTGCCCCCCAGTAACCACACGTTCGTTTGCCAAGTCTGTGAGTCTGTTTCTGTTGAAAACTAAATTCTTAAAATGTACTTATAACAGGAAGCAGCTGTCTTTCACCATGTTTCATGTTCAGCTCTGCTCCTTTTCTGAATGACATGCTCGCACCTCTCCTTTTAACTGATTAACTTTAAATGCCGTCTGTCATCCCATAAACCAAGAGGACTTAGTTGATCTACCCAACCCCCTCCCCATCTTATGTCCAAATTTTGATGGGCATGTTATTATTTTTAGTTATTTTATTGGTTTCGTGTATGCCTTTATGTAATGTACTCATTGTCATAGTCTGGGCTGCTATAGCAAGACAGCGTAGGCGGGGTGACTTAGACAAGAAACATTTATCTCTCACAGTCCTGGAGGCTGAAAGGTGGTGCTCAGGATGCCAGCGTGGTCAGGTTCTGGCGAGAGGTGCTTCTTCACTTGTAGGCAGCTGCCTTCTTGTTCTGCCCTTAAGTGGCAGAGAGAAAGACCATCTCTCCTGTCCCTTCTTATGAGAATCCCGTTCGTGAGGGCTCCACTGTGATCTAATCACCTCCCAAAGCCCTCAGCTCCAAGTTCTATCACAGTGGGGATTAGGCTTCCACATGTAAGTTTGGGGAGGACATAAACATTCCGTCCACAGCACTTCTACACCTGTTTCTCATGCAACAACTTTAGACAGTGTCCCTGATTACCCACCACGTACAACAAGCCGCCTCTCCCTCTGCCTCCCCTTCCCCATCTACCTTCCATCTGCTCTCAGTTATCCGTGCATACGGACACATCAGTAACAATTGTATTCTCATCTGTAACCATCAAGAAAAGAAATCGTCTGTGCATTGTCCGTAGTTGATTCCCTGGGTTGAAAGGTAAGAAATAATTTTGTATTTGGATCACAGTTATGTCACTGAGATGTTTTCCAGAGGCTACTAAATGTGTGTGTGTGTGTGTGTGTGTGTGTGTGTATTACATTATTATCTTGTGAAATTTACTCAGCTGTTTAGCCCTAGAATCCAATCCATGGGATCACTTCCACCCACAGAAATCCATCCTAGAACTCAAGTCTCCTTTTTCAAGTTGTTCTGCTTGGTCCTTGGGTCCGTGGAGTTATCAGCTGGGTATTTCACTTGTCATCCGTCTTGGGTCAGAGGCTGTGTATGAACCCATGTCTAACAGGGCCACTTTGGCTGCAATAACAAATAAACCTTCAAAGCTTAGTGACTTAACACACTAGAAGCTCTTTTCTAGCTCATGTGAAAACATAGACGTGTGTTCCTGCTCAAGAGGTGACTTTCTCCATGTCACCATTTAGGACTTTGTCCCTCTGGTGGCTCTACCAGCTCCTGTGGTCTTGGGAACTCAGGGAACTTAGGGAACCTTCATCTAAATGTCAAAACTTTTTTTTTTTAATTAACCATTTTGGATGGAAATGTTTCTTAAAGGCATCACAACATTGTTTTATTAAATATTGCACTGAACTAAAAAATGTTATTTTGTCAGCAATCATAAATGGCTGTCTTCTCTGCATTCTCTGATGTTTCCCCAGAGCATTTTATTAGCACTGTAGGACTACAATATCTCCTTTCATCCATTCGATAATACTAATAACAATATTTACTAGTTCTCTTTTGTTCCCAGGACTAACTGTACTTTCTCAGAGGCAATTTGAATTTGTTTAATGCGGCTTTCTCCATCATGCCTCTGGTTGGCCTCAAGTGTCTTCTTTTTCTTGGTTGTGTGCTCCCAGTTACGGATGAAGATCCGAGCTGTGTTCTGGGTAGGAAGAGTGTGTTTCCTAAGATATTCCGTTGGAAGACCTATTTCCTGATAAGCTTTTTCTTTGACAGGCAAAACCGAGTGGGAACCTTAACATGGGTAGGTCATGCTGATAAGAGATCTTGGTTTTCAGGTACAAATGTGGGGCTCCTGCCCAGCAGGGGAACTTCCTGTAAGAGGCCATTAAAGATGCCTTGATGGTTGATTTTCTGTGTCAACTGGGTTGGGCCATGGCACCCAGATAGTTGGTTGGACATTAATGGGAATGTTTCTGTGAAGGTGATTTTGGGATGAGACGAACATTTGTTTTGTGTTCTTTTATGAGGTGGTCATTCAGGTGGGTCCACAAGAGGAGGCAGAGGAGAGGCACAGGAAAATAAAGTTTATCATCCTCACAGGCCCTAGAGGTGGGAGGCAGAGCTCACTCCACAGGGCCATGTGGGGAAGCAGTAGGGTGGGCAGGAGGCAGAGGCGCAGGTTTCGTCCAGAGCCTTTATTAGGGCTTCCATGGGGAAGCAAGGCAGGATGGGGTATTAGCTCAGGATCGGCTAGTATGGAGGATTTTGGTGCGCTTCAGGCCATGGCGTATCCTCTAGTTGTGCTGGGCTGATGCGGGCAGAGGAACATGGCCTCGTGCAGTGTGGGAGCCACACAGAGGAGGCCTGGCTCTGGGCTGGGTAGCTGGCATATTGCACGCATTGACTAGCACCCGGAGGAGCCGTCTCTTCTCCACCAGACAGGTTGTTTTTTTTTTTAAGATATCAAACCATTGTACTACACAGAAAATAAAATACATACAACACAGCGTTGACGTCAGCACTTTGAGTACAGCAGATCCCCCACCATAATGTGGGTGGGCCTCTTCTGATCAGTTGAAGATCTGAATAGAACAAAGACAGACCTCCCCCAAGAAAGAAGGAATTCCTCCAGCGGACTGCCTTTTGACTCAAACTGCAACTCCTTATCTCCAGCCTGTATGCCTCCTGCTTAGATTTTGGACTCACGAAATCGCCACAATCCCACGAGTCACTTCCTTACAATAAATCTCCCTCTGCAGATACACACACACCCGGTGGTTCTGCTTCTCCCGAGAACCCTGACTAACACAGATGCCTGTACTCTGAAGACTAACGTGTATACGAGGAGCTCCAGTTCTCCCTTTGTGCATTCTTTTTATTGGAGAATGAACAAGGGGAGAACTTTCGGGGAACCTTGTGATGAAACCTTGAGTGACTGAGACTTGCCGTGCCCACGAAGACAAGAGTGCTTGGGATTCCACGGCAGCTCTTTCTATGTGATTGGGTGACACCCCTTATGGGCTCACAGGCCGTGAAGCCAGGATGCCACGTCATTCCCTGGGTGGGACCCGACGACTTCCCTATCAAACGCTGAAGCAAGCCTGGGCACATGTTGCCTTGTGCCTGGTGCCCCTTCCTTGAAGGACCCCCGTGACTGAGGTGGGGACCGGCAGGCTGGCTGTGCAGCCCCCATGCTTGTCCATGCGGGTGGAGAGTGTGCCTTAGTGGTGATGATGCATTCCATCCCTTCCCGACCCCTGGGCTGCACTGTCCAGCCTCACTGACACAACTTCAGTGATGGTCGAGGTCTTTGCTAGTCATTTCCTGCTGGCTTTCAAGGAACTCCTGACCAAAGCACCCGCGGTATCACTCATGATAGGAAAGAGCAGACTCACTGGAGTCAACTAGGCTTCCATCTGGCATAGCACCCCAAAAGGCAACAGTAATTAAGAGGGGAAGGGAGTCCTTAAAAGGGCAGCGAGGCAACACCAGTCTCCTCTGATGGACACCTTTCCCTCTCAGAGTCGTCAGCGTGTTTAATGACTGAAGGTATGTGATTCAGCAATTCCTTAGTGATGGCCACGGTAATGAAAAGTTGGATCCGGGTCTGTGTGTGGAGCTTACTCAGATCCATACTTTTCTTTTCATTGATGCAGATGCTATAACACGAAACCAGGCCTTACAGGCATTTGGGGGCGAAGTGGATTGTAGAGAACCCCATGCGCCCCCTTAATTTCAAAGCCATCTTCCCTCCAGGCTGGTTCAGACAATAACTTTTGTGTTCCAGTGTCACCGAAGGAGGGGCTGTAACAGTGTGGGGAGAGGTGAGAAGGTGATAAGTGTGCATCACCGGTAGAGAAATGGTGAACTGTTAAATCTGTAGGTGGTTGTACACTTTAGGCGGGAGAAGAGAGGTAGCTTCATTGGTTCTGCTCAGGTGATGGAGTGAGAAGTTGCGAGGGTCTCCTCCCAGGAAGATGGGTTTGGTTTGGGTAGTACCAGCTGCTTTGCAAGCTATAGGCTGCAGACTGCCCTGGGGACACAGGTGTAGGTAAAAGCAAAGGCTCTGAGGAGCTTTGGGTGGAGGAGAGAAGGCAGAGGGGGGATGGGACCATCTCCCTTAAAACTTGCTACCCTCCTAAGCAACGCAAGTCTGGGACCAAATGCTGTTGGGCTGGGAAGGGCTGCAAGAATCCTGCTAGCTGGCCTTTCTGGTCTGAGCCTGTCCTCTCTGGTGACAGGCGATGGATGGGATGCCACCACCTTCCTGAGATGGTCAGTGACCTCTTTGTGACTGGGGTAAGTGGAATATGTCCTGCCATATCTGTAAAAAAGGATGTCACGGTGTCAGCAATTGTAGCCACAGCCGATGGTGAGCTGGTGAGCCCTGAGGGAACTCAGGAAGGAAAGAATACCTGCCATCTAGCAGCCTTCAGATGGCAGCCACTCCCTCCCTGAGCCCTGAGGAAACTCAGGATGTGAAAACACAGGGTACTGGCCCCAGATAGCTGAGGTGTGTATCAAAGGAACGATTTCGATGAGCCCAGACTCCTGCATCTTCCCATACACAGAAAAGCGCTAACTTCCTTCACTTGGGATACCTGGTTTTCCTTAATTAATAAGAATTCTTTGACGTTCAGGCTACCTGCCCTTTGTTGCAAAACTTCTATATAACCTGGCACCCCCCTCGCCTCCTGGGAGCAGTTCTCTCAGGGTTACTTGAGATGCTGCCTCCAGGGCTTGAAGTCCTAAACATTCCCCCCGAATAAAACGTAAATCTCAACTTTTAGGGTGTGCATGTATTTTTTTCGTCAGCACTGGGAATCCATAAAACTCTGGTTTTGGTCCTCTGAAGAGCTCCTGCAGGGCAGGCCAACTTACCACAGCCTTGTAAGCGGAAGAATGTGAGGTGAACACAGACGTGGGCTTTTCCTGCCTTAGGGGCTGGGTCTTGGGAAGAGGAAATGCCATCTGTCCTAAGTGGGAAGGCTCAGCTGGGACTGTCTTCCATTTCATATCCGGAGGTTGAGAGCATGCCTAAGCTTCCTTCTCAAAATAGAATGGTCTTGGATTCTTCTCAGCTTTTCAGGGAGAAGGGAGAGGCCTGAACATACTGTAACGAAAACCACTTGCTGTGTCCACGTTACAGCGAACGCGCGAGCAGAGGGTAACGTCCAAGCATAACGGCATCTCCTCTCTTTCCCTCACCAAAGACGGGTGTGACGTCTAAATGGATCCCTGGGGGACGGGGGCAAATTTCTTCTTTTTTGGCTGTGCCGTGTGTCTTGTGGGATCTTAGTTCCCCGACCAGGGGTTGAACCCCGGCCCTCGGCAGTGAAAGTGTGAGTCTTAACCACTGGACCACCAGGGAGTTCCCCCGAAGTTTTTATAATGTTTGATTTTTATTTGTGCCTGTAATTGATAGAATTGGAATATGGAATTGCTCTTGCCAGACGAAGGAGAGGACAGAAGTGCAGGTGTCATGGGGATTTTTAAGAAACTTATTGGAAGAAAGGGAAGGCAACCCCCTCTTCCCCAACAGTGGGCATCTACAGGCCTAATGGTGCAGAAACGATGACAGGCAGGAGCAGTGGTCGTAGAGGATGCTATTCTGAGTGAGGTGTAAATAGATCATGTGATTGTGCTGGAGTCAACAATGGTCATCTGGGAACCCAGCTATCAGGCCTGCAGAGTGAAACTTACGCGGTATAGTTTTATGGTCCTAACGAAGGTTCTCAAATGCTGAGGTTAACCAAAACACAACCCACTGCCCCCCACCCAAGGAGGAGAAAGGGCAGCAGTTCTGGGCTCTGCAGATGGACAGGCTGCTGAGACCGCTGATCAGGGTGAGCTTCCACCGGGACCGAGGGAGGCCAGAAGCTGCGTCGTCTTCTCATCACGGGGGTGTTCTTGGTCTCACCGGGACCCCTGCACCGTTCATGTGTAGATCTGCTGATGAAACAACATGGAGGTGGCTTGGCTCATGGCCTAGACAGCATCCCCCCATCCCGTCCTGGGCAGGCTTTGTGGCCTGGCCTGTCTACCCTTCCAACCTTCATACTCTCTTAACCTCTTCCAAAAGGAGGCACAAAACTCATTTTGGTCTGAAGGACGTAGGCCTCAAAAAACCTTCCTTTATTAAAACAATGGTTACAAATACTTCACTTGGCTTCTGGGTTGCCACTGCCATCGTTGCTGCAGCTCAGAGTCAACGGATGCAGCACTTGGCTTTCCCATTGTAACAGGTGCCTTCGATCCTGTTGAAGAGTGGGCAGGGGGAGAAGTTGCAGGTCCCCCCTTTCTTGACACACATGTAGTGGTCAGACCTCTGGCCAAGACCCGTGAGCATGTTAAAACCTGTGAGAAAGGAAAGAAAGCACTTTAGACTCCTGGCTCGCAGCCCTAGGGACTTCAGAACACTCATTGAAAGCAGGACAGACAACCCTTTGTAAAGCATGTCACAGGGGCTTCCCTCACAAGAGCTTTGCACTTAGTTGATCTGTGGAGCTGCTCATGAAATAAGGCATCTGAAGAGCCCCTTCTGTCTGAGGTCTATGCCAGCTGGGGCCAAACAAAAGCTGGAGATGAACAGCAGGGTTCTGAGTGGGCTTTCTTCTGCTCAGGAGGCTTGGGTGTGCAGGGAATTCAAGTTAGTCCCTAAATAGGTATTCGACCACTTTGTACTGTTGCCCAAACACCATCCTCCGTTTCAGAATTGCTGAAGCATCTTTCTAATTCCAGGAGCATCCCTGAGCCTTCCTGACTCCCGTGCCATTGAGTTTGCACCTTTCCCTCCAGCTCGAATCCCTGATCCCCCACCTCCCCATCACCACGTCCACTGCAATCTATGGTCCTTCAACGTCAGGTTGAAATTATGGCTACTCCATAAAGCTTTCATCATTTTCCCCTCTGCTATTCATTTTGCCTTCCTCCCTGTCACAGAATCTCATAATTTAAAGGTCTCTAGACTCGTCTTCCACTGTATCCAACAGAAAAAGCTGCCTTCTGATATTCCTGGCAAGTGGCTATCAAGCTGTTGTTTTGTGTGCCTCCACTGGTAGGTTTTATGGCCTGAGACATGTCCCTTCCAAATTCATATACATACGTTGAAGCCCTAACCCCGAGGACCTCAGAACATGACTGTATTTGGAGATGGGGTCTTTAAAGAACTGATTAAGGTTACATGAGGTCATATGGCTGGTTGCTCATCAATAGTGTCCTTATAAGAAGAGGAAATTTGGACACACAAAGGAACACGCGTGATCTGTGAGCACACAGAGGAAAGGCCACCTGAGGACGGAGAAGGTGGCCCTCTGCCGGCCCAGGAGAGAGGCGTCAGGAGAAACCAAACCTGCCACCACCTTGATCTTGAACTTCTACCATCCAGAACTGTGAGAAACAAGTGTGTGTTGTTTAAGCCGCCCACACGAGGGCAGCCCCAGGTGACTAATGCAACAGACCACCGCCGCCCTAGGAGAGGGGCATGCTACTCTCTGCCTGCTGGAAAGCTGGTTTTCAGACTGATGGAAATTGTCCTCTCGGTAATTTCCAGGTAGTGGTGCTTCTCCTGCTTTATGCAGAGAAGTCTAATCACGCTTTCAGAAGGCAGTTCCATTAAGGTCGTTCTCCTTCTTTAACAGTCTCCTTTTTCCCATTGTTCTCAATGCCTAATTTCCAGGCCCTTCACAACCCTGTTCATTCTCCTCTGGATGTGTTCAGGTTCATGGATAGACGTCCTCAAGTTTGAGGCCTGGAGTAAACACAAAGTACCTTAGACATGTCCCATCTACCAAGAGCACCAGCCACGTTGCAAGTGCCTGATAGCCACGTGTGGCTAATGGTTACTGCATTGGACCGTGCAGCAGTAGAATGTTTCCATCACCACAGAATGTTTCTTTGGACTGTGTTGCCATGGAGATGGAAGAGAGACATGCTGGTCCCCCACCATTCCAGGGAAGCATCTTGAGCCAAGGCCACTCAGTTGCTCACACAAAACACAGTCTCCTGGTCTCCAGCCTGTATTCTCTCTGTACATTGAATTCACTCCTAATGATGCTGTCCAAGCTTGCTACAGGTTTTAAAAGTCTCACCACAATATCAGCCTCCAGTAAGATCATGGTCAACCGGACTCTCTGAATCTCCAGTTCCAGCTTTTGTTGCTCTTCATTGAGAGCTGCCAGAGCTGGAAAGATACTTAGTCCAACCCCTGCTGCAAGATCGAATCCCTCCTTCAGTATGTTCTTCAAGTGATCGTTATTAGGACGATCAATCAGGCTGATAACTCTGAAGCCTTTTGAAATCAGAAGGCCTATACTTTCTTTTTTGTTGGTATACATACACGAGGGTGAGTCAAAAATTATCTGCACTCTGGCTGTAGAATTTACAGAAGTGTTAATATAACTGGAGTGTGGATAATTTTTGACTCACTCTTGTATACCAACATTTAAATATATATACACAATGTTATATTTGCCCTTCCTTGTGCTGGGGAAGCAGAAGAGACCCAAATACAACTAATTGCAACTTTTTAGAGCCCAGATGGACCTCGGAGCTCAACACTTCAAATTCTCTGTAATCCTCTCCCCCCGTGAAGAAGCTGAGGTCCGGTGATGCTCCCCAGGGCATGCAGTTGGCCACAGACAGAGCCAGGACCAGAAGCGGATGCCCTGACCCCGCCAGTTCTCACTCCACCTCTCTGCTGGTGGGTCATGGTGTCACCACACTTAGTGAGAACTCTTTTTTGGCATTATCTTTGAAGATCCGGTACATTATAGGACCCAAAAGAAATAGCATCACATTTAATGTCAAGGTAGTTTGGTGACATGCCTTGTTCAAGAATGAACTTGTGTGATTTTTAGCAAAGCACTCAAACTTCTGAGTCCCAGCTCCTCAGATTTAAAATTGAGGAAACTCGATTATGTGATCCATCCGCTTCTAATATTCTGAGGCTGGTCATCTTTCCTTTGGTGGGAAACTAACAAATTTATGGTTGCATTTAGTCCTCCAAGGAGCGTATCGCTTTTCCCTAACTTACAGACAGGGAACCTGCGGCCCAGAGAGATTAAATGTTCCCATAATCTAATCAGCCAATGATTATATTATCTTAATAGATGCAGGAAAATACTGGGGAAAAGGCAACATTGATTCATGATTAAAAAAAAAAAAAGCTCCTGGCAAATAAGGAACTGGAGGAAACTTCCTTAACCTGATAAAGAGTACACACAAAAGCCTACAACAAAAAGTAGGCTTAATGGTCGAGCACTGAAAACATCCCATGAGATTGGCAATCAGACCAGCGTAACTGCTGTTGTCATTACCATTCTACATTGTACTTGAAGTACTAGCCAGGGGGATAAGATAAGACAAAAATAAACAAAAGGTACAAGGGTTGGAAAGGAAGAAATGAAATTGTCTCTATTGGCACACATTATGATTATATGTAGGCAGTCCAAAAGCACATTTGCTATGTATGAGATCAATATACAAGAAGAAAAAAATGAATTTTGCCTCTGTATATTAGCAACCAACCACAAAAAAAAAAGGAAATAAAATAAAAACACCATATAGAAGAGCATAAAATATGCTAGTTATAAATCTAAGAAATCATGTGCAATACCTCTATCTATAAAGAATACAGTATTTTTTTTGTAATTTAAAGAGGCCCTAAATAAGTAGAAATGCTATGTTTAAGTATTGGAAGACTAATTATTTTTAAAATGTTAATTTTTCCCCAAATTAAGCTGCAGATTTAACCCAATACCATGAAAATCCCAAGAGGTTCTTTCAGTGAAACTTGATGAGCTAATTCTGAAACTTATATGGAAATTCAAAGAATCAAGAATAGCCTAGACACTCTTAGAAAAGAAGGCAGGAGAACTTGCTTTACTGGATTTTGAGACTGATTATAGCATCACTGTAATTAAACAGTGTGGTGAGGGTACGAGGGCAGACAGATACACAAATAGAACAGCAGAGAGAAATCCACACCATGTGGAGAGTTGAACAACAGTGGCTCAGCAGAACAGTGGAGAAAAATGGTCTTCTCAGTGGTTCGTTCTGGGAGCACTGGATACTCATAGTGGAAAAAACCCCCCTTTACCCTTAGCTCACACCATACATGCACACTGGAAACCACCGCCAGACGGTTATAAGCCTAAATGCAGAAGGAAGAACAATAAGCCCTCAGCACTCAACACTTTCTTTGTGCCTTTGGGGTAATAAAAAAAGATTTCCTAAAGGAAGACATATGACACACTTAACCACATTGAAGTAATGTGGAAAATCTCTGCTTAAGGAACGTTTCCATTAAAAGAGTGAAAAATTAAGGCACAAGGTAGAAGATATTTGTAATGCTTACAGCCGACAAAGGGCTTCTGTGCAGAATATATAAAGAACTACTACAAATTATTAAGAAAAGACAGGACTTTGCTGGTGGTGCTGTGGTAAAGAATCCACCTGCCAATGCTGGGGTCACAGGTTCCATCCCTGCTCCAGGAAGATCTCACATGCCTGGGAGCAACTAAGCCCGTGAGCCACAACTGTTGAGCCTGTGTGCTGCAACTACTGAAGCCCACACACCTAGAGCCTGTGCTCTGCAACAAGAGAAGCCACCACAATGAGGAGCCTGCACACCACAATGAAGAGTAGCCCCCGCTAGCTGCAACTAGAGAAAGCCCGTGTGCAACATCAAAGACCCAACACAGCCAATAAATAAATTACTTAATTAAAAAAAAAAGACAGATAATCTGATAGAAAAAAATACAGGCAGAAAACATATAGGTACTTCACAAAAGATATCCATGTGGCCAGTAATTATATACAAAAGTGCTCAACTTAATAATGTATCTAGGAAATGCAAATTAAAACTCCAATGCAATGCCACTACCCTCAGCAGATGGCTAAAATTTAAAAACAATTGACATTATCAAGTGTTGGCATGGATAAGAAGGCCTGGGCACTTTCATTCACAGGTTGTAGGAGTGTAAATTGGTACATACGGTTTTGGAGAGCAGTTTGGCATTATTCATTAAAATTCAGTAGTGTACGCATTTCCTATGACCCAGCAATGCCACCACCTCTTGATCCATAGCCAATCGAAACGTATGCACATACCAAGCTATATTATTCAGCAGGTGTGTTAACATGGTACAAGTATAAGAAAATAGGACGTTATGACCATAAACGTCAAGTGATGATCGCCCTTGGGAGTCGTGACTGAGAAGGCTGGAGAAGAGCCTCTTAGGTGCGGGCCAAGTCCTAGTTCTTGACTTATATTCTGGGTACAGGGTGCTTGTTTTATAATAATTCATTAAATTATACACTTGAGTTTTATGTACTTTTCTGGATGCATGTTATACTTTACAGTTAAAAATTTAAAAAGTAAAAGTTGCTTTTGGAAAGGTCTTGTGTGTGTTCCTAGGGCTGCGGCGGGCCTCCTGGGCTGTGTGTAGCTCCCCACACCCTGTCCCCTCACTGCGCTGGTCCTCCTCGGTCCACTCCCCAGGCACACGACCTCCCCGGGTAACGCACAGCCCCCGCTCTTCTCCTGCCCTTTCCCAAGAGCAACAGCCCTTCCCTGGACTTGCGTTCATGCTTGGTCCTTATTCAGCTGGCCTGAGAGATACAGTCCAACACGTCATATGGCCTCTGGAGCACCCTGAGCCAGAGGAACGTGGAAAAGAGGAAACTGACCTACAGGTAAGAACGAAGGATGAGAGGGGAGCAGGTCATTAAGAAGGCAGGTTTGTGCCCGTTTCTACGCTTGCAGCGAAAAGAGCAGCTTTCAAATACTGCACATTTATTAGGCCAGTGATAGCTGGACTCTTCATAATCCCACCCAAGTGCAACTACAACACCAACTGTTTTTCAAGTCAAGTGTAATAATAGGTGTTGGTTGAATGAAGGGCGATTGTGATTAAGAAGCAGCAAACTAACTAGAAAATATACACCAACGGGTCAGTCCTGGAAGGAAAGGAGAGGAAGCCTGTTGGCGGCAGTGAACACAGGAGAGGCCTGACTGTTTCAGAGTCATCAGGAAGTAAGCCTGCCTGAGAGGCGTGGACAGCTGCCAGTGCTGCCGGGATGGGGCACAGCCTGGGCAGGTCCAACGGTGGAGGTTCAAGGAAAAGGGCAGGAGAAAACGTCTACAGAGAAGAGGATAGAGGGGAAACCTAGAGGGATCTTCGGACTTTATAAAAAAGAGCCACGAAAGTAAAACTTCTCAAAGAGCTCTCAGAGGGACAGGAGGGGAGAGCTCTGAGACGGGGGGTGTGGCCCTCAGGCCGTGGGCAGTGGACCCTGTTCCCTGGCACTCTGCGCTGAAGCTGGATGGACAGCACGCAGTTGGGGCTGCAAGTGAGGTTCTGGAACAATGTTAGAAGGGAAAATTGGGGAGCTTTTGACTAAAACGTAAATTTCTTGTACTAAAAGGCCACCAGGCTAAAGCAGAGTGAAGCATCAAAATGATAAGGGTTTTGGAGAAGGGGAGGCCTGAACCCCACCCCTGCCAGGACCCCCACCCCCACCTCCTGGAGGACCGCGCTGCAGAACCAGCAGAAAAGCACAGGCTTGGAGAGAGTCTGGAGCCAGAAAAGGGTTTAGGGGACCCATAGATTTGAGATGTGCTAGGAGCAGACACAGACACAGATACGCAGGAGCCGAAGAGCGCAGTCTAGGTCCCCCGGCGCCGGTGTGGAGTCGCACGCACACCCGTGGTGGTACAGAAGTGCACTTGTCCGTGGGAAGCTACTTGAGTCTGGCCGTGGGTGAGCAACCAGCTTATGGGAGCCCCGTGGGCCTGGGCAAGTCAGCTGGGCTCCTTCCCAGGCCAGGACAAGGTGGTCAGTTGGCAACCCTGCCAGGGGAAGTGTTGCCCGCGAGTAAGTGGGTTCCCTCATGTTGGGCACCTTAGAATAGAGGCTGCTTGCCCACCGAGGAGAGGTGCAGGTGGTGCAGGCTGTCAGTGGAGTGGAGGCCAGAGAGGGTTGGATGTCACCTCTTTGAATCTCTTAAAGCTATCTGGGGAAGAAATCAGATATATACAAGCCACTCCTGCAAAACAAATAACAGAACTCTAAACCAAACCAGGATATAACCAAAAATCTGGGGCCCTTTTCTGCAAACAAGTCACCCACCCCTGATGTTCCTGTTCACCCAGAAATGCAGGCTGGCCGTTGATCACAGGCAGCAATGCCTCTTATGAAGTTCATGAACGTTTTAATTCACTTTTAATTCACTTCTGTCTAGATTATCCTTAAGATAAATTCACGTGCTGGTGACATACGCAGAGGTCTTTGGGAGGTGGGGAAAAGAATACAGAATTCAGAGTCAGAGCTGAATTCGAGTCCTTGTTACTCGCAGGTGATTTGAAAAGTCAACCTCTCTGAGATTCCCTGCAGAAAACATCTATAAAAGGGGCATAATATGGGGACACCTAGGGAGATAATGTTTTCGGAGCTGCTTTTTTCAGCTTTAAGTGCCACAGCCTGTTGCGTGGCTGGTGTTTCTGGGGGTAACTCTGTTTCTCCCGCGTTGCTAATCGGATGCCTCGGTCAAGCCTGGCTCGTAGGAGACAGCGGCCCATGCCCGAGGCAAGGGGAGCGTGTTTTTCTGGGGGAGGGGGGACCCCGAGGCCACAGCAGGCGCATTCCTGGGTCTGAGAGGTGGAAGGAATTCGGGCCAGCAGGTTGGGGCGGGGCTGCGGTGGAGATGCGCAGGTGTGAGCGAGGCCAGTGGAGAGCCAAGGTCACAGGACGTTGGGCCGGAGGCCCTCTGCCTGATCTGTCACTTTGAAGGTGAGGAAATGCAGGCCCAGACTCCTGGGAATGCACGTGGTGCCCAAGGGAAAGGAAAGAAGGGGACGGAGGAATGAGCCGTGACTCTATCAGTGGCATTAATTTTGGTTAACTTGCTGATCACCCTGGTGAAAATGCATCCATGGGAGAAATGGCCCTGTTTGCAGGAAGAACGTCCTTCCCTGCATCCGCTTTCCTCTCCTCTGATCCGCCTCCACGAGGCTGCAAACCAGTCTCTTAAAGAAGCTGATTCTGATTCCGTCACTCTGCAGTTTAGAACCCTCTTTGCTCACATGCCCCCCAGATGCGTCTCCTGTCAGGTGCCTCTCAGGCCTCACTGGCTCTGCCCCCATCCCTGTCCAGCTCCTCCTGGCTCCCCCCGGCTCCCCCCTACACTCTGTGCCTTGAGAGGCCTGCGGCGCTGGAGCTCAGGGCCTGGGTGGCAGCCCCGGCTCTGCTACCACTCATGTGACTTTGACCAAGTTATTTACCCACAAAATGGGGGTAATGGTTCTTCATCCCTCACAGGGGCACTGGGAGGACTAAACTAAAAGCGAGAGTGATGGTTTTTCATTTCTCTTCATCTCTGGGCTTGCACACCAGCTCTCCTTTCCATCCGGTTTGTCCTTGGCGTCTCTCCTTTCACTGGTTTAGTTAATTCAGGGCGGCAAGTCCGGATGCCCACCGCAGCTGGGCAGGGAACACAAATCTGTGAAGTGGGCTGGGGTGAGGCATTAGGGACCGGTGGGGTCTGCGGTGTCACGGGGAAGGTGTCCCTTCTGGAGGCACAGCCACTGTTTAGCTGCAGCTCACTGTTGCCCTGTAGGCGTGTCGTCACATCTTTTCTATTTTTAAGAGAAGATAACCCTTCCACACTGCTGTTTGTAAAATGGATAACCAACAAGGACCTACTGTAGAGCACAGGGAACTCTGCTCAATGTTATGTAACAACCTCAATGGGGAAAGAATTTGAAAAAGAATAGATCCACGTATATGTATAACTGAATCACTCTGCTGTACACCTGAAACTAACACCACATTGTGTATCAACTATACTCCAATATATAATAAAAAGTTAAAAAAAATTAAAAAGAGAAGATAAAAATCTGTTTTTCTGTGTGTGTGTGGTATATCCTGACTTTTAAATGTTGGAAGGAAATTGAAAAAAATATTTATTTGAAAATACCACGAGCACTAAAATGACATCCAATTTTCCCCTCCTTCTCAGCTTCCTCGACGAGCCTTCCTGGCTCCCCAAGACCAGGCTGGCTCCGTCGTCGTGTGTTCTCCTAGCATCCTGCCCTTAACAGCATCTCCCAGCACGGTTGTCGGTAGCTAAGCTATCATATCATTGGTTTTCTTGTCACTCTCTGCTTCTCGAATGTTCAGTCACGAGATCCAGGACTGCATTTCCTGGCGCATCCCCTGTTCCCCCCAGCAACACCTGCCCACGGCAGCTCCTAACCAAATACTCCTTGAATCAGTGAGCGAACAGCCTCAACCTGTCTTGATTCCTCAACACCTCTGCTGGGGTCATGTCCAGCTGATGCAGGGACCTGGGTCACCTTGTCATCGTGACATCATTCTGCATTCACTGAAAGACCATTTGAATAAGGTAAAAGTGGGCAACTCTGGACGTCCCTGGTGGTGCAGTGGTTAAGAATCCACCTGCCAATGCCGGGGACACAGGTTCAAGCCCTGGTCCAGGAAGATCCCACATGCTGCAGAGCAACTAAGCCTGTGCGCCACAACTACTGAGCCCATGTGCCACAACTGCTGAAGCCCGTGCACCTAGAGCCCATGCTCCACAACAAGAGAAGCCACTGCAATAAGAAGCCTGTGCACTGCAACGAAGAGTAGCCCCCGCTCATTGCAACTAGAGGAAGACCGTGTGCAGCAACAAAGACCCAACACAGTCAATAAATAAATTTAAAAAATAAATTAAAAATAAAAAGCGGGCAACCCATTTCTTTTTTTCTGACAGGGATGAGAACTGCTAAAGAGAACGTCAAGTCTTAGGATCTGCAGTGACCACAAAATGCTGGTTCCCCCTGGGTCACGTGGGCCTCGATTTCCCCACCTGTGAAATGACCAGGCCTAAGGGCTCTTCCAGAAAAGGAGTGAACTGACCCACGCTGGGGCTCAGGGTGACCGAGCAGCCCCCGCTCCCTCCCTGCGCTAACCCCGCAGCCGCACCTCCATCTGGACAGCCTGCGGGCCTGGAGGGGGTGGGTATAGCAGGGGCACCCGCAGCAGCCGCAACAACCACCACACAGCACCGAGGACGCAAGGACCACAGCTCCAACCTGTGCGTGAGGGTGGAGCGGAGAGCAGCTGAGAGCTGCCTGCATCGTGGCCCAGGGGACCCAGGCTGGGGGCACCCGTGTGTTCTAATGCAGAAGACACAGGGGGGTCTTCCTCCCCATCCAGATAAGGACACCCAGACAGCGCGACATCCCCCAGAAGACACCTGTGTTGAGTTTGCCCTTCCCTCTTCTAACATGCAAACGTCTTGGGACAGTGGCGGCACCGCAGAGGTGGTGCTTGTCTTGCAAGGACCTTGGCTGCTCAGGGCCTCCCAGCTGCAGCCGGGGAGAGGGGGCAGGCAGGGGGCTGCTCTTCCCTGTCTAGAAGATGAGCTGGTGTCCGGTCCTGAGGGTCCCGTCCCCACCCTGAGAACCCATTTACTGACAGTTCTAGGCAGACGGGGGTTGCCTGTCGTTGGAGGGCAGTAGCTCAGCTAATCCTGTACATGCTGAGTGCTCCACAGTTAGCTGATATTTCTGTAATGAGTGATTAGTAAGTTTCGTTGCTCCTGCATATACTTGGAAACACTTTTATTTTCTATACTTTGGGTAAGATGCTCATAATCATATTTCGTTGTCATAGACTGAAAATAACTCTTCACCTTCACATAGTGGCTTTCAAACATTTTGAGCGTGACCTGAGCGGCATTAAGAGATTTTGCACGGCTACTCAGTACGAACACACATGCAATGAGATAAGTGTGATAAAACAGCAGAGACACTGACTGCAAGGCACGCACTGGTATTTTCTATTCTTTTGAAAAAATAAGGCTGCAACTCACTAAATTAACTTCTCCACCTCTCTTATTATGAGTTCCAACTGGAAACCTTAAAACTCTGCATTGGAATACTTCTGAACCCAGTTGTCCGAGGGGAACACTGAGGCATCCCTGCAGTAAATTAGGCACATCTGCACGATAAAGTGATGACCTGGAGAAAAGCACAAGTGAGTCTTTCAGAGAATTCCAGAGCTCTAAAGCTTTTAGAGCCATCTGCCACAACCCGCTCAATTTGCAAATGAGGAAACTAAAACCCAGAATATGTGACTTGCTCAAGATCACTTAGTAAGTGAGTGATGGGGCTGGGATTCTGCAGGGAGAGTCTCACCTTCTCTTCCATCAGGGGCCCTGCTGCCTTGACCCAGAGGAGCTGGCATCCCCTGACCTGACACAGAGCTCGCCTGCTGTGCACTGGGGAATGGCCCACCCTGGAGGATGTGAATGGATTTCTCAAGGAAGGTAGATAGATCCCTGACTGCCTGTGCACAGGTGAGTCAGAGATTCCGGCTGAGCTGGTCTTGTGGGCGGGGCAGGCGGCAGCTGCTTGCAACAGGGAACCTGAGAGAACCCAGCCCGGGACCTGGAGAGAGAAGGGGTGGCAGCCTGCACCTCTCAGCTGGCCCAGACACTGGCCTCTCAGTGTGAGAAGCTGTCTTGCAGATGGAGCAGGTGATTCCCTTCCCCATAGGCTACTTTCTGGATGCCCGAGACAAAGAGGGCTGGGAGGTGCTGGGGGCTGCCTGGCACTGGCCCCACATCCCTGTCAAGCACAGAGGAAAAGGAGCCCTGAGGGACAGGCAGAGAGATGGGAGTCCGGACCTCCTGCCACTCAGCTGCCCTGAGGCACCTGGGAGAGCCAGCCTACAGGTGTTCCGGGCAGGCAGGCCCGCAGGCTCGCTCCTAGGGTCGGGATGGCCCAGACCCCGCAGGTTCGGCAGGCTTGCTCACCGCCTCCTGCCCCCAGCAGGCCGCTCGGCCTCGGGGATGCCTTCCTGTAGCTCTGTCCTTGGGACACAGAGGCAGTGGTCCGCAGAGTCGGCCCTGGGTCCCAGCCCCGGGGCCAGCACCGCAGCAGGTCCCCCGCTCACCTGCGGCCAGCTGCGAGGTGAGCAGGCCGAGAGTCAGCAGCAGCAGGTAGAGGACCCTCATGGTGGCGGCAGGCGGCCCGGACGCCCGGGGAGGCAGAGGCTCCTTGGAGGCTGAGCTGCCGGAGGCTTCCAGAGGCTGCAGTGTCACTGCATTTATAGGGCTGGAGGATTGCACAATCACACAGACCGATCTGAAGGGTGGTGTTGCAATCTCCAGACTGAAAGTCTAATAAATAATCCTTGCGTCAAGCCCTGAGTAGCCTGGGAGTCACGTGGACACACACTTCTCTGGCTGCAGCTGGATCAGCCCGCGGCCTGTGTCCCAGTGGGCAGCGCAGATGCAGTTCCCAGAACACGAGCTCCTGCTAGAACCCCTCCCCCTGGACTGGTGCCAGGAGCCCCGAGAGGTGGTTCCAGGGAGGCGCTCAGCCGGGGGGGGGGGGATGCCCGGCTGCCGGCCGGTGTCAGGCTCTTTAACTGAACTGTGTTCTCTACGTGATGCCCCAAACTTCACCTTCTTCCCTTATGAAAGCTGAGTCCATTCTTTTAACCTTTAGGGATGGAACTTTCCTCAGGCCCAAGGTCGACCAATACTAGCCTTTCTAGTTTCTGGGGTATTTTAAATTAATATATCTCTGAAATACTTTTTAATCTATGAGCCTCTTCTATCACTTAAAATTTTTTTTTATCAAGACAATTTTTTAGAGCAGTTTTAACTGCATAGCAGAATTTAGGGGACGTTACAGAGAGTTCCCATAAAATGGGAGATTGGATGGCCCAATTTATTAGTAATATACATTACTAATAAGAAAAGAATATCAAATTGTACACTTTAAATACATGCAATTTATTGGATGTCAGTTATATCTCAATAAAAGTTCTTAAAAAATAATAATAACATCCTCATGATGCCATCTGCAGATCTCAGAATAAATGCTGGCTGAGCTCCCACACACACACACACACACACACAAAAGGCAATTTTTTTAGAGCAGTTTTAAGTGCACAGCAGAATTCAGGGGAAGGTACAGAGAGTTCCCATATAAGCCCTGGCCCCATACACACGCAGGCTCCCCTGCTCTCCACAGCCCCCACCAGAGGGTACATGTGCTTCAATAGTGAACCTACACTGACACGTCATCGTCACCCAAAGTCTGGAGTTTCCATTTGGTTCACTCTTGGCGTTGGACCTACGGGTTTGGACCAATGGGTATCGACTGTATCCATCATGATAGCATCACGCAGAGTAGCGTCACTGCCCTAAACATCCTCTGTGCTCTGCCTGTTCATCCCTCCCCTCTGTGCTCAACTGCTGACAACCCCTGATCTTTTTACGATCTCTATTGTTTTGCCTTTTCCAGAACATCACATAGTTGGAATCACACAGAATGTAGCCTTTTCAAATCAGCTTCCTTCGTGTGGACATATGCATTTAAGTTTCCTCGAGGACTTTTCATGGCTTGAGAGCTCATTTCTTTTAGTGCTGAATAATATTTCCTTGTAGGTGTAGTATAGTTTATTTATCAGTTCGCCTGCTGAGGGACATCTTGGTGGCTTCCCAGTTTTGGCAATTAAGAATACAGATGCTATAAGCATTTCTGTGCAAGTTTTTGTTTGGGCATAAGTTTTAAATTCCCTTGGATAAATACCAAGGAGTGTGATTGCTGGATCATATGGTAGGAGTATGTTTAGTTTTGTAAGAAACTGTCTGTCTTTCAAAGTGGCTGGACCATCTTGCATTCCCACCAGCAGTGGATAAGGATTCCTGTTGCTCCACATCCTCACTGGCATTTGGTGTTGTCAGTGGGCTGTGCTACGGCCATTCAAAATGATGTGTTGTGGTATCTCATTGTTTTCATTTGCGTTTCCTTGATGACATATGAAATGGTACATATCCAGCCTTTCTTTTTTCCAAGAAATGTGTTTCCAGAAAGCTTTCAACTGTAACTTCCCAGAAAGGGAACCCCTAGTGTGGCCCCTTAAAGTCAGGAAGTCTGTGGTCCACTGGCCTGGAGTCTCGCTGAGCTTCCTGGATGAAACGTATTCTTTTAACGGTCAAACTGGGATGTTATGTTAGCTAATAAGCAGCTCTCAAGTTCTCATCAATTCTAAAGATTTTAAAGATATTTTATTTATCATTAATTTCCATTGTAATTCTGTCAGCAGTTTTCCTAGGGTCTCTGTCAGGGTTCTTATCTGCAGGCACTAGAAGCAGCTCTGGCTGATTGAGCGAGAGAGGAGTTTGTTAAGGGGATACGAGGTAGCTCACAGAATCACTAGGTGCCTGAAGAACCTGGCTTAAAAGCTCTACTTCCAGAAACAGTGGCCAGTCTCCACCAAAGAACTGGTCTGAGGAGGACCCTGGGCTGCAGCCACTGTGGGTGAGACACAGGAGCTGGGCTTTGCTACTGTTGCTGTCACCAACAGAGTGCCATCTGTGGCTCAGTGATGTGCACCTAGCAGACACTTCCACTGCACGCCTGCCAATGAGAGACAGGGACCAGGGGGAGGAGGTTGGGAGGGAGGAGGAGAGAGAGAGAAAAGGAAAGAGAAAAAGAGAGATCAAAGCAGAAAGAGTTAGAATTAGAGGGAAGTAAAGAGAGAACAAGATAACTAAGATGGAGGCAGAGAAATAAAAAGAGAGAAATAAAGAAATAGAGAAGCACACCTACAGAGACAGAGAGGAGGAAGCAGAGGAGCAGGGCCCCTCTTCCCTGCTGTTCTCACCCTGAGCCCCAGCTTTGGTCCCACTGTGCCACCTGCCTGGGTCCGAGTCCCACACGCCGGGTCTGGTCGGCAGAACCTTGCTCATGGGACCAGCTGCAAGGGAGCCTGGGCGGCAGGAGTGTGGCTTATTTGGCACCTTTGGAGGGTGGTGTTAGCCTCCTGCTATGCTCTGAAAGCGAAGAATTTCCCCAAACACTCAAAGGGGGGAAGATGTTGTGTGGAGAAAAGGAAATAAGTCATCACATTCAAACTCACTTACTCTTTCATTCACTGATTCAAGGGTGTGTATTCGGTTCCCAATATATGGCAGGTAGTCTTTAGGGGCGTGGGGTGCGGTGAGGAACAAGCTTTCTGGTGGTTTCCTGCAAAAGTCTAACTGGAGGGACAGAAAAGCAGACAGACAGTTGCCATGATGCTTGGTAGGTGCTCTGATTGGCAGCTTCTCTGATTGGCAGCTTGTGGGGACCACGGGCCGAGGCCAGTGTCTGAGGGGTGGGGGGGAGTTTAAGCTTTTAGTGTCATTTAAACAGTTTTGGTTTTCTCCTTAAGCAGTAGGGAGGCCTTGGAAGATTTGAATCAGAGGAAACACATGAACCAGTTGCTGTTTTAGAAACAGTCAGGGAAGTGTTGAAGAGGATGGAGAGGAGCGTGGCTGGACCCAGAAAGGCAAGGGAAGAGCTGATGGAGGAATCAGAGTCTTACCTACGGTTGTGAAGAGGAGATGAAAGGAGACACGGATTCGAGGGGTGTTAAGAAGCAGAAGTCCACCCGACGGGGAAGGAGGCAGCATGAGCCCGACTCCTGGCTCAGTCCAGGGGAAAGGTGATGTCACAGACCGAGGCCGGATAAACAGGAGGAGGAAGTGATCCAGGGAAATGGTGATGGTTGCACAAACGTTTGCATGGGTTTCCCTGGAAGCAGGGTGTGAGCCCAGAGTGTGAGTGCACGTGGAGCACTGGGAGACGTAAAGCGTAAAGTGAGGGAGAGATGATGTGAGGAGGAGGAAGCAGGGAGAGGTGTGATGTGAAGGCCACCGACGACTACAGGAGCTGAATTCCATGGGGACTCTTGCAAACAGGGCAAAACACGAGCCCCAGAATCATCCAGCCCAGGAGGCAAGAGAGCTGGCGTGTGTGTACCCCCAACGCCTCTCACTTCGTGGTTAAAACTGCTCCTAGCAGGATGCTAACTGCTAGGCATTCTGACCCCAACATTCAAGAGGATAAGGGGCACACGGCCTGGGGTGGAGAGGCTGGGGCTGGCTTTTGAAAGGCAGTGATTTGCATGGAATCTGGGGGACCCGGAGCCCCAGCAGGGTCTGCTGGACGAGATGCCCGGGGATCTCCACGAGGCCCTCACTGGCATCACACCTGTGAGCTTGGATCTCTGCAGACAGAGTCGGAATGTACACCTGGCTTCCGAACCTTTCAGCTTCTATGGGTCGGTTGAAGCCCTGGCAGGGAATGAAATCCCTAGGAAAATAAAGTTTTTAAAAAAAAATCCCAGAGAACACTGACTTTCAAGGGAGGAGGGAAGAAAACCACGGGCGAGGGGGTAGACGTCAGGGAGGGAACATTTTAGGAGGAAGGAGGGGCTATCTCTGTCAGAGGCAGAAAACGTCACATGCAAGGAAGCACCTGCTTCTCCGTCTCCACTCTGGCTCGGGGTTTCTCCTGTGCTCTGGCACCTGAGGCCTTAATTTCCACTCTTCCCAGGCAAACTCCTGGTCCCGTAGTAGCATGTGCTTTAGGTGCTTTCCGCAGTCTTCTGCGTGGTTAGGATGGTGTGTGTGGGTGGCGGGGCTGCGTGGCTGTGTCCACGTGTCCACCAGAGGCCAGGAAGCCCCGGTGGCCGGGTCCAAAGTGGACATGAGGAGGAGGAGGCGCTGCTCCAGGGAGCCTTAGGTCAGGGGAGGGGCCGCCCGGCGCTGGCCCCTCACCCGAGCTGAGAAGGAGCATCAGGAAGGTTGAACGTCCCATCTATTTGAAGGGGATGACGCATCTCAGCCACAGAATAAGGCGGAAACCTGCGCCCTTGGCTGTGTGTTTGGGGATGTGCTCAGGGGGGCATGTGGTCGAGTGAGGGTGTGCAAGCCTGGATTAAAGGGCCGGGGGTTGCGTAGGACACAGAGGTTGTGTTTGCAGGTGAGCCTCGTACCTCCTGTTTCCCTCTTCTCTTCAGCATCAGGACGCTCCAGGACACGTTGGAGATTATGGTTCCCAGGGAGGCCCAGCCTTTCTTTCCCTCCCTGCTGTTCTCTGTTCAGAGCCGGCTGGGTCTGGCACCCGCGGGCAGGGACAGCCTGTTGGCTCCAGTTGCCCCATTTGTGAAATAGGGAGATTCAGACAGCGGCCCTCAGGTCAGAGCCGCTGGCATCTGTGGTGTTTACACAGACGGGTGGAGGGATTGGCAGTGACCTTGCGTTGCGTGGAGCTTGGGAGGATAAGAACAGCTGCCTTCTGACGGCGCAGGGGCGCCAGGCCTGTCCGCACACCCTGTGTGAGTGTTTAACTTGGATCCCTCCGTATCACAGATACACTTGATTGCATTTCAACCATGCTTACGACATCACGTCAGTGTGCCGAGCACAGCAGGAGTGAAGAGCGTGCTTTGCTCTTGGGGGGCTGGTGGCTCCCGTGGGTCAGCCGTGCTCTTGTCGCTGCCGCCTCCTCTGAGAAGCCCTCCCTGACCTCCGCCCCTCGTCCTGAGAGTGGCTGGTACTTCTGAGCAGCCCCGTCACACCCTCCTTCCCTGTCACGGTGACTGTCGTGTCCTCTGGCGGCTGGCTGTGGGGTCTGAGGGAGGGGCTGAGTGAGGACCGCCATCATCCTTGCTCCCTAGGTGCCGGTGTGCAGCATCGATACCCAGTCGCTGGAGGAAATGCAGGAAATGAGCACTGCTATGAACTGAATGGTGTCCCCCAAATTCCTGTGTGGAAGCCCTGCATTTGGAGATGGGGCCTTTAAGGGGGAAGTTAAGGTTACATGAAGTCACAAGCCCTGATCCCGTAGGACGGGTGGTCTTATAGGAAGGGAAGAACACGAGCTCTCCCTCTCTGCCACATGAGCACAGGGGGACAAGGCAGCCTCCAGAACTGTGAGACATAAGTTTCTGTCATTCAAGCACACAGCCTGTGTGTTTTGTTACAGCATTCGTAGCTGACTGATACAAGGGTCCGCACCTTGGTTACCCTTTGTTTCCTAGGACACCACTCCTGGCAGCACCCCAGCCTCCCGGCACCCAGATGATGTCCCCTCTCTAAACGTCACAGCCCACATTTGTTGGCACCCTAATAATGTGAAAGGATTGCAATCTAAAATGGAACCGGAGGGTGTAAAATGGAAAATCTCACATACAGGCCCTCATAGAAAGAAAATGTAAGGACTGAGAAACAGAGTTCCCATAAATGCCCATTTCAGAGAAAGGTGATAATATTGGAGCTTTCTTAGAAAATGAAAGGGACTTGGTCAAGAGTTGCCTCATATCAGCCTTGGAAAGTTTGCTTACGGTCTCCGGAGGTCTGAAAAAGAAATGACCTGGGTTGGGCTGAATTGAGCTTTGTTTGCCTGCCGGATTGGTTTTGTCAGCTCAGGGGATTTTCAGGGCTGGTCTTTTCTTTTTTTTATTATTATTAGTCTTTATTTTAATAGACGCTAACTGAACTCTCCCCTCTTTACATTTCCTGCCCGTCGACGCACCCTATCCCACACCTGTAACTGACTCGCCTATGGTTTGCTACGGTTTGCGTGTCCTGAACTGCAGTTCCTCTGCTATTCCCAAATAAACTCCTCTTTTTGACAATTTTGAGCTTGCCTCGGTTTACCTCTTTATGTGGGTCCACGATAGCTGTTTCCATTCTGTTCTACTGTGTCTGCGAACAGACTCAAGGTCTCTATTTCCAGTTTGGGGCCACCTCTGAAGGGCCTGCGTTCCTTCCTGCTTCTGGGGCATGGTGACTGTCGACACACTGTACCACAGAAGGCACTTGTCAGGTTCTTTTCAGGGCGAAACTGAAGACTTGCGTGCATTTGTGTGGGGGTAAAAAGAAAAGAAAATGTGTGTGTGTGCACATTTGCATATGCAAATGCAGGGAACAAAGCCCTGAGCCTAAAAGGAGAACCGCCAAATGTTACCAGTGTTTGCTTCTGGGAAAGGGAAGAAGGTTTGGAGGGACAGGCAGGGGAGAAACCCTACCTGTATTCCCAACTGTATGTCTTCATCCTGATTATTCCAATAATGGATGTCACGTTTTGTTTTGAGGTTGCACGTGCCCCAGAATTGCTGACACTTTCCCCTGTTCTCCCCCGGGCACCTGACCTTGCTTACGGCCTCAAGGTCACATCCTTGGCTGGCTGGTCTCCAGGACACGTCTGCTTCTCAGGCCGCGTGGCCCACCGCTTCCCGGAGGCAGGAGCTGTTTGTGTCAGGTGTTGATCACACCTTTGGAACATGAGACCTGGTGCAACAGTGGGGGCCGGGGGGGTTGTGCTGGGAGCGCCTGTCTTGGGGCCCCGCCTGCTGAGGTTCAAGCCAGACTCCATGGGGCTGAGCTGGTTTTGGGCCCAACTCGGGGACCCTTAGAGAGTCAGTCCCAGCTGCGGATGCTGGAGCTGGCTCCTGGGTGCCAGGTGGGGCTGACCTGCCTGAGCACCTCCCCAGGCCAGGTACCACGTGGGGACCCCCACACCTGTGCCTGCAGCACATCCACACAACCACGAGGGGCCACGAGGGGAGCCGAATCAGCCCCCAGGTCAGACGGCCGGGATTTCAGTTCTGCGCCTCTACCTGTTACTGAGTCCAAGCTAGCTCTGCTCGCCACACGACAGGCCCATAAATCCGAGGCGAGGGGTTGAGGCAAGGAATACGAATTTATTCAGAAAGTGGGCAGACTGAGAAGATGTCAGACTGAAGTCTCAAAATAACCATCTTTCGGGGTTTGGATGCCTGTTTCTTTTATAGCACAGAGAGGGGGAGGAGGTGAGGAAGTAAAGTAAAAAGACCATAAGTTTTGCAAATGTGCCCTGGAATGGCCAGCCTTGGGGAGGGAATGTGTTCATTTCTTCTTTCTTGCAGCATCCACAGGTGCGCAGGATCAGGATGCTTCCCTGAACAAAAGCACTTTGGTTTAACCTTCAGGCAGAGGGGCAGGGTTCCCCGAGGCAGGCCAGCGTGTAGAGACAGTATCCTTTTAGTGAACAAAAGCAACAGGAAGCAAAGCTTAAAGAGACAGATCCCACGTGGAGTCAGACTTGGCTCTTCCCTGTTACACGCCTAGAGGCAGGGTCAACTTGGACACGACATTCAGTTGCTCTGCAGGAAAGAGAAGTGGACACAGCAGCAGAGGGTCGGGTGGGTTTAATACGTTTGTGCCTGGAAAGTAATTGACAGATGGGGAGGGTTCCGTGAATGCTGTTCTTCCAGCTCTTGTTTCTATTCTTTCTCACTTTAGGAAGCGTCGCTCTCCTTACCTGCCTGGGTGACACACCTGGAAGGGCAGAGAATAAAAAACAGCTCATGGACTGAACCCAGAGCATCGGTGTAGCACAGCCTGACTGACCTCAGACCCCAGGCAGAAGCTGACTGCTGAGCGTGTTTTCTTGGAGGTCATCCCTGCTGTTGGTTTTATTTACAAGAACAATACATATAGGGCAGAAAGCTGAAACAACAGTGGCGTGTATCAACAGAAAATGAACGTGGTCTGGAACTCTATTTCCCTTAGAAGTAGGGATGGCAGGACTTCCCTGGTGGTGCAGTGATTAAGAATCCGCCTGCCAATGCAGGGGACACGGGTTTGAACCCTGGTCCGGGAAGATCCTACATGCCATGGAGCAGCGAAGCCCGTGCACCACAACTACTGAGCCTTCACTCTAGAGCCCACGAACTACAACTATTGAGCCCATGTGCCACAACTACTGAAGCCCACACGCCTAGAGCCCATGCTCCACAAGAGAAGCCACCACTCTCCGCAACTACCGAAAGCCCATGGGCAGCAACAAAGACCCAATGCAGCAAATAAATAAATTTATTTATTTATTTATTTTTTGGCACACGGGCTTAGTTGCTCCATGGCATGTGGGGTCTTCCTGGAGCTGGGATCGAACCCGTGACCTCTGCGTTGGCAGGCGGATTACTTAACCACTGCGCCACCTAGGAAGCCCTATTTTTTTTTAAAAAAAAGAAATAGGGATGGCTAACAGTTTGGCTTGTCTCAGTCTGTGGCACTGTCCTCTGTGCGTATGGCGGTCTCTCCCCACCAGGCCTCCATGCGTATGTATGTGTTTTAAAGGGCATGACTGGTATGTCTGCAGCTTGCTTGATTTCTGCCTTTCAGTGGGACACATTCCTGCATCACTGGATCGACTTCATTTTTTGTATTGCATGTTCCATATGTGTGAATTCCATCAACAGTGGAATACTGTTGGAAAATGTACTTATGTTTGAAAGTTGCAGTCAGATGTACATAACATTTACCCATGTAGCCGTTTTCAAATGTCCAGCTCAGGGGCATGAAGTACATCCCCACTGGTGTGCACCGCCAGCCAAGTCCAGAATCGCTCCTCTCTCCAAAGGAAACCTCCGTGCCTGGGAAACTCTGTGCCTGGGAGATGGCAACTCCACCATCTCCCTGCCCGCAGCCCCAGGTAACCACCACTCTACTTTCTGTCTCCGTGAATCTGGTTACTCTAAGTGCTTCATACAAGTGACTTCATATGCAGTATAGTTGATTTACAATGTTGTGTTACTTTCTGCTGTACAGCAAAGTGATTCCGTTATACACATATATACATTCTTTTTTAAAAATATTGATTTATCATAGCATATTGAATATAGTTCTCTGGTAGTAATTCTGCAATCCAGAAAAATCTCTAATGAATGACCTCCCCTCTTTTCTCCACTCATGCCCTCTTCCTCTACTTAGTAGGGCAAACTTCAGAGGTGGCGAAGTCGTGCACGGATGCTCTTACCTCGCACCCCACCTCCTGGGATGTGCTACGACGTCTCTGACTTCTTTTCCAGAACCGAGTGCCAGAGAGTGTTCCTTGCTGGATACAGACACAGTAAAGGTGCCATTTAAGGTCATACCCCACGGGTTCCCCTCAAGCAGGGGCAGCCGTGCTCTGACACTTGGGGCTGAGCGCAGAGCCAGCTGGGGACACTGCATGTCAACCACAGATGTCACCTTTTTATGCCACCACCCAGAACTGCCACGTGCTGCCGTTTACAGCTGAGCGTCGTGATGTCTGAGCCTGAAGGGGCTCCAGCGCTGACGCTGGAGACTCTCTGCCTCCCATGGAAATGGGTTTATGTTTTGAAGTAGGAGGGTTTCATGGACCATGTTCGCGTCTGTCTGACGTGAGGATCTGGCCTCTCTGATCTGGCCAGGGAGGGCCGTGCGGCCCAGAGAGTCCAGACAGTCTTTCCCTCCTCCAAGCTGAGCACGCAAGGCTCGCCAAGTTCCGTGCTTCTGTTCCACACGACAGCGAACCAGACCTGCCTGTGGCCGTACACCCGCCACCTGCCAGGCTGATTCTTAGTGCTAACATTGTTGAGGACGAAGGCTGTTGGAAGCATCCCAGAACCTGCAGGGAGGATTGGTTCATCCAGTTTATTCTGGGTATGGAGCAAAAGAGCTGCCAGACCCTAGAGCAGAACGAGTTCTGGGTGTGCAGCTATCTGTTCCCATCAGAAGTGCCCCCCCCCCATCAATTCCTGCTGTAACCAGCTCTCCCCATGGGTAACTGGTGCGCTGACTTTCCAGACGTGACAATAACTAACGACGTCAGAGCCTGGAGCTGTGGAAGTCATCAAGATCTGGGAAAGCCTGAGCTGGAGCCGGAAGGAGGCAGGATGGTCTGGTGGGAGGCCCCGTGGATGAAGAGGTGGGGGCCCTCCTGAATCAGGGCTCAGGTGCTCCTGGGTGTGGACCATCTCACTTGTTACAGGCAGTCCGCTATCCTCGGTTTCCCATCTAGTAAAAGAAGAGGGTGAATTGGATGGGTTTATTTTTTCAGGGACCAGTTTCCAAACTAGGCAGCCCATCAGAATCACCTGGGACAACTTCAAAAAATAGCTCCTGAATGAGCACTGCCAACAGTGAAACTCTAGCATCTATCTTTTTAACGTGCTCCCTGAAAAACCGAGACTCAGGCAATGCCACGCGCTCAGTGCTCTCACGCACCTGACATAGTTCTAGACTCACTAATGCACACCTTTTCATTTAATGTTTTGAAGTTGGGGTGAATCTTACAATTGACTGTTAATAATAACATGTATGAAATAAATGATACTAATTTGATGATAATGGATGTGACCATCTTCCCTCCCCCACAAAAAAAAAAAAGTGGGTAAAGAACTCTGCATCTTGCATCCAGTGGTACTTCTAAATTAGGGAAACACCTCATCTCATTTCTATGTTTACAGCAACCTTACAAAATAGGTGTTGGGGAATTATCTACCCCCTCTTTCCAGCAAAAGCAGACTCAAGTAGGTTGGGCAGGATAGTGATTTGTTTATTCGGTCAGTATTAATAATAAGCATCTTCCCTGTGGGAGGTGCTGGACTAGGTTGGGGGTGCAGAGATGAACAAGGAACTGGTTTCCATCCTCAAGGAACTCATAGGCTCGTGGGGACATCAAATAGTGGCCCCAGAAGTCTCCGTGGGAGCCGTGGGGAAAGAGTGATTAGCTCTGACCTGGAGGTTAGTAGTGGACCAACCTCCCCTCCTTCCTGCTTTCGCTCTACGGCCCAACCCCACACGCACCAGAGGGCCTTATTCAGAGTCAACGCCATGTAGAGAGAAGAGCTTGGACTCTGGGTTATGATCTGCATGTCACCACTTTATTCATCCAACAAATATGCCCGGAAGGCTTTTTATCAATGCCAAGCCCAGAAACAACAACAACAACAACAAAAAGATGGACAAGGCAGACACAAGCTCTTATTCTTAGCCTGGCACACAAGTATTACATATTTTTGCATGTATTCTGTTCTCTGCCAGAGGAACATATTGTAGCATTCATGAGAGACCAGGGTCTCAGGCCTCATTTGGGCGTGAGGTTAGTCCCCTGAGAGCTTGGGATTTGGAGGCTGAGATTGAAAAGATGAGCGGAAGTTGTCCGAGCAAAAGGAGTGGTACAGGGGGAGAGGAAGAGCAGGATGAGGCGCAGAGGGAACGGGACAGACAGGCTTTATTCCATTCCGGAGTTGACAGCCTTGCCTTACAGCCAGAGCTGGGAGGTGACAGGGTGATGGGGAGGGATGAGGGCCACAGGGGGAAGGGCTCTGTCTCCAGGCCCCGGAGCCCTGCTGAGACTTTGGGACAATGGGAAACCACTGAAAGTTTTTGTGTTTTTTAAAAATGCTTATTGTGGTAACGTATACATCACATAAATTTCACCACTTTAACCATTCTGAAGTACGTCCGTGTTGTTGTGCAACCATCACCGCCATCCATCTCCAGAACATCTTCCTTCATCTTCCCAAACTGAAACTAAACAATGACGCCCCGTGCTCCCCCTTCCCACCCCTTGTCACCTCTATGAATTTGACTACTCTAGGTACTTCCTTTAAGAGGAATCACACAGTATTTGCCCTGTTGTGTCTGGCCTATTTCACTGAGCACAATGTTGTCCCGGTCCATCCACATTGTAGCATCATCTGAATTTCCTTCCTCTTTACGCCTTCATAACATCCCACCACATGTAGACACCACATTTTGCTTGTCCATTCATCTGTTGGTGGACACCTATTAAAAGGTTTTAAGGCTGAAAGTAACAGTCCCAATTAGGTTTTAAGAAGATCAGCCTGGTTGCTCTGCAGAGATCAATTTGGAAGCAGATGTGTGCAGATCTCTCAGCTAGGAGACTAGTGTTGCATGAGTTCCACATAAGAGAATTAGGTGGTGGTGAGAAATGGAAGGTTTAAGAGCCACTTAGGAGGAGGAATCGAAAGATTTATCAGAAGGTTTATTGGGTGTGGGGAGCAAGGGAGAGTCAGGTAAGTGTTACCCACGGTGGATGGGGCTGCCGTTAACAAGGAGATATAGGTGAGGGGTTGAGCTTTGGGTGCATGGAGGTTGAGAAGCACAGAGCCATCTGAGCATGGATTATAAATCTGGCGTTCAGACTAAGCTGAAGGCTCAGACAGGAAAGTCATCAGCAATGGAGGTCGAAATCGAAGTGGTGGTGGAAGCCCAGGGGTGCATGTCATTCCCCAGCTCAAGGGTGCAGAGTGAAAACAGAGAGGTCCTGGGGAATATCCCTGGGGTGATGTTTAAGGTGCAGTTGAGTTGGATCATCTGACCAAGAACAGTGCGAGAGAACATGCAGAGGGGACAGAACCAGAGGAGTGTGGTGTCACGAAAGCCCGGGAAGAAGAAGAGCTTCCAGGAAGAAGGAATTTAGTTCGGGGAAGACCGGAAGAGTTAATTGATTTCAGGAGTAGCTGGTTATGTGGGTGAAGGCAATGTACATCTGTGTGCGACACACACCAGACGGGGAGGATGGAGAAAGCGAGGACACTGAGACAAGGGCAGTTGCCAGCTGTGTGTGCTTGGTCTAGTTGTTCAGCCTCTCTGAGCCTTTCTTTCTGAATCTGGGGGAGTAGTGGTTGCTCAAAAGACTCCCAACAGCTCATCCCAGCTGTGCACTCAGGGGTGCACTCCTTCTCAACACCTGTGCTCAGGTCTTTAAAGGGATGGGTGACTGGGAGTGAGCGTGGGGCCCAGCCTCTCCTGCTGCAGAGAAATATCTCTGGTGTTTGGTTTCCGGGAAGCCAGTGGAGGAGAGAGGAGACCAGGCTTTGGTCTGAGCTCTGTGGCTGACTGGCCGTGTGGCTCTGGCATGCCACTGCTCCCCACCTGCAGGGTTCTTACCTGTGAGGTGGAGTCTTCTCCAGCTAGAAGATTCTGGAATGCATTGCTCACTGCAGGTGTACTTGTATTACAAAGAAGTCCCTACCGGAGAAGGTTGTTGTGATCCCTTAGACAAAAAGATGCTTCTCCGAGCCAAGGACGTGCATAGCTGTAGTCACAGGTAACTCCCCAAGCAGCTCTGTGATGTGGGCACTGGTAGTCTCATTTAACAGAGGGTGATACCCGAGTTTCAGAGGCTGATGACGTACCCCTGTGGGAGAGACAACGTTTGTTCCAGGCGGCAGAAAGGTGTGTTTGGGCAGGAATCAGGAATTTAAACCATAATTGACCACCTTCTTCTCCCACAAAAGGAATCAGTGGAGAAAGCCGATGCCAGCTGGAACCCCAAATAGTCTCTCCTGTCTTGAGAGTAAGTCTAAAATCCTCAGTGTTAGGAGACACCCATCCCTTGATCTAATCAGATTTCCTGGTCTGTATTCCATTTCTCTGCACACTCCCGTTATTTCTCTGCTCTAGTCTCACTGACCGTCTCTGGAACCCACTTTCCCTGCCTTTTGTACCTTTGGGCTATTTACTTGGGCCTGGGAGACCCTTTCCTCATGATTCAGGTCAAAATTCTGTCCATCCATCACACCCAATAGCTGTGACATTTCCTCCTTTGCGGTCTTTATTGAATTTCATACTTCTCTGTGGTTCTTCTGTCCGCTCTGAATGATAGTCATGTCTGTTTACCACCTTCATATTAGAACAGTGAGTCTTTGAATGTCAGACACACCAAGCCCACGACAGTAGTTGGCACCTAATAAAGGCTCAGTGGCCCCTTGAAATGCACCCATCCTTAACTGGTCTCAGGCTTGTTCACCCACCCAGTACCTGATGGTTAGGGTCTGTGCAAGGGCTCGTGCTAGGAATACTGTTACAACAATGAATAAGATGTTTCATTGACTCTGGCTTGGAATAAATGTCCTGTTCAAAAGCCACTTGTTTCTTCTGGATGCCCCTGACTGCTGGCACGTTGGCATGGGATGTAATGCTTCCGATGAGCTGTCAGACACACACTCTTGTTGGATCATCACCTTGACCCTGGACATGAGTACAGTAGACCCAGTACCCCACATGCCCCTTTTCTAGATGAAGTTCAACAATGTTAAGCTGGCTTGCCTTGGACCTCACAGTTTCTAGGTCAAATGGAAGCTGAGTCTTCTGGTTTCCAGGCCAGTGATAGTCTCGTGAGTGTAGGAAGGATAGGAAGACAAGGTGAAGGACTAAGTAGAGCAGGGGCAGGACACAGCAAGTGGGAGGAGGTGTCAGGGAGCACTGGGGGAGAGAAGAGAGAACCCAAGATCTCCCTGCAGGCCACGTGGCTGCTGGAGTTCCCACCGGGCTGGCAATGCGAAGGCAACGTTTGCTCTCAAGTCATGGAGCTCACGGCACCGCAGGCTGGCTCCTGGGCAGGGGAGCCCCCCCGTGCAGGGCATCGGGACCAGGCGGGAGGCAGGCCGTCCTGGCCCCAAGTCTGCACAGTCCCACCCCACCCCCACCTGTGGACCTCAAAATCCAACTTCCTTGCAAAGGGTTCAAAACTAAAGCAAGTTTTATTTTTTAAAATAAAAATTGAGAATGAAGAGTGTCAGAAAGGTAGTGGAGCAGCTGTCTCAGCAGGAACAAAGGGGATGCACTGCCTCCCCGTCCCCCCATCCCCCCTGCAGCTGCCTCCCCGTTTGTTAAGCCGGTGGAAGGCCGAGTTGGTGCCGACGCTGGGTGCTGGGTCCTCAGTAAATCATTACACAGCTGCGGAGTGTACACAGGCTCCGAGCCAGACTTTTTTCTTTTTTCTTGTTATTTAACAAATATTTATCCCAGACAAATATTCGTGCCCGACATTATGTCTGAGAATAAGGAACACCGTCCTGGACGCCCTCATAACAGGCCTCCTCACATGCTGGTCATTCACAGACAGAGCTGGAAAAACTGCCCAGTTCCTGTCATTTGGATGTGTTTTTCCAAACCCCTCGCACACCACCTGCTTGTTATCCACGAGCCAGGCTTTTTCACTGCAAGAAACTGTGTGTACTGTCTCCAGACAAGTGCTGCCGGGTGCTCACCCACATTCCAGAAAACCAAGCGGGATTCCCCAACACAGGCCCCACCAAGGTCTTCACCACGTCTCTTCCTGGGCCTTGGTTTCTTGCTCATTAAGATTCAGTTTATGGCTGAGTAATATTCCATTGTAAAGCTGCTGCATAAAACAGGGAGATCAACTTGAGGATGGGTGAGGACTTAGAGGGGCGGGATAGGGAGGGTGGGAGGGAGTTGCGGGAGGGAGGGGATATGGGGATATATGTATAAATACAGCTGATTCACTTTGGTATACAGCGGAAACCAGCACAGCCGTGTAAAGCAATTATGTTCTAATAAAGAGCTTAAAAAAAAAAAGAATGCATTTATAAAACAGAAAACAAACTTATGGTTACCAAAGTGGAGGGGGAGGAATAAATTAGGAGTTGGGATTGAAATACACACACTACTATATATAAACTAGATAACCAACAAGGACTCACTGCAGAGCACAGGGAGCTCTGCTGAATACCTCGTAATAATCTATAATGGAAGAGAATGTAAGAAAAGGGTATGTGTATGTGTATAACTGAATCACTTTACACCGGAAACTAACCAACATTGTAAATCAGCTATATTTCAATAAAAATTTTTTAAAAGGAATGAGTTTATAAAATAAACAGCAAGGACCGTCTGTATGGCACAGGGAACTATATTCAATATCTTGTAATAACCTATAATGGAAAAGAATCTGAAAAAGAACATATATATACATACATACATATATATGTGTGTGTGTGTGTGTGTGTGTGTGTATAAAAAACTGAATCACTGTGCTGTACCCCTGAAACATTCTATATTTCTATTAAAAATTGAAGGAAAAAAAAAGAGTTTGGGCCATCCAATTTCCAAGGTCCTTTATCTGTTGGATCTGTACCCCGGGATGCAGGCTCTCCTTCCCGGGGAGTTGGTGCACCGAGGAAGCCTTCGTCGCATCCTGGCTGTTACAGGACCAGGCAGGCAGAAGATCATGGTGGACCTGCAGTCCTGCTTACCTCCCAGAGGAACTGGGTGACCTTGGGCAAGTTACTTAACGTTCCATGACTCAGTTTCCCCACTTGTAAAATGGTGGTAATAACAGTACCTAGAGCCCAGACCCAGCCCTTGATGGCACAGGAGGGACCCAAGTCTCTGGAGGGGAACTGGCCTCCGCAGGGTTTGGGAGGGGCTGGAAAGGCAGGCGTGCCGAATGCTTGCAGAGCTCCTTGCGAAGTTCAAAGGGCTTTCTAGGTTGACGGTCACACCTGTGCTGCAGAAAGGACACAGCCCGTTACAAAATCCACTGTCTAAGCGAGCGTGTGGAGGGCTGGAGGGATGGCCGTGCACGTGTAGAGCCACTGTTCGGCCTCCCCTGGGAGAAGCTCGGCGTGTTTCCCCAGGTTGAGGCAGGCTGAGTCTGCTGGGGCTTTTCTCCAGGCAGCCCTCGTGTTTCCTCTTCGGCCTCAGAGTTTCTGCTTCCAGAAAAAGCTAGATGGACTGGTTGGACCTGGCCTCCCATGCTGGCCTCTCGGCCCTGCCCTCTGCACCTCCATCTCAGCCGAGCCCCTGCCCCCACCCCACCACACCTGCACTGCCCCAGGGGTTGAGGGGATGGACCGAGAGGAACGTTTACGGCAGGGCTCCTGGGCTGACAGGGAGACTTCAAACCAGGGGCTCTGAGGATTTGCCCCTTCAGGGCTTCTGACGTTTTGGACTGGCTAGTTCTCTGCTGTGTGTGTGTGTGGCGGGGGGGTCGTCCTGTGCATTGTAGGGGGGGTGTTCAGGGCATGTCTGGCCTCCACCCCCTAGATGCCGACAGCACCCTCCATCGTGATGGTCGAAAACGTCTCCAGGCACTGTTCAGTGTCTTCAGAGGTGGGGACGCGAAAGACAGTGTCTCCCAGTTGAGACCACAGCTCGAAGGAGGATCTGAAGTTCCTGGGGGTGGGGGTGGGGCTCGTCCCAGGGGAGCAGCGGCTCAGGAGCCGCCCGCCGCCGCGCCCAGTGCGGGAGGCTTGCTGAGCGGAGGAGGCGGCGCTACAGCGTCCTCGGTAAAGTCACTGCCGGACGGCTGTGTGACCTTGGGCGAGGTGATCGTCCACACCTTCTGAGCCTCAGGTTCCCCCTGCTCCAGGGTGAGGCGCGTGAGGAAGTCCCGCTCACAGGAGAGTGTAGGATCCGTGAGAGGCTGTGACACGGCCTCTCACGGGTACGTTGTGAAGGTAAATGTCGCTTGTTCTTCACGCTCGTGGGTGGGCGGACTTGAAGCGAGGGGCAGATGTTAGTGAGGAAAAAAGCTCTAGTTAATCAAATGTTTCGACACTCCAGTGGGTATTCAGAGGGCAGTGAGATCCCCTTGCAAGGAGGTATCTAAGCCAAAGCTTGAAGGCTCTCTGTCCCCTTGTCTAAAATGGGGTTCTTTTTGTTCCCTTGTTTCCCCTTGGTCCAGATCTTTCTTGCTCCTTTGGTCTGAAGGAAAGGCCTTTGTCAGCCTCCAAGAAGCCCAAGAGTTTACTGGCAGTGGGGGAGGGAGGGGGTTCTCTGGGAAGTGACGTCGCAGAGATGACCGCGTGCATTGGTGCTGGGCCGTAAGTGTGGCACCCGGGCTCTGGGGAAGGAGCATTCCTCAAGGACCCTGGGCCAGAGGGAGCTTCCAGACAACGGCTGCGCGGGGAACGGAGGCAGGGGGACCCTCGTGCATCGCCAAGTGGGCGCAGCACATGCTGGCAGAAGCAGCAGCGCCTCCTGCTTCGGGCCAAGGGGTTACACACATTGCGCGTTGTCAACAGCTGTTGAGTTCCTGGTCCGAACCCGGGCCTTGGTTTCTCTGGGTGCTGCGCGTCCTCGCCTGTGGCCGGTGGAGCCGTGGAAAGAGGGGCCGAACGGGAGCACAGTCGTTTCTCTTACGACAGAACGTTTCCTCTGGACGAGACGGTGATTCACACGCAGTGACTGTACGATCTTTAGGATTCTCGGATTCTAAAAATAATCGTCTCAAAGGTACCGCATTCATCTTTATAGAGCTGCACCTCTAGGGAAATAATGCAAATTTCCCATTCTTCATACGTTAACTCTTACTCCTAATATTGAGTTAGAACAGTAGCTTTCAACAGGGATCGACGTTGCCTCCCAGGGGATGTTTGGACATTTCTGGGACATTTTTGTCATAATCGGGGTGGGGGGGCACAGTGTTAGTGGCATCTGGTAGGTGAGGCCAAGGATACTGTTAGCATCTAAGCATCGTACAGTGCAAGGAAGAGCTCTCAGGACCAAGAGCCATCCGCCCAATGTGGCAACAGGGCCGAGGTTGAGAAACCCTGGGTGAAAGGTAGGTCAGACCTTTGGGCTCCACCATTTCTCATCCTGCTGCTATTCGTGCTGTGACCACGTCGCCTGCCATCGGGGCCACGGCGTGCCTGGGTTCCAGGAACAAGTGTTCATCGTGAAATCAGTGGAAACATCCAGGACGCTGTTGTTGATCTCGATCTTATCAAAGATAATTAGCAAGAGAGTGGCCCGCAGCTGCGGAGCCTCTAGTCCCTGGCACCGTGCTGGGCCCAGCCCTGCCCTCTGAACAGCCGGAACCGCGGGCGTTGGGGACGGGAAGCGGGGTCTGGGCAGGACCAGCTGAGATGAGGGCGGAGGGGGGAGGTGGGTGAGGTGGGAGGTGTTCCGGCCCTGCTCGGAGGGTCAGAGCCATCACCAGCCCTTATCAACAGTCCCGGGCTGAGCCATACCTACAGGGCATGTGCAAACGGCCTTAATAAGGAGACTTTTTTTTTTTTAAGACTTTATTGAATTCGTTACAATATTGCTTCTGTTTAATGGGTTTTGGGTTTTGTTTTGTTTTGTTGTTTTTTTTCTTTTTTCGGTTTTTTGGCCGAGAGGCATGTGGGGTCTTAGCTTCCCTACCAGGAATCGAATCCACACCTGCTGCGTTGGAAGACGAAGTCTTCACCACTGGACCACCAGGACGTCCCCAAGGAGCCTTTCTGTTTGAATAAATGTGCGTGAATTGCTCTTAAACAGCCAACGCAGTTTTTAGTCATTGGAGATGAACAGTTTCCTAGTGCACTCGGCTCCAAGTATCACCGGGTCCTTATCCGGGGGTCCACGCCCCCCACCACGTCTGCTGTGCGTCTGGGACCCTCCTCGGCTCCGGGGTCGGCCGCGAGCGGGAGGTGCAGAGCTGTCCCCTGGCACCATCCGCCCGTCCCCTTCCAGTGCGGGCCTCAGTCTGCTTGCCAACATGGGGAGCTCCTGTGAGACTGGGGCTCATGGCCTGGAGGCCGTGACCCTGGGGAGGCTGGGGAGGTTTCTCAGACCCCTGTGAGCCCAGCCCCTCACCCTCCAGGGTCCAGGCTGCAGGGGGGAAGAAGCGGTGGTGGAGGCTGCCGCCCGGCCGGGACTCTCCTGCAGGGCCCCCCAGTTCGGACAAGGGGTGGCTCTGTCTCTCCGATTCAACTCAGATGATTCAAGGACAGCCAGGGCCCTGGATGCTAGAACTTTTACTTTGGTGGATGCGAGTAACCTGGGGGAGAGATGGAGAGCAGGCACACACGGTACCTGTGTGTGTGTGTGTGTGTGTGTGTGTGTAGGAAAGGGCCAGTGTGTGAGAAGGATGAGGTGGCAGGAAGGGTTTAGAGGGTGGGTCAGGGTTCGTGTCTCTGAGGAGGGGCCTGTGCGCGGAGGTCTGTGTGGGTTTAGGGGAAGGAGCCGTCTCAGTGCTCGTTCCCAGGGAGGCGAGCGCACTCCCACAGCAGGGGGTCACACGTGCCTACTGCACACGGCGCGATGCACACCCCCCCACATACCTGCACCACACATTCCATGAGAGGTAGAAACAAAATTGTCCAGACGGCCATCATTTGAATATTGCTGGTGGAATCTGAATGGTGTTTCCTAAGCTCCAGCGGCGCCTGAGGGCTGCCACAGAACACCAGTGTGTCAGGGAGCAGGGACCGCTTTCAGAAGCAGCTCAGCCCCCTGCTCCACCTTCAGCATGTGAGCCATCGCCAGCAGACCTCAGGCTCACCAACGGCTTAAAAGCCCACGTCAAGGTCAAATAAACTAAGTGATTCAGCAAACGTTGCTTAGCCAAAAACAAAACAAAACAAAAAACCAAAACCAAAAACAAACAAAAAACAGAAGCCAAATCCAAAAAGCATGTCAAGGATTTTATACAGGCTGGTGGAAAAGCAAAATGATGATATAGTTTGAAATTTTTTTGTTAATGAAGGAAAAAAGACAGAGCCTAGAAACTTCCAAGAAAGGTTATTTAGTGAAGACATCTGTGTTGTGCGCTGGAATCGTGTATGTTGGTTTATTTCTATGGTCCTCAGACCATACAAAGAAAAAAGTCAACCTGACATCACTTTCCAGAGTTAATAATGTCATTTTTCTTACGTTAAGTTAGTGACTCTTTTCTTTCTCAGTGGGCGAGAGTCAGTCTCCCTTTCTGTTCCCTGAGGTGTGACGCTGTCCTGTGTGAAGTGGCAGAAGTACCTATCAGTTCCTCCTCTCTGAAAGGAAGTGGAAACCCCTCTCCTTTCAGGAAAATATGCATTGTTTCACTAGAGGTGCAGCTGTGTCACGACTAAATTTGAGATGATTATTTTTATAATTTGAGAATCTCAAAGATCGCAAACAACAGTCACTGCATGTGAATCACAGGAAAAGGTCTGTCAAAAACCTTTAACCAATGAAACGCATCACTTTTCTGTAAGTTAAAAAACAAGTTTGGTCACAGTACTTTAAAACCGCCACTGACCAGCTAGAACTGCTTATTCCTGGTACAGGCAATGCTTGTCATGATCTTCATACTTTCAGGTCATGAAGTCATGAGAACAAAGGGCAGAAAGGAAAATCAGACACTTGGAGGAAAGAATTCTGCAGACCCCGATGACGTGTTTCATAAATTAACTGCACGGCAGCAAAAAGTGATCACTGAACAGCTTCTGATGTAGGTAGAGTGTTCGAATTTTAAATTCCTTCAAATAAAATCTGTGTGTAGGAAATGCAGAGCCAGTCTGTTTCTTTCATGGAAGGATAATTCTCATTAAATTACCATTACTTACATTAACTACCATTACTTGTTGGTACTGAGGAAGGGATGAAAACAAAATCTAAAAATATAGAGTCACTTTCTTCATTTGATATAAAAGCTAAGAAAGGAAATTCTGTTTGTTGAAGAGTGTGTTTTTAACATTTCTCCTTTCATTTCTGTGAATATCCTGGTGAGACTGTTTTACCTTTTAAGTGTTATTGAAGCCAAGCACAGAAATAGTTTAGATACACAGCATTCCCTGCAGGGAGCACTGCCCTCACCCGGATTTGGATACACTAACAAGCAAAAAGCAACTTGAACTCTGGAGGGCGACAGTGTTCTTTCACGGTGTTCAAAGCCCTTCACTATAGGCAATCAGGATTTCACACGTTATTTTTGTTGAATATCTATTAAGGAAGGACAGAAAGAACAAACAGAACAGTGATTGTCTGTGTTCAGTGCCTGAAGCACACCTCCAATGGACAGTGGGTACAGAGGTCATTTTCCTTTTTCTCTGTGTGATGTTTGCTCTGATTATATTTCTTGAAAGTCAATTTTACGTTTGTAGAATCTGATAATAACATAGAACTAATTGTTCACATGCCTTTAAAAAAAATTGGCAGGTTGGCACACACAAAAAATAAAAGTTGTCACCGGGGCACGTTTGGGAAGCATGGCTCTGAAGGATGTGGCTGTCAGGAGGGGAGGTGGTGATGTGCAGAACCGGGGTTCAGATGGCAAGGGACGTGGGGTGGGTGTGGCCAGCTCTGTGTGTACCTTTTGGCCAGCTTAGGTTTCTTCGTGGGATGTCGATTTCTTCCTTTTCTCTGAAACACCTTTCTTTTTCAAAAAGGGTGTGGTGGTAAAAAAAAAAAAAAACCCCAAAAAAAAAAAAAAGAAACCTGGAACCGCAGGCAGGGCGCCTAGAAGGACCATTTCCACAAGCAAACGAGCTGTGCTGGCTGAGGGTCCGGGCGCAGGATGGGACATCATGCTGTCACCCTCTAGTGATCAGACGGAGACCTGCACACACTCCACCTGCTGGGGGTCAGCCTTCCTCTCCCTCGTTTCTCCTGAGCCTTAAAAAAACAGAAACAAAAACTCCAGTCTTTTTTGATTAACATGGAGACCCCACACTTACATCCTCCCCTCTTGTCGCAGAGATTCTTAGGGATGCCTGCCTGATTTCATTCAACTTGCTGCATACTCTCACCAGCTAAGATTTGATCCAGTCTTTCCTGAAGCTTGTAATACAAAAATAAAAGGTGCCCCCCCATATATCAAATACAGATAACACTGTCACCTTGAATATATGTACGTAAACAACTCCGCTGACCTGGGTGAGATTCTTATGCTCTCCTGAGGCCACACATTCCTGGATAATGATCCTTGCTTTAGTTCGTGCTGAAGATGCTCGTTACTTCAAGTTTTCCTGTTACTTTAAATCTCATGTTTTAGGGGCAGGGATGGAGCCTCTGCGAAACAGGTTTCCATCGCTCCGGCTCCTTTTGGGTCTCCCTCCCCCTGCTCACTTCTCTTTCTATATCCTTAGCCTGTCTCGTCCTGTGGAGGGAAAACGGCTAATAGGAGTGATAACCTGACCCCAAGCATGTATGGACGCTGGTTCCAGGCGAGTTAGCTGTGCCACCTGATAAATTTCACCCGACAGCCTCGGGCGGGAGGTGAGAACTTCGAGATGCGAGGTGTGTCCACCCTGCTCAGGCGGGCTCGGGCGGCGGGGTTTCTTTCGATGGACCATGAAAGGGAAGGAAGTAATGGAAACCACACGGCTGCGGGTCCGCCTGGCTTCAGAGGGACTCTGACCTGACGCTCATCACCCACAGTCTCTGCAGGAGCTCTTCCCTGAGTCCCTGCAGTTCCTGCCAGTGGCTGCTCCTGAGCGTCCTCGGCCCCTCTGCACCCCCTGCCCACTCCCTACTCCCTGCACCCCGGCTTCCCCAGCCTGGACGTTTAGGTCACTCTCCTCCCTGTGTTTCTTAGCTTCTGTACGTGTCTCCAACGGGCTTGTCTCTGCCTGTCTGTGGTTTATTCAGTTATGCGCAGGGTTGCAGGGCCATGTGGTCCACGTCACACTAACCCAGACTCGGCTACAGCCTGTGACCCAATTTCGGGGAAGAGGCTCAGAAATTTTCCAGGACTGTCTCATCTTGGGGGGCAGGGGAGAGCTTTTCACAAGGTTCTGGAACCGTGATAATGTTACTTGAGGGTCTGGACAACCACAGCCCGGGCCTGTGGGGCTCTCTGGGGGTCCCGCCCAGCCGCCTCCCCATCGCTCCTGAGGATCTGGCTGTGGATCAGTCAGGTCCTCCAGAACAGCCCATTCCTTTAGTTTAAGGAATTGGCTTGCACTATTGTGGAGGCTTGGCAGGCCCCCAAATAAAACAGAACAAACCCCAGCAGGGTAGACCAGCAGAACCCAGGGAGGAGCTGATGTTGGCGTTCAAGTCTAAAGGCCGGCTGCTGGCAGAATTCCTTCTTTGTGGGGGGAGGTCCGTCTTTGTTCAGGCCTTCACCTGATTGGATGAGGCCCACCCAGGTCATGACGAGGTCGTAATAATCTGCTTTATCAAAGTCACTGATTTAAATGTAAATCTCGTCCCCAAACACCCTCACGGGAACATCCAGAATAATATTTGACCAAATATCAGGGTGGCCAGGTCCAGCCACGTCGGCACATAAAATGAACCATTGCAAGGAGTTTCTCAGGTCTGCTGTTCTCTGACCTCTGTCTCCCCTTTCCGCTACAGTGTGGGTCTCCAGCAATTAGAAGCTTTGAGATGGACAGCACTCGAGGTCCCTTAGAAAGGTTGGCCACACCCTGGAGCCCTGCAGTCCCGGGGCCTCGGGTCTTGAGTCCGGATGCCTGTGTCCTGTGTCCAAGTTCACACTCAGAGATTTTGTCACATCAGGAAAGCATTTCAGTTTCACAAGCCTCATTTGTAGAACAGGAATTGTTATGTTTCTCTTGCGGGTTTGTGTAGAGAAGGAGATGAGGCAGTACCCGGGAGGGAGCTTTTGAAACGGTGATGCACAACGGCAGTATCATAGATTGCGATGTATAATATTGCGATCACCCCATTCTCTCCTGGAGATGGCCTTCTCTGTTTGCTCACTGCTAGGTCCAGTCACAGGACAGTATCGGGCTGACAGGAGGCTGAGTCTCTCGCGAGAAGGCCCAGTGGGGAGAGTGCATGGTTCTGTCTACTTCGGTGTGTCTAGCTCAGGAGAAGGCCGAGGTGCTGCGAGAGAAATCTCCCTGCTGGGGCTCCTGCACCTGCCCCACTCCATCCATCTGGGCCGTCCTCACCTCTGGCCGCCTCTGGCCCTGCAAGTCGAGACACACACCACTTTCTCCTCCAGGCCCACGCTCAGTGGTTTGGGAGCTGCACCCGGCCCTCCCCGGACCAGGCGCCACTGTGCATCTGCGTTCCTGCCCTGGGGGAGCAGGAAGTGCCAAGGACTGGATGCCCTTCTTCTCCTGCGAGACCTGAAGCAAAGACGCCAAAGGCGGGCCCCACTTGACTCAGACAGTCCTGCTGCCACAGGCAAAACAAAACCTCCCATTTGTAGTGCACTTTGGAAAGGTATCTAATTTGCCAGAGAATTAGGCGAGAGGCCAGATGGAAGTGATGCTTCCCGCCCTCCTTCCTGGCCTGTTTATGTTTACCCATTTTTCATTTCTAGACCTAATGGCCTTTTTTTTTTTTTTTTTTTTTCACAAAGCTTACACTTCGTATTTTTAATGGAAGCATGATTTGCAGAGAGTGAGGAACACAGATCCTGAGTGTTCGGTCGGAACGCACGTCCCCCTCGAGCTCTGGGCTGGCTTCACCCAGCCCCAAAGTTACCGTGTTCCCTTCCCTGCCTCCTCTCCCACCCTCTCCAGCTCACGCCCGCCTGGCAGAAAACTCTGCAGAATCTGGGCGGTGAGCACGTGACGGGTTCCTAGCAGGGCCAGGACCCCAGGCTTTGTATTCCAGTCGTTCTAATACGTTCCCATATTTTAACACCAGTAATGGTCGACTCACATAGCTTTTCATTGTAGCTTATCTTTAAATAACATCTAGCTCGGACCTTTGGCTGAACAGTGGGCATTAGATCTCTGGGAGGGGAAGGGCCGGTGATCCTGCTCGTGTTTCTCTCATGGCAGGGACTCAGCAACGTTTGTTGAATCAGTGACTGAAGAGTCAACACTGAGAACAAAGAAGGGCTTGGTGAGTTTCTGGGCTCAGAGCACGCGTGTCAGCTCTGGGGCCGGGGGTTGGAGGCATGGCCAGGATGGCAGACAGACGTCGGGGGGTTGTGCACTGTTTTCTGCTGACCTCAGCATGTCTGTGACCGGTGTTGTGGCTGGATGGGCCCTGTGGGTCTTGTCGTGATTGCAAGATGCCCTCAACAATAACCCTCAGGAAACTTTGAAGAAAAGTGAAGGCTTTTTGCTTGCAGACCTGGAAATTACCCAGCACGCCCGGAGCCATGCTGTCAGGTAGGGAGAGAGTGCACGGGGGTCCTGGGTTCTGCTTCTGTTCGGTCTAGGGTGGGGACCTGGGGTTTCAAGGGCTGACTCTTTCTTGGCGGATTTAAAACCTAAGAGTGGGAACTTAAAGTGTGCGAAGGGAAACAAAAACCAAGTGGCCCAAATGGTCAGTGATGGAAATCAAACCAAGGTCTCTGAAGCAAAGGAGCCTGGGGGAGGGGCAGGCCGTGGCCTGGCCCTTCTTCTAGCATTTTCTGGAGTTCTGTGAGTCAGTCTAGCAAATTAGCCAGTCTGAGAATTCCTGAGTTTGTAGCCAAGTTGGGCAGAAGCATGGGTGACCTGGGGACCCAATAGCTGGCGTCTGAAGTGGCAACCATCCTGTGGGGCTGAGGCTTCAAACCTGTGGTCCTGACATGCCCTCAGGGTGGTTACTGAGCTGAAATTCTGCACACGGAGTTGGTGTCTAGAAGGGAAAACAGGGAGTTCCTGGCAGTCTGGGGTTAGGCCTCTGTGCCTCCACTGCAGGGGGCACAGGGTTGATCCCCGGTTGGGGAACTAAGATCTCACATGCTGTGCCGTGTGGCCAAAAATGTTTTAAAAAGTGGGGAGGTATAGATGAATGTACCTGAACACAGTAAAGGCTGCACGGCAAGCTCGCAGCAACCATTGTACTCGGTGATGAGCGGGCACTTTTGTCTCCTGCCTTCTCCTGTGTACACGAGCTGTCTCTTAAAATACTTCACTTGCCTGAGTGTCTCATAGAAGCAACATTTGTTTCTATGGTTTTGCTTTCCAAGAATCTGGAAAGGGCCGGTGACAGTATGTGGGAAGCTTCTGGATTTACTCTGAGTGAATCAGTTTTTCAAATCAATAAAAACCTTGTTGGTTTTCTTTATTTGTTTTATGAGGTAGATAGATAGATGATAGATAGATAGATGATAGACAGACAGATAGATAGATAGATAGATAGATATTTGATAGATAGATATCAAATTTACGAAAATTTGGCTTTTAAAATGATGTTAAGTTTCTTCGCCTCTGAATGTGGGATCCCTTTGCATGGGTTGAAATCTTATTTTGTGTCCTCACTACATTTCAAAAGTTATTCATATAACTCTTGCACATCTATTAAATATTTCTATTCTCTTTACTTGTTGATGTTGTAAGTGATATCTTTATGTCACTATAATTTTAAATAAGTAGTTTAACTTTGTTTTTCTTTTCTCTCTTTATTGGCTCCTATAGTGAGTAATGATCTAATTAGAAACTTTAATTTCCTTACCCGGCTCCTTTACCACCCAACTCTAGCCGAGAATATCACTTTTCTTTTACTTAGGTATGTGTTAATTGATTTCCTGTTTAAACAATTTCTTCTGATTTCCAAATACAAAAGCATCAATCGACACTTTCTCCACCCTCCCTTCCGCTTCCTTCCCATCACTGTCCCGGTGAAATTTTACATTTTGTGATTTGCAACATTTACCTTGGGCTCTGCATCTGTCATCATCCCAGGTCTCTCTTTAGTTCTACAATTAAATCAGTGCAATATTCACTACCAAGGCTTTGATCATAGTCACACATTTTTCGTGCCTTTGGCTGAGGTTAGTTCTGCAGTTTGGGTTTTTTCTAATCCCCCTAAGCCACACTCCTCACTGGAGTTACGTCCCTTGAGTCCTTTCCTGTTTAAAAAATTGCCTTTACAGTGGAAGGATAGTTGATTGAGAAAAACATTATGGTGTCACATTTTCTGTGCTCAATACTTTGTTGGAATTGCTTATGTCTTCTAGTGTTGAAAGTGATTTTGTATAAGCCGGAGGCTTCCTGATATTATAGGCAACTTGAACATTCTGCTTTATTATTCCAGATTCTTTATATTAAAAACCCAGAAATTGTATTGAGATGTTGAGATAGAACTTGTTATTGATTGCTCTGTGTCCAATTTTTCTTTGAACACTGCTTTCGTCTAGTAGATTAGAGTCTTCCTATAATCTGAAAATTCTTTTAAAAACTCTATAACTTTCCCCAGTTACCTCTCAGAGATACTAATTATGTAAATGCTGATGCTCTCTTACTTCTCCCACATCAAGCATTTTCCCACTCTTCTGCGTTAACTCTGACTTGTTTCCTTTGTATGTTACTCACCTCCCTCAACACCATCTCACTGCTGTCTTCTCTGTTTTCAGAAATGGGCAGCCTCATCCGCATGCCCCTAATGGACCCTTCAATTTTTGGCGGTTTATTTCTTCTTTTACTTCCTACCTCCGTTCTACAAGCTCAGGTTTTTACTCCTTTTTTTTTATCTCAGAATATCTTTTCTGAGTTAATGCATCTCGGATCTGCATTCTATCTCTGTTGCAAAATAAGTAACGGCTTCATCTTCGTCATCAGGACCATTTTAATCCATTTGTGATGCTCTGTTAGGTCATAATTTTTGTCCATTTCATGGGAGAATTCTCAGGGGAGGGTTTCTAGTCTACCAATTGTTTTCCCTGTTCCTTCTCTCCCCCCCCACCCCCTGTTTTTGTTTTTGTTTTTTTTTCCAGTATCTTGGGAGAGATTCTGAGTGGTTTGTTTCTGATGATGATGCATCCTTGTCCAGGTGAAATATTGCTGCACTATCTATTTCAAAGAGGCTGTTGTAGGGGAGTAGACAGAACTGGGTTCCAGGCTGCAAGGAATGGTCCCTATGAGGCAAGAGTGTTGGTGTGGATACATTCTTTCACCAATGAGAACGGCACGTGGCGGGCCATCAGTATTCACATAACCGGATTCCTAACCAGCCTGCCTCTTACAGTGTGGTCCCTCACGTGACTGTTAATGCAGCACATCTCTTCTCCTTCCTGAAACGCCATGCCGGTCTGGGTTCAGGGAGTTTCCACTACCCACTCTCTCCTCTGAGCTCCCTATTTCAGATGAGGGATGGCTGGTTTGTCTCTTAGGGAGCAGGGGCGACCCTGCAGACCTGGGCCCCGGGCAGTGCTGTCTGGGAGCCCCACCCACAGCAGGCTTTCTCATCTTCCCCCACATCTCACTCTCTGAACTTGACGACACTGTATTATTATGTATTCTATTGTGGGGCGCGGTGGGGGGAGGGATAGATGTCTTCTAGTGTTGCAGATGATAAAGTTTACATTTTTATTTCTCGTTTTGCTTTTGGGGAATTCCTGAGAGAAGGGAACAGCTGCCATCCTTCCTTGCCCACTTTGAAACCAGAAGCCTCTGGTTTATAACAGTCCTCTACCTTGGCTTCCTGAATCCACCCTACATACTGCTACCAAGTTATTTCCAAACTGCAAGCTTGACAATATTATTTTACCATTTAAAATCCTTCAATATCTTCCCTTTGCTTATGGGAAAAATTCAAATATCCTAGATCTGAGTCTACGTATCCTACAATATTTCCTTTTTCTTATACTGTACCCAAAGGACACACGATTTCCCAAATTCACATTGAAATCTATGCTGTCATATCTTTGCCTCTGATCTTCCTTTTTCCAGGACTGGCTTCACCACTGTGTCTGCCTCATAAATATCGACTCATCCCTTAGGCCATAAATCAAGAGTTAACCTCAAGGCAAAGTTTTCTGAACCTCTCCCCGCTACTGCTCACTCCCACGATATAGGAACAGAAACAACTGTTCCTTCCTTTAAGATTCCTTGTACTTTCTGCACTGAGTAGCGATGAACTGTTACAGTGAGCGATGAACTGTTACAGTGAGCGATGAACTGTTACAGTGTTAGTCTGTTTGATCCAGCTGAAAGACCCTGATATTCTGGGAAACATTTTGTTCCTTTTGTACCCTGGTTCTGGCTAAGCAGCTGGCAAATTGTGGCAGTGGAGGAAATGGTTTTCTTGATGAATGGTGCTGAGGCAAGCATGCCCTGTCTTTGGAAGTGGGGCAGGAGAGGGATAGAAATTGAGAACCAGGTGACACCTGAAAGGGCCAGCCTGACTGATTTCGTATCTTTGTATAATTCCTCTTCACTTGGGTGCTTTGCCCAGAAACTTCAAAGATGTGAGGTTACTGTACTCCTCTAACATAAGGCAAGCAGATAACCTACATTTTGAATAACTTACTTCCTTTTATTAAACAGGGGGAACAAAAAATTTTCCCTGGAAGCAGATAATTTGGCTTTTACTTAGTGTGGGGAGCATATTTTTGCTGAGAAACCATTCCTCGCAGCCTAGCCTCACCAGGTACAAGCCCAGGGCTCCAACGCTGAGGCATCTCAGAGCTGGAGGGGCCTCAGCGATCATCTTATTTTCCAGATGAAAAAACTAGAGTCCAGAAAACAGGTGCTTCGCAGGGGTCCAGAGGCAAGGGGCATCTCTGGAGCCACAGTCCAGGTTTTCTGACTCTAAAACGGGGGTTTTCTCGGTTAATCCAAACGACTCAGTAATGATACTCTTTCATGGAGGAAAGTTCTAGAGTTCTGAATAATAATTAGACAAGAAACCAGAAAATAAAAGAAGCTAAAAAGGTGAAATTAAGCAATATTGTGCTATTTCCTTTTGGGGCACTTTTTAGTATTATTCCCAAATGATTTTTGTGGTTTCCAACCCAGACTGTTTTTGTGTCCACTTATTTCAAATGCATTCTTCTGGAGCACCCTCCACAGACCAAGGCACTGAAGACCCCACGACTCTGCACCTTTTCTGGGCTGAACTGGCTAAATCTTCCCTTGGCGCCCTACTTCCCCGCTCATGAGATGGTTAAAGCCCAGGTCTAGGTATAATTTACCGCTTTGTCTCCTCAAGACAGGTTTTATTTCTTTTTCTTCCTAGAATGTTACCCTATTTCCTTTTTTTTTTTAAAGCTCTTTATTGGAATATAATTGCTTTACACTGTTGTGCCAGTTTTCGCTGTACAACAAAGTGAATCAGCTGTACTTATACATATACCTATTTCCTTTTGATGTACTCCCTCCTGCAGGGAGATCTGATATTTCCCATTCGTTTACAGTCTTAGACTTAAGGAAGGGCCATGGTTTCGTAGAAAGCTGTTTTCCCATTCTTCTGTCTCCTCCACATCTCCAGGTTCCCTGGGGCTCTGGCGGCACTCGGAGTCCCTGACACACATGTCCCGCACCCTGGCGTCTGCTTAGCTCTTGGTGGTGAGCAGGGACTTACTTCCCCATGACCTTCCTGAGAGGCAGTGACGGTGCCAAGTCCCCCGCCCTCTGCAGGCTCCCTTGCCCTCAAACTTCTGCTGATGAGCCAGGCCTGTTCACAGATGCCCGGGGCGCCTGTCGCCAGCCCTTGGGTCCCTGCCAGGAGCCTGCCGCATGTCTGCAGGTACCCGCTCACCGGTTTCTCTGGGTCAGTAGCGCCGGTGTGATGGGAACACGGGTAGGCCATGAGCGGCACCTCCAGGAACACCCCCTGCAGAGGGAAGAGGAGCCTCTGCAGCCCCTGCTGCCCACGGGAGGGAGAGGACGTGAGTGAGCAGCCTGTGGGGGCCTGGGGCGGGGTGCGTGTTCGGGCCCAGCGTTCCCGGCTCCCGTGAGCCCAGGGACCCGCGCCGAGCACCAGCCTCACACACGCTTCACTCCCTCTTGGGTGGGCCCACGCAGGCCTCTCGGAAGCACCTAGACTCGCAGACCTCAGAACCGAGGAGGGGACTGGGGACGTCCTCTCCCCCAGTTCTAGCACTTTGCAGATGAGGGCTCTGGGGCCCAGGGAACTGGCGTGACTGCGAGGCAGAGGCAGAGCCAGGACCAGAGCCTGGGCATCCAAAGCCTTAGTCCAGCGTTCATCTTCTCAATGTAATATTCTAGAGGTCCCTGCAGCTGTGTCTGTGGAAGAGTGGGGGCTGCAGGAAGTGACCCTGGGTGGTGGCTGGGACAGCCCTTTGCCTCCACCCTGAGTTCGGTTCCCGCGTGATGCCGTGTGGCCCGCTGCCTCGGGACCCCCCTGCAGGCTGTCTGAGGATGAAGTGACGGCCACGCAGAGCGCTCGGCACCACGCTCCGCGCAGGGTCAGGGCTCCACCCCAGACGCTCACTCCTGGGCTCAGCCGTTGCAGGTTGACAGCTTGCTGACCACGATGCATCTCATTAAACTGACCGAAAGTACAGCATCGAGGGCCAGCAGGGCCCCCTTCTTGGGCTCTCACTTGAAGCAGGACATCAGCGACGGGCATGCACGCAGACGTGGGCACCTGGGCTGGAGGGGACTCCAAGGCCCCGTGTAAGGGAGAACGTCCTGAGGCTCCTAGAGCAGAGGCGGGAAGGCCCGGGGAGCACGGTCTGGGTCTTCAGAGGGGAGAGGGGTTAGCACAGACCGGGAGGGGAATTCCACGTTTCCATGGCTCTGTCCGGGGGGTTCCCTGTTTTCAGGCTCGAGCTATTCTCTATCTGCTTCATACCTAAGGCCCAACACTGAGGATACAAGGAGTAAACAGACTCAGTCTTGGGTTTTCAACACCTCGGCTTCTCGTAGGTGAAATACAGGTCAGCAGGTCACAGGACATCCAACTGGCCCATGACAGCAAGGACATAGTTCTGTGTTTCTAGTGAGAGAAGCAGAGTTCCATCTGTGAGACCTGTCCTGTCAGGATGGAGTCAGAGAGCTCATCGGATCAGAGCGGGTGTGAGGACAGAGCTGAAGCACCCGGGTTTCTCATCAGAGAGAACAGACATGCTGTCCCAGGGCCATCTGTTCCGCGGCCTGCCCCGTGGAGGGTGCACAGCAGGCCGCGGGCTTTTATGGCCCCAAAGCTTGAGGAGAATTTCACAAGAGATTCTTGTGACCTCTCTCTGTGCCTCTTTTTCTCCTTTTCTTCCCCTGCTTCCCTCCCTCTCTTCACTTCTATTTTCTCTCCTTAAAAATATTAACCATCCTTGCCTTGGACAATTTTCCTCACTTCCCCTACATCCTCCAGAGATGTCTCTCGGGGCTCAGAAACAGTAGTAGCCCACATTTCTAGACCCAAAGTGGATTTTCTTCTCGCTCTAACTTGTTAAAGAGAAATCTTGACATGCACTAAATCATCTCAATTTTGGACCCCACAGGAGTGGTAAACTCAATCCCAGCATTACAGAAACACTGGCTGTTGGTGTTGTCATTAAAATTCCCTCAGCTCCTTCACTGGACACATACTCATTTCTGACCCCCAAGGACATCTGGGCTGAAACTACAGCTTGTGCTTAATGCATGAGTTGAAATTCTTAATCAAGTCCTGGAAGAAAAATCAAAGGCTTTTATGGAAGAAATCACATGTAAAGAAAAAAGATGCAAGCGTCTATTTAAGAAAATTAAAAAAAAACTTTCTTTAAAAACTATTTTTGAAAAACCTTGCTTCATTTTTGGATATTGAGGAAGTTGATCTTTGACATGAGAAAGGAGGAATAAGAGAAATGAGAAGGAAGAAAACAGGGAAAGTGGGTAGCAATAAGGTAATTTTTGCATTGTGGTAACTGAGAAAGAATTTGCACAATAAAAGATGCCACCACAGGATTACTCCGTGACATTATTTCGACCTAGTTTGGCCACAGTTTCTTCTTCTGTGAGGTGAGGAAGTTGGCTTAGATGATGTCTGAAGGTTCCAGTAATTGTGATTCAATGCCATTCATTGAGACAAGCCTATACATCAGAATCAAGGAGGTTAATGATAATTACTACAGATTTATGATTTTAGGATTGAAAAACCATTGAGAAGTAACCCCAAAAAAATCAGAACAGGTAAGAGTTCAACTTGTGAGCTAGTGACGTAATTATTACACAAAATCCACAGCTTTTCCCACACAAACAGTGGCCTTTATAAGATATAACAAAAGAAGAATGTGCCTCAAATAGAAACAAAAACCGTAAACTATCTAGGAATCAAGTTACAAAAAAACATTCTGGATCTATACAAAGAAACTTATTGAAGGACACAGAAAGGCGGTATTAAGATAAGACAAAAACATGTAAAGGAAAATCTTGTTCTTTGGAAGACTTGATCGCCCGCATATCATTTTTTTTTTTCTCAATGCAGAATCAGTCAACAGAATCAGTAATCTCAATGCAGAATCAGTCAACAAAGCAGTAACATTATGTGTAACTTGATGGAGTAATTTAAAAGTTATTTTGTAAGAGAGAATCATTGAGAACAGTCATGCATTCTGAAAAAGACTGCTGAGGGAGGTTTGATTATCTTGAACACTAGGAGCTGTGTAGGTTCAGATCACATAGTGCTGCCACAGGAGGGGACAGAGAGAAGAGTGGACAGGAATAGAACCATCTAGGGAGACATTTGATACCAGGCAAGCTGGGATTTATGTGCTCTGAGGAATGTGCAATATGACCCATCCATCCTCCCCGGGGTGGCCTGCTGTCCTCAGAACATCAGTTCCTTCCAAGCACATATGCACAAGACTCAGTTTCCTAAGAGGACAAGACATGAACTCAGACACGTGCCTTCTGTACGAGACAGCATAGGAGTGAGGGCATGTCTGCCGGCTCAGGAAATTCACATTTCTGCGTGGGGCAAGATCAGTTTTCATGTCACAGCTGGGGACTCAAGTCTGTCACAGATTTTCAGAAGAGCCTCCATTCCAGGGCTGAAAGAATCAAGGACAAAACTGACCAGGAATATAGACAGAATTAGGTAAACACACAAACAGTGCAAATATCTTCAAGGAAAACCAAACATGACTAAAGTAAAAGGTAATCATTGAGCATAGCCATAAATTTCGCCTGTTAGATGAGAAAGCACAGAGTGAGAAGCCAGCCAGGAATACTTTTTGTGACATGTATGATAAAGGATTTGGGCCTTTAAATATGCATGGGATTCTCAGAAGTCAGCAAGAAAAGATGGACAGAAAAATTAAACGATTGGTACATGCAAAAGACAGAAATGACCAATGAATATTTAAAAAAATGTTCAACCTCAGAAACAATTTTAAAAAGGTAAATTAAACAGGGAATATTATTGTCCGCTCGTACAATTTACAAAAATTGAAATGATAGTAACCGATACTAATGAGAATATTGATGGTCAAAGTCAAATATAATTTTTTGCATTGTCAGTAAGAGGACAAAGTGGTACAACAATTTCTAGAGTGGGCAATGGGTAAAAGCCGTTAAAACTTGAAATATGCATCATGTAGAGGTTCCACGTGTAGGAATTTATACAAAAGTAAGTGTTACACAAATTTCTAAGAATATGTGTATAGCCATACAACTATATGAGGCAAATTCATTTCAGCAGATACTAAAGGATTTTCAAGATAATATTTAAGTGGAAAAAACACACAGCGATGTTGATTGTGAAGTATGATTTGATATTTTAGATTAAAAATAAATATTTACACAATTTTATTTGCCAAAAAAAAAAAAGAGCTGAAATACTCTGAATTGTAAGCAGTGGTTATAACTGAAGGGTGGGGCTACGGGTTTTTAAAAAATCTTCCGTTTTTACATTTCTTTATTACTTGAAATTTTCTTTTCTTTTTTTTACTTGAAATGTTCTGATGTGTAAATATTATTTCTTACAATCAGAAAAATTACAATAGATTTAAATGAAAGTAAATATTAAAATTCAAATCCTAGGAATACTTTGGTGTATTTTCCCACTAGTTTTTAACCAGTACGAACTCTTTCGTGCTTTAACGTGGATTCCCGGGGAGGTTGTAACTAACCCACCACCATTGCGGATCCTGGAAGATCCCATCAGCCGGCCTCGGAGTCTTTCCCAGTGGACTTCCTCACCCGTGAGGCAGGCGCCGTGACCCCGGCCCTGGCGCGCGCCTTGGATGCTCCCGCCTCTGCCGCACCTGCGCGCGCCGCACCTGCGCGCCGTCTCCGCGGACCTGGACGTGGCCACAGGAGCGCCCCTGCCCCGAATTAGAGAGAAGCCCAAGGCGGGCGACGGTAGGAGCTCAGGCAGCGAGAGAAGACAGTGCGGTTACGGCCCCTCCAGCTGAGGGAGGCGCAGGGCTGTGGGCGGTGAGACGTCGTCTCTACACCAGTCCCTGGATGCCACACGCTCCCGGGCTCCTGACTTTGTCCCCTTGCTCCTCCCCTCCAGGCCTTCCGGGACCTCAGCGCCGCAGCGATGAGACTCCTGCACGGCCTGCTGGCGGCTCTCCTGACCACCTTCCAGGTACTGCCAGGTACATACCAGCCACCACCATCCTTTCTTAGCATCATTTTGGTTTTTCCTTCCCCGAGTCAACCGTCGTCAGAAGGGAAAGCTGTAGGGAGCTACTCGTGGGTCACCTCCACACCCAAAAGAAGCGGCTGAAAAGTTAGAGAATTCTTCCGGACGCTGGTTGTTGTGTCTTTGCGACGTTAAAAGCCTCGTTCTTTGCAACCGTCTCCCCCTCCCCGTTCTCTAGAATGACCTGGATGATTTGCGAACCAAGTCCGTTGAATCACTTGGTTGGTATAACCCAGGCTGGGGACGAAGTTCCTTTTATTCAGGCCCTGACCGGAGACCTCTTGCCGCTCGTGTCACGGTGGTGACCTTGAGTCTCCCTGGGCAAGGCTTCCGTCTGATGAGGCTGTGAGACTGGGGTGGGTTTTGTGAGCTGGGGAGGTGGGGTGGCTGGTGAGGTGCGCCGGGTGAAGGTTACACACCCTGCAGTTGACCCCCAGTCGTTCTGAGATCTCCGTCTTTGCTCATGGAACTTCCAGCTTCATACAAACTTCCTTCCATCTTCCAGACAGCACTAGGGCGCTCAATTTTGAAAGACCCTGCTATCTTCGGGGTGGAATCTGCCTGAAGCAAGGGACACTGAGCTGTGAGCCCTTCAGGGGGCCCTGCCGCGCGTTCACCGTGTGCTGCAAAATAAAGAGAACCTGATGAGGCAGGCAGGCCGCGGCGTCCCAGCCAGAGAGCAGAGGACGGCTCCTCTTGTCCAAATAAGAGCAAACAGGTCTCGGGTCTGCACAATCGACCATCTGATCGTTAGGATGGATCAAAAGGACCATTGTTTTCCATGGAAGGGTAGGCAATGGGAGGGAGACAATGATAAGAATTAAATTTATGTTATGCTTTAAGTTTTGCCGTGCGTTTTCATTCACACAACATATGTAATCCTTAAACCATTTTGGTTTATCAATCCCATTTCACAGATGTAGAAACCAGAACTCAGCAAGGTTAGTGAATAACTCACCCATGACCACGGAAAAGGAAGGAACATAATCTGAGAGTCTCCTTTTGGCTGGTGGACAGGAGTCTGTTGGCATGAGAGGGGAGTTATGGTTTCCTTGACAACCTCAGGGAGGCTGGTTGTGAGAGAGTCACTATGGTGGGAGGAAAGGAGGTGGGGAGGGACCAGGTCTTGGTCCTGGGAACCCCCCCCCCCCCCCCCCGCCCCACGCTGTAGTGAGTAAAGCGCAGGGCGGGAGGGAGCACGTGCTAGGGGGCGTTGCGGCACTGGGGACGTGCAGGATGGACGCACACGCGGACTGGGACTCCCCAGAAGCGTCAGTCCGCGTGGAGATGCTGGAAGAAGCCTTTTGGAAGCTTGGATTTGCAGTCACAAGTCAGAAGTCTTCTGCCCGAGGCTGGAGTCCTGAGGGAGGTGTGATTATTTTGTGTCTTCCTCATTCACTTGTCTTGTCTAGGGCATGCCCTCTGCTGTCGTTTGCTGAGGAGGTCACCTCTCCACTATAGGTGTCACTGTCCTCCCTCTAGTGAGGGAGCGAGTCTTGACACGACCACGGCTTTCTGCAATTGACAAAGAAAGTTTAGGAAAGGAGGGAGGAGCAGGAGGTAGCGCAAGGAGCCCAGGAAGTTGGGGGACAAAGAGGAACGATAAGATACACTAGCATTCTTCCAAAACGTAAACACTCACAGGGAAAAGCACAGAGTGTGACTGGCAACAAGGAGGACCAACTCTATAACTGGGTCCCGCTCGATGAGTAATTAAAGAGAATTCAGAGCAGCTTTGCAGATGAACAATGGGCTGGGACCAGTGTCCACAGTGTCTGTAAAGATATCCAGATACAGATACAAGTGTAGTTCCTCCAGTTGTTCTTAACTGGCCCTGACTTCCTGCACCGTCTGCCTGCAGGGATCATCAGAGGACTGCGTGTTGCCGGTGTCTGCAACGTGAGCCAGGGCGCCCTGCCAGAAAAGCTCACCTGTCCGTTAGTGTCCATCACACGCGTAATGCATACTGGCTCTTTATAAAACATCCAGAATCTAAAAAGTATATAGAAAAAAAGACCGTTATCATCTGCTCATGTTGCCTTTAGGATATAAAATAGTTTTTATCCAAATAGTTTTCCTCTCAATCGACTCTGCACGATTTGTTAAAGAAATAGTCCACTGCCCTCTCTCCCCACTCGTGTAAAGGCCACTGTTATCATAAACTAGCTGTCAGTGTCTGCGTGGTCTGTTTGTGGCGTCTCTGCTTTGTCTCGGGGATTTTTTAAATTCCTTGGTCAATGCCCCGTATTTCAAGACTGAGCATCAGCATACATTTATTATAATTTATTTCACAGGTAGTGAAAGTCACCCTGTTGCTCTTTATAAAAATGATCTTGTTTATTCTCGCATGTTTTCCCGTTACAGTGAATTTTAAAATCAGCTAGTTAATATAGAAATCTTACTTTTACATCCTAACGTCTAACTTATCACTAGTCTGTGGAAAGTTATGAGCCAATTTATGGTTTTTTTTAAATATAATAATTTTCACTTGATTCTCACAGCCCATACTTATGGAAAGAGACCAGTAGAACATCCTGCAGGTGTAAAGAAATCTGGATCTGGAATCAGATTCCTGGTTGCAGTTTTTTTCACCACATACACATTTTAACACCATGCCGAATATCTCCAGTCTTGTTTTTCCTCATGCTTACTTTTGGGGTTAATATTAGTACCTGCATAAGGGTAAGGCTAATTTTCATCTGGTTGTAGGAAGCCTATCCTACTCACCTTCCACATGCTCCTCTTGACTGGTTTTACGAAGCTGAGTCAAAAATTATCTGCACTCTGGCTATAGAATTTACAGAAGTTTTAATATAACTGAAGTGCTGATAATTTTTGACTCACCCTCGTAATTAATCACATACATGTGAGATGAGTAATCCATCATCATCTTGGCATAAGAGAGAAAGCACCAAAATCCTCAAAGACACTTATCTTCACAGAAAATGGTTCATTCAGAATAAGGGAGGTCGTTTTTATGAGGAGCCCAAGATTTTCTGGGTGAGAAAAAAGTTGAAATCTCACCCCAGCTCCTGGGATTCTACATTAGGGTCAGCTCAGCCAAAGCCCCGTGACAGAGGAGAGAAACGGCAGGTGGAGGAAAACTAAGTGGCGGGGAGCTGCACGGCTCTTAGCATCCCTGAGGCCATCTTGGACCCACACAGCGCCCCCTGTCCCTCTGCTGGTGCAACCCAGGACTGGACTGTGCCGTGAGTCACCGCTCTGCCGTCACGGGCCTTGTGGTGAATAGATACTGCTTAATAATCATTCAGACTGGGGAGCCTCTATGCTCTGTTAGTCCCCAAACAATGGTGAAAACCTTCCCTGACGTATTCCCACGAGACTAGTTACCCTTTCACAAATCTTGACTTCGGAAAGCACGTCCTGTTTGCAACCACCGACCCCCACGTTCCAGGTTCACTATGAGATGGTCCCAGTGGCCCCTCGGAGGGCGGAGTGAGTGTGAAGGCTCCTGGACCCCACCCTGTGAGTGAGTAGCTACCCCGTCATACACTCCTCCGTGGATTGTACGGAGCCACCTGCCTCGTTTGTTGGTCTCAGGATGCCTGCTCAGTCTCATGGGCAGCTTTCATTCCTTCCAGCCTCCAGCGGTGGCACTGAAGCCCCTGCCTCGAGGCAGGGCCTGGTGTGGGAAGAGAACGTGCTTTTTGGTCAGGCTTTGGCTAAGGAAGAAAGCCCCTTGGTTTTCACTCACCCTGAAACTGTGCTCTGTGTGGCAGGACAAGGGTCAAGAATCCGAGGGTTTATGGGTCAGGAGACATCACCGGGTCTGGACAGGGACTGAGTTAGCAGAGTCATCCCTGGAAGGTAGATCAAGTTCACTGGTCAGACTCAGAGGGGCTTGTCCTCACGACGGTCCCTGCCCGGAGACCCAGCAGCTGCATCTCGGGCAGATCTCAGATGTCTCTCAGGGTCTGAAGGGAGGAGAGAGCTTTGGGAGGTGACTCCTAAATGGCAGGTGAGGCTTTTCCTTCTACTACGCTCCATTCTACTGAGTGCTCGAGTGATTATTGGAAAAACGTACGAACAGTATTTTCACTGTATGTGTACCCAGAGTTGAAGTAGCTGATTATACTCATTCCATGAGAATAAATGGGAAAAGGTCATCGAAACTATTCACAGGTTTCCGTAGAGAAAGCTTCCCTTCTGGTCATTCTTGTTTGTATTGCCATCATCGTTATCGTTCTTTTCTGGTCCTGGGCTCGTTGAGTGCTAACAAAAGAATCCCTCCAGCTCCACCTGGAGCATTGTTCATCGTTGCTCCTGTTTATTTCACGGGCATTTGTATGTAGTCCAGTAAATATTTTGAGTAGTGCTGTGATCACAGTTGTACACTCTCTTGCACGTGAAGTCGCCCTGGTCAGACCTATAAAAGAAGCAGCTCTGAGCTATTTTCTCTCAACTCACCGTAGTGCCGTTTGTTTTCTCCTTTCCGGGAAGTTCAGAGCAGGTCTCTTCTGAGTCAGTCATGAAGTTGTTCTACCTCCTCATCTTCGTCCTCGTCATCTCTCAAGTGATACCAGGTAAACCCTCTTAGGCATCTCCCTGTCTTATCTGAGTCCTATTTCCTTTCTCCAATCTGCTCCGCTTTCAGAATACCCCTGTGACCCCAAACCAGCTTAGGGACACGAATCTGGGAACAGTGAGAAAAGGGAAATTTCTCAGGTGCTTCACTGGGTTTGCAGAAGGCTGTCTGCACTTGTGGCGCCAAGAGGAAGCCCTGAAGTCAACGGGGAAGAATGAGGACACACTGTGCCCCACTTTCTTGTCTAATATGATGACATCCCCACACGGGTTCTTCTTTCTCAAACCTATTTGCCTCATTCTAGAGGCATTGTGTTACTGGCTGTAGAGCAAGAAAAGAGGAAGCTTAGAGGTTTTTTTAGGAGGCAATTCATATACATAGAACCATGGTGTTTGGGGGGAAACATAGAGGTATATTCTGCTCCATTTCTTGAGCAAGGGATGAGAACAAACGGGGAGGCTGGGGTCTGACCCGCTTCCTGATCACTCCTTGCCTCACGGAAGTGCTGAACATCATGGGACAGCCTAGAGGGTGCTGCGGCTCCTTGGATTTGGGGGAGAAAAGTGGCTTGGGTGGGAGAGCACCACGAGGGGCTGGCCGGCCACTGAGAGTTGGAACCTCGCCTCCTGCAGGAAGTCAGCTCTCCTCTTTTGCTGCCGTGCCACGCTTTGCACTCACCCACCTTCGTCCTCTGTGTCCCCCTCGCTAGTTCCTTCTTCCAGTACACTATCTTAATGTAAATACACTCATCTAACCAAATAGTCCATTCCTATGTCTTTCTGCTCGGGGCTCCTTGTGCCTTGCAGGGTGGATGGAGCGTGGTACCCACCCCCTCAGACACCGCCCTCCTTTCTGCTTCAGGTTGGCAAGAGCCTGTTTGCTGTGGACCCCCTGGGCAGAAATCACTGATTTTGTTGCATCACTCAGATGAGTGACCGCAAATCACTTTCCTCACTGGGCTAATGTTATTTTATTTTTTGAAATAAATTGAAGTATATTTGATTTACAATGTTGTGTTAATTTCTGCTGTACAGCAAAGTGATTCAGTTATACTTATACCTGCATTCTTTTTCATATTCTTTTCCACTGCGGTTCATCACAGGCTATTGAGCACAGTGCCCTGTGCTCTGCAGTAGGACCTTGTTGTTTATCCATCCTGTAGATAATCGTTTACATCTGCGGACCCCAAACTCCCCCTCCATCCCTTTCCCACCCCCTCCCCCTCGGCAACCACCAGTCTATTCTCTGTGTCCCTGATTCTGTTTGTTTCATAGATAAGTTCATTTCTGTTATATTTCAGATTCCACATATAAGTGACATCACGTGGTGTTAGTTTTTCTCTTTCTGACTTACTTCACTTCGTATGATCATCTTTAGTGGCATCCACGTTGCTGCAGGTGGCATTATCTTGTTCCTTTTTGCTCCCTGGGCTAATTTCAGTCAAAGAGAAGTGACAGGTAGACTCGCTTCCCTCACTGGGGTGTGAGGGAACGTCTTGGGGAAGAATGAAGACAGACCTGCAGGGCTCCTCACGAGATGGTTGGTGCAGCACTAGGATAGAGCCGTTGTGGTTCCCAGGGGTGGGCGGTCCAGGGGTCTGAGCTCCTGGGTCACAGCTGCCGTGATGAAGCACAGGGTGGCATAGGTGGCTGTCACGACAGCCTCAACCATGCGGCAGGAAGATGGGGAGGAAGCAGGCTCTCTGCTAGAAGCCTCTGCTAGAAGCCGAGTTCAGCCCTTTCCCTCCCAGCCTGCGGGTAGAGTGAGGCAGGTTCCAGAACGTGGAAACAAGGTTGAGGTCCACGAACGGGGGGGACGGGGGGAAAGTGAGCCTACCCCCAGCCCTGGTGTTAAAACGCACAAGGGGTGGCCGTGGCCCTGCGGGCAGGCTAGGGCCGGTGAGAGCCTCGACCCCGACCACAGCTATCTGGGTTCCAAAGTTGGTGACTTCTGCTAGTAACCCAGAGCAGACAGGCTAGACTAGAGGGTCCGTGGAGGCCCTTCCTTGTCTCTCCCACCTCCTAAGAGGCAGGAAAAGTAACCTTCCTCAGGTCTGGTTTGGAGTCAGGCAGGACATTTCTTTTTCTCTTTCAGAAACCTCTCTCGCCTCAGCTGGTGCCCTGATTATTCTAGGTCCTTGGTTTCAGGGACTTGAATTTTAGATCTTTAATCTTAAGACCTATCTGAGAAACCCTGAAGGCAGGGTTAGTTCTAAGTCTGGGAACGCTGAGTGAACTTCAGAATACTGCGGACACTCTGCAAGTGTTTGGGGCATGTTGTGTGTTTACACATTTCAGTAAATATGTAAGGGCCGCAGTACCATCTGATTTTCAGCGGGATCCTATCCCAGGAAGGTAAACTCACAAAATTACAAAATTTTAATGTGTTGCTTCCAAAAGACACTATCTAACAACTCCTCCAAGGCACATCTCGGAGGGCACAACTGCAGGCTCTATGCGTCAACCCAAGAGACGTGTTTAAGGTCTCTGATCCCAGCTTCCAGATTACAGCGTAAAATTTCTGTTTATAATAAGCTCTTGAAGACTGGCCTTGTCCCCCTGCTTCACAAGCAAGTAAGCGGGACGAGGTGAGGAACAGGAGGTGCGTGGGACAGAATACTTCCCTGAGCAGGACATTTTAGGGATTCCTGACTGGACTGAATTAGTTCTTCCCCTATAGAGCAATCTCAAGGCTTTCTTCTAAAAACAGATATTTTTGTTCTTTCTGCAGGCTGTGGGCACAATAAAATGTTTGACTTATGTGACTCGCATACGAGTGTATGCCTGAGGAGGAAAAGAAATTGTATTCTTCCCATGCCAGGGACGTGCCCTGGCAGGAGCTTCTGTTGTCTAAGAATGAAGTGAACTGAAGAATTCATGTCTGATGGAGCTACCCTGAGTTAAGTAAATTGAAGAATTCACGTTTAACGGATCATGCCTGAATTAAATTAGAAAGCTGAAACCTCATTCTACCGTTTTCTTTATTCATTGACTCATTTATTTTGTCAACACCTCCTGTGTGCTAGGAATTGTACTGCTTGCTGAGGATATGGATTCAAGTTCTCTTCTCTTATCCAAGTTAGGTGAATCAAGGATGTCTTCCCAGTGAAGGCCATCTATGCGTTGAGTCTTTAAAAAGTGAGGAAGAATTAGGTAGGGAAAGCTGAAGGAGAAGTGGCATACATGTGCCCCAATGCGAGGAGAGGAGAACATGCAGAAAGATGACTGATGTTACGTTAGGGGTTAGTTTGAGAATCAGGATGTGGTCAGGGATGAAACTAGAGAAAGTGTGGCTGAAGCATGGAGGACTTGAGACGCTAGAGAAACTTTATGTCATCCTTATAAGCTACAGGGAGACACTGAAGACTGTTACATGGGGGTGTGAGGAGGGATTGGAGGCCAAAGGGATGGAAACCTAGAGGCCAGTTAAGACATTATGCAGTGATTGAGGTGTAAGTGTTAAGATCAAAGGCTGTGGACTAAGACATTGCCACAAAGACCAGAACTGGAGGTTGGTTGTTTAGAAGATATCTGGGGAGTAGAAGCCTGCAGGTTTGGTCCTTGGAGGTGGGAAGTGAGAAAGAAGGCTTCTGTTAAGTCTGGCTCACTGTGGGGTGGAGTTTCCAGGAGTCGAGTCCCTAGTCTAGAGTCTAAAGGCGAGATCAAGAATGGAGACAGTGATTTCTGAGACGTTAGGACGCTTGCAGGTGATGGTTGAAGGCTCACAGGCCAGGCATCCAGCACAGACTGAGAGCAGGAGTCAGAGGTGAGGACCGGGAGCTGGAGATGCCAAGGAGGCTGGCAGGTTGCGGTGTGACCTGTGGTAGCTCATCAGCAGCTGTTCTGCCTAACGGCCCTTCTGTTTCCCTTCTGGCATCACGGGGAGGAACTCACAGTGGCCCAAGATCTCTGGGGTAGAAACCATTCTGATTACAGCTCCGACCCTAATTGCCTATTTTAATAATCACGTCGAACTCGAATCTTTTTTCTGTTCCAAGACCCCCTCCAGAATACCCCATTACATTTCGCTACCATGTTTCCATAGTTTCTGGGCCGTGACAATGTCTCAGACGTTTTTTTGGATGACTGACAGTTTTAAGGTGTACCACTGAGATACTTTGTAGAACACCCCTCAATGTGCATTTGTCTGATATTTTTCTCATGATTAGACTGGGGTTTTAAGTTTACTTTTGTCGTGGTCTGCATTCTGTTTTTCTGTCCACATCGAATTGATTTTTTTTTAGGTTACATATAGTCAAATTCAAACTTTGTGGTGTAGAGTTCTAAGGTATTTGCAAATACAAAGAGCCGCGTATGCGCTACCGTAACTCCTGTACAGGTCGCCCTTCATAGACTACCCTTCCTGTGACACCCTAACCCCAAGCTGCCACTGATCTGGCTTCTAACCCTATCGCGTTGCTCTTCAAGAGTGTCACTTAAGAGGAGTCAAACAGTCTGTAGCCTTTACACCTGGCTTCTTTAACTCAGCAAAAGGCCTTTAAGATCCATCTGTGATATTGCACGAATCAATCATTTCTTTAAGGCTGCATAATATTCTATGATATGATGTATCAAAGTTAATTCACTGGTTGAAGGACCTCTGTGTTTACCATTTTGGCAATTATACGTTAAGCTGCTATAAACATGTGCATACAGGTTTTTGACACGAACGTACATTTTTACTTCTCTCGAGTCACATGGTAGAAAAGCACATGCTTAACTTTACAAGACAGGGTCAGACTGTCTTCCAAAGTAGCCTCAGTATTCTGCATCCCCAGTGGCAGTGTGCGAGAGTTTGATTTGTTTAAAAAAAAAAAAAAGTTGATAAGAAAAAAGATGACTAAGATATTGTATCCTGACTTTCAACACAGGAGACACTAAGTTATTGCTGAAGATAGAATTTCTCAGCCTAATCAGCAGGCTTCTGCTGTACAGCTCAAGTCTTACTTGTTCTGGAAACAATTCCTTGGGTTCTAAGCAAATGCTTCTAAAGGAGTCTCACTGTTAGGAAAGGCACCTTTGTAGAGAAGAAAATAACCGTTACCTTGCTAAATCTTGGTTTTCTGAAAAACAGTGGGTTGGTCTCTGATATCTGAGTTCCAATTCTACAGGTTGATGCCTAAGTGCCAGCATGGATCCTTCTGTACCTTCAGGCCTTTCAGAACAACTTATTTCCCTGGCTCTTCAGTAATCAATTGGGAGCCATTTCTTGATACCTAGGTCAAGGTTTGGGTATCAAGATTCTTTGTTCTCACTGAGAACAAAGCGAGAACAAAACCTCAGTGACTTTTCATACTATAATACACACACACACACACACACACACACTCTCCAAGCTCTTATCCCCAACCCATACATTTAAGGGCATGTATTAATCAGTTACAGGTGGCTTGGAGAGCATCCCTTTCAACAGTTACAGGTGCAGAGACTGAGACCTAGAAAAGGAAAGGCTTGTCCAAAGTTGAGCAGCTAATGAGTGGTGTGACCAGACTTAGAACTGAGATCTCCCCCATCCAGCTCACGACCTCCCCAGCCCTCAGAAAGACCCACGCAAGATCCACGTGAGCGGCGGTGCTTTTATTAGCAGAAATCAGTGGTGCTGAGTGGCTCGGGCTGCTCTGGGGATGCTCAGGTGCTGAAACTAGGCTCTGCAGCAGTGTTTCTTCCGACTTTTGCATTCTGCAGGCAGGATGCTGCACCCGTGGGTGTTTTGATATTTGCAGACACCACCCATTTTTTCACATTCAGAGTTTTTCATCTTTTTGGCATTCCCTGTAAAGGTAGGGGAGGTGAACAAAAAACAAAGAAATAAGGGCATGTTTAACCAAGCTAGCAGAATTCATCCTGTATAGCAGGGAACTCCAAAGTACAGTCCACAGGCACACAACTGGCCCGCTCTTTCTTTTGGTGTGACCTACAAGCTTAGAATGCTTTTTTACATTTTTTATGGCCTCGGAGGGAGCCATAAATTATTTTATAGGAAGGTGACCACCCTCACTCATTTATGCATTGTCTACGGTCACTTTCACTCCGCAGCAGAGGTGAGTCGTCACGACCGAGACCTCACGGCCCACCGAGCCTAAGATATGACCTGCCCTTTGCAGAAAATGCTTGTGGACCTCTGCGGTACAGCGTCTTTCCCCTTCAGGTGAAGAAACTTCAGGTCAGAGAAAGCCAGTGACTTGATTGTGCCTCAAGTCAGGGACGTGCTTCATTTCACACGTTCTTCATGAAAGTTTCCTGACGTGCCTTCCTCTTTTGCAAAAGGGCAAGATCTGACAAGCACGTAGCACGACTGAGACAGTGGGTGCTGGAGTGGGCAGCCTCACTCCTAAACACGGTGCCTCCCGTGTCCCTGCCATCAGAGCTGCTTCACGAATGCATCATGTAAGTGTTGCCACCCTGGCGCGTGATGAGCGGGAAGCAGCGTGAGAGCAGAGAGAGCCTGAGTGTGGTCTACGGTCAAGAGAGCAAGTGACAGAGCTGCGAGGAAGCAGTGACTAAGAAGCGTTTCCTTCGGGGTCTGGAGCTTTTAGGGGGACCGTGTTGTGATGGGGAGGGCACTCAACCAGGAGTCAGGAGACCTGGCTTCTGAGTCCTGCTCCACCACAAACAATGACAGTTTTCTTTTGGGAGCTGCAGATTCTCCTGATTTTTCATAAGAAGGCAAGCTAAAAATAATGACATCTATGCTATTATAAATGCAATTCATATAGGCTTATATTCATATTGTAAATAAGAAAGAATATATATGAATATGTTATGCACATATATTTAAATTTATTACTTATAATAAACAAATATATAATTATTATTCATAATAAATATAAATATATAAATAGGCATATATCATGTATATCAATATCAATAGCTATATCTTCACCCGTGTCTATATTTGTATCCATAGCAACACCCACATCCACATGTCTGTCTGTCTGTCTGTCTGTCTGTCTGTGGTCTGTCTTCATTACACGGTTCACCAAATAGGCCTGAATCTCTATTTTCTTGGCACAAAGCGGGATTTACCTTTTATGTGATTCAGCAGAGCCTAGGACTTGCTTGGTGGGTGAATTTGGAGCAGAACTGATGTTTCCCTGCAGGGCTGGAGCCCTTAATTGCCAACACGGGAGTCCTCAGAGCTCTTCCCTTTGACGTGGAACCACAGCCTTCGCGGTGGTGGCAGCTCCGTCAGGAGGGTCTGAACAGCCACAGCGAGCAGGGCACCCCGTGGCCGTCATGTGTTGGTATCATTTAAGCAAGAATCAAACGCTTGCTCTTTTAAGATGCCAAGACTTGGAGGCCGCGGCCCCCACCGCAGGGCAGGGCACACGCTGACGCGTGCGTGGGGTCGCCGGGCGAAGTGCAGGCACCCGGTTGAGCATAGGTGCGTCCCAAGTGCTGTGTGGCTCACACTCAAGCTACAGGTCTCTGTTGTTTAGATATGTCCGTGAGTAAATTTGTTTTCTGGGATTGTTGAATGTTTAATAAAAACATGGTCTTTAGAATCAAACCCACTTGGGCTTGAGTCAAAGCCATCCCTGCATACAACCTGCACAGCTTTGAACAGGTTACTTCATTTCTCGATCCCATCTGTAATCGGGGCTAAAAATACCTACCCCGTACATATTGTTCTGAGAAATACATTTGGGACAACACATTAGCAGTTTTGTTGTGTCGGTAAAGAGGAGGTGGTCAATATTATTTGCTATTATCGTTAGTGTTGTTATTCACGTGGAAATGATTCGTAAGCCGTAAAGTCCCCTATAAATGTTGTCTATCACCACTACTACTTATGGGTTTACTACCAACTAGTTAAGGGCAATCATAGGAGAATATTCTGCATGTCTTTAAGCTTCCATTTCCTTATTTGTAAAATGGAGCCTGTTGTATATGCTGCGCTTCTTTCAAATACGATATTATTCAGTTGTTACATATTTCGGTGCATCACTGGGTGACGAATCAACTTGACCTTCCCTACTCCAGGCTCCAAGGTCATCTACCATATCATCCTACCAGTCAGATCCACAGCTTACCTGATGTCGTCTGGATAAGACACACAAGTAAGAGAAAGAGAAGATACAGCAGCCTCATGATGGGAAAGGAGTTTTCAGGATTCCAGGTAGAACTGACAGTGTCTGATGTCACACATCAATGGGGGCAGGTGATCTGGGAAAGAGTTGGAAATTTTCAGCTAGAGACAAAAGGATTATATTCCCAGTAAAGATGTTCCATTAGGGCCCAGGTAGAACTTGACAATGCTTTGTCTATGGACGTATGGTCGCAGACCCAAGTGACTGCCTGTCTTAAAGGAAGCCACTGTTTCCGCACTGGTCCTCACTTCTGCCTGTGGCTTGGAGGTTTGGTGCTTTTTTTTTTTTTGAGAAACATCATTAAAACTGAATTGTTTTAGCAAATGCTTTGTGTATGTGTTCCCCTTTATTGCATGCCTCTGCACCTGTTCTTTTCTCCTGTCAGAATAAACACCACCACCCCCCACCTTGTAGAATTAAAAAAGGAAACGGAATTTTGGAAATTGAAATGATCTCTCTATTTTTACTCTCAATTTTTTTTTTGCTGCCATTTTAGAAGGAGAATGGCTCCACCCTAAGCACACTTACCATGCTAGGCTCTCGCATAGACCACAAGCAGGTGAGGCTTTAAGGGCTGGAGGTGTTACATCAAGGTATTCTTGAGTCAAAAGCACAGAGGTATACAAGGTAAAGCATTGAAATTTCTCTCCATCTCTTCCTTCTCTCCATCTCAGTTTTGCTTTATAGCGTTTATATCTCTCTTTTTTGCTGTATGTAAAGTTCTAAAGTAATGAGGCCTGTTTTATTATCTCACAATCTCAGCACCTGGGAGAGTGCCTGGCACAGAGCAGGTAGTCAAATCTCTGTGTGTATGAGTAGGTCCTATATGGAAGGAGCCATTTATGGGTGAATGAATAAGTAGGTGAAGGGAGGAAGTAAGGGAGGGAAGGAGGGAAAGAGGAGAGAAAGGAAGGCTCGGGCATAATCTTTTAGGTTTAGAGGGTCTGGTGAGAGCCCGTTAACTTGCCTTACCCAAAAGCGTTTCTCAGCACGTATACCCACTCCCTAATTCCCAACACAATATGTCAAAGTGTGTCCTAAAAGGTCATGGTATCCAGGCTTCCCTCACCCACCTCTCTTCCATCTTACATGAACTAAATATGTTCTGACACTTTCTCTCTATCCAGACGCAACTTAATAAAACGTTTTCACTTTTAATTTCAGATCAGCATTCGAATCTGTCACTAAGTGGAGATCTATTTTAATTTAGTGATGTTGACCTAAAAGTAGAATAAGGATTTGCACTCCTAGTAATCTGTTTAAGTAAGTCATACTTAATTCTACAAAGCAGCTGTGAGAGTTTTACTTCCTTGGCCCCAGCAACAGTACTTTTATAATAATAATAATAACAATAATAGAAAAAAAGTATAGACTAGAAGCTTTTGTCCACATTTCTGTCTCCTGCACTTCCATACTGAAAGCAATCCTTTTTATCGACTCCCGAGATAGTATGCCTCTACTCCCAACCCTTCTTCCATCACAGATGTCTCTCTCCTGAAAACCTACCTTGCGACTGGCTTCCCCACCCTCCGCAGGCTGTCTGCTGCCTGTCCATTCAGGCAGGGACACCTGGGAGCACTTGTCCGTCGCCACAGAATTAGGGGCCAGGTCAACAATGGGCTGGGTGAGGCCACGCCACGTCATTATGACCCGCGGGGGACAGGCGTCCTCTTGGTAGGAGGTGAGGGACCAGCCGGATGTGAGTGCTATCAACCCCGCCCCCGCCCCAAGAGGGATGAGCAGAAGTGGGGGTTGCAGACACGCCTTCCAAAGGGTTTTGCTGAAACGCTAAGCACAAACGAGATCAAGCTGATGAGTGTCATAGCAGTGTCAAGGAAGAGGTGTTTGCTTGCTTTTAATTTTTACAGGTTCAGGAGAGGAGGCCAAGAGGTAGCGCTGGTTTGGGTCTCTCCCATGAGGAAGCAAGAGGAGCGAGATTCAGGGCCCAGGTGGAAAGGTCGGCCTCAGGCCAGAGCATGAGCCCATTAGTTCATGATTGACGTGGAAAAGCTACCCTCTTCTTGCCACGCAAGGGTCATAATAAGACACTTAGAAATGTTATGGCAATAAAACATTAACAGATAGTTTAGGATAAAAGTTAAGAAAAAATTAAAAAATGAAACTCCAATAAAGAATATGATGAAAGTCTAATAGACAGGACAACCAAATCACACTTAAAATCAGATAAAGGTTGTATGATAATACAATAAGCTAAAGCATAAAAGCTAAAAATAAAAGGGATGTAAGATATATGCGGTGTTAGATGGCGTTACCAATACAACCAGTGAGATGAAAGGGGGGAAATTTTGTTGTTGTGAATGAACAACAATTAGAACTGGAAACAAAAATGAAATGTTTAAATCAGAAGGAGTAGAATAAGGATTCTGAAAGTCAAGGAAAAGCTTGAATGTTGGGAAACAGACAAAATAAAGTTTTGGTTTAATTCCTGGGCTAAGGAAAACTATTGAAGGGTTTTTAAGAAGATTAAGGTTTGAAAATATGATTTGTAGGATCTCTCTCAAGCTATCACAAAATTTTTTTGTGTGTGGCTAAGGAAGAGATTGATAAAACTTGATGTGACCCTACAGACAATGAAGCCTCGGGTGACAGGAATAAAATTTCAGTGCTTTGATGTTACTCCCTCCTGCATTTTGGGGCACGAGTCTTTGTGGAACTCGTGAAACCACAGAGCACAGGTGGCATGCCCTGAGCCTCAGCCTGAGGTTTGATCTCCACCCAATAAATCCCAAAGTGCAGTCTTGAAACGAGAGCCTTTCCCATGACACTGAGCCCAGGGACCCTCCGAGGGAGGGGAAGGTGGCAGGTACACCCTGGGCTTTTGTGTGAATAAATAAATGTGAATGTGTCCAATATTCAACAATGTTGGCTAACTCCCACTATGTTGTCTGGGCTCGCTGAACAAATCTGGGTTTGGGATCTTTGGTGCTATACCATTTATGCTTACAGCGTATAATTTTTAAGTAGTAACATAAGCCACGAGGAAACATAAGCCGGAGTGATTTAGCACTGAGAATCAAAACCGTGTTTCTGGGAAGCTTTTCTCCAACTGAGGAAAATAAGATATTTTATCAAATGCTGCTAAGCGTAAACAGTGAAGGCAACTCTGCAGGCACTAACAGCACTAAGTTTCATTTTCTTTCCTTTGTGTAACTCTGCCTCACTCTTTCGTCTCATTGGGAGAGAACTGCTAGGAGACCAACGGGCCGTGCTGTTCCCTAGGACTTTCTGTGATGATGTCCGTGTTCTGCATCTGAGATGTGCAATATGGCAGCCATTGGCCACATGTGGTTATCAAGCACTTGAAATGTGGCTGCCATATTGGACATCCCAGATGTAGGATGTGGGATGTTAATTTTAAATTCTACTTACTTCTAATTAATTAAACTCTAAATTTAAATAACCACCCATGGCTAGTGTCTACTGTATGTAAGACAGCACAGGCTTCGACATCAGAGCAATATAGTACTCAGCTCAAGATTAGACCTTTTCCGGCCCACAGCCAGCTCTTTTTCCATTCTTGCTGCCTATCAGAGTGCCTGGCCCATTGCAGACATTTAGTATCTGAAATGAATGTGTTTCTGCTTGTCACACTGTTAACACTACTGGTTTCACTGTTAACACACTGTTAACACTTGGGAGAGGCCAATTTAATAGAATGTCAGAGCTGGTAGATACATTACAGCCCTTCCAGTTCAGGAAGCCTAGTCTCGTTTGGCTGTAATGACCAAATGTTTCGGAAGTGCTGTGTTGAGAGAGATTCTGAGGCCGCGTGGGGACATCTCGCCAAGAGTGGATGTCCCCATCTGTGCAATGTCCCCATGTGGGGGGTAAAGAGGGAAAAGGCGTATTCCTCCCATCTATCGGTGCAAAACCAACCACCCCCAAACCTAGTTCTTTAAAAAATACTTTATTATTATCTCTTACCGTTCTGGGGATAAACTGAGCTCAGCTAGGTGTCTGGAGCTGTCAGACGCTCACAGGTTGTCCGTTGGACGGGGCTGAAATTGTCTGACAATTTGGATTGTCAATTCCATCCAAATTGAAGTTGGATAGGTACAAGGCTTACGCACCCACATGGCACCTGGGCTGGGAAACGTCTAGCTGGGGACCGGAACAGCCCCTCGGGCATCTCTGTTTCTCCACGTGACCCCTCCACGTGGTCTCTCAGCAGTGAATTCAGTGCAAGCCCGGCTTCTTACATGGTGCCTTGGGGCATCCATGGCACACGTGCTGGGAAAGGACAAGTCTGGGTGATAGCTCTAGCCCATTAATGACATCAGAGGCTCTTAGCATCCCTGTGACTGTCCTTTTAGTTGAGGAAGTCACCAAGGCCCTCTCGGGTTCCAGGGGAGGGGCACAGGGACTCTACCTCTTCATGGGAGACGGACTTGGTTTTGAAAGAGTGTGTCTGGGAAATGCCATCTGCCACATGCAGAAGAGGAGTTGATGCATAGGTGCCAAAGAGTGACTCATTTTTAGGCAAAGAAACCCAAAGAGATGAGCTGTCTTCCCCAAACCACCCGAGACCAGCCCTGCTGCCTCGGGGACAGTCCAGAGTCGGGTCTGACCTCATGGAATCAGGAGGACAGGGCTGCCGTGAGGGAGCCTGCCTGGCTGCCGGGGCAACTGCAGGCACCGCCCCGCCCAGCTGGCTTGTGGACCGTGGCCTCTCCTAGGAGACAGGGAGGGCCTTCCTAGTACTCTCCTCTTACGCGTCAACCTGCGGGTTTGAGACAGCTAAAAGCCAGGGACTAGCCAAGGATGAAGAGCAAGGTGAATTGTTCTCAGTTTTTATTAATATTAAGGGACCACATTTACTGGCAGAAGTGATGTTTGCATCTTTCCTTCTGGCTCTCATGACGTGTTCTTAGAACACATAACAGATCCCCTGAACCAGATGTAAAGACGCTTATGAGAAAATGCTATTCTGCTTCCATTTGGAATGCAGAAAGCTAAGCCACAAACAGATTCCTTCTGGCACAGGGTGTGAATGGCATTGGGCTAGGTTGACTCTGTTTCTATTTGATAGCCATCCTAGGACATGTGGCTTGTGTTTAATCTGTTCCATCGTTATACTTTTATGCTCCCAATGTCCTGTCCTCCCCGCAACATACAGGAGACAGAATGAGGCCAAAATGTTTCCAATTCAGTATGCCTGGGACATATTCGAGCCTGGACGTGAATCAGGACTCGGTTAGACCAAGACTCTCTGTAGATACTCTTGGTGTTTGGACAGGACAGAATAGCTTAATTTTTGGTGCTGAGACAAGGGAGGAAATGTGGGTCTCCTTCAACAGGAAAATGACTGCATGACAATTGAATTCTTACGCAATATTAAGCTTCCTGTGAACAGCCTCTTAAATTCATCATTGACTACATTGTATAGAGATGATGAGCTTGGATGGCATCTCGTTTCTCAGGTTCCCAGAAAAAGAATGTTGGGTCAAAGTACCTGAATGGACTGTCACTTCCCTGGAGTCGATGACAGTTTTTCTGCAAATGAAGATTCCAGGGATGCGTCTTTGTGACCTCAGCTTATTCATACGTTATGATCATTCAAGTCCAGAACTCAGGCAACATTTGAAGGCATTGAAGATGATTCACAGTTCTGCGGGGACGTAGTTTGTATTATTTTTGTTAGGATAGCGCTTTGGGGGTTTTGTACCATAGAAATCAATCTTCAATAGACTACATTTATTCCTGGTCAATTCTACTGTGGAAATATATTTTGGGGGTAGGAATCTTCCTAAAAGATGTGTAAATTACAGAACACAAATAATAAGTCCTTGCGCCCCTCCAAGGCTGCACTTGTCCACAGTAAACCCAAACTACAAATCTGAAATAAACAGGTCCCTCTAGTAACACTGAATCCAGGGCCCTCACTGTGCAGTCACAGGTCGGGGGAGTGGGCATATAAACCACGGACATTACTGTGAAAAAAGAAACATAAAGTTGACTACAACGCTGACAATTTTTATCATTTTCTCTCCACTAAACAGACACAGGTTTGGATCTTTTGAGCTGCTCAATATATGCTCAATGCATGATTTTCAACTACTATGTGTATTAGTTTCCTGCTGCTGCTGTAACAAATTGCCACAAGTCAGGTGCCTGAAAGCATCACATATTTAATATGGCCTTGCAGTTCTGAGGACCAACAGTCCCAGGTGGGGCTCACTGGGTTACAATCAAGGTGTCACCAGGACTATGTTCCTCCTGCAGGCTCCAAGGGAGAATCCTTTCCTTCCTTTGCAAGCTTTAGAAGCTGCCCACACTCCTGGCCGTGTGGCCCCTCCTCTGGCGGCAAAGCCAAGGATGCTGCTTTAGGGAGTCTCACGTTGCATCTCTCTGACACTGACCTGCCTCCCTCCTCTTTGTAATGAAATGACACTGAGCACATCCAGATAACCCAGCACAATCTCCCCATTTTAAGGCCAACTGACCAGGTCCCTTCATTCCATCTGTTACGTTAATTCTCATTTGTCATGAGTGTGTCCATTCGGGCTGATAAAACAAAAACACCACAGGCTAGCTGGCTTATAAACAGCAGAAATTTCCTTCTCGCAGTTTTGGAGGCTGGGAAGGCCACGATCAAGACAGAGCAGGTGTCTGGTGGATGGCTGTCTTATCCCTGTGGCCCCACATGGCAGAAGGGGCAAGAGATCTCTCAGGGGTCTCTTTCACAGGGGCACTCATTCCACCCATGAGGGCTCCACCCTCATGACCTAATCTCCTCCCAAAGGTACCATCGCCTAACACCATCACACGGGTGACCTCAATGTGCACTGAGTGTAAAGTCAGTGTGAAGAGCCAGAGAGCTGCTTACACCTACAGCATCCACCAGCCGGCCTCTTGATTTCACCACCAAACCTCCAAAGGAATTGAGATTAGGGTGAGGCCGCCATCCTCATCCCTCCCTTGCCGTGTGGTCTCTTCCTCTTGGTGTTCAGTCCCCTCTCCCTGTGTTCCGAGCTACATTGCCTTCACTGAATTGTGCTTTCCACAAGGACCTGTTTTTCCGCAGCATATTCTCGTGTTATATCATATCCACTCGAAGAGACACGTTTTGCCCAAGTCAGCTTTGTCATTCAATTGATAGTAGTTTTGAAACAATGTCTCACCTCAATGACCAGCCATTACATGAATGGGACATATGCCATACCCATAGACATCATACAGCCCAATAGAGAATGAGAAGTTCATGCCCGTGTGCACAAGGCACGCGTAAGAAGCATAACTCAAAAAGAATTGGGGGTCTGGGGGGCTCCAAGGAGGGAGATGTTTCTCCTGGGTGGGTAGGTGGTGATTTCACAAAGGGAGGTAATGTTGCAGTGGGACTGGCCGAATGGGGTGAGTGTTTGAGGGGTGAGGAGGGGTAGGTCAGGGCACCCTGGGGTAGGACGCAGGAAGGACAAGGCACTGTCATGGGACAGCACAGAGAGGAGCCGGGGAAGGGCAGGTGGCCCCAAGGAACAGGGGGCCACACACCTGGAAGCACAGAGCATCCCACCCTTGTGCCCCTGATGGTTGGTACGGGGAGCTTGGGGGAACATCCTCAAGGGTTTCGGAGGCCGCCTGTGAGCAGACACCACACAGCCACCACAATGACCAGAGGGCACGATTCTTTGCCTTTGAACAGAGATGTTTAACCTGGTTTAACTCTTATATGATTTTTAGAAGGTGCAGTTTCTGACGCGACTTCGGGCACAGCCATTTCTTCGACTTCTTATTTCTTCTTTTTGCAGCATTTTACCGCGTGCCCGTGACAGATGCCAATCTGTCTCATGTGTCCAGGGCACCCGAGAGGCACACAGACACCTCCATTCCTAAGACAGCTACGACGATTTCTTATACCATGAGTAAAACCTAAAAAGAAAATGAAGAAGGCAAAAGAGTGTCAGCAATAAAGAAAAAATGGTCTCAGAAAGGCCACCTATGTCCCCGTAGAGGAGGTGCCCAGGGACTTTCTTTCGCAAGATAGCGATTCTGTCCTCAAGAAAACGAGCCACAAGTCTAGGATGGTGCGGATCCAGCTCTCAGACAGCACCTGGCACTGCCGAGGCTCAGTGCATCCTCGCTTCTCTAGTCCCAGAACCAGCTCTGATGTGTGGCTCAGGGACTGGTGTGAGAGGAGGTTCTGTGTAGGGTCAGCTCCACCACGAGAGCAAAGACCACCTCGAGGCTATGCTCCACCAGCTTTCACACCAGGCCCGTGCTTTCAGAGTCAGAATCAGCTAGCAAGGGTCTATTTTTAATGTTTTGTGTTCCAACTCATTGAGTCCATCAAGTAGGGCAGCTGAGGGAGGAGCAAAAGATGCAGCCCAAAGGGAAAGAGTTGTTTACAGAGGACTTAACATCGAAGTAACTCACAGTGGAAAATAACAATGGTTAAGAACCCAATAAACTTTTGTACTACTGTCTCTACTATCTCAGAATTCTCTCAGACCTGGTCTGTGTCCTCCTTCCTTACCCCTCCCTCTGTGGCCTCCTGCTGACCATCTGCCTTCCTATCTTTCTTGCACTCCTGTCCTCCTAACTCTTTTTCCTCCCTCCCTCTCTGCTACTGTTCAAAGTGTTAGATTATCGCCATAAAACAAAGCTGACAAAACAAGGGCTTCTCAACTTAATATGTAACATCTAATCAGTTATCTGAGGTCTCAGCCCACCATTTCTCTCTCCCGCCATCTCTCCTACCTTTCTGACATATCCTTGTCTCCTATTTCCATAGATACCAAAGGTAACATGACATTAGGCATCCACTGTTGAAAACCGCATTGGATGGGCTGCCTCCCAGCTGTGAGCCCAGGGCAGGGCTGTCAGGGGCGTGGCTGGGAGGCCCTGCCACTGAGAAGGGAAAGCACCAAGTATCCCAAAGAGCAGTTCCTGAAGTCCAGGCTGGGCTTTCCTATCCTCTGGGGTCTCTGGTTACCCAGAGACTCCACCCATTAAGTATAAAGATTTATAAAGTGACATTCTGCACTTCTATCCTTGGACAAAATCAAATTTCTTGCATTTCTTAAAAAAGAAGAGTCACCGAACAGCGGCTTCCTCTGTTTCACAGCAACCTGAGCATGAAAAACAGTGAGGAGATGGACTTAGAAGATGTTCACTCCCTCAGAGAGGCTGAGAGATGGCTGGGAATCGTGCAGGAAGGTTCTCAGACGCCTTCCACGCCCCAGGACACAGCGCTGGGTTCCCTTAAGCAATTCATACAGTTTATTTAGCCTGTTGGTGAGTAGATGAGAGCAGAGGGACAGAGAGAGGGGACACGGGAGAGGGAGGCTGTCCTGTCCTGTGCATCGACTCATCCCTCCGGCTCCCAGGCCCCCCGCTTACCGGGCACACCCAGCAGGACCACGAAGAGGAGCGCAATGAGCAGGTGATGGAGCCGCATGCTGGTGTCCGGGGAGCCTCCCAGCAGGACACTGGAGAGCAGCTGGGCTTTGCTCTTTATAAAGGCTCCAGGTTACATGGAGGTTTCAGTACTAGCAGCTAATTTGGTGATCACAGAGTAATTAACTGAGCCTCTTCGCAGTGGTTCATGGGAATTGCCTTTAGAACACAAAGCAGGGTCAGTCACGCTTATGCTAATCCATGCATGGAAAACAGTAGAAAAACCTTTCCTGCTGCCCTTGGCACTCACTTCAGCTGCCAGGCAGGGATGTGGTGAGGGGCGGGGCCTGTGTCCACAGGGGACGGACTTCCTGCTGCTCATTTGCTCTCCCCTGGAAGTCTGAATCTGCCCATTTTGTTTTTCCTGAGAGTCTCAGATTGTTTCAGGCCAAACAAGGAACTAGCGCATCCCAAGGCAGTTTCAGTCCCTGGGCATGAGACACGGCTTGCTGAAGCCCAGTGTCCCTAGAGGTAGGCGCTTTTCTCCTGGCCCAGGGAGACCTCTGGGGCACTGAGGGAAGAGAGACACGGTGGTCCCGACACCCCCACCTAGGTTATGATGGGATGGCAACATTCATGTGAACGACTCCTAAAAGCATCTCAAATAGGACAGGTGGTGGGCAGATGCGTGCTCCGTTTCCTTTCATCAGAGGAACACTGGGAGGATGGTGCTGTCAGTGGACACATGTCCTTGGTCTAATATCACAAAGCAAGGGTGGCCCTGGAGATCCTTTGACTGGGTTACTCAGGGCGACATCCATCTTTAAGTAACTTCACTGTTTCAGAGCCAGGGATCTGTCCCCTTTTCAGAAATGCCAAAGCTCGGGATGAAACTTGCCACTTGGATCTCGTGGTGAACCTCTGAGTGGCACTGCAGGTCCTTCACGCCCCTGGAGGCCCCGGTCCTGAAGGAGCCCCCAGAGCTTCAGGCCTGTGCGAGGTCTCCCGCGGAGGCTCAGAGCCTCGGAGAGCTTAGAGGGTCCCCAGAGCCAACAGAGGCCACCGGGAGTGGACAGAGCCCGTGCCTGCTGCCCAGGGCAAGGGTTTCTGAGGGAAAAGGAGTTGTGTCTATGGTGCGTCCTCTGCTTTGCTCTAAACGATGTCTGAAGGAGATGGACATCTACTTATATGTAATTATATATAATAGTACATGTATCTGTTTAGGTGGAGGCTTTCAGGCAAAACCTACACTCCATGGTCAACACAAATCGCGTGATCCCCCCACACCCCTTCCAAGGCTGCACTTGTCCACAGTAAACCCAGACTACAAATCGCAGATAAACGGGTCCTTCTTCTAACACTGAATCCAGGGCCCTCACTGTGGGAGGGGAAAGTGGGCATATAACCCATGGGCATTTATGTGAAAAAAGAAACGTGAAGTTGACAAAAACTTTGACTGATTTTATGATTTTCTTCTCCACTATACAGACACAAATATGGATGGTCTGAGCTGATTATTTTATGCTCAATGCATGGTTTTCAACTACTATGTATATTAGTTTCCTGCTGCTGCTGTAACAAATTGCCACAAGTTAGGTGCCTGAAAGCATCACATATTTAATATGGCCTTGCAGTTCTGAGGACCAACAGTCCCAGGTGGGGCTCACTGGGTTACAATCAAGGTGTCACCAGGACTATGTTCCTCCTGCAGGCTCCAAGGGAGAATCCTTTCCTTCCTTTGCAAGCTTTAGAAGCTGCCCACACTCCTGGCTGTGTGGCCCCTCCTCTGGCGGCAAAGCCAAGGATGCTGCTTTAGGGAGTCTCACGTTGCATCTCTCTGACACTGACCTGCCTCCCTCCTCTTTGTAATGAAATGACACTGAGCACATACAGATAACCCAACACAACCTCCCCATTTTAAATCCAACTGACCAGGTCCCTTCATTCCATCTGCAACTTTAATTCTCATTTGTCGTGTGTCTGTGCATTCGGGCTGATAAAATAAAAACACCGCAGAAAAGGATGGCTTATAAACAGTAGACGTTTCCTGCTCACAGTTTTGGAGGCTGGGAAGGCCATGATCAAGACAGAGCAAGTGTCTGGTAGATGGCTGTCTACTCCCTGTGGCCCCACATGGCAGAAGGGTCAAGAGATCCCTCAGGGGTCTCCTTCATAGGGGCACCCTCATGACCTAATCTCCTCCCAAAGGCACCATCGCCTAACACCATCACACTGGTGACCTCAATGTGCACTGAGTGTAAAGTCAGTGTGAAGAGCCAGAGAGCTGCTTACACCTACAGCATCCACCAACCGGCCTCTTGATTTCACCACCAAACCCTTCGAAGGAATTAGGACTAGGCTGAGATCAGCATCCTCAACCCTCCGCTTGCTGTGCAGAATCTTTCCTTTGGTGCTCAGTCCCCTCTCCCTGTGTTCCGAGCTACATTGCCTTCACTGAATTCTACTTTCCACAAGGACCTGTTTTTCCGCAGCATATTCTCGTGTTATGTCATGTCCACATGGAGAGACATACTTTGTCCAAGTCAGCTTTGCCATTCAATTAATAGTAATTTATGACGCAATGACTCCCCTCAATGACCAGCCATTACATGAATGGGACATAGTCCAGGCCCATAGACATCTTACAGCCCAATACAGAACAAGAAGTTCATGCACGTGTGCACAAGGCACGCGTAAGAAGCATAACCCAAAAGGAAGTGAGGGTCTGGGGGGAGCAGAGACGGGAGGGGTTCCTCCTGGGTGAGTCGGTGGTGGTTCCCCGAGGGAGGTGATGTTCCAGTGGGACTGGCCGAAAGGGGTGAGTGTTTGAGGAGTGACGAGGGGTAGGTCAGGGCACCCTGGGGTAGGACGCAGGAAGGACAAGGCACACGTCATGGGACAGCACAGAGAGGAGCTGGGGAAGGGCAGGTGGCCCCAAGGAACAGGGGGCCACACACCTGGAAGCACAGAGCATCCCACCCTTGTGCCCCTGATGGTTGGTATGGGGAGCTTGGGGGAGCATCCTCAAGGGTTTTGGAGGCCGCCTGTGAGCAGACACCACACAGCCACCACAATGACCAGAGGGCACGATTCTTTGCCTTTGAGCAGAGACGTTTAATCTGATTTAAGTTTTAGACGTTTTTTCGAAGGGCACAATTTCTGACTCCACTTCTGTCATAGCCATTTCTTCAGCTTCTTATGTCTTCTATTTGCAGCATTGTGCCACGGGCCAGAGACAGTTGCCGATCTGTCTCGTATGAGGAAGGCATCGGGGCACTGCACAGACACCTCCATGCCTATGGCAGCGGCCACGAGAGTTTATACCTTGAGTAAAACCTAAAAAGAACGTGAAGAAAGGAAAAGAGGGTCAGCAATAAAGAAAAAAAAGTCTCAGAAAGGCCAAATGTGTCCCCGTTGAGTAAGTGCCCAGGGGCCTTCTTTCCCAAGACTGCAGTTCTGTTGTCATGAGAAAGAGCCAGGAGTCTAGGATCTCGCGGATCCGGCTCTCAGACAGCGCGGGGTACTGCCGAAGATCCCGTGCATCCTCGCATCTCGAGATTCAGAACCAGCTCTGATGCGTGGCTGAGGGACTGGGGTGAGAGGAGGGTTCCGTGCGGGGTCAGCTCCACCACGAGAGCAAAGACCACCTCGAGGCTATGCTCCACCAGCTTTCACACCCGGCCTGTGGTTTCAGAGTCAGAATCAGCCAGCAAGGGTCTATTTTTATTGTTTTGTGTTCCAACTCATTGAGTCCATCAAGTAGGGGAGTTGAGGTAGGAGCAAAAGATGCAGCCGAAAGGGAAGGAATTGTTTACAGAGGACTTAACATCGAAGTAACTTACAGTGGAAAATAACAATGGTTAAGGGAAAAAAAAAAAACTTTGTACTACTGTCTCTACTCTCTGAGAAATCTATCAGACCTGGTCTGTGTCCTCCTTCCTTACCCCTCCCTCTGTGGCCTCCTGCTGACCATCTGCCTTCATATCTTTCTTACACTACTGTTCTCCTAACTCGTTTTCATCCCTGCCACTTATCTAAGTGTTAGATTATCGTCATAAAACAAAACTGATAAAACTAGGTGTTTTCAACTTAATTTCTAACATCTAATCAGTTATCTGAGGTCTCAGCCTCCCCATTTTCTCTCCCCCTCCCTCTCTCCTTCCTTTCTTCCTTTGTCCTATTATCCTATTTCCATAGATACCACAGGTAACAGGACACTAGGCATCCAGTGCTGAAAACTGCTTTGGATGGGCTGCCTCCCAGCTGTGAGCCCAGGGCAGGGCTGTCAGGGGCGTGGCCGGGAGGCCCTTCCACTGAGAAGGGAAAGCACCAAGTATCCCAAAGAGCAGTTCCCGAAGTCCAGGCTGGGCTTTCCTATCCTCTGGGCTCTCTGGTTACCAAAAGACCCAACCCTAAATCATAAAGATTTAAAAAGTGACATTCCGCACTTCTGTCCTTACACAAAATCAATTTCCTTGCTCTTCTTAAAAAAGAACAGTGGCCTAACAGCAGCTTCCTCTGTTTTACAGCAGCCTAAGCATGAGAAACACCGAGGGGATGGACTTAGGAGCCGTTGACTCCCTCAGAGGGGCTGAGAGACGGCTGGGAATCATGCAAGAAGGTTCTCAGATTCCTTCCACGCCCCAGGAACAGCTCTGGGTTCCCTTAAGCAATTCATACAGTTTATTTAGCCTGATGGCGAGTAGATGAGAGCAGAGGGACAGAGAGAGGGGACACGGGAGAGGGAGGCTGTCCTGTCCTGTGCATCGGCTCATTCCTCCGGCTCCCGGGCCCCCCACTTACCGGGCACACTCAGCAGGACCACGAAGAGGAGCGCTATGAGCAGGTGATGGAGCCGCATGCTGGCGTCCGGGGAGCCTCCCAGCAGGACACTGGAGAGCAGCTGGGCTTTGCTCGTCATAAAGGCTCCCGGTTACATGAAGAAATCACTACTGATTGCACATCTGTTAACCACAGTGTAATCAACTGAACCTCCTCTCTGTGTCTCATAGGAATGGCCTTTAGAACACAAAGTAGACTCAGTCCCCATCTTGCTAAACAGGGTTTGCAAAACCCCAGAGAAATCTTTCCTGCTGAACTTACAAAACAAACTTCTTCCTAGCACTTATTCAGTGGATGGTCAGGGGTGTGGTGAGGGGCCAAGCCTGTGTCCAGTGGGGACAGACTTCTTGCTGCTCATTTGCTTGCCATCTAGAACTCTCAATCCCCCAACTTTGTTTTTCCTGCGGGTCTGGGATTGTTTCAGGCCAAACTAGGAACTCGTTCATCCCAAGGCAGTTTCAGTCCCTGGGCATGAAACAGGGCTTGCTGAAGCCCAGTGTCCCTAGAGATAGTTGCATTTGACCCCACCTAAGGAGAGCTTCAGAGCACTGAGGGAAGAGAGACACGGGATGATGATGCTGGCAGTGGACACATCTCCTTGGTCTAATACCATGAAGCAAGGGCGCCCGTGGAGATCCCTTGCCTGGGTTACTCAGGAAAACATTCCTTTCTAAGTAACCTCAGTGCTTGATAGCCAGTGACCTGTGTGCTTTTCAGAAATGCCGAAGCTCTGGATGAAACTTGCCTCTTCGATCTCATGGTGACCCTGTGAGTGCAACTGCAAGTACGTCACACCTCCTGGGGGACCCTGTGCGGAAGTAGCCCCCGGAGCTTCAGGCCTGTGTGAAGCCTCCTGCTGTGGTTTAGAGCCTCTGAGAGCTTAGAGGGTCCGCAAAGCCAATGGAGGCCACCGGGAGTGGACAGAGCCAGTGCCTGCCGCCCAGGGTGAGGGTTTTTCTGAGGAAAAATAAGATGTATTAATCATGAGTGCTTCCACTTTAGCTGCAAATGATGTTTGAGAGAGATGGACACCTACTTCTCTAGAATTATCTGTAATAATACACATATCTGTTTATGTAGAGAATTTCGGGCAAAACCTATACTCCAGGGTCAACGCAAATAGCATAACCACACCACCTCCCCATCCAAGGCTGGACTTGTTCCCAGTAAACCCAAACTAGAAACCTGAGCTAAATGGGTCCTGCTTGTAACACTGAAGCCAGGGCCCTCACTGTGGGAGGGGAGAATGAGCATATAAACCACGGGCATTTCTCTGAAAAAAGAAACAAAAAGTTGACTAAAGCATAGACAGTTTTTATCCCTTTGTTCTCCATTAAACAGACACAGGTTTGGAGCGATCGTTTGAGCTGCCCATTTTTGGCTAAATGCGTGATATCAAACTACGGGGAGATGGGTCAACATGGCAGAGTAGAAGGACGTATGCTCACTCCGTCTTGCCAGAGCACTGGAATTACAACTAACTGGTGAACAATCATCAACAGAAAGACACTGGAACTCACCATAAAAGACAGCCCACATCCAGAGGCAAAGGAGACGCCGCAATAAGATGGTAGGAGGGGTGCAAGCTCAAAAATATCAAACCCATAACCATTGGGTGAGTGGCTCACAAAGTGGAGAATCGTTATACCACAGAGTTCCACCCACTGGTGTGAGGGTTCTGAGGCCCACCTCAGGCTTCCCAAGCTGATGGTCCGCCAATGGGAGGTGGAATCCCCAGAGAATCAGACTGTGAAAGCCAGCAGGATTTGACTGCAGCACCTCCACAGGACTAGGAGAAACAGAGACTCCACTCTTGGAGGGCATATAGAAAGTAGTGTGTGCACCAGGACCCAGGGGAATGGAGCAGTGACCCCATAGGAGATGGAACCAGACCTACCTGCTGCTGTTGGAGAGTTGTCTGCAGAGGTGGGGGCAGCTGTGGCTCAGCATGGAGACAGGAACACTTGCCACTGGTGGCAGGGCTTCTGGGAAGTTCTCATGGATGTGAGCCCTCCCAGAGTCCACCATTAGCCCCACCAAAGAGCCTGTAAGCTCCAGTGCTGGGTCACCTCAGGCCACACGAGCAACAAGGTGGGAACACAGCTTCACCCATTGGCAGACAAGCAGATTAAAGTCCTACTGAGCTCTGCCCACCCAGCCCAACCCACATTCAGTCCCTCCCCTCAGGAAGCCCCTATGAGCCTCCTAGGTAGCTTCTTCCACAAGAGGGCAGACAGCAGTATCAAGCCATATCAGCAGAATTTTGTCTTGGGCAACTGCAAACCACAGCCACAGAAAGACAGAGAAAATGGAAAAGCAGAGGACTTTGTACCAGATGAAGGGACAAGATAAAACCCCAGAAAAACAACTAAATGAAGGGGCGAGAGGCAACCCTCCACAAAAAGAATTCAGAATAATGATGGTGAAGATGATCCAGCACTCTGAAAAAAGACTGGATGCAAAGATCCAAAAGATGCAAGAAAAGTGTACCAAAGACCTAGAAGAATTAAAGAAGAAACAAACAGAGATAAGCAATAGAATAACTGAAATGAAAAACACACTAGAAGGAACCAATAGCAGATTAGCTGAGGCAGAAGAACAAATAAGTGACCTGGAAGTCAGAATGGTGAACATCGCTGAAGCAGAAAAGAGTAAAGAAAAAAGAATGAAAAGAAATGTAGACAGCCTAAGAGACCTCTGGGACAATGGTAAATGCAGCAACATTCGCATTGCAGGGGTCCCAGAAGGAGAAGAGAGAGAGAAAGGACCCGAGAAAATATTGGAAGAGATTACAGCCCCAAACTTCCCTAACATGGGAAAGGAAATAGTCACCCAAGTCCAGGAAGCACAGAGAGTCCCAGCCAGGATAAACCCAAGGAGAACCAATGCTAGATACATAGTAGTCAAAATGACAAAAATTAAAGACAGAGAAAAGTTAGTAAAAGCAACAAAGTAAAAACAACAAATAACATACAAGGGAACTCCCATAAGGTTAACAACTGATTTCTCATCAGAAACTGCCATGCAGAAGGGAGTGGCATGATGTACTTAAAGTGGTGGAATGGGAAGAACCTACCTTCAAGAATACTCTACCTGGCAAGAATCTCATTCAGATTCAGTGGAGAAATCAGAAGCTTTACAGACAAGCAAAGGCTGAGAGAATTCAGCACCAGCAAACCAGCCTTAAAACAAATGCTAAAGGAACGTCTCTAAGTGGGAAACACAAGAGAAGAAAAGGACCTACACAAACAAAAACAAAACAACGAGGAAAATGGTAATAGGAACATACACATTGATAATTACCTTGCATGTAAGTGGACTATATGCTCCAAGCAAAAGACACAGACTGGCTGAATGGATACAAAACCAAGACCCTTCTATATGCTGCCTACAAGAAGCCCACTTCAGACCAAGGGACACATATAGACTGAAAGTAAAGGGGTGGAAACAGATATTCCATGCAAATGGAAGTCAAAAGAAAGCTAGAGTTGCAATACTCCTATCAGACAAATTTGACTTTAAAGTAAAGATGATTACAGGAGACAAGGAGGACACTACATAATGATCAAGGGATCAATCCAAGAAGAACATATGACAATTGTAAATATCTATGCACCTGACATAGGAGCACCTCAATACATAAGGCAAATGCTAACAGCCATAAAAGGGGACATCAACAGTAACACTAAAATAGTAGGAGACCTTAACACCCCACTTACATCAATGGACAGATCATCCAAACAGAAAACAAATAAGGACACACAAACTTTAAATAACACATTAGACCATCTCGGCAATTGATATTTATAGGACATTCCATCCAGAGACTACAGAATACACTTTCTCCTCAAGTGTACACAGAACATTTTCCAGGACAGGTCACATCTTGTGTCACAAATCAAGCCTCAGTAAATTCAAGAAAATTGAAATCATATCAAGCATCTTCTCTGACCACAAAGCAATGAGACTAGATATCAATTACCGGAAAAAAAGGGTAAAAAATTCATGGAGGCTAAACAATACGCTCTTAAACAACCAAGAAATCACTAAAGAAATCAAAGAGGAAATCAAAAGATATCTAGAAACAAATGACAATGAAAACACAACAACCCAAAACCTATGGGACGCAGCAAAAGCAGTTCTAGGAGGGAAGTTTATAGCAATACAGTCCTACCACAAGAAACAAGAAAAATATTGAATAAGCAACCTAACCTTACACCTAAAACAATTACAGAAAGAGGAAGAGAAAAAGCCCCAACGTGAGTAGAAGGAAGACATCCTAAAGATCAGATCAGAAATAAATGAAAAAGAAATGAAGGAAACGATCGCAAAGATCACTGAAATGAAAAGCTGTTTCTTTGAGAAGATAAACAAAATTGATAAACCATTAGCCAGACCTATCAGGAAACAAAGGGAGAAGATGCAAATCAACAGAATTAGACATGAAAAAGGAGCCGGAACAACAGACACCACAGAAATACAAAAGATCATGAGAGACGACTACAAGCAACTATATGCCAATAAATTGGGTAACCTGGGAGAAATGGATAAATTCCTAGAAATGTACAATCTTGCAAGACTGCACCAGGAAGAAATAGAAACTGTGAACAGACCAATCACAAGTATGGAAATTGAGACTATGATTAAAAATCTCCCAGCACACAAAAGCCCAGAGCCAGATGGCATCACAGCCGAATTCCATGAAACCTTTAGAGAAGAGGTAACACCCATCCTTCTCAAACTCTTCCAAAATATAGCAGAAGGAGGAACACTCCCAAACTCATTCTATGAGGGCACCATCAACCTGATACCAAAACCAGGCAAAGATGTCACACAAAAAGAACATTACAGGCCAATATCACTGATAAATATAGATGCAAAAATCCTCAACAAAATACTAGTGAGCAGAATCCAAAAGCACGTTTAAAAGATCATACACCATGATCAAGTGGGGTTTATCCCTGGAATTCAAGGATTCTTCATTATATGCAAATCAATTAATGTGATACCTCATATCAACAAATTGAAGGATCATCTCAATAGGTGCAGGAAAAGCTTTTGAGAAAATTCAACACCCATTTATAATAAAACCTCTCCAGAAAATGGGCATAGGGGGAAATTACCTCAACATAATAAGAGCCATATATGAGAAAACAAAAGCCAACATCATTCTAAATGGTGAAAAACTGAAAGCATTCCCTCTCAGAACAGGAACAAGACAAGGGTGTCCACTCTCACCATTACTAGTCAACATAGTTTTGGAAGTTTCAGCCACAGCAATCAGAGAAGAAAAGGAAGTAAAAGAAATCTAAATTGGAAAAGAAGTAAAATTGTCACTCTTTGCAGATGACATGGTATTATACATAGAAAACCCTAAAGATTCTTCCAGAAAATGGCTAGCACTAATCGATGAATTTAGTACAGTAGCAGGATACAAAATTAACGCACAGAAATCTCTTGCATTCCTATACACTAACAACCAAAAAAGCTGAAAGAGAAATTAAGGAAACTCTCCCATTTACCATTGCAACAAAAAGAATAAAATACCTAGGAAGAAACCTGCCTAAGGAAGCAAAAGACCTATATGCAGAAAACTGTAAGACACTGATGAAAGAAATCAAAGATGATACAAACAGATGGAGAGACATACCACGTTTTTGGATCAGAAGAATCAACATTGTGAAAATGAGTATCCTACCCAAAGCAACTTACAGATTCAATGCAATCCCTATCCAATTACCAATGGCATTTTTCACAGAACTAGGACAAGAAATCTTACAATTTGTATGGAAACACAAAAGACCCCATATAGCTATAGCAACCTTGAGAAGGAAAGATGGAGTTGGTGGAATTAGGCTTCCTGACTTCAAACAATACTACAAGGCCACAGTGATCAAGTCCATATGGTACCAGCAGAAAAATAGAAAGGAAGGTCAATGGAACAGAATAGAGAACACAGAAGTAAACCCAAGCATATATGGGCACCTTATCTTTGACAAAGGAGGCAAGAATATGCAATGGAAAAAAGACAGCCTCTTCAATAAGTGGGGCTGGGAAAATTGGTCAGCAAGATGTAAAAGAATGAAGTTAAAGCACTTCGTAACACCATGCACAAAAACAAACTCAAAATGGATTAAAGACCTAAATATAAGGCCAGACACTATAAAACTCCTAGAGGAAAACATAGGAAGAACACTCTATGACATACATCACAGCAAGATCCTTTTTGATCCACCTCCTAGAATCATGGAAATAAAATCAAGAATACATGAATGGGACCTAATGAAACTTGAAACTTTTGCACAGCAAAAGAAACCATAAACAAGACAAGAAGACAACTCTCAGAATGGGAGAAAGTACTTGCCAACGAAGCAAAGGACAAAGGATTAATCTCCAAAATATACAAGCAGCTCATGCAGCTTAATACCACAAACGCAATAACCCGATCCACAAATGGGTGGAAGACCTAAATAGACACTTCTCCAAAGAAGACATACAGATGGCCAATAAACACATGAAAAGATGCTCAACATGACTAATCATTACAGAAATGCAAGGCAAAGCCACAATGAGGTATCACCTCACACTGGTCAGAATGGCCATCATCCAAAAATTTAGAAACAATAAATGTTGGAGAGGGTATGGAGACAAGGAAACCCTCCTGCACTGTTGGTGGGAATGTAAGTTGGTACAGCCACTATGGAAAACAGCTTGAGGTTCCTTAAACAACTACAAATAGAGCTACCATATGATCCAGTAATCCCACTACTGGGCATATCCCAGAGTAAACCATAATCCAAAAAGGAACATGTATCATAATGTTCATTGCAGCACTATTTACAATAGCCAGCACATGGAAGCAACCTAAATGCCCATCAACAAACAAATGGATAAAGAAGATGTGGCATATATATACAATGGAATATTACTCAGCTATAAAAAGGAATGAGATGGAGCTATATGTGATGAGGTGGATAGACCTAGAGTCTGTCATACAGAGTGAAATAAGCCAGAAAGGGAAAGACAAATACGTATACTAGCGCATATCTACGGAATCTAAAAAAAAAAAAAAAAAAACATGGTGCTGATGAACCTAGTGATAGGGCAAGAATTAAGGATGCAGATACAGAGAAAGGACTGGAGGACATGGGGTTGGGGCAAGGGGGTGAAGGGGAAGCTGGGAAAAAGTGAGAGAGTAGCATAGATATATTTACACTACCAGCTGTAAAATAGATAGCTAGTGGGAAGATGCTGTATAACAAAGGGAGATCAACACAATGATGGGTGATGCCTTCAACGAACAGGACAGGGAGAGTGGGAGGAAGACTTGGGAGGGAGGAGATATGGGGATATATGTATAAATACAGCTGATTCACTTTGGTGTACCTCAAAAGCTGGTACAAGAGTGTAAAGCAATTACATTCCAATAAAGAGCTTAAAAAAAAAACAACAACACAAGACTGGTATATATTCTTTCTACGAAAGACCCACTTCAGACCTAGGGATACATACAACGTGAAGGTGAGGGGATGGAAAAAGATATTCCATGCAAATGGAAATGAAAAGAAAGCTGGAGTAGCGATACTCATATCAGATAAAATAGACTTTAAAATGAAAAATGTAGCAAGAGACAAGAAAGGCCACTACACAGTGATCAAGGGATCAATCCAAGAAGAGGAGATAACAATGATAAATATGTATGCAGCCAATATAGGAGCATATCAATATGTAAGGCAAATGCTAACAACCATAAAAGAGGAACTCGCCAGTAACACAATAACAGTGGGGGACTTTTATTTATTTATTTTTTTTATTATTATTTTATTTTATTTTTTTGGGGGGTACACCAGGTTCAATCAACTGTTTTTATACACATATCCCCATATTCCCTCCCTTCCTTGACGCCCCCCCCCGATTCCCCCCCACCCTCCCTGCCCCAGTCCTCTAAGGCATCTTCCATCCTCGAGTTGGACTCCCTTTGTTATACAACAACTTCCCACTGACTATTTTACAGTTGGTAGTATATATATGTCTGTACTACTCTCCCGCTTCTTCTCAGTTTCCCCTTCACCCCCCGCCCCCTCCCATACCTCGAGTTCTCCAGTCCATTCCCTGTATCTGCTTCCCTGTTCTTGTCACTGAGTTCATCAGTACCATTTTTAGATTCCGTATATGTGAGTTAGCATACAATATTTGTCTTTCTCTTTCTGACTTACTTCACTCTGTATGACAGATTGTAGTTCTATCCACCTCATTACATATAGCTCCATCTCATCCCTTTTTATAGCTGAGTAATATTCCATTGTATATATATGCCACATCTTCTGTATCCATTCATTTGTTGATGGGCATTTAGGTTGCTTCCATGTCCTGGCTATTGTAAAGAGTGCTGCAATAAACATGATGGTACAAGTTTCTTTTGGGATTATGGTTTTCTTTGGGTATATGCCCAGGAGTGGGATTACTGGATCATATGGTAGTTCTATTTGTAGTTTTTTAAGGAACCTCCAAATTGTTTTCCATAGTGGCTGTACCAACTTACAGTCCCACCAACAGTGCAGGAGAGTTCCCTTTTCTCCACACCCTCTCCAACATTTGTTGTTTCTAGACTTTGTGATGATGGCCATTCTGATTGGTGTGAGGTGATACCTCATTGTGGCTTTGACTTGCATTTCTCTGATGATGAGTGATGTTGAGCATCTTTTCATGTGTTTGTCGGCCATCTGTATGTCTTCTTTGGAGAAATGTCTATTTAGGTCTTCTGCCCATTTGTGGATTGGGTTATTTGCTTTTTTGGTATGAAGCTGCATGAGCTGCTTGTATATTTTGGAGGTTAATCCTTTGTCTGTTGTTTCATAGGCAATTATGTTTTCCCATTCTGAGGGTTGCCTTTTAGTCTTGTTTATGGTTTCTTTTGCTGTGCAAAAGCTTTTAAGTTTCATGAGGTCCCATTCGTTTATTCTTGATTTTATTTTCCATGATTCTAGGAGGTGGGTCAAAAAGGATGTTGCTTTGATGTATGTCAAAGAGTGTTCTGCCTATGTTTTCCTCTAGGAGTTTGATAGTGTCTGGCCTTACATGTAGGTCTTTAATCCATTTGGAGTTTATTTTTGTGTATGGTGTTAGGAAGTGTTCTAATTTCATTCTTTTACATGTAGCTGTCCAATATTCCCAGCACCACTTATTGAAGAGGCTGTCTTTTTTCCATTGTATACTCGTGCCTCCTTTGTCAAAGATAAGGTGCCCATATGTGTTTGGGCTTACTTCTGAGTTCTCTATTCTGTTCCATTGATCTTCCTTTCTATTTTTGTGCCAGTACCATACTGTCTTGATCACTATGGCCTTGTAGTATCGTTTGAAGTCAGGAAGCCTGATTCCACCAACTCCATTTTTCCTTCTCAAGATTGCTTTGGCTATTCGGGGTCTTTTGCGTTTCCATACAAATCGTAAGATTTCTTGCTCTGGTTCTGTGAAAAATGCCATTGGTAATCTGACCGGGATTGCATTAAATCTGTAAATTGCTTTGGGTAGTACAGTCATTTTCACGATGTTGATTCTTCCAATCCAGGAACATGGTATATCCCTCCATCTGTTTATGTCATCTTTGATTTCTTTCATCAATGTCTTAAAGTTTTCTGCATACAGATCTTTTGCCTCCTTAGGCAGGTTTATTCCTAGGTATTTGATTCTTTTGGTTGCAATGGTGAATGGGAGAGTTTCCTTAATTTCTCTTTCTGCTCTTCCGTTGTTAGTGTATAGGAATGCAAGAGATTTCTGTGCATTAATTTTGTATCCTGCTACTTTACTAAACTCATCAATGAGTGCTAGCAGTTTTCTGGTAGAGTCTTTAGGGTTTTCTATATATAGTATCATGTCATCTGCAAAGAGTGACAATTTTACTTCTTCTTTTCCAATTTGGATTCCTTTAATTTCTTTTTCTTCTCTGATTGCTGTGGCTAACACTTCCAAAACTATGTTGAATAACAGTGGTGAGAGTGGACACCCTTGTCTTGTTCCTGTTCTTAGAGGGAATTCTTCCAGTTTTTCTCCATTGAGAACAATGTTGGCTTTTGGTTTGTCATATATGGCTTTTATGATGTTGAGGTAATTTCCTTCTATGCCCATTTTCTGGAGAGCTTTTATCATAAATGGATGTTGAACTTTGTCAAAAGCTTTTTCTGCATCTATTGAAATGATCATATGGTTTTTATCCTTCAATTTGTTGATATGATGTATCACGTTGATTGATTTGCGTATATTGAAGAATCCTTGCATCCCAGGGATAAACCCCACTTGATCGTGGTGTATGATTTTTTTAATGTGCTGTTGCAGTCTGTTAGCTAGTATTTTGTTGAGGATTTTTGCATCTATATTCATCAGTGATATTGGTCTGTAGTTTTCTTTTTTTGTGACATCTTTGCCTGGTTTTGGTATCAGGGTGATGGTAGCCTCATAGAATGAGTTTGGGAGTGCTCCGCCTTCTGCAATATTTTGGAAGAGTTTGAGAAGGATAGGTGTTAACTCTTCTCGAAATGTTTGATAGAATTCGCCTGTGAATCCATCTGGTCCTGGGCTTTTGTGTGTTGGGTGATTTTTAATCACTGCCTCAATTTCTGTACTTGTGATTGGTCTGTTCATGGTTTCTATTTCTTCCTGGTTCAGTCTTGGAAGATTGTATTTTTCTAAGAATGTATCCATTTCTTCCAGGTTATCCAATTGATTGGCATATAGTTGCTTGTAGTAGTCTCTCATGATGTTTTGTATTTCTGAGGTGTCCGTTGTGACTTCTCCTTTTTCATTTCTAATTCTGTTGATTTGCATCTTCTCCCTTTTTTTCTTGATGAGTCTGGCTAATGGTTTATCAATTTTGTTAATCTTCTCAAAGAACCAGCTTTTAGTTTTATTTATTTTTCTTATGGTTTCTTTCCTTTCTTTTTCATTTATTTCTGCTCTGATCTTTACGATTTCTTTCCTTCTGCTCACTTTGGGGTTTCTTTGTTCTTCTTTCTCTAGTTGTTTGAGGTGTAAGGTTAGGTTGTTTATTTGATCATTTTCTTGTTTCTTAAGGTAGGACTGTATTGCTATAAACTTCCCTCTTAGAACTGCTTTTGCTGCGTCCCATAGGTTTTGGGTTGTTGTGTTTTCGTTGTCATTTGTTTCTAGATACTTTTTGATTTCCTCTTTGATTTCTGTAGTGATTCCTTGGTTGTTTAATAGTGAATTGTTTAGCCTCCATGTGTTTGTATTTTTTGCAGTTTTTTCCCTGTAACTGATATCTAGTCTCATGGCGTTGTGGTCTGAGAAGATGCTTGATATGATTTCAATTTTCTTGAATTTGCTGAGGTTTGATTTGTGACCCAAGATGTGATCTATCCTGGAAAATGTTCCATGTGCACTTGAGAAGAAAGTGTAGTCTGTCGTTTTTGGATGGAATGTCCTATAAATATCAATTAAGTCGAGATGGTCTAATGTGTCATTTAAAGCTTGTGTGTCTTTATTTATTTTCTGTTTGGATGATCTGTCCATTGATGTAAGTGGGGTGTTCAAGTCTCCCACTATAATTGTGTTACTGTCGATGTCCCCTTTTATAGCTGTTAGCATTTGCCTTATGTATTGAGGTGCTCCTATATTGGGGGCATAGATATTTACCATTGTGATATGTTCTTCTTGGATGGATCCCTTGATCATTATGTAGTGCCCTTCCTTGTCTCTTTTAATAGTCTTTCCTTTCAAGTCTAATTTGTCTGATATGAGTATTGCTACTCCAGCTTTCTTTTGACTTCCATTTGCATGGAATATCTTTTTCCATCCCTTCACTTTCAGTCTATATGTATCCCTTGGTCTGAAGTGGGTTTCTTGTAGGCAGCATATAGAAGGGTCTTGTTTTTGTATCCATTCAGCCAGTCTGTGTCTTTTGGTTGGAGCATTTAATCCATTTACATTTAAAGTGATTATTGACATGTGTGTTCCAATTACCATTTTCTTAATTGTTTTGGGTTTGTATTTGTAGGTGTTTTCCTTTTCTTGTGTTTCCTACTTAGAGAAGTTCCTTTAGCACTTGTTGTAAGGCTGGTTTGGTGGTGCTGAATTCTCTTAACTTTTGCTTGTCTGGAAAGCTTTTGATTTCTCCCTCAAATCTGAATGAGATTCTTGCTGGGTAAAGTATTCTTGGCTGTAGGTTTCTCTCTTTCAGGACTTTCAGTATATCCTGCCATTCCCTTCTGGCCTGCAGAGTTTCTGTAGAAAGGTCAGCTGTTATCCTGATGGGTTTTCCCTTATATGTTGTTTGTTGCTTTTCTCTTGCTGCTTTTAATATTTTTTCTTTGTGTTGAATTGTCATTAGTTTGATTAATATGTGTCTTGGTGTATTTCTCCTTGGGTTTATTCTGTATGGGACTCTCTGTGCTTCTTGGACTTGGTTCATTATTTCCTTTCCCATGTTGGGGAAGTTTTCCACTAGAACCTCTTCAAATATTTTCACAGACCCTTTGTTGTTTTCTTCTTCTTCTGGGATGCTTATAATTCGAATGTTGGTATGTTTAAGGTTATCACTGAGGTCTCTGAGGCTGTCTTCTAGTCTTTTTATTTTTTTATCTTTTTCCTGCTCTGTGGCGTTTATTTCTTCCATTCTATCTTCCAACTCACTTATTCATTCTTCTGCCTCAGTCATTCTGCTGGTTAGAGCATCTAGAGTATTTTTAATTTCAGTTATTTTGTTATCCATTGCTGTTTGTTTTTCTGAGTTCTTATGAACTGTTTCTTGTACTTTCTCTAATTTGTTATTGAGATTTTGTATCATTTTTACTATCATTACTCTAAATTCTTTTTCAGGCATTTTTCCTATTTCCTCCTCATTTATTTGGCCTTGTGGGTTTTTTTCCTGCTCCTTTGCCTGCATGGTGTTTCTTTGTTTCCTCATGGTTGTCCAAGCTTTTGGGGTTGCTTGTCCTGGTGATAGAGGTGTTTATAGAAGACTGTCCAAGCCTCAGACTAATGTCCAAGTATTGGATTAGATGAATATTCAGTCTAGGAAACACATACATGTATAAGACACACAATTATTGAATCCGTTAGGACATAAGGCTCTAGAAAGACCTGACAGAACCCCAGTGTGCTATCAGATATTCAGAGAGAAACCCAGCAGAAATTGACAACTGAAACAGAACAAATCAGAGACAAAAGCAAAAGCAAACAAACAACAAATAACACCCTACACATACAAACATCAATCCAGGGAGATTTTGTAAGCTAGGATCAAATATAGAAATGAGCTGGAGTACCACCAGAGAGAATGGAGATTCTCAGAATGTAATTAGACAACTGTACTAAGAACTAAGATAAAGACAAAAGCCTAATATTAATACCAAGGCAGTGCATCATCTGGAGAATAGAGCAAGGAGTCTGAGCAGACCGATAGTGTTGCTTATAAGTATGTTAAGATAAAATACACTTAAAATGGCTGGAAGAAAGGGGAACAGAAGAGCGTAATGTGGTTGGAAATATGCAAAGAAAAAGAAAGGAATAGAAGTGTATAAAAGAAAGGGATGAAAGGAAAGTATGAAAGATATTTTGTCCGTACTACCAAAAACTTAGCTAGATATAGAAGTATTTTAAAAGGCAAAAAAAAAAAAAAAAAAAAAAAAAAGAGTAAAAAATATCCTTATAAAATTATGTTGTAAAACTTGTAGATCCCTTAGGGCTAAGATCGTATTTAATAAATCAAAAAAAAAAGAGAAAGGAAAAAAAAAAAAAAAAAAATCCAGAACTGATCCCCGAATGGACCAGTTCAATAGGTATTGACACTACTATTTCTGTTTCCTTAGCGTCTCAGTTGTAAGTGTCCTTTTCCTTGCCTTGGGTTTTTTTTTTTTTTTGCGTTATTCTGTGACCAGCAGAGGTTCCTTTATTGTTCGTCTGTAAGCCTCGGTGTGTGGGGAGGGAGAGGGTGCAATAGTGGCTCCTTCTCCTGGGAGGGAGTGAGCAGTGGCGCACTGTTGCTTCAGTCAGGCTTGGCGGTGCCTGTTGCAGAGGGCGCTGGTGGCTCAGGCGTACACAGAAAGTCTTAGAGTTGGGCCTCTCTCGGGGTTTTTTCTTTTTGATGCTGGTTTTTTTTTTTTTTTTTTCTCTCGGCAGCCTCCCTGCTGCTGGCGTGGCAAGGAGTTTTAATCTAGCCCCGCCCGAGCGCCTGAGGGTGCTTGTTATCCCTGAGCGCCTTATGTGGCCCCGCAGGGCGTCTCTCCGCTGCCTGTTGCAGAGGCGCGGAAAGAGAGAGAGAGGCTATGCGCACGGCTCCTCCCCCCCGCCCGGGAGCCTGCAGCCTCCAGCCGTCATCATGGCCGGGCAGCTCTCAGGGATCGGCACTCCTCTCCGCGGACCTCCTCCCTCCTGTCCTCTCGGTCCGTCACCCTACCGGCAACAATGTTTCTCCCCCTGAACCAGCTCTCCGGTTCCCACGCTCCCGCTCCTGGACCCTCCGTTCAGCCGCGGATCGATGTCTCGGTCCGGGAACGCTGAGCTGCGCTGCGGACCCTCCGTATGTTTCTCACTCCCTCCCATCTGCCACAGCTCCGCCGCTTCACCCTCTTTGAGCCCTCGTAGATGCCTCCCTACCGGCTATGTCAGGTTCTCCGCAGCCCTTTCTGGTGTCCGAGGCCGTCTGCTGGTGTTCAGCTGGTTCTCTGTGGGAATGACTGTGTCCTTCCGTGCATTCCCAATGCATCTGTGGAGAGGGATGCACTCCACGTCTCTCTACTTCGCCGCCATCTTTTTCTCTCTACAGTGATAGTTAAGAGTGGGGGACTTTAACACCCCACTTACACCAATGGACAGATCATGCAGACAGAAAATTAGTAAGGAAACACAAGCTTGAAATGACACAAGAAACCAGCTAGATTTAATAGGTATCTGTAGCACATTACATCCAAAAGCAGCAGATTACACATTCTTTTCAAGTGCACATGGAACAGTCTCCAAGATAGTTCATATTTTGGAACACAAATCAAGCCTTGGTAAATTAAGAAAAATTGAAAACATATCAAGCATCTTTTCTGACCACAATGCTATGAGATTAGAAATCAGTTATAGGAAAAGAAAAGTAAACAACTCAGACACATGGAGGCTAAACAATACCCTAGTAAATACCCAGACATCACTGAAGAAATCAAGAGGAAATCAAAAAATACCTAGAGACAAATGACAACAAAACACATTGGTCCAAAACTTACGGGATGCAGCAAAAGCAGTTCTAAGAGGGAAATTTATAGCAATACAATCCTACCTCAAGAAACAAGGAAAATCCCAAATAAACAATCTACCCTTACACCTAAAGAAACTAGAGAAAGAAGAGCAAACAAAACCCCAGAATTAGTGGAAGGAGAGAAATCATAAAGGGAAGAGCAGCAATAAATGAAATAGAAACAAAGAAAACAATAGCAAAAATCAACAAAACAAAAAGCTGGTTCTTTGAGAAGATAAGTAAAATTGATAGACCTTTAGCAAGACTCATCAAGAAAAAGAGGGAGTGGACTTAAATCCATAAAATTATAAATGAAACAGGAGAAGTTACAATGGACACTGCAGAAATAAGAGCACCATAAGAGACTACTACAAGCAACTATATGCCCATAAAATGGACAACCTGGATGAAATGTACAAATCCTTAGAAAGGTATTACCTTCTAAGACTGAACCAGGAAGAAATAGAAACTATGAACAGACCAATCACAAGGAATGAAATTGAAACTGTGATTAAAAATCTCCCAACAAACAAAAGTCCAGGACCAGATGGCTTCACAGGTGAATTTTATCAAACATTTAGAGAAGAGCTAACACCCATCCTTCTCAAACTCTTCCAAAAAGAGTTCAGAGGAAGGAACACCCCCAAACTCATTCTAGGAGGCCACCATCACCCTGATACCAAAATGAGACAAAGATACTACAAAAAAGAGAAAATTACAGACCAAGATCACTGATAAATTTAGATGCAAAAATCCTCAACAAAATACTAGCCAAAAGAATCTAACAACACATTAAAAGGATCATATACCATGATCAAGTGGGGTTGGTCCCTGGAATGAAAGGATTCTTCAATACACGCCAATCAGTCAATGTGATACACCATATTAACAAACTGAAGGATAGAAGCCACATGATCATGTCAATAGATGCAGAAAAAGCTTTTGACAAAATGCAACAACCATTTATGATAAACACTCTCCAGAAGGTGGGCATAGAGGGAACCTACCTCAACATAATAAAGGCCATATATGACAAACCCACAGCAAACATCATCCTCAATGGAGAAACACTGAACACGTTCCCTCTAAGATCAGAACCAAGACAAGAATGTCCGCTCTCCCCACTACTATTCAACATAGTTTTGGAAGTCTTCGCCACAACAATCAGAGAAGAAAAAGAAATAAAGGAATGCAATTTGGAAAAGAAGAAGTAAAACTGGCACTGTGTGCAGATGACATGATACTATACATAGACAATCCTAAAGATGCCACCAGAAAACTAATAGACCTAGTTGATGAATTTGGAAAAGTTGCAGGATACAAAATTAATGCACAGATATCTCTTGCATTTCTAAACACTGACAATGAAAGATCAGAATGAGAAATGAAGGAAACAATCCCATTCACCATTGAACTAAAAAGAATAAAATACCAGCAATAAACCTAACGAGGTAAAAGACCTGTAGTTAGAAATCTATAAGACACTAATGAAAGCAACCAAAGATGACACAAACAGAGGGAGAGATATTCCAGTTCTTGGATTGGAAGAATGAACTTTGTGAAAATGACTATACTACCCAAAGCAATCTACAGATGCAGTGCAATCCCTATCAAATTACCAATCGCAGTTTTTACAGAACTAGAATAAAACATCCTAAAATTTGTATGGAGACACAAAAGACCCCAAATATCCAAAGCAATCTTGAGGGGAAAAAAAATGGAGCTGGAGGAATCAGACTCCCTGACTTCAGACTCTACTGCAAAGCTACAGTAATCAAGCCAGGATGGTACTGGCACAAAAACAGAACTATAGATGAATGGAACAGCATAGAAAGGCTAGAGATATACTATGGTCAACTAATCTATGACAAAGGAGGCAAGGATATACAACGGAGAAACGACAGCCTCTTCAATAAGTGGTGCTGGGGAAACTGGACAGCAACATGTAAAAGAATGAAATTAGAACACTCCCTAACACCATACACAGAAACAAACTCAAAATGGATTAAAGACCTAAATGAAAGGTCAGACTTTATAAAACTCCTAGAGGAAAACATAGGCAGAACACTCTATGACATAAATCACGGCAAGCTCTTTTTTGACCCACCTCCTGGAGTAATGGAAATAAAAACAAAAATAAATAAGTGGGACCTAATGAAACTAAAAAGCTTCTGCACAGCAAAGGAAACTATAAGCGGGTCGAGCAGACAACCCTCAGAATGGGAGAAGATAGTTGCAAACGAATCAAGAGACAAAGGATTAAGCTCCAAAATATATAAACAGTTCATGCAGCTCAATATCAAAAAGACAAACAACCCAACCAAAAAATGGGATGAGACCTAAAGAGGCATTTCTCCAAAGAGGACATATGGATGGCCAGGAGGCACATGAAAAGCTGCTCAACATCACTCATTATTAGAGAAATGCAAATCAAAACTACAATGAGGTATCACCTCACACCGGTTAGAATGGGCATCATCAGAAAAGTCTACAAACAGTATATGCTGGAGAGAGTGTGGAGAAAAGGGAACCCTCTTACACTGCTGGTGGGAATGTAAATTGGCACAGTCACTATGCAGAACAATATGGATGTTCATTTAAAAGCTAAACATAGAGTTACCATATGACCCAGCAATCCCACTAGGGGGCATATACCAAGAGAATACCAGAATTCAAAAAGACACATGCACCCCAATGTTCTTTGCAGCACTATTTACAATAGCCAGGACATGGAAGCAACCTAAATGTCAATCAACAGTTGAATGGATAAAGAAGATGTGGTACATATATACAAATGAATATTACTCAGCTGTAAAAAGCAATGAAATTGGGACCTTTCTAGAGACATGGAGCAACCTAGAGACTGTCATACAGAGTGAAGGGAGCCAGAAAGAGAAAAACAATATTACATATTAACACATATATGCAGAATATAGAAACGTGGTACAAATCAACTGGCTTGCAAGGCAGTAATAGAGGCACAGATGTAGAGAATAAACATGGACACCAAGTTGGAAAAGCAGGGAGGCAGGGGGGAGGTTGGGGTGGGATGAATTGAGAAATTGGAATTGCCATGTATATATTACGAATAAGAGAAAAATATCAAATTGTACACTTTTAATATATGCAGTTTATTATGTCAATTGTATCTCAATAAAACTTCTTAAACAAACAAACAAACAAAAAAGCTACCGGTGTATCAGTTTCCTGCTGCTGCTGTAACAAAATGCGGCAAGTTAGGTGCCTGAAAGCAACACATATTTATTATTACCTTGGAGTTATGACGACAAATGTCCCAGATGGGGCTCACTGGGTTTCATTCAAGGTGTTATCCAAACTACATTCCTTCACGAGCCTCCAAGGGAGGATGTTTTCCTTCCTTTTCAAGCTTTAGAAGCTGTCCACACTCCTGGGCTTGTGGCCCCTCAACCAGCAGCAAGGTCAAGGATGCTGGTTTAGTGAGTCTCACGTTGCATCTCTCTGACACTGACCTGCCTCCCTCCTCTTTGTAATGAAATGACACTGAGCACATCCAGATAACCCAACACAATCTCCCCATTTTAAGGCCAACTGACCAGGTCCCGTCATTCCATCTGGTACGTTAATTCTCATTTGTCACATGTCTGTACATTTGGGCTGACAAAACAAAAACACCGCAGGCTAGTTGGCTTATAAACAGCAGACATTTCCTTGTTGGCAGTTTTGGAGGCTGGGAAGTCCACGATCAACAGAGCAGGTGTCTGGTGGATGGTTGTCTTCTCCCTGTGGTCTCACGTGTCAGAAGGGGTGAGAGATCTCTCAGGGATCTCTTTCATAGGGGCACTCACTCCACCTATGAGGGCTCCACCCTCATGACCTAATCTCCTCCCAAAGGCACCATCGCCTAACACCATCACACTGCTGACCTCAATGTGTATTGAGTGAAAAGTGAGTATGAAGAACCAGAGAGCTGCTTACACCTACAGGATGCACCAGCTGGGCTCTTGATTTCACTACAAAACCCTCTGACGGAATGGGAACAGGGAGATGCCAGCATGCTCACCTTCCCCTTGCCGTGTGGTCTCTTTCTCTTGGTATTCAGTCCCCTCTCCCTGTGTTTCGAGCTACCTTGCCTCCACTGAATTTTACTTTCCATAAGGAACTGTGTTGCTGCAGCATATACTTGTGTTATATCATGTGCACATGGAGAGACATGTTTTGACCAAGTCAGCTATGTCATTCAATGAATAGTAGTTTATGCAGCAATGTCTCCCCTCAACGACCAGCCATTATATGAATGGGACATACTCCACGCCCATAGACCTCTTACAGCCCAACAGAGAACGAGAAGTTCATGCACGTGTGCACAAGGCATGAGTAAGAAGCATAACCCAAAAGGAAGTGGGGGTCTGGGGGGAGCAGAGGCGGGAGGGGTTCCTCTTGGGTGGGTCGGTGGTGGTTCCCCGAGGGTGGTGGTGTTCCGGTGGGACTGGCCGAATGGGGTGAGTGTTTGAGCGGTGACGAGGGGTAGGTCAGGGCACCCTGGGGTAGGACGCAGGAAGGACAAGGCACACGTCATGGGACAGCACAGAGAGGAGCTGGGGAAGGACGACAGGTGGCCCTAAGGAACAGGGGGCCACACACCTGGAAGCACAGAGCATCCCACCCTTGTCCCCTGATGGTTGGTATGGGGAGCTTGGGGTAGCATCCTCAAGGGTTTTGGAGGCCGCCTATGAGCAGACACCACACAACCGCCACAATGACCAGAGGGCACAATTCTTTGCCTTTGAACAGAGATGTTTAATCTGGTTTAACTTTTACATGATTTTTTGAAGGGCACAGTTTCTGATTCCACTTCTGTCACAGCCGTTTCTTGGGCTTCTTATCACTTCCTCCTGCAGCACTTCACTAGGAGCCAGAGACAGTTCCCGATCTCATTCATATATGAAGGGCACCTGCCCACCGCACAGACACCTCCATTGTTATGGCACCTATCACCAGTATTTATAACTTGAGTAAAACCTAAAAAGAAAGTGAAGAAGGGAAAAGTGTTTCAGCAATAAAACCACAGTCTCAGAAAGGCCAACTTTGTCCGCTTTGAGTCAGTGCCCAGAGGCCTTCTTTCCCAAGGCTGTGATTCTGTCGTCATGACAATGAGACACGAGTCTAGGATGAAGTGCACCTGGCTCTCAGACACCCCTGACACTGCCGAGGCTCCAGTGCTTCCTCGCTTCTCCAGACCCAGAACCAGCTCTGATGTGCGGCTGAGGGACTGCGGTGAGAGGAGGGGTCCGTGCAGGGTCAGCTCCACCACGAGAGCAAAGACCACCTCGAGGCTATGCTCCACCAGCTTTCACACCAGGCCCGTGCTTTCAGAGTCAGAATCAGCCAGCAACGGTCTATTTGTATCGTTTTGTGTTCCAACTCATTTAGTCCATCAAGTAGGGCAGTTGAGGGAGGAGCAAAAGATGCAGCCCAAAGGGAAAGAGTTGTTTACAGAGGACTTAACATCGAAGTAACTCACAGTGGAAAATAACAATGGTTAAGAACACAATACACTTTTGTACTACTGTCTCTACTATCTCAGAATTCTCTCAGACCTGGTCTGTGTCCTCCTTCCTTACTCCTCCCTCTGTGGCCTCCTGCTGACCATCTGCCTTTGTATCTCTCTTACACACCTGTCCTCCTAACTCATTTTCCTCCTCCCTCCCTACTACTGTTCTAAGTGTTAGATTATTGCCATAATACAAAATTGATAAAATTAGGGCTTAACACCTATTCAATTATCTGAGGTCTCAGCCTCCCCATTTTCTCTCTCCCTCCCTCTCTCCTTCTTTTCTCCCTTCATCCTTTATCCTATTTCCATAGATACCAAAGGTAACAGGACATTAGGCATTCAGTGTTGAAAACTGTTGTGGATTGGCTGCCTCCCAGCTGTGAGCCCAGGGCAGGGCTGTCAGAGGCATGGCCTGGAGACCCTTCCTGCTGGGAAGGCAGAGCACTGAGTATCCCAAAGAGCAGTTCCCGAAGTCCAGGCTGGGCTTTCCTATCCTCTGGGCTCTCTGGTTACCCAGACTCAACCCTAAAACATAAAGATTTAAAAAGTGACATTCCGCACTTCTGTCCTTACACAAAATCAATTTCCTTGCTCTTCTTAAAAAAGAACAGTGGCCTAACAGCAGCTTCCTCTGTTTCACAACAGCCTCGCAGGAGAAACACCGAGGAGATGGACTTAGGAGCCGTTGACTCCCTCAGAGGGGCTGAGAAACGGCTGGGAATCGTGCAGGAAGGTTCTCAGACTCCTTCCACTCCCCAGGACACAGCACTGAGTTCTCTTAAGGATTCACTCAGTTTATTTAGCCTGATGGCGAGTAGATGAGAGCAGAGGGACAGAGAGAGGGGACACGGGAGAGGGAGGCTGTCCTGTCCTGTGCATCGGCTCATCCCTCCGGCTCCCGGGGTCCCTGCTTACCGGGTACACCCAGCAGGACCACGAAGAGGAGCGCAAGGAGCAGGTGATGGAGCTGCATGCTGGCGTCCTGGGAGCCTCCCAGCAGGACACTGGAGAGCAGCTGGGCTTTGCTCCATATATAGGTTCTAGGTTACATGGAGAATTCACTATTGCATGCAGACTTGTTAATCACAGAATAATTAACTGAGCCTCTTCCCTGTGGTTCATGGGAATTGCCTTTAGAACACAAAGCAGGGTCAGTCATGCTTATGCTAATCCGTGCGTGGAAAACAGTAGAAAATCCTTTCCTGCTGCCCTTGTCACTCACTTCAGCTGCCAGGCAGGGGTGTGGTGAGGGGCGGGGCCTGTGTCCACAGGGGACAGACTTCCTGCTGCTCATGTGCTCTCCCCTGGAAGTCTGAATCCCCCAACTTTGTTTTTCCTGAGGGTCTGGGATTGTTTCAGGCCAAACTAGGAGCTAGTCCTTCCCAAGGCAGTTTCAGTTCCTGGGCATGAGACAGGGCTTGCTGAAGCCCAGCGTCCCTAGAGGTAGGCGCTTTTCTCCTGGCCCAGGGAGACCTCTGGGGCACTGAGGGGAGAGAGACACGGTGGTCCCGACACCCCACCTAGGTTATGATGGGATGGCAACATTCATGTGAACGTCTCCTGAAAGCATCTCAAATAGGACAGGTGGTGGGCCGATGCGTGCTCCGTTTCCTTTCATCACAGAAAGCCTGAGAGGATGATGTTGTCAGTGGACACATGTCCTTGGTCTAATATCACAAAGCAAGGGTGGCCCTGGAGATCCTTTGACTGGGTTACTCAGGGCGACATCCATCTTCAAGTAACTTCACTGTTTCAGAGCCAGGGACCTGTCCCCTTTTCAGAAATGCCAAAGCTCGGGATGAAACTTGCCACTTGGATCTCGTGGTGAACCTCCGAGTGGCACTGCAGGTCCTTCACGCCCCTGGAGGCCCCGGTCCTGAAGGAGCCCCCAGAGCTTCAGGCCTGTGCGAGGTCTCCCGCGGAGGCTCAGAGCCTCGGAGAGCTCAGAGGGTCCCCAGAGCCAACAGAGGCCACTGGGAGTGGACAAACCCATGCCTGCTGCCCAGGGCGAGGGTTTCTGAGGGAAAAGGAGTTGTGTCTATCGTGCGTCCTCTGCTTTAGCTCTAAACGATGTCTGAAGGAGATGGACATCTACTTATATGTAATTATATATAATAGTACATGTATCTGTTTAGGTGGAGGCTTTCAGGCAAAACCTACACTCCAGGGTCAACACAAATCGTGTGATCCCCCCACACCCCTTCCGAGGCTGCACTTGTCCACAGTAAACCCAGACTACAAATCGCAGATAATCGGGACCTTCTTCTAACACTGAATCCAGGGCCCTCACTGTGGGAGCGGAAAGTGGGCAGATAAACCACTGGCATTTTTGTGAAAAAAAGAAACATAAAGTTGACTAAAACTTTGACACTTTTTACTCTTTTTTTCTCCATTAAACAAACACAGGTTTGGATCGTTTGAGCTGATTTTTTTATGCTCAGTGCATGTTTTCAACTCCTGGTAGCATCAGTTTCCTGCTGCTGCTGTCGAAAATTGCCACAAGTGAGGTGGCTTAAAGCAACACATATGTATTATTACCTAGGAGTTCTGAGGACAGCAGTGCCAGATGGGGCTCACTGGGTTCCAGTCAAGGTGCCACCGTGACTACATTCCTTCTGCAGGCTCCAAGGGAGGATCTTTTCCTTCCTTTGCAAGCTTTAGAAGCTGCCCACACTCCTGGCCTTGTGGCCGCTCATCCAGCAGCAACGTCAAGGATGCTGCCTTAGTGAGTCTCTCTCTGACACTGACCTGCCTCCCTCCTCTTTGTAATGAAATGACACTGAGCACATCCAGATAACCCAACACAATCTCCCTACTTTAAGGCCAACTGACCAGGTCCCTTCATTCCATCTGCAACTTTAATTCTCATTTGTCGTGTCTTCTGTCCATTTGGCCTGATAAAACAAAAACACCACAGGCTAGTTGGCTTATAAACAGCAGACATTTGCTGCTCACAGTTTTGGAGGCTGGGAAGGCCACGATCAAGACAGAGCAGGTGTCTGGTGGATGGCTGTCTTATCCCTGTGGCCCCACATGGCAGAAGGGGCGAGAGATCTGTTAGGGGGTCTCTTTCATAGGGGCACTCATTCCACCCATGAGGGCGCCAACCTCACGACCTAATCACCTCCCAAAGGCACCATTGCCTAACACCATCACACTGGTGACCTCAATGTGCACTGAGTGAAAAGTCAGTGTGAAGAGCCAGGGAGCTGCTTACACCTACAGCATCCACCAGCCGGACTCTTGATTTCACTCCCAAACCTCCAAAGGAATTGAGACTAGGGTGAGGCCGCCATCCTCATCCCTCCCCTGCCGTGTGGTCTCTTCCTCTTGGTGTTCAGTCCCCTCTCCCTGTGTTGCGAACTCCATTGCCTTCATTGAATGGTGCTTTCCATTAGGACTTAACTTTCCGCAGCATATACTTGTGTTATATCATGTCCACATGGAGAGATGCGCTTTGTCCTTCAATTAACAGTAGCAATGACTCCCCTCAATGACCAGCCATTACATGAATGGGACATACTCCACGCCCATAGACATCGTACAGCCCAACAGAGAACGAGAAGTTCCTGCACGTGTGCACAAGGCACGCGTAAGAAGCATAACCCAAAAGGAGGTGGGGGTCTGGGGGGAGCAGAGGCGGGAGGGGTTCCTCCTGGGTGGGTCGGTGGTGGTTCCCCGAGGGAGGTGGTGTTCCGGTGGGACCGGCCGAATGGGGTGAGTGTTTGAGCAGTGACGAGGGGTAGGTCAGGGAACCCTGGGGTAGGACGCAGGAAGGACAAGGCACACGTCATGGGACAGCACAGAGAGGAGCTGGGGAAGGGCAGGTGGCCCCAAGGAACAGGGGGCCACACACCTGGAAGCACAGAGCATCCCACCCTTGTGCCCCTGATGGTTGGTACGGGGAGCTTGGGGGAGCATCCTCAAGGGTTTCGGAGGCCGCCTGTGAGCAGACACCACACAACCACCACAATGACCAGAGGGCACGATTCTTTGCCTTTGAACAGAGACCTTTAATCTGGTTTAAGTTTTAGATGGTTTTTCGAAGGGCACAATTTCTGACTCCACTTCTATCACAGCCGTTTCTTCAGCTTCTTATGTCTTCTATTTGCAGCATTTTGCCACGGGCCAGAGACAGTGGCCGATCTGTCTCGTATGAGAAAGGCATCGGGGCACCGCACAGACACCTCCATTCAAATGGCAGCGATAACGAGTATTTATACTTTGAGTAAAACCTAAACAGAATATGGGGAAGGAAAAAGAGTGTCAGCAATGAAGAAAAAATGGTCTCAGAAAGGTCACCTGTGTCCCCGTCGAGTGAGTGCCCAGGGGCCTTCTTTCCCAAGGCTGCAGTTCTGTCATCATGAGAAAGAGCCACGAGTCTAGGATCTCGCAGAACCGGCTCTCAGACACCCCTGGCACTGCCGAGGCTCCAGTGCGTCCTCGCTTCTCGAGACTCAGAACCAGCTCTATGACTGGCTGAGGGACTGGGGTGAGAGGAGGGGTCCGTGCAGGGTCAGCTCCACCACGAGAGCAAAGACCACCTCGAGGCTATGCTCCACCAGCTTTCACACCAGGCCCGTGCTTTCAGAGTCAGAATCAGCCAGCAACGGTCTATTTGTATCGTTTTGTGTTCCAACTCATTTGGTCCATCAAGTAGGGCAGTTGAGGGAGGAGCAAAAGATGCAGCCCAAAGGGAAAGAGTTGTTTACAGAGGACTTAACATGGAAGTAACTCACAGTGGAAAATAACAATGGTTAAGAACACAATAAACTTTTGTACTACTGTCTCTACTATCTCAGAATTCTCTCAGACCTGGTCTGTGTCCTCCTCCCTTACCCCTCCCTCTGTGGCCTCCTGCTGACCATCTGCCTTCATATCTTTCTTGCACTCCTGTCCTCCTAACTCAATTTCCTCCCTCCCTCCCTGCTATGCTCTAGGTGTTAGATTACCGCCATAAAACAAAGCTGATAAAACAAGGGCTTTTCAAGTGAATATGTAACATCTAATCAGTTATCTGAGGTCTCAGCCTCCCCATTTTCTCTCCCCCTCCCTCTCTCCTTCCTTTCTTCCTTTGTCCTTTTATCCTATTTCCATAGATACCACAGGTAACAGGACATTAGGCATCCACTGTTGAAAACTGTTGTGGATGGGCTGCCTCCCAGCTGTGAGCCCAGGGCAGGGCTGTCAGAGGCATGGCCTGGAGACCCTTCCTGCTGGGAAGGCAGAGCACTGAGTATCCCAAAGAGCAGTTCCCGAAGTCCAGGCTGGGCTTTCCTATCCTCTGGGCTCTCTGGTTACCCAAAGACTCAACCCTAAAACATAAGGATTTAAAAAGTGACATTCCGCACTTCTGTCCTTACACAAAATCAATTTCCTTGCTCTTCTTAAAAAAGAACAGTGGCCTAACAGCAGCTTCCTCTGTTTCACAGCAGCCTCGCAGGAGAAACACCGAGGAGATGGACTTAGGAGCCGTTGACTCCCTCAGAGGGGCTGAGAAACGGCTGGGAATCATGCAGGAAGGGTCTCAGACGCCTTCCACGCCCCAGGACACAGCGCTGGGTTCCCTTAAGCAATTCATACAGTTTATTTAGCCTGATGGCGAGTAGATGAGAGCAGAGGGAGAGAGAGCGGGGAGACGGGAGAGGGAGGCTGTCCTGTCCTGTGCATTGGCTCATCCCTCCGGCTGCCGGGTCCCCCGCTTACCGGGCACACCCAGCAGGACCACGAAGAGGAGCGCAAGGAGCAGGTGATGGAGCCGCATGCTGGCGTCCTGGGAGCCTCCGAGCAGGACACTGGAGAGCAGCTGGGCTTTGCTCTTTATAAAGGCTCCAGGTTACAATGAGGTTTCAGTACTAGCAGCTAATTTGGTGATCACAGAGTAATTAACTGAGCCTCCTCCCTGTGGTTCATGGGAATTGCCTTTAGAACACAATGCAGGGTCTGTCACGCTTATGCGAAGAAGTGCGTGGCAAACAGTAGAAAATCCTTTCCTGCTGCCCTTGGCACTCACTTCAGCTGCCAGGCAGGGGTGTGGTGAGGGGCGGGGCCTGTGTCCACAGGGGACGGACTTCCTGCTGCTCATGTGCTCTCCCCTGGAATTCTGAATCCCCCAACTTTGTTTTTCCTGAGGGTCTGGGATTGTTTCAGGCCAAACTAGGAGCTAGTCCTTCCCAAGGCAGTTTCAGTCCCTGGGCATGAGACAGGGCTTGCTGAAGCCCAGCATCCCTAGAGATAGGCGCTTTTCTCCTGGCCCAGGGAGACCTCTGGGGCACTGAGGGAAGAGAGACACGGTGGTCCCGACACCCCACCTAGGTTATGATGGGATGGCAACATTCATGTGAACGTCTCCTGAAAGCATCTCAAACGGGACAGGTGGTGGGCCGATGCGTGCTCCGTTTCCTTTCATCAGAGAAAGCCTGAGAGGATGATGTTGTCAGTGGACACATGTCCTTGGTCTAATATCACAAAGCAAGGGTGGCCCTGGAGATCCTTTGACTGGGTTACTCAGGGCGACATCCATCTTTAAGTAACTTCACTGTTTCAGAGCCAGGGACCTGTCCGCTTTTCAGAAATGCCAAAGCTCGGGATGAAACTTGCCACTTGGATCTCGTGGTGAACCTCTGAGTGGCACTGCAGGTCCTTCACGCCCCTGGAGGCCCCGGTCCTGAAGGAGCCCCCAGAGCTTCAGGCCTGTGCGAGGTCTCCCGCGGAGGCTCAGAGCCTCGGAGAGCTTAGAGGGTCCCCAGAGCCAACAGAGGCCACCGGGAGTGGACAAACCCATGCCTGCCGCCCAGGGCGAGGGTTTCTGAGCGAAAAGGAGTTGTGTCTATCGTGCGTCCTCTGCTTTAGCTCTAAACGATGTCTGAAGGAGATGGACATCTACTTATATGTAATTATATATAATAGTACATATATCTGTTTAGGTGCAGGCTTTCAGGCAAAACCTACACTCCAGGGTCAACACAAATCACGTGATCCCCCCACACCCCTTCCAAGGCTGCACTTGTCCACAGTAAACCCAGACTACAAATCGCAGATAAACGGGTCCCTCTTCTAACACTGAATCCAGGGCCCTCACTGTGGGAGGGGAAGGTGGGCATATAATCCATGGGTATTTATGTGAGAAAAGAAACATAACGTTGACTAAAACGTTGACAGTTTTTATCCTTTTTTTCTCCACTAAACAGACACAGGTTTGGATTTCTTGAGCTGCTCATTTTATGCTCAATGCATGGTTTTCAGCTACTGTGTGTGTATTCGTTTTCTGCTGCTGCTGTAACAAATTGCAACAAGTGAGGTGCCTGAAAGCAACACATATTTACCATGACCTTGTAGCTCTGAGGACCAATAGTCCCAGATGGTGCTCACTGGGTTCCAATCAAGGTGTCACCAGGACTACGTTCCTTCTCAAGGCTCCAAGGGAGAATCCTTTCCTTCCTTTTCAAGCCTTAGAAGCTGCCCACACTCCTGGCCTTGTGGCCGCTCATCCAGCAGCAAAGTCAAGGATGCTGCCTTAGTGAGTCTCTCTCTGACACTGACCTGCCTCCCTCCTCTTTGTAATGAAATGACACTGAGTACATCCAGATAACCCAGCACAATCTCCCCACTTTAAGGCCAACTGACCAGGTCCCTTCATTCCATCTGTTACTTTAATTCTCGTTTGTCACGTGTCTGTGCATTCGGACTGATAAAAACACCTCAGGCTAGTTGGTTTAAAAGCAGCAGACATTTCCTTGTCGCAGTTTTGGAGGCTGGGAAGTCCACCATCAAGACTGAGCGGGAGACTGGTGGACGGTTATCTTAACCCTGTGGCCTCACATGGCAGAAGGGGCAAAAGATCTCTCGGGGCTCTCTTTCATAGGGGCACTCATTCCACCCATGAGGGCGCCAACCTCACGACCTAATCACCTCCCAAAGGCACCATTGCCTAACACCATCACACAGGTGACCTCAACGTGCACTGAGTGAAAAGTCAGTGTGAAGAGCCAGAGAACTGCTTACACCTACAGCATCCACCAGCCGGACTCTTGATTTCACTCCCAAACCTCCAAAGGAATTGAGACTAGGGTGAGGCCGCCATCCTCATCCCTCCCCTGCCGTGTGGTCTCTTCCTCTTGGTGTTCAGTCCCCTCGCCCCGTGTTGCGAACTACATTGCCTTCATTGAATGGTGCTTTCCATTAGGACTTAACTTTCCGCAGCATATACTTGTGTTATATCATGTCCACATGGAGAGATGCGCTTTGTCCTTCAATTAACAGTAGCAATGACTCCCCTCAATGACCAGCCATTACATGAATGGGACATAGTCCACGCCCATAGACATCGTACAGCCCAACAGAGAACGAGAAGTTCCTGCACGTGTGCACAAGGCATGAGTAAGAAGCATAACCCAAAAGGAAGTGGGGGTCTGGGGGGAGCAGAGGCGGGAGGGGTTCCTCCTGGGTGGGTCGGTGGTGGTTCCCCGAGGGAGGTGGTGTTCCGGTGGGACTGGCCGAATGGGGTGAGTGTTTGAGCGGTGACGAGGGGTAGGTCAGGGCACCGTGGGGTAGGACGCAGGAAGGACAAGGCACACGTCATGGGACAGCACAGAGAGGAGCTGGGGAAGGGCAGGTGGCCCCAAGGAACAGGGGGCCACACACCTGGAAGCACAGAGCATCCCACCCTTGTGCCCCTGATGGTTGGTATGGGGAGCTTGGGGGAGCATCCTCAAGGGTTTCGGAGGCCGCCTGTGAGCAGACACCACACAACCACCACAATGACCAGAGGGCACGATTCTTTGACTTTGAACAGAGACCTTTAATCTGGTTTAAGTTTTAGACGGTTTTTCGAAGGGCACAGTTTCTGACTCCACTTCTGTCACAGCCGTTTCTTCAGCTTCTTATGTCTTCTATCTGCAGCATTTTGCCACGGGCCAGAGACAGTGGCCGATCTGTCTCGTATGAGAAAGGCATCGGGGCACCGCACAGACACCTCCATTCAAATGGCAGCGATAACGAGTATTTATACTTTGAGTAAAACCTAAACAGAATATGGGGAAGGGAAAAGAGTGTCAGCAATGAAGAAAAAATGGTCTCAGAAAGGTCACCTGTGTCCCCGTCGAGTGAGTGCCCAGGGGCCTTCTTTCCCAAGGCTGCGAATCTGTCATCATGAGAACGAGCCACGAGTCTAGGATCTCGCGGATCCGGCTCTCAGACACCCCTGGCACTGCCGAGTCTCCAGTGTGTCCACGCTTCTCAAGACTCAGAACCAGCTCTGATGAGTGGCTGAGGGACTGGGGTGAGAGGAGGGGTCCGTGCAGGGTCAGCTCCACCACGAGAGCAAAGACCACCTCGAGGCTATGCTCCACCAGCTTTCACACCAGGCCCGTGCTTTCAGAGTCAGAATCAGCCAGCAACGGTCTATTTGTATCATTTTGTTTTCCAACTCATTTAGTCCATCAAGTAGGGCAGCTGAGAGAGGAGCAAAAGATGCAGCCCAAAGGGAAAGAGTTGTCTACAGAGGACTTAACATGGAAGTAACTCACAGTGGAAAATAACAATGGTTAAGAACACAATAAACTTTTGTACTACTGTCTCTACTATCTCAGAATTCTCTCAGATCTGGTCTGTGTCCTCCTTCCTTACTCCTCCCTCTGTGGCCTCCTGCTGACCATCTGCCTTCATATCTTTCTTGCACTCCTGTCCTCCTAACCTAATTTCCTCCCTCCCTCCCTGCTATGATCTAGGTGTTAGATTACCGCCATAAAACAAAGCTGATAAAACAAGGGTTTTTCAAGTTAATATGTAACATCTAATCAGTTATCTGAGGTCTCAGCCTCCCCATTTTCTCTCTCCCTCCCTCTCTCCTTCCTTTCTTCCTTTGTCCTTTTATCCTATTTCCATAGATACCACAGGTAACAGGACATTAGGCACTCAATGTTGAAAACTGCTTTGGATGTGCTGCCTCCCAGCTGTGAGCCCAGGGCAGGGCTGTCAGGGGCGTGGCTGGGAGGCCCTTCCACTGAGAAGGGAAAGCACCAAGTATCCCAAAGAGCAGTTCCCAAAGTCCAGGCTGGGCTTTCCTATCCTCTGGGCTCTCTGGTTACCCAAAGACTCAACCCTAAAACATAAGGATTTAAAAAGTGACATTCCGCACTTCTGTCCTTACACAAAATCAATTTCCTTGCTCTTCTTAAAAAAGAACAGTGCCCTAACAGCAGCTTCCTCTGTTTCACAACAGCCTCGCAGGAGAAACACCGAGGAGATGGACTTAGGAGCCGTTGACTCCCTCAGAGAGAATGAGAGACGGCTGGGAATCGTGCAGAAAGGTTCTCAGAAGCCTTCCACGCCCCAGGACACAGCGCTGGGTTCCCTTAAGCAATTCATACAGTTTATTTAGCCTGATGGCGAGTAGATGAGAGCAGAGGGAGAGAGAGCGGGGAGACGGGAGAGGGAGGCTGTCCTGTCTTGTGCATCGGCTCATCCCTCCGGCTCCCGGGCCCCCCGCTTACCGGGCACACCCAGCAGGACCACGAAGAGGAGCGCAAGGAGCAGGTGATGGAGCCGCATGCTGGCGTCCTGGGAGCCTCCGAGCAGGACACTGGAGAGCAGCTGGGCTTTGCTCTTCATAAAGGCTCCAGGTTACATGGAGAAATCACTACTGATTGCACATCTGTTAACCACAGAGTAACCAACTGAGCCTCCTCTCTGTGTCTCATACGAATGGTCTTTAGAACACCAAGGAGACTCAGTCCCCATCTTGCTAAACAGGGTTTGCAAAACCCCAGAGAAATCTTTCCTGCTGAACTTACAAAACAAGCTTCTTCCTGGCACGTAATCAGCGGATGGTCAGGGGTGTGTTGAGGGGCCGAGCCTGTGTCCAGTGGGGACAGACTTCTTGCTGCTCATTTGCTCTCCCCTAGAACTCTCAATCCCCCAACTTTGTTTTTGCTGCAGGTCTGGGATTGTTTCAGGCCAAACTAGGAACTCGTTCATCCCAAGGCAGTTTCAGTCCCTGGGCATGAAACAGGGCTTGCTGAAGCCCAGTGTCCCTAGAGGTAGTTGCATTTGTCTCCACCCAAGGAGAGCTTCAGGACCCTGGGGAAGAGAGACACGGTGCTCCCTACACCCGCACCTAGATTATTGTGGGATGACAACATTCATGTGAAAGTCTCCCAAAACGTACCAGCATCTCAGTGGGACAGGTGGTGGGGAGACGGGTGCTCTGTTTCTTTTCCTCAGAGAAAGCCTGGGAGGATGATGCTGGCAATGGACACATCTCCTTGGTCTAATACCATGAAGCAAGGACGCCCGTGGAGATCCCTTGCCTGGGTTACTCAGGAAAACATTCCTCTCTAAGTAACCTCAGTGCTTGATAGCCAGTGACCTGTGTGCTTTTCAGAAATGCCGAAGCTCAGAATGAAACTTGCGTCTTCGATCTCATGGTGACCCTGTGAGTGCAACTGCAAGTACGTCACACCTCCTGGGGGACCCAGTGCGGAAGTAGCCCCTGAGCTTCAGGCCTGTGTGAAGCCTCCCGCTGTGGCTTAGAGCCTCTGAGAGCTTAGAGGGTCCCCAAAGCCAATGGAGGCCACCGGGAGTGGACAGAGCCCGTGCCTGCCACCCAGGGCGAGGGTTTTTCTGAGGAAAAATAAGATGTATTAATCATGAGTGCTTCCACTTTAGCTACAAATGATGTTTGAAAGAGATGGACACCTACTTCTCTAGAATTATCTGTAATAATACACGTATCTGTTTATGTAGAGAATTTCGGGCAAAACCTATACTCCAGGGTCAACGCAAATAGCATAACCACACCACCTCCCCATCCAAGGCTGGACTTGTTCCCAGTAAACCCAAACTAGAAATCTGAACTAAATGGGTCCTGCTTGTAACACTAAAGCCAGGGCCCTCACTGTGGGAGGGGAGAGTGGGCATATAAAACACGGGCATTTCTCTGAAAAAAGAAACATAAAGTTGACTAAAGCATAGACAATTTTTATCCCTTTGTTCTCCATTAAACAGACACAGGTTTGGATCGATCGTTTGAGCTGCTCATTTTTGGCTAAATGCATGATATCAAACTACGGGGAGATTGGTCAACATGGCAGAGTAGAAGGACGTATACTCACTCCATCTTGCCAGAGCACTGGAATTACAACAAACTGGTGAACAATCATCAACAGAAAGACACTGGAACTCACCATAAAAGACAGCCCACATCCAGAGGCAAAGGAGACGCCGCAATAAGATGGTAGGAGGGGTGCAAGCTCAAAAATATCAAACCCATAACCATTGGGTGAGTGGCTCACAAAGTGGAGAATCGTTATACCACAGAGGTCCACCCACTGGTGTGAGGGTTCTGAGGCTCACCTCAGGCTTCCCAACCTGATGGTCTGCCAATGGGAGGTGGAATCCCCAGAGAATCAGACTGTGAAAGCCAGCAGGATTTGACTGCAGCACCTCCACAGGACTAGGAGAAACAGAGACTCCACTCTTGGAGGGCATATAGAAAGTAGTGTGTGCACCAGGACCCAGGGGAATGGAGCAGTGACCCCATAGGAGATGGAACCAGACCTACCTGCTGCTGTTGGAGAGTTGTCTGCAGAGGTGGGGGCAGCTGTGGCTCAGCATGGAGACAGGAACACTTGCCACTGGTGGCAGGGCTTCTGGGAAGTTCTCATGGATGTGAGCCCTCCCAGAGTCCACAATTAGCCCCACCAAAGAGCCTGTAAGCTCCAGTGCTGGGTCACCTCAGGCCACACGAGCAACAAGGTGGGAACACAGCTCCATCCATTGGCCGACAAGCAGATTAAAGTCTTACTGAGCTCCGCCCACCCAGCCCAACCCACATTCAGTCCCTCCCCTCAGGAAGCCCCTATGAGCCTCCTAGGTAGCTTCTTCCACAAGAGGGCAGACAGCAGTATCAAGCCATATCAGCAGTATTTTGTCTTGTGCAACTGCAAACCACAGCCACAGAAAGACAGAGAAAATGGAAAAGCAGAGGACTTTGTACCAGATGAAGGGACAAGATAAAACCCCAGAAAAACAACTAAATGAAGGGGCGAGAGGCAACCCTCCACAAAAAGAATTCAGAATAATGATAGTGATGATGACCCAGCACTCTGAAAAAAGACTGGATGCAAAGATCCAAAAGATGCAAGAAAAGTGTACCAAAGACCTAGAAGAATTAAAGAAGAAATAAACAGAGATAAGCAATAGATAACTGAAATGAAAAACACACTAGAAGGAACCAATAGCAGATTAGCTGAGGCAGAAGAACAAATAAGTGACCTGGAAGTCAGAATGGTGAACATCGCTGAAGCAGAAAAGAGTAAAGAAAAAAGAATGAAAAGAAATGTAGACAGCCTAAGAGACCTCTGGGACAATGGTAAATGCAGCAACATTCGCATTGCAGGGGTCCCAGAAGGAGAAGAGAGAGAGAAAGGACCCGATTAAATATTGGAAGAGATTACAGCCCCAAACTTCCCTAACATGGGAAAGAAAATAGTCACCCAAGTCCAGGAAGCACAGAGAGTCCCAGCCAGGATAAACCCAAGGAGAACCAATGCTAGATACATAGTAGTCAAAATGACAAAATTAGAGACAGAGAAAAGTTAGTAAAAGCAACAAAGTAAAAACAACAAATAACATACAAGGGAACTCCCATAAGGTTAACAACTGATTTCTCATCAGAAACTGCCATGCAGAAGGGAGTGGCATGATGTACTTAAAGTGGTGGAGTGGGAAGAACCTACATCCAAGAATACTCTACCTGGCAAGAATCTCATTCAGATTCAGTGGAGAAATCAGAAGCTTTACAGACAAGCAAAAGCTGAGAGAATTCAGCACCAGCAAACCAGCCTTAAAACAAATGCTAAAGGAACGTCTCTAAGTGGGAAACACAAGAGAAGAAAAGGACCTACAAAAACAAAAACAAAACAACGAGGAAAATGGTAATAGGAACATACACATTGATAATTACCTTGCATGTAAATGGACTACATGCTCCAAGCAAAAGACACAGACTGGCTGAATGGATACAAAACCAAGACCCTTCTATATGCTGCCTACAAGAAGCCCACTTCAGACCAAGGGACACATATAGACTGAAAGTAAAGGGGTGGAAACAGATATTCCATGCAAATGGAAGTCAAAAGAAAGCTACAATAGCAATGCCCCTATCAGACAAATTTGACTTTAAAGTAAAGATGATTACAGGAGACAAGGAGGGCACTACATAATGATCAAGGGATCAATCCAAGAAGAACATATGACAATTGTAAATATCTATGCACCTGACATAGGAGCACCTCAATACATAAGGCAAATGCTAACAGCCATAAAAGGGGACATCAACAGTAACACTAAAATAGTAGGAGACCTTAACACCCCACTTACATCAATGGACAGATCATCCAAACAGAAAACAAATAAGGACACACAAACTTTAAATAACACATTAGACCATCTCGGCAATTGATATTTATAGGACATTCCATCCAGAGACTACAGAATACACTTTCTCCTCAAGTGTACACAGAACATTTTCCAGGATAGGTTACATATTGTGTCACAAATCAAGCCTCAGTAAATTCAAGAAAATTGAAATCATATCAAGCATCTTCTCTGACCACAAAGCAATGAGACTAGATATCAATTACCGGAAAAAAAGGGTAAAAAATTCATGGAGGCTAAACAATACGCTCTTAAACAACCAAGAAATCACTAAAGAAATCAAAGAGGAAATCAAAAGATATCTAGAAACAAATGACAATGAAAACACAACAACCCAAAACCTATGGGACGCAGCAAAAGCAGTTCTAGGAGGGAAGTTTATAGCAATACAGTCCTACCACAAGAAACAAGAAAAATATTGAATAAGCAACCTAACCTTACACCTAAAACAATTACAGAAAGAGGAAGAGAAAAAGCCCCAACGTGAGTAGAAGGAAGACATCCTAAAGATCAGATCAGAAATAAATGAAAAAGAAATGAAGGAAACAATCGCAAAGATCACTGAAACGAAAAGCTGTTTCTTTGAGAAGATAAACAAAATTGATAAACCATTAGCCAGACCTATCAGGAAACAAAGGGAGACGATGCAAATCAACAGAATTAGACATGAAAAAGGAGCCGGAACAACAGACACCACAGAAATACAAAAGATCATGAGAGACGACTACAAGCAACTATATGCCAACAAATTGGGTAACCTGGAAGAAATGGATAAATTCCTAGAAATGTACAATCTTGCAAGACTGCACCAGGAAGAAATAGAAACTGTGAACAGACCAATCACAAGTATGGAAATTGAGACTATGATTAAAAATCTCCCAGCACACAAAAGCCCAGAGCCAGATGGCATCACAGCCGAATTCCATGAAACCTTTAGAGAAGAGGTAACACCCATCCTTCTCAAACTCTTCCAAAATATAGCAGAAGGAGGAACACTCCCAAACTCATTCTATGAGGGCACCATCAACCTGATACCAAAACCAGGCAAAGATGTCACACAAAAAGAACATTACAGGCCAATATCACTGATAAATATAGATGCAAAAATCCTCAACAAAATACTAGTGAGCAGAATCCAAAAGCACGTTTAAAAGATCATACACCATGATCAAGTGGGGTTTATCCCTGGAATTCAAGGATTCTTCATTATATGCAAATCAATTAATGTGATACCTCATATCAACAAATTGAAGGATCATCTCAATAGGTGCAGGAAAAGCTTTTGAGAAAATTCAACACCCATTTATAATAAAACCTCTCCAGAAAATGGGCATAGGGGGAAATTACCTCAACATAATAAGAGCCATATATGAGAAAACAAAAGCCAACATCATTCTAAATGGTGAAAAACTGAAAGCATTCCCTCTCAGAACAGGAACAAGACAAGGGTGGCCACTCTCACCATTATTAGTCAACATAGTTTTGGAAGTTTTAGCCACAGCAATCAGAGAAGAAAAGGAAGTAAAAGGAATCCAAATTGGAAAAGAAGTAAAATTGTCACTCTTTGCAGATGACATGGTATTATACATAGAAAACCCTAAAGATTCTACCAGAAAACGGCTAGCACTAATCGATGAATTTAGTACAGTAGCAGGATACAAAAATTAATGCAGAGAAATCTCTTGCATTCCTATACATTAACAACCAAAAAGCTGAAAGAGAAATTAAGGAAACTCTCCCATTTACCATTGCAACAAAAAGAATAAAATACCTAGGAAGAAACCTACCTAAGGAGGCAAAAGTTCTGTATGCAGAAAACTATAAGACACTGATGAAAGAAATCAAAGATGATACAAACAGATGGAGAGACATACCACGTTTTTGGATTGGAAGAATCAATATTGTGAAAATGAGTGTCCTACCCAAAGCAATTTACAAATTCAATGCAATCCCTATCTAATTACCAATGGCATTTTTCACAGAACTAGGACAAGAAATCTTACAATTTGTATGGAAACACAAAAGACCCCATATAGCTATAGCAACCCTGAGAAGGAAAGATGGAGTTGGTGGAATTAGGCTTCCTGACTTCAAACAATACTACAAGGCCACAGTGATCAAGTCCATATGGTACCAGCAGAAAAATAGAAAGGAAGGTCAATGGAACAGAATAGAGAACACAGAAGTAAACCCAAGCATATATGGGCACCTTATCTTTGACAAAGGAGGCAAGAATATGCAATGGAAAAAAGACAGCCTCTTCAATAAGTGGGGCTGGGAAAATTGGTCAGCAAGATGTAAAAGAATGAAGTTAAAGCACTTCGTAACACCATGCACAAAAACAAACTCAAAATGGATTAAAGACCTAAATGTAAGGCCAGACACTATAAAACTCCTAGAGGAAAACATAGGAAGAACACTCTATGACATACATCACAGCAAGATCCTTTTTGATCCACCTCCTAGAATCATGGAAATAAAATCAAGAATACATGAATGGGACCTAATGAAACTTGAAACTTTTGCACAGCAAAAGAAACCATAAACAAGACAAGAAGACAACTCTCAGAATGGGAGAAAGTACTTGCCAACGAAGCAAAGGACAAAGGATTAATCTCCAAAATATACAAGCAGCTCATGCAGCTTAATACCACAAACGCAGTAACCCTATCCACAAATGGGTAGAAGACCTAAATAGACACTTCTCCAAAGAAGACATACAGATGGCCAATAAACACATGAAAAGATGCTCAACATGACTAATCATTACAGAAATGCAAGGCAAAGCCACAATGAGGTATCACCTCACACTGGTCACAATGACCATCATCCAAAAATCTAGAAACAAGAAATGTTGGAGAGGGTATGGAGACAAGGAAACCCTCCTGCACTGTTGGTGGGAATGTAAGTTGGTACAGCCACTATGGAAAACAGCTTGAGGTTCCTTAAACAACTACAAATAGAGCTACAATATGATCCAGTAATCCCACTACTGGGCATATCCCAGAGTAAACCATAATCCAAAAAGAAACATGTATCATAATGTTCATTGCAGCACTATTTACAATAGCCAGCACATAGAAGCAACCTAAATGCCCATCAACAAACGAATGGATAAAGAAGATGTGGCATATATATATACAATGGAATATTACTCAGCTATAAAAAGGAATGAGATGGAGCTATATGTGATGAGGTGGATAGACCTAGAGTCTCTCATACAGAGTGAAATAAGCCAGAAAGGGAAAGATAAATACATATACTAGCGCATATCTACGGAATCTAAAAAAAAAAAAAAAATATATGGTGGGGATGAACCGAGTGATAGGGCAAGAATTAAGGATGCAGATACAGAGAAAGGACTGGAGGACATGGGGTTGGGGCAGGGGGGTGAAGGGAAAGCTGGGAAAAAGTGAGAGAGTAGCATAGATATATTTACATTACCAGCTGTAAAATAGATAGCTAGTGGGAAGATGCTGTATAACAAAGGGAGATCAACACAATGATGGGTGATGCCTTCGAGGGACAGGACAGGGAGGGTGGGAGGAAGACTTGGGAGGGAGGAGATATGGGGATATATGTATAAATACAGCTGATTCACTTTGGTGTACCTCAAAAGCTGGTACAAGAGTGTAAAGCAATTACATTCCAATAAAGAGCTTAAAAAAAAAAAACACAAGACTGGTATATATTCTTTCTACGAGAGACCCACTTCAGACCTAGGGATACATACAACGTGAAGGTGAGGGGATGGAAAAAGATATTCCATGCAAATGGACATCAAAAAAGCTGGAGTAGCGATACTCATATCAGATAAAATAGACTTTAAAATGAAAAATGTAGCAAGAGACAAGAAAGGACACTACACAATGATCAAGGGATCAATCCAGGAAGAGGAGATAACAATGATAAATATGTATGCAGCCAATATAGGAGCATATCAATATGTAAGGCAAATGCTAACAACCATAAAAGAGGAACTCGCCAGTAACACAATAAGAGTGGGGGACTTTAACACCCCACTTACACCAATGGACAGATCATGCAGACAGAAAATTAGTAAGGAAACACAAGCTTGAAATGACACAAGAAACCAGCTAGATTTAATAGGTATCTGTAGCACATTACATCCAAAAGCAGCAGATTACACATTCTTTTCAAGTGCACATGGAACAGTCTCCAAGATAGTTCATATTTTGGAACACAAATCAAGCCTTGGTAAATTAAAAAAAAAACTGAAATCATATCAAGCATCTTTTCTGACCACAATGCTATGAGATTAGAAATCAGTTATAGGAAAAGAAAAGTAAACAACTCAGACACATGGAGGCTAAACAATACCCTAGTAAATACCCAGACATCACTGAAGAAATCAAGAGGAAATCAAAAAATACCTAGAGACAAATGACAACAAAACACAATGGTCCAAAACTTATGGGATGCAGCAAAAGCAGTTCTAAGAGGGAAATTTATAGCAATACAATCCTACCTCAAGAAACAAGGAAAATCCCAAATAAACAATCTACCCTTACACCTAAAGAAACTAGAGAAATAGTGCAAAAAACCCAGAATTAGTGGAAGGAGAGAAATCATAAAGGGAAGAGCAGCAATAAATGAAATAGAAACAAAGAAAACAATAGCAAAAATCAATAAAACGAAAAGCTGGTTCTTTGAGAAGATAAGTAAAATTGATAGACCTTTAGCAAGACTCATCAAGAAAAAGAGGGAGTGGACTTAAATCCATAAAATTATAAATGAAACAGGAGAAGTTACAATGGACACTGCAGAAATAAGAGCACCATAAGAGACTACTACAAGCAACTATATGCCCATAAAATGGACAACCTGGATGAAATGCACAAATCCTTAGAAAGGTATTACCTTCTAAGACTGAACCAGGAAGAAATAGAAACTATGAACAGACCAATCACAAGGAATGAAATTGAAACTGTGATTAAAAATCTCCCAACAAACAAAAGTCCAGGACCAGATGGCTTCACAGGTGAATTTTATCAAACATTTAGAGAAGAGCTAACACCCATCCTTCTCAAACTCTTCCAAAAAGAGTTCAGAGGAAGGAACACCCCCAAACTCATTCTAGGAGGCCACCATCACCCTGATACCAAAATGAGACAAAGATACTACAAAAAAGAGAAAATTACAGACCAAGATCACTGATGAATTTAGATGCAAAAATCCTCAACAAAATACTAGCCAAAAGAATCTAACAACACATTAAAAGGATCATATACCATGATCAAGTGGGGTTGGTCCCTGGAATGAAAGGATTCTTCAATACACGCCAATCAGTCAATGTGATACACCATATTAACAAACTGAAGGATGGAAACCACATGATCATGTCAATAGATGCAGAAAAAGCTTTTGACAAAATGCAACAACCATTTATGAAAAACACTCTCCAGAAGGTGGGCATAGAGGGAACCTACCTCAACATAATAAAGGCCATATATGACAAACCCACAGCAAACATCATCCTCAATGGAGAAACACTGAACACGTTCCCTCTAAGATCAGGACCAAGACAAGAATGTCCGCTCTCCCCACTACTATTCAACATAGTTTTGGAAGTCTTCGCCACAACAATCAGAGAAGAAAAAGAAATAAAGAAATCCAAATTGGAAAAGAAGAAGCAAAACTGGCACTGTGTGCAGACGACATGATACTATACATAGACAATCCTAAAGATGCCACCAGAAAACTAATAGATCTAGTTGATGAATTTGGAGAAGTTGCAGGATACAAAATTAATGCACAGATATCTCTTGCATTTCTAAACACTGACAATGAAAGATCAGAATGAGAAATGAAGGAAACAATCCCATTCACCATTGAACTAAAAAGAATAAAATACCAGCAATAAACCTAACGAGGTAAAAGACCTGTAGTTAGAAATCTATAAGACACTAATGAAAGCAACCAAAGATGACACAAACAGAGGGAGAGATATACCAGTTCTTGGATTGGAAGAATGAACTTTGTGAAAATGACTATACTACCCAAAGCAATCTACAGATGCAGTGCAATCCCTATCAAATTACCAATCGCAGTTTTTACAGAACTAGAATAAAACATCCTAAAATTTGTATGGAGACACAAAAGACCCCAAATATCCAAAGCAATCTTGAGGGGGAAAAAAATGGAGCTGGAGGAATCAGACTCCCTGACTTCAGACTCTACTGCAAAGCTACAGTAATCAAGCCAGGATGGTACTGGCACAAAAACAGAACTATAGATGAATGGAACAGCATAGAAAGGCTAGAGATATACTATGGTCAACTAATCTATGACAAAGGAGGCAAGGATATACAACGGAGAAACGACAGCCTCTTCAATAAGTGGTGCTGGGGAAACTGGACAGCAACATGTAAAAGAATGAAATTAGAACACTCCCTAACACCATACACAGAAACAAACTCAAAATGGATTAAAGACCTAAATGAAAGGTCAGACTTTATAAAACTCCTAGAGGAAAACATAGGCAGAACACTCTATGACATAAATCACGGCAAGCTCTTTTTTGACCCACCTCCTGGAGTAATGGAAATAAAAACAAAAATAAATAAGTGGGACCTAATGAAACTAAAAAGCTTCTGCACAGCAAAGGAAACTATAAGCGGGTCGAGCAGACAACCCTCAGAATGGGAGAAGTTAGTTGCAAACAAATCAAGAGACAAAGGATTAAGCTCCAAAATATATAAACAGTTCATGCAGCTCAATATCAAAAAGACAAACAACCCAACCAAAAAATGGGATGAAGACCTAAAGAGGCGTTTCTCCAAAGAGGACATATGGATGGCCAGGAGGCACATGAAAAGCTGCTCAACATCACTCATTATTAGAGAAATGCAAATCAAAACTACAATGAGGTATCACCTCACACCGGTTAGAATGGGCATCATCAGAAAAGTCTACAAACAGTATATGCTGGAGAGGGTGTGGAGAAAAGGGAACCCTCTTACACTGCTGGTGGGAATGTAAATTGGCACAGTCACTATGCAGAACAATATGGATGTTCATTTAAAAGCTAAACATAGAGTTACCATATGACCCAGCAATCCCACTAGGGGGCATATACCAAGAGAATACCAGAATTCAAAAAGACACATGCACCCCAATGTTCTTTGCAGCACTATTTACATTAGCCAGGACATGGAAGCAACCTAAATGTCAATCAACAGTTGAATGGATAAAGAAGATGTGGTACATATATACAGATGAATATTACTCAGCTGTAAAAAGCAATGAAATTGGGACCTTTCTAGAGACATGGAGCAACCTAGAGACTGTCATACAGAGTGAAGGGAGCCAGAAAGAGAAAAACAATATTACATATTAACACATATATGCAGAATATAGAAACGTGGTACAAATCAACTGGCTTGCAAGGCAGTAATAGAGGCACAGATGTAGAGAATAAACATGGACACCAAGTTGGAAAAGCAGGGAGGCAGGGGGGAGGTTGGGGTGGGATGAATTGAGAAATTGGAATTGCCATGTATATATTATGAATAAGAGAAAAATATCAAATTGTACACTTTTAATATATGCAGTTTATTATGTCAATTGTATCTCAATAAAACTTCTTAAACAAACAAACAAACAAAAAAGCTACCGGTGTATCAGTTTCCTGCTGCTGCTGTAACAAAATGCGGCAAATTAGGTGCCTGAAAGCAACACATATTTATTATTACCTAGTAGTTCTGAGGACAACAGTCCCAGGTGGGGCTCACTGGGTTTCAATCAAGGTGTTACCCGGACCACATTCCTTCTCGAGGATCCAAGGGAGGATCTTTTCCTTCCTTTTCAAGCTTTAGGAGCTGCCCACACTCCTGGCCTTGTGGCCCCTCATCCAGCAGCAGGTGAAGGATGCTGCTTTAGTGAGTCTCACGTTGCATCTCTCTGACACTGACCTGCCTCCCTCCTCTTTGTAATGAAATGACACTAAGCACATCCAGATAACCCAACACAATCTCCCCACTTTAAGGCCAACTGACCAGGTCCCTTCATTCCATCTGGTTACTTAATTCTCATTTGTCATGAGTGTGTCCATTCGGGCTGATAAAACAAAAACACTGCAGGCTAGTTGGCTTATAAAGAGCAAACATTTCCTTCTCGCAGTTTTGCAGACTGGGAAGTCCACGATCAAGACTGAGAAGGTGTCTGGTGGATGGTTGTCTTCTCCCTGTGGCCTCACGTGGCAGAAAGGGTGAGAGATCTCTCAGGGATCTCTTTCATAGGGGCACTCACTCCACCCATGAGGGCTAGACCCTCATGACCTAATCTCCTCCCAAAGGCACCATCGCCTAACACCATCACACTGCTGACTTCAATGTGTATTGAGTGAAAAGTGAGTATGAAGAACCAGAGAGCTGCTTATACCTACAGGATCCACCAGCTGGGCACTTGATTTCACTACGAAACCCTCTGACGGAATGAGAATAGGGGGATGCCAGCATGCTCACCTTCCCCTTGCCGTGTGGCCTGTTTCTCTTGGTATTCAGTCCCCTCCTCCTGTGTTCCGAGCTACCTTGCCTCCACTGAATTTTACTTTCCATAAGGAACTGTGTTGCCGCACCATATACTTGTGCTATATCATGTCCACGTGGAGAGACATGTTTTGTCCAAGTCAGCTTTGTCATTCAATGAATAGTAGTTTATGAAGCAATGTCTCCCCTCAACGACCAGCCATTATATGAATGGGACATACTCCACGCCCATAGACATCTTACAGCCCAACAGAGAACGAGAAGTTCCTGCACGTGTGCACAAGGCATGAGTAAGAAGCATAACCCAAAAGGAAGTGGGGGTCTGGGGGGAGCAGAGGCGGGAGGAGTTCCTCCTGGGTGGGTCGGTGGTGGTTCCCCGAGGGAGGTGGTGTTCCGGTGGGACTGGCCGAATGGGGTGAGTGGTTGAGGGGTGAGGAGGGGTAGGTCAGGGCACCCTGGGGTAGGACGCAGGAAGGACAAGGCACACGCCATGGAACACCACAGAGAGGAGGTGGGGAAGGGCAGGTGGCCCCAAGGAACAGGGGGCCACACACCTGGAAGCACAGAGCATCCCACCCTTGTCCCCTGATGGTTGGTACGGGGAGCTTGGGGGAGCATCCTCAAGGGTTTCGGAGGCCGCCTGTGAGCAGACACCACACAACCACCACAATGACCAGAGGGCACGATTCTTTGCCTTTGAGCAGAGACCTTTAATCTGGTTTAAGTTTTAGATGGTTTTTCGAAGGGCACAGTTTCTGACTCCACTTCTGTCATAGCCATTTCTTCAGCTTCTTATTTCTTCTTTTTGCAGCATTTTACCGCGGGCAAGCCACAGTTGCCGATCTGTCTCGTATGAGGAAGGCATCTGGGCACCGCACAGACACCTCCATGCCTATGGCAGCGGCCACGAGAGTTTATACCTTGAGTAAAACCTAAAAAGAACGTGAAGAAAGAAAAGAGTGTCAGCAATGAAGAAAAAATGGTCTCAGAAAGGTCACCTGTGTCCCCGTCGAGTGAGTGCCCAGGGGCCTTCTTTCCCAAGACTGCAGTTCTGTTGTCATGAGAAAGAGCCACGAGTCTAAGATCTCGCGGATCTGGCTCTCAGACAGCGCCAGGCACTGCCCAGTCTCCAGTGCGTCCTCGCTTCTCGAGACTCAGAACCAGCCCTGATGAGTGGCTGAGGGACTGGGGTGAGAGGAGGGGTCCGTGCAGGGTCAGCTCCACCACAAGAGCAAAGACCACCTCGAGGCTATGCTCCACCAGCTCTCACACCAGGCCTGTGCTTTCAGAGTCAGAATCAGCCAGCAACGGTCTATTTGTATCATTTTGTGTTCCAACCCATTTATTCCATCAAGTAGGGCAGCTGAGAGAGGAGCAAAAGATGCAGCCCAAAGGGAAAGAGTTGTTTACAGAGGACTTAACATCGAAGTTACTCACAGTGGAAAATAACAATGGTTAAGAACACAATACACTTTTGTACTACTGTCTCTACTATCCCAGAATTCTCTCAGACCTGGTCTGTGTCCTCCTTCCTTACCCCTCCCTCTGTGGCCTCCTGCTGACCATCTGCCTTCGTATCTTTCTTGCACTCCTGTCCTCCTAACTCAATTTCCTCCCTCCCTCCCTGCTATGCTCTAGGTGTTAGATTACCGCCATAAAACAAAGCTGATAAAACAAGGGCTTTTCAAGTTAATATGTAACATCTAATCAGTTATCTGAGGTCTCAGCCTCCCCATTTTCTCTCCCCCTCCCTCTCTCCTTCCTTTCTTCCTTTGTCCTTTTATCCTATTTCCATAGATACCACAGGTAACAGGACATTAGGCATCCACTGTTGAAAACTGTTGTGGATGGGCTGCCTCCCAGCTGTGAGCCCAGGGCAGGGCTGTCAGAGGCATGGCCTGGAGACCCTTCCTGCTGGGAAGGCAGAGCACTGAGTATCCCAAAGAGCAGTTCCCGAAGTCCAGGCTGGGCTTTCCTATCCTCTGGGCTCTCTGGTTACCCAAAGACTCAACCCTAAAACATAAGGATTTAAAAAGTGACATTCCGCACTTCTGTCCTTACACAAAATCAATTTCCTTGCTCTTCTTAAAAAAGAACAGTGGCCTAACAGCAGCTTCCTCTGTTTCACAGCAGCCTCGCAGGAGAAACACCGAGGAGATGGACTTAGGAGCCGTTGACTCCCTCAGAGGGGCTGAGAGATGGCTGGGAATCGTGCAGGAAGGTTCTCAGACGCCTTCCACGCCCCAGGACACAGCGCTGGGTTCCCTTAAGCAATTCATACAGTTTATTTAGCCTGATGGCGAGTAGATGAGAGCAGAGGGAGAGAGAGCGGGGGGACGGGAGAGGGAGGCTGTCCTGTCCTGTGCATTGGCTCATCCCTCCGATTCCCGGGCCCCCCGCTTGCCGGGCACACTCAGCAGGACCACGAAGAGGAGCGCAAGGAGCAGGTGATGAAGCCGCATGCTGGCGTCCGGGGAGCCTCCCAGCAGGACACTGGAGAGGAACTGGGCTTTCCTCTTTATAAAGGCTCCAGGTTACATGGAGAAATCACCATTGGCTTTGGATTTGGTGATCACAAGTAATTAACTGAGCCTCCTCCTTGTGTCTCATAGGAATGGCCTTTAGAACACAAAGCTGACGCAGGCACCATTTTGCTAATCAGGGAGTGGAAGACCCTAGGAAGAAACCTTTCCTGCTGCCCTTGGCACTCACTTCAGCTGCCAGGCAGGGGTGTGGTGAGGACGGGGTCTGTGTCCACTGGCGATGGACTTCCTGCTGCTCATCTGCTGCCCCCGGTAGTCTGCATCCCCCAGCTTTGTTTTTCCTGAGGGTCTGGGTTTGTTTCAGGCCAAACTAGGAACTCGTTCATCCCAAGGCAGTTTCAGTCCCTGAGCATGAGACAGGGCTTGCTGAAGCCCAGCATCCCTAGAGGTAGGCGCTTTCCTCCTGGCCCAGGGAGACCTCTGGGGCACTGAGGGAAGAGAGACACGGTGGTCCCGACACCCCCACCTAGGTTATGATGGGATGGCAACATTCATGTGAACGTCTCCTGAAAGCATCTCAAATAGGACAGGTGGTGGGCAGATGCGTGCTCCGTTTCCTTTCATCACAGAAAGCCTGAGAGGATGATGTTGTCAGTGGACACATGTCCTTGGTCTAATATCACAAAGCAAGGGTGGCCCTGGAGATCCTTTGACTGGGTTACTCAGGGCGACATCCATCTTTAAGTAACTTCACTGTTTCAGAGTCAGGGACCTGTCCGCTTTTCAGAAATGCCAAAGCTCGGGATGAAACTTGCCACTTGGATCTCGTGGTGAACCTCTGAGTGGCACTGCAGGTCCTTCACGCCCCTGGAGGCCCCGGTCCTGAAGGAGCCCCAGAGCTTCAGGCCTGTGCGAGGTCTCCCGCGGAGGCTCAGAGCCTCGGAGAGCTTAGAGGGTCCCCAGAGCCAACAGAGGCCACCGGGAGTGGACAGAGCCCGTGCCTGCTGCCCAAGGCGAGGGTTTCTGAGGGAAAAGGAGTTGTGTCTATCGTGCGTCCTCTGCTTTAGCTCTAAACGATGTCTGAAGGAGATGGACATCTACTTATATGTAATTATATATAATAGTACATGTATCTGTTTAGGTGGAGGCTTTCGGGCAAAACCTACACTCCAGGGTCATCACAAATCGCGTGATCCCCCCCCACCCCTTCTGAGGCTGCACTTGTCCACAGTAAACCCAGACTACAAATCGCAGATAATCGGGACCTTCTTCTAACACTGAATCCAGGGCCCTCACTGTGGGAGCGGAAAGTGGGCAGATAAACCACTGGCATTTTTGTGAAAAAAAGAAATATAACGTTGACTACAACTTTGACATTTTACTCTTTTTTTCTCCATTAAACAAACACAGGTTTGGATCGTTTGAGCTGATTTTTTTATGCTCAGTGCATGTTTTCAACTCCTGGTAGCATTAGTTTCCTGCTGCTGCTGTCGAAAATTGCCACAAGTGAGGTGGTTTAAAGCAACACATATGTATTATTACCTAGGAGTTCTGAGGACAGCAGTGCCAGATGGGGCTCACTGGGTTCCAGTCAAGGTGCCACCGTGACTACATTCCTTCTGCAGGCTCCAAGGGAGAATCCTTTCCTTCCTTTTCAAGCCTTAGAAGCTGCCCACACTCCTGGGCTTGTGGCCCCTCATCCAGCAGCAACGTCAAGGATGCTGCCTTAGTGAGTCTCTCTCTGACACTGACCTGCCTCCCTCCTCTTTGTAATGAAATGACACTGAGCACATCCAGATAACCCAACACAATCTCCCCACTTTAAGGCCAACTGACCAGGTCCCTTCATTCCATCTGCAACTTTAATTCTCATTTGTCGTGTCTTCTGTCCATTCGGCCTGATAAAACAAAACCACAGGCTAGTTGGCTTATAAACAGCAGACATTTGCTGCTCACAGTTTTGGAGGCTGGGAAGGCCACGATCAAGACAGAGCAGGTGTCTGGTGGATGGCTGTCTTATCCCTGTGGCCCCACATGGCAGAAGGGGCGAGAGATCTGTTAGGGGGTCTCTTTCATAGGGGCACTCATGCCACCCATGAGGGCGCCAACCTCACGACCTAATCACCTCCCAAAGGCACCATCGCCTAACACCATCACACTGGTGACCTCAATGTGCACTGAGTGAAAAGTCAGTGTGAAGAGCCAGAGAACTGCTTACACCTACAGCATCCACCAGCCGGACTCTTGATTTCACTCCCAAACCTCCAAAGGAATTGAGACTAGGGTGAGGCCGCCATCCTCATCCCTCCCTTGCCGTGTGGTCTCTTCCTCTTGGTGTTCAGTCCCCTCGCCCCGTGTTGCGAACTCCATTGCCTTCATTGAATGGTGCTTTCCATTAGGACTTAACTTTCCGCAGCATATACTTGTGTTATATCATGTCCACATGGAGAGATGCGCTTTGTCCTTCAATTAACAGTAGCAATGACTCCCCTCAATGACCAGCCATTACATGAATGGGACATACTCCACGCCCATAGACATCGTACAGCCCAACAGAGAACGAGAAGTTCCTGCACGTGTGCACAAGGCACGCGTAAGAAGCATAACCCAAAAGGAGGTGGGGGTCTGGGGGGAGCAGAGGCGGGAGGGGTTCCTCCTGGGTGGGTCGGTGGTGGTTCCCCGAGGGAGGTGGTGTTCCGGTGGGACCGGCCGAATGGGGTGAGTGTTTGAGCGGTGACGAGGGGTAGGTCAGGGCACCCTGGGGTAGGACGCAGGAAGGACAAGGCACACGTCATGGGACAGCACAGAGAGGAGGTGGGGAAGGGCAGGTGGCCCCAAGGAACAGGGGGCCACACACCTGGAAGCACAGAGCATCCCACCCTTGTGCCCCTGATGGTTGGTACGGGGAGCTTGGGGGAGCATCCTCAAGGGTTTCGGAGGCCGCCTGTGAGCAGACACCACACAACCACCACAATGACCAGAGGGCACGATTCTTTGCCTTTGAGCAGAGACCTTTAATCTGGTTTAAGTTTTAGATGGTTTTTCGAAGGGTGCAGTTTCTGACTCCACTTCTGTCATAGCCATTTCTTCAGCTTCTTATGTCTTCTATTTGCAGCATTTTACCACGGGCCAGACACAGTGGCCGATCTGTTTCGTATGAGAAAGGCATTTGGGCACCGCACAGACACCTCCATGCCTATGGCAGCGGCCACGAGAGTTTATATCTTGAGTAAAACCTAAAAAGAACGTGAAGAAAGGAGAAGAGTGTCAGCAATGAAGAAAAAAATGGTCTCAGAAAGGCCACCTGTATTCCCATTGAGTGAGTGCCCAGGGGCCTTCTTTCCCAAGGCAGCGATTCTGTCGTCATGACAACGAGCCACGAGTCTAGGATCTCAGCGATCCAGCTCTCAGTCAGCGCCTGGCACTGCCAAGGCTCCAGTGCATCCTCGCTTCTCAAGACTCAAAACCAGCTCTGATGAGTGGCTGAGGGACTGGGGTGAGAGGAGGGGTCCGTGCACGGTCAGCTCCACCACGAGAGCAAAGACCACCTCGAGGCTATGCTCCACCAGCTTTCACACCAGGCCTGTGGTTTCAGAGTCAGAATCAGCCAGCAACGGTCTATTTGTATCATTTTGTGTTCCAACTCATTGAGTCCATCAAGTAGGGCAGCTGAGGGAGGAGCAAAAGATGCAGCCCAAAGGGAAAGAGTTGTCTACAGAGGACTTAACATCGAAGTAACTCACAGTGGAAAATAACAATGGTTAAGAACAAAATAAACTTTTGTACTACTGTCTCTACTATCTCAGAATTCTCTCAGACCTGGTCTGTGTCCTCCTTCCTTACTCCTCCCTCTGTGGCCTCCTGCTGACCATCTGCCTTCGTATCTTTCTTGCACTCCTGTCCTCCTAACTCAATTTCCTCCCTCCCTCCCTGCTATGATCTAGGTGTTAGATTACCGCCATAAAACAAAGCTGATAAAACAAGGGCTTTTCAAGTTAATATGTAACATCTAATCAGTTATCTGCGGTCTCAGCCTCCCAATTTTCTCTCTCCCTCCCTCTCTCCTTCCTTTCTTCCTTTGTCCTTTTATCCTATTTCCATAGATAGCAAAGCTAACAGGACATTAGGCACTCAATGTTGAAAACTGCTTTGGACGGGCTGCCTCCCAGCTGTGAGCCCAGGGCAGGGCTGTCAGGGGCGTGGCCGGGAGGCCCTTCCACTGAGAAGGGAAAGCACCAAGTATCCCAAAGAGCAGTTCCCGAAGTCCAGGCTGGGCTTTCCTATCCTCTGGGCTCTCTGGTTACCCAAAGACTCAACCCTAAAACATAAGGATTTAAAAAGTGACATTCCGCACTTCTGTCCTTACACAAAATCAATTTCCTTGCACTTCTTAAAAAAGAACAGTGGCCTAACAGCAGCTTCCTCTGTTTCACAGCAGCCTCGCAGGAGAAACACCGAGGAGATGGACTTAGGAGCCGTTGACTCCCTCAGAGGGGCTGAGAGACGGCTGGGAATCATGCAGGAAGGGTCTCAGACGCCTTCCACGCCCCAGGACACAGCGCTGCGTTCCCTTAAGCAATTCATACAGTTTATTTAGCCTGATGGCGAGTAGATGAGAGCAGAGGGAGAGAGAGCGGGGACACGGGAGAGGGAGGCTGTCCTGTCCTGTGCATCGGCTCATCCCTCCGGCTGCCGGGCTCCCTGCTTACCGGGCACACCCAGCAGGACCACGAAGAGGAGCGCAAGGAGCAGGTGATGGAGCCGCATGCTGGCGTCCAGGGAGCCTCCCAGCAGGACACTGGAGAGCAGCTGGGCTTTGCTCTTTATAAAGGCTCCAGGTTACAATGAGGTTTCAGTACTAGCAGCTGATTTGGTGATCACAGAGTAATTAACTGAGCCTCCTCCCTGTGGTTCATGGGAATTGCCTTTAGAACACAATGCAGGGTCAGTCACGCTTATGCGAAGAAGTGCGTGGCAAACAGTAGAAAAACCTTTCCTGCTGCCCTTGGCACTCACTTCAGCTGCCAGGCAGGGGTGTGGTGAGGGGCGGGGCCTGTGTCCACAGGGGACGGACTTCCTGCTGCTCATTTGCTCTCCCCTGGAAGTCTGAATCCCCCAACTTTGTTTTTCCTGAGGGTCTGGGATTGTTTCAGGCCAAACTAGGAGCTAGTCCTTCCCAAGGCAGTTTCAGTCCCTGGGCATGAGACAGGGCTTGCTGAAGCCCAGCATCCCTAGAGATAGGCGCTTTAGTCCTGGCCCCGGGAGACGTCTGGGGCACTGAGGGAAGAGAGACACGGTGGTCCCGACACCCCACCTAGGTTATGCTGGGATGGCAACATTCATGTGAACGTCTCCTAAAAGCATCTCAAATAGGACAGGTGGTGGGCAGATGCGTGCTCCGTTTCCTTTCATCAGAGAAAGCCTGAGAGGATGATGTTGTCAGTGGACACATGTCCTTGGTCTAATATCACAAAGCAAGGGTGGCCCTGGAGATCCTTTGACTGGGTTACTCAGGGCGACATCCATCTTTAAGTAACTTCACTGTTTCAGAGCCAGGGACCTGTCCCCTTTTCAGAAATGCCAAAGCTCGGGATGAAACTTGCCACTTGGATCTCGTGGTGAACCTCTGAGTGGCACTGCAGGTCCTTCACGCCCCTGGAGGCCCCGGTCCTGAAGGAGCCCCCAGAGCTTCAGGCCTGTGCGAGGTCTCCCGCGGAGGCTCAGAGCCTCGGAGAGCTTAGAGGGTCCCCAGAGCCAACAGAGGCCACCGGGAGTGGACAAACCCGTGCCTGCCGCCCAGGGCGAGGGTTTCTGAGGGAAAAGGAGTTGTGTCTATCGTGCATCCTCTGCTTTAGCTCTAAACGATGTCTGAAGGAGATGGACATCTACTTATATGTAATTATATATAATAGTACATGTATCTGTTTAGGTGGAGGCTTTCAGGCAAAACCTACACTCCAGGGTCAACACAAATCCTCTGACCCCCCCCCCACCCCTTCCGAGGCTGCACTTGTCCACAGTAAACCCAGACTACAAATCGCAGATAATCGGGACCTTCTTCTAACACTGAATCCAGGGCCCTCACTGTGGGAGGGGAAAGTGGGCAGATAAACCATTGGCATTTTTGTGAAAAAAAGAAACATAAAGTTGACTACAACGTTGACACTTTTTACTCTTTTTTTCTCCATTAAACAAACACAGGTTTGGATCGTTTGAGCTGATTTTTTTATGCTCAGTGCATGTTTTCAACTCCTGGTAGCATTAGTTTCCTGCTGCTGCTGTCGAAAATTGCCACAAGTGAGGTGGCTTAAAGCAACACATATGTATTATTACCTAGGAGTTCTGAGGACAGCAGTGCCAGATGGGGCTCACTGGGTTCCAGTCAAGGTGCCACCGTGACTACATTCCTTCTGCAGGCTCCAAGGGAGGATCTTTTCCTTCCTTTGCAAGCTTTAGAAGCTGCCCATACTCCTGGGCTTGTGGCCCCTCATCCAGCAGCAACGTCAAGGATGCTGCCTTAGTGAGTCTCTCTCTGACACTGACCTGCCTCCCTCCTCTTTGTAATGAAATGACACTGAGCACATCCAGATAACCCAGCACAATCTCCCTACTTTAAGGCCAACTGACCAGGTCCCTTCATTCCATCTGCAACTTTAATTCTCATTTGTCGTGTCTTCTGTCCATTCGGCCTGATAAAACAAAAACACCACAGGCTAGTTGGCTTATAAACAGCAGATATTTCCTGCTCACAGTTTTGGAGGCTGGGAAGGCCACGATCAAGACAGAGCAGGTGTCTGGTGGATGGCTGTCTTATCCCTGTGGCCCCACATGGCAGAAGGGGCGAGAGATCCCTCAGGGGTCTCTTTCATAGGGGCACTCATTCCACCCATGAGGGCGCCAACCTCACGACCTAATCACCTCCCAAAGGCACCATCGCCTAACACCATCACACTGGTGACCTCAATGTGCACTGAGTGAAAAGTCAGTGTGAAGAGCCAGGGAGCTGCTTACACCTACAGCATCCACCAGCCGGACTCTTGATTTCACTCCCAAGCCTCCGAAGGGATTGAGACTAGGGTGAGGCCACCATCCTCATCCCTCCCCTGCCGTGTGGTCTCTTCCTCTTGGTGTTCAGTCCCCTCTCCCTGTGTTGCGAACCTCATTGCCTTCATTGAATGGTGCTTTCCATTAGGACTTAACTTTCCGCAGCATATACTTGTGTTATATCATGTCCACATGGAGAGATGCGCTTTGTCCTTCAATTAACAGTAGCAATGACTCCCCTCAATGACCAGCCATTACATGAATGGGACATACTCCACGCCCATAGACATCTTACAGCGCAACAGAGAACGAGAAGTTCATGCACGTGTGCACAAGGCACGCGTAAGAAGCATAACCCAAAAGGAAGTGGGGGTCTGGGGGGAGCAGAGGCGGGAGGGGTTCCTCCTGGGTGGGTCGGTGGCGGTTCCCAGAGGGAGGTGGTGTTCCGGTGGGACCGGCCGAATGGGGTGAGTGTTTGAGCGGTGACGAGGGGTAGGTCAGGGCACCGTGGGGTAGGACGCAGGAAGGACAAGGCACACGTCATGGGACAGCACAGAGAGGAGGTGGGGAAGGGCAGGTGGCCCCAAGGAACAGGGGGCCACACACCTGGAAGCACAGAGCATCCCACCCTTGTGCCCCTGATGGTTGGTACGGGGAGCTTGGGGGAGCATCCTCAAGGGTTTCGGAGGCCGCCTGTGAGCAGACACCACACAACCACCACAATGACCAGAGGGCACGATTCTTTGCCTTTGAACAGAGACGTTTAATCTGGTTTAAGTTTTAGACGGTTTTTCGAAGGGCACAGTTTCTGACTCCACTTCTGTCACAGCCGTTTCTTCAGCTTCTCATGTCTTCTATTTGCAGCATTTTGCCACGGGCCAGAGACAGTGGCCGATCTGTCTCGTATGAGAAAGGCATCGGGGCACCGCACAGACACCTCCATTCAAATGGCAGTGATAACGAGTAATTATACGTTGAGTAAAACCTAAACAGAATATGGGGAAGGGAAAAGAGTGTCAGCAATGAAGAAAAAATGGTCTCAGAAAGGTCACCTGTGTCCCCGTCGAGTGAGTGCCCAGGGGCCTTCTTTCCCAAGGCTGCAGTTCTGTCGTCATGAGAAAGAGCCACGAGTCTAGGATCTCGCGGATCCGGCTCTCAGACAGCGCCTGGCACTGCCGAGGCTCCAGTGCATCCTCGCTTCTCGAGACTCAGAACCAGCTCTATGACTGGCTGAGGGACTGGGGTGAGAGGAGGGTTCCGTGCGGGGTCAGCTCCACCACGAGAGCAAAAACCACCTCGAGGCTATGCTCCACCAGCTTTCACACCAGGCCTGTGCTTTCAGAGTCAGAATCAGCCAGCAACGGTCTATTTGTATCATTTTGTGTTCCAACTCATTGAGTCCATCAAGTAGGGCAGCTGAGAGAGGAGCAAAAGATGCAGCCCAAAGGGAAAGAGTTGTTTACAGAGGACTTAACATCGAAGTAACTCACAGTGGAAAATAACAATGGTTAAGAACACAATACACTTTTGTACTACTGTCTCTACTATCTCAGAATTCTCTCAGACCTGGTCTGTGTCCTCCTTCCTTACTCCTCCCTCTGTGGCCTCCTGCTGACCATCTGCCTTCCTATCTTTCTTGCACTCCTGTCCTCCTAACTCATTTTCCTCCTCCCTCCATGCTAATGTTATAAGTGTTAGATTATCGCCATAAAACAAAACTGATAAAACTAGGGCTTAACACCTATTCAGTTATCTGAGGTCTCAGGCACCCATTTTCCTCTCTCTCTCTCTCCTGCCTTTCTCCCTTCATCCTTTTTCCTATTTCCATAGATACCACAGGTAACAGGACATTAGGCACTCAGTGTTGAAAACTGCTTTGGATGGGCTGCCTCCCAGCTGTGAGCCCAGGGCAGGGCTGTCAGGGGCGTGGCCGGGAGGCCCTTCCACTGTGAAGGGAAAGCACCAAGTATCCCAAAGAGCAGTTCCCGAAGTCCAGGCTGGGCTTTCCTATCCTCTGGGCTCTCTGGTTACCCAGAGACTCCACCCGTTAAGTATAAAGGTTTATAAAGCAACATTCTGCACTTCTGTCCTTGGACAATATCTAATTTCTTGCTTTTCTTAAAAAAGAAGAGTCATCTAACAGAGGCTTCCTCTGTTTCACAGCAGCCTGAGCATGAGAAACAGTGAGGAGATGGACTTAGGAGACATCGATTCCCTCAGAGTGGCTGAGAGACGGCTGGGAATCGTGAAGGAAGGTTCTCAGACTGCTTCCACGTCCCAGGACAGAGCACTGAGTTCTCTTAAGGATTCACTCAGTTTATTTAGCCTCATGGCGAGTAGAGGAGAGCAGAGGGAGAGAGAGAGGAACACGGGATAGGGAGGCTGTCCTGTCCTGTGCATCGGCTCATCCCTCCGGCTCCCGGGCCCCCCGCTTACCGGGCACACCCAGCAGGACCACGAAGAGGAGCGCAAGGAGCAGGTGATGGAACCGCATGCTGGCGTCCGGGGAGCCTCCCAGCAGGACACTGGAGAGCAGCTGGGCTTTGCTCTTTATAACGGCTCCAGGTTACATGGAGAAACACCATTGGCTTTGGATTTGGTGATCACAGAGTAATTAACTGAGCCTCCTCCCTGTGTCTCATAGGAATGGCCTTTAGAACACTAAGCTGACACAGGCACCATTTTGCTAATCAGGGTGTGGAAGACCCTAGGAAGAAACCTTTCCTGCTGCCCTTGGCACTCACTTCAGCTGCCAGGCAGGGGTGTGGTGAGGACGGGACCTGTGTTCACAGGGGACGGACTTCCTGCTGCTCATTTGCTGCCCCCGGTAGTCTGCATCCCCCAGCTTTGTTTTTCCTGAGGGTCTGGGTTTGTTTCAGGCCAATCTAGGAACTCGTTCATCCCAAGGCAGTTTCAGTCCCTGGGCATGAGACAGGGCTTGCTGAAGCCCAGCATCCCTAGTGATAGGCGCTTTTCTCCTGGCCCAGGGAGACCTCTGGGGCACTGAGGGAAGAGAGACACGGTGGTCCTGACACCCCCACCTAGGTTATGCTGGGATGGCAACATTCATGTGAACGTCTCCTGAAAGCATCTCAAACAGGACAGGTGGTGGGCCGATGCGTGCTCCGTTTCCTTTCATCAGAGAAAGCCTGAGAGGATGATGTTGTCAGTGGACACATGTCCTTGGTCTAATATCACAAAGCAAGGGTGGCCCTGGAGATCCTTTGACTGGGTTACTCAGGGCGACATCCATCTTCAAGTAACTTCACTGTTTCAGAGCCAGGGACCTGTCCCCTTTTCAGAAATGCCAAAGCTCGGGATGAAACTTGCCACTTGGATCTCGTGGTGAACCTCTGAGTGGCACTGCAGGTCCTTCTCGCCCCTGGAGGCCCCGGTCCTGAAGGAGCCCCCAGAGCTTCAGGCCTGTGCGAGGTCTCCCGCGGAGGCTCAGAGCCTCGGAGAGCTTAGAGGGTCCCCAGAGCCAACAGAGGCCACCGGGAGTGGACAAACCCGTGCCTGCCGCCCAGGGCGAGGGTTTCTGAGCGAAAAGGAGTTGTGTCTATCGTGCGTCCTCTGCTTTAGCTCTAAACGATGTCTGAAGGAGATGGACATCTACTTATATGTAATTATATATAATAGTACATGTATCTGTTTATGTAGAGAATTTCAAGCAACACCTACACTCCAGGGTCAACACAAATCGCGTGATCCCCCCACACCCCTTCCGAGGCTGCACTTGTCCACAGTAAACCCAGACTACAAATCAGAGATAAATGGGTCCTTCTTCTAACACTGAATCCAGGGCCCTCACTGTGGGAGGGGAAAGTGGGGATATAATCCATGGGTATTTATGTGAGAAAAGAAACATAACGTTGACTAAAACGTTGACAGTTTTTATCCTTTTTTTCTCCACTAAACAGACACAGGTTTGGATCATCTGAGCTGCTCATTTTATGCTCAATGCATGGTTTTCAGCTACTGTGTGTGTATTCATTTTCTGCTGCTGCTGTAACAAATTGCAACAAGTGAGGTGCCTGAAAGCAACACATATTTACTATGACCTTGTAGCTCTGAGGACCAGTAGTCCCAGATGGCGCTCACTGGGTTCCAATCAAGGTGTCACCAGGACTACATTCCTTCTCAAGGCTCCAAGGGAGAATCCTTTCCTTCCTTTTCAAGCCTTAGAAGCTGCCCATACTCCTGGCCTTGTGGCCCCTCATCCAGCAGCAAAGTCAAGGATGCTGCCTTAGTGAGTCTCTCTCTGACACTGACCTGCCTCCCTCCTCTTTGTAATGAAATGACACTGAGTACATCCAGATAACCCAGCACAATCTCCCCACTTTAAGGCCAACTGACCAGGTCCCTTCATTCCATCTGGTACGTTAATTCTCGTTTGTCACATGTCTGTGCATTCGGACTGATAAAAACACCACAGGCTAGTTGGTTTAAAAGCAGCAGACATTTCCTTGTTGCAGTTTTGGAGGCTGGGAAGTCCACCATCAAGACTGAGCAGGAGACTGGTGGACGGTTGTCTTATCCCTGTGGCCTCATGTGGCAGAAGGGGTGAGAGATCTCTCGGGGGTCTCTTTCATAGGGGCACTCATTCCACCCATGAGGGCTCCACCCTCATGACCTAATCTCCTCCCAAAGGCACCATCACCTAACACCATCACACTGGTGACCTCAACATGCACTGAGTGTAAAGTCAGTGTGAAGAGCCAGAGAGCTGCTTACACCTACAGGATCCACCAGCCGGACTCTTGATTTCACCACCAAACCCTCGGATGGAATTGAGACCTGGGTGAGGCCGCCATCCTCATACGTCCCTTGCCGTGTGGTCTCTTTAATTTGGTGTTCAGTCCCCTCTCTCTGTGTTCCGTGCTACCCTGCCTTCATTGAATTGTGCTTTCCATAGGGACTTGTTTTTCCACAGCATATACTTGTGTTATATCATGTCCACATGGAGAGACACACTTTGTCCAAATCAGCTTCATCACTCAATTGATAATAGTTTATGACGCAATGTCTCCCCTCAATGACCAGCCCATATGTGAGTAGGACATAGTCCACGCTCATAGACATCTTACAGCCCAACAGAGAACGAGAAGTTCATGCACGTGTACACAAGGCACTAGTAAGAAGCATAACCCAAAAGGAAGTGGGGGTCTGGGGGGAGCAGAGGCGGGAGGAGTTCCTCCTGGGTGGGTCGGTGGTGGTTCCCCGAGGGAGGTGGTGTTCCGGTGGGACCGGCCGAATGGGGTGAGTGTTTGAGCGGTGACAAGGGGTAGGTCAGGGCACCGTGGGGTAGGACGCAGGAAGGACAAGGCACACGTCATGGGACAGCACAGAGAGGAGGTGGGGAAGGGCAGGTGGCCCCAAGGAACAGGGGGCCACACACCTGGAAGCACAGAGCATCCCACCCTTGTGCCCCTGATGGTTGGTACGGGGAGCTTGGGGGAGCATCCTCAAGGGTTTCGGAGGCCGCCTGTGAGCAGACACCACACAACCGCCACAATGACCAGAGGGCACGATTCTTTGCCTTTGAACAGAGATGTTTAATCTGGTTTAAATTTTATATGATGTTTCAAAGGGCACAGATTCTGAGACCCCTTCTGTCACAGTCGTTTCTTCATCCTCTTATTACCTCCACTTGCAGCATTTCATGGCACGCCCAAAACAGATGCCGACCTGTATCGAATGTCTTGGGCACCTGAACGGCACACAGGCGCCTCCATGCCTATGGCAGCTACGACGACTTCTTATATATTGAGTGAAACCTGAAAAGAAAGTGAAGAAGGCAAAAGAGTGTTAGCAATAAAAGCATGGCCTCAGAAAGGCCACTGTGTCCCCTTTGAGTGAGTGCCCAGGGGCCTTCTTTCCCAAGGCTGCGGTTCTGTTGTCCTGACAATAAGAAGTGAGTCTAGGATGATGGGCCTCCGGCTCTCAGACAGCGCCTGGTACTGCTGAGGCTTCAGTGCGTCCTCGCTTCTCCAGACCCAGAACCAGCTCTGATGTGTGGCTGAGGGACTGGGGTGAGAGGAGGGTTCCGTGCAGGGTCAGCTCCACCACGAGAGCAAAGACCACCTCGAGGCTATGCTCCACCAGCTTTCACACCAGACCCGTGCTTTCAGAGTCAGAATCAGCCAGCAACGGTCTATTTTTATCGTTTTCTGTTCCAACTCATTGAGTCCATCAAGTAGGGGAGCTGAGAGAGGAGCAAAAGATGCAGCCCAAAGGGAAAGAGTTGTTTACAGAGGACTTAACATCGAAGTAACTCACAGTGGAAAATAACAATGGTTAAGAACACAATAAACTTTTGTACTACTGTCTCTACTATCTCAGAATTCTCTCAGATCTGGTCTGTGTCCTCCTTCCTTACTCCTCCCTCTGTGGCCTCCTGCTGACCATCTGCCTTCCTATCCTTCTTGCACTCCTGTCCTCCTAACTCAATTTCCTCCCTCCCTCCCTGCTATGATCTAGGAGTTAGATTACTGCCATAAAACAAAGCTGATAAAACAAGGGCTTTTCAAGTGAATATGTAACATCTAATCAGTTATCTGAGGTCTCAGCCTCCCCATTTTCTCTCCCCCTCCCTCTCTCCTTCCTTTCTTCCTTTGTCCTTTTATCCTATTTCCATAGATACCACAGGTAACAGGACATTAGGCACTCAGTGTTGAAAACTGCTTTGGATGGGCTGCCTCCCAGCTGTGAGCCCAGGGCAGGGCTGTCAGGGGCGTGGCCAGGAGGCCCTTCCACTGGGAAGGGAAAGCACCAAGTATCCCAAAGAACAGTTCCCGAAGTCCAGGCTGGGCTTTCCTATCCTCTGGGCTCTCTGGTTACCCAAAGACTCAACCCTAAAACATAAAGATTTAAAAAGTGACATTCCGCACTTCTGTCCTTACACAAAATCAATTTCCTTGCACTTCTTAAAAAAGAACAGTGGCCTAACAGCAGCTTCCTCTGTTTCACAACAGCCTCGCAGGAGAAACACCAAGGAGATGGACTTAGGAGCCGTTGACTCCCTCAGAGGGACTGAGAGATGGCTGGGAATCGTGCAGGAAGGTTCTCAGACACCTTCCATGCCCCAGGACAGAGCGCTGGGTTCCCTTAAGCAATTCATACAGTTTATTTAGCCTGTTGGTGAGTAGATGAGAGCAGAGGGACAGAGAGAGGGGAGACGGGAGAGGGAGGCTGTCCTGTCCTGTGCATCGGCTCATCCCTCCAGCTCCCGGGCCCCCCGCTTACCGGGCACACCCAGCAGGACCACGAAGAGGAGCGCAAGGAGCAGGTGATGGAGCCGCATGCTGGCGTCCGGGGAGCCTCCCAGCAGGACACTGGAGAGCAGCTGGGCTTTGCTCTTTATATAGGTTCCAAGTTATCTGGAGAATTCTGTATTGGCTTCAGATTTGGTCATCACAGAGTAATTAACTGAGCCTCTTCCCTCTGGTTCGTGGGATGGTGTTTAGAAGACAAAGCAAGGTCAGTCACCCTTATGCTAATCAGTGTGTGGAAAATAGTAGAAAAACCTTTTATGCTGCCATTGGATAAGTGCTGTAATACAACCCTGGATAAAGAAATAAAACTTAATCGTGGTCTACTTTCTTCATTTAAAATGCTGTATTTTAAAGATCTAAGGTTTGCAGCACAGCAGAGATTTTTTTAAAAGGAAGCTGATGATGCTGTCTTATGTGCAAGACCAGGCATGGCTTTAGACAACAGGAAGTTTCTTAAGGGATGTGAAAAAGAGGGTTGGTCAGGGTGCCGTAGGGAGTTTCAAAGGAGTTCTCTGGTGTTGTCACCAGTGGGACACGGCCCTTGTCAGGAATTCCAATGATTGCAGCTGCTTTGTTTCCCTTGGCAAGGTCTAAGGATGACTCCTTTGCAGCTATGTTTACCCTGAAGATAAATCTAGGGGCAACTTTGTGCATCAAGGTAGGGTCCTGTTGCTTTAGCAAGGAGGTCACACACCAGCGATACCATGGGGTGTCTCACCAGAAACCAGAGATTCGGTTATTATAGGATTTGGGAAAGTGTTGATTTTAGGTAAAATCTAAATGACATTAGTTTTTACAGGCTCAAAGCTAAGCAAGGCTATGTGGAAAGTTGTTGCCATCATGTCTGGGCTGAGAGGTAACTCATGGTCCCATTCTTTAAAGGGAAGAGAAATGCTGTGTCCCCAACCTTTTTACCTGTGAGTATGAAATTGATGTCGTGTCTCTCCGGCAAAGCAGCTCAGGTCTCCAAGCAAGAAGGGGTGTCCCACTCCTACAGCAAAAGTCCTTCACATCCACGACTTCACAAACACAAGTGTTCTCAGCACAGAGCCCTTGATGTTAATTAACAGAAGCAGTTTTCACTGGTTCGCATCTCTTGTAGGCAGGGCCAGCTTCATGGCTCGTGACAGTCACACAGGGCCCTGTCCTCAGAAGGGGACCAGTGCTGGGTTTAATGCTCTGCTGCTGACATTCTGAATAGTTTTTTCTTTGAACTTATCCCATATTTACATTTGCTCAGCAGCCAGCCCTGCTTATGGCCACTTTTATTCAAGTTATCCTATTTAATTCTCCTAAACGAATCCTCCAGATAGGTATTACCCAATTTTATACAAGATCGTCTTGAGGCCTAGAAAGACATGTCCAAGGCCACAGGCTACTAAGCCAATTAAAAGCCAATTAAAATTGGCTGCAAAGCCAGTGAAAAGATGTGTCCAAGGCTACAAGCTACTAAGTGACAGAGATGTAACTTGGAACAAGATCAACCTCTCTTCAAATTTTCCTAACTACCCCGTACAGTCATCACAGTGTGCTGAGAACTTTGCCAGGACGTTCTCCTACAAGCTCTGTCACATGCCAGCCTTCTGTGGTGCTACTGTCATCTTCTGCAGCCTCGGGGATCACTGGAGCCTTAGAAGAGCACGGTCTTTTCAGTCTGTTCCTCGTGTCCTTCTCTGTGCAGAAGCTTTTCAGTCTGATACATCCCACTGTTTATCTTTGCTTTTGTTGCTTGTGCTTTTGGTGTCCCGGATCATCCTTGTCAAGACCCATGTCTAAGAGCTTTCTTCTTATGTTTTCTTTTAGGAGTCTTGTGGTTTAAGGCTTTATGTTTAAATCTTTAATCCATTTTCGGTTGATTTTGGGGTATGATGTAAGAGAAGGGTCCAATTTCATTTTTTTGTATGTGGTGGTCCAGTTTTCCCAACACCATTTATTGATGAGACTATCCTTTCCCCAATCATATATTCTTGTCAAAGATCATTTGAACATGTATGCGTTGTATTTAATAAACCCATATAAGAGTTTGTTTTTATTTTTATGCGTATTATTTATTTATTGATTTTTGGCTGCATTGGGTCTTCGTTGCTGCACACGGGCTTTCTCTAGTTGTGACGGGCAGGGGCTCCTCTTTTTTGCAGTCCTCTGGCTTCTCATTGCCATGGCTTCTCTTGTTTTGAAGCATGGGCTGTAAGGATGCAGGCTTCAGTAGTTGTGGCACATGGGCTCAGTAGTTGTGGCTCACAGGCTCTAGAGCACAGGCTCAGTAGTTGTGGTGCACGGGCTCGGTTGCTTCATGGCATGTGGGATCTTCCCTGACCAGGGCTCAAACCCGTGCCCCTGCATTGGCAGGCGGATTCTTAATCATTGCACCACCAGAGAAGTCCCAAGGGTTTATTTTTGGGCTTTCGATTCTGTTCCATTGATCTCTGTGTCTTTTTTTATGCCAATACCTTAGTGTTTTCATTACTGTAGCTTTGTACTTTAATTTGAAAGGAGGAAGTGTGATGCCTCCAGCTTTGTTTTCTTGCTTGAGTTTGCTGCAGCTATTCAGGGTCTTTCCAGGTTCCATACACGTTTTAGGATTTTTTTCTATGTCTGGGAAAAATGCCTTTTGACTTTTATAGACTATTATTTTAAGTTTAATTCATATTTTTTCATAGGAAAAGGAATAATAACTTTGTTGGAGCCAAATTCCTCATTAACAATCATTTGATAAAGTGAGAAATAAAACTGGATATTATTTTGATCATAAAAGTACTCCTTACTTCTTCAGAACACACTTTTCAATAAGCTTGGAAATCTGCATTTACTAACACTACTTCATAGTTCTCAATCTATTCTTTTAAAATTTGTAAATTAAAAATTGTATACATTTGAGGCATACAAAATGATAATTGAATATACACATACATACTAAGATAATTACTGCCATCAAGATGCAATGAATACATCTTCTCATGTAGTGAACGTGTTTTTTGTTTTTTGTTTCTTTCTGTGTCTGACTTATTTCACTCAGCATAATGTCCTCCAGGTTTATCCATGTTATCACAAATGGCAGGGTTTTCTTTTTTTACGACTGAATAATATTCCATTATATATATAGATCACATTTTCCTTATCCTTTCATCTATTAATGAGCATTTATGTTGTTCCCATATCTTGACTACTCTTAATCATGCTGCAATGAAGACAAGGGAACAGATATCTCTTTGAGATTCTGATTTTATTTCCTTTGGGTATACACTTAGAAGTGGGATTTTGCTGGATCATATGGTGGTCCAATTTTTAGTTTTTTTAGGAAACCTCCATACTGTTTTTCACAATGGCTTGATCAATTTACATTCCCATCAACAGTGTACAAGGGTTCCCTTTTCTCCACATCCTTGCCAATATCTTATCTTTTATTTTATTTTTTGCTAGTAGCCAACCTTACAGATGTGAGGTGGTACTGTGGTTTTGACTTGCATTTCCCTGATAATTTGTGACATTGAGCATCTTTTCCTAAACCTGTTGGCTGTACACAGCAAAAAAAAAAAACAACCAAGAAAATGAAACAATCAACAAAATGAAAAGGCAACCTATAGAATAGGAGAAAATACTTGCAAATCATACATCTGACAAGGGGTTAATATTGCAAAATAGTAAGATACTCATACAACTCAATAGCAAAACAACAACCTGATTTAAAAATGGGCAAAGCAAATGAATAGACATTTTTCTAAAAAAGGCCTGCAGATGGCCATTGGAATTTGGATAGAGATTGCATTGCATCTGTAGTTGCTTCTGGTAGTACAACTTAAATTAAAAAAAAAAAAAAGAATTTGACCTTGCAGGAGGTAGTAAAAGAGGGTGTGGATTACTGCCACCTGTGGCAACTCCTTGTTTACATAATGCTGAGATGCAGAACTGTTCTCATTTTTATCCTTGCCTGGTGTGTGGGCATATACCTGAGGCATCTTGTAATTTCCTCTCCCCACCCACCCCCACAGTGAACCTAGTGAGAGCTCTAATAATTGTGTTGATTCTCTCAAAGAATCAGCTTTTTAAACATTTTTTTCTACTGTTGTTCATCTTCTATATCTGATATTTTCCTTTTTCTTTTCATGACAAGCAGAGAAGTGCTGAAATATCCAATTGTAATTGTTAATTCATCTATTTCTCCTCTTATTTCTGTAAGTTTTTCTTTAAGAATTTTAAAATTCTGTTGCTAGGTACATTCTGATTCAGTATTAATATGTGTTCTTGATGAATGAAGCACTTTATCATTAGGAAAAATACCACTCTTTATCTCTGGTCATACTCCTTGTCCTAAAAGCTATAGTCAATTAACCAATATAGCCAACTCTGTGTTCTTTAGATGAATGTTTCTGTAGTATATCTGTTTCCATCCTTTAATTTCTAATCTATCTTTGCCTTTATATTTGATATCTCAAGTGTGTTTTTAATAGATAGCATATTCCTGGGTATTATATATTTACTGATGTTGTTACAGGAAGGGGGCCCCCTTCCAGGGTCCAAGAGTGGGTTTTGGTCAAACACAGAATAAATTGTCTGAGGAGACACACGTGCTGACAAAGTAAGAGGCTTTATTGGGAAGGGGTGCCCGGGAAGAATGCAGAGGGTGAGGGAACTTCTCTGCCACATGGCTCGCAGTCTCATGCTTTATGGTGATGGGGTTAGTTTCCAGGTTGTCTCTAGCCAATTATTCTGACTCAGGGTCCTGGTGGTGCGTGCATTGCTCAGCCAAGATGGATTACAGCAAGAAGGATTCTGGGAGGTTGGTAGGACATACGGACTGGCCTCTCCTCTCTCCTTTTGGCCTTCCCCAAATTCTTCCAGTTGGTAGTATCTTATTAGTTCCTCCTTCCTTACCAGGACCTCCTGTTGTAAGATAACTCATGCAAGTGGTTACTATCTTGCCTGGCCAGGGAAGGTGGTTTCAGTTGTTAGGGTGGTTCCCCTAACAACTCCCTGCTGAGAGACTTCATACTCAAGATACTTCATGGGAATTTGGGCAGAGGTCTCTTTCTTCCTTAAGTACTTCCTGTAGAGAGTGGGTGTATTCCTGCCTCATAGAGTAGAAGTCTCTCTCCACCTCCTCTAAATCAGAGCATTCTGTGCCCAAGGCTGGCATTTCCCTCATAGTAACAACAGTTTAGCCTTAAACTGTTGGACCCTGTCAGAGATGAACCTGGTAAGCAGTTGAAACAGACAAGGGCCACACAGGAGGCCTAACAGAATGGTCATCCCTGGGCCCAGAAAAGGAAGGCAAAATTTTGGTGCGGGCTACAAGGTGTGGCTTCTTCTGGTTGTTTGGTGGTAAGGTAACAGGGTGGTGCTCTAGGAATGTTGGGCTCAGCCTGAACAGTGCTATCCTCACCTAGGTGGGGGCCCCAGTTCTGCAGCAGAACTCAAAGATATTGTTATGCATAGTCCTTGAGGAGGAACCAGGACCCTGCCCCAAGGCTGCACCACCATTTAAGTGCTCCTCCCCTGTTTCTACATCCCCTCCCTTTCCTGATTAGCAACTGTTTGAATCTGCTGTTTGGAACTCAGGGAAGGTCAAGGAGGCTGAATGCAGCCTATAATCTACAAACAAGAAACAGGGAACACAGAGAAGATCTGTACTCTGGAGCCCCACAGAGTCCTGCTCAGTTTCAATTCAGGGAGCTGCACAATGATGGCTCTGGCCACTCCCTGCTTAAATGGGGTGTAGTCCTGCCCCATTCCTGGAGAATAGACACTGACTTGGAAATATTTCTGAGTGCCAAGTCCTGGATCTGAGTCTTGTATGATGAAAATCTCAATCCCTTTGTTGGCCATTTTGATGTAACAGACACAACTAGAAGTAGTTGGAGGAGTGACAACTGGAATTTTAATAGACAAAATGAATCTCATTCCCTGAAAACATCAGAAGTGTAAGCCTGAAACCCAGTCTGGACCTCACACCCTGGGGAGACGTATAGCTAGGTAGCCAGTTGTTTACTTGTATTTAAGCAGGTTTTAACTTCGGATGTGGTGTTAACATATATATAACAGGAGCTATTGGCCGCTACACATCATCTCCTTTTTTTTTTTTTTTTTTTTTCACTAATATCTGATCTAAAGCAAATTCATTGCCTAAAAATTTAATAGTTCTAGAGGATACCTTGAAACCATAAGGTTACAGCTACCAGCTGCCAGGGACATTGTTTTGAGAATGGCTGCTCACATCCCAAGTCTGACACAGCTCAGAAAATTCAAGTTCTTAGCAATACAAGGACTTGTCTGAAATCATGTCCATAATGCCTGAATCACATTGGATGTCTGAACCACAGCTACTCCACTTTGACTTTCAATTGCATTGCTCTCCTCAATGGCCAAAGCAGATGTCACCGTTAAAGATTTTAGTGCTTTTCTAGATATGAGAAGATGCAAGAATTTGGGCTTATAAAATCTTCTTCTGAAAGTATCTAACTATCTGAAGGCCTGTTCTGCTAGTTTTCCCAGGGCACAGAGTGCCTCATTCCTGATCTCCACCCTGAACTCCTTTCAGGAGGTCAGCAGTTGCAGTGGCTCATGATTTAATTCTTGTAGAGGCAGATGGCAAGTACCAATGGCAAGTGCCAATTGTAGCTGATAGGACCTCTCGTGGTCATAAATTCTACCATGCTTTGGGAGGTATGTTATGACCATTTCACCCCACAGTGCTAGGAATGCTCATTCTCAGGTCTGGTGAGGATTTTGGTGATAGGCTACTCAGTGTGCTATTACTGGGCTAGGCCTTACTTGTAGCCAAAATCTCTGGGCCACCTATCTTACTAGTCTATTTTGGTCCAGGGAAATATCCCCTCTGTGGCTTCCTCCCATATCTAGAGTTATACTATGACAATCATTGATATGAGATTTTGCTTGTTGCTCTGACTGAGCTTGAGTAATAGAGGAAAATTTATATTTATGGCCAGAGTTGGAGCAGGTATTATTAATTGGCTAGATGAGGGGATCCCAGCTAATAATATCAACAGTGGCTTGAACAGGACTATAATTTTTTCTTTAAAATAAATTTCCTAAGGGCTAACCAAGTAAAGCCTTGGAGTAGAGAAATCTACCAAGGTAACCCAGAAGTACTAGACACAGGCAATTGGCCACAAACCGAACAGTTGGACTGATTTTTTTTTTTTTATTATTCCCCCCCAACCCTCCCTGCTTTCCCCACTTGGTGTCCATGTGTTTGTTCTCTACACTGTGTCTCTATTTCTGCCTTGCATTTACTCTTTCATAGTTGTTAGCATTTGCCTTATGTATTGAGGTGCTCCTATATTGGGAGCATATATATTTATAATTGTTATCTCCTCTTCTTGGAGGGATCCCTTGATCTTTATGTAATGTCCTTTCTTGTCTCTTGTAACACTTTTTATTTTAAAGTCTATTTTATCTGATATGAGTATTGCTACTCCAGCTTTCTTTTGATTTCCATTTACATGGAATATCATTTTCCATCCCCTCAATTTCTGTCTGTATGTGTGCCTAGGTCTGAAGTGGGTCTCTTGTAGACAGCATACATATGGGTCTTGTTTTTGTATCCATTCAGCCAGTCTGTGTCTTTTGGTTGGTGCATTTAGTCCATTTACCTTCAAGGTAATTATTGATATGTATGTTCCTATGACCATTTTCTTAATTGTTTTGTTTTTGTTTTTGTAGATCCTTTTCTTCTCTTATGTTTCCTGCTTAGAGAAGTTCCTTTAGCATTTGTTGTAAGGCTGGTTTGGTGGTGCTAAATTCTCTTAGCTGTTGCTTATCTGTAAAGCTTTGGATTTCCCCGTCAAGTCTGAATGAGATCCTTGCTGGGTAGAGTATTCTTGGTTGTAGGTTCTTCCCTGCCATCACTTGAAATATATCGTGCCACTCCCTTCTGGCTTGCAGAGTTTCTGCTGAGAAATCAGCTGTTAACCTGATGGGTGTTCCCCTGTATGTTATTTGTCATTTTTCCCTTGTTGCTTTTAATAACTTTTCTCTGTCTTTAATTTTTGTCAATTTGATGACTATATGTCTTGGCGTGTTTCTCCTTGGGTTTATCCTGCCTGGGACTCTCTGCACTTCCTGGACTTGGGTAGCTATTTCCTTTCCCATGTTAGGGAAGTTTTCAACTATAATCTTTTCCAATATTTTCTCGGGTCCTTTCTCTCTCTCTTCTCCTTCTGGGACCCCTACAATGCAAATGTTGGTGCGTTTAACATTGTCCCAGAGGTCTCTTAGGTTGTCTTCAGTTCTTTTCATTCTTTTTTCCTTATTCTTTTCCGCATCAATGATTATCACCATTCTGTCTTCCAGGTCACTCATTCGCCCTTCTGCCTCAGTTAATCTGCTATTGGTTCCTTCTAGGGTATTTTTCATTTCCGTTATTGTGTTGCATATCTCTGTTTGTTTGCTCTTTAATTCTTCTAGGTCTTTGGTACACTTTTTGATCTTTGCATTCAGTCTTTTTTCAAAGTCCTGGATCATCTTCACCATCATTATTCTGAATTCTTTTCCTGTAAGTGTGCCTATCTCCTCTTCATTGAGTTGTTTTTCTGGTGTTTTATCCTGTCCCTTCATCTGGTACAAAGTCCTCTGCTTTTTCATTTTCTCTATCTTTTTGTGGCTGTGTTTTTCATTTCCACAAGACGAAACACTGCTGATACTGCTTGATACTGCTGTCTTCCCTCTGGACTGATTCTTAAAACTAGCATAGGATCGTGCCCATGATAGGAAAACATTTGATTCACATGCAAGTGTCCAAGAAGTCATAAAAACATTATAAATGATCATACCAGTCAGGTCCAGGATCTTGGGCAAGCTGTCTACTTCTGATGTCATCTTCTTCTCATCCTGGTGTGAGTGTAGTTTCTCCTCTGTTTGAGTGTTGTTTTAAGGGGATTTTGAGGTCAGCCATCCTCTCTATAGGCCAGTCCAGTGCAGGGGCCCTTTGTGGGTGGAAATTAATCCAAGAGTCAATTCCCTTCAGGTTCACTGTGCATAAGCTAGTTAAGAGTACCTGAGAAGTGTCCTTCCATCTAGGTTGGAGATAGTCCTTTAAATTATGTCTTTTTCAGCATGCATAATCACCTGGCTGCAGGTCGTGGGGCACTTGATCTTCATCCAAAGATAGATTACTGAGATAAGCTTTCAGAAACAAACTTAGAGTGTCCTTTTAATAATTCAATTAAACTTTTCATTAATATAACAGCAAGGAACTATCTGGGAGGTGAGTCTTAGTAAATTCAGACCTCCATTAACAAAACTGGAATTTAATATTCACTGAAACATAATCTTTTCCTCTCTAAGATTACACTCATTTTTACCAAATATAACCAAATTAAGACTAGTTTGTTTGCAAAATAGGTCTGGTCTCAATAAACTTGGCCTGATGATTTATATAACCATATAGATTTTGATTTGCTTTTTTTTTGTTTTGCTGAAACTTCTATAAGGAGTCTCAGTGTGCACTTCTAAAAGACCTCTCCAGGCAAGGAAAGTCTAGCCAAGGGCTTATCACAGATTTTGCCTAACAGATCTAGGTGAATTCGTCCCTTTTCAGGGTCACCAAAACATCTTGAGATTTCTGTACCTGTTAGTGAGGTAGCCTTCCTAATTTATCTGACAAAGCTGCTGGGAACCTAAGAGTTTCCAATTTCTGGAGGAAGCAGAAAGAGAGAAAAGATAAATGTTTCAATTCTGCTTACAGATGTATAATTTACCAAATTACTATGTCAGTTTGAAGGGAGGTTTTTCCTTACACCTGGAAAACACAGATTTAAACCAGTAATTTTTCAGATAGAAACCATAAAAATTATAACCATATTCACCAGTTCACTCAGTCCTATGTAACTGATCCTTTCTGTTTAACAGCTTTATGAAGCCATCAGGTTTCCCATTAGAATTTTTCAATTTCTTACCCCATTCAACTTTATGGCCTGAAAGTCAGAAACTCGTATTTATCCAAAAGTCCTTTCTATAAATCTTCTTGAAGAGGAAGCATTTTTGCAAAGACATTAGAATAAAACCATAACTGTATATAATGACAAAAGAATTAAGAAGGCACGTTTAAAATCCAATTACAATGCAATTAACAAAGAAACTTGGTTACTATTGTGACATACAACACTTTAAGATAATAACTAGAATTATGACTGATAGCATTTTATCAGGATAAATCAGATTTTTAGGAATACCATATAATTTCTAGAATATCTATATTAGTAACATTCACCATACAATATAACCTAAAAAGATTTATTACTCATTTGACAACACTTCCCATCTAATTTAACATGCCAAATAAACCTAATTAGTTTAATATCTCTCTTTGGGATGTTTCAGGGGTCCTTTGAGGCATCCCAAAATTAACTAGAGGTCAAAGAAACTTCATTACAGTTTGATTTGGGAAGTTTTGTCAAAAATTATCAAAAAGGGTTTAGAACACTCAGTCAGATAAGATCAGAGGGACCCCTTTCAGGGCCCGAGAGTGGGTTCTTGTCTAACACTCGGATTTGAATTGTCCGAGGAGACACACGTGCTGACAAAGCAAGAAACTGCATTGGAAAGGGACACCCGGAGGGGAAGCAGAGGGTGAGGGAACCCAGCAGGACTGCTGTGCCACGTGGCTCACAGTCTCAGGTCTTATGGTGATGGGGTTCATTTCCAGGTTGTCTCTGGCCAACCGTGCTGACTCGGTCCTTCCTGGTGGTGCATGCATTGCTCAGCCAAGACGAATTCCAGAGAGAAGGATTCTGGGAGGTTGGTAGGACATATGGACTGGTGTCTCCTCTCTCCTTTTGACCTTCCCTTAATTCTTCCAGTTGGTCGTAGCTTGTTAGTTCCTCCTTCCTTACCAGGACCTCCTATTGTAAGATAACTCATGCCAGTGCTTACTATCTTGCCCGGCCAGGGAGTGCAGTTTTGGTCAGCGGTTCCCTAACAAAATAACCATCTCTCTCCTTAAGAAAGTGTCTAGGATCTTAGCATCACACTTCATTCCATCATGCAGAGCCTAATTTCCAAGTGGTATCATTTTCCTTCTGCCTGAATATTTTTTTAATATAGAACAGGTTTGCTGCTCAGGAATCTTTTTCGCATGTTGTTGTTATTTTTTTACCTTATTTGAAAAAAAATAAGCTTCATTTTTTTAGAGCAGTTTTAGAATTGAATGAAAGGTACAGAGGTTTCCCATATACTCTCAGGAGCTCCACCCCCATCCTGATGCCCCTTGCTGGTATTCTGTCCCGGAAATGAGGATGCCCTGTGCTGTTTGACCTGTGACACCAGTCTCTTCGACTCAGATAATTGCTGGTCTGTTTGGGTTCTTCCTCCCTATGCTTTAGCCTAGAGATCTGTCTCCTGTAGAGGCTGGAGACTTCATACATTTCACCTCACCTGTTCTCATCTCTCCTCAATCATGTTCCTGCACGGCTTGCATCCAGTGTCTGAAACAGTGATTTCACACCTTCTGTCTGGTTCCTTAGTTGTATACTGTAGGAGGGCAGTTCCCGTAGCAGTTCATTTTTTTACGATGAATCATGGGGTCCAAGCTCTTGTCTTTAGTGTCCGCTCCCCTCTTCCTAAGAGCCTTGACTGGGGGCTAGAGTTGGGGATGATAGGCCTCCCACCCCATTGGCTGGAATCATTCTGTACTGACCTCGAGAGACCACTAAACAGTTAGTTGATGCAATGGCTCCAAGGCCTTGGAATGTACTTCAACTCCATAAACCCTTGTTGAGCAGCTATTGTGTCAAGACACTAGGGCCAGAAGTGACTAAGACAAGATCCTTGCCCTTCAAAAACCTGGAACCAAACATGGAAATTGGAAATAGGCAAATGTATGCAATGCAAAAACCAAGCCAGACTCATAGACGGAGCTCTTAAGTCAGAACCCTGTGGTGAATCAGAGGAAAGATTATATTTGTTTGGGCAATCAGCTGTGTTTTCAAGAAGGAGGTAGAATTTGAGATGGCCCTTGAGAGATGGGTTAAGGTTTGGAGACAAAGCTGAGGAGAGATTGTATGCCAGGCATCAGGTCAGCCAGAGCAGAGGCAAGGGTGAGAGGAAAGGCCGTGGAATGGCTGAGGAAGAGCCGGGCTCCCCATTTCTTTAAGGTGTAAAGTGTTCAGAGGACCTGGGAAAACCCCTGAGGGATGCGTTGACGTTTCAGAGACAGATTTGATGGGGAGATGCTATAGCATAGAGAGGACCTGGAAGGCTCAAAATGGGTGACAAGAAAGCAGAGAAAATATTTCAGGAATAGCAGGAGTCCAGTGTCACTGGGGTGGAAAATGTGCAAAAGAGGAAGAAAATATGATCAGCCTTGCAACATCGGTTTGGATCCTCTTGTGGATTGTTCTAGCGATTATACATTACTTGAATTCAAGGTGAGTCACTGACACTTTCTAAGTTGCCTGTTTGGTAGCAACTAGCACAATAACCAGAATTTCAAGAAGATAAAATCAAGCTTCTAACTTTTTTTGGTAAAAAGTCTTTAATTGGATTTGGCGTCTATAGACTTCAAGGAGGCATTTTCACACTTGGCAACCTTCTCATTGTGCTTCTGGATTTTTCATTTCCTCTTTCGGCAACACTTTCGGCCGCTCACGGAACAGTGGCCTATCTGTTCCTCCTTTGGCAGGCAGCCAAGCAGAGCACACCGGCCGCCTCTTATTTTGCAATAATACCTCTTTATGACTCCTCCACTGCCTGCAATGAAGAAACGGAACACACGGGAAGGTTTTAGGAAGGCCATGGTACAAGTTCAAGGCTTTTCAAATTCTTCAAATAACTGATCGCCTGCCTTTCTTTTATTCTTTTATTTCTTTTTCCCTTTTCTGTAGCATCAGGAGTAAAGTAGAAGGTGACATTAAGCAACTAACAATGTGTCTGTAGATTCAGCTCAGCTGTAAACTGCCTGGGTGCCGAGAAAGCGGCGTGACCACGGGCAGCCCCCTCGTGAACCGACACCTGGGAGGCAGGGGCCGTGGAGGTCCCCTGGGCCTCTCAAGAGGCCCAAAGACTCTGCCTCCAACTACTAAGCTAATAAAGAGGAAGTCTGTGCTTCTGCTCTCAGATTAAGTCAATTTTTCCTGTTGGTATTAAAGTTTTATATCACTTTCTTCCTGTCTCATTAACAGGTATAACAGTCTTCCCAGGAAGGGGTGGCTTTTGTGATCTGGTTTTTCTCTGAAGAATTAATCAGAAGAGATCAAGACACCAACTTTGAGGTTCTTGATAGTCTTTGTCAGGAAAAAGAAAAATGGTGATGTCTAGTTCCCAGACAATAAATCTATTTGGTCTAAAATTCCCAGAAGAATGGAGAGGGCTGACTCTGAATTATAAATTCTCAATCCTTTCAGCCCTCTCATTTCCCAGCCCATCTTACCTGGAACAGGAAGCAAGAACAAGAAGAGTAATGCAAAGAGAAGGTAGTAGACCCTCATGGCTGGCCGGCTTCGCAGCTGAGATTGGACAGAAAGATGTGCTCGCTCACTTTATAAAGGCTCTAGGAGCACAGCCATAGAGAGAAGCAGTCAAAAGCTGCCATTCCTGTAATGTTACCATGATGATAACATGACGTATTTCCTGATGCTTCATGCCAATGCACCTTACACAGCAGACCACGCCCATCCCCCAGGAGTTAATTACAAACCTGAAGGGGACGCAGAGCTTGATGTGAGCACAGGGTTGTTCTGATGCCTCTAAGCTCTGGGTGCTTGTGTAGGTCTGGCTCAGATCTGGCTGTCGGCACAGGTGGGAGGACCTGCCTGCTCCTGGATGTAGCCTAGGGCACGTAACTGGGAGCTCACTTGTCCCAGTGTGGTCCTTCTAAGCTTTTGCCTTCTTCCTAAAGTCCTGGAAGAGCCTGAGGGCCACCGGGAACCACATCCGTTGGATCCAAGGATGGGATATTCAGAATCTAGGTGTAAACGTGGGGCTGGGCCACACCCCGAGCCTGCACAGATATGCCTGAAATTGCTATGAAACGGGGTCAGCTTTTAAGCAGTGTGGCAAGGGAGGAAAAGTTGGCTGAGACCCTGTCCGTGTGCCCCTAGGTCTGTGACAGGATGCTACACCTTGGGTGCAACACAGTTTACATTTCATTGTTTGAAAACTACCAAATTCATGAGTCAAGAAGCTGTTTCATCCTCCTTCATCAGAGAAAGAGAATGCTGGGATGACATATTTGAGGAACTCACATCTCCTGCTTGTTGGTGACACTCCCTATACAAATGAGGGGCTTCAGAAGTGACATTCACAACCTCTGGTTACTCCTGGCCCACGAGCATTCAAGGAAGCCCAGGGAGGGGGTGCTTTCCACTGCATACAGATTCAATGTTTAGGGGACCAACTGCCTTTTTAAAAAATTATTAGGCTTGGGCTTCCCAGGTGGCGCAGTGGTTAAGAATCTTCTTCCAATGCCGGAGACGTGGGTTTGAGCCCTGGTCCAGGAAGATCCCATCTGCCGTGGAGCCACTAAGCCCGTGTACCACAACTACTGAGTCCACGTGCCACAGCTTCTGAAGCCTGCACACCTAGAGCCTGAGCTCCGCAGCAAGAGAAGCCACTGCACTGAGAAGCCCATGCACGGCAATGAAGAGTAGCCTCCCCACCCTGCCCCCGCTCGCCACAACTAGAGAAAGCCTGTGCGCAGCAACAAACACCCAACACAGCCAAAAATAAAAATAAATCAATAAATTTATTTAAAAAAATTATTAGGCTTAAATGTTAAAGAATCCAATCAGTGGGTTATATTTGATAATTATTTACTTGGAAGCAGAAATCATCATGGCGTTGGTTGGCTGTTTCTTTGTGTGAAAGTGATTTTAATGGGCCCACCAGGGTCTGGGGTGTCTTAGATCTAGGACTGCGGGTTCAGGATTCTATTGTACCTATGAGACTCTGTAAGCAGACTCCGAACACCTACTACAGATAAAGCCCCATGTGCTTGGGGCGGGTGAGGGGATAGGAGGGGTAAAACGCAAAGAGGGGCCAGTTCTGGCTCTTCCTTTCAGGGACCTCCTATGTAGGTAAAAGCAGCCGGACATGGAGTCAAATAAACCAGAGACAGTGGATTTGAATAAGGACCATAGTAAGTGTTCAAGCACAGGGCTGTGGAAATGCCATACTAATGTTTTTTTGGGTTTTTTTTTGAGCATATACCCAGGATGGAATTGCTGGGTCATATGGTAGTTGCATTTTTAGTTTTTTGAGAAACCTCCATACCGTTTTCCACAGTGGCTGCACCAATTTGATTCCCAAATGCAGACGTGTTTCACTGGGGAAGGAGGCGCGTGTGGGGCGGGCAGGTGCTGACACTCGGCCTCACATGGGATAAAAGGGAGCGTGGGTGCGATGCCATGGAGAATCAGGACCAGCTCTCAGCCCAGGCGCGGGGCTGGAGTCCTCAGGGCTTCGGGTACCGGCGATGGCTTACTTTCCCACTTGGAGACCAGTCTACACAGGGAAGCCTGGGTCTAACCTGTCCCTTCAAAGACAGGGAGGCCTTTCTAAGGCAGCACCACTATTTCATAAGAGGTTCTTTGGGAGTGAAAACCATCTTTTCTGGTCAGCTCATTTGGAAACTGGGGACTGGGGAGTGGGCCATGGCGGTGGTACCCTCCCCACTCACAAAATGAATTTTGAGGAACATTTCTGTATTTTAAGATGTTTATAAAAGGTATGCTTCTCTGTGGTAAAAATTCAAACAGTAGCAGAGCGAGACTGTTCTTCACGTCTCTGCCCTGGGGAACCACTGGTCACTCTGGTTTGCCTTCTTTTCAATGTATTATACAGTTTTTTATGTCACAAATACTTTTGGCCTCTCAAGTAACAGCAGTGACATGTTTACGGCCGAGTGATTAACATGTGCCTGTGAGTCTGACGTTGACAAGAGCTGGGGCCACTCGCCGGCCGAGGGCTTGAGTCACAGGGCTTGGAGATGTGGGTCCTGTCGACTCGCGTACTGACGCGCTGGGTTTTCTCTCGTCTCTGAGTCAGCATTTTTTTCGATGTTGATTAGGTCCAGAGAGGAGAGACTAGAGTTATTCAACTATTTTCTCTCATGTCAGACTTTCCTCTAATCTCCTCTATTCCTTTTTTTTTTAACTCTGTTTTTAAAATATGGAGCAAAGGGACTTCCCTGGTGGTACAGTGGTTAGGGATTTGCCTGCCAATGCAGGGGACATGGGTTCGATCCCTGGTCCGGGAAGATCCCACATGCCGCGGGGCCACTAAGCCTGTGAGCCACAACTACTGAAGCCCGACTACTGTGCCTAGAGCCCGTGCTCTGCAACAAGAGAAGCCACTGCAATGAGAAACCCTCGCACCCCAATGAAGAGTAGCCTCCACTCGCCACAGCTAGAGAAAAGCCTGTGCGCAGCAACGAAGACCCAATGCAGCCAATAAATAAATAAATAAATAAATAAATAAATAAATAAACTTATTAAAAAAATAAAATAAAATATGGAGCAGAGATTTGGTCCAGGGGCAGTGCTATGTGGAGGGCAGAACTCCAGGTTGGAGTGAGATGTTCCCCTGTAACTCTCAGCTCTATCATGTATTATTTGAGATTACTTGAATAAATTCCTTAAGCTCTTTGAGCATCTGTGCCTCGGCAATACAGCACAGAGAGTAATAAATGTCCTGTTTAGTCCGCAGTGAAAGCTTTATGAGTCAGTGAGAGAAAATTGACTGGTAAACAGCAAATTACCATGTGACCCATGATCACGCACGTGGCCTGGGGACGAATAAGCACTGAGGTCTGGTTAGCAGTAACGAGGGAGCGTAAAGCCTGCAAACCTCCCCTTGCAGGATTTCTACTCTTCTGCACCTTAACACAGTCTAGGTATGACTCAGCCGCTCTCCTTTACAGCCATTTTAATCTTGTCATGGCCACCGTTATTTAAGTTCTATGGACAAAGATACCCCTTATCCCAGTTTTACAGATGAGGAAACTGAGGCTCAGGGAGGTTGAATGACTTTCCCTAGGCCCCCCAGCTAGTAAATGGCAGTGCCCTGAGCTGTAGGGAAACTATATACATTTCTCAGCCGCTCCTGCCCTCCAGGCACCATGTGGATTTGCCAAAGGGAAGCATTGGTAGAAGATGAGAAGCCAGGAACTGGTGAGAAGCCAAGATATTTGTCTTCCCGAACTTCAGAAGGCATCTCCTCTGTGCTTCCAGTGTCGACCAGAAAGCTACTTCATCCATGGGCCTGGCTTCCACCAGGCAGGTCCACCATGACCCCAGATTCTGTTGCGTGGTCCATATCCCAGGCTTTGGGAAGGTTTCCTCCTTCCTGCCTTTGTCTCTCTAGCCCCAGGGATAGTAGTGTCTTTCTGCTGCTGCAATTGTCTTTTTTTTTTTTTGGCCTCACCACGCAGCTTGCGGGACCTTAGTTCCCTGACAAGGGATTGAAACTGAGTCCTCAACAGTGAGAGCCCAGAGGCCTAACCGCTGGATGGCCAGGGAATTTCCTGCTATTGTAAATCCTGAGGTGACTCACTGTAAGTGTGATTTCTCAGCTGTCCTATCACCTCTATAACCACTTGTCTGTATTAAACTCCCCCCATTTGAGGTCCTTATATTTCCTTCAAGTTCCCTCATTGGATTTTGACTGTCTTCCAAGCCCATGCTCTAAATCATGACAATGTTAAAGTTCTGTTCATTCTTCCCCTTGTGGTGACAACACCAGCTAGAATGACACGTGGCTACACACTGCCCTCCTGTCTACTTTATCAGCATCTGAAGGTTTAGCATAAAGTGGGAGCGTTGAGACGATGATATAGAGTTGCCAGTTGCTACCAACTAATTGTGGCCCTTGGTTTACACATTCCTCACAATTGTGTGCTTTCCATCGTAGGTATGTGAGTGAGGCAGTTTCTAGAATTCCAGCTTATCACTGTTATTTTAGCTTAATTATTTTTCTCCAAAAGAATGTAAGCAAGCAAACAGGAGAAACAAAACCTTTCCTTGACTATGTAACCACAGAGTGCCTTTTCTTCTGTAAGGGTGGCAAACTGTAGGCGTTTAGTCTGGGACCATCTATGGAAGTATTTTGTTTTGTCTCCATGGAGGTTTGAAAAGCAGCTTAGCACTTAGTCTTATTTTTCCTGCTTTATGCATTAATATATTTGCATATCTCCTGAAGGCATCTGAGCTGCTACTCCTGCTTTACAAGATATGATCTTCCCTTCAAACCCAAGTCAGAGAGTTACATTTCAACATGGGGAAGTGAAGCAGGAGGGCATAGGCTGTATTTCACACTAGGTGATTGAGCTGTCTGTCTCCACCAACTCCCTGGGTATGGACTAATACTTTATGTCATCTTTAGGCAACATTTTTGCATCTTCCAGGCATGAGCGAACATTGTTGACCCTTTTAGCTTCCTGAAAATACTCTTGAATTGTGAACATTTTATTTGACGTTTTGCTCCAACCACTGTGCTTAAAAAAAAAAATAGAGGAAATACCAATAGAAAGGAGAAGAGAGGAAGTGCAAAGAAGAGACAAGTGTTGGTGCAGGGGATGCCTGGCTCTCGGGGAGTCACAGACTCACGACCTGGTTGATCGGGCGGAGCAGAGTCAGAGACACAGCTGTTCCCCCCGGGAGCTGGAGCACATGGTGGGGAAACACAGAGCGAGTTAGGGAACGGTGAACAGTCTAGTCTGGCCAAGTGGACGAGCATGGGGACAAGTCTGCCTTGATTCAGCTGTGGGGGCCGAGACAAGAGTTCATGAAAAATTAGGTCTAAGGTTTAAATTATCAAAAATGCTGACCTCACCAACATCTCCCTCAGTAAAGACAGGGAAGAAGGGCTGAGAAAGCCCTGCTTACAATCTGGCCAATAAGCCTGGTGGTAACTCTTCCAAAAATCTTTGTGTTTTAAAGATGATTTACATAATCTACCTCCAAGTGATGTCTTTCAATGACTCTGGGAGTGTGGCCATTGTGAGATAGGCCACGGATGCCAGGGCCCGTCACTGGATCCCAGCCTCTCTGTCCTCCTCCTCCACACCTCAGCAGCGGTGCGGTTCTCAGCTCAACTAGACATGGTCCAGAGGGAAGAGCTCACAGTAGAGGCAGTGCCTGTTTTTCTCCACCTAGGAGCTGTGCCAAAAGTAATATTTGAAGAGTATTGAGGAAGGCCATGGGCGTATCTTCTCAGTGGTTTCTCACTGAGTCACTAAGACTGTAATACTAAAATCACCCTACATTGCCATTTCTAGCCCTCATTTGTTTATATGAAAAATAAATTAATTTCAAGAGATGATGCTTAAGGTCCTCTTTGGCTACCTTACTAAGGCGTCATTTCAAGGTTCTCCACACCCACCATGACTTACCGTCACACAGCCATTCCTCACTCCTCTGGACATGGACCAGTCTAAGCCAGCCAGACCCACGGATGACTCACCGTCACCTTGATGGTGAACTACCCCTCAGGATTTTACTCAAGGGCCCAGCAAACACAGAGATGCTTCTCAGCTTTGGGAAAGGGTGAATAAACTAGCAAAGTGATTCCATGTCCATATTCTGCACCAGCTGTGCATAGAGAGCTCCTCTTAGGTGCTTCTTGGGTCACAAGTCCAAATCTCCTCAAATTACCCATCCTGACTTGCTTCAAGTGAGGACCATAATTACTTGATGTCGCCTAAGAATATTACAAGAAGAACAAGAAAAAAAATGAGAGCCATTGCGTGGGGAACAGAACGTCTCAGGAGAGAAGAGGCAGAAGCTTGTGTTGTCTCTGATATTGAACCTTGGGCTGTGCCTACTTTGTGTTTGCTGGAAGGGAAGGGGAACAGTTCACTGCAGAAAAGACCTTGGCTCCAGTGAATGAATATTCATATTATATTCAGGCTGGAGCTTAAAGGGCAGTCTCTTCCTTTTCTGGGCACACCCAGGTTGACTCCTGCCAGGAGGTAGAAGTGTCTCCTGAATTAATACAGCTTTAAAATTGTTTTGGCCATTCCTTATATTTCTCTTTGTAGCTTAGACACCTTGAGAATATCTTTTTTAAGGAAGAAGACACCCTGATGCTTTAGAATGCACAAATTAAGCAAAGATGTAAAAGACATATGAAGGGCTCTAAAAATTAATTCTTCTCTACCAACTTATGGTAGAAAGTGAAGGAGCCAACTCTCCCCAGTGAATCTCTGTGCTCCAAGCTCTCCCTCAAATTTTTATATTTTTCCTGTTCTTGCTACTTTCTTTCTTATTATAGAGGAAGTTTTTCTCTTTTCCAAGTCTCTTCTCTCTATATCTTTAGAACCCACCTCTTTTAACCATATACTGTTATTTATCCTCTTTCTCTCTCCTGCCACTTTCTTACCCTCTCTTTCTCCACTAGCTCCTGTGTTAGAGCCCAGTCACACTTAATTCTCTAGGTACTCATGTCCTACATTGCTGTCATCCTTTGAATAACTGGAGGTATTTCCAAACTAGGAAACTTAGGGAAAAAATATCATAAAGGAGAAATAATACCCAAAGAATCAGGAAATAGAGAACATCAGCAGGCAATGCAAAGTCAACAAAGGATTTACAAAGGACAACCATCTGAACAAATTTATGTTTTAGCAAAAAAATTACAGCAAATATGGAGATAGGATCAAGATGGCAGAGTAGGAGGACGTGCGCTCACTCCCTCTTGCAAGACCACCGGAATTACAACTAACTGCTGAACAATCATCAACAAAAAGACACTGGAACTCACCAAAAAAGACACCCCATATCCAGAGACAAAGGGGAAGCCACAATGAGATGGTTGGAGGGGCACAATCGCATTAAAATCAAATCCCATAAATGCTGGGTGGGTGACTCACAAACTGGAGAACAGTTATACTGCAGAAGTCCACCCACTAAAGTAAGGATTCTGAGCCCTACATCAGGCTTCCCAACCTGGGAGTCCAGCAACGGGAGGAGGAATCCCCAGAGAATCAGACTTTGAAAGCCAGCGGGATTTGATTGCAGGACGTCCACAGGACTGGGGGAAACATAGACTCCACTCTTGGAGGGCACACAAAAAACTGTGCTCACCAGGACCCAGGGGGAAGGAGCAGTGACCCCATAGGAGACTGAACCAGACCTACCTGCTGGTGTTGGAGGGTTGCCTGCAGAGGTGGGGGGCAGCTGTGGCGCACTGAGGAGACAGGGGCACTGGCAGCAGGGGTTCTGGGAAGTGCTCATTGGCATGAGCCCTCTCAGAGCCTACCATTAGCCCCACCAAAAAGCCTGTAAGCTTCTGTGCTAGGTGGCCTCAGGCCAAATGACCAACAGGGTGGGAACAGAGCCCCACCCATTGGCAGACAAGCAGATTAAAGTCTTTCTGAGCTCTGCCCACCCAGCCTTACCTAACCTACCATCAGTCGCTCCCATCAGGAAGCACCCATGAGCCTCCTAGATAGCTTCCTCCACAAGAGGACAGACAGCAGTATCAAGCAGTATCAGCAGTGTTTCATCTTGTGGAACTGAAAACCACAGCCACAGAAAGAGAAAATGAAAAAGCAGAGGACTTTGTACCAGATGAAGGCACAGGATAAAACCCCAGAAAAACAACTCAATGAAGAGGAGATAGGCACACTTACAGGAAAAGAATTCAGAATAATGATGGTGAAGATGATCCAGGACTTTGAAAAAAGACTGAATGCAAAGATCAAAAAGTGTACCAAAGACCTAGAAGAATTAAAGAGCAAACAAACAGAGATATGCAACACAATAACGGAAATGAACAACACACTAGAAGGAACCAACAGCAGATTAACTGAGGCAGAAGGGCAAATGAGTGACCTGGAAGACAGAATGGTAATAATCATTGATGCGGAAAAGAATAAGGCAAAAAGAATGAAAAGAACTGAAGACAACCTAAGAGACCTCTGGGACAATGTTAAACGCACCAACATTTGCATTGTAGGGGTCCCAGAAGGAGAAGAGAGAGAGAAAGGACCCGAGAAAATATTGGAAAAGATTATAGTTGAAAACTTCCCTAACATGGGAAAGGACATAGCTACCCAAGTCCAGGAAGTGCAGAGAGTCCCAGGCAGGATAAACCCAAGGAGAAACACGCCAAGACATATAGTCGTCAAATTGACAAAAATTAAAGACAGAGAAAAGTTATTAAAAGCAACAAGGGAAAAACGACAAATAACATACAGGGGAACTCCCATCAGGTTAACAGCTGATTTCTCAGCAGAAACTCTACAAGCCAGAAGGGAGTAGCATGATATATTTCAAGTGAGGACAGGGAAGAACCTACAGCCAAGAATACTCTACCCAGCAAGGATCTCATTCAGACTCGACGGGGAAATCAAAAGCTTTACAGACAAGCAACAGCTAAGAGAATTTAGCACCACCAAACCAGCCTTACAACAAATGCTAAAGGAACTTCTCTAAGCAGGAAACATAAGAGAAGAAAAGGATCTACAAAAACAAAAACAAAACAATTAAGAAAATGGTCATAGGAACATACATATCGATAATTACCTTGAAGGTAAATGGACTAAATGCACCAACCAAAAGACACAGACTGGCTGAATGGATACAAAAACAAGACCCATATATATGCTGTCTACAAGAGACCCACTTCAGACCTAGGTACACATACAGACAGAAATTGAGGGGATGGAAAATGATATTCCATGTAAATGGAAATCAAAAGAAAGTTGGAGTAGCAATACTCATACCAGATAAAATAGACTTTAAAATAAAAAATGTTACAAGAGACAAGAAAGGACATTACATAAAGATGAAGAGATCAATCCAAGAAGAGGAGATAATAATTATAAATATATATGCACCCAATATAGGAGAACCTCAATACATAAGGCAAATGCTAACAACTATGAAAGAGGAAATCAACAGTAACACAATAATAGTGGGGGACTTTAACACCCCACTTACACCAATGGACAGGTCATCCAGACAGGAAATTAATAAGGAAACACAAGCTTTAAATGACGCAATAAATCAGCTGGATTTAATAGTTATCTATAGGACATTACATCCAAAAACAGCAGATGACGCGTTCTTCTCAAGTGCACATGGAACATTCTCCAGGATAGATCACATTTTGGGTCCTAAATCAAGCGTTGGTAAATGCAAGAAAATTGAAATTGTATCAGGCATCTTTTCTGACCACAATGCTATGAGATTAGAAATCAATTACAGGAAAAGAACTGTAAAAAACACAAACACATGGAGGCTAGACAATATGCTACTAAATAACCAACAGATCACTGAAGAAATCAAAGAGGAAATCAAAAAATACCTAGAGACAAATGACAATGAAAACATAACCATCCAAAACCTATGGGATGCAGCAAAGGCAGTTCTAAGAGGGAAGTTTATAGCAATACAATCCTACCTCAAGAAACAAGAAACATCCCAAATAAACAATCTCACCTTACACCTAAAGAAACCAGAGAAAGAAGAGCAAACAAAACCCAAAGTTAGTAGACAAACTAGAACATTTGTAGAGACATGGATGGACCTAGAGACTGTCATACAGAGTGAAATGAGTCAGAAAGAGAAAAACAAATATTGTATATTAACACATATATGTGGACTATAGAAAAATGGTGCAAATCAACCTGTTTGCAAGGCCAAAATAGAGACACAGATGTAGAGAACAAACACATGGACACCAAGGGGGGAAAGCAGGGAGGGTTGGGGGGAAATGAATTGGGAGATTGGGATACCAAATTGTACACTCTAAATATATGCTGTTTATTGTCTGTTAAAAGAAAAATTACAGCAAATATAATATGGACGATGGGTTAGAGGATTACAAGGCTAAACGTCGGCAGACTGAGAGCTGAACTGAGGGCTATTTAGTTCCCAAAAACAATGGGATGAAGAGACAGACTTGAGAGCAAGAACAACCTGGAAGTTAGAATCCAAAGTTGGTATGATTGAGCACGAGAGAAGGAATCAGGAGTGAGAGGAAACAGGCTAGGAAGGCCGCCAGTGTTCTGCTCAGGGGACAAGTAAGTGGTGGTATCGTCAAGAGGGAGAGACAATCAAGCTGGTGACACCCGACAGGCGTGAAGGGAGACGTGCTCTGGAGAGAGCCAGGCCGTGATGTGACACCTTCTAACAGGCTCAGACTAGTTCAGGAATTTGAAGCCTTTGCAGTGACGCGGTGCTGTGTGCATTTTCCCAGAGTCACAAATCACAATCAACAAGTGCTGCTCTCCCGACTCCTGAGGGCAAAACTAAGGCTGTTACATCAAAAATTCACATGAGGCTACCCATCTGACGGCAGTGTTTTCATTCCAGGCAGGAGGAGTGGCCATGACGGTTACTTTCTGTTTATCCTTCTACACTTGAATCGGATTCTTTGACTGCATTTCACGCTCAGCCCCAGTGAAATGCCCCACCAGACGACAACTCTTGCCAGCCTACGTGGTCTGCTGGTGGCTGCTTCCTTGAGCAGGAATTTTAAGGGATAGGTGATGCTTAGAAAACAGTCACCAATGGGCCAGAGGCTCAGGTGGAGGAACTAATGTATCGAAAGGCAAGAGGTGGGACCCTAGGGAAAATTTTTGAAAACATAAGACTTCTGCCACTATTATGTAACCAAAACTGATACTTAAACTTAACCTCTTGGCTGCTGCTGAAACAAGCATTGGGAAACCATCAGATGCTGTACATGTGACGACTGCCATCTACTGAGCCGTTATGTTCCCAGCACTGTAATTCGGGATATGATGTATCTTTTGTGACAAAAAAAGCATGAAGTCAGTATTACGATCTGGATGGTAAGGATAAGGAAATTGAGGCTGAGAGAAGTGAAATAAGTTGGTCAAATTCAAGTTTGGAGTCCAGGTCCATCGAGCTCACAGATAAGGCTAAACATTCACTCTACTATTTGGGGTCATTATAACTATGTTCTGTATTCACCTTTTCGTCACAGGTTTTCGGAGTGGGGTTTCCCGATGGAAAGGCCAACGACCGGATGTGGTAGAGAATGAACGGAAGAGGATTGGGGGAATTGAAGCTCTCTCTCACCCACTCCACCCAGACCACAGAGCTGTTGTGAGATTGCCCAGATATCTGTCTTATGCAAGTATCAATAGCACCAAGAGATATTCAATCAGCTGATGAATTTGGCCTCTCCCTCTCAATCTTCCATATTTAAAAAAGAATGCCTTATGATTGCATATATCAGAAACCAGAAAACCTTTTCTATAGAAGACTAGACAGTACATACTTTTAGGCTTTGCTGGTCATATGCTTTCTGTTACAAACACTCGGCTCTGCAGGTGTGGTGTAAAAGCAGTCGTAAACGATATGTAAACACGCGGGCATGGCTTTGTTCCATAAAACTTTATTTACGAAAACGGATTGCAGCTGGATTTAGCCAGTGGGCCATGGCTTGCCGGCCCCAGGCATATATTTGTAAGATAACAAGTGTGTAGTCAGCCTCTAAGGTGGCCTCTGATGGCACCCGCCCTACTGGCATTCATGCCCCCGTGTAACCCCCTCCTTTTGCTTGTGGACTGGCCTGGTTGACTCGCTTCTAGTAGAATGTGGCAGAAATGATGGATTAGGCTGTAAAAGAAGTGTGGGGTCAGATTTGGGTACCCACTTGCTCTCATACTTGCTGACTCTGAGGGAAGCCAGGTGCCATGTTTTGAGCTGCCCTACAGGGAGGCCCGTGCGTCAAGGAGACTTTTGGCCAACAGCCGCTGGGGACTGAGACCCTTAATCTCACAGCCTGCGAGGCACCAGCTCCTGCCAGCACCCCCCCCCCCCAAGTGAGCGTAGAGATGTGAGCTTTCCAGTGGAAACGCAGGCTGGCTGACAGCCTGACAGCAATGTCACGAGGGCCTTGATCCAGAAGCGCCCCGCTAAGCCGTGATGGTTTCCACAAGGCACAGAAATTGTGAGATAGTGTTTGCTGTTTCCAGCCATTAAGCTTTAGGTCCATTTGTTATGAGGCAATGGGTAACCATTATGGTGAGGTGTGGTACAAGCCGTACTCTGCATGAGATTTGGAGACGTGAGATTTTCGGCCTCAAGTTTTTTGACACATTTTCTGTGTGAGTTTAGGTTAGCTGCTGATGCGGTCTGGGCCTTCCATTTCCTCTCTGCCTGCCAAAGGAACAGGAATAATGCATTTCTGAGGTTATTCAGGTCTAAATCTTCATACTCCATTTAATTGAGTCAAAACTGATTCCTGCCTCTGAACCAGAGTCGTGAACCGGCAGCCCGTAGGTAACATACAGCCCACCGACCTATTCTGATATAATTGCTATCATTTTAAGGACTAAAGATTCTGCAGAAAAATCCAGATTTCTGGCATCTTCAGGGAAATTCTCATACTGTAACATCAAGGAGTATCCAAAGATCTTTCCGCCTTTACATGGAATATGATCCCCGCAATGCAGTACGGGACCCCCAAGCATTATTTTTCATGGGCCTGTCTCACTTCTTTTCGATGCCTGGCTCTGAGGTCCTCTAGGAGCCACTTAAATTGTGCACAGTCTTGCACTGAGATAGTCCCTAAAGCAGAGCAAGGCTGTTCTCTTAGCTCCTGATTATGTCTTGAGTCCAGGACGTTGGCCACCTGACGTCTCCATCTGTCCCATGTGAAATCCAGCTGCGTCCCGAGATCCGCACCCACAGGTCCTGCCGCAGAGACCGCAGCAAGACTCAGCTGAGAGCCCAGACAGGGCGTGCGTCTGGTCTGCCACAGTTGCCACGGTCTTCACGCGCTGCCACAGATCTAGAAGACCTCTCATCCCTCCTACAGCCTCTACAGGGAGACAGACGCGCGTGTGCACGCACAAACACACACACACAGAGAATTACAGCATTCGCTCAGAGGGAACCCACGCTTGTCTTATATTCCCTCTGCCCCTGGTACATAAGAGCCTGAAAAACGTCCCCTTCGTCCACTTTCCTGCAGGTCCTCACTGCCCCGCATCTATCCTCTAACAATCTCTGTGAATCCTTGATTTCTCTTTTCTCTTTCCCATTCTTTCTCCGTCCACATCCTTCCTTTTCACCACCCCCCACTTGACAGTCATGTAAACATTTTTCTATTTATATATGCTGTTTGCATGTGTATTCTTATTCTTTTGAGTGCTAGGCATCTGGTCATGAAAAAATACAGTCTGTATAATGTATGTATATACGTACATAAAAACTTAAATTACTGCGACCTAAAATTTGTTTTGTTTTGAGGGTATTTTTGTGTTTTGTAATAAGCATCTCACAAGACATGTCTGTTTTAGGAAACACGCTGGCCCAGGCCCAAATCTGGCCTTTAGCTCTCTAGTTATGTATACATACACACAGCTTGCAACACCTGTACAGACCTGCACACCCAGCTAAGAAACTTGTCTACAAAAACCTACAAAAACTGGAGGAAAAAAATCAACAAAATCTCTAGATGTTTTCAAGCACAGTACACATTTTAGGAAAATAACTGATAATGGCCTGGACTTTATTCTCCTGGAGGTTGGTATTTGGAATCATCAGACCACCATATATTGCTGTGAACATCATGGCTCCTTGAGCAAAAGACCGCTGGGACGGCTAGGGTGGGACGTGCTGCTTTCCAAACGGTCCAGATTTGCCTCTGCCCAGCGGGTTCTCTGTAGCCTCTTCGGACCTGGATTTTGTTCAAGACGATGGTGCCCAGTGTCACAGGCTGCCTTGCTCAGCTGCCTGAAGTCTCTCCTACAGTCTCACATCACAGACTCTTTTCATCTCTACCTCTTCCCTGGGGAGACCTGGAAGCTCCAGATATCAGCCTGCAGACGCCCCGCAAGCTGCACGTGTCTACTCACAAAAGGAAACCATCACGTGTGCCTGAATACTTTCCTTCATTTCAGTCTCCCTCGACTGACCTGTCTTTTCCTGTTACCACCCCTGACCCCTGCGCCTTTCTCCATCTTCCACCCTGTTTGTAGGCACCACGCTCACCTCTTCTCTCCCTCTGGCTCTTGCTTTCTGTCCACCTCTATTCTTCGGTCTCTGTGTTCTTGCATCTGTCATTGTCTGTCTCCTGCCTCTTTCTCTGTTTCTATCACTGTGTGTGTGTGTGTGTTTCCACTAGGTGGTCTCTCTACCTCTGCTCTTGAGGACAATGCCGTGGTCTCTGGGTCTTCCCACATCAGAATACGCTTTCTGCCAGGCTGCAGTGTTTCCAGCTCTTAGGACCACCAACCCCAGCCAGCCAAGGGCATTTCCTGACTGGGCACATTCCTCCTCTGGCCATGCAGGTGCCCCCTGGTTACTCCGGGAGAACATGACCAGAACGCACAGTCCTGCTCCTGTCAATAAACCTCTCCACCAAACTCGGTAATGACACGTCCTGTGAAGGTTCCTGGGGAATGAAGTAAAGAGATAAGAATCAACCCTCATTTCCTGCGGAGAGAAGGGCTCAAGGAGAGGGGGTTCCCATCTTATCCAGGACTAAACATCCTCAAACGCCCACGAGGCAGGCAGAGGGCTTGAGTGTGTCTTCTCTTCGTATGAGGAAATAGGACCAAGCTGAAACGGCAAAGTGATGCTCCTGGGGGAGCTTATTCACTTTTTAAAAATGACTATCTTCAAAAACATAAATAAATAGATAAAAAATAAAAATAAAAATGACTGTCTTCTAGCTTTGTTATTAACAGCAACAAAATCTCAAGGTTTAAAGGGATCTTCGAGGTCATGTAGTAAAATGCCTCATGTGATGGTGAATCCTGCCTTTTTGAACACTTCTAATGTTGGTGAGCTCACTGTTTCCAAAAGAATCCCACTTTATTTTCAGCTGCTACATCTGTTGTTTTATTTTTCTCCTTATTGGGCCAAAATATGCTTCTTTAAAACTCATCTCATTGTTCCTGTTGTGGTTCCTGGTTCTCAAAAACCTCCCTCCCTTCCTTCTTTCTTCCTTTCTTCCCTTCTTGTTTTCTTTCCTCTTTAGTTAGACTGTGTCCTTTTAATTTTATTTCTAACTTTTTGATTTTTTTAATACATTTATTTATTTATTGGCTGCATTGGGCCTTTCTCTAGCTGCAGCGAGCGGGGGCTGCTCTTCGTTGCTGTGTGCAGGCTTCTCATTGCGGTGGCTTCTCTTGTTGCAGAACACTGGCTCTAGGCACGCAGGCTTCAGTAGTTGCGGTGCACGGGCTTAGTTGCTCTGTGGCATATGGGATCTTCCCAGACCAGGGCTCAAACCCGTGTCCCCTGCATTGACAGATGGATTCTTAACCACTGAGCCACCAGGGAAGTCCTTGACTTTTTGATTTTTAAATTTCAGGTATAATTGACAAATAAAATTGTAAGATCATGGTGTGCACATTTTGAAAAGGTTTCCCCCATCTAGTTAATTAACACATTCATCATCTCACTTCTCCTTCTCCTTCTCCTTCTTCTTCTTCTTTTTGTGAGAGCCTTCTTCCTTTTTTCCCTTCTTCCTCTTTAAACTTGAACACACATTTCAAACTTGGTCAGAGTGGTAATGACTCAGGACCAGCTGCTCAGACTGCGGTGCTTCTGGGGAGAGGTGAGATTGGGCAGCACCTCTTTTCTTTCTCTACGAATTTTCACCTTCAGCAGAATAGTTCTTTGCATCCGCATCAAAGCCCTGTATTGTTTCCCTGAAATCTTCTTGAGGAGACTGGTTTCTGGAGGTCTGGGGGAGTCTACAGGAAGAGGATTTCAGCCTTTCAAACTTCCTGGCAGGCAGAAAGGAACATTTGAGCAAATTGGTGTGGGTTCATGTTCAGACCTGAGCTACTAAACTTTAGTCAATGTCCCCCTATTAGCAAGGGAAGAATTATCTAGAAGAGGTAGAGGGGGGATTTCTTGGGAGACAGTTCCTAAGCTGGTATTTCCATTAGACAGAAATCTCTGCTCTCACTCTTTTTGCCTCCACGGATGTCATCAAACGTAAAATGCACCACTTTTTAATGCACGACTAAAAAAATGTCAGTTCAACTATGAACAATGTATTTTTATCATATGGAGTTTTAACTTTATAGTTATTGAATGAGCTCTTCGAAACTTATTTAGACATAATTACTTATTATATTTTGTGCTTTTATATAAGTGAAAAAAATTGTTTCCATGTCAAGAACATTGTTAATGAAGCAATTCTTACAAGGGTGTTTAACTTGGACTTTTTTCAAGGATGCTGACACCTATTAGGCAAACTCTGATGATGGTCTTTTCTTTAGTCTTAGGTGAAGGTGTCGACAGAAAGTCTCTAGTCAAAAACCAGAGCTGACACTCTTTCCGCAAATGGCGCTTTGGCAGGGGGTTGGCTGGAGCATCGAGGAGCTGCTCCCGGAGCAGGGGTGGGGTCTGTGGAGGGACGCATCACTAGGCCACCAGGAAGGCTCAGCAAAGGGAAGAGAGGACCAGATGCCCACGAGACCCTCACCCTCCATGGGGTGGTCATGGAGGGCGCTGCCACCTGGAGAGGGAAATTGCGGGACTGGAAGATCCCGGAACGAGGCTTTCTGCCAGCACTGTGTTTCTCCATCCCTCTTTTCATGAGGAGCTGTCTCTCCATTGAATTCCTTTCCCAGGACTCACGGTGTCCTCCCTCCATGTGAGCAGAGCGCCATGCATGCCAGGAAAGCAGAAGGGCCAGCCAGGCACCAGGAATGCAAATTCTCACGGTGAGACAGCCTGGGGCTCCCGGGCTACACCTCTGCTTGAGCAGCTGATGGCAGAGCTGGGGTGACTCACGGACAGGATGTTCAGGTGTGACACTTGATGCTAGGCATGGTGCAGTTCCAGGTGAGTGCCACGAAAAACATTTCACTTGATCGTGGTCACTGTGTTGCTCCAGGGAGGAAGCTGGGGGAGCACAGACGGGGCGGCTACCGGCCCAAGTTATGGCTCGAAGCCAGGTGAGTGTCCTCACCCTTCAGAAATCGTCTTTGTTAGAGAATGGTCTTCAGGACACGGGGATGAAGGGGAGGCTGGGACGAAGTGAGAGAGTGGCACTGACATATACACATGACCAAATGTAAAATAGATAGCTAGTGGGAAGCTGCTGCATAAGACAGGGAGATCAACTCGAGGATGGGTGACAACCTAGAGGGCTGGGATGGGGAGGGTGGGAGGGCGGCTCAAAAGGGAGGGGATATGGGGACATATGTGTAAATACAGCCGGTTCACTTTGCTGTACAGCAGAAACTGCACAACATTGTAACGCAATTATACTCCAATAAAAATCTAAGGGAAAAAAATTAAAAAGTAGAGCTAGCTTTGCTGTAAAAAAAAAAAGATTAAAGTCATATATTTACAGAGCATACCTATGTATGAAGTTACATACATAGGACTCTATGGGAAATAAATGTGTGAGTTATTTTCTGAATCCAAACGCCTTGTGCAGGATTTATCTGCTTGTTTTTTTCAATGAAAACTCAAAATCAACTTTAATAAATATTTGTTTTAATAAAGTAAAACATAAAAATGTTTTTAAGAGTCTGCAATAGCTATCTATCTACCATCTATTTATGTAATTCAATGATTTTTATCTCTTAAAATAAAAATATTTTCATATACCAGAAAAAAAAAAAAAGAAAGAAAGAAAGAAAAGAAATCATCTTCATTAGCCCTGTGGTTCGCAGGGCCATCTTGGCAGCACTTAAGAAGTACATATGGCGCCCAAGGCTCCACCTGTAGGGATCTGACTGAGTGCCTGGGGTGGATTCTTAGCTGATTCTGTAAAGGGACCTGAGTGACACCATGATGCGCGTCCAGAGCTGAGAACCACAGCCTCAGGTAGAGTGTCATGGTTCCCTCAAACCCCCTCCCTGCAGTAATGTGACCCCGGCCACCACCACAGCCACCCAATGAGTAAGGCTCCCAGTGAGTGGCCGACAGAGGAGCTGCAGTGACCCTGATACACGTTGTTGCACCACATGCTGCCACAGGCCCCCTAAAATCTGTGAGGAGAGAGGCTAGCCCTCCCCTCAGAGAGAGACTGCGCTGGCGGAGGAGACAGGCCGTGGGCTCCACTTCACTCAGAGAGGGAGGCTGCTGTAGAGGAAACACCGCCCTGGGAGCCCGCCTTTGTACAGGAAGACAGCGCTGTGCGGGGGGCGGGAGCCCCGTTTCAGATAGAGAGCATTCCCCAAGGAGACACGTGGGGCCCCCGGCCTTGACCTCAGAGAGGTCAGCAGCTCCCTTGGAAAACAAGGCCTGGCGGCTGGCCCTTGTTCTCAGACAGAGAGGCAGAGAAACAGTGAAAAGAAATGCCAGAGGGTCGGCCATTTTCCTTCGAGAGAAAGACGGCCCTGTTGGAGGAGAAACGCCTGGTGGCCAGCCCTCCGTCTCCTACAGGGAAGAGAGCTCCCTGAGGAGAGAGGCGGGAGGGTCGCAACCCCCTCAGTCAGAGACAGGGCTCTGTGAGGAGAAGTACTGAGAGCCACCCTTGTCCTCAGACACAGGGGCAGAGTCCTGAGGAGAAAGGCCAGGTTGGCGGTGCTCTGCCTCAGAAAGGGAGACAGCCCTTCATGAGGAGAAATCGCAAATGGCCTGCCTTCTTTTTCAGACAGAGAGAAAGCGCTCTGAGGAGAAAAGACAACCCCCCTCTTTAGACAGACAGACAGACAGGCAGAGGAGCTCTATGAGATGAAATGCCGCCCTTCTATCCTGTGAGAGCTTCGTTGCTCTTTCTGGTGACGGGTGTGCTTCAACCCTGTCCTCAGGGAGAGATCACACCTCAGGACGGCACGTGTTTGGTGGCTTCTAGGCCCTGTTTGTCAGGGAGGGAAACAGGAGCAGGAACAACCCAATCAAAAAATGGGCAGAAGACCTAAATAGGCATTTCTCCAAAGAGGACATACGGATGGCCAAGAGTCACATGAAAAGCTGCTCAACACTAATTATCAGAGAAATGCAAATCAAAACGACAATGAGGTATCACCTCATACCAGTTAGACTGGGCATCATCAGAAAATCTACAAATAGTAAATGCTGGAGAGGATGTGGAGAAAAGGGAACACTCTTGCACTGCTGGTGGGAATGTAAATTGATACAGTCACTATGGAGAACAGTATGGAGGTTCCTTGCAAAACTAAAAATAGAGTTACCATATGACTCAGCAATCCCACTACAGGGCATACACCCAGAGAAAACCATAATTCAAAAAGACACACTCCCTCCAGTGTTCATTGCAGCACTATTTACAACATCCAGGACATGGAAGCAACCTAAATGTCCATCAACAGATGAATGGATAAAGAAGATGTGGTACATATACACAATGGAATATTACTCAGCTGTAAAAAGCAATGAAACTGGGACATTTGTAGAGACATGGATGGACCTAGAGATTGTCATACAGAGTGAAGTGAGTCAGAAAGAGAAAAACAAGTGTCGTATAGTAAAGCATATATGCAGAATATAGAAAAACCGTACAGATCAACCGATTTGCAAGGCAGAAATAGAGACACAGATGTAGAGAACAAACATGGACACCGAGTGGGGAAAGCAGGGGCATGGGGGGGTGAATTGGGAGATTGGGATTGCCATATATACATTACTAATTAAAAAAAACCTCAAATTGTACACTTTATATGCAATTTATTGTATGTCAACTGTATCTCAATAAAAGTTCTTAAAGAAAATAAATAAATAAATAAATGCAGTTTATTGTATGTCAATTATATATCAATAAAAGTCCTAAAACGAAATGAAACAAAGCAAAATAGAAGCAGGAGTCCCTTGACTATCCCCACGTTTTGGTTTGGGCTTTTCTAAAGCCGTCTTTCCAGAAGCCATCTGATGAGCTTTCTCTTAACTTCTTGTCTTTCTTTTTTCTTTTCTCCTTCCTTTTCTTCCTCTCAATGTAGTAGACATGAGCTACAAGTTCAAGACAAGACCACAGGCCCTGGGCTTTCGAGGACGCATCAGGCAAACAGCTAGAGGCGTGTGGCTGCGGGGCGGGTGATGTTCGCCCTGGGTGTCCTCGGGTGGTGCAAGAGGGGCCCCAGGTCACTCAGGGGGATGCTGTGCTGCCTCCCCAGGAAGTGTCGTGTCAGCCAAGACCTGAAGAGTGTCCATGGGCCTCGGAAACAGAATGCACAAAACCCAGGAGGTAAAAGATCAAAGGAACTTCCGAAATGTAAGATCCCTTGGGCGGGTTGGAGATGGCTGGAGCTGGAGGGCCCCAGGTTTTGGTGTGAGGCCTCTCGTGGTCCATGTCGGGGGCTTGGGGCCCCACACGAGGACAGGCAGCAGCCTTCAGTGAGTTCTGGGCAGTCTTGACGGCCAGGGCCTCAGAAGGTCCGGTCTGGCTGCAGACTCCCAAGTCTGGAGGACCCTCACTTCACCCCCAAGTGAGAGAGGAAGCCCAGGACTGTGGGTGGATTTCTGAGCTCCCGGGGCCCCTGGTTTTCTTGGCTCCTACATGTGTGATTGGGCTGTACCAAGCTCTTTCTGCGAAGACGGCATATTTGCCTTCCATGGAGGAGGATTCTGCAGGCTGTTTCAGAGGAGGAATGCTAACAGGCTGAGCTGGTGCAACAGTTGTGAGGATGCATGGCCTGTGGCCTCGCAGAAGAACTATGTTGGAGGATATTCTCGTTTGTTTTGTTAAAACTGCATCTCAGCCTCTGCAGTTTATCTGTGTTCAAAGACCCCAAGACATGGGGAGGGCAAGCGCGTTTGTCTGAAGAGTCCAGAGGAACTTGACAAAGAATATTGACATCAAACTCAGGTGAGGGACTGTTTCACCCATGAGGGGTTTAAAAACCCACTCGGGCTATAATTGTACAGGGAGAGATCTTGTGTAAATGTGTCCATGTGTATGCCTGTCTGTATTTTGATCGCTAAACTACTCCACCCACAGGTATTCAAATATGATGTGTACTATTTCTACACTGAAAAAAATCTCAAATCACTCTATGTCTTATTTGAATCAAGAAGAGTCCCACATTAAGTAACAAAATGAATGACCCGTATTGTCCCAATACACTGTCGTTGGCAAGGAATTTGAAATCAGCGTATGCAAATATATGTGCACATTACAGCTGACGGGCGTGAGAGCTACAGGACTAGAGTCTGGGGTTTCAACTCCGCATTCGAGAGTCTTTCCATGCCACTGTGCTCCTCGTGGGGGGATTGTTTGATTACGTGACCTCTTGGGCCCCACTTTTGTCTAAGATTCCGTGTTTGAGGAACAGGGGACGGCAGGTGAATTCTTGTCGCGGAGACTTGGCATCCAGGACTCCTCAGGGCTCCTCCCAGCCTTGCTCTCCAGCTCTGCTGCCCACGGCGGGCAGCAGCGAACCCCGAAAATGACTGGCTCACGTGCTCAGCTGTGAGGCAGTACAACAGGCAGAGAGGGTAAGGGCTTTGTCCCACTTTCTGGCCAGCTGTGAGAGAAGAGAGGGGGATGTGGGCTTTAGGCTGCGACAGGGATGTGGCAGTCGTCACAGCGGGGTGTCCCCAGTCCCCTGGTGGCCCCTGCATCCTGTCCTTGGGTCAGAAAGGATGGCAGCGGTGGGTTGAAGATCTGTGTTTGAGGCTTGGATTAATTTCCTCATTCATCACCTAATTTACATGGACTGTGCTTGGCTGGTCACTAAAGTTCCACTTAGGAGTAAGACGCAGACCTGTGCTGAGGATTTCAAAGGCCAGCAAAAGAAAGCAGATATGCCAGTAAATAATGGCATCACAGATCCTCACATGGGGGTGCACCAAAGAGCCTGAGGCGGGCACAGAGCTCCAGGGATAGATTCCGGTGTGCGGTGTGCAGGGGAGAGGCTGGCAGGGTCCTGAGTGGAGGGACATTGGAGCCCTTTGTGGTATAGGGAGGGACTTCCCTGTCCTTCCCAGCTACTCACTAGCCGTCTCAGAAGAGGAAGCTGAGTCTTTGAGAGGTGCTGTGGAGGATAAGTGTATTTAACTCAGAAAAAGGAGCCATGGGGATGTACAAGACTTTCCAAGTATAAACACTGGACCCCTGTTGGGCCCAGTGGGGTCCCTCTGCCTCCCGCTGGCTGCCTGGGGCCCAGAGTCAGCACCAGGAACAGTCCAGCCCCTCCTGGGGTCGGTAGAGGGTCCATGCTCCCTACCCCACTTCCGCCAAGAGAAGAGAGCTTGCCAAAATCCAGGTTTCCCCGCCCCCCCCCCAGCTACCGCGGACCCCTGATGAGGCACGTCCACCCACACGGTAAGCAGTGTTGGGTCTCCCTCATTTTATTTTTGAGGAAAATAAGGTCAAGAGAAGGGGCTAGAGGTAGAACCAGACCCCGGTTCCCCAGTATTCTGGGCACTGTGTTTATATTTGTTTGTTTGTTTGTTAAATCCCTGGTGGACGTGGAGTGATGGACAGTTGACAGAGTGTGTGTCTGCCTGTCCTGAGCGTGAGGACTTGCCGTGTTTCACTTGGGAGCAAAAGCTAAGCCTGGGTCAGGTCCCTTCCCAGGCAGGTATTCCCTCCAGGTCCAGAACTGGTCCTCCGTCCTTTGAAGGGATGACAGAGGGCTCCACAGAGATGCCTGCGGTTAAGAGAGGCTCCACTCCATGCAGCCCCACGCGTCTGTCTGAGTATATTTAGAAAAAAACCAAGAGTGAGTTGAGGAGAGCCTGGGGGGAGACCAAGGCATTATGCCAAATGTTCATTGAAACTTGAGCTGGGAATCCAGATAGGAACCCAGAAGGAGATTTTCTCAGTGGCCCTTAAAGTGAGTTCAGCTTATTTGTGAGCAAAGTGGATTCAGGCAGTGAAATACGGAAAGAAGCTACCTTATCACACTCTCTACGTAGCCTAGGAAAACCTTGGCAGCTGGTTTCACACATCAGGACACTTGCTTTTATTATTCTTTTACATTTCTTACCTGTGATTAATATTTATTGCTCTTTGGATGACTGGCTCAGAGATACAGTATGAGTGACAAGTTCCAACGGGATTCAGAGAAAAGCAAAGGGCAACGGGTTGTAAGCGTCAAGGTTACACGCTTTATGAACAAGAGCCCTGCTTTGCTTTGCTTACTCAGAAATATGCTCTCTACAGGAAACATAGAACAACGAGCCCTTGGTGGGCTAGATACGCCAGGAACCCACTTAAGAATCGCTCACCTGGGAAGTTCACTTGACCTTCTGATATTCGTTTCCTTTCCATCCTTAAAACGGAACTGCTTCAACCTGATTATATTCTCCATAAGACTGTGTGGTGATCAACTGAGATAGCCTGAGATTAAATGTTTGAAAATTTTTTTTTAAATCCTATTTACATGTGACTTATTGTCACTTGAGGAGGCTGTGGAAAGGGCACAAGTCACATCATATTCTGGAAATAAGTAGGATGGGGCTGGGATTGGGTTTAATGAGAAGAAAGATGTCATTCAGTGGAAAAGAGGCCAGTAAATTGGCTGCATTTCTGTCTCTCTGATGATGACATCAGTTTGCAGCTGGGTTCCTGATCTACTCCGATTTGTGGGTTTGTAAGAGACAGTCCCTGGACCAGAGAAAGGAGGTAGATATAAAATTCTGAGACTCTTTTAAAAAACAAACAAACAGAAAAAAGGCAAAGTAGGCAAGCGTTTAGGAAAAATCTTTTATCAGACGTTCACCCTGGGTACTGGATTCATTTGACACGTATTTATTGAGCACCTACTACAAGCCGCACATTCTTCTAAGCCCTTAGGATACTTCAAGATCCCACCTGCCTCTGGAAGCTTACATTTAGGTGCTAGATTCTCCATCCATCTCTGGTTTATATTTTCTTTCTTCCTCTGTATGTGGTATGCAACACCTATTCCAGGGATCGGAGCAGATTTCAGCTTTTTTCTCACCAGAACGGCAGAAAAAAAGTCTGCAGGTTCCATGTTGCATAAGGCAGATAACATTTCGAATTCCAGGTGGAATGTCCCCTATCAATTCAATAAATTAGAGTTGATATTTAGTTCATATAGCAAAAGAATAAAGGATGACCCCGGCCTACAGGCCAACTCTGCATGTTTACTATATTCTTAAAAAATTAAGTATCTGGACAGGTTCAAGTTTAACTGGGCTTCAGTTTCTTAGCTTTAAACCAGGGACTATAATCTGTACCTAGAATGTTGTCAGGAAGATATATATATCATATGTATATTTTTATATGCTATTGTATCGTATCAGGCTTCTCAAGCTTCCTGATGATGGATGTGAGTTAATGCAATAAGGAAAAGCAGAGGGAGTTCTGGGGGACAGAATGGGATGATTGGAGGGCGGGTCTTGGTCTCTAGGAAAATAAGAAATGGTTCTCATTCTCAGCTGGTGGCCTAATTTTCGGTTTTACAGCCTACAATGAAAAAGAAAAGAAAACAGAGTTCTCCTCACCATGACTTGTGAACTTGTAGGTCAAGCACAACTACCCAATGTTCCCATAAGGAAAGCATTTTCTATTTATCACAAGAAAGAAAAAAAAAGGAACTACATGTGGTGATGGATGTAGACTAGATTTATTCTGGTGATTATTTTGCCATACACACAAATATGGAATCATTATGTTGTACACCTGAAACTAAGATAATATCATATGTTGATTATATCTCAACTTAAAAAAGAATTGAGACAGTTTGGGAATGAGACGGTTGAAAGAAAAGTCTCATGTCAGGTCTACAAATGTCATCTATCATGACTCAAAAAACAGAAAATCAAAACACTCACGGTGTCTGTCTTACATGATTTGGAAAACAACACTGCACGACATCAGAGCTCCAGATGGGGTATACGCTCTGCACCTGCGTCACCTCAGCTCTGTCATGGCTTGGAGAGGACAGCGAGTGAAGAGACGGGCTCCTCATCTAACGAAGCTCAAAGAAGCAGAGCCTAGGGATCTGGAGATCTGCACTGGCCTTCCTTCTTCCAGCAACAGATGATTTCTCCTTGGACAGCTTACTTCACTGGCTACGCCCCCGTTTTCCTGTGTGGAATAGGCTCTCTGTGAAAGCTGGAGGAACGCTACTCTCAGCAGGAATGACCGCTGCCACTGGGACTGAAAATTGCCCTTTCTCGGGAGCGTGTGCCCTCTCTCTGTAAAGTGTGGGCTTCCGCAGAGGAGCATTCATTCCCTTCCAGCCCTGGCATTTGGAGAACTGTCATTTCTTTACGCAAACTTTTCTCAGACTCTGGTGAACGCTTCCTATTTGTACCAGAACAAAGACGCCCTTTGACTTGTGTTATGACCCTGAAAACTCATACCTAGCTTTTAAAAAACTCTTTATAGGGAAAACCAACATGGCCCAGGGCTGAGCCCCAGAGGGGTCCCCCTTCGCCCACCAAGGACACAGACACACCCCCAGTCCCCGCCCCCACCCCACACGGACACACACATCAATGGAATTCCTGCACTGCCTTCCCCAGGCTCTCCCAGCTCACCCCTCCTGGCTGGGAGCAGCTTTCTGCCCTGACCAGGAGATATTTACCTGAGTCCATTTGGACCAAACAGAAGAGAACAGCGAACAGAAAGAGGACCTTCATGTTTTAAGGTTTCCTCGGGTCTCCCCACCTCCTGTACAGAAAAGCAAATCTGATGAAAGAGCCAAGTGAAGCGGAGAGGAGAGGGCACAGAAGCGGGACATTTATAGGTTTTTGGGTACACTAATCAGGAATGAGCACATTTATCTGGTCTACTGACTAAGGCTGTGGGCAGAAGTCACTGGATGCTCTTCCTTTCTGCCTAAAAATAGACAGGCTCCGTCGTATTCAGGGACTGACCAATAACTCGGCACATAGAGGTTGAAGTGGAAGAAGAACAGGGGTGGTGGTTACTTAGCACCAGGTGCTGGGCTAGGTGATGGGGACAGAGACTCACAAAGATGTGGTCCCTGCCTTTCAAGCAGCTTCTGGCTGTGCAGCATCTACCGCAGTTGAACGCACAGGCACACTCCCAAGTGTGTACCCAACAGACGGAGCCCATGTGCACAAGGACAGGTACATGAATGTTCACAGTTCATTACAGCTATCAACGCAACACAACCCCAAGCGGAGTACAACATAGTCGTAGAACGCATGCAACACGAATATGCCTCATGAACATTCTGAATGAGAAAAAGAGAGGAAAAAAAAAAAGCCGGACACAGCGTACGGTATTATTGTTTAAATTTGGCAAATCTAATCTATGTATGCAAAGTCAGGAAGTAGTCTACTTTGGGGGAAGAGGGCAGACTCTTCTCTCATTAGACAAAGTTTTCTTGGTTGAGGGGGTGGGTCTAGTGGGAGTCATGGGAGCATGGCCCTGAGGGCCGCGTTGACCTGCTCTAGGGAGAGTCCCGCGGGGCACAGAGTTGCAGGATGGAGCCGCGCCTGAGAGGGAGGGTGGCGTCAGAGCCAGGTCTGGAAGGACAGCTGCCTGTTCAGGCTGATGTAACAGATGATGCTAAAACACCCAGTGGATGCAGCTATGCACTTTGCCGCTACGTGATTTTGGTCCCAGCATCACTTAGATTTACTTCCCTGGAAATTCACTCACTAAGAAGTTAAAAGCAAGTCTTTTTCCATCCTGTCACCCAGGCCTTCATGATGGCTACTACCAGTTTCTTATTAATCCTTCCAGAGGTTTTCTATGTATATGGAAGCAGGTATGAATCTAAACTCCCCTTTTTTAATAAATGATAACAGAATATACACCTTATTCTAGACTTGCCTTTTTTCGTATGACATATTCTGGAGATGTTTTAAATAGGTGCATGAAGAACTTCATTCTTTACAACAGTTGCATAATAGCTACAAGACCACATAGAGGTGGTCTCCTGCCCCTATTTCACCAAAGTGCAGCAAATATATTTCACCATGAGTCTTACCTACAAAATGGATTTTGACAACAAGATGTCAGATGGCAGTCCCATACTCCTGAAGGTGAGCAAGGGCACCGGTGGGTGGCACCCAGTGTGGGCACCCAGGAGAAGGGGAGGACCAGGCATTCATTTTGGAGATTCCAATTCAAGAAAGATTAAGCAAAGGAAGTGGGTCCTAACAAAGGATTCCCTTATTCGCTGGCTTTTCTGTACCTTGTAAAAACACCTATGAAAATATGACTTAAAGAGAAATTGCTCGGGAACTTTATACCTCTCTTTGCCAGCAAAAAGGTCTACCAAGTGCTAAGTAATTATAAAATAGATATTAAGATGTGTGTGTATGTGTGACAAACAGTAAAATTTGACATTTTTTTTCTATGGAGCATTTGTTCTGAACACATCTGGGAAATCACCTGTTGTAAAAAATATATAAGCAGATTGATTTAATCCTTGAGAAAACGGACTTCCATACCAAAAAACACATCCTAAAAGTTCAAGGATTCCAATGAATAATTATAATTCTGAATGCATCTCTGTGGATGGAGAAAGTGCAGCTATAAGATATAAGGATTTTTGTTCAATAAAAACACAAGAGTGTGTATACCCAAATGTATGGGTCATTTTAAAAAAGTCACACCTTGGTAAATGAGACAATACCAAGTATGTTCTATTCTTTGTATTCACTCTTGCTATTTATACTGGCCTGATTTAGAAAGCATTTAAGGTAAATGTGGATGGTATATATTTTTCTAGCTGTAAAGCCTAAATAGTTGTGAAACTATAGTTTGCAAATTGTTTTCTGTATAGTTTGGAAATTTCATAAGCTGTGTTGGAAAATCGGCTCATTTGGAGGAGAAATAAATTAATAGTATCAAGATTTATCACCCCCCTTTTCCTCTATACTTGAATCTATTCCCAGGTCACAGACTTGGCATGCAACCAGTAAGGAAAAATTTCGCAAATAGCCTGGAGGACCAGGCATGCCACTCCTAGGGAAGATAAACTTGAAAATCAAGCTCATGCAATGACCTCATTAATCTGGTCACAGGTTCACAAGTTTGTATAATTACAGGGTTGAAAGAAACTAAAGCTCATTTTGTTCCAACACAGGAGACAATTATTCCAGAGTGTGTTACACTCACGAATACTAGAAAACAATATAAGGAGAGGTGAGAGACACACTTGGGTTTGAAAACATTCGATAACAGCAAAACATTTTTATATATTCAAGGAAAACCTTGATACAATTCCACAATAATTAGACAAACAACCCAATTAAAGATTGGGCAAAGGACTCAAATAGACATTTCTCCAGAAAAGAAATACAAATAGCCAACAAGCACATGGAAAGATGCTCAACATCATTAATTACTAGGGAAACATAATTAAAACCACAGAGAGATACCACTTCACTTGTGCTAGGATAGCCATTAAAAAAAAATAACAGTAACAGCGGAAAATAGAAAATATTAGTAAGGATGTGGAGAATTCAGAACTCTCATACCTTGCTGATGGGAATGTAAAATGGTGCAGCTATCACAGAAAAGTCTGGTGGTTCCTCAATAAGTTAAATGCGGTTCTTATATGATGTAGAAAATATATATTCTATTTATTCAAATAAAACTTGTGCATGAATGTTCTTAGCATCACTATTCACAATCACCAAAAAATGGAAATGACCCAAATGTCCATCAACTGATGGATGGAAAAACAAATCGCGGTGCAGCCATATAACAGACCATGTGCTATAGCCCTAGAACGACCTAGATTTGCTGTGTAAGTCACAAAGAGAAAGACAAATATCATATGGCATCACTTACATATGGCGTCTAAAAAGTGGTACAAATGAACCTATTTACAAAAACAGAAATAGAGTCACAGACTTAGAAAACAAACTTACAGTTACCAAGGGGGAAAAGGGAAGGGAAGGATAAATTGGGAGATTTGGGCTGACATATACCCACTATTATAATATATATAAAATAGGTAACTAATCAGGACCCACTGTATAGCACAGGGAACACTACTCAATACTCTGTAATTGAGTAAACAAGGGGAAATGAAGCTAACTATGTAATATGGGGAAAGCAGATAAAAAGGAGTGGATACATGTATATGTATAACCGATTCACTTCGCTGTACAGCAGAAACTAACACAACACTGTAAATCAACTATACTCCGATAAAAAATTAATTTAAAAAAGGAATGAAGGATTGATACATGCTACCACCTGGATGAATCTGGAAAGCATTCTGTCAAGTGCAATAAGCCAGACACAAAGGGCCATATGTTGTATGATTCCATTTGTATGAAATGTGCAGAAGTGGCAAATCCATAGGGACAGGAAGTGGATTAGTTGTTCCCAGGGATCAGGAAGGGTGGGGATGGGGATTGTCTGCTTAGTGGACAGGGTATTTCCTTTTAGGTGATGGAAAAATTCTGGAGCTAGGTAAGCTAGTGATGATGGAAGCCCAATGTGTGAATGTACTTAATGCCACTGAACTGTATACTTTAAAATGGTTACAATCACAAACTTTGTGTTATATATATTTTATTACAACAAAAAAAGAGAAAATCTTGAGGATTTTTGAAATCATATAATATCAGAACAGAAAGGAACCATTAATGATTGTGTTGTTAAAATCCCCCTCATTTGGGGCTTCCCTGGTGGCCCAGAGGTTAAGAACCCACCTGCCAATGCAGGGCACACAGTTTTGATCCCTGGTCCAGGAAGATCCCACATGACATGGAGCAACTAAGCCTGTATGCCACAACTACTGAGCCCAGGTGCTGCAACTACTGAGCCCAGGTGCTGCAACTACTGAAGCCTAGAGCCCGTGCTCCACAGCAAGAGAAGCCACCACAATGAGAAGCCTGCACACTGCAACAAAGAGTGCCCCTTCTCACAGCAACTAGAGAAAGCCCACATGCAGCAACAAAGACCCAACACAGCCAAAAATAAATAAAAAATTAAAAGAAAAAAATCCCCCTCATTTTAGAGAAAGTGACTCACCTGAGGACACACAGATGGTTAATTTTACTTCCAGGAACCAGATCTTTGAACAGCCAGGAGGTATTTCTTCTACCAATGTAATGAGTTGTAATGCTAAGTACATATACACACATGCAAACTACTCTACCCGCCATATAAAATAGAATGCACTCTGATTTTATATGTGAAATCTAAACTCTTTCAATTCCACCTTTCTGTCTATAGGTGGCAATCTGTGATGCTTTTGGACCTGAAGACAAATGACTTCCTAAGAAAATTATCTAAAAATCCACAAAGAGAAAAGAACTTTCTGTGGGTTCATGTTCAGCCACATTATTGGTGGAATCCATTCTTTATGGAATGTTCAGCCACAACATTTTCAAACAAAATGAAAACTATGTCGTTAATCTTATAAAATTGAGAATGTATCATCATCAGTGCAACAGTCTCTAACATCTTAATAAATTTCCAAAGTCTCTGAGGCCAGCGTCTTCCTCTGTCTATATGTAGAATGAAGTATTGTGGTTTGAAGTCCTTTAGAGTTCGAAAATTATGCAAGTCTTTGATTCTATCTCTAAAATTCATTAATATAATTAATAATAATAAAATTGACCTATGATTTAGCTGCCAGGAAATTCCTGTTTGACAGACCATCATAACAAAAATGTACTTTGGACCCCAAAATGGTGTATATTTCCATGATATTTCTACACTTCTTATTTGGCCTTGTGTGACATGCAAAGCAACAGAATTTAGAAGTTAAATGATGAAGTAGAAAAATCTTTGTTATTTTATAGAATTATTTAATCATAATACCTTGTTTTGTGCATTTTTTTATAGTTAAAAATGAACTTTTACAAGCTTTATCTCTTTAGCAATTCCATAATCTAGACAGGGTAGTTATCACTATTCCAATTTTAATAGTTAAGAAAGAGAAGCATGAGGGGACAGGGTATAAGGTTACAAATATTATAAAACCATCAGTTTTAGCATGGGGATCTTTTGGTTCCTTGTACAATATTCTTTGTCATCGTATGTTTGGCCATAATTTAAAACCTACCTTCCTTACGTGTTCATCATGTGTTGCCATACCTTTGTTACCTTAAGTTGTCACTTGACTAACAGACCATTAATACCAGTGGCCAAGCACCTGGGAACTCCTTGGCAGGAGAAGCTATATCATTAGTTGGTTGATACCAATATTCTATACATTAAGGATGTGACTTGTAATCACTAGAAGGCTCTGTAAAAGGACAGCCCTCCCCACTGTCCCATTCTTAACAAGCTTAATCCAGTTCTCTTTTATTTTTTTTTTTTCTGGCCATGCCTGGGGGCTTGCAGGATCTTATTTCCCCAACCAGGGATGGAACCCACACCCCCTGCAGTGGAAGTGTGGCATCTTAACCCCTGGACGGCCAGGAAAGCCCCCAGTCCTCTTTCTACTGTAGTTTAGAATCTGTAAGGAGAATTCCCATTCATCAAAAAACCAAGCATTCATTTGGCCATTGGTTATCACCTTGGCTTCTGTATCTGAGTAAAAGAAACAGTGAGAGTTTCCTCAAGGGGTTATTTGGGGCCTGTAAATAAGGCGAGTGAAATTCCAAGTGCCATGTTTGCAATAAGGTGTATTTGGTAGATAACAGCCATCTGCTGGGGACAGCGTGGTGGACTGGAACTCCACTGCAGTCTCCTGAAAGAGCAGGCTGTCATCCTTCTGATTGGCTTGGACACCAAGGCACTGGAGCCTCCAGGTACCAAAATGGCTTCCCCTGGCACAAAGAGGGAGAGTGTCTTCCCCCTTTCCATTAGGGTCTGTGGAAGAAGCCCAAGGCTGTGCAGCTGCCCCCCAGTATTTTATAGAGTTCTTAATTTCAGTCTAGTCATTTCAGTCTAACCATTTCATTAAATACGCGACTGGATACAGTGAGAATTGGGCTGGGAATTCCACCCACCTGCCATCCAGGGGGTGGATGAGACAGGGTTCTACTGCCCTCAAATAAATGGTGATTGAAGCCATTTACGCTTCTCCACTCATTTATTTACCCCCTAGAACGTAAGCTCCACGCAGGCAGGAGTTTCATGTCTTTGGTTCTTTACTACATCTTCAGCACCTAGAACAGTGCTTATCATATAATAGGTACTCAATAACTAATTGTTGAGTAACTTCATGTTCACCAACAGAGATAAAATTCAGATAAATATATAGCGTATGTTAAACAAACAAACAAACAAAAACAACACTACAAAATAAAGGTAAGGGAATAGTATTGGGAAGACCCATCCTGTGAAAAAGATCCACTGCAGGAATCAGAAGACAATTCTGTCTCGTATTTTTTTTAAAAAACTGTATCTACTAATTACAGGCAACTGCCTGCAAGGACAAAACAAGGTGGGATAAAATAGTAAGCTAAGATTCGAAAAAATGAACTGCAAGAGTGAAGTTTGTGGTGCTAAGGAAAAGTCAACACTTTGGAAATTGAATTAATGTTGTGAGGGTCACACTTGAGTTGGCATCCCAGACAGAGGAGGGAAAAGACACAGACACGAAAACTACTAGAGAAGGTGAGACACAAAAGTCAGAGGAAGGCAAGTCAACTAAAGTCTCCAGCATCCCTAGGAAGAAAACAGAAAATTTTCAGAGAATATGTAACATGAATGGCGGTTACCAGGAGCTGGAGGGAGGGGAAATGGGGAATTATTAAGCCACAGGTGTGAAGTTTCAGTTACGTAAGATGAACACGCTCTAGAGGTGTGCTGTACAATACTGTGCCTGTGGTCAACAATGATGGACCATACACAACATTTGTGATAGATATCCTGCTAAGTGCTTTTATCACAATAAAATTACATTAAAAAAAAGGAATCGTTAAAATACAATTTAAAAATAGTTTGTAAAGTAGAGAATTACTGAAATAAGCCAGTTTACAGGACTTACCAATTTTCAGATAAAACCAATTAAATGAGAAGTGCAGTTCAATATGACTTAATGAAATGTTTAAGGCATAAACAAAAAGAAATAAAAGCCTACAAAAATCAGGAGTCCTGTAAAAGAACAAGAGCAGACCTGCCTTATGTCCCTCTTACACTACACCAAATGCTAGAGGAGAGGCACCTTTGAGATTTTAGCAGAAAAATTGTGCTGTGGGGATTTGATTCTGTGATGGATTCTCTCTCATGGGTAAAAAAGAAAATCATTCAAGGAATCAGAAAATATTTCATCAAAATATGATTCTTGAAAATATTATAAAATTTACATTTGTTTCTATACTACTTTGCCTCTTTTTTTTTTTTTTTTGAGCAAAGGAATACCAGATGCTAAATTCTGCCTTTAGATTTGCCATGTTCAAACCCATTTTCATGTGTCCTTGTAACAAAGGACAGAAGGCATGACTGTGTCCTTCAATGTCAAGACTGTGGCTTTGCCATTCTGTTGGTTCTGGAAGGAACAGCTACTTGTGAAAAGCACTTAGTAATTGGCTCAATTCAGCTTTTCCTTCTCAAAGTCGTACTTAGGTTCTTACTTACATTTCCTCTATCCAAAGTGGCTCTTCACATTTACTGAAGCATTTCTTACTCATCATGTGTCTATTTTACCACATGTAGTGTTTCATGACCTCCTTTTAATTCCTGAAGCAATAAACAGAATTTTCAGGCTTCACTATCCCCATGGAACTATCTCACACTCCCCGAAAGGCCACAGGGCAGTGTCTTATCTATAATAAGACCAATTTCTCTTTTCACCAGAGGCTCCCATCAAGTCCTTGGTTCGCACCCACATGAATTACATCAACACAGCCCTTGGGTGTAGACCAAGTGAGATAATCAACTGGGTCCGCACCACCTGACTCTGGCTGGGGCAGCTTTCTTGTTTATGGCTAGGGAGTCTTACCACAATATCTGCTTGAAATGATCTTTCCACTGACTTCCTCTCGTCCTGGAATCCTTCTGGTGTGTCTCTCTTTTGTGTTTATTTCTGTAGCTTCAAATAAAGACAAAAGCGACCCATCAGCATAACCAGCCTCCTTTCCTCCCAACCCTGGAAACTCCTCTGGGGTGTTCTTTGCTCCATCCTAACTCAGTTCTTTAGTTACTTCCTATAACCCCCCATATTAACCCCCCTGTACAGCTAGCAATCATTCACCGGACCCTTGGGTAAGCCAGGGAGAAGTTTAGGGCAATTATTCATCATTTTCCTAAAGTCCTACCCCAAATTCTTGTCTCATATGTCTCATAGGTTTTTTCTCTCTTCCAGATTTAACCTAATTCATGGCAGAAGAGCACGCCAAACTCCTGCCGTCACATTTCCTTTGTCTACTGAGATACGTGCATAACTTCTGGAAATAGGTGTCCCAGGTGGACAGACCTTGTTAAATTGTCTTCACCAGCTGTGGCCATGCTACTCGTTTCCCAGGATGAGTGACTCATTCACACAAACGCGACTTATTGGGTGGACACTTTCACCCACTGTGCTCACCAGGAGTTACCCAAAGCACCGACGCAATTATTACTGGAGTTGGGACTAGAACCAAGTCCCGGGCATTCCCGGTAAGTGCCACTTCCACTCACACCCTCATGTACACAGTCATCTGGGACTCACAGAGCCACATGCCCTCCTGCAGGGAAAGCACCTGCCCGGGGCTTGTTGAGAAGCCTGTCCTAGCCAGCACAGCCAGGAAACATCCTGAGAAAGAAATGTGTATTGTCTTAGGAACAGCAACGTTGTGTAAGGCACAAAAGCCCACACCCACACGTCGAGTCTTCTGGCTCAAAGTGAGTTGGGTTAGGGTCCTGGGCGTGTCACCTGATCTGCACCTGATCTAGGTTGGATCACTTAACTCTGCCCTACAATGAGGCAGATGTGATAACTGACCCATTACAGGAGCCTTGGGTAGACAGGTAGGAAATAGTGACCAGCTTTCTCCAGGGGAGCTCTCGGAGCGCAGAGAAAGGAAGAGCAGGCTGGAAGCAAATCAGAGAAGGAGCCCATAGGAAGAGATGGAAGAGAGAGAAGAACAGGTTCTCTGAGGCTTTCTGTTCTCTCGAGAGCGTAAAATGACTGGCCATGGGCTTCACCACAGTGCCCCCTGGTGCGTATAGACCCAGTGGAGCCGTTTCATCAGACCCCCGAGGGACGCACCCCCTGCCCCATAGAGGGGCCTGACGTTGACTCCCTGCAGCCGGGGTCCACTCCCATCCCTGCTGTCCTCATCCATAATACTGATGTTACTCATCTGACTCCAGGAAACTTTTCTGGTCCATCAAGAAAGACGCTGTGTTAATGAACTCAATTCCCCTTCATTTGGACATACGAAGTTTAATTTTTGTTCTTATTGCTAAGAGATTCCCTGGGTCCAGTAGGATCACCTCCTATGACCCAAGAGGTAAGGGCAGGCCGGCTCAGAGCAGGCCGAGCCTGCAGGGCTGTGATGACCACCGCGTGTGTGGACAGGAAGAGATTAGGTGTGGCCATTATTAATCACAGGAAGCCGGACAGGGATGTGACGGCTCGAGCCCCCCACCCCGGCCCCGCCCCGCCCCGCTCTGGCAGACCTTGGCTCCGAGGAGGAAGCAGACTTCCTGATGACAGGAGACTCCGGGGGTGGATGAGTCAGAGGGATCAAAGCCCCCCCCCCCCCCGAAGGCTTTCCAGGGTGCAGTGGGGGGGCGGGCGGGACACTGTGTGGATGGTGGGCGAGGGGAGCAGATGGAAAGGCAGTCATGTGTGTTACAACTGGCTCTGCAACGACCTAGAGCATCTCTTCCCCCAGGGGTACAGCCGGTGTCCATACAGCCTGGTCAGGCCTGGGGACCGGCTCTCCGCCGGCTTCCGTGAAAAGACCACTGTGGTGTGACTAATAGAGCTACTGGCTCAGAACTGACCCTGAGGATCCAGGGTGCTGGTTCCCTGTCTCCAGGCAGAACTGCAAGAATGACCTCAGGATGGCAGGAAAAATCAGCTTTTACCTGTTTCTCATGAATCCCCAAGTAGTTTCTAAAAACCTCTCTGGATAACACGCTTTAATGTTTTATAATCTTAATGCCCAGGAAGTTCTTACATTAAATTTATGACTTTCTTGAGGCAATTTAAGTCAACTGTAGTCTGCCTCTGTGAAAGTATGTCTTTGTTTACATGTACACACATATTTGCTCTTAGGCACATCAATTTTGTCTTTTAAAAAGAGTAATACAATAACTTAACAGAGTATTTTTAAAGATAAAAATCACCAATAGTCTTAACATTGGAAATTAAAATCTTTTTTTTTTCTTTTGGACATGTTTTTCACAATTAATTTTACATCAAATATATAAAAATTGTATCCTTTAACTTCTAAGACAGAAAATTATCTTACTCATTTTATTTTATGCATTTTTACATTTTTTATTTGCTTTTATGTTTATTATACCTAAGGGATATGGAATATTCCTTTAAGAATTGGGTTGGCCAAAAAATTCCTTTTGGCCAACCCAACAGACATAACATAGTTTGCTAAGATATTGCTTTATTGTGAACATTCAAATTTTTTTTCAAAAAATTTCTCAAAATATTTTTTGTTATTTCTTGTTTTTTTAATTAAAAAAAAGTTAAGACAACTTAATGTGAGACTTACCTTTTTAAAAATATCAATGCACATTACAGTATTGTTGACCACAGGCGCTATGTTGTACCACAGATCTCTTGAACTTACTCATCTTGAATAACTGTTACTTCACACCCATCGAAGAGTAATTTCTGAGAAGCAGAATAAAGGCTGGACAACTACAAGTATTTCATGTCTCACATACATATTTTAAAAATCTCTTCACAAAGAGCTTAGATAAATTAGCAATGCTCCTGGTTGTAAGTACTGGTTTCATCACACCTTCACTGTCCCTAAGTATCAGCTTTGTGTGAGGGTGTCTCTATGTGAATTAAGCGTGGAACACATTTATTCAAAAAGAAACCTGGAAAGGCAGGATTCCGTAAAGAGGTCTGCATGCCTAGTTTTGTCACTCTGAGCTCTGGAATCCTGATTGCAACCTAGATACCCACACATGACAATATTGGAAAGGATTCTTCGCTCATAAGAACTAAACAAAGATGTAGAGGGAATGAGGGGCTCAAAGTGTCCTAACGAGTTAGAGTTTACTTACAATTAATTATAAGTGGTGACTAAAAACAGTCACCACTTGCACATATTTTATGGCAAGTTTATGCAAATTCCACTGTTTCTTCACTATGGCTCTGCTAAGATATCCTGGAATCGTCTTCTGAGCAGAGATACAAAATCCTAAGATAAACAACAGATGGTTTCCATACTTAGAGCACGACCATTGCTTGCTGCCTCCCTCACCAAGGCCTCCACGGCTGGTCTGCTCGGGGAGCTGGGGTGAGGAGTCAGTATAAACTCACTAGACGTTTAAAGGGAATGAGCTCTTTAACAAGCAGGAGAGGCTAAACTAAACGAGAATGGGTGTCATGTCAGTGGAAAAATTGCAAAAGAAAATTTTAATTGAGTGGGTATTTTTATTGAGAATTGAAAAGATACGGTTTGGTCAATAAAATGAGAATTAAATCCCATGAGAAAGGCACACTTTGAGACAGAGAAAGTCTTTTCGCAAAAAATAGGCACATTTTAAGATGAATAAAAAATCTAATATCTGAACATAAAAATCCCCAAATAGTGAAAAATAGAAGGGCACTATGCAGAAAGAAAAATTTGTGATCTTAAAAAAAACCCATATCTATCTATCATCTATCATCTATTTATCATCTGTCTATCTATCTACCTATCTATCATCTATCTATCTGTCTATCTATCATCTATCTATCATCTATCATCTATTGATCTATCATCTGTCTATCATCTATCATCTATCTATCTATCTGTCTATCTCTCTATCATCTATCATCTATCTATCTATCATCTATTTATCATCTGTCTATCTGTCTATCCTCTATCTATATGAAAAGTAGGGAGCAAAAATGGAAAGGCATGGAGATTATGGGTGAGAGAGACTATATAAGGAGAATATTCCCAGGATAACTAGGGTTTAAACAGTGGGCATTTCAGAAAGAGAGATGGGAATCAATGAAGGAAAGAACATGTAAGGTTACTACACATAAAATATATAAAAAGAGCACTTATGCATAGATAAGAATGAAGCTGTAACCCAACCAAATTATTAAAGTTCACAGAAGAGAAAACATGATCAATAAGCAAACAAATGGGAAAATGCCCAACTACAAAGCAATTAGGGCATCCCTGTTCTGGAAATGAGTTACCATTTTTCATGCATCAGAGTGAAAAGAATTTAAGGTTTAATAACATTAGAGGTTGGCAAGCATGTAGAGAATCAGATATTTTAACACACTGCTGATGGGCATATACATAGATATCCTCTCTTTAAAGGATAATTCATATAGATTATGATTTTAAACACGCATACTCTCTAACCTAACGATGCCAATTCTCAGTATCTTATACATTTTCTTAAAGATGATTGAACCAAAACGCTTATTGCACTATTGTTTGTAAGGTCAAAAAACATGGCAGCGACATGTTTGTCAACACGGACGTGGTAAAAGAAGCTATGGTAAGTCCACACAATGAAATGTTACACAGCCATGAAAACAAGAAGGGTGAAGCTATGTACACTTCCATATAGAGACCTCAGAGATGACATTTTAGGTGAAAAATGAAAGTTACATTGAAAATACCATTTTCCTGGGGATTGCTAAGTGGAATTTCTCGAAATTTGCTCTTTGCTCCTTGGAATGTTTGTAATGGAAGTGAGGTGTGATGAAGTTTGAGTAAAGGAGGATAAACTCCCGAAACAAAGACACACAACGAAGCAATGATCTAGTGGTTGACATCCAGCTGGCCGTATTGCATTCCCTCCTGCCTCCCCTGCCCTATTTCTCGTGGTTCAGGATGGAAGATGACTTGTTTGAGAAGAGGGTGGACCAGAGAGGGCACTGCTTTCCCATTCTGTCCATCAAAGAAACTCCATTTCGACGGGAGCCCTGTGGGCTCCTCTTCCCAAAGCCCCGGGACAGGGAATTCTTGTTCCACAGAGTTTAAGGTCACCTCTATTGGCAGGCCTATGGTTGATCTGTCATCTAACTCCATCCTTCAGGGTGGCTGTCTTCCTGGTACAGAATATCCTATACTGCTATTAGGAGGAATATCTCCATGTGCACGTGGAGGCCATCTTCCCATTGCCTCAGAACTTGCAATGTTCTACAGAACAACAGGAGGACCTGGGGTCTGCTTACTCAGATTTACTTATTTATTTATTTAATCTTTATTGGAGTGTAATTGCTTTACACTATCGTATCAGTCTCCGCTGTACAACAAAGCGAAAGAGCCACATGTATACATATATCCCCATATCCCCTCCCTCCCAAGCCCCCCTCCCAACCTCCCCATCCCACCCCTTCAAGTCTTCACGAAGCATCAAGCTGGTCTCCCTGTGCTCTGTATTAGCCTCCCACTAGCCATCTATTTTACACTTGGCAGTGTGTATATGTCGATGCTACTCTCTCACTACATCCCAGCTTCCCCTCCCCCCGCCCCCCCCCACCCGGTGTCCTCAAGTCCATTCTCAGAACTCCAGCCAGGGCCCAGGTGTCTGATGCTTGGTCGCTCAACTACATGTTGCTGAGGGACCATGGAGTCAGAGGCATCCCTGGCTTTCTCCCAGCATCTCTGCCTGCTGTCTCAGCACCGCTCTCTTTCCTGGACCGCTTTCTCCTTCCTCTTGTAGGTCTCTCTTCATCTCCCTCGGGGACTCCTCATTTTTCTGTGCCTCAAGGAAACATCAGCATTCTTCAGTGTCGTCCCCCTGTTCCCTCCAAAATCTGTCCCTGGGTGACAGGTTATAAAACTTTTATAAGATTTCAGTTTCTACCTACACGTGAATGACTTTGACTTTTTTTTTCCAGTTTTTTAAAATTCATCTCTATTGAAGTATTGATTTATTTACAATAATTTACAACTGTTTGATTCACAGTGTTGTGTCACTTTCTGCTGTACAGCAAAGTGAATCTGTTCCACATACATCCACTCTTTTTTAGATTCTTTCCCCATATAGGTCATTACAGAGTATTGAGCAGAGTTCCCTGTGCTCTACAGCAGGTTCTTATTAGTTATCTGTTTCCTATATAGCAGTGTGTGTATGTCCGTCCCAATCCCCTAGTTTATCCCTCCCCCCATTCCCCCTTTGTAACCATAAGTTTGTTTTCCGTATCTGTGACTCTGTTTCTGTTTTGTAAATAGGTTCATTTGTAACATTTTTTTTTAAGATTCCGCATAGAAACGATATCCTATGATATTTGTCTCTGTCTGACTTACTTTACTCAGTATGACAATCTCTAGGGCCATCCATGTCACTGCCAATGGCACTGTTTTGTTCTTTTTTATGGTCGACTTTGACTCTTTTATTTCTCGTCTCCTGCTCTCTCCCAGAGCCCGTGTGAGTCCATGCAGGTCCCTGCTGGGCATGGTGAATGCCGCACGCTTCAAATCGGACATCCCCAGACGGGTCTAGCCCGCCCCTCCTGCCCCCTCGGCCCAGGTGTTGCCTGGTCCCCAGGACTCTCTCCCATCCCGTGCCCTTGCTTCTCCTCCGTTACCAAGCCTGTCACCTTGGACTCTGCAGAACCGCCTTAACTGCTCCCTCTTCAGAGCCACTCTCAGCACCTCAGCTGCTGACCACGTCCTTGGCCTTCACTGCTGTGAGCATCTCTTACTCTCCTGCCTCTGGTCTCGCACGTTTCCAGTCCATCCCCAATTCTTTTGTTAGAATGAACATCCCAACACTCAAGTATGATTACGTCCACTCCCCTGGAGCAGCTGGTAACCTACTCTTGTTTATCCGTGCAAGGTCTTCAGCGTAATATTTGTTTTCTTCCACAGCTTCGCCCCATTTTCCTGCACCCTCTCAGTTGATTCTTGTAATTACTCCCTCTCTTTTGTGGTTATGGGGAGCTTCTCCCGAAATTCTTAGCAAATCAGTCTTTCAAGTCTCCATGACTTCCTACAAACTGCACCCTTTGCCTGAAAATCTCTGCTTCTCTCTTTCACTTAACAAACTCCTACTCATCCTCCAAAATCCTGCTCAAATATGCCCAGGAATCCTTTCTTAATTCTCTCACATTTATCTTCCCCATATGTTGGATATACCCACATTTCAAATGTAGCAGCATTTTGTTGTTTTTATTTACTGAGATGTGTTTCTCCCCCACATATTCATATTTTCAATTCATTACATTTCTCAGTGTCTAGAACAAAAGTAGGTACTCAAAAATACTTTTAAAATAAAAGAACAAATGACTTCAATGCTTTCCTATAAAAGTTTATTACATTCACATCTACCAGTAAAAATTGTGTGATTTGGAAGATATTGTACATCTGAAGCTAAGTCACTTTCTCTAAGATCACGTCAGAAGATCATGTGTAGCAGTTTTTGACTTTTCTTTTGCTGCAGTAAAATGTTTAGACTGTCTGGCACGGATGACACAGTCTCAGCCCCTCTCTGCTCAGCTCCTTCTCCAAAACACCTGCATCTGGGTTGATGGCCTAGGAGAACAGGCAGTGGACAAAGCTCTGGCTTCCATGTCGGCATCCTCAGTTCTGAGGTAAACAGCAGGCATCTTTGTTTTTAGGGCAATAGCCTAGTTGAAATTCCATATAATTACAAAATTTTTGACATCTGCCCTCACTTCTCCTGCAGTTGACAACTTTGAGATCTGTTTCAACGTCTGTATAAAGAAATAGCCAACGTCAGCCTCTTAAGACCATCTCAAGAATCAAACACTGGTTATCTCAGCCCAAAGGGATATGGTGGGGGATGGCAAGGGATAGGGAAGTGATTTCTTTTGTATGCGACTCCATCTATCGTATTCGCATGCAAGCATTCTGATAGCATCAAACTCAGGTCCTGCCTAAAAGTCACCTTCACTCTCCCTGAAAATTCAGAGGCAATCAGGACGAGAAACGGTGAGGGATGCGTTACAACACAAATGCTGTACTTTACATAATTTAGAATGTTGTGTAGGGGGACAAATGAGGACTCTCTGAGGCAAACTGTGAAGTGGTGTGGCCCCATCACACATGTACTAAGTGCAACAGTCCCTGAGGAAAGTGGGCAGAGCCGTCCCTGCAAGGGAGATGAGACATGTAGGCCAGGCCAGGCAGGCGGGGGTGGCAGAGGGTAGAATTTTAAAGAGTTAAAGATGTATTTTCTCCCCCTCGCCATGAGAGAGTGCCTGGATCTGATACCTTAAGCATGAGTCAAGTTACTTGAGTAATGTAACATTGATATCTCACTCTAAAGTAATAAAATTATTAAACATTAATTTTTCTCTTAAATAATATATTACGATAATGATGACAAAGGGCGAGGGGTAAGTGCTCAAAAAAGAAAAAACCAATGAACACGGTGAAAGCAGAGGCACAATCTCAGAGAACTGGCAGTAAGTGCCTGGCTAGGGAAGGCTGCTGATGGGTACCACAGGGTGCTCTGATTATCAAGGGCGCTGCCACTGATTTCAGATTTGACCTTCAGACAGATCACACGTGAAGAGATGTTACCGTTGTCCTGTCCTAACTGCGTTCATCAGTATGCCTTACAATTATTTGGCTAGATCAATAAGTCAGTTGATCAATTAAATTATTTTCTTATCACCTCATTTTCAGAGCAAGAGTCTTTTTTATTTTAAATCTATAAAAACCTGCATGGCTTCCCTGGTGGCACAGAGGTTAAGAATCTGCCTGCCAATGCAGGAAATACGGGTTCAAGGCCTGGTCCAGGAAGATCCCACGTGTCTCGGAGCAACTAAGCCCATGTGCCACAACTACTGAGCCTTTGCCCTAGAGCCTGTGAGCCAAAACTGCTGAGCCCACTTGTCACAACTACTGAAGCCTAGAGCCCGTGCTCCGCAACAAGAGAAGCCACCGCAATGAGAAGCCCGTGCACCACAATGAGGAGTAGCCCCTGCTCTCCACAACTACACAAAGCCCGAGCACAGCAACGAAGACCCAACACATCCAATAAATAAATAAATAAATTTTTTTTAAAAAACCTGCACATAGGGAATTCCCTGGTGGTCCAGTGGTTAGGACTCAGTACTTTCATTGCCAGGGCCCCGGGTCTGATCCCCGGTTGGGGAACTAAGATCCCGTGCACCACGGCCAAAACAAACAAACAAATGAACCCTGATAGTGTCACCACAATCAAGGTCATAAGCATATTCATAACCTGCAAAAGTTTCCTTGTGTCCCTTTGTTTTTGTTTTCTTTCATTTTTGTCTCTCTTGTGGCAAGAACATAAGCTGTACCCTCTTCACAACTTTTTAAATGCACAACCCACACCGTGAACTACAGGCTCTATGACGTGCAGCACACCTCCAGGATCTATTCCTCCAGCATAAGGGAAACTTTATCCTATTGAACAGGAACTCTACCGATTTTTCTACCCTCTTCCTCCGGAAACATCATTCTATTGTCTACTCCTTTACCTCTGATTATTTCAAATACCCCATATGCTTCATAGTTTCAAGTTCCAAACTATAAAATCAACTCCAGGTATGTAGCTCTGCCTTTCCCAAGGGAGAGATTTACCTCCTCGGACCTACTCTCACCTAGCTAAGGCCCAACACAATGCAAAGATCATTTTCACTACGGCTCCGATGGAGGATGACCGAGAATGGTCTCGACGCACCTGAGAAGGGTCCTGCCTCCTAGAGCATCCTGCGCCAAAGCTGTGGGGCAGCCATGGTGAGGAATCCCTTCCTTCTGGGATTTAAAACTCCTCGTCTCTAATGTTCACTCTGCGGCTTTGCTTACTCTTCTGATCTACTCAGAATAACCCCGTCTTAAGGGAGTTACAGTGTCCCTCCAGGTATCCTAGTCTCACGATGACACGTGTCACTTGTTTCCAGGTTATTTTGAAGCAGATGTTTGCACTTTCTGGTTGTCCTTTCTAGGCCCCTCCAGTGGGAAACAGAACTGGACACACACCTCTCACCAATCAGAGGAGCCCATGCCTACTGCACCTACACACAGGGCAGACCCGTGTTCCCCTCCAGCCCCTGTGCAGCTGCACCTCCAGTCATCAAAATGATTTCTAGAAAATTAATAGAACTAGTACCCTGAACTGAAACAAGAGAGGATAATGCTGTAGGCTCTAGAGGAAGACAGTTCTGAATTCACACAACTCTTCTGTTACTTAGATGGGGTGTGCGTTTGAGAAAGCGACTCTTCAAAGAGCTGAGATTTCCTTGACCATCAAAAGGAGGTGATAAAACCTCTCTTCTAAGTTTGTATGAGTTCTAGCAAAGTGCCTGGCACACAGTAGGTGCTTATTATACTTAAATCATTATTATATTAATTAAATGGGTTGGGACATACTTTGGTGCTAGAAGCCTCTGGCCCTGGAATCTTCTACCAGTCAGTAAAAGCAACAAGAGGAAAGAGGGCATAGTCTTTGGAGACCACTGGGCTGGCCCAGCCACTAACAACTCTGACATCACCTGGGGAAAGTCCGTGGGCCTTGTTCTTCACAGTTTACTCATTTGCAAAGTGGGGATAATAATAGCACTTATCTCCTAAGGCTATTGTGAAGATTAAATGACTTTATGGGAAGCAGTTGGAACAGACCAGCACAAAGTGAGCAGTTATAACTAGTATTATTATTATTATTACTCATGATAATGTCTTGTGGGTTGCCACGGTAACTTGTAAGACAAAATGATCTAATGTTATGAATCTCGTATACAATAAGGACAAGTTCATAACAACATTTTGTCCACGGAGCATTTTTTTCATGAAGCAAAACCAGTTTACCTGAGGATTCACCTAGGAAGTCATTACTGGGCACCTCTGATGTGCCGGGTCCTGCTCTGGGTGTGGGCTTTGCGCTGCGAACGTGGCAGCTCATCTCTTGCTCTCCGCTCAGGTTTACATTTCCCACTAGCTTTCACGTGATTTGGAGACACAGGCAGAGCACACAGGGGCCACAGAAGTCACGTGGTCCAGAATCTCCTACAGGGGGATCACAGTCCATGGACCAGCTTGAGAGCATCACAGGTCAGTCCCCAAGCCAGTTGCGTCATGCCTCTCTTTATAGCTCACAGGCCTGCTCCCTTCCCTGTTCTTGGTGATTCTGCCAACAGCATCCTCCTCTAGCACCAGCCTTCTCCCTTCTTCTGCTCCAAGAAACATCCCTGTCAACTAACCTCCCTTCACACATACCCACGCGGACAGACATGCCTGTGAACAATCCAATCACTCCTCCTTAGAGAAGAGTTACATTCTTAGTGCTGGTTGACCCTTACGTTGTAAAGACACAGCAACAGAGGCCCAGGAGGCCCACACAGCTTCCCTGAAGTTCACACGGCTGCAGGCAGGGCACAGGGTGTGGTCAGCAGTGAGCGCTTTTCTTTGAAGCGTCTACCCCTCTTTCCCCAGCTGAATTCCTGCAGTTTCTGACACTTCCAAGGCTTGTAACAGAGAGGTGGATGGGGAGTAGGCAGATCCGAGTTTCTTATTGATTTGTTGTGTTCTGAGCTGACTTTGTGCTCTTGGAGTCAGCGGCAGGAGAACACACCTCTACCCTAGCTCGCGGCTGACTCCTTCACAGGCCCTCAGTGTCCAGTGGCATCTAAGGCATGTTGTCACTGACCCCTCATGTGGTCAACAGAGTCCCTCTTCAACAGGACCAAGCAGACCCCTGCGTGAGGCCCAAATCTGGACCATGGAAAACAAATACGTGTTCTCCCCACCAAATGCCCAGGCACCATTCCAAGGCAGCACCCACCTGTCCTTTGCACCTGCCACCAGGGAAACTCACCTGAGCAGCTCCCACCCGTTAGACTCCGGAGGTTGAGGAGGTGTCAGGCCACCACAGCCTCCCACAGCAAGAGAGACATACTCAGTTCTACAAGGGACTCTGTCGAAGCCCCTCTCCAGTGTCTCGAGGTGGGATGGGCCTCTCCAGTTACCTGTGGCCCTTCCCAGAAGCTTCTTCCAAAACTCATCTCAGTCACCCCTTCTCTGTTGGAGGCCCCTGGCAGGGTGCAGATCTCAGACTTTTCTCTGCAGGTTTCAGTCACCTCCTTCCTACAGAGCCGTCCACCTCTGCACTCCCTCGCGGACCACTCCGACACCACCTCCCCCGGCCGCCAGCTTTGGGTGGAGTCTGAGCCTCTTGTCTGCTCGGTGCACCCACGTTTCACAAGACCTTCAGGGGTGCTGTTCTGGGGGGCTCTCAGACCCCCACGACCTTTCTGGCAGGCAGAGCAGCCCCAGCTGTCCACGTAGTGCCTCTGACTCTCCAGCGTGGCTCAGCGCCCCGGCCCCCGCCCAGTCACCGCCCATCTATTCTTCCTCTAAAGGTTCTGCCCTCCATGTACCTGTTACAGGCTCCGCCACTTACCTGAGAAGGGGGCTGTGCGAGCTAAGTGCTGGCGTTTTACTTGGTGATGTAACACGTGAGACCCATTTGTTCCTTGTCCCGGGGATGCTTCCTTTGGTCCCCTGGGACCCTCAGTGTCCTGCTGGTCAGCACATGTGACACTGGACAATCCTGTTTCAGAGTAAACACACAGCAGAGAACGCTCAGAGCTCTCCATTCACAGACCCAGGAGGATGCGGGGCTTACATTCCAAGGGACGAGTGACGGTGGAGGTGGGAGGGGCGGGGAATTGTCGCTCAAGGGATTTAAAGTTCCAGTCATGTAGGACGGATGCGTCCCAGACCTGTTTGTTGTCCAGCTTAGGTAACAACATGGCCTGTGTGCTTCAAAATTTCCTAAGAGGGTGGATCTCACATTAAGTTTATTACCACAGGAAAATAACGGCACAAAGAAAGGGACAGGGAAACTCTGGAAGGTGTTGGGGCGTCCATCCCCTTGGCTGTGGGGATGATACCACAGGTGTTTGCATATATCCAAACTCATCACATTGTGCACATTAAGTAGGTGCAGTGCCCTGTGTGACACCCATACCTCGACAAAGCTGCGAAAATGAGCAGATGGATGGAGTCGGTTGGAAGAGGGACAAATGTGACATGAGCATGTGTGTGTGTGAGAGAGAGACAGAGACAGAGATGAACGACGCCTGAAATGCTGCGTGCTGGAGCCTGGGTACCCCGTGGAAGCCAAGTGGCGCACCCCCCAGGCGGTCACCAAGGAAGTTGTTGAGATCCGCTAAATTTCAAGGTCTTTCCTGACACACACTGTCCTTCTCTGTCAGAGGAAGCGGGTGGTGAAGCATAAGAAAGTAGAGTCAGGGTTGAGACCCTCTCTCCAGAAGCTATGCCAACAGCACGGAGAGTCATTCACGGGACTTCCCTGACAGCCCCGTGGTTAAGACTCCGCGCGTCCAAAGCAGGGGGTGTGGGTTTGATCCCTGGTCAGGGAGCTAAGATGTCACATGCTGCAGGGCACGGTCAAAAAAAATTTTGAAAAAAGAGAGTATCATTCACAAAGCAGAGCAGAGACTCCTGCCGATAAACCCACCAGGAGATGGGCTCCCAGGGTTGAGGGTCTCAAGGCCAAGCCCGGACTCCCATCCTGGAAACCACCACGGTGGAGACATCCTGGCCTGGGGCCCAGGCCACATTTTCAATTTACCTGGAAAGAGCAGGACCACAAGGAGGAGGGTGGATGGAGGGAGGAATTGCTTCATGTCGCTGAGGGGACTGCAGCTGGGACGTCCAGGGCTGGGCGCGGGCGGGCAGCAGGAGGGTGTCTTTTATACTCAGGCCAGGGGGAGTGGGCCTGCAGCCCGGGCCCAGCCGCCTGCAGAGTAACTTCCTGCTCTCCCAGGACAGGGGGAGAGGCGCTATTTTCCCACCGCCAGTGGAACAAACACTGAGCCATTTTTCTCAGGAAGTAAATAACATGCCTGAATGCCTTGGGCGGATTTGGTGAATAAGATCAGGGGAAGAGAGGAGGAGGAGGAGGAGGAGAGAGGGACAAGATAAATGTCATTAACATCAAATCGCCAATTTCAAGTGCTCCTGGTTAAAGCACTGCTTTCCCTTAAAGTGGTGACAAGTAAAGCTGTCACAGTGCTTCTGCCCTGTCTTCTGAACATATTTGTTTTAGTGTAAAATATCATGCAGAAAAACACAGAACATTTCAGGTATGACCTGACTTTCAAGGCTGCACTTCCTGAGGTTGCAGAGGTGGTGCTAAAGCCACTCCAAATCATCCTTCCTCTTCTTTCTCCCGTCTCTCCCGAGGCTCTTTTTACCCGCCCCGCTCTGACTGTAATTTTTCGGACTTTTTTTCAGTTTTCTCCCCTCTTTCTATTCTCCTCTTTCCCCTAGGTGCCTGACTGTTGATGCCATTGGATCCAAGTTAACGCTGTTTTGAATATAAGTTCTGGGACTTCCTAGGTGGCGCAGTGGTTAAGAATCTGCCTGCCAATGCCGGGCACACAGGTTCGAGCCCTGGTCCAGGAAGATCCCACATGCTGCGGAGCAACTAAGCCCATGCGCCACAACTACTGAGTCTGTGCTCTAGAGCCTGCAAGCCATAACTACTGAGCCCACTCACCTAGAGCCCATGCTCTGCAACAAGAGAAGCCACCACAATGAGGAGGCTGAGCACCGCAATGAAGAGTAGCCCCTGCTTGCCGCAACTAGAGAAAGCGTGTGCACAGAAATGAAGACCCAACACAGCCAATAAAAAAATAAATCCAATAAATAAAAAATTTTATTTAAAAAAAGAAAGAAAGAAAATAAGTTCTGTAGCTGAGCCTGGGTTTTCTCTTCTAGTGATAATTAGCTTCCTCCCTCTTCTGCGTCATACTCTTAGCAGGCACGAGGTTTCATTTTGCTGCTTTGTTACAGGCTTGTGCAACCCAGGCAGGGTGTTCAGGACTTAACCAGACGTTATAACCATCTAACATCCACTGTGACCCCAGTGACTCTGGGAAGGGCAGTGTTTATCCCGTGTGTCTCATCTGACTGCACATTTTGGTCCACAGAAAAATGTCTTCAATTGTTGGTGTAAGTGAAAATATGTCTGTTCTACCTGGAGAAAGGTGGAAGTGGATGGAGAAGGTGGCGGCAGGTACCACAGAGACTTGGCATCCGAGGAAGCAACAAGGAAGCCAGAGGAGGATTAGAGCTGCTCACAACTGCTCACAGACATGTCCCCGCATCTCGACCCAGCAATCCCTTCTCTGGGTGTTGGGAGCACGGAGGTTCTACTCCGAGGTGTTAAGATCAAACGCATCCTTTTATTTTTGGCATTAGGAAGTCTTCCAGTTCAAGAGGACAGAGGGGACGCTGGCAGGGGTGGGAGAAAACTGGCCCAAGATAAGGGTCATTAGTCACCGAGGCCGTCAGATTCTGACAACTGGATGTCTGAAGAAAGTAGATGGTCAAAGAAGGAAGTGAAAATCTGTGGTTAGCCCAACTCTAAATGGACATTTCTCTTATTCCCTCACCCACACTCTCTTTACTTCTGTATTGTAGTCCAACAGCTATTTCTTGCACTTGTACTTACATTTACTTAAGTGTAGAATTGGGGTCTTTTATAAACATGATGCAAATTTTACAGTATATAGGCAACTTATTTCTACAGATGTTTGTTTTCCCTACGAAAAGAAAGCCCATTCTAATATTCCAGCATCAATAGTGATGAACAATATTCTGAGAACCACCACTCAGCTAAAGGAAGGCTCTAAGTCACTCAAATCATTTGATCTAATTAGATGAAGAAATCGAGCCCGAAACAGTCACATCTCTTCCTCTAAGTCTTTTTTTTTTTTGTAAATTTATTTTATTTATTTATTGGCTGAATTGGGTTTTCACTGCTGCACACGGGCTTTCTCTAGTTGCTGAGAGCGGGGGCTACTCTTCCCTGTGGTGCGCAAGCTCCTCATTGTAGTGGCTTCCCTTGTTGTGGAGCACGGGCTCTAGGCGCGTGGGCTTCAATAGTTGCTGCACATGGGCTCAACAGTTGTGGCTCACGGGCTCTAGAGCACAGGCTCAATAGTTGTGGCGCATGGGCTTAGTTGCTCCGTGGCATGTGGGATCTTCCCAGAGCAGGGCTCGAACCCGTGTACCCTGCATTGGCAGGCAGATTCTTAACCACTGCGCCACCTAGGAAGTCCTTCCTCTAAGTCTTAAGACAAAATAATCCTCCCCCCACCACCCCGCGCCCCAATACTTCTGAAAAGAGCAACCTTGAGAAGAAGGAACCAGTGAAAAGCTACACAAAGATTGGTAAGGTTGTTATAAAGGCAGTTGGTGTTACATCGGTCCTACTAGAACAAAGTCTTATTCCAGAATTCTGTGTTCTAAAAAAACCGTAAAACAGTTTACCTCTAAAAGCCACATCCATCCTGAAGGGGAGGAGAACCCATTACAGAACATTCTAATCACTAACACGAACTCTTGGGTTTTGTCCATGCAGCGAATACCTAGTATTCTTTTTTTTTAGCTGCTGAGCATGTGACGTCTTGATTCATCTGAGCCAAGTAGGTGGGCTAAAGTAAAACGACAGAGGCTGCTTTGCCTGAGAAGGCTTTCCACAATGCATGTTCCGGCGGCAGCTGTATGTGAATGATGAAGACAGACACCAGTGCAGGACCAGAAACAACTTCGATCCAGGGTTATGTTGTCCCGGGGCATACTCTGGACCCCGCGTTTGCAAGGCTGAGCGCCTGGAGGCTGTTTACCAGACTCCTCTGTCCCCTGTACCTGAGGTGGTAAGATGGAGAGGCTTGCTCACGTTCCCATCCGATTTTCAGCACGGTATTTCACGGGTGGAAAAGCAAGTCTGCCACACCCTCCACGCCTGGGGTCCCCGTTATAAGAAGCCAACTCTGACGGAAGCAGACCCGCGTCGTCTGAACTCGGATTGGCTATTAAATCGTACTAAGGAGTGAGTGCTGAATTTTTCCAAGTATGGTAAAAGCACTGTGGTTACATCGTTTGAAAAAGAGTTCTTTTCTCTGAGTTCTATATTTCAAAGTATTTTCTGATGCCGTGAAAAGACATCCTGAGTGTTTCTGGAAATAACCTAAGAGGGGGAGCTTATTAAGGGGCGAATCAAGACTAAGCACATGAAGTTTCCCTTTTTGGTTTTGGCAACACGGGCACAGTCCACCCCAACAGCTCATAGGTGGCACTGAGCACTCTGTTAGGAGGCGCCAGATGTCAGGTGGTTGCTCTTGTTTATTTTAGCGGCTACTGACATTCATTGGCACGATGGTTCTTTCCTTGGGGTTTGCAAAATAGTGCTCGTCCCATTCTATCACCCGTCCTTCGTTTATTAGCTGGACCACTCTCTGAAATGCAGTCTGGGCAGGAGAGCCAGGTCAAACGTTTTATCACTCCGCTCACTTTGCCAGTTTTCGGGATAAGGGGTCCGGGTGCGCCCACCCAACCCTGCCCGGGGCAGAGCCGCTCTCTGCTGCCACCTGCTGGGGGCGACCCTCCGCAGACACCCACTGGGGTCGACCCTGCTCACGGAGCCTCTCTTCGGGTCTATGTTTTGAATTACAGCGTGTGCCAAACAAATTGCACTTAATATTGATTTATTCCATTTTAGTTAATAAAAGACACGTATAACTGTTGAGCAGAACTGATCAGAAAAGAAACCCAGTGTTATCAAAATCAATCGATATACTTCGGGCAAAAAAAAAAAAAAATGCTGTTCCCTGAAGGCTTGTGGCTGATGGGATCTGTTTTGTGGTCCACCTTGGGGAGTCCTGAGACTCCCCCGCAACCTACATTGCTGTCCTCCCTCAGCAGGCAGCTGCCCTGGGTTCCCCGCACCCGGTACCACGTGGGATGGTCCGGCCGCGAGGCCCGGAGAAGGGAAGGCTTGGAGGTCCAGCTGGGGGCGGTTCTAGGGACCGGGCTGCACTGGGTGTCTGTCTCTCGCAGGATTCAACGAGTTGACGGCCCACTTTTTCAGGCAGCACGGGTAGGTGTTGGGGCATTTTCCGATCCTGAACTCTTGCCTTTGACATTTCGTCCGGCAACGAGACGTCCCGTAGCCGCATATCCTGTCTGCGTCAAGGTCACTTCTCACTAAAAAGCAGAATAAGTCAGTGTGAGTAATTGTACCCGAGGACCGAGAGGCAAGGCCCCGGCAGCGGTTTTGGGGGGGAATGACTGAAATGAACTGGAGGATGCCGAGGAGTCGTGGCGGGACTGACACGGGATGGCGTTTCCCCCAAGACCACGCCTTCTCCACTTTCCTAGCTGATCGATTTCACCATCTGATTCGCTTCCAGCATGACTTTTTTTTTTTTAATGTTAATTGGTTCACATCACACTTCTTTTTAAAACCCCTGCAAACGTTTGCTATTACTTTTGGCTAAATCCACCCCAGCCCGTCAGCATGGTCTACAAAGCTATGGTGACCTGAGCCTGGGCCTCCTTCCAGGCTCATGCTGTTCCCCAGGGGCCTTCACTGTCCCGCCAGAGCCCCCTGGCTTCCCCGCGGTTCCCACGCACCAGCTCTTGGCTGTCTCAGTGCCCCCACTCGCACGGTTCCCTCTGCCTGAAACACTTTTCTCCTCTTCCTGTGAGACCTCTTTGAACCTTCAGCTCTCAACCTAAATGTCACTGTCGGGGAAATCTGCCCATCCTCTTCATGCCCCAGAATTATTGTCCTTCCAATGCAATTTTTTTTAATTCCTTCATAATATGTATCCCAAATTGTAGTTCCTTTTTTTAAAAAATAATGTGGTCTTCTCGGTTGAATTCCGAGTTCCCTGAGTGGGAGGAGGATGTCTGTGTACCCTGTTCACGATCACACACCCAGAATAGGTGCACAACATGTGCTCAGTGATGACCTGCTGGGCACCTGCCTGGAGACCCCAGACTGGGACAAGTAGGGGAGAGGAGGGTGGGGCAGAGGAGATCGAATCCTGATACTTGGCCCTTGGCCTTGAGCAGAAGCAGGAGAGGTGGGTTTCCTTACTCAGCCTCCACGTGTGCTCCCTAAAGCTGAAACCAGCTCTCACGCCCCAAACTGGTAGCATCTCACAGTGGTGCCAGCACAGCCCTGGAAACCCAGGTGATGGTGGAGGGAAAAGGCGGATGGTGGACTGAAGGACCCTCCCTGTAGAGCACTTTACCTGAGGTGGTGCTACAGACAGGTGCCTCCTGCATTCCGCAGGAACCAGACAAACGCATTCAAGGGCAGACGGAATGACACTGGGCCTTTCTTACATAACCGATCGCCCTCCCGTGCACCGCCCCTCCCGCTCCGTGGGCATTTCAGGGGGCTGCAGATGGTAAGAGCCAGAGTCGCCAAAAGGGGGAGCAGCAAGTCACAGCAGTTCATGCCCCCCTCCCCCCCTCCCCCCCCACATGGCCCTCCTCCTGGGAGCCTTTCTCAGGCTTTGACCACAGCAGCCACCCCGACCCAGCCCTCAGCAGCCCCGTGCGGGCAGTGGCGACCCTCCCGGCATGAGTGGCCCCCTGGCCCTGGGGGGCCCCGAACCAGATTTCTGTCTCAACAGGTTCTTTGTCTTGTGATCACAGGTCAAAGGGAAGCTGGTTTTTGATAGATAAATTACTATCATACTTCGACAGACCTGGAATACGCTGATGGCAGAATTTCAGAGAGGTATGCGTGGGAAATGGCCCAGGAAGAAAGAACGAGGAAAGAAGAGTTAAGTGAAACATGACCCCTTGGGGATAAAGACACAGCCCTCGTGAATTCGTGCAGGGACACAGTCTAGATGGGGACAAGGCGGGCAGGCTGGGCACCCTTCAGAGCCTTGGAAATGCACCGAGTGGCTTGAGCAGGATTAGGGAAGTTCTATGAGTCAAACCACAGGTGTGGTCCCCGCACAGCTGGACTCGAGTGGCTCCGAGGACGTGCCCTGCCCTCCCTGTGCGCAGGGTACGTGGCTCAGCTCTTAGAAGGAGGGATTACCCTCCAGGCCAGAGGGTACACAGGTTAACAATGGGGTCAGGAGACTGCGGGTGTCTCAGTGTGACTCTGGAATTTCCCTGGCAGAGTCCAAAAGCATCTGCTACTTGCGTGATCGATACATTTCTTCCTACTGAGATCACAGCATTCCTCTTAGTCCTAATCCTCTGACTTGGTATGAAAAGGTGTGGTAACATTTAGGAGGGTGAGTGGGGTCCCTTTCTGTGCAGAACGAAGCTTTTCGGGAAGCAGATGGGGGTCACGGACGGGAAGGGGAGAAGACATCTCTTTTCACAAAGTCAACAGTGACTAACTGCCGCTGTCCTGCAATGCGGTAAGGATGGTGAGTGAATCCCACCCCAACCCACCCCCGCCGCCTCGTGACATCTAAGGTCCCTGCATTTTTGAGTTCTGACGCCTCACTGCCAGGAGGTGTACACGAGGACTGCCTTTCACTACATTTTCCTCGTGGTCTCCATCAGGGCAGAGATTAAAGGCTGTGATTGAAGAAGGTGGCGGCACCCGCAGGACGTTTATTCTTAGTCAAGGTTTGCTTCACCTCCTGTCCTCTGCAATTGCATTATTTCTAGCTGAGAGTCTCTTTTTACCTGGAGGACCTTGGTAGAGCAGAAGAGAAGTGGTTAAGAGGACAAGGATCCTCTTGGTGCAGAGTGTTGCCTACAAACTGGCCTTTGCCATCTGCCTCTACAAGGATTCAATCATGTGCTGCTGCAGCTTCAACACCCCCTGCAAGGAGCTCTGGGTGAAGATCAGGAATGAGGTGCTCTGTGTGCTCTGGAAAAAACTGGCAGAACAGGTTCGCAGACAGTTAAGATATTTTTAGGAGACAATTTTATGAGCCCAATTCTTGCATCTCCTCATATCTAGAAAAACACTAAAATCCTTCATGGTGACGTCTGCTCCTCGTGACTAGCAGAAACCTTCTGCAAAAAAATATGTGCTCCATCACATGGACACCCCCTTCACCATGATCACACACCGAGATCACGGACCTTCCCCCCGCCGTCTCTTTGGAGCAGTTTCTCAGAGCTATCTGAGATGCTGTCGCCCCAGGCTATAATCTTCATTCTGCCCCAAAGAAAACTTAACCCGCAGTTCTAATGTTGTGTATTTTTTTTCAGTCGACAAGGGGTTGCTGGAGAAACACAGAAGCAGGTCGGCAGGAACTACCACGGGGCAGGAGAGGAGCAGCTCTCTACGGCCAGGGTGCTGCTGATTGCCAAACCAGCCCGGAGACAGTGCTCAGGGTGGGGGCTGTTACTATATGGAAAGGACCCTTCATGAGGAGTTGTTTGCAACTTTATTTGTTTCCCCATCTGGAACAAGAACTGGATGAGATGATCTCTAAGATATTCCTTGATTCAGATGAAAGGACTTGCAGTTCTGTTTCAGTTCAACTGGCATTAAACTGCCCCAGGTAAATTTCAGCCTGGAGCTTCTTGTTGAAATAATGACTTAGACAAATGTGGTTAGTCACTCCCAGGACCCTCTGAAAGGAATCTACAGAAATAGATAAGCACATGATGTGAAAGAGAAGAATGGCGTGGGAGGTGGGGGAGATCTCAGCACGTTTCTACCACAGAAAACCTGTGGGGTGAGGACAACAGGTGTCTGCAGGGAGCAGGTGTGGAAAGGAATGAGGAGAGGAAGACACTTGTTGCAGGACGTACCTTGAAGGCTAAAGGGGAGAAGGAGCAGGGCCGAGTGGGGCAGGTCTTCGACCATGTTGTGGGCCTGGTGCCCGTGAGCAGGTGACGTGGGATGGGTAGGAAGAGCCTCAGACGGCAGTGAGGCACGGCAGAGGGGAGCCCGGAGCAAGGCTGCCTTGGGAAGATCCCCACACCCACCCACGCGGCCTGCTCTGGGTCTGCTCCGCTAACTCTCTGGCTGGAAGCAGCCCTGGGGGACAGGGTCCTCACAGCAGGCAGGCCCGAGCACCAAGGGGGACGTGTCACCCACGGGCTCCGCGCCTCTCACAGCTTAGGCGCAGTGACCTTGGGTCGTGAGCCTCAGGGCAACGACAGCCTAAATTCAAGGGCTGACACGTTGCTAGAGGCGGAGTGTGGACAAGTGTGAGAGGTGGAAAGTGCTCAACGTCCCAGGTCAAGACCCGCCCCCCCGGCTTCCTGGGTTTTAGCTCCAGGAAGACCACCAAGGGATCATGGGGAGAAACCAAACACGAAACCCTGTGGGCTCTGGCAGGGAGCAAGGAGGAGGAATTATGTGAAATAGGTCCAAAGAATTCTCTATAACAGGAGCCTGCTCTCCAGGAGAGCCAGGTCCCACCCTGGAGAAGGGTGTTTCCCCTCCTCTAGCCCCAGCCCACCTTCCTGTCTCACCCGAGTGGGGCTGGGAGAAGCTAAGAAACCCTGGTGAAGGAGGCACCGCAGAGACACAGGGCAGGCAAGCACTGAGGTTCACTTGTGAGATTATAAACGGCTGCCCTTGCCCCCACTCCAGCCCCACATCAGCAGGGCTCCGGTGCAGACAGCAGATGACAGCTGAAAGAGCTGCAGATGCTAACTAGTTACAAAAGAGTTGTTTCCAGGGAACCCAAAGATGCCAGGGGAGACAAAAACAAGGACATCGGAGAAAACCGAGGCTTCTGACACCTACAGCTGTGGTCCACAGGAAACACGGCCCAACCCCCAGTCAGAGTAACATAAAACCTCACACCAGAGACCCATTCACCTCAGTCCCTATTACCCCATACATACATCATGTCTGGCTTTCAGTAAACCATGACAAAGTATGCTAAAGGCAAGAAAAAACACAGTCTGAAGAACTAGACTCAGATATAGCAGAAAATTTCCCACTATAAGACGGTGAATTTAAAATAACTATGATTAGTTTGCTAAAGAAGATTTGGCAACATGCAACATAGATGGGTAATGTAGGTAGAGAGAGGCAAACTGTCCCATGCTCTTTGGAAGGAAGTCCCGTGCACAGCCCACACTTAAGGAGTGGCAAATTACGCCCACTTCTTTGAGGCCAAGTATCTACATAAATTATTTGGAATTATCCTGCATGGGAGAGCTGTCTCTTCTCCCCCATTTTTTTAAGCTTATTCAATCTTTTGTTTATGTCAGTATGGAGTCATCGTCACGGATCTTTATTTTATGCTTTGGGTTACGATCCAATACTACTTGATTATTTTTGCTCAGATTGCCCCAGGTTGGGTCACTGGGAGCTCTTTGAGTCGGTTCTTGTGCTCCTTGGGCAACCGCTGCTATCTTCTTGTTTGTTCACAGCCCTGCGTGTTCTGGCGCTACGAGCTGCTCTGGGTTTCTGGCGCACGTCTCCTGCTCCAGTCCTAGATTAGCCATCTCTCCAAAGATCCTGGGCTCCTTTTCTTGGAGAGTGATACTAAAAGCAATTATCTAGCTGCCAGAGTATTATTGCTTCTAGGCCATCTCAGCTGACAGAGCAAGGAAATACATGTATAAAAACCCATATATATACATGCATATATATATATATAACACATATACGTGTATATACACACACACACCCCCATGAACATGTTTACATAATCGTCCGTATCTACACGAAGCTAAATATGAGTTCACATTGATGTCTCCAACTCTCATCGTTCCCACACAGATCATCCTAGCTCTTCCTTGTTTACTTGTAAACTTGCACTCCAGCAGTAAGACACCTGGCCCCTACTTTCTCCCATCCACTTAACTGTTCAACGCCCTTGTACCTATATAGCAGGATCTGAACCCTAACCTTGTATTACAAAAGAAACAACGTCATCAACCAGAGTGTGGTCCTTTTGTACAGTTCCTTTGGCCTTTAGATGTAGAGATGGCCCTCCTTTTCAAAGTGACTAGGGTCAGCATCTCCTCCTCCCCCTCCCCACTGCACCCTGCAGCCAAGTGCCTTCACTGAAGTTGTTTTCTCCATTTATGGTACGGTTACACTTGTTTTGTCACATTCTGCATTCTATCTTGAGGCAGCCCTAACGTTCCTATCTTCTTTTATTTGCATAGTGCACCTTAGTTCAATCTTTGTGGTTCTAAGGGTTTTAACCAGTGCCTAGTATCCTACAGAATAGTTTCACTGCCCTAACACATACCCTGTTCTTCCCCTGGGCAACCCCCCGGCAACCTGTGACCTTTTTACTATCGCCATAGTTTTCCCCTTTCCAGAATGCCACATAATTGGAACCATGCAGTATGTAACCTCTTCAGACTGGCTTCTTTCTGGAGCAACAGGTATTTAAGATTCATACACATCTTTTTGAGGCTTGGTAGCTCACTTCTTTTTATCCCTGAATAATATTTCATTATGTGGATGGACCACAACTTATTATCAACTCACTTCCAGATGGATGTCTTGGTTGCTTCCAGTGCTATTGACATTTTGTGCAGGAGTTTGTGTGGATATAAATTTTCAAATCTATTGAGTAAAATCCTACAAACTGATGTTTGAGAAAAATGCAAAAATAATTTAATGGAAAAAAGATGAACTTCTGAACAAATGTGCTGGAGCAATCGAACATCCATAGGTTAAAAAAAAAAAAGAACTTGACCATCTAACAACTTTTAGAAAAATTAACTCAAAATGGCTAATGGATTTAGAAGTAGAGGTGAAACTGTAAAACTTTTTGGAAAGAATACAGGAGAAAATCTTCAGCATGTAAGGTTACACAAAAAGTTCTTAGACTTGATCAAAAAACAAGACCCATAAAAACAAAATATGTTAGACCCCACAAAATTTTAAAAATTCGCTTTGCAAAAGACCTTGTTAAGAGGTTGAAAAGACAAGCTGTGGATTGGGAAAAAGTATTTGAAAACCATATATCCAACAAATAACTAATATCAAGAATATATCAAGGGCTCTCAAAGCTCAATAGTAAAAACAAACAAAAATAATCCAAATTGAAAATAAGCATGTGAGAGAGATTTTACTAAAGGAGATATAAAGATGCAAATAAGTACACAAAAAGATGTTAAATATCATTAACGTTTAGAGAGCTGCAAATTAAAATCACAATGAGCTATCAATACACTCTTACCAGAATGGCAAAAAAAAAAAAAATATAGTGACAACTACTTTTAGCCAAGGCTGGCTAGAATGTGGGTAAGCTAGGTTACACTTACGTTGTTGGTGGGAATGAGGAATGGTGCTGCCATTCTGGAAAAGAGTCTGGCAGTGTCTTAAGCAAACTCCACTTCCAACGACCAAAGGATGCAGCAATTGTACCCCAGAGTACAGTTATCTCAGAGTAATGAAAACTTACATGTGCCCCCAAACCTATAAACATCAATGTTTATAACAACTTCATTTGTAACAGCACCAGATTGGAAACAACCCAGATGTTCTTTGTTGGATGAATGGTTGAACAACTGTGGTTCACCCACACCATGGACCACTACTCAGCAATGAAAATGAAAAGACCCTTGACACATGCAACAGCTTTGAAGACTCTCCAGGGAATTATGCTGAGTAAAAAGCCAATCCCCCCAAAGTTACATACTGCATGATTCTATTGATAAGACATTCCTGAAAGGACAGAATTATAAAAATGAAGAACAGATTAGTAGTACCAGGAGTTAAGGAAGAGGATGAGGAGTGAAACGGCAATAAGTAGGGTCTTTATGGTGATGGAAATGTTCCGTATCAATGTCAGTATCCCAGTTGTGATGCTGAATTATAGCTTTCCAAGATGTTGCTATTGGGAGAAATTGAGTGAATGGTATAGGAGATGTCTGTGTGTTTTTTTTTTACAGCTGTGTGTGACTCTACTATTGTCTCAAAACAGAAAAATGTCATTAAAAGGGTCATTGATTCCAATAGGATTAAGTACATTGACCTTGAGGAATAAAAAGGGAGGTAAGGCAAGATTTCTGACCCAGCAGGGAACCAGGGCTGGATCTTAAACCTGGGGAGCATGACAGGGAATCCTTACCTGAACTAGGAAGCTTGAAAACTTAGAGTCAGAGGTAATTGGGCAGTTAGCCAGTTCCTAGGAAAATAGCAGAAAGTCAATTGGGGACCAGGATGGTGGTCACTGGAGCTACTAGCAATTATAGAGGTATTTACAACCCTCTGCCCACCAGTGAATTTGATTCCAGACTTACAGACAGGGAACAAGTCCATAGGAACTGTCTCCAATTACAGCTAAAGGCGTGGAGTCAAGATGATTAATTTAACCAGGTGTGTGACACAGGATAGTCTTCAGTAAATAGCTTTTCTATCCATACATCATTAATTTAACTACCGATCTTGATATATGTTCATTTCTCTACCCACCCATCATCTATCTGTCATCTAGCTATCTCAACAGCTTGCTTGGGGTTGACTGCCTGAGAGCAAGCTAGAGGTTTGTTCATTATAATAGCTTCTAATCCACTTTTTGAAAGAAATATCAGGTGGCTTAGGGACAAGTCCCTTATCAAAACATTACAGAAAAATAAGCCAAGAGTCAGGGACCATCACGAATGAGCTACTCATGCTCCCTTTCTAAGTGAAGCACTTGACAAATGGATCAAAGACGGTCATTTATTTTTATTAAAGTGTCTTCTTACTGGAGGCCAGAGTAGAAACAAGATGGAACTGGGTCATCCAAGTTGCTCTGGAATCTTAAGAGTTTCTCTTACTTTTCCAACACGCCTGGAGTGTCACACAGCATTTCAGAGACTTCTCGCAGAGACCTACAAGTTCTTCATTTATCTGACAAGACTCCTTGCATCTCCCTTTAAGCTTGTAGCATTTCTCGTCAAAAAATCCACTCCTGGCTACACAAGGGAAAGAGCCACGAGGATTAATTCTCTTTTCAAATATGTCTAGTTACCAGGTGCAGTCGTGTCACTAGTCAGTGAGGACTTCTTTACGAATTGTTACAGAGCCTTATCCTGCCAGCGGATGAGAGGACAGTGGGGGGAGTGTTTTCTATTTGATTTTTCCTGTCGTTTTGTCATACAGGATGAAAGACCAGGAAGGACAGATGTGTCTTCCGGCATGTTGGATTAGGCTGTGTGGGGGCTTTGGGAAACAGAAGGTAATGTTCTTTTACCAAAATCTTTTGGGATATTATCGACCTGTTCCTATAAACACCTCTGGAGTCAGCAGCTTCCCCAATGTACCCTCAAAGTGCTATCCGGTGACAGGAGAGCAAGACCTGAGATTGGGAGGGAAGATGTCCCATGACTGGAGCGAAAAAGAATAAATACATGGAAAAAAAACCATTTACTGCAGTGGACAGAAGTTGAGAGATTGCTTTTAGAGGCTCCGTCTGACTTCCCCTCCACATTCCATCAAATGTGTTCAAGAGCAGGAAGGGGCCCTGTGCTGGTAGTGTTTCTCCCAGACCTTCCTTGTGTCACTGTGTGCAGGATGCCAGCTCTGGCCTTAGTGCTTGATGAGGAGAGATCATTAGAGCAGCCAGCTTCGACTTAAAGACAGGCAGTGCATCTTTTTTTAACATTTTGTTTGTTTGTTTGTTTGTTTGTTGTTTTTGGCTATGCCACACGCCATGCAGGATCTTAGTTCCCTGACCAGGGATCGAACCCGTGCCCCCTGCAGCGCAGACTCCTAACCACTAGACCGCCAGGGAATTCCCCAAGCAGTGCATCTTATCAGAATCAACATTTTAGAGTTGCACAATTTGGGTGTATGTAATGAATGTGTCAGGTGTACACAAATTGCAACTACTGTCAACATATAAAGATGTCTGAGTCACATACCCGCAAAACTGAAGCCAGACAGATGAGTGCCAGCTGGTGCGCTAATCGCACTGAGCATCAGCATGTAAGTTCGTAAGTTTCAACACCCCAATATTTCAGAGCTCAGTGAGCTCTGGCTCCCACCGCAGGACTCTCTACTCTCTCTGCCCTCCTGATAGTAGAAGCCTATGTCAGGCTAGGGGTACTGGACCTCATTCTGACAAAAGTCCTTGCATTCGATCCAATTCACAGTGACGGCCCAGAAAGAGAAAGCCTCTGGAAAGAACAAGAGCGCCCGTGCCTACAGGACTTCTAGTGGACCATCAGAGATCCCCACCCAGAGAATAATGTAACTCTGTATGGGCCTGCGTGTGCACACGGATCACATTAATAGGTCAGTTTCATTTTGTTACACTAGATAACTTTATGTTACATCATCTTGCATTGTGTTGACTAATCGTATACTAAGTATGGGAGATCTGGAAAGGGTGCCTCGGTCAGTCTCCAGAGTGTCCATCAAAGCCAGCGGAAGGCATGGTTCACTCTGGTGCTAGTTCCCCGTGTACCTGGCACAGAATCTACTCACACAGGGTTACTGCAAAACAGACCAGACATGCACAGCTGGTGTGGAACTTCTGAGCATCACACCAAGGATATCACTAGCATGTGGCACGACTTCGGACCCACTGCCGCTTCTGGAAAACCCTTTGTTCAGTTCTATGGAAAGTGGGATGAGTCTAGCCTTGGACTGTGATTTGGGGCAGGATCTGCAGTGAGCCTTCGGAGGTCCTCAGGAGGTGATGACGGAGTTCTCGTGCAGAAAGGACATTTCCTCTCACTGTGGCCAGACAGAACCAGCCTCAAGGCCTGGCTTCCCTCTTGCCTCTCTCTCCACGTGACTTTGAGAAGCTGCTTAGCCCATCTTCAGCTTAACTTCTGCAGCTGTGAAATATATGTAAAATGGCCCTTCCAAGCCAAAAGGGTAGCTGTGAATGTCACTAAATTAGAGGGGGGACAGAGTCTCCCCAAAAGGCACTGGCTTTGGAGAACAAAATGCATCTCCTCATGTGATGGTTTTGCCTCAGTTTCCAGCTCTACAGCCTGTGATGAATGGAGCTTCACTATTTTAAGTAACATGAATACTGTGACTGGCTCGATACACAGCGTTTCCAAGCTCCACCCCTCTCTCTTCCATTTCGTCCTTTCTCTGTCTCTCTTCCTTACCTGTATTAATCTCTGTCACAACTATTTTTTAAAAGATCCATTGATGGCTATCCTTGCTTTTCATTTCTTTTTCAAATTTTTGTTTTTGTTGGTGAGCACAAGACTGGGGAGCAAAGGCGGATCTTGATGTCTTCAAACCTGCGACAGCCCACCCTAGGTGACAGCAGAGAATGCCAAGGCTCTACGGCAGAGGCAAGAGAGGAAAGCTGCCTCCTGTAGCAGAGTCCCTCTGCAGGGCTCCTGGGCCAAGGGCGTCACTGCATCCGAGAGCTGACTGCGCCCAGGTGCCCGTGGAGACAGACTCGCTCTCCAGGCCTCCACCTCTGACAACCTTCCCTGCAAAGGTGCTCATTTTACCTGGGACCAGAAAGAAGAAGACAGCAAAGAGAAAGAGAGATGTCCTCATGACGTGCAGGTCTCAAGAAATCAGCACAGAATCCATGGGAAAAGAGCAGCAAACACCCACATTTATATCTTTCTCCAGCCCGATAACATCTTGATCGGTGAGGCGTGGCGCAAGTGAGGATGTGTCTGTGCGGTCCTCCTAGAGGCCACAGTCACATGGTGGAGAGAAAGACCTGAACTGCCCACTTTAATCCCCCGCTGTGAGAGAGGGAATGGGATACCACTCTTTAAGAAAACGTGAAATTAGGGGCAGAAGCATCTGTCCGCATCAACCCACTACCATGATTGCTGCTAACGTCGAAATACCTTAGACGCATTTGTTAAAACAATCATAAGCCCCCGCAAAGCAACAAATGACTGCTATGTTATGGAACAGGTGGTTCTCATACGTGATCTAGATAAGCTCACCAATTTACTTCCTCACGCCCTACTGCTATCAGAACTAGTTGAACATACAAATACATTTGAGAAAACAGACACATTTCTCAACAGAAGAATTCCAGATGGTATTTGTGGACACTCCCCCTCCAGGGGGCGGAGCTTAACCATCTCAATTTAAATGAAAGAGATTTGCTTCCAAATAATAGGCTAGTAGAACAGGGAGCCTGGCACACCTTTCCAAGCAGTCAAGGTTAACCTCAGGAAGGGTCAGTCATGTTCGCATCCTGTACCCCTGACATGAGGAATGTGAGGAAAAAGACACTTCACTCTGTGCTCTTCTTCTCCCAAACCCCAAACCCCAGTCCAGTCATGAGAAAACATCGGACAAACTGGAATCCTATAGTTTAGTTAAGAGGCATGTACTACTGTGATTTTCTCGGTTTTGACAAATGCACCACAGTTATTAACACTGAAAACTATTAACATGGATGTTGATGTTGGGGGCTCTGGGGGAGGGTAGACGGGCACTCTCTGTACCACCTTTGCAACTTTTCAGTAAATCTAAAATTATTCCAAACTAGAAATTTTATTTAAAAAAAAAAACAATTGGGGAATATCCTAACTTTAGCCTCAGTCACCATGGTATTTTTGTCAGGCATTTCTTATGCATATTGATTATATATCATGAATAACCCTGTTAGGAATGATAGACTGGAAACAGGCATTTTCCCTATTCCCTTCCAACCTCACCTAAACAGAGGTTGGCTGCAACCTCTGCTGGGTTGCCCCCTCCCGCCATGCGCTGCTGGGCAGGTGTACTTTGTCCCAGAGAGGGTCAAGCCGGGCATCTCTTCTTCCCGCAGGCCTGCCATCCCCACCATGGCAACTGGGCAACTCCCAAGATATTGTGGTCAGTACTGAAGTGCGGGTGGGGCAGGGGCTCGCGCCTGCCAAGCGGCGCACCTTGACCACAGCACCAATAGCCCCGGGGCTGGATGACTGACGTCCTGCCCTGAGATGCTCAGGGCTCAGGAACTCGACCTCAACCCTCTCTGGACACCAGTCCGAGCTAAGAGAGCATGGTGGCAGCAGGTGCTGGAAGGAGCAGAAAGCAGGAGGCCAGGTGGGGCCTAGGGTTCACGGGACAGGGCCAGGAACCAGAAACCCTCTCAGGAAGGGTCAGACTTCCTTTACAAAATACACATTCAAAGATAAAAGGATTGGGACTTCCCTGGTGGCGCAGTGGTTAAGAATCCGCCAGCCAATGCCGGGGACACGGGTTCAGTCCCTGGTCTGGGAAGATCCCACATGCCACGGAGCAACTAAGCCCGTGTGCCACAACTACTGAGCCCATGTGCCACAACTACTGAAGCCCGCACACCTAGAGCCCGTGCTCCGCAACAAGATAAGCCACCGCAATGAGAAGCCCGCGCACCACAATGAAGAGTAGCCCCCACTCATGGCAACTAGGGAAAGCCCGTGTGCAGCAACGAAAACCCAGCACAGCCAATAAATAAATAATAAATATTAAAAAGAAGAAGAAAGATAAAAGGACTGAGAATTTCAATGCAGTGACTGCAGAGCTTTAAACCCCAAAGTGGCAGGAAAGACTGTGTGACCACGAAGCTGGCCGGCTACAGGTGATTAAAAATGCCTGAAGTTGAAAGGATGAGGCTCAGCTCTATCCCCAGCGTGTACACATCAGCTGGTGTTCCTGAAGCTTAGCTGTTGAAAACATATACACATATCAGCCATGTTGTGTTTACGGGCCAAGAAAGCTTCATTATGAACTAGCAGACTTGAACAAGAGTTTACAGAAAAGTTAGAGAGAGAGAAATGTGAATTAGTCCTAGTAACAAAACCCAGACACTCTGCTAAGCACTTTCCATAAATTATTCAGTTAATGCTCTCAAATGCCCTGGGCGGTAGGGACCATTTTTACGTCCCCTTTTTCAGAATGAGGAAACTGAAGTTCAAAAAAAGTAAGCAAACTGATCGAGCTCATATACTAGCTAAATCAATCTGTCTGACTCTAGAGTCTACGTTTTTAAATTATCCTAATTTTCATTTCAAAATGGAAGAACAGAGCCTTGCACAAGTATAGGCAACAGGATGGGACTTTTTGGGGGGTGCAGGGATATGGGTATAACTTTTAATACCCATGTTCTTTTTTTAAAAAAATTTATTTATCTACTAGTTCCCTAGGTTATTTCATCCATTTTCATGACTTTGTTTTTAATTTTTCTTTTGGCCAAGCCACACAGCTTGTGGGGTCTTAGTTCCCCAACAGGGATTGAACATGGGCCCCCAGCAGTGGAAGTGCCAAGGCCTAACCACTGGACCGCCAGGGAATCCCAACACCCATGTTCTTAATGAATTAAAAGGATGTGGTATGCACTCCAGTGTTCACTGCAGCACTATTCACAACAGCCAGGACATGGAAGCAACTTAAGTGTCCATCAACAGATGGATGGATAAAGAAGATGTGGTACATATATACAATGGAATATTACTCAGCTGTGGAAAGGAATGAAATTGGGACATTTGTAGAGTCATGGATGGACCTAGAGACTGTCATACAGAGTGAAGTGAGTCAGAAAGAGAAAAACAAATATCATATATTAACACATATATGCGGACTATAGAAAAATGGTACAAACCAGTTTGTAAAGCAGAAACAGAAACACAGATGTAGAGAACAAATATATGGACACCAAGGGAGGAGAGCAGGGTTGGGGGGGGATTGGGGGTGATGAATTGGGAGGTTGGGATTGCCATATATACTTTACTAATAAGAAAAAATATCAAATGGTACACTTTAAATATATGCAGTTTATTGTATGTCAATTATATCTCAATAAAAGTTCTTAAAGAAAAACAAGGGTGTGGTAATTATGACTTCGGTCTTCTAGGTGATGTTGTCACAGGCTCAGGGATTCAGAGATAATTTGGAAAAATGACTGCTACCCCTCCCTTTCTCCTTGGGAAATTTGGGGACAGTACGTGTGAAAGCCAGAAAAGCGACACTCTGCATTTACTGAGCTCTCACAGGGCACCAGGCCTCCCTCAAAGCTTTCCACGTTTTGTTATCATCACAGCAGCTCCTCAGAGCAACCCTAAGAGGCTGGCGGAGCGGCCGTGCCTGCTCTCCATAACCGTGAGTTGGTCCTCGCTACACAGATGAGGAGCCTGAGCTGGGAGAGGTGAAGCATCGTTTGCGCCTACTCCCTGGGCTAGGGCAGAGCTGCCCTGGTCTTCCAGCGCCTGGCCCGGTGTCCTTCCCTCCACCCCAGTCAGAACCCCCCCAACACATGGCTCTACGGAGGCCAAGGGTCGCGATGCATCACAGGAGCCCTTGATCCGGGGAAATGGAGCATAGACTGTGCTTTCTTTACAGATTCACTTCACTGACCAGGGGCTTAACCCACTACTTTCAAATAGAAGGGAGCCTCCCGTCCTCTCAAAGGAACCCCACACCTCTGTTCTGAATAGTCTTCCCTCAGAGATGGTGCTGAGCAGGATGATGTTTTATTTTGTTGTTGCCTTTTTCTTCATTTTGGCTCAGTTTCCAACAGGTAAATGAGAGCAGATGGGATTTTGATGGGGCAGATGGTAAAGCTTGATGATTCTTCTCCGTACCCCCTAAATGGAGAGTAACAGTCAGCTCCTCTCTGCGCTTCTCAGGGGAATTCTGAAACCTGCAGGAGCATTTTCTAAGAGCAAACTACGATTCCTTTAAAAAAAAATTATTCTTAGATACCAGGAGTTCTAGCCTTCAAAAATAAAGATTCAGCCTCTGTGAGGTAGGAAAATTTTACACAGTGCTATTTCCTGCATTGATTTTCACATTCAAAATGCGCTTTGTTTTGAATTTAGGGTGCCAGGCAGGACTCGAGTATTCCCAGCCATTTCCAGCAGGTAAGTTAAATCCCTTTGTACGTTAGGAACTCTGGCCCTGTCAGGCATCTCTGAGTTCTGGAAACAAGGAAGTCATGGAGACAGTGGTGAAAATAGCAGTGCCTGAAATCCCAGCCTGTTAACTCCATCTTCTCTTCCTCTTGTTCCCAGTGTCATATCCGCATTTTCCTTTTAACAGAGAAATCTCTTTGTTACTGGATTGTAATTTTGGTCATGGAGCTTTGGACCTCGTGGCTGTTCTCATCAGCTCATGGCATTAACTAAACCAGGGTCACAGGACCAAAGTCATACCAGCCAATTAACACTGCCCTGAGAACAAGCTCACCCATCTCTTACAGCCTCTGCTCCTAAATCCAGTAAGGTGTGTCCCAAATGCACACCACTGGTCTAAGAAGGATCAAATAAAGGAGTCAGGGAGGTTCAGTGAAGGATCATCACCACTGCAGAAGAGCTGTTCATATTGAATAGCCCACTGATCTTTGTGTGTGTGTGTGTGTGTGTGTGTGTGTGGACTCAACTTATACAGGAAAAAAAGCATATTATAAACAGAACTGAAAGAAATATTCCTGGGCAATCTAAACAAAATGAAAAGTGTTCAGACAGAATTTCAGGGTGAGAAAGAATAAGGCTGCCACTGGTGCCAGGCAGTCTATTAATAACTTTATGTGGATTGTGTCATTTGATCCTCAAAGCATCGCTTTGAGGAGGGTACTATTATAACCATCACTTTACAGAAGATAAAGCAGAGCTATAGATTAGATGTTAAATAATTTTGCCCAGGGGATACAAATAATAAGTAGTAAGCTAGGCTTCCAAGTCAGGACAAGTTTTAATTCCGTTACTCTCAGCCAGGTAGAATAATGCCCACAATACTCGTAAGCAGAGGCAGCAAAGAAAATCTCCAACAAACTGTGCCACACAAGCACTGAACAACCAGACCACACGCTGCCTGGAGAAGAGCAGACGCTGTCTTAAACCATCCCTTCGCCAGTGCCAGTGGGTTGCAACTGCATATGAACCCTGCGTATAAACACAACCAGAGAGGGTGACTAGGGTGATGGGTGGGAGAATAGGTGTTCTAGGTCTGCAGCTACTGCACGTTTAGAGAGAATCCCTGGCATCCCAAGGAGTAGGTCAGATGAGAAATACAACAGAATTCCATATCCTGGGTGATACCATGGCTGGAAATGCTGCTTCTTCCCTGCCGCAGTCATGACACACTCAGGAAGCAGGACAGACGGAGGCACCAAAGCACAGCTATTAGTAAACCCGTGTGCAGAGAGATGGAGCTTACATGAGCTGGGAAAGCCAGGCAGGCGCTAACGCAGAAGATCCTAGGTTAGGAGAGCGGCTGGAATTGAGGAGAAAATCATGACATTAGAAGCTAGACGTGAACAAGCAGCTGAGAAGCTTGAGAGTCAGCTCATGAGCTGAGGTGCCTTGGAGTCACAGAATTGTACTGTAGGGTCAGACCAAGGTGGTGGAGAAGAAAGATGCTGGTTTGTTACTTATAAATGTTACCAGGAAGCCTCTGACGTCATCTGCTGCTAGCAGGAGCGCGTCTTCAGGAGAGCTCTAACGGACACCTTCCCTCACCCCAGTCAAAGGGAGGGAGAATAAGTCACCAGGGGTGGAGTCGATCAGAATTCTTATCCGAAGGTTGTGACGAGTGTACAGCAGCAAGGAGAAGAGGATGGGGAGATGAACCTGGGATTACTAGAGCAAAGGCTGAGGGAACATATTTGATGCTAACAGTGGACTTCCTAGGAGCAAACAGAGAGCCAAGGCAGTCCCCAGGACCGTGGCAATCTCCAACACGACGCAAGCAACGCTCAGCGTGCACACACATGAGCTGCGAGTGAGCGTTCAGAGTTACGTGGGGGCCTCAGGAGACCCAGCAGCCAGGCAGTGGGACGCAGCCCCCAGGATGGACTGACTCAGCCGGGTGAGTAACAGAGCAACACACTCGGTGTGCAGAGAGAGGAGCAGGTGGTGAGGCAGAAGAGGAGAAGAGGATGGTGACAGAGATGACCACCGAGGATGGAGACATGAGCGGTCCAGGAGCTCCGTGACCGACTGCAGGAGCGGCACCAACCTGAAGGCTCAATGTTGTTCTGAGGTTGTTGGGAAGATGGTGGTAAACAGGAAAGAAAGTAAGAGGTTACAATGTCACTGCTGCCGCTGGAGAATCAGACCCCAAACAAAGGCTTCTCCGCTGGCAGAGGCACTACCTACATGATCCATGAACGTTATCCTGAAAAATTCCTGTGGTCGTGTCCAAAAGTCTCTGCTTAAAGGAACAATCAAAACAGCTAACTGAATAAGTAGTGTTTGGCAAAATATCCTCACGTAAATTATTCCATCTGACCACCAAAAAAATAAAATTGTGGCAAGTATTTCTAGAATATCCTTTTGACAAATGATAAAGCTGAGATTAAGCAGTTTACCGAGGACATGTGGCCATTACCTGGCCCAAACAAGAATTGCAGCTAGTACTGAAACTCTACCCTCAAAGATTTTTCAAAACTACCCCTCCCATTTTCACCTTGTAACCTTCACAGCAGCATCAGGTATGTATCTTTATAGTTCTGTAATATACATGGCACTCTGTCCAGCTGAGGTTACTTTTGACCCATGCAAGTTGCTAAATACATGGAACCAGGGACTGCACCTTCCTCTTCCTTAAACATTAACTCTCCCCAGATCTATTCTGAAAAAAGTAGAACTCTTTGGAAAAGTCCAGGCTGTTTCTTGAAACCACTCTTTATAATCATCAATAAAAACCCTCCCTTCCCTTGTGGCTTTGGGCCCTTTCCCCCTTTCTGAGGGTCCGTGGGAAAGTCACGTCAGCAGCTCTTTCTTGGCGCAGGTGATTTTGCTCCTTGCGAGCCATGCAGGCTCGGTCGGGGCAAGTGCAGGAAGATGTGCGCCGAGGACGAGAAGATTGTAGGAACTTGCAAGGTGAATTTTGTCTGTTGCCGACGGAGGGTCCAGTAAGCCACCCCGGCACTCTTCTCGCTTCAGAAACAGGACTGGATGTTCAAGGAACGTCAAGAGAAGCTGCGCAGCTCAACCAGGTCACACAGTGAGTGAGGACAGAGTCCTGCTCATCTCCTCCTCCCTTTGTTCTGTTACTTTGCGTATGTTTTAAGATAATCTTTAAAAAGTTTACCAGTGGGGGGAGGGGAGGGGGGAGGGGGGAGGGGGGAGGGAGGGGTGGGGGACTAAGACGTGCAAACTGCCATGTACAAAATGAATAAGCTACGAGGATGTATTGTACGGCACAGGGATAGAGCCACTATTTTATAACACCTTTAAATGCAGTATAATCTATAAAATATTGAATCACTATGTTGTGCACCTGAAACTACTATAATATTGTAAATCAACTATACTTTTTTATGGTGGTTTTTTTTTTTAACTTTTTTTTTTTTGATGTGGACCATTTTTAAAGTCTTTATTGAATTTGTTACAATATTGCTTCTGTTTTATGTTTTGGTTCTTTGGCCCTGAGGCAAAACCACTGTCTGTATTCATTACATTGTGCATTAGATCAATACGGCTTATTTACCACCTGTTGCAAGTCTGTACCCTGAAACAGCATCAGTTTCATCCTCCTACCTCCCATCCCCTGGTAATCACCATTTTACTCTGTTTTTTACAAGTTTGACTGTTTTAGATGCCACACATAATAGATGTCATATAGCACTTGTCTCTTCCTGCCCATCTCACTTAGCACAATGTGCTCAAGGTCTATCCATGTTGTCATAAATGGCATCAAAATGGCCAACAGGTACCTGAAAAGATGCTCAACATCACTACTCGTCAGGGAGATGCAACTCAAAACCACACCTCACACCACTCAGAACAGCTATCATCAAGAAGACAAGAGACAACGGTGTCAGAGAGGATACGGTGTGTATATATATTTCTAAAACATCTCACATCTACTCAGTGAAGGTCCAGGGCACCAACTGTTTTCCTCTTCCTGCCAGTGGATGAAAATGTTAGAGATTAAGTTTACAATGTTCAGCCTGGAATATGCATAAACGGTTGACTCTCTAACTTTGCCTTCTGAAATAAAATTTGCAGCTTCACAAAATAAAGGTGAAAATTATCAGTCTTATGGGTAGTGATACGAGGTTGACTACTCAGTTGTAACATGTGAGACTGAACACGAAGTCCTCCACGGCCGCATTTGTCTTCCTGCACTCAGACCCCTCCCTGGCCTCCCCCTGCTCTGCTGTGTACGAGGGTGAGTCAAAAATTATCCGCACTCCAGCTGTGCAGCCAACAGAAGTTTTAATATAACTGGAGTGCGGATAATTTTTGACTTGCCCTCATATAATTGGCATTTTCTCTGCAAACTACATTTTCTAAGCTTCCTGGCTTCTCTGGCTGGTGTCCGTCAACTGCAAGTGCCTGGCAGAAGAATGGCAGCTGAGAGAACAGGAGAACTGGGGGGGTCTCTCCCTCACTCCCTCTCCGCTCCAGCTTCTGTGTCCTCACTTCTCACTTGGCAGTCCCACTGCAGGCGCAGCTCCTGCCAGCTCTCCTCGCTCCTGGGCTCACAGCCGAGTCTCCTGCTTTTCCTCCCACCTCGCAGCAGTGGGGGATTCCAGCTGTGGCTAATGTTAGGGTGGCCGCATGGCTCCCATTTTGCATGTTGGGGTTTTCCGACACTTAATTGCCAGCTGCCCATGTTAAATTCTCTTTACTGAACCTTCTGGTGTGGGAATCATTTTCACTCCTGGAGCCTGACTGATTTGACTTTTAGGTTGGCTTGGTTATCAGATTTATTTACATTTGATCAACTGTTCTCCAAAAGAGATCTGAGACATAACCCTTGCGAACCCCACAGCATTTCCTTCATTTTCACAGGAATTAATTCAGGCAAGTGGCAAGTGGAGGATCTGGTCTTAAAAACCTGGTTGAGACATCAGCTGCTAGAGGATGCTCCTCCTCCCCAGATCTCCACAGCAAGCATGCAGTTGATGGTTCACAGAGCATCACGAAACCAGGGTGCCCCCTGCTCATTCCACATCCCATGTTGCTTGACTCCAAAAACTAAAAGTGTTCTGGACCCTAATAGATGTCTTTTTTATAGAAGTATTCACGTACATGTCTCCAAGTCATACATGGTGGTGGACCAGTGGTTGCACCCTGATAGTATTAGCTTAAATCGCATCCCGAGTCAGATGGCTTATGGTCTCAGAGGGCACCTCCCAAAAATGTTCAGCTATTCACGAATTTCCCTTCTTTCTCTTGCTCTCTTCTCTCTTCTGTACTTTGCTCTTTTTAGAACTTTTCCATCCAATCACCACTTTTTTTTTTTCTGAGACACCCAGTCTTTCCTATAAAATAATAAAGTCTCAACTCACACTAATTTCTTGTTATGTGAAAAGTCAGCCCTTTCAGATGTCAAGTGGATGCCCAGGACGTCCTTAGATACATTTCTGTTGATTCCACAATAAATTATGGAGATCTCTGATATCAGTTTCTGGTGGATCTTCTGAAGGGGAAGGTCTTCTGAATGATGGATGAGTCAGAGGGAAATAGCAAGGAAGAGAGACGCTGGGGTTGGTTTCTCCTAAAGTATCGTCTCTCAAGTTAGTCTAGGTGATGCTCCTGTTTGGCAAGACTTTAACTCCATTAATTCTGACATTATAGCTATCGGAGGTCTTACGCTAGGTGGCTATCACCCCTTCTTGGTTCTGGGTTCCACTTCAAAGCCCTCTCGCAGTAACTGAAAGGGAATGACAGTGCCTATGGAGCAAGACGGATCAGTCGGGGCTGAATTCCCAAAAGGCAGAGGACAAAACACTAAGTATCATCAACTCCCACATTCCCAACTGAGGTACTAAGCCACAAAGTTTTTATCCACTATTGAAATTAAGCTAGTATTAATCCAAACAAGATTGTTTTAAATTAATTGTAAATCCCCAAGTAACTGATAAATTATTTCAAAAATATATAGCAAAATCAATAGGAATTAAAATAAAAGGCAATAAAATACAAAGGAATTAAGATGTACACAAAGCAATACATATTTGTAAACACAAAGTAAAGCAGTAATGGAAGAACAGAGGAACAAAAAAGGCATAACATTTTAAAAACAAATAGAAAAATGGCAGATGTAAATCCTACCTCATCAATTATAACATTAAATGCAAACGAATTAAACACTCGAAGCAGAGACTAGCAGAATGAATTTTTTTTTTTTAAAAAAGATCCAACTATATGCTGTTTATAAGAGACACACTTTAGATTTAAGGAAACAGAAAGGCTAAAAGTAAAAGGATGGAAAAAAATACACCATACAAACAGTAACCAAAAGAGAGCTGTAGAGGTTATATTAACAGCAGAGAAACAGAGTTTAGGACAAAACTGCTACTAGAGACAAAAGAACTTTTTATAATATAAGAGTTAATCCATCAGGAAGACATATTAGTTATAAGTATACATGCACCTAACAACACAGCCCCCCCCAAAAATGAAGCGAAAGCTTACAGAATTGAAGGGAGAAATACTTATAATAATAGTAGGAGACTTCAATATCTCATGTTCAATAATGGATAGAACAACCAGAAAGAAGATCAACAAGGAAGTATAAGATTCGAAGAACATGGTAACCCCCCCGAGACCTCACAGTCACCTATGCCCAGCCCACCCAACAATGCACACACAGATGCTCTCAAGTTCACATGAAGCATTCTCCAGGACAGGCCATATGTTAGGCCAGAAAGCATCCTCAATAAAAAGAATCAAAATCATACAAAGTATGTGCTCCAGCCACAAGGGAATAACAGAAGAACATTTGGGAAAGTCACAAATATGTAAACATTAAACCACACCCCCCCCCAAATAAATAATGAGTCAAAGAAGAAATCACAAGAAAAAGTAGAAAATATTTTTTTGAAAATATTTTAAAGTGAATGAAAAATGAAAAACAAAAATACCAAAGCTTATGAGATGCAGATAAAGCAATGCTTAGAGAAAAAGTTTATAATTTTAAATGCCTATATTTAAAAAGAAAGATCTCAAATCAATAAACTAAAACTGAAGAGCTAAAAATGAAGAGCCAACTAAACCCAAAGCAAGCAGAAGGAGGAAAATAATAAAGATTAGAATGAAAATAAATGAAATAGAGACTAAGAAGAACAACAGAAAAACAGCAAAACCAAGTTTATTCTTTGAAATGATCAACAAGGTTGACAAACCTCTAGCCAGAGTGACCAAGAGAAAAAGAAAGAGCATACTTAAGCTACTAAAATATGGAATAAAAAAGGCAACATTACTACTAACCTTAAAGAGATAAAAATTATTGTAAGGGGATACTAGGAACAATTGTGTGGCAGCATCTTAGACAACCTAGATAAACTGGACATATTCCTAGAAAGACATAAATATCAAAACTCATACAAGAATAAACAGAAAATCTAAATAGAACTATAACAAGCAAAGAGAATCTATTGATAATACAAAACAAAACACTACATAGTAAAACCAAGGTCCAGATGGCTTCTCTGGTGAATTCTAAAGACGTTACTCCATTTTCATTTTCTTACGGCTTGCATATTTTTTTTGATGAGATGGGAATTTTGCTGCAATTCTTCTCAGTGAGCTTTCTCACCCTCTGGGGCCCATAAGACCCCCTAATAATGACTTTCCTTCTGCCAAGGGTAGAGGTTTTTGTTTTGTTTTGTGTTCTTTTCCCCCAATTTTGATTTTTTTTTTAAACCAGTGCTGTATGGTTGCCCTCAAAACACTGATAAACAGCGTTTGCTGCCCTTCCCAGAGCTGTAAGGATTTTTTTCTATTTGGGAGAAGGATTCTGGCAGGGTTTTGTGCCTCTCTCACACTGGCTACCATCCTCCTCATCCCAGCCTACATCGTGAAGGATGCTTTCTCAAGATTGTCATCTGCGTACTCCATACTTTTTGTGAGCAACTGGTGAGGTTCGTGAAGAACTTGGATGTTGGTGTGAATGTCTCTTTTGTCTGTGGCTCCCAGGAGTTCTATATTTTCTTTCTAGCTTACACTTGCTATTAGCAATTCTTTTTTCTTTTTAATAAATAAATTTACTTATTTTACTTATTTTTGGCTGCCTTGGGTCTTCATTGCTGTGTGTGTGCTTTCTATAGCTGCGGAGAGAATGGGGCTACTCTTTGTTGAGGTGCGCGGGCTTCTCATTGCAGTGGCTTCTCTTGTGGCAAAGCATGGGCTCTAGGCACGAGGGCTTCAGTAGTTGTGGCACATGGGCTCAGTAGTTGCGACTCATGGGCTCTAGAGTGCAGGCTCAGTAGTTGTAGCACAGGACTTAGTAACTTAGTACTTAAGGCTTAGCTGCTCCAAGGCATGTGGGATCTTCCTGGACCAGGGATCGAATCCGCGTCCCCTGCATTGGCAGGCGGATTCTTAACCACTGCGGCAGCCCAGCAATTCTTTATAGACTTGCCTGAACTACCAGCATCTGGTAGAAGCTGCTTTAGGTAAGCAAGTGCTCATGGCCTGTCTTTCTTGGAGGGTCCTGTCTCATCTTAGATTTGGGGATAGGTGGTTGCCCTGTAGCCTCAGCTTTCTGAAGAGTTCAAGAAACTGTGAATATTTGCAGCTCCACTTGCATTTTGGTGTGTGTCTGGTTGCTGTGGGAAGATGACCTTTCCACCTTTCTACATTCTAAACAGAAGCCATCTTTTGCTTAATAATAATAATAAAAACAATGTCTTTAAGAGATATAGAGATACTGAAATTTTCTGCTAATTCTTGTGTCAATTTTGGTAAGTTGAACCTTTGAAGGAATTTTTCTATTTTATGTAAGTTGTTGAATGTTAGGCATACGGTAGTTGGTGATATTTTCTATTATTTTGCTGGAAATGGAAGTCTCACATGTGCAGTCTTTTGACCTCTACTCAGCAATGTGAAATAGGTTCAAGGCTTGGAACACTTCCTTACCAGAGACAAAAAGCCCACACAGCCTGTACTGGGCTTGGAACCTTGCGTGGGAATCTCTATCCCTCTTTCAGCCTCCAGAATGCTCTCCTGTCTTTGCCTGAAGCATGTACATGACACAGCACCTGGCCAACCCCACCGTTACATCTGCCCTCTGATGGGAGGGGACAGGGTCTCTCTGTTCTGGTACAAGTAAGGTGCATGTGGGCAAACTGCCCTGCATTGGCCACTGGGAGAGACCCACAGGCCATGGAGGGACCCACAGACCCACACCCACTGCTGAAGCTGGCCTGACAGCAAGATGCAGTCGGCAGAGTGTTTAGCGTTCTCTCCCAGGACTGGAAGCCAGCGCACAGGACTCTGCTCTTCATGGGTGCACAGTAGCCTGCTCTGACAATTCTCACGTCTGTAGGCTCTGCAGAGTCATTCCTTCCACATACTTGGATGTACCTTGCCCTTATTTTTTCTTAAAGAGGAATTTTAAGTCATGGATGCATACATTTCTCCTTCTCTAAAATAAACACGAGGATCTAAGGTTCTAAGTGCTTCTTTTACTGGATCCCACGGAATTCGGCATATTCCTTTTTCTTTGTATTCAATTTGAAATGTTTTCTAGCTACCCTTATCATTTGTTCTTTGATGCATACACAATCTAGAGTTATGCTGCTTAATTTCCAAATATTTGGAAATTTCCTAAATATCTTATTATTCATAATTTCTAATTTAATCCTCTTGTGGTGATAAACCTGCTTTGTTAAATTTAAATGTTTTGTTTTTTTAAATAAATTTATTTACTTATTTTATTGGCTGTGTTGGGTCTTTTTTGCTGTGTGCAGGCTTTCTTTTAGTTGCGGTGAGTGGGGGCTACTCTTCGTTGCGGTGCACGGGCTCCACATTGCCGTGGCTTCTCCTGCTGTGGAGCACGGGCTCTAGGAGCGTGGGCTTCAGTAGTTACAGCACATGAGTTCAATAGCTGTGGCTCATGGGCTCTAAAGCACAGGCTCAATAGTTGTGGCGCACAGGCTTAGTTGTTCCGTGGCATGTGGGATCTTTCTGCAGCAGGGATCGAACCCGTGTCCCCTGCATTGGCAGGCGGAGTCCCAACCACTGCGCCACCTAGGAAGCCAAAATTTAAATGTTTTTAAGTACATCAATAATTGCTTTATGGTCTAGCATGTGAAGAATGTATCCTATGTACTTTAAAAGAAGGTGTGTTTTGCAATTGTTTTACGTTGTATTCTATAAATATCAATTTATAGACACATGGTGATAGGGTTGTTTACATCATCCATGTTGTCACTATTTGTGTCCTACTGTCTTATCAACTGCTGAGAGAATAGTGTAAAAATCGTCTACTATGATTGTGAAACTATTTCTCCGTCAATTCAACCAGCACATGAACATGTTAATAATTTCTATGTCTTTTTTAAATGAATTAGCTCTATTTTCCTTATGCAACATCCCACCGTCTATCTGATAATACTCTATTTTATCTGAGATTGCCACTCCAGCTTTCTTATTCTTGATATTTTCAGGTTTTTTCCCACCCATTTACTTTCAACCTCTGTGTCTTAATATTTTAAAAGCTTTCCTTAGAATTGTGGTCTAGTTCATTTTCTCATGCCAATTTGTCTTCTTGCTTTGATAATGCACAATTATGGATGACGTCATCATCGGAGTAGGCTCAGTGATGGGTACACAAGACCTCTCTGTACCAGTTTTGCAATTTATTGTGAGTTTATAACTATTCAAAAGAAAAAAATTGCTTGGAGAAACGCTTCCTTTGGACACAGCACATCATTTTGTCTTCCTGCTTAATCCACCTAACCATGAATGCTGCCTTTCGTGAGGCTGTTGGGTCCATTAACAGTTTTACATAATTAATGAACTGTTAGATTTCTGTCAATCAATTTATTACTTTCGGTGTGTTCATCCTCTCTGATTTTACTCCTCTGTTCCCCCCTTCTTCAAATTATTTAAATATTTGTCAAGAACTCCATTATAATTTATGTATGCCCTTCACAACTACCACTGTTTGTACTATAATTACTGTTTTCATAGGAGATGTCAATATACATCTGTAACTTCTTATACCTACTTAGAGTTGGTAGTAACCTACTTTATTTGAAATTTAGAAATCTTGTAGACAGAAATATTTATGGGTGGAAATACTTCTCCCCACTCTCACTGTTCTTTATACTATATTTTTGTGTGTATTACATGTACGTACGTTATAGTTTTTCTTCAAGAAGTATAAATTTCAAATAAAGTAAAAGACAAAGTATTTTTTATAGTTACTCAGATATTTATCATTTCTACTTGAAAATCTGTTTCCATCTGTTTCCTTCTGGCATTTCCCTTCAGCCTTAGAATTTTCTTGAATCTAAAATGTCTTTATTCTATCTTCCTTCTTGAAGGAGGTTTTCCCTGCATATTGAATCTGGGGCTGGCAGTTCTCCATTTGTTCCATTGCTGTTTTGCTTGAGCACTTCAAGGTGCTGCCCCACTGTCTTTAGTTTCTGATGTGAAATCACTGTTGACTCAGTTGTTTCCCTGAACTGAATGTGTTACTTTTCTTTGGATGCTTTCAAGATGTTCTCCCCTGGGGGGATTTCAGAAGTTTGAGTATGATGTGCCTGAGGGTGGTATTTATGCTTTTTTGCAGGTTGCTAAGCTTGCTGGTTTTGTAAACTTGTCTTTTTCACCAAATTTCAGAGTTTTCAGCCACTATTTCCTTGAATTACTTTTTACCCCATATCTTCCTGGAAATGCAATCACTTCTCTACTACAGCTTTTGATGTTGTCCCACAGCCCTTGAATGCCTACTGTTTCTAAGCTTTTTTCTCTCTGGTCTTCAGATAGCATAATTTTTATTGCTGCACTGGCTCTTTACCCTGTCATATTCACTATTCTATCAAATCCATTCAGTTAATTTTTTCAGATATTGTATTTTTTAGTTTCAATATTTCTTTACATTTTCTATTTTTACGGTATGACTTTGCAGTTTGAAATTTTATTTTGAGTATATTTCCTTCACCACTTGGAGCACCTCACAATGGATGCATTCAAGTGCTCATCTGAGCATTTCAACATCTAAGTTAAGTCCTGGACACTATAAATGTTATGCTGAGAATCTGGATTATGTTCTGCTCTATGAAGAATTTAGTTTTTTGCTTTTTTGTTTTTTAACAGGAAAGTAACTGTTAAATTGCAAATATTATCTTGTCTGTGATGGGCAGCAACTCAAATCTCAGTTCCATTTGTTTTTTTGTTTTTTGTGTTTCATTTTTAACCTAAACTAGGCTGCTCTGAGTTAGCCCTGTGCATGTGTGGGTCAGGGATTAGCAAGAGTCACGGCAGACTTCACACACAGAACCTGGCTCCCCTTCTCTGGCTTTTGAATTTCCAGTATTTTCCATAAAATATAAAATATGGCATATGTAATAATAACATTATTGTCCATAATAATAATACCTTACATATGTAAAAACTTTGAACATTTAATAACAGTTCTCATATTAATTGATTATTCATGGATTCCTTAAACTGGACAGCTATCAATTAATAAATCAAATACATACATTTTGAGCCCCTACTGTCACAAAGCACTGTTGTACAGAATGAATGGAAAGAAAAAGATGAGAAGTTATTTTCCTTTATGGAGTTTACAATATAAATGGGGAGATAAAATTGTTTTCATACAGTATAATTTTTTTAAAAAACAACAAATATACCAGGTGCCAATCAGTAATGGCTGAGTGAATCTTTTTTCTTTTTTTAACTTTTTACTTTTGGCCATGCCTCACAGCATGTAGGACCTTAGTTTCCCGACCAGGGATTGAACCAGCACCCCCTGCATTGGAAACACAGAGTCAACCGCTGGACCGCCAGGGAAGTCCCTGAGTGAATCTTATAAAAGTAAGTTCCATATAAACTCTTAGATAAGAAGAAGAGGAATGGTGGTTATGGACCGTATGGAAGGGGCTTGAGATGGGGCTTAGGAAAGACAGGAGAAGTCTAGACAGAGATGCAGAATAGAGCATTCCAGGTAGGAAGACAGAGGAAGACAAGGTACTCTCTCATAAATGTTTATTTAGGTAAAATCTGATCCGTCAGCCCACAGATTACTCAGTGGAGCATGGAAAATAGTTCACTCTTAATGAACATTACAAACCAAAATTGACTTCCCGCTTTCTCAGAGCCTTAGAACTTGTTTTCATCAATTTCCCTTGATAAAAGAGCAAGATTCCTGCTACCTCCTTCATCCTCTGTCCACTGATGCCTGGAGCCATGAAAATCTTTTCCTTAATGTTTGCTGCCATCACTCTTCTTGCTCAGATTTTCTCAGGTAAGAGACAGTCTGTTAACAGACATAAAAGTTCTTAACAGTCTATTTTTTCATGTCTCACTAGCTGGTGCAAATCTGCTAACCTTAGATTATCTTGGACTTTCTTTCTGGCTCTTACGCACTGATGGAAAATTACAGTATTTACAACACTGACGTCTGGATTAGTTTGCTTTGAGTCCCTGAGTCCTTTGAAATGGATTCCCTTTGCTCAACACAGCCAAGACTTCATCCCTGATAAGCTTTTACGTCCATGCCCTCCTCAACTAGCCGTCATTCCTTCTGTTAAGAAGCCTTTCCTCATGGGGTTCTCCATGCATCATGAAGCATCCTGTCTATTCCTTCCTCATGGCTTCTGAATGTCTACACTTATTTACTGCACAATCGGGCCTCAGTAGGGCTAGCTAATCAATAGCTATTGAATGTGTGCTTACCACGTATGAGAAATTGTTCTAGGAACTACAATAAAAGGATGTAAAGTGCAGGTGAACATTAGAGCGTGCTCTTTGCTCTTAATTTACTTACAGTTTATCAGTCTATCATTTCTGGGCTGGTCAAAAATAGGTTGCCCATAATAATAAATAAGCATGCAATAGATTTAAAAGGTATAAAGTGAATGGATGAAACAGGAAGATGCACAAATATCTATGATACAAAACCGTTCTCGTAAGTGCCATAAAGATGACAAGTACAAGAGAAGCCACAGAAGCAGAGCTTGTTTCTAACTGGGGGGATCAGGAAAGGCTTGCTGGGAGGTAGTTATTTACATTGCCCTGTTGAAAACAGGAGGGACTAGAAATAAAGAACAGAGCTGAGGAACATCGCCCTCATGTTTCAGAGCTCCTCTTGTAAAGTCAGTTACTTAACGTCTGCCCTCAGTCTCTTTCCTGTTGGGGTCGGGGGTGGGGGGGGGGGGTCAGCCAATGGATCCAGGCTAAGGAAACACATTTCAGGCTGTCCTCTCCATCTCCTCCCATCAGGACTCTCCAGCGAATTCGAATCAATTGTAGAAGGAGATGCGTAAGCGCTCCTTGTCCCCTAAACTCAGCTCAGATACATTCGATTCTCACTAAGGAGCACAGTTTGGGCACAAATCAGGACCACCACCATCACCACAATCACAGAACCTCAGCGTCCAAGGTGAGGTTAATGATCAACACAGGAGGTGATGAGCACAGACTATTACGCCAAAATACTTGAGACTGATCTCAGTTCCAAACCTCGTAAGACTTATGAACTCTGTTTCAATTTATTTCCTACAAATAGAAATAATAATAGCGCTTTTTTTTAAAGAGTAAGATGTTTATTGTATTAATTAGCGTAGAGGCTAACTGGTTTTTAATTTTAAAAAAACAGAAACAAAAAACTTAAACTAGAGTAACAGAAAAAAGAGAGTTTATTTCTCTCTCCTGTAAAAGTCCCAAAATAGGTAAGTTGAGTAGGTTGGGTAGAAGGCTCTTCTCCATCAAGTAAGTGATGCTGGGACCGGGTGGAAGGTCAACCTAGCCATCCAAACATGTGACTATGTCATTGATTCTAAGATGCTCTAAAAGGAAGGGATAAAAATTGAGTAAAAGACATGATTTAAAAGATTACATAGAAACAGCTCATTTCTCTCAAGTCCTACTTTATTGGTCCAAACTCATTCATGTGGCCATATGGAAACAGAAAGCCAGGAACAGTCGTCTTTAGCTAAGAACCCATGCAGCCAGCTAAAACGCGGAGGTTCTACTGCTAAAAGACTGAAGGGGGAAATGACTGCTCTGAGACAGTCTCTCTTTCTATAAGCTGCTTAAAAGGTGCCAGACACTCGACAGAGTTACTACTGTTGTTTTGTTGTCACTGTCCTTATCATTATTATTGTTCTTCTCTGCCCCAGTTCAGCGTGAACATATAACATGTCAACTGACCGCCCTGACGCCAGATAAATTTCAGCGATCTATCACTCACAACATCCCAAGCTTCGGACTATTGAAAGTGTTTCCCTCTATTTTGAGCAGAAGTCTCGATTTTTTTTCCATTGGCTAGGCCTATCTTGGGCATTAACAAGCCTTCAACAGAGTAACGTCTGAGATGTATGACAGCTTATACGCACGCTTCCCCTCCCCACCCCGAGTTGTTCTTCCCAAGAATAAGCATTATGCCTTTTGAGAATAACTGTCCGTCCTTTCAACTATTTCTCCAGAGAATATAAATCACCTTTTTTTTTTTTCAATCATTCCTCTCTTAAAATATCTTACTCCCTTCAGCTTGGCCTCTTTGTCCTGAATGAACACTCAATGCCTAGGCCACCCTAACCTTGCTGCAGAGCTAAAGACAGTATTCTCTGATGTATTTACAGAGCAGGCTAGTACCATTTTTCTTTTAATCTTTATACCCAAACTGTGAAATTCCACAGCCATATGCCAAAACATATGGTCTGTCACTGGCCCGCCTATAATGTAAATAGCACAATCTTTACCTTTTGTTATTTATCAGAGGCTATTATTTTGGAGACAAGAAAAAATCCTTTATTGGAAAAGACTGTTTATTGGAATTAGAAAGTATATTGTCTCCTCCCAGGAAGAAACATTCTGTTTCTATATGTTCAACAAAGATCATAGCCGAGGGAACTCTTTTTTTGTTTTTCCTAATTGAATACAAAAGAAGAACACTGTTTGTACTGAACCAGGGATTTGAGCTCAGACACAGCTGTTCAGGTCGCATCTGCTTTATCTGATACCTAGATTCACACTCTGTGTCTCCATGAGATATGGTAACGGGGAATTCTAAGTTGGCCTGGATGGTGAAATTTTGCCTTCCAGTAATTAAGCACTGGATAACTGAAGAGTAACTGCTTTCTTCACTTTCTAGCCAGGGGAGGACTTCAAAGACAACTACGCTGTCTGAGGATGGATGGTCGCTGTGAAGTCGAATGCCTCTCCTTTGAAGATAAGATTGGGGGCTGCAGAGCTGAATTGACACCATTTTGTTGCAAAAAAAGAATTAATAATTAAAAGCTAAACAGCAGCTACACAAATGAAAGAGGTGAAGATACTCTGCCTGTGATCTCAGTGCTTTGGACTTTTCTCTGGACTTTCTCTCCTGAACCTCCACATTCTGGACTCTCCCAAGTGGTCAGTCCAGTTTCTGATGCTGCAGGAAATACCCTTTCTAGGTGATGAGCTTCCGGGGGGTGGGGGGGAGACTCTTAGGTCTTGTTTACTTTGCATCCCCTGTTCCTCCTATGGGGCTATTAATTACTTTACCAATGGATAAAGTGAATGAATTAATAAATAAAACAGAAGGGAAAGGTTGGAGTGCGAGTCTGATGAACTGAGCTCTAAGGTTATAGTCCTGGCTTCTAGCAGACGTGTGACCTGGGGCCGTCTCTACCAAGATTCTGCTATCTGTGATGTGAGGAGATTCAACTGTGTAGTAAACGGACCCCCTGCTGGACACCAACTGTGACCTCCTCAGCAGTACCACCATCACACACTCCTCCTCTCTATCTTTTATAGGTCGGAATTGTTCAGAATGTTTCCTGTTCCCTGTCTGATCTAGAACATTGAGATCCACAGAGCTCTGGACCTTGTCCAAATGTCAGTTGGCCACAGACTGAGTAGCATCTTCATTCTGAAGTGAGGATTTGTCAAATCATGGCCTATTCTAGTAGCAAGTTCCTTAGAGATCATCTAACTCAACACCCTCATTACAGATGAGGCAATCCAAGTCCAAGATCATACAGTTACAGGCTATACAGTTACACCTCTATGCAGACTGTTTTGGTCTTGTGTTCTCAGCACATCCACAGAAAACTGTGTTGGATGAGCACAGAACAACAAAGCCAGCCCTAAAGATGGAACGTTTTCTAGCAGCTCAAGAGCAAATCAGATTGAACAAGAAGTTGAAACCAGCTGCAAAAACGTGGACACTTTCCAAAATCCCTCCTGGGATCCCGGGATCCCTGTTCTTTGGAGCAATCTGAGACTTGCCTTTGTCCTGCCTTGCCTAACTCTGCAGCCCAAGCTTTCAGGCAGAGCAAAATGTATCTCCTAGGGCGTTTTCATCCTGGAAGATTGACCTAACACCCTTTTAGAAGAGAAGAAGCAAAATCCCTCAGCTCTGCTCTAGAGAATTTGCTACCCACTGGGTTAAGCTTGCTTCCTATAAAGATGTAAATAAGAAAGAACAATAAAACAAACTTTCCTGGAGCAAGACAGTTTGTAAAAGGCTTTAAAATAAGAAATAAACTTTTTTTTGGAAAATGTTCTGGTATTACTGCGGATCTTTATGGCTCATTTTTTAATATTGAAAACAGCAACGGGTTGAGGAAGTTACCTTTGCAATCAGAGGAACCGCCTCAGGTTCTGTTACCCTAATAACGGCTACTCTATACACCGAGGCCTAATAGAAATACGGAGAGAGATTTTGGAGGAGGAGAGAGATGGCTTTAGTTTTCTTTGCCAGGCAAAGGGAAGACACAGCAGGCTAGCACCTCAAGAACTGTGCCCTCTTCCTTGGGAGTCAGGGAAGATACGTGGGGCTGGCAGTCTGGGGTATGTGATAAGGATCAGGCTGGTGGAGGTCTTGCAATCTTTTTCCTTCGCATTATTCTAAAACAGTCATAGCTGGCATCAGGTCCGCCCCTCCCGGTAACTGGGGTCTGGCAGTTTGTTGATTGTTTGCCTTTGGTTTGTCAGCTGGGGACCTCCTTTCTGAGATGCAAAACAAAGTATAGGAATGATTTTGTTACAATAGCCATATAGGGTCCCAGGAAGTAATAGGGCTAGGGAGTGAGAGACAGGATGTAATTCACACAGTTAAGTATCTGGCAGTTAAGTAAAAATCTAGCAACTACAGATTAGTGACAGCTAAAGTAAAACAAGGAATGATTAACTCTTTCAGGCCAAGTTATCTTCCTCCTCTAGCCTGTTTGACATTCTCTTTGTTTTCCTTGCTCTCAAGAGGAAAAAGAACAATCACTTCTATTTGCATGGCAACAGTTCTGGCTTTCCCAGCAATTCCTCATTAACAGCCTCAGATAAAACTAACTGCCTTTGAAAATCTAAATTTACTTAGACCTTCTCTTTCCCTTTTCTTTCTTTCTCTTTTCTCCCTTTCCTTGCCGAGTGACTTGGTATGTACTGTATGTTTTCTGTCACCCTAGCTGCTTCTCAACCTATAGAAATGTCTTCCGCCTTCACCATACCCCTGGAACTTGTCCATTAAGAGACTAGTGATCTCTTAGACGCTTCTTAGTCACTGTTCTCTTTATAAAGATACCAGGGTTAGGAACTCCCTGGTGGCCTAGTGGTTGGGACCTGGCGCTTTCACTGCAAGGGCACGGGTTCAATCCCTGGTCGGGGAACTAAGATCCCACAAGCCGTGTGGCATGGCCAGAGAGGGAGAGAGAGAGAGAGAGATACCAGGGTCAACTCCAAAGACCTATGACCAGTATTCATGCTGGAGGCCATCTCTGAAGCTCTGTACAACGTGCTGCATCTCCTACTGCATTTCTCTCTCCTTCACCCACAAAGACTTAGGCCTGCTGGCTACTTTTCCTCCTCTTTTTCACTGATTCTCAGCCTCCTTTGTTCCCTCTTTGCTGGGATTGCTCTCACCATGGTTTCTCCCGCTTTCTTATCACATTCGTCATCTCTGAACAATCCTGCCCACTTCCAGGGCTTCAACTGTCATGTGCTGACGTGACAGCACCTATTTTCCAGCTTTTCTGGGCTCCAGGCCCCGCTGTGTACCCCTCTCTGTGATGCCGTGAGGAGTCTGCACACCGCATCTGCCAGACCCCTCAGCTGCCCAGCTTCCTGTTAGTGGCTGTAAGAAAGGGACCCACAGAGGACTAGGAGTCCTCCCAGTGGAGGACAGCCAGTGAGGACAGCTGTTTCCATGGCCAGATCCTGTCCACAGTGCCCGGTAGCAGCAGGTGGTTTGTTCCAGGCTCCAGTTTCTTTGGACTTTCTCAGCAGCCTCTCGAGGATCCCACAAAGGAACCAGCTACATCCAGGCTCTACTCCCTTCGTGGTAAAAGGACCAGATGGGCTGGGACCTGCTAGCGGTGTACCCTGGCCGCCCACACACCTGTCTGGCCACATCTCCTCTCAGAAGTCTGAACAGGAGGCCTCCACCTGACTTGTCTGAGCCCCAGTCAGAGGGCACTCCTTCCTTAAAATGCTAAGCTTCACTCCTGTGGGATGCGCCCAGCACAGGGGGCGGAGCACCAGCTGTGTGGTGTCCACACTCTCAGGTCCAGCCTCGAGCGGCACACAGCCAACCCCAGGACGTCTGGCATTGGCCCCCTGACAGCCCGTCTTCCCTTCTGTTCCTCCAGGCCTGGAGGTGGTAACTGTCCTCTGGTTAGTAGTCTCTGTGTCCTTCCACCTTCTAATTCCTGGGTAACGAATTACTTGCATTAAACCCCCTCCTTTTCAAACACCCAGTGTGGTATCTGTTCACCTGATGGAGCCTGTCTGATAACAGCTCTACACTATGTTTCCAACGCTAACTTCTCGCTACAGTTTATTAGGCTACTGGTCTTCTCTAGATGGATTTCTGATGGGCTCCTCAAAAGTAACTTGCCTTTATTTCAATGTATTACTTTCTTTCCAAAACTGATCTTCATTTAATATTCTAGACCTTGGTCCATACTGTCATCCTTTGCTTAGACACACAGGCTTACTCAGGGGTGCTTACTCTGCCTCGAGCCTCACACTTGGCTCCTCGCATCAATCTGCACAAACTGCTCGTCAGTACCTCAAAACGGTGCTGCAGTCACTGTCCTCCCCTCTCTGCTCACTGGCCTCGTAGTTCAAGGCCTCATCATCTTCAGCCTCCACAGTTTCCTCTGTCAAACTAGCTAATCCTAATTGCCAGTTACCTAAGGTTTTCTTATAAATTTGGGATTGGATTTTGTATGGAATAAGGCATGGTTTCACCTTTCCATGCTGCATGTGTGTGTATGTAAGTACACACAGACACACACCCCATGTGAGTTGTTCAATCACAGAAACTAAGTATAAGATTCACAGTCAGATTGATAAGAATACTTGGAACACTACAACAGTAGCCTTGGAGATCATCTAGGTCAGCGTTTCCAGAACTAAGTTGATTCTAATCACCTAGAATGTGTATAAAATCAAGGCTCTGTGCCCACTCTAATGCTTTCATACTGGGAACTCCTGAGCTAAGATAATGAATTTTTAGAACACGTTTTCCAATCAAGTCTCCTGCCTGATAGTGTCTGAAACGGGTCACCGAACACAGGAGCACCTGAGATGCAAGATGCTCACTGGTCCTGCCCCTCACCCCCAGCGGGTCCCAGAATCAAGATGCACAGCTCAGACCCAGAGTCTTGGCTTCACAGCCACTGGGATCTCACTGTCCTGCACTTTTCCGTTTGAAAAGGAGATGCCGAGAGGAAATGAACGGCTCACCCTCCTGCACAGCTTCAGGGATGGAAGCTCCACGGTGGTGGGAGAGACAGACCCGCATCCAGCAAACTAATATACGTGGTGGCAAGTTCCACAAGCTGACGGGAGACCCGTGGGAGCTCAGAACAGGAGGGGGCTGACGAAGAGTGGAGTTACTGGAATCTCGAGAGCATGCGTAGACAGAAGACCCTGTTACTCCTTATACCAATGGGTTTACCAAACTAGCCAAAATCACTATAACTGAGACTGAGGACTGTTGTGGACAATCCTCCATTCTACTAAATATAACGGCAGCTTATGTTCCCATCTGACAATCATTTCCATTCCAACTGCCCACTCCCATCACTCTGGGGAACAGAGCATCCAAAATAACAAAGACTCTCTGTCCTCCCTTGAAGCCCATTCTGCTCTTTTGGGACACCTGTGTCCCTGGGTATCCTTAACGAGGTATTAAAATGGCTCGTGGTCCAAACAAAGCCATTCCACTGGCCCCAGTGTGCTGCTGACAGACACAAAGCCATCTCTACAAACACCTGCACCGGTGGGAACTTCTCTCATTCCCCTCTGCCATTTTATTCTTATTTGAACCGTGTCTCACCAGATAACAAAACAAATTTATAAAAGCCTTGGTGAGTTCAGAGAGCACGAGAGCTTGAGAGAATCCTGCACCCAAGACAAAATCCCCAAGACCTACACACCGAGCAGGGGCCCCATGGACAGTCACCTGACCCCTGAATCAATGCTTCTGATCCTGTGACCCACATCCCAGTCAGGTAAAGGCTGACTTAGGTGAAGTGCAGTCGGAGGCTTTCCAGGTGTCTGGAAGTCTCTGTCCCATCAATGAAAATGAACGGGATCTGAGTAATAGAAAATGGGACATTTTCCTAATAGTTGTCTCTAAAACTCCTCTGCTTCTGTTCTCCAAGAACTAGTGATTCCAGGATACTGGCAAGAGAGTGTCAAGACAAAGCTCTGTGGCCCCAGGTAAAAGGAAACAATGGGCTTATTGTGAGTCTAAGAAACCGAGCCCAGTACTAATCATCTTTAGGGCTTGACTCTGTCCCTATGGCCTATTGCAGAATTTGCCTCCCTTTTAACCCCTGCTCTTCCAAAATAGAACCTACACACAGGGATTCAAGCTGACCCCAAAACTAAGTGCGCCCTTCTACGTTCAGGGTAGTACCAGGAACTAGAGGTATTAACCACTCTGCCCAGACATGCCTCGCAGCAGCTTACATCAGACTCCCTGCTTTTGGCCTAGGAATGGCAAGAAACATGAAAGAGGAGAGGCCACTATCCAAGACTCCTGGCCAAGTATGTGCCAGGAGGAGTTAGTGATGTTACTGCACTCAGAGCAGGGTATCTGTCTGTCGTCCCGAGGAGCTCATGTCTGCTCATTTCCTTGGTTCAGGGAGTTTGCTGGGCTATGCCTGATTCTCCCCTCTTGGAACCCATCCCAGAACCTCTCCCTGGACAGCAAGCTGGGGCAATTTCAAGGCATCCTTAGTCCACCAGAACCAACATAAAGTTTTCTAAGCATACTTCGCAGCCCAGGTACCACTCTTGCCTCCTGGGAAATGATGGAGAAAGAGTGACCCACTGCTCAAGTGTCCTCAGGAGTTCCTACCTCGGCTCAGACCCTGAGAAGCAACACTGCCAAAAACTGAGATGCAAGCAGGATTCCAGGGACCTGACTCGGCCTCTAATGAAGTTACAAGCCCCCTTTTAGGCCCACATCACTCTTGTGGCGAGCTGGAAGACATAGGGAGTACATCCTTGGATGGCCACAGTCACCAAGATATTTTCTAAGTCTATTTGGGCGCAAGGAACAGCTCTTGTTTTCATGATGAGGTTGGAGAAAAAGCTACTGCCTGCCCGACTGTCCTTAGAATTTTCTACCACGACCCAGAGCCGGGGAACCACCACTGGGCACTTTAGCCAGCCCGAGTCCCTGGAAAGGTTTAAAGGCCCCTTCTTATCCCAGGAAAGGCTGGTGCTGCACAGGAAGACGCGGGATGGCAACCACCAAGTACCCCAGGCACCTCGGCACTTTCTAGGTTCCCCCAAAAGCAGAGAAGGGCTCCTGTGCTATCCTGTGTCGCCCCCTGCTGGTCTGGAGGGGCAAAGGCTGCCTCGTGCCAACAGCCCACCCCTGATGTCCCAGCGAAGATACCTGACCCCCGGGGGTCTGATGGCAGAAGCGCCACCAGGTGCTGAGGGCTGAGCGAATGCTGGGGTGGAGTGGACGTGGCAGGCGAGGCTTCTGAATACACCTTCCTTCACAGCCTGGACCCAGGCCCAACAGTCAGCTGACCAAACTTGTGAAATCCCACAGGTGCTTTGTGATTGGCGGCCCCCATCAGGGTCCTCCTGCCTCCATCCCTCAGCCTCCCCTCCACAAGGGCGTGTGTCTGTGTGTCTGGGTGTGTGTGTGTCTACATGTATGTATCTGTCTGTGTGTGTGTCTGTTTGCATGTGTCTCTGTGTGTCTCTGTGTGTGTCTCTGTGATTGTGTGTCTGTGTGTGTGTGTCTCTGTATGTGTCTTTGTGTGTGCGTCTCTGTGCATCTGTGTATGTCGGTGTGTGCGTGTGCATGTCTGTCTGTGTGTATGTCTGTCTGTGTGTCTGCATGTGTGTGTCTGTGTGTGTGTGTATGTGTCTGTCTGTGTGTGTGTCTGTCTGCGTGTGTCTCTGTGTGTGTCTCTGTCTGCGTGTCTCTGTGTGTGTGTGTCTGTCTGTGTGTCTGTGTGTGTGTCTGCGTGTGTGTCTGTGTGTGTGTCTCTGTGTGTCTGTGTGTGTGTCTGCATGTCTGTCTGTGTGTGTGTCTGCGTGTGTGTCTCCGTGTGTCTCTGTGTGTATGTGTCTGTGTGACTCTGTGTGTGTGTGTGTTAAGGCAGATGTAAATACAAGAGGAAAATGTTGGACAGCAACGTTTCCATGGGTGGACCTATGTAAGTTGGATTTACTGTAGCTTTTCCCTTTATAGCTCCTGCACACGTACATTATTTGCATCTTATCTAAGATTCTGCGAAATTTAGGAAATCACTTCAGAGTCTAAAATCAATTTGATTTAATCAACTGAAAATCTTTCGATTAAAAACTGAAAGATGTCATAAAGGGCATCTTACTTAGGACATTTCAGTTGATTTCCTAAGGTTGCCATAACAAACTACCACAAACTTGGTGATTCAGAAGGAGAGCAGTTTATCCTCTCGCAGTCAGGGAACCAGGGCTCCTCTGCTAGGTTGCTCAGAGGAAAAAGAGGAGTAGCATTTAAAATCTGGCAAAATAGAACACTGGATTTGGGATATGTACGTACTGGGGTGAAATCTTAAGAAACAAAAGTTTTACAAACAAATGCAAAACCAGACACAGGACTTATATTGTTAAAATTTTTAACACTTTGGTTATTATAGGTCATTGTAAATTTGTGTTTTTAAAACTTCTTTCAATGTTAATAAAACTCTCCCACATGTGACATATCCTACAGGCATTTTGATTTATAAACATCTCTGATCTTTATTTTTTTTAATTACTTTCATGGATCCAAGTTTATTCACCAGAGAGGAAAGAGGAGCCTAGTCAGACCTGCAGCCTGTTAGAAACGCAGAGTCTCAGGCACTCCCAGCTCCACTGCAGCAGTCTATGCCTGGTAACTATGTGCCCAACTGACTCGTGCACACGCTGAAGGACGATGAGCCTGGCATAGAGGCGGGGTCTCATTTGGCTCATACTGGGGTCATCTGATGAGTTTCAAAGAAACCTGACATCTAGGTCCTTCTTGCAGATACGAGTTAGTGGGTCTTGTGTGAGGTCAGGCGTAGGGATTGTGAAACACCCTCCAGATAATTCTAATTCTAATGCACAGCAAGGGCTGCGGTGCCAGGCCCCACCCCAACTAACGGACATATTCTCTGGGGTGATGGCATTTCTTTAAACTACCAGGTCACCCCAGTGAGAAGCCAGAATCATTTAGCTAAATACTGCTTCTCAGAATGTAATATACACACAGGTCTCTCAGAGGGCCCAGGCCCAACTCCAGGGAAATGATGATTCTGCAAGTTTGGGTGGGCCTATAATTTTGCATGTTTAACAAGACCCCTGGTGATGCTGATGGTGGTTTCTCCAGATCCCATTTCCAGTAGCACTAAACTTGGGAAAACAAGCCCAGCACACACAGCCCCTGACACCCAACCATCACATCTCAATGCGAGCACAGTTGGTTTCAGTGAAGATCACCCATTATCTCTCCTAAAGATCACATGATCTGTCAACCTTTAGTAAACTGAGGGAAGCACAGAGAAGGCATAGGTCTGAACAAGACAGCACTTTGGAAACAACACGCATTTATTCACTTAAGCAAATTTTAGTGAGCACCTGCTATGGGCTCACACATTTATGAGTGCGTGCTGTGTACGAGGCAGGGTGCTGCAGACTGTAGTGTTTTCTGTGACTTCAGTCTTATCTACTCTGCCGGTCACCAATATGACAGACATCCCACGCAAAGCAAGGGGAGGCGGAAATGGGGGGAGGGGCAAGCGAGGACACAGAGGGGACACGGCAGAGCTGGAGGAATAATGGTTTTATGCTACAAATTCTGCTTGGGAGAGGCTATACTCTGATCTGACTGTTCTTTAGAGAAACAGAACCGATAGGTTCTCTCTATATCTGTATCTACCTTTCTATTTATCTGTCTGTCTGTCTGTCTGTCTGTCTGCCTGTATCAACACCTATGTATCTAAAGAAATGTACTGTGGGAAACTGGCTCATGTGATTATGGAGGCTGCAGAGTCCAGAGACCCCACGGTGGAAACTCCAGTCCAAATCCGAAGGCAGGAGAATACAGATGTCCCAGCTTGAAGACAGAGAGAGAGCAAATGCCTTCTGGCTCAGCCTTTTCTTCTATGCAGGCTTTGATGAGGCCCACCCACAGGGGGTAGGCAAGCTGCTTCCCTCAGTTTACTAATGCAAATGTTAATCTCACCCAGAAATACCCTCACAGACACACCCAGAACAATATTTAACAAAATATCTGAGTACCCTGTGGCCCAAGAATGGTAGGTGACTATTTTAATAAGTAAGGTAACTTACATATGAGGTGTGTCTTGCGTGGCCGCAAGGAGAGTAGATCTCTGCATCCGTCTGCCAGAATCTTAGGCATTTATAGAGAGACCTTAACGGGCCTCAGTCACATACACCATCCAGATGGTCTCAACGTTGGGCTGCTCTCTCAAGGCTGCCTCCTAGAAATGACTCCTAGTGCAGAAACAGGGTAGAGCATACATTTCAAGGACGGGGAGGGGTGAGGAACCTCCGATTGCCTGGGCCAGTTCTTGGCTCAACCAGCGGTTACAACCCATCTCAGTGACCTCCTCCAACACCCCCACAACATCATATTATTCTAATTACCTTCCAGAGACCCCCGTCTCCAAATCCAGCACATTGGGGGGGGATAGAGCTTTAACATATGAAAACTGGGGGAGGGGGGCACAGTGCAGTTCCACTCATGTCACTGGTTGAGTGAAAATTAGTGAAAAACTCATATTGCTGCTGAAGATTCTGGAACTGGGAGAGGAGGGGCTCTCTTTGGAAACCTTTGGGCACATGTGCAGGATTTGAGCTGGAAACGCGAGTCACACAGGTGCTGTTGGGGGTCGGAGTTTGGTTCTGTGAGGCGCACAGGCCAGCTGGTGTCCTGTGCCTGTGCACAGCCAGGTGCCACTGGGCATCACTGGGAGCCTACAAGTCACGTGACGACTTAACCATCAGGCCTTGTTCCTCAGCCATCCCCCCTGCTTCCCACTGCCCCAGGCCAAATCCAGTCTTCACTGCCCACCGGGACCAGAGGAGGTATCAAGGCGTCTTATGAGGAAGTGCAGTGTGACATGAGTGTTTGGGGGAACGGAACCTCCCGTTGACCAGAAAACTGACAGACACGCCAGTAGGTACCATAAAGCTTGACTACATTCTTTAGAATCCTGACCCTCTTGAGACAATTCCAAAGCCAACTAGCATTCCTTCTTCCATCTGCCAAACTCAGACTTCCTCCCTGAATGCTGGACTGAATGATCCCTGACTGAACAGGAAGCACCCTGGCACGGAGGAGTCAACTTCAAGGACTGACTGTGAACTTCCCTCAGGAGTACGCGGACACTCTTATCCCTTATCCAAGGACCCTGATCCCAGATGCGGGCCTCGGGGGCCTCTAAAGCTTGCACCTCAGTCTGGACATCAGGGTTGTCGGCAGTGGATTTGCATCACAAGTTCACCGTGTTTGTGTCCCTCACCCACACCCCAACTTTCTACATGTGGACCGTTGTGTTTTCTTCACTTCCCACACGGCATGCTTGTAGTATTAACATATACATCCAAACATAAGCATATTTTCATCATGGGGAAAAAAATGAGGTACGTGTTGGTGCATGACCATCCTGATGATCCCAACAGAATCCCAGGACAAAAGCCTAACAAACGGTTCGACACTAGGGGACACCATATTCACAGACTTCACGCTTTACCCCCCCTCACATGGTCAACTCCCCACGTAGGGCGATCAGAACCTCCAAGCGCAAGCTCCTTCATTCCTCCATCCTGACCCAAGCACATGCACGAATGGCTTCACTCCACAGGCTTCCCCAGTGTGACTCACAGCAGAGATCTCAGCACATCGCTGCCCTCAGCTGGAGGCTCCCTGAGATGGCAGGACACTCAGGCCAGTTGATGGTCACATGAGAGCATCATCATCCCAGGTTCCCTGTCACACACTGCGTTTCATTCTAGAGGGGCCCCTACCCATCAGGCCACCTGGGGGACCCTCATCAAACCCTCATCCTCCAGCCACTGTGCTTACGTCAGGCTGTGTTTTCTCCTGAAAAAGGACTCAATCTGTAGTGAGGGAGCTCTTCTAAGGGACGCTTGGAAAATATTTTTTCACTGAAATAATGATGATCATAATAACATAATAACGTAAATAGAAGAAATTATAGTTCAATGTGCTCTCACTCCTTTTCACTCAGTTTTCATCAGATCTAATTTCCAGCGGGGTAAACAGAGAGTCCGAGACAAGGAGGACAGATCTCAGTTTACTCAGACCCCATCTTAGCGACTTAGCTTTTCATATGGAACTTCCAAACAATACGCATCCCTTGTGCACCCGAAAGGATCGTTTCCATCGACTTTTCGCCGCCCCAAGCACACACTAGGTATAAGCAGAACACAGACGATTTGATGGAGAAGGTGGGTTGGAGGCTAGATGGTTTACACAAGCAGAACCATATCGCTTGACTCCTAAGTAAAGGGGGGGTGGGGGGTAAAGGAGGAAAACTAAATGCGGGAGGTGCTAAGATACCTGGATTCCTTGACCCCAAATCCTATACAGTCCTGGCTCCTTAAACTGTGTCCAGATCACACAGCCCTGAGAGGATCTCAGGTGATCTCAGTCCAGGAGATTTGGAGGAGCAGTGGGTGGGCGGGGCGCCCCCCCCCCATATGAACCCCAAGGTGTTTACTGTTCCGCTGGCTAAGGAACGTTATCTTCTAGAATTTAAACCCATGAGTCCATACATCTCATATTTTTTTAAAAAACATATTTTTTAAAAGTTGGAGAAACTTGTATTAGTCACGGGGAAATCAGACGGGCTCTTCTAGGGAAATAATCTTTTGAGACATTGCTGCAGCGTGAAGAACCAGAATTCAGTTTTGCCAAATTCCCTCTAGCGCGTGAACTTCATCATTTACAAAGAAGATAGAAGAGATGTAACTCACACACTTCACACTGAAAATATTAACGGTGTAAGCGAGGCAACTGAAATTTGAAAATAGAGTTTTACTATGCTTCCTAACGTGCGTGTGAGAGAAGAGACATTCCAATCAAAGGTACCTGGAAGTAATAGAAAGATTTCTCACTAGTTAAAAGCAAAATCCACACATCTCCTGAAAAGCACATTTTTTACAAGCCTCATTATCCGCGCTTGACATAAAACATTCAGAAACCGAAAATGAACACGTAGATTAAAATCTCATTTTTCAAATTAAAAACACTTTCAGGGCTTCCTAGGTGGCGCAGCGGTTAAGAATCCGCCTGCCAATGCAGGGGACACGGGTTCCATCCCTGCTCCAGGAAGATGCCACATGCTGTGGAGCAACTAAGCCACAAGTCGCCACAACTATTGAGCCTGCGCTTTAGAGCCCGTGAGCCACAACTGCTGACCCCATGGGCGGCAACTCCTGAAGCCCACGCGCCTAGAGCACGTGCTCCACAACCAAGAGAAGCCCCCGCTCACCGCAACTAGAGAAAGCCCGCGCACAGCAACAAAGACCCAACACAGCCAACAAAATAACTAAATAAATTAATTTAAAAAAAAAACACTGTCAAAACAATAAATAAGGATACTTTCAGGTACCTGCGGTCATAAAGAAGAATGTGAACTTACAATATATTAAGACAAATCATTTTCTATTTCTAGAGAAGGAACGATCTCCGCGTCTAACACCAGCGGCCTCACAACTCTAAGCCGTTACCTTAAACCTCCGTCAGCATCTAACCTGAAGGGAGGCGCGCGCAGCGCCGCCCGCCGGACGCCGGACGCCCGACACGCTCCCGCGGGCGCGGAGCCTCAGCGGCCGACCGCAGCGCCCCGGACCGACCGGAAACGCCCTGGGGCGGGGCAGAGGGCACAGGCCACGCCCCCACACAAGCCCCTCCTCCGTGGCCCCGCCCCGGAGAGTGCCATTTCCTGCCGACCCGGAAGCAGATCTCCTGGATTGAAGGCCCGTTTCCTGGAGTGAGTGTCGCGCGTCGGTGTTGTCAGCGCCGCGTCCTCCTCACCCGGAGTCCGGGGCCCCGCGGCCGCCCCCGTCCCCGCCCGCGGGGAGCCCCGCCTAGTCGGGAGGCGCTCTGCCGCCGGGGCCGGACCGCCTCTGTTCCGGTAAAATCGCTGCGCGGCGGGTCCCCGCCCCGACCTTTCTGCCTCGGTTCTTTTCACCGTCTCCCCTCCGCACCCAGCGCCTTGTCAGGTCCCTCTCGGTGTGTTTTCTCCGGCCCTTGAGGGCGGCGTCGGGTCGTCACGCCTCCTCCCGACCCTGGATTCTGCAGACCCCGGTCCTCTCCTGGTCCCCTTCCGCATCCTCGCTGGGTTCTGGGGCCCGGCCCTGCTGCTCCCCGGGCGTCCGCTTCACGGTCCCTCTTCAGAGCGGTCCCTGAGCCCCGTGCTGGGGGCGTTCCCCCGCCCCTGTCCTGGGACACCCCGTGGTCTCGAATCCCATCCCACGGTCGTGCTTGTCGGGGTGCGTTTCCATTCCCGGGGCCCCCCTGGAAAGCGTGCTCTTCCTGTGAATGCGAAGGTGGGACAGGGGGATGACGGGGAAGGAGGGATCAAGGAAGAACCAGGGAGACAGAGTGAGGTAGAAAAATCAGGGGTAAGTCGAGGCTGGGGGAGTGGGTCCCATGGGCTTGGAAAGACACAGTAAGTGAAGGAGAGTGACCTGGGCAGCAGGGGGTTACATAGAAGTAGACAAAAAGAGGATCAGCAGAGAGATGGAAGAGGACAGAATAGGAGGGGGGAGTTATGACCAGCAGTAGCAGCGGGGGCAAAAGCAAGGTAGACCCCAGATGCATCTTCTTCCTCTTGGATGAGCTGTTAACTTGGCTGTGAGCTGAAGTTTCCGGCCAAGTATATATTCCCTTTGCCGTGTCTCTGAAGGTGATCGAGAGTGAGCTGGATGGTCCTCAAGGTTAGCTGGAAGAGAGCCCTTCTGTTCGTGGTGAATAAACTGCTGGGCAGTTTCCACTGCTGACCATTCATGTTCTCCAGGGCTACTGATTAGGTCTTCTTAATATCATATCTTTTGATAGTTTTAATGTGATGTTCTGGAAAAGAGGAGTTAAATACTTGAGATTATTGTGATTCAAATCATGAAAGGAAGCAGCTCTCGCTCAGGAATAGGAAATGTGATTTTTAGGGGCAGGCAGGAGTGAGAAGGGCAGACCCTGCACTCTGTCATCCAGGCCAGGTCACTGCTGGAGGCCAGTGCTGCTTCCTCTGCGCCGGCCTCCCGCTGACCCGCTTGCCTGCTCCAGCACAGGCAGGGAGTCCCAAGGCTGCTCAATAAGGGAGGGCCCAGACTTTTTAAACTAAGTATAGATCAGAAGTCTCTCTCCAGTGAGGAGGGAGAAGGGGGCACTTAACTCTGCAGGGAGCTGGAAGAAAGAACAAGAATGAAGGTCAAGGAACAGGAGGGAGACTGAGACGCTCAGGAGCAGAAGGAGGGGGAACCTCCTCCCACCCTCACCTGCGGTGACCCTGCGCTCAGCAGATACAGGAGGAGACCGTGGGGATCTGTGACCGAGAAGGAAGGTCACCCAGCTCACACACCGCCTGCTGCCACGAACCTGTGGGCTTCTGTAGGATGGGAGGGCATGCTGCAGAAATGGGCAGAAAAACCCACCTGTTAACCTCCTGTTTAATGCTTCAGAACCCCTGTGGTTTCATTGGGCAGCAGGGGACTGTCTTTGCCACTTAGTGAATTCCTTCCCTTGTGTGCTGGTGGCATAGAAGGGGGTATGTTGACTCAAAGCCCTGAAAGGCATGTTCTCCACACTGAGGAGTGATCTCAGGACTGATCTTGCCTGAGGAATAAGCTTTTCATGTGTCTTTTTTAATTCCTTGATTTGACTGTCAAAATGTTTATTTAGTTGATTTCTCTCAAATAATCTGTTTCTTCATTTTATTCTTTAATCTTTTGTGTTTCTTTTAACTTTTACTAATATCTTCTTAATTTGTAACAATTTGACATGTCAGTTTACTCTTGTTTCCTTTTATAAGGATTGGTCTATAAGGTTGAACAACTGGTTTGTTCATTTTCAAGTCCTCTCTGTTTCTATTAAGTGTGTTTAAAGTTAAACATTTTTTCCAGACAACAACCATGGCCCTATTCCAGGTGTTGGTATGTTCATTCTTCATGGTCATGGTGACTGATTGGCAGTGGCCATTCGATTATATTGTAACCCTATTGTTTAAACTATCATTGTCTTTCAGATTGTTTTGTTTGTACTGTCTGATTATTGTTTATTTTCATTTTTATCTTACTGTGGTAAGCATATGCGGCCTATCTGATATATTCTCTTTTGCATTTAGCTAAAATTTTCTCTGAGGCTAATTATAAAGTCAGATTTGATGGTTGCAGTGGGGGTAGTGAAGTCTCAACATTGGGATAAATGGGGATAAAGTCTCTACATTTTGGACGTACACACATATACACACATGTTCGTTTAAGTATGCATGTATGTGTCTTCCAGGGAATCTGGCCTCCGCGGAAGAAGGCCCGACTCAGGGACCATGCCCTGCCCCCCAGCCCTCTGGAGCTCCACCTATTCTGAACACTAAAACAAGAGCACTTTCTCAGCCCAGACTGTCTTGCTGCACTTTTGGCCATCTCCTCCACCCTACAGCCTGGAGGTATGTATCAACACTTTGAGATGTTGCCTCTGATCCTGGGGCTGTTGGTGGGCACCTGAATGGTCCCTCCTTGACCTCCTCTGTGCTTGCAGGACTGTAGAGCAGTGTGAGCAGTTGCCTGGTTCTGGGCACACTTAGAAAATACTGCAAAGCCTACAGGCGGCAGGGACCTTCTCTGTAGCTTTCCACACTTGTTCTCTTGTGTCTATTCCAGGGCCTCTGAGGGGTCTTAGGAAAGTTGTCTTTGGGCCAGGCCCCCATGGACTCCCTCCCCAGGCCTTGCAGGCAGGCTTAAATGGTTGCTGGTCCCCAGGATGACTTAGAATGTTTTCCAGAGGCTCAGGCAGGCCAGAATGTCCTCATCCAATCTCTCCTGTCAAAATGGCCACTCCAGGCCTCCTGAGAGAAACTTGGGAAGTTTGTGGACACTCGTTTCTGGAAAGGGCACTGGGAGTGACTTGAAAGCATCTGTGTATGTATGTATTTTGTGGAACCCTCTGTAGTCCCCTTCAGTAAACTCGATAACCTGCATGGATAGAAAAAGCTGATTCAGTGTTTTTTAACAACAGTAGTAAATCATAATTGTTGTAATAAGTACAGTGATGGTGATTAACATCAATAATAAAGGTCTTTATGATGCGAGCAATAGCAACAGGAAACTGAAGGAGGTGGGAGAATGGACTATAGACCTCAGTGAATGAGTGACCAGATACCCAGGTGGGACTTGGGGGGGATTGAATCAGAATCCTAGATCTGCTCCTTGAGACCTGTCCCCTGAAGGGAAAGAACAAACAGCAAGAGAGAAAAAGAAACACGGGAAGTGGGGCACAGGTGAAAGCGAGGACTCCTAGGAGATCATCTGCAGGCAAGACTTTCCAGGAAGAGAGGAGCCCAGGTCCGGGGCCTCCCTGCTGCTCCGTCCCCATCCCTGGATGTCTGCAGGAGCGGGGCCTCCCAGGAAGGCAGGCCAGGCCCTTGATCCAATCCCTGCTCCCCTACCAGGAACACTAAGCCCAGGCGCTCTCAGCCCTAAGTACTGGCTGCCATCTGCTTCTCCTGGGACCTTCAGCATCTGTCACCCCTGTTCCAGTACCTCTCCCTGGGGCTGCTGGAGGTGTTATCCCCCTCCTCTGGCTGGCGGGAAGCCTGGGGATAAAATACCAGATGAAAAGCGGGCAATAATTATGAACAAATCAGAGGATGGGAAAGATGTTTAATTGTATGAGTGTTTGTAAACTGTAGATACTCAAAAACAGCAATTCAGAGCCAGAGCTGGATCCCATTCTACCTAGAATAGACTTTGTGAAGAATTCTGTGAGATCCTCCATGGTGTAAGGGAAGATGCAGTAACATGTAGCACTCCGTGGACAAGAAAATAAAGCTGAGCCAGAAACTCTTCTTAAAACTGCCATGATGTTTGGTATAACTACATAAAGCAGGAAATTCATAGTAACTTGCTGTAAAAACTCCTCCAAAACAGGCATAGCATATGGACACTCATCACACAAAAGTGCTCAAAGAAATGGATATACCTGTATAGACATGGGAAGGTGCACAGAGACATAGGTATGGATATAGGGGAACAGCTCTCTATATGACATGGGAAGGCAAAGTATTGAAACAACGATATAATAACATAGGAATCCCTTGCTTAATCTCCTCTGATTAACTGGTAAGATTAACCAAAGTGAAAAATCCTGCTTCCTATGATGAAAGAAAAGCGCATTCTCATACGTTGCAGATAGAACAACATATGAGAATATGCTGGGGGTTAGCAACCAGGCAATCTCTGTTCACTTTTAAAATACACATGAGCTCACAACTAGAATGCATCTTCTGCGAATCTCCCTCAGTAATAAACTCGTTGTTAATTAAGAATGCCAGGTAAAGATGTTCAGGTTGACATCACTGTAAGAGGCAGGAGAAACCAACCTCAAATCAAGCAGTGAGCGAATGGTTGATTAATTTGAGGTTCACTTCTGTATTGGAACAATAGAGAAATGTAAGGAACTTGGAGAGCGTTCCAGCTTTTTTTTTTTTTTTCAGTTTTTTTTATTGTGATAAAATACACATAACATAACATTTACCCTCTTAACCATTTTACTATTGTCCAAACTACCACCACCATCTATCTCTAGAACTCTTCATTTTACAAAACTGAAACTAAAACCATGAAACAGTAAATAGCTCCCGGTTCCCTCCTTCCCCGTCTCCTGTCAACCGTCATTCTACGTTCTGTGTCTGCTCTACTACATTGTTTTATGTATTCCTTTTTTTTCTTCTTTTTTGAATTAAATCATAACATTATTTTTGTCACATCATTTCCTTTGTTCTCTTTACCATGTACATGGATTTTATAGGTTGCGGACTTGTCTTTCACAGCTTTCTATTTGTCTCTAGTCCTTTCAGTAGTTTTTACTTAATCCTTACTTACTTAAGTCTTTTATCTTTTGCTCATTTTAAAGCCTGTCATCCACATAAATGATTGACTTTTTAGCACTTGTCTGTTTTCCTCTCTCAGATCTCCCAGTGTGGTCTCTTCTCTTCAATTACTTATTTATTTTTAAATAAATCTTTATTTATTTTACTTTAGGAGTTTTGGAGCTCTGTCAAGTCAGTTTTCCTTCCTCTGTTGTCTTATAACCTCTTACTTTAATTCCTGTAATTATGCTTTGAATTCCTATTAATTAAGGTTTTTAATAGTTTGTAGTCTATCCATCACTAAAATTATTGGATAATTTTTAAATGATGTTCTGCTCCAAGGCAAAGAATATTCTGCTCCTTGAATATTAATTTTCAGTTTCTTTTTCACTCCAACCTCTCTTATGCTTTAGCCTTTTTAATAGTAAGTTTGGTTATTTTTTCCAAGTTGTTTTCATTGAGTTGAGTTCTTCTTAAGCCACATGAATTCATGGTGATAGTTTGGAGAAAAATAGCAGGAACTCTTCTTGGCTCAAAGAAATGACTGCTTAACACAGGACATTTGGAAAGTTTGTGGGACCTAGTTGAGGTTTTCCATAATCTAAGAAAGATCAGCTCCCGAGGGGCTGCTTTTATTTACAGTTCTCATCCTCTCATGACCTTGGATGCCTCCATTTGGAAGCGTGCGCAGAGCACAGTGATGCCCAGGTGCATTCCTTCCCACTCACAGGCTGTTCTGCTTCATGTGCAGAGAGGCTCCCTGGAGATCCCTGTATGTCCTTAGAAGAAAAATCCTAAAGGTAAAAAAATTATTTTACATTTCAATTTAAATCTGCCTTGAAGTCAAAACCTAACATAACCCCATGGACAATGCCTTGTTAGTCTTCTAGATCTGGCTTTCTTCTCCTTGGATTCTCCCACATGCTCTTGATAAGTCAGTAGGTAAACCATGTTCATGGAGTATCCTTGGACATTGTGAACCATCATAGATATTGACTACCTTTCCCCCGTTATCAGATCCTTGCATTAATCTGGGGCTTTTCTTTCAGATCTGATTGAAAGTACTGTCCTCCCTGCTGGGTGACTCACAGAGGAAAAGAAGTGGAAACAGTACCCAGAATCCAGCTATCACCCTCCACCCCCAGACATTTAAATAACCCTGCAGATCCTCAGTCCCCTCAACTCACCCTAGAAGATTCCAGTTCCTCATCAGAGTACAGGCACACAGCAGGCAGAGAGCAAAGCTTGAGAACCACCCTGGCACTACTTGTCTCTGTGATGCTGAAGATATTCTCCTTCCTGTGTGTTACAGAGAAGATTCAAATTTCCAGGTATGGACCAATGTCTGGGGGAGGGGTGTCCTCACTATCCTGAAGAGCAGCTGCCTCAAAGCTTGGGGTAGAGGCAGGTGTTTGAGGGGTGTAGAACATAGGACCCAGTCCAAGTGCACTAAAAGGGAGAATATTGGGATAAGAGCTTAGAGCACAGCTAGAGCAGGGCAGCAACTGCTTTCTGACCTTGTGGTCTCAGAGGAGGACAGCAGGGGCTCGGAGGTGAAACCACAGCCTCACCTCAGTTCCAGAGATGAATGTCCGTTTTCTCCGTCTGCAGAGTCTGTAAGCTTTGGAAGATGCTAGTTGAACATTCCGCATTATGGAGACACGTACTTGACACCTTACAGGGTATGTATGGACTCTATTTGGGAAAATGCTTGCAGGTCTCTGCTGTAAACCTGGCTTGGCAGTTCTTACCCAGAACCATGCTGGGCTCCTTGGAGTGGGTGTATATGGTGACCCATTGGAACTCTGATGTTATCCAGGCGCTTGAATCTCAGTCGTTCCACTCCCTGATTCACGTTGAAGGCAGTTGATTTTGGTCCTTGGATCGTCGGAATGTCGGGGTGTTGCAGGGAGAGGCCCAGTTTTGAGGCGTCTCTTCCAGAGACACATGGGGTCACGGTTCTAGTCACTGAGTGTGGGGCTCTATGTGATCCGAAGCAGAAAGCCTTCTGAATCATTCCAGCTTTAATTAAGGAAGCTGGGAAGAGGTGCCCTCACCAAACTAAACTCTAGTTGCATGTTCTATGCTCGAGGCAATTCCCAATCACCAAACATCCCCAGTCCCCGCAAGTCTGGAACTACACAACTGTGAGATTTCAGAGTCATGGATCTTCGAGGAAAGTGACTTCTCTCCACTACTCTCCCAACACAACCTTGTCCTGGACCCTCTTCTTACCTTCTGTGGCAGGCAGGTGATGAACTTGTCCAGGCTGCAGGCACCAGGGTAGGACTCCAGGTAAAACCTGGATGTGGTGTGTAATTTGTAAGGAATTTGAGCGTTGGAGACAGGCAGAACAAAGTTAAAATTATAGATGTGTCATTTCTAGCTGTGGCTTTGTTATATGATTAAATTTTTTGAACCTCTTCTGTGTGTGTCATTTGTTATATTGGTAAACAAACAAATCGCCAGGTTTATTATAAGGACTAAATGAGTGAATATATGTAAATATCCAAGCACTGAGTCGTGTTTGATACAAGCATATTATCTTCTTTTTCTGGCCCTCAGGTACAAATGGGTAAGTTAATCCTACTTTTGTTTACGATGCGTTATCATCATCTTTCCATGAAATATATTTAGTTACTGTTGGTATTTTAGGGGAGAATTTACACTTTATAAATGCTTTCTCTGTGTGTCTCACACACATTTGTGTGCATATATATGTATATACATGTACATATCCATGTGTGTTGTGTATAATGAAATGCAAGGATATTGCAGCTAATTAAGATTAATGCAGAACAGGATTTCAAGGATTTCAGCTACCCCTTTAGTAAGAAAACAGATGGAGGTAACTAGATTTCCTCCTAAACCCCAGCCATCCTTGACACACAGAATTGAGACATCCTTGACGACAGTAGCTCTATGACTTGTGCACTCCTGCTGCTTTCTTGTGCAGGGGATGTTGAGGACTAGGCTGGCAGGGTGGGTGCCAGGGTTCCTGCAAATGGAGTAAGTTCTTAAATTAACTCCATCCTAAAATTAGACTCCTAGCTTGACTAGAAGGTCTGTGGGGGACAGAACTGAAAGAGTTACGGGAGATCTGGAAGGGCGTGAGGTTCCAGAGGGCTGCCATGAGTGCTGGAGAACCACTGCTTAGTGCCTGAGGATTTCCACAGGGCTTACCTACAGGGGGAAACCAAAGTCCACATGTGCACGAGTCGGGTCACTGTGGTTTGGAGTCAGGGAGAGAATTGGATAACTCTGGATACCAGCGACTAATTAACATAGCAAGTGCAATACTTTTGATGTTCTTGCCCATAAGTTATCTGTATTTCTATGTTTTTTAATTAACAGCTATGAATTCTTCTTACTTTTGGCTCTAGGAGAGGTGTAGAGTCCTCTGTGTTTCCAATAGAGTGTGTACTGCAACAAACTTCCCATAGAGTTTGTTGGTTACACTGGGAGTCACACCCAGGCGAAGGTTTGGGCTTCATGAAAGTGCACACAGGACTGGAGTCTCACAGCCTCTTTCTCCACTCTCAGCTTCGCCTGCTTAGTGCCTGAACTGTCTGTGAGTGAAAACGCAGAGAAAGACTGCTGGCGGCAGAGCTATTGACAATGCAGCCACTGGTGAGTAGGGAATGCCTCTTTCTACTGAAGTTGCACACACTGCTGCTGACAACAGATGGACAGGCCTCTCTTACTTGCATGGATGCTCTAAGTGCAGTAAAGACATACTCAGGGGTCTGAGCTCTGGTGAGATCTTCCCAGGACTATGGCATGGCTGTCATGGGTCAGGAACTCCTCAATAACGAGTATCCTCCCTAACATCACACTCATTTATTCCACCCTCCATTAAGCTTGTGTATTTACAGAAGAGGTGAGAGAAGTTTTCTTTCTCTAATCCGTCCATGGTCTCGTTGGGGAATAGTTCACACGTTAATCATGTTATTGGCTATCATGGTCTAAGGTTGTGGTGAAGAGAGCTGAGGGAGGAGTCCAGCAGGGAGGCCAAGGTCTCATCAGTGCGTTCTTCAGTCCAGCCTTCACAGGTCCTGTGAGGGCTGTGAGCTGTGAAGGCAGCATGAGAGAAGCCAAGGCCGGAGGAGGCGTGAGGAGTCATTCTTTTTTTTTCCAATTTATAAGTTTTGGCAGAATATATTTGTTCTTTTAGGAACTTCTTAAAAAGAAAATTAACCCCTTTTTTTCATATTTGGTAACTGGAACTAATGTATAGGGAGTATTATTTCCTTAACTGTGGCTCTACATTCAGGAGGATTGGGGTAGAGTAAAGTGTAAGACCATGTGGAAAGCTTTGAGGAACTAGATAGACCAAAACCAATCAACAGGCTTCTGTTGCCCTTTAGCAGAGACAAGCTAAAGAAAGGAGACAGGGATGACTGGTGTTTGAGGTGCCAGAGGAAATTGAGAGCGGGGGGTCCTCCAACCAAGGGATGGTCAGGCTGGGTCTGTCCTTCAGGACAGCCACCCCCGAGCCCCCGGCTTGTGCTGCTGAGCCATCTGACCCCACACCTTACTATGAACCCCAAATGCCGCAGCACTCAGCAACGCCACGCCTGTTGATACCAAGTTCTGTATGAAACCTGTTCATTTCTGAAGAATGCTGGAGATGGTTTCAAGGTTCGCAGACATTTTAGTAAGTAATAGGCTAAGGCTTGTATTTAATACACGTTTACTTAAATAGGAAGAACTTCTTCCATTACTTCATTGGCTCTTTGAATACTCTAACAGGTTATTAAACCACTTAATAGATGAAGAGTCTGAAGTTCATTTAGGGGAATGATATAAACATAGTTATGGCTTAAAAGTGGCAAATCATAGTTATTGTTTGTCTTGGGTGTGTCTATAAGTTTTTGGTTTTTTTTTTTTTTTGTGGAAATTAATCAGGAAGAGAGTGCTTTGAATTTTCGAGTGCAACTTTTAATCACATGTCTGAACGCGTAATTACCAGTTTTTTGTTACACGACACTTCATGTGATATTCCTTGATAATAAAGTTTTATTAATTCAGACTGTGTATATCTCTGTGCTGTATTGAAAAGCAGATGCCAGCTCAGCACTGAGAATGAACTGATAGGAACCCCAAACTCTGTTTGATATTTCTGTACACCCAGCTTCTCCGCCCCTTTCCTGGTGCTGCCGTATCCACCCTCCTGCTCTGGACAGTAGTAGGGACAGCTCTGTCTAAACCCCATGTCCATGTTTAGGAATCAGTGACATTCGATGATGTAGCAATAGACTTCACCCAGGAAGAGTGGGCCCTGCTGGACATGTCCCAGAGGACGCTGTTTAGAGACGTGATGCTGGAGAACATGAGTCATCTGGTCTCCGTGGGTGAGTCTGGCGACATGTATGTGTGTGGACAGGCAGGCAGGTATTCATTGATGCAATCAGTAAGTAGAACAGCTTCTGCATCCTCCCTCCACTCTGTCCTGATTCTTCCATAGACCTACATGAAAGAGAGTCGTTTCTTTAATATATTCCTTACATCTAGTTTGTCACCCCACTAAAAAACATAATCTTGACCACATTTTAATGTGTCTTGCTACTCAACCTCTAACACTCAGAACAGACCTGGGAACTCAATGAATATTTTTGAATGCAAAAATAAAGTCAGTAAATATTTTCTAAATATTCTGCTCTAGCCACTATGCTGAGGCTTGACAGCAGACTAGAGAAAACAGCAAAACCTTGATTATTCTTGTGGAACTTATGTTTATTGGCGTCTGTTTGAAAATAATATTCAACCACTGTGGAGACGTTTCATTTCTCCATTCTTGTAAAGAATGAAGAGTCTGTGCTCTGTCTTCAAACGTGGCCATGGACATCACCATCCAGAGGTCTTCACTATTTTGGTTACATGATCTGTACTTCAGTGTTTTCTCTGTTCATGGTTTTGTTGCCTGGGCTGAACTTCAGTGGTCTCCTTATTCTTTCTCAGTAGCCTGTCCTGAACTTGATGATACTGCACTTTTATTAATACAGAACTCAAAGTCCACCTTTTTTCCATGAACAGGGTGTCAGCATTGCAAATCAGATGTGATTTTCCAGTTGCAGCAAGGTGAAGAGCTGTGGATTGAAGGAAGAGGATTTTTCCAAAGCCACAGTCCAGGTATGCAGTGGGGCCCAGTGCTTCAATATGAGGAGGTGCCTAGTCAGTGAGTATGTACTTGGAAACATCAACTGAAGATTTTGTTGGGTGAGTGATATTTTCTGAAATGTAGGTGAAGGACATTGGGGCAAAATTCTTCAGATATTATTACTTACGTATTTCAGTTACATTCATGTGTCCTCTTGCCATTATCTTTTTTTGGCTTTGGGGAGAGTTAAGCTTTCACATAATAACTCTTGTTCTTATCCTCCCCTTTGAAGGTTTTCCCTCTCTCTACCTAGCCAAAATCTCATCTCCATTTTAATATTTTCATATTTCAGTCCTGAAAATCTTTACTAATTGTCAGTGCCCTATAATGTGTTTCTATTTCCTAGCGCATTCCCCATTGAAGTCCCAATTTTTGAAACATACTCATAAAGGTCTTGGACCTTTTCAACATTTTCATTCCCCTAATGCCATTCTAATTTTTTTTTTTCAATTATTTGAGGCAGGGAAAGTGCCCTTAAAGAAGAAATGTTGGCCACACAGCATATCAGCAGGAAGGACACATCTACACTCATCCCAGTGGTAAGTTCCCTGAGTGTTAACCCTGGTCATCCAAACTAAGGACCTAGCAGTGGGATGTTAGCAGTCAAGCACAGTATTAAGCTATTTCTGAGCAGAAAGTTATGGATGGTTTGAATTTAGTGAAGAAATTAACCTGAGCTCAAAACCATAACCTCAGATCTTAAAAAGGGGGGCAACTGCATAAATATTGCTTATATGCTGAGTCTCTGAAGCATATTGCTATCTTCAAAATTAACCTGTAAGCTTGCAGCTGGGATGCTATAAAGAAAAAGTCTTGTGTATGCAGGGAGTAATACATTGTGTGTATGCAGGTAATGTTGGAAAGTTTTTTGTTTTTTGTTTTTTGTTTTTTAAGAGCATAGGCTCAGTAGTTGTGGCGCACAGGCTTAGTTGCTCCGTGGCATGTGGGATCTTCCTGGAGCAGGGATCGAACCCGTGTTCCCTGCATTGGCAGGTGGATTCTCAACCACTGCGCCACCTAGGAAGCCCCTGTTGGAAAGATTTTAAATGGAGACTCTCACTGAATGATTTGTTTTAGATTTGTATGTAGAGAAGGGAATGTATGAATGTATGTGGACGAACCGTTAACAGCCTTCCCTCTCCTTCCCAAAAGCAGACATCATCTCACACTCCAGAGGATCCCTGTGAATGTAATGATTTGGGAGAAGATTTCATTCATAGGTCCACTTTGAGTCAACATTTGTTAACTCACACGGAAAAGACACCCTATATCGGCAAACAGTGTCAGAAATCCCTTAGTGACCAATCGGACCTTAATCAACATAAGCAGATCCACAGTAGAGGTAAATCATGTGAGTGCCACCTGTGTGGGAAAGCCTTTAGTAATTGCTCTAGCCTTAGGAGACATGAGATGACGCACACTGGAGAGAAACCGTATGAATGCCATATCTGTGGGAATGCCTTTATTCAAAGCTCTGACCTTAGAAAACACAATCTAACTCACACTGGAGAGAAACCGTATACATGTCATCTCTGTGGGAAAGCCTTTAGTCAGTCCTCTAACCTCAGACAGCATGAGAGGACGCACACTGGAGAGCAGCCATATGAGTGTCCACTCTGTGGGAAAGCCTTTAGTAAGTGTTCTGCTCTTAGACGACACGAGAGAACTCACACTGGAGAGAAACCGTATGAATGTCACCTCTGTGGTAAATCCTTCAGTCAGTGTTCTGCCCTTAGACGACATGAGGGAACCCACAATGGAGAGAAAATTATGGATGCCTTCAGTAAGTATTCTGACCTTAGATGACGTGGTATTATAAATGTAACGAACGTGGGTGAGACTTCAACCATAGCTTTAACTTTTAAACACACCAGAGGACTCACATCAAAGAAAACCCTGTAATCAATGGGGAAGATCCTTCAGTTTTCCTTACTCAGCTTGACGTGTGCAAATGTATATGGAAGAGTCCATATGTGTGGCATTTATGTGGCAAAACCTTCAGTCAGTGGTATGAACCATAGATGACGTGAGAACTCATGCTGTAAGTGATAACAACAGCTCTAAACTGTAAACACACTAGAGGACTTGCACCAGGGAGAATCCAGGCCTGCAATCAATGTGAAAATGCCTTCATTTGTAATTCATGGTTACGTAACATGAGCAAACTTCACTTGGGAGAGCCCCTAGATCTAATCACTGTGAACAGACATTCAGCCAAGCACAGTCTTGATGTGCATGAGAAAACTCAGTGAAGGAATAACTACTACATCAGGAAGTACGAGGATGAAGGCTCTTGATGAATACCAAGTAATTCATCCTGGAGAAATGATTCAGTGAAAAATCATGAGAAATCCTTTACTCACAGAGCCACAGTTGTGGTACACGTGTGGATCAGACTGTACAGAACACTCTCAGTGTCAGGAAAGAAGGAATGTCTTCAGTAATCTCATTTCATAGTCAACATTAAGGTTCCCACACTGAGGAGACAGCGATCCTACAATCAAAGTGGAGAAAACTTCGTCTATATTTCACATTAGAAAACTAAGTTTAGGGGGTGAAAAACCCTTTAAAAGAGCCTTTTACCTACAATTTAGCAAATAATTCCAGACTTTGAGAGAACTATGGAGAAAAATCTGATATATAAATGCAAGATATTGATAGTAAAGTGATCTGGGAATACTGAATGCACAATTTTGTAAGAAATCAAACTTTTTTTCAATAGATGATTATTTGTAAATATTTAAACAATAAAGTCTGTTGCTGAGAAGTGTAGTCTGTTGGTGAAGCTGCCATGTTCTTCATGCAGCTGCAGATACACAGCCCTGGGTGCATGGTGTGTTGGGGAGACTCAACCCCCCTCTCTGAGTCTCCCCTTCCCAACAGCTCCCTCCACACATCTCAGCTCTACTCATTCCAGCTTCCCAGCAACATGAGCCATCCCCATCCTTGCCCGGGTGGTGACTCAACAGGAACCTTCACCCCACTGGCTGGTTTCTCAGTGTGCCGTGACCCCGGCCTACGGTGCAGACAGAATTGTGGATATCTAGTGTAAACCACTGCGTAGTGCTAGCGTGTCTCTGCCCCTGGGCAGCTCTGTGGGGCCAGAGAGACAGGCAGCTCTGCTGTCCCAGACCAAGAAGACTCCTTGCATTTTTCCAGGAAGCCTCTGATTTGAACTAACTGGGTGCAGGAGTTCATTGTATGGCCCCATCCCACATCATATTCAGGCGCATCCTGAGTTATGCAGCTACTTGCTTCCCAAGCAGAGCCACTGCTTTGCCCTCCACCACCCCTGCCCCTGCCCCCACAGCAGTCTTGAAAAGAAGACCCCAGCGATATAGTATCCCCTAACCTATCAGACACTACATAAGCCCATCTTATCATTAACTTCATGTTCTTTTCTGCAAGCAAAATAAAAGTTGTCTCAAAGGAGGTCTCCCCTGCTTTGCTCCCAGGGCTTGGGAATGTATTGTCCATCAGCGAACTCCAATACTGAACCTAAACCTCAAGGGGAAGTGCTCTCAAGAGATAACTCAGCTGATCTGTGCTCTTTCCAAACTGGCACAAGCCCCAAATCACAGCTGGACAGGCACATCTTGGGGTGAAACTGACACATCATAACTTAAAAACACAAAACAACAGCAACAACAACAAAAACCCTCAACAAGTGATGATTCCATTCAGCTAGGGTGGAAACAGTTGAGTCGTGTACGAGGATGATGAGCCACTAGAACTCAACATCTTGGTGCTCTGGCTGGAGGGGGGTCAGCTGTGATCAGGCAGGGACACGTGGAAGTGTGACCAAGCGGTAAAGGGAACAAACTAGTGAGCAGAAGTTCAGATCTTGGAGACAGACAGACCCCATGGGTTCTTATTGCCACTGTCACAGCCCATGAGACCTTGTTTCTGAACTTTTCTGTGGCTGGTTCCTCAATTCTGAGGTGGAAGTAAGCTTAGTGCCTTTATCTTAAAGTTATAATGAATGCTACTAATGAGTTGATAGTGTATACACCACATTGTTACTGTAGGTAGTAGGCACTTTGTGTTTGCAAATAGAGAATATTTTTTATAAACTGAGATCTGAGTACACCAGTCTTCCTTATCTCATTTTTGTATTGAAATATTTCATATCACTTAAAAATATAATAGATCTGTATTATTACTACACATGGCTAGAGTCTACGACAGCCTGCACAGCAGACAGGCTCTACATGGTTAAAAACCTACTAATTTGAGCTGTGTTTAAAACAATTCAGTATATAAAAATTTAAATTTAGCACTGGTGGACCTTTGAGCTAATGGGCCCGGTCTCCTGTGAAGATGTAAATAACAAGCGCAGTATTCAAGGGCCATCTCTGACTCATTTATAAAACACTGCTTGATCATCTCAACTGCTTTTTTCCCTCATAGTCACTGATTGTTCTGCCTGCTCAGATCTGATGTCGGAACCCCCTATTAGTATTTTATATCACCTAGAGCATATAGATGAAAGCCCATAGTAACTTTTAACTCCAGAATTTCTATTTGACTCCATTTTATAATTTCTCTCTATTGGAAGTCTTGATTTGGTGAAGCAACATTTGCCTGGTTTCCTTTAGTTCTCTGAGCATCACTGCGACACTTGTTTAAAGCCTTTGCCTAGAAAGTCCAATGTCTGCGCTCCGTCAGGGACAGTATCTGTTAATTTTCTTTTTCTTCTCCCTGAGGATAGGGTGTACTTTCTTGTTTCTTTGCATGACTCATAATTTTTTTGTTGAATACTGGATATTTTGAATATTATAGTGTGTCTAGAAATCAGATTCTCCTGCCTTCCTGGGATCTGTTGTTGGCACTTTATGTGGTTTGGGCTTATTTGTTTGTTCACTGATTTTCTGAACCCTTCCCGTAAAAGGTCTTGTCATGAATGCCACTGACGTCTCTGTTCTGTTAGCTTAGTGGTCATCTTGTGATTTGAAAGGTATCTCCTTACAAACTGCAGCCAAAAAAGCCAAAACCAAAAACAAAAACCCCACACACATAAAATACTTTGCCAGTCTTAGCAAATCTTCTCTGCGTTGGTGTTTTCCTTAAAGCTTCGCCAGGAAGTTGACAGCTCTGTCTGACCCCTCACTGGCTGCTTGCTCTTACTGTCTTGCACCACTTACTGTGCTGTATTTGACACGATTTGTGGATAAGTATTGATATGTTATGAACTAGGGTCCACACTTTATTCAGATTTCCCTAGGTCTGCCCTTCCTATTTCAGAATCTATCCTGTATACCACATTGAGTCACTCAGCATGGCTCCCAAAGCTTCTCTTGGCTGTGATATTTCCTCAGACTTTTTTATTTGTGATGACTCGGACGGTCTTCAGAAGTACCAGTCAGCTTTGTCTGACATGAAGATGCTGAAACACAGGCGTACTCATTTTATTACACTTCACTTTATTCGCTTCGCACATACTGAGTTTTTCACAAATTGAAGGTGTGTGACAACCGTGCACTGATCAAGTCTATCAGTGCCATTCTTCCCTCTGTGTCACATTTTGGTAATTCTTGCAATATTTTGAAATGTTTCATTATTGTATTGGTTATTGTGATCTGTGATCAGTGATCAGTGATGTTACTACAAGACTTACTAAAGTCTCAGATGATGTTTAGCATTTTTTAGCAATAAAGCATTTTTAACTAAGGTCTGTACATTTTTTAGACATGATGCTATTGCATAGTTAAGAGGCTACAGCATAGTGTAAACATCACTTTTATATGCACTGGGAAACCAAAAATTTCACGTGACTTGCTTTATTGCAATGTCACTTCTTGCTGTTGTCTGCAGCTGAACCCACAATATCTCCAAGGCAAGCTTGTATCATCTTAAAACATTTTTGAGAGGTAGCAGTTCATGTAACAGCAATAAAACAAATGTCTATCACGATGAATTTGTATGAAGCACTTTATTTCTACGTTTCTGGTCATGTTACTGGGGAGGCCTCTCACTGCTGTTCTCCACACAGGAAATGAAAACCAATACCTCTGTCACCTACCTCTGTGTCCTCAGATGGTGCATGGGAACCAGGATTTTCTACACTCCAATTACACATGAACAATACCTCCCAAATAAGCAAGCAGGTCCTCAACAACTCTGAGAAGTTCCGCCATAAGACATGTGTTAAGACCTGGAGATTCCTAAATTTAAATATGTGAGATATTTAATAAGATGTAGACTGTCTCTAAAACTGGTTCTAGTGTTGCCAAAGCAGAGAAAAGCCATTTGAATACATGGGTCCCCCTTATCCACTGCTCTGTGGTCCTCCTCATCACAGAACCCAGAGCCCCGCCAGTCCTATGAGTAAATCAGCCATAACTACAGCAAGGAGAACTATCACCTGGTTTCTAGTCTTTTCCATATGGGAAAGCAACCCCTGGGTGATAACTGTGCTGTACTTGGAAGATTAATATCACCACTACATTTAATATTCAAAGGTCCCCCTTACTCAGTTTATTAGTTCCTGCAGACAAACTGTACAGCTGTCCTTTGGGGAAAACTAGCCCAGAGAGAAGTGACCAACACACGCATGTGAAGCATTCTGAAAAGCATCTTGGAATTGAATAAGAACTATAGTTAAATTCAAGTTCCACTGCACTTGATAAGGAGAATATTCTTACAGGTTTTCACATTTTAAAACTTGCTTTAATTAAAATGGTTTAGGAATCACATTTGAGGTGAAAACAAAGTTATATTTCTTCCCGCAGCCGCCAGGCAGTGAGAGCCCTCAGAGTTTAGAACAGCAGGATTCGCTGATAGGTGGACTGCAGTCATGTCTGGAATTCAAAAGAAAAACCAATGAGAAGATGTTCAGCAGAAGGGTGAATTTAAATAATAATAATTGCAATACTGACGATATGGTAATTAACAAAAACATGAAGTTATAATGGAATATTTTAATGGTAAACATAAATTTCAATTTCACTAACATTATATAATCTGTGCTTATACTATTAATACTGAATTATGGAGTAATTAAAAGTAATGATACTTTACTATCAAATTATGAAGTACTATTAATATATTCTACTTTACGTTACTAATATGTTAGAATTTGAAAGATATGTGATGTTAATAAAATTTTAATGAAATGCTTTCTAAGAGTCTCAGTAATATTTATATAAAAGTTGTGTGAGGTATTGTTTAGTCAACAAATTAAGTGATGTTTCTCAAAGTGTTGGCGTCTTCTGGTTAACTTTTTATTTTAAGAGAATTTTTTAGAGCAGTTTTAGGTTTACAACAAAATTGAGAAGAAGATACAGAGATGTCCCACTTCCCCCTGCCCCACCCATGCACGGCCTCCTCCTTAGCAACACCACCACCAGAGGGTACCTTTGTTACTAAGGATGAGCCAGAATAGCACATCACCCTCACCCGCTGTCCACAGTTTACACTGGGGTTCACTCTGGGAACTGCACATTCTGTGGGTTTGGACAAACGGATAATGACATGTATCCATCACTATAATGTCACACAGAGTATTTTCACTGCCCTATAAATCCTCTGTGCTGATTAACTTTTTAAAAAGTGTATATTTGCAAAAGAATGGGTTATCTGAAGTTAACAGTTTGTCTCTTAATTTTCCACATAATAAAATTATTATTACCACCTTATATCTATGAAGAATTCCTAGTACTGGTTAATGTTCTCATTTGAAATGTTAAGAGATTCACACTCTAGTATACTTTAAATATATCATTTCCTGGTAAAGAGCACTTTATTTGAATGTTCGTATTACTATTAACTAGACTATCTTAATCTACAATATTTGACACGTACCATAAAAATATTTGTTGGGTTAATACTATTGATTTTAAATTTCATAATAGTTGGTTATATTTCAATGTACATTTTTCACTTTACATAATTTTTTTATTTCGATTGTTTTGGAAGAGTTTCCTCTGTACGTCGATAGTCTGCAGTGTGTGAATGAGCCTAGCAGGAAACGTCGGTAGATGACAGACCCTAAGACAGAATTTAAAAGACATATTTTATCCTTTATATGCCTGGAACATAAAAATCCACATATTATCACACAAATCAGTAATGTAAATCATGCATAAATTTTTAAATAACATATTTATTTTTCCATTCTGCTGGTTCGTTAAAAAACGAGCTGTGATACATTTCTAAAATCAACTTTTGAAGTTTCCTGGTGGTCCAATGGTCAAGACTTGGCGCTTTCACTGCTGTGGCCCAAGTTCAATCCCTGGTCAGGGAATCAAGATCCCGCAAGCTGCGTGGTGCACCCAATAAATAAACTTTTAATATATATTCTAAATATGATATTGCAGATTTAATAGTGACAATAACAAAATAGCATCATGTTCCTGTACTATGTTAGAGAAATCATTCAATAGCATTTAGTAATTATATCTTTCCTTGTTATTCTTCTCCTTAATCAAATTAAAAAGCTAGACATGTTTGGGAAATAGAAAGTGAGTTCACATTCCTGGAAGAGAAAATGACCATTGATCCCCAAAAAGTAGGAGTCAAAGTAGTTCGTGAGGTCAACTGTGAACGCTTGAGGCCAGTTTCCTCCAGGGATTCAGCCCCCTGGGCCCAGGTGAGTGAGTGACACGGCGCCCAGCGTGTGTGGCGTGAACGGGCCCCCGGCACACCTCGCACGTCCACTGCATCCACGTGCAGTGCCATTTCACGGTTCCCTCACGTACAGTTTACACAATAATTTTCAAAGTAAAAGCCAAAGGGGTTTTTTGGTTTGTTTTGTTTTTATTTCAACTAGTTCTTCACTGTCATGAGTACTCCATACAGAATGATTTTTGTGGCAGACATTTCTGTTCCGTACAGGAAGCCACTGTGGCACAGGAATGCAGGTCACTGATCAGCCTCTGCACATCTCATCTGCTCCAGGCTGGCCTCTGGCAGTGAGGGAGGCTCGGCTCTTACCAGCCCCGAATCCTACAGGGCCGGCATTTAAGCCGCTTCCGGGACTGAGCTGGGTGCAGTGGGTATGGGAGTGGGTAGAGCAGAGCTGGGGGGCAGGGAGAAAATTGACATCTGTTCCCGACTCCAGGGAAGGCGAGGGACCAACACCAGGAGAGCCTGGGGAGGGATCAGCCCTGTGGGGAATGAACCAGGGCTCACTGGCCGCCTGGACCCTGGCTCAGCCCTTTGCTGAAGGTCGTTGCCACCACCAGCCCATTCCCTTCCTCCTCCAGTCAGGCTCATTATGGCTCCAATGTTTTCCATCAGGTTTCTACTCCACTTCTGTTTTTTCCTGGACCTAGAGTCCAGAGCAGACGCCCTGAAGGCTCCAGCTCACCTTCTGCCCTAGTCTTCTTTGAACTGTCTGAGGAGAAAGCAGACTTTGTCAGCCATAAGCCAGCCTGGTACCCTCAGCTGGGCCATGGTTGTCCCGGTGAACATACCAAATTCCACACAACGTCAGCATCACTCAAGGCCATTATGTGACAATGATGGATCAAGACAAAAGCAATTCCACCCAGCTGTCATGTCTGGACAAAGACAAAACACCGACATCATCCAAGCCACAAAATAACCACTATTCCCCTCTCTCAGCATATACAAGTGACTGCTGCTTCTTTACAAATTACAGCTGTAGTCTTGCTCTGTTCAGACCTCCCTAGAGAGATTTCATAAGACATTAGTCATAGAATTATCCCTTGTGTGGGTTGTCTTTCAACTTTCATTTTCATTTTGATGAAGTCCAATCTATCAGTTTTTCTTTGGTTGCACGTGGTTTTTGGTGTCATACCTGAGAAACCATCGCCTAATTCAAGGGCACAAATATTTGCGTCTTTGTTTTCAACTATGAGGTTTGTGATGTTAACTCTTGTATTTAGGTATTTTATCTATTTTAGGTTTTTAAAAATATTCTTAGACATGGGTGCAATTTCTTTCCTTTGCATGTAGACGTCCACATAAAAAGACTATTATATCTCCCATTGAACGTTCTTGGCACCACTGTCAAAAATAACCATAAATGTGAGGATTTATTTCTGAACTCTCAATTCTATTCCATTGATCTATACGTCTATTCTTAAGCCAGTATCACAGAGTCTTAATTAAGGAACCTTTGTGGTAAGAACTGACACTGGGAAGTGTGAGGACTCAATTTATTTTTCCGTTTGAGTTTGTTGTGTCTATTCTGGGTCCTTGAATTTCCATGTGGATTTTATGGTCAGCTTGTCAATCTCCTCAAAAATGCCAACTGCGGATCTCGATAAAGATTACATTTAATCTGTAGATCAATTCAGGACTATTGCCATCTAGTACGGAGTCACCCAATCCATAATCACTTTTATTTAGGGCATTTGGGTATTTCCTTTTTTAGGATATCTTAAATGTCTTTCAAAACATTTTGTAGTTTTCGGTGTACAAATCTATTATGATAAACATATTCTTAAGTATTTTGTTATTTTTGGTGCCGGTGTAAATGCTATTTGTTAATTCTCCACTCTCCGGGCTCTAATCCTACATCACACCCTGCTTTCTGCGTGTGCCTGCCCCTAAGGTCACCAAACGCTCCCTTCCATCCATGCTGCTCCAGTGAGCCTCAGATGCCAGCTGTGCAACTTGTGCACCACTGCCCCTCACCCACTTGTACGTTCTCCTTCTGACTGTTTTTTTTTTTTCTTCCTACTCCAACTTGGCCCAACTTGGCCCTGGTCTCCTGTCCTCCCATCCCCTCTCGCTTCTCCTCTGATCTGTTCAAGACAGGAATGATTGTGGCAGGACAGGTGGGAAATGCAGAAAGGTTTGACATTTCAAGAAGAGAAGTATTATATTAACATCAAATTTTATTCACAAACTATGTATATTCTTCCATGTAAGAAAATTTATTCTTAATTTTTACCACATAATACACTTTTAAACACTGATATAATAGTTAAGTTACATTATTTTGTATTATATTTTTCAGTTTACTTAGGTTATTTTATGACTCAACCAAGTCTCTGTAATTACGTTGAAAGCTGCATAAAAATATAAACTGAACAACATACCAAATTTTTGAGGACACTTTTCCTGTGTATATATGATTACAAGTACTATTCCATTACAATAATTTACCCTAATTTTTTATTGCTACAAATTCTTCATTAAACTTTCCCAGATCACAGCACAAGCCTACATTTTCATCTTACGTTGTTTATGAAAGGTCATGTGCCAAAACTCTAAATACTTGGATGAAATGTAGGTTAAAGGATTCTCGACAGATTTTTTTTTTCTGCAGTCTCTGCTCTAGAATTCACCCATGTTGCTTAAAGGATAGATTATAAAGGCATTTCCACATTAACTGCAGACACACAATTTGGCTCTGTGTAAGTTCTCTGGTATATGTAAACATTAACGTTGAGGATGAAGACAGCTCTTCGTTACATTTCTAGTGTGGGTTCTTTCACATCAGCTAAGGTTAGAGGACTATTTGAAGGCTTTTCCATTACACGATTATTTTCTTTAAGGTTAGGACATACACCTGGAATTTTGGCCACATTCATTCCATATATAGGGTTCCTCTCTAGTGTGAACTCTCTCATGCTGTCTAAGGTGACAGTTTTGACCAAAGGATTCCTATGGTTTTTCTCCAGTGTGAATTCTCTTTTGTTGACTAAAGGATGAAGGATGACAAAAAGCTTTTCCACATTTATTATACACAAAGGAATTCTCTCCCATGCGACCCCTTTCATGCGAATCTGAGTTAGCCTTTTGACTGAAGTGTTTCCCACATGCATGACATTTATAGGGTTTCTCTCCAGTGTGTGTTCTTTGGTGTATACAAAGCTGAGTGCTCCGATAGAATTCTTTCCCACATTCCTTACATTTACATGGTTTCTCTCCCATGTGAATCCTTCAGTGTGAGTAAACATGTGCCTTATGTGTTTTTGTTTTTGTTTTTGTTTTTCATGGTGGCCAGAGACACATTTACAGTGTGCATGGGAGGCCCGGCCTGGGCCGCATCCTCAGGCAGGGTCTGACCCGTAATGCCGGGGTCCAGGGGTCCCGATGCCGCTCTGCAGTCAGCCCCGTTGTCTCAGTGTTTGATCTCGAGGCTTCCCAGAACAATATATTTAAACATAATAAAAAGCGCATTAAACTATTAAAAAAGAAAAAGGCCAAAGCGTTCCCACATTCCTTATGTTTATAGGGTTTTTCTCCAGTGTGTGTCTTTTTGTGTATAGAAAGCTGAGTGCTCTGGTGGAATTCTTTCCCACATTCATTACTTCATAGGTTTTTCCCCCACGTGAGTTAGCACATGCTGCATCACTGGGGATCTGTTAGTGGAAACTTCCCCATACTCATTACAGGCATGCTCTCCAGTGTGAAATCTCTGCTCTTCGAAGATGAGAGGTTGTTAAAGAATTTCTCACAGACATCATTAATTCTTTTCTCTACATGACTTCTCGTTTGACCATGCCGTGAATGTCTCCTGTTGAAATCTTCCCCATGTTAATTATATATGCCTTGTGTGTTATTTTCTACAACACAAAGAGATTTCCTGTTCCATAACAACTCAACTGCAGAGCTATCAAATTTGTTAAAGATTTCCTTAGTTTCAAAGACTTCAAGTGTGAACCACATTTATGCAACTGCTCTTTTGTAAGAACTCAGGTTATGGTTTTGAGCACACACTAATTTTTCCCTAAATTGAAGCCACCCAAAACTTTCTGCTGGGACAGCATTTATATCCAACTCAAATAACCATCGTGTCCTGCATTCTAAAGCCTTTCAGTTCCCAAGTCTATAATGTGGAGGAAAGGGTTCACCCCCCTGAAACTTACCACTGACGTGCAATTAGACGGGTCCTTCCTGCAGATATCTTGTATGGATATTATTTCTTGTCTCATAAGGCCACTTTTCCTGTCTAAAATAATGTTAAAAAAAGTTAGTGTGGCAATGGAGGAAGAAAACTGTGGAAAGAATGCAAGGCCTGCATAAGTAGGTTTCAAATACTGACCCTGACACGGAGCAAGAATGTGAAAAGGAGGTAGAGAGTTGAAACATATTTCAGAAAACTGAAAATTAGAAAGTATTTTCAGGATTGAAATATGAGAAAAAATAAAAATAAAAAATACTGGTTGTTGATAAGGTAAAGAGAAGGAAAACTGTCAAAGGGAAGGGAACAGGGCAAAGAACACCATGTGAAACTTTAAGAGGACATGAACAGTCCCTTTCTGAGGCCAAAAAGAAAGTGCAAAAGAGAGTACAGACCCCAGGGGCTCCACCACTTTCCTGAAAACATAATTCACTCAAGAAAATCCACAGGGGACATTTCCTAGCTTCTGCTCTCCCAGGATCAGGATCTTGCTGGTAATGAGCACACCTGATCCTGGAACTCACCTGGACTCAGGCACTGGGGAAATCCTTTTCCTTCCCTCCACAACTCCACTCCCTGCTCCAGCTGGGAAGTCACATCTGATCTGCAGAGTTGACACCCTGTGTGTAGGGGAAAGAAAGATACATTGGTTTCAGATTTGCACTAAGGACCATTCACATTCTTTAATTTCAGGGCAGGATACCAAGGAAGGACAAGATAAATGCTGGAGCAGAGCCCAGGGAAGAGCACCCGTAACACTGAATAACACTGAAAATACTGAGGGTCCTTCACCAGAGCAGGAACAATATCCTGCCACTGTGCCAACACAGGGAGCTCTTCTTGTTGCTGCTGTGCAGGCCCAAGGTCAAAGCCAGGGTGAAGAATCCTCAGTGTTTTCAACAGAGAAATCAAATGTTCCCACAGTAGGATGAACTTTACTTTTTAAAAAAGAATCCGAAACAGAAGCTCCACTGAACAATCTAATTTCTCTTTGGAAATAGATCACTGGCATCACTTTCAACAATGAATTTTTAACCATTAGGTGAGTATATAGAGCAGGATAGTTATTTCATAAATATTTAACACTTTCATTCATTTAAAAATATTCAGTGAATTCCTGATTGTTAAAGACAAAGAAGTGAGAAAGACAGGGAAAAGTGGTCAGGAAAACTATATTCTTTGGAGCTGACAAAACAGGTGTAAGCAAATAAATAAATGAATTAACTTCAAGTAGTTTTGAGAACCATGAAAGAGTGTGAACGAGGGCTGAGAAGGGGGAGGGACGTGTGGAAGCTGTTCTGGATACGTGTTAAAAAAATCTATCAGTGTTGGGCTTCCCTGGTGGCGCAGTGGTTAAGAATGCAAGGGACATGGGGTCGATCCCCAGGCCAGGAAGATCCCACATGCCTCAGAGCAACTAAGCCCGTGCACCACAATTACTGAGCCTGCGCTCTAGAGCCTGTGAGCCACAACTACTGAGCCCACATGCCTAGAGCTCGAGCTCCACAACAAAAGAAGCCACCACAATGAGTAGCCCTCACTCTCCACAACTAGAGAAAGCACACGCACAGCAACAAAGACACAATGCAGCCAATAAATAAAGTAAATAAATTTATTAAATATATATATATATATATATATATATATATCAGTGTTGACAGACTCACCCATGGAGACCAGATGACTGATGCTCTCCAGCATCACATCTCTGAACAGCTTCCTCTGCGAGGCATCCAGCAGGGCCCACTCTTCCTGGGTGAAGTCTATAGCTATATCCTTGAAGGTCACTGATTCCTAAAACATCATGGACACTTTGTGCAGCCAGGGCCCTCCCTACAAAGGGCCACGGGAGGATACTGGACGTGGTAGTGCTGTGGCTGGGTTGCTGCATGAGAGAAAGCTCAACCGTGCCTGGGGTTCCAGTCAAATGTGTCTCTGTGCTGACACATCATGTGTCTTTCACACATACAGAAATATACCCCCACTTTGAAAACGTAACATCATTCTAAACAATTATCTCACGAGTGACATAACTGTGGTGGAAATAACCTAGGCACAGCAATGGCCAAACTCTTGCAGGACTGAACATCCTCCTAGAGGATGTGGACGATCAGGGTGGCCTCTCTTATCTCTACACAACTCACATGTTCACGACAGGGAATAAGACGTACAGTTCAGAAGCAAACCTCAAGGGGCCCTAAGACTGCCATGCAGAAGGCACGTCCTGGCCTGACCCTCTGCGGTGAGGCCTTTGAGCACGTGTTGTCATCATCCTTCCTCCCCGTCACCACCTGTCTATATGCTCACGGGGAACAGAGGCCTCTCAGTTGATCCTGATCTTCCCAGTTCTTCAAAAATTGCTACAGGACTCTAGGTTTATTCTGTTACAATCCTTCTTCTCAACTCACAGCCCAAATTAAGAAAATGATACCAGACATTACTTTCTGTTTTCAAATTTGAACAAAATTTAATTACAAAGAACGAAACTGGGTTGTTGGGGGCAAAAGGGGTAAGGAGAATTTTTTCCCTTTGTAAGTTATTTACATGTTCAAGTATATTCTATAAAAACTTGGATAAATTTAAAATTGGGGTGGGATGAATTGGGAGATTGGAGTTGACATATATACACTAATATGTATAAAATAGGTGACTAATTAAAAAAATATCAAATTGTACACTTTACATATATGCAGTTTATTGTATGTCAATTGTAACTCAATAAAACTCTTTTTTAAAAGAAAAAACAAAATAAAATTGGGGACAATAAATGAATGATTCCTCATTGCTCTCTACCCCAATCTCAATGCTGCACAGCACTCCTCTGCAGTATCTGAATCACTGGGTGAACTGAACTCACCCAAAGAAACACGTGCCTCCCTGTAGGACTATAAACTTTTGCTCTTACTCATTTCTATCACCTGTGTTCACCACACGCCTAAGCCCACTGCAGACACTAACGTGGATAGTGAGTGAGTTATTTCTCATCCAAGGCCATGGGATAAATTGGAAGAAACAAGTTTTCACCTTTCCTTCTAGGACATCCTTAAGGGGGTGGGGAATGGAATAAAGCAGTGTAAATATTGGGTAGGGGATTATTTCTCGATCAGTCCCTGACCTGCCATAAGCCTCCCAGAGTTCTGAGGAAATGTGCCTGACAAAATAATTTAATTTTGTGGGGGCACACACAGGAGACCCAAGCCAAGAAGAGAAGCCCACTCATCCCCTGGAAAAACAGGTATCAATTCACAAGAAAGAGCAAGTCCTACTCACCTGGGGTTGCACTGTCTAGAACTCAGTCACCCTGTCTTCCTGTGTATTCTCACCAAAGGACAGTTCAACAGCTAAGCAGACAAAGCTGAGGAAAGAGAAAGAACCTAAAAGACTCCAGTCTTTTCTAACATTCCCAGATATGCCCACCATCTTGCACCTGCAAACCTTCACGTGGTGGTGACTCCTCACCATAGTCCAACCCACACGTACCTGCAAAGGGAACAAGGACAAACGGGGAGGGGGTCTCCTCTCCAAGGGTCAACAATAAGTCTTTGGCTCTTGATGCACATAAAGAAGATATTAACATCCTCATTACAGAGATAACAAAACAGATGTATGTGGCTTTATAGTTTAATTAGACATGGTATTCAGACATATTATTTAATTCCATCCCTAGCACCAAATCCTAAGAGAACCTGACTCCTGCCATATGGAGATTCTCGTATCCATAACCCAGGATGCCATTCTGGAGTTTCTGATTTTATAACTCTTGGTGAGGTCCACTAGCACTTTTTCCAACACCCATCTCAGTTCATCGGTGCCCCGTACTCTCGCTCAAGATAACTTGCCTTTAGCCCTCTGGGCTCCTCCACATACGGAATTCAGGCAATATCACTGTCTCACCCCTACCTGTATACCTCAGGGCCTTGGATATGTCACCAAGCAACTTCGGAATCTCTTTAATGTTGGGCTGAAACAATTCTGAGACCAATCCCTTGCTCAAGTGCTCAATGATTCTCATCATGCAAGTCTAGCACATAAAACCCCTTGCACAGAAAGAAGCAGGAGTACAGATGTTATAATACTACAGTTATGTTGACAGTCCCCATGAGGCAGAAAGCTCATAAAATATAGTGAAGGGGTTTAGCTCTGGAGGAAATTTATTGACTCCTTGGGATATCTCATTGAAATGCTGTCTGGAATTCTAGTTATTTTTATCAACAAGATTATCTCTTCATTTTATAATTTAAGGATATGAAAGAATTTGTCAGCTCTCAAGTACTACCTAAAACAATGTTTACAATTAAATGTACCACGTGAACAAATACTGATATTGAGTCAACAGAATATGATTAAAACCCTTCGATGCTGAGGACCTGGAAAGTGGAAACAAAATTTGCGAGTACTACGTGAGACTCTGAGTGGAGTTCCCATGTATTTGCTTACATACCTACATTCTTGCATTTAATACTCACAATAACCCTGCCTTTATGGGTTAGTCACACGTTTAACAAGTAATGTGCACTAGGGTCAGAAAGCTTTATTTATGTGACAAAATTGCGTGGCTAGAAACTGACAGAACCAGAATTTAAAATGAGCTCTGCCCATCTCTGAACGTCAAATAACTAAACATTCTAATCTTGTGGGTGGACACCAAAACCAGGTTTTACCTGTGTATGTCGCCAGTCAGATCCATGCCCAGAGACCTCTCCCTCACAGACCTCCTCCTTTCAGCCTGTTCACACAAATACTGCCCATGCCCAGGTTCTCCTACTACATGGGAACCTCCAGTTCCCTGACCTCAATTTCCAAAATCAGCCTCCACCTCTCCTCCTTTTTACGGATCAGTGTAACACACAATTACTCGTTTCAACATATATACACCAAGACCAACAATTCTAATACCCCTTAGTCCCTCCCCACATCCACTGACTGAGACCTCAGTCCCAGATGACTCCAAATATCTCCTCATCCCATGGCTGCATCTGTCACAGTTCAGGTTTAGGTACTGATCTGGTCTAATTACAGTGTCACACATCTCCCAAACGCTTTTTCTGGCATCTTACCATGGCTTACTAATCACTCTGCCGTGCTTCATTAATATGCCAATACTCTCTGTACCTTTCAAATCTCACCAATTCTCATCTTTTCCTCACTTTTCAAAAATGGCTTCACTTCCTACCGCAGAGATGAATTAGATAACCTGAAGACATACTTCTGTTCTCGCGTGAAATCTATACTTATTCCTGAGTTCCAACTCATCGGCATGTCCTCTCATGTAAAAACTAAACAGTCATCTCTATTCCTAACTAAATCCAACTTATCCAGTTGCATCCCTTTTTCACCTACTCCCTCAGATATTTTATATTATTGATTATAAACTGAATTTACTGTACCAGCAACCTCTTCATCACTTTCCCAACCATCTCCTTAAATTCATTTTGTCTCTACATTCTTGAAACAAAAACCAGCTCTAAGCCGATTTCTAGCTAGCCCCTGCCACATGACCTCTTCCCATTCAAACAAAATAAAACTGAAAAACAGTACATATTTGGTTACAATTTCCTCACACTCGCTCACTCTTTGGTTTATGAAAATCAACAATGATCTAGTTAATACATCTTGAGAAGAGTACAGTTATTCCCCCATAATTAAATCCAATGAGTTTCTCAAAATGAACTGTCATTTTGAGTATAAGCTTTTGTTTCAAGTTCAGTATTTTCCCTACATGTCTTTTTATGAAAACTTTATAAATTTGGCAGCGTCCTAGGTTTATTTCAGCAATTCCTATCACACTGGGGTCCTGCAAAAGACCTGTCATAAGATGAAGTTAATTCAAAAGTACCTAAGACTGTCATTGGGTCACAAAAAAAGTAAATCATGGTAATAATTCAACTTGAAAATGAAGCTGAGCATTATTTTAAATATATGAGAGAAGGCAATTTCCTTTAAAGCCTGGAAAGTAAAATTCTAACACATTCTGATCTGGATGTGAATAAAATACCCACACTTAAATATGGTTGGGAGCTTTTATACACCTACTCTTCAATTTTTCAATGTTTCGTCAACTACATTGACTCTATAGGGAAAATTACTCTCTAAAAATTAATAGAAGCGTGTAGCGCTGAAAACACGTCCCTTTCGCCCAGGGACCGGGCGCGTGTAGACCAGGCCCTTCCCGAGTCCCCATCACTCGTCGTGGCGCTTCCACCCCCGGCCACACGGTTCCCTTCCTCCGGAATCGTAGCGGGATTTCTCCTCAGAAACGATCTCGAACCCGTAAAAAATACTAGAGTGTGCTGTGATGTTCCCCCCAAATCCGTCTTGTTAAAGTAGCGCACAAGAAAGTGAAGAATAAAACACTTGGAAAAGTCCAGAAAATGAAAAGCACGTTCCCGCGATTTGAGGAAAATAACTTACCTCGCAGTCTTGTCAGTCCGGAGGGAACGAAGCGCTGGTTCTCGCCGAGAGGCGGCGTCGAGGGCGGCGGGCAGAACGCGCATGCGCCCTATGTGCGGCGCGGGACGGGATGCTCAGAGCTTGCTGTTCCCTGGAGCCCGCCACAGGCACCGCCGCAGGTGCAGTGGGGGTAACAGACATGTGAGGGGAGGCGGCTGGACTAGCCCGGCTGCTCATGGCTGACAGGGGAGAGCGTCCGTGTCAACTAGTAAAGGTATGTTTACCTTAATATAAACGATTATTCCTTACAGATGTGCATCTGTGTCTATATGCACATGTGGATCCGTGAATCGATAGATACAACTTAGGTGGACACACACAGGTCGGGACACACAAACATTTCCTCACACTGTCAGCTGGGAAGCCAAGAAACAAGCACTCCCCTCTAGCAATGAACACATTCAGATCTACGTTGTTGTTGCTGTTGCTGTTGAAGTCACATTTGCCAATAAAAAGAAACCGTGTTCCTGAGAGAAATCGTTCATTTCAGGAGATGTACAAGCTGAACCTGGAGATTCTTATAGTTCCAGACAGTGAGGTAGTGTTGATTCAACAAAACAGCAACAACACACACACACACACACACACACGCACAGGCACAGGCACAGGCACAGATGGGGTTATGTCAAAGCAAAACAGAAATCAACTAAAAGAGTTCCCAAGGGCCAAAACTGGAACATTTTGAGCAACAAATAAAGTAGTGTTCACTATAGCCCAGGGTACAAAGTAAATACCAGAGAGTTCATATACATTTACGTAAGAGTAACTATATAAGTAAATCGGAGGAGGGTACAAATCTCCCATGGGGAGGAGTTCCTGATCATTCAGGCGGATGTCAGCACCCCAGGAGGTGGAGTACAGCTCTCCAGTCTGTAAGGGCTGGGCGTAGCGAAATCCTTCCCAAGAGTGCATTTTTGGACATGACAGAAGCGTGGTTCTGGCACAGAAGCCCCACTTAGTACAGACATGTAGCTCCGGGTGCTGCCACCCCGCAGATGGGGCTGCATTCCCGCCATCTGCCCCGGCCGGGCTCACAGGACTCAGACATCTAGACCCACCCACTCTGGCCAGAGTTCCTGTAGGACGTCGTCATCTAACCCTCTGATCTGCGGGGTGTCGGGAACTGTGGGATCCACCCTTGGGCTCCCCGGAGGACATTAACTGTCAGCACAGGCAGGGGTGACTCAACTGCAAAGAGCCGCCTGCCTCAAGGTGACCTCCTCCCCAGAGTGGCTGACAGGCAGCAGTGAAGACTGTTAGGGGAGGTACAGCCCTGGACACTTTGGTCCAGTTTGGGACAAATACGAAAGGCCGTGTCGGCGCAGTGGCCACATGTGTGCTCGGCTGACTCCTGCTGTCAGGCTGAGGTGCAGCTGGGCTTCCCGTCTGCATGCATTTCTTCTCCTCATCATTTCCAAAGACATTCATCTCGAGATCTCTCCCTAATAAATATCCAGCACACAAAACTCCATCTCCTCTGCCCTCTGGTATCCAAACTGTGACAAAAGTGATAAGATTCCACGGAAAATCGGGCTCACAATAGAAGGAATCAAATTCTGCTGAGGATGGAAATAAAGACTGATGACATCTCATGAGATTTGTTTTTTGATTAGATATTAGTTTTACCAGCAAGAATAATATCCATGACCTACTGGGGACAAAACACAAGATTGTTTGAGGTTGGGAGAAATGTTCGTTAATGAGCTCTACTCTCAACCTGGATTAAAAAGGAGATGAGAGGAAACCTCTTAAAAATAGAAGTTCAGATTGTTTGCATATCTTTTTTTGTTTGTTTCATTTCAAATTTCAGGTTCGGTGATGCTATAACATATTTAAAGTCTCAGAGGAGGGTTCCGAGAGAGGGAGCACTTTAAAATAAACTATATAAGGCGGGTTTCCAACAAAATTAAAAATTGAGCAGAGGTCTGAACAGACATTTTTACAAAGAAGAAATACACTTGGCCACAGGCACATGAAAAGATGCTCAACAATGCTAATCACAGAAAACGAAGTCCAATCCACAATGAGATACCACCTCACACCTGTCAGAGTGGCTATCATCAAAATTCTACAAATAGCAAATGTTGGCTAGAATATGGAGAAAAGGGAACCCTCCTGCACTGTTGGTGGGAATGTAAGTTGGTGCAGCCACTATGGAGAACATTATGGAGGTGCCTCAAAAAGCTAAAAATAGAACTACTGTACAATCCAACAATTCCATTCCTGGGTATAAATCTGAGAAAAGGAAAACACGAATTCAAATAGATACATGCACCTCTCATATTCACAGCAGTATTTATTATAAAATAAATAAGCTACAACAATATATGGTAAAACACAGGGAATACAAACAAAATTTTATAATAACATTAAGTGGAATATAATCTATAAAAAATACTGGATCACTGTGTTGTATATCTGAAACAAATATAATATTGTACATCAACTATACTTTAAAAATTAAATGAAAATAAAATAAGTGTATTTTATTTAAATTATAACTTACATTCTGACATGGCAGGAGAGAATAGGAAAGAACAAGAATGTAGAAATAAATTTTCCCAAGCTGAGAGGAAAGGCAATTCCTTTCCTTTTACGCGGGAGAGGGCATAAAATGAATGACAGTACAGAGTCCTCTACACCTTGTGGCGGAAAGTGTCTCCATCCAAAATATCTATTTCATTTGGGAAATACTTTACACATAATCTGATGAATGTAAGAGAGAAGGATGAGTCCTTGGAGACTGAGGAGTAATGGTGAAAGTTTGAAATACTCTTTCTTAAAAAATAATTGAACCACAGTGGACTTACCTTACTATACTAGTTTGAGGTGAAATACCCTCTAATGAGTGTGGGAGATGGACCTGAAATGCACGAGATAATAGGGCTGCCAGGCATTGTTTGAGGTACAAGCAAAATGTCCTCAGACACAGTGAAATACTCACCATGTCCCCTGCTTTAATTTTTTTCCATTTGGGAACCAGGAATTTTAAGCATAAAGAGCCAACTCCACACCTATAAGATTTCCACTCAAATGTATAAAGCAACTGCGGATGACACGGAAGGAAATTACTTACAGTGGTTTACTATGTAGGAACACTTGTATGCATTTTCCCACTCACCAAGAAATAAAGTATAAAATTGTCTTGCCATTGTCTTTGCATAGCTGATAGATTCCTAACATGCTCCTGAAAGTCCTGTGCGGCCAGTGCCTTGAGACTCACGTTCTGCATCCCAGCAATATATCCTGTTTGGTCACCTCATTATTTATATGTCACATGGTCACAGTTCCTCATCCTGCATTTTTATTTTTCATTCCATGCCTCTCCCAGGGAATCCCAGCTTCATGTCCACAGAATCCCAGTGTGTCTGATGCCCTGTTATTCTGAAGACAGACTGGTTCCCAGTGTAGAGAACGCACTCAACGGTGTTGACACATGAAGAAGGGAATGAATGGACCTTCTCACTGTCTCTGGACAACGTTCTTACATCTTTGCTTTCCCAAGCAGGATGAGGGTTACCATTTCCCATTAGTCTGGAGAATCCAATCAAATTGAACAGGGTGTGGCTCACAGACTGAAACCCTATTAGGGTCAGCAACTTTCTGACAGGGTACATCCCTGGAATGTAGCCCAGATGGGGTTATAAACTGGTACCCAGGTATAAAGGGAAGGAAAACACGCAAAGGAATACATTTGTCTGGAGGAGAAGAAGCTGGACAGTTTGGGATATTGGAGGAGGAGAAATTCGCTGCTTGCTGTGGAACCCTCCTTGGAATCCATTTGGCTTCACCAGCTCCTCCAGGTGGGGTTTTGGTGAGTCCTCCCGACTGTGCGAGGTGACTTGGCTTCATTGCATGAAAATGTTACAAGTCCTGTCTGTGTTTACACTTTTGTCCTATCAAAGCAGCCTCTTAGGGTCTCTGAATCCCACTGTGACAACACTTCTTGGCCTCTCATTTCCTACCTTTGACTGCTCACATTCTCTTTTTTCAGCTCCAGCACTGTTGTCTTGAATCTACTTATTTTATCTGCCTAACCTACGATCCTAATCTGTGCTCTCCAATATAGTAACGACCAGCCACACACAGCTACAACATTTAAATTAATGCAATTAAATAGCTAAACTTCGCATCCTTGGTAGTGCCAGCCAGATTTCAACTCTTCTGTCACCACAAGTGTGTGATAGTTTCTGTATCACACAACATACACTTAGAGCATGTCCTTCCTCTTGCAAAGTTGTATTGGCACGTTGATCGACATCTGATGTTTTTACTAATTTATTGCTAAATACTTCATTTTCTGCTTCTCTGAATTAATTTCCTTTTATGGGTTTCATCAAGTGATTTTCTTCATTTCATTTCTTACGTGTCTTGAGATAGATTTTTGTGTTGAAGTAATTACCTCAAGATAAATAAATCTCTTGAGATATTTATTTTCATTCTTCCCCCAAATTAATATACATTAGCCTCCTTTGACTCCCATAACTGTACTCTGGACATAGCCAGGGTTGCCTGGATGCCATCTTCTTTCTACTTGTAGGGCTGCTCTTCTGCACATGCCTGGGATTTCCCTGGATACCATTGGGATTCACATATTCCTATTATCAATAGAGGAAAAATTCTAAGAGTAAAAAGGAACATTTCATTTCATTCTGAAATTGTCTTGAAGTCAAAACCGAAGGTAATCTATGGTCAAGTCTTGATTGGTTTTCCTGGATAGTCCCTGCCACCCTGGATTTTCCCCGGTGCTCTGGGTAATCCAGTCACTAAACCCTTTTTCTTGATGTGTTTATGCACAGTTAGCAGATGCTGGCGTTAATCCAGGGCTTCTCTCTGATAGAAACTGATCACCGCACTTTCACTTTAATTGTGAAGGGAGGATAGGAGAGCAGGAACTTGAGAGCAAATATCTTTAGAAGAGATTTGTGTTTCAAGAAAGATGGGATAAAATGAGGGGATTGATTGTGGATATAAGGAGGGGTTCCCCCCAAACATGGGTAATCAAAATGAAGACATACATAACAGGGAGCAGCTTCTGATTATTAATGTCAGAGGTCGTATTACAGGGAAAACCTAGGTGATCTTTGTTACCCTAAAGGAATTTGATCACAGGACACAGACTGAGAAAAGCTAAATGACAGCTACTCCTTATTCTAGATGTGAAACTCTGTCATATATGAAATTTTTTGAAATCTCTGAGTGTAATTTTAAATTGGGAAATAAACCAATTTCCTCCTAAACCTCAGCCATTCCATATTTCTGAGCATCCTTGAGCTAGAGGACTGAGATGGTCCACGACAGTAGCTGTATGACTCGTGCACTCCCGCTGCTTTCTGGTGCAGGGGATGTTGAGGACTAGGCTGGCAGGGTGGGTGCCAGGGTTCCTCCAAGTGGAATAAGTCCTCGAGTTACCTCCATCCTAAAATAGGTCCCTGGTGGATGGATATCCACGTCCATGGGGGAGAGAACTGAAGTCAGGCTTGAGGGAGAGCTGGAAGGCAGTGAGCTTCCAGAGGGCCGCCGGGGTACTGGAGAGCCACTGTGGGTGCACAGGCAGGAGGATGACCTGGGGGTTCCAGAGGGTTACCTACAGGAGGAAACCACAGGAGGAAACCACAGACTACCTGTGGCATGAGTCAGGCTTCCCCAGGGCTAGAATCAAGGAGGACACTGAACAATTCTGGATGCTACAGGCTGATCACACAAGGTCGCTGCTCAGCATATTATTTGCAAACTCCCTGAACTCTGACTTTCTGTATTAGCAACCACAGCTCTAGCTTCTTACATGGCATCTGGGAGAGGAGAGACTGCATAGTTTTCCTAGGCTGCACCACTGCTTTCCAGTTGTTGGGCTGGGGTCCCACCCAGGGGAAGGTTGGTGGGTCTGGAAGTTGCACCGAGGACTGGCGTCTCATGGCTTCTTCTCCATCCTCAGCTCTGCCTGCTCAGGGCTTAGACTGGCTGTGCATGGAATCCCGAGGAAGAGTCCTAGAGACTGAGTTGTCGACAATGGAGCCTCTGGTGAGTAGGGACGCCTCCTTATCCTGAAGCTGCACCCCGAGGGCCGTCAGCAATCTCTCCCTCATTCACGCATCACACCTCTTAGTAATTAACACTACAGTAGGCAGAATAAAATTAGGTTCTCTTGTAGATTTTTGAAAAACCAGAGAAAACAAAACCACTAAGTAGGTTTCTTTCATCCTTTAGCACAGAGACGAGGTTAGATTACAAGACAATCGATGATAACTAAGGTCAAGGTCCCTGAGAATGTCGAGAGTGGGGGTCCTCCCACCACAGGGACGGTCAGACTGGGTCTATCCTTCAATCCAGAGTCCCCGGCCTGTGCTGCTGAGCCATTTGACCTCAGAGTCTGTTAGGAGCACCTGCCTCCTGCAGCATGAGGAGAGCACCTCCCGGTACCCAGTGCTGTGGGAATCTTGCTCGGTTCCGGGGATCGCGAGGCCCCCCTTCATGGTGCTCTGGCCTCTCATGGTGAGTGGGATAGGGTTGTGTATTTAATGTGGGTTTGCTAGACAGCAAACTCTTCATACAATAATACAGTCGAGGTTTCAACTCTCAGGACAAATAACGAAAGCAGTTTCTCTTTGGAGAATCCAAGGTTCCTCTAGGGACATAATTTCAACCAACAGTCATGTTTTCACAGGAGCCATCATGGTTGTTTGCCTGGTCCTGAGTCTGTAGAGTTCCTTGAGATTAAGAGGGAAGAGAGATTGAGTTATAAATTTTCAAGTGAATGCTTGATAATCACCAGTCTGGAAGTCCCAATTACCAGATTATTGGAAAAACTTCCACATTGTATTGATTATAACACAGTTCATGTGCTATTTCTGTGAAATAGATCTTCACGATGTCAGAGTGTGCAGGTGGCTGTGAATGTACCTGAAAAGCAGACACAGCCGAGCGCTGACAGAGAACTGGGGGAGCCCCACACAGAGCCTGGTCCTTCATTCACCCAGTCCCAGCACCTCCCCTGCTCAACCCTCCCACTCTGGACAGAGGAAGGGCTGCTCTGTCTAAACCAGAATATCCCTGATATTTTAGGAATCAGTGACCTTCAAGGATATAGCTGTAGACTTCACCCAGGAAGAGTGGGCCCTGCTGGATGCCTCCCAGAAAGCCCTGTTCAGAGACGTGATGCTGGAGAGCATCACCCACCTGGTCTCCATAGGTGAGTCTGTCAACACGGATGTATGTGCACCCGTGTCCATTCCATTCATGCAGTCACTGAACAGCTTCCCTGTGTCCCACTCCAACTGCTTCCTGACTCTTTGATGGTCCTCATAACTGCTTAGAAGGAAGATGTTCTTTGCATGGCCCTTTTCATCTCCACACAAACAGTGATCTTGGCCACATTTCATATCCTGTTGCTCCTCAGTCTCTACACTCTGAACAGAGCAGAGGATTCAGTGGATATTTTAATGCATAAATAAATGCATCAAATATTTTTAAAATGATCCTTCTGTTCTAGTCACTCCATGAAGGCTTGAGACCAGGGTCATGTGTATGACATAATTTTGATTACTCCTGTAAGGTGTATCCCTACTGGATCCTGTTTGAAAGTAATATTCAGTCCAGTGTCGAGTCTTTTCATCTTTCCCATTTGGGAAAGACCAAGGATTCTGCAATCTCTCTTTGAACATGTGCAGAGGCATCAGCCGCTAGAGGCCCACAGAGCTTTTGCGCTGCTCTGTGTTTCCTCCTGTTTGGTGAATGCCCTTCACTATTTTGTCTGTTGAAGATGTTGTTGTCTGCACAGACCTTCAATTATCTCATTATTTTCCTCATTCCCTTCCCCTGGACTTGAGCACAGCAAAAGGTAATTACCACAGGCTCAAAATCCACACTTTTTTTTTTTTCAAATCAAACAGGGTATCAGATCAGCAAATCAGATGTGATCTCCCAGCTGGAACCAGGAAAAGAGCTGTGGAGTGAAGCAATAGGATGCCTCCGAGGCCAGAGTCCAGGTAAGCATCAGGGGCCTGTGCTTCATTGCAAAGAGGTTCTGCTCAATGAGTGACTAAGTCCTTAGAAACAAAAGAGAAGTTTTCCCAAAGAGAGTGGTATATTCTAAAATGGAAGTTAGGACATTGGGGCATATTCCTCATGTTGTCCTCATTCTGTGCATACATCAATCACAATTAATGTGTCTTCTTGCCATTTTCTTTTCTTTAGGGAAAAGGGTACTTGTGGACTTACTGCAGTTAAACTTCCACATTGTAATTCTTGTCCTGGTCCTTCCATTTAATATGTTTTCCATCATTTGCTGACCTAGTGTCTCTTTACCACATTACATTTTTATATTTTAATCCCTTTTTTTTTCCTAATAGACTATGACATTTAAAGTATTTCCACTACCTTGAGTATTTATTATATACACAGCTTCCCCTTCTGAGTTCCAATTCTTGAAATGTGCTCAATGGACCTTAGTGTCTGTCTATATTTTTATTTCCTTAATGCCATTCTAAAGTCTATATTTTTTCCATTTCTTTAGGCAGTGAAAGTCCCCTTAGACAAGAAGAAATGATATCCATGCAGAGTGTCTACAGGAAGCACATGTCCCGCACCACGCTAATGGTACATTTCATGGGTGGGAGCACCAGTCACCCAAATGAAAGACATGGCAGTGAGATAAGTTGGTCATTGAGCACAATGGCCTGTATGTACATTGAGATTGAGCTCTTTCTGGGAAAATTTTTGGATGGGCTGAAATAAGTTAAGAAGTTAATATGAGCTCAAAACCATAATCTAAGAAAAATCTGTCAGTTGCACAAACATTACTCATCTCCTAGTCTTTAAAATCTTCAAAATTAATCTGATATATGGGGTTGGGAAACTATAAAAAAGAATGTTTGTGCCTGCAGGGGAGTAGCACCACATGTGTATACAGCTGACACTAAAAACACCGTAACAGAAGACTATTACTGCCTGATGCTCTAGGGTGTAAATGTAGAGGGATGAGTGCCTGCATGGACCTGGGCAAACCAGTAACAGTCTCATATCTCCTCTCCGAAGCAGGTTTCTCATACCCAAGGGGATTCCATTGGATGCACTGATCTGAGTGATGAATTCACTCCTCGATCTTCACCTCAACATCCATCAATTTGCTTAAGAAGGAAAAGTAATTTCAGCAAACAGTGTGGAGAATCACTTAGTCAAGGGTGCTTCCTTGACAGACAGGATCACATTCACACCAGAGGTAAATCATGTGAATGTCCTCTATGTGGGAAAGTCTTTAGTAACTGCTTTAGCCTCAGACGACACAAGATGATTCACACTGGAGAGAAACCATATAAATGTCATCTCTGTGGAAGTGGCTTTTTCCAAAGTTCTGACCTTAAAAACCACAATCGGATCCACACTGGAGAGAAACCATATGAATGTCATCTGTGTGGGAAAGTCTTTAGTCAAAGTTCCTACCTGAAAGGACATGAGAAAATTCACACAGGAGAGAAGCCCTATAAATGCTGTCTATGTGAGAAAGCTTTTAATCAAATCTCTTATCTTAGAAAACATAAGAAAATCCATTCCAGAGAGAAACATTATGAGTGCCATCAGTGTGGGAAAGCCTTTAGCCAGAGCTCTGGCCTTAGTCAGCACAAGAGAATCCACACGGGAGAGAAACCACACATATGCCTTGTGTGCAGGAAAGCCTTCAGTCAAAGTTCTGAATTGACTCGGCACAAAAGGACCCACACAGGAGAGAAACCCTATATATGTCAGTGGTGTGGGAATGCCTTCAATCAATATGCAAACCTGAGAAGACATGAGAGAACCCACACTAGAGAGCAGCGCTATGAATGTCAGCTCTGTGGGAAACACTACAGTCATGGCTCTTCCCTTAGACGACACCAGGGAACCCAGCACTGGAGGGAGTGTCAGGAGGGCCCTCAGTAGCAGTTCTGAGGTGCTCTCAGTAGACTTATGATGACACAATGACATGGAGTCATACACGTGAGGAATGTGGAAGATACACCAGCCACAGCTTTAGCATTTAACCACACCAAGGTTCACACCCACTAAAGAAACTCTGTCTGTAATCAATATGGAGGCTCCTTCAGGCATCACTCTCCTCAGTCCAGACAGGCCGCACCTGTGGACATGGATCTGTACGTGCCCTGACTCTGTGGCAGAGCCTTTAGTCATTGGCCTGACCTCAGGTAACTTAGCAGAACTCACTCTGTAAATACAGTACAGGTGTTTTCAGCAACAGCTCCCAGCTCTAAAGACCCTGCAGGACTTGAGCAGGGGATAACCAACCCCTAGTCCTTCTTTGATAATTGTTGGTCAACATGAGACAACTCCATGTGGAGAACCACTAGGACTGTTATAGCCATTAACAAACATTCAGCCAAGCCCCAGCTTGATGGGCACAAGAAACTCAGTGAAAAAGTAAAGAATAAAATAAGAACAAACATGACAACCCTTGAGAAATACCAAAGTATGCTGAGCGATGCCAAAGCATACTTATAAATAATTCATCCTGGAGAAGTTATTCAATGTAAAGTCAGGAGAAATCCTTTAGTCATAGAGCACCCACTCTGGTACACATGTGCATTCAGACTGTACAACACACCCTCAGTGTCATGAAGGAAGGGAAGTCCTCAGTGATCACATATTTCTTAGCCAACATTAAACTTTCACACTGAGGGTGTAGCCACCCTAAAAATCAAAGTGGAGCTATAGCTAGATTTCATATCAGAAAAAAAATGACTATGTGTGTGGGAGAGGGAGCCTCTAAAAGAATCCTTTAACACACAATCAGGCAAGTTGTGATTTGGGGAAATACCTTTTCATGAAAATGTGGCATAAAATGGAGAGTGAAGAGATCTAGCAATATATGATGTAGAGCTTGGAAGAAATTAAAATTTGTATATCGCATAATAGTTGCAAATATTCAAACAATAAAGTCTGTGGCTAAAGGAGCTAAGTGTCAGTGTCTAGTCTTCTTTGCGCCCATGTAAACACAGGGATTCAGGTCTGCACTCTTGGGATGTGGGCAGAGACTCAGCAGGCCCCCTCTCTGCGTCTCCTCTTTCTCCAGAGCTCTTTCCACACAACGCAGCTCCACTCATTCCAACGTCCCCCCAACCCCATCTCCCCCCCCAACCCCCCCTACCCCTTCAGACCCTGGTGGGGGCCCAGCTCTGATCTTCAACTCCACTGGCCAGGTTTCCCAGAATGTCAGGACCCCGGTCAGGCAAGGTCATGGGGAAGTCTCAAAGACATCTCGTACTACATCTTTTGAGGCCCCTCAGCCTATGTCTGCAGATGGAAAGCACCTGGGGCTAGAGAGACAGGCATCTCTGTCCTCCCAGACGGCAGAAATCTCTGTTATTTTGTCCCCAAACCTTTGAGCTAAGTGGATGACGAGTCCCTTCCGTGATGACACTCTCTATCTTACTCAGCTGAGTCCTGAATTATGCATCCAGCAGTCTCACTAAACAGGAACACAGCCTTGTTCCCCCCACAGAAGCTCAAGGAATAAACCTCCAGGAATATAAAATGCCCCGAAAAACTATGAGCCATCATGCAATCCAGTGTGTAGAAGAATTAGTGCAATGTACTTTGCCCCGAGAGAAAAATGAATGTTCTTACAAAGCAGACCTCCCCACTCTGTCTACGGGATTTGGAAAGCTGTATCTCATCCAGTGGAGTTTGTCCAGCACCCACTTTTCTGAGATTCTACTGACAGGAGGAGCACAGCTGGATTTCAGGTCAGTTTGGAATAAATTTGATGTTCAGTGAATCCCGCAGAGAAATAGTACAGTAGTCAAAATATGTAGTGATGTGTCTTTAGGCAATGGGGGAAATAGTCTTCAATTTTTAAAAAACTTACACTTCTAATTTTTTACTAAGGTACCATTCAGTTATAATATTAGATAAGTTTTACATTTACAACAATATATTTCAACTTCTGTGTACCACACACCTGCTCAGGACCAAAAACTGAGTTTCCGGCTGTTACCATCCTGTGGACCCATTTTACCCACTGAGCCCGCCACCTGCCCCTTCCCCTCTGATATCCAGTATTCTGTCTTTGTTGCATCTCTGCATTATTTTTGCTGTCCCTTGGTTTCTTTATCAATTTTTTTACTTATTTATATTTGATTTTTTTTGAATACCACATGTGACTAAACTCAATGTATTTCTCTTCTCTGCCTGTCTTACTTCATTAGCATAATACCCTGCAGGTGCCACCATGTTGTGGAAAATGGCAAATTTCATCTGTTTTATGTCTGAATAGTGTTCCGTTAAATGCCTACTAATTCTTCTTTATCTGTTTGTCCATTGAGGAACACCTATCTCAGGGAGTGTACTGTCACTGTTTTCTTCTAGCATTTTTACAGTGTCAGGTGTTATATTCAAATATTGCATGCATTTTGAGTTCAGGTTTGTGTATGGCACGAGTTAGTGATTCGGTTCTTTATTTTTAAGGGTAATTCTGAAAACAGAGACTGATACAATACATCGTTCTTCACGCTATTTATTGCAAGAAGATGAAAATCCAGAGGGCGTGTAAATCAGCATTGTGATGTATGTGGGGAACTGAAAGAGCAATTATGAAAACTTGGTGGGATTTTCTATAGGCATTGAAAGCCTAAATAATGGATTTTTTCATTCTTAGCTGAAACCTCTTTGTCTTCCATTAACATAAACTAGATAAAAAAGAAACACAGAAGATAAAGCATTAAACAGTTCAGAAGCTCAGCTGTGAAGCTTCTAGTGTAGTAGAGGAGAAAATGTTTTTCCTAAATGAACTTGTATTTGAAAAGAGCCTCCTCTGATGTCCAATGGGAAGGTCACATTTTCAAGAAGTAAGCATAGTTTCCTTTTGTTTTCAAATGCAGGTACCACAGTAGTAAATGCAGCCTTCTTATTGCATAATTATTTGTTTCATGTGTGGAAGGGTTGTCTTTCTTTTTCCTACCTATTTTCTATCAGGACATGGATGATACTGATGGTTGCAGGATAACATGAGTACACTCGATGCCAGAGGACTTTAAACCTCACTGTGATTAAATAGTAAATTTTATGTCATGTATAGTCTATCACAGTAAAAAGTATGACGCTCAGAAAAAAAAGTCATATACAAAAATGTTTAATTTTCTTTCAGATCATAATTATCCTTAAAAGTATGTACAGGTGTCCTTCTAGTTTAAAAATGCATGATAATGATAGATCCCAAAGTATAAACCTTCCTTGGAGACGGGGTAAAAAAAAAAGGTGATGGATATCTTTCCTTGGGTACAAAAGGCTTAACAAGTTCACGTGACCTGGAGCAGTATAACAGTGGGCAAGAAAAGGACCCTTCCCCCATGGACCCTTCCTCAGGCACCTTGGAAGCTGCACTACATCCAGTGGTGTTTGGCCAGCACATGATTTTCTGATGATCTACCCACAGATAGGAGGTCCCAGCCTGATTTCAGGTTGCTTTGCGGTATATTTGGCGTTCAGCTTGTTCCTCAGGTCATAGGACAGGGGTAAAAATGATGTGGCTATGGGCAAGAGGCTATGGGTTCTTTAATTTCTTTTCAATTTATTTTTCAGTAGACTTTTGAATGAGGTGTGTTTTGGTTATAATATTAGATAAGTTTATGTGTATGACGATATACATCAACTCCTGTATACCACACAACTGCCCAGCACCAAAAACTTATTTTTTCTCTTTTATCCTCCTGTTGATACTGACCAGGGTTCGTGGGCTTCCCCAATCAATAGAAATTGACTAGAGGCCAGGCAAGAAAGTCATGCAAGGCTTCACTGGGGCCCCTGCTGCAGCCGGGCAGAGCGAGAACAAGTAACAGGTTCCCTTGCTCCCTCGCTTCCCGAGGGTGGGGCGAGCTCGTTCCTTATACAGGGTGAGGGTAGCGATGTGTCCAGGGGGTGGGCCGGAGGGGTGGCTTAAGTGGTTTGCCCACCCCTTAGGTGGTGTTACGTGCAGGAGGCATGTGAAGTACACTGCTTTCCCTCCCAACATTTTGTTTTGCTCCTGGCTCTTCAGAAGTGGCAGTTGGGTTTTTCGGTCTCTTTGTATCTTTTGTCCAGAATTTGCCCCAACTGGGCATGCATGCAGTTAGTTTTAGTCCCATACGGTTTCTCTGTATTTTGTTGCTCGAGGTGTGTCCAGGTGCAAGTACTGCAGCAAAGGGTCCCAGGTCCCAGCCCGTCTCACTGTGACCGTTTTACCTCTTGGGTCCTCCCACCTGCCGCTTTCCCCCGGCGTCCACCACTGAGTTCTGTGTATCTATGTATTTGTTCTTGTGTCAATTCCTGTGTTTCTTACTTTCTTTTTCTTTTTTCTTTTTATTTCTTGTTGTTTTGATACTCCACAGGTGAGTGAGTCAGAAAGTGTTTCTCTTCTCTTAATCTGTCTTCAGACACAGATAGAACAAAGGTGATATACAACTTTGACTGGTTAGGAAAACCTTAACAAGGTCATGTGAGCTTGGAGCAGTCACAAAGTCAGCTAAGACAGGGAAATTCCCCCACTGACCCGTCCTCAGCCACCTCCGGGGCTGCATCTCCTCCCTTAGAGAGTGTGGAGCACTCGCCTTGCTTAGCATCTACTGACAGATAGGAGGTGTCCAGCTGGACTTCAGGTTGTCTGATTTTGTTTGGTGAACAGCATATCCCCCAGAGAAATAGGACGTAGACAAAATATGTATAGATGTGGCTTTATGCAACGAGGCATGAATAATTTAATTTTCAATGTAATTATTTTTCTAGGGTATCACTGGGTTACAATATTACGTTTTATTTGTATAAAAATATATTTCAACTCCAGTACACCATGAAACTGATCAGCATCAAAAACTTAGATTTTTTTTCTTTTACCATCCTGTGGACCCATTTTAGTCAGTGGGCCATCCCATTTGCCCCCTCCTCTCTAGTATCCACGATGCGTTTCTGTGAATATATGTGTTTAGTTTTGTGTCATTTGCTTTCCTCTTTTTTTTCCACTTATTTGCTCTTTTTCTTTGTATTTTCATTCCACACATGAGTGAAGTCATAAGATATTTGTCTTTTTGAAACCTGTCTTCAAGACATTGTTATATCAACAGTGATACATAACCTTGACTGGTTAAAGAAAAAAAAAAACAAAACCTCATCAAGGTCATGTGACCTTGGAGGAGTTTCAGAGTCAGCATGAAAGGGAACTTCCTCCACTGCCCCTCCTCAGCCACCTTCAAAGGTGCAGAGTGTCCAGCGCCCACCATTCTGAGCACATGACCTTGATTGGTTAAGGAAAACCTCATCAAGGTCATGTGACCTTGGAGCAGAATCAAAGGCAGTGTGCAGGTGAACTTCCCCCACTGACCAGTCCTCAGCCACCTTCAAAGGTGCAGAGTGCCCAGCACCCACCATTCTGAGCACCTACTGACAGACAAGAGGTACCCAGCTGAGATTCAGGTTGTTTGATTTAAATTTGGTGTTCAGCTTGTCTGTCAGAGAAATCGGACAGTAGACAAAATATGTACTGATATAGTTTAAGCAATGCGGCACAGATACTTTAGTTTTTTTAATTGAATTATTTTTGTTACGGTATCATTTGGTCAAAATGTTAGATAAGTTGTATGTGTACAAAAATGTATTTCAACCCCAGTGTAGCATAAAATTACTCAGCAGCAAAAACTTGTTTTTTGTTACCATCCTGTGGACTCATTTTACTCATTGGTCATCCCCCTGCTGCTACTCTCTGATATCCACTGCTCTGTTCTGTGAATATATGTCTTTGTTTTTGTGTCATTTGCTTTCCTCTTTAATGTTTTTTTCCTTATTTGCTTTTTTAACTTGTATTTAGTGTTCCACATATAAGTGAATTCAAAAGATATTTCGTTCCTAAATGTGTCTTCAAGACATTGATAGATTCAAGGAGATACATCATCTTGACTGGTTAAGAATACTTCATCAAGGTCATGTGACCTTACAGTAGTATAAAGTCAGCGTGAAAGGGAAATTCCCTCACTGACTGTCCTCAGCCACCTTCAAAGCTGCACCTCCTCAGGTGGAGAGTGTCCAGCACCCACCATTCTGTGCATCTGCTGACAGACAAAAGGTACCCAGCTGAGTTTCAGGTTGTGCGATTTAAATTTGGTGTTCAGCTGGTCCCTCAGGGAAGCAGGACAAGAGTAAAATTATGTAGTGATGTGGCTGCAGGCAGTTGGGTATCGATTCTTTATTTTCTTTTCAATTTAATTATAATTTTTTAAAACTTAGGTATCATTCCATTATAATATTAGTAAAGTTTTATGTGCACAGCAATACACTTCATCTTCTGTGTACCGTACACCTTTTCGGCACCCAACGCGCACTTTTCCTCTGTTACCATTTAGCCTCCCATTTTGTCCACCTCGCCTCTGCCTGTGGCTTCTCCTCTGATTTCCACTACTCAGGTCTGTGTGTCTTTGTGTTTGTTATCAGGTCAATTTTTTTCTTGCTTAAAATTCTTTTTACTTATTTTCTTTTTGTCTGTTGGTTTTTTGTGTTCCACACATGAGTGAAATCACAAACTATTTCTTTCTCTTAACACGTCTTCAGACGTGGTTAGACCAAAGGTAACAGGTGATGTTGATTGGTTCGGAAACCCTTAACAAGGTCATGTGACCTTGGAGCAGTATCAGGTCAGCTCGGAAAGGGAAATTCCCCCATTCCGTCAGCCACATTCAAAGCTGCATCTTCTCCAGTGGAGGCATTCCTCCACCCATCTCCCTGATAATCTCCTGACAGAGAGGAGCACAGCTGCATCTTAGGATAATTTGCTTTAAATTTGGTGTTCAATATATTCCTCAGAAAAAGAACTCTGTAAAAAAGATATGCAGTGATTTGACCTGGCAATAGGGTAAGGTGTCTTTAATTTTATAATTTTATTTTTTAAATTAACGTTGGTTGTTAATATTGATTGCTTCATTTGCACAATATTACATTTCAAGTTCTGTAAACCTTACACATGCTCACCAGCAAACTTTTCATCTCCCGCTGTCACTACACATTTGAGCACCTTTACCATCCTGCCTTTGCCCCTGAAGCTTCCTTCCTGGTATCCACTACTCTGTTCTGTGTATCTATGTGTTTGTTTTTGTCATTTGGGTTTTTCACTGATGTCTTGGTTTCTTTCTTTTTTGTTTGTTCTTACTATGCTACACATGAGTGAAGTCCTTTGGTATTTGCCGTCAGCCTCTGACCTACTTCATTAGCATCATAACAATAAAGTCTATCCGTGTTCTGCAAGATAACAAGATTTCAACTTTTTTCTTATGGCTGAATAGATTTCCATTGAACATACATGCTATTTTTTCCTTACCCCTTTTTCTGTTGATTGGGAACTATCTTAAGGAGCATATTGCTTTTGCTTTCTTCTAGGAGTTTTACAATTTCAGGTATCTTCAAATCATTAATGGATTTTGAGTTGAGTTTTAGGTATGGTGCCAGATAGTGACCTAGATCATTTAATTTCAATAGGAACTTTGAGAACAGCGGCTGATAAAATATATCTTTCTGAATTCTCTTAATACATGAAGATTCCAATTCTAAGCAATTTAGCAGCCCAGAATTCTGATTGATGTGGGGTACTGGAGGAGCAGTTATGAAAACTTGGTGGGATTGTCTGTAGGCACTGAAAGCCTAAAAATTATTTGTTCATCCTTAGTTGAAGCATGTATTTCACATTATTATTAACCAGGTAAAAATGAGACACTGAGGATGAAAGATTCAGAAAACAGGTCAGACCCTCAGTTGTGAATCCTCTAAGCTAGCAGAGGAGAAGATAATTTTGTTAAGTGAATTTGTATTTAAAAATTGTCTTCTCTGATGTCAGACGGGAGAGTCCAATTTTCAAGAAGTTATCAAACTTATTTTTGAATTTCGAATGTCTGTGCCTCAATATTAAATGTAGCCTTTCCATAGCATAATCATTTGTGCACATGTGGGGAAACCTTGTCTCACTTTTATTTATTAGATTGCATTGTGATACACATAACCAAAATCTCTAAATTTAAACTTTTGAGGATGCAAATCCACAATCACATTTCTGCCTATAACTTCTAACAAAGTCTGGGTCCTAATCTGTGGGTAGGTAATCTTGAAAGAATGGAAAAATATCTGGGCAGAGAAGTCAAATTGTCAGAAACCTGTATTTCCTTATTGGTCATGAGGTTTTATGACCCCATTTGGGGTAGAGTGGGCAGGGGTGACTTGTGTCTCTGTGTGAGTATGAACGTTTTCTCTTCCTTTTTACAGAGGAAACCCAAAAATTAAGATTGGCGTGAATCACCGCAGAGGTGTGGGAACATGGCCAGTGGCTACAGACAGCAGGGTCCCAGCAAACTCTTTCAAGCCCAGAAAATGAGGAAGCAAAACCCAGGACCAGGGAGGCGGATGGTCCCGCCACCGCAGGATGAAGATTCCAGGGTGAGTGGAGGCTTGGACCTGCGGGGAATGGGGGTGGCGTGGACTCCAGAGACAGGGTTTGGACCTGGAATATTCTGGGTCCATAACTCACTTGTCCATTCCTCTCCAAAGACAGCTGCCTCGGACCCCATCTCCAGGCAGACCGGGCCACTCAGAGACGGGGGGGAACCAGCTGACCCCTCCTCACGGTGATGTCTGGCCTGGTTTTATCCAAGTCTTTCACACTTAGACTGCCAGCCTTCCTCCTCTGATGCTCTTGGCACCTGAGGGACTGTGTGCTTCTGTCCTTTCTCCAGAACCAGTATTGAACCCTCTAAATCTGTCCTTGTGTTCCCTTTGGACACGAGCCTGTGATTCCTGCTGACGCACCGATCTTGTTCTCCCCCTTCCCAGGTGAAGTGTAAGGACTGCGGAGCCTTTGGGCACAACGCGAGGAGCCTCAGGTGCCCCATGAAGCGCTGGCAAGGGGCCCTGGCCCCCCAGCCCTTGGGCTCCAAACTCGGCAAAGAGAACCTGGAGCCACGGAAGCTGCAGGCCCAGCAGACCCCAAGGACCCCAAACACGGCTGAGAGAGAGAAGGATGAAAGGCAAAGGTGAGGGATGGGGGAGGTGGCACCCAAGTCTTGGGCTGAAATCGCTGGAGATGTTCCTCGCCTTCTCGACACTGGGTGCTGAGCCATTTCTGGAAATGACAGGGAAAGTGGGGAGACAGAGACAGGAGCCATGTCCTGAGGGGCCACACTCAGAAGCTCGTATTAGCCTTGAAGTCACTACGGGGTGTGGAGAACCTATGCAACTTCGCACCTGACAGGCCCCAAAGCCATGGCGATGAAGAGGCAGGACTTCCTGGGAAAGCCTGGAGGGATGCCTGGAGTTGGGGGAAGGTGGCAATCTGCACAGAGGCACAGGGATTCGGGTCTGGTGTCGCCCCCACACCAGGAAAGGGGCTGGGCCACAGCACTGTTGGTCCCAATGGTGACAAGGAAATTGAGTTTCTGCCCCTCTGCATGGCTTGTTTTGCAGGAAAGAGGAGCAGCAGCGGAAACTCCTCCAACGGTTTCCCAGGAGACCCCAAGGGCGGCAGCAGCAGTCCTGGAAGGAAGGCACAGAATCCTGCCACTACCTGAGGGTCAGTCTCTCCTGCTTTCCGTTCTTTCCCTTTGGGGTTACCCAACTGGCCTCAGTCCCCTTCGAAGGGAAGGAATTGTTCACATTCTTTTCTGACCCATGTAATCATTTAGGGTACTTTTCAGGTGTCATTTTCCTTGGTTTCTTTGATTTTTGATCCTTACTTGCATGTGTGGCAAGAAGATGCTTCCATTTGGTAAATGGAAGTGATTTTATCAGCAGCATTCCAGAAGTAGAACCCTTTAAGTTAGAACACGAATCTGTAAATTCTGATTCATCCTCCAAAACTGGCCATCAAAACTCACTTTGCCACCAAGGTGTCTGCAAAACACCAAGCTGTACACAGTCCTGAGAAGAGGGTAGACAAAAAGCTTGTTTCCACTTACTTAACAAGAGACATTGTCAGAATCTTTCTATTTGCCTATTTGATGCATGAATGTATCAAAGTGATATTGTAATTTTCTTCTTCCTGAGCACCCTGAGGTTGAGTACCTTATCACATGAAATTGATTCCTCTGAGATGTTTTTTGGTTAATTTTCATTTTTACTGGATGGAGAGAAAATTCTCACGTCTGGCCTTTCTGTTTGGTCTTCTCCTACAGCATCCAAACATGCCCATGCTCATCCAGACATCCCAGAGGAAATCCCTCCAGGAACCGGATCACCCAAGTAGGCCACTTATCAGGGAAGATGACATGAAATCTGTCCACCCTGCAGTGTCTCTCATCAGCAGAAGTTTGGTCCAGGACTCCAAAAGCAGCATGAGGGCCCCAGGCAAGAGATCTGCCCAGCTCTCCACCCAGACGTGTCTGAAGCCCCCAAAGAAACCTAGACTCAGCCCTGTCCAGACTCCCCAGAAGGGCACTCTGACAGCAGATCTGGGGGCTTTCCAGAATCTCCCTTCTCCACTCAGGACACCTGGACGTGGACCCACAGCGACACCCCAACGGATGAGGAAGACACCTGCCCAGGGGCAACGCCTTGACCTCCAACCTCCACTGCACAGATCTTGCCCCAGTCATGTCCAAGCCTGTACCACAGACCATCCTCCACCCACCAGCCACGTTCCAGGCCAACCTCTCAGGATGCTCTTCGTGAGAGAATGCGAAGGCTGGTGGAGCTGCAGGTACACGGCAGCTCCGTTGTCTGTGCCCCGATCTGAGCAGCCAGCCCCTCCTGCTCAGAACCCTCCCGTCAGCAAGAAGCCTGAGGGTCACTTTGCCCCCGGCCCCCGGAGCGTCCTCTACGATGACCTTCAGGTGTCTTCTTCCTCTGAAGAGAGTGACTGGGAGGGAGACACCAATGGCAACTGAGACTTGTCCTCCAGCCCCAGGTGCCCCGGAGGTGACTGTGACCTGAGAAGTGTGACTGTGACCAGAGTCACAGGAGCAGCTGTTCCTGGTGAAGCAGCGATTCCCCACCCCTGGTGGGCAAAATGCGGGCGGAAAACCAGGGAACCCCTGGGAACACACACGTGCACACACGGCACCTTCTCCTGATGGAATCACAGCCATCTGTCAAATGGCACTTAGCTCACTGGCACGTCAAGCCGTTTGTCCATCTAATCCATTCTAAGCAACTGAAGCAACTTCTAGGAGTAAGTTCTAACCGTTGTGTAAATAGGGAGCTACGGTAGAAATCTGTATTTGGAGGCAAATGTCCGGCTAAAGGGCCCGACTCTGCGCTTTGCAGAAGGTCAGCCGCGCCCTGTCCTGAGCTGAGATTCGTGGCCTCTGTGGAGTCTTTCACTGTGAGTCACGGTGGGGACCTTCCTACGGCTCTGCTTCTTATGTTTCATTAATTTTTTTTTATGCCTTAAGTACATTCAATTTTTATTCATCAAGTATACCACAATAAAGCTGTAAAAGATAAGAAATTAGAGAAAGAAGAGGAGAAAAGCACAGAACAAAGACGATGTGAGGATACTGCGAGAAGACAGCACTCTATAATCCAAAGAGAGAGGCCTCAAAAGAAATAAGCCTGCAGGCACTTTAATCTCAGACTTTCCAATGTCTAGAACTGGAAGCAAATAAATTTCTGCTGTGTAAGCCACCCATTTGGTGGTACTTTGTTATGGCAGCCCTAGCAGACAAATACAATCCTTAATAATCTTTTTTTTTAAGTATACAATTTGATATTTTTTTCTTATTCGTAATGTATATATGGCAATCCCCATCCTGAATTCACCCCATCCCAACCCCTCCCCCCGCTTTCCCCATATATTTCATTAAATGTTATTCTAAAGCTTGTTTTGTTTCAATTTTAATAAATTCTACTGCATAAGACATGTTGTATGTGGTTTTTACTTCTAAGCCTTGAAGATCATCTTAACATCCATTTTTACTCATTAAAGCATATGTAACTGAGAGGAAAGAGGAGATGGGAGACCTAAGACTTATTAAAAACATAGCATCTCGGGCCTTCCCAGGTCCGCTGACATATTGTGCCTTCAGCTAGCGGCTCTCTATCCTTGGGGCAGGGAGCTCTGCAGAGTCTCTTGCTTTGCTTCTAGCAAAGAATGTCTGATGGGATTAGGACCCACCCTAAAGGCTCACCTTAACCTAATCATAGCTTTAACTGCCCTGTGTCCACATACATCACATTCTGACCGGTTAAATGTTAGAACTTCAACATATGAATCTGGGAGAGGGGAACAAAATTCAGTTTATAAAAGTTGATTCATTCTATTTATATTTTTATGTTGTAAAAACTTATTTTTTAAATAAAAGAACAATATCCATGAATTAACGGGGACAGAAAATAAGATCATTTGAGATGAGGAGAAACGTCAATTGATGGACTCTGCCCTCAGAGTGGATTTAAAAAATGAGAGGGCAGCTATTGGCAATAAAAGGACTTCAAAATTTTAGCTCTTTTTTAAAATTCAAATTTAAAGTTGAGTGATATCACAGTGTATTTAAATGATAAGAGGAGGGTTCAAAGAGAGGGAGTAGTTTAAAATAAAGCATATTGTTTTGCAACTCATACAACTCAGTATCAAAAAAACAAACAACCCAATTGAAAAATGGACAGAGGATCTGAACAGAAAATTTTACAAAGAAGAAACACACATGGCCACAGGCACATGAGAAGATGCTCAACAACGCTAATCATCAGAGAAATGCAAACCAAATCTATCTGAATGCCCTCATAAGAAATTCTGCAACCAGAAAACATCCTCCAGGATATGCAGAAAAGGGAATCCTGGTACAGTGTTGGTGGGGATATAAATTGGCCTATTACTATGGAAAAGAGTATGGAGGTACCTAAAAAGCTAAACATAGAGCTACTATATGATCCAACAATTCCACTCCCACGTATACATCTCAAGAAAACAAAAACACTATTTTGAAAAGATACATGCACCCCCAATGTTCATAACTGTGTTCTTTACAACAGCCAAGATATGGAAGCAACTTACTCATCAAGAGATGAATGGATAAATAACAAGTGGTGGGTATATACAATGGAATATTAGTCTTCCATAAAAAGAATTGAAATTTTGCCATTTGTGACAATATGGATGGACTCAGAGGGTCTTATGATTAGAGAAATGTCAGACCAAAAAAGACAAATACTGTATGTTATCACATGTAATTGAAATCCAAAAAGAAAAAGGGAAACAAAGAAATGAAAAAAGAAACCAGAGACAGACACACAGATATAGAGAACAATGTAGTGTTTACCAGAGGAGAGAGAAAAGGGGGAGGGGAAAATTAACAGGAGATTAAGGGATACTAGCTACTATGTATAAAATAACAAATCTTAGCTACAAAGATAAATTCTACCACACAGGGAATATTTCCTTATAACTTTAAATGAAGTGTATATGTTATGAAGTATAATGTTTAAAATAATTGTCACTATGTTGTACACCTGAAACTATTACAGTATTTTAAATGAACCATACTTGAAAAATAAAATAAGGTATATTCAATTTAAATTATAACATACGTCCCGATGTGGCAGGAGTGAAGAGGAAAGAACAAGAACACACAAATTCCCGAGCTGAGAGGAAAGGCAATTCCTTGCCTTATAGGCCAGAGATGGCATAAGTAATGAATGACAGTACAGAGTCCTCTACGTCTTGTGGTGAAAATCCACATCCAAAATATTTCATTTGGGGAATAGTTTACAGATATTCTGATGAATGTAAGAGAAAAGGATGAGTCCTTGGAGACTGAGGGGTACTGGTGAAGGTTTAAAATATTCTTTTTTAAAAAACTGAAGTAGAGTGGACTTACCTTACTATACTAATTTGAGGTGAAATACCCTCTAATGAGTGTGGGAGATAGACCTGAAATGCACGAGATAATAGGGCTGCCAGGCATTGTTTGAGGTACAAGCAAAATGTCCTCAGACACAATGAAATACTCACCATGTCCCCTGCTTTAATTTTTTTCCATTTGGGAACCAGGAATTTTAAGCATAAAGAGCCAACTCCACACCTATAAGATTTCCACTCAAATGTATAAAGCAACTGTGGATGACATGGAAGGAAATTACTTACAGTAGTTTACTATGTAGGAACACTTGTATGCATTTTCCCACTCACCAAGAAATAAAGTATAAAATTGTCTTGCCATTGTCTTTGCATAGCTGATAGATTCCTAACATGCTCCTGAAAGTCCTGTGCGGCCAGTGCCTTGAGACTCACGTTCTGCATCCCAGCAATATATCCTGTTTGGTCACCTCATTATTTATATTTCACATGGTCACAATTCCTCATCTTGCATTTTTATTTTTCATTCCGTGCCTCTCCCAGGGAATCCCAGCTTCATGTCCACAGAATCCCAGTGTATCTGATGCCCTGTTATTCCGAAGATGTAGACTGGTTTCCAGTGTAGAGAACACACTCAACGGTGTTGACACCTGAAGAAGGGAATGAATGGACCTTCTCACTGTCTCTGGACAACGTTCTTACATCTTTGCTCTCCCACTCAGGGTGAGGGTTACGATTTCCCATTAGTCTGGAAAATCCAATCAAATTGAACAGGGTGTGGCTCACAGACTGAAACCCTATTAGGGTCAGCAACTTTCTGACAGGGTAGATCCCTGGAATGTAGCCCAGATGGGGTTATAAACTGGTACCCAGGTATAAAGGGAAGGAAAACAGGCAAAGGAATACATTTGTCTGGAGGAGAAGAAGCTGGACAGTTTGGGATATTGGAGGAGGAGAAATTCACTGCTTGCTGTGGAACCTGCCTTGGAATCCATTTGGCTTCACCAGCTCCTCCAGGTGGGGTTTTGGTGAGTCCTCCCGACTGTGCGAGGTGACTTGGCTTCATTGCATGAAAATGTTACAAGTCCTGTCTGTGTTTACACTTTTGTCCTATCAAAGCAGCCTCTTAGGGTCTCTGAATCCCACTGTGACAACACTTCTTGGCCTCTCATTTCCTACCTTTGACTGCTCACATTCTCTTTTTTCAGCTCCAGCACTGTTGTCTTGAATCTACTTATTTTATCTGCCTAACCTACGATCCTAATCTGTGCTCTCCAATATAGTAACGACCAGCCACACACAGCTACAACATTTAAATTAATGCAATTAAATAGCTAAACTTTGCATCCTTGGTAGTGCCAGCCAGATTTCAACTCTTCTGTCACCACAAGTGTGTGATAGTTTCTGTATCACACAACATACACTTAGAGCATGTCCTTCCTCTTGGAAAGTTGTATTGGCACGTTGATCTACATCTGATGTTTTTACTAATTTATTGCTAAATACTTCATTTTCTGCTTCTCTGAATTAATTTCCTTTTATGGGTTTCATCAAGTGATTTTCTTCATTTCATTTCTTACGTGTCTTGAGATAGATTTTTGTGTTGAAGTAATTACCTCAAGATAAATAAATCTCTTGAGATATTTATTTTAATTCTTCCCCCAAATTAATATATGTTAACCTCCTTTGACTCCCATGACTCTGACCTCTGGACATAGCCAGCATTGCCTAGGTGCCATGCTCTTCTGCACATGCCTGGGGTTTCCCTGGATACCATAGGGATTCACATATTCCTATTATCAATAGAAGAAAAATTCTAAAAAGTGAAAAAGAACATTTCATTTCACTCTGAAATTAGTCTTGAAGGCAAAACCGAAGGTAATCTATGGTCAAGTCTTGATTGCTTTTTCTGGATAATCCCTCCCACCTGGATTTTCCTGGGTGCTCTGGGTAATCCAATCACCAAACTGCTTTTTCCTTGAGTGTGTTTGAGGCATTGTGAATTGTCCTGGATACTGGATTCCTATCCACAGTTAGCAGATGCTGGCATTAATCCAGGGCTTCTCTTTGTTTCTCATAGAAAAAACTGATCACTGCACTTTCACTTGGATTGTGAAGGGACGATAGGAGAGCAGGAACTTGAGAGCAAATATCTTTAGAAGAGATTTGTGTTTCAAGAAAGATGGGATAAAATGAGGGGATTGATTGTGGATATAAGGAGGGGTTTCCCCCCAAACATGGGTGATCAAAATGAAGACATACATATCAGGGAGCAGCTTTTGATTATTAATGTTAGAGGTCACATTACAGGTAAAACCCAGGTGATCTTTCTTACCCTAAAGGAATTTGATCACAGGACACAGACTGAGAAAAACTAAATGACAGCTGCTCCTTCTTCTAGATGTGAAACTCTGTCATATATGAAACTTTTTGAAATCTCTGAGTGAAATTTTAAATTGAGAAATAAACCAATTTCCTCCTAAACCTCAGCCATTCCATATTTCTGAGCATCCTTGAGCTAGAGGACTGAGATGGTCCACGACAGTAGCTGTATGACTCGTGCACTCCCGCTGCTTTCTGGTGCAGGGGATGTTGAGGACTAGGCTGGCAAGGTGGGTGCCAGGATTCCTCCAAGTGGAATAAGTCCTCGAGTTACCTCCATCCTAAAATAGGTCCCTGGTGGATGGATATCCACGTCCATGGAGGAGAGAACTGAAGTCAGGCTTGAGGGAGAGCTGGAAGGCAGTGAGCTTCCAGAGGGCTGCCAGGGTACTAGAGAACCACTGTGGGTGCACAGGCAGGAGGATGACCTGGGGGTTCCAGAGGGTTACCTACAGGAGGAAACCACAGGAGGAAACCACAGACTACCTATGGCATGAGTCAGGCTTCCCCAGGGCTAGAATCAAGGAGGACACTGAACGATTCTGGATGCTACAGGCTGATCACACAAGGTCGCTGCTCAGCATATTATTTGCAAACTCCCTGAACTCTGACTTTCTCTATTAGCAACCACAGCTCTAGCTTCTTACATGGCATCTGGGAGAGGAGAGACTGCATAGTTTTCCTAGGCTGCACCACTGCTTTCCAGTTGCTGGGCTGGGGTCCCACCCAGGGGAAGGTTGGTGGGTCTGGAAGTTGTACCCAGGACTGGCGTCTCATGGCTTCTTCTCCATCCTCAGCTCTGCCTGCTCAGGGCTTAGACTGCCTGTGCATGGAATCCCGAGGAAGAGTGCTGGAGACTGAGTTGTTGACAATGGAGCCCCTGGTGAGTAGGGACGCCTCCTTCTCCTGAAGCTGCACCCCAAGGGCCGTCAGCAATCTATCCCTCATTCACACATCACACCTCTTAGTAATTAAGCTTTTAGTCACATTTGATAACTGGAGGAATGTGAAGGGAATAGTATTATCTTAATTGTGCTTAGAAATTAATTGTGCACAGAAAGGAGAAACACTACAGTAGTCAAAATAAAATTAGGTTCTCTTGTAGATTTTTGAAAAACCAGAGAAAACAAAACCACTAAGTAGGTTTCTTTCATCCTTCAGCACAGAGACGAGGTTAGATTACAAGACAATCGATGATAACTAAGGTCAAGGTCCCTGAGAATGTCGAGAGTGGGGGTCCTCCCACCACAGGGACGGTCAGACTGGGTCTGTCCTTCAATCCAGAGTCCCCGGCCTGTGCTGCTGAGCCATTTGACCTCAGAGTCTGTGAAGAACACCTGCCTCCTGCAGCATGAGGAGAGCACCTCCCGGTATCCAGTGCTGTGGGAATCTTGCTCGGTTCCGGGGATCGCGAGGCCCCCCTTCATGGTGCTCTGGCCTCTCATGGTGAGTGGGATAGGGTTGTGTATTTAATGTGGGTTTGCTAGGCAGCAAACTCTTCATACAATAATACAGTCGAGGTTTCAACTCTCAGGACAAATAACAAAAGCAGTTTCTCTTTGGAGAATCCAAGGTTCCTCTAGGGACATAATTTCAACCAACAGTCATATTTTCACAGGAGCCATCATGGTTGTTTGCCTGGTCCTGAGTCTGTAGAGTTCCTTGAGATTAAGAGGGAAGAGAGATTGAGTTATAAATTTTCAAGTGAACGTTTGATAATCACCAGTCTGGAAGTCCCAATTACCAGATTATTGGAAAAACTTCCACATTGTATTGATTATAACACAGTTCATGTGCTATTTCTGTAAAATAGATCTTCACGATGTCAGAGTGTGCAGGTGGCTGTGAATGTACCTGAAAAGCAGACACAGCCGAGCGCTGACAGAGAACTGGGGGAGCCCCACACAGAGCCTGGTCCTTCATTCACCCAGTCCCAGCACCTCCCCTGCTCAACCCTCCCACTCTGGACAGAGGAAGGGCTGCTCTGTCTAAACCAGAATATCCCTGATATTTTAGGAATCAGTGACCTTCAAGGATATAGCTGTAGACTTCACCCAGGAAGAGTGGGCCCTGCTGGATGCCTCCCAGAAAGCCCTGTTCAGAGACGTGATGCTGGAGAGCATCACCCACCTGGTCTCCATAGGTGAGTCTGTCAACACGGATGTATGTGCACCCGTGTCCATTCCATTCATGCAGTCACTGAACAGCTTCCCTGTGTCCCACTCCAACTGCTTCCTGACTCTTTGATGGTCCTCATAACTGCTTAGAAGGAAGATGTTCTTTGCATGGCCCTTTTCATCTCCACACAAACAGTGATCTTGGCCACATTTCACATCCTGTTGCTCCTCAGTCTCTACACTCCGAACAGAGCAGAGGATTCAGTGGATATTTTAATGCATAAATAAATGCATCAAATATTTTTAAAATGATTCTTCTGTTCTAGTCACTCCATGAAGGCTTGAGACCAGGATCGTGTGTATGACATAATTTTGATTACTCCTGTAAGGTGTATCCCTACTGGATCCTGTTTGAAAGTAATATTCAGTCCAGTGTCAAGTCTTTTCATCTTTCCCATTTGGGAAAGACCAAGGATTCTGCAATCTCTCTTTGAACATGTGCAGAGGCATCAGCCGCTAGAGGCCCACAGAACTTTTGCGCTGCTCTGTGTTTCCTCCTGTTTGGTGAATGCCCTTCACTATTTTGTCTGTTGAAGATGTTGTTGTCTGCACGGACCTTCAATTATCTCATTATTTTCCTCATTCCCTTCCCCTGGACTTGAGCACAGCAAAAGGTAATTACCACAGGCTCAAAATCCACACTTTTTTTTTTTTTTTCAAATCAAACAGGGTATCAGATCAGCAAATCAGATGTGATCTCCCAGCTGGAACCAGGAAAAGACCTGTGGAGTGAAGCAATAGGACGCCTCCGAGGCCAGAGTCCAGGTAAGCATCAGGGGCCTGTGCTTCATTGCAAAGAGGTTCTGCTCAATGAGTGACTAAGTCCTTAGAAACAAAGCAGAAGTTTTCGCAAAGAGAGTGGTATGGAAGTTAGGACATTGGGGCATATTCCTCATGTTGTCATCATTCTGTGCATACATCAATCACAATTAATGTGTCTTCCTGCCATTTTCTTTTCTTTAGGGAAAAGGGTACTTGTGGACTTACTGCAGTTAAAGTTCCACATAGTAATTCTTGTCCTAATTCTCCTGTTTAATGTGTTTTCCATCATTTGTTGACCCAGTGTCTCTTCATCACTTTACATTTCTGTATTTTAATCCTGCCTTTTTTCCAGTAGACAATGACTTTTTTTTTTAAAGATTTTTTTTTTGATGTGGACCATTTTTAAAGCCTTTATTGAATTTGCTGCAATATTGCTTCTTTTTCATCTTTTGGATTTTTGGCCAACAGTCATGTGGGATCTTAGCTCCCTCACCAGGGATTGAACCCACAACCCCTGCATTGGAAGGCAAAGTCTTAACCACTGGACAGCTTGGGAATTCCAAGACAATGACTTTTAAAGTATTTCTACTACTTTGAGTATTTCCTCTTATATGCAGTTTCTTTAACTAAGTGCCAATTCTTGAAAGATACTCACATGGACCTTGGTATTTGCCTACATTTTTATTTCCCTAATGCCATTCTAAAATCCATATTTTTTCTATTTCTTTAGGTAGTGAAAGTCCCCTCAGGCAACAAGAAGTGATATTCATGCAAAGTGTCTACAGGAAGCACATATCCCCCACCTTGCCATTGGTAAGTTTCATGGGTGGGAGCACCTGTCACCCAAATGAAAGACCTGGAATTGAGATAAGTTGGTGATTGAGCAAACTGCCTGTATGTAAGTTGAGATTTATTCCTTTCTGGGCAAATTTGGATGGGCTGAAATAAGTTAAGAAATTAATATGAGCTCAAAACCACAACATGAGACCTAAGGAAAAAAGTCAGTTACACAAACATTGCTCATCTCCTAGCCTTTAAAACACACTGAAGTCTTCGAAACTAATCTGATAGCTGAGGTTGGAAAACTATAAAGGAGAATGTTTGTGCCTCCAAGAGAGTAACACAACATGTGTATGCAGCTGACACTGGAAATACCTTAACAGGAGACTATTACTGACTGGTGCTCTAGGGTGTAAATGCAGAGGGATGAGTGTCTGCATGGACCTGGGCAAATCAGTAACAGCCTCATATCTCCTTCCCAAAGCAGGTTTCTCATACCCAAGGAGATCCCATTGGATGCACTGATCTGAATGATGAATTCACTCCTCGATCTTCACCTCAACATTCATCAATTTGCTTAAGAAGGAAAAGTAATTTCAGCAAACAGTGTGGAGAATCACTTAGTCAAAGGTCCTTCCTTGATGGACAGGATCACATTCACACCAGAGGTAAATCATGTGAATGTCCTCTATGTGGGAAAGTCTTTAGTAATTGCTTTAGCCTCAAACGACACAAGATGATTCACACTGGAGAGAAACCATATGGATGTCATCTCTGTGGGAAAGTCTTCAATCAAAATTCCTCCTTAAAACAACATCAGAACACTCACATAGGAGAGAGGCACTATGAGTGTCATCAGTGTGGGAAAGCATTTTGTCACAACTCTAGCCTCAGACGACACAAGATGATTCACACTGGAGAGAAACCATTCAAATGTCATCTGTGTGGAAAAGTCTTCAGTCAGAGTTCTTCCTTGAAACAACATGAGAAGACTCACACGGGGGAGAAGTGCTATGAATGTCAGCAGTGTGGGAAAGCATTTCTTCAAAGCTCTGGCCTTAGTTCTCACAAGAAAATCCACACTGGAGAGAAACCACACATATGTCTTGAGTGTGGGAAGACCTTCAGTCATAGTTCTGGGCTTCGTAAGCACCAGAGAATTCACACTAGAGAGAAACCACACATATGCTTTGTGTGTGGGAAGGCCTTCAATGAACATGCTAAACTGAAAGAACATGAGAGAACCCACACTGGAGAGCTGCCCTATGAATGTCTGCTCTGTGGGAAATACTTCAGTCATGGCTCTTCCCTTAGACAACATGAAGGAACCCAGCACTGGGGAGAAAGTCAGGAGGGCCCTCAGTAGTCATTCAGACCTGAGACGACACATAGTATCATACACGTGAGGAATGTGGAAGGTACACCAGCCACAGCTTTAGCATTTAACCACACCAAGGTTCACACCCACTAAAGAAACTCTGTCTGTAATCAATATGGAGGCTCCTTCAGGCATCACTCTCCTCAGTCCAGACAGGCCGCACCTGTGGACATGGATCTGTATGTGCCCTGACTCTGTGGCAGAGCCTTTAGTCATTGGCCTGACCTCAGGTAACTTAGCAGAACTCACTCTGTAAATACAGTACAGGTGTTTTCAGCAACAGCTCCCAGCTCTAAAGACCCTGCAGGACTTGAGCAGAGGATAACAAACCCCTAGTCCTTCTTTGATAATTGTTGGTCAACATGAGACAACTCCATGTGGTGAACCACTAGGACTATAATAACCATTAACAAACATTCAGCCAAGCCCCAGCTTGATGGGCACAAGAAACTCAGTGAAAAAGTAAAGAATAAAATAAGAACAAACATGACAACCCTTGAGAAATACCAAAGTATGCTGAGCAATGCCAAAGCATACTTATAAATAATTCATCCTGGAGAAGTTATTCAATGTAAAGTCAGGAGAAATCCTTTAGTCATAGAGCACCCACTCTGGTACACGTGTGCATTCAGACTGTACAACACACCCTCAGTGTCATGAAGGAAGGGAAGTCCTCAGTGATCACATATTTCTTAGTCAACATTAAACTTTCACACTGAGGGTGTAGCCACCCTAAAAATCAAAGTGGAGCTATAGCTAGATTTCATATCAGAAAAAAAATGACTATGTGTGTGGGAGAGGGAGCCTCTAAAAGAATCCTTTAACACACAATCAGGCAAGTTGTGATTTGGGGAAATACCTTTTCATGAAAATGTGGCATAAAATGGAGAGTGAAGAGATCTAGCAGTATATGATGTAGAGCTTGGAAGAAATTAAAATTTGTATATCGCATAATAGTTGCAAATATTCAAACAATAAAGTCTGTGGCTAAAGGAGCTAAGTGTCGGTGTGTGGTTTTCTTTGCGCCCATGTAAACACAGGGATTCAGGTCTGCACTCTTGGGATGTGGGCAGAGACTCAGCAGGCCCCCTCTCTGCGTCTCCTCTTTCTCCAGAGCTCTTTCCACACAACGCAGCTCCACTCATTCCAACGTCCCCCCAACCCCATCTCCCCCCCCAACCCCCCCTACCCCTTCAGACCCTGGTGGGGGCCCAGCTCTGATCTTCAACTCCACTGGCCAGGTTTCCCAGAATGTCAGGACCCCGGTCAGGCAAGGTCATGGGGAAGTCTCAAAGACATCTCGTACTACATCTTTTGAGGCCCCTCAGCCTATGTCTGCAGATGGAAACCACCTGGGGCTAGAGAGACAGGCATCTCTGTCCTCCCAGACGGCAGAAATCTCTGTTATTTTGTCCCCAAACCTTTGAGCTAAGTGGATGACGAGTCCCTTCCGTGACGACACTCTCTATCTTACTCAGCTGAGTCCTGAATTATGCATCCAGCAGTCTCACTAAACAGGAACACAGCCTTGTTCTCCCACATAAGCTCATGCAGTAAACCTCCAGGAATATAAAATGCCCCGAAAAACTATGAGCCATCATGCAATCCAGTGTGTAGAAGAATTAGTGCAATGTACTTTGCCCCAAGAGAAAAATGAATGTTCTCACAAAGTAGATCTCCCCACTTTGTCTGTGGGACTTGGAAAATTATTCTTTGACACACACCAATATCAAACCTAAATCTCAAGGTAAGTTTTTGCAGGATATCCACTGGGATGACTTGTGTGCTTGCCGCACAGCACAAAGTAGCACAATTCCCAAAACAAAGGCCTGAGTCCACTTACGGGAACACATACGAGGATGATATTGATCCATCATTACTTTTCAAGACCTCCACAAGGGGTTCTGCGGGACAGTCAGGGTGGAAAACAAGTCCTGTGCGAGGAGGGTGACCAACCAATTCTATTGCTGGCCTAAGAAAACACGTGTTTTACCCACGAGATGTATTTGAATTTAGCTATAATTCTGGGCAACCACCTTATCTGAGACCTATGTGGTGGCTTAACCAGCAATGCCCTCTGCTGCCCCAATGTGTCTCCAGGAGGGAAGGCCCTGGTACTGCTGGGGGCAGGGCCTGTGCCTTGGCTAGGCCCTCCAGGAATGATGTGCACACTCCTTTCTCAGAGGCATGCACGCCTCACTGGGATTTATCTTCACTGAGCTGTGCATGTGAGTGTCCTGGGCCTTCCTAGGGAGATGGGATTTCAGAGCCGTTCTTGTACACTGACGACCACAGGCGGGCAGCATCTCACATGGAGGTGTGGGGGTGGTGCAGCTTGGCAGCTTGTCTGATTGGGGGAGGGGTCTGGAGTCAGGAAGAAAGCTGTCTGAAGTTTAGTCATTAGGGGGACATCAGGGCCGTCTTGGTCAGGCTGACCCAGACTTCTTCACAGGACAGGCTCCCGTGCTGAGTGACAGACACACAGAGACAAAGCGAGAGACAGAGACAGAGAGAGAAACAAAGAGAGACACTCAGAGAGACAGACAGAGACAGAGGAGCAGATGCAGGGCCACTGGGCTCGGCTCAGAACTCCCACCACATAACTTCTCCCACATTCTGCGCCCAGAACAAATCACAGGCTGGCCAAATTCAGGGTGAAGAAAAAGGAGCAACTCTTAATGAGAGAAGCGGCAAAGTCACACAGCAGAGCCATGGGCTCGAGAAGGCGGAAGGAAGTTGTGGTGATTTGTTTCCATCTAACTCAAAAGGCTTAGATGTGGGGTCAGGTGTTTATGCTTCAGTCGTACATAATTCTCTAGCTTCCAAGATTTCTGCAGATCACCTACCACCACCCTGTCACCATCTATTTCATCCCATGGCTGTGATTTGGGGCGGGAACCACTATTTTTTGAGCTGAGGCTATTCTCCTGGGACAGTAAACCCCTTTCCGCATGACATTTTCTACCTTTCCTTCCAAAAACCCTCCCATAGTTCAAGGCAGAGGACAGTGCCTGTAGCTCCTATCCAAACTGCTGCTGTCCCAGGAGAAAGACCCTCCTCTGACCTTTAAATCACTGGGCTCTTTTAACATATGAAAGTGGGATACATATTTTCGCCTTAAATAATACCTAGGAATTCAGGGACACATTTTTTTCTACAACTTGAAACGCTGAGGAAAGTATGGAATACCACGATTCCTCCTTTACTCCCAATCCCAATTTCTGTACGTGTCTGCAATTGTATATTCCTCTTCTAGTAGAGAGTCCTGCTCCCAATGCGTACACATTAGAACACACTCCCTTTGCAGGACAACCAGGAAAAGGAGAACCTGGGGACTGGAAGTCAATAAAAGGGGAGGTTTCGGTAAACAGGGGAGTGGGCCTTTTAACAATGAGGTTTTGGGGAAAGTGAGGCTGCAGGTATGGAAATCCAGACCTTAAACATTCTGCCTTGTATTGATTTAGAGGGAAGAGACTCAAGAGGTTTACAGGGGACTTGATCATCTGTATCACAGAACTGAGACTCTGAAATGGGGAGAGAACCTAGATCAGAATTCAAAGTTCTGATGAGAAAACCAGAAATGCATTGAAAAGAGTGGAAAACTGGGCATGGGGAGGGCAGGGAAGCCTCTTAGGATAAATGAACATTACCTTCAATGAAGTTAAGCATTTTATAAAAATCACATCGAAACTAGGGAAGAACCAAAGATTTCTCACTTTGTGGTTTTATTTTGGTAAATGGAAAATAATCACAAGTTTTGTAGCTTCACTTTGTTATACAGGGTCACCTCGGATCACCCAACTCTGTATTTTTCCTTCAAGATAGTGAGTTCTTCAACTGCATCTACCACTGGGCTTTTGAAGGGAAGGAGGGGTTACTCCATCTCATAAAACCAGTGGGATCAGCGCAGCAAGATCCTTGACTTAAGGATGGAGGTGGAAAGCTCCCCCAGATAAAAAGAAGGAATACTTTGGTTAATCTGCCTGCTTTAAACATTAAAGACCCCGACTTCATCAACAGCATCACTGTGCATAAATACTACTTCTTCTTGAAATTACACGATAGATAGAGATAGATAGACAGACAGATAGATGTACGTCCTAGGGAAAGGTCTTCTAGTGGGCAGTTTTACTTCTTGCACATGGGAATCTTGATTAACCCTCAGGCCTACGTGGAAAAAAACCTTTTGTGAGGACAGATGTCGGGATGGAGTTGAGAGTAAGTTATAGGAGAACATGCCAGCTTACATCCCCTCTAAGATTTCAAAAAGACCCATTAACGGTTCTAAGTCAACTCCTTCCATTGACCTCCACGTGCTCTCTGTCTAATGGTTAACCAGACTGCCTTTCAGCGGCTCCAGAGGCGGTGGCCCGTTTAACCTCCTGCTAACCAACCCACCTGCGGTCCTAACTCTCACGTAGTACTTTTCCAGGGCCGGTTAGAAGGTTGGGGAAGAGCAGAGGAACCGCTTCCGCGCACATCCAGAGGCCGGGTCTAATCCGTACCTTCCCGCCTTAGGAACCGGACAACCAACGCTGCCTCCCGCCCCCGCTCCGTCCCATCTAGTTACTCGGGAGAAACCAGAAGAGAACACTTAGCGCCTAACGGCTCAGCCGAAACGCCTCCTGCAGTCCGGTCTCCGGCCGGAACCCTCCCCGACCTGCGACGGGGGGAGGGGAAGAGGCGGGGGCCCGGGAGGCGGGCGCGCGGCGCGGCGGCGCGGAGGATGCACGCGGGGGTCCTGAGCCTCTCCGCCCTGCTGCTGGCGGCCGAGCAGAGCGCGCGTGAGTGCGGGGCAGGCCATGCTCACCCCTCCGACACCCCGACCCACCCTGACGCCCGGGTACCCACACGCCACCCCGGTCCCGGCGGCCAGCCCCTGCCTGCGCCCTGCACTGCGCGCCAGGGCACACACGGCGGCACCCCAGTCCCCCGGGGATCCCCGCGAATGCACGACCCTCCCCGGGATGCGTGATTCCCTCCCGAGGACGCATTCCGCCCCCTCCCCCCGCCCCGTGCATGCACGGTCCCCCCCGTGCCTGAGACCCCTCCCCGGGGGCGGTACGGTCCTCCCCCCGCCTCCACCCCCGTGCACGCACGGTCCCCCCTGTGCCTGAGACCCCTCCCCGGCGAAGGCACGGTCCTCCCCTCTCCCCCCGCCCCGTGCACGCACGGTCCCCCCTGTGCCTGAGACCACTCCCCGGCGGAGGCATGGTCCTCCCCCCGCCCCCACCCCCGTGCACGCATGGTTCCGCCGTGCCTGAGACCCCTTCCCGGCGGAGGCATGGTCCTCCCCTCTCCCCCCGCCCCGTGCACGCATGGTTCCCGCGTGCCTGAGACCCCTCCCCGGCGGAGGCACGGTCCTCCCCTCTCCCCCCGCCCCGTGCACTCATGGTTCCCGCGTGCCTGAGACCCCTCCCCGGCGGAGGCACGGCCCTCCCCCCGCCCCCACCCCCGAGCACGCACGGTCCCCCCTGTGCTGAGACCCCTCCGGCGGAGGCACCATCCTGCATCCCCCTAGCGGATGCGGGATCCTGTCCGGGAGTCTGGGCACGTGTGTCCCCCGCCCCTCCGGAAAGGCCTCCCGGACGCGGCAGAGTGCGGCAGGTGCCGGGGGCGCTGCACGCGGGCCTGGGCGCTCCCTGCTCTCCCCACGACCCGGCCGGCCTGGGGGTCTGGGCGGCGGGGGGAGCCGCCTGGGGCCGGGTTGGGGTGGGACGGGGCTTGGCTCCCGCGGAGCTCTGGAGGGCTGTTCGCAACCGGCCCGGAGGGGACACCCAGGAGGTGCGGGGAGCGCGGTCCGCCCGCCGAGGCGGAAGCGGTTTAGCGCCTCTGCCGTTTGAACTTGTAACTCCTTCGGTGCCGGAGCGGAGCCTCCGCCCACTGCCACCCGACCCCCTGCAGCCGCGCCTTCCTCCGCGGGGTCCCCGCAGATGGTGGATTTAATGGGGCTCCAGCATCTAGACCCCCAGGGTTCCTCGCCCCTCCCCAGCTCAAAGGCAGTTGGGGACCCCGGCGGGCGCGGGCTCTGAAATTCATCCTGGGAGCTATCTGCCACCCCCACCCCCCACCGTGTTGGCCGGGTCCCTTACTGCGGTCGCTGCAGGAAGCCCCAGCGCGCGCCCGCCTTAAGGTTTCAGAGGCGCTCAGAGGAGGCGCCAGGTTGAGATCGGCTCCAAAGCTCCCGGGTCCATCGCCCCGCTGAGCAGGGCTAAGATGAGACAGGACCCCGGGTCTCAACACCCACCCCAGGTGGTCCCGTAAACGTTGGCCCCTCCTTCCCTCCCAGCCAGGGACGCCCGGGCCTCAGCATTCCTCCGACTGGGCAGGCGGTGACTCCCCCAGAGGCATTTTGTGCCAGGGGGCCCTGGTTTGCCTTGTGTGCCAGGTGATTAGAGCAAGGGACAGAGCCTGGGGACCGAGGAATGGCTGCCTAGCCCTGCCTCCCCTTCCAGACCTGCAGGGTCCCGTCGGTACCTGGGGCAGTGCTCTCTTGCTGCTACAGTTCACAGTCTGATGTGCCCATAAATCCACGTCAAACTCTAACATGAGGGAAACCCAAGCAAGAGTCCTGTTAAAACAATTACCGTGAGTCCCAAGCACCTACTAGTACTGGGCAGGTGCAGCACCCACCTCTATGTCACTCATCAGGGAGGGCAGATCCTAACCTAGATTTGTCGGTCTCTTTCCACTGCCCGACCATATCCTGCAATCCTCAAAAACAGAATAAATGAAGCCATCCCCAGGAAGGAGGTTTTACATTTTTGAGCACATACTAAGTGCCAGGTGTTTTTTGTGCCTGCTGCCCAATGCAATCCAACGGTCCCTTTATACGACCACGGTGTCTGACCTTTTGGGATCCTTTGGGAAGCTCTGGCACTTTCATTCAACCTCATTCCCATCTAGCCTGCCTGTGGGCCCTGCCCTCTCCCGGAATGGGTGTAGCAGGCACCCTGCCTGCTGTGAGGATGCAGCGTTGCCTGCTTACCCAGGCTCCGTCCAGCCTTCCACTGACCCTCTGGTCCCTCCTCTTCCTTCCCAGGCCTCTGCACCGTGGTTTACTACTTCACCATAGGCCGCCGCCTCTGGGCCTGGCTGGCCCTCTCTGTGCTACTGCCTGGCTTCTTGGTCCAGGGCCTGAGCTACCTGTGGTTCCGAGAAGATGGACATCAAGGTCACTGCTCGTTGGTGGTGCTACACGTCCTCCAGCTTGGTGTGTGGAAGCGGTAAGAACAGGCAGCCCCTTTCACCCCTGAAGTGTGATTTCATACGTGCGATAGGCGGGTTCTTCTGCGCATAGGCATTCCACCCTTAGGGTCGCAAACGTGAAGGCTTGGGAGAGTGTCCGCAGTCACCTCTTAGAACCTTGGCTCTGATATCGGTCCCTCTGCCCAGCCTGCACGTCCTTGAGCATCCTTAGGGTGCTCCTTTGGGAGGGAGCTGTGACCCTTCAAAAGCTTTTTCTTGACTTGGGCCAAATCCTGTTTGCTCTTGTTTCAATTCAGTTGGTCAAGCCTTTAGAGCCATAAAATGTGACTCAGTTAGGGCTGGTCCTTGCAAACCCCTACTGCCCCATCCAAGAGGGTGGCACAGATTTAACTACCGACTTGGCAGTGGAGTCGGCATTAATTGTAATATTGGCATTAAGCTGTTATTGCAAGAAGAAGCCATGTGGGTTCCCGGGCCAATTTTTTCCATAAAAAAGCAGCCTGGACGGGCCTAATGCTCAGCAGGTGCGCATGTGGTCCACCAGTGCAGGTCGGTGTTACTTTCCCTGGGATACCTGGATTCCAGGAGGGTCGGGAGAGGCATGGCAGTGAGCTTACACTGGGGCAAATTTCAGCTTTCAGCTGTGTCACCATCCCATAGAGTTGCCAGGAATTTTAAAAGGGAAAAAAATGGGCAATCAGATCCGTGAAGCCCCGCAGCTCAAGAGCACATGCAGTTGTAGACACCGAGGGTGGGAAGGTCGTCCAAGGAGTCATTGCCAAGGCTCAGATCTCGGGCTGTGCTGCTGGCTGTTTTATGCTCAAGGGCAGAAAACAGCAGCACAGCCTGATATCTGAGATGTGAGCTGGGGGTTTTATGCCCTTGAGCTACGCCCAAGGCTTTCTTTGGAGGAGCTGAAGTGACTTTTCTGATTTCCCAGCCGTGTCTGAGGAGGGAATGAATCTCAAGTTGGAGACAGAGGGTGCTTCTGATAAAGACATCACCCAACCACCCAAATTTTACTGGGGCCCTCAGAGCTGGAACCCTGCATCTCTAAAGGCATCAAAAGCATTTTCAGCCACAGCAGTTTTGCATAAAGCTGGGCCTTTGTGTTCAAGCCATGTGGTTCCTCTGAAAAGATAGGACTCTGACCAGTGGGAAGAGAGCAGAGGGGGCTTTCCCGTCAGACTCAGGGAGGATTGGAGCCTGTACTGGGAGCTAGCCACATGTGCCGACCTTCTCTCTGCCCAGCTTGGTATGAAAACCATTAAGGGCTCAGGTCCTTCCAGGGACCACCTGGTACATACGTTATAGTCATCAAGTATGCAAGCTCAAGGACAGACCACCTATTGCAAAAATGAATCAACTTTCCCCTAAGCAAACATGTCATAGCTCAAAAGAAGATTGAAGTCAGTGCCAGTCACTTGAGAGAAGCTTCCTGAATAATTGTCAGATAAATCTGCTTTCTGGGTCTCCATGGGGACCCATGGTCCCATCTGATCCAGTGGCTTCTTCAGAGATGGGGCGGCGTCAGGCTCGCATGTGTCCACTGTCATGCTGGTGTCCAACACTGACCCACACTCATCTTCCCCAAGTTTCTCCAATGATGTCATGAATGCTAAATATATATATATATATATATATATATATATTTTTTTTTTTTTTTTTTTTGGCACACGGGCTTAGTTGCTCCGTGGCATGTGGGATCTTCCTGGAGCAGGGATCGAACCCATGTCCTCTGCATTGGCAGGCGGATTCTTAACCACTGCGCCACCTAGGAAGCCCTAAATATATTTTTTTAAAAACTAAAATGGGTAAATGAAGAGAGACATGAAAATTAGAAATTAGGAAAAACAACTAGTCATCTGTATCTCTTATTTTAAAAAAGAAGTTAAGGCGATTATATATATATATTACATGTATTATATATATTTATAAAAATATAATATATATAAAATATATAATATAAAAAATATAAAAATATACGTAAAATAAAAATATAAAATATATATTTATATAAAATGTAAAAATAAAAATATAAAATATATATAAATATAAATAAATATATAAAATTTAAAAGGGCCAAAAATATATATAAATATAAAATATAAAAATATAAATATATATATAAAATTTAAAAGGACCAAAAGAAAAAAAGCAAGAAAAAAGAAAAGAAGTGAGACAAGTCAGGATATGGAAGGAATGTTGGAAAAGAAGCTGACGCCAGAAGGCACGGTTACTCCAGGTGAACCACAAATTTGGCTCTGAGTTTTGTAGCAAGCATAAGAAGCTACATGGTTTGCAATATTTCTGTGATTAAAAATAAACCAAACAAATGGAAATCCACTTCCGTAGAAGAAAGCTTTGAAAGTTCAACTATTCTTCATCCTGCAACCAGCGTATTGGGTTCTCATGAAGGAGACACTAGGTAATGGAGTCTGAGCAAATCCACACGGAGTTTGCAAGACTGATTCCCAATCAGGGCCAGCAAAGAAGCCTTTCAGCAAACTGCAGTTCAGCTAAAGCACCTGTAGGAGGAGCCAAGACAATGCTGTTTGCAGAATCCTAAGTAGCATTTAAAAAGGGATCTTAACTGTGATGCAGAAGGATCTGCTAACAACAGAAAAGCCAATCAAGCACAAGCCTCGTGAAGTATGGTGGCTTATAAAAAATGCAAGGACTTAAAGCATAAACTATTCCTTTTTAAATTCCGAATAATACAAACAATGTTCGTGTTAAGTCTGACTCTGTTCAAGAGAACCTGACATTAGTGACTACTTGTTTAAACAAATCAGTTACTTTTTTCTATTTTGTTTTTATATTTCCCCCTAATGCTATATGTTACCGACATTTAAAAAAATTTTAAGCCTATAAATGCATTTGTAAACTCAGCACGAGGTGACAGACAAACACCTAACCCATCTCATCCTTAGTTTTGGTTTAGAAATTTTTCTTTAGTGGAAGATAAAAGTTGTTACAGGGAGTGTTGAGGTGAGCTTTCAGGATATGTAAGGCAAGCTTAACATAGATGGATATAAATTTAATATTTAAAAGTTTGTAGAATATAGCCCTGTCAATAAGTACAGGAAAAGATACTCAGCGTCACTAACCATTAGGGAAATGCAAATCAAAACTACAATGAGGTACCACCTCACACCCATTAGGGTGGCCACTATCAAAAAAAAACCCAAAAAACAAAAAATGGGAAACAACAAGTGTTGGTGAGGCTGTGGAGAAAATGGAACCTTGTGCACTGTTGGTGGAAACGTAAAATGCTGCAACCACTGTGGAAAACAGTGTGGTCGTTCCTACAGAACTTAAACATTGACTTACTATATAATCCAGCAAGTCCCCTTCTGGGTATATATCCAAACAAGTTGAAAGCAGGGCCTCAAAGAGATCTCTGTACACCTGTGTTCATAGCAGCAGTACTCACAGCAGCCAAAACATGAAGCACCCCAAGTGTCTACTGATGGATGGATGAATGGGCAAGCAAAATGCGGTCTGTAATTACAGTGGAAATAAAGAATGAAGTTCTTACACACGCTACAACATGGATGAATCCTGAGGACATGACGCAGTAAGCCATGCAATAAGGCACACGTTGTCTAATTCCACTCACCTGAGCTACGTAGAGTAGCCAGCATCATAGAGACAGAAATGAGAATGGTGGTTGCCAGGGGCCGGGGGAGGAGGGAACGGGGAGTTCTTGTTTAATGGGAACAGAATTTCAGTTTTATAAGATGAAAAGAGCTATTGAGATGGATGGTGGTGATGGTTGCCCACCATTCTGTTACTGCAAATTGTCAATAATCTATTAAATTATTAAATTTAAATTATTAATATCACTGACTGTACAGGTAAAATGGTAAAGATGGTAAGTTTCATGTTATGTGCATTTTACCACGATTTTAAAAAGCTGAAAAAAAAATGTACAGCCCTAGCAGAAACCCCAGTTGTTCACTATCTCAGCTTTCACGTCGCCAAAAAGTGTTAAGATGGAGAGTAGTTTTACTTATTCTTCACCTTGTGGGACTATGATAGACTATTCTGGGTGACGTGGATAAGTCTGGTTTTTTATTTAAGCTGTTCGTGAGGGAGGATTAGAGCTTGCTGAGAAACTTCAGTCCAAAGACCAAGTTAGTTTAATTCAGCAGTTAACAAACGTCAATTTCTGGTCCATGTTGTTTTTAGTGCAGCTAGAAATCTTACACCATCATCAACACAGCTCAATACGCTCGGTATGTATTCTTTCACGTTTACTAACCTCGTGTGACCAAAGGGACTGGAGACACATGATTAAGACGCAGTCTGAGGCCAGATCGGGAACAAAGCTGGAACAGTGAATCAGAAGAAGAGGGGGATGTTTGCAGTGCGCTGGGAGGGTTGCCACGGTGCATCCCTGGACCAGCGATGTCTTCATCACCCGAAACGCATTAAAAACGCAAATTCTAGAGCTGCACCTGGACCCACATGGCATCACAGCAGACGTCTCATAGTCCTCCAAGCGCATCTATTTAATGAGAACTTCTGGGCCCGGGGCCCGGCAACCTGTCTGTAAACAGCCTACCTGGGGACGCTGGTGTTGCTCGCGTTTGGCAGCACCGTCCGGGCACAGGAGCCTTGCGTGAGGCCGAGGAAGGAGGTGGATCTTAATCCACGTGGGAGGGGGAGGCACTTCGGACCCAGGAAACAGCAAAGCCGGTGCAGAGGCCCAAGGAGCTGCCGGAAATGGTATTTTTAGGAAACTAGGAGTTTGTCGTGCTGTGAGCGCACGGTGAGGACTTTCTGGACGAGAGCAATGTGGATGGGGACAGGTTGGGCTGGACGGCGAAGAAATTTGTCCACCAGGTAAGGGGTTTGAGAGCCGCTGGAAAGGTTTAAGTAGAGGAATAAAGGAATACCCCGGTCACATGCGGCCCTTAGAGAGAGGAAAGGCAGCGGAACGGAGAAAGAAGAGTCCGAGGGCCGGGCAGGCGGCCAGCAATCCGGGCAGGAGCTGGTGAGGACCTGGAAAGAGGCAGCCACCGCGAGGACGGATCTAGCGGGAGTTTGATGGGAGCGGGGGACCCATCCCTTCCCACCACTGCCCCTCCCCCTCCCTCCCCCACCCCCGCGCCCCAACTTTCACCTGCCCCCACCCTCGTGATCTCAGTTCCTCCCCCTGCAACAGGTCCAGAAACCCGGTTCAGAAGAGCCGGGTGAATCGCGTTCCCGCTGGTTCTCCACTTCCCCCTGGTCCGGAAGGGAAACCCGACTCCTCCTGTGTCCGGCCCCAGAATGGACCGCCCTTCCAGCAGCCCTTCTCCTGCCCCGACCCCACAGTGCTCCCTCCCTCAGGCTTGGTCCCCGTCCTACGCGTGCCTGTCCTCCTTGTCTTCCTCTCTCCCCGGGACCCCTTCCATCCCTCTCGTTTTGACACATCTTTCTTCCTACTTAAAACATTTCACATGTGTGCGGCTTTCTTTCCGCAACTGGATCTTGGGCTTCCAGAGAAGGTGTTTAATTTCGTTTGCACCCCCTGCAGCCTTCAGCAGGCGGGAGCAGCCCACCAAGGATGCACATGGCTTGAGTGGAGGCGGCCGGGAAGGCAGGAAAGGGGACTGGTACGTCCCCAGAACGGAGGATTCAGGACCAAAAGGGAAGCTACCGTGTTTGGCTTCACAAGCTTTTTATTAACACCATGTATGGGTCAGAGATCACGGCTTCAAAGACTCAGTAAGAATCAGGTCACTCCAGGATCCAAAACATGAAAGAGGAAAGCTGTCTTTCTGAAGTGTCTTTCCTGGGCCCTTGGTACCCTGAATAAAGCCATTTCAAAGAGGACCCCTTCTGCTCTGGCTGAAGAACTGTTGGCCGGAGATCAGAGGGAGGGGCCTTTTGGGGTGACTTGAAAGGCGCACCCAGCTCTGACTCAGGAGTCGGTAAGTTAAAATGATTTCCAGTTTTTCTTACCTTGGACAGAAGTTCGCAATCGCACGTGGACTTGGCAGGCACGCTGCCCCGGCTACAGGCAGGTGTAGGATCACCTTGTTCTGGTTCCTGGGCGGGTGGTTGGGAAGCTGCTGTGAAGCCCCCAGAGCCCACGTGTGCCTGGGGGGTGGTGGTGTTTTCTCCATGCGCGACCCTCCAGGTGGCACAGGACGGTGACCCATGGCCCCTCCGGACGGCTGTCATAAGAGGCGAGCATCAGAAAAGGTTCCCAGGGTGGGTTTGGGGGGGAAGTAGAATGAAACTGGAACATATCCTAATTCTTTTTCTCTTGTTTTGACTCCTTTTCCTGGATGTGAGGAAGGTGCCCTGCCTGGAGGAGCTGGTGTGTCCCTGTGGCCAGGGCAGCCTGGTCTTGCAGACCGCAGGATAGCACCCTGCCCTTCCTGCTGTCCAGTGGAAAGGGATTAATTCCCATCCTGAGAGGCCCTGGGGTGCGGGAGTGGTTCAGGGTCAGCGCCAAACTTTGCACGACGCAGAGAGAGCCCCAGCAAACGCGTCTGGTCCAGGCTCCCGACCCCTTCCACGTGTGGGCAGAGTGTGGTGCACTGGCCGGGCCTGGCCGGGCAGGCTTACCTGCTGCAGCACGTGGATTAGAAGTGCCGTCTTCAGGCTGGTGTCAGAGCTCAGGGCCTCGGTGTGTAGATGTGATCGGTTTATCCCGAGGAAGCTGTCGGTCTCTGCCTGATAAGCCAGAGCAGGGGGTCCTGTGGAAGCTGTCACAGTGTGAGTCCTGGACCTCCTCCTCCTCAGGCATTGGGATGCCGTGTCCACTGTTCTCTGGAAGGAGGTGGAGGCCTCCCGTTGGGGCCAGCTGCTGCTGCAGGAGGCGGACCTGTCGGCCCTGCGCCTCTTGGAAGCCCTGCTTCAGGTCGGGCCCCACCTGCTGCTTCAAACATATGTTTTCCTCGCCTCGGACTTCACGGGCATCGTGCCAGGTGAGTGACTCCCACCACCAGCCACAGACTGACCGACCTCTCATGAGCGACAGAAATGAATGCCTTATTTCGCAAAACCTGGCGACCTAAGATGTCCCCTGTGTGGGAAAATTAGGGCCGACAAGCTCACTATGTTACACAAGGGGATGCTTAAAACTGGCTTTTGTTTGGGGTGATGAGTTCCCAGGGGGTCAGCTTCCTTCGTGGGGGTCGCTCCATGGGTCAGAAACTGCAGGTACTCAGATGACCCTGAAAGCGCCTTGGGAAGGTACCACGCGTGGCCTCTTGTGAGATCAATGTGTCTGTCTCTCACGGGACTAACTCAGTGCAGCCCAAGCCTCACATCTCAGGTCCCAGCAAACATGCATCTCCCAGTAGTACTCTCTCCAAGGTGCAGGCTTTCCCCTATGGGCCTGGCACCATTTCAAGTTCTAGTCTTATTTCTTTGATTAAAGATCCGTTATCTAGATCGAGCGGCAAAGTACGTTTGGGATGAAATACCACATGCAGAGCCTTTAGGATCTGCTCCTTCATAAGCCAGAGGTGCTCGAGGAGCAGTGCCTGGGATGCTTTTCTTAAAGGGTGGACGCACGGATGGCCCAGCCCACCTGGGGGACGAGGACCCAGGTGTTAAGCAGAGGACATCTCTCCTGCACGTCCTCCTTTCTTCAGGGCAGATACAGGCATGCGTGTTTTCGTGGAGGTGGTGATGCCCTCTGAGAAGTCAGATTTTGTTAAGAGGCTAGGAGTCCTGTAAATACTAGGGTGTCCGCTTCCCTTCCAGGAATGAGTGCCCTGTGCTCCTGGTCCACGCTGTCCTGGGCCCTGGTGAGCTATGCGCGTTCCGTGGGCTCCATGAAGCCGGGTCACCTCTCCATGCCGTGGACGGCCCTCGGGTGCCAGCAGCTCTGGAGGATGGGCATGGTGGGAGCCCGGGTCCTGAGTCTGGTTCTCTTCTTCCGAGTTTACCACGTCTGGGCTCTGGTCGTTGCAGGTAAGCTGGGCTTGTGTTCCAACAACTGCCCCAGAGCGTAATTCCTTAAAATAACCATTTATGGTCAACAACCCGGGTTCTGAGGGCTGACTGGGCTCCTTTGGGGGTTCTAGCCTGTGGGGGGGGCGGTCCTTACACCATCACAGTGGGTCAGCAGGTGTCTGGATTTACAGAGAGGTGCCACTGGGCTGGCCATACAGACAGCTGGCACCCAGGACCCCCCGCACCCTATGTCTGTAGCAAAGTCGTCTTGCGTTCGGACATGGCAGCTGAGAATTCCAAGAGAAAGGGGGTAGAAACTTCCAGTCCTCTTAAAACTGACCTGGAACTGGATCAGCCTGGCTTCTGCTGAATTCTGCCCGGCAAAGCAGTCTCGGCCCTCCCAGGTTCAAGAACGTGGACGAATAGACTCAGCCGTGAGTGTCCGGGGAGGGGAGGAATGTACGGAGGCTCTCTTTGGAGAAACGCTCCCACTTGAGCCCAGCCCTCAAAGGACCAGCCAACGCCAGAGCACGGCTTCAGCTGCTGTGAGGGCTCCACGTTCTGTGTCGTGGGCTGCAAATCCTTAGTGAAACGGTCCCTTAAACAGAAGGGATGTGCAGGGTGTCACGTGCCCTGACCCGGTACAGAACATGCAGTACATACTGTGCTGTCGCTCACAGCCTGCAAAAGCCATCCAAGTCATTCGAATGCTGCTGAGTTCTGGCCACTTTCTCTGTTTCAAACAGGACAGCTCCACTGAAGCCAAACCCCCTCCCAGCCCTTAGTCTAGCTGAACCTGATTTGACCAGTCATGACGGGGAGTCTACGTGACGGTGCAGGGGCCTGTGTCCCTCCCCAGAGAGGACTCTCGTCCGCTCCTCAGGGCACTCCCTTTGCAAGAAGGAACAGTGTCCTCTTGTTTAGCAGGAACTAGAGGCATTGAGAGATATTTACATTTGAGCCTAGAGCAAGTGAGGATACATTTATTGGCAGAGAACAGAGGTTTTTGAAAGAAATAGTGTTCCTAAAGAGACATTAGTTTTTTTAAATTCATTTTTCAAAAAAACTTTCAGTTCAAACTCCAGTCCGATATTATTCCTCCTAAAATATAGGAACAGATGTTACAGCTAGACTGCGTACAGATCTTTCCTTTAGATGTGGAGGTTTGTTAGCTCTTAAAGCAGGGATGCAAAAAACAGTGAGCAATCTGGGACTTCCCTGGTGGTCCAGTGGTTGGGACTCCGTGCTCCCATTGCAGGGGGTAAGGCTTAGTCCCTTGGCAAGGAACTAGATCCCACAACTAAAGATCCTGCATGCCGCAACTAAGACCTGGTGCAGCCAAATAAATAAATAAATATTTTTTTAAAAATAGTGAGCGGGGGTGGGGAGGAGTCAAGGAAGGGAGGGAATACGGGGATATGTGTATAAAAACAGATGATTGAACTTGGTATACCCCCCAAAAATAATAAATAAATAAATAAAATTAAAAAAAAAAATAGTGAGCAATCAGTTGTGTAACTGCCTCCTTAAACACTTTCTGGAACGAAAAGGGCATAAGCACATAGTATCGGGTAAGTGTTACTGAAGCTAGTCTGTTTTCTCATCCCCAGATTAGGTCAGCTACCCTTTATGAGGATCAGGTGGGGTGATCTGTGCAGAAACAAAAACTGTGGGTTTTCTGTGCCACTTGAGTCTCTTCTGGGTTTTCATCTATCTCCTTGGATGCTGAGTCAGATGCCGTCAGAACAGAGAGGAGGGTGACAGGCCCTGGTGTCCTCATCCCTGCCCCCGCCTCCCCCCCCTCCCCTCAATGGACCCTGACTTCCGAGGCCACTCTCTCCAGGTGCTCACTGGCTGGTGATGACCTTCTGGCTCGTGGCTCAGCAGAGTGACGTCATGGACAGCACCTGCCACTGGAGGCTGTTCAACCTGCTCGTAGGGGCCGTGTACATCCTCTGCTACCTCAACTTCTGGGACAGCCCTTCCAGAAACAGGATGGCCACGTTCTACACGGCAAGTAGTGATGACGGTTTTCTTAATCCTAACTTTTACTGTATGCATAGAACGTGCGTGTGTGCGCTTGTGCACATATATCTATTAAGAGAGAATAGCTTCATTTTAGGAAAAAGTCTGAAAAGAATTATGGCCTTTTAAAAATGTTTTATCCATCTTTTTTAGTTGTTTTCCTATTTATTTATTTATGGCCATGTCGGGTCTTAGTTGCAACACGCAGACTTCTCTCTAGTTGTGGCCCACGGGCTCAGTAGCTGCGGTGCGTGGGCTTAGATGCCCCTCGGCATGTGGGATCTTAGTTCCCTGACCAGGGATCAAACCTGTGTCCCTTGCATTGGAAGGGAGATTCTTAACCACTGGACCACCGGAGAATTAGAGCCTTGAACAGAGATGGGCTCTGAAAACAGTGACCCGACGTCTAGTTGTTTCCACCTAGCTACGGTGGCAAGGACTGTGGCGTACGTGGCGATGTTTTCCAGCCACTCTACGTTGGCCCATCTGATAAATATCATTACAGCTCTGTTCTGTCGTATACACGATGTCCTTGTTAACCATCTCGGTTACTGAGTTACGGCCGTGGTCCTAGATAGTGTGAAACACACAAAGGTGACATCGTGGCGGTCTGCAGGCTGCTTCTGGTCCAGTAGAGGAGAGAAGCTTGTACCCAGATAATTTCTAAAAAGAGGGAGAATGCGGACAAGTGCTAGCAGAGAAAGCAGTGTCTGAATCTCACAGGAGGGTCACTTCCTGCTGGGATGACCAGGGACTTTTTGCTTTTAAGGGAGGATAAAACATCAGTTTAATCTTGGAAAAGCTGAGCTGAGGGCCCACAGAAGACCCCATGATTATCTCACAGATCAGATGCATTGGCCCGCCTATTATCCGTCCGCTCGGGTGGCAGTGTAAGGCAACTAAGTACACTGCAGGGACCGTTTTGGCGGGAAAGGGGAGGTGGCACCGCATGGCAAGCGGCAGAGGACAGAGGGCCAGCCGTGGGCTTCGGAGCACAGGCTTTGGCATCAGGTGGGCTTAGGCGGGGCCTGCCAGCGGTGGCCAAGAACTGGAACCCTCTGGACCTGTCTCCTCATCAGCACATCAGGAACGTTGCCACCCATCTCTCGTGTCCCTGTGACAATGATGTAAGACCTGCCTGCTTTTCAGGGTCCCTGTGAAGATTAAACAAATAATAAACAACTTGGGCAGAAATAACCAACAAATAGCGGCTGTTACTAATAATAAAAGGTGAAGAGGCTTTCAGGGGCGCAGATGCTCCAGGGCGGAGGCTGGAGCGGAGGGGAGATCCCGGAGGTACAGCTCCTGTCCAGGAGCAGGTGGGCGGTGCGGTCCCCTCCTGGGTACAGGACGGCCCCGTAGAGCTTGGGGACCCCGTAGGCCATGGGGCCCACAGACCAAAGAGGACTTGTGTTGCTGAACGAGCCACAGAGCCCCACCGAGCCTCAGTCTTCACGTCTGGAAACCGGGAGTAACAAGCCCATCTCACCGCGTGGGGTGAGGGCTGAGTGTGGGGGGCTGCCCACACGCACGTGAATAAAAGGGGGCTAACTTCACCCTCCATCAGCAGGGGCAGCGTGTTCACGGGCTGGTGCCCGAAGGCGCCCTGAGACGCTGGACGGTTAAATAAGGAGACGTTTCACGTTTGCTCCTTTTGTTTGTTTTTGTCACGTTCACACCCTTGTCAGCAGATCCATAGATCATGTCCCAGGGGCTGTTACATAAGGAAGGGAAACAAATGCTTAATTCCTTCCAGCTGCCTTCATCACCAGAGTGATGGAGGAGGAAAGACAGAAATTAGATGCTGTGGACGTTTCAAGTGCGGAGGCAAAAAGCTGCAGAAGCAACATGAAGGCCACAGAGTAGGGGGGGAGGACACAGGAAGGCCAGCGTGGACGGTATCGAGATGGACACACCCGGACGCCAGTTAAAGGCGATGCAGACAGATTCTGTTAAGTCAGTTGCAACAAGGAAAGGGGTCCAGCGTGGACTGACCCCAGCCTCACCTTGTGCAGAGGTGACTGCACCTTTTAAAGGGAGCATGGGGGCAGGGAACCCCGTGGTCTCAAGCAGAGTCGGGAGTGACTGCACCATCTGGGGTGTTAATTGGCATTTTTCAGGATGAGAAACACACTTCCCGTATCTTCACGACAGGAGGCAGTGTTCACACACGTAAGAGCAAGATGCCCACAGGCTGGGAGAGCTGTCTCCTAGGATGTTTGTATTTCACAGGGATGGTTCTCAGGTCCTGGAGAAGACAGACCTGGGTGGTAAAAGATTTACATTTCAAAGGGGCAGAGAAAGGATTGATAAATTGCAAACTTTCAAAAGTAACTGCCCCTAAGAGGGGGTTCGGGGCCTCTCTGCCAATTACCAGGCTTTGGCTGGAAGGAACCGTAAACTCTTCTGGCAGCACCGAGCTTCCTTAGGCAGGGACTTCATTGGGGCGGGGTATTCACGCTAGCGATGCAGCCCTGAGCTGTTGGAAACTGCGGTAGTGTTGGTTCAGGTCTCTTAGTGTGGGGAGGTGGGCAAAGTCACTTCTGCTACAAGTCTGCCTTTTTTATACGCCAAGGTGGAGGTCTCGTCACAAAGTGGGCTTAGAGGAGCATGTCTGAGTTGTTTGGTCAAGAAGAGGGTCTTTGTCAGTGGGAAGTCGCTGCACTTGCCAGGGTTCTCCAGAGAAACAGAACCGACAGGATGCGTATCGAGATGTAAGAGGAGATTTATTACAGGCATTCACTTATGCAATTATGGAAGCTGAGAAGTCCCACAGTCTGCCATCCGCAAACCGGAGAACCCGTAAGGCCAGTGGTCATTCAGTCCAAGTTCAGAAGACCAAGAACCAGGAGCTCAGTGTCCAAGGACAGGAGAAGATAGATGTCTCAGCTCAAGAAGAGAGAAAGAGAATTGCCTCTTCCTCTACTTTTTTGTTCATTCGGAACCTCAACAGATTGGAGAAACGAACGAAGCCCACTTGCATGGGTGAAGGTGGTCTTTACTCAGACTCCTGATTCAAAGGCTCATCTCTTCCCGAAACACCCTCACAACACACCGAGAAGTGATGTTACCTGCGTCTGGGCATCGCTTAACCCAGTCAAGTTACGCATAACATCATTGGGAAGATGCTGCAGGGTACAGGGAGATCAACTCGATTATCGGTGATGACCTAGAGGGGTGGGGTTGGGAGGGGGGCTCAAGAGGGAGGGGATATGGGGATATATGTATAAATACAGCTGATTCACTGTTGTACAGCAGAAACTGGCACAACAGTATAAAGCAATTATACTCCAATAAAGAGATGGGGGGAGAAAAAAGACAAAAAAAAAAAATCAGCAGTCACGGTCCTCGTGGGGGCAGCCTGTAGGAAGATGACCCTAGATCCTGGACAGGAGAGTCAGGACACGTTGTCAACAGGACTGTTGCATTGTCAGGGAGTGGACACTCCACCCTGAGTGGAATGGAGGTGGGGCTGTTCCCAGAGGTGTGAGGGAGGATGACAAGGTCTGATCTGTGGGTCCCCTGACAGTGATGCGGAGGAGGAATTGCAGAAGGAGGATGAAGACAGAGGCTCCAGTCGGGCCCAGCCAGGAAGTAACGGGTTCTGAACTGTGAACTGGCAGTAAGGACAGGAAAAAGGAGATGGATTTTTTTTTTTCACAGTCTGCAATTGTTTTGTTTTGTTTTTACATATACAAACTTAAGAGTTTGACTCAAGAGGACCAGACGGCTGATGGGATGTGGTTGTTTTAAGCAGTAGAGAGAGGGCACCTCCAAGTTTTGCAGGCTGGGCTGCTGGGCAGTGCCACTTAGTACCTGAATGAAGCCTGCGGAACCCTTGAGACACAGCTGCCCAGAGCCTAAGGCACGGGGTGGTGGGTATTCTTAGGATTTTTAAGCAGCCCCTAATGTCATTTTTTGTTTTCTCCTTATTTGACCTGTCTATAGTTAAAATGATGCCAGTGAATGACTATGGCAAACTTTGGAAGACTTTTAGCATAACAGTATTACAACTTAGGGTTTTTAAAAATGTCTCCTATACAGTATTTAAATACATTGTCTTTGTATTACGTCCAGTTTGTTTACTCATTTTAAGAAATATATTTTATATTATATTACTATATTAAAATATTTTTGTATTCATCTATATTTATATTTTTAATTATTAGCTTTGGAAGCCATAGCTCATGAGCCCGCCTGGATGGGAGGTACCAAGGAGGAAGGCTCCCGGTTCAGCCAGGGCCAGTGCCTCCCTGCTGCCACCTGGTGGCCAGGGGCCAGATTTACCTTGAAAGAGGCAAATATTTGAAAAAAAAATTCTGAAGTTATGAACGTTTGTGACTCTGGCCCTGCAGATACTTTTAATTATTGTCCTAACAATGAAACTACCACGTGCATACAGTTCACATGAGATTATGAGACATAGAAGGTAGCAAATAAAAGTCTGTCAGCCCCGCCTGACCCCCCAAAGGGAGCCCCGCAGCCTCGTGAGCTCTGCCCTTAACGTTTCCTGTGCGTTTACGGTTCTGCAGACATTGGAATGAGCTGCACGGAGAAGAGGGAGAACCCCCTTTTGCCAGAGAGGCTCACTCGACCCCGCCCCTGCTGTCAGGAGGGCCCGGTCAGCCGCGGCAGCCCCTGGGGCACGAGGACAGAGCCCCCAGCCTGGAAGGCGGCCGCAGCAGGTCGCAGGACAGGAGCATCCCCGAGGCCGCGTGCACCTGCCCGCCTACTGACTCCCCGTTTGGTCGCTTAGGTGATGCTGCTTGAGAACACCGTCCTTGTGCTGCTGGCCACGGACTTTCTCCAGGGGGCGTCGTGGACCCGCCTGTGGGCCGTGGCAGGAGTCCTGTCCGGATTTCTGATCGGTGAGACCCCCTGTCGCCTTCCTAGCCCGTCCCCCCGCCCCACCCCCCACCGCAACTCGCTTCTTTACCATGAGCTCACTCCCAGGGTAGGAAGCGGTGCTCCGAAGCAGTTGGCTGGAGACCAGGGAAACTCCCTGCACTGCCGGGGCCCGGGAAACTGGGTCAGCCTTGGCCTGCCCTGCTTGGCCGTGCTCAGAACCGGAACCCCAGGTGAGGCGAGGCTGCCTCGGGCGTGCGACCCTCCCCGGAGCCTTGGCAGGGGTCAAGGACGCGACCTCCCTCTCTTTTCCCAGCATAAAGGCATGGGGCGGGGGCGGGGGGCCGTGCAGGGAAATTCCTGACCCCACACACGTGCTGCATCTCGACAAGAACCCCAGGAGAGGGGGCTGACCTCCCCCCAACCTGGTGTGAAGCGCAGAGGAAGTTAAGCCGTGCCGCGAGGTCGGCGGTCTGGGAGTGGCAGAGCTGGGATGCACGGCCACCCCAGTTCCGGCGTCTAGCACAGGGCCTGGCAGTTTAAGATCATCGGTTACGTTTCATGAGGAGTGAATGTCCAAGGTCCAGGCTCCGCCCACCGTCTTAACCCGCCTTAACAGCGCCACGTGGGCTCTTCTGCTGTTGGCCTGCTCCTCCTACCAGCCCTCCGCAGCGTGCGCTGGCCCAGGGGTGGCGGCTCCCTCCTTCTGCAGGCCTTTGCTAGACTTCCAACACAGCACCAAACACCTCATGTGGGTCCTTGTGCTTCTGAAACGCGGTCCGGGGCAGAGGCTCCCCTGCTGTTTGCAGCGACTCACCGCCCTCGCCCCAAAGCCTTCCCTCTGCTCTCCTGCATCCTGGAGGCGGCGCCGGGGAGGGGGGGCACCACTGGCAGCCCTGGCCCCTCACACAGAGGGGTGGGGGTGTCGGGGAGTAGGGTCCTTGGCCAGCAGCTGGGGCTTGGACTGGCCCATGTGGGCAGAACTGAGCAGGGAGAGGACCCGCCCTGGAGTTTGCAGCATTTGGAGAGATGAAGAAAGCAAGCCGGTCCCTGCATCCCTGCCCTGGTGGTGACGGCCTGCAAAACCACAAGCGGAACATCAGAACCAGGGTATTGACATGACATTTTGAAGACGCAGAGAGAACATTTCCGTGGCCGTAAGGACCCTTCTCTTTTATAACCACGTCCACCTCCACCTCCTGTGTAACCCCTGGCGACCACTCACCTGTCCTCCGCTTCTACGAGTGTGTCATTGCAGCCGTATTCTGTAGCTGGAATTGTACAACCTGTGGCTTCGGGCATCGGCTTGGTCCACGGAGCACCATTCCCTGGCGATTCTTCCAGGCCGGCGTGGGCTCCGTGGCCCTCCCTGTTGCTGAGGGCTGGTGCGTGGTTTAGGAAGCGCGGCGGGCCAGCCATTCGCCCGTTGAAGGACAGCTGGTCGGTTCTTTTTAAGATGATATATATGCCAGGGCGCTGGGATGCAGGTGGTGACAGAACTGAGGACACCGGGTGCCCAGGCTGGCTCTCTCCCACGGCACTGCGTCTGGTGCTCCCGGCACCGCTCAGGCCGTCCTTCCCAGGCGCGTGGACACCGTGACACTTGGGATGAAGGGACAGCAAAGCTGAGCAGACAAACCACTCGTTTGGATTTTCCAGTTGTCCCTGAATCCTGTGAACACAGCGGGGTCGGAGTTAAAGAGGCGCCCCGCCCCCCCATCTGCTTTACATGTTTTTACACGCCAGTTGGAAAATACACGCTGACTCCATTCCTAACATGTGCTGTGCTCCTGGGAGCTGTGACGCTGGGTTGCAGTGTTGCTCCAAGGAGAAGATGTTTTCATTCCCTGTGGGTTGACCTGGGATGCAGGGAGCAGAGAGCCAGGGCAGAGGCTCGGCACGCAGGGCTCAGATGGAGCCAGGCCCGCCGGCCCTCCTCCCCGGCTTCCTGGGGCGGCCAGAACCCCCGACTCCCCAGTGGCGCTGGAGGGAGTCTTCAGGGGGAAGATGGGGCATGAATTATAGTCAGAGGAGCACAGGCATTAAAGCAGCAGCTCCTGCTCCCATCTTGAGCTCCCCTGATGAACATTTACTGAGCACCTACTGTATGCCAGGCTGGGGCTGCAGCCAAGAACCCAGTGAACCACAGGCCTCAAGGGAAGTCTGTCCTCTTTGAACACATGTACCTGGGACTTGCAGGATGGGGACGGGGGTTGGGGGGGTCAGCTCCCCTTTCTTGGCCTCGGGTGGCTCATTGCAGAAGAAGGGTGACAGTACTTTCCTCCCACCGACTGTGAGAACTCGGAACAATGTGTAGAAATGGCCTGAGCCGTGCCCCCCATCCCATAGGAATTCCATCTCCATTCCCCGGAAGATACTCTGAGAAGATGCCAGGGGACGTCTGTTAGGTCCCTTCTAGCTCCATCCTTGCTGCGACTTCCTGGCCCCTGCGATGTCACCCCCCAATCCTAACCCTCACCCCCCGCCTATGTCAGGTTTCATGCTGTTTATAACGAGCGCCCTGAAACCAGGCGCTTGGTCCAGTACAACAGGAAGCTGGAAATAACGTGGGAGGATTACTGGAACGCTCTGTTAAGTAAATTATTGCCGTAGTCAACACTTCTGATCAAAATAAATGAACCTGACAACAATGTGATTAAGATGTTTGTGCACAAAGGAAGTACTGCTGCTGCTCATGGAAATTCCTTACTGTGGGCTTTTTGATGGGCATGTTTAGCCTCTGCTTGGGTCTTGTTTTTGAAGTAATTCCCTGCCTTCCCCGTCCCTCGCTTTGAAATCCATCAGCCAGTGTGTGGATGGTCGAATTCTGAATATTTGACCCAGTTTTCTGAAAGTAAAATTAGCATTTCTACCAGACCTCTCTCTCTGTCTCACACACACATACACACACACACACACACATCTAGAGGACACAATTGGAGCCTCCCTCGAGGAAAGAAGTCAGCATCCACAGGACTTAAACTTTGTTCTTAGATTTTCAAGTTTGGACACAATTGCAGCCTGTGGGAGCTGAAGCAGACTTAAATTCCCCCCAAATATCCAGTTCTGATGCTCCAACAAGAGTCCTGGTTTAGATCCCAAATTACATTTTCTACTCAAAATTCCAGAACCTGGGATTCTGCAAACCACAGGGAGGATGCAGGACTTCAAAGAACATAACCTTGTGCTCCTTTTCTTCTTCTCCTTCTTCTTTTTCAGGCAGTGTCTCGCTGGTCATTTATTACAGCCTGCTACATCCTAAGTCCACAGACATCTGGCAGGGCTTTGTAAGGAAGTCCGGTGGCACTGCAGGGGGTGATAAAGCAGAGGGAGACTCTTCTCCCCCGGCCTCAGGTCCGGCTGGGGAGGGACCCAAGAGCCTGGGGACCTGCCGAGAGGAAAGTGAGGAGCTAACAGGTCTGGGGAGGCCCCCCAGCCCACAGCGGGGTCCCCCAGAGGCTGGGCTGGAAAGCCAGATGGCCGGGGAGGCCTCTTTCCTCAGCCACCACCACTGGCTGTTGGTGAAGCTTGCCCTGAAAACAGGAAACGTGTCGAAGATCAACGCGGTCTTTGGAGAGGACAATCCTGGCTGCTTTTGCTCCCCTGCGTGGGGGTTGAGCCAACGCTGCAACCAGCAAAGGGAGCCCCCATCATCCCGGCAAGAGCCCCCATCGTCACCCCACGACCCTCTAACCTCAGAGGAAGGCTCTGGGTTTCACGTGGTCCCCAAGGCAGAGGCTGACCTGTGGGAAACCTCGACTTACCTCTCTTTTGCCGGCGATGACCGTGACAAAGCTCCGGCCCGGAAGCCGGCAGCCACGCTGCAGGAGGGCAGCCCAGAGGCAGGAGCCGTGGCCGCGTCCAGGGTGCAGGGGAGGGGCGCGGGGGGGCGGCCGCGTGGCGGGGAAGGACAGGAGGGCGCCACGCTGTACTTCAGTGCCACCGCCGAAGGGGCCACGTCCGCACACCAAGAAGGCAGCGGGGCCGCTCTGCCGACGTCCCTCTCCGGGAGGAGAGCGGGGGAGGGCAGCCCGGCCCGGCCCGCCGCGCCTCTGCCGGCCACCAAGCCCTTTCCCGCCACCATGGCCAACATCAGCCCCATCTTGGGCCCCGGCCCCGGCAGAAGCGTCCCCCGCCGGGGCAGAGCCCTGGGGGGCTCCGGGCAGGGGGAGCAGCGGGAGTCCACCGCGGACCGGAGGCATCCCGCGGCTCCCGGCGCGCCGACGTCATGGCCCAGGGTGAGCCCGCGGCCCGCAGACGAGCCCTGCCTCACGTCCACCCCCAAGTCTGAGTCCACCCACGGAGACAGCAGCTGCAGGGAGAGGCTGAAGGCCGAGACGAGTTTCTCCATCTGACCGCAGTCACAGTGGATGAAACAGGCCAGCGGGTCAAGCCGGCCATTGGCGTCTGGACAGGAGGCGTCCCAACCCTGACCCCGCAGCCGGTGTGCATCACGTCTGGACCTCTGTCCGCCCAGCTGGAGAGCGAGGGAGCCCGGTTAGATAAGCTCCCCTGCAAACCCCACGTGCCGCACGCGTGCGTGGGCATCCTCCTCTGCCACAGTGTGCGGCGTGCGAGTAAGGCTTGCAGTCCACATCGACTGCTCCCGTGTACAAACTGCGAGATCCTTTCTCCCCCAGGGGTTCCTAGGAAACTCTGAGGTGGAACCCAGAGTCCTCTTTTATTCTGGCTTTTCTTGCTACAGCTAGCTTCTGACACTAAGTGGTTATTAATCAAGTTTTTAAACGTGTATGCTAACTGCATTACTTTATGATATTCCTTGCTAAACCTGAGGACCCCTCAGGCTTCTGCCCAGTGGAAGGAGAGTCAGAGAAAAACCAGAGCTGGACAGAGTTAAAGTGGTGAAAATAGATTTTACTCAGGAGCGATTGCAACAGGGGAAGAGACCTCAGTATAAAACCGGCTCGACTCTGAACTCTGCTTGGACAAGATGGGGTTTACAGCCCAGGAGCAGGTGGGGCTTCGTGGATAGAAAATTTCTAAGAGGACACATCAGGGGTAAAGGGGGGTTCTGGCTAAACTGACCCAACGGGATTCTTGCTGAAGGTGGGCCAGGGAGGTCAGACATCACCTGAGGGGTGGAAGGGGATGAGGAATCTGATCAGATACGGATACGGGCGGCGGGGGGCGGGGGGAGTCTCTGGTAACACTGACTTAGCAGGATTCCTGCAAAAATTGGACGACGCAGAGAGGAACGTGGAGGTGGACTTGGTTGAAAAGTTCAGGGGGGCCTGAGCAGGGTCGGGGCAAGGAGAGAATCTGTCGGGAGAATGGGGAGGACAGTATCAGTGACTGTGCCGAGGGCAGGAGAAGAGCTGTCTGAGCAGGACGTCTGGCCTCTCCCATCCACCCCAAAGGCTCCCCAAGAACTGCATGCTCGTCGCAACCTTGAGAAAACGGGTTGTTGGCCGGAGCGTTTATGTTCCTCTTCCTCGTCTGAATCTCCGTGGTCGGGACCCACGGAGCACAAGAGTGACATTTGGAGTCGGCAGTGCCAGTGCCCCCAGGTGAGGACCACCAGGACCCCCCTGCACTTGAACCAGCTGGATTTATGATGTATCACGGCCAGGGGGCAGGCACCCCACAGGGCGTCTTGGGACAAGGCCGTGAGGAAGGACCCAGGGTGGGGGCGGTGGAGGGTGAATTTGGAGAGGACCTCGGGAAGCAGGGCTCGCTCTGGACCGGGTGCAGTTCCGTGCCTGGGCATCGCAGCCCGTCTCCCCTGCAGCGAGGGCGGACCCGAGCGAGAAGGAAGCCCTATTTGGGGACGGAGCCGCCGTGGCCCCTTCGGGTAGACGCGGGTGCGGGATGCGAGGTGACCTTGCTTTTGTCTCTGTCTATCACTGTTTTCACGTCACCCCCCTGAGGCGGATACTCTGCGAGGTCCTCTGTGTCCAGCAGAACCGCTGGCCTGGCTGCAGCATCACATGAGCTCCGGGTGTCAGGAGCTGCTCTTTCCTCCCTCAGAATATCAGTAGTAGCTGAAGAGCTGCGTGTTAGGCTAAGGGTCATATATTGGATCTATTCTATCGGCATTCATGCTTCAGTAAGTGGCCGTCACCCTGAACTTTGAAAGTGTGTACTGCCCCCACGGTGTGTGCTCTAAGGGCATTTATCTTATATTTGCTGTCACACCTGCTTTTCTTGATTTTTTAAAGGCTACCTCACTCCCTTCTTCTCCCATGAAGCTACATAAGGAAGCAACAAAAGGACTCCTAGTGTCCCTCAGTGCTCCAGACTGTCCGCACGTCCCCTCGCGGCCACCTTCACGAAAGAGGGAGAGCCGGCTAACCAGAGCCTGCAGGAAGTTAGGGTTGGTTTCCATGAATGTTTCTGTAACGATCGTTCGCACCTTGTGGCAGGCTGTTTTCTTCAGCTGTTTGCCTGGTGAGGCCTGGCTGATGGACAGCTCACAGCAGACATTCAACAAACACCCTGAAGTGGAATTGCAATTCTAGATGTTTCTGAATGACTGGGGATTTTACGTCTCATAAGCAAAGCATCTTAACCATTTGGGGAGCGGGTCTTTGTAAAGCAACTGCGCGTGCCTGCCTTTTTAGCAGAGGCCTCGGATATCTCAGCACCTGAGTGCCTCTGGGTCACGCCCACAGGGTGATGGACAGTCTGACATGGGCACTGTTTGCAGCGTTGTGGGTGGCGATCCAAGAGCCAAGGAGGGGTTGCGGAGCACCGCAGCTTGCTGTTCCTGCCCTTCAGGGCAAGCGGAGGGGCTGCCACCAGACCCAGGAGGGACCTCTAGCTGCACTGGGTTCCTGCGTCTGCTGTGCTGTTGGTGAAGACCAACGCCAGCTCACAGTGACCGGACAGGAGGAGGCCCAGGGGACGCATGCCACGTCCCCACTCCCCACTGGCACTCCAGGGCCGGACCTACCGGGAAGGCAGGGGACACGGACCCTCCTTGCAGTCTCTAAAAGTGGGCGCCCCAGCCCAGCAGTGCGGGAGGCCAGCCTGGGATGGGGCACTGAAGATAGCCGCCTGGTTCCCCACAGAGATGCTCTCAGCTTCTTTCACAAGCTGTAGAGCGCTTGCCTCTAAACCAAGCGCCCCCAAGCCGTGACATGGCCCTTGTAAATGTGTCTGCTTTTCACTGTTTTCCTCACCCCTCATGCAAAAGGAAAATAAAACAATTTATTTTTATCTAGTTTACTTAGATTCTGTCTAGTTTACTTAGATTCTGTCTAGTTTACTTAGATTCTGCTGGTTCATATCTATCTATGGCCTTTGCAGGCATAGTGACAAAGTTCATTGCAAGTACTTCTATTAATAAGTAGAAAAAAGAAGAAAACATGTGTAACTGTGTACGGTGATGGGTCGTATCACTGTGGTGGTCATCTTGCAATATGTACAAACAGCTAATGATTATGTTGTACCCCTGAAACTAATATAAGGTTATATGTCATTTATACCTCAATAAAAAACAACAGAAGCAAAAGAAGAATGGAAGCTTTACCTCTCCTGCCCTCCTCTGACATCCTTTGACAACTGTGAAGACCTTTTCTAACACCCAGGGGGTGGTCCAAGGGGGAAAGAATCAGATAGGATGTCATGAGACGCCTTCTTTAAAAGCAGGTGTATTCGTCAGCTTTGGATGCAAAGCAAACAGCGTGACATCTCAGCAGCGTCAAACAACAAGCACTTATCTTTCGCTCGAGTCTGCGGGTCATCTGGTCCCCTCTTCAGGCTGCAGGCCAAGGTCCCATGTGCTCCACATCCTGGGGTCAAGGGGCGGCAGACACACCAGCCAGGAACTCCCAGATGGGCAGGTAGGAACATGGCCACAGCCACGCCTGCTCACATCACACAGCCAAGCCCAAGTTCTGTGGGGTGAGGGTGGAGCAGTCATCTGCCCAGCAGGTCAGAATCCTCCCTTCACTCCTGTCCTGTTTCTCCATCTCACACTCCTGGACCTCGTAGCTACAGGATCTGTAACAGCAGAAAGAGTTAACACACACCTACCAGAGGCTCTGAAATTATACATCCAGAAACAGCTTCTATTCATACCCTGAGTTCTCAGCATTTATAAGTCCAAAGATGGGTTTAATATTCGTGCCCTGAGACATCTGTTTTTTACAAGTCAGTAAAGAGGTCTGACACACATGTGGTCTCACCCCTGTGCAGAAGTGTCTAATGTTTTGGGGTTTTGTGTTGGCCATGTTTGCCTTAGTTTTGATTCAATACTGCTTCCTTTCTTCCAACCCCTGTCAGCCTACCTGTTCCTGAAAGTCAGAGGCTTTCATAGTCCTTGGAAAGGCCATCAGAGTGACCTAAGAGAAGACCTAGAAAGCCACCCTCTGGGGCAGGGCCCTGTGTGGGGCCCAGAGGGGAAACCCTAGCTCACATCTTGGCCCCTGAGCTCCTTCTCTCCTGCATCCTTTTCCTCTTCCAGCAGAGAGAAGGGTGTCTGCCAAGCAGTCGAGGGCCTGCAGGACAGGCTTGGAGGAAGGGGGCCCCAGCAGCATCTCCTGGGATGGCCTGCACACAAAAAACTGCCTTGTTCTTTCTGTTCACGCCTCCAGAGACCCGAGGATAGATTAGCGTAAGAAATTGCTAGGCTGGGTGGCGTGTCTTTGGTTTTTCATATTATTTTCTGCTGTGCCAAGCGTGAGATTTCTGCATTCCTTCTGAGACCTTCCCTGAATCAGTTCTCAAGCTAAAGGCTGATGACACAAGTTTTTTTAAGCACCAAGAAAGGATTTTACTTTAAAGCTCAGTCCCATTTGGTCTCTTTAAAATAGACTGTAGGGACTTTCCTGGCCGTCCAGCAGTTAAGACTTCTCACTTCCACTGCAGTGGTGAAGGTTCAATCCCTGGTTGGAAAACTAAGATCCTACATGCTGTGCAGCATGGCTGAAAAATAAAATAGACTGTTAACTTTTCCGTCCTCCGGAATTTGATTCACTTTTTCATACTTTTTAAGATGACCAACCATTCCCTAAGGCTGGGGGTTTCCTGGGATGTGAGATTTTAGGGCTAAGACCAGATAGTCCCAGGCCAATCAGGACAGCTGGTCACCCTGATACCTGTTCACCCTAGTCACTTTTTCTACTTTCTGCAGCCACTCAGAGAAAAAACATTCCCTGGGTAAAAATCTGGATGAAAGTGCACCTTTCCCGAAATAAAGTCCTCCAGCACCAAACCCCAACCCCCACCCCCATCAATCTTGCAGAAATCAATTTGAGCCACGGCCCCCTTGCTAATCCTGACGACCAAAGCCAACATGATGGTTGACTTTAAGCTCCGCTGATGCCAGGAGAGGTCCTGCTCTGAAGTCAAAGCTATAATCCAGATTTTAAGTTAACATCTCTGAGGGAGGAAATCTCCCATGGAAAAACACCATGGAAAAATCCAAGACTTGACCACAGAGATACATTCATTATGGCAAGACTATAATTACAACACTGCCCGTCAGGGTTTCCATTATAAATGGGGTCTAAATCTTGGTGGGACACAATTCTTTCCAGCTGGAGCAAACCATGGACAGGTTTCCAGCCCATTGGGGATTTTTCTGATTTGTTTACTAATTGGCAAGGCTGGGGCTGGGGAATGGAAAGAGGGGAACAGAATAAACAATTTGGATTTTTGTTCTTAGTGTGTCCTTTAAGCTGAAACTAAGAGAACACAGACCAATTTAAAAAAAATAACCATCCACTGTCAATTGAGAATGTCATCCAGACCTGAAAATTTTGGATTTCAAGGCGACATTTTGTCTTTAATTCACTTGAAAAGATGGGACATTCGACAAAAGAACAGAGATTTGGTTGTTTTTTTTTTTCTTATACCTGAAGTTTGATCAATTGCTGAAGAGGTGAGCTTTGGCCAGCTGTGCCTTTGAGGGAAGCACTGAGGTGGGGAGATGGAGTGAGAGATGAGACCTGGGTCCTCTCCCGGCTCTTTTTCCAGCCAACTCTCTGTAGGGAAATCAGTTCATCCCTCTGAGCCTTAGGTTCCTCTTGTGTAAGTCGGGGATACTGTCAGTTGGTCTGGTTAACGACAGAATTCTTGTGTATGGCCTCAAAACCAGTGGAGGTGAACTGTCTTACCCAAGGGACAGGGGTAAGACAGTCTGCTCGTCCCATTTCCCAAGCCCAGTGTCCCAGCCGCCCTCCAGAGAGGATGGAGCCTGAGTCAACCTGTGAGGTTGGGGGTCCTCTGTTCCTGAAACCATGGAAGAAGGGAGACGCCCCTCCTCTCCCCCCCTCTCCCGGATACGGATTTACTCCAGAAACAATGCATCCTGCATCCTGATGGAGGTTTAAGCTTTTTTTTACTAAAAAGTTTTACAGTACTTGCTCCAAAGTCAGAAACTCATTTCGGGGCATCTGGCCACAGTGTGACCTTGTAAGCCTCGAGGGGCAAAAACCTCCGCAGAGTCCTGCGAGGTGGGAGCAGAGACCCTCCTCGGGCCTCGTAGGTTCATCGGGTGATCGTCAGGACCGATGATAAAATGGCCCCTAGGAAACGACTAACAAACAAAACAGGAAACGACTAACAAACAAAACAGGAAACCCCAAAACGTTAGGTCCCAGGCTTCCCCTCTTATAACCCCAGAACTTCTAGGAATACTGGAGGGAAAGAGATTGATTCAGTTGCCGGTCCTGTGTTTGCTTTAAATCACAGCTATTGCAAAGTGAATGATAAAGTTTTCCTTAGACATTCAGACCCCGCTTTCCTTTCTCAAACGTCTGAAGAATTTGGAGGTCAATAATTTTTTTTCCCCAGCAGTCAGGAAGCAATGTGATTAATCTGAGTAATGAAGTTAGGTAGACAAAGGTCCAAGTTGCATTTTGTAAGGTTATAAAAACCTTCAGGACTTGAGTCATTTATTTTAAATTACTATCAGCTAAAAAGCTTAATCTGCCTTAGTTTTGACTTGGGTTTGAAATGAATGGCCAACAGCCTTCTTCTCTTGCTTAATTCATGACAAAGTTTAGCCATAATTCTAAATTGCAAAAAGCCCGTTCGATGCAGAGATCAACATCCCATGACATGTTAATGCATTAAACGGCCATAGATCTTCCTGACGTTTATAACGAACACGTGCTGTGCGGGACTGTTTCGATAGGTGTATGTTATGGAGTTAAGCATACTTTACATCCATGTTCTGTTTTAAGAGCGAATGCTGTTGTGATCTCACAGGATCCTCTACCCTGGGTACAAGGGGCAGCGAGTGGACAAGAGGACTTGTTCATTGCTCCCCGCACCTGCAGGGCGGCACGGGCTCAGTAGGTGGCGCCCTTGCCCCTCCCTGAGCCTGCATCTCCGCCTGGAGCCCCTGTTCTATTCGATGCTCCATCTTTCATCCCTTTAAATAGAAGTTTAGTTGGTGGTTTTTTTAATCCGTTGCTTTCAGGCATGCATACAAATGCCCCGCGTGGATGCCACCAGCAGCTCCGAAAGACTGTGCAGGACCTTTACATTTCTTCTCTTGATTAACTCATGACACGTTACCAGCAGCTGAGGCCATGCCCTTGTAGGTTGTAGGCTTAAGGGTTTATTGAGGTAATTAAGTGCTAAGGGCAGAGCTGTTTCCCATAAAAGGAGTACAACCAATGTCCACTGTCGATAGCAAGTGCCCTTAAATTTGAAGTCAACACGTGTGAAATGACTTATCCACAGAGTTCATTCATGAGACGTACGTACACAATTCCTCGCCCGCATTTTATATGATGGGGCCAAGGGGGTGATTTTTTAATCATGCGGACCCATGAGTCAGGCTCCCATTGCTACTGTCACTAAAGAAAAACAAAATCATTTCTGTGTCTCTTCGGGGACAGTGCGTTCCGGGATGTGCCACCGGTTCTGTGGTGTCCCCAGCTCCCAGGTTCAGGCTAAATCCCATGGACCTACCAGGGCTTTTCATTTCTATGTGATGGAAAGTATGCTCTTCTCGCTCAATGGAATACTATTCAGTACTAAAAAGAAATGAGCTATCAAGCCGTGAGAGACATGGGGGAAATTTAGATGCATACAACTAAGTGAAAGAAAAGGGTACATACTGTGTGATCCCAACTGTGTGACATTCTCGAAAAGGCAAAACTATGGAGACAGTAAAAAGATCAGTGGTTGCCAAGGGACGGGGGCAGAGGGAAGGGTGACTAGGTGAAGCACAGAGGATTTAGGGCAGTGAGACTACTCTGTATGACGTTATAATGATAGGTACGCATCACTGCACATTTGTCCAGATCCACAGGATGTACGACACCAAGAGTGACCCCAATGGAAACTATGGGCTTTGGGTGACGATGGTGTGCCCGGGTCGCTTCATCAGTCAGACACGTGTACCATCTGGTGGGATCTTGATAACGGGGGAGGCTGTGCACGTGTAGGGGCAGCGGTTATGTGGGAAATCTCTGTACCTTCCGCTCAATTTTGCTGTGAATCAAACTTTAAAAGAAGCCTATTTTTTTTTCAATTTTAATATATCTGTATTGGTGTACAGTCGATTTACAATGTTGCATTAATTTCTGTTGTACAGCAAAGTGATTCAGTTATACACACGTAAACATTCTTTTTTTATATTCTTTTCCATTATGGTTTGTCACAGGACACTGAATATAGCTCTCTGTGCTCGACAGTAGGACCTTGTTGTTTACCCATTCTATATATAAAAGCTTGTGTCTGCTAATCCTAACCTCCTACTCCATCTCTCAAGGTCTATTTTTTAAAAATTCTTAATTATTCTCTCTTCTTAGCCATGAACCAAAACCTATTTTTCTCTCTCTGAACGTTTCATCAAGCACCTGTGTGTGCCGGGTGCTGGAACCCTGAGGTGCAGCTCTTGAGTACTGGAGTTTGGGGAAGATGCTTACACAAAAGGCAGAGGGCTTGTCTCCTTTGCTGGCTGTGAAGGTCAGATGCAGCCCAGCTGTGAATAGGTCAGCACAATTTTTAACCCATTACAGATGCTTTGCAAATGTTAGATCTGAACCTGTGAGTTTGTTTAAAGAGGATCTTGGAGTGAGTAGGATAAACTTTGAAAGTCTCCCAGGAATCATGCCATCTCCTTGGTGGGCATCCCCTCCATGTCCAGCCTGGTGGTTAGTGGTCAGCGATGCAGCCTGCCTAGCTGGGTTCAAGTCCCTGCTCCTTCCCTGTGGGCTGTGTGATCCCTGCAACTTAGCCTCTCCATGTGCAGTTTCCCTCTCTCTGAAATGAGGGTGATGGTACTAGTCCCTGTTAAAGGATCTTGTGTAGAATCGAGTGGGGTAAGACCCATAAAGCTTTTAGCCAAGTATTTGGCACAGATGAAAACCACAGGTTAGTAAAGATTATTTTTCAGGTGGTGAGCATGGGGGGAGAGCTGAGCAAGCCATGAGCTCGTTATCCTCATGACTACATTTAAATATATGTCTTTTCTCTGAGATGTTTGAAATCTCTTGAAATGTGCAATAACCACTTGGTCGCCTTTGTCTGCCATGTGCTCCCAGGAGGGGTGCCCCAGGAGGGATCCCCCAGGTGGGATGCCCCAGATGGGATACCTGAGGAGGGGTGCCCCATGGCAGGGAAAGGACACCAAGATCCACTCTGTGCCTTGCAGGCTCACTGTCAACCATGCAGACTCTCTTGTAAGGCAAAGGTGAAATTCCTATGAGGCCTTTTGGGCCAAAGATAAAGGCCTAGAGCAGCTCATATAGAACTTTCTTTAGGGGAAAAAAAAAATTACAGTTTTTTTTCCTGGTTCAGAGCTTTTGACGTGCTTCATCTTGTTTTTCTTCATACTTGGGGACAGCAGAAATGACACACGGCTGCCCCATGATCTTGGGGCCCTCTCCAGTGGACCATGATATATTTACTGAGAAATTTTTAATAAATAAACCACAGCCTTGAACCCATGTGCCCTTATAAACCAGCCAGTTCTCATGGGGAGAGTTCAGGAGTTTTTATGGAGCAATACTATGTTCTCATGAGAATTTTATTAGAAATCAGAGACTTGAAATGCATCAGGCAGGAAATTTATGAGGTTACATGGGAACCGTCCTTTCACTTTGTCACTCTGGGTTAATTTACTTCTTCGTAGTGTGTTGATTTACTTTGTAAATTTCGGTCATGAATTCTGAACTTCTCAGCAAATTTAAGTCAGCTCACTGATTTCTTGAACTTTTCACTTCCCATTTTTATCCTTAAAATAAGATAGATAACTATTGATAGCCTATATAAGAAAGACCCAACATCTATGGGAAACATATATTCCTGGTTAGAAATATGTCCAAGCAGGTCTTTCCAAATGACAAGGTATAAACAGAGCTTAGAGAAAAACATTTTTATAACCACATGCAATTCTTTATGTCTCGAACTTTTCCACTTATTAGTTTCTCCAAATAATTTTTTTTAATTGTGTTTTGCAAAGTACCCAGTTAAAATTTCACTCACCACAAAACAAAACTTGTTTATTATCATGTAACCCAACTTGGAAAATAGCCCAAACCCAGAATAGATGTTTGTGCTGGTGAAGTAGGGAGGAAGTGTTCTAAACAAGTTTTCTGTCTGGGCCCGTTCCAGCCTTTCATTAATTGTGTGTTGATGGTGTGAGGAAGGAGGCCAGGCCAGGACGGGCCTTGGCTGGAGTCGAGAAAGTGAGCGAGGGACGCGGGAACTAGTTTTCTATGAACCAGCTGACCCTTTTGCTGATATCTGAGCTTGACTCCTGGGGGAAGGCCCCAAATTAGGTAATTTCTCTTAATCTCTAAATTTATTTCTCAAGTCAAAACTGTGTTTTTCCATTCAAATACTTGCTTCGGGAGTTGGAGGTTATTGAGCTCTGGCCATGGCCTGGTTGCTTTGTCTTAATCTTTTCTATCTACTCATCACCCCCCAAAACTCCTAGGCCCCCATTTTAGAAAAAAATATTCATAATGAAACAACATGAGAAGGGACCCTGGTTGCTGGCTTCAGATTCCCTGGAGAATGGTTTCAGCTCCCCCGTCCCAGCTCAGCTATTATTTGGGCCGATGGAATCTGGCCATTCCTCCAAAATGCGAACTGAACCATCCTCATCACCATCCACTAGTCTTCCCTTGGTCTCCTGTGTGCCAGGCTCCCAGCTACACTGTATACATCAGCACAGTTACCACTGGAAACAACCCTCTAAGGAAGATCTTAGGCGTCTCCCCACTTCACGGATGATGAGCCTGAGGCTCAGGTGGGTGAAGTAGCCTCTCCGTGATCACTCAGGCAGGTGGGCTCTTCCTCGCCCTGCAGTGCCCGGACTCTTCGGGGCAAGCTCCAAGCTAGGAGACACAGACTCTGCCCTCAGGAAGCGCTCTTTCTAATTTCAGGAATAAGGAACGCGAGAGCGTGGCCAGTGCTCAGATCCCGATGACTGCCCTGTGCGACGCTGTCATTGCGTGGGAGAAAAGATGCTCTGAAGGCACATAAGCAAGTGAAAGAAGATGCTCTGCACGTCATGTGGGGCATGCAAATTAAAACAGCAGTGAGATACCCCACTGCCTAGGAAAATGGCCGGACCCAGACACCGACGTCACCAAAGGCTGGTGAGGACATGAAGCAGCGGCAAGTCTCATTTATTGTTGGTGGGAGTGGAAAACGGTGCAGCCTTACCTTGGCTCTGTCTCACACAATAAACATACTCTAACCATGCAATCCAGCAGTCATACCCCTTGGTATTTACCCACAGGAGATGAAAACTTATGTCCACACAAAAATCTGCACATACATAGATGTTTACATCAGCTTTATCCACAGTTGCCAAAACTTGGAAGCAACCAGGGTGTCCCTCAGTACGTGAATGGATAAATAAACCACGGTCCATCCAGACAATGGGATGTTATTCAATGATAAAAAGAAATGGGCTGTCAAGCCGTGAAAGGGCACGGGGGAAACTTAAATGCACAGGACAGGGTGAAAGAAGCCAGTGTGAAGAGACTACATACTGTATGATTCCAACTCTATGACATTCTGGAAAAGGCAAAACTATAGGGACGGTAAAGATCAGTGTTCATCAGAGGCTGGGAGGGCGGAAAGGATGAAGGGGTGGATCACAGAGGATCTTCGGGACGATGAAAATACTCTGTAGGATGCCCTAGCGCTGGGTACACGTCGCTATGCATTCGTCCAAACCCACAAGGTGCACGACACCGAGAGTCAGCTATGGACCTTGGGTGATGATGACGCGATGATGGAGGTGCACTGATTGAAACAAATGTAGCCTCTGGTCCGGGACGGGGCGGATGGGAAAGGCCCTGTGTAGGGGCTCAGGGGATCTATGGGGAATCTCTGCACCTTCCACTGAATTTTGCTGTGAACATAAAACTGCTCTTAAAAAAATAAAGACTATTCAGAAAAACAAACCAGTCAAAGATGCCCCGGACCTGGGGAACATTGACCCCAGTGGCCTGAGCGCAGGCACCTTGAAGCAGGGTTGCACTGTCTTAAGCATAAAAGCCAATCAAAGCGAGGAACCCGGCTGACCGCTGTGGAGGATGCGTCCTGCAGGGCAAAGAGTGCTGGGCACAGGATGGAGACCGGCAGGAAGGCTTCCTGGGGGAGGAGGCCTTGCAGGGCCTGAGGGCCTGTGGCCGGATGGGAGGCAAAAGCAGGGCCTGCACCAGGGCCTCTCACTTGGCTGGCTCTGGCCTTTGCCCTGGGGTTTTGCCTCTAGATTCTCCCCGCTGCCCGCCCTGGCCTCTTTTTTTTCTGAGAATTGTTAACAAATTTGTTTCCTCCACCCCCAGGCAAGCTGTTTTGGTGACGGGCCAAGGAAAATACCCACTGAATACAAACCAGTCTCACAGAACATGCCCAGCAAAGTGCACAGGAAACGCTTTGTCCTCAGCCAGCACTGCAGACAGCCTCTCCTCCCTCCCTCCTCAGAGGCCCGAGGGCCCGGGTGGCAGGTATCGAGGGACCTCACTCTCCACGGGTCTGCGAGGAAGCACAGACGAGCCCTGGGGGGGCCTCCTCCGGCCGCAGCTGGGATGTTTCTAGCATCACACACAGAGGAAGGTCTTCCAGCCCTGGGAGCAAGCTTATTCCCCTGGGAGCTGCTTCAGAGAGCACAGCCTCCAGAATAGAGGCCTCTGGGGGTGGGGACCGCAGCAGGGTCAGAGGAAAACACGATAAGTCCAAGTGGCCCTGGCTGGGGCTCCAGCCTCCCCCGCATCCCCGCTCCCAGCTCGGGTGGCGCTGCTGCTGCCCAGACAAAGGGGTCTCGGGCATCACAGTCGAGATTCCACACCGGCTCTGGCTGGTGCCCTCGCTGTGGTTGGTCCCCAAGGCCCCGTTCCAGTCCGCGCTGGGAAGGCGACCCCCTCTCCGCTTTCTCTGCTTTTACCCAGTTGCCCTGTCGGGGGTTATGGTGGTGAGGGCGCCTGGTGCCTTCCTTCCTTTCCACCTCCAGCAAGTCCCCCGACATTTGGAAAGGCTCTCAGCAAAGGCCCTGGGGCGGAGCCATGGTCCTGTTTCTTCAAGGGAAGGTGGTGACACCCTCGGTGGCGTGTATGTTCAAACCGCTGTGACCCCCTGCCCGCCTGTCCTCCTCACCCACACGGCTGAGCTGAAAGGACGCGGGTCAAAGCCGCTGCACCTGGATGCGCGGAGCACCCCCTGATGGAAACCAGCTTTGTCTGGAGTCAGAGCAGAGCCTGGCCAGAGCCCAGCGGGTGAGCGAGCGAGAATCTGCTGCTCTTCTGGAATCTGTGCCTGCTCCGCAAGGAACGGTAACGAACTCTCAGAGCAGGGGCTGAGGAAGAGCCGCTGAAGCTTCTCCTTCCTGGGAGCCGTTGCCCTGCACAGGTGACAGCCGTGGCCTCTGATCTCTCCGGTCAAGTGTGAGCCCCAGGCGGCCAGGGCCACACCCGCCTGGCCCTGCACTGCATCCCGAGACTCAGAACCCTGCCTGCTTCTAATACCCTAAGTACTCCATACACCTTTATTGAATAAATGATTTGTCCATGTCTTTGTCTTTGCAATGAAATAGCACGGAGGCCCCAGCGGATCCCCCCTGTCACGGTGGGCATCTCCAGAGCCTGAGGAGAAAGCCCCTGAAGAGCAGCTGGGGAGGGACCCCCTGTGTTCCTCCTCCCCCTGAGGAAGCGTGTGCAGCTGCTGAGGGACCCAAGCCCCTCCCCGCCGCCCCCAGGTCCCCACAGGCAGGCTGTGGCTCAGAAACTCGAGATACGATGGCAACTTTAACTCACCCTTAAACACGGATAACCGTTACCTGGGCTCTGGGGGAAAACCTGCAAAGCAGGAGACCGGCTTGGCTCTAAATCCACCCTCTCGCTCTCAGTGGGGCTCTTTGTGCTTCTTTGGAGAGGCTTCACCCACCTTCCCTTCCTCCCTGCGATGTGGACCACAGCACGGACCCTGACACTCTCCTCCGCCCTTTCATCTCACCGATGGACCCCATCGGAGGGGAACCCCCTTAATTTCCCATGTTTTCCCGTTGAAAAGGGTTGCGATTTTCGCTCAGCCTCCCTTCTCTGTCCTGTCCGGTCCTTTCCTGTCCCTTATAAAATCCCATCTCCCACCCTGGCACCTCCATCACTTTCTGCTTCCTCTGGACCTTCCTCCAGGAATCATCCCCACCACCTCTCTCTCTGGATGCTTCTGTTAAGATTCCAAAAACACCTGAGGGTCCACACAAAGAAACATTGCTTCCAACCCTTCCCCGGCCCTGCCGCCTCCTCACACCCCCCTCTCTCCTTTCCCTGCCACGTTTCCAGTTCCAGCTCTGTCCCCTGACAGCCTCAGGCTCCCCCTGAAGCTCCCCCTAACCCTAACCCTAACCCTGACCCTAACCCAACGCACAGCCTCCAGTTGACACAAAGAATGTATTTGGCCTAGAAAAAGATCCCATGGGGCCGGCAAACCCGACCCTCCCCTTTCAAGGCTGAAAGACAAGTACCTGGATGTTGTCTACCTGGAGGCAGGAGGTGACTCTACCTGCCCAGAGTCGCAGGAGTTAAGGTGGACTCAGCATCAGGACCCTGACCCCTTTCCATTCAGAGCTCTCTCCACTCCCACTCGGTGCCCATCCCAGGACCCCCACCTGGGACCACGCACATTTCAGCTCAGCTGACGTCCCGCCCCGCCCCCACAACTCACCGGGTTCTCTTCCTGCCTCTCCCGCAGCTCCTGCTTGGGCTGTGCCCCCCTGTCCCCAGGCCCAGATGCTGCCCTCTGGACACTAACTCTTCCCTCCCCACAAGCTCCCCATAGCCAGCCCTTCCAACCCCTGCACTTCATCCTGAGGCCATCACTCCTTTTCTGCTATGATTCAACACAGGGAACCAATTCTCTGCTTTTACTTCTCCAGGCTTTGCTCTTGAGGTGGGGAGTGCAACCCGTCTCATTGCGTTTCTGCAATAATTATGAAGATAATGTAAACAGACAGACCCCCGTGTTCCTTGAACGGTGGGGAAAAGGGTTGAGGCAAACGACATTCTAAAATAATTTATTATCCAGTGATCAGTATGTTAAATGTGAATATTTTCAAAATTTCCTTAAACAGAATACAGTTCTCTTTCCAGGGGACAGATTTACATCCTCATCAAATTCTTTTAGCAACTGTCTCAAGTCTTGAGTTAAAGCATCACCGTATGTTTGTCCCATAGAAGACATACTGGATGTAGTACAACCTGCTTGAAAATTAGGGTCAAGATTCTTGTGCCACCTGGGCAGTAGCACCTTTTTTTTTTTAAGGCAAATTCTTTCAACGAGGTTTATTTGCATCTGGATTTAGCACAGGTACCTGCTGCATAAGACTTAGACATCCTCTGTCTGGAGAGCTAATCAGAGAAACCTTTTTTTTTCTTTCCCTCCCCACATATTCCCAAGTCAGTCCTTCGGGAAAAAAAAAAAAGCAATTCTAGGACATGCCCACTGCATCCTAATAATAGGAACAATAACACTTGGTGCAATAATACCTAATGAGGTTGTTTCGAATACCTTCTTTGTGACACTTGGCAATTTTCAAGATACTTTCTCATCATGCTTTGGCTGTCTCCCAGAAAGATTCTATTTTTAACTGGAAGTGTACACAACATCTATAAACTCAGGGTGGAAAATAAACGGATCATTGAGCGGCAGGACCTCGACCTCCACGAGGGGTAGCCAAACGCACAGGGCAATGCTTGGCTTTGTGTCAGGCAGGCCTGCTGTGACCTCGGCCGGGGTCCATGCCTCACGCCTCAGTCTCCTCATCCAGGAAGTGGGCTGAACGCTAGTGCCTGTCTTGCCATGAGGTCGTAAGCAGTTTTGAGGTCACACAAGGAACGTGCCTACCACAGTGTTTGGCGTGTGAGGTTCACAGTAAATATTAGTTACCAAAATAAAAGAAAGAAAGAAACGAAATTGAAATACTGTAGCAGTAAAGCTCTGGGATGTTAGTTTCTTCCTCTCTAGATTGTCAGCCCTTAACTCCGTTCCACCTCCCCCCGCTCTCACTGCAGGGCAGGCGCTCAGATTTGAGCCACCACCAGCTCCCATCACCCCTTCCTACACAGCAGGAAAAGTCTGCCCCATCTCGTTGGGTTTTAGCTTGTCTTCCCCGCCAGCCAGACGCCTGCTGCAAAATACAGCTTCCACAGCGACGCCCGGAGGCCCTGGCTCCTGAAGCCCCGCCTGGTCAGCATCAAGACAAGGCGTAAACAGAGTTGTATGTTTGGTTCTCTAATCAATTGGTCTCACTCTCTGCAGGTAGGTCATTGCCTTCAGGGCTTCATTTCCCACCAGCTCCCCAGTTTAAAAGGCCTCCATGGGGTCTGGGATCTTTGCCAGATAACCGCACAAACAGGCCTTTGAATACCTCCCACAAAACCTAACCGAAAATTCCTGCTGGCGGGGGTCTGGGTGTCTGCTGGAGCACAGCCCCACGTGAGCTGGGACCACGGCAGCTTCTAGGAAGAATGGCATCGGCTGGCGGGGCCGTTGCGGTGCCTGCGTTAAACCCTTGGCGGCAGGAGCAGAGAAGAAGCAGCCGCGCGGAACTCGCCGAGCCCAGGGGCAGGGCGTGTGTGGGAGCTCTCTGTACCTGCCCCTCAATTTCACTGTGAACCTAAATCTGCTCTAAAATACAAAGTCTGTTTAAAAGGAGAAGAAATTCGGGAGACGGATAGTGATAATAGACATAAAACAACGTGGATGTATTTAATACCACTGAACTGTGCCCTTAAAATAGTTAAAAGGGAAGTCATATAACTCAATAGCAAAAAAAAAAAAAAACCAAATAATCTGATTTTAAAAATGGGCAGAGGACCTGAATAGACATTTTTCCGACGAAGACATACAGATATCCAACAGGTCCATGAAAAGATGCCCAGCATCACTAATCATCAGGAAACTGCAAGTCAAATCCACAATGATACCACCTCACACCTGTCAGAATGGCCATCATCAAAAAGACCAGCGGTAAGCGTTGGCAAGGATGTGGGAAAAGGGAATCTATTCACTGTGGGGACTGTACAGTGGTGCAGCCACGATGGAAAACAGTACAGGGGTTCCTCAAAACACTGAACACAACACCATACAATCCAGCAATCCCACTGCTGGGTATTTATCCGAAGAAAAGGAAAACGTTAACTTAAAAGGATACATGCACCACACGCTCAGTGCAGCAGGATTTGTAACAGCTGAGACACATGAACACCCTGAGTCCCTCAGTGGATGAACGGAGAAAGAACAGCGTTCATCCATCTATTTTTCTACCTACGGATGTGTTCACAGACGGTCCCCAACTCTACTTCCAATTATTTGACGTTACGATGGCGCAACAGGGACAGGCATTCAGCAGAAACCGCACCGCGTGTTTTGAACCGTGGTCTTTCGCAGGCTAGTGCTGAGCTGTCGCATCTCCTAGGACGCTGGACATCACCGCTTGGTCCCTAAGAATAATGACGTCATCCTCATGACGACAGCACCTGTGGGAGGTGAGTCCTCCGAATGAATTGTGGCTTTAAAAATCTATCTGTTTGACAAGGAGAATTCTAGTCGGCTCAGCAGATCTCAGTTTTCTTGGCTTTGGAGGGATCCGGGTTGAGTTTTGTACAGACTCTGAAACACAGTCAGGAGTGTGAGATGGAGAGAGAGAGAACAGGTAGTGCAGGCCTCCATGGGGTGTGCGAGTGACTAGGAGTGCGTGTGTGTGTGTAAGAGTGTGTGTGTGTGTGTGTGTGTGTGTGTGAGAGAGAGAGAGAGAGAGAGAGTGCATGGTAGACAGTCCAAAGCCCTACAATGAGCGAACAGGAGGGACTGATTTTTTTTTAATTTTTATTTTATATTGGAGTACAGTTGATTAACAATGTTGTGTTAGTTTTAGGTGTACAGCAATGTGATTCAGTTATATATATACGTGTATCTAGTCTTCTTAAAATTCTTTTCCCACTGAGGTTATTACAGAATACTGAGCAGAGGTCCCTGGGCTAGATAACCAACAGGAGGGACTGATATTTGAAGGCATGCAGGACTGGATCTGCGGAACCTCACCGCCTTGGGAAGGAGAAGGCTAACAGCCCACAAACATGGTAACGGTGTAGCGAGCAGGAGGTGCAGGCTGTACAAAGAGCTGCAAGCAGGAGTGAGGAGTGTCCTCAAGGAGAAAGCTTCCTGCCAGCACCACACCTGCCCACGGGCCGGCACTTGGGCTGTGGAGGAGGACAGGGCCGGAGACCACGTGCTCGTCCCAGTGCTGCCAGGGCTGTGGTGGTCCCTCTTCTCTCCTGAGGCCAAGAACGCGGGGCGAGAGTGATGGGACCGAGGGATGCTGGGGCCACGTGGGCAGTCACAGGATGGGGACGGGTGACCCCAGAGGCCACCTGCCGAAGCAAACAGAGACTGGAGCTGACCCTCCAGGAGGACCCCAGCCCCCGGCTGAACCTGAACCTGGCTGCCGGGTCCTGGAGGCTCAGTGGTCTCCAGGGGAGAGACAGCTGGGAGGGAAGAGACCCTACAGCCCTCCCTGTCCCGCCTGCCTGCTGCTGAGCTTGGGGTGGTCACTTCCTGAAACAAAGCTAGGTGAACTTCAGCCAAATCCACCATTTACACCTCCCCTCAGAGCCAACGTGGAAAACTACTAGGCTGGAGAAAATTTTCCCAAATTACCGCTTTTGTGTTTTATATATAAAAAAGGGTGTGTACATAATCGTGATTGAGGTGAGGCCACCGCTTGACCCGAGAACTAGGTCATCACCACCCACTTACACCCATCCCACTGCCCCGCAAGACAGGATTCCACTCACAAATGATGGGTTTATCATTCTCTTCATATTTTTTTTAGTTCCATGAACTAAAATCATTTTTAAGGAAAAAGCATCATTTCATAAATGGCAACTTTAGATCAAAATTTTTCATGGTGATCTTTGAAAAGGATGACAAACCTGACAGCACTCGGTCCTGGGGTGAGTGAGGTCTTAGGAAAGATACACCACAGGCAAGATGTGGAAACAACTTGTGTCCACCAGACGGCGGACAGGTGAACGAATATGGTCCGTCCATACAATGGAATATTAATGAGGCCTAAAAATGAAGAAAATTCTCACCCACGCTACAATACAGATGGACCTTGAGGGCGTTATGCTAAGTGAAAAAAGCCAGACACAAAAGGACAAATACTGTATGATTCCAATTACACGAGGTCCCTAGAGGAATCCGTTCCACAGGGACAGGAGGTAGAGAGGTGGGTGTCAGGGGCTGGGGGAGGGGGAGTTTTTGTTTAATGGGGACAGAGATTCCGTTCGGGAAGATGAAAAAGTTCTGGAGATGGATGGCGGTGATGGTTGTACAACAATGTGAATATAATTAACGCCACTGAACTGTACACTTGAAAATGGTTAAAAGAGTGAATTTTATGTTGTGTATGTCGCACCATAATTTTTTTTAAGTAAGTAAGAAAAGAAAGAAAGGTACATGGTCACTGGTCTTTGGGGAAGGCTTCCTCACATTCCCAGAGCACGTACCACAGGCAGCAGGCCATGCAAAGTTCAATGTGGTACCAGCCCCAGCTCACCACGCACCACCCTCTACCTGGATCTGGGTACCAGCCTCCTCCGGGGATGTGTGTGCCCTGTGGTCCCTTTCCTCCCAACCCCCTTCCTCCTTATGCAGCCATTCCTCCCCATCCTGGGAAACAGAGCAAAGAGGAGGACACTGGGAGCTTTATTAAGGGTACACACTAGATGACAGCCAGCTTGGCACACCACGGCTGAAATCTGTACAGCACTGGTTTCCGAGTCCTTTCTACCACCTCTACAGATAAATGCTTTTATGTATATGGTTGGATATGAGTTGGGATAAAAACTAGGAAACTGTTTCACCTCATCTCGCCTTACACTAAAAACCAAAATGACTTTGGCAGCTCTAAGATTTAGTAACATTGTGATTTTGTGCAAGGTCTTTAATCTCTCACAGCTTCTCTGATGTCATTTATTTAAAAAAATGAGCGGGGGGCGGAATGAGATGTTGGTCAAAGGGTACCAAGTTTCAGTTATGCAGGAGGAAGGAGTTCTTGAGATCCCCCAGTATGGTGACGATGGTTAAGACAGACCTTACATCACCTCACCCCCGCCCCCCCCCCCCACACACACACGGTAACTGTGCAGAGGTGAAGGATAAGTTCTTTAGTTTGACTGTGGTGATGTTCTCATAATACAAACGTATATCAAAACATCAAGCTGTACACCTTAAATATACAAAGAACTTTATATGCAAATGACATGTCAATAACATCATTTAAAACTAAAGTCATAAAATAAAAACGATGGAGAAAAGAGTAACAACTACTAAGACAATTGAGTGAGATAGCCTTTACCACTTGTGGGGAGCACTACAGAAGTGAGCCCTTTCACAGTCTCTGTCGTTGTGTGAAGTCCCGTCTATCCTCCGCACAGTGGCTTACATATAAGAAAATATCATCTCTTTTGCGTCAAAGTAGCAGCGTCAAAAGGCACATCCAAATGCCCCTGGAAGCACCATGGCAGGGTCCCTGTGGCACTCAAGGCACCAGGAGACCTACCTTCAAGATGGCTTTACCGCACCCCGTCTCAGCTTCCATTAGCTTCCCTCTGGGAAAGAGTCCTGCACGGGGTAGCATCCCTGGCACCCTCGGGGATGGCACCTTCTCGCTGAGCTTCGTCTAGACCATCGTTCCACAACGGGTGCGTCTCCTCCTGGGCCGCCTCGTAACAAAGCTGTGGTCTTTGCTGCCCTTCCTGGGAGATGAGTAACCTGGAAGCAGCCTCACAAGTCTCTTGTCAGCCAACACTTAGAGAACCTTGTCAGACACCAGAGGGGGTTCCATTTTCCTTCATCCAGACAGAACCACTCAAGGTGGTGAGTGGAGAACTTGAGGAAAAACATCTCTGCTGAAGCTGGCTGGCCCAGAGTGGGCAACTCCGTTGGCCGAAGGACAGTCCACTCTTGCCCACAGGTGCTCAGCAAGGACTTCCTTCTGTGCTGACAGACAGAAAGACACTATCTGATGGTAACATAGTACCAGGAACAATAGAGAAATTGCTTACGAAATGCCAGCTAGATGAATGGATAGATGGATGGATGGACAGATGGCTGAATGATTGGATGGATGGATGAATGAATGTCAGATGAACACACCAATAGACTCACATCCTTATCAACTCCCCGAAGCATATAGAATATGGCCATCCACCCCAAATCCCATCTTAGCATTTGCTGACTATCAGCACATGACCCAGGTGGAAAGAGCAGAGAGCTGACCTCCTAATCTTTTATTTCAACTTTTCTCTCTGCATGGACACAGATAAGAACAGAACAGACAAGGCTGAGTCTCCTCAGTTTGCTTTAGAAGACTAAATAGAAATTGATGCCTCGCGATCTGGGGCGGGGGGCGTTTCTGAGGGGTTTCCTGCTGCACGTTGGCAAATTCTGATCTAACACAAGAATTCTGTCTTCACAGAAAAAGTCATAACTGGGTGACAAAGTGTTCTGTTCTCTGTGATTTATAGGAAAGGATTCACCATGCCAGCTGGAAGGTTCAAGCAGTTCTATTGCCTGTCCTAACGGAATTTCTTCTCGGTCTGTATCAAACGCTTTTGGAAATGAAGTTTTATGATTATTGGTACTCATAATAACTGGAACAATTATGTTTCCTGAGTACAGAAAGCTTTAGCCTTACCATGTGGAAGGAATTCTGCTGTTTTTCTATAGACGAGAGCAGCTGAAACTCAACAGAGATATATATATTATGTATATTATATATATGCATGTAAAATATATATATGTACATATGGGGACTGTGACAAATCCCTGCTGAACTGAATGACTCGTTCAGCACTTAATATACTAGACACCCAACTCAAATATGTATACAGATAAAATACTATTTGTAACAAGATAATCTTGATTCTTTAGCAAACTTACTATTTAAAGGCATTCTTTATATCTTTTGAGTGGCTGGCTAGTATTTTGGAAGCAAACAATAATTTTCTAATTTATTGGTTTTAGTTCATCTAGAAAATGATGTACGTTTGAATCCCATCACTTCTTAGATCTTGGTCTGCCCAGCCAGCTTTCTTGGGTATCTGTTTTTAGAAACTTCCCCTGAAAGTAGGGTTAACTGCGTTTGGCAGTAGGATTTTCTTTGGTCCAACAGTTTCGCTACCCATAAGAATGGTTGATCGGTCTGTATAACACAGGGAGATCAACTCGATGATGGGTGATGCCTTAGAGGGCCAGGACAGGGAGGGTGGGAGGGAGTCACAGGAGGGAGGGGATGTGGGGATATATGTGTATATACAGCTGATTCACTTTGGTGTACCTCAAAAGCTGGTACAAGAGTGTAAAGCAATTATATTCCAATAAAGAGCTTAAATTAAAAAATGGTTGATCAGACCTAAGAAGATCTCAACTCCTCCATCTAATTTTATTCTGAATTAGAAATCCTCATTAAATCCGTTAAACCTCCCACCCCAAACCTGTGTGCATTTCCCAGGGCTCGTATAGCCGAGTACCACAGACTGGGGGCTGAAACAACAGAAATGTATCGTCTCTCAGTTCTGGGGGCTGGACGCCCAAACTCAAGGTGTCAGCAGGGCCCTACCCCCTCTGAAAGCCCTCCTGGTGGTTTGCTGGTGAGCTCCGGCGTCCCTCGGCTTGTGGGGGTCCATCTCCAGTCCTCCAGCTTCACACGGAGGATTGCGTGTCTCCCGCGTGTCTTCACAGCATCCTCCCGCTGCACGTGTTTATCATCATGTACGTGAAACACACTGAGGACCTATATATTTCTAACATATAACGTGTCTAATGTTTCAGAGACTTTTCTGGACGTCTCCAGGAAATAGACTTCCGCCTCCTGGATGCGCAGGTTCAGAACGCCTGGTGCTGACCTGTCTCACTATATGCCTTTGACATACGGTTACAAATGTTCCACAAGCTTGCTCTTCTGGTTTCCACAACCCTCTGAACCCTGATCCTCACCAGCCTGTCAGCCCTTTCTCTCCCCCATACTCACATTCCACTAGTACCTACGCATTGGCTTTATTCTGTTAGATAGTTTAATTGCCTCATTTACAGATGAATACACGGAGGCTGAAAAAAGAATTTCTCAAGATCACGCAGTAAGTAACCGGCAGGATTTAAGACCGGATCCAGCCTCCTTCCACGAGTCGCTGTGCGAAGGCCATTCCTGTTCATTTCCGGGGAGCAGCCCCAGGAGGAAGGATGCGAAAGCTGCTTCCCAACTGGAGGTGAAGGGCGGCAGTTTGGGGGAAACTCTGGTGACAGCAGATGGACTTTCGTGTTTCCGACAGGATCCATGCCTGCTGGTGGTCAGACTCCAGGGACATGAACTAGGAAATGCTTCTGCCCATCATGAGACGCAAAGGATTCCACGACCGTGGTCTCTCCCATTAAATGCGGTTTTTCCATGTGGAAAGAAAGCAGTCACCGAGTCACAGGCCTCCGATTGGTCAGTGGCCAGTGGGAATTGTCCTTACAGCACTGCAGATGGAAAATCGGCCTGCATCATCTTGTCCAGTCCCGGGAAGGGCATTCTCCAATGATTCCACGGGCGGCAGCAATGGAGCAACGGCTTCTCTGCAGCCCCCAGGGAGGCCTTGAAATTTAATGACTCCCTGTAGTTGTAAATTTCCTTTAGTTCATTTGCTCATTTAATTTGGGGGAGAGCTGGGGTTTTTTTCATGGAAAACCAAACCAAAAAAGAAAAATAACATGGTTTTGGTTTTTTTTTTTTTTTTTTCAGCCTAAAGATGATAGCTTCCCAGTCACAGAAAAACAGCAGCTTAAAATTTACATGGATTTCCTCGAACTTCTTTGAATGAGTTATACTGTCTTCAGGTCATAACAGCGAAGATTTATCAAACAGTCACATGCCAGCCCCAATGCATGTTTCACTTGATTCTCCCAACAACTCGACGTGGAAGGAACTCTTACCTGTTCCAGGTTGCAGATGAGGAAACCAGGACTCAGAAAGACTCCTCCCCCGAGCCACTAGTAAGGGCAGGGGGTCCGGGCTCATACGACCACCGGACACCGGATGTGGGGGCAAAAGCCCCCACTTCATGATCCCCCCCATCTAGGCCAGCTTTGTTCAGTCTGGAAAGGAACACATTTAATAGTAACCCCAAGAACCAGGGTCTGTTGCAGGTTCCACATGGGGCCCTAACATTCCCCAGTGCATTTCTTCCCAAGACCTTCTTCAGATCTTGCCGTGTGCATTTCGGGGCACGATTTTCCACTAGGCTGAGGAAGGGGAATTACTGAAGGGTGTTTCCTCCGTGTCTCCTGGCCTCTGAAATCCCCGAGCACCGCAGGCCTCCGAGGCCAGGCTCTCTGGGATTCCCCTCTCTGCAGCTCTCGGAAACGGTCCCCTAGTTTTATCCCTGCCGTGAATACTCTTCCTCTGGTGCCCAAAGAGAAAGCAGACATCTCTACTCACAGGTATTCTGCACAGACGGAAAACCAGTCTCTCCAGCACGTGCCGGCTGGGCTCCACCACCTACCCCAGAAATAGCAGGTCTCTCCGGAGGTAAGGAAGCCCCAGCCCCCCAAAGGCAGGGCTGTATCCTAACTGGAGAGTGGGCCCCAGGTTACTGGTGTGCGAGACTGCGACAGCGGGGTTCTGGCTGAAAGTATGAGGTCAGCGGTGCACGGGGGACCTCCTGCCCCCGGCGTTTACCACATGGAGCCATTTCCCCTCCTCCACGGGCCTCGTTCCTACATCCAAACACCACCTGTGGCAGAATCAGGTGGTTAACAAAGTGAGTTTCTGGGCTCCTCTCACACCCAGGGACCCACTTTCCGGAGGATGGGCCAGGGAGGTTTAAGGAGCAGACCTCCAGGGACCCGCCACCCCATCTCTCCCCAGGCCCTGAGGCAGGGGTGGCTGACCGCGGCTGTACGAGCTGGGGAGCTGGTCCCCCACAGAAGGCGGATCGGATGGGAGAGCCCAGTCCCGTTCTCCCCGCAGCTGGGAGGCAGGAGAGAAACGGGGGTGCCGCAGGGAGCCAGTCACCCTTGGGCCAAGGGAGGGCCCGGGGAGAGAACCCAAGACCTCGGTCTGGCCGCAGGGCAGCCACGGCGTCCCTGCGTGTTAACAGGACGGTGTGTCATCGCTGCCGCTGTCTGTCCTCCGCCTCCAGGCTCTTACACTCGCCGCTTAACCACGCGGGTTCCCGCACCGCTTCCGCCTCGCGCGGCCGGACAGCCATCTCTCCGCTCGCCACCAGAGGGCGCCCCAGCCCGGCCCGCGCGCCTCGCCCGCGGGGGGCCGGGGGGCAGCTCCCGCTTCCGGGGCGCAGGTTAGAGGCGAGGCGCGGGCAGCGGGGCCGCATCCGGGAGGGACATTCAAAAGGAGCGAGGAAAGGAGCCACGTGCCAAGGGACCGAATCTGGAAGCCAGTCCGGGAAGCGTCTGGGGCCACAACGATTCCTGGGGCGCAGAGGCTGGGATGCTCTCGGTGAGAAGCACCATCTCCGGCCCCCAAAGCTGCCGCCTGCGTGGCTCACCCCGTGAGAACTGTGCTTCCGGGCCCTCGGCTGTGACTTGTGATTGGGGACCTAGGGAGCTGACGCAGGGGGGCTGTGACTCCCACATCCTCTGCCCTCAGTGCCCGCAAGATGCTGCGGTCCCAGGAGGAACAGGAAGGCCTGGGCAGAGGTCTGAAGAAGCAACACTTCCAGCTTCCCGCAACATCACCTTAATGGCTTCTGAGAAGGGTCTTCTCATCACACGTGGGATAGTGGCTTTTCCTCACCTCCTAAAATATATCACTGGTGTGTGTGCTTCTTCTGCCTCTGAAGTAACATGAACAGAAACAATAAGGCCCTAAAGTGTAAACAACATAACCTCCTAGGTTGCTCCAGGCCCCCAGGCAGGATTCCTTGAGTCCTGGCAGCTCATTAATTCGCTCTGTGTTGAATGAAATCCTTCCAGCGCCCATGCCCGATGCAGAGATGAGACCCGCTTCCCCCAGGGCTCCCCATCCGCCACCTCCCCTTACAGCCTGGGCTGCTGTAACCAAGCCCCGGACTTGGGGTGGGGGTGGGGGGCTAAAAGCAGACGTTTGTTTCTCCCAGTTCTGGAGGATGGAAGTCTGAGATCAGGTGTCTGGTCAGGGCCTGCTTCCTGGTTCATAGACAGCCGCCGTCTCACTGTGTCCTCACATGGTGGAGCGAGCCCCTGCTCTGGTCTCTTCCTTTAAAGGCGCTAATTCCATCACGTGAGCCCACCCTCATGACCTCATGTAACCGAATCACCTCCCAAAGGCTCCCCCTCTAAATACCATCACGTTGGGGGTTAGGGGTTTAACATATGAATTTTGGGGGGATGCAGACATTCCGCCTGTAGCAACCTGGTCAGTGGGTTTAACAAGGAGTGGTAGCTTTAAGACGGGACTAGTCAGCTCAACTTGGGGGAGACAAACCCGTGAGTGGGGTTTTGAGAGATGTGTAGGAGTTTGCCAAGGATAAAGCACATTATCGGCCAAGGGAAAGGAGAATCCCATTCGAGGGTGTAAGTAGTATCACTCTCTCTCACTTGTTCAAAGAGTAAAACAACAAATCCATCCAATATATCACTCCTCCAAAAAGCATTTAACTCAACTCCTAGGGGAGTCTCTCAGAGAGCAGCACAGGAGTCAGTCCTCAGAGAATCTCCAGAGTGACTGTTCTCCTCTAATGGACCGGAAGGGATCTCAAGACGGAGAGAGAGTTGTTGAGTTGCTATTAGAATGTCAACAATAAAAAGTATATAGAACTCAGCAATTTTGGATGGAAGGGAGACTTGAAAGCCTCAAGGGCATCTCCGTTCAAGTTCACTTCTGTCTAGACAGGTGCCGTGCATACGTGACCCACCTGAGACAGTATCCCGGCCCCAGCAGCACCGGAGCTGGGTGGAGCAGCAGAGGGGAGCACATTGCATTTCTGATGAACCAGATGCCTCTGTGGTGTCAGTGGCCTCTGCGGGCAGGGAGTCTCTGAGCCAGCGATGCTGTCTTGTTGATCTCTGTGTTAGCTTGGCTGCCAGAACACAGTACCACAGTCTGCGTGACTTAAGCAACAGAAATGTACTTCCTCATGGCTCTGGGGGCTGGATGTCCAAGATCAAGGTGTTGGCAGGGAGGGTTTCTCCTGAGTCCTTGGCTTTCAGAGGGCTGTCTTCCAGCCATGTCTTCACCTGGGCTTTCCTCTGTGCACACAGCCCTCTTATAAGAACACCAGGCCTCTGGGATTAGGGCCACAACCTAATGACCTCACTTTCCCTTAATCACCACCTTTAAGACATTATCTCCAACTACAGTCACATTCTGAGATCCTGGGGGTTAGGCTTGAACATACGAACCTGGGGGGACCCAGTTCCGCCCACAGCAATCCCCAGGATTCCAGAATCAGGCGCGGACACACAGACAGCTGGCACACCTGGGGGGGTGGGGGGCGCGGAGGTTGACACGTATTCATTCGCTCACCCGGTGGGTCCACTTTGCTCCCAGTGGAGGCCGACAGGCCCTAGAAAATAGGGCTGACAGGTCACCAGTGGGTTTGCACAGACTAGACACTCGAGGCTTTCTGAGAGCAAGAGGGTCTGTGGATCGGGCTGGGCCAGGCTGGGGATGTGCGCAGAGCTGGGGGCATGGGAAGAGAGAGTCAGGGGCGCCTCTGGGCCCCTCAGACACTCCTTCTTGGGGACAAACAGCGGCTTCTCCCCAGGTTTCACCTTGACCATCCCTACGGAATGGGACCACCTGGCAGACAGACACCCAACTGGAGTGCATGTGGATCTACTCGCCCCTGCCCCCCCAATCCATTCTTTGCCCCTGGGGTCACCTGTGGCAGAGCGGGACAGAAGCAACTTATCATTCACTGTCCTCACTTGCTTTCCTCTCTGTGCATGTAACCCCCACGCCCAGCCCCGCAAACACACCCCCACACACAGCAGGAGCTTCTCTGCAGACACCAAACCAAAGCACAGGAAGGCTGAGAATCCCCGAAGGAGCATGTGCACATCCCAGCCTGTCCTTGCTGGGTTTCTGGTTGACCTGGTACAATGAGGTCTTGGTCGTCCAAGCCACAAGCTGCCCTGCAGGGAGACACTTCGTAGGTAAACAGGAGGAACAACGTGAAAGCAGGATGTCTGACGTCAGGAAGGAGCAGGTCTGCGTTGAGGCTGATTTCAGTCCCGCCGGGCAGGGCAGGTCCGTCCTGGAGAGAGGGAAGGAGGACAGCCTGCTTTCACAACAGCGCGCGGGCTCCGACCCGGGTGCCCTGCCCAGGCCCGTGCAGCCCACAGCCAAAGGGCTTCTCCGTCAGGCATGGCTTGGCAGGGCTTTTCCAGATGAAAGAGACCATGCCAACGAGCTCAAGCTACCAACTTTCCCATGGTCGAGGGAAACAGCCCAGAGCCACGGGCGCCGGGCCAAGCCGTGCAGAGGCCAGGGCACCCGAGCCGCCTCTCCTGTTTTCCAGCCGGCGGCGGTTCTGGGGGCCTCACCACCCAGCTTCATCAGAGGCTTGGGGATGGGGGGCGTGTTGGGGTCGGACACAGAGATTTGGGCCTGGCTCAGCCCCGACTCTTTCGGGAACTTTGCATATGTTATTTAATCCGTGTGGCTTCGTTTGCCTCAGCTGTAAAAACAGGACGAACAGCTGTCCGGTCGGGGTTTTGTACGGGATGAGCAGGGTAACCCAGAATCCCCAGCCCCGCACCTCCATCCCAGGCCTGACCCGCTGCATCCCCTCCATCGCCCCCCGCCTGGTGTTCCCGCCACCCACGCCGTCCCCACCCGCAGACCCGGCCTGTCCTCGCGTGCTCTCCTGGCCGGGCCGGCCTTCCCTCTCTGCTTCTCTGCCCCCTCAGGCTTCTCTCCTGATGACCGGCTCTACAGCCTTGGGCGTGTCCCTTCTCAGCCCCGAGACTCAGTTTTCTCACCTGTAAAGTGGGAACAGTGACGCCTGCTTCATAACATGGTGAGGATTGAACATGTCAAACACCAGCCGCACTGTCAGCACGCGCAAACGACAGCGTTTCTTGCTGTAATTGCGCGAGTTTAGCTCAAGACCCATCTGCTCCGCGAGGCCTGAGTGCTCCCTGGGAACGGGAAACAGTTGACACCTCACAGGTCTCGGGTCACCCGTGGGCTGTGTGGTGACAGCGCCCGTGGGGCAGAGGCGGCCCGGTGGGAACCGTGAGGACCAAGTGTGACCCTCACGGCTAGGCCGTCACGGCCGATGGCCACCGGCATGTCCTCCAGAAGTGTCACCAGAGGCATCCCTGTCCCTTCAAGTGGGACTGACGTCTGGCAAGGGGCTGTCGCGCGGTTCCTCCTGTTATTCAAGAAAATGCCAAACACTCGCGCAGCTTCACGTTGGCAGGAATCTTGGCTGAGGGCTTCCCCTGGGGGGATCGGGTGAGGTCCAGGCTCAGGGATGTGGAGAATTAAGCAGAACACATCATATACCCCTTTGCCCTCTCCCAAGTTTAACCTTAATGCCCAGAGCAGCCTGGCAACCCGGCCGGGAGAGGCAGGACGGGCTGGAGGGGAGGGGACAGAGCCATAGACTCGGGCCTGTGGGGCAGAAGCACATGGCACTGACCAGCGGCCCCGGGACCACCTCCCCGAGGGTCCTGCCAGCTCCCCACAGAGTAAGGGGGCCCGGGGATGTTCCCGTCACCCGGACCCCACTGACCTCTCCCAGTCCCTCGCTGTGAAATGACAGTGACCGGCAGGCAGAGCCCAGGCGCCGAGCATGGGAAGGGCCGGGCTTTGGGCTCAGAGGCCTGAACGCTCCTCATCAGTCTTGGGGTGGCCTCGGGTGACACTGTGACTTCTGGGAGCTGAGTCCTCCCGCTGGGAAAACAAGGACCTCTCCCCCGACCCGGGGCTGCTGAGGAGCGTGGGGCAGCCCTGGTCCCAGCCCCACCCTGGTGTCCGGGATCCTTGGGCCGAGCGGCTGCTGGTCAGGGCGGCTGGGGCCCTGGTGACAGCTGCGCCCATGCCGAGGGGCCCAGACCCGGCAGATGGAGTCCCGAGTGTCCCTCCAGGCCGGGACCCAGCGGGGCTACAGGATGCCCGTGCCTGGATGCCCTCGCTGTACCCCGCACTCTGCCGCCTTGGCCCAGGGGGACCACTGCCCCGGGATGGCTGTCCCTTGGCCGCTGCAGCATCTGGGGAGACCCGCTCGCGCCCCCCACCCGGCCAGGCTGAGGCCTCTGCGCCCTTGTCACTGTCCCCGTGGCACACGTGGCGCAGGACCGGAAGTCAGGACCTGGGGTCCAGGGCCCTCGGAGGAGGTGCCCCGGGAAGCTTCTTACCCAGGTGGCCTCCGGCTCCTCACCTGAAAGGCACCTCTGCACCGTCTGCCCCACGTCTGGCTGAGCAGGCCCCGCGGGGTCCCCGGAGCCTTGTCCACCGAGCGTCTATCCATTGGCCTCAGGAGGTCGTCCCTCACCTAAAAGGACCCCAGGTGCTGCGTGGGGGCTGCAGACACATCCGACCAAGACAGTGAGCCATGGTTCACCGCCCTGACGGCGAGAGCAAGGACGATGTGGTGGCCTCCCCCAAGGCTCCTGCCATTGAGGGGCCACCGGGGCGGGGTCAAACAGTCGCGGGTGGGGTTCCTGCTCTGTATACACTTGCCTCGATGCCTCCCTTTCACCCCAGAGTCTGTGACTGTAGAGGAACCCACCGCTACCCTCAGGGGATCTAGAGGTAGGCTTCAAAGTAACTTTTAACTTGAAAATCTAAGGTATTGTTCAATGCTATCTATGAACTAGTCCTTTTCTTTTCTTACATGTTTACAGTTTCAAAAGAAATTATTGGTAACTTCTTTTACTCGGTAAACTCCTGGCCTCCCAGAGGCAGGGGAGGTGTTTTTCCAACTGGCCTTGTCTCTGCAGACCTGTTTCATCCTCTATGGACATACAAGCAAATGTCAGGCATCTCTTAGGACCCAGCTCTGCTTTTGGATGAGAGTTTTTAAAGGTAGTAAATGTTCGTTCTTATGAATGGGACATTTGGGGACCCCAATCTACTTCCCAAGGTTATTGGGAGAACTTAAGTAGAATGCATGAAAAGCACTTTGCACAAAGTCTATCAGATAGTAAAAACTCAATAATGAGCTATTCTAATTACCATAAACAGAGCTTTCATTTGAATATGGGTACGGCTGATACTTTGAGAATTTTGTCAACTGCAAAGTGCTTTATTTACAACAATTGATTAAATATTGTTGGGTAGAGACCCAGTGCTGCCCTAGTCTAGCAGAGACAGGTACGCATGGCTATGCACAGAAGTGTAGCATGCTTTAGTAAGTGAAGGTTTCTACGAGGGTTTAAGAGACACAGTAATTGGGCATGGAAGCAAATTAGAGAACCCAAGGATAAGTCGTGTATCAAAGTCAGCCGTCTCCACATTAACTAGGAGGCCCCAGGACAGAGGTCGGTTCAAGAGTTTATTGTGCCGTTAAACAGAATAGGAGGTCACCAGCTCAAAATGCGTGACTCTTCAGAGAAGGTCCCCAGGGTCCTGGATTCAACATTAAAGATGAAGAGAGGAAACTCAGCATTGCCTGAGAAGCCTTATCATCGGTTGTGAGTCATATGTTTTTATACATGTGCACCTATATACACACCTATATGTCGTTAATATGAACTCAGGTTCATTCTTTTGTACAAATTATACTCCTTCTAACAAAGTCCCATTGACATTTGACGATTACAGTTCAAACTGGCTCTGGTTCCCTTTGCTGCCCACCCCTCTGCCTGTGAGATCTGATCAAGTCCTCAAGCTTCCCTGGTCATCATCGTTGTTTCTGTAAAGTGAGCCGGGACGCTTGACTCTCTCTCCTTGGTTTTTCCAACTCAGGGTTCTCAACTGTATTACTGCCTTGAGCTATTCAGAGACTGACCTTATACTGTAACTATTAGTGTTAACCTGCAGTGTGACATTATTCACGAGATGACAAGGTTGTCCTTCTAACAGCTCAGGGGGAATTTTTTGGTTTCCCATGCGCTTCTGGAAATCAACTGCAATCTTCTTAAAAAATCTCGTTGTTTTGTTTTCAGCATTTTTAATGTCTTCCGAGGCCACTATAAACACACTGCCTTTCAACACGATTCATCCCAAGTAATTCCCTCTGGGAAGAATGAAAGGAGCAGACAGAAGTAACAAGATCTGAGCTCTTCATTAGAAGCAGATGCAATAGCACACGTATACCCAATAACTATCTGGACTCACTGCACCACATGACAGTAACTGATTACATTCATTTAGACACACCAGAAAGAGGATTTTTCAATGATTGCAGATTTTAAGACTTCACTGATTAGTAATGAAGAAAAAGTGTTGACAAATTTAACTAGTCATCATGATAGCATATGGAATCATGTTCAGATCATATTGCTAAACAAAATAACCTATGTGCCTAGTATTGATAAATTCAACATTTTTTATTTTAGAAAACTTTAAAGCTACCAAAAAAAAAAAAAAATCGTCCCTCTCCGCACAGAAAATGGTGTGATATAGCGTCCACTGTAAGCCCAGTGCAGAATGAATATGTCCAATATTGTCGTACTTGCCTCAGATTGTTCCTTGGTTGTGCTTTACTGTCTTGAACATCAGCAATTCCTGGGTGATCCTCCCAAGTCATACCCTCCCTGTCACTTATTAAATATTGGTTATGCCATTTACTTATTTATTTATTGGCTGCATTGGGTCTTCGTTGCTGCACTTGGGCTGTCTCTAGTTGTGGTGAGCAGGAGCTACTCTTCGTTGTGGTGCACAGGCTTCTCATTGCGGTGGCTTCTCTTGTTGCAGAGCAGGGGCTCTAGGTGCATGAGCTTCAGTAGTTGTGGCACGCAGGCTTCAGTACTTGTGGCCTGCAGGCTCTAGAGTGCAGGCTCCGTAGTTGTGGCGCACGGGCTTAGTTGCCCTGCGGCATGTGGGATCTTCCTGGACCAGGGCTCGAACCCCTGTCCCCTGCATTGGCAGGTGGACTTTTAACCACTGAGCCATCAGGGAAGCCCCCATTTACTTTTGAAAAGAATTTATTTCAGACTACAAAATTAAGACACAACTGCTTTAAAAAGCCTTCCACTGATATTCAATCTGAAGTCATGATGATTAACCACAAAATGTTGACCTCAGATATGTATCTACTGAGGGAGTTTAGCAAACCTTGCTGAGCGCCTAACATACCGGGAACTGGGGGGGAGTCTCAGGACCCACCAGCCCCGAGCTCTGTCATCCTGTAGACCAGTCTGTCCAACAGAAACCAATGCCAGACACTACGCATGTTGGAGTGAGGCCAGCAGCCAGTAATAAACGATATCAGGAAACGAGGTGACACAATTGATAAAGGCAGAGGCCCGGCAGGCAGGGTGCAGGAAGGAGAGCATGTCAAAGACAACCCCAGAGCCAGGAGTTACTGGAGAACAGGACACATGGAGGGATGCGCTGTACTGGATTCATTTCTGATCTAAAATCCTTTATTTACCTCAACTTCTAGAAAGAGAATGGGGAAAGAATAGAGACAAAAAAAAAAAAAAGGATAAAGACATTAGCACATAAGAAGAGAGGGATACATTTTGGGGTTGATTTTTTTTTTTTTAATTAGGGGTTGATCTTTTTAATATCCTTTATTTCATTTCACCATGTCAAGTTTGAGTTTGTCACATGTCAAATGAGGCCAACATACCAAAAACCTGAAACAAGAATGTTATTAGTTCTAGTATAAAGCAGAGCCGCGTATGGACATACATATGGACAAAGTATTCATGCTGGTTTACAATAAAAGGCACAGCTATACCAGACTTGCAGGTAGTTTAGCTTCCAATTTAATCCTGGGACTCGTGGGCAGTGAGGTGGCTGCCACTGTTGTGGCTCTGACGTGTCAGGACACTAGTCATAACAACAGCTAATGCCGAGTGCTTAGAACGTGACAGGCGCTGTACGGGGGCACTTTATTATCCAGGAACTTCACGTGGGTTATTTCATTAGTCCTCACAACAACCCTATGAGGTAGGGACCGTCCTCATCATTACTATTTTATAATTAAGGAAACGGAGGCACAGAGGTTAGGAAGTGGACCAAGGTCGCCCAGCTGGCGGGGGCAGAAGGATTCAGACCCCAGTGGCCTGGCTCCGGAATCCATGCTCTTACCCATTCACCCCACCCCACTCCCTCCCAAATCTTCTTCCCAAACAAGAAGCATTAAAAGATAGAAGGGACGCTAAAGAGCCTCGTCTCCACCATCTGAACCACGCAAAGCCACCCTTAGAAGAGGCACACAGTGAGTGACTGACAGCGTTTGGTGCTGTGACCCGAGGTCAGAGCATCCTCAAGCTTCCCGAGGTCGGAGCAGCAGCTGCTTCTACTCCTCCCGGTTCCAGGTGAGGGTCGCCGCTCAGAAGAACATGCCAGCAACGGATGGCGTCACCAACAGCTGCTGTCCACGTGGGTCCTTTGAGCACCATCCCGCTCTGCTGAAACCTGAACGAGGGTCGTGGCAGAGTGGCCATGTCCAGTGTCACCGACTTCCTACGGTGTCTTTGGCTTTGCTGGATTCTTCACTAGCTTCCCTTACACCCCGCATAGTCACCTCCAGAAATAACTGTCAGCTCAGGCCTCGCAGGTGCTCAGTGACTATTTGTGGGGTGAATGCACGATGCCGGCTGCAGGCTTAGAAAATCTGGGGAAGAGTGAAAATCACAACCCCCGAAACCTTTAAGTGACAATAACTGTGCTACTAGCTCTTGATATTGCCTGACTGTCAACCAGAAGGTCAAACTGTAACCACCACCACCAAGGATGAAATCAAATCAGCCAGAGCAGGCAAAGGACAAAGCCCCGTAGTTCTTTTTCAGCCGCATCCCAGGGATCTAGGACGCCCTCCGTCAGCTCCTCACGCCCCACGCACAGCAGCTCGAGAGGGAAATGCTCCTTTACGTCCAGTTGTCCTCAGTGTGCAAATGCTCTTCCTTCTGGGTTGGGTTCTTTCTTTCTTCATCCCGGTTTCCATTATACAGGTAGGAAATGATCTCCAACAGCGGTTACTGGTATCCATTCTGACCAGCGATGAGACACTAGGATGAGGTGGTGAGTGGGAAAAACAAAACCTTCTCTGCCATCTTCCCTGCAACTCAATTCCAAAGACCTTTTAAAAGATGGTGCGAGGGAGAGAAAAGAATGAGGACAGTCATGAACAAATGAAAACTGGTTAACTGTCCAGATGGAAAGTAAATCAAGGATGCGTGGACACAACACAACTATGATCCTGAATGACTCAAAAATGTTCAATGACAAATATTCCTAATAATCATGAGTTTCAGTCCCAAAGTGCATCAGAAAATAATTATTTATTCACATAGTATGGACAGCAAGTAAAGGTGAAATAATTTAGGAAGAATTGTAATGATCTCATTCATGAACTTAATGTAAGAATGTTGTTTTTTTTGTTTGTTTTGGCCGTGCGGTGCAGCAGGTGGGATCTTAGTTCCCCAACCAGGGATCAAACCCGTGCCTCCTGCATTGGGGGCGCAGCGTCTTAACCTCTGAACCGCCAGGAAGTCCCTGTAAGAATGCGTTTTTACAACTATTATCTCATTTGAGTCTCACTAAACTCTGTGAGGTAAGTAAGTATTCTCCTTTTATAGATAAAGGCCGGCTTGAAGGGAAGGTAACTGGTCTGAGATTATGAATGTGTAGGGATAAAGCACAGATTATTTCCCGGTTTGGGATTTCCTTTAGTGAGGCGCCTGAAGTGGGATCATTTCAAACATTACTCTCCTCCATGCTGCTCTTAGGAACGCCCTTTGGATGTGCCGTGGCACATCACCTCTACCAACGTGGGAAGGATTCTGTGCGGCCAACCTAGGGGACAAGCACCGCCTCAGCTCTCAGGACCGACACGGAGTCAGTGTGGAGAGACCGTGAGATCTTCCTATGAAAGATGGAGAATCTTTCCTTTTGTAATCCCTATATTATTTGATCTAGATTTAAAACAAAACCTGAAACCTTTCAGTAACTATGATCACAGCCGTGAGCATCCACCTTTCAAGGCACTTCAGTAGTTGGAAATACTGCGTTACATCTTCTTTGAGCAGAAAAGGAGAGTACTGTTTTCTGTATTATTTATGGGACTTTGTATTATTTTATTCGAACTCAGAGCCTCAATTTCCTCATCTGTAACACTGGGAGCAGGAGCGGCCTTCCAAGAGCGAGACTTATTTAGCACCTGTTACATTCCATGCACTACATATCGTGCTTCAGGTGCACTAGCTGACCGACTCCTCAGCAACTCTTTTGAGGTAAACACGATTATTACTGCCATTTTACAGATGAAAAAACTGTGTCACAGAAACTTTAAATTTTAACTTGCCCAAGGTCAGACACTGAGTGGTAAAACCAGGATTCCAAACCTGGCAGTCTGTCTGCAGACTTGTTACTCTCAACGGCCCATTGATCCCGGGATCTCTTATGAGGGGATCTACTCGAGGATTAGAGGAGATCCTGCCTGTGGGTTAGCACACTGCCTGACGTACAGTAAGCACTCAGCAAGTCTTGGCAAGGATCAAACCAGAATGAGCTTTTAAAATAATATGTAGTATTCTATTGCTGTACTTGTCAATAAAACATCCCTACATATCACATATATATAACTATCATCAAATATATCCTTTACCATCACTTACATCATTGAAGAACTAACTTTTGAGATTTACATTTTCACTTTTGTTGAACTAATGAAACACCAATAAACCCAAGAATATAAGTCAGGATTTATTCTGAACATACCATAAGGAGACGACTGTTAGTAAATATTCTCTCCTGCTGAACACATGCAGAATACCAGTAGCATCTTCTACTTCCGTTTTTTTTTTTTTTTTGGTATAAAGATTTATAAAAATAAAATTGTAGAACATGTCTTTCTTACACAGTCACATATAAGATCATGAATCGTTGCTTATTTGGATGAATAATTGACCTGTCTTGTCACCATCAGTAAACATTTATTGAGAGGTTTGCCCCACATATCGGATTTCTTCAACACAGTATAAGTTACTGAGCTTTCTATTTAGAGTGGCTTTATGTAAAACAGCTTTTTTTCCTCAGGATAAGAACCAGGAATCTGTCTCTCTGACCTCAGGCATGAATACCCCAAGAATGACTCCCCAGTTGGGAGAAGTAATGGATTTACTTCTGTCAATGAAATCTTAGGTATAATGTCAAGTTGTAACAACTCTAAACTGACATAAATTAGTGACTACAAACATGGCACTCCAAAAATATCGGAATACAAAGTTTCAGATTCAGTCAATGGAGATTTTACCTATATATGATCAAATATCTGAATGTTTCCAAATGTCAGTTTGGCCAAGTACTGATTTTCATTTGAATGCTTAGGGGTTAGATTAAGTTAGTGTGATTATAATGCCAGTTACACTAAATGGTAACATAATATTCCAAGTTAGCCAATCTTTAATCTCAAAGTATGAGTAACTCATAATAAAAACTGCCCCTCCACCCAACCTACTTATAAGTAAAGATACGTAAGTTACTACAAGGTGAAATCTGGAATCGGTGCCTAGGACACCGCTTCCTCAATCTGACACCCTCAATAAAAACATTATGAGGGTTAATTACTATACACACTTGCAATTGTGCACATGAAATCCCAGACAGACATTTCTCCATCTTCTCAAACGTGAGTCTGACGTATGTCTGGCAGTTACTCTGCGCCTATCCTCGATCGGCAAATTTTATACATTGTTTGTTTCAATGGTCAATTTACTGAGATCAGTTTATTGACATGGACCTATTCAGTGAACATAAGGATAAACCATAAAACATTACAAAGGAAACAATGAAGTTTACGTCGTCTGGATGTAAAGGAGGAGCGCGCCACCCTAAATGAAACAAGCCACATGGAAACGGCACACAGGAGAGCAGTCACTAGTGCGTGGGAGGCAGGGATTCGTCAGGTTCGCACTTGACTTGCCAACCTGGCTAACTTCAGGCATCTGACATGTTTCAGTGGGGTGTCCTAATAATTACAGAACAGTTAAGCAATTAATATTTGCCATACATCTTGTACAATATATGGATGAGTTAACCAAATTAATACACCGCTTCACAATTTTGAAGATTTTAATGTATTAAAAAAAAATCTTGCTTGATACTTAGAAAAATTATTGTAGTTTTATATGTATTCAGGACGCAGGGCCAGCCACAAAGCCTATTTTATGTAATAACAGACTGCTGGTGAATTTTTGGTCGCAAAACGTTAAATAGCACAGACATTACAGAGACAATGAAAGGTTTTATTTTTTCTTTGACTTTCATCCAAACACACCCTTTTGTGAAAAACAGAAAAGCATGCACATTGACTGCATTCTTTTAAAGATAAACCAAGTAACAACTAAGCTGTAAATCAACAGTAACACAAACAAAAGCTTAAATGATATTATGGGAAAAGATTCATAGGGGCTCTTAATTCCATAAAATAATAATTCAAGTCATATCAATACGTGTTAAAAAGAAGCTTCTAATTTTCCAAATATTTTGATACAAAAAAATTTTAAACTAATATTTTATAGACCTTTTGTAAGAAGAATATAAGGATAGTTATAAGAATAACATGCTGTTCAAGTGATCTTATGCGGTTCACTTGGCCTTCTTCAAATCAGTTATAATCAACATAATTCCAATGGTACTGCTTCTTAAAATTTAAATTTAGAACGTATCCATGACATTCAAAGTAAGTTACACAACTTCACTTATTGTGATCGAATTAGAAATAGTTTCTAACTTTAGGACTGTTAAAAAGAGTATTTAACAAAGACAAGGGATTGATCTAAACTGCACTTTACAGGGTAAGAGAAAATTGCAATTTGGCATGAGAACAAAAGTTTTACCTGCACCCCCATTCATAACGAGGCCAACTGTATCCTGTGGGCATGTGTGTGCGTACACACACACTAATATACACAAACCAATGCATACCACCAACTCTTCGGGACGGTTCCTTGAAATGGCTTACTCTGGTTCTGGAAAATCAGATAGAATTTCCCTTTATTATTGTTTTCATTTTGTTTTTCATGATTTAATTGCTGTGTCTCATCTGGGGCACTGATACAATTTTGTGACAAATATCCATTACCTGGAAGTGGAATTGGTATCTTAAAGGACTCGCCAGCAATCCAGCCTGAATTGTAACATAAAAATAGAGCAGATCGCACTTTACACAAGGTCCTCATCCAGGGGTTTATGGCTCCATGACTGAGAATTGTGTGATCTGGTTCCTGAAACACACGCCTCCTTTCAGCTGATGTGAACCGTGTGCCCCATCAGTGCTAACGGGAACGGAACACATTCACTCCGTCCTGATGGGTTAAGTCTGTACTTCACTGTCTTGAGGAAGGTGATTTCTTGACATAAGACGAATACAGAATGCCTTTGCCGCGGACGGTGGGCCGGCTCACGGGAGCTCAAATGGTCCAACTGCATCAGGACAGACGCTGGCTGGCGACACAGTGCTTCCCATGAGCCCTTGGGCCAGCCGTGAACAGCACCTCTGCGGGTGACCCGAAGGGAAAGAATCAAATACAGTGGAAACCGACCATGATGACATAAAAAATGAGTTGGGGATTAAATATTTTGCTAAACCCAAGAGTAACAGGCAAAAGGCACATGCTAGTAAATCTAGTCAGGTGTCTGAGAGCTCCCGTCACCTCCAAGACCTGTGGACTCAGGTCCAACGAAGGTTCACACTGATTATTTTGATGTAAAAATAACAGGAAATCTTATGGTTTTCAAGTACTTATGGCACAAATGTCATGAAGTCCTAGGAATTTAGCTTAAATCTTCAAAAAGCTGAGCAATTGAAAGTTCTGCTATAATGAATCAGGGTCACAATTTTAACTTGAACTTAATTCTTGTATTTTACACATTATTCTTTCGTAGAGAGTACAGGGTGTGCAAATGAAGCTGTTTCAGTAAATATTAGAGATGTTAATTACTTTGCAAATAAAAAGTGAAGTCAGCTAATAACACAGCACAATGAAAGCCCACGCCAAGCAGAGCTCCTCCCCACGATCACTCCTCGGGTCCTTCTGGATACTTAACCACAATTTCTTTCATCAGCTTGGGGGAATTAAACAAAAGGCAAAATATTACACAGCTGCAAGATACTAAATACTTTAGTGATAAGAGTCTGGACCAGTCAAGTTGTAAAAAACTGAAAATAACAAATACACTGAAATATACTGCAAAGTAAAGTTCATGAATGCAGCTACCAGAATTACAGCACAATAGCAGATGATACACCGCTAACAGCCTTCTAAAGCTGACATCAGTTCGTAGGAAACGCCAAGTATAACACAAACTCTGCTTATCTTTTCTCTTTCCAGCAGCTCCTGGACTAAAGTTGTAAAACTGTGTATGTCTGCCCAAGACCAACGGCATATCGGCTTTAGTCAGAAATTCTATTTTATCCAATGTTCAATCAACAAGACTTTATTTACACTTCTCATTATACGCAGGAACAATCGGATGTAATGTGCAGTGGCCAGCAGTAAACAGCGCAGCGCATCCCACTGCCTGGAGACAGTTGCTTGTTTACGCTTTAATACTAACCCACAAGCAGCCAATTAAGGTTCCATAAATCCACGTTTTTACATACAGTTTCCTTCCAGCCTCGGTCATAAGCATACCAGCAGTCAAACCACTTAAGATCAAGAATGATGGTAAGGTCTTCTTGAGACTTAGTTTAGAATTAACACTTTCTCCAGGAAATCTGTTTCTTCTTTCTGGGTCCAATGAATCATAGAATTCTATAAGCAATCTATGGCCAGAATGAAAAACAACGTTGTAACTTTCAGGTTTAGCCATTTCAATATTTTAATTCAACAAATATTTATTGGGTGCTATTATGCTGAAGGAGTTAACTCTAGGTCCTTATAAGGAAATACCCAGAGAGTTGGTTTAACTGGAGTTTCTAGACATTAAAAATATCTTAAAATATGTTCTATGATTAATGCATATGAATTACATGTAATATTTAAAAACAGATGGTTTCAAGTAATTTTATGGGGATGTTTTTGTTTTTTAAACTTTGTATCTTAAAACTTCACAGCAACCTGTCACACATGTGGGCTTTCTTTCTGCCTTCCCCAATCTTTACTCCTCCTCTTCCTCTTCCTTGCAGCTCCTGTTTTACCAGAAGTCAGAGAAAAGATCAGCAGCTCTTACAACATGGAGAGAGCTATCCCCCAAAACCCTGATTCCCATGGAATTATAAAAGTAAGTAAACGAAGGAAAAAATAGCATAGTTAATGCATTTTCCCGTCTTATTTTAAAAACGTAAAGTTATAATAGCAGAATATACTCAATATAAAAATCTGAAACACAGGACTTCCCTGGTGGTCCAGGGGTTAAGAATCTGCATAAATTTATTTATTTATCGGCTGCATTGGGTCTTGGTTGCTGCATGCAGGCTTTCTCTAGTTGCAGCGAATGGTGGCTACTCTTCATTGTGGTGCACGGGCTCCTCACTGGGGTGGCTTCTCTTGTTGCAAAGCAAGGGCTCTAGGTGTGTGGGCTTCAGTAGCTGTGGCAAGTGGGCTCAACAGCTGTGGCTCACGGGCTCTAGGGCACAGGCTCAGTAGTTGTGGCGCATGGGCTTAGTTGCTCCGCGGCATGTGGGATCTTCCCAGACCAGGGCTTGAACCCACGTCCCTTGCATTGGCAGGCACATTCTTAACCACTGTGCCACCAGGGAAGCCCAGTTTCATTTTCAATATAGTACATTTTGAATAGCTTTCACTTGTTAAAGTTACTCTATGAGGGTTAATTAGGAATTAACTAATGACAGGAATTTTACTGCCGTACAGCAAGGAGAGGAGAAACAATGGCAGTTTCCTGAGAAGAAGCATTTTAGGAGAATGAAACACAGGTAAAATTTCTGAACATAAACATAATTTTGGAAGTATTTTTTAAAGGCTTTAAAAAATCATACTTTTCAATGTGGTCTTAAGAAATTTAAATGGTGCCTCCTATAACTCATAGTTCAATTTTTTTGCAAAAAGAGGGAAAAAAGTATAGATGTTTAAATAGAGCTTTCAAAAAACAGAAAGGATAAAATTTCCACTGATAGCCAAACAAGTGGTAAATAAATAATATTCTCTGAAGTTTTCATCCAAGAAAATTCAATTTCTAAGTATTATATCTAAACCTAAGAACCCAGTTTTTATCTTCCTAAAAAGAAAGTTCTAAAATGTCTACCTTAGGAAATTTGCATAAATCACAGGGAGACTGACATGCTCACCCCTCATCTGACCTTGAGTTATGCCTCCCCCAGCGGCACCCAGAGGCCCTGCCTGGAGCTGACTCACAGGAACTCTCAGCCAGGGGCCAAAACCACACTTGCTCCAAAGACACGTTATTAGCGGGAGAAACACAAGGTCAACGCCAGAAACTGTTTAGGCCCCAAAATACTAAAAGACACTTTGGTCATGAAACTGTCAACTGCCCCTTCTTTTTCCAACCAATATACTGAGGTCAGTTCCACATACACATGGGACACCATCCTCCAGCCCACAGCTCAATTCTCTATATGTGGCCGGCTTGACAGCCTGTCCTTGGCACACACACACTCCCCCGGACCTAGAAGGGCAGGTCTGGGGCATCTCAACAGTGCAAAGCTTTCTGTGTATTTCTCCCTTTTTTGAAAAAATTTTACATCTCACACAAATTATTGAAATGTGGTAAATAACAATGGACAGCCTCCCATAATAAGATCTTTCACAGTGACTTGTAACAGTCAAGTTTAAAACAGGAACAGGTGAGGCATGGAATGAGACTTGAGTTTATAAAAGGCATCCTTAAGATAATAAAACTGTTTACATTAGTTTCACATTGTTTACTATGGTGATTTAGTTCGGCCAAAGTTTTTGAAGGGCTAGAACTGCCATTACTCACTTATCTTTTATTTCAAAACGTTCATGAAGCCATCTTTTCATGTATACTTGTTCTTCTGGGACATCTTTTTTGTCTATACGATCGATGTGAATATGAATTTTTGGACATTCTTTGCAGAGAAATTCTAACAAGAAACAAAAATATTTCATTTTTATTATTTTAGAATTCACAGTTACATAAAATAACAATGAAAATGAGGTTTAAAAAGTTTAAAAATGATGAAGTACAGATTCTTTCTTTAGCAAGGAAAAAAACTAGAAGAAAATAAAGATTACAAACTGGTGGTTTGGGGTTTCAAGCTAAAGGAGTATAATTTCCAAGTATCCCACAGTTACCTAGGTCATGAGTTAAGTCAACCACATGTTACTTTTCACACAACTGTCTTTAACAGATGCTACAGGCAGCCCAGGATCAGGGGGCTGGCCTCTCCTAGAAGCTGGGACCCGCCCTCTGAAGGGATCCCCAGACGCCAGCCACCATCAGACCCACCAATCACCTGCATGGGGCCACCAGCCCCCCGTTCCAAGCCTAGAGCTCGTCACACATCACTGGTGCTCCCACTGGATGCACAGAGGTACCTAAGCCCTCAGCCCCCAGTGCTGAGCTGGCCAGGGCCTCTCTCCAGGACTCCACGTGGCCAGGCCACACTCCACAGGCCTCCCCTCCCCGGTGACTTGCTGGTGGTTTCTACTCACTGGGCTCCTTGCTTTCCTGATCCGTGCCACATTTTAACATACTCTACTTGGTTCGGGAACCAAATTTATCTTTGTGGAATAGCTGAGCCCTTAAATAACTACAGTTCCTAAAACACACTAATTTGAAAGAAGTAGACGCTCCTTTTTTCAGCCTGGGTTGCACAAGAGATGAGGTCAGAATTTATTCCAAGATAAAAAAGAACTTTGAGCCCAGAAATTCCCTTTTTTGTAGGTAGCTTTCTGCAGAGACATGAACATATTAACTTATTTAAATTCCTGGAGAATAAGGAAATACTGCTCCGAGATTTAAGAGAAGACTATGTTCCCTGGGTGAGTACGCAAGTCGGAGGCCGACATCTTTTATCTCAAGTTAAAGTGTGTTCAGAGACGTGTCCTGAGACACGGTGACTCGTGTGTTGCACAGTCTGAGGAAGCCTTTAAGCTGGTCCTTACACAAGGCTGCACCTTTGGACCCACACACCCCTGCTTGCTGAGAGCTCACAACTGCGCTCCTTCCCTGCTGGTGTCCCGCCTCTAATGTGCTGCATTTCAACCATCAAAAAGTTACCTTAGTTTTTATATACTTTTAGGGGTGAATTGGCTTTGATGATAAATGTGCAAAAACACTGCCACAGGGAAGATTTTACTTTTTCATTATTTTTCTCTTAATTTTCCTCAAGTTTCATTTTCCTTTAAATCAAGGACCTGCTGAGGAAGTACCTTCAGGAGAGGCCTGTGCGTGGGCGAAAAGCACGGACAGGGACCCCTCCCCAGTCCTGCTGTCGGCCGCCCTGTGCCTGTTCCCGCGTCTGTTCGAGGGAGGTGACAGCAGCAGCCCCTGCCTGAGGGTGCTGGGAGCACGCGGACAGGACGCCGCACACGCGTGTGCGACGTGTCAGTGACTAGACTCTGCTAGCCACACGTGACTTCTCACCTGCCCCTCTTATTCCTATCTCTGATACATAAGCACACAGGCGCCGACACTGACTTCCCTACCTTCACTGAATTACCTACATCCGGCCTGGACACGTCCGTTAACTAAGTGGCCATCCAGCTGACAGCGCGTCACCCTTGCTATTCCAAGTCCACGTGCAGATGTAGTCTGCCAGGAAGTGAAACGACTGTGCTTCTGGCGTGAGAGACGTGCTCATGAACCAAAGCGCCTGCAGCGTGTCAGCAACGCTCTAATAAGATGCCGGCGTGAGAAAAGGACCCCAACGTTCGCACGGGCGCTTTCAGGTTTCCCCACCTAAAATGTACACCGTTCTGTGGCGTTGCTAACACACTTTCGTGCACGTCACTTCACTGGACCTCCATGCACCTCTACAGGCAAGGACTGTCGTCTCTGCACAGGGCTGAAGGAACCAAGCAAGGCCCAGCATCTGGCAGGGGAGCCAGACCGGCCCAGGCCCTGCCCAGGCACCCAAACACAGACCATCCAAGCACCAGATCAACTCTCAGCATGTCCAGGAGGTTCTCCCACCAAAGACAGGAAATGAGTGACAAATACTTCCCTCCATTTTCAATAAAGCTCTTGTGTCTATATTAGTAAAAACTATTTTAGTTGGGGCATATTTCACAGGGCACGAGCAAAAATTAACCATAACATCTAGGGAATGTAGGGAAAAGTATGCAAATTAAGGTGTAATTTTTTCTCTAACTATAGCTTTTCCACCAGGTCCCTGGAGTATCTTGATATGCTAGGGCCATACGGAAGGTCTTCCAAGTGTCCAGACATGTCACAAGGTCTAGTCTCTGGAGGAACCGAGTCCCGTGTGCCCTGGGCCCGGGGAGCTGGGTGAGAAAGGCGGAGCACAGACAGCGGGGCCTGAGACATCTGCGGGCCGAGCTGTGAGCCTCGACACTGCCTACTGCCTGCCTGACCACCTGCCCCCTTCCCTCTGGTGGGGGGAAAAAAAAAAAAGAACAACATGACCTAAATCCAACAGAACACTGAGTGGATAAATCATTGTATATTCACCCCAATGAACACTATGTAGCCTTTAACAAAAATTATGTAAGTGTATATACTGACATGTAAAGATGTTCACAACATACCATTAAGCAAGAAAAAAAAAGACAGGAAGAAAGATACACACATACAAAATCTCATTAAAAAAACATAAAGGCACACACATGCCAACACAGAGACGTTATGAAAAAGAAGACTCTGAGGAAAACATCTGAACGGTTAACCGGGGTTGCAGGTGGACATGTGAGTTTGTAGAGTTTTCCTCCCTTCATCTGAGTTACCTGTAATTTTCCCCTGAGTATGTTTTATTTTCATATAAGAAAATATTAAGAGAAAAAAGTTACCTAGAATCACACAAAATGCTTAAACAGAATATCAATTGTTGTCCTTGAGCTCACAAACTCTTCTGGTAAACCACCCACTTTAGAAACAGGACTTCTAAATCAATTATAAGCAAACTGCCCTGTCTCACCTCTGCCCAATGGACACTGCCCACGACAGGGCTCAGACTCTGTTGAAAAGACCAGTTGAACAAGAGGATGCCCAGATGGGCTTTGAGCCAAACCACCTTCTCATGAAATTGACCATGAAATGGGCAGGACACGGTCCACGACCTGCCGCCCCCTCTCTGGCACGAGGCCTCACGGGCGCTGGTCCCCATGAGAAGGGCCGGCAGCACGCAGCTCCGCCCCCCCTGCGGCGAGCCTGTGAGCAGCCTGCCGTGCAGCTGAGGCCCCCCAAGGCAGACGGAGCCATCAGTTCTGATGGAGCCCCCATCCGTCCACAGGGCTTTGAGAGGCACCGGCCTCTGGCATATCGCAATCTAAAAGCTTTATAGAAAAAAATTTTTAATTGGGCTATAAAATACGAGTATTAAATAACAGCCCACTGTGTATGGAGATAACATTTAATACTAATGAAACTCGACCACAAGGTGCCTACAATATGGAATTTTATACCTAAACCGACCTACATCATAATTTAAATTTAAGGTGAATCTTAATCTATACTAGACCAAGTAGAGCAGAGTATCAATTCATGTAATAATAAGAGCAGTTTTTCAAGCTAAGGTCTCAACTCACAATCAAAATCCACACACAACTGATGTCATCTCTTATGTGCACAGGTGCATTTGCAGAATAGTGCCCTGGCAGTGGGAATGTAAATGCTTTTGTAAATTTGACAGACAGTGCCTGGACAACTTCTGCAGAGGCTGTCTTGTACTGCACTCCTATCAGCAAAGTATGAAAGTCCCCGGGATACTTCAGTCTCACCCACGGCCTGTCACCGAACCTGTTAACTGGGATCTTTGCTAGCCTGTGGTAAACAATGGTATCTCACTGTACGATTTAATTTGAATGTTTCTTATTTTGAACGAGGTCGAACAATTTTTTCTGTGAACTGTTTGTTCTTTTATCCATTTTTCTACTGAGTTACTGATCGCATCAATTTATAGGAACATTTGGTACATGAAGGAAATGAGCCTTTTTTTCTGTAATCCCCCATTTGTCTTCAGTCTTTTGGTTTTCTTCTGGTGTATTTTTCCTTGCAGAAATATTTATTCTTGACTGAAATGATACATTTTGTTTTCCACATGGCTCCTGAGTGTGACAATTAGAAAAGGCAACCTTTGAAAAAACAGAGACGTTCTGTCATGAATACACAAAGCCACCGTCAGCTGAGGTGCAGACCAAGCGGAGCGCTGGGAGGAGGCGCTGGGTCTGGAGCCTGGGAAACGCAGCCTCTGGCGGTCTAGCCGGGAGGAGGCCGAGCCACGGCGTGCCCAGCGCTGCCCTCCCTGCGGCCTGCGCCGCGGCAGTGGGAAAGCAGGAGCAAGCCTCGTAAGCGAGGGCAGCCTTCCCGGGGGCAAGGTCGCAGATGGGATGGGGGCGGCCAAGGGGAAGGGGCTCCCTGGGGAAGGTGGCCTGGCCTGCACACGGCCCTCCATCAGAGGCCGCATGGAGACGCGGGAGGGCCTCAGCGACAGCGAGGAAACCAGATCCAGGGAGCGAGCGGCACAGAGCAGGAAACGACGTGAAGGAGGAGCTCAGGGCCGGGCCGTCGGGCTGAGTGCACGCTGCCCGCCCGCGAGTTCCTATGACGGGACGGTGATATAATAAAGGCAGCATGTTTAAAGGTTATATGGGAATTGTATCTGCTTTTCATAAACAATAAAAATGTGTTATTCTTTTACACAATGTTTGACAAACTAATGGGAATACTGTTGAATAACAAAATGCATGTCTCTCTTCAAATGTAGAACTCAGTCAATGACTCCTTCAATGGTTAGAAAAAGAGAAAAAAGTATGACCTATTGTCTTTTTTGTGAGAGGGACGGACAGTAACTCTGTACATACAATACACAAGGAATGGAGACAAATGGTTACCCCTGCGGGGGGAGAGGGGGAGACCAGGTGGATGGGGACAGGGTGGACACAGGCCATTTCACTACATACTTCATATAGTTTTGATTTTTAAACTGTTTGATGTATACTATATGCCAAAGAATTACATTAAAAAAAAAAAAAAAAGCCTGAGCGTCCTGCTTGACTCTGAGCTGAAGGTGGTCCTGAGCGCAGCCAGCCTTACCTCACAGGCGACTGCTCCAGGCTTGACCTCCTCCCGCCACCACCCGTGTTCCCACTTTCCAGCCCCTCTCTGTCTAACCCTCTGTCCTCTCTCCCAGCCTCCTGCTCTGGGCGCTGTGCTCGGTGCCCCCCGCACACGTTTTGAACACCCACCTTCGAGAGCTCGCTCCCACTGAGAGGAGCGCCCCGACAAGCAAGCCAATCCCAGGGCCAGCAGCCGCCAAGTGAAACACAGGCCCCCGACAACCGACACCCTGGGGAGGGGACGGCTCCTGGGCCATTCCCACGGGCAGGCGTCTCCCGCCATCAAGCGTGTCTGTGCGTGTGCCTAACCAACACATTCTGCTCTCTTAAGACGCTAGCTTTTTCTGGTTATCCTGACGTAAACAATCGCTCAAAGGTCCTTAATACCTAGCATATGGCTGAAAAAAAGAAAAAGTCACACATGACGGTCTTTCTTCTCGTCAGTGATACTAGATGTCACAAATGGTCTATGAAAACCACATACGGAGATGGACACTGAGCACCGTGCACACTAGTGTTGACAGGCCAGTGCTCTTCCGTCTCCCTCCGTCCTGTGACGTATGCAGCTTTTCCACGTCTGTGTGTGAACCTTGCGTAGAAAGAGGCTGAGTTCGTGATACTGCGCAAGTCCGAGGACTGGTGGGACAGCCAAGAAGTACCCAACTTTGCAGGACTAATGAAATGTCAACTGTGAAAAGTACGTCAAATATATACTTGGAAACTGTATCCATGTCATACACCAGGATACACGTACCTTTTTAAAAAATAAACTACACACGTACATTGGTAAACGTACACGGCTCACTTGAGACCGACTCACCGACCATGGACGGCGCTTCCTTCCGCTGCCCTCTATCATCCACAGTTCCTTCGAAAGCCACCGTGACGTCATAAATCGCATCGAGATAATTCTTCATGGAGTCAAAAGCAACATGAGTCGCCTTTATTCTCGGTGTCAGCACATGTCTTAATACTGGAAGGCCTAGCAAAGAAGCGGATTCAACGTGGCCATAAATCAGTTACCAAACGTCTCGGCAGTAGAACATGACATCTAAATTGTTACATTTCCACTAACAGACAGACCAGCATATACTTGTGGTATAACCTCATATCTGTAGGACATTAAGAAAGTTTAGACAGTGCTCTCACACGACCTTCTCAATTTAAGTCAACATTCATTTAATACACATTTATTAAACATCTATATGTACAAGACCCCGTGGTAAGCTGTTGGAAAACCCACCGCCGAGAAGCTTACGGCCTCTCAGAAACCCTCTGATTTGGAAAACTCTGACAAGAGCAAACATTCAATCCTCATTTCTGGCAACAGAATAAAGTGGGTGGCACCTTGCCCATGGTCACTCAAGATTTGGGAGTACAATTCCTAATTTCTGACTGCAATTCCTTCAGTTCTATTTCTACTAAAATAGAGATGCAGTAGGACCATCCACATGACCCCCACTGTGTACAATATCTGAACTAAGAGCTGATATGGTCTATATAACATGAAATACTGGCCTGATGCTTTTAGGGTAATTGAAGAATCTAGTTTCTCAGTAAAGTATTTTAAAAATCTGAAATCTAATTCACATACCATGAAATTCAGCATTGTAAAGTATACAATGCGGTAGTTTTTAGTTTATTCAGAGAGCTATACAACCACCAGCACTATCAAATTCCAGACCATTTTCACCTCTCCGGAGACCTCTCCCTTCCCCGCAGCAGGCACTGTACACAACCCTCCCCTGCACACGCCTGTCCCCACTGCCACAGTCTTTAGGGATCTCCTGATTACGGACGTTTCACATAAATGAAATCACAACATGTGGATATCATTACTTTTCACAGCTGAATAATGCTCCATTTCACGGATAGACCACATTTTATTAACCTGTTGACTAGGTGGCAGACGACTGGGTTGTCTGCACCCTTTGGCTATTATGAACAATGCAGCATGGACATGCATGTAAACTGCACATGGATGCCGCACACGGACGAGTCTCCGTATGAACACAGGATTTCAGTTCTCTTGAGTATATTATACACACACACACACTTTCATTTTTTTAAATTTGTATTGGAGTACAGCTGATTTACAGCTGATTGTGTTAGTTTCAGGTGTACAGCAAAGTGAATCAGTTATACCACACATATACTTTTAAAAGCTTCTTTGAGAAAATATTGCAATTTATATAGAATAATTAATCACACATTCATTAGTGCTCTGCTCATGCTAAGACTTTGTTCCTTTCCCCTTCCTATTTCCTACTGTTCCCCTTTTCCTGGATTAGAATATTTATTGACAATTTAACAGAAAAGAGCAGCTCTCTGAAGAAGTGACATGAAAACAGACTAGAAAAACACTTGATTTGGATTTTCTACTGCTTCTCTCCAGGGAAAATTAGCTGCATAAGAAAGAACAGCTATAGTATGTTGGGATGTTCCTGCAGAAGAATTTTTAAAATGCAGAGTGGTGTGGGAAAGAAAAAGATTCCCACAACCGCATATCTGACTTAAGTCCCTAGGGCAGAAACAGCTTAATTTATTCACAAACTTATAACAAAAATCTGAATAGTGTACCAGGCTGGGAAACATTTATTTGCCAATTAAATTAGTTAATACTTCCTTCTTTGCTATTGGAACTCACCCAATTTTATTAAGTTCATAGTTCTACAGATTACTCCATGGTATTCAGTAAGAACAATTAATTATTAGAATCTAGGTTACGTTGGTAAGAAGATAAGAAGACAGAAAAGTAATACATCCCTAAAAATGAGTTATAACGAAGGTTTGGAATAATCAACTTTGTGGCAGATGAATAAGTAATACCCATGGCTCGCATGAAACAAAGTGAAGGCGAAGCCCTCTCACGGAGGCATGTGCTGGGGGCCGCTCCACTGCCCCCAAACCTTGGGTTATTATTACAAAATCCGTTTCATGATAACACTACACAGACCCATCAGAATTTCCACACAGGCATTCAGAATTAACTGCTTGAGCTGCAGCCCTCCACCCTGAGGTCTGCCTCTGCCTCTAGGGAACCACAGAAAACCCCTGAGCCCTAAACAGGAAAGTGGCAGCTAATTAAATTAATTCTTGCTGGTCAATATCTAGTCTCTGTTTCAGCACCTGCTTTGCCTCGTGTCCATCTCCAGGTCTCCTGAACTTCTAGTTGGTACTAAGGATGCTCTACCTTACCTTCTGACCAAGCGCCTCCCTGAGGGCCATCATGGTGATGCCTGGTATAACGGACATTTTGCTGTTAGTATTATATTTCGGAAACATAAATAAATGATACTCATTGAAAATCTTTATTGATCCATGGAGGAGCTGTTATATATACACAATACACACACACACACACATATTATCATCTCACTTGACTCGCACAAATGAAGTAACCAAGGTTCAAAGAGATAAAATGATTAGCCCAAAGTCACACAGCTCACAAGCCTTTATAATGTCTTGTTCAGTACTTTTCTATTCAGTAAATATTAACAAGATACCGCTCTAAAACTATAAACATCCAGGTTAGAGGTTAATGAGGCAATAAAATAAACAAATAGCTACAGTTCCTGGCAGAATATCTTAGATTAAAAATATCCTCAGAATATAAAATATTACTCACACTTAACGATATTTTTCACTCACTCCTGATTGGTAAAGCCCTCAGAAAAAAGAGCACATGGGAGGCTCGTAGGGTAGAAAGTGGGGGCAAGCCCGACGACGGCTGGACCAAGATAGAGAAGCAGGGTGTGGAAGGTCTGTGGGGCACACGTCCAGAGCCAGTGAGGAGTGAGACGGACAAGCACACTGGGCAACACTGCCGAAGGCTCAGAACGATGGGCTGATGTACTTATACTGATCTGCAGGACTCCACGGATTCTGGCCGAGGGAGAAATAATATCTAGGTGCTAAGAAAAACGGTTTAGGTTTCAGAAATAGTTTAGGACATTAGGTCACAGGCAATGAGGTCCTGAACTAAGACTGAAGTAACGCAAACTGAAAAGAGAAATTTTAGTCGAGTGATGTTATAAAAACCAAGTATACATTGATTCAGCAAAAATTAAATGTGGTAATTTTTTAAAAAAGGAGTAAAAAACAACCAGGCTTCTGCCTTAGAAGACATGGACAAGGCTGCGCCATGAACAGGAAGAGATGACCAGGAGGAAGAGCTGGGGGGGGGGGGGGGGGGGGGGTGTGTGTGTGTGTGTGTGTGTGTGTGTGTGTGTGTGTGTGTGTGTGTGTGTGTGTGTGTGTGTGTGTGTGTGCGCGCGCGCGCGCGCGCAGGTACCCACCATGCAAAAAGAGGGGAAGTGGCAGAGCAGAAGGCAGATAAAGAAGGAAAACCCGAGTCAAGTGGTATAGCAGAAGCTGAAGTTGGATAGAACCCTCTAGGAGTAGCTGAAAACATGATCTTTAAGATGGCAGAGGTAAACATTTGGGAATCATCTGAGTAGACATGACACTTGAAGTCATGGCAGTGTCTGAGAATATTAAAGGGAGAGATGAAAAGGTGATCGGAAACAACGATTTTGTATATTCCATGCACGTTAACAAACAGAAGTGATGAGAGTGACGTGACACTTTAAGTCAGAGAGCACTGGGGTTAACGTGTGGAGAGGGGCCGGAGTAAATGTGAGAACGCACGGGGCCTGCACGTCTCCTTTAGCAGCAAAGAGGGAGAGCAAACAGCAAATCCTTAGGTGGGGTGTACATATATGTACGTACACACACACGCACACACACACACACGCCACTGATGTGAGAAACAGACTGTGCTTGTAAACTGGGGGCAAACCTAGCACAGAAGAGCGTACAGGTGATGTAAGCAAAAGGAAATTACTGAAGCAGCATCAAGATTTTGAAATAAGGAGAGAGAAATATGATTGTATGACACAATCTTGTCAGAGAAACATAACTTCTTCAAGGCAAAGAAACCTTGAGAGGTGAGGTGGGAAATCTGAAAAACAAACAGTCAACAAGAGAACAATAAAGAATTGCTAAACACGGCACTGTTGGCTCAGGTGAGACTGGACGGTGCAGACTGGTTGAGGAAGGCAGACAGCATGGATGTTTCTCTCGTTCCCAGTTACTGAAGAAGGTAGAAAACAACCAGGTTACGGACCGCCAAGGAATGTCGAGGCCAGGGGAGGGGACTTGCGGGGCGGGGGCAGCAGAGTGTGGCTGGGAGGCCCAGGGGAGCTCCACAAGGCCTTGAGAGTTACGGAGGGCCAAGGAAAGAGAGGCCAGAATTAAGCGGGGGGAAAAAAAAAGGGTTCAGAGGAAGAAACAGCAAGGAAGAGGTAGAGGCAAAACTAGCTACACAATCTGCCGGACCCAGTGCCATTTCAAGACTGTAAAAGCAAGAGCATTAAACCAGCACTGGATCCTGAGCAAGAAAATGGACTTGCCCTGAGAGCCTACAAACAGAACTACATCTGCACCTTGATTTTAGCCGGTGAGGCCCATTTCAGAGACAGCCTCCTGAACCATAAGAGGACACACCTGTATCGTTTTAAGACACCAAGTCTGTGGCAACTTTTTACAGCACCATGGGAAACAAATATGCCATCTTAGCTCCCAGTAGAAAGATAAGTGTGTCTTTTCCACCAAACCTGGGCCAACACTGGGCGGTAACTTTTTTAATGTTTGCCAGGTTGACCTTCAAAAGCTGGTTTCAGAGTGCTCACTTAACTTGCTTTCCTTTGACTATTTGGGAGGAAGAACATTTGTTCTTTGTTCTTCATTTGTGGGTCATTCAAATTTCCTATTCATGTCCTTTTTCTATTTTTCCATTTATGTCTTTTTCTTAATAATTAGCAAGAGCTCTTTCTATACGAAGCTTATTAATATGCCATATTTACAAATATTATTAGCTTGCCATTTGCCACTTAAATTTGCTTCTATAATGTTTCAGATATAATAATAACTTTGAGTGAAGTCTACCCAAAAAATCCTTTTGTTTTTATGTTTTGAAAGGACCCTTAAACCTATACAGTAGCCAGTGCTATTCAAAGGATGGAAGCTGCACTCCACAAATCCTAAAGAGTTCTAAAACCACAACTCTCTTGCTCAATAATATAACTTGCTCAATAACATGAAAATTCTAGGCATCTGTTTTGCTGCTGTAGGTGTGTCACTAACACTCCTGTTTTCTACTACTAGAGTTGTAAAAGCTTACGCCTGCGGGCTGCTGCGGTAAAGACCTCTATGAGCTCACTTTAATAGCTGCAGGGGGAAGAGTAAGTTATGTAGGAGGCCAAATTTCCTAGCAACCACTGGAAAGCAAAACATCTAAAGCGCTTCTAAGGAAAATGAGTTCAAATGGAACACTTCACATAACTGAATGGGTTAAATTAGGAAAACGGTACCTGAATGCTTACAGGACCCCGATGGAAAGCCTCTTCCCTGTTCCCCATGTCTGTTCCCTATCATGGGTAAGGAACTGCTATTATTGTTTTCTTTTTCCTAATGAAACTTAAGTATAAAATCAAGGTTTCCCAGTAAGTATTAGATCCACATGTTCGGGTTAAAACCCCAAAATCTGACCCAACTAACTTGTTGACCACATGACTAATTTTACTTAGACCAGTGGTTCTAGAACTCTGGGATGCCTCAGGGTCAGCTGCGCGGCTGCGCCTCAGCCGTGCTGACGCCGCTGGTTCCAGCACCAATGTGAGAACTGCTGATGAGAGTTCAGACCAGGCTTGAGCGGATCCGGAATTCACGGAAGGAGTGCGAAAGGCAGGAGGAGTAACAGCAATATTCATTCTGGTAAAAATGTTTAAGTAAATGGTATGGAAAGGACCTCGAGGAGGTAAAGCAAAGCTCTCAAAATCCCTGAGCGCTTGTGATGCCCAACGCCCCACTGGAGTGTTGTGACAGGTGACCTGCCCCCCGCCCAGTTCTCCCAGATCTACAAGCACTGCCCCCTGCTGCCGCCACTCCCCCAGAGACCGCCACCTGACCACCTGACCACCTGACCGGGTGCCAGCGGGAGTCACGCTACAGAAAAAGGAAGTTCGAGGCCGAAGGATCCAGAAGTGCAATAAAGAGGCTGCAATTTAGACGGTGACGGAGGAGCTGATACGCAAAGAAAACCCAGGTTTCTTGACCGTCACTACAAACATAATATGAAAGCCTTCTCAACATCCTTTATTCACTCCTGTTCTTTTTCAGAAATGACTAGCATACAGCAACAAAACATTCCAGACTGGGAATATAAGGTTTGAGTGTGGCTTTCCAACATAATTCTTTTCTGTTTGTATATCCCAAACCATCTATGATCTTTGACTCAACAGTAATTGACATCCATGAGGTTTATGTTGTGGCCTTTCTAGGAACAGGCAGCTTTGTGCAAATCACTGCAAAGATGAACAGACACAGGACGACACAAAACAGCAGGAACTGCTCAGCGACTGGCCCCAAATGAATTTCCTCGGGAAGTCAGAAGAGGAAGAGGTCACTGTATCATAGGTTGTTGGATTTAAATGAAAATAATCGAATTGGTCACTTAACAAAACAAACATTTTAGAAACACAAAAAGATCGTTTTTAACTCACCATGTTATTTTCTTCATATTTATTGAATGCTATTATACGATGTAGTATTATTATATTTATACTATTTTATTTACATTTCTATCATACTACTCTACCATATAATCCTATTATATTTACATACTATGCTGACGCTTTCCTTAACTAGATGTTTTACCATAGTTTTCTGAAATGACAAGTTCTATGTTAGCATTTCTGAAAAAATAATTCTCTTTTCTCTAAATGTAGTATTACACAATTGAGTAGCCTTCAATATATACCTTGCTTGGTAGTTTCTTGAAGACTCTACCAATATTTCAGACCTCTCAAAATCTTAATTTTTGTCCCGGAGAGGTTGTAGTTAAACAAAATCCTGACTGATTTATTGGAAATATGAGTAAGTCTTTTTTAAAGGAATAACTAACATTCAGTTTCAAGTAAGAAGGGATCATTAATCTCACAACACTTGAAGGACAGTATTAAGAATTCATGATGCTCTAACACAGACATCCCTTACACAACAACTCTAAGAATAAATAAACATATTTTCTGGCTAATATTTTTCTGAAGCAAAATACTTCTAGGAAATAGTGATAACCAGGGCCTTGAAATATTTAGGGTTTATAAGACAGACAAACAGACACACCTACACCCACCACTCCCACCTCTTAAACCAGCCATCACCATGGTCAATATTATATGGTATGATGACAAACATGTAAACAAGTATCAAATTTTAAACACCTAAATTTAAAAGGTTGGTTTTGGTTTGTTTTTCTATTCGTTTATTAAGTCAGATTCAAATGAAGGCGTACTTTAGGAGCAAAATCATTAATGTTTTGAAGCAAAACATATCACAGTCACAAGCGCTATTAAGTTTCAATTTTCCTGAAGAAAAATTAGCTTAACAGCTGGAAAAACGAGTTCGTTTGTTTTTATTTTCAAGCAATCTCATTTAGTTGTGACCTAAGAGGAAAGAAAACAGGAAACATTTTTTTCTAGCTATACTGTTCACAAACCAGTGTCCTTTGTGTGTGGTGGGAAATAATTACCTTTATAGCCACAAAAAAATATACTTCTAACAGACAGAAAGTTTTCCCAGTTACAGAATTTAAAGAAAGAATAGTTAGCAGTTAAAAATTACATCCACGAGACACATTATTCATTTTTTCCCCCTTCTGGTAACTTTGAGAAAGCTTTATAACTCACAGAAAAATGACAGACCAATAATGGTCAGCTATTGGTGACTAGGGTATTATTAGATTTAGAAAGCTACAATATATATCATTATTATGCTATTTTAAGAATTACTTAAAAGTACTTGTTTTAGCATCACAAAATTAGTGTGGATTTTAAAAAGTAAGTAGATTTTAGTAGCTATATGTAAGCTACTAAACTTATCAGGTAAATAATATTTATATAATGTATTCATATAAGGTAGTCATCTTACATTGGTTTTAAAATAATAAATTTAGAAACATTAGTATTAAATGTAATTACATACAGAAAAGTAATTTAAGGTCCTGTTATGGGCTGAAGTGTCTGTCCCTGTCCCCATTCATTCATTCTGAAGCCCTAACCACGAAGGGCCTTGAGGGAGGTAAGTCCCTTACCTTTAGGGAGGTAATTCCGGTTAAACGAGGTTATAGAGGTGGGGCTCTAGTCCAACAGAACTGATGTCCCTATAAAAAGAGGAGAGGCGCCTGAGCCCCCTCTCTGTGAGCACACAGGGAAAGGCCGTGCGAGGACGCAGCGTGAAGGCGGCCGTCTGCAAGCCCGGAAGAGGGGCCTCGGGAGCAACCAGCCCTGCCGGCACCTTGCTCCTGGACGTCCAGCCTCCAGAGCCGTGAGAAAATAAATGCCTTCTGTTTAAGCCGCTCAGCCTGTGGCAGCTTGTCACGGCAGCCTGGGGCGACGGACTAGCCCCGGCCCTAAAACCCGGACTGAAACGGCACCTCTGAATAAATGTGACACGGTAATTAAATCTATTTGCAAATAAACATTTGTTTTACCCAACTGAAGAAAGCACACCAGTATTTATATAGGGACACACACACACACAGAGATAAATTTTACAAAAGAAATCAGAAGTCCTTCAAAGCTAAAACACACAATAATTCTGTGTTCTTCTCCACACAGACAATAATCCGGGATTATACTCATTCCATCAGGCAAATTTACTGCACCTCAACAAAGAACGCGTGATCTGACCCGTGACGAGACACAACAGAACGTCCAGGGCTAACTGACACTTGCTTCGTGTATTTAAAATTAATGAATTAGTCATCACACATCATAAAGCACTGTAAGAGGCAAAGCTGCTGGAAACAGCGTACTAGTTTCCGGCCGTCTGATCACTGCTGTGAAGACTCCGCTGCCCCTGCTGAGTCGTGTTCAGGCCGGAGACACCCCCACCTTTCTCACCGTCTGGCTCCCACCCCCCACCCACTGAGCGGAGAGAGCACTCGGCATGCTTGTGCTCATGCCATCCTTTCCTACTGAGAAGCAGCCCTCCCCACAACCAACACCTCTTCCAATGAGATTCTTTACAGCCCAGCTCAGTGCTTCCTCCTCCAGGAAGCCTCACTGAACCCCCATCCAGAAATGATTTACCCTCAAGTGTGCTTACTCTAAAGTGCTTATTCTTTTCTTGTCATATTCTAGTTAAACGTTACTATTTATGTAAAACTCTTATTTAAATATCATTGAGGTTGGCAGCCTCCAAAATGGCCCTTGGTAATCCCCACCTCCTCGAGTCACACCCTTGTCGTCTCCCCCTGAGTGTGGGCTGGACCCAGTGAACTGTTTCTAACAAAGACAATTTGGCAAAAGTGATAAAGTGTCTTTCTGAGATTTGGTTCTGAGAAGCCTGCGCCGGCCTTGCTCCCCTCCCCTATGCCCTCACAGTCACGACCTCTCCCTCTTTCTGTCCCCACCGGCTCCCTGATCCTCGCCCGAGGGTCGTGCTGTGAGGAGCTCTGCCAAGAGGTTCAAATGGCAAGAAACTGACACCGCAGGCCACAGCCAGTGAGGACCCGAGGCCTGTCGACAGCTGTGTGATGAGCACAGGGGCTCCTCCCCAGGGGGGCCAGGGTGTGACCACAGCCCCAGCGGCACCTTGACTGCAGCCTCCGACCGACCCTGAGCGAGAAGCCGCCAGCTAAGCCACATCTGACCCACAGAGACCAGGAGATAATAAATGTCTTTTTAAGCCACTGAGGTGTGGGATGGTGTGTTACACACCAACAGATAACAAAGACTACCATGTTTTCTCTCTCCTATTAACTTACAAACTCCTAGAAGACACTACTGACACTTGTACCACCTTAGCCGGATGTGTTACGTATTAGAAATCAAAAGTGAAATCAGCACAGTTCGAGGACTTAAAGCACTCTAGCCAACTTCTCCCTGGTTCAACTCTCTGTTCAACTCACCAAAAGCATGTGTTCCAAGATGTAGATGATTATTTAATGACAACAAAATGCATCAAATGTTACAAGATATGAAAAGTAACAAGAAAAAAATTCCCAAATATTAAGTTTATTGTTTCCCTTTCATCTCCTCTAACATAAAATTGTATTTCCTAAACAGAATTAAAGTGGATACAGGAGATGACACACAAGAGTAACCGAAAATTTATATAGTTTACAGCCTTCATAACTCAAGTTTTTATGAAGAGTCTCAAACTAATTCATCTATAAACTATTAAGCCTCAAAGAGTAAAATACATATTTTGTGAAAGGCAGGCCCAGCAATCTGGAATCGTTAGAGAAGGGAAAATTCAGGAGAGCTGTAATTTTCTGAAACCCTAAGCATTCACTTCATGAAAAGCCCAAATTTTGTGTAACAATTTTAGGTCCCTGTTTTCCTTCTTATATAAATCTAGAAAACAGTTCATTAAACAAATAAGACATTTTTACAATAGATCTTTTCTGCGACTAATACACAAGTGTGAACTGTAACTCCCTAAGGAAAGGACATAAAATGCAACATTCTCTAAACTCCCTTCCACACGAAACCCTTTTTTTCCCCAAAACATCCTGTGGGCTCAGTTACAGAACATGCTTTTAGAAAAGTGGAATTAAGACTGTGACTTCTTAAATAAAACATAATGAACGAATTAACAAGAATACTGTTCAATGACTTCCATTTGACTGTGAAGTCCAGACCACTGAGCCTAGAGTTCAGAGCCTTTGTGACTGATACTCACGCCAGCTCAACACACTGAACTCACACCGCTGTTCTTCACTCATCTTGTGCTTGAAGACATCTAACTCTTTGGTATTGTTGTTTCTTATACCTAGAGCTCCCCGCCTTCACCATACGCGTGGGTCCTAAGTCTACATTTCCGATGTCACCTCCTCTTGGCAGTCATTCAGACACCCCGTGTGTCAGCTAGTTCTCTCTTCCTTCAACGCCCACAGGGTGTCACCTGTGCTTCTCACATCTCAACTCTGTACATCAAATACTTGTGTTCTTATCCAGTATCTGGATAAGGACTCATATCTGTTTTGTAATAAATATTTCTTAAAGGAATGCGGTTACGAGACACAAGCCTTGCTTGCCTTTCACAAAGTAGCCCAAAATGGCAATGATTTGGGTTCTTATATCCAATTTTATTAGTCCTTCTGTTTTATCCCTCAGAATCGGCTATCAATTTTCGCCATTATTAATAGATTTACCTGTGGTGGTACCTCTCCTCCACCTTCTAAGTTAGTAAGAATAACTTAGTAAATATATATTACATACCAGGATTTCTATAAACATTATGTCACTGAATTTCACAAAAGCCCTATGAAGGAGACATTATGATTCCTGATTTACAAATAAGGAAATAGACCAAAAGAAATAAAGTAACTTGTCTAAGGTTATATGAATAATATGTGCTTGGGAATGTAACCCAAAGCTAGTGGTAATGTTCATCTAAGACTAAATGCTGGTTCAAGAGGGATACTTGATATATTCCGTAAGGAAAAGCTGAAAGAACTTGGAGAGAGGCCCAGCTGATACAGCATATGAGTGGAACGATAAACACTGAATTTGACACACCACGCTTGGGATGTGTCTTTGAGCCAGTCAGTGAAGCTCTCTGCTGGGCAGCTGTGAACCCAGGTCTCGAGCCAGGTGGGGAGGTGCGGGTGGGAGAAAGTGCTCATGAGGCATCAGCGGTCACATCAACAGTGGCGACAGCTATGGAGTCAGGTGAAGGCCACCGTGAAAACCACAGAAAGTGAAATAAATGAAAAAGACCAAAGTCAGACACTGGAAGTAACATGTGAAGCAGGAGAGAGTGAAGCAGACGAGGCGCCTGGAGGGAAGACCCGGAGGGAAGCGCCAGAACGGGAGGAAGGAGTGGAGACCAGCCGGATGGAGGTCTCGGGGGAGACGTCCTGCTCAGATCACAGCGAGCTAACTCACAGTAACTGGAACGAAACACGCATTTCTGCTGAGGCACCGGCCACACCGCGAATGCTCACTCGCACGCGGGTCGGAGCAGACGCAACAGCAGCAGCTCGCGGTGGGTTCTCCTGACCGCAGAGGCCCTGGCAGCAAGGCGTGTGCTCAGTCAGTGCCGCTGAGCAAGCCTGCAGGCCACATGCCGGTCCACACTCAGTCTGCAGAGACGCCTCTGAGGACACAGCCATTTTGGCTAAATTGTATAGCTTACTGGTGTATCAGTTATCCAATTTTCTAAAACATGGATGTTAAGAACATTCTCACTATTGGGGACATAAATAGCTTTTAAGTACCGTGAATCAACTTTGTGGAATATTCTCCAATAGGAACTTCACCTATCCTCTACTTTAATTCTCACGCAGATTTAGGCATACCCATGGGTGTAGGTATTACCCCTCGGTATCCACAGGGGATTGCTTCTGAGACCACCCTCAAACCCAGATACACCCCTTGGACACCAAAGTCCACAGATGCTCAAGTCCCTCATATAAAATGAACTAGCATTGCATATAACCTACGCATTGTCCTCCGGTCTGCTTTAAATCAACTCTCGATTACTTATAATAACTGATACAATACAAATGCTATGTAAATAGTTGTAAATGCTATGTAAATAGTTGCTTTTCAAGTTTTGCTTCTTGGAATTTCCTGAAAAAAAATTTTTTAAAATATTTTCCTTCTGTGGTTGATTGAATCCATGGATGCAGAATCCACAGATCTTTTTAAAGAGAGGAGCAAACTGATGCCCAGTAACGCCAGGCAGTTTGCAGCCACGGCTAACAAACGTCAGAACCCAGATTCCACTCTAGGTCTGCCAACCTACAGAAGAGAAACTCTATCTATCGTACAGAAACCACACTGCAGAAAAAGGTTCCATCTAGAGAATCTTGTACCTAGATAGATTCTACCTAGATCCATGGTACTGGAATATGTACTGTAGCAAGCACTTGAGTTTAATCTCTCAGACATATGTAATAACATGCATATAAATTAATGAGAAGAAACTTCATTTCCTAAGAGATGATACAGACATTCATTCAAGGAATAAAAACATTCATCTGTTATAAAACATAAAACATCTTCTCTAAGAACAAAAATTTACAAGGTCATTATCAAATCATATTTTCAAATATAATTAATTTTTTACTTACCTTCTTGAGCAGCAAATGCTTGACTAGCTGAAATGACTTTAGTTAGCTCTGGATTATACCTTGTGCCCTCTGGAAAAATCACAAGATACATCTGGGAAACCATAAAGAAAATCTGGTTTGTTTTATGTGAGTGTTTTCGTTGCTGCTGTTAACTTACCAATGCTAACCCTATTAATCCTAAGAGGATTTCCCATGGTGGGGAAAAATGTATATTCAATGACCTATGACCTTCATTTCAAGCAGAACAACCAAAATGCACAAATTCAATTAAGTCTTAACATAACATAGACTATATTTGAAATGCAGTCCTACACTCATTTGTGGGTCAGTTACTAAGAACCTAACAGCGTTTCTAATTACACGTTAATATTCACTAATTTAAAAACTGGCGACGAAATGCAGACTCATACAGAGCCCCAATTCGTTAATGAAAGAGCTTTTCTCCTTAAAATTCTGCAAAACGGTTTTTGAAAAGGTGTAAATTTTAGACATCAGGGTCCATAAGTACATCTCATTTGGGGGAAACCATATATAATTACATACATTTCCACAATATAAAAGGTAATAGGTGTTCATATTTTGAAAGATTCACACAGTACTCTTATTTTATACAGCTCCCTTAATGCATTTTAAATGACTCAATTTACAGGCGGCTTCATAAATTAATTATATAAATTATAGAAATCAATTACAAATTAAGTTATAAATCAAGCTGGATGTTTACTAAGTAATCGATTAGTCTAAGCTTTTACACTTACCTGCTTTGGGAAAGGAAAAACAGAAACAGGAAACTGTATACTGAAAAACTCCTAACTTTAGAACTGATGTTACTCATCCTCTCTGCACCTTGTTTCCTCGTCTATAAAATGAAGTGACAGGGTACCTATGCCTCGTTGAGATATTGTAGGGATAAAAGGTGGTAATTCATATAATCTATTTGATACAGCGCTTGGTAGAAAATAATGCTGCAATTTGCTGTTACAATGAAAACAGACCTGCTTTAGAAATCTGCCATGATGATGACGACGCATCTGGTGGGAAGAAAAACCTGACACGAGTAGCTAATCCCCCTGACCTAGGGGACCCACCTTCCCCGCCACCAGCTTTACATGTTGCCTTCTCAGCAACTGCCTCCAAAAAGACCATGACACAAAGCAGTTCTGCTTCTCTCGGGAATGAGAGCCCAGCACAACAGAGGTGTTTTCATCTGATAACTTCCTTGCTACAGCTTTCAAATTGCTGACAAAAAGCCTGCTCCCTTCTTTAGTTCCCCTGGCAATAGAGAAGGTGGCAGCAGAGGAAAGGGAGGGACTAAAAGTGGAGCACTGGGGCAAGAGAAGACTGACCACAGGGTCTGACATTTCTGGACCTGCTTCTCAATTAAGGAAAATATTAGTGAAATCCCTGCTCAACGACAGGGGAGCAGTGAGGATGACAGGAAAAAACTGACAAATGGTCACAAACCAATCAAATTATGTACCAGATTTTTGCTACTGTTCTTATAACTTCTATTCTGCTAAATTTTCATTTGGAAGGAACCAGAGAGTCTGTTTTTCTTTACTGATGACCTTCCATATAAGAAAATCTATCTTCAAGATGTGCTATACCATTTTAAACACACAAACTTCACATCTAATGGAAAATTAGCAGGCTATTCCACAATAACAGTCTATTCAAAAAGAAAAGAGCTATTTAAGAGTTTAAATTGCAACCAACTATTGAACTGGTTATTTCTTATTAAAAACAGCCTTTTCTCTATGGTTTGGAAAAGTTAATTTAACTTTTTAACTGAACCTCAGTTTCTCACTCCCAAATGAAGACTCAGGGTTACTGTGAGCATTATAGGAAATATGTGAAAATGTCAAGCCCTGTGTGGCAGGCTCTTAAAACATTAAGTTTCCTTTCCCTCGGGTTTTTAAAAATCCTATTAGTTTACTAAACAGTTCCAAAGCAGGCACATTTATATAGAAATAATATCTCAGAATGTAATAAATTTTGATTAGCTAGACATCTTAAATTACTTGCTTTCTCTTTAAATAAAAAGCTATTTCATATCAAGCTGCACAGAATATAAATAAGATAGTTCCTCTCTGCCTTCTGCGCCCCAAATTAATCCAATCTAGCACAGCACAACTTCTTTAAAAAGTTTTCTACAATTATAATCAGAAACATTCAATTCATTAAAAACCCCACTATACATTAATGGAGGCAAGAATACAAAAATGTGGAGGGTACAAAGCACCCAGCTCTTTCCTCAAAGAGTGAAGTGCTCTGCGTACGATCAGAAAACAAGGATACAGTCACACAAATGCATACACGAGTGCTGCTGGCAGAGCAACGGCCCTCCCCCAAACGTTCAGACCTAATCTCAGAACCTGTGGGTGTGTCAGGTTATGGCGAGGGGGATTTAAGACCTCAGGGTACGGAGATTATCTCAGACTGTCAGGTGGGCCCAATGTAATCATAAGGTTCTTAAATAGGAAAAAGGGAGGTAAAAGAGTCGGAACCTAGGAGATGGCCAGCACAAGAGACCAGACCAGCCCTTGCTGGCTTTGAAGACAGAAAGAAGTCATAAGCTAGGAAGGCAGGCAATCTCCAAAGCGGAAAAGGCAAGAAAGTGGATTCTCCCTCGGAATCTCCAAAAAGGACCTCAGTGCACTTGATTTTAGTCCAGTGAGACCCATTGTGAACTGCTGGCCTCCAGAATGATCTAGATAATAAATTAGTGTTATTATTTTTTCTGGCTTTATTGAGGTATGATTGACAAAAATCATACATATTTAAGGTGTACAACGTGATGTTTTAATATACATGTGCACTGTGAAATGATTACCACAATCAAATTAACTTATATATCTATCACCTCACACAGTTACCGTTATTTTTTTTTAATGGTAAGAACACTGAAAATCTACTCCTTTAGCAAATTTCAAGTACATAATATATTAAGTATAGTCACCATACTGTACATTATGTCTCCAGAATGTATTCATCTTATAACTGAATGTTTGTACCCTTTGACCATATCTCCCCACATCCCCCAAATCCTAGCCCTGGGAACTGTCATTCTGCCCCCTGGTTCTATGAGTTCAGCTTTTTTAGATTCCACATGTGAGACCATGCAGTATTCGGCTTTCTGTATCTGGCTTATTTCACTAGCATAATGCCCTCCAGGTTCATCCATGTTGTTGCAAATGACAGGATTTTCCTTCTTTTTTAAGGCTGAAAAGATTCCACTGTGTGTGGGGGGGGGGGGGGGGGATTTTCTTTATCCACTGATCTGTCAAAGGACACTTAGGTTGTTTCCACATCTCGGCTGCTGTGAAAGAGCATGGGGATGCAGGTATCTCTTTAAGACAGCAATTTCATTTTTTGGCTATACACCCAGGAGTGGAACTGCTGGATCATAGGGTAGCTCTATTTTTAATCTTCTGAGGTACCTCCATTCTATTTTCCATAATGGCTGTACCATTGTGGAATTCTTATATTTCCAACAATATCGGCTAACTTTTCTATACCCTTACAAACACTTTTACCTTCTGACTTTTTGCTAACAGCCATCCTGACAGGTGTGAGGAGACAGCTCCCTGGTTTTGACTGGCATATCCCTGATGATAAGTGATGCTTAGCACCTTCCATGTACCTGCTGGCCATTTGTATGTCTTCTTTGGAGAAATGTCTTATCAAATTTCTTGCCTATTTTCAATTCAGTTATTCATTTTTTCACTAGTGAGTGGCACGAGTTTTTGGAAATTAACACCCAATTGGATAGGATATGTGGTCTGCAAATATGCTCTCCCATTCTGTAGGCTACCGTTTCATTTTGTTATTTCCTTTGCTGTGCAGAAACTTTTTAGTTTGATGCAGGCCCATTTGTTTATCTTTGTTTTTGTTACCTGGGCTTTTGCTGTTACATCCAATATTTCTGTTATTTTAAGCCAGTAAGTTTGTGGTACAAAACTTTGTTACAGCAGCAATAGGAAAATAATACAACAAGCATAATTTTCAAACATGTTATTTAATCCCACCTACCAAATTAAGTAATTATTAACAAATTCACCATATGAGGAGCTTAGAGAAGTTAGGTGATGTGCAAAGTAGCAAAGTTTAAACGGCAGATCTGGAATTTCAACTCAAATCTGATTTCAGAGCCAATATCTTATCTACCAGGCTGCCTCACATTTGTCTCAGCAATATTTATTGAGATGTATTTCTTAGTAATTTATAATTCAGATATATTGTTGGAAACAAAATTCTGCACTCTCAAATAATACAGTGAATAATAAGAGTTGATTTAATGATTAATCATAGACTTCTGTGAGGAATACTAAGCCATATGGAAGTTGATAAATATATTCCACCTTGTCAATTATGTGATTAACGTTCAGAAACAAAAGAGCATAAAGAAGACTCTGAGAAAAAAGTATCTGTTTCACAGCCTTAAATACTAAAAGATGAAGCGACCAGCGAGATTCTAAGAAACCGGCTTGGACCCACAGTGACCTGAAGTGAGAGCCCTCACAAGCCTGTGCATCTATTACTCAGCACCACTGCGTGAACATCAAAACACTAGACTCTTGCCCTTGACAAACAGAAATGTTCCCTGGGAGCCCAAGACTAGGTTATTTGAACTGAATTTCCTACTGAAAACAACGTAAAAAGCTGAATATAACATCATCTTATAAGCATCCAAGAGCTGACAAGATGGTGAGACCAAACTTAAAGCAAACACAGGAAAGCAGAAGTAAGCCCAGAAAAGACTTTTGTTCTAACAGATTCAAAAGGTGAGGGGAACAAAAATCTAAGGCCACAGACCTTCTGTTAGAAACAGTAAGAGTGAACCGGAAGTGAAGGGACCACCAAAGGCTACGCTCCCAGTGTGAAAGTAAAGCAGGCAGCCCAGCTCTCACGTGGACTCGCCACCGCGGGTGCACTGCCTGGTGGTCCGGTTAGCCTCGAGCTCTGAACGTGGTTTGGGTGGGCCCGGACGAGGGGAGCCTCGAGGGCCCCCACTAAAACAAATACCAGTGCTCTCTGGGGGCAGGCACTGCCGTCTTATGCTTCAGCTGACTTCTGCACTTAATCTTCCAGACACCATCAAGAGCAAACAAAGGTCACCCAGCACACAAGGGAAGAAGACACCATGAGCAAGAAGAGACGAAGTGAAGGTGGAGAGAGAGGGCGAAAGGGGAGGAAAGGAGAGAGGGGATGAAAAAAGAAAAGGACTGGTAACTGTGAGCTAAGTGTCTGAGCACCAGGACAGAAAGCCACGCAAGGCACTGGGGAGCAGAGCTCAGGCAGCCCCTGCTGTGATGGTGCTCTGTCCTCGCAGGGAGCCAGGCAAAGCCCCAGAGCAGCGGTCAGCATTCTTCAAAGAGACTATCGAGACTTCTTTTGGGGGGAGCAACTTGCACTGAATGATTCTTCATTTGTCGATATTCACATTTTTCTGACTTTTCAAATAACTCAATAGATACAAGAAATCCAAATTTAAACTGACAAAACAACTGTTCTTCTAAAACTCCATCTGACACTAAAGAAGAGGAGCTCTTAAGTGGCTGAAGTGTAAGGTTACAAGCGCAGGTCTGTTTTCTATTTATAGACTAAAGACACCAAATATTCTTGTTAGTCCTCTTTAAGGTCAATATTGACAACCACCAGCAAAGGATCTACTTGCCTGCAGCAATTTTTCTGACTGATGGCCAAAAATAACTGCTTATCTATATTCAGAGGGTTTTTGTTGTCTCCAAAACTCTGAATTCTTTCTTACACATGGGATAATATATTTTCAAAACAATTCTTAAATGCTAATTTAATTCTTAAATTAAAAAATGAGAGTTGATTAGAAAAGTAATAAAAATGAGCATAGTCTTACTGGAGTTCTTGCGTTGCTGTAGCTCTGCAGCTTTTTCCTCATTTCCTTTTCATTGAATTTGGCACTTCTCTTTACATAGATCCCTCCATGCTGGGACAGAAAAAACACGAGGGGAGAAAAGTATTTATGATTAAAATACCCAGTGGCCAGTCATCAAAAGGGTTAACTTTATTCCCAAAGAGTGAAGAATAAAATTACATTTTAGGAATTAAATTACGCATATACTTAATACATTCAAATATCAGCTAGAGAACATTAGCTGAAAATTCTCCTATGTTTTCAACACAATTCAAATAAAACTGTGTGACATTTTACTGGAAAATACATGAACATTTAGTTTTGTTGGCAGTTAAAAATGCTTTCTTTCTTAAAAATACATTTTTTAAAGTCAAAAATTCAGTCAGATGGCTCTTAGCTCTCAATTTCTCCACTGCCTTGTTATGGAATAACTAAAAAATCTCCTTAAAATTTCAATGAACACGATCTTCTGAGATTCTGGAAACAGACCCTGCTACGCATATTCATGCAGCACTGTTACTGACTGAATTGTGTCTCCTCCCCCAATTCTTTTTTTTTTAAGCTCTTTATTGGAACATAATTGCTTTTCACTGTTGTGCCAGTTTCTGCTGTACAACAAGGTGAATCAGCTCTATTTATACATAAATCTCCACATCCCCTCCCTCCCGCAACTCCTTCCCATCCTCCCTACCCCACCCCTCTAAACTCCCCAATTCTTATGTTGAAGCCCTAACCTCCCAATGTGACTACATTTGGAGATGGGGCTTTTGGGAAAATAATTAGGTTAAATGAGGTCATAAGAGTGGGCCCTGAGCCAACAGGAATGGTGCCCTATAAGGAGACTGGGACAGAGACAAGTGCATGCAAAGGAGAGACACGGAGAAGGCAGCCGTCTACAAGCCAAAGAGAGAGGCCTCAAGACAAACCAACTGCGCTGATCCCTTGATTTGGACTTCCAGCCTCCAGAACTGTGAGCAAACAAACTTCCGTTGTTTGAGCCACATAGTGTGATATTTTATTATGAGAGCCCTAGCAGCCTAATACAGGTACCTTCATAAAAATTAAGGTAATGTTAATTAAAGCTCCTAAGTGCACTTCATTGAAACTTTGCAACAGGTCAGCTATTTTTTGGGACTCCTCTATGCCAATTTGAACTCATCTGTAAAATTAACCGACTGGCTGAATTTGATTTTGTCTTAAACAAGAATACGAGTAAAAGGAAATAAAGAGAAGCAAAGAGGGGACAGGATAAAGAGAAAAACGGTGGCCTTAGATTCTGGTCATGATTCCTCCCACACATGAAAGGGCCTGCCTGAGCACAGAGAAGCAGCTCAAAGTGCTCTGCAGAACGTACGTCACCATCTACCCAAACTGAAGGGACCAATGAAAATCAACTCATTCTTCACTAACTCTTTAGAATCAAGCCACAGAATGCACATATTGCAATGTGAAGCTCCCCAAGCTTTCAATGACATTGTCTATTCTTCACATACTATTTCCTCCCAGTCATTTAATTTGCTTATTAAAGTCTATTTTAATTAGAAAACATCTGAGTTCTTTCCTAGGTATATGGAAGCTATAGAAGTGAAGACCACGCAAAATACATACACGTGTGATATAGAGAATTGGTAAGCATTATAATAAAGACAGCCAGAAATGGAAGTAGGGTGGAGGAGAGAGTACAGAGTGGAGGTCAACCTCAGCTGTCACACACATCTCTAGTTACACTCATGGGGCTTAAATGAGCAAAAACTTTCCATTGTCCCTTTTATTTTTTTAAATTTAACACATCAGTACGGTTCCCAAAACACCTGCGTCGGTTGGGACGAGGGAGCAAAGAGATCTCTGTTCTGAATTCTAAAGTTAAACTACACGTTACAATGCTCACAAGCTGGCAGTTTGGAACTGTTTAGTTTTCTGAACATCTGTACGTTCATAGGTATTTTTCTACACATATAAAATACGTAATACTTTATAAATACAATAATTAGAATTACAAAACTGGAGTATCTGTTTCTTCATATTTTGCTTGTAAATAACTTCTTGAGTAGCATTATTTCTGCTTCATAACAACTGTAAAAAAGTTTTTTAAACAAAAAAAGGAAAAATTCTTAAACAATTTTTTAAACAAAAGAAAATTTCACTTCCTAGTATAAAGTCCACCACTTATTAATCTTTTCCCATTTATACATGCACCCAGTAGTTTAAAATACTCTTCATTGAAATATATATGAATTTTATTTTCTTTTAAAAGAAAGTAAGTAAAAAACGAAAGAGGAGACAGGCAGTAAGCACGCTGACCTGCAACACCACAGGAACGCTGACCACAGGACTGGCGGGCAGCTCGGGTCGGTGGTACCCATCTCTTTTGTCCAGGGGAAGACTTTCAGAATTACATTATTTTCACAGCTCACCGTACTTTAGCCTCTCTTCTTTAATCAATTATTAAAGCCTTATTAACAAGCACGTCTTCCACACAAATTTCATTCTTAATATTTAGAAAATTATATGTCAAATAATTTTATTCAGAAAAGGAAGAGAAAAATGCTAGTAATTCCCTTCTGAATATTAAAGAGCCTGCTATATAGTTTCATGACCTGATGGTTATTATGTAATTTTAAAGGACTTTTATAAGATAACATATGTTGAATATTTATTATGTACTGACACTCATGCTAGGCACTTTACCTGAGAAAAATAACACCCATACAATGGAAGCCATTTGAGCCCATCTTTGAGCACATAGCGCACGTGTCCGAGAGCGTCCTGCCTGATGGCCAAGATATCAGCAATGATCCAGTCGACTGCAAAGACAGAGCCCGTTAGTGCACATGTGACCCTGCATGACCCCAGCACTCCCTTCTCAGAAACAGAAAAAGCCTCTTCACAAGACTATGAGGATACGCTTTGAAAATATTAGGGTTAGAATTTTTAAATTACTTTAAAACAACACCAGACATTTGAAAAAAAAATTCTGTGGGTTGTTTTAGATTTGTTTTTTGTTGGTTTTTGTTTTTACTTTTCTTGAAAAGCTGCTTATTTCAGGGATAAAATGCAAAAGTCACAAACCATCAAAGTAATCCAAAAGCAGTATGAACAAAGAATAAAATAAGCTCCTCTAATTCTTAAAGTCTAGAAAACATGAAGAAATTATAAGCAAAAAATGGCTAAAGTAAATATTCTGTATATACCAATACGTGCAACAAAAGGCAAGGACATTTTTATCTTGACCAATGACTTTTAGGACACAGTAACAGGTTATAATGGAATTCAAAACAAAGATCTCTCGAAGCTTACAGCTATGCTGGGCACATACGTGTTCTTTACATAATCAAAGGACATGTAGCCAGGCTGCTTATAACTCTAATTACATAGATATGTTATTACTAAAAGGTCAAAAACAAAACAAAACAAAGATAAGAAGGCAAGAGTGAGTTGATAACAGCAAACCCAAAAAGCCTGAAGAAGTAAGCTGTTAATTGATCTTCCAAGCAGAACAAATTTCGAACAGAGGGACCAGCCCTTCCTTGGGAGCAGCCCTTCCCTGACAAAGCAAAGAAACAGAGTAGCAAACGGTGCAGAAGATGGCAAACAGAAGAGATGGTTTAAAGAGATTAAGAGGAAATAAAATGAAGTTAAGAAAGCAAATGGTAAAGGTCTTGAGGACCAGAGATCTAGATTTGAAAATAAATGGCTGCAAACTACCCTATTTCTTCATAAGAATGAAAATGATAAAAATGAAAAGTCAGGGAGACCTTTCTGGTATCTACAGATGACGTGGAAGATGGGATACTTGGGAAAAAAATGGATAAGAGTCTGTGAAAGGACTCAGTCATAGGATCACAAGCGTATTCAGGGCCAGGGAAATTAGAACAGAAGAGCAAATTCGAGGAGGAAAATGTTTAAAAGAAAACCCACAAAAACAACAAACCTGTAGGAAATAAAAGCCAAGAAAATAAAGGAGTTACAATAAAGTTTCAACCAAAAGGGACAGTTTTCCACAGGATTACAGGGAGACTAACTTTTAGCTGTGTGAAATTCTTTAGGCAATGCACCATACTAGACAGAATATCCTAAAGAAGATTTAGCCAATTTAAATGTTAAAAATTATCCTTTTGGGAAAACGTTTTATCAATTATTATAAATCTCTTAAATCTTTTTTTTTAAATCATTCATAAGTTAACTCTCTCTTGACGATTTAAGAGGTACGATGATTACATCTATAATGTCTACTTTAAATAGAGGGATGCAAAGATCTCCCCTGTAGTGCAGGATCCTCAGCAGTGGTGTCTATCCATCAGCGACACCTGCCCTATGGAACTAGCAATTAGCACTTCTCCCTAAATAAAGCGTGTAACTTCCTACAGAAGCCCTCTTCCTCTCCCCTTCCCTGTAATTCAAATCATTTCTTTCTAACCACGTCTTGGAAAGTGAATAACCAAGCTTGTTATAACTGTACCTAATGTAAAAGTAAACAGACTCAGAATAAATTCTGAGAACTTAGTGTATGGTTTCCAGGCTACAGTACATTCTGGAACATATTTGGGGTACAAGGCCAAAAAACAAGACTTGGTATCTTTTCCTGGAACAATCATTTTTTAAAATGTGGAAGAATTTGAGAATACATTTTTATATTAAAACACACATGGCTGCATCATGGCTTAGGATACAACTTCCAATAACTTTTAAGAGAAAGTGTAAAATTTACAAAGTATATCATGTTGTAATGAATTGTCCTGGCTATACCCTTAGACTTCTGCAATATTTTGTGGAAAAGTTTTAAGAACTAACTTAAGTAGTTGTGTCATCACTTTTTGCTACTCAATTACCTTTTTTTTACTTTTTTAAAATTCTCAACTAGGTTTCAGATAGGAGACACTATAATACAGCTGAGTTACTGACAGCTGAGAGGCTAATGTATTACCTTCATGACAGCTATTTACATTTTGTGTTCTGGCATGAATGACTTACGAGATCAAGAAATGTGGCAGGGTAAGAACTCTTCCCTGGTGATCCAGCCCAAGCAGTGCCCTTGTTCCCAGTAACTTGGAAGAGAGGAGGGGAGGGCAGTGAGGACAGGCAGCACGAGTAGAACACAGCTTTTCTCATCTGTGCTCATCAGGTAACAGCAGCTCCCAACGCCTAAGGGCACAGTGTTGGCTGAAGGAGACGCTACACAGGAGCACTTGCCTAACATGGATGGGACATGCCCTAGGGATTAGCCGTCACCATCGCCATCCTCACTCCTACCATTCGCTGCCCGAGCGAGCCTATGGAAACTGCCTAAACGCCTTGACCAGCAGACATGACTCACACCTGACCAATAAGGTTCAGAGAGGCTACGTTATTTGCCCACAGTCACGCAGCCTATTGCAGAACAGCCTATGAACACGGGTCTGACGCCACAGCCCAGGCCTCACCACACGTGTTGTTCGTCAATAAAAATGTCACCTAAACCAAGAAAAGGGAACCCTTCGTGAGATTAACAAGGTACTGAGTTCCAAAGCAGAGAGTTAAGGAGGCCAAGGAAGCAATAATGGCTGCTGCAGCCTCGCTGACTCTGGAGGGAAATAAGTGAAGAGACTAAGAATTCAGAGACAGCAAGGGCACATCAAGTGAAAACAGCGGACAGAGGGACAAATTAAAATGCCAATTCTTTAGTATGCCAGGCCAAGAAAAGACTCTTGTATCCTGGCAGGCCTCCTAGAGGGTGAGTGAGCAGGCCTAAGCTGAACAGCAGTCCTTGAAATGCTCTTTCTGCTATGGACATTTTCAGATTACTCGGTTGTGGTTTTTAATATCTCAAAAGGGTTTTAAAAACGGTACCTAGACACAACAGGCCAACGACCCACATCCCTGGATAAGTTTTAGGAGCCTCTGGAACCTCAAACTCTAGGCAAATTTTTATGTGCCCATTTCTTTGGGAAAAGGCTATGTGTCCTCCATCATATTCTAAATGAAGCCCGCAATTCCAAAGTAATTTAAAATCACTATCTAGTTATATTCCTAAATTACAGATTTCTTAAAGCATTCAAAAAGTAGTCTTCTCAACTCCTAATGACAGACTGGTGCGAGGCCGGTACCAGAAAGTCCAGGCCCTCAGAGGTCAGGTGAGAGGACGGGGATGCGGGCTGGTTCTCTGTGATGAGACACAAGGTTTTCACGTCAGCAGTGGGCTGACTACGGAGCTCACACTTCCCATTTTACCCTTTCAGGTCCAAACACAGAAGAATTTTGAAAAATCTGTGTTCTTCCAAAGTTCTCCCAGAAGTCCTCACTCTGAAGTAATGGATATAAAGGCCAACATACAGTAAGCACACAAATAACAGCAGTGGCTATAGGTTTTGTATCATCCTTATTATTACTACTCCTCCCACCTCCAGGAATGTTCAGAGAGTACTCATACCAAAGCTCTGCTACTAGAACACTATTTCCATTGAAACCTGGAAAAAAGAAAAGTGGGTAGGGAACCTGAACAGGAATTCTAAGAGAGAATCCTTTAAACAAAAAGAAAACTCTCAATGAAATTACCCAGGGGCTAAATATAAAGGACATTGGGGTACATGAGCCACTCCCTGCCCTAGACCCACAAATCCTTTTTATCTGGATATCGGAACCCTGGTAGACATAGGCCATCAGCAACAGGACAGGAATAGCAAGGCTGCGTTAGTAGTAAAAAGCCCGATATGATTGGAGAAACAGTCAAAATAGAGGAGGAAGTCAGGCTGCTTTATAGGCCAGAGTTAGAAAGTCAAATGTAATTAAATCAGTCACAGCAGGCACAGTAATAAAGTTTGGGAAATACAGATACATCAAATTCCTACCCACCCTTTGCAGCATCAACTCTTGACCTAGAAGACTGAGTGTGATCATTAGCAAGATAAGTTGAGAAAGACACATTTCAACTTCTGTACCTTCCCAAAGGTACAGGCAGTAATAAAAGTAACCATGAAGAAACAGTGCTGGCAGGAGGAAGACAAGAGGACAGTCCCAGGCATTCGCGATTTTCCAATCAGGTATTACCACTCATCAGCTTGTTTTTAGCTTTGAACTTCTGGGCACTACGTTTTTTAAAGTAATAAAAATGGAATTTAGGAAGTGTGCACCAAAAGCAGTTACAGCTTTGAGAAAATATGAAGTGGGATTTTTTTGGACTGAATTATTTGGAGAACAAAAAGTACCTTAGCCACTGTTACTTTCTTAGTTTGGTTACTGTAGAACAGTTATACAAGACACCATCACTGGGAGAAACTTTGCAAAGGGGTCAATGGACTCTACATACTCTTTTTGCAAATCCTTGTGAATCTATAACTACTTCAATATAAAAAGGTTTTTTAAAAGTACCCTGACCTAATTTAAAGTATATACTGAGCTATATTGGAGACCAGAGTTTTCCGTGATTCCTTTGTGAGAAGAGCAAGCTATAGTTAAACCAAAACATCTGAAGAAGCAAAAGCAACGGCAGACATTAGAAATTAATACTGTGTTTAGGAAACGAGTGAGTACACAAATATCATTACAACCTTTCTGCAGCTTATCAAAAAAAAAATGTTTATACACTATGATCCACAAACTCCACTTCCAAAAACAAAAAAAGGAAGAATACAGAGATTATTTAAAGAGATATTCAAAGAAAGAGAAAAAAAAGGAAAGAAAATAGCTTATATACACCCAGCAGAGGGAAAAGGAAAATTTATAGCTTTCACATGCCTGACTTTCCAAAAAAAGTAAAATCATAAAAATATAAGGTCACATATAATATCTGCATTGAAAATTCATGTTTTAACAAGAACAAATCCGTTTAAATCTATCAACAGAACACTACTTTGAATTATGTCTCTACTGTGTGTAGAGAAACCTGTTTCATGCAAATAAAATACAAACCTGTGCTTTGATGATTTGCTAAATATATTATATTTTCTTTATTTTTTGGCAAATCTCCATATAGCAATATCTAAAAGATAAAAGAAAGAGAAACATTACTTTGATATTTTAAAACATGTACTAGAGTAACATATAAAATATGACAGTGTCGAAAGACTGACAAATACGTGATGTCGTGAATATCCCCATGCACGATTAACAGCTATCAGACTTCTCCTAGGAGCCTCAGAGGCCGTCAGCAGCTCCTGTCCATAAAGCGGTTGAGGGCGGTGGGGGGTCAATGGTCACAAGGGAAAACAATGATCAGTATCCTCCTGAACTTCTACTGACTGCTCAGAACACCTGAAACGCTGCTCACACGGTACAGCGTACTTCAAAGAGCCTCCAGTGCAGTGGAAGAGACAGGCGTGCAGACGATAATTGTGATGAGATGTAATGCAAATATTTTGAGAGTACGGTCTATTTAAAGAACCGTCCACTGCAGGCAGTAGCAGCATTCATGAGGTGTGATTTCAGCAGAGGGGATGAAGGGAGGAATGTTCATGGAGAGAGACACAAAGGCATGGAAGTGGCAGTGTCTGAGGCCAGCAAGGGTGCACCTGGCGGGATCACGGGCAAACACAGGCTGCACCCAGAGTTGGTGAGCTGGCGCAGGTGGACCAGAGGGACAGGTGAACTAGAATGTAAGAAGTCTTCGGAATACCAAGCTAGAGATTAAAACTGTGTTCTGTAAGTAATGGGGCGACTCGGCCTCCCGATTAGGACTCTTTATATCTCCCTACAGAACAGCGGGAGCTCAGGATCAGTGCTCTCTAGGAGGGGGAAGCTGCAGACGGGGTGGGGGTACATAGTCAGCTTCCATTCTAGCAGTCACGTCTCTTGTCTTGCACTGGGTGGTGGGTACACAGGTGCTCCTCATATGAGTCTCTGTGTAGTTTTCTACATCTAACATATTTCATAATGAATTATTTAAAGAAATTGGGAGTATATTTTTAAAGACAGAAAAAGGAAATGACTCCTAACAGTGATATTTTTTTATTCAGGGCTTTTTTGTTTCTGTATCTTGTCATCATGGATGATTCAAGATTATGAATTAGCTACAGATCGATCTTTTTAGACAGTCACAGAGATGACCTTTTGATCACACACTACTCATTAACATCTTAACAATAGGACAAAGAAAAGGACATTAAGCCAACCTCTCTGTAGATGAAAAGAACTAGATGACAAAGTTCTAGAAACCAAGGACTCAGACTGAGATTTCTTATATCTTCCTCAGAAAACTAAACACTGCTATGCAGGTAATATGTGTTTAAATCTTTGCTCAATAATTTTTTATTAAGAAAGCATATCAATGCCAAAACAAAATACCAAAATCAATAACTTGATCTATGCAGGGTTATAAAGTGGAGTCCTGGTTTGTGAGCAATCTCCCTTCTTATCAACGAGCCAGAATTGCTTCAACACCATTGGGTAGGATGCACTGGGTTTAACGCACTGCAGCTACACAACACAGTACTTCTGGCTTGACCTCCCTGGATAAGATAGGACATTCACAATGAAAGGCTGAGGTTTAACTGATTCAAGCTGAATACCACTCTTTGGAGACCTGCCTGCCCTGAGGCTGAAGGCAGTGCTCGAAACACCCAAGAGACTCCACTTCCCCTTTCTTGCTCTGAGCTTCATTTCATGATGCATACCTGTACCAAAATATCACATTGAACACCTTAAATATGTATAATTTTTTATTTGTCAAAAATAAATTAAAAGTTTAAATAATGGGCATCTTTCACAGGACTACAGTATCGATCATATAGAGAAACAGCGTTACAAACTTTATCTCCTATAAAACCAAATATATCCCACTTTAAAACAAACAAACAAATAAATAAAGCAAGCATGGCAAGGTGAAAAGGAAACCACAAAAATAAGCACCATCATCTAATGTCATGACATACAATTCCCAACAGTGAATATAAACAACACACGCATTGGCACTAGAGCAGCGTTTGGCCACTATACAGTTCAGCTCTCTGATTCTACACTTTAGCAGGCTGAGGCACAGAACAGCCAAGTTGCCTTGTTCAGTGACCCATGATCAGTTAACGGCACCACTGCACTATTTGGGCTTAGTCCACATACTACATACCACACTGGCCTGGAAACGCCACAGTTTTCTACTTTTGTTTATAGACACAAACACGAACCGAAAAGCTCGGCAGGAAGGCCATCTCTGCAATCCCTGTAAGACTCACTCATTTTCCCCATCCCTAAATGGCTTCAAAAACAATTGACATTTTCAATATTTAGTTTGATTATCTCAATAACAAAGTTAAACATGCCCAGTGTTTAAAAGAAAGTAAGATAAGTAATGAATTCTGGTGGGCAAAACAGATGGGCGAAATGTGGAAGGAACAAAAATCTTAATTCACAGCCATCGAAGGAAAATACTAAATACATAGTTCATACTTTTAAAGAATAAAAGCTATCTCCAATTGAGATGCAAAAGAAGATGGTAAGCTTCCGACATAACATAATTTAGGATCTCAGAGTAGATACTTGGATTGATTGCCTCGTTAGTATTTTTTTTTATTTGTCACTATAACTTGTTTGGAATTCAACAGAAATAAAAAGTTACAAAGACTAGCCCTCATATTAAAAAATTTAAAAGTCTAAAAGCAAAGTAAGTGAAATGACGAACTGCAAATCTTACTGCAATAGACACAAATTATTAAGAACTCCAAATTAATGTTGATTAGCCAAAGAAAGGAATGCCTGATTACAATGTTTATGTACCAAATATATGCAATTTCTAAGGTCCTTCACTTAATTTATTTCCCAGGCTTCAAAGAAAAAGCATTTCACTCCAACTTAAAATTATCAAATTTTTTCTGTTCATGGAAGTGAAAAGGTTATTTGTTTTTAAATTTACTAACATGGAGGAGAAGTGAAAGTTTCAAGAGTGCAGATTCTCAAAATACTTAATAGGACAGTTACTACTGTCTTACTAACAAGTATATGATTAATAACTGGAGCATTTTCCAAATTTAAAAAATTAATAACTTACAAAATACCCATACATATAAGTTATGAAATGACTGATTATCTAAAAGCCACCTGCACCCTCTCACTGTAGTCATCGGAGATCAGCTTTTCCGTGCCATTTATTTACCTCCTCACTGCCATCTAATAACCCAGACCCCTTTTGTATCACACTAATCTCCCCGCCTTTTGCATCACAACAAACCTGGTCAGGCAGTGCATCCTTATTTCCAACTCACATTACACCCTCCTCAAGGCCCACAAACTCCTCAGTGGCAGGGACTTCATCCTTGTTCTTCCCAGAGTCCAGCACCCAGATGCTTTTCAACAGATGTCCACTGAATCAACATGCTGCACTTGTATTTTCCAAAGTAAGGAGGTGGGGAATAAACAAATACTTAAAATGCACCAGTGACTTTTTTTTTTTTTAGAACTTTCATTGAGATGTAATTGACATACAATAAACTGCATATATTTAGGGTGTACAATTTGGTATCTTTTTCTTATTAGTAATGCATATATGGCAATCTCAATCTCCCAATTCATTCCCCCCAGCCCTCCCCGCTTTCCCCACGTGGTGTCCATACGTTTGTTCTCTGCATCTGTGTCTCTATTTCTGCCTTGCAAACCGGCTGGTTATCAGTGACTTCTTAAAGGCAACATTCTGTGAGTCTTCTAGTACGAGTACCTGTATTTCAAGTCACCATCGCTTTTCTGGCAGGCACAGCTCTTCCTAATTCTCGTAAGCAATTTTAGATCATCTTCATTGTTCAACCTGGGGTTCCTCCGTTTTTAAAAAACTCATGTAAAGTCCCTCTAGAGAAAAATAACAATGTTCTCTCTCTGTTTTATTAATGCAGAAACAATGAAAACGCTCTTTGAATGATTATATTCATTGCAACTGACACACTGGTTATAATTCTGCTTGAGTCAAACAAGCTTGTTTATCTTGCACAAACGGCTTTCAGAAGACTTGGATTTAGATGTAGACACCGCCCTCTCGCCTGGCTCTCACCTTCACCTTGTTTTTAATTTGCTCCCATGATTTGTAAACTACTTGAAGACTCTCTCTTTTGTATCCTGAAAAGAGGTGGTAAAATGGAATCTAAAGTAATCCCATGTCTAGCACAATGGACCATCTAACCAACGATGCCATGGGGGCACAAAGTACAGCATTCTTTCCCTTCAAATAAAAAAAAAAAACTCTCCATTTATCTCAGTAACATTCACTGACTTTCAGCATGCAAAGCAAAATGTGATATTTTGAAAAACCTTCCCTCACTGTCCTTAGATACAGATGATGCTGCAGAAGGGAATCAGGATATGCCACCCCATGACATGCCACTTTGACAGGAGGATCCTTTCAAGCTTCAGGCAACTGAGCTCTCTGCCCTCCCCCTTTCCGCCAAAAGGAGACCTAAACTTCCCTTTGTAAAGGTGACATTCAACTCCACTCATAAAGGTGTTCCTTCCTAGAGGACCAGGAAGATCAGAGACCGCGCCCAGATGAGTCAGCAAACCTTATACACAGTCCTTATCTACCATATGTTTCCTAGCGACCTTCCCATGATTCACCAGCCCCAGGAGCCCAAGACCACCTTTCCTCTATCTAGTTATCTCCACAGTTTATTGCCCTTTGTTACAATGATATATACCCCCTGGGCTGAGTCTAACTGCCTCTTCTAGTTTTTACTTCTTTTCTGTGAGGCCCCAGTAAAAAGGTTAACATGTAAAATATTAAAATATTTTAAAAATATTGACATCAATGAAATTTGTATGCCTCTTCTCCTGTTAACTTGGCTTTTGTCAATTTAATTTGCAAGCCCAGCGACAGAAAGTTTTACCTCCTTTATGCTGCAATGTAATAGTCACTAAGGACACAGGCAGAAATAATTCAGTTAAGACTTGGATTTGAATCCTAGCCCACCACCTGATTAACTATATGAACTTGAGCAGAAGTACCTAACCCCTCCACACCTATTTTTTTTACTTTTAAGATGAGTGTGATGATAGTAACTGCTCCCACAGGTTGTGGTGAAATAAATGAGACCATGTGAACTACTTCACCCCATTCCTGGACCACAGTAACCATCCCCCAAATGTTAACTGTTACTATTATCATCCAGTAAAGTGAAATTGTTTCCTCAGAACTGTGTTGAATGATGAGTGGATAAGAGAAACATCTATCTAGTTTATCTTCCTTAAAAAATGGTCCCTGATTATGTAGAAATGCAGTTATAACGAATTTCAGCATAAATAAGTTTGCATATGTAATTCATACTCTATGATGTTTATAATTATCTGAAATGAATTTTTAAATGTATTTCTGTGCCAACAAAATATTTCAAGATCAAGTACAAGATTTCTACCATAATACACACAAAAGTATGGTCTTTTTCTGCCCAATCTGAAACATTTCCATGAATAGGAAAAGTATGATGCCCTTCTGAAGCAAGGTTAAAATATAAACAGTCACTTGTCTAATACTCAGTATACAGAAATAATGATTATGCAACATTTAAATGGAACCTTACAAATCACAAAGCTCCTTGTACACAACACATCTGTCACCTGTCTCTCACGCTGTCCTTATTTACAGAGTGTGTTTTTCCTGAGGATCTGCGATGCACCATCATTGAGCTCAGCAGCTTCACATATTATCTCAGTCTTCACAATAACATGACAGTAACTATTCCATTTAAGAATGAGAATATTGAGTTGAAAAGCTGATTTATTCAGGCTGACAGAGAATGGGCAAAGACCTAGGAAGTATCCCCAGGTTTCTCAGCCAAGATCTAAAAATCTTTTGACTGTAACAAAATTATTATCTGCAAAAATTCCAAATAAAAAATGTTAAATGAGAAGGCTTCCCATGTATCAGAAGCTTATGTAAGTTTTTCACTTTGAACATTAACCACAAGGAGATTAAGAAACTACTGAGAAAAAATTGAAAACAGACATAAAATACTTTCCTACAGAAATATATACAAATTAAGAACGGGAGCAAAGCACCATGTAAGCACACAAAGAGCTGGCATTCACTACATCACATCTGAGTCACCGCCTTACATTCGCCCGCCTGCCCCCAGTTAAGCAACCACTTGTATTCAGTTGTAGTACACCTATATTTCCTCAGCTCTTCGCTCATTTTATTTTGTAACACCTCATTACACATTCAGTTTAAGAAAAAAAACAAACTGACCTCTTTCTAACTGCTACATTGTGGGCTGAGATGAGAGACTATTTTATCAATGGAAAGGCCGGCACCTCGCATGTGGTTCTCACTTAACATGACTCCCCTTTCCAGGTAGCAACCCCCTCATTTCCTTCTGCTTCCAAATGTCACTTACACACACATACACAGCCCTCTAAATCCCCATGCAACACTTGCTTATTTGGGGTTTTCATTGCTAGTTCATGCAAAGAAGCAGAGGAAACAAACCTTACAGAACTGCTTATCTTTAAAAACTGCAAGAAGTACAGGTTTTTATTGCCAAGCAAACAAAGGTTTCTCTGTATTACTGGCTGTTCCAGAATTCTCTCTTTTAGCAGGTCTCTGACCTTATTCCCAGTCTTCCTTCTGTGGGCAGAGTGCATGTTTCTTCTTTCATCTATTAAGTAAAGAAAGCAAATTGACTCACTCCACCTGTTGACTCTGTTAGATCAAAAGTTGTCAACTAGTAGGGGCTCTCAAGAGCCCCCATCCATGCCTTACACGTGAGATTCATCCACATTTCCACACAAACACAGACCAGTGTCCCCTGCTGAGCGCTCTGCCCTTTTACTACAAGGGAACGATCATGTCAAGTTGCGCTCCCCTTTGCTGCCACCTCCGAGGGGCTACAATCTTGTAAAAGGGACAACATATACATTAACGTATGCTTATGTGATGTTAATGTTACAAGTAAGTGATCCTGACACTGAGATGGGGTGAGATCATGACAGATGAGGAAAAGCTGCCCGTGTTGGAAGAAAGTACACGGAGAAGAGCAGTCCAAAGGACTTGAGCATGTTCTCGAGAATGCACTGATAATTGGGGGGGGGGGGGGGCACGGGAGGAAGCAGCAGTTGGACTACAGGGACGGCAATGAATGGAAAAAGCTGGCCAAGGCAGAATTTAGACAGCCTTGAATGCCACGCTTAGGAGTCTTCATTTTTATTCACTTAGCCATTGAGAACCTCTTTTCCCTAAACACACCTGCTTACTCGTGCTTGAAGTAAAAACTCACAGTGGTTCCTAACAACTGATACAGCCTTCCCGAATAATCCAGCAGTCACATTTCTTTGTGTCACAAAGCTAATAAACACAGGCACTCCACTTTCAGTATTAGCCTCTGCTGTACCTGTTCGCCAGTGTTTCTCCTAGTATGAATACCCTGAGAGCAGGGCTCTTATCTCAACCAATATAACCATACCACCTAGCAAAGCATCTCTGGAAAATGGACCCTGAAGCTAGACTGCCTTGGACTAAATCCTGGCTTGACCACTACTGATGTGCTCTCCGTGTGCCTTAGTTCTCTCATCTGTAACTTGGGAAGAACGATGCCTATCTGGTAAGGATGACATGACTCACAAAGAGTACCTGGCACACACTCAGCGCTCACTAGATGCTAGGTTTGTTGCTCACGCCATCCTCTCCTTTCCACCCTGTATCCGATTACCAAACCCCATCAGCTACCTTAAAATACTCCTGGGATTCTTTCCATTCTTTCCATGCCCACTCTTCCCACTACTCTGACCATCATCTCTCATCTAGATTATGACAATACTTCCCAAACTGGCCCTTTTCAGAGCTCAATGCATATGTCACTTGCTCGGGGAAGTCTCCCCAAACCCCCAACCTCCACCCACTGGTTAACAAAGTCACAGAGTACAGCTACATTTTAATTTTCTGGTTGCTTTTTTGTGTCCCACTAGGATGTGTGCTTCATAAGGACAGGGGCCTTCTCCATGTTTTTCTTCACTCCATCCCACAGAATCCAGCACAGACCCTGGAATTCGGGGCACACTCCAATATCAGATGAATGAATAAAAAGTGGGTCCTGGGAAGTCACTACTTAGTTTTGGATTGTCTATTAATATTAACCTCTGCTAAGAAACCAGAGCAAAATGAGGAAATATTAAAGGAAAAATTAACTTATAATTCCATTTAAGAGCCAACTCTCAGTGTACTCAGTTCTACAAAACTAGACAAGTGTATGAAAGAGGGAAAGTAAATTGTGTATAGAGAATCATACCTTCTTTCGCTTTCCATCATAACAGCAAAGACGTGTCCCCACAGGGTATGGTATATTTAGTGCTACTATAAAGCCCATCTAAGAAGTTAACTTAATGGACAAGGAGTCTTCCCACAATTCATACATCTATTTAAAAGCTCTTGGCAGAAATCCAGTTACACACCAAACTGCTGCAGGCCTGGGAAAGGTGTGAGTAGGTAAGGGGAACTTTAACTCTCAAAATATCTTTGCAGTGTTTGAATATTTTATTGCACCTGTGACTTACAACAGAAAAATAAGGTATTTTTTAAAATCTCATGTGGATGCAACCTAAAATAACTGTTTTGCCCACAGTCCAGGAGTTATATTTATAGACTGTATAGAAACAAGGTTCTAATTACATTTCTGTAAGATTTTCTCACAAGTGTATTCCCTGGCCAGACTTAAATTGTCTGGAGTCATATTTAGACTGAGCAATGTTTAATTCCCTCTCTCAAAGGTTTGTGTCGTTCTACTCAAGCAAATGCAGGAGCACATCCAGACCTGCCTGGCTCTGTGACTCCCAGTTAAACTGAAGGAAGGAATCCAAGGCCTTCTTTAAAGGTCTTCACATGGAAGATAAACAGGTAGAGGGGAAAAAAATTAAGGATACAAGCAACAATTTATATTCTACTTAGAACTACTGATATTTGAGAAGAATCTGGGCAACATTTCAGCAGAAATGCAGAAAGAATCCATATGTGATTAAAAAGGGGCTGGACCTTTAAGGTTCCTTCTCTGATTCTAGATAAACATGTCTCATTCAAATACAATAGTTTCGCTGCTTTTACAACAAGATACAGAATACAAATTGAACTCGTTAAGAGTTTAGGACTATTTTGGGGGACACAGTGCTACAAAAGAAACCACTAGTTACACATGGCCTCTAGACATGAAGGCCTTGAGGGCTTCTGAGGAACCTGAAATCTTTCAAGTGAATGTATGAACTATTAGGGAAGCTGCATATTCTAACTGAACACATTATATAAACCTCAAAATCTTAGACTTAAATTCTATGTCTTGCTTCTAGTGTTACTTAAAGTAGGTTAGCAGAAAAACTAAATTTATTTTATATCAAACTTCACATTTGACTGTTATAATGTATCATGTCAGCATTTGGGGACGTGGGAATGAGCAGACAGTCATTGGGAATGAGCAGACAGTCATTAGTGTAAAATATACCTTAAAGCGCTGATTTAAGCTGGAAGAAAATGGTGACTAAAATACCTAGAGGGTTTCAGGGAGGAGGCATGCTGCACATCACTAGATATTCCGGCCTGCAAACATCAATGATCAATTTTTGGTGTATTCCAGTAGAAGGAGGGGAAAGGGCAAAATAAAAAAAATTTTTCATAAACAAAGAAAAACAAATTCTGACATTTAGAAGATTATCCCTGGATGCTGGTTCTTCATGTTTTTTTTTTTTTTTTGTCCAGATCTTTATTGGGGTATAACTGCTTTACAATGTTGTGTTGATTTCTGCTGTTTTTATAAAAGGATGTCTGATGGCCCACAAGTACAATTCAAAATTTTATTTTATGCGGGTCCCTTGACGAAGTCTGTTAGGAATCCTAGAACTGAGGGCCCACTGATCATCATCAGATTACACTTTTTAAAAACCATGTGCTGAGAATTCAAACAATAAATTGGAGGTCAACACTGAACACATATAAGGTAAAATAGACAATTTCAGAAACACTGTGAAATTTTACAGATGTTTTTTAAATTAAAAAACTTGCTAAACACAAATGACTTCAATGGTATATGTTATATTGTATGGGACATGTTATATGCTTTTAACTAAAATGTTAAAACCTGCCATAGGTGGAATTCTTTTTCTAAGGGTAAATGACTTTGTCATATATTCTGAGTCTGCATCCTAGCCCAGGCTAGCTGTCATATGATGTGAAATTAAATACTTATCATGACAAAACCACACATTTAAACAAATGTGGCTAAGTAAGAACAGAGTGGGGAAATGACTGGTTTGAATTAGTGAAAAGTTTAAATGTGGCCCAGTGTAAAAGTCAATTATTAGGAAACCAGCGTCTGGAAAAGTGATCTTCCTTTCTCTCTTTTCTAGGAAACACTTACAGATACTGATTTAAGCAGAGGCCCTGGCTTCCAGTTCCCTTCCCCCAAATCTCCAACTGGGGCAAACTCAGTCATCAGAGATCAACAGCATTGCAACTGCAAATGCAAAACAGTAGCTGGTAGACAAGAGGGTGAAAGCAGCTGCTGGGGACGGGGGGGGGGGGGGGGGGGGGACGATGACAAGAAGACACAATAAGGCCATCCCATCACTCCAACCCATCCTCACCAAAAAACGAAGAGGTCTAACTGAATATGAGAAAAACCAAAAATTAAGTTGTTTTTTCCCAAACTGGGGAACAAAAGGAAAATTCTCAATTGTTATTTTTGTGTAAGACTTCAATAATTAAATAAAGAGGGCCTTCTACTTTTGCTTGTCTTACAATTTAATCTACGAATCCAATCTCTACATTGAAAGAAAGTAACAGGAAGAAAGAAAGCAAGCAGACACACATTTAAGCCTAGTCAAAGTTGGCAAGCATTTTATCTCCGGTAAAGCTTCTACAGGAACGAACGTATTAATTTCCTCGCCCGGCTCTCACACTTGGGGAAGGATGCAGAACAAAGTTGTACTTCTTGTCCAAAGCGGCACATCCCTCTGTTTCAGGAGAAGGTCTCCGGTTTTTAAAAGCGCACTTTCTGAGTTCCAACACTCCCACCTTCTCAGACCAAACGCCAGAAACTGGTCAACCGCTCGCCCTACTTACACGCCCGTCTGCACCTGCCTGGCCAAGCCCCGTGACGGGTACTCACGAGAGAGGGGGAGGCGGGGGCGGGCGAGCCCCCTGGCCGGCGGAGGACGGGCTGCCTGAGCGAGCTCGGGTCCCCGCACGTGAGAGCGCGGAACCTCGCCCCCGGCGGGAGGATGGGGTCGCGGCACGTGCGGCGGGGCCGGCTCCGCACGGCAGGGAGGGACGAGGCCAGCCCAGCCGGGGACGCCGCGTGGGCGGCAGCGGGGACACGCGCCTGCGACCGCGCGGGCGTGGGGCGGGCGCGGGGGGCGGGCCGGGCCTCACCTGCACGCCGGTGTAGTTCTCGAAGAAGAAGAGCACCGTGCTCTGGTAGACGCAGTAGAGCCGGTCGTCCACCGCCCGGTAGAAGCGCGCAGGCAGGAAGGCCGAGAGCAGCCGCCAGGCGCCCCAGACCAGCACGTAGGTGGGCGCGGTGCCCAGGAGCACGGCGGCCGGCAGCACGCAGCGCATGGAGTGCATGTGGAGCACCAGGGACAGCAGCATCCTCCCGGCTCCTCGCGCCCCGGGCGCCGCCGGCTCTCTCGCCCGCCCCGCCGGGCCCTCGGTCGGCGGCCAATCACCGGGCCGGGCCGCGCCCCGGCGCCGCCGCCCCCTCGCCTCGCCGCGCCGCCCGCCGCACCTGAGACGCCCTGCCCGCGCCCGGCCCGGCCTCCGCCCGAGGGTGGGCGGGCGGGCGAGCGAGGCGTCCGGCGCGCTGATCCCGGCCGCGGGGCACGGGGACGCCGCGGCCCTCGGGGGCTCGGCCGCTCAGGACCGCTCCCGCCCCATGACCCCCGCGCGTCTCCCTGCGCCCCTGCCGGGGGCGGGGCTCCGCGCCAACAACGCGCCTCCTGACTGGTGGCCCGTTACCATAGTCCCCCCGGCGGGGGCGTGGCTCCGAGGCAAGAACTCGCCTGCTGACTGGTCGAGTGCCGCGGACGGTTGAGGCGCAACGGCCGCCCCGCCGCGCGGACGGCCCGGCTGTGGCCTCTGCGCATGCTTCAAACCTGGCTCCGGCTCCTGAGGAGAAAGGGAGGCAGCGGCTGGCGGGCGGAGCGGGGCGTGGTGAGGTGCGGGCCGAGGAGGGGCCCCGGCGGCCGCGTGCCCGTCGGTCCGGCTCTGGGCACAGGTTGGCTCGAGGGAGCGCCTCGCCTCCTGCTTGCACACCTGAGGGCCCCTGGCCCCCGGGACGCGCCCCGAAGCCGCGACATCCCCTTCCGTGGGGCGCCCAGGTGACGCGCGGTGCCCCGCAGCTGCCGCAGACCTTGGCTTCCCGGCTGAGGGGCCTGGTGCGGCCCACGGGGTGTGTCAGGCCTGCTGTGGGAGCGCCGGCAGGACACGGTCGGAGCAGGCGCGGCGGTGCGACAAGCGCTGCCAGGGCCGCCGCCCTGGGTGGTCGCGCCGGGCCCACCGTCTCCAGGTGGCTCCCCCGCCGCCGCCGCCTCCCCGGCTTCTTCCTCTCCTCCCCGCCCGGGGCGCGGCGCCCCCTTTCCCGCCCTTCCCTCGCCCGCTGGCGTGTTTCCGAAGCAGGCGCCTGCCTTCCCATCACTGCGAAGGTTACGCAGAGCTGGACGCCCTTTTTCAGGGCTGTTCACACGCCGTTTGTTTGATCAGGCCTGACCAAGCTCGCTCTCGCTTCACTTCCCCCGGCCTGGCTCTCTCTTCAGCTGCTCTCTGACCGTTTATGATGAGCCTCATTTTTGTGTGTAGCTCTCGAAGGTGCGTGCGTAAACGCGAGGAATAAAGCACTGGCAGCCTTCTCTGAGCTTCCCCCAAACCTGGCAAGTCAGGGCAGCTGTGGATTGATGTAGAAACAGATCCCGAGGCCTCCTGAATCCTTCTACTGCCCCTTGGCTATAGTGAGTGTGGTTTACTGCGTCATCCTTTCCAGGGATAGTTGCACGTCAAAAGAGTGCTGAATGCTTTACGTGAAAAACAAAAAAAATTTTTTTTTCCCCTGAATGCACGCCTGTGGTGTAGCTTTATGCAGGAAGGCATGTTAGTGGAAGATTCTAATCAGGGCCAGGACGCTGGCTACTTGATTTGACTATTTCTACATGGTTGACGTCGTGTAACATGATTGCCCCTTGAGGGACAAGTCCAGGTGCATGGAGACTGCTCAAGGAACAATTATTTGGACAGCTACATTGCCAACGGGAAGCGTTACGCAGTGGAAAGATTTTCACCGGGCACCTCTTTCTGCGGAAAGTAAAGCCCTGTGGGAACGAGCTTCTTTTTGGAGGGAAAAAGCCATGGGTGTGGATAGTGTGCCCAGCCAGTGCTGCTCACGCTTCCTTAAGCTAATCGAGACCTGGCATCTCTACAATTAGGAAAATGTATAAAGAGAGAAAGCTGGTTCCGTGTTAACATTACAGCCCGTACACATGAAGTCAGTCCGTGTTGTGATATGTGTAAATACGTTACTTCCTGGATTGAACTGCCTGTTGTTAGCAATATATAATTTAATTAAAATATAGCAATATTAATTTAATCAGGCATTGATTGGAAATGTCTGTCTTAATGGCACCTTAATTAAAAGAAATTGTCAAGTTATCCTTTGGTGCCCTGAGGTTATTACATCTTTCCCACCTAGTGCAGAACAGTGTGCTAAGATTGGGGGTGGGGGGCAAATGGGCGGGACCATTGTAAAGTGTAAAGTGGATCTGGACTCCAGGAATCGTCTCAGGCAGATCAAATGGACAGATACCTTTGAATCAATAAATCTACTTAAATGAACAGTCAGTAGCAGAGTGGTTACCTGAATAGGGCGAAGATGACACATGAAATGCTATGCAACAGTTAAAAAAAAAACAAGTAGACCCAAATGTATCATCATACATGAGCTCGTTACGTGAAAAAAGCAAGTTGCTGGATAATACGTGCACTATTATCCCATTTCTGTAATTAAAACGATAAGTTTCTAGATGCAAATGTCTAAAAACTACTGATGACAGTGGTTTTCTTGGGGGAGGGGAAGTAAGATTAGACGAAGTTAGCTGGACCTCCTATATTGAAAAGTTTTTACAAAGAAATATTGATTCAACAAATAGGTATCCAGCGTTCCATACACCACTTCATGCTGGTGTCAGAGATAAAGAGAGAGCGGATAGAGGCACTGAGGTCATGACCCTTGCGGTCTGGGTGGGGCACTGGGATTAATTTATTGCAGAGGCAAATAAAAATGGAGAAAAATAAGCAAAGAGGTGACTCTTGCAGGAGATAGCTAGAATGTGTGATCTACAGAGTTACTTGACCTTGGTGATAAGGAGGGGAGGGAGGGTGAAGAATGCCTCCCCAGTTCCAGGCTTGAGTAACCAGGTGGAATCTGGTTTCATCTAGGAGGGGTGGAAACAGGTTCTGTGGAGCATAGAGCTTCATCAGCTGGTGCAGTGGAGAGCAGCTTAAGGAAGACACAAGTTTACGAATACAAAATTGGATTTTAACATGGATATTTATTTAGAATGAGAAAAATAATTTTTAAGTATATAAATTTTTACAAGCCACAAAAATAAAATATTCAGAAAAATAAATACTTTGTTATGTAACTATCATAAATCGGTGATAAAGTATACCTTTTTTTGAATATAAAAACCATTTTATATTTTCTACACAGAAAAGTACCCGCCTTTCTAGCGTGATAAATGTAAGCTTGGTGTTCACCGTCTGTTGTTAGGACGCGTGATATTCAGCCTCACACCATGACTTTAATACATATTCAGTAAAACTCTAGGTTTATTTTGTGAGGGGGGAGGTGCAAAGAAGAAAAGAGTATGAACTCAATAAATGCATTCTAAAATTCATGTAGGGGAAGAACTCAAAAATTTTTGAAAAGGAGAAATACTGAGCATGGCAGACGGAGTGATGGTCATCCAAAGACGTCCACGTAATTTCTGGAACCGTGAACCTGTTAATTTGCACGGCAAGGTGAATTTAGGGCACAGATGGAATTAAGATTGCCAGTCCCAATCTTAACTGTGGAGCGAATCCTGGGTTATCCAGGTGGGCCCAATGTGGTCACGAGGGGCCTTAAAAGTGGAAGAGGGCGGCAGGAAAGGAGCCCAGAGTGATGTGCGTGGGGAGGAGGGCTCGCCTCGCCCTGGCTGGCTTCCAGATGGAGGGAGGGGGCCTTGGAAGGAGGGAAGAGCCCAGGACCTGGAAAAGACGCGGGTGCGGACCGTCCCCCGGAGCCCCCAGGAGGACACAGCCCTGCTCGGTGCCGTGACGGCTCCAGTGAGACCTGTTTCCAGCTTCTGACCTCAGAACTGTAAGATAAATTGGTTTTATTCAAGTTTCTAAACATGCAGTGATTTTTATAGCAGCAGTAGGAAACTAGTACACTGAGCGAGGGATTTTTCCAGTAGGTACCAACACATACTGTAGGGCTACAGTGACAGCACTTGCTAGTGAGGAAGCGGATGGCTCAGTGCGGCGAAACCAAGAGTCTAGAAACTCAGGTACTGCTGCGCGTGTGAGTTTGTATTTTGTCTCATGAAAGTGGCATTTAAACTATGGGGGAAGAGAATGAATTAGTCAAAGAATGTTAGTACCTGTGTGTGTTTTGGGAAACTGTTATAAACACGACAACCTACACCAAAATAAAAGCCAGATGGGAGAATTTAAACATAAAAATTAAAAAGTAAAAAACATACTAGAAAAAATACAGGGTAATCATTCTATAAACCTCACGTGGAGGTCTTTTGTTTGTTTTTAACTTGGCATCATACTAAGACAACAAAGTATTAGTTCTCAAGACATCCTGGCGTCTCCAGGGAGCAGTCTGAGGGAGCAGAGTTGAATAAACATCACTGTGTTAATTGTGTTTATATGCAAAACTGTGAACGTTCGTCCTGAATGCTGTGAGGTCCTAGTGTGTCTGAGGGCCTTGAAACACCCAGATTGATCCTGGATGAACTCAGGTGTGGAATGTAACTGAAGGAAGCTGTAAGGTGATTAGTTGTAAAGTGACTGCAGTAAGCGGAACAGAAGGATGCTGTCTGAACGTAGAAGCAAAGGGAAGCTTGTCTCCGTGTGAAAGAATGGAATGGGTATACCTTCTTGTCACTAACACTCAGAACATAGCCCAGTACTCTGCCTCTATTTGGTCAGCCTCCATGCAAGCTTTCATTTATTTTTACCTGTAAAAACGAGAAGGCATTCTTGTTCTAAAAGATTTAAACACTGTTTTGAATATTAAATGAAGTCGTCCTCACTGCTGTCTCGTATCCTACTTGCTCACCTACAGGTTATGGTTGTAATAAATAACTTGCTAGTTATTTTCTCGTCCTTCTGTTAGTGGATGTTTGTGCATGCCCTGCACTGCTCCCTTCTTGAGCTCTAAGATTTCCATTTAGATCAGACATCCACCGCTTCCCATCACAGCTCGTGCACTTTGGGGAAAGTTGATTCCATCCACTCCCTCAGGATGGGCCGTGATCCTGGGTGTAAGGCAGTGGTTTCCCGTGGGTGTTCTTGTTTTTGTTTTGAAGTGTGGACGTTGACCTCTTGAAGCTCCCCAAGACCATTTCGGGTGGTCCAAAGTCAAAAAATATATTTGCAGTGACACTGAAACATTATTTGGGTTGAATTTGGAGTAATGCTGGTGGGTAAACCTGCGAGCACCTTGGCATCGAGGCAGCGATACCAAAGTGCATGGTGGCCATGTGTTCGTCACCATGGACTCTTGGTGAAAAACCACTCACTTCACTTATGAATATCCTTGACGAAGCAATGAACATTAATTCTATGAAATCCTGACCCTTGAGTGCATATCCTTTTAACACTGTGTGAGTAAAGCGTAAGAAGGCATGAAGCATGTGTGCACCCTGATGGATGTACAGTAGTTCTCAGAGGAGAAAGTGATTTGTGAGCTAAGTTAGCTAGTTTTTTCCATAGAACATATTTTTTTTTTTCTTGAATAACAGATACACTATGGTTATTCTGTCAGATATTTTATCAAAAATAAACAACCCAGCTCTGTCACTTCAAGGGAAAACAACTGATAGTATTTCTGATAATAAAACTCAAGCTTTTCAATGAAAACTAGAATTTTGGAAAACCTAGATTTGCTCTCATGAACTTGACACGTTCTCAGTAATTGGATTTCTTTGGTTCTGTGGTGATACCAATCATTGTGCTTTCAGTATTGTGTGCCAACATTTAGAAGCTCTGCGTAACTCGGTGAAGCAATATGTTATAAATGAGTGCTTGGGGTCTGAACATCAGGCATGGGTAAGTGGTTATTTCAAAGTGCCAGGTAGACCAATGGATTTTAATGTAGCAGGGCACAAAAATTTGCTATGTCAAACTCCACATTGCTAACATCCTTTAAGAAATTACCAGTTCCTGAGTTTTAGTATAATATGAAATAATATTCACATTATCTGAAGGCTATTAAACTCCTTCCCTTTTCCAATCACATATCTGATTGAGGCTGGATTTTCTTTAGATGCCTCAGCCAAAAAAACCCACAAACAAACATGGCAACAGACCGAATGCAGAGAATCCAGCTGTATTCAATTAAGCCAGACATTAAAGAGATTTAACAAAAAATGTAAAGCAGTGCCACTCTTCTAAAATTCTTTGGTTTTGAATTTTTTTTCCATAAAAATATATTAACATACAATGGGCTTATTACTGTTTTCTGAAAGAAATTGCTAAATATTTTAAACTTCTCACCTTAATTTCCAATTTAGTAAACAGCAATAGGTGTAACTTGGGTTTAAAAAAAACAAAACCAAACTCCTTGTGTAAAGGGTTCCTGAACCACTCCTGCAGGACAACCAAAGTAGCCTTACTTCTGTTTCCACGAGAATCGGTTTAGGGATGAACCAACCCTCTTAGGGCTGCTGAGTCTCAAGTGGAGATTATTGGGGGTCCTGGAAACACAGCTTGTTAAGACTCTACCAAAGATGCTACCAGAAGTGTTCCTCTTTTGGGGCTGATGAATTAATATTGGGGTGAAACTTGGACCCTACAGCCAGGAAGTCAGCTTCAACCTGAAGGCAGAGCCGAGAAATAGGACAAGAAGCCTTTGACTTAATCCTTGGTGTGTGTTTCACAGCTGATCGGATTCAACAGCCCAACTCTCAACCTTCTAGTTAATGAGCAAACAAGCCTCCATTAAAGCCAGGTTGAGGTGGGTTTCTCTCATCTCATCCACTCAGTCCTCTATGCTGGAACCCTAGAGGCTATTCTATGTTTCCTGCTCCTTTCCTGCTCCTCACCTGCTATGCCCATTGGCACTAGGCCATTCATTCGCTCCCTCGCTCATTCAGCTAGTTATCGAGCACCTGTTACGTGCCAGGCCCTGGTCTAGGATCTGGGAACACAGGAAGATGAGGTCCCTGTCTCAGTGTCACTTCCATGTCGGTAGTGAGAGATGGACCAAGTTACAAGCGCAAGCACTGAATTAAAATAGGCAGATGTGATAGAGGGTTGTGAAGTGGCTCCTTTAAATCATAAGGTAAGGAAATGTCCCCTAGGGAGTGGACATTTAAGTTAAAAACAGAACGAGGCACAGAAGGAAGATGAGCGCATATCAAGCTGAGGATGCAAGTGAAAAGATCCAGAGGCAGGAAGGAAGGAGCTGGTGAGCAGCAGGTCTAATCTCCCAGCGGCTAAGATCCTCGGTCCTTCTTGACTCTGCTCTGCCCCACCCCACATCCAATCCCTCAGTAAACTACTGTTTCACCATCACAGTCACCCAGATCCCATCCCCTCTCCACCTCATCCAGGTGCTCTCATGTCTCACCTGTGGGAATGTCGTAGCCTCCCTCGAATGTCCTTTTGACCCTCGAGCCCCCTCCACCTTCCCTGTCACTGTCTTCTGCACAGCAGCTGCTGTGGGTGAACTCTGTCCCCTTCACAATCCCTGTGGTGAAGTCCCAACCCCAACACCTCGGGATGTGGCTGGATATGGAGATAAGGTCTTAAAAGCAATGGGTGGGGTAAAATGAGGTGCTGAGGGCGGGCTTTAATCCAGCATGACTGGCATCCTTGTAAGAAGTGGCAGTTGGGACACAGACACGAAAAGGCAAGGTGATGGGAAGGAAGACAAGGAGGAGACGGTCACCTCCCAGCCAAGGAGAGAGGCCTGGGACAGCCTTCCTCACAGCAGCACGGGGAACCAGCCCTGCCCACACCTTGCTTTCGGATTTCTAGCTCCCAGAGCTGAGGGACAACGTCTGTTGTTTAATCCCTTGGTCGCTGGAGCTCTGTTATAGCAGCCTGAGCGAACAGAAACAGCAGCCCCAGGTGTTCCTTCTGTTAATGCTCTGCACGAGGTAGTTGACCCTTGGACAACTAGGGGTGCTGGGGCTCCCTGCTGTCGAAAATCTGAGTATAACGTAAAGGTGGTTCCTCCGGTGCTGTAGAATTTTTTTTTTTTTGATAGGTAAGAAGTTTATTTAGAGATTTATTTAGAGAGAAGCTCTGCAGAGTGTGGGCCAGCTCAGAAGGTGAGAAAGGCTGGTACTGTAGTATCTACCATCAAAAAAAGTCCAAGAATAAGGGGACCCTTGCAGTTGGAAGCTGTGTTGTTGAAGGGTCAGCTGTACTCCCATCTCGGAGTCTGAGTCCTGCCTGTGCCCCCCCTCCTCCCAGCCCCCCCTCCTCCCCACCCCCCACCCCCAACCGCAGGCACCGCAGCTGTGCCGTGGACGCCAAGCTTCAGCTGTGCAGTAACTGTCAGGACTGAGCCCTCCTCAACCTGACTTTACTTTTTGTCCCGGGAAGATAAGGTTGTCAGCCAGTAACTCGGTCGTTGTCTCCAGAAATCTCTCAAAATTCCATTGATGCAGGGGATGGGCGGCCGGGCCAGCCCCTTGTCAGAGCCGCAGACAGCTTCCCAGGGCAGTGGGTCCCTCCACAGTGTGCGGAGCAGAGAGGGACTTGGGCCTCAGACTTGCTCGGGGCCCTTGCCTGGCTGCGTCTACCCGTCGGGAACCCCCATCGCTAACTGCCCAATCCCAATCAGGTCCCCACATTGACTGAAAGGCCTCCCCAAAACCTCTCAAACCCAGACCCCCAACCCTGCCAATGCCCTCTCCTCTCCCACCTGGAAGATGATATTCTTGACTGCAGTCAGGAGCTGGTTTCACTTGATCCATGAGTTACTCTGGTCGTTTTAAAGAGTCGACCGTCCTGGCCTCTTGCTGTTCTTCCTGTGCCTCGAGCAGGACAGGCCTTCCCAGAGCCTAGAATTTTCCTCCCCATATATGGACATGCTTGTCCTCTCTTTCCCAGTCTCTGCTAAATGGCATCAAAGAAACAGCCTCTTAACCATGTTGAATAACACGTGCCCCTTTGTTATTACTTGTTCACCTTGTAACAGACATTGCTAGCTTTCCCCAATATCCACACTCCCCTTTTATAATAATTAGTTCCCTAATTTTTACCTAGGTACATGGCTGCCTAAATTACTGTTTCCCAGCTTTTCTTGCACCTGGATGGTTTGACGAGCCAATGAAATGTAAAAGGAAGTGATGTGTGTGGAGTATAAGATGCATGGTGTACCCTTCTTTCTTACTGGGTGAGAGCATATGCAATGGCTGGAGTACCAGCAGCCATGTTGGCAGGCATGCATGGCAGAACAATCATATGAAAATAACTCAAATTCCTGATACTCTGGAGCATCATACCAGCCCTGGCCTTTTTACTTCCAATAAGTAATAAGCAAAACAAACAAAAACACAACGTTTAACTTCTTTTTAAGCTTGTTTTAGGTTTTTGTTATTTGCAGCCAAATCTGATCCTAATATAATTCTTCTTACTCTGCTTTATATTCTGTAACATTTATTTCTATGTGACATATTATGTAATATCTGTCTCCCCCTCACTCTAAGGTAGGCTCCTGGAGAGGTAGGACTTTGTGTTTTTACTTTACTTGCTAGGCATTGATCCAGGCTGTAGAAATAATAAAAAGTGGATGAATTAAAGAGGCAATCTGCACTCCAGGAAGACGTGCCGTGTTTTTTCTCTAGGATTGATTACATCCCCCCAGCACACTGCCACTATGTAGGAACATAGGGGGTGCTTTCCTAACCCATGCCCCCTTCTTTGGCAGTGCTCCCCAGAGGCACGACTAAGTGAGACAGATCTATAGAATTGGGTTTGTACAAGGGAACCCCCTCTCCAGCCTCCAAGGTTGGATCCAAGGTAATGAAGTCAGACTCTCAGGTACAGATTACAAGCCAAACAGGACTCAGCACTGGAGCACAGAAGTCATGTGGCATTGCGGTCATAATTGGTGCCATGGAAACCCCAAACACATGTGTTGATGCTTTGGGAGAAGAACAAATGAACCTGCAAAGAGACCAATGCAGGCTGCACACAGCTCATGTGCCCTGCAAGAATGGCGGAGAGAAGGAAGCCAAGCTGCATCCCAGCTCTCCTGTGATTTCCAGCTGACTTCCAGCAACTGGGTTCATGAAACTTCCTTGATTCTTCATGATAACTTCCCTTCTACCTAATCCACTCTGAGTAGGTTTGCGATCGATCGTTGTTTAGGGATGATCCTGCTAAGCCTCCTTGCATCTCGTTGGGGTATGTGATCTTTAGGACAGCTGTGACGCTCTTCCCAGTCTGGTCCAGGCCTGCCTTTCTGCCACCGTATTCTGTGGCTTGCCGCCTTCTGAACTAAGCTGCATTCACACAAGCCCCTTTCGTGGTCTAAAACAGCCATGCTCTTTCGTACCTTGGCATTTTTGTAAGCACCATCATTTATGCTGGAATGTTCTTCCTCTCTAATTCACCCATCCAGACCTAGCTCAAGTTTTCTTTCTGCTGAAAGAACCCCCAGACCTTGTCCCCTCCTCCTTCCCCTTCAACACTCCCTTGAGAGTGCCTCGATCATAGGACTTACCCTAAGTTATTGCAATTTGTTGAAATACCTGTTGGTGCTTTTCTTACCCAGAAGGTGCTTTTGAAGCCATCTCTTCCTCCTCTTTGTAGCCTCCGCCCAGACCCTCGTCCCCATGTGTCAGATGCTCTGTCCTTCTCTCAACCTTCTTAAGCCTGTCTGTGATCAGCCTTTGCCTACCAAGATGTCGCTCCACAGCAGCCACTCTCGTTCTGTAAATGTCCTTGAGTGAGTCCATTTCCATCTATGGGTCTGGCTCATCCATTGTTTGCTAATGGCCCCCAAGTCTACAGACTACTTCTCCTGAGCGACAAACATTTTTTTAAAAATCTGCATTCTTGACATCCGAGCCTGGAAATTCTACACGAATTTTATTTTATTTATTTATTTTATAGTTTTGTTTTCCTTTTAAATTTATGTATTGGCTGTGTTGGGTCTTCATTGCTGTGTGTGGGATTTCTCTAGTTGTGAGCGGGGGCTACTCTTCATTGTGGTGTGCGGGCTTCTCAGTGTGGTGGCTTCTCTTGTTACGGAGCATGGTCTCTAGGCACATGGGCTTCAGCAGTTGTGGCTTGGGCTCTAGAGCGCAGGCTCAGTAGTTGTGGCACATGGGTTTAGTTGCTCCGTGGCATGTGGGATCTTCCCGGACCAGGGCTCGAACCTGTGTCCCCTGCATTGGCAGGGGGATTCTTAACCACTGCACCACCAGGGAGGTCCAAGAATTTTAAAATGTTCTTAGCAGAAGGTATCTCCAACAACACCACTCTGCTCTTTTCCCTGAATCCTCTCAGTTTGCTGTTAAAAGACTTGAAGTCATGCTTCAGTCTTCCCTCAGCTTCATTGGTGCACATCCCACCCTATATATTATTCAGTTGGCTGGTGGGCTTTTCTTCCAATTCCTTTTTTAAGACATGGCTTTTGTCACTTCTCCCGTCTTCTCCACGGGTACCAGGGACTTCGCTGAGCCCTTGACCTGCTCCCACCTGGACTGCTGTGCTGCCGCCCTAGTTCAAATGCTTCCCATGCTGCTGCCAGCGCCACCTCGCTAAAAGAAATCTGACGTCATTCTCCCTCCTCTGAAAAGCCTTCAGTGACTCCTCTTTTCTAAGGTTAAAATCACACTCTTCATGGTCTCCAAGGCCTTTCGCAGTCTGGCCCCGCATGCTCTGCAGCTGTGCCAAGCACCATTGAGGTCGCTGGCTCTATACCCGAGCACTGGCCTGCCCCACAGCTGCCTCCCAGCCGCCCTGCGAGCAGCAACCCTTCCGTGGACAGTAACATCCGGCCACCTGTTTCTCCTGGATTCCGCTTCAGATATGACTCATGCTGTTGGCGGGGCGCTTCAGCTGTGACTCTTCCTTTCTAATTTTGTCTCTTTGGAAAGGATTTGAACTTGACATATGGTAATAACTTGTTTTCATTAGTTGTGTGTACATTTCAGTTTGTTACAAATAAGCTAGGCAGCAACTTACAGTGATGCCTGCAGAATAGAAAAAGTAATGAGAACATTGAGGAGAGGTGGGTACCTGATGGCAAGGTGAGGTTGGTGCTGTGCAGGCCTCTTTGTGATGAGACCACAGCCTCATCCTGAGGTAGGCTCTCGGCTTTTGGAGCCACGAATACACAGAAGTACCAGTCCTCGTCACAGTTAACACTAGACTGACAATAATAAACAGGTAGTAAGTAACATTGGCCACGATTGCCTTTGATATACATAGTTTATGGTCACCACGCACACTGCAGGATGCTGACAGAGTAGAAGGCTCTTTTGTGGTCTTGCCAAATCTAGGTATACAATAAACCCCGACATACAAACCTTCAAGTTGCAGACCTTCAAAGATGTGAACATGCGTGCCAGCCCCTGTATGCTGCTATTGTACTGCACTACTATACGTTTCAAGGTACTGTACTGTAAGATTAAAATTTTCTTTATTTTCTGTATTCTTTTATGTACATATTATTTGTGTGAAAAGTATTACAAACCTTTTATAGTATAGTACTATATAGCCGATTGTGTTAGTTGGGTACCTGGGTTAACTTTGTTGGACTTAACGAACGTGCTCTTGGATCGGAACTTGTTTGTATGTAGGGGACTTACTGTAACCGGGCATCTGAGCCAGCTGAACTGTGATTTACACATCGATAAGGCAGACAACCATTTTTCTTCTCCCACACCCCAGAAGAGGAGATACACACACACACACACACACACACACACACACACACACATGCACGCAGCTGCAGTAACAACTGCTGGCGTCTACTGATAGGCCTGGAAGCATTTTCGGATTGGAGGTAGTAGCAGAGATTCCTGCTATCAGTTCTCCGCTTCTTTGTAGAAAAAATCCAGTCAGTCTGGGAAGATAGCCATGCAGCTAGGTGACTGCCTTTCCTCATTTCCCCTTGTAGCCAAGTATGGCCATGTTGACTCCATTTTGGTCAATGAGATGTAAGCATAGGTGTTGTGATACCTCTGGGAAATGTCTTAGAGAAAAAGGATGTGCTTCCCTTCTCTCCCACTTATCTCTTCTGGGTGGAGGAATGAAAAAGTGATGGCTGGAGCTTGAAGCACTACTTTGGGCCATGTGGCAGAGGCGTAAGATGGAGAGAGTTGGGATCTTGGAGCTTCTAGGGCCATTGCTGAGTGTGCATGTGTATGAAAATTATAGCTAAAGCTAATCCTAACTGAGAAGAAGAGGACGTTATTTGGAACCTGGAATCCATGGCCCCTAGTGGGTGACCATGAGAAGATTAAGGTCGATGGGATGGTTTGCCACCTGGCACCTTGGAGGTGGTTGAATCCTTAAAGTTAGAATTCTTTCAGAAGTTAGAAGAACCTTTTTCGTGAGACACTTTATAAAACTCTGGGCAAATGAGAGGTCTTTTGGTTCATGAGAGATGGTGTCACATATCTAGGGGAAAACCGTTCTCTGCATCCTTAGAACTATCAGATGGAGAGAGGCCAGAGTGAGGACCTACACAGAGATGTGATTGCTCTCCTGGTGGGGACATTCTCATTCTACAGATCAGTAGTTCTTTCTTTTTTTGTTGCAGTGTAGGAATCTGTGGTATGTACAGACTACAATTTAGTTACCTATCCTGTGGGTGGGCATTTGTACTGAGTCCAGATCTGTGCTAGCATGAATAATAGCTGCACAGCCTTATACTTGCCCACTGGTGGACATTTACAGCACCGATTTGTTCATTGTTTTCTGGCTGTTTTGTGGTTCCTCTGTTCCTCTCTCTTGCTCTCTCTTTGGGATTTGATGGTTTTCTGGAGTAGTATGCTTAGATTCTTTTCTGTTTAGTTTTGTTGTATCTATTATGGACTTTGTTTTGTGGTTACCATGAGGCTTATATAAAACATCTTATACTTATAATAGTATATTTTCAGCTAACAACCTAAGTTTGAATGCATACAAAAGCTCTACATTTTTACTCTCATCCATTTTCAATATCACACAAGTTGTGTGTAGTTATTTTTAAGCCATTTTTGTCTTTTAACCTTTATTCTCACTTTCAGTAACTTACCCACCACCATTAAAACATCAGAGTATTCCACATTTAACTATATGTTTACCTTTAGCTGTGAGATTGATACTTACATATGTTTTCCTGTTATGGGTGGCTTTAATCGCAGCTTGAAGAAATCCGTTTAACATTTCTTGTAAGGCAGGTCTGATGGCAATGCACTGCTTCAGCTTTTCTTTTCTGGAAAACACTTTATCTCTCCATTTCTGAGGGAGAACTTTGCCAGGTGGAGTATTCTTGACTGGCAGTGTTTTTATTTCGGCACTTTAAGTACATCATGCTACTCACTTCTGGCCTGCAAACTTTCTGCTGAAAAACCTGCTGATGATCTTATGAAGGTTCCCTTATATGTGACAAGTTGTTTTCCTGCTTTTAAGTCTTTCTCTGTGTTTAACTTTTGACCTTTTAATTATAATGTATCTCAGCATGAGCCTGTTTGGATTCATCTTCTTTGGAACTCTGGAATTCCTGGTTGTGGATGTCTTTCTTTCCCCAGTTTAGAGAAGTTTTCAGTCATTATTTTTGAGATAATCTTTCTGTCGCCACTCTCTCTCTTCTCTCCTGGGATCTCTGCAATGCAAATGTGGGTGCCCTTGCTAAAGTCCCATAAGACTAAGCTATGTTCAGTGTTTCTCATTCTTTTTTCTTTGTGCCCCGTTGATTGGATAGATTCTACTGCCCTGTGTTGGAGTTTGCTGATCCTTTGCTTCATGTTTTCTGCTACTGAAACCCTCTGTGGAATTTTTCAGTTCAGTTATTGAATTCTTCAATTCTGTGATTTCTGTTTGGTACTTTGTTATATGTTCTATCTCTTTGTTGAAATTCTCACTTTGTTCATGCATTTTTCCCCTCCTGAACTTGGTGAGGATCTCGATGACAATAATTTTGAGCTATTTATCAGGTAAATGACATGCATTTCATTAACGTCTGTGTCTGCAGTTTTGTCTTTTGTTTGGAATGTATTCCTCTGTTTCTTCATTTTTTTCCTTGATTTTCTATTTTGGTTTCTGTGCAGTAGATAAACAGCCACCTCTCTGTCTTGATGGAGTGGTCTTGTGTAAGAAATGAAACATCCTTCAGCCCAACTCTACCTCTTTTTTTCTTTTTCCAGTTCTTTATTGGAGTATAATTGTTTTACACTGTTGTGCCAGTTTCTGCTGTACAACAAAGTAAATTAGCTGTGTTTATACATATATCCCCATATCCCTTGAGCCTCCCACCCATCCTCCCTGTCCTGCCCCTCTAAGTCATCACCCATTATTGAGTTGATCTCCCTGTGTTATGCAGCAGCTTCCCACTAGCCATCTATTTTACATTTGGTAGCGTGCATATGTCAATGCTACTCTCTCACTTTGTTCCAGCTTCCCCTTCTTCCCCTGTGTCCTCAAGTCCATTCTCTGTTGTCTGCATCTTTATTCTTGCCCTGCTACTAGGTTCATCAGTACTTTTTTCTTTTTTAGATTCCATATATATGCATTAGCATAGGGTATTTATTTTTCTCTTTCTGGTTTACTTCACTCTGTATGACAGACTCTAGGTCCATCCATCTCACTACAAGTAACTCAGTTTTATTCCTTTTTATGGCTGAGTAATATTCCACTGTATATACGTGCCACATCTTTATCCATTCCTCTGTTGATGGGCATTTAGGTTGCTTTCATGTCCTGGCTATTGTAAATAGTGCTGCAATGAACATTGTGGTACATGTATCTTTGAATGATGGTGTTCTCTGGGTATACGCTCAGTAGTGGGATTGTTGGGTCATGTGGTAGTTCTATTTTTAGTTTTTTAAGGAACCTCCATACTGTTAGCCATAGTGGCTTTACCAACTTACACTCACACCAACAGTGCAGGAGAGTTCCCTTTTCTCCACACCCTCTCCAGCATTTATTGTTTCTAGATTTTCTGATGATGGCCATTCTGACCGGTGTGAGGTGATGCCTCACTGTGGCTTTGACTTGCATTTCTCTAATGATTAGTGATGTTGAGCATCTTTTCATGTGTTTGTTAGCCATCTGTATGTCATCTTCAGAGAAATGCCTATTTAGGTCTTCTGCCCATTTTTGGATTGGGTTGTTTGTTTTTTTTTTGCTATTGAGCTGCATGAGCTGCTTGTATATTTTGGAGATTAATCCTCTGTCAGTTGCTTCCTTGGCAAATGTTTTCTCCCATTCTGAGGCAACGGTACCTCTCCAGTCCTTCATACCTTTGTGATTGACCAAGCTTTCTGTGTTGGGGGGGGGGGGGGGCGCGGTGGGTTTTGTTTTTTGTCTTCAGCTCCCAGTAGTTGAGGGTATGCTAAGAGCCATCAGTATCCCAAAGAGGAGGATTGCATTCAGCACCTAGACTGCAGGCTGATTAGAAGCCAGACAGCAGCTTTTAAAGTAAGAAAATAGACCTCTTTCAGGGAAGGACCGGGAAGTGGGCATTTCTGCCTCCGCCCCCTGGACTGAGCCCTGGTGATACCTGGTTAAGAAGGGTTGTTCTTGTTACAGTTCTGTGGGACTGATGAGTGTAAGCTCTGTTGGCCACCACAGCCGGGGGTGTGACCCCAGGGTGGCAGCTGCAGAAGCCAGGGCACTAGAAGTGCAACAGCTCTTTTCAGGGAGATCCTGGTGACCCAGAGTGGGGAGGAGGAGAGAGGAAAGATGGGGCCCATCAGCCTTGCTGGTCTGCAGAGAGGGCCCAGTCAGCCCCAACACGTGTGTGAAATAGAAGCCTGACCATCAGACTGCAGCTTCTAAGATACACAGATAGGCCTGTATCCTGGAAAGACTGAGGTGGGCGTGACAGTCTGCAGCCCGTGTGCTAAGCCTTGGGGGGATCGCCACAGAGTCCTGTGAGCCCGTCTGTTTCCTATACATTGTGGGTCTTGTGGAGGAAAGCCCTGTTGGCTTTCAGGGCTAGGTGTTTGGGTGCCTGTCCCTTGGGTGGAAATTTAATGGTAGGGGTGCTAAATTTTGAGTTCAGACTGAAACCACACTCCTCCTCAGATGGGACTTGAACCCACAGTCCTTGACTTAGGAGGGGACTCAAACCCACTGTCTTTTTGTTGTTGTTTAATAAATTATTTATTGGCTGCGTTGGGTCTTCATTGCTGCACACGGGCTTTCTCTAGTTGTGAGCAGGGGCTATTCTTCGTTGGGGTGTGTTGGCTTCTCATTGCGGTGACTTGTCTTGTGGAGCATGGGCTCTAGGCATGTGGGCTTCAGTAGTTGTGGCACATGGGCTCAGTAGTTGTGGCTTGTGGACTTAGTTGCTCCATGGTATGTGGGATCTTCCCAGACCAGGGATTGAACTCGTGTCCCCTGCACTGTCAGGCAGATTCTTAACCACTGTGCCACCAGGGAAGTGCCCCCCACTGTCTTTTAATTAAAACCACTCACCTAGTCTGAAACCACAGAACTCACCTCAGGACTTAACAAAGCTCAGGGTTTTTTGGTTTTTTTCTGTCTCAGTGCAGAAAGAATTCACTGAGAGGCAAAGAGTGATTTATTACTAGTTGACACTTGTGAGAGATACAGTCAGACAGGCAAGAGGACTTAGTGGGCTACAGGTTTACAATCAAAGGAAAAGGCGGGGGCGGGGGGAGACCACCTCTTCCTCGCTCTTTGAGTCTTCCATCATTAACTCCTGCTACACTTCGGGGTGGGGAAGTGTTTGACCCTATGTGGCCCGGCCGGGACTGTCTTGGCGCTTTGGAAATGAGCAAAAAGGTGTAGCACATACTAAATATGGTAAGTCATCTGAGGCTTCAGTGTAGTATTGCCTTTCCTCTGTGTTTATTTTTAGTGAGCACAGAGGGGCATGTCCTAGGGATCATTAACTTAGGGACCTCAACCAGCAGGGCGCAGCTGTGGTTGACTTGATTTATGGTTTTGTCGTTAAGCAAGCCTGCTTTCTTGAGGGATCATTAACTTACAGGGGTCTCCCAAATTTCCCTCTCTACCTGTGATGCCTTCATACGAGTAACTATTTAATCATCTACTTTGTCCCTTTACTCTGTCCGTATCAAAACCCTTCACTCTTCAGGGAGAAGCTGGGAGTTGTGAGTTCCTCCTGCATGTATGTCCCTGTGCCCGGGGTGGGGGTGGGGGAGCGGTTATATTGAGATTGAAGTGGGTAGGAGTGCCTGAGACACATGTGCCTTTTTCTCATTAGCTCAGTGTATAGGAGTTGCTCAGCTAGCTTCTGGATTTCTTTCAGAGGAAATTCTTTTCATTTGTAGATGTAGATTCAGTGTGTCCTTGGGAGGAGGTGAGTTCAGGAGTCTCCTATGTGACCATCTTGAACCAGAATCCACCTACTTTTAATTTTTCAAGGAAACTCCATTTTGTCTTCCACACTGGCTGTACCAATTCACATTCCCCACAACAGTGCACAAGTGTTCCCTTTTCTCCACATCCTTACTAGCACTTGTTATGTCTTATCTTTTTAAAGAGAGTCATTCATGAGAATTCCCTGGTGGTCCAGTGGTTAGGACTCTGTGCTTCCACTGTAGGGGGCACAGGTTTGATCCCTGGTTGGGAAACTAAGATCCTACATGCCACACGGCGCAGACCAAAAACAAAAACAAAAAGTAAAGGTAGTCATTCAGCAGGTCTAAGGTGATATCTCATTCTGGTTTTGATTTGGAGACTAGGAATATGAATATATATATATGTGTATATATATAATTTATCAAACAGAAAACTTAAATGATTTCTTTCCAATTCTTATGCCTTTATTTTTTGTTACCTCATCACTCTGGTTAGGACTTCTGGTACTGTGGTGAACGGGAGTGGTGGAAGTGGCATGCTTGTCTGGTTCCTGATCTTAGGGGAAAGGCTTTCAGCTTTTCACCATTGAGTATGGTATTAGCTGTGGGTTGTCATGTTTGGTTTTACTGTGTTGAATAAAACATGCCCTCAGCAGCCACTTGTTGAAACTTGTTATTACAAATGGATGTTCAATTTTGTCAAATGCTTTTTCTGCATCTGTTAAAATAATCATGATTCTTTTTCTGGTGCACAACATAGTGCTTTGGTATCTCTATTGCAAAATGATCAGCACAATGAATCTGGTTGCTGTCTTTCACCATACAAATGTATGACATTGTTATTGACTGTATCCTACAGCTGTACCTTAACATCCCTGTGACTTGTACCTGGGAGTCTGTGCCTCTTAATCTCCCTCACTCATTTCACTCATCCCCCTCTTGCCCACCCTCTGGCGACCACCTGGTTGTTCTCTGTATCTACAAGTTTCTGTTTTGTTATGTGTGTTTACTTGTTTTTTTTAGATTCCACATGCAAGTGAAATCATATGGTATTTGTCTTTCTCTGTCTGACTTATTTCACTTAATGCCCTCTAGATCCATCCATTTATGGCTGAGTGATATCCCAGTTTATATATATATCACGTCTTCTTTATCCACTTATCTATCAATGGGCACTTTAGATTGCTTCCATAGCTTAGTTATTGTAAATAATGCTTCAAAGAGCATAAAGGTGCTTATATCTTTTCAAATTAGCGTTTGTGTTTTTGTTCAGAAAAATACCCAGAAATGGAATTGCTGGATCATATAGTAGTTCTATTTTTAATTTTTTAAGAAATGTCCATACTGTTTTCCATAGTGACTGCACCAATTTTGCATGAATTTTATAAATCATGTTGATCATATGATTTTCATCCTTCATCTTGTTAATGAAGCAGTATATCACATTGATGTTGAACCATCATTGTGTTCCTTGAGTAAATTACACTGAATGTGGTATATGATCCTTTTAATGTATTGTTAAATTCAGTTTGGTAATATTTTGTTAAGGATTTTTACAAACTGTATTTATCAGGGATACTGGCCTGTGATTTGCTAGTGTCATCCTTGTCGGGTTTTCGTGTCAGGGTGATGCTGGCCTTGAAAATGAGTTTAGAAGTGTTCGCCCCTCTTCTGTTTTTCGGATGAGTTTTAGAGGATTGGTATTAATCCACCTTTTAATGTTTGGTACAATTCACCAGTGAAGGCCAAACTTTGTTGGGAGGTTTTGTTGATTCAGTCTCCTTACTAGTAATCTTCCTGTTCATATTTTATATTTCTAATTCAGTCTTGGTAAGCTGTATGTTTCTAGGAATTTTCCTATTTCTTCTAAATATCAAATTTGTTGGTGTATAATTTTTTATAGTAGTCTCTTATCTTTTGCATTTCTATCAATAGTAACATCTCTCATGTCTGATTTTTTTCAAGTCCCATTTTTCTTGGTGAATCTAGCTACACATTTGTCAGTTTCATCTTTTCAAGGAAAGAGCTGTCAGTTTTTGATCTTTTCTATTGTCTTTTTAACACTTTTATTTATTTCTTGCTGATCTTTATTTCCTGCCTTATAACCTTGGGCTTTGTTTCATCTTCTTTTTTCTTTGTTCCTGAGGTATGAAGTTAACTTCAAATTGTTTCTTGATGTAGGTATTTTCGCTTTAAACTTCCATCTTAGAACTGGCTTTGTTGCATCACAAAAGTTTTGGAATGCTGTATTTCTATTTTCATTTGTCTCAAGGTATTTTTTATTGTTTTGATTTCTTCTTAGACCCATTGGTTGTTCAGGAGCTTGCTGTGTAATCACATATTTGTGAATTTTCCTGTTTCTTTCTGTAATTGATTTCTAGTTTTATACCATTGTAGTTAGAAAAGATCCTTGATATGATATCAGTCTTCTTAAATGTATGAAGCCTGGCTTGTTGCCAAACATATGATCTATGCTGGAGAATGTTCTGTGTACACTTGAGAAGAATGTGTATTCTGCTTTTGGTTGGACCGTTTTGTATCTATCTGTTAAGTCTGGTCCATTGTGTCATTTAAGGCTAATGTTTCCTTAATGATTCCTTATTCTGTGTGAATAATCTATCCACTGATGAAAGGGGGGCATTAAACTCTGCTACTGTTGTTGTATTGCTGTCTGTTTCTCCCTTCTGGTCTGTTAATATTTGCTTTCTATATTTAGATGCTCCTCTGCTGGGTGCTTAAACATTTACAGTTATATCCTCTTGTTGGATTGACCTTTGTGTTATTTTGTAATGCCCTTCTTTCTCTCTTATTGCAGCCTTTATTTGAAAGTTTATTTTGTCTGATATAAGTATAGCTACCCCAGCTTTCTTTTGGTTTCCATTTGATTGGAAACTCTTTTTCCTTCACTTTCAGTTTGTGTGTGTTCTTATCTCTGAAGTGACTCTCTCGCAGGCAGCATAGAGTCTTTTTTTTTAATTAATTAATTTTTTATTTATTGGCTGCATTGGGTCTTTGTTGCTGCGCCAGACTTTCTGTAGTTGTGGAGAGTGGGGGCCATGCTTCATTGTGGCACTCAGGCTTCTCATTGCAGTGGCTTCTCTTATTGCAGAGCATGGGCTCTAGGCACATGGGCTTCAGTAGTTGTGGCACATGGGCTCAACAGTTGTGGCTCACGGGCTCTAGAGTGCAGGCTAAGTAGTTGTGGTGCACGGGCTTAGTTGCTCCGAGGCATATGGGATCTTCCCAGACCAGGGGTCAAACCCGTGTCTCCTGCTTTGGCAGGCAGATTCTTTTTTTTTTCTTTTTTTTTTTTTCTTTTTTTGGGGGTACACCAAGTTCAATCATCTATTTTTATACACATTTCCCCATATTCCCTCCCTCCCTCCCTCCCTCAACTCCCCCCCCACCCTCCCTTGAGTCCCCCCCACCCTCCCCATCCCAGTCCTCTAAGGCATCTTCCATCCTCTAGTTGGACTCCCTTTGTTATACAACAACTTCCCACTGGCTATCTATTTAACAGTTGGTACTATATATATGTCTGTGCTACTCTCTCGCTTCATCTCAGCTTCCCCTTCATCCCCCTCCCCACCCAAACCTCAAGTTCTCCGTGGCAGGCGGATTCTTAACCACTGCGCCACCAGGGAAGTCCTAGAGTCTTGTTTTTTATTTTTAATCCATTCAGCCACTCTATTGACAGAATTTAGTCCATTTATATTTAAAGTAATTATTCATAGTTATGTACTAATTACCATTTTAATTGTTTTCTGGCTGTTTTGTAGTTTCTCTCTGTTCCTTTCTTCTCTCACTCTCTTTCTTTGTGATTTGATCATTTTCTTTAGTGGTATGCTTACATTCCTTTATCTTGTGTATCTGTGTTGGTTCTGGTTTATGGTAACCATGAGGCTTACATATAACAACTTATATTTTAAGTTGATAATAACTTAAGTTTTAATGCTCTGTAAAGCTCTACATTTTTACTTCCCCCTTTTTGTCACAATTTACATCTTTTAATCCTGTTTATCCAATAACAAATTATTGTAGTTATAGTTATTTTTACTACTTTTGTCTTTTCAACTTCATACTAGCTTTATAAATCATTAATCTACCACCTTTACTACATTAGATTATTCTGACCTTTACAATACTTAGCTTTACCAGTGAGATTTATAATTTTATGTATTTTCCTGTTACTAATTAGCACTCTTTCCACTCAAAGAAGTCTCTTTAACTTCTAAGGCTGGTCCTCATGGTGGTGAACTCCTTCAGCTTTTGCTTGACTGGAGAACTTGCTCTCCCTTCAATTCTGAATAGCTTTTCCAGACAGAGCATCCTTTGTTGTTGTTGTTTTTTGTTTGTTTTGTTTTGTTTTTACTTTCAGCAGGTTGAACATATTGTGCCACTCCCTTCTGGCCTGCAGAGTTTATTTGTAAAACCTGCTGAGAGTCCTGAGGGGAGTCTTGTGTACATAACAGCTTGTTGTTTTCTTGATTCCTTGTCTTTGATATTTTAATTATAGTGTGTCTTTGGGTGTGGGTCTCTTTGGGTTTTTTATTTAGATTCTTTGGGCTTCCTGGATCTGGATGTATATTTCCTTTTCCAGGTTAGGAAAAGTTTTCAGCCGTTATATTTTCAAATAAGTTTTCTGCCAATTTCCCTATTCTCCTTGTGGGATCCCTACGGTGCTAATGTTGATCCACTTGATGTTGTCTCAGAAAGTCCCTCACTTTCATTCTTCATTTTGCTGCTCTGACTGAGTCTCACTGCCCTGTCTTTGAGTTCACTGATCACTTTTTCTGCCTCATGTAGGCTGCTGTTAAACACCTCTAGTGTATTTTTCAGTGCAGTTATTGTATTCTTCAGCTCTTTGACATCTATTTGGTACTTTCTTATAATTTCTATTTCTTTGTTGAAGTTCTCACTGTGTTCATCCATTCTTCTCCTGAATTTGGTGAGCACCTCTGTGACCATTACTTTGAACTCTTTATTAGGTAGATTTCTTATCTCCATTTCATTAAGGTGTTTTTTTTTTTTTTTTTAATTTTTAATGAGATTTTATCATGTTCTTTTGTTTGGAACTCACCCTGTGTTTCTTCATTCTTCTTGACTATTCTGTTTTGGTTTCTGTGCAGTGGATAAAACAGCTACCTCTCCCACTCTTGCAGGACTGGCTTCATGTAGGTGATACACCTTATCGTTCAGCACTACCCTCACACTTGGTTGTCTTTCAGACTTTTTGAGTGTCAAACACTCTTTTATTTTTAATGGTTCACTCTATTCTATTTTTATTTGAGGGTGCACCAAGACCTGTCAGTGCCCCAGCATCTCAGTCAGCACCTAGATTCAGGCTCATTGTAAGCCAGACCCTCTGGCAGCAGTTTTTAAAATGTGCAAATATATGCAGTACTCTGGGGCCACAACTCTGGCTACCAGTGCCTGAGGAACTAGAAGTGTCCCCTGGGCAGTAGTCACAAAAGTCAGGGCTCTGGTCTTGGGGTACCAGAAAGCTGTAGTGAGAGAGAGTGCACTGGTCTACATCCCCTGAAAGCACATCTGCAGACCCCTGGGTGTGTGCTCAACTGGAAGCCTGCCCTATATTCAGAAGCTCCAAGATAAGCAAACCTCTTTTAAAGAGAGACTGAGGATGTGTTTCAGTCTCGTTTTTATGCGGTGCCCTGGTGGTCGTAGCCTGCCAAGAACTATCTTTCAGATTGTTACAGCGCATGGGACCAGGAGCCCAAGGTCCCCTGGCCACCAGTGCCCAAAGATGCTGGGGCATCCTCGGGTAGCAGCTGCAAAGACTGGGGCACCAGATGCAAAAGCCAGGGCACCATATTGGTGTAAATGCTTCTCTTTGAGAGATACTGGTACTTCTATAGCACAGCAGAGAGAGTGTGTGTAAAAACAGCACCTGATCTCTGAAAAGGATTATAGTTAGATATGTGTTTAATTAATGCATCCATGATGATAAGCTAATCAGCTTCTTTCACAGAAAGACTGAGCTCCAGGTCTGTTGACTCCTGCTTTGCCAGAGAAGTGGTAGCCTCTAAAGAATCCCTTTTCCATTGGTTACTGTTCTGCGGGACCCCTGAATGTAAGCCCCATTGACAAAGCAGAGCCAGGCAAAAGAGAGATGTCCCCTGGGGGCAGCTGCAAAACCTAGGCACCAGCCATAAAACCAGGTCACCAGATTCCTGTGAAAGGTCCCCTCTGGGAGCAACTGGTACTCTGGAGTGCAACAGAGCAGGAGTGCAAAGAAGGGTACCCACTGGCTGGAGCAAGGCAGAGGGTGAAAGAAAAATGAAAAAAGACAAAGAAAAAAGGCCTCTGCCAGCCTGCACATGGTGGAGGGTGATGGTGAAAATGGTGCCCGCTGGCTGGAGCAAGTCAGAGAAAGAGTATAGAGATGGTGGGCCCCGGAAAGAAAATAAAAGCCTGGAGCTAAAAGGCAATGGCACCCACAGCTAGAGCAAGGCAGAGGGAGAGCCAGAGATTGTGCCCAAGAGTCCTCTGTCCCCAGCCAGCCCCCAGGTTTGTCAGATTGGATGCCGGCCTCTCAGGCTGATGCTCCAGGACAAGCAAATGGGCCTCCCCCACACAGAGTCCGGGCACCCTTCCATCAGCCATGTCCCCACTGGGCCCCGGGCCCATGAGCCCGTGTGTGTATGCCCCATAAGAGCTGTTTCTCAGATTGTCTATAGCTTTGTGGGTACTGGGGACACAAGCCCCTTTGGTTTCAGAAGCTAGGTGTTTGGGGCGCTTACTCCTCAGGGGCAGGTCTTAAAAGCTGGAGTGCTGACGTGGGGTTCGAACCCTTCCCTCCTCAGGGATTGTTGACTGTGGGTTTCTGCTCTGGGGGTGGGGTTTATGGAGAGACCGTGTCCCAGACTCTCTCACCTGCCTCCGTGTGGGCTCTCATTTGCCCAAAGTGTAGGAGTCACCCAGCCAGGTTTTAGGCTTTTCCAGAGGAAGCTGTTCAATATGTAGCCATAGGTTTGGTGTGTTTGTGAGAGGAGGTGTCACCATCTCTAACTGGAACCGTCCAGATGGTCTTTTTACATGGAGATAATAAGGTGTCCTATCGGCTTCATGGACTCGACCATCCAGTTTCTTCCCCAGGTTTGGGTACGTTCTCAGCTATTATTTCCTTAAGTAAACTCTCCGCCCCCTTCTCCTTCTGGTACATCAGTTATTCTTATATTTGCTTTTCTGATTGAATCCAATCACTCTCATAGGGTTTCTTCACTTTAAAACAATTTTTAGTTCTCTTTTCTCTTCCAATGACTCATTTCTAAATTCACATCCTCCAGGTCTATTCTTTTTTGCATCTGATCTGCCCGATTACATATGCTCTCTAAAGCATTCTTCTCATTTATTGATTTCTTCAGCTCCAGAATTTATTTTTATAGTTTTAATGTCTTTTGTAAAGAACTTCTGTTCATTTGAGTTCATTGATTTGAGTTTCTTGTAGCTTGTTAAATTTCTTTGTAATAGCTATTTTGAATCTTCGTCTGTTAGATCTCAATATTCTGTGCCTTTGAGTTTAGTTGCTGTAGAGTTATTTTCTTTTTATGATACCATAATACCATGATTTTTCATAATGTTTGATGAAATGTGCCTCTGCTGTCACATGTGTAGGAGACACTTAAGGAATTATTTGTTTACTTTGGTTCTTGCAGTTCAGCAGGCTGGCACTATATATATAATTTGTGTGTGTGGTATCCAGTAAGTTCCATAGGCTTTCCTCACTCTTTTTTTTTTTTTTCTCTTTTTGCTCTTCTGACTGGATAATTTTACGTGACATCTATTCAATATTTTAGTTTGATTCTGTTTTCTGCTTGGTTAAATATTCTTTTGAAGCTCTACTGACTTCTTCAGTTCAGTCATTGAATTCTTCAGCTCTGTAATTTCTGATTTTGTTTCTGTTTCATTGTTGGACTTCTCATTTTGTTCATGCATTGTTTAATTTCTTTTATTTGTGCGTCTCTGTGTTCTTGTATTTTACTAAACTCCTTTAAGGAGATTATTCTGAGTTCTTTGTCAGGCACTTCGTAGATCTCCATTTCTTTATGGCCAGTTATGGGAGCTTTGTTAGTTTCATTTGGTGGTGTCATCTTTACCTGAGTGTGTGTGTGTGTGTGTGTGTGTGTGTGATTCTTGATTCCTGTCATTGGTACTGAAGCATTTGAGTAAGCAGTCTCCTCTTCTAGACTTCACAGTTTCACTTAGGCAGAGACAGTTCTTCACCAGTGCACTCAGCTTGGGTTTCTGGTTGGGTCAACTGGTGGCATCCCTGGGCATGTTGGGCTTGCATTGGGATCTATTTTGAGGTGCAGCTGCTGCCTGAGACTGAGGTCTGGGGGTGGGGCTGGGTGGAGCCGGCTGGTTCCCTGCGCACACAGCTGTAGGACGGGTCCTGCAGTTGTCTGGATCCTCTGGTCTGGCTTCCCAGTTGGGTGGGTGTGAATTAGACTCACTGTTGGGGGAGGGTAGCAGGAAGGCTCCGAGGCCGGCATGGCTCATTGTCCGGGGACTCGAGTCTGTCAGAACTGCGCCCCGAGCTGCCCGGCCAGATGCGGCTACCGACGTGGCTCTGCCGACCGACAGAGCTGCTGGCTGGTCTCTCTGCTCATTTGCCACTTGAATTGGGGCTGAAGGATCGACTCCTCAGCTTCCCGGGTGCGCTGGTCAGGTCTCCTCATCAGGCAGGTGTGGGGATAGTGGCAAGCAAGAAGCTGGGCTACGGGTGAGCTTTCCTGCCTGGGGCGGGTGGCAGAACAGGCCCTGAGACTGCACTGGCAATGAGCATGCTCCCCGGCTGGCAGTGCTCATTGCTCAAAGTCTCAAATGAGGCAGAACCGTGCCCTGAGTTCCCTTTGCAGACAGGGCCACCGTCTTGGCTTCGCTGCCCTGCAGAGCTGCTGGCCGGGCTCTCCCAGCTTGAGTACACTGGGGTATGCAGCTTCTCAGGTGCTCCAACCAGGCCGCCCGCTCGTGGGGGGCAGGGAGTGTATATTTAGCAGGAGATGGGGCTGTGAGTTAGGTTTCCCTGCCTGGGAGAGTCAGAACAGGCTCCAAGGCTGGCAAGGTTAGCCATTTGGGGTCCTAGATCAGGCAGAACTGAAGTTCCCTGGTCAGACTGAGCTGCCATCTGGGCTCTATGGTTGTGCAGAGCTGCTGGTAGAGACAGCTGCTTGGGTGCAGTGAGTAGGTACTCATTCTGTCAAGGTCTGAGAGCTGGTTGCGGTAAAGCCGCATCTCCTTCTGCCACAATCTGATCTATAGTCACCAAGTCCCACAGGACTCCCCTTGAGAGGTGGACATGAACGGGTTTCTTGAGAAGCAACTCACAATGCTGGATGTCCAACTTGGGCTTTCTTTTTTCCACTGGGGACCCTGCAGGCCCAGGGATGCCCTCTCAGTGCAGTTTTGCAACGGCCTGGGGGAGGGGCATCATGGTCAGAATGTAGCTGCACCTCTTACCCTTTTAATAGGGTCCTTCTTGGTCTCCACAATTTGTGTAGTTTTTTTTTCCCCTCTCTCTTCATCAAACTTACTTTGATCTTGTATTTTTAGAGTTTAGATTAACTGTTTATCTGTAGCTCTCTGAGCTTCATTGGATCAATTATTTTGAATTCTTTATCAGGCAATTTGTGCATCTCCATTTGGGGGGGGGGGTTGTCAATCACTGATAGTTTATTGTGTTTCTTTGGCGTTGTGTTTCCCTGACTCCTGTAAGCCCCGTACCCTCCACAGGTATCTGCACCTTTGAAGAAGCAGTCACCTCTTCTAGTCGTTATGGACTGACTTTAGTAAGGAAATACCTTCCTCTGTGGGTGGGTACATGCCTTAGCATACCATGGCCCTGTGTCTAGCAGTGCAAGGCACCAAGTGGGAGGGCACGCGACAGCTCTGAGGTGGGGGTGGACATGGTGTCTCATTGGCTCAGGCCACTGGGGTCCATGACGTCAGCAACCGTGTGAGCCTCGGCATCGAGAGCTGTGGGGTGCCTGCTGTAACTGCAGAGGCACTGGGGTTTCCAGCGATGCCTCCAGGTCCAGTGGTGCGGGGTCAGGGCAGGCAGCATGGCGGCCACAGTCAGCAGTGGGCACGCGCTCGGCCGTGGGGAGTGCTTGCAGGTGCCGGGTTGTGCAAAGGCTGGTTGCGGGCACACACGCCGCAGTGAGCGCCGGGTCCGGCGGCAAGGCCTGGGGCCAACTGTGCGTGCAAAAGCAGCGGCGGGGCCTGGTCTACAGGTGTACATGCTCACGGCTGGAGGAGCTAGGTGTCGGCGTGCGTGTGATGGTGAGAGGTGGTGATGAAAATCAGGGCTTGCCGCGTGCAGGCACCGAGATGCCAGAGTTCATGGCGGGCGCGCGTGGCGGTGCAGGCGGGTGACACGTTCGGGGCTGGACCGCGTGCACGAGCAGCTGCTAGGAGCCAGGCTGCGTCGGTGTTCACTCAGCAGCTGCAGGGCTAGCGGTGGGTTTGTGTGCCGTGGGGGGTGCTCTGGCAGGAGTCAGGCTGCTCCTTACAAGCTGGGGACCGCAGAGCCTTGCTCTGTGCGTGTGCAGTGGTGGCGGGGCTGGCTCGGGGGCCCGGGCTGCCCGTTGCAGGGGCGAGCGGTGGGTGCGTGCCCAGTGTGGGTGCCAGCCACGGGGGACTCCGCCGGAGCCGGGGCCGCCTGCCGGCTTGGCTCCCGGCACCCAGCGTGTCCCCAGAGGTGCGAGCTGGGTCGGCACAGGCAGCGGGCATCTGCAGATGTGAAGGCCTGTGAGGCCGGAGCAGCAGACTGTTCAGGGTCCGCGGCAGTTTCGCTGTCCACTGGCCTCCTCGGCGGTGAAAGCGACTACGGTTTCTGCAGAGCAAAGCACGGGAACTCCAGCACGTACTTGCCCTGGCAGGTAGCAGAGACCCCCCCGGCCCTTCTTCCTTGTTCCTAGCCATCTCCAGGCGTCTCACCTATGCCAGTCTCTGGGTGGCGACACGGACGCAGGGCCCTCCCCCTGCAAGGCTGGGACGCTGGCCCCTCGCCAGCTCTCCCTTCCCCAGAGAGAGGAAGTCTTTTCAGCTGGCGAGCTCCCTCTTGACAACACTGAGCAGTGACAGCCTGGGGGATGGGATGAGGCAGGCAGATGAATCTGTGCTTCTTACCCTTTCTGTGCTGTTATTCTCGGGGTTTTGGCTCCACTGTATTAAAGAAGCTTCTTAGGTGAATCCCAGAACTCTCCAGAGCGTTGTTCGTTTGTGGGTAGTGTCTAATTGTTCTTTGTGGCAGGACAGAGGCGGGGGTCTCCCACTCTGCCATCCTAGTGATCATTTAGAATTGCATTACTTAATGACATACATTTAGAGAATTTCTAGCTATTTTGTTGATTTCAAACTTAGTTACTATGTCATGTAAGATAGTCTGTATGATATCGATCTTTTGAATCTGTTGTGATTTGCTTTGTGGTGCAACATATATCTATTTAAATAAATGTCCCAAGTAATGACAAACATAATGTGTTTTCTGTAGTTGTTGGGTATCATGTTCTGTATATGTCAATTAGGTTAACTAGGCTATGGGTCAAATATTCTATAGCTATACTGATTCTTTGGTTTCCTCGATTCATGATTTACTGAGAGATGTGTCTTAAAATCTCCAATTATAATTGCAATGTATCTATTTTTTATTCTATTACTTTTGGCTTTATGTATCTTGAAGCTATAGGATTAGTTGCAGTCAAATTAACCGTTTCATCTTCCCATTAAGTTTACTCCTTTAATTACTGGGATATCTCTGTCTCTAGAAATATTGATACTTTGCCTGATATGCATAAAGACCCAGCAGCTTTCTTTTGCTTCATGTTTGCTGACCTCCTTACATCTTTTCATTTCAATCTGTGTCCTTATATTTAGAGTATGTCTCTTAATAGAGTACACAGTTGAGCCTTTTAAAAAAAAATTCCCTCTAACAATTGCCTTTTAATTGGCAAGTTTAGTCTACCACCTTGCTATTTTTTTTTTTTAAGAAAACTTTCCCATTTATTTGGAGTCCTTGATTCTAGAAACAAATTGGGCTTTATAGCATGGACAAAAGGCTCAAGTAATTCCAGCAAAAAAGAACACACACAAAGTAGCTCTAAATCACAGTTAGAAAAATGAACATCTATAATTTTAACTTTCAATTACCACTTAATATGTAATGACGTTGCTTTAAAATATGTGTCCCTAACAGCCATGGGTTCATGTTACATCAGGACACTGGTAATGAGGTTCTCTGATTCCCTGGACTGTACCTGGGCTTGGGTGCTTGGCAGTCTGTGACAATATATCCCGTAATATATATACAGATCAGTTACCACTTTCTGGACAGAAGATGTTTTCTGTACTTTGAATTCACTGACAAATTAAAATATTAAGGCATTATATATTTTTCTACAATGGATGCTCAGATTACACAGAAAGGTTTTCCTTTCATTCTCCTATTTGTCATTATTTATACATTATTTACTACCTGGAGAGTCATCTGACATTCATTTTAAAACCTTTCGCATTTGGACTTGGCTCAAAATAAGGCATGATTGAAGGATCACTCCTTGTCTCTCTCCCCTCCCCCAATGTAGGTAGATAACTTTGCCCCAAAGTACCCTGTGGAAGCTGATTTTCTGCCAAGTACCATAAAATCACCAGAAAAAAACATAACATAAAGCACACATTTTACCCCCACGGGGGAGAATGAAAATGAGGCTCAGTTATAAAATGGACATCACCAAAGTTCATGGTTTAGATTATAGGTTAATAAAAGGTTCATTATAAGTTAATAAAGCCCAAAATCAAATCATTCTGCTTAAAATCAATTATAGAGACTGTCATTCTACTTATTGCTTTGACTTCCGAACAAATGTTTAAAGTAGGACTTTATGTGCAAGTGAAGAATGTCTTCAGACCCGTGTGGGCTGGGGGTGGGGTTCTATGTACAAGCTATAAGTGTAATGAGAAAGAAGAATACATTTTTTAAGGGAAAAAAGCCTTTAATAACAACAAAAATAGTCACCAATCCCCAATTAAACTATTACCTGAAAAAAGAAATAGTAGGGAATAAAAGCTACTTATAAAAGGCACTAGATCCATTGGACCCACAGTCATTCTGGAGACATCCCACAGGAAATCTGGAGTCACCCTTTTATTTTTTATTCAGGTATAATTGACAGAAAACCTTATATTAGTTTCAGGTGTATGATATAATGATGTGACATTTGTATATACTGCAAAATATCACCACAATAAGTCAACACCTGTCACCATACAGTTACAAAATTTTTTTTTGATGAAAACTTTTAAGATCTACTCTTAGCAACTTTCAAATATACATTATTATTAACTATAGTCACCTTGCTGTATATCTCCATGATTTACTTATAACTTAAAGTTTATATCTTTTGACCACCTTCACCCATTTCTCCCAACCCCCAGCTCCCGCCACCCCCACCTCTGGCAACCACCAGTCTATTTCCTGTCTCTCTGAGTTCAGTGTTTTTGGCTACATTAAGTGAGATCATATGGTATTTGCCCGATTTATTTCACTTAGCATAATGCCCTCAAAGTCCATCCATATTGTTGTAAATGGCAAGATTTCATTTTTTTTTATGGCTGAATAACACTCCAGTGTGTGTGTGTATACATATATGACACACACATTTATATGACATTTTCTTTATCCATTCATCCGTCAATGGACACTATTGTTTCCATATCTTTGCTATTGTAAATAATGCTACAGTGAATATGGGGGTACATATCTTTTCCAGTTAGTGATATTTTCTTAAGGTAAATACCCAGAGTTGCTGGATCATATGGTAATTCAATTTCTAACTTTTTGAGGATCTTTCATGCTGTTTTCCACAGGGCTGCACCAATTTGCATTCCCATCAACAGTATACAAGTGTTCCCTTTTCCCCACATCCTCACCAACACTTGTTATCTCCCGTCTTTTGGATGATAGACATTCTAACAGATGTGAAGTGATATCTTATGGTGGTCTTAATTTGTATATCCTTGATGATTATGATGTTTAGAATCTTTTCATTTACTTGTTGGCCATTGGTACATCTTTAAGAAAAATGAGCCTCTGCCCCCCCCCCCCGGTTTTTTTTAAAGGAAAGATTTTTTTTTTTAATATTTATTTTATTGGCTGTGTTGGGTCTTTTTTGCTGTGCACAGGCTTTCTTTTATTTGCAGTGAGTGGGAGCTACTCTTTGTTGTGGTGTGCGGGCTCCTCATTGCCGTGGCTTCTCTTGTTGCGGAGCTCGGGCTCTAGGCGCATGGGCTTCAGTAGTTGCAGCACATGGGCTCAATAGTTGTGGCACACAGGCTTAGCTGCTCCGCGGCATGTGGGATCTTCCTGGAGCAGGGATCGAACCCGTGTCCCCTGCATTGGCAGGTGGATTCTCAACCACTGCGCCACCTAGGAAGCCCCTGCCCATTTTTTAATAAATTAAAAAATAGATAGTAATAGGGTTTTTATTTGCTATTGTGTTGTGCGAGTTCTTAATATACCTTAGATATTAACCTTAGATATTAATCTTATTAGATAATAATTTGAAAATATTTTCTCCCATTCTTTGGAGTGCCTACTCTTCTTGTTTTTGTTTTCTTTGTCTTCTTTTGCTGTGAAGAAGCTTTTTAGTTTGATGTAGTTCCTCTTGTTTGTTTTTGCTTTTTTTCCCTTTGCTTTTGGTTGCAATTAAAAAAAAATATCAGCAAGACTGATGTCAAGAACCTTATCCCCTATGTTTTCTTCTAGGAGTTTTATGGTTTCAAGTCTTACATTCAAGTCATTAATCCATTTTGAGTCAATTTTTATGTTTCAAGTTTGTTTAAATTACTATTGAGTTTCATTCTTTTGCATGTGGCTGTCCAGTTTTGCCATTACTAATTATTGAACTGACTGTCCTTTCCCCATCGTATATTCTTGGCTCCTTTGTCTTAAATTAATTGACCACAAATACATGGGTTTATTTCTGGACTTTATATTCTGTTCTATTGATCTATGTGTCTATTTTTATGCCAATACGGTTACTCTAACTTGTAATATAGTTTGGAAACAGGAAGCGTGATTCCTCCATCTTTGTTTTCCTTTCTCAAGATTACTTTGGCTATTTGGGGTCTTTAGTGGTTCTGTACACATTTTAGAATTGTTTGTTTCATTTCTGTAAAATGCCATTGTAATTTTGATAGAGATAGCATTATGTCTGTTTATTGTTTTGAGTAGTGTAGATACTCTGACAATATTCTTTAAGTCCATGAATAAGGAATATCTTTCCATTGATGTGTGTCTTCTTCAATTTCTTTCATTAATATCTGATATTAGTGTACAGGTCTTTCACATCCTTAGTTAAATTTATCTCTAGGCATTTTATTTGATGTAATTATAAATGGAATTGTTTTCTTCTTTTCTGATAGTTCGTTATTAGTGTATTGAAATGCAACAGATTTATATATTGATTTTGTATCCTGCAATTGTACTGAATTTGTTTACTCTAACAGTTACTTGGTGAAGTCTTTAGAGTTTTATACATACAACATCAGGTCACCTGCAATTAGTGACAATTTTACTTCTTCCTTTCCAATTTTAATCATTTTGTTTGCTTTCCTTACCTATTTTTTTCTTGCTAGGACTTCCAACTATGTTGAATAAAAGTGGTAAGGGCAGACATCCTGACTTGTTCCTGATCTTAGAGGAAAAGCTTTCAGCTTTTCAGTATGATACAGTGGCTTTGTCATATATAACCTTTATTTTGTTGAGGTGCATTCCCTCTTTACCCACTTTGTTGAGAGTTTTTATCATGAATGAACCTTGAATTTTGTCAGATTTTTTTCCTGCAGCTATTGGTGATCATAAGATTTTTATCCTTGATTTTATTAATGTGGCATCTCACATCGATTTTGTAAATGTTGAACCATCCTTGAATCCCTGAAAGAAATCCCACTTGATCATTGTGTATGATCCTTTTAATGTTAATTCAGTTTGCTAATGTTGATTTTTTTTTTTTTTTTGCATCTATGTTCATCAGAAATATTGGCCTGTAATTTTGTCTCCTAGTGGTGTCTTTTCTGGTTTTGGTATCAAGGTAATGCTGGCCTCATAAAATGCATTTGGATGCAGTCCCTCTAAATATTTCGGAAGAAGCTGAGAGGGATTGGTATTAATTCTTTAAATGTTAGAATTCACCAGTGAAGGCACTTGGGCCTTGACTTTTGTTTGTTGGGAGCTTTTTTGTTACTGATTGAATCTCCTAACATTGACAGGCAGATTCTTAACCACTGCGTCACCTAGGAAGTTCCTGTAATTTCTACTTTTATACTGTTGTGGTCAGTATGCTTGATATGAGTTCAATCTTCTTAAATTTATTAAGACTTGTTTTGTGGCTCAGCATGTGGTCTGTTCTTGGCTCAGCAATTGGTCTTTCAGGTTTTCTATTTCTTCATAATTCATAATTTTGCATTTTATTCAAATTCGCATAATTTCTTCATGTTGCTAGGAATGTATGCATTTATTCTGGGTTGTCCAATATATTGGCTTCTAATTGTTCATAGTAGTCTCTTACAACCCTTTTTCTTTGTTAAAATTTGTATTGTTTCTTCTTTCATGTCTAATTTTGAGTCCTTTCTCTTTTCTTGGTGAGCCTTGCTAAAGAAATGTCGATTTTGTTTGTCTTTTCAAAGAATAAGTTCTTAGTTTCATTGATCTTTTCTATTGTCTTCTTAGTATTTTTAAAATTTGCTTATGCTCTTACCTTTATTTTCTCCCTTCTCCTAATTTTGGGCTTTCTTGGTTATTCTTCTATTTCTTTAAGTTGTAAAGTTAGGTTGTTTGAGATTTCTTGTTTTTAGGTGTAAGCATTTGCTGCTATAAACTTCTTAAAACGGCTTTAGCTTTGTCCCATCAGTTTTAATATGATTTATTTCCATTTTCATTGTCTCAAGGTATGTTTTAACTTCTTTGCTTCTTCATTGACACTGGTTGTTCAAAACATGTTGTGTTATCTCCACATTCTTGTGAGTTTTACAATTTTCTTATTGTAATTTGTACCTTTTTAAAATAAATTTATGTATTTACTGGGTGTGTTGGGTCTTCATTGCTGTACACGGGCTTTCTCTAGTTGCAATGAGTGGCGGCTACTCTTCATTGTGGTGTGCGGGCTCCTCACTGTGGTGGTGGAGCACAGACTCTAGGTGCGTGGGCTTCAGTAGTTGCAGCATGTGGGCTCAATAGTTGTGGCTCACAGGCTCTAGAGCAGAGGCTCAGTAATTGTGGTGCATGGGCTTTGTTGCTCTGTGGCATGTGGGATCTTCCTGGAACAGGGATCGAACCTGTGTCCCCTGCATTGACAGGCAGATTCTTAACCACTGTGTCATCTAGGAAGTCCCTGTAATTTCTACTTTTATACTATTGTGGTCAGAAAAATGCTTGATATGGGTTCAATCTTCGTAAATTTATTAAGACTTGTTTTGTGGCTCAGCATGTGGTCTGTTCTGGAGAATGTTCCATGTGCACTTGAAGAATGTGTATTCTGTTGATTTTGGATGAAATGTTCTGTATACTTTTGTTTAAGTATCTGGTCTAACATATCGTTTAAAGCCAGTGTTTTCTTATTTTCTGTCTGGAAAATGTATCCATTAATGTATGTGGGATATTAAAGTGCCTGACTATTATTGTATTGCTATTTCTCTCCTTATTTTTGTTAATATTTGCTTTATATATCTAGGTGCTCCTTCATGGACTGCCTAAATATTTACCAATGTTATATGCCCTTGTTGCATTGGTCCCTTTATTATTATGCAGTGCCCTTTGTTTCTTACTACTGTCTGTTTTAATGTCTGTTTTGTCTGATATATGTAAGGCTACCCAGCTCTCTTTTGGTTTCCCTTTGCATGGAATATCTTTCCCCATCCCTCCCCACCCTTACCATGTATGTGCGTCTGTGTGTGTGCACATGTGTGTATGCGTGTGTGTCTGTGTCTGTATGTATTTGTGTCTCTGTGTGTGTACACTTAAAACTAAAGTAAATCTCTTGATGGCACCATATAGATGGGTCTTGTTTTTTAACCATTTGGCTACTGTTTGAGGAATTTACTCCATTTACATTTAAAGTAATTATTGATTGGTAGTTATCAGTATTTTAATTGTCTTCTGGCTGTTTTGTAATCCCTTGCCCTTGGTCTCTTCCTTTGTGCTCTGGCTTCCTTCAGTGGTATGCACAGACACTTCTCTCCTTATCTTGTGTGTATCTACTGTAGGTTTTTGCTTACGGTCATGATGAAGCTTATACATAGCCGCTCATAAGAGCCTATTTTAAGTAAATAACAACATAAGTTTGAATGTATCCTATACTTCTGTATTTATACTCCCCCCCATTTTGTTTTCAATGTCACATTTTACATTTTTATCTTGCATACCCATTAACAAATTATTTTTCTGCTTTTGTCTTTTAATCTTGGAACTAGATTTACAAGTGATTAACTCACTACCTCCTTATGTACTTACAATTACCAGTATTATAATTTATAGATTCATGTGTTTTCTTGTTACTCTTTAACGCCCTTTCATTTTAGCTTAAAGAAATCCCTTTAACATTTCTTGTAAGGCCGATTCAGTGATGTTCTACTCCTCTTCTTTTGCCTGTGTGGGAAACCCTTGATCTCATCTTCAATTCTCTGTGATACCTTTGCTGGATAGAGTATTCTTGTTCAACCGTGTTCTACCTCTTTGTTGTCTCTCAAACCTCATTAATTGTTGAAGCAGCCTGTTTTGTTTGCAATAGCTCCCACTTGTTGAAGTTGTGCCCAGACCTGTCAGTGTCTCAGAGGGGAGGATCTCTGTCAGCACCTAGATTCAGGCTGATTGGAAGCCAGACCTACAGGCAGCAGCTTTTCAAATAAGCAAAATAGTCCTGTGGGACTGCAAGTGTTCACCCTGTTGGTCATGAGACCCAGGGGATCTGGAGGTGTCCCTTGGGCAGCAGTCACAAAAATCAGGATTCCAGAGGTGTGTGTAAGCTCCACCCTAGGACATAGCAGCAGGCTGTGGCAAAGCAGAGGAAGCTCCCCAAGGTGGCCTCCACCAACCAATGTTCCCTGAGAGCTCCCTGTAGGGCCCTGCATGTGTGTCAAAGTAAAGCCTGTCCTTTAGGCAGAAACTCCAGAATAAACAAATAAGCCTTTTTCACAGAAAGCCTGGGAGTGTGTCTCACGCCGCTGCTGTCTGTGCGTTGCCCTCAGGGTGGTAACCTGCCAAGAGCTTTCTCTCCAACTGTTATAGTCTCATGGGACCCAGGAGCAGTCTCATGGGGCTGGTGGCTGGGGGAATTGGTTTCACTGGTTCCCCGTCCACCAGAACAAGGCAATCAAGGGATATCGCCTAGCGGGGCTGCTGCAGAAACTGGGGCATCAGACACCTGTGGTAGCTCCCCTTTGAGAGATACTAGTGCTCTGGAGGATGGTAGAAGGAGCGTGGGAAGACAGCGTCACTGCCCAAGTTCTCTTAAAAGGGTCAGAGTCAGCCTTAGATGCGTGTTTAATTGGAAGCCAGCCCCTCCGGCGGCAGCTACGATGGTAAACTAATCCGTCTCTTTCACAGAAAGACTGAGCTCCTGGGTCTGTTTCCTCTTGCTGTGCCCTGAGTCTGGTAGCTGCTTAAGAACTCTTTCTTCATCAGTTGCAGTCCTGTGGGACCTGCAGACATGAGCCCCTTGGCCACAGGAGCCAGGTGATGTGTCCCCTGGTGCTCCTTTCAGGGAGATACTGGAAGGTGGAGTGAGGCCCAGGGAGAGCGCGAAGGTCGCATGGCAAGAACTCCATGGGCCCCTAGATGTGCGCCTAGCCAGAATCCTGCCCCCAGGCCCAAGCTCCTAGACAAATAGGTCTCTTTCTCAGAAAGACAAGGGGTGTGTTTCATGTGCCATTGGGGGTGGGTAGCCTGCCAACAGCTGTCTCCCCGATTCTTGCAGTCCAGCAGGTCCCAGGAACGTAAGGCCCCCGACTTCCACAGCCAGGCAATCAAGAGGTTTCTCCATGGTGGCAGCCACGACATCTGTAGCATGAGACACCCACTTCAGGGCCACAGATGTGTGTGAACGTTTTACCCCACGCTTGGGGAGAGACCTGTGCTCTGGAGTGCTGCGCAGGCAGTGAGCAGAGGGTGCCTGAGGCCTCCGGCCAGGTAGAGGGGGAGCTTGCCACTTGCTGGGGGAGGGAAGCAAAAGCAAAGGCCTGGAGCTTGACAAAAGCATGGAGCATGCCGGAGCATGGCAGAGGGCACACCAGGTGCCCGGGTTGGGGTGGGGGAGAAAGCCTGGGTTGGAGGGGGGTAAGAAAAGATGGCAGGGGTAGGTGCTGCCCACCAGCCCTGGTGAGGATCCCTGCAGGCCTCTAGATGTGTATTCAGTTAGATGCCTGCCACTCAGGCTGGTGCTTTAAGAGGAGCCAGCGAGCCTCTTTCATGTGAAGCCTGGGTGTGATTGGCTGCTTCTGTGCTGGGCCCTTTGGCGGGTGCCTCCTAGTGGGTGAGCCCTTTGAGGGCCGTTTCTCAGATTGCTATAGCCTGTGGGTCTCACGCATAGGAGCCCCTTTGGATTTATTTATTTATGTATTTTTAATATATTTATTTATTGGCTGCATTGGGTCTTTGAAAGCACACGGGCTTTCTCTAGTTGCGGGGGGTGGGGTGGGGGGGCTACTCTTCATTGTGGTGCACGAGCTCCTCATTGCAGTGGCTTCTCTTATTGCAGAGCACGGGCTCTAGGTGCCTGGGCTTCCGTAGTTGCGGCACACGAGCTCAACAGTCGTGGCTCTTGGGCTCTAGAGCACAGCCTCAATAGTTGCAGCGCACGAGCTTAGTTGCTCCGTGGCATGTGGGATCTTCCTGGAGCAGGGATCGAACCCATGTACCCTGCATTGGCAGGTGGATTCTTAACCACTATGCCACCAGGGAAGTCCTGCCCCTTTGGTTTTCAAAGCTAGATGTTTGAGGGGCTTATTTCTCAGGAGTAGGACTTAAAAGTTGGGATGCCTGATGGGAGGATCAACCCCTTTGCTCATAAGGAGACGCTCAGGGTTGGGGGGGTCCCCACGCTAGGTGGTGGGTGTGTGGCAAGACTGCATGTCAGTCTCCCCTACCAGCTTCTTTGTGGTTTTCTTCTCATCTGCTCAGTGTGTAGTTGTCACTCAGCTACTTTTTAGCCTTTTTTTCCAGAGGAAATTATTCCATATGTAGCTGAAGATTCAGTGTGTCTGTGGGAGGAGTGGGGTTCAGAATCCCTCTGCATTGCCATCTGGAACCAAACATGTTTCCTTGGACACTGGGTGATGCCATTCATGTCCAACTTTGTATCTGAGGGGGCTGCCCCGCAGTCACCACCGTGAGGATGTACATGCACATTTGGGTCTGTCTCCCAACTCCATTACCAGTCTTGGTGTTTTTTTTTTTTTTTCCCTATTAAACATACAGATCATCAAACCTCTACTAGGTGATTTTGAAGCTCTTTAACTTTCCTTTGCAGTGGCACCAGAATTGGGGAGAAGGTTCTAGAAAGAGTATTGCCTTTGCCAGTAAAGAGCATTTAGACTGTGCTTTTGGGAAAGAGACTTTTTTTTCTTTGTCACTCTGCTTCACGTTGGGTCAACACTCCCAGCACTGAGGAGGTCCCCCATGGCCCTGTCATCATATCTGAGCATCCATACTGCCCCGGCAGGGGAGGCAGCCCCGCCTCTGGCATCTTGAACTTACTGTATCTCTAGCTGGGCTAGATGACAAGCTTAATACAAAGGGTGCAACTCAGGGGCAGCCGTAAGGAAGAGATGCAGAGGGCCAGGTACGGGGGAAGGAGTGTGGAGCTAGCACACCCTCTCTAGGGGTACCACCCTCTCAGCACATGTTCACCACCCAAAAGATCTTGCTACTTTTTTAGGATTAAATGTTGTTTATTGAATTATGCATACAGAAATGCACACATGTCATAACATACAGCTGGTAAGTTTTACAAACTAACCAAGTCCATGTAATCAATACCCAGATTACAAGGCAGAATTACCAGCACCCAACCCCTTTCATTTACCATCTCTACTCAACACCTACTGTCCTAACTTCTAACAGTATAGACTAGCTTTCTAGTCATTTTTCCAATTTATTTAAAGTAAAAAAAGGAAACATGTCTCCCACCCCCACCTCCAGCAACTACCAAGATGTTCTCTGTATCTATGAGCTTTTCTTTCTTTCTTTTTTTTTTTTTTTAAGATTTCACATGTAAGAGATTTTTCTGTATTTGTCTTTCTCTGACTTTATTTCACTTAGTGTAATGCCCTCAAGGTCTATCCATATTGTCGCAAATGGCAAGATTTCATTCTTTTTTATGGCTGAACAGTAGTCCATTATGTATGTGTGTGTGTGTGTACCACATCTCCTTTATCTGTTGATGGACACTTACCTTGTTTAAATATCTGGCTATTGTAAATAACGCTGCAATGAACATGGGCATGCATATATATGTATTTTTGAGTTAGTTGGATAAATACCCAGAAGTAAATTGCTGGATCATATGGTAGTTATAATTTTTTTGAGGCCCTTCCATACACATGCCCACCAACAGGACACACGTGTTCCCTTTTCTCCACATCGTCACCAACGCTTGTTATTTTTGTGCTTCTCATGATGGGCATTCTGACAGGTGTGAGATATCTCATTGTGGTTTTGACGTGCATTTCCTTGATGATTAATGACACTGAGCATCTTTTCATGTACCTATTAGCCATCTTTATATTCGGAAAAATGTCTATTCAGATCCTCTGCCCATTTTTAAATCGTTCTCTTGCCACTAAGTTCTATCAGTTTTTACATATTCTGGATGTCAGCCCCTAGTGAGGTGTATGATTGCAGATATTTTATTCCATTAAGTAGGTTGTCATCTCATTCTGCTGGTGATTTTCATAGCTGTGCAGAAGCTTTATAGTTTGATGTAGTCTCACTTGTTTGCTTTGTTTTTGTTGCTTTTGCTTTTGGTGCCACATGTGAAAAATCAACATCTATGGCAAGGAGCTTATCATCCATGTTTTCTTATAGGAGTTTTATAGTTTTAGGTCTTACATGCAATCTTTTATCAATTTCGAGTTCATTTTTGTGTCTAGTTTGAGTGGTCACGGTTCATTCTTTTGCATGTGGCTGACCAGTTTTCTTAACACCATTTATTGAAGAGACTGTCCTTTCCCTGTTGTATATTCTTGGCTCCTTTGTCATAGGTTAATTGACTATATGTGTATGAGTTGATTTCTGAGCTGTCTATTGATCTATGTGTCTGTTCTCTGTCAATACCTACTCTTTTAACTACTATTGGCTTGTAATATAGCTTGAAGTCAGGAAGCATGATGGCTCCAGTTTTCTTCTTGTTTCTCAAGATTGCTTTGGCTGTTCAGGGTCTTCTGTGGTTCCATACAAATTTTAGGATTGTTTTATTTCTGCAGAAATACTATTGGAATTTTCATAGGAACTGCACTGAATCTGTGGATTGCTTTGGGGAGCATGGACATTCTAACAATATTGATTCTTCCGTGAACAAGAGTGTCTCCATTTATTTGTGTCATCTTCAATTTCTTTCATTAATGTCTTGTAGTTTTCAATATACAGATCTTTCACTTCCTTGGTTAAATTTATTTCCAAGTATTCTATTCTTTTTTATGCAATTGTAAATGGGATTTTTCCCCTTAATTTCCATTTCTGATATTTGTTATTAATGTATAGAAAAAACAACACATTTTTGTGTATTTTGTAACCCAAAACTTTACTGAATTTTTTAGTTCCAATAGTTTTCTGATGGAATCTTTGGATTTTCTATATATAATATGTCATCTGCAAATAATGAAGTTTAGTTTTTCCTTTCTGATTTGGATTTTTTAAATTTTTTCTTTCCTGATTGCTGTTGCTGGGACTTCTGGAGCAGTGTTGAATAAAAGTGGCAGAAATGGGCATCCTTGTCTTGTTCCTGATCTTACAGGAAAAGCTTTCAATTTTTCACCATTAAGTATGATGTTAGCTGTCAGCTTGTCATATGTGGCATTTATTATGTCAAGGTATGTTCCCTCTATACCCACTTTGGGAATTTTTATCATGAACTGACTTTGTATTTTTTGCAATTGCTTTTTCCTCATCTATTACAATGATCATGTGTTTTTTCTTTCCCCTTCATTTTGTTAATGAGGTGTATCACATTGACTTGTTTTTGGATATTACACCATCCTTGCATCTCTGGAGTAAGTCCCACTTGATAATGGTGTATGATCTTTTTAATGTATTGTTGAATTCACTTTGGTAATACTTAGTTCAGGATTTTTGCATCTATGTTCACCAGGGATATTGGCCTGTAATTTTCTTTTCTTATGGCAGCCTTGTCTGGCTTTGGTATCAGGGTAATGCTTGCTCCATAAAGTGAGTTAGGGAGAGTTCCCTCCTCTTCTATTTTCTGGGAAGAGTTTGAAAAGGATTGATATTCTTTGACTATTTGGTAGAATTCACCATCGAAGCCATCTGGTTTTGAACTTTTGACTATTGGAAAGTTTTTGATTACTGATTCACTCTTCTTATTCATAATTGGCCTGCTCAGATCTTCTATTTCATTTCATGATTTAATCTTTGTGGGCTATATACCATAAGAATTTTATGCATTTATTCTAGGTTGTCTAATTTGTTGGCATATAGTTGTTCACTGTATTCTCTTATGATCCTGTGTAGTTCTGTGTTACTTGTAATTTATTTTTATTTATTTTTGCTCTGATCTCCTTACTTCTACTAATTTTGCACTTTGTTCTTGGTTCAGTTCCTTTATTTTTTTTTTTTTAATTTTTTTTTTTTTTTTTTTTTTTGGCACACGGGCTTAGTTGCTCCGTGGCATGTGGGATCTTCCTGGAGCAGGGATCGAACCTGTGTCCCCTGCATTGGCAGGCGGATTCTTAACCACTGCGCCACCTAGGAAGCCCTGGTTCAGTTCCTTTAAATGTAAAGTTAGAGTAATTTGAGTTTTGTTGTTGTTTCTTGAGGTAGACCTGTATTGCTATAACTTCCCTCTTAGAACTGCTTTTGCTGCATCCTGTACATTTTGGAATGTTTGTTACCATTTTCATTTGTCTCAAGATATTAATTTCCTTGCAATGGAGTGCCTTTTTCCATCCCTTCACTTTTAGTCTCTGTGTGTCCTTACATCTAAAGTAAGTGTCTTGTCAGTAGCATATAGATGGGTCTTCTTATTGGAGCATTTAGTCCATTTACATTTAAGGTATGACAGGTGTATGCTTATTGCTATTTTGTTGTTTTCTGGGTATTTTTGTAGCTCCTCTTTGTTCCTTCTTTTCTTGCTCTCTTCTTTTGTGGTTTGAAGACTTCCTTTATTGGTATTTTTATATTCCTTTCTCATTATCCTTTGTATACCTACTCTAGGTTTTTGCTTTGTGACTGCTATCAGGCTTCCATATAATAACCTATATTTGTAAGTCTGTTTTTTAGTTGATAACAATTCAAGTTTGAATGCACTCTTAAGTTGTACAATTTTATTGTTCCTCTCCCATGTTTTATGCTTTTGATTCACATTTTACATCTTTTTATCTTGTGTATCCCTTAACTAATTATTGTAGTTATAGCTATTTTTATGAGATTTGCCTTTATCTTTATACTAGCTACATAGGTGATTAACTCACCACATTCACTATATATTTATCTTTACCAGTGAGAGTTATACTTTCATATGTTTTCTTGTTTCTAATTAATGCCTTTACTTTTCCCTTAAAGAATTCCCTTTAACATTTCTTGTGAGGGCAATCTAGACCACTAGATGACTCTTTTTGTATGTCAAGAAAACTCTATCTCACCTTCAATTCTGAATGATAACTTTGCTGGATAGAGTATTCTTGGTTTGGGAGTTTTTTCTTCTTAGCACTTTGAATGTATTGTGCTATTTCTTTCTGTTCTGCAAAGTTTCTGCTTAAAAATATGATAGTCTTATGGGGATTTCTTTGTACATAATAAGTTGTTTTTCTCTTGCTGCTTTATTTGAATTTCACCATTTTTTTTCCCAGTAATGTCCTTTTCCTTTTCCACAATCCAATCCAGAGTACCACATTGCATTTGCCTGCCCTTTTTTTGGTTTCTTTTTAATTAACCAAATTTTCCCAATTTTTCTCTATTACCTTTTGGTTCCAGTCTCATAATTATTTTTCAATGTTTAGCTTTGAACCAAGTTAACTTATTATACTTTATGGAATGCGCTAGTTCCTTATCCTTGGATAACAGATTAAGTTGCCTTACTCTATGTGATTATTACCTAAAAACCAGTTAGAAGTTGGGAGGTACCTACTAAGAATGACAGCTTTTGTTTTAGGATAATTGATCTCTGGCTTTATTTCTAATGGTAACTAGTTTGCAGGGCCAGTTATCTATTTGGAGTCTCCTAGTGTGTGATAAAAGCTGTGTCACCTACGTGTCCAGGAATATGCATCCTCATATTTTCTATGGTAGAAGGAGAAACATCCAAGTCATCCAAAAGTTACAATAAGAGGAGCCAGGAAGGACTGCTGGAATGTTGAGCTACTCCATTATCTTTTTTAAAATTTATGTATTGGATGCGTTGGGTCTTCGTTGCTGCACACAGGCTTTCTCTAGTTGCAGAGAACAGCGAGTGGGGGGCTATTCTTCATTGTGGTGCGTGGGCTCCTCATTGCAGTGGCTTCCCTTGTTGCGGAGCATGGGCTCAAGGTGAGCGTGGGCTGCAGTAGTTGTGGCACATGGGCTCAATAGTTGTGGCTTGTGGGCTCTAGAGCACAGGCTCAATAGTTGTGGCACATGGGCTTAGTTTCTCCGTGGCATGTAGGATCTTTCCGGGCCAGGGATCGAACCCATGTCCCCTGCATTGGCAGGCGGATTCTTAGCCACTGTGCCATCTAGGAAGTCTCTAGTGCATTATCTTGATGGTGAGGAAATTGAGCATAAGAAATCCGGGCACTGTCCAGGTCACACGGCTAGTATATGGTGATGCTAAGACTAAGCTAAACAACCTATGCTTCCCAATCCTCCCACTCTTATTATACTTTATTTGCATTTGGCTTATGTGTTCATGTACGTGCTAAATCAGTAATAATCTTGATGCAGATTTAAACTTGGCTTCATGTGCTTCTGTTTATCTTGGCAGATAAAATTGACTTCAGAGTGAGCACTCTGATTTCCTTCTCTGCAGCTTCACTTCAGTTTTATCATAGCACATTCAGTAGGACAAACATCACACCTAAAGACTTGATTACAAGTTATTATTAACTTGCAAATGAAAAGTATAAATTTAAAGGTCGTTCCATTGGTCAGAGATCACTAGAGCATGGCATATTTCTTCCTAGCTTTCCTCATGAGTTACTGGACATCGTTCACAATTTATCAGTGGTGTCACTAGTGCTGTTTCTCCCTCCTCACCTCCCCCACTCATCTCTTTTTTTGTACGTCTGTAATCCAGTAATAATTATCACATTGGCTGGAAATGGTGACCATATTGTTATATTCAGTGTTTAAGGCTTTTACGCTTTAAAACAAGTACTGAAAATCACTTAAATTATTTTTAATAAGTTTTTTCTTATAAATAGCTTCAAAATTTCTGAAATAAGACTGTTAAGATTCAAACATACCATTTGTCAAATCAGTACTTTTCTAATAATTTATGTGATTTAAACATATTGTTCTTTTTCTGTTGAAAGATAAACATTTTGGAAATGTTCCTTTCCCCCATCCCTTTCATTTCTGTAAAGAAAACAGTACCATGGAGACAGACCATTGGAATGACCTACAGCTATTTGTGGCTAAACATCAATCACTCTTCTGTGCTACTAAAGAATCCCCATGATAATTCCCCTTGTCGTCTGCCAAGGGATGTCAACAGCCATCCTATATAATGTCACTTCTTTTGTACTGATGACCCTCGATATGGGCCACTTGCCTTGACCTGTGACCATTTTATCATCCGGCATCTGGGTGCCTTTCTGAAGCTTCATTTGGATGAGCACTGTTACCTCATAGAACATTTAGAAAGGACAGCTCCCATTGTCTCTGGCTTTCAAACCTTTCATTATGTATTGCTCAGAGGGGACAATAAGCTTCCTCTCTTCCTTTATTTTCTATACCACACTCTATTACTTTTTTTCTTATCAAAACCTAAAGCCTAGATTTTTAAATGATTGTTTTTTCTTTTTTGGAAATCCATGCCCAGTTCTATTGTTTACTGAACAGTATATTACTTTAAGATTTGCCTTCTCTGCCAAGAGCTTTATTTATTATTTAATATTACAACAGCAAAATTCCTCTACTTACAGCTTTCAAAACCCTGGTGTGTCTACAGAGTTTTTATCATTAATCTTGTGTCTTCAGCAAAAGATCTGTCATTCTTACTTCATGTTCTCACAGATACCTATACATATTCTAGGTTAACTTTTTTCTTCATCACTTCAATATTTTCTTATTCATTCTTCTTTGCCCAATATTATTTAATTCAAAAACTATTTTGATCTCATCATGTACCACACTGGACCAGGCACCAATAACATCACATTGGAGAAGAGACACAGCCCATGCCTTCCCGGAGCTGACAGCCCAATAATGGAGATCGATGTGACTTACTTTTTTCACTTAACAAACATTTGTTAGTTCTTAAGTCTCTTGTTGATGGTAGCTAACATCTCTACAAAGAAGACAAATAGCAATTACCTGAGGACTGAAAAGTAAACCGCAGCAGGCAGATTGAAGGGGAAAGAAGAACTTGAAAAATGACCAGCTCCAGTGAGTGTGCCGGAGTTTTTTTCTTTTATCTCCTGACTTTCACCTGAGGGTCACCTGGCAGTCTAAGTTGCAGAACTACACAGTGGGTGCAGACAGCAAGACCTCCAAGAAAAACCCTGTTTTCTGGACAGAGAACTAAGAAAAGGGGACCTTGTGAGCTGAAGAGGGCAGAGGAGGGGAAAACTGGTTTCTTTTTTCTTCTTTATTCACTTATTGGCTGCTTTGGGTCTTCGTTGCTGGGTGCGGGCTTTCTCTAGTTGTAGTGCGTGGGGGCTACTCTTTGTTGTGGTGCACAGGCTTCTCATTGCAGTGGCTTCTCTTGTTGTGGAGCATGGGCTCTAGGCACGTGGGCTTTAGTAGTTGCAGTGCATGGGCTTAGTTGCTTCATACAAAACAAACCAGGAAAATATGACCATTTCTCAAGGGAAAAAGACGATCAAATGATCAAATGCCAACAGTGAGATGACTCAGATGTTGGAATCAGTGGACAGTCTTTAAGTGGCTATTCTAACCATGCTTGAGATCAACAAAAGGTACAAATAAGTTCTCAACAGAGAGAGAAAAACCATTTCTAAAAAGAACAAAATGAATATTTGAGGACTGAAAAGTACAATATAAAAAATTTTCGTTTTTAAGTTACTGGATGGGCTCAGCACAATTAATTGAAATAATCTGATCTGAATTATAGAATGAATAAAGATTTAAAACAAAGTTAACAGAGCCTCAGGGACCTGTGGGACAATATGAAAACAACATCTAATATTTGTATCATTGGAGCCCCGGAAGGAGAGGAAAAACATGGTGCAGAAAAGACACTCAGAAAAAAAACTGGCATGCTTTAAAAATGTAACCAGATTTGAAGGAAAAACATAAACCTCAGTGAACCTCAATCGGGAAAAACTTGAAGAAAACATAATAAAACTGCAAAAGGAAGGAGGGTGGAGTTGGGAGAAGATAAGGGGGAAGAGGAAGAGGAAAAGAAAGAATAAAAAGGAGGACACAAAAGTTCCCTGGAGGTCCAGTGGTTAAGACTTTGCCTTCCATTGCAGGGGGTGTGGGTTTGATCCCTGGTCATGGAGCTAAGATCCCACATGCCTTGCAGCCAAAAAACCTAAAGAGGAAACAGAAGCAATATCGTAATAAATTCAATATAGAGTGTAAAAATGGTCCACATCAAAAAAAATCTTAAAAACAAAGGAAAGGAGAGACAGACTGAGGGAGAGACACAGGGAGAGAACAAAGAAAAAATTAAAAACCATGAAAGCAGTAGATAAAAACACATTACATATAGACAAAAATCATGAATGGTGGAAGATTTCTCATCTGAAACCATGGTGGCAAAAAGACAGTCAAACATCTTTAAAGTATTGAAAGAAAAAAAAAAATCAACCCAGAATTCTATATGCACCAAAAGTGTCCTTTGGAAATACAAAACACATTTTCAAGTGAAAAAAAGCTAAAAGAATTTGACACCAGCACTTCTGCTCTACAAGAAATGCTAAAGGAAATTCTCCTGGCTAAGGGAAACTTGAAATTTAATGAAGGAATAGCAAGAGAAATTATAAACATCTGGATAAAGTTTCTTTCTTTAAGCAGCTTAAAATGCATGTGATTAAAAGCAAACAATATAACATTGCATAGTGAGGTTACCAATGTACATAGTTGTAACATCTATGACAGTGACATAAAAAGGGATGAATATAAAGGGACTGATATGCTTGTAAGGTTTCTATGTCTTGCTTAAAAAGAGAAACTAACTGGACTATACAGTATGTATGTTGTAATAGAGCTCCAGTTAAAAAAAATGCAATAAGTTAAAAAAAAAAAAAACAAATTTAAATTTAAATGGAATAGTAATAGATATTCAAATAATACATTCAAAAAGGGCAGGAAAGGGGGAGGATAGGAACAAAAACAAAAACCAGAACAAATAGAAAACACAATGATCTGCCTAAACTCAGACACATCAATAACATTAAATGTAAATGGTCTAAACACACCCAGTAAATGACAGAGGTTTGCATATTAGATAAAAACAAGACTCCATTATTACAAGAAACCCACTTTATATATGGTGATAGGTCAGAACTAAAACTATGGGAAATGTGATATCCAAACACTAACCAAAGGAAGCTGAAGTGGCCAAAACAAAATATATAATGATAAAGGGGTCAGTTCATTAAGAAGACGTAACAGTCTTAAACCTGAATACTCCTGACTACAGGGCATCAAAATATATGGAGCAAATTATGATACAATTACACTAAAGTTTCAAAAACAACTAAAAAAAAAACCTGTTAGAACTAATAAACAATTCAGCAAAGTTGCAGGTAAAAAATTAACACATAAAATGGGTTTTATTTTTATACACTAGACAATCCAAAAAGGCCAATTAAAAAAATCATTTATGGTAGAATCAGAAAGAATAAAATATTTAGGGATAAATTTAACCAAGGAGACAAAAGACTTGTACACTGAAAACTATGAATATTGCTGAAAGAAATTAAAGACATAAATAAGTGGAGAGATAGCCCATGTTCATAGACTAGAAGATTTCATATTGCTAACATGACAAACTACCCAACATTATCTACAGGTTCAATAACATCCCTCCCCAAATCTATTGGCAATAGAAAAAATACATAAAAAATACATAAAATGGAATTTATCAAAACTGAAAGCTTTTATTCATCAAAGGACACTATCAAGAAAGTGAAAAGATGGACATAGAATTGGGAGAAAATATTTTCAAGTCATATATTTGCTAAAAAATTAATTTAGAATACATAACCCCCACAACTCAACAGCAAAACTCAACACAATTCAGAAATGGGCAAAATACTTAAATAGACATTTCTCCAAAGAAAGTATACAAATGGCTAAAAAGCTCACGAATGGGTACTCAACATCACTAGTTATTAACAAAATGCAAATCAGAACCACAATGAAATATCAATTAACACAGAATATGATGGCTATTTTTTTAAAAAAGAAAGAAAAGAACCAGTATTGGTATGTGGAGAAATCAGAACCCTGTGTACTGCCAATGGGAATGTAAAATGTGCAGCCACTGTGGGAAAATGTTTGATTCCTCAAAAAAGTTGAACAGAATTACCATATGATCAGCAATTCTACCTCTAGGTATATATTCAAAAGAATTGAAATATTGAAAGCAGGGACTCGAATACTTGCACACTCATGTTCACAGCAGCATAATTCAAAACAGCCAAAAAGCAACCCAAGCATCCATCAACATATGAAGAGATTTTTTAAAAAATGTACCATATGTATACACACACTAGAATATTATTCATTCTTAAAAAGGAATGAAATTTTGATATATGCTACAACATAGATAAACCTTGAAAACATTAATGTTAAGTGAAATAAGCCAGACACGAAATGACAAATATTGTATGATTCCATTAATATGAAGTACCCAGAATAAGCAGTTTCCTAGAGACAGAAAGTAGAACAGAGGTTACCAGGAACTGTGGGGAGGGGGACCTGGGGAGTTAGTGTTTAGAGGGTAAAGAGTTTCTGTTTGCAGTGATGAAAGAGTTCTGGAAGTGGATGGTGGTGAAGGCTGGATAACATTGTGAATGTATTTAATGCCACTAAGTTGTACACCTACAAGTGGTTAAAATGGTAAACTTTATATGTATTTTTACCACATTAAACCATTAAAAACATTTTTAAACATGAGAGAATTTAAAAGAGATAAGTTTGCAATTATACTTAAAGACCTCAAGACCTCTCTCGGTAACTGATAGAGCAAATAGACCAAAAATCAAGGATATAGAAGATCTGAAAAATATTGCCAATCAATTTGATAAAATTGATATTTATAAAATACTTCACCCAAAACAGTAGAATTCAAGTACATAGGAAACATTTCCCAAGATAAACCATATTCTGGACCATAAAATATACCTTAACAAACTTAAAAACATAAATGGAAATTATGCCAATTGTTTTCTCTGACCGTAATGGAATTAAATTGGAAATCAGTAACCGAAAAATCCCCAAATATTTATAAGTTAAATATACTTCTAAATAGCCACTGGGGTAAAGAGGAATTTTCTAGGGTAATTGTAAGGTTTGAACTGAGTAAAAATGAAAATGCAATATAGCATATTTGTGGAATATAAAAAAAAAAGAATAATCCCAAGCAGGAAGAAATAATAAAAACAGAAATAAATTCAAAACAGACATTAGAGAAATCTGAACCCAAACTATTTCTTTGGAAAGATCAATAAAATTAATAAACTACCAACTAGGCTGACCAAGAGAAACATGAGAGAATACACAGATTGCCAATAACAGGAATGAAAGCAGGGACCCCAGTGCTGATCCCATAAACATGAAAAGAACAAGGGTACACTATGAAGAACTCTAGCCTCATGAGTTCAACAGCTTAGGTTAAACGGACCAATTATTTGAGAGACACAAGCTACCAAATCTTGTTCAAGATGTAGAAGAAACTGAATAATTCTGTTTATTAAAAAAAAAAAAACCCAAAAAACAAAAAAGCAAAAAAACCCCTTCCCATTTGGAGAACTCCAAGCCTCAATGCCCTGATTTACTGGGGAATTTTACCAATCTCTTCCAGAATACAGAAGAGGAAAGATAACTTCCCAGCATATCTTACAAGGTATTATTATGATGCAAAAGTCATATAAAGAAAAAACAAGAGAAGAAAACTAGAGACCAATATCCTTCAGGAACAGAGCAAAGTTCTTCACAAAATTCTCAGCAAAGTATTAACAAATCAAATCTAGCAATACGTCAAAAGGATAATATAACACAACCAAGTGAGGTTCATTCTAGGAACTCAAGACTAGCTCAACATTCAAAAGTCAATATAACTCTGGCTTCTTAGGTGGGGCAGTGGTTAAGAATCCGCCTGCCAATGCAGGGAACACGGGTTCAATCCCTGCTCCAGAAAGATCCCACATGCCACAGAACAGCTAAGCCCGTCCGCCACAACTATTGAGCCTGTGCTTTAGAGCCCGTGAGCCACAACTGCTGACCCCATGTGCCGCAACTACTGAAGCCCACACACCTAGAGCCCGTCCTCCACAAGAGAAGCCACAGGTAACGAGGAGCCCGCGCACCACAACAAAGAGTAGCCCCTGCTTGCCGCAACTAGAGAAAACCCATGTGCAGCAACAAAGACCCAACACAGCCAATAAATACATGAATAAATAAATAAATTTATTAAAAACAAACAAACAAAAAACAAAAGTCGTTATAACTCACCATAGAATAAGAAAGAAAACCCAAATGGTCATCTCAATAGATGAAGAAAAACATTTGGAAAAGAATTCAAAAATCAATGTAATTCACCATATAGAAAAGAAATACTATGTTGTCATATCAGTACATGCAGAAAAAGCAGTGGCAAAGTTCAGCATCGATTTCTTTTTTTAATTTAATTAATTTATTTTTATTTATTGGCTGCATTGGGCCTTCCTTTCTCCATGCGGGCTTTCTCTAGTTGCAGTGAGCAGGGGCCACTCTTTATTGTGGTGCGCTGGCTTCTCCTTGCGGTGGCTTCTCTTGTTGTGGAGCATGGGCTCTAGTCTCAAGGGCTTCAGTAGTTGTGGCACACGGGCTCAATAGTTGTGGCTCTAGAGTGCAGGCTCAGTAGCTGTGGTGCACGGGCTTAGCATGTGGGATCTTCCCAGACCAGGGATCAAACCCATGTCCCCTACATTGGCAGGCGGATTCTTAACCAGGGAAGCCCTCAGCATCCATTTCTGCTTTAAAACACAAAAACAAAAGGTTCCAGCAAACTTGGAATGGACAGCGTATTAGTTTCCTAACACTGCTGCACAAAGTACCAGACACTGTGTGGCTTCAAGCAACAGAAATCACTTCATGCTTCTGGAGGCTAGACTGACCATTCTAGGGGAGGACCCTTTCTTGCCTCTTCTAGCCTCTGCTGTTTGCTGGCAATCCTTGTTCTTTGGCTTGTAGGTAAATCAGTCCATTCAAGACAGTGGCTGTCTTTTACCTGTGTGTCTTTATGTTTTCTTCCTTCTACATATGTCTGTGTTCAAATTTCACCTTTGTATAAGATGCTATAGACTGAATACTTGTGTTCCTCCAAAATTCATGTGTTGAAATTCTGATGCTCAGCCTGATGGTACTTGGAGGTGGGGGCCTTTGGGAGGTGATTAGATTATGAGGGCAGAGGTCTCACAAGTGGAATTAATGCCCTTAATACCCTGGTGGCGTAGTGGTTAAGAATCCACCTGCCAATGCAGAGAACGGTGGGTTCGATCCCTGGTCCGGGAAGATCCCATATGCCGAGGAGCAGCTAAGCCCGTGCACCACAACCTCTGAGCCTGTGCTCTAGAGCCCAGGATCCACAACTACTGAGCCCATGTGCCACAACTACTGAAGCCCATGCTCCACAACAAGAGAAGCCCCCACAATGAGAAGCCTGTGCACTGCAATGAAGTGTAGCCCCTGCTTGCCGCAACTAGAGAAAGCCCATGCACAGCAACAAAGACCCAATGCAGCCAATAAATGAATAAATTTATATTAAAAAAACAAAAACAAAAACCCAGACAGCGCCCTCACTCCTGCTGCCAAGTGGGACACAGCAAGAAGACAGTGTCTAAGCAGGAAGCAGGCTCTGACCAGGCACCAAATCAGCCAGCATTTTTATCTTGGCCTAGCCACCCTCCAGATCTGTGATACGTTTCTGTTGTTTATGCCACCCAGCCTATGGTGTTTTGTTACAGCAGCTCAGATGAACTGACACATAAGGACATCAGCCATATGGAATTAGGACCCACCCTAATGACTTCATGTTAACTTGAAAATCTGCAAAGGCCCTATTTCCAAATAAGATTACACTTACAGGTACTTGAAATGAGTATTTAAACATATCTTTTCGGGGGACACAATTCAACTTACAAGGGAACTGCTCTTTGACAAAGGAGCAAAGACAGTACAATGGAGAAAAGATCCTTCTCAACAAATGGTGCTGAATATATATATATATATATATAACCACTACATTATACACCTAAAACTTACACAATGTTATTTGTCAATTATATCTCAAAAAAAAAAAAAAAAAAACTGGGGGAAAGTGTTGCTGGAACAACTGGACATCCCCTTGCAATAAAACAGACCCAGACCCAGAAATTACACCTTTCACAAAAATTAAGCCCTTATGGATCACAGAGCTAAATGTAGAATGTAAAACTATGAAACCTTGTAGAAGATAACAGGAGGAAACCTACATGACCTTGGGTATGGTGACGCCTTTTTAGGTAGAACACCAAAGACACAGTCCATGAAAGACATGATCGATAAACTGCCCTGCATTAAAACTTAGAAGTTCTGCTTTGCGGAAGCCAGTATCAAGAAAATTAGAAGACCAGCCACAGAGCGAGAGAAAATATTTGCAAAAGACACACCTGATAAAGAACTGTTATCCAATATATACAAAGAACTCTTAAATCTCAAAAGTAAGGAAACAACCCAGTTAAAAAAATGTACCAAAGACCTTAACAGACACCTTGCCAAAGAAGGTATACAGATGACAAATAAATGTAAGAAAAGATGCTCTATATGACGTGTCATCAGAGAAATGCAAGGTAAAACAAGGAGATTCCACTAGGCACCTATTTGAATGGCCAAAGTCTGGAACAGTGACGACACCAAATGCTGGTGGGGATGTGAGGCAACAGGAACTCGCATCCATCGCTGGTGGGGATGCAAAATGGTACAGCCACTTGGGAAGACAGCAGGCAGTTTCTTACTACACTAAACATACTCTTCCCACGTGATCCAGCAATTATGCTCCTTGATATTTACCCAAAGAAGTTAAACTTATGTCCACAGAAAAACCTGCACATGGATGTTTATAGCAGTTTTATTTCATAATTGCCAAAACTTGAAAGCTACCAGCATGTACTTCAGTTAGTAAAAGGATAAACTATGCTACAGCCAGGCAATGGAATATTACTCAAGTTATAAAAAGAAATGAGCTATCAACCCACAAAAAGACACAGAAGAACCTTAAATGCATATTACAAAGTAAAAGAAACTAATCTGAAAAAGGTTATATACTGTAGGATTCCAACTATATGACATTTTGGAAAAGGCAATACCATGGAGACAGTAAAAAACAAAACAAAATAAACAAAAAACGGTGCTTACATAGGGTGGGAATGAGGAAGGGATAGATAGAGCACAAGGAATTTTTAGGACAGTAAAACTGTTCTTCTGTATGATGCTGTAATGATGGGTACATGTCATTATGCATTTATCAAACCCCATAGAATGGGGACTTCCCTGGTAGTGTAGTGGTTAAGAATTCACCTGCCAATGCAGGGGGCATGGGTTTGATTCCTGCTCCAGGAAGATCCCACATGCCAGGGAGCAACTAAGCCCATGCGCCATAACTATTGAGCCTGTGCTTTAGAGCAAGTGAGCCACAACTCTTGAGCCCACAAACTGCAACTACTGAAGCCCGCACGCCTAGAGCCCGTGCTCTGCAACAAGAGAAGCCACTGCACTAAGCCTGCACACCGCAAGGAAGAGTAGCATCTACTCTCCGAAACTAGAGAAAGCCCACGTGCAGCAATGAAGACCCAACACAGCCAGTAAATAAGTAAATAAATAAATTTTTAAAAACAGCATGGATGGACTTCCTAGGTGGCGTAGCGGTAAAGAATCCGCCTGCCAATGCAGGGGACACGGGTTCAAGCCCTGCTCTGGGAAGATTCCACATGCCACAGAGCAACTAAGCCCGTGCGCCACAACTATTGAGCCTGTGCTCTAGAGCCCGTGAGCCACAACTATTGAGCCCATGTGCCGCAACTATTGAAGCTCATGCGCCTAGGGCTCGTGTTCCACAACAAGAGAAGCCACTACAATGAGGAGCCCGCACACCACGATGAAGAGTAGCCCCCGCTTGCAGCAACTAGAGAAAGCCTGTGTGCAGCAACGAAGACCCAATGCAGCCAATAAATAAATTAAATAAATAAATAAAATTTAAAAAACAACAAAACAAACAACAACAACAAACAGCATAGAATGTACAACACAAAAAGTGAACTCTAAACCGTGGACTTTAGTTACTAATGTTCATATTGGTTCATCAATTGTAGCAAATGTACACCAATGGAAGATGCTAGAAACGGGGAAATGGATGGCGTGTGAGGGGATATATGGGAACTCTCTACTTCTTCAATATTTTTTGTAAATCTAAAACTAAAAATTGTCTTAATTTTTGTAAATTTCTAATTAAAAAATTTTATAGCATCTCATTTCTCCCCCCGCCCGCCTGTTTTTTTTTTTTTTTAACAAAATATAAAACAGGAACATAAGTGTTACTACATTACTTGTGTTCATTGCTGTCCTTTCTTTGTTAATTTCCCCGCCGGTTAGGAGACTGGCTAATTTTGCTTTCTCCCCAGTCAAAAATAACCACCAGCAGAGGCTGCTAGAATGCCGGCATCCCCCTCAGGAGAAAGGAGGTGCTTCTCTGCTGCTCTGGCTGCCACAGGCACCCACCATGGGAAAGCATTGAATGACAGAGGTTTTTCAAAGAATTTAGGGTTGCTGTGTGTGTTCTGTAGGGTGTCTTATGAATATTCTTGAAGCAAGAAGACAGTCTGGACACCTGAACAACTGAAGGGAACTCACATCTCTTTTTCTGGATGTTAATGTGTAAAAAAACTCAAAAGAAAAAAAATTTTTTTCCATTTTGTAGCCTCCACAGTTCTCAACCTAGCTAAGTTTTCAAGAAAATTACAATAAATTTCACTTAAGTTAAATCATAACTGTAACTGAGGGGTCCAGGTCTTGGCTTCATTTTTTTTTTTTACAAAGAAAATTCCCAGTATCGAGAGAGAAGAGATGAGGATGTTAAAATCTTATTTCAAAAATACATTTCTTAGGACTATTGAATTAATTTGTAGAGTCATTTTATTTTCTGTTCTTTCAGTATCTGAGGAATGTTCAGAATTGCTAATAGGTTCATTAAGAGTTTCGTTAAACTCCCGCAATAAAATTCTGAATGTGATTTCACTTTATTCCCAGAGGTTATCCAAGAAAGGAAGTGGAGAATGTTCTTTTAGAAAGCATGAAGTGGGAAAATGTTTAAAACTATTTATAGCAGCACTTAGCTGTGGAAATCCCAGACTTTACCATCTATTTATAGTTATTCTTTGGGTTAAAAGGGTGAAACCAGAAATCTTGAAAATGCTGCATGCTTTTATCCAGCAGTTGAAACTAATAAGCTGTCTTTCTATGGTTATGATAACCAGATACTTAAAAGAGTAATTTTGGAAATGACAATAAATACATCTTGACTAAGGATTAAAAAAAAAAAAAAACCTGTTTAAAAGAGCAACATTTTTCCTGAGTAAGTGATTCTTACTCGGTTTTCTGTGTGTTCTAGTTAAGTACAAACCGGATTCTGTCTGTCACATGTGGGCTTTTCTAATGTAAAGAAGGCAGAAGAGTGGGTTTATGAAAATTTGCTGATGGGCTAATGAAGGAATTCCCAACGCTGATAGATCAGTCTGAATACAAAGAAGGTCAGGTAAAATTACCAAACTTCAAAGAGAAGACCTGAAACATTCCTCCGAGGAATACCAATTTCTGCAAACTCCACTAGACCGTAACAGCAGACTCTGCTGCAGCCTTGAGTCTAGGATGCAGGACCCGCACACACACAGCAGGAGCTGTCTGTTCTCTTGAGCCTTAGAACATGATGGTTGTTTTCCTACTATGTTTTTCTGGAGGAAAAAGACAGATTTGGAGGTTACTGCAGTGGAATGTCCAAAGCTCATGAGACGGTGGCCCAGGGCTGTGGCCAGGAGCCTGGAGGGAGGCGAGGCTGGGAGTCTTTAAAGTGGACTCCTAGGGCTCACCCAGGTATCAGAGTCTAAGAATGAACTTCCAACCAAAGGGAAAACTTTGTTTCAATCACAATGTGACCTTTGGCTGTGGATACAAATCTTAGAGAGACTTTAGAACAAATGAACACGGTGGATAAGCAACAAGGACGTGTGGCTGCCTCAACTGTCTGTGTACGCTGCACATGGAACCCCACCCAGCTGGGAGCGTTAATCCCCCCTGACGCCAACCTGTAAGCAGAACGTGGAGAACCCAACATACTTTCGTGTCAACCAGTTTAGACAGAAAAGTCAGGCCTCCAGAATGCACGGAAGCATTTCCTCTCCTGTTGTCATGTTTCATTAAAGTCTGTCCTGTTGCCTGGGCAACACATCCTGACATCACCTAAGAGCAAGCTCGACGCCTCCCTGGGACCCTGGTGTGTCCATGCCTTTTCATCTGGAGGATAAACTTACCCAATAACTTCTTTCTCATCCACCTACGCCAGTGATCTCATCTTTTCAGTTCCCAAAGTGGACGGTTGCTAAGCCGTCCACTTTGTCACTTAACCCCATGCTGCCTTATGCTACCTCTGGCGCCACTGTCCCTTCTGTTTCCTGTGGCCACTGCGGTTCCTCTGTCCACCTCTGGAACCCCAGCCTCAGCGACCTCGTTATTTCCTGCTGCGGGCTTGACTGATTCCCTTGGAAACCACATATGCTGTGTTCACCCGAGGGAAACTGGGTGACAGGTCAGGGCCCTGGGGTCCTCACCCTGTTTCCGCCATCAAATACCAAGTGATTCTGTACAATCACTTCACCTCTCTAAGTCTTTGTTTCCTCTGGTTTGAAACGAAGGTTTGGGCCAGATAATTTCTGGAGTCGCCCTGCCTCTAAATGGCTACATTCCCGCCCCTCTTGACTGGACGAAAGTCCAAGACGAGTAGGTCATCCGACTTACACCTTCCACCCATCTTGCAGGAGAATCTACAGCCCTACCCCACCCCCAAATCTAAGTATTGAAAGGGGGTCCAAGCGGCTTAATGAACCAATGGAGGGTTTCACCTCGAAGCTGCGGGGTCCCTGAAGGGCCCGAGGAGGCCTGAGGCTGCAGCTCCTGCAGGGGATCTGCCCTCCCGTGCACTGCACCGGAGTCCTGTTTCCATATCTGACGTGAGATGGACGTGTGAAGCACCTCGCCCAGAGGCATCACAGAGCAGGTCCTCAGCAGGTGGAGCTGTGCCCGTGATCACGTGCCTTGTCCTTGAATCTTGGCCACTCAGGTCTGTTTGACTTGGCCTCGTCCTGTGGGGACAGGCAGGATGCCCTTCTGCGGGGCTGGTCACGGGTGGTTCTCAGTCGCAGTGGGGCGGCGTCCAGATGACCAACGCGCGGGAGTCAGCGTGGAGGGTGGGGAGGCGGGCGTGGGGCCGTGAGGAGGGTTCCGGGGTACAGTCACAGAACCGTGGGGAAAGAGACGGAGACCTGGGGACCACACGGACCTCTCCTGATGACAGTCAACCTCTCGACACCGTCACACCCGCCCCCTAACCTACTACAGCCACTCCCTGGTCCCTCTGCCTGGGGTTGGGGGTGTGTACCACCACCTCTCCTGTTATAGGCTGACAAGTGTCTTTGAGTAGATTTGCATATTTTTTGGTGGGGAGAGAGCAGGTAGGCTCATGTGTGCTTAAGTCACAGAAACTAAGGCTTGATCCCAATTTCAGCTTCAGATACACCCAGGGAAAACCCAAGGCGTCTTGAGTGTCTCTCAGAAACACACATGCCCCGTGTTGTCCAGGCCTTATTCCCTGATCCCTCCAATCCTCACACACTCTGGGTACCACATGTTGGCTGAGGGAATGCACATTCATGGTCATTTTCAGTTTTTTCTCAAAGGTCATCAATTTTCTTGTGTGCTGAAGAAAAGACACCACAAGAAGAAATCACTTAAAAGTGCACACGGAGGGGGCCCTCTGAATCTCTGGGACTACAGCCCAGGCACAGTATTTTTTGGGGGGGGAGGAATAATTTCCAGTCCACAGCCAGAGTTGAAATTCACTACCTTAGCATTATGACAACAAGACAAATGATTCAGCTCTCAATAGTCTGTCCTTGGCCTCCTTCCTGTTTAATCTCCCAACAAATCTTGTTTCACGCTGGATTGACTTCTCATGTGTTCTACCCTGATGGCTGCTTTGGCAGAGACTTTGATGGAATCATGTTGTATACTGTACCTCAGATCAAAGTGATTTAACAGTACCACCAAAGTGGTCATGAAACTACCCTAATTTTATATGGGAAATTTAATTACGCATGGCGCTTAAAGATTTGCAGCAAAACTCTTCTGTGTGCTCAGATAGGAAAGCAGTTTTTTGTTTTTCTTTAAATATTTATTTTTTGAGTCAACAAGCAACCGGGTACAGCTACATGGTCATTGGTAGTGATGGTGGAGGCCTGGTTTAGAGCTGGAACTGAACTCTTAGCTCATACAGTGGGATGGTTTTCACGGCACATGGAATCCTCCTGTATTCAGGTGTGTGTCATACAAAGGCACGTGGTTGGAGGCTGTGCAACTGGAGCCCTTGGATTGCCGAGGGAACTGCACAAGGTCAGCACAGGAGAATAGGGAGAGAGAGGGAGTGAGGGAGGATGTCCACTAAACAGAATAAGATCACTTACCCACCATATTTTTCATAGAATCAGAAAGGATTCCTTGTTGAGTTTGAGTTCTAAGTTTAATCCTCCCCTGGGAGATCATTTGGAGTCAGAAGTGGTAGTTATTTCGTGAGGTCCTGCTGGGGTGAGCTCAGACATTCAGTGGAGCCGTGGGATGGCAGGGAAGTTGAGGACCAAATAACAAACAGGGCACGACATCCGTCTTTAGACTTCTTGGTTGATCTTGGTGAATGGATTCTGCGGTCCTTCAGTGTCTGTTTGCAGACACTGTGTGTTTAATGTTGAGTATTTGTGCTGTCGAGGGTCTCGTCATGAAGCTTTACAGGGACTGAGATGCTCTTTGGGGGGATTCAGTCATGTTAAAGATCCATCCAACTGGTCCTTTAGAGATTTTAAGCTGGAAATCCTCCAGGCTCCTCAGATTTACCTAGTGTTCAAATTCATGTTCTTTCCTCTAAGCCTCTTTATCCTTCTATCCTCCCTAGTTTATGGGAGTAAATTATCCCTCTATCCACAGAGAATCCCTATCATCTAAATCAGGCAATCAACAGGTCCTATCGATCCTCCTTCAAAAAGCCTCACTAATCTCTCCCTTCCTCTCTGTTCTCCCTGTAGCTGCCCCAGCTCAGATGCTCCTAATCTTTCCACAGCCTCCTGCAATAACCTCTCAAGTCTTCACCTCCAGTCTAGCCCCACCCAAGCCATCCAGCACTCTCCCATCAGAGTGACCTTGCTCAAACACAAAGTTGATCACACCATTATTTTCCTGCTTTAAAACGTCGGGCGGCTTTCTGTGCTGACTCAATTACAAACTTAGCATGAAACACCCAGGTTATCACTCACTCATTCCAGCCAGCTTCCGTTTCTGGCATCCTCCTCCTCTGCTCTGTATCTTGAACCCTACAATCTAGTCTATGTTGATGCATAAATTACTACTTCTTGTAACTGCCGTGTGGTTCCATCTATATGCCTTTATCGAGGCTGTTTCCTTCTTCCCGAATGGCATCTACACCATCCTCCCTCCATCCAGAAATCGTATTCACATTCTCCAAGGCTAATTCAAGGGCCATCTTCCCTATCGCTTCTCCTTCTGCAGGCATTTAATTCCTATTCTCACTGTACTTTAAATACAACTCTATGTGGTAGACTTTATCACTATTTATCCTAATTTATGACTGTCTCAGATGCAAGGATTCTCTTTTTTGAAACCTCCACGTCAAACAGGTGTTTAGTGTGTGTTTGCTCAGCCTGGGAAACTGGAGGAGACCTTTATTCACTGAGACAGAACTCGGTGAACTTCAAATAGATCCCTTGGCTTCACTTCCTACTTTTGTTACTTGGAAGAGTTTGCTCACAACTCAATGAATTCCTACCAGACACTTATCAAAAAAGCAACAGGCTGTTTTCCAGAGTGGTTACAAAATTCAGCCTAAGCTCTTAGACTTTCCACAAACACAGCATGGTACCATAATTCTGAGGTTCTGGAAGAAAGATTCTCTGGTGAGTACATTGTACTTACTGGGACAAGAAAACAGAAAAAAACTTGAAAGATTTTCAAAAGGAAGGATTGAACTCAAAAAGGGTTACTGGTTAACCATTTTAACCAGGGAATTCAGAGACCTATGACATTCCTGTCTCTGAATATCACTGTGAGCTGAAGATTTATTAAATTTGAAAGCAGTAAATAATGGGACATATTTCTCAGCAGGCTGTAGAGTTACAATTGTGAACGTGAGATTCTAAACTCTACTTCCTTCACCAAACCTCTACAGCTTAGTTTCACTATGTTAACATAATTCATTGTAGATGGAATCTTTAATTCTTTGCATGATTTTAACTTTTCTTATCTATGTTTTTTGTTGTCGGTTTTTTTTTTTTTTTTTTTGGCCTTTACTCATGAGTTTGAGAATCTCATCCATTTCATGAGAAGTACTGCAGTCATGACACTTGCCATTTTTTTTTTAATCCTCAAGGGATAATTTACTTTGTTTTGCAGAGGTAGCGTTATCTTATTAGCTGTAAATCATCTCAAAACTTGCATTTTGGTTTGAGAACGTTCACATGATAACAACTAAATGTATCGAATTGATTTAAATTCTCCGCTTTTCCCCTTTTCCTTCAGAAGCGTTACTAGTTACCATGGTTTCATTGGTTACCTGCTGGCAAACCAGGTACCAAGAAGGAGCCCACATGCCAGCCCTGCTGCAGCCACCGCCGAGGGCTGGCACGCTTGTGATTTGCTAGTGTGCTCTTCTTGAGCCAACCCGCGTTCCCTCCTCCAGTAACCCCTCTGTCACGGAGGTTTCCCGGGGGCTGCTCGGGAGTCCCGTGTGGCTGCAAGATTAATCCCATGCGTTTATTTCATGGGGAGGAGAAGGCAAAGCACCGTGAACCTGAAGTAACTGGTTAGGGAAGGGCCCCTTCATCCCTAAGGAAAAGGTTCTCGCTCATATTCGGTCTTTTGGAGATGTGTTTGGAAAGAATGTAGATTTTGGGATCAGACTGGTGGGATTTGAGTCTCCCTTCTGCCACGGAGGAGTGGGTGCCCTCGGCAAGTTATGTCACCCTCAAGGGCAGACATTCCTTCTATAACGAGAGTCCCTTTCATCTGTGTCCTCCAGCTCTGAAATAGCAGTTGGCTTTTCAGCCTTGCTGTGAGTTACTTAGGTTGTTGATGACGGTCAAGGAACACCAGTTGCGATTTGGGCGTGGCACCCTGGGCGTGGCACCCTGGGCGTGGCACCCTGGGCGTGGCACCCTGGGCGTGGCACCCTGGGCGTGGCGGGCTGACCTGAGCAGGGTGGTGATGTTAGCCCTCACAGGGCTGCCCGGGCTGGCGGTGGGAGGAGGCTCGCAAAGGGCGCCCGGCTGAGCCGGAAAGGACTCTGATTTTGCAGTTTTGATCAGGCGCCTCTTTGCAGGGGGCATCACTGGCTTCAGCAAAGGCTGCAGGCTGACAGGCTCCGTTCGGCCTGCTTTCCCCTCTCCAGATTGTTCCGATCTGCTTGATCCGAAGCTTGCCTTTCTCGCATAGAGGGAGGAGACGAGGAAAGAGGAGAACCAAGTCTCCCCTTGGGTCTGCGGTTCCCCTCCTCCCGGGTGCGCCAGACACGGAGGGCTTCCCTGTCTCTCTGACCAGTGCTCATAGGAAGCAGGACCGAGAACACGCTGCGTAAAAAGCACAGATGCTTTACACCGTGACCTTCTTTCGTCCGCTTAAGCCTCGAGAAAAAAGGCAACGAATGTCTCTCTGAGCTGGTGTGGAGCCTGTCACCACTGCCTTAGACTCGGTGAGCACTGGCAGGTGGGATGACCATAGCTGAACAAACGCACTCAAGGCTTGGACCCCACACACTCATACATGTGCAGAGAGGAACCCAACTAAGACGGTCAGATCCCCTCCAGCTCTGGGAGGCTAGGGCTGACAGACCCCCGCACGGCCCTCCTGGGCCTCCCTAGAAGCAGGGGACTCCTTTTCCCCCCCGGGGCCCCCCTGCAAGTCCTACAGCCCGCTTCTGAGGCGGCAGCTCAGCAGTCGAGGGTCTCAAAGCCAAGCTGACTGGTGGTTCCCCGTGCACCGCAGCTGCCCGAGGACTGGGGACTCGCAGGCGCTCTGCACAGCAGCCCCCCGCTTCTCCTCCCGGGCCTGAGGCCCGCGTCCCCTCGGGGGACCCGCTGGTAGCCTCGCGGCCCCGCGTGGGAGGGGCGGACCCGGCTGCGGTTCCTGCCGTCTTTGCTCCCGTGGACATCGTCAGGCTTTTGCGAGCATCCCCTCCCTCCCCGTCGCAGCTGTGTTGCTCCTTGGACCCCTCGGCCCAGGCACGATTTAATGCCACGTGAGCCGCGTCTGACCTCCGGGGAGGCTGTGGCAGGGGCAGGAAGAGACTCTGGGCGACCCGCACTCCAGCCTGAGCGCCCCGTGAAGGCATCCGTCCTGGGGGGAGCCGGCCTGGGTGCCGGGGCCCCGCCCTCCGCGCGCACCCCGGCCTCCTGGTCCACGCGCCGGGAGCGCCCCAGCTCTGGAATGGTTTTCTCCCTGCGTGGCGGCAGGAGTGCCGATGCCTCCCCGCACGTGTTTTCCCCGCTCTCTCCTCTTCACACAGCCGCAGGGGCCTACTCCTTAATTCCCCCAGGCCTTAATCCCCTCAAGGGATGTCGTCCCAGGGGTGCCCCAGACCGGAGCCCCGTGACACAGGAAGTGCTTCCGCTAACACGGGATACTGTGTGTGTGTGTGGGGGGGGTCTGAACCCTGGACAGGGGGCCAGAGTGATGGGGCGGAGTGACGGTTTGGTGGCTCCCAACCTTTGGGTCCTTGGAGGCGCTACAGATTGTCCTGTGGGAGTTGACGTTCCTCCTTCCTGCCCCAGGAAGGGAGGGCCCTGGCCCCCTGGGCTGGCTTTGTCTGCCCACTGGCTGGCCGCCCAGCAGGCCACTAGGGCTCCTCTTGCCCTTTTCCTCTTCCTCTTTTACTCCTGTTAAAGGCTGGGGGAGAGCTCCAGAGATAAGTGCCCCTTCCTTGGGTGGAGACCATAGACCTTCCCTGCACTGTGAACAGTGCTCACACCCTTTGGAGCAGGTCTTACAATTCCCACACCCTTCCCCTGGACCAGTGGTCAGTTGAGGGCAAAATCCAAATTGCCTGGCAAAAAAAAAAAAAAAAAGGAGGACACAGAGTTTAAGACTAGGATAGCCAACCAGGATCTTGTAAATTATGTCTGTGTTATAAGATGGTTAAGAAAAATAGATGCTCTACAGCATTATTCTCTATTGTAAATATATAATACCTCAATGATGCTATGGATAATAGTTATATCATGGTCAGACCAGGAAGCAAGTACCAGCTATCTGTAGAATTCCAGACACCTGACTCACAGACTCACTTAACACACTGTAATTCGGGGGCTGTTGGTGCTTTGTAATGGGTAAGAAGCAAATTCAAGTGATTTCTTCTGAGTCACTGTTACTTCTGGAAGGTGTCCTGAGGTACTGTCAAGAAGGACAGCATCCAGCTGGCCAGTAAGATTTGAAGATTTATAATCACGTTTTGTGGTTTTTCTCTAGAACTGGTGAAATAGCCTCGTGGTAAAACCCAGTGGTCTGGGAGTTAAAAACAAATTGTCTGCCAAGATTACACTGAAAAACTGAAGAAAACGATAGATAATTCGGTTTAAGTGTTTTAAAAAGATACAGAGGAATCAGCTGGATGGGGAGAGAACGGTTGAGGAACGTTTTCATTGTGAGAGCTGAAGGGTTGCCCGTGCTACCATCATCTCCATTCACTTCCGATCACAAAGTATCTGCTCTTGCTGTTAAAAAGATGTGCGCAGTCTCCCTGCAGTATCTGAAGTGAAGGCCAGAGCCGGGCCACACCAGCATCCCCTGTTCCCCGGCCCAGGGGCACCATCAGGTCTTCTCAAGGGCGTTGCTGAGGCAGTGAGGGGGCAGTTGGTACTGGGGGGAGGGAGGTACAGCTGCTCTTCTGAGGAGACTGTGGGGAAAGGAGGTAACTAGCTAAAGTCCAATTTCCTTGCTGGAGTTTTACAACTGGGTGCAGGTTTAAAAATTAACCTAAAATATTTTAATAACGAGGGAATGCATCAAATGTTATAAATTATAGCTCCAAGTAGGAAAGCAAAAGGAATTGTTGCTTTCACTTCCTTTTTACCCTAACCTATCAAAACGGTGGCCACTGGCTTTTTCTGAATAGTCTAGTACTATCCTAGGCTCCTATGGAAAATCTTGAGTGGCTCGTCGATTTACTAACTGTAAATTCTCTCTGCTCAAAGCAGTTTTCAGCTTTAGCTTTTCATCTGCCTTTGTATTCCATTTATTTCTCTTCACATATCTAGAAGATAGATGAATATTTCCATTCCTTTAGTGGTTACCTTCGAAACATTTTATATAAACTTAACAGTCCAAAGTTAATGGCTATTTTAGGGTCTTCTTGAATAATACAAGGGTGAGTCAAAAATTATCCGCACTCTGGCTGTAGAATTTTTAGAAGTTTTAATATAACCAGAGTGCAGAGAATTTTGGACTCACCCTTGTACAAGGATTTGAAGATGGTTTGGCTCTACTGACCCCTCCTTCCATCTTACATACTACAGGGATACCATGTTTTGAATGTTTTCATATTTCTCTGTTTCTAACCTTGCTGATTAGGTTACTGTTATCATGTACTTAACGTGCATATAAATTTATCCATATGTTTACCGTTTTGTTTACCTACCAAGTCTTTCATTTTAGACTTGCTTCCTGGTATTGCCTTATTCTTCCTGAAGTACAGCCTTTGGATGTTCCTTTACTGAGTTTTTCAGGTGGTAAACATTCTTAAGTTCTGAGAGCGTCTTTAGGTCTACAATGATTTTCTACCACATCGAAGATATTCCACTTCCTTCTGGCTTCCATTGTTGCTATTAAGAAAACTATTATCAGCCTAATTGATATTCTTTTGTAGATAATCTATTTGGTTGCTTTTGTAATCTTGTCTTTGATGGTATAAAGCGTGACTAAGATATCTATGCATGAATTTATTTTTACTTATTTTGCTTTCTATATTATAGTGCTTCCTTAATTCTGGAAAATTCTTGGCCATTATTTTTTAAGTGATATATTAAATATTCATTAAATCTCTGTGTCCTTACATCACTTTACCATTTTGTTCTGAAACTTGAAATGGACACATGTTGGACTTTCTCATTTTTTCTTAACTTCTCTTTCATATTTTCTGCATGTCCTTCTGTGATGTATTCTGATGGGCCACAGGTACATATAACTCAACATCACTAATCATCAGGGAAATGCAAATGAAAACCACAGTGAGATATCACCTCACACCTGTCAGAATGGCTGTTATGAACAAGACAAGAAATAAGTGTTGGTGAGGATGCAGATAAGAATGTAAATGAGTACAGCCCCTATGGCAGACAGTATGGAAGTTCCTCAAAAGATGAAAAATAGAACTGCCACGTGATCCAGCAATTCCACTTCCAGGTATTTATCCCCCTAAAAAGTGAATGCTAATTTGAAAAGATATATGCACCCCTACATTCATTACAGTTATTTACAATAACCGAGATATGGAAATAACTTGTGTCCATCAATGGATGAAAGGATAAAGAAGGTATGATGCATTCTGAGCAGTTTCTTTGGACATACTTTCCAGTTTGCTGATACTCTCATGAGCTGTGTTTAATTTGAAGACTACACTTCCTTTAAATATTTTTTTCCTATCCTTGGCCATTTAATTTTTTTCAATATATCTTTTAAGTCTTTTAATTATCCATATGTACCTCCTTTATCTCCTTTTACTCCCTTGCAATTTGTCCAGTTTCTTTGGAGGAACCCAAGTCATTTGGTCTATACAGTGTCCCACCATGTGGACTCTGGTGGCTGCAGACTCCTGGTGCAATTCAGCATGTTCCTCTGTCCTCTGCATTTTCTGAAAATTGGCAGCTGAAACCACAAACTGGATCACTCCGGCTCAGTGCCTTTGTTAAGTCAATTGGAAGAATATAATGCCTGGTTGTCTATTTTGTGATCTGAGGAGTCTGTGATACTGATATTTCATATCTATTTCCATTCATAGGGGGTTGCAAAGAGCAGTTTTCTAAGTCTGTCATTACTATTTCATTTATTAGTTGGAATACTTTTATAAAGATTAACTTTCCCTTATAACTCTTTGTTTACCAAGTGGTACAGTTTATAAAAAAGTGGTAAAATGGATGTTTGCTTGCTTCCCTTTGTGTATCAGTTCTCAAGATAGTAAATTGGTTCCTCTTCATTCCTGTCATTTTTTAAGAGCATCAAGAACCCATGGATTTAAACATCTCTGAAGAGCTTTAATCTATTTCAGTTATTCTAATTAAAGCTCAAAGTATCTCACTTCATCCAATGGGAGCCCCTTCTAGTTGGCTTCCAGGTCCTTTTGACATCACCTTAACAATCTTGGACAGTTTCCTTGAGCTTGATATGACAAGATGTCCCACACTCATCTCATACTTTTCTTTTTGCAGACGTGAAGTCAGCCATTCCTCCAAGGAGGCCTGATTTCTTTCAGTGAGAAGTGATACTTCCAGACCACAATTTTGCCCCTAAGGGATGTTTAGTGAACAGAGCTAAGAAATATATATGTATATTAAAAGTAAAATACCCCATGAGTCCAATTCAAATGAGTCTCTTCTCAATTACATCTGTATCTTCTTTCTCTCATACTTGAGAACCTAGTTCTCAGAGACACAGGAGATGATAGAATATCCTAAAAATACTCATTGGTTTTATGCCATATTATATACACAGAGGTCTAATAATAATAATGCTACCACTTGGACTTGCCTGGCGGTGCAGTGGTTAAGAATCTGCCCACCAATGCAGGGGAGATCCCATATGCCAGAGCAGCTAAGCCTGCACGCCACGACTATGGAAGCCTGCATGCCTAGAGCCCATGTGCCACAACAGAAGCCACTGCAATGAGAAACCCGCACACCGCAACGAAGAGCCAATGCAGCCAATAAATGAATAAATAAGGTAATAATAATAATACCACCAGTATGATTCCTAAGAACATTATGTTTTTTTGGCATATGTTCTCCCATCCTCCATCCATGTTTTTTCTCCCTCCACTATTTTTGAAACGGTTGTACTACAGCTATATTGTCAGAGCTTGTAGAAGTTACACTCTTTCTCTTAACCTTCTTGTGTGTGTGTGATGTGTATGTGCATGTGTGTATTACGTATATACCTCACCAGTACATAAGTCAGTATATCTTTAGTCATTTTGGTTGTCTGAAGCTTGATCTCTAATAGGTTCCTCAGGAAAGACTCACAAATATATATTCCGAGTTCTGGCACGTTAGTAACAGTTGGTGACTTTTATACTTAAAAAGTCAGTTTGTCTAGATGTAAAATTCTTATACATTTCTTCCTTGAGTCTCTTAAATATGTTATTTCATTTTCTTTTCCTAAAATAGTGCTGTCAAAAAGTTTGATAATCTACATTTTTCTTAATAGTCACTGTACTTTTTTTTCTTTTTTTTCTTTTCTTTTTTTTTTTTTTTTGACTGTCCAACAGATCTTTTCCTTTTTCTTTAAACTTTAGTACTTTTACCATTTTGGGTGGGTCCATATTCTCAGGTATGTTGTGTACTTTTTCAATATATAGCTTCAGATCTTTTTTTTAATTCAAGAAAGTTTCTTGAGCTTTAGTTTTTAGTACTAATTCAGATTTTTTTCCTTTGATTTGGTTTTTTTCTTCAAGAGCTCTTGTGTCTAATTTCTTTTGTCTATCTTTAATATTTGTCACTCTCTTATATTTTAAAATATATTTCTTCATTTTTCTCATATTTATTGTTTTCCTTCCAGTTTAGCCTTTGCTTCTGAAATTAATTTTTCCTTTATTCCTAAGCCTTTCCTGTATTCTGTTGCCTTATTGAGTTTTTCTAATTCTCACTTATGTTATGTCTTACATAATTTTCTTAAAGTCATAATAGTTCTTGATGTCTTTGTTCATGCTTTATTGTCTGTGCAGGATTACTCCTTTTTCCTATAATAATTTTGTATGGGATTTGACCTTAATAATTTTCTGTTGGCTGTATCTTATTTCTTTGTGAAACTGGTTTGTCTGAACTTTTAGGATGAGGCAGGCTTAAGGTGGCTTTTCTAACTTAACCCTCAACTGCTGTGTTTTGGTAGTCTTCAAAAATAAGTTGGCTTGCTTTCTGAGATTTTTTTTTCTTTTAAATGATTTTATTTTTTGAGATATAACTGACATACAACATTGTGTAAATTTAAGATGCACACATGTTGATTTGGTACACTTATATATTGTAACATGATGATCACTGTGTGTTAGCCAACACCGCTATCATTTTGCATAATTACCATTTCTTTTTTTGTGGTGAGGACAATTAAGATGTAGTTTTTTATGACTTTGAAGTGTGTATAATACAGTCTTGTTGACTGTAATCACTATGCCATGCCTTACATCTCTAGAATTTATCTACTAGTTGCCAAGTTGGACCCTTAACATCTCCCCAATTCTCTCATCCCCTGTCTCTTGGTAACCATCATTCTACTCTCTACTTTTACAAGTTTGATTCTTTTAGATTCCACATATAAGTGACATCTTACAGTATTTCTTTCTCTGACTTATTTCACTTAGCATAATACCCTCCAGGTCTTTCCATGTTGTCTCCTGGCTGAATAATATTCCATTGTGTGCGTACACCACATCTTTATCCGTTCATTCATTAATGGACGTTGAGGTTGTTTCCATGTCTTGGCTATTGCGAATACTGCTACAGTGAACATGGTGGTGCAGGGATCTTTCTGAGATACTGATTCCACTCCTTCATATATGTACTCAGGAGTGGGATTGCTGGATCATATGGGATGTCAATTTTTAATTTTTTGGGGGGTGGGCAGGTATACTATTTTATTAACATTTAAATTTCATCAAGAGTTCGAGTATATGCTAGACATATGTTCAGATTCTTGAAATAAAGATAAAATGGGCAAACAGCTTTAAGGGTGCAATGTATTCGACACTGCACAATGTATTCACCAACTAGACGATCTAGAGGGTTGTATAACTATACACTCAGGAACACAAGTATAGGAACAAACCCTGGAATTGGAGGAAAAAGCCACCATTCAGGACTGAACAGAGGTCCTTGGTTGCTGACAGAATCTCCCCTTGACTTCGGACTTGAGACAAACCAAGGGAGTCTGTGTACAAAAGCCACTGAATTCAGAGCAATAACAGGATGCATTGGCCAGAGCCAATTCAGATTGTGGGGGCCAGTCTGAAGCGAGCAGGGTTGGCTGGAGGCTGGAAATGTTGCAGCTGAAGTCCAGGATCTGTAGATGAGAGCAGCCATCCTCTAAAAATCTCTGATTTCTACCCAAGTTCCTAAGATGCTTTTCCCAAACAGGGAATTTTTGATTTTTTGATGAACCTCCATGCTGTTCTCTATCGTGCCTCCACCATTTTACATTCCCCATTCCCACCAATAAGGTGTATAAGGGTTCCCTTTTCTGCACATCTGTGCCACATTTTTTATCTTTTGTCTTTTTGGTAAAGGCCATTCTATCAGGTGTGAGGTGATATCTCATTGTAATTTCGATTTGCATTTCCTGATGACTATGATGTTGAGCTTCTGCAGTTTCTTGTGTCTTTTCCTCTGCCCTACTTTGATTGATACCAGGGCTTGGAAAACTAAATCTCGCCTATCACCAGTTTTTATATGTCCCGTGAGGTAAGAAATTTTTTTACACTTCCAAATGGTTGAAACCACAACAGCAATAAAAGAAAAACAAAAGAATATTTTTGACACATGAACATTATATGAAGTTCATGTTTCAGTTCTATAAATAAAGTTTTATTGGGACACGGCCACCTCCATTCATTTGCGTATCATCTGTGGCTACTTTGGCACTACCACTGTGGAGCTGAGTAGTTGTAACAGAGACTGGTGCTCAGTGCCTAAAACATTTATCTAATCCTTTACGGAAGAATGTGTGGATCCCTGATCTTGACCCTTTCTTTCTTCTGTCTTGATCAATTTTGATTCCACTCCTAGCAATTTCTGCTCAGTGTAGGACCCTAGCCTGGAAATGCACTCAGGGGGTTAGTTCTGAGAGTTCATAAGGTGTAGACCACTCCAGGATCCTTCAGTCCTTCTTACTGCGGGCCCCTTGTACTCACATGCTATTGAATTGGGCAAAACCCAGGTGCTGTTCTCAAATTGGCCCCACTCTGCGTTCTGGTAGTAACTTAGCTATTTAGGGATTGTCTGTTTTCAGGTCATCAGTCACTGCCCCATAGCTGCCTCCTTCTTCCTCCTGTGTAGACATTGGTACCACACAGATCTCGTGGCTGAGGGTGCTTTGATTCCATGCGCTTGTGTATTGGAGTTCATGACAATACCTTGGTTTGTTTTTTCTATCCAGGACAGCTATTTTTATGTGGGGGTTCAGAACGATTTAAACAGTTAATTTTTTAAAATTTTCTTTAAGTTCTATTTGGTTCTTTTTCAACTCTGTCTTATTTTTGTGGCATTTCTTGCTCCTTTCTCTTGCTTTTATGTCCTCCTATTTCTTTTTTTTTCTTTATAAATTTATTCACTTTATTTTTTTTATTGGCTGTGTTGGGTCTTCGTTGCTGCACACGGGCTTTCTCTAGTTGCGGCGAGTAGGGGCTACTCTTCCTTGTGGTGCACGGGCTTCTCATTGAGGTGGCCTCTCTTGTTGCAGAGCACGGGCTCCAGGTGCGTGGGCTTCAGTAGTTGTGGCACATGGGCTCAATAGTTGTGGCTCACGGGCTCTAGAGCGCAGGCTTAATAGTTGTGGCACACGGGCTTAGTTGCTCCGTGGCATGTGGTATCTTCCTGGGGCAGGGATCGAACCCGTGTCCCCTGCATTGGCAGGCGGATTCTTACCCATTGCGCCACCTAGGAAGTCCCCTCCTATTTCTTTTAACATGTTGAACATTCTTATTTTATAATCTATGTCTGATGATTCAGTATCTGCAGCCTTGGTTGGTCTGGTCCTATTTATTGCTTTTCCTAAAGGTGGTCATGATGGTTTATTTGGAAGCGTCTGTGGGTTCAGACTTAGTCACTTTATCTGTGAGTATTATCAGAAGCCCAGGTTAAGGAACTTTCTTCCTGGAAGGTATGTGCCACTTCTTCCAGATGCCTAAGGATGTTACTGGTAAAGACAGACCTCCTTGTTTGCCTTTAGAGAAGTCATTTCCCCCTGATGAGTGCATTTCCAGGAGCGTAACCCTCCCTGTGTCCCTGCTTTATCAGGGGTGCTCTTCATTCCAATTTCCCCTTGCCCCCTACACACACACACACACATACACACACACACGGTTCTAGATCAGTAGGGTCTTCCCAGTTACAGTGCTGACCTGCCTCTCTCCTTTATTTCCAGCCCTCGAGCTTGCAGGTTTATCCATCACTCAAAAGGAAATTCTCTGTATTTCATTCTGCCTTTTTAGGTGCCCGTTATATTGTTCATTATTTGCTGAAAATGGAAGTCACTTCTTTACTTTTTTTTGGCTCACACAAATGGCTAGATTTAGAAACCTGGCAACTACTTTTGGAATATCTAACACGCTTAACATAGATTTCTGAAACAGAGGCATGCGTTAACTTCCCCACTCCCATATTTCTGACAAATTTCTTCAGCAACGAGAACTTGGCCTCTTTGTATCCACTGGACGGCATGCTCCCTTCATGGCGAAAGCACTCCCATACATTTTGTCCCATTAGCTTACGGATATGATTCCTCTTAAAATGCAGATCTTCCTGATCGTTCTAACACAGTATCCCTGAATCCGGAGACCCATCCTCGCTCAGCTCTGTCTTCCTACGCTGCACGGCTGCTCAGTCAGCAGTTCTGTTCACTCCATTTCCTAAATAGCCCTCAAGCCCATCTCCTCTCCATCTCCAAGAGCACCTAGTCCAGCTCCCCAGCGTTTCTTGCCTGGAGAATTACGGAGCCTCTCACGACCCGCAGACGCTCACATCTGGCCCAGGGCCTCTGTGGCACTCCTCATCTCCTCTCCCACTCACAGCTCCGGAGCTCCTGCGACCCAGCAGGCTTCCCCACACCCCCATGGCCTCTTTCTTGCTGTGTTTTCCTGTAGGTGGGCACCTCAGCTTCCTTTAAAACCTATCTCAAATGTCAGTTTCTCCCGGAAGCATTTGCTAGATTCTTCCCTTTCCCTCTGGGACGAATCACCCCTTTCTCAGCGTCGTCTCTTTCTGCAGCCTTTGCTGAGCTTATCACACTGCACTGTAGTTTGCTTTCTGACCTGAACTCGCTCCCTCCAAGGCTGTTGCCTTTGGGGCAGCTGCTCTGTCACGTATTCTGGTCGCCGGAGCCAGGTGTATACCTATACCTGCGGTGGAATGGATGCTCAAACAGCATCTTGTGGATCTGGGCTATTTGTGTTGGGTGTGAAAAAAACCTCGGATGTCCTAGAAGGTAAACATTGGTAGAGTAAGGACAGCAAACGCTGTGAATCCAACGTGGGCAAGAGCAGGTGTACACAGCCTGCCAGAAGCCACACAATTCTTGCCGGAACAACAATGTGGAAAAGAGTCCCACGTCTTAAAACTGTGATCACTTTGCTTCTGGTGGTGGATCCCTCACAGCTGAGGATCATCGAGGTCATTTCCCCTGATTTCTTTGCTCCTTGAGTGCAGGAAGTGAACGCTTAAGCCCTGGAGCGTGGATATGTTATGCCTTAAAGTCTAACTTGGTCTCAAATGATATTACAAGGTGGCCCCTGAGTCCAATAAGTCATAAAAGGGGGTGGGGGGTGGGGGGGGTGGGAATTGCTCAAGAAAAGCAAAATGCCAAAGAGTTGAAAATAATCGAATTCCTCTGTCTCCAACTGCCTTGGAGGGCTGCCTCCAGCATCTTTGCTGGGCTCTGTGTCCATGAAGACGAGGTGACAGTCTTTCGTCACCCCTCTGCAGTGAGGTCCGTCTTGAGCCTTCTACCTCCGGCTGTGCCCTTGGCCACCTCCCCGACATAATGTCCCCAGATCTGTTTTGGGAACAAACCTTGTGGCATCGTAAGTCACTGCCCTCCCCCTGCCCTCGGCCATCAGCAGCTTCTCGCATTCAGCACAAAGAGCCTCTCTCTCTCTCTCTCACCAATCCCCCCAAAACTTAATGATTGGGTTTCATATCACTGGCAGCGCACATGGTCTGGCTGACACCTGGCTCTTCGTGCCAAGCTTTGGGTCTGGCAGTCGCTTTCTCTCCTGCTCTATCTGGGCCCCTGTGGCGGCAGCGAGCTGATAGAGCAGCCACTAATGCGCCCCATTCCTGCACTCATGTTGACAGACGGATGGACAGACGGCTGGGCGATCAGGAAGGGCTCCTCCTGACAGTTCCTCTCTCTGTAAGTTTGGCTGGGATTTCATCTGCTGGCTTGCACGAAGGGATATTAAACTCTCTAAGTAAATCTTCTCTCTGAAATATTAAAGAGGGAAAACCGTTTGTTCCCATAGATAAGCTGTGAATCTGAGCATTTGACAAATTGAAACCAGATTAATAAAGGAATGACGGAGCCAGTATCTTTGAGTTCTAGGTGGAGCTTAGGACTTGGAAGGTCCCAAGGCTTTTGGAAAACATCTATGCCTAAACTGGGAACGCATACCAAACAAAATACTAGTTTAGCCTGGAGAATCTTTGCATGTGCTTGTTTAGTTTCAGTTCAATAATTTTAATTTTTGTCTCAGTTAACAGTACATTAGGGGGAGAAAGTGGATACTGTTCTCCTGGCACAGAAAACAGACTTTATAGTTTTAAATAAAGTGAAAGATGAAGCAAATTGACAACAGGGAACATAAAACTTTAATTACAAGCACAGGTCACTTTAAAGTAGATGCATTTCCTTCTTACAGTACGGTCAAGTAAGCTACATAATTGCTAAACACACCATAGTTGTAAGTAAAGACATTTTCGACTCTGCATCATTTCAGTTGTTCGGAGGGAGGCCTGTTTGCCAAACATTTCTTAATCTGTGCTGGGAATTCCTATCAATTGGAGGTTTGACACGTGTGTTGGGGAAGAACGAAGCTCCCGGAATGACATAAACTCAGCTGTATCTGCTCCCAGGCTGACCTTTATCTCTGGCTCCGAGGCCCCAGACAGGAAGCACTGTGACTCTTGACAAAGATTCTTTGCTTGGTCAAACTTCAGTACATCTTTTGAACCTTCTCTTGGTTGATCTGTCACCTTGTCAAATCCAGATTTAGCAAGAACCCCGTTTAGTGCATTTAATGAGAACCTCCACTCATGATATCTGATCAGGTTCCGCATCTCACAGGTGAAGGTTAACCACTTGGTCTGCCTCCAGCAAGAATCCTGTTAGGTTGATTTACTTGGAACTCCCCCTTATTGCTGATGTTTCCTCTCAGTAATTTTCCATCCACTGACCCCACCCTGCTCCTTGGCTACCTCCACTCCCAGGCTATTTTTAAAAATTAAGATATAATTGACATATAACATGTTAGTTTCAAGTGTACAATATGATTCAATATTTGTACATACTGTGAAATGATCACCCAATAAATCTCATTCATATCCATCACCACAAGTACATTTTTTTCTTGTGATAAGAAATTTTAAGACCTATTCTCTTAGAAACTTTCAAATATGTGATATAATATTGTCGACTATCACCATGTTGTACATTATATGCCCAGAACTTTTTTTAATAGTTGTCAGTTTGTACTTTGTGACCCATTTCACTCCCTGCAACTCCCTCTTCTGACAACCAGCTATCCAATCCATTCTCTATATCTCTAAATTCAATTTGTTTTATTTTAGATTCCACATATAAGTAAGATCATGTGGTATTTGTCTTTCTCTAACTTATTTCACTGAGCATAATGTCCTCCAGGTCCATCCGTGTTGTCTCATGTGGCAGGATTTCCTTCTGTTTTAAAGCTGAGTGATACTCCATCGTATACGTACACCACATTTTCTTTATCCATACCTTCATTGATGAACTCTTAGGTTGCTTCCACATTTTTAATTTTGTATGTCATGCTGCAATAAACATGGGGATGCATATATCTTTTCAAGTTAATGTTTTCATTTTCTTTGGATAAATACCCAGAAGTAGAATTGCTGGATCCGATGGTCGTTCTACCTTTAATTTTTTGCGAAACCTCCATCGTGGCTGCACCAAGATACATTCCCACCAACACTTGTTGTTTCTTGTCTTTTGATAATAACCCTTCTGACAGGTATGAAGCAATGCCTCATTGTGGTTTTGATTTGCACTTCCCTGATGATTAATGATGCGTCTTTTCATGGACTTGCTGGTCATCTGTATGCTTTTGTTGAAAAATGTTTGTTCTGATTCTCTGCCCATTTTTAAATTGGATTATTTACTATTGCGTTATATGAATTCCTTATATTTTTCAGAAATTCAACCTTTAACAGATACATGATTTGTGAATATTTTCTCCCATTTGGTAGGTTGCATTTTCATTTTGTTCATGGTTTCTTTTGCTGTGATGAGATTTTATTTTGAAGTAGTCTCATTTTTGCTTTTGTTGAACTTGCTTTTGGCATCAAATCTAAAAACTCATTGCCAAGACTGATGTCAAGGAACATAGCCCCTATGTTTTCCTCCAGGAGTTTTATAGTTTCAGGTCTTACAATCAAGTCTTTAATCCATTTTGAGGTTTTTGTTTGGTTTGGTTTGGTTTGGTTTATGGGGTAAGATAGTGGTCCAGTTTCATTCTTTAATGAAAAATGCTGTCCCGTTTTCACAGCACTGTTTACTGAAAAGACTGTCCTTTTACCATTGTATATTCTTGGATCCTTTGTCATAAATTAATTGACCATATGTGTGTGGGTTTATTTCTGGGCTCTCTGTTCTGTTGATCTATATGTCTGTTTTTATGCCAATACCATATTGTTTTGATTACTGTTGCACTGTAATATAGTCTGAAATCAGGGAACGTGATGCCTCCAGCTTTGTTCTTTCTCAAGGTTGCTTTGGCTATTCGAGGTCTCCTATGGTTCTATATAAATAGGATTGTTTGTTCTATTTCTATGAAAAATACCATTAAAATTTTTATTGGGATTACACTGAATCTGTAGCTTGCTCTGGATAGTATGGAAATTGTAACAATATTCTTCCAATCCATGAGCATGGAATATCTTTCCATTTATTTGTGTCTTCAACTTCTTTTGTCATTGTCTTATTGCTTTCAGTGTACAGGTCTTTCAACTCCTTGGTTAAATTTATTCCTAGATATTTTATTCTTTTTGATTCAACCTTAACTGGAATTGTTTTCTTATTTTCTCTTTCTGCTAGTTTGTTGTTAGTGTATAGAAATACAACAAATTTCTGAATCTTAATTTTGTATCCTAAAACTTTCACTGAAGTCATTTATTAGTTCCAACAGGTTTTTTTTTGGTAGAGTCTTTAGGTTTTTCTATATATAATATCATGTCATCTGCAAAAAGTGACAATTTTACCTCTTTCTTTCCAATTGGATGCCTATTATTTCTTTTTCTGGCCTTATTGCTCAGGCAAGGACTTCCAGTATTACTTTGAATAAAAGTGGATGAGACTGGGCATTCTTTCTTGTTCCTGATCTTAGCAGAAAAACTTTCACCTTTTTACTTTTGAGTATGGTGTTAGCTGTAGGCAAGTTATATATGGCCTTTATTTTGCTGTGGTACCTTCCCTCTGTACCTACTTTGTTGAGAGTTTTTGTCATGAAGTGATCTTGAATTTTTTCAAATGATTTTTCTGCATCTATTGGGATGATCATATGATTTTATCCTTTATTTTGTAATGTGGTGCATTACTTATTGATTTGCAGATGTTGAACTATACTTGTTTCCCTGGGATAAATTCCATGTGATCATGGTAGATGATTTTTGAAAATATTTTAAAAATTTGGTTTAGTAATAGTTTGTTGAAGGTTTTTGCATCTGTGTTTATCAGGGAAATTGATCTGTAATTTTCTTTCTCTCTCTCTTTTTTGGTGGTATCAGACCAATGCTGACCTTGTACAGTGGTTTTGATATCAGAGCAATCCTGATCCTGTAAAATGAGTTTGGAAGTGTTCCCTCCTCTTCTATTACTTGGAAGAGTTTGAGAATTAATTCTTTTTTAAATGTTTTGTAGAATTCACCAGTAAAACCATCTGGTCCAGGGTTTATCTCTGTTGGGAGGTTGTTGATTACTGGCCCAATCTCCTTTCTAGAAATAGATCTGCTCAGATTTCCTCTTTCTTCATGATTCAGTCTCGGTAGGTTGTATGTTTCTAGATTGTCCACTTTGTTGGCATGTCTTTTACAATTCTTGTATTTCTGTGGTATCAGGTGTAATGTGTTCTCTTTCATTATGATTTTATTTGAGCCCTCTTTTTCTTGATTCTTGCTATGGTTTGTCAATTTTGTTTATCTTTTCAAATAACTAGCATTTAGTTTCACTGACCACTTCTATTGTCTTTTTGTCTCAATTTCATTCTTTTCTGCTCTTTTTTATTTCCTTCCTTCTACTAACTTTGGGCTTAGTTTTCTCTTTTCTAATTCTTGTGGTTGTTTATTTGAGATCTTGTTTCTTAACATAGGCATTTATTACTATGAACTCCCCTCTTAGGACTGCTTTTTCAGCATACCATAAATTTTATTTTTTTCATTTTCATTTGTCTCAATGTATTTTTAAAATTTCTCTTGATTTCTTCTTTGACCCAGTGGTTGTTGAGTTACATGCTGTTTAATCGCTACATATTTGTGATTTTTTTCAGTTTTCTTTTTGTAATTGATCTCTATTTTTACACTATTGTGATCAGAAAAAACACTTGATATGATTTCAGTTCTTAAATTTATTAAGACTTGTTTTGTGGTCTAACATATGTTCTATCCTGGAGAGTGTTCTGTGTGCATTTGAGAAAATGTATATTGTATTGATTTTGGATGAAATGTTCTATGTATATGTTTGTTAAGTCCATCTGGAATAATGTGTCATTTAAGGCCAATGTTTTTAAATGATTTGTCCACTGATGAAAGTGGTGTATCGAAGTTTCCTCCTATTGTACTGCAATCTTTTTCTCCCTTTCAGTCTTTTTAAATGTGCTTTATATATTTCAGTGAACCTATGTCGGGTGCCAAAAATTTTTGCAAATGTTACATCCTCTTGTTTGATCCCTTAATCATTATATAATGAACAACATTGTCCCCTATTAATCTGTTTTAAAGTCTATTTCATCTGAAATAAGTATAGCTACTTCAGCTTTCTTTTTTGGTTTCCATTTCCATGAAACATCTTTTCTATCCCTTTACTTTTTTTTTTCTTTTCTTTTTTCTTTTGGCTTTGAGGCATATGGGATCTTAGTTTCCTGATCAGGGATTGAACCCATTCCCCCTGCAGTAAAAGCACAGCATCCTAACCACTGGACCTCAGGGAATCCCCATATCCCTTTACTTTCAGTCTCTGTATCCTTACATCTGCAGTAAGTTGTTTATATGCAGCATATTGATGGGTCTTCTTTTTTTATCCATTTAGCTCTGTGTTTTTTCATTGTACTTCCTTTGTTTTGTTTCTGGTTACCATAAGACAGTATAGACATTTTAATTACTTTTCAATTTGTGAACACACGATATCTTTCCACTTATTCATGTCTTTTTCTATTTCTTTCATCAATGTCTCATAGTTTTCAGAGATTTTTTACCTCCCTTTTTTTTTTTAAGCTTATTGCTAAGTATTTTCTCTATGCTATTGTAAATGGGATTTTCCTTTTTTTCCAGGTAATTTTTGTTACTGTATGGAAATGATACTGACTTTCATAGTTAATTTTGTTTGTTAATTTTACTGAATTTCTTGATTAGATATAACAGTTTTTTGGTGGTGTCTTTAGGATTTTCCTACATATGAAATCATGTCAATAGCAGATACAGACAATTTTACTTCTTCCTTTCCAATTGTGATGCCTTTATTTTTTTTCTGATTGCTTTGGCAAGGACTTTCAGTACTGTGTTGAGTGGGAGTGAGAGTATGCACCCTTGTCTTGTTCTTGATCTCCAAAGCTTTACCAGCCTTTTACCATTTAGTATGATATATGCTGTGGGCTTATCATGTAAGGCGACTATTATGTTGAGGACACTCCTTCTATACAATTTCTTAGTTGAATTTTTACCATGAACATTTGTTAAATTTTCTCAAATGCTTTTTCTGCATCTATTAAGATGACTATATGATTTTAAAAATTCTATTAATGTGATGTATCACACTGATTGCTTTGTGTATGTTGAACCATCCTTGCATGCCAGGTAGAAATCTCATTTGATCATACTGAATGATCCTTTAATATGCTGCTGAATTGAGTTTGCTAGTATTTTATTGAGAATTTTTGCATCTGTATTCATCGGGGATATTGGCCTGTAGTTTTCTGGTAGTATCCTTTTCTGGCTTTGGTATCAGGGTGATATTGGACTTGTAAAATGAGTTTGGGAGCATTTCCTCATCTTTGATTTTTGGAAGAGTTTGAGAAGTACTGGCATTAATTCTTCTTTAAATGTTGGTAAATTTCACCAGTGAAGCCAGCTGTCCTGGCCTTTTCTGGTTGAGAGTTTGATTACTGATTCAATCACCTTAGTAGTAATAGGTCTATTGAGATTTTCTATTTCTTCTTAAATCAGTCTTGGTAGTTTGTATGTTTCTAAGAATTTTTAAATTTTTTATAGGTTGTCCAGTTTGCTGGCATGTAATTGTTCATAGTACCTTTTTATGATCCTCTGTATTTCTGTAGCATCAGTTGTAGTGTTTTTTTTTAATTAATAATTTTATTGATTTTGATCTTCTTTTTCCCTTGGTTAGTCTACCTAAGGGTTTGTCAATTTTGTTTGTCTTTTTGGCTAATATTTTCTTTCTTTCTTTTTTTAAGTTAATTAATTATTTACTGGCTGTGTTGGGTCTTCATTGCTGTGCACAGGCTTTCTCTAGTTGTGAGCGGGGGATACTCTTTGTTGTGGTGTGTGGGCTTCTCATTGTGGTGGCTTCTCTTGTTGTGGAGCATGGGCTCTAGGCTCTCAGGCTTCAGTAGTTGCGGCACACAGGCTCAGTAGTTGCAGCACACAGGCTTAGTTGCTCCTTGGCGTGTAGGATCTTCCTGGAGTAGGGATTGAACCCGTGTCCCCTGCATTGGCAGGCAGATTCCCAACCACTGCACCACCTAGTGAGTCCCTGGATAATATTTTCTATCATCTTCCTATTCTTGATTTTATTTATTTCTGCTCAAATCTTTATTATTTCCTTTGTTTTGCTAATTTTGGTCTCAGTTCTTTTTCTAGTTCTTTGAGGCATGAAGTTAGGTTGTTTATTTGGGATCTTTTTACTACTTAACATAGGTATTTATTGCTATGAACTTCCCTCTCAGAACTGATTTTATTACATGCCATAAGTTTTGTGTTTCCTTTTTCATTTGCCTCAGGATACTTTTTAATTTCTCATATAATTTCTTCTTTGATCCATTGGTTGTTCTGGAGAATGTTGTTTAATTCTGATGTGTTTGTGAATTTTTCAGTTTTCTCTTGTTGATTTCTAGTTTCACACCATTGTCAGAAAAGATATTTGGTATGATTTCAGTCTTTTTGAATTTGCTAAGACTTGTTTTGTGATTTACCATATGGTCTAGCCTAGAAAATGTTTCATGTGCACTTGACAATATGTATTCTGCTGTTGTTGGATAGAATATTCTATATATAGCTGTCAGGTTCATGTGTGGTTTTTTTTTTAAGAACCTTTATTGAGATACAGTTGACATACAATAAACTGCATATATTTAGAGTGTACAATTTGGTATTTTTTTTCTTATTAGTAATGTATATATGGCAATCCCAATCTCCCAATTCATCCCCCCCCCAACCCTCCCTGCTCATGTGGTTTTTAATGTTCAAATCCACTGTTTTCTTATTGATTCTCTGCCTGGACAGTCTTACTCATTGTTGAGAGTAGGGTATTAAATTCCCAACAAGTATTGTATTGCTGTCTATTTTTCCTGTCAGCTCTGTTAGTTTTCCTTTATATGTTTCAGTGCTTTAATGGTGGCTACATAAATATTTACAATTACTATATCTTCTTGATGTATTGACCTCTTTATCATTACATTGGACATTATTTGTCTCTTTTTACCATTTCTAGTTTAAATACTATTTGTCTGAGATATAAATGTAGTTACCCCTGCTTATTTCTGGTTACCATTTGCTTGAAATCTTTTCCCATCTCTTCCCTCTCAGTTTATGTGTGTCTTTAACATGAGTAGTATTTTTGGACTTGTTTTTCTGTCATTTGATAATTGAATTTTATCTGTTTAAAATAATTATTAATAAGTAAAGACTTACTATTTCCATTTTGTTTTTTTCTGGTTATTTTGTAAATCTGTTTTCCTTGTTTCTTATTCTGCTGTCTTTTTTTGTGATTTAGTGTGATATGGTATTGGTATACTTTGACTTATTATGGTCTTTTGTGTAATTACCAAGGGTTTTCCCTTGGGTTACCATGAAACTTACATAAAATACCTTAAAATTATAACACCCTATTTTAAACAAATAATAACTTAGGACTCTGTAGATTCCTAAGCTTACACTTTTACTTCTCCTCACATTTTGGGTTACTGATACAATTTATGTTGTGTAAGTCATAACAGATTATTGTAGCTGTGGTTTTTACTTTCTTCATTTTTTTAACTTTTAAACTAGAGTCATAAGTGTGTTATGCACCACCATTACCATATAGCAGAATTTAACTTTGACTATATATATATAGTCAAAATATGTATATATATTTAAAATTACCAGTATTTGTAAATACTTTATGTTATTTAGTATTCTTTTATATCTGCTTGAAGAAATCCCTTTACTATTTTTTTGTAAGGCACATCTAATGGTGATGAATTCCTTAGCTCTTGTTTATTTGGGAAAATCTTTATCCCTCCTTCAATAATGAAGGGCAGCTTTGCTGGGCATAGTAGTTTTGGTTGACAGTTTTTTTTTTTTTTCTTTGAAATTTTTGAATATGTCACCCCATTCTCTTCTGACCTTAAAAGTTTCTGTTGAGAAGTTCTCTGATAGTCTTATGGGGGTTCCTTTTTTTGTAACTTCTCTCTCTTTTTCTTGATGCCTTTACAATTTTTTCTTTGACTTTTTACAAATTATAATGTTTCTCAGTGTGCCCCTTTCAGGTTCAACTTATTTGGAGTCCTTTGGGCCTCTTGGACCTCTATGTCTATTTCTCTCCCCAGGTTTGGGAAGCTGTCAGCCATTATTGCTTTAAATATTCTTACTGTTGCTTTCTCTTTCTCTTCTTTTTCTAGAATTTCTATAAAACATGATGCTTTTCATTGTGTCCCCAAAATTCCAATGGCTTTCTTCACTATTTTTCATTCTTTTTATTAGCTCCTCTGAATGGATAATTTCAAATGTCCTGTCTTTCAGGTCACTGATTCTTTCCTGTCCATGGTCAATTCTGCTTTTCAAGCTGTCTGTTAAACTCTTCAGTTTTGTTAATGTATACTTTTTAGCTCTAGGATTTCTGGGTTTTCTTTTTCTCCCAAATGTTTTCTATTTCTTTGAATTTCTCATTTTATTCATGTATTGTTTTCCCAATTTTGTTTGTCTGTGTGTTCTTGTAGTTCACTAAACTTCTTTAAGAGGATTATTCTGAATTCTTTGAGAGTTCGTAGAGCTCCATTCTTTTGGGTCAGTTATTAGAGTTTTTTTCCTTTGGTGGTGTCATATATACCGGATTTTTAATGATCTTTGATTCCTTACATTGGTATCTACACATTTAGGCAGGTTGTCTTCTCTTTCAGTCTTTGCAAATTAGCTTTGGCAGAGGCAGTTCTTCACCATTCAGCTCAACTGGGTTTCTGGACATATCTGCTGGTAATGTCCTTGGGTGTGGGGCCTGCTACTCAGGTATTTTGGGGTGAGGTCAAGGGTGGGCAGGTGTACCACTGGCTAAGAACATCTGGGTAGGAGTGCTTGCTTTGTTCCCTGCCCAAGTGAGGCTGTGATGGGCTCTAGGTGTACCTCATTTTATTTTAAAAAGTTTTATTCCTTTTTCCTACAGATTGCACTGAATAGTGTATATACCTCAGGCCCCACAAAACCTGAATGTATCCTTTTTGAGTCTGTCTTTGTGATAAATTAATAGGAGTGGGATTTGCTGGGTGAAAATTATATGCATTTTTAATTATAAAAATGTTATAAAATTGCCTTCTAAGAAAGTTGTAAAATTTACATTCCCAATAGTAAAACATAGATTGCCTTTTTTCTACGTCTTCACCAATGTATTATCAAGGGAGTCATCAACTTTTGGATCTTCATGATTCTGGTGAGAGAAAATAGGACTCATTGTTTCCTTTTGCATTTTTTGTTTTTGTATTATAATGGAGGTTGAGTGTTTTTCCATAAGTGAAAGAGGCATTTGATTTTTCTTTTCAGTGTATTATCTGTCCAAAGCCTTTGATTATTCTTTCCTTATTGATTCGTGCATATTAAGGACTATTTACCCTTTGTGATTTGAGTTATATTTTCCTCAGTTTCTTTTCTTTTGACCTTGGTTGTTTTTATTTGCTTACTTTTTTTTCTGCAGACTTTTTTTTCTTCAAGCTCTTTATTAGTATATAATCTGCAGGCTTTTAAAAACAACTGTCTTTTTTTTTTTAATAGATTTATTTATTTATTTTATTGGCTGTGTTGGGTCTTTTTTGCTGTGAGTGGGCTTTCTTTTAGTTGCGACGAGTGGGGGCTACTCTTCGTTGTGGTGCACAGGCTCCTCATTGCCGTGGCTTCTCTTGTTGTGGAGCACGGGCTCTAGGCGTGTGGGCTTCCATAGTTGCAGCACAAGGGCTCCATAGTTGTGGCTCAAGGGCTCTAAAGCACAGGCTCAATAGTTGTGGCGCACGGACTTAGTTGCTCCGCGGCATGTGTGATCTTCCTGGAGCAGGGCTCGAACCCGTGTCCCTGCATTGGCAGGCGGACTCTTAACCACTGCGCCACCTAGGAAGCCCCAACTGTCCTTTTATAGTTGATAGTTTGGAATAATTAGAAAGGTGTTCCCCATTCTGAAAAAATACACATATCTATGTATATTCTATTGGTTATGTTTCTCTGGAGAGCCTTAATATAGATAGTTTGTATTATTGTTTTCAATTATCTACCCCTCCTCCTTGAAAAAAGATAAAATATCCCCACCTGTTACCAAGTTGCTTGTGTATTTATGTATACAGCATGCATAGGCTTCTCGTGTGTGGTATAATAAAACACATATTTGGTCTTTGCCAGTTCCTGGCAGAGAGTGTAAAAAAACTCTTAGAAACAATAGGAGTGTCTTTGTTATGCTAATAAGCTATCTCATGGTGGGCTCCTGGATAACTTCTGGATGGAGGCTGGTCACCAGAATGACCAACCATGTAACAGAGGATTGAGACTTTGAGGGAACTCAGTCTCCAGAGAGGAGTTTGAGTTCAGTCACGTGGCTAGTGATGTCATCAGTCGTGCCTGTGTGATGACCCCTGACAAACACTCTGCCCACTGAGGCATGCTGGAGGTTCCTGGTCAACACATTAACATGTCAGGAGCGGTACGTGCCTTGATTTCATGGGAAGAGGGCATTGAAGCTCTGTGTTCCCTCCCAGACCTCATCCTATGTGTCTCTTCATTTGGCTGGTCCTGATGTGTGTGTGTATAAGAGAACTGTAATTGCAAGTGAAGCAATTTTCTGAATTCTGTGAGGCGTTCTAGCAAAGTATTAAACATGGAGTTGTGGGAACCACCCAAATCTGTAGCCAGCTGATTGGGGGCACAGGTGACCTGCGGCACCCCTGCTGTGCAGCCGCTGTCTGCAGGAAAGGCAGCCTTGTGGAGGACGGGGCCTTTAAACCGGTGTAGTCTCATGCTGACTCTGGCTAGTTAGTGTCAGAAGTGGTTGCGGCCCACCCCCGTTGTTATTGGAACAGAAAATCACGAGACGTGCTTCTGCTGGTGAAATGGGAACACAAGGGGGATCCGAGTAGAAGCTGTCAGAGCTATCATGTATTTCTAGCTGTCTTGTTCTATTTCTCTGTCCAGATGGGACCTGTTCCCTTAGCCTTGGTCCTAGCAAAATATAGAGAGCAGGGCTGTATCTGGCTTACAGTTTTGGATATACAGCGGGAACAAAAAATAAACAGTGAAGATAAATCATTTTAATAAAGCATTATAAGCCATTGTTAAAACTTGTGGGTTGTTTGTTACAGCAGGATAACATAACATAACAAAAACTGACATATCTATGCTCCAAACTGTTTCCTTTACCTCCTCCTTCATAAAGCCATTGCATGCTTCATCATCTCCTTGTCACTCAGCAGGAACCCAGTAGTCACTGTTGATTCTTCTCTTTCTGTCAGCATACACACTGTATCTGTCTTTTAGCAAATCCTATTATTTCTTTCTCAGAAATACATCACATAGATGTGGCACATATATACAATGGAATATTTCTCAGCCATAAAAAGGAATGAAATTGAGTTATTTGTAGTGAGGTGGATGGACCTAGAGTCTGTCATACAGAGTGAAGTAAGATAGAAAGAGAAAAATACCGTATGCTAACACATATATATATGGAATCTAAAAAAATGGTACTGATGAACCCAGTGACAGGGCAAGAATAAAGATGCAGATGTAGAGAACGGACTTAAGGACATGGGGTGGGGGGTGAAGGGGAAGCTGGAATGAAGTGAGAGAGTAGCACTGACATATATACTACCAAGTGTAACATGGATAGCTAGTGGGAAGCTGCTGCATAACACAGGTAGATCAACTTGATGATGGGTAATGACTTAGAGGGCTCGGATGGGAAGGGTGGGGAGGACTCTCGGGAGGGAGGGGATATGGGGATATATGTATAAATACAGCTGATTCACTTTGTTGTACAGCAGAAACTGGCACAACAGTGTAAAGCAATTATGCTCCAATAAAGAGTTTAATAAAATATATATATATACACACACATATATATATCACAAATCTATTCTCAAAATCTTTACTGTCATGGTCATCTCTTGCCTAGATTATTGCCAAAGCCTCCTCACTGATTCCTAATTCTATTCTTGTCCCCTTCCAATTCATTCTCTACACGAGCTGCAGAAGTCATCATGAAAGGTAAATTGGGTCATATCATCCTTCTGTTTAAAACTCTCACTGGTTTTCCATTAGCTTTAACATGAAATAGAACACTCTTTCCATGACTTACACATCATCCCTAGTCTGTCTCTTGCTGGTCTCTAATCCCATCACACACCAGCCTCTTCCTTACTTGTCTTGCTCCAGATACACTAGTCTTCTCTCGTTGTTCAGATACAATCAGCTCCTTCTTACCTTGGAATCTTTGTGTGTGTGTTTTCCTCCATCTAGAAAGCTTTTCCTCTCACTCTTAATGGCTAGCTCGCTCTCTATTTCCGAGCTTAAATGTCGTCATCTTAGAAGCCTCTCCTGACCACACTATCTAAAGTAGTTCCCCTCTCCACAATTCTCTATCTCCATTCTTGTCCCCCCTCTTTTCTTGAACATATTTAAGCTTAAATATTTTAACCTGCCTTTCCTGTAGAAGTATTTCCTTTATGAGAGCAGAGACAGTAGCTGTCTTGTTCACTGTGTTTTCCCCCCAGAGCCTTGCACACAATCGGGGCTTAGTAAACATTTGTTGAGTGAATCTTTTGATCGTGAGCAGGTGGGATATAGGACAGGTGACAAAAAGAATTAGTCTGGCAAACGAACAAGTGTGAAACTAACCCTGATCTCGGGGATATCCTCTGTTGGGTGCTTGTCTTGGCTGCACTTGTGTAAAGGAAAACACTCAATGCTTCATACCATGAGGCTTCCCTTTGCCTAGGACACTGCTTTCCTCAGACACCCCGCGACCTGGCCTGACCACAAAGGCTGCCAAGTCCTGATGCCAGGCCTCCGCTTCTCGTTAACAGGGTGACCAGATGGCTGACAAGCTATTTCCCTGCAGGTTGTTTCTGTCCAAAAGAGAGGTACAAAAGACGGTTCATTTCTCAGAGCAGGTTTAGATGAGGTATCTCGACCCAGATCAGGAGTGTGCCTGGAGACAGGCTTTTGTTGTGCTGTTTGCTCTTCCCCCTAAGCCTTCCCATCCAGTCATCCGGACTCTCCGTCTCTACCACTTCTCCCCAGTCTTTGCCTAGATACCTCACACCCCAATCTTTACAACTAACATCACTGGTACCAAGCTCAGGGCTGAGAGAAGTGAAAATTCTCTCTCTCTCTCTCCCCTCACCCTCCTCACCTCCCCACCTCCCCACCTCCCTTACTCTCTCAGGTTTGTGGGGAGGGGGAATTCAGTTAGGAGCACGTTGATGGGAGGACAGAGCTGAAATGTATTGGAGTTTGCTACCTGGCATTCCAAGAATCAACCAACTACAAACAGGGCAGTTAAAGCAATGTGTTCAGAATACACAAATTGTTGCATATTTCCTCTGCTTCTTAGATATCTGTATATTTCAATTTACTTTTCACACTTGGGGATGTTTCCCGTTTTTAATTCACTGCTTCTCATTAGCTTTTGAGCCATGAAAAATGATGTTGCTTCACCTCGAGTGTCTGATTCTACCACAGATGAGGTAAACCCTGAGGCTTTAAGTGGGTGTGTGGGTGGGGAGCTTAGGCGGTACATTTTGTTCTCTAATATAAATTATCTGATGTTGCATAAGGTTTGGCGTATGAAAAAGGCCTTAAAATATTTATATATGTTTTATGTCTTTTTCTCCATCATAAATTCTCTCACGTTCTTTCGTACGTGAACCCTGGGGAAAGCCCTCCCACATTCAGTAGGTTTATGAGGTGTTTTGCCTACATGGTTGGTATTTTAACTTTGTTTTTGGTATTATTATTTATACAGATGCCTTAACTTTTAATATATTCATTGAAATTTATATAATTCATGTTTTTGCTTTATGGGTTGTCTTTGTGTTTTAAGAAATCTTTCCCACTTATAAAGCTTTTCTTATATATATTCTTAAAGCTTTAGACTCTGAACTATCAATCCACCTAGAGTTGATTGTGTGTATGTGTGTATTGCATGAAGTAGCCTTTTTCCCCATATGAATTACACAATTTTCCATGATGTCCCTGCTAACGTGCCAAACCATGTTTGTTAGATACTCAGCTTCTATACACGTGTGGGTCCATTTCTTGGTTCTCTGTTCTTTTCTGTTGATCTGTGTATCTACCTGAACATCTACGTTGACCCATACTATCTTTTCTTTTTGCTTTTAACTCAAATTGAGCTGTCATTTATTCATTCATTTGAAAAGTGTTAGTTAATTATAAGACGCATTTAGATCTCTTCTGCACCTTTGGCAGACGTAGATTCTCACATGGATAGTCTCATTTCATTTCTACAAAAGTCCCTTCTATGCAGTCAGTGCTAGTGTGAGCCTCATTCTACATTTGCAGAAACAGGGCTCAGAAGGATAAAGTGATCTTCCTAAAATTACGCCTAAGGGATGACTCCTTGTTGAAACTCCAGGTTATTTCCAGCTCTCATGCTCTAGGCCAATGATAGTTCTACACCAGGGGTGATTTTGCCTGCAGGGACACTTAGCATTGTCTGGAGAAATTTTTGGTTGCCACAACTGGGAACATACTGCTGCCACCTGAGACCCACACTATCTGAATTCCTGCTGCTATGCTATGAGTTGTCTTATCTGGTAGGACAAGCCTCATCACGTACTCTTCCATTCAGGAGAGTTTTAAATATTTGGGGGCTTTGAGAATCAGCTTGTCAGAACACATACATATGTACATACAGTGTAATTGACTTTCTAGATTATTTTGGGGAAAATTGACATCTTTACAATATTGTCTTCTATACATTGTATCCCTTCTTGTGTGCTTTATCTCACGATATCCTTCATTTATTTAGATCTTCTTAAGGTGTTCCGATAAGTTTTATAATTTCCACAATAAATGTTCTGTGCAAAGTTTATGACATGTTTTTAAAGCACCTCATACTTTTTGGTGTTGTTTCACATATTATCTTTTTAAAAGTTGCTGGTATATAGAAATTATTTTTCATATTGACTTTTGTATCTAAAATGTTTCTGAACTCTAATAATTTATTTGAAAATATTCCTGGCTTTTCTATTTAGATAACTCTATCTTCTGCAAGTTAGGACAATTTTGTCTTTTTCTTTGTAATCATTAGACTTTTTAAATTCTTTTGTTTCGTCATTTGGCTAGAACCCCCAGTGAGTGTTGAATAGCAGCAGTGAGAATAAGCATTCTCATCTTGTTCCTGATTTTCAAAAGAACAGTTAATGGTGAAATTAGACATATATTTGATTTTTTTAAGCTCTTTATTGAAATATAATTGCTTTACACTCTTGTACCAGTTTTTGAGGTACACCAAAGTGAATCAGCTGTATTTATACATATATCCCCATATCCCCTCCCTCCCCCGACTCCCTCCCACCCTCCCCGTCCCGGCCCTCTAAGTCATTACCCATCATTGAGTTGATCTCCCCATGTTATACAGCAACTTCCCACTAGCTATCTATTTTACAGTTGGTAGTGTATATATGTCTATGCTACTCTCTCACTTCATCCCAGCTTCCCCTTCGCCCCCCTCCCCCCTGCCCCATGTCCTCCAGTCCATTCTCTACGTCTGCATCTTTATTCTTGCCCTGTCACTGGGTTCATCAGTACCATTTTTTTAGATTCCATATATATGAGTTAGCATACAGTATTTGTTTTTATCTTTCTGGCTTACTTCGCTCTGTATGACAGTCTCTAGGTCTATCCACCTCATTACATATAGTTCAATTTCATTCCTTTTTATGGCTAATATTCCATTGTATATATGTGCCACATCTTCTTTATCCATGCATCTGTTGATGGGCATTTAGGTTGCTTTCATGTCCTGGCTATTGTAAATAGTGCTGCAATGAATATTATGGTACATATTTCTTTTTGGATTATGGTTTTCTCTGGGTATATGCCCAGTAATGGGATTACTGGGTCATATGGTAGTTTCACTTTTAGTTTTTTAAGGAACCTCCAAACTGCTCTCCATAGTGGCTGTACTAACTTACATTCCCACCAACAGTGCAGGAGAGTTCCCTTTTCTCCACACCCTCTCCAACATTTTTGGTTCTAGATTTTGTGATGATGGCCATTCTGACTGGTGTGAGGTGATACCTCATTGTGGCTTTGACTTGCATTTCTCTAATGATTAGTGATGTTGAGCATCTTTTCATGTGTGTGTTAGCCATCTGTATGTCTTCTTTGGAGAAATGTCTATTTAGGTCTTCTGCCCATTTGTGGATTGGGTTATTTGCTTTATTGGTATCAAGCTGCATGTGCTGCTTATATATTTTGGAGATTAATCCTTTGTCAGTTTCTTCGTTATAGGTCTCCAAAAATACCCCATATCAGAAGATAACAGCATTAGTAAGTTTTTATCATTATTGCATGTTGACTTAAATTTCTTTCCTATTTATTTAGAGACAGACACATTATTTCTTTTTTTAATCTGCTAATGTATTCATCTTGCAATTCTTGGATTGATTGCCATTTGTGTGTGGGTACTATATTGAATTGTATTGAATGATTGAACAAAATATTCCTTTAGTATTGTCCTTGTATAGTTTTCTTGTTTTGAAGGGGAGGGGATACTAAAAAGAAGCTTTTACTTTATTATTTTTCCCTTTTGTTGAAATATCATTGACATATGATATTATATTAGCTTCAACTGTACAACATATTGATGTACTGTATGTATAATTGTGAAGGATCAGTACAGCTCTAGCTAACATCCATCACCACATGTCGTTCCATAATTTTTTCTTATCATGAGAACTTTTAAGATTTATTCTCTTAGCAGCTTTCAAGCAGGCAGTATAGTAGTATTAAGTATAGTCACTATGTTGCATATTACATCCCTAGTACTTATTTATTTTATAACTGGAATTTGTACCTTTTGACCACCTTCAACCATGTTGTCCACTCCCCACCCTGCCACCTCTGGCAACCACCAAACTGTTCTCTGTATCTCTGGGTTTGTTTTTTGTAGAATCCATGTATAAGCAAGATAATACAGTTTTTTGGCTTTCTCTATCTGACTGATTTCACTTAGACTGATGTTTAGTGCCTTATTCTATGTTGCCACAGATGTCAGGATTTCCTCTTTTATGGCTGAATAATATTCTGTTTTGGGTGTGGGTGTGGATCACATTTTCACATTTTCTTTAGCCATTGATGGACACTTAGGTTGTTTCCATGGCTTCATTATTCTAAATAATGCTGCAGTGAACATGGAGGTACAGATATCTTTTTGAGTTACCGTTTTTATTTACTTCAGATAAATACCCAGAAGTAGAATTGCTGGATCATACGGTACTTATATTTTTAATTTTTTGAGGAACCTCCCACTGTTTTCAGTCCTGGCTGCACCAATGTACATTCCCACAAACAGTGCACAAGTCTTCTGCTTTCTCCACGTCCTTTCCAGTAACGGTTATCTCCTGTCTTTTTTATAGTAGCCATTCTAACAGATGTGAGCGGACCTCACTGTGGTTTTGATTTGCCATTTCCTGATGTTTAGTGATGTTGAGCACATTTTCATGTACCAGTTGGCTAATTGTATATCTTCTTTACAAAAATGTCTACTCATATGCTCTGTCCATTTTTTGGAGAAATTTATTTATTATTTATGTATTTTATTGGCTGTGTTGGGTCTTTGCTGTGCATGGGCTCTCTTTTTAGTTGTGGTGAGTGGGGGCTACTCTTCATTGTGGTACGTAGGCTCCTCATTGCCATGGCTTCTCTTGTTGTGGGGCATGGGCTCTAGGTGCGTGGGCTTCAGTAGTTGCAGCACATGGGCTCAATAGTTGTGGCTCACAGGCTCTAAAGTGCAGGCTCAGTTGTTGTGGCACACGGGCTTAGTTGCTCCACAGCATGTGGGATCTTCCTGGAGCAGGGATCGAACCCATGTCCCCTGCATTTGCAGGCAGATTCTCAACCACTGTGCCATCTAGGAAGCCCTGCTCTGACCATTTTTTTAAAAGATTTTTTTTTTTTGCTGTGGAGTTATATCACTTCTTTATGGATTTTGCTATCAACCCATTATCAGATGTATAATTTGCAAATATTTTCTCTTATTCAGAATTTTGCCTTTTTTCATTTTGCTTTTGGTCTTCTTTGCTATGCAGGAGCTATTTATTTTGATGTAGTTTCACTTTCTTTCCCCCTTGCCTTTGCTTTTGGTGTCATATCCAAAAAATTATCACCAAGATGAATGTCAAGGAGTATGACCTGTGTTTTCTTCTAGGAGCTTTATAGGTTCAGGCCTTACATTCAAGTCTTTAATCCATTTTTCTGTATGTTGTAAGATAGTAGTCCAGTTTTATTCTTTTGCATGTAGCTGTCCAGTTTTCCCAACACCATTGATTGAAAATACTGTCCTTTCCCTATTATATAGTCTTGTCTCCTTTGTTGTAAATTAATTGACCATATAATGAAGGTTTATTTTTAAGCTCTGCATTCTATTCCATTGATATATGTCTGTTTTTATGACAACAACATACTGTTTTGATTACGATAGCTTTGTAATATAGTTGAAGTCAGGCAGCATGATGCCTCCACCTTTGTTCTTTCTCAAGATTAGTTTGGCTATTTAGGGTCTTCTGTGGTTCCATACAAATTTTATAATTGTTTATTTCCATGTAAATACCATTAAAATTTTGATTGGGAATGTATTGAATCTGTAGATTGCTTTTAGGTAGTATAGGCATTTTAACAATATTCTTCTAATACCTGAGCATGGAATATCTTTCCATTTATTTGTGTCTTGGTTAAATTTATTTCTAGATATTATATTATTTTGGATGCAATTGTAAGTGGAATTATTGTCCTAAATTCTCTTTCTGATAGTTCATTATTAGCATATAGAAATGCAACCGACTTTTTATATTGATTTTGTATCCTGCAACTTTTACTAAAGTTTGTTGATTAGTTCTTTTTTTAACTCAAAGATGCAGTTATAAAAATGGATCTACTTATAATCAAACTGAGTCAAAGAATATCACTATATCATAGTATCATCATTTTTTTTTTTTACAAAATCAGTTGATTTTTATTTATTCTTTAAAAAGATAGCACATACTGGCAATTATAAGAGATATTTTCTTAAATAAAAGAGGAAATAAATTTATTATCAATTTTAAGGTCTAAGAATGTAATTTTTCACAATTTTCTATGAAAATTTATTTCTTTTGAATGATTTTCTTTGTGTTAATTATTCATTAAGTTATCTTCTCATGTTCAAACTTCCTGTAAAACAGTACCCTTACAGGCTTGTTCCCAGAATATAAGAGGAGATTGAAAATGTTAAAGAAAGAATGTGTTAATTATGTGACAAGTTAGTCAGGAAGGGAAGCATTCATAGCCTGAGAAGAGTCACAGGAGCAGTGTCACTAATGCTGGTCCTTTCTATTGCTAAGGAGTGAGTAAATAACACTGGGTGGATTCCCCATTCAAGTCCTCACCTTGGGCAATGGCTTCATTTGGTTAATATTTATTGAGCATTCAAAGAGTCAGGTGGGGAGCTACTGGAGATAGAGTATTGTGGGAAAACAAAAGATCCTCATGGAGCTTCTAGTCTAGTAGGAGAGACAGATAATAAAGTGATAGTTAATTGTATACTATGTTTGCTGCTAATAAGTACCTAGAGGAAGAAAAAATAGATTTGAGTGTTTATTAGTTTATTAGTTCTAGTTCAAGGTTTTCTATATATAATGTCATCTGCAAACAGTGACAGTTTGACTTCTTCTTATCCCACTTAGATGCTTTTTGTATCCTTTTCTTGCCTAATTGCTCTGGCAAAGATTTCCAATACCATGTTGAAATGGTGAGAGTGGACTTCATTGTCTTGTTCCTGATCTTAGAGCAAATGCATTTCAATTTTTCACCATTGAATATAATGTTAGCTGTAGGCTTGTCATATATGTCATTTATTTTGTTGAGGTAACTTGTCTCTATATCCATTTGTTGAGAATTTTTTAATACGAATGAATGTTGAATTTTTCAAATGCTTTTCCCACATCTATTGATGTAAGAATGTAATTTTTATCATTTATTTTGTTAATGTTGTACATCACATTGATTGATTTGTGGATTGTTAAACCATCCTTGTATCCCTGGCATAAATACCACTTGATCATGCTATATGATCTTTTTAATGTATTGTTGAATTCAGTTTGCTATTATTTTGTTGAGGATTTTTGCATCTGTGTTCATCAGGGATATTGGTCTGTAATATTCTTGTATTTTCCTTGTCTACTTTTTTATCAGAGTAATGCTGGCCTATAAAATGAATTTGGAATTCTTCCTTCTCTTGTCATTTTTGAAAGAGTTTGAGGATTGGTATTAATTCGTCTCAAAATATTTGATAGAATCCATCAGTGAAGACTTGTGGTTCTGAATTTTTGTTTGCTGGGAGGTTTTAAGTTATTGATTCAGTCTCCTTAGTGGTAATCAGACTGTTATCTGTTTATTCCTAATTCAGTCTTGGTAGGTTGTATGTTTCTAGGAATTTATCTCTTTCTTTTAGGTTAATTTGTTAGCATATACTTGTTCAGCGTAGTCTCTTATGATTCTTTTATATTTTGTGGTGTCAGTTGTGATGTCTCCTCTTTCATTTAAGATCTTGAGTTCTCTTTTTTTTTCCCTAGTGAGTATAGCTAAATGTTTGTCTATTTTTTAAAGATCTTTTCAGAAAACCAGCTGTTAGTTGCATTGATCATTTCTATTTTCCTTTACATCTCTATTTCATTTATTTCTGCTCTGATCAATACTATTTTCTTCCTTCTAACATTGAGCTGTTTGTCCTCCTTTTTCTAGTTCCTTGTGGTAAAACAAACAAACAAACAAAAAAACCTTTGGTTTGAGATCTTTCTTGTTTTTTAACATAGGCATTTATCACTATGAACTTTGTTTTAGAACTGTTGTTGCTGCATACCATGAGTTTTGGTATATTGTTTTTCCATTTTCATCTGTCTCAAATTATTTTTTGACTTCTATTTTATTTCTTGTTTAACCCATTGGTTATTCACTAGCAAGTTGTTTACTCTCCACATATTTGTGAATTTTCCAGTTTTCTTCTTGTAATTGATTTCTAGTTTCTTGCCATAGTGGTTGGAAAAGATGCTTGATATGATCTCAGTCTTCTTAAGACATGTTTTGTGCCATAACATGTGATCCACCCTGGAGAATTTTCTGTATACCCTTGAGAAAAATGTTTCTGTTGTTTTTGGATGCATTGTTCTATATGTGTGTGTTAATTCCATCTGGCCTAATATGTTGTTTAAGGCCAAAGTTTTCTGAACAATTTTCTGTCTGGGTGATCTATCTATTGATGAAAATGGAGAATTAAAATTCACCACTATCACGGTATTGCTTTCAGTTTTACCTTTAGGCCTTTTAATATTTTCTCTGTATATATAGGTGCTCCTATGTTAGGTGCATGAATATTTGTGCTATATCCTGTTGTTGGATTGATGATGTTATCATTATATAATAGATTCTCTTATTACAGTCTTTGTCATAGTCTATTTTGTCTGATAAGTGTAGCTACCCCAGGTTTCTTTGGTTTCCATTTGCATGGAATATTTTCCATCCCTTCACTTTCTGTGTGTGTGTGTGTCCGTCTGTCTGTCCATTCTTAAAACTAAAATGAGTCTCTGTAGGCAGTATAAAGATGGGTCTTGGTTTCTTATTCATTCAGCCGCTCTACATTTTTCAATTGGAGACTTTAATCTGTTTACATTTAGAGTAATTCTAGATAGGTATGTACTCATTGCCATCTTGTTGATTGTCACCTGGCTCTTTTGTAGTTCCTTTCTTCCTTTCTTCTTCCCACACTCTCTTCTTTTGTGATTTGATGATTTTTTGTGGTGGTTATGCTTATATTCCTATGTGTGTATGTATCTACTACACGTTTGTTTTTGGTTACCATGAGGCTTACATAAAACAACTTATGTTTATAAGTATATTTTAAGTTGATATCAACTTTAGTTTGAATGCATTCTAAGGCTCTATATTTTTACTCCTCCCCACAACTTTTTATATTTTTGATATCACAGTTTGCATTTTTTTATATTGTGTATCCCTTGACAAATTGTAGTTATAATATTCTACTACTTTTGTCTTTTAATCTTCATACTAGCTTTATAAGTGATTAACCTACCACTTTTATAACATTAGATTTTCTGAATTTTACTCCATATTTACCTTTACCAGTGAGATTTATATTTTCATATGTTTTCCTGTTACTAATTAGCACCTCTCATTTCAGCTTAAGTCTCTTTAACTTTTCTTGTAAGGCCAGGCTAGTGGTGATGAACTCGGTTAGCTTTTGCTTGTCTGGAAAACTCTTTATTCCTCCTTCATTTCTAAAGAATGAATTTGCTGGTAGAGTATTTATCATTGGCAATTTTTTCTTTTAGCACTTTCAATATCATGTCTATTCCTCTGGTGTGCAAAGTTTCTGCTGAAAAATCTGCTGATAGTTCCAGGTGTGGCGGGGGGGGGGGGTGTCCCTTGTATGTAACAAGTTGTTTTTCTCTTAGCAGCTTTTAAGATTCTCTTTAACTTTTGACTATTTAATTAAAATGTGTCTTGGTGGGCATCTAGAGATATCTTATTTGGAACTCTCTAGGCTTCCTGCATCTGTGTGTCTGTTTCCTTCCCCAGTTCAGAGTAGTTTTCAGCCACCTCCCCTCCCCCATTCTTTTTTTTTTTTTTTAGTTCAAATGTATTTTATTTTTTAAAATTTTTATTGGAGTATAGTTGATTTAAAATGGTAGTTTCTGCTGTACAGCAGCATGAATCAGTTATTCATATACATATATCCACTCTTTTTTAGATTCTTTTCCCATATAGGTCATTACAGAGTATTGAGAAGAGTTCCCTGTGCTATACAGTAGGTCCTTATTAATTATCTATTTTATGTATAGTAGTATGTATATGTCAATCCCAATCTCACAATTTATCCCTCCCCCCTTTCTACCTGGTAACCATAAGTTTGTTTTCTACATTTGTGACTCTATTTCTGCTTTGTAAATAAGTTCATTTGAACTATTTTTTTAGATTCCACATATAAATATCATATATTTTTCTTTCTCTGACTTACTTCACTCAGTATGACAATCTCTAGGTCCATCCTAGAGATGTTGCTAAAAATGACATTATTTTGTTCTTTTTTATGGCTGAGTAATATTTCATCATATACATGTACCACTTCTTCTTTATCCATTCCTCTGTTGATGGACATGTAGGTTGCTTCCATGTCCTGGTTATTGTAAACAGTGCTGCAGTGAACACTGGGGTGCATGTATCTTTTCGAACACCTCCCCCATTCTTGAGGGAGCATCCTGTGTAGATGAACCTTATCATTCAGTCATGCCTTAGCTCTTGGTTGTAACTCCGACCTTTATGACGGCTCAGGAAGCCAACTTTATTTTTAGTGGCTTGAGTTGAGTGTGTCAAAACCTGTCAGTATCCCAAAGGGGAGGATCTCAGTCAGCACCAAGATCCCTGATGATTGGGAGTCAGACCCTTAGGAAGCACCTTTTCAAGTATGTGTGTAGACAGCTCTCTCAAAGGGAAGACTGGTGGATGGACATCTCTATCTGCTCCCTTTGCACGGAGCCCTGGGGTAACAGCTAAGATCTGTTTCTTTACTGTCGTCTTGTTGAACTTGTGAATGCCAGCCCCCTGGCCACCAAATCCAGGCTACCAAGGGATGTGTCCTCTGGGCAGCAGCAAGCAGACGTACACGCAAGCCCCGTTCCAGGAGAAGTCCGCAACCTGAAATGAGGTAGAGGGACAACACCAAGGTGGTGGCGCTGCCCCTCCGGGTCTCTGGAGAGAATCATGGTGGGGCCCTGGATGTGTGTACAATTAGAAGCCTGGCCCTGAAGCCACAGCCATAAAGATAAGCTAATAGGCCTCTTTCACAGAATGACAGAATGTTTCTGCCTGCTTATCTCCGCACTGTGCCCGGGGAATGAGCGTTGGTTTAGAACCGTTTCTCCATTCATTACAGTCTTATGGGACCAGCGAATATAAGCCCCAGTGGCCACCAGAGCCAGGTGATCAAGGGGCATCCCCTGGGTAGCCACAAAAACTGGGGCATCAGATACAAAAACTGGGGTGCTAGATTCATACAGAAGTTCTTTTTGGGGGGTAGCAATGACCTTGAACAAGCAGGAGAGTGCAGCTGTGGTGCCTGCCATCCAAGGCCTCTGAAGAGGATTATGGCCTGCTCTAAAATGTGCTTTTAATTAGCAGCCTGTCCCTCCAGCCCCAGCTTTGAAGATAAGCTAACAGGCCTCTTTCACAGACTCCATTTTCCACTCAGCTGCCACTCTGCTGTGCCCCCGGGGGTAGCCCGTTAGGAACTCTTTCCCCGTTTGTCACAGCCTGGAGGATCTGTGAACGTCGCCTTGCTGGCCACCAGAGGCAGGTGATCAGAGGGTAGCAGCTGTAAAAGCCAGGGCCCCAGAAGTGTGCACGGGCTCATCCTGGGAGGTACCAGCAGCCTGGGGGGAGGCAGGGGGAGAGCAGGAAGTTGGTACCCCAGCCTCCATCTTTGCAGAGTATTTCAGTAAGACTCTGGATGTGTGTTAAATCAGAGGTCTGCCCCGCAGGCCAACGCATCTTGTAAGCAAATAGGCCGCTTTCACAGGAAGACTGGATGCTTTTTGGTTGGCTGTGTCTGCTCTGGCCCCCGGGGTCCGAGTCTCAGTGGATGAGCCCTTTAAGAAGCATTTCTCAGACCTCTGCAGCCTTGTGGGTTGTGTGGACCCAAGCCCGACTGGCTTTTAAAGCTTGATGTTTTGGAGTTTTGTCTCTCAGGGGCAGGTGCTAAAAGCTGGGGCTCTGGATGTGGGGTTCAACCCTTTCATTCCTGAAGGAGAAGAGTTGTGGGTTTCCTCCTGATTGTGTGTCGCTGCACGTGGTGTGGGGTTTATGGTGAGATGGTGTCTCAGCCTTTCCTACCGATTTGATGTGTGTGTGTGTGTGTGTGTGTTTTCCTCTCATTCACCCGATGGGTAGGAGCCACTTATGTAGTTTTGGGGTTACTTTCACATGAAATTGTTCTATACACAGCAATAGATTTGATGTGTCTGTGGGAGGAGGTGCCTTCATGGTCCTTCTACGTTGCTATTTGGAACTGAAACCCATACTTTTTTTTTTTTTAAGCAGACTTTGAGGTTCACCATAAAACTGAAAGGAAGGTACAGGGATTTCCCATATGCCCCCTGACTTACACAGCCTCCCCCACGATCAACATCCCGCATCAGATGGTACACGTGTTACAACTGAGGAAGCTATATTGATACGTCGTCATCACCCAGAGTCCACTGTTTACATTAGGGTTCACTCTTGGTGTTGTACGTTCTATGGGTTTAAACAAATGTAGAGTGAAATGTATTCATCAACATGGTGTCATATTTGCTCTAAAAATTCTCTGTGCCCTACCTATTTGCCATCTCTCCCCAACTCCTGGCAACCACTAATCTTTTTTTTTTTTTTAATTTTTATATTTTGGCAACCACTAACCTGCCGAGACCAGCTCGGCGACTTGAGGTGAGTGACAGGTGCCGCAAGCTTGAAGAAAACACAGACACAGACTGAAGAGAAAGATGTGACTGGGGGACTCAAGACCTCTAGGATCAAGAGCCTTGCTGATTCATCCCACGTTGCTTTTATTGAGTTCTTGGCATAGCCTAAGGGTCTAACGCTCCCAGGTTAATCCCATAAACAATCAAAGGCCTCACATGACTGGGGCAATGATCTTTGCCTCCTGGGTCCGATTTGAGCAGGTGTGGATCTGAGCAGGTGTGGATTTGAGCAGGGTGTGGATTTGAGCTGGGTGTGGAGAGCAAAGCAGCCCTGGGGGCAGGAGACCTCTCTCTCAGAAGGATTAAGGGTCTGTGCCCCACCCCTGTTGGCCCCTCTGCGACTGTGCCTGTCTTAGGTTGTTCTTCCCCTGAGGAATCGTACCCATCTCTGGCTAACCAGCCATCCTCCAGGGCCAAACAGGGTGATATGAGGAATGCAGTGAGAAAGGGGCTGCGCCCCCAGAGAGGGTCAGTGTTCTGCCTATGCCCCCATAGTCTCCACGCCCCACACCCTCAGCTCCTCCACTGCTCAAGCAGGACATTCTGCATCCAGTCGCTCGGCCCACATACTTTAACATTTTCAAGGTTTCAGAAAGACTCCTGAATGTCTTCCCACACTAATCTTTTTACTATCTCCATAATTTTGCCCTTTCTAGAAGGTCATATACAGCTGACCCTTGGACAATGTGGGGCTTGGGGGCACCGACCATCCACGCAGTCAAAAATTCATGTATAACATTACTGTCAGACTTCCCTGGTGGCGCAGTGGTTAAGAATCTGCCTGCCAATGCAGGGGACACAGGTTCGAGTCCTGGTCCGGGAAGATCCCACATGTCATGGAGCAACTAAGCCTGTGCACCACAACTACTAAAACTGTGCTCTAGAGCCCGCGAGCCACAACTACTGAAGCCTGCACACCTAGAGCCTGTGCTCCACGGCAAGAGAAGCCACCGCAATGAGAAGCCCACGTACCAAAAAGAAGAGCAGCCCCCTCTCGCCACAATTAGAGAAAGCCAGTGCACAGCAACGAAGACCCAATGCAGCCAAAAATAAATAAATAATAAATAAATCTTTAAAGAAATAGACAATAAAATATTTAAAAAACCCAAAAAACATTAGCATTGGCTCTGTGTCTACAGTTCCACGTCTGCAGATTCAAGCAACCACAGATTGTGTGATACTATCATCTGTACATAGTGAAAAAAATCCGTATATAGGCGGATCCTCAAAGTTCAGACGCATGTTGCACAAGGGTCCACTATTTTGGAGTCTCACAGAATGCAGCCTTCTTTCACATAGAAATTAGTATCTAATATTCCTCCATGTCTTTTTATGGCTTGGTAGCTCATTTCTTTTTAAGACAGAATGATAATATTCCATTGTCTGGATTTACTGTAGTTTACTTAGCTGTTTACCTACTGAAGGACATTTTGGTTGTCTCCATATTTTGGCAAATATGAACAAAGCTGCTGTAAATGTCCGTGTGCAGGCTTTTCTGTGGACATAATTTTCAGTTCCTTTGGGTCAACACTGAGGAGTGTAATTGCTGGTTCATGTCATAACAGTATATTCAGTTTTATAAGAAATGGGCAAATTATCTTCGAAAGTGGCTATACGGTTTGCATTCCCACCAGCAATTAATAAGAGATGTTTGATGACTAAGACTGTCCTATTTTGCTCCTTACCAGTACAGTCTTGCCTTGCTGCAAAGGTTTTGCTTCTGTTTTTTTCCTAAGTTGTAGCCAAATAAAGTAGTCAATGATTAAAATTGTGTGAATAACCAGTTGGCTGTCTTTTTTTTTTTTATTATTGCAGTACAGTTTATTTACAATGTTGTGCCAATCTCTGCTGTACAGCAAAGCGACTCAGTTTTACACATATATACATTCTTTTTTAAAATATTCTTTTCCATTATGGTTTATCCTAGGAGATCAGACATAGTTCCCTGTGCTTTATAGCAGGATCTTGCTGTTCATCCATTCTAAATGTAATCGTTTGCATCTGCTAATCCCAAACTCCCAGTCCATCCCTCCCCCGCCTCGCCTCCCCCTTGGCAACAAGTCTCATCTCTACGTCTGTGAGTCTGTTTCTGTTTTGTAGACAGGTTCATTTGTGCCATATTCTAGATTCCACATGTAAGTGATACCATATGGTGTCTGTCTTTCTCTTTCTGATTTACTTCACTTAGTATCATCATCTCTAATTGTATCCATGTGGCTGCAAAGGGCATTGTTTTGTTTTTTATGGTTGAGTAGTATTCTGTTGTATATATGTACCACGTCGTCTTTATCCGTTCATCTGTTGATGGACGTTTAGGTTATTTCCATGTTTTGGCTGTTGTGAACAGTGCTGCTATGAACATAGGGGTGCATGTACCTTTTTGAATTATATTTTCGTCCAGGTATATGTCCAGGAGTGGGATCGCTGGATGATATTTTTAGTTTTCCGAGGAACTTCTGCACTGTTTTCCACAGTGGCTGCACCAACTTACGTTCCCACCCACCGTGGAGGAAGGTCCCTTTTCTCCACACCCTCCCCAGGGCCGGCTTTATCTTACAGAGGCTTGTGTGACGCGTCCTCATATTCTATTCTCCACTGTGATTATACTTTCGATTCCGATTTGTGATGCCAGCCTGTTTTTGCTGAATTGTGTCTACTCATTCCTAATATAATACTAGATCAACTTTCTTTGGCTTTTCATCAATTGTTTATTATCAATTTCATACAAGTTTTCAAAATACTTCAAAACTGAAAAATTAGAGTTGTGTCTATGTATGTGTAGGTGTTTCCTTTTTCAAGTCTATTATTTTTATTACTTTCTCTTTTTTCCTCCTTGATTAAGCTTTCAGAAAATTACTTATTTTAACAGCTTTCTCAGTGATCATCTTTTGATGAACAGACTATTTTATTTCTTTATATTCATTTTAATCTTTTCCACTTTTTTTGAGATATAACTGACATACAATGCTATGTAAATTTAAGATTTACAGCATAATGGTTTTCTTACATATGTTGTGAAATGATTACTGCAATAAGTTTGGGTAGCATCCATCATCACATATAGATACAATAAAGAGAGAAAGCCAAAAAAGAAAAATTTACTTGTGATGAGAACTCTTAGGATTTACTCTCTTAACTTTCATATGTATCATACAGAGGTGTGAACTACCTTCACCATGTTATACATTACCTTTGTAGTCCTTATTTATCTTATAACTGGAATTTTGTATCTTTTGACCACCTTCCTCCAATCTCCCCATTATCACCCTCCCTGCCCTGCCCCACTACTGCTAACTTCTAGTAACCACAAATTAGATTTCTTTTCCTTTGAGTTGTTTGTTTTTTTGGATTCCACATATAAGTGAGATCATACAGTATCCATCTTTCCATCTGACTTATTTCATACAGCATAACACTTTCAAGTTCCATCCACACTGTCACAAGTGGAAGGCTATCCTAGTTTTTCACAGGATACATGTATCACGTGTGCTTCATTCACCCATCTGTGGACACTTAGGTTGTTTCCATGTCTTGGCTATTGTAAATAACACTGCAGTGAATGTGGGTGAGATATCTCTTTGAGATGATTTAATTTTCTTTGGATGTATACCCAGAAGTGGAATTACTGGATCATATGGTAGTTTTATTTAATTTGTTGAGGATTCTCTGTGCAATTTTCCATACTGGTTGTACCAGTTTAAAATCCCACTAACAGTGCTCAAGGGTTCCCTTTTCTCTGCTTCCTCATCTACATTTGTTCTCTCTCATCTTTTTATGATGACCATTCTACCAAGCGTAAGGCAATACCTCATTGTGGTTTTGATTTGCATTTCCCTGATGACTAGTGATGCTGAGCCTCTTTTCCTGTACCTATTGGCCATTTATACATCTTCTTTGTAAAAAATATCTATTTAGGGCATCAGCCCATTTTTAAATTGGATTATTTGTCTTTTTGCTATTGAGTTGTGTGAGTTCTTTGTTTTTCATATTATCTTATCAAAGATAAGTTTGTAAGCAATTTTCCCCATTCTATAGATTTTTTCACTTTGTTGACTATTTTGTTGTGCAGAAGTTTTTTAGTTTGATGTTGTCCCACTTGTTTATTTTTTAATTTTGTTTCTTGTGCTTTAGGTGTCATCAAAGAAATCATGGCCAAGACTCATGTCAAGAAGCTTTTTTTCCTATGTTTCCTTCTAGGAGTTTCATGGTCTCAAGTCTCACATTGGAGTCTTTAATTCACTTAACGTTAATGTCAGACAGAGATCAAATTTCATTGTTTTACATATGAATATCCAATTACCTGAGCATCATTTATTGGAGAGACTATCTTTCCTCCATTAAGCAGTCTTGGCTCCTTTGTCAAATATTAGTTGACCATATATGCTTGGATTTATTTCTGGGCTCCTGATTCTGTTTCATTGATCTATTTGTTTTTGTATTAGTACCATACTCTTTTCATTAGTATAGTTTTATAGTATAACTTGAAATAAGGAAATGTGATGCCTCCCACTTTGTTCTTCTTTCACAAGATTGCTTTGCCTATTTAGGGTTTTTGTGGTTTCATACAGACTTTAGGATTGTTTTGCTACTTTAAAAAAAAATACCACTGAAATCTTGATAGTGATTGCATTGAATATATAGATGGCTTTTGGTAGTATTGACATTTTAATCGTATTATTTCGTTCACTCCACGAACACAGGACACCTTTCCATTCATTCATCTTTGATGTTAAAAAATCAATGGCTTGTAGTTCCAAGAGTAGAGATCTTTCAATTTCTTGGTTAAGTTTATTCCTAAGAATTTTATTGTTTGGATGCCATTATAAATGGGATTGATTTCTTTTTCAGGTAATTTGTTGTTAGTGTATAGAAACACTACTGATTTTTGTATGTTAATTTTGCATCCTCCCAATTTTATTGAATTCATTGCTTTAACAGTTTTTAGATGGAGTCTTCAAGATTTTCTCTATATAAAATTATATCATCTGCAAAGAGAGACTTCTTTATTCTTCCTTTCCAATTCTAATGTCTTTTCGTTCTTTTCTTGCCTGATAGATCTGGCAAGAACTTCCAGTAATATGTTAATAAGGGTGGTGAGAGTGGGCACCCTTGTCTTGTTCCTGATCTTAGAGGAAAAACTTTCAACCTTTTGAGTTATATTTTCAACTCACTGAGTGATATTAACTGTGGGCTCATCATATATAGTGTTTGCTATGTTGAGGTATATTCCTTCTGTACCTAATTTGAGCACTTTTAAAATCATAAACAGATGTTGAATTTTGTCAAATGCTTTTTCTGTGTCAACTGTGATGATCATATGATTTTTTCCTTCATTCTATTAATATGATAGATCACATTGATTTGTATATGTTGAACCATCTTTATATGAGGGATAAATCCCACTTGGTCATGGTAAATGATCCTTTTAATGTGCTACTGGATTCAGTTTGCTAGTATTTTGTTGAGAACTTTTGCATCTATATTCACAAGGAATATTGGGCTATAGTTTTCTTTTCTGGTAGTGTCCTTTTCTGGTTTTAGTATCAGGCCAGTGCTGGCCTTATAAAATGAGATTGAAAGTGTTCCCTCCTCTTTGATATTTTGAAAGAGTTTGACTGATGTTCATTCTGCTTTAAATGTTTGTAAAACGCACCAGTGAAGCCACCTGGTCCTGGGGTTTTATTTATTGGGAGACTTTTTATTACTGACTCAATCTCATTACTAGAGAGATCATTATATTGATCTATTAGATCATTATAGATCATTACATTGATCTACTCAGACTTTCTATTTCTTCCTGATTCAGTCTTGGTTTGTATGTTTCTAAGAACTTTTCCATTTCTTCTATGCTGTCAAGTTGGTTGGTGTATAGTTGTTCATAGTAGCCTATTATGATCCTTTGTAATTTTGTGGTATCATTTGTAATGTCCATTTTTCATTTATAATTTGTTGATTTGGCACCTCTTTTTGCTTTGGTTAGTCTAGCTAAAGATTTGCCAATTTTGTTTATCTTTTCAAAGAACCAATTCTTATTTTGGTTAATCTTGTCTATTTTTTCCTGTTCTCTGTTTCATTTGTGTCTTCTCTAATCTTTATTATTTCCTTCCTTCTACTAACTGTGGTCTCTTTGTTGTTGTTTTTCTAGTTCCTTAGGGCTTAGAGTTACATTGTTTATTTGAGATATTTCTTCTTAATGTAGGCATTTATTGCTATAAACGTCCCTCTTAGAACAGCTTTTGCTGCATCCCATAAGTTTTGGTATGTTTTTCTACTTTTGTTCATCTCAAGATACTTTTTTATTGCTTCTTTAATTTCTTCTCTGATTCATTGATCTGAAGAGTATTGTTTAATCTCCATGTATTTGTAAAATGTTCAGTTTTCCTCATTATTGATTTCTAGTTTTAAACCATTTTGGTCAGAGGAGATACTTGACTTATTTCAATATTCTTGAATTTGCTAACACTTGTTTTGTAACCTAATACATGGCCTATTGTAGAAAATGTTTCACGTGCATGTCAGAACATGTATTCTGCTGTCATCAGATAAAGAGTGTCCAGTGTATGTCTGTTACCTACATAAGGTGTTGCTTAAGTCTGCTGTTTTATTATTGATTCTGTCTGGATAATCTATCCATTGTCAAGAGTGGGATATTAAAGTCCCCAAACATTATTATACTGCCATTTATTTCTCCTTTTGGCTCTGTTTTTGCTTTATATATTTAGGTGCTCTGATGTTGGACACTTTAATACAATTGTTATATCTTCCTGATGTATTGGCTCCTTTATCACTGTATAATGACCTTGCTTTAGCTTTTTTACCATTTTAAATTTAAACTCTGTTTTATCTGGCACAAGTATAGTTACCTCTGCTTATTTCTGGTTGCCACAAACTTGAAATATCTTTTCCCATCCCTTCATTCTCAGTTTATGTATGTCTTAACACTAAAGTGAATTTGTAGGTAGCGTATTGTCGGATCTTGTTCTTTTTATCCTTTCAGCTATTCCATATCTTTTGTTGGAAAATATAATGTTTGTATTTAAAGTAACTATTGATGCTTAAAGACTTACTGTTGCCATTTTGTTCTTTGTTTTCTGGTTGTTTTGTAGATTCATTCTTCCTTGTATCCTATCCTGCTGGTTTTTTTTTCTGTGTTTTGATGTCTTGTGGTATCAGTATGCTTTGTCTGCTTTATTTTCTTTTCCTAATTACTACAGGTTTTTCCCTTATGGTGACCATGAGGCTTACATAAAATATCTTAAAATTATAACACCCTATTTTAAACTAATAACAGCTTAACATAGAGTTCTTATGCTTTACATTTTTACCCCTCCCCATCTTACATTTTAGGTTATTGATGTTTCAATTTATGTATTTTTATATTGTGACTAATAACAGATTATTGTAGTTATGGTTATTTTTGTTACATTTTTTTAAACCTAAAGTGGAGTTTTAAGTGAATTACACACCACCATTATACAGAATCTTTGACTATATAACATTACTGGTGAGTTTCACACTGCCACCTTATGTTTTTATGATGTTAATTAGCTTGATTAGGCTTTCAGAAATTTACCTATTTTATCAGTGTTTCCAAAGAATCACCTTTTTAGTGAATTTTTTCATTTATTTTTATTTTGTTAATTTCTATTAGCTTTATTATTTCCTTCCTATCACTTCTTTAATTTACTACATAGTTCTTTTCCCAACTTCTTTTGTGGGCTATTTAGCTAATTAATTTGTAGTGATTTTTTTCTTTACTAGTATAAGCAATTAGAGCTCTATATTTCCCTCTAAGTCTTGCTTTAGCTGAAGCAAGGAGTCTTTTCTTCAGTTCTAAATATTATCTTATTTCCATTATGGTTTCTTTTATATATCAATTATTTATATGTATGTTTTCAAACTTACAAATATGGTTTTTGTACTTCGTGTCCTTACTTTCATTATTTGCTTTTAGTTCATAAAACATGGGACGAAAGGAATAATTTTTTTTCTCCTTAATTGGAACTCTGCGTTCCAGATAGTCTAGCTTGTCAACCAGTGAAGAATTTTTTCTTAGTCTCCTTCACTGAGTGTGTCCTGGACAGAGTTTCAGTTTCATCTGGAGGGTTGCAGCTCCAGTACCACTCCCTCACACAGGCCCATACCTCATGTGCTCGTGCTGCTTCCCAGAGCTCACTCTCCCCCATTCCCGGGAGGCAGCCTTCCGCCCTAAGACCCAGGGGTGGGTCTCAGGCTCTGGTTCCCTCCTGACTCCCACCCACCAGGAATTTCCTGTCTTCTTTCTTTAGGGGGTCTGCAATATGTGTGTAAAGAAGCTTGTACTATTTTCTTTAGTTTTCCAGGTATGTTGCAGCAGAAGTGTTTTTAGGTGATCAAGTCTATTCTATTTCTTCCTCAATAATTTGGAAGTCAAAAATTTGACCATTACCTGTTTTCTTTGCATTCTCCCTAAATAAAGCCTATTCTCCTCAATATAATTCCCTCTAACTAACGAAGGGACAGGTTATGTGTAAGGAAGTAATGACAAGAACACAAAAATGTTTATGATCATTTTCTCACTGTATCTGCACCTAAGTCACCACTTGTTATGTGAAATAAAATGCTGGCTTTGAATATAAACACAGAAGGAGAAATAAGCTTGCTATTTATTTTTACTTGTAGTTATTGCCCTACACTGATATTCTACACAATACAGAACAAATACTCTGTAAAACTGGGCTATTTCATGAAGAGGTGGATATTTACACACTTTGCTTTAGTTTCATGCTTTGAGGCTAATTTTTTAATGCTTCACAGTAAATAACCCTTGTTTTTCTTTCTTTCTCAAAGACCAGCATAGAATATTGATTTCACCCTCGCTGGCCTGACCACATCCAGGAGCACGGGAGGCTATCACTTTCCTTTTACAGAGCAGAGCTGAGAGATTTCAAACTTTGGGTTTAAACAAGTCACTCCTCCCAGAGGTCCTGATTCAGTCCTTCTGAGGTGGACTCAGGAATTGGCACTGCTGGTGACCCTGGGCTAGAAGGTCCCCCTCCGTGCTCTCAGAAACTCTGCCCCTGGCTCACAGACACCGCGTCAATGTGTTCTGATTTTTGTTTCCTGATAATTAATGCAAACCAGTTCCTGCGTTTCTGTTACAACAAGAATAATCATGGGTTACATTTTTATAGTGGTTGGTGGTTTGTAAACCACCTTCTTATCCTTCTTTCACTCTTTCTTATCCTTACAAAGATCCTTGTATTATTATGAGATGTACAGTAAGTGCAGTCATCACCACTTGACACCTAAGAATCCAGCCAAGTGGATACGTGAACATGACACTGGCCTGGGACATGTCTTCACCCTCTTCAAGGGGTGAATAGTTAAGCAAACTCGGGACATCCATGCCATGGGGTACTTCTCAACAATCAAATGGTACTAACCATTGATACGTACACCACAGACGAGTTAGCAGAGAATTACGCTGAGGGATAAAAGCCAATGCTGAAGGACACACAGGGGCAGGAGTTTAGGAAGTGGGGTAAACAGGTGCGGTTATAAAGGGGCATGTGGTCAGGAGGGACCATTGTGAGGGAGACCGTCTCTATCTTCACTGTGATAGTTGACACACGGACCCCACACGTGATAAAATTGCATAGAACTAAATAGACACCCCCCCCCCACCAAATCTATGGATGCCGTGATGCATTAAATCAGAATCCCAGGTGTTTGTATATTTTTAAACCCCTCAGGTGATTCTAATGTTCTGTCAGGGCTGCGAGTCACTGCCCCAGGCATTTTCAAAGAAATACCTTGATAGAATTTTACAAGATATTTGTAACACACTGCTAGAAAGAGCAATTTGGTTTAAAAAAGATATTAAAATCTCCAAATCATTAATTTCCGTACAGAACTAAATGGCATGTAAATTTATCATATCCCGCTGAGTATTCTAACTCCTCGCTATTCACGCAGCTTCCATGACATCATCTGGGAGCTTTTCACAATTGCAGCAATTTGGGCTCCACCCAGATCTACCCAATCAGAATCTACCTTTCACAGTATCCCCAGATGATTCAAGTTCATATTAAAGTTCAAGAAGCCCTCATATAAATCCCTCCTTAACTTCTCAGGTTCAGAATTTTCTCATACTTTTCAAATGCAGTCACAAGGCGGCATGATTGTAAGTAACTATCTAGAAATTAAATCTTTGAAGCCCCTAAACGGCACTTCTAAACACGAGGGGAGAATAGTATTTAATGTAGCATGTGGTGAAAAATGTTCTATTAAGAAATGTGGCACTGGGTGTACAAGATAATGGGAGTGGCCAGGGGAACACAAAGCAGCTTTGACAACATCAGATGAAGTCTCATTTGTGACTCATCTTTTCAGTGTTAACATCTGCCTTTCAAAGCAGTTTTCTGAGTGTGATCAAGGCTGTCCCTTACGCATAGACAATGTCAGCTTGTGCTTTCATGGGTGTAAAAAGTGACCACATTGTGGGTGGGGAGCTCTGATGGTTTTTGTAGGATTACAGCTTATTAGTTTAATGATGATGTTGAAGGTGCCAGCTTCCCTGGAAGTGAAGTGGAGGATTGGGCCAGATGAGTGGTCCTGAGACCACCCCCTAAGTATCCACAGAGGCACTGCCGAGGGGATCCATGGGGAAGGGGGAGAGGACCTCTGGGCGAGGATCTGGAAGCTCTCTTCCCTCCCCAGTCTTTAAACAGAGCAGTTCTGTTGCTACTTTCATGCAACCTTACTTAAAGGGTTTTGCCATCTAACAAAGGCTGAAAACAACTGTTAATTAAGGTTTTTTGGAAGCACGTTGATTCTGAGTTTAAGGGCCATGTGGTTATATGAGGGTAGTTACCTGCACATGGTAGGCATTAGTAAACATTTTTAAAATCGATCATTACCAGTCCATTGGACCTTCTGGGAGCTGCACCATTAAGCCTGCTGAGCTTGCAGTGCTGCGTAGGGACTCTGGGTTCAAACCCCAGTCCTTCCATCCACTGGTTTATGTGACTCTATACAAGTTAGGTATGTAATGTCATCTCTGAAAAGCAGAGTATTCACAGATAATAATACAAGTCCCACAGTCCCTAATCCACAATTCCCAAATCCAAAAGCACTAAAACAGAGGCTTTTTGAATCAGAGACAAAATCTGACCTGGATATACATGAGATGATCAATAGCTTCCTGTGTCCCATTCAATGTGATGTGTGTCACGGAAGAAGTGTGAGGCTGCCGGCTGCTGGCCCCCAGTGCCTGGGGGGTCATGTGCGTCATGGTACTTGCTGTCAGAGGGCGGGGGTGACGGTCCTCTGGGTAGCTGACACTGATAGGAGTTAAGAGAGCAAGAGGTTTGGTGGCGAGAGCGCCCGTGAAAAATACAAAGGGGAGGACGCAGGATTCCACAGGAGCGCTTGAGGATGCCTGTAACGGGACAGGAGGAGGAGGTGGGGGGCGGAGAGGCTCAGACATACTGCAGGTGGGAATGGGCGTCCTGGAGCCCAGGTGCCTGTTAAGGGTCTCGTATTTGCCAGGTCCCTTGTGGCCGCGGGGCCAGCTCCTTCCCCGGGGACGGACCACCCAGGAAGAGCGAGGCCTTGGCTTGAAAGCTGAGGTGGATCTTTAAGGCGCCTACAGCTGGCAGCTAACTGTATGCATTCCAGCTGCACGGAAGATTCTTTCTTAAAGTGGGATCCGAGAGGCACAGCTCCAAGGTTGCCACATAGTGTTTCTTTTAAATAACTTTACTGATGTATATAATTCATGCACCATAACAATTTACCCATGGAGAGTAAAATTGAACAGTATACCGTTCATTGTACTGTATACAGTACAACTGTATACAGTTGTACAACCAAAACAACAGTCGAGTTTTAGGATATTTCCTTCACCCCAAAATGTCTACCGTCTATTTCCACTTCTACCCCCAGCGGCAGGAAACCATTGATCTGTTCTTTGTCTCTACAGTTTTGTCTTCTCTAGAAATTTTATCTAAGTGGAATTGTACAATGAGAGTCTTTCGAGTCTGGCTTCCTTCACGCGCCGCGTTCTTAGGGATGGTCCGTGTTGTTTCTGGCATCAGTTGTTTGCTGTTTTTTATTGCTGAGCAGTGATCCGTGGTGTGGGTACAGCACCTTGTGTTTATCCATTTATCAGCTGATGGACTGCTCCTAGCTTTTGGCTGGTGTGAGCAGTGCTGCTGTGAACATTTGTGTACAAGTCCTCGTGCAGCCACATTTTCATTTCTCTTGGGTACATACCTAGGAGTGAAGCTGCCGGGTCATATGCTACGTGTATGTTTAGTTTTTAAACAAAAGTGCAAAATGCTACAGTCACACCAGCCATGCACGGGAGTCCTACATCCTCCACGTGCTGGTCAGCTCCTGTGTGGTCACAGCTGTTGGCTGCAGCCGTTCCCGAGGGCGCATTAGTGGTCGTGGCATCTCCTTGTGGTTTTTCAAATTTAAAAAATTTTTTAATGTCGTGTTTTTCAGTACTAGAATAGTAGTTTCAATTTGTCTACTGAAGTTATCCTTTTGTTCCTTCATTATAAACCATTTTTTCCTTTCCAATTATGAGCATATAGAAACTGCTTTAGCATCCTTGTCTACTATCTCCTTGTGCTTTTACTTTGCATTTCTCTAATGACTAATAAAGATGAGCATCTTTTCGTGTGCTTATTAATCCTTTCTGTTGTGTGAAATGTTGTTTGCCCAGTCTTTGTTTCTCTTCTTGCTAATAAACAGAAGTTCTTTACATCGTCTGGATGTAAATTCATCAGCTGTATACTTTACAAATATTTTTCCTAGTCTGTGACTTATCTTTTAATTTTCTTAATGGTTTCTTTTGAACAGCAAAACTTTAAAACTTTGATGAGATCCAATTTATGTTTTTATGAATTGTGCCTTTAGTGTTGTATCTAAGAAATCTTTGCCTAATCTCTCAGGAAGATTTCCTGCTATGTTTTCTTCTAGACGTTTTATAATTTTAGGTCAGTGGTTCTCAGCTGGGAACAGTTCTGCTCTCCAGGGGACACTTAGGGATATGTGAAGACAGTCTGGATTGTCACAGCTGGGTGAGGTGTGCTCATGGCATCTAATAGACACAGGCCAGCGATGGTGCTAAACATAGTACAACGCCCAAGACAGCTCCCGCCACACAGAACCATCTGGTACTGCTGAGGGTGAGAAACCCTAAGTTAGGATTCTGGTCCATTTGAGTTAATTTTTGTGTATGATCTGAGGTAGGGATCTATGCGCATTTTCTTTCTGCGTGTGAGGTAAGGATGTAAGTGCGCTTTTTTCTTTTTTATCCTACTGTATTGAATTGCCTTGGCAGCTTTGCTGAAATCAACTTGACCATAAATATGAGGATTTACACCTAGATTCTCTATTCGCATCCCTTCATCTGCATTCTACCTTTATGCCACTAAGTTTTGAAATCAGGTAGCATAAATCCCCCAATTTTATTCTTTTTCTAAAAAAAAAAATACTTTTTTTCTACTAGGGGTTCTTTGCATTTTCATGTAAATTTTAACATCAGCTTTTAAAATTCTATTAAAAAGCCACCTGTATTTTGATGATTACATTGACTTTATAGCCCAATTTGAGGAAAACAGCCATCTTATCAATATTGAGTCTTCTAATGCATAAACTTGGCATATTTCTCCATTTATTCAGAACTCTAATTTCTCTCAGAAATGTTTTATAGGCTTCAGTATACAGATCATATACTTCTTTTGTTACATTTATTCCTATTTAGCTTATTTTTAGATGATATTGTAAATGGAATTGTATTCTTAATTCCCCCCTTTTTTTCCCCAGTGGTTTAACAAAGCAGATGTTTATTTCTTATTCATACTATATTTTCAACATTGATCAGTGGGCAACTCTGCTTGTGTAATTCCTCACATCCCCAAACTGACCAAGGCTTCATTTTGTCAAGGGATTTTGATTCACTGAAGCAGTGGGAAAGGGAAAAGAGGTAAATTGGGCACTTGCTTTTAGAGTTCACTCCCACAAAGGATATATGTCACTTATTGGCCAAAATAAATCACATGGCCATGTCCACATTAAAAAAGAATACAGATGTATAATTTTTGCATGTGACTATAAAGTAAAAAACCGCAAATGTTTTGTGAAGAGCATTAATGGTTCTCATGTATTGAGGTGCTCCTGTGTTGGGTGCATGTATATTTATACTTGTTATCTCTTCTTGGACTGATCCCTTGATCTTTATGTGATGTCCTTTCTTGTCTCTTGCTATATTTTTTATTTTAAAGTCTATTTTATCTGATATGAGTATTGCTACTCCAGCTTTCTTTTGACTTCCATTTGCATGGAATACCATTTTCCATCCCCTCACTTTCAGTCTGTATGTGTCCCTAGGTCTGAAGTGGGTCTCTTGTAGACAGCATATATACGGGTCTTGTTTTTGCATCCACTCAGCCAGTCTGTGTCTTTTGGTTGGTGCATTTAGCCCATTTACATTCAAGGTAATTATCGACATGTATGTTCCTATGACCATTTTCTTAATTGTTTTGTTGTTGTTTCTGTGGGTCCTTTACTTCTCTTATGTTTCCTGCTTAGAGAAGTTCCTTTAGCATTTGTTGTAGGGCTTGTTTGGTGGTGCTGAATTCTCTTAGCTGTTAATTGTCTGTGAAGCTTTTGATTTCTCCATCCAATCTGAATGAGATCCTTGCTGGGTAGAGTATTCTTGGTTGTAGGTTCTTCCCTGTCATCACTTGAAATATATCATGCCACTCCCTTCTGGCTTGCAGAGTTTCTGCTGAGAAATCAGCTGTTAACCTCATGGGAGTTCCCATGTTGTTTTTCCCTTGTTGCTTTTAACAACTTTTCTCTGTCTTTAATTTTTGTCAATTTCACTACTATATGTCTTGGCGTGTTTCCCTTGTTGCTTTTAATAACTTGTCATTTTTTTCCTTGTTGCTTTTAATAACTCTTCTCTGTCTTTAAGTTTTGTCAGTTTCACTACTATATGTCTTGGCGTGTTTCTCCTTGGGTTTATCCTGCCTGGGACTCTCTGTGCTTCCTAGACTTGGGTAGCTATTTCCTTTCCCATGTAAGGGAAGTTTTCAGCTATAATCTCCTTCAATATTTTCGTGGGTCCTTTCTCTCTCTCTTCTCCTTCTGGGACCCCTATAATGTGAATGTTGGTGCATTTAACATTGTCCCTGAGGTCTCTTAGGCTGTCTTCAGTTCTTTTCATTCTTTTTCCTTTATTCTTTTCTGCATCAGTGATTGTCACCATTCTGCCTTCCAACTTATTTGCCTTTTTGCCTCAGTTAATCTGCTGTTGGTTCCTTCTAGTGTATTTTTCATTTCAGTTATTGTGTTGCATATCTCTGTTTGTTTGCTCTTTAATTCTTCTAGGTCTTTGGTAAACTTTTCTTGCAACTTTTCGATCTTTGTATCCAGTCTCTTTTCAAAGTCTTGGATCATCTTCACTATCATTATTCTGAATTCCTTTTTGGTAAGGTTGTCTATCCCTACTTCACTTAGTTGTTTCTTTGTACTAGATGAAGGGACAAGATAAAACCCCAAAGTCTTCTGCCTTTTCATTTTCTCTTTCTGTGGCTGTGATTTTCAGTTCCACAAGACAAAATACTGCTGATACTGCTTGATACTGCTGTCTGCCCTCTTGTGGAGGAAGCTATCTAGGAGGCTGGTGGGTGCTTCCTGATGGGAGGGACTGATGGTGGGTAGGGCTGGGTGAGCAGAGTTCAGTAAGACTTTAATCTGATTTGGTGGGTGGAGCTCAGTGAAACTTTAATCTGCTTGTCTGTCAATGGGTGGGGCTGTGTTCCCACCTTGTTGGCTGTTTGGCCTGAGGCTACCCAGCACTGGAGCTTACAGGCTCTTTGGTGGGGCTAATGGCAGGCTCTGGGAGGGCTCACACCAATGAGTGCTTCCCAGAACCCCTGCTGCCAGTGCCCCTGTCTCCTGGTGAGCCACAGCTGCCTCCCACCTCTGCAGGCAACCCTCCAACACCAGCAGGTAGGTCTGGTTCAGTCTCCTATGGGGTCTCTGCTCCTTCCCCCTGGGTCCTGGTGAGCACATTTTTTTTTTGTGCCCTCCAAGAGTGGAGTCTCTGTTTCCCCCAGTCTTGTAGAGGTCCTGCAGTCAAATCCCACTGGCTTTCAGAGTCTGATTCTCCGGGGATTCTTCCTCCCGTTGCTGGACCCCCAGGTTGGGAAGCCTGACATGGGGCTCAGAACCCTCACTTTAGTGGGTGGACTTCTGCAGTATAACTGTTCTCCAGCTTGTGAGTCACCCACCCAGCATTTATGGGATTTGATTTTAATATGATTGCGCCCCTCCTACCGTCTCATTGTGACTTTTCCTTTGTCTCTGGATATGGGGTGTCTTTTTTGGTGAGTTCCAGTGTCTTTCTGTCAATGATTGTTCAGCACTTAGTTGTAATTCCGGTGCTCTTGCAAGAAGGAGTGAGCGCACGTCCTGCTACTCTGCCATCTTGATCCTTAATTCCCTTTTTGAATTGTTTATTGATAGTATATAGAAATATAACTCAGCTAGCTTTGTCTATAGATTTTGCATTCTGTAATCTTGCTAAACATGCTTAATTTATTTTTTGTTTGATTTCATATGGTTTTTTATATATAGTGTCATGTGATCTGAGATTGGTTTTACTTCTTCATTTCCAGTATGTATGCCTTTGATTCTTTTCCTGGCCTTCTTCTCTCAGTAGAACTCTGGTATCATGTTGAATAGAAGTGGTGAGAGCCGCACAACTTTCAGAATTAAAAAAAAATTCAGAATTCTGAGATACTTTTAGCCCTACGTGTTTTGGGTAAGGGATTGCAAACCCGCAGTAACTAACTTTTAAGATTGTTGACAGGATTAAATGAGGTACCACATAGAAAATGCTTGTGTAAAGCCGGCACAAATCAGCGTCCTGGTGAGAGATTAGCTTTTGGAAAGAGAACCAACCGAGAGTGGCTCCGGCAGGCTGGCAGCAGGAACCAGGACGTGGCTGCGAGGAGGCAGGCTCGGGTGGACACGTGGCCTGGGTGGCTGATGTGGCCCTTGTGGTTGGGGGATGGAGTTCTTTGTGATTTGTCCCCACTGGGAGTGAGCACAGGAACTTTTGGTGTCACAGGAGCTCTGCCGAAGTACCTGAGCCTCAAAGCAGCCGAGCGCAGGGTTCAGGGGCTGCAGGGACACAGGGTTTACAGGTGGAGGAAGGACTCGGGCCTGCTGAACTGTGCTGAGGCTCAGCGTTCGTTGCTGGGGCAGGAGTACTGTGAGGGGACCTGGGGGACACACTGTATTCACACCGAGAGGAAACCTTCCTCATTTCCATGTGCATTGTTCCTGCCCTTCTAGGTGTCTTCTAGAAGCTGATCCCTTGTATTTGCTGAGGGACTTGACATTTCTCTGAGGTAGAAATAGCAGCTGAGATCAGTACCATGTAAACGGCACGGAGGGAGAAGTAACGCGAGGGAGTCTTACTGGCACCTTCCGCCTTGCTGGGATTTAGCATTTCTCTCCTGCAGAAGGTGACCAGCCAGCGTGTGTACGATTTGGCCTGGATGCCTGTTTCCTGCAGGGGACGGTGAGCGTCCTGGTGGCTGGTAGAGGCCCTGGTCTCTTGCGGGTGACGCTGTCCCCGCCAGAAACTAAGCTTGCAGAAGCAGGGCTACCTGGATGGCACTATTATCATTAACTGCAACGCCTCACACCCGTCTTCACTAATGGCTTTGAGAAGACACTCAGGTACGTGAGGTGGAACCGCGATCATGGACCAACACCTTCATGCCTGGTAGATGATACGTTAATAATGAAATGTAGAAACTCAGGGGGTTGTTCTTGGTAATAAAACAATTTAATGTCCATCCTTTATTTAACAGTACAGTGCTTCAATGACAAAGGTTCTGGGGCCTCTTAACTGTGATCATCACTAGGGCACCCAGACTGGCTTTAAGGAGAAAAGGCCCAACAGGACGGGTCAGTGCTTCTCTGAGACACAGGCATCAGAAAGCCACACGAAGGAGCTTCTTCATATAAAAACCACAACACACACGTGGTGAACGTGATGCTCTAGAAAGGCATCCTTCCTGCATCGGCCTCTCCCCTCACTCGAGCGTCCGAGGACACCTGGGCAGCTGTTGGCAGCAGCGGTGGGCTGAGGGGCGTCTCCTTCACGGCAGCAGCAGGTGGCTCTCGGGGGCACAGACCTTGTGCTGAGTGATTGAATCTAGAGGGAGAGAAGCAGGTTAGCGTTGATAACGGCCAGCACACGGCAAGACGGCAAGCTTGTCACAGACACACAAGCTCATCACCTTCAGTGGTCCTGGGCTGCACGGAGCGCGTGTCCACGTGTCCACACATGTGGCTATCTCCAGTGAGTAAAATAACGTAACATAAAGAGTTCAGTGCCTCAGCCACATCTCAAGTGCTTGGTAGCCACGCTTCTATTAGACGTAGCACACACGGGCATGCCCTTCGTGGCAGAATGTTCTAGTAGGCTGGAAAGTCTGCCAGTCCGGACGACACACGGGAGATCCGAATTCTCATCCCAGCTACAGCAAGTACTCTATGGTACCAGGCAGAGTATAAAGAACTCTATTTTATGACGATCACTCGAAGTGACCTGGCCCAGGATAAGCCCCAGGTGCGGGGAAGGGCAGCACAGGGTGCCGGCAGCTGGCCCTTCACTCTCAGTGCTGGACGCTGACTGCTGCCAGCCCTTCCTCGGCTGTTAGGATGAAGGCGGCAGGCAGCCGACGGTCAGCGCTGCCTGATCGACGAGTTAAAGTTAACTTATTGATGACTGTTAGTATCTAAAGGGTGAACAGTTACTGTATATTTGAAGGACCCTAAGAAGTCAAGGTGATGAGCGGTAGAACACGGAAGGCTGTGATGGCGGTGAGGTGCAAAGCAGAAAAAATGGGTTTAATTTTTAAATAAAAGAAAAAATAGAACTGTAACAGTTAACAGTTATTATCGACACCCAGCCTACCACTTAATTTTCTCCACAACACAGTATTCTTACGATTTACATTTTAAAACCAGTTCTTTATTCATATGTGTTGCATATATTTTCTCTCAGTTTGTTACTTGCCTATTAACTTTTCTTATGCAAATTTTACTTCTGTATTCAAATTACATCAATCTTTTCTCTCATTGCATCTGGATTTTGAATCACAGGGAGAAAGGCTTCCCTATACTTGGTTATACAATAATTCAGCCATATTTTCTTCCAGGTTGTAAAAACTGCATTGATTCAATTTTTACATTTAGATTTCTGATAGGATGTTATTTTCAAAAGCCAGAGAAGACGGCAAAACGGATGATGCTCTTTCCTAATTAAAAATTCAATATAATCCACAAATTCCGAATGTTTCTTTAAAAAAAGGCACGCTTGTTCTAACGTTTATATGGGGGAGAAGAATATGCGGGAAGGCAACTTTGAAAAAAGGAAGAATGAGAGAGAATTTGACATACTAGATACCAAAACATACTGTAGAATTACAGTAGTAAAACCATGTAATTAGCACAAAACAGATAAATAGATCAATGGAAGAGAACAAACTCCAGAAACCCACCCGTCCATATGTGGGAGTTTAAGAGCTGATTTAAGGGGCATTAAAAATCAGTGGAGAATAGATAAGTTATTAAGGAGATGGGATGATCCCTTATGTCCCACAGGAAATATGTTACAGATGGATTAGTGCGCTAAACATTAAAAAGCTGTGAAAGTATTAATAGAGACAGGAGACGAGTTTACAGCTTGGGGTCGGGAAACCTTCCAAAGTGAAGCCTCAGTTTAGATGCTGTAGAGCAACAGAGGCATTCCATTCCATCTAGAATAATAATTAAAAATTAAAATCCACAGAAGACACCATAAAGAGATTGAGAGGATTTTATATTTATCACAAAAGGTTAGAGTCCATATTGTACAATTATTGCTGTGAAACAATGTGGAAAAGAGAAACAGCCCACTGTAAAAGCAGACAAGGGATAAGAATAGGCAGTTCATGAGCTGTGACCATCCCCCCCGAGGTACTCATAATGCTGGTGAGTAACTTGGTACTTAGGGCGTATATGGTAAGTCATCAGATCACCAAATACTGACAATATGGGTAAAGTCTGGTACCGGGGAGGGTGCAGGGAATGGGAATACCCAGGTACTGTTAGTAACAGTGTAAGTGCGTGCAGCTGCGTAGGTCAGGGTTCAGTAATTCCCCTTCTACGACTCTTTTACAGAAATACTCCTGCCTGGGATTGGGCTAGACTAATTATAGCTCAAGACAGTCTCTTAAAATTGAATTCAGATCACTCCAATTAGAACACACACGCACGCGTTTGCAATGTGCACACAGTATGTAATAGCAGAAACGGTGGAAATAACCCCAAATATCTAATCGTGAGGAATGTATACATTAATCGCAGCACCTCCAATGGTTAAAAAGAATGAAGGAACTACATCAAAATGGAAGGATCTTCTAGACACAGAGTTGGATAAAAACTCATGAATATGTGATCCTCCATGTATGGAAAACCCTACATGCATATGTTTATATACATCTATTTCTATGTAAATATGTGTTAAATCTGAAAGAGACAAGTCTATCTTTAGCGTAGTTACTTTAGGGAAGGGTAGTAAGATTTGGGGACTTTATGTATTTCTCTACGGTCTGAATTCTTTGACCATGAAATCAAGCATCACTCTTCATATCTGTCCATCCATTCATCCATGCATCCATCGTGGTGGGGAAAAAAGGCTGGAGCAGGATCCAGTTCTAAACTCAGGTAAAACAGATGCCACAACAAAGTCTGTGGCTGGTCCCTAACAGCTCTGTGATGGGGCTGCCTAAAGAATTAACCCCGGGACCTGTGAGGAGGTGTGAGGTACATGTGGTGCTGTGCAGAGTGGGACCAGGAGAGCACTTGAGAGCTGGGGAACAGCTGAAAACCAGGACAGCCGTGTCCAGGGAGCCCCTCCCCGCTCCAAGTTCCCAGCTGTAAACTCACACGGAGAGTGATTTCTATCCAAGTTCATTTGGCATCTGGAGACAGCCACATTCCCAAATTCCAATGTCACGTCAGATGCATGATCCTCAAACACCCCATAAAATGTGACCACAAGACAGATGTTAGCGCAATGCTAGTCCTGGCCAGCGGAGACAAATAGTGCACAAGCAGCTCGCATGAAGTTTAAATTGGAAAGGAAAAAACCCCAGGTTTGGTTCGATGTTTTTTTTTTAACAGAAGTATTCAGCAGGTCTTGGCACATGTATCTGCACACGTTAACGTTCACTGGCCATGCTTCTGCGTGGTGTGTGCCTGGGATGTGGAATCAACATGCCACCAATGCCTTTTTTTTATTTTTTATTTTTTTAAATGGTGGGATGGGCAAGTCGCTTTATTGAACTAAGACTCCAACTGCCAACAGCCAGCTGTGGCTAACAGTCTGTGTGCAGAGTTCGGGGACCCTCAGGGCCCTGCTGAGAGCTTTATCTTGGCTTATCAAAATGAACTGTGAATTTTAGGGCTTGGGAACCTCAGTGTCCATGTAGCCAGATAGCCACACACAAGGGGTCACCTCTACTGCTCTGCAGGGCGCGGGTCCCCCAGCAGATACAGCATGTTCCTGAAGTCCTTTCTGATGCTGAGCCCGGCCCGCACTTCTCTCTGGACCCACACCGAGCAAGTCTTTCTCCCTCTGCACATTGATCCCTCTTTTGAATAAACCAGTCCCTTTTCTGCTTCTCCTCGGATCCGTACCTTTCTCCTGGGTGCTCAGAACCCAAGTCGAGGACTCATCTTAGACTCTTCTCTGTCCTAACACAGCACAGCATCCAACGTGCCAGCGAGTGCAGCCGCCTCCAGAGTCTTCATTTAAAATCCGACAGCTTCGCACCAGCCCTGCTGCTGTTACCCTGGTCCTGACCACCATCGCTTATCACTGCAAGAGCCTGAGGTCACTCTCTCTGCTTCCATTTAAAAATGCCTCAGAGCCCATTTCCCCTTCTTAAAACCCTTTGGTGACTTCTGTTTATTCTTAGGATGAAAACCACACGTCTGACCGCCGTCCACAAGGCCTTGCGTGGTCCAGGCTCTGCTGCTTCCTCCCCGTCGCTCTGTCCTCTAGACCCTCTGCCTCTGCCCACCTCTCACCCTTGACCCTAACTGTTCCCTTAGCGCCACACAAGCTCATCTCTCTGGTCCCCATTCGGAGCTCAGCCCAAACACAGCTCCTCGGCAAGTCTCTCTCCATACCCAAACCCTGTTGTCTTCGTAGCATTTATTGCCATCAGGATTTAAAAAACTGTTGTCTGTTGTCCTCAGAAGGTAAGTCCCACGAGCAAGGGCTGTGCCTGCCTTGTCACCTGCTCTTCCCGGAGTGCCGAGAACATGCTTGGTACACGCTGATAGATGCTCAGTTGAGTAGATGAATTGAATCAATGAATGACTGACCAGATGCCACGGAGAATATCTGAAGGGAATAGCTGGGTCTAAAATAACATAGCAGTTCTCAACATCATTTTTTTTTTTCTTCTGCTCTGATATTGGGCTGGATACATTCACATATCTGATACTTTCCCAAGGGTCTGTGCTGTCTTAGACGAGACAGTCTAGTTTATTCCCAGCATGCTGACTTTTCCACCCAAGAAACGTGAGTGAAACGATATTACAGGGCTAGCCTTGAGGTCACTGTTTTCTCAGTTACACTGTATATTTATTACTGGGTATGGGGGTGCTAGTGATTTTACTAAGTGGATCTTATAAAGACCAATCTTGCTGAATTGTGATAACCATTTCTTGATTCCCTTTAAGTTTTCTGCGTACACAGCTGTATCAAGGCAAACAAAACGACTTGTCCCTTTATAATTCTGATCCTTCGTTTGTGTTTATTTTATCCACGTGATGAGGGACTCTAGAACGTTGTTGAAACAGAAGGGTAACATCAGCCATAGGTATTTTGTACCTGACTTAAACTAAGATTTTCACTGTTAAATATATGTTGCAGGTTGTTTTTTGTTTGTCTGTTTTATAGATACCCTTCTTCGTGTTAAGAAAGTGCTCTTATTCCTAGTTGAAGAGGTTTTTGGTTTTTGTTTTTTAAATCATGAGTGGGTACTGGATTATCTCTAATGCTTTTTAATATCTGCTGAGAAACATCAATGTATTAGGAAAAGATTTAATGATATTTATTTCTACATTCTTTGGTTAAGCCCTACCTGACTATGTTTCTTAACACACTGCTAAATTTAATGTGCAGATATTTTATTGGGGATTTTTATATCCACATTCACAAAAGAGTCTCGGCTAGCCTTGTAAAGTGAGGTGAATGGCTTCTCTGTTTTTCTCTGCAGTAATTTGTAATGTTTGGAAAACTTACTGTTACAACTATCTAGGAGGAGGTGTCTCAAAAATGATTTTTTTTTTTTGTGGTGAAACACACATAACCTAAAACTTACCATTTAAATCATTTTAGGTGTGCAAGTCAGTGGCATTAAGTACCTTCACAGTGCTGTGCAACCATGAACACTACTCGTTTCCAGAAGTTTCGCATAATTCCAAACAGAATCTCTGAACCCATTAAACAGTAACTCCCCGTTTCAGGTGCGATTAACCTCTATTGTAATTTCTGTCTCTATGAATTTGCCTGTTTTAGGTAACCTGTCCTTTTGTGACTAGCTTATTTCACTTTAACGTAGTGTTTTCAAGGTTCATGCATGTTGTTGCAGGTTTCAGAACAGCTCTCCTTTGGAGGGCTGAATGCTATTCTGTTGTACGGATATATCACATTTTGTCATCCACTCATCTGTTGATGGACACTTGGTTGCTTCTACCCTTTGGCTGTTGTGAATAATACCGCTGTGAACATGGGTGTGCAAATATTTGAGTCTCTGCTTTCAAATCTGTTGGATATATATCTAGAATTGGAATTACTAGGTCATATGGTGGTTCTTTTTAAATTTTTGTGAGGTACTGCCATACTGTTTTCCACACCGGCGGCACCGTTTTACATTCCTGCCAACAGTGCACAAGGCTTCGCTCTCTTGACAGCCTCGCCAGCACCTGCTGTTCGTGTGCTGTTTGTTTTGATAACAGCTGTGCTTTCCATGTGTGTTTCTCTGGTGACTAGTGGGATAATGAACATCTTCTCATGTGCTCATGTCGTCAGTGGAGGAAGGTCTAACCAGCTCCTTTGCCCATTTTTTTACTCGGGTGTTTCTGTTGTTGACTTGTAAGAGTTCTTTAGTTTTTGGATATTAACCACTATTATTTGCAAGTAGTTGTTAAGAGTGGTGGTCATCTTTCTTCCTGCATGTGTCCAAGTCACCCGAGACAGAGATGGGCAAGTCAGTCCTGCAGGTCTCCCAGGCAGATGAGAGTAAGTCAGGTCTGTGTTCAGGGAGGGGAGCTGGGAAACCAAGCTTGTCAGGGTGTCAACGGCCCCAGGACTTTCCTACTGCCTTGAATATGGCTTTGCCTGGTGGCGGTAAATCTTTGATTTTTTCCCCCCAGAGCTCCTGCAGAGTTGGTTCCGGTGGCTTTTTTTTTTTTTTTTAAAATATGTATTTATTTATTTGGCTGCACTGGGTTTTAGTTGTGGCACACAGGCTCCTTAGTTGTGGCATGCAAGCTCTTATTTGCAGCATGTAAGCTCTTAGTTGTGGCATGTAAGCTCTTAGTTGTGGCATGTACGTGGGATCTAGTTCCCTGACCAGGGATCAAAGCTGGGCCCCCTGCATTGGGAGGCGGAGTCTTATCCACTGCGCCACCAGGGACGTCTTCGGGCTGCTTGTTTTTTTCCATGTTTCTGGGGGGAGACAAGAGCTTAGAGCTTCCCAGTCTGCCATCTTGCTGACGTCACACTGCAGGTGACTTTCATGACGGGTGGTGAGAGGCATACTCAGATTACGTTCATTTTTTTGTAATGGTTAAAATTGATTAGATTTCCTATTTCTTGAATCCATGTTGGTAACATTTTTCTAGAAATTATCCATCTTGCCTATTTTCAAATTTATTGGCATAAAGTTATTCATCATGAGCTCATGATTTTTAGATATCTTTACTGTACCTGCAGTTGTAGCCCCGATTTCATTCTCAGTTTTGTTCACTGGACTCTTTTCTTTTTCAGTATTTTTAGAATTTTGACTTCCAGGTTTTCTCCCCCCACCTCAAAGAACTTTTTCTCTGAAATTTTTTCTCGTTGCTTCAGTTCTGTTAATGTCTGATATTATCTTTATTATTTTTTTCTCCTGCATTCCTCTGTGTTAATTTATTGCTACATTTTCATCTTCAAGCACCAAAGTTTAAGAAAAATTGATTCAAAAAGTGAAACGAGGTCATTTAATCCAATGACTTTTTTCTCTGCCAGGACACTGAGGAAAGCGTCTCGTGACTGTGCTTTGAGGTGGCCCCGCTGGCCTCCGCCCGGCGTGTGGGTGTCAGGGTCCATCGTGCGCAGTGTGAGAACCACTGCAGGGAGGGTGCCCAAGGGAGGAGCAGGTGCAGTGACTGAGAGCAGCAGGCGCTCTGACTCTTTACACGGCGCCTCTGCCCTGGGAGGTGGGCGACCGTGAACTCTGGGTCTGCAGCTCACCACGTGGCTCTGGCCCAGGGATTCAGGTCCCTCGGTTTCCTCTTTACAAAAGGAGGAGTTTTCTGCCGACCGTCTCAGAATTCATTTCGAGCAGCGTCTCTCTGCCGTAACCAAACACCGCAGGGCATGCGGCTTGCACATTTATTTACTTTCTCACCGTTGTCAGCTGGGTGGGTTTCTCCTGAGGCCTCGTTCCTTCTCTGTCTTCACGAGGTCTTTCCTCTGTGCACACACCCTTGGTGTCTCTTCCTCTTATAAGGTCATCGATCCAAATAGATTAGGGCCCACACGTACGACCTCATTCCAATTCAATCACCTCTTTAAAGGCTCCGTCCCACACACAGTCACAGCTGAAGGTGCTGGAGATTAGGGCTTCAGCACATGCCCTTGTGGGGACACACTTCAGTCCACAACACGAGCTCTATCACTTCAGTCCTAGCATGCAACAGCAACAAAACCGAAGGTCAGCAGGTTCTGAAGACACAGGAGAATCTCTTACAGCCTTAACGCAAAGCATCAATATTCTAGGTAAACAAAGGCAGGCTGAACTACAGGCAGTGTCCCATTAGGAGGCTGAGCTGTGAAGGTTCTTTTATGTCCATTAAGTCCAGACCCTTGCAGATGCAGGGCTGTGGTTTAAGACTTGAGAACTCACCCCTGAGTGGCTGCAGGGGTGGGGGGGGGGGGGGGGGGGGCGTGTCATTTGCAGGGCTCTGAACTTGCTCACAGGACAGAACTTGTTCACCTGGCACAGCCCAAGTGCTCAGCACGGGCGCCAGATCTGACTTCCACACTGACAACCGCGTCTCCAGTGATGGACACGAGAGATGCTGCCTTGTGCACAGTATTCCCATCCTGAGATGAGTACGAAGCTGCTTGTTACACACGGTAGGTGAAGTGCAGTTGACTTTTTTTTTTTAAAGTGAGACTTGAGGACTGTGCCTTGGCTGGTAAGGTGCAAAAAGGGTCTTCTGTTTCCCAGTTTGTCTGCTTGCCTTCAACATGCTTTTCAACACTCACATCACTGGTAACGTTCAGGCCCAGTGACTGGAGTTCAGTTGGTGTACACCTAACAAAGCGGGGAGCCACGTGTGACGGGTTTAGGAAATGTCAATGAGAACCATCTAGCAGCTCTAGCTGACCAGTGAATATAATCAGAGGGAGAGCTTAGAAATGCACACTGAGCACACTCTTCTGAGCACACTCTTTCCATATCTTTCCAAGGCTAATGCTTAAGTTCTGTTAATTTACATTTATTATTTTATAATTTGCATCTTAGTTTATTACTGTTAATAACTGCCAAGATACTGATAACTGCCAAGATACTGTTAACTGCAGCTAGCAGTTAATAAAAAAAAAAAAACCCACGAATATATTTTTAAAAAGCCTAAACATGTGAGATGTTGAAATGATAAAAATCCCACGTTTGTTTTAGCTCTCACTCATTTCTATTCTGGTAGGTTTCATTCTCAAAACACAGTTCATCTTACAGTCTGAAATTGCATCTTAACCTTCTGCAGTCACTTCCTGAACGGCTGCAGAGCTCAGGGTCTCCGAGGAGGGGGCCCCGGGGCAGACCTGCCTCTGTTCTCCTCCCCTCTCCTTTCTGTCCCCCACTCTGTGACTGGCTCCTTATCTCTGCAGTGGAAACACGGAGGGAGATGACCCTAGGATCCCTGAGGGTATCTGTGTGATCAGGAAACCCTAGGGCCTGAGGCTGTAACAGATCCCCCATCCAGAGTGCGTGGCTCTGGGCTGGTCTCTGGTCAGCCCTCGGCAGGGGCGGCCATCCTGCCAGCGAGCACTGAGGCCCACACGCTATCAGTGATCTTTTTCCTGAAAACACTGACGTGGGGAGACATTCAAATACAATGCTTTTTTATAAGTTATAAGGAGATCATGCCTGGGGGTGAGACTTTTATTTTTTTGGCAAGGCTGTGGAGACTAGGACATTATGTTCCCACAATAGCATAAAATGTATGTTTCTCACTTGAATGTAGCCCAGACAATAAAAGGGCGCCCGAGACTGGAAATGTGTCCTATGAGAAAGGCCAAACCAACCTGCAGGGGTAAGACCAGCAGGGATCAAAGGAGTGAAAAATGGTCAGAGCTCAAGTCACTGACCCACGATGGACACCCCTGGGCCCCACGCCCCTGGCCACCCCTCCACGCCAGCGGGTACCTCAGACCCCAAGGTCATGGTTTCTTGATGTGTCAGATGGGAATTCCACTCTGTGGACGTGCAGAGGAAACCAAATTACTGGAAAGTGCTTCAAAGTATATTACGTCTAACCAGTATCAGGTAAAGGTAACACTGTGCTTCCTGGTGCCGGGAATTTGATTTTTGTTTTCCTGTTTATTTTCATACATATTCAAGCGCCACAAGTGTGTTCTTTCTCAAAAATCCCCGTTCCTCCTGGTTGGATGATTCATCAAGACTCTTGGCCTAAGTGTGCTGCTGTTTCAGGGAAAACAGGCTCTGGGGAATGACTTGGGAACACGGTCGGGGCCGGTCCAGTGGCCTCGTCAGAAGGCAGCTCAGCGTGTGTGAGCTGCTGCTGCTTGGAGCGAGTGGGTAAGAAGTGGCTTGAGTTTCACGTGTGCAGCCCTAGGTGGGGATGTCCTAAGTTCACACCGTTCTAGGCCAGCAACGCCAGCCGGTAGACTGATCCTTTGATAGTTTTAAAAAAAATATTCAAAAACATTGGGTCATTGCTTCTAAGATACAGTGAAGGGATAAAAGGTTTATTGGACGATTACAGTGCTGGATGTCAGAGGTCCTAGGGAATGCATCCGCCTTTCCCCCTGCCAAGGCACAGTTTCTAATAGCCAAAAAAATCTCCTGCTTGTCCATCCCCTGTGACTCTATTAGGTCTGCAAAAACAAAGACCCCATAAAATATAGGAATAGGTATGAAGGTACTAAAAATTCCCAGAATCTTTATTTTGGAAGGTAAGTTACAAATCTGAAAGTGGGCACACCAAGCTACTTTCAAGATTTTAAAAACAGCTGGAATAAAACAATGAACTCTCAGGGACTCTGCCTCACACAGCAGCTGATATTCTAGTTGGAACAAATCTAGTTGATAAATTATGAAAAGCAGTATCCAAAATTTACCACAACATGGCTTTTAAATTGGTGCTTTAACATGGTTTTAATTTTAATTTAAAGGCGGTTTTATTGCTAATTTCAGTTTCACATTTTGAGAATAAAATATTCTCTGGAAGTGTTTATACTGAAAGCTCATGGGAGGGATAACAGTCTTCAGAAGAGAAAATGCTGCTTTGCCAAAGGCTCAGGAATGACTTTGCTAGGCGTCGGTGGGTCCTGTCGCCCAGCGATCTTGGGCACTGCCCCTGCAGAGGGCAGAGATTTGCACTCCGTGTTGTCTCCTCTGATCATCGTGTTTATTACTACTCTGTCTTGTATGTGAAGTAAGTAAATTAGGTCCAGAGAGCACCAGGTGACTTGCATCTGGTCAGAGACTAAGCGAGCGGCAGAAAAGGTGATGCTCTGGACTGCACATTTTGTAGGTCTGTGCACATGTGTAGAGACAAAAATGAAATCTGCAACTGCACAAAGCTGGAGTTGTTAACTCCATTCAGAAAGAGATGCATATAAAGTAACAGAGCATGTTTTTTTCAAGTATTTAACACTCACACGAGAAGGCTGGGGAGGACCCAGCACACACGGGGGCAGCAGGGCTGATGTTGGGGTGAGGATTTCACCACGCCGAGAGCCAAGGATTCCAGGACACACAATGCCCGGATGTTGCCAAGGGCACACGCAGATGGTGTAATCAACGACAAGTCAGAAACAGGACATAAATTATGGGAGAGGAAAGGAATGAAAACCCGGGCCCACAGCTCCCGCTCTGACACTCAGAGAGTTCCAAAGGGCCCCATGGAAATCGCACCCCGGGCTTCAAGCAGGTAGACATTCGCTTCTTGAAAACCCACCAGCAGGGGGGCCAAGTAGCCAAACCCTGGGAGGAACCAGGCAGACAGCTGACTTGTGACCATCTGTGCACAGAAATGCAGCAGCACCAGGAAGGGGCCGGCCGAGTTCCCCAACCTGGAAATAATAAGAGTGCAGAGCTAGGCTTCAGCCGCGGCACAGGGCACGGCTGCAGACTGGAGAGGTGAGCTGCTGCTGTGGACTGTTGGTAACAATCATGTGCACAGTTCCGTTAGCTGAATCAGACTCTTTTTGAAGCACAATTCTGGTTTCTAGCCGGTGTCATTTTGATACATGCACTTTTCTAAAAACCAAAAGCAGAACCTCTGTTTCAGAACATAGGATGTTTTGAAGGTTATATTCTTGGCATTTAGAAAAAGAGTAAACAGCCTCTCTTGGCTTCTGGATTGTAGCTAAAGCCATAGTTATTTTGAAATTAGTTTCCAGGCAAAAAATAAATTATTCTGCACCAGACAGTAAAAAATTAATTTTGATTGTCATACTTTAAAAATATATCAACGGGGACTTCCCTGGTGGTGCAGTGGTTAAGAATCCGTCTGCCAATGCAGGGCACACGGGTTTGATCCCTGGTCTGGGAAGATCCCATATGCTGAGGAGCAACTAAGCCTGTGCACCGCAACTACTGAGGCTGTGCGCTAAAGCCCAAGTGCCACAACTATTGAGCCCAAGTGCCACAACTACTGAAGCCCATGCACCTAGAGCCCGTGCTCCACAACAAGAGAAGCCACTGCACTGAGAAGCCAGTGCGCCACAACGAAGAGTGGCCCCCGTTTGCCGCAACCAGAAAAGGCCCATGCACAGCAACGAAGACCCAATACAGCTGATAAATAAAATATATATATTAATTAAAAAATATATCAAGGGATGACCATCAGTCATTTAAAAGACATTCACCGAATATGGTTATTGTAAATGAATGCAACCTGGACAAACACGGTCTCTGCTACTCTGTTAAAGGATGGTGTCTAGGAAGGGGTGAGAAAAGCCAGAAGTATGGGATTCAGAGGCAAGGAAAGCAAAGAAGAGGAAGATTGAAACAGAAACCTGGGCAGAGAGGGAGAGTGAGCACACTTCAGAAGCCATGTGAGGATCTTGGCCAAAAGTGCTGAAATGGCTAGTTCAATGTCATGGGTTGAACTGTGCTCCCCAAAGTCACAGGTTGAAGCCCGAACCCCAAGACCTCACAATAGGACTGTGTCTGGCAAAAGGGCCTTTGAGGAGGTAATTCAATTAAAATGAGGTCACGAGGGTGGGCCCTAATCCAGTGACGGGTGTCCTTATAAGAGGAGATGGGGACACGGAGGGAAGGACGTGTGAAAACACAGGGAGAAGATGGCCCCCCGCAAGCAGGAGCGAGGCCTCGGAGAAACCAGCCCCGCCGACGCTTGGATCTCAGACGTCCGGCCTCCAGGACTGAGAATGCCTCCCCGTGTCTCAGCCCCCGGTCTGTGGTGCTGTCGCTGCAGCCAGGCCGGCTCACACAGTCACCCGAGCCCCGTGGAGGAAGGAGCAACACTCAGCCCAGACTGCGCCCCAAGTTCATCCCCCCGTGCGACTGCATCACACACGCTGCCTGTCCCGGCCTCCCCTGCACCCTCTGCAGCCCCAGAGCTGGGGGACCAGGTGAAGCCCCTTGTCGCAGGTGTAGGCCTCCAGCCTCCCAGGAGCCGGGGCCCATCTGGCAGCACCTCCTCCCCTGCAGAATCAAGGGAGGCGTTCGGCACAACATAGCTGAATTGATGCCAGACACACACATCGCGTTCACACCACACTTGCTTTTAGAAACAAAAGCCAAAGCGCCTTTGTGCTAAAACACAGCACTTTGAGCATGTGGACAAACGAGTCTCAGGAGAGGGGCCTGAAAGGGAGGGACAGTGCTGGGTCCTGGCAGCTGGCGGTGCCGACCCCCTGCACGCAGAGCACGGCAGGCACGTGGGGGGAGGACCCAGCAGCGGGGGGTGGACGGGCCGGGGCCTCCTGGCTGGCGCAGCTCGGGGTCCACTGGGCCTTCCACACAAGCCTGGAGGTCAAGTGGCAAAGTCTAATAGGATTTCCTTTCGGTAAGAAGCAGGGATGCCTAAGTGGGCCCATGACAAAGGATAACCACGGGACTGTGTGTTTTCTTTTCACAGGACCCTGTTACGGCCAGTGCATGGACACTGAGGGGTCTGCGGGGGGCCCCCAGGCTGCGTGGGAGGGGCCGTGGGCCCGATGCTTCCCCCTGAAACCCGTTCCAGTCACCAGGACCACAGGACAGGGGCTCTGAAGGGGACCCCAGCAGCTACCACTATCACAAGGCGCCTCCCCGTCATCCCCGAGACCCCCCCAGGACCCAGGGTCATCCTGCGCGCGGATTCCTACCTAAGATCCACGTTTCTGACAGGTACATGGCTGCCGCCCTCTTCTTCCCTGGGCGTGGCCCAATGAAGATGCTGGCCTTACGAGGGCTGCGTGTGACCCGACCCCCACACAGTTCCACCAGCTCCCCCAGCTTGGCTCTGGGCGGGCTGCTGGCCGGGGTGATGAACATGGTCGGCTGGTCAGCAAACAGGGTTCCCTGGTACCGCCCGGCGGACGAGAGGCGCTCCTGGCGGAAGAGCTGTGGGCAGAGATGGGGGAGGGTTACTCCAAATCACGTCACTGTTGAGAACAGGCCGACTGCAGGGCCCACGTCCTTTTTCAGAAAAAGAACTGCCTGAAGGTAAGGCTGCACGTTCTCAACGAATTCTGAGGGTCTGGGGAGATGATGACATTCAACGGTAACGCCAGGTAACGAGCAGCCTACATGCAAAACCCCAAGCAAACAAACTTATAGGCAAAAAAAAAAAAAAAAAAGTTTAGGCCTTTGAATTATTACAAATTCTAAACCAATTATTGAAAAGTAATCAACTGTTCCACTGAGCGAGGAGAACGGCCTCTGCATTCTGTGAATCCTGCCGAGGAACCCAGAGGAGCACGGACGTGGAGGCACGAGCCTCGCCCGACACAAGTGCCCGTGGCACTGGGACAGCAGCCTTCATCCCGGGCTCAGGGCTCCTGGAGCAACTGACAGCCCTGACCCGCCCTAAATCCAGCTCCACGTTGTCAATGGCAGAGCACAAGGCAGAGGTCCTAGCTATTCCCCGACAGGTCAAGTCGGGGAGGGACGTGTCCTTGTGGAAGTGGAGATGAGAGTGTGGAGACACTGGGACATGGTTCAGAACCAGGGGCCTTAAAGCCCACCTTTTTGTTCTGATGAAGTCACAGTCGGCTGGCTGGTCCAAGGGACGGCAGGGAGGCCCTGCTGTTACAAACACACGTCACTAAGTCCAGATTAATAAAGGCTTCTCTACGTGCAAATACCTTCTGGGAGGTGTCGAGGGTTATCTACCATCCACATTTGAGTATTTTAACCTAAGTGCTTCCCCGAGGACAGAACTGAACATCTGAGATCAGCGGCTCAGAGGAGGGACCCGGGTGGGGCAGGTGGAAGGGGCACCCACCGCCCGAGGACAGTGGGCGGCCTGTGTGGGACCGGACGGACCCCACCCAAGGTGGGCAGGCAGCAAAGGACACACTCCTCAGTCCGCTGCTCTGACAAAGGCCGAGAAAGAAGAAATTTTCCCTGCGCTAGGTTTTCCCGCTTTCAGTTTTAAGAAAACAGGATCTTACTGTAAAAAAACAACAACAACAAAACAAAAGCTTTAACATCCATGGAACTGATCTGATAAACTTAAGGCCATGGATTCATTCTTTTCTCACCCCGGGTTTGAATTTTTCCATGAGCTTTGATACGAATCGTCACATTTCACAGCTTCCCTGCGACTCGAGTACTAACAGGACAAACGACAGATCTCCCTGTGTGGTACCGCGGTTCACGTTGCCAGTTACTCCCAGCCTCCCTAAGATGCAGGGGGTGGAAAGGGTTATTCCTTTAATTTTGCAGACGAAGATATGGAGGCAGGAGAGATTTGCTTTGGTTAAATGTGACTTGAGCTGCAAGAGAAAACCCACGATCCCTAAACTCAGTGAATCACTGGGCCACACTGCCCTGACACTGGGCATCAAGAATCTTACTAAAGTTGGATGTAGTCACACATCTTATTATTATTATTAGCCACACCTGGCAGCTTGTGGGATCTCAGTTCTCTGACCAAGGATGAAACCTGTGCCCTTGGCAGTGAAAGCGTGGAATCCTAACCACTGGACTGCCAGGGAATTCCCTCACATCTTAAACACTAGTTGGAGAAGTTGATAACCGAAACAATACAGAAAGGAATAGAGTAAGGTGAGTTTTCCTGGTCTGTTACTCAAATCCACGCCTGTCTCTTCTTTAAATGGCAAGGCATGGTCGTTTGCTGGGTGCTGACCTCTGCAGGGCTACGTGTTCAGTGCAGGGGCCCCTTCCCAGCGAAGGACTGGGTCAGGCGTGGGCTGGACTCCATCCGGCCACTGGGACCCGAGGGTGAGTCTGCCGGGGGCAGTTCTTCCGCACCGACTAACATAAGCAACTTTGTCATGTCAACACAGGACACCCAGAATTCCTGAAGCCCCCTGAGGCCACGGGGCATGCTGAGAAGAGGGGAAGCGCTGGATCCAGGTAATGAATGCTTCCAAGTCACTGGCCTGACCAAACCGGGAATCGTCCTTGTCTTGTCCTTTTAATATCAGGGGAAAAAAATCTTAATTTTTAAGCTACTCTTTCTTGAGGCTTTTGTTTTCAGAAGCCCAAGAACCCAAATGCTACACGACTCTGCCACTTAAGAATTTGCTGTGTATTTTTCTAAATTCTGTGCAACACACACACATACTTGGGATACAGTTTTTCTTAGGAATCAAGGATGTATCTTGGTATATAGAAAAGCAGTAACTCAAACCTGTTTTTAATCCACTAGAAAGGACATATGTGAGCCTTTCTCATGTTTAGAATGTGTTTCAGAAGACATTTATTAAACGCCTACTGTCTACCGGGCACGTGCAAGGTGCCAGGAAGCAAGGCTGATCAAGACGCAGTCTCCGACCTCAGTTTAAAGCATGCACTGTAAAAGTCAATAGATGAAAATGCGTCCCTTTATTTATTTATTCAGCTTGAAACCAGAGGAAGCAAAGAACTGAAGGATCTGGTTCTTCACTCAGAATAATTGAGACTACGTGCACACTGTCTTTCCAACCCTAAGTAAAATAATTTCTGGGGAAGTTTAATCAAGATTTGGGTTACTTAAAATTAAAAGTTAATTTGGGAATTTATCATCCAAACACACTCTCTGATGTATTTAAGGACATGCATGTATAGGAGTTCATTGCCACAGAAATGAAACAGATGACTGGCAAGTTTTTAGTCATATTCTAAATATAACAGGACACATGATTCTGCTCATTGCTGAGCTTTAAATGCCTTCGCGTAAGCGGAAGGTTTTGGGAATGGGAAACTCCCCCAGGACTGCGTCTGTTATTCCTCAGTCCCCAGTGCTTTTGCTTCCTGGGTCCTCACGATGAATGGGCCTCAGATGTACCAATGCAGGCTCACCCTGGAGCCTGCGCTTTGCTCTGAAGGCACAGATGGTAAAATTGCTTTGCACTTGACGTTGCCTTGAGGGTTCTGACTGAGGCAGTTAACTTTCCTGTCTAGCAAAGCATCATGCTGTCCCCACGGGTACTTTGTAAAAGATAGGTTGCCAATCGTGAGGCTGTGAGCAGCACAGGGTACCAGCAGCCGGGAAAGTGCTGCGTGCCCTCTGACTTGCGCCTCCCTCGGGCCTCACCCCGACAGGCCTGCTTTCACAGCAAGCCTTCTGGGTAGCAATTCACAGCCGTTTGCTCTAAATCCTAATTTCGTTCCAAACTTTTCAACACACATACACACACCACAGCCACCAACACCAAATGCAGCCGACTGCCAGAAAAAGGAATCTGGGCGGGCACGTGGGCATTCTTACAGGGCGGTGGGTTATGACCTCAGAGATCACCAGGTTTATCCACGTTGACCTAGAAATTTCTAGCTAAAAATGATGAAAAGATAATTTAAAAAAAACATAACTCTTATATCCGTGTAAAGTGAACATTTAAGATATGTTCATTTTATGTAACTCTGACAGATGCTATACTGGTTCCAAGGAGAAACAGATAACAGTTATAGATGAGAAATATAAAAATGAAGTTGCAAATAGACCAAAACACTGGCTCTTCCACGGGGGAGACGGATATTGCCTCCACCAGATGGAATTCACGTCAAGCCCCCAGACAAGAACTGCGTGCATTGCCACTAGGTCTTTACGGCGTAGGTTATGAAACGGTGCAAAGGGGACGAAAGCTGGAATAGGATAACCGGGGGTGGGGGAGCGGGTGCACCGTCTGAGAAGTATGGTTTTCCAACGAAGCACAACTCTTCCCCTGCAGAGCCCGGGGTGTCTGCGTAAAAGAAACCGTGGAAGGAAAGGGGATTGAGTGGGGCTTCCTGACCGCTCGGGACTACAGGAGCCTCCACGATATCAGGACGGGTCAGAGTCGGGGTGCGTTTGGGGTGGAGCTCAGAGGAGTCCCCGCGGCTCTCTGTGAACAGTGAGATAAGATGATCATTGCACAGACGTGTACGTGGATGCATGTTACACACATGACGAGGAGGCAGCTGGTGTGAGATGGAAACCTTTCTCTGTCGTGAGCCCTTTGTTTGAAGCCCTGGATCAGGGCTATGACTAAAGGGCTCAGTTAAGGCCAAAGAGACAGTAGCTTTGCTTTATAAAATGTTACCTTTGTGTCTTCATTAAAAAAGCTCAGAACCTTCCAGTCCATTCATGTAGAAATCGGTCAAGGTGGACCAGAAAAACCTGGTAAGCCAGGTTTATCCAGGTTTACAGAGCAAAGCTGAGAGGGACGCCCTCCAACCCCGGCGTTTCTAGCTTCCGTGACCCCCAGGTATGCATCCCCCACCCAGACGTAGCCCCACCCTGACCCCACAGGGGAGGGTGTTGATGGTTCCTAGCCATTCTGCTTTTCCCGCTGGGTAGCGCTCACCTTGCATGCTAGTTTCTGCAGGTGCTTATGAGCCATGTGGGGAAAAGCAGGTACAAACCCTTCACTGTGGAGTCCTCAGGGCAAACTATCTCCCGTGTGCGGGCCCCGCAGCTCAGGGAGGTCGGCGTTTTCTGTTTGGCCTGAGATCACACACCAGTGAATTAAAGGGTCAGGCCCCAGAGTCCTGGTCCGTCCCAGGACTGGGCGGAACGCGCCCCTTCTGGTCCTCCAGGCTGCAGACAGCACACCCTGCGAGTCCTCAGCTCCTCCAGTCATGGCAGCCAGCTCCTGTCATCAGCGTCCTCCAGGGTGTCTGTGTGTGTGTGTGTCTCTCCCGCTGAGTCCAGGAGGAGGAGTGGGGCGGGCCGGGCGGAGAAGGGACGCCCGCCCGAGGAGACGCGTCAGGTGGAGGGTGATTCTGCCATCTTTTCCTTTATATTTTTCGATAACAAAAAGGCGAACGCAACAGTTAAAGTAGCTGAAAACGCCCAGAGGCGGTTCCCTCTCAGGGTCCAGGTAGGAGGCAGAGCCCGACCCTGAGCCCCAGTGGGCCCTTGAGCTCAGCGGTGCACCTTCTGAGGCCAGCAAGGATCTGGGGCTGGCCTCAGGCACGGTTCGGCTTCTACAGGGGAGGAAACGGAGGCCCAGAAGACGAAGTTCCTTATCCGATGTCACAGCAGAGCTTTCCGGAGCTTACTAAGGGGCACCATCCTCTAACCACCGCCCGCCACCGTGAGCTCTGGTCAGGGCTCTGGTCCCCCCATCTCTCCTCCTCTGGTCGGTGCATAAGTTAATCTGTTTATTTGTTCATCTGAGTGTCAGGCTACGTTATGAGGATACACAAATGTAAGGACACAGTGTTTGCTTCCCCAGGACGTCCTAGAACTCACAGCAGGACAGGACACATCACCTCCTGGGATGGGAAATGAGAGCCGGGCAGGCTTCATGGCAGAGGTGTGTGACTTGGAGGTGGGACAGGAGGACGTGTGTTCAGGGAAAAAGTCGTGGGGCGGGGGGTGTCTGGATGGCGCGCGCCTGCATGGAGACCTCCAGATCGCTGGAGGGTGATGTGTGCGGGACCTGGGGGCTGGCAGGGGCCACAGTAACACAAGCGAACTGTGAAAAGCGTGCAAGTCGGTACCAAGGGGGCGAGGCTGAGTAAGCGGCACCCGACGGACTGCGAGTCTCCTGTATGGTGTCTAGTTAACGTGGGGCCGTGAGAACCACGGGCAGAGCAGGGCACGGAATCCAGACGTTGGCAAGACCACGCTGCAGACGTACGGAGGGGCGCAGACCAGAGACAGAGACTCCAAGGAAAGCACTGAAGTGATTTCAACAAGACACACGGTAGGGCAGGCACGGGGAGCGGGGGAGGTGTGGACTTTAGATGCAATGAGGGCGCAAGTCCACAGGGGTCCTGTCCTGTTACAAGCTTCCTATGACAACGTGGGGTCAACAGAGACCCGTGCACGCGTCTGTAGGGAAGCTCAGCTACTGAGGTTTTAAAGGTTCCAATAGATAACTCCTGTTTCCCCCCAGGTTCCATACCAGCCGGGAGACAGATACACGTGTCCAACAGAGGAGATCAAGCCACTGTCGTCATTCACAAAGCCGACCGCACACCTGGGCCTTAGACCGGGTCCTGTGAGTTTGCTAGTCCTGCCCTGATGACTTAGAAGGAGGCACCCACAGGGCCACAGCTGGTACTGGACCCACGGCAGGGGCAGGCAGGTCTGAAACAGGGGTGAGGGGGGCCGTCGGGGTACCCTGCTCCTCCCTGCAAACCCTCCAGTGTGAGAAGCTGGTCTTCCTCTCCTGGGGGGTGGGAGGCGGCACAAGACCACGGAAACACGCGGGGCTCCTCTCGGACACGCACCGAGAAGGCAAATCTCTGAAACAGGGACCTGAGTGGCTTTCACGGTCACTCCTCCAGGCAGTCGGCCTTGGGGAAACCCCCAGCTCTGGAGGAAACATCTCAGAACACAGATCCTAGTGCTGTTTCAAAGGAGAAAAAGGTAGACCCAAAGGCACCTATTTGGAAACAGAAAATACAGTTACAAGTTTCACCTTCTAGAAATGTCAGGGCCTCTGCCTGACCCCATTAGATGGACTGAATAGATCACAGGTTAGGTGAGCTGGCTGTGCCAGAGAGAAAGCACGAATCGTGTCTGTGGTCCTGGGAAATTTTTAAAAAGCTAAAGAAACAAACAGAACACACCCGTAACGACTCTGATTTTTGCCTAAAACAAAGACAGGGTCTTCCAAGGAGGAAAGGTAACGACCATAAAACGCTGCCTGAATCCCCGTCGTCGTCATGTCTGCCTGTCCTTGCTTCTCTCCGTAGCTTCCGGGTCCCCTCCCGCTCAGACCCTCCTCTCACTCCTGACCATTTAATTTCCAGGCTCCCTGTCCCCCCCCCTTTCCTGTCCCCGCAGTCCCTGGGACCCCTCTTTCCTGGTGACCGTGCCCCAGCCCCAGGAACAGCAGACACCCCTCCATCCCCACGCCCTTCTCACAGTCACCCTGCGGTGCCCCTCCTCTCGCAGGCCGGCTTAACGTGCGTGGCCAGTGGCTGGAATGATCCCCTGCGATGCCAGCCTTCCCCCCTCCCCGCAATGCCATCAAGTTACGAGCCTGGCGGTATCCACCCGCCAGCTGGCCCTGCCCTGCCGCACCGCAGGAGGACAGCCACCCCTCCAGGGCCCACACCTGGCCCCCTCAACGCACCCGCCCCCTGCTGTCCCTTCCGGTCCCCTCCCGGCCGGCTGCCTACACGTCTGCTCTCATACCTCAGCCCTGCAGCCCGGGACGGCGGCATCCTGAAGGACGTGTGTGGCTTCCCCGCAGCACCTGTTCCCACGGATGGGCCCGCCCTCCTCAGTGGACCCGCACTCGGGGGAGCCTCCCTGATGAGGCCCTGGGCAGCGAGTTTTGCTCCCCGTCTTCCTGCCGGCATCCCCCTCCCCGTTCTCCACGTCCTTGGACCCATTTCCCTATGTCACCCTGCAGGGCGTCCTGACACGTGGTCCACACCGCCTGCCTCTCTCTTCCCTCCGTCCTCCCCGAGCCCCCTTCTGCTCCCACTGGGCAGGTGCTTCTGTCTCCTCCCCAGGACCTCGCGCCTCCTCCCGTGGGCGTTGCCAGGACGGCACCCCGATACTGCTCCTTCAGTCACTTCCAGGACACGACGCGCCCGTTCTCCTCCAGCTTCCCCGGCTGCAGCTCTGCCGGGTGTCGGCCTCCTTCCCGACTCTGCACGCCCAGGGCCGGGCTTCCTCCTACGCGCACCGCTCGGCGCCTCGAGCAGCTGCTGTGCCGATGGCACCCCCTTTCTCTCCGGACTCCAGGTCCAGCTACTTTCTCGACGGGGCACTTGGACGCCTCAGGCCCCATCCCAGCCTTTCCTTCCTCGGCCTCCTCAGCTCAGTTTTGGCCGTTCCGTCCTTCCAGGCGCCCAGGCCAGAAGCACTGAGGTCGCCTTGACGCCTCACAGCCCTCATCTTACTCTCAGGAAACCTTCAAATACACGCGGACGAGGACATTCTCAGCGCCGCGCTCTCTGCTCCAAGACCAGCCAGTGTCCCCTGTCACCTGGACCGATGCTGCGAACTAGTCCCCCTGCGTCTAAGATAGACCTGCTTTTTCTCTCGTTAGGAGGCCAAACTTAACACCTCCCCCCGTCCCTGCCGAGGGCAGCAGTGACGAGCAAAAAGGAGGCCCAACAAGGGTAGCGCTCAGGGTGGGCGGGAGCCCTGGAGAAAGCCCCACAGGGCAGCGGGCCTTCACCTGGCCTCACGGAGCAGGCACTGGAGAAGCGTCTCAGGTGTGGGGAGGAGGCAGGCGGTTAGCAGCACAGAGGACAGGCCGAGCCCGCTGGGGCAGATCCGCAGGCGGGGCAGACGGGGGTGAGGAGGCCGGCACGGGCTTGGCGAGGATGTGCTGGAAAGGGCGGGTCCTGATGCGGGAGGCGCGGAGTGGGTGAGGGCCCGGGTGAGCGGGTGGCAGACGGAGCGGGAAGGTAGAGACTGAGGTAGAGCTTAGGAGACAAGCACAGCCGACGTGCCGCGTGCAGAGAACGAGGAACGGGGAGCCTCAGGGTAATTCTCCAGTAGGGAGACCCGAAGGGCTGTGCTTCCGCCGGGAGAAACGGGCCGGCAGGGGCGCCGGGTGCAGGCTCGGTTCCTGACAGGCGCCGGCGGATGGGGCAGGGCGCTGTCACCACGTCAGGGGGTGAGAGGACGCTTCTGGAGGGCGGCTCACAGCTGGAGAGCCGGGGCCAGGAGCCTCCTGGATGGAGGGGACAGCAAAGCCACGAGGGGGTGGATTCCTTTCCTGCTTTAGTCTGAAGCTCAGAAGTTCAAGGTTTGGATGTTGTAATTGGAAACATTGTTAGTGAGACACTTTTAAAGAGGCCTGAAAAGGGTTTTTGCAAGAAAAACCCATGTCTCATGTTCTCGAATTTGGGGACACGGGCTAAGAGATGCCTTAAACAGCCTGAGGAACGTAGGAAATGGGTTTGTCGATTCCAGGCCTGCGAGACCCATGGGGACGCTGATAAAAATCCTTCCTTCTGGTGGAAGTGGGCTTAGAGCGCTGTGCTTTCCAAGCAGATATGATAGTTTTGTTTGGTTTGTTCTATTGTGAGGAACGAAGGTCTTAAACCTGGGAGCTGGAAGGAAGGAAGGCAGGAGCTTTCCCCTCTCTGGGCAACTCTGTCATCACTGAGAGGAATCTGATTTGAGGGAGATTATGACTTTGACCAGAGGCTGAACGAGTAAGGCTGTAAAGACCAACAGACCGCAAACCGCGAGCCTTGACCCTACAGCCTGGGAGCGCTGGGACACAGAAGGTTTAGGCTGTGTGACGAACGGTGTTCTAACTTTGAAAGGGTTAAGAAAAAGTCAAAAATCATGACTAAAGACACCTAATTGTATCGAACAGCTTCTTGGTTTCATTTCACTGGGACTAGTGCTCCCGAAACCCTCTGATGGCAGAGGCCAGAGCAACCCTTGTCAGGGTAAATTTCCTGTAAGGTCTCATATGCAGTTATTCTACCCTGTAACATATCCGCCTGTTTCACTACTAACAGGACTTCTCAGTAAGTACACGTGACAAACACGAGAAAGGTCAGGCACACAGCTCTGTGTGAGACGCACAGTTGCAGAAACAGCTCAAAGAAGTACATTTCTTAAAGCTGCTCCCATTTACACTGAAAGCCTCCAACACGATAAGGATTATCTGAGCCCGGCTTTTTCACTTTACTGGTAAGCAGAGCAAGGTAGGTGCGCGAGGTCACACTGGAATAAAACAAACGGGTTGGGAACAGAGACAGGACCCCGATTCCCAGGTCTCCACTGGGGTGGGGGGAGGAAGATGACGGTCTCCCCAGTCAGATCCTTCTCTGCCACCTACAGGGCGACCCTGAGCTTCAGTCTGTGCAGCCTGGGCGATTCCAGGACTGCCCCGGGCGGTGGGGACAGGATGGAGCCTACAGCCATGGGGTTAAGGCGCACAGAACAGTGATGGGCAGCAGACACCTGCATCCTGGCCAGGTTCTCAGCAGCATTTGACATCTGGCAATGTCCCCTCCCCACTCTGGACATCGTGTTATGTCCCCTTGGCCCGGGGACCCGTCACTCCTGGTTTTCTCCCTCTTCCCCTCCCCTGTGTGGGCCTGTCCTCCCCACCAGGCCATTAGGTCCTGAGGACGGCTCACAGCCCAGGCCAGAGCCCTCCTGGCAACAGATGACCAGCGATTCCCTTCTGTCCTCACTGCAGACCTTCCCTGAGCTCTGGGACCAGAGCCAACCGCCTGCCTGACTCTCTCCGGATGACTTACAGGCGCTGTGCACTCAACACGTCTAACTTAGCTCAGCTCTTCGAGTCCCAGCCGGTCCCATCAGATAACAGATAACAGTTACCAGAACCTACTGTGCACAGCCCTTCTAAGTACTGGCTGGGAATTAGCTCATTGAACCCTTGAAATAAGCTTATGGAAGAGATACCGTCACCCTTTCCAGTTCACAGATGAAAATAAGGCAGAGAGGGGATGGTCACGCAAGTAGGACGTGAAGGAGCCTTGGAGTCTAACCCGGGCAGGTGACGTCCTTGGTGGTTACATCTGACTGCTTTCAGAACCTCAGGGGACGGGAGCAGCAGCCGTCCCAGACCTCTCGCGTACCCTCACTTTCTGTATCCACGTCCTCACAAGTCTTGTGGGTTGTGTCTCGTTCCCAGTCCATCCAGTCATCTTCGCTGTCAGCATCCTAGCAGAGCTTCAGTGATTTCAGTGCTGGGTGACTGAAGTAGCTCACGAACTGGGTGGGGCCTGCATCTCACATTTTCATTTTTATACATTGAGGTATTAACTGCATACAGTTAAGTGCACAAACTACACTCATCTTAAGTCACAGCCTGAGCTTTTATATACGCACCCACCTGTGTAACCACTGCCACCAAGGTGGTGAAGGTCTCCAGGCCTTGGGAGGGCTCCCTGTGCCCCCCCACCCCGAGACCCTGCCCCCCAGGCCCCACTGACATAACCTCTATTCTGAGCTCTGTCGTCACCGACGCCTCCCGTCTGCGATGCCACAGCAATGGAAGCATGTGGCACATAATGTTCAGTTTCTGGCTTCTTTTGCTCAACACACTGTCTACACACACACACACACACACTCCTAAACCCTCCAACAGCTTCCCATTACTTGAAGCAAAAACCAAAAGTCCTAAAGGCCTTACTAGACCTTCATGGACCAGCCCCTATGTCTACCTGCGGCCGCATCTCCATCCTCCTCCCCGCCTTCCCCCGCACCAGTCTTCTGCCCGCCTCTCTCTGGCCGCAGGGCCTTTAAACACATCACTTTCCCTGGATGACGAGCTGGTCCTGTCCCACAACATAAACTCCTCCTCACGGTCTGGATTTTGGCTCAGCCAGCATGTCTTCAGGGAAACCCTCGTTGTTCCCCAGCTAAGTCCCCTCTGTACCCTGCTTCAGTTAATAAACACTTCGCACTTATCAGGTACCAGCCTCCGTTCTAAATGTCTTATAAATACTAACTTTTACAAGACACACAGATGGCCAACAGGCACGAGAAAAGATGCTCAACATTGCTAATCATTAGAGAAATGCAGATCAAAACTACAATGAGTAGCTGTAGTCAGAATGGCCGTCATCAAACAGCCTACAAACAATAAATGCTGGAGAGGGTGTGGTGGAAAGGGAATCCTCCTACCTGTTAGTGGGAATGTAAGTTGGTGCAGCCACTAAGGAGAACAGTAAGTAGGAAGGTTCCTTAAAAAACTAAAGCTACCATATGATCCAGTGATCCCACTCCTGGGTATATATCCAGGGAAAACTATAATTCAAAAAGACACATGCACCCCTATGTTCACAGCAGCACTATTTACAATAGCCAGGACATGGAAGCAACCTAAAGGCCCATCAACAGGTGAATGGATAAAGAAGATGTGGTATAATACACATATACAATGGAATACTACTCAGCCATAAAGAATGAAATCATGCCATTTGCAGCAACATGGATGGACTTAGAGATGATCATACTAAGTGAAGTAAGTCAGAGAAAGACATACACAATATCACTAATGTGGAATCTAAAGAAATGATATAAATGCACTTATTTACAAAACAAATAGATCCACAGACACAGAAAACATAGAAAACAAACTTATAGTTAGCAAAGGGGACAGCCGATGGGGCGGGGGATAAGTTAGGAGGTTGGGATGAACATACACACACTACCATATATAAACTAGATAAACAACAAGGACCTACTGTAGAGCACAGGGAGCTCTACTCAATCTCTTGTAATAACCTATAATAAAAGAATCTGAAAAAGAATACATGCACACACAGAAAAATGAATCTTTGCGGTGCACCTGAACCTAATAAAATATTGTAAACCAACTATGATAAAAATTTTTTAAAAATAATAAAAACTAACTTTCAATCCTCATAAAAATTCGATGAGGCAGGTGGTTTTATTATTCCCCCTTTTCTATACGAGAAACTGAAGATGTAGAGAGGAAGTAGGTTGCCTGGGGTCACAAAGCTAGGAGGCGCAGAGCTGCTGGGAGCATCCAGCAGCCCCGGGGGCCACCCTGCTTCCGTGCGAGCTCCCGCAGGAGGCTCGCACCAGTCACTCCAGGCGAGGTGCCTGGCCCAGGGCAGGCTCTAGATAAACAGCTGCGCGGATGAGCGGGCGTCGGCTCCTATTTCCAGATGCCACATCCCAGGTACCTTATCGCTTACTGGTGGCCACGCATGTGTGTGAGCAGGTACATGCACATGTGTATATATGTACGTATATGTACATATGTATGTATGTATAATGTTGCGGGGCAAATTTTGTTTTTTTGTGAGATGCCACGTGGAAGCTGAACCTGTAAAACTAGCCATGAGGCGGCAGCTTTGTTGCTAACTCAGCTCTACGCGACACCTCTGTTGCACGAGTCCGAGGACGTCTAATGTAATGCACCTCTGATATAAGTCATCTTCCTCCCACTCCTGTGTCTCTTCATCTCAGTCACTCAGCCTTGAAACTTCAGGAACACCTCTGACTTCTCTACCCTGTGTCACCTCCCTGCACAGAGCCTGTCCCGGAAGGCCGAGGGACACAGGGGTGCCAGTGCAGGCCGGGCTCCAGGAAGAACCTGGGTTTAAGTGTCAGCTGCCACTGAGTCTCTGAGTGGCCTCACCTGAGCCCTCGAATCTCTCAAGTCTCAGCTTCTGCGAGTGCAAACACGCCTCCTGTCCACCTGGCAGAAATGCTGGGAGGCGGAGTGAAGGTACATGCCAGCACAGTGCTCGGCCCCCAGGGAGCTGCTAATAAACGCCAGCTGTCACTTCATCACCTCGGTTCAGGCCCTGCCTCCTCTGTGGCTCACGTCCCCAGGAGCAGGACGCCTGGGAGTCTGCTGGGCACAGCTGGCTGACTAGCAGCCCATTCGTGGAGATTAGGGAGGCAGCAGCCGTTAAAATGAACAATGGAGATATTAAATAATAATTAACATTTGCTGAGCATTTGCACACAGCACATTGGCTAAACTATTCCAGCTGTGTTCCATGAAACATCCCATTTTAACTGCTACAAAAATCCTGTGAGGCCGAGACCATCAGCCCCGTTCCACAGCTGGAAAACTGGGTTTCTGAGGAATGTGGCCAAGGTGCCGTGTTGGCAGGTGGAGAGACAGACGTTGAAACCAGACGCGTTGTAACAGACACAGAGCCTGTACCCTCCACCGCACCACATATGGCTTTAAATTACACCCCCTGCACCATCGAGGGAGGACCCGCAACCTCGGAAGCCTGGAGTAGAGCCATAGTTTCACACCCATCAGTCCTTGTGACAGGAATTATCTGAGGATACTCAGGTCTTCTAGAACCCTCTTTCCCTTTCAGATAGGTCTGAGGTCATGACATTTCCCTAGCCAATCTGGAGCCGGATTTCCTTGCTAATGTGGGGTTGGGATTTAGGAAGATTGCCCGTGGAGTCCAGGCTCCTTGGCTATGTGACGCCTCTGTCTTTGCCTTTTGTGCTGTCACACACGAGCCTAACTAAGAGAGTGCCTTGTACCCGACGGACCCTGAACACTGGGAAGGCTGGGCAAGGAGCTGGACGGGGCGCCCTGCGCAAGGTAGAGGGCATTGGGGCGTGGAGCCTGCGCGTCAGGAAAATTACAGCGCCCCTGGGGGGCTGAAACAAGATCCATGCCCTTAAGGAAGCTCTCACTGCCCAACGCGGTCAGCGGGTAACAGAGAACACTAGCCTACGCGGGAGACAGCTGCCATCCCACGAGCACGCGACGCCCCAGGTCTGACTCTGGGGGTGCGTGCAGCTCCCACCGGTGGGATGAGGCAGCCCCACATCTGCATCGATTCAGGAGAAGGAGAAGCAGGCAGCTTGAACAGCCTGAGGATGGGGAGACTGGAGCACCACTGAGCACGGAGGCCCTGAAGACCAGCAAAAACAGTGCGAACGACTCCAGGCATCGTTTTGGTTCTCGGCAGGAAAAGCCTCAGGCAGGAACGTGTTATCAGGCATAGAGTACAGTTTCTATAAATCTCCACTGGTTTTTGAAATTTTAAAATTATTTTCTATCCTTTTCCAGCTTTATCGAGATATAATTGATATGCAATCAGCATAAGTTTTAACACTACATTTCAAAATAAAAGTTGAGAGAAATTCTGAAGAATTTATCCAAAAAAAAAAAAAAAAAAAAAGAGCGAGAGAGAGAGATAAAGGTAGAGAAGAGGCACATAAAGGAACCCTCGGCATTGTTGTACCCAGCCCTGGCAAAGCACGAGTGACATCTCTCGATAACGAAACTGACAGTAAACATACAATATCACAGGATGAAAGGAAAGGTGCGTCCATTGTGACAGGTCCACTTTCCTGACACATTTTCCTCAATTCTCATTTGATGCAGACAGTGAGATAAAGCGTCCAAGGAGAATCAGCCCCAGCTTAGCTTTCCCCAAAGTTACACACGAACGACACTTCCTGTCTGTTCCTCGTAACAAACGACAGTTTAAGCAAAGGCAGAAGGCATTTGTGCCTTACTTCTGCTGAATTAAGACGACCGACACTGGAGCTTGGCGTGTGCCAAACTTGGATTTTTTCAAAGCATCATCTGAGTTTTAAAAGCTACATAAGTGATGGGAACATAATCGTCTAGGGAATCCATAAATAGCTTTTAAAAAAGTCATAAATCTGGATTTCATGCCTCATAGTGTTCAACAACTGCAAGAAATAGGTCAAAGCTTGGGACACGGTGGGTTCTTTCCCTGCCGTGTCTGAGGGCTGGCTGCTCCGGGTCTTCTCCCCACGCTTTACCGGGAACCACGTCTGCTTTTGAGCCGTACTTGGTTCTGAGTTGCGTTTCATTGCTTCCAACACTCTCTCTTTTTTTTCCCCCAAAAATCATGATAAAATACACATGGAAATAACTTCTTGGCTTTATAGAACTTTTTTATTTGATCCTTTAAAAATTGTCAGGTAGTTGGCAAGAAATTTGCAAACTTATCAAAACATCAGAGCAAGTCCATAGTGTAAATTTAAAGTCGGGGGTTTTTGGCAAAATTTTGGAAAGGGCTGAAAAACCAACCCCCGGGCAGGGCTCGGCACGTCTTCATTGTCCGGATCTGTCTGACCCCGGTTGCACGTTAGCATCACCTGGGAAGCTTTAAAATAGTGCTGCAAGGGCCTCACCCATGGTAGCCAGCTCAGGGCACCTGGGGGCGGAGGCCTCGGGCTTAGGAAGTTTTAAAGCCCCCTGGGCGATTCTGGTGGGCTGCTGGGCTGAGAAAGGGTTATAACCCTGGTTCTGAAACTGGCCTGCATCCTGCAGCCACCTGGGGAGCTTAAAAAATACCAGTCCCGGGGTCCCAATCCAGACATTCTGATGTAATTAGAGGGCTGTGGCCTGGGTAGCAGGAGTGAAAAAATGAAAAATCCCCCTACGTGATCCTAATGAGTGAGAACCACCGTATTATAATCCTGGAGGCTCTGCAGAGCCGGCGGTTTCACCCCGGACAGGCCCGTGTGCAGTTCTGGCAGCCACGGGCCGAGAAGGCATCCGTAGGGAGCGCCGAGAGAAGGGACACTCGTTGCCCTGTATTGATTCATCGCCCAAAGAAGAATACAATATGAGTCCGTGACTCAGAAAGCTTGAACGATGGGGGGAACATCCTGACACTGAATCCGTTCAGCTAATGCAATTTCAATTCCAAAGCAAATCAGCACCCACTCAAAGATGAGCTTCCTTGGGCAGAGCTCCGTTCTCCACTCTCCCTGGGGTGTCCTTCCCCTCCCGCTCACCCGTCCGCGGCCCGGGGGTCAGGCTCTCTCTGCCCGCAGCAGGCACGGCCTGGGGCTGGTCGGTCAGGGGTCTGAGGTGGCTCTGCACCGCTGTCCCAGCCTGGCAGGCAGGCCTGCCCTCCCCGCCGCTCCGGCCGGCCCTCGCCTCCTGGGGCTGCCTGACCAGGCCCTGGACCCACCTGGCTGGCCTTCCTCACCCAGAGCCTGGCCGGAGCCCAGCTTCGCACAGGCGTCCTGGTGGCTCCCGTGCCGAGCACATGCTGGACAGGCCCCAGCTTTGTGACATGGGCCTGCTGCTTTCCCAGGGTTGCCAATCCTTTTTTGGGTTTTGTTTTGGTCTCCACAGTTTCTCCCTCCGAGGTAGCGCCATTCCACGCGGCTGCTCCGAGTGCAGGGAGAAGAGCTGTTTCCTCCTGTCTCCTCCCTGAGGTGGACCACCACCGGCCGTTTGACGAGGGAAGGCCCTCTAACTGGAGCACGGTGGTGTCTTCATAGAAAATGACCACCGTGCCTCACGTAGGTCAGGTGTTCTAATGAAGCTTTTATTCAAAGCCATATTTTGGATGGAGATTTAAAAAACGACCCACTGTGAATTTCATGTTTAGGTCAATTTATACACCAGTGTTCATTTTTAGTTCACTTTAACATCCACTATTGTCAATTTTCAAGTTTGAGTTGAGATGGCTTCCACATCTGTTTTCTCAAAAGGTCCCCTCCCCCTCTTCTTTGAAGGTCGCTAGATGCTTTAGATATTTTATTCCATATACAGACAAATGAAACAACTTTGTCACCTGCAGTTTTCAAAAATTTATCTTTCTTTATGCTTACAATCAGGCATATTCTTCGGAATATGAGGGAAGATAGCACTCTCTAGAATCTTGTAGTGCTACTGGATTTAGCAATTTGTGGGCTGCCTACAGGCGGCCCTGCACTTAACAAATGTTTAAAACCTTGTTTACACATTTTTTTCTATTAAAATAAAATTTACCAACCTGGATTTCCTTTTTTTTTTTTACAAAGCAAATTAACATTTTTTATTTTTTTATTTATTTTTTAACATTTTTTATTGTATGAAAACAATTTAATTCCCAAAGCTTAAAAAGGAAATGCGACTTCTCTACATCCTTCAAATGAAGGCACAAGCCAGTGGCCATGGACCCCTTCCAAGACTCAACCTGGAGGGCAGACATCTCCCTTGAGGCCAGCACGTGTGCTCCAGCTGCTTGAAGCGTAAGAGGGTTGTTTCAGGAGATACTAGTGGTTTGCCGCGTTGTGTCGAGGTTTAAGCCCTGTTCACATCTATAATTTATTTGCTGCTGAGTCTTTGGTCAAAAATGCAACCCATCATCTTCTTGATGATCTGCCTTGTCGTGTGTTCTGGGAACAAGCCACAGTGAAAGGCCAGGGACCCCCTGCTCTTGAATTTCAAATCAATTATCCCCAGGCAAAACAAATTCTTCTTCAGTGGACGTGAAGCCCCAAGAGAGTGGGGCCCAGGGAGGGAGGAGAAAAAGGGCAACTCAGAAATTTGCAGGAAGGAAAGATCCCTTCAGGATGTCAACAGCTGGAAAAAGGGATAAAAAATGTCCCAAATGTGATGACGGTTCTAGATTTCAGGAGCCCAGGAAGAACGGGGGGCTGGGCACCGGGAGGCCAGGGTTCCTTCTGGTTCTCGGCTCACAGCCGGCTGTGGGGTCACAATCCCTGACGCTTCACCTGACCCCTGCGCTCCTTACAGGGGAGGTGTGAGCGTGAAGAGGAGGACTGATCGGCTCTCCGGGAAACAGCAGAAGGGGTTGCAGTTGGTATAGCTTAACTCCTCCAGGCTTAGTTCTTACCTACAACGTGGGGCGATGGTGCTGGATGATTTTCTCACGTCTTTCCATGTGGACATTTTTCATCCTTCTGACCAACTTCTTTGCTGTTACTCCTTTGTACTTAGCAACTCAGTTTCCATCCCCAGCTAATTTCAAAAGCTTCTACTGCATTTAAGCCTATAATTCTCAGAGGTGTTGTCCGTATTATAAAAATACGCTGGGGAATTCAGACGTTCATTGGAACATCCCGTCGTCTTGTAACCCACTCGAGCAAATAGTCCTGGACGTTTATTAAGGACTCTTTCTCCCCCTTACATTCATCATTTGGGTACTGGAGTCCTGACACAGACCAGATTTGAACGGTCCTGTTTCTGCTCCTCTTTCAAAGGCTTTGCTTTTGGCTAAAACATTGTGGGCTGGTGGGCGCGCACGGCTGCGGGCCTTGGGCAGAGCTGTCGCTGGGAAGGCAGAGTACGGGAGCCGTGTGATGGCTGTGATGCTCGAAGAGCCTCTGCGTGTGGGGCTGCAGCAGCGGGCGGTGAGCACGGCTCAGCCGAGGGCGGTCCAAGCACCAGGCCCCCCAGGTCTCCAACTCAATCATTACGAAAAGCCCACTGACTTCAATGGAGATTGGATACGAATACCTCACGACACCTGCTTTTGAATATCCCGCAGAATCACCGCATACAGAGTAGTGACTGTGTGACGCTCGGGAGGGAGAGTGAGTAGTGATGGTTTCAGGTACTGGTCTCTCCCCATAACCTGGCACAGCCCACCTCCCATTTGTTTACTGGAAACCCAGCTCAGCCTTGTAAATAAGTTGTATCTATGTAACTTACTGAAGGTGGGGAGATGCTTCCACACACGCCCAAACGCCCACCCCTCCGTCTCCTGCCGATGTCTCCACCATCACTTATATCTTATGATGCAAATGTCCTTGGCGCAGGCTGCGCACGCTCCCATAAATTCCCGTGAATGCAGAAAGCACCGAGCGTCTCACGTTCTGGCAATGCGTATGTGCTTAATTTATTCTGTGAATTCTCAATTTACAAACAATAAAATGTTCCCATTTTGGACGCACAGAGTTTGATGATTTTGATAAATTAATCACACGTTGATTAGGATTCTCACGTTCACGTCACCCCAGGGTCCCCTGCAGCCCTTTGCGTTCAGTGCCGCCCCCCAACCCCTGGACCACCACGGGCTAGCAGACCAGTGTATCCTGTCCTTGAAGGTCACGTAAAGGGAAGGACACGGCCCACGTGCTGTGACCGGCTTCGCTGGCTCAGCACGTGTGTCTGAGATTCAGCTATGTTGCTGTTTGCTCCTTTTTTACGGCCGTCTTTATTGTTGTGCTATTGGATGAACAGATCACAGTTTTCATCCATTCGCCTGCTGAAGGACATTTGGGTTTTCCCAGCTATTAGATGTTATGAATAAGGCTACTATGAAGAGTTACTGATCTTTTTGCTGACGGATGCTTTCCTTTCTCTCAGGTAAATACCTAGAAGTGGAATTCCTGGGTCATTTGCCTTAGTAGGAAACTGCCAAGCAGTTCTCTACCGTGTTTGTGCTGTTTTATACTCCTGTCAGCAAAGTGTGAGTTCTAGTTGCTCTGCGTCTTTGCTGTAACTTGGCGCTTTAGTTTTGGTGTTAATGTGGCCATCGTGGGTGAGTGTGGCCTTAGCTCACTGTGACTTTAATTTGCATTTCCCAGATGACTAACAAGATTCCGCATCGTCTCACGTGCTTTCTTTGTTATCGAGATAACTTCTTTTGTGAGGTTCTGTTCTTACATCCTGTACATGTTTAAGGAACTTGGATAGCGTTTAAGAATTCTTTGTATATTCTGAACACAAGTTCCTTTTCAAATACATGGAATATGAATATTTCCTCCCTGTCTGGAGCCTGCCTTTTCATTTTGTTAATGGTGTCTTTCAAAGAACATAACTTTTCATTTTCTTGAAGTCCAACTTAATTTTCTTTTTATGGTCAGGGCTTGTGCTTGGGTTTGTGTCCTAAGAAATTTCTGCCCACCCCAGAGGTCATGAAGATTTTCTCCTACATTGTTTTCTAGAAGTGTTTTCAATCAGTATTTCTTGACAAAGTATAAGGTATGGAAACCTCACTAGAGACCAGACACGGGATGGGGAAGAGGAAGGAAAAACTAAGAAAAAGGATGAGAAATCTGACGACAAAATAGAGCTGGCCCGCTTGATGAGCATATATATGAATGGGATCATGGAGATAAGCAGAGTCCTATAAACCCCAAGACCCCACAGAAACAGACGTACCCTAAAGCAGAGCCAGACAGTAGGCACTTACCACTTTCTGATTTTTCTTCCTTTAATAAATCGATGTAGAGTCGACTCACCCCAGGGAAGCTGGGAGCACACAGGCTGCAGACTAATGCTCGGGGAGCACCACGGATGTCTGGGTGGTACCACACACAAGTAGATATAAACATACACACGCACAACATTTACTTTTTCTACCTCAAGACCATGCTTGCCGGCCATATTTGGTTTACCGCATCTCTTAAAATAATCAAAACGGAATAAAATCCAACAGCACAAACACGTATCCTTGAGAGAGTGGTGAGAGGTCAGACCCAAGGGCAGAGTTTAAAAGAGTAAAATATGCAGAGTTGGGCCAAGAGGTGACTAAGAGGGAAGGAGATAAGATCTGTCTACAAATACCTGGAGGCTGTAAACAACGGGAGAGTGACAAACCAAACCAGCCCACAACAAAGGCTGCCCCGGAAATTCAGAATGTGCTGTGCATTCAGGAAAGGAAGTGCACGAGGCAGGGGAGGCTTCCCACTGGCGCGTCCTTCTCTGGGACCAAGAGCCTGGCCCCCCTCCTCCCCCTCCTGCCCCATCCAGTCCGGGGCTGCCTCTTCAGCCCCTTTGCAGGGCCACCATCTAGATCAGGTTCCTCATGACGCATTGCTGTCAGGCCACCTCCCGTCGGCGCTCGCAGAGCTAACTTCACCGGCCTTCACTCCGCTGCCACAAAAATCAGAGACCACGTCCCTCTCTGGTTCCAAACGCTGCAGATAAAAGTGTAACAACCTTGGCAACGACCTTGGTTCGGTCTTCAGGCCTCTACCGCGTGGCCCCTGAAGACCTTCCATCCTTCCCAGCAGGCACCTGTCCTGAACGTTTCTGCTCAAGGAAACCAGCCTTCCAGACCTCAGCCCGTGCGGCTCCCACTGCCACATCACCCCCTTCCAATCACATTCAGTCTTAACCCAAGACAGTACTGGTGTCTTCAGGGGATGATGCAGGGGATTAAGAAAAGAGAGCAAAACAATGTGGACCTCGCCTTCACGAAGCTCATAATCCAGCAGAAGAGACAAACGATTAATTAAACTGTTATATGAATGAATTACCCTCTTTATATGATAGTATTTACACTGGTGATATGAAAATACTGTTGTAAAACCATAATAGAGGGTGAAATTAATTTTTCCTGGAAGGTCTGGGGACTGCTTCCCAGAAAAGCTTGATCCCAGGATAATTAGGAAAGAGGGGGGTGTGTGTGTGTGTGTGTGTGTGGTGTGGTGTGATGGGGAGGCAGGGTGAGGCGGGGAAGCTGACGGTGTGGCCTGGCAGGGGAGAGACGGACACACACAGCTTGGTGTCAGGCACGGTAGGGGGTCCCGGGTAGTCGGCTGGCATTTAGCGACAGGGAGGCAGCGGATGGTGGGAGGCTGGGCTGAGAACAAGTTTTGGAAAGGGTCTTGAATGCCTGTTACAGAGTTTGAACTTGATCTTGCAGGCAAAGGGACGTCACCAGAAATGTAAAAGCAGACTGTAACACGATGAGATCTGTGTTTCCCCAAAACACAACTGTACGGAGAGCTGAAAGCAGCGACGGAGGAAGCGGAGGGAAGAGGCGACCGGAAGACACAGCTGGCAGGCTCTGCAGCACCCCCGGAGGGGGGGGGGTTACAGGCGACCCCAGGGTTTCTGGTGTGCGTGGCTGCAGGGCTACAGATGCGGTTCCGGGAGCCTCTCCTTCCCGGGGGACTCAAGCCCATGCTTTTCCCTTGTCACGTGTTCATGGCCGCTGGCTCTGTGTCTGCACGGGCGCGCTCGGCGCTCATAGACCGACACTCCCTGCTCTTCTCACCTCAAGGTTTGCTTGTCTCACTGTGTTCACAGGCCCCGGGCTCCACTTTCTCCAGGTGATGGGTCTTTTCAGCGGGGTAGCCAAGGTGGAGAGTAAGTCTTATCAACACACCCACCTGTAAGCGGGGGTAACTATAGCTGCGAAAGCAACCAAACACCCTCCTGGGGGAGGGGTGGACATCCAGACCTTGCCGGGTTGCCTCAGAGCATCTTTGGAATCATTATGTATCTCTTGCATTGTTTATGGACCCAATCATATTAAAAAGAAAAACCAACCAACCAACCTGTATTTATACAAAGTCAGAGAGGTGTATTACTTTCATTTCATACTAATATTGTTTTATTCAGTGTTATTCAGTCAATGAAAAAAACAAAAAACAAAAACCTAACCAAAAGAAATCTTCCAACGCAGAACTATTAAGGTTTCTGCCTCATCACATTTATAGTCTCGAGTGGGTCTACAAGCAGGAGGTGAGACGTTGTGAACCCAGACCTTCCTGTGGGATGGAGGGGTTGGGGTCCCACCCGGTGTGGGCAGGACTCACCCCTCAAGTTTCTGTCCACAACACTGGGATGTCACAAATGTGCGGAATGCGGCAGGCTTGCCAACTTCAAAAGGAGGTACCACCTGGGTTAGAAATTGAGCCAAAGACCTTATCAGACACCTCATCAAAGGGGATCCTCAGATGGCAAAGGAGCGCATGAAAAGATGTTCTGCGTGATCCGTCGTCCGAAAGGGGCACACTAACAAGAGTGAGACAGCACGGCACACCCATTCGAATGACTACAATCCGGACGTGAACAACGCCAAACGCTGGCGAGGGTGTGGGCAGCCGGAACGCCCATTCACGGCTGTTGGGGACGTGAAATGGTACAGCCACTGTCAGAGACAGTTTCCTGGATTCCTATGCAACTAAACATGCCCTTACCATACCGTCCAGCAGTTGCACTCCTCGGTATTGATCCAGAGGAAATGGAAACTTACATCCACACTAAAACTTGCACACAAGTGCTTACAGCAGCTGTGTTCATGATTGCCCAAACCTGGAAGCAACTAGTATCCTTCAGTGGTGAATGGATAAATTAACTGGGGTAAACTCCAGACAATGGAATATTATTCAGCACTAAAAACAGATGAGCTATCAAGCCACGAAAAGACACGGAAGAACCTTAAATGCATATCTGTGTGTGAAGGAAGCCAATATGAAAAAGCTACCTACTGTGTGATTCCAACCCTATGACATTTTACAAAATGCAAAACTATGGAGACAGTGAAAAGATGAGTGGTTTCCAGGAGTTGGTGGGGGAGTGCATAAGTGGAGCACAGAGGGTTTTTTAGGGAAATGAAACTCTTCCGTACAATCCCGTGAGGATGGACATGTGTCACTATATGTGTGTGCAAAGCCACAGGATGCACACCACCAGGACAACCCTAATGGAAACTGTGGGCTCTGGGGGGTGAGACATGTCAATGGAGCTTCGTCCACAGCAGCAAACGTACCACCTGGTGGGGACGCTGCGAACGGGGGAGGCTGTGCGTGTGGGGGTGGGGCAGGGGGTGTCGGGGAAGCCTCTGCACCTGCCCCTCCATTTGGCTCTGAACCTAAAATTGATCTTAAGAAAAGTCTTCGTTAAAAAACAAGAGAGACGCAGCTGCTCCTGGGAGGAGCATCCCGTGGTTAACACCTGCCCCTTTGCAAAGCCTCCTGCCCCCACGGTATCCCTGCGTGTTTCCGAGGCATCCTTGAACGGACAGTGCATTGGTAACTGTCCTAATTTAGCAGAGGCCTGAGGACCAGGCCACACAAGTTAGAGAAGGACCGCAGACCGCTGGCAGGGACCCTGACTCCCGGGCACTCTCCGGGGACCCCGCCCTGGGCTGCTTGCAAACGTCCCCTGGGAGCAGCACTCGGCTTGTTAGTGCACCAGAGAGTTTTCACAGAGCTGAGCGCCTGCCAGGGTGGCTGCAGCTTTTGCATGTTTTAAAATGCCATCCCGGTCTGGTCTTTCAGAAAACGATGGGAAATAAACCTAAAGATTTCTGTGTCGACACAAACTCGGCTCAAGTCATTCCTCTAAGTTTTTAATACCAGGAATCCAACTGTTATCTAGCTTCTGCTGTTAAATGTCTACTAAAACGATAGCAAGTAGAACGTGAATCCACAATGCTTTTCTTCTTTATTAATCTCAAATCCATTCCCCTGACCAAGCGTCGCTTTCGAAATAGCAATAGCAGTGAGGTAAATGATTTACTTTGTTTTCCCTTAATTTGTACATAGTTGGCTACCAAAAAGGCATATGTACATATGTGTAAGGAGAGAATGAATTCCCCCTGCTTTATTTATTTGGTCTTGACGGCTAAAATTTTTTAAAAAGTACGCAATCTCAAATTGAATCTCTATGCAATTTCCTACACCCATCCACTCCCACTGCTTAAAAAAAAAATACCAAAATGAAGATAAAAAGTAAATCCAGGGGAAAACTACCAGGAGACTATTTCCAACAACAGATGACTCAACGAGCACCTGAGAATTTGTTGTACTTGTGTGTGCCGAGGTTCTGAACTTCCTGTTTCAATAAAATACCAAACACGTTGTGTTTCCTTTACAAATAAGCTATTACATCAAGCCCTGTTCCTATAATTTCAGGTTTTTGTCTCCATTCCAACATTTTCTTTGGCAAATGTAGAAACATTCTAATTAAAGTGGAGAGGAAAACAGGCATCATTCGTCACCATGAGAATAATGCACAAAAGCACATCCTCGTTTTTTCATTCTTTCGCGAAGTTATGCGGCACTTTAAACAGTGCAAGGACTGGCGTCATGCAGTCCCGGGCCGGATCCCAGGTAGTGACTGAGAGCCCGAGTCACTGGAGAATAGAATTCCAAAGGTATCGATAATTCCTGTCACAAGCTTAACATTCTCTTAAAAATATCCTTCCGGGCCCAAGAGGAAGGCATTCCTTTAGGTAATCACGTAACAACATCAAGGTTTCTTTTTAAGATTCGGAGATTAGAAGAGGCCTTTCTATTTTTAACTGTGCAAGCCCGAGTTGAAAGGCATATTCTCACTTCCCAGGAGTTTTTAAATGTTTATCAACACTTTAAAAAGCCACAGATTCGCTCTAAGAAGTACCATCTAAATACGTGCTTTTTAAAATGCGTGGTTGAATCACAATTAGGATCTTCTCACTGCTTTCCTACTCCTCCCCAGTTAAGCAGGGTGTGTGTGTGTGTGTGTGTGTGTGTGTGTGTGTGTGTGTGTGTGTGTGTGTGTGTGTGTGTGTGTGTGTGTGTGTGTGTGTGTGTGTGTGTGTGAATACCTGTGTAGACATGTATGCATGCATGCGTGTATTTTATGCAAATGAAGCCAAAGCCCCTTTTCTTTTAATTTAAAATCACTGTATTTTAGAAAGTCAAAACCTCAACTGCCCCCACGGGGAAAGCTTCAGTGTGACTCCAACAAGAAACGATCAGCTCTGGAAAGTTCGAGGCTTTTCCAGTCCCTTCTGTTGCCAACCCTTTTCAGACTCCAGTTTGCTATTCTTCAGTTTACAACAGGCAAGAGAGAGCCCACCTGCTCACTCTGCACCCCCTCTGCACCCTCCTTCTCTGGGGTACACGTCAAGGTAGCAACATACAAGATATAGGTATCCGTCCGCTTCCACCTGCAAACTCACAGCTAAACTGGGTGCAGACGTGTGTGCTTCAGTTGGGAGGGCAGCAGAGATAGGGTGGCCTAGGGTCGCTGGTACCAGTTACCCGTCCTGCTCTACAGCGGCGCGAGCACCGACCTCGGAAGGCAGTCCTTCTGGGGGCACTGCCCGCCACTCCTCCGCTTCCCTTGCGTGGACACTCGCCCGGCCAGGGTGCATGGGAGGGGCTGGTCAACAGTGCTCACCGCTGACCACGGGCTTCTCAAGGTGAGGCGCCGGCCTCCTTTCCTCTCTGCTCTACGGGCCCGGGGGCCAAGCTGTTTCTGGTTTTGGGAGCTTCTGTGTTGCTCACCCTGTCCCGGCCCCTCCGTTCCCTTCCTGAGCCCTGCCCAGCGGTGGATTCCCAAAGGCTGGCTCCTGCACCGCTTCCCGGGTGAGTACAGGCTCTCCAACCCCGATCCCCGGCCCAGCGGGGGAAGCTGCCGTCTCTCGGGGTCCAGAGTCTCCAGTGAGGGACCCTGGTCCACTGCCTCCACGTGCCCTCCTCCTGCCCCTCCGCTAGTGCCGTGCGTGGGAGGCACTCTCGTTGGGGGCCCTTAGGGGCACATCTTGCAATACTAACATCAAAGATCACTGATCACCATAAAAATATAATAAAAATTTGGAATACAGTGAGAATTACCAAAATGTGGCACAGAGACACGAAGTGAACAAATGGTGTTTGGAAAGATGGTGCCAACAGACGTGCTCCATGCAGGTGGCCACACACCTTCAATTTGTAAGAAAGGCAGTATCTGTGAAGGACAATCAAGCGAGGTGTGCCTCCACACACGAGCAGGCGTGCTAAGCTCGAGTCGGCTGGGAGAGGCCCGCATCGCCCGGCAACGTGACTGTGCGTCACTCAGCCCGCACTGACGTGACCGGCACGTGCTACGTGTGAGACTCTACGCAAGGGGCTGGGGCACAAAGACCACAAGCAGGGGCCTTGCCTTCGGCAGCTCACCTTCCTGCTAAACACGAGGTGAGCACCCGCCTAGGGTGGTGGTGTGGGTTCACTAAGGGGAACACGGCGCGTGAGGGAAGACGTGCGTTCCGCGGGGTCAGAGGCTGAGGAGAGTAGGGTTAACGAAGGATCTTGAAGGATGCGCTGCCGGAAGCAGATCAGGACGAGAGAGGAGCTGCTTCTCCTACACTCCCTCCCCTTCCAGGTGTGCGCTGGGCCCCTGCCTGCAGCTCCCAGAGAGAACCCAGGCAAAGAAGCGCAGAAGCCCAGCGTGCCAAGGCGCAGAGGGAGAGAGCCCCGGCCCAGGGCCGTCTGCTGTCGTTTCCCCCTGGTATCTCAGCACCTAGGGGCATCTGCCCCCAGCACGTAGGTCCACCTGATGCGTCAGGTTTGTCACCTGTGAACAAAGCGCCCAATCCTTGCTCTAGAGTCTCCATTCCAGGCTGGACCTGAAAGAGGCCCCTGCAGATGTGTAACGTCCCCCTGAGGCCCAGGAAGACAACGGCAGGAAGCGCTGTGGTCTGTTCTGTCTCCTTTCCTCAATGTTTTCTCCATACGGATGATGACGATGGTGGAGATAACCTCCCGGAGCCTTTACGGGCACCCGGCACGCCACCTGGGACCACAGTCAGCACAGCAACTCGCCCGCTTGGTTCTCAAAGCAGGTGCGATCTGGCTGTGCGGAGACGCGGGGTGGTGATGGCAGGTGCTGAGGCACCCAGGAGCTGAGACTGTGTCCAGCCGTGCAGGACGCACCCCGGGGCTCCCGGCCACTGTCAGCCATGGCTCTCTTCCTGCCCTCGGGGGCGGGGAGGGGGAGGGGCGTCTAGAGGACGGTCTCAGGTTCTCTGCTGATGTAACTCACCCACGGGACCAAGTGGTTGCCGTCTTACCACGTCACCTATATAAGCGTCCCTGTGTTCATTCTTTGCTTTTGTTCCCTCCAGCTTTGTCGGGGGACAATGGACAAACAACAGCTGTATCCATTTAGCTCGTATGACGTGATGTTTTGCGTACATACACACGGAGACCGCAGAAAGCGGACTCACACACCCACCTCCTCACACAAGGGCCTTTTTGGGGGTGGCAGGAACACCGCAGATCTACGGTTCGTTCTTCCCTGCTCCTCCTTCTGCGTCGCCTGGGCTGCACGGTTGATCCTGAGTGTCCACCCCTGCACCGTGTCGCCCCCAGCAGCCTGTGACCCCAGCACACGAGGGACTTATTTGGCCTTGATCTGGCTGGGCTGTTTCAGTCCTGGTTTGCTGGCACCTACTGTGTTCCAGGCTCTGTCCCGGTCGCTGGGAATACACAACAAACGCCCCAATCCTCTTTCCCGGGAACCCATCCGTGGGCCGCGTCTACAGGCGGGCTCTCCGGCGCGCGGCCCCTCACGCTGGCTGCCCACTTGTCGGTCCTCAGTCATGGGGTCACTGCCGTCCCGAAGCCTGGACCTCCCTGTCTGTCATGAGCAATGGGGCCAGCCATCCTGGACGTGGAGTTGCTTCCCTCAAGAGACAGACCCCTTCACGTGCTTGACTGTTTATAAGCCGTGAGGACGCAGTACGCTCCGTGAGGCTCCCCGGAGCCAGCTGAGCTCCAGCAGGAGGGCTCACTGCATCCTTCCACCCACCTCCCAGGTGAGGAAACTCCACTCCAAGGTGATGAAGGACTCGGTAAAGGGCACAGGCCCAGCTGGAGGCAGAGCTGAGATCTTAGCCCAGTAAAACTGTCAAAATACCTTCCAATCTCCTCTTCACTTAGATGAGAAGTATCACTCGTGGCTTACGCCCTTCAGCAGAGCACAGCAGAAGCGGCACTCTGGGAATGCAAGCTAACAGCATGTGAAAAACAAATATATATACTTTTTTTTTTTTTTTTGTAAAAAAGGAAAAAGAAAAGAAATCTTCCCATTTGACCATTGCTTCAAAATCCACTGGACACGAACAGTGGCTCTTGCTTTTTGGTACTGCCCTAGGAGTTCCCAGGAGGGGCTATGAGTGAGTCGGTGGGGCCACGAGGAAGGATGTGCATGACTCTTGGGAGTGGGGTCCTATCTCAGGGCTGGATCGCAATGAAAACAATGCCTTTCCGTAACTGCACCTCCCGAGGAGGTGTTCTGGGTAAAACACTGGCCGTGTGTCCTCACCTGGCTCTCAGCGCTCTGCTGATTTGCTTCAGTGAATTTTCTTAAGACAAACCATCCTTTACAATAAACCCTCTCCAGGACCCTGCACAAGGGACATGCCCAACTAGGTCCACGCTGAGCACGCAGCAGGGAGGCCGTGGGGGCAGGCCCGGCAAGGCACTGGGGACCCCCCTGCACGAGGCCTCGCCACTGTTCCCCTTGCCTCCTGCCAAGCACAGCACTGACCCACCAGAACACCCGCCGGTCATAGCACCGACTCAAGAAAACGTGGGCCTGGGGATGAGGAGGCAGTGAAGCCGGCAGGAGCCCATCACCCCTTTCCTCTCCAGAGCTCCTGTCCGTCTGCAGACTGATTGCAGAGCAGCTGGGAAACTCCCGACCAGGAGCCCCATTCCCAGAGGAAGAAAGCAAGAAACAGAGCCTGCTTTTATCAGGTAACTTCAATCTCAGCAGAGGAAAACCTTGGCAGGGGAAAGGCGATCTTCTCTGCTGGAGAAGCCCTCAGTGGCAATTCCACAGGCTCTGTAGACATACAGACAGCATTCCCCACACCCGGGTTTATAAAGGTGCCGGAGCCCTCCTCTCAGCCTGAGCAAAGACAGAAATCCTCCGTGAAAAAAGTGTCCGAACGGCAGCCTTGAGGCAGCAACTTGAGAACAATAGAGCTCCAAAAAACAAAAAGCAAAACAAAACAAAACAAAAAGAAAAACAAGGATCCAGAAGACTTTAAAAAATAAATGCGTACAGCCTAAACATGAGAGTGAGTGATTTAAAAAGAGGAAAGAGAAACTGACTATTGCTGGGAAACAGTTACCCGTTTGAATTAAAAGCAAATGAGGACTTCCTAGGTGGCGCAGTGGGTAAGAATCCGCCTGCCAATGCAGGGGACACGGGTTCGAGCCCTGCCCTGGGAAGATTCCACATGCCAAGGAGCAACTAAGCCTGTGTGTCACAACTATTGAGCCTGTGCTCTAAAGCCCGTGAGCCACAACTATTGAGCCCATGTGCCGCAACTATTGAAGCCCACACGCCTAGAGTCCGTGTTCCACAACAAGAGAAGCCACTACAACGAGTAGCCCCCACTTGCAGCAACTAGAGAAAGCCCATGTGCAGCAACGAAGACCCAACACAGCCAATAAAAAATAAAAAAGCAAATGAGATGATAGCAAATCTATACACCCACAGTTCGGAGCCCAGTGTAAACCAGAAGCTGGAGAGGTAGCGGGTTTCTCAGCAGATGTTCTCTTCCATGGCTGCTGGGGTGGTGGCCCGGTGTTGGGGTTCAGAGCCCTAGGGTCTGAGCGAGACCAAGCCTCTTCCTCTCCTGGGGCGCAGTTTTCTCACCTGCAAACTGAGAGGGCAGCTCAAGGACTCCACACAGAGAAGCTCCCCTCGGGATTACCAGCCTCAAGTCGAGTCCTGTGCTGTTTCCTTTTGGAACGAGTTTAAATGTCTAAGGCTTTGATGTCCCACCACTCGCCCGGTGCCCATCCTCCCCCACGCGCTGCACAGGTGCTGACAAGTGTCTCCTTTAGTCCTCACACCACCCCCGTGAGCTGGGGTTACTGTACCTGTGTAACAGACGGAGAAACCAAGGCTCTGGAGAACCTTATTCGTTTTCTAGAAAGTATTAACACCTGCTTTCCTACCTGGCTACACTGGACTCCAAACCAGCGCCCTCCTCCCTATGCAGGTAATTGCTTGTTTCAAAAATCACAGAAAAATTATGTGATCGGCAAATTCAGAATCACTGTTACCTTCAGGGAGGGAGGAATGAGGATGGAATGGGGTGGGGGATGTAAAGGCAACTTTAACTTTGTAATATTTCATAAAATTTGAATATTTTATTTATGAAAAGCAAACAGAAAAATGGAAGTAACAGCAGTAAAATATTAGGATTTGATCAAGCTGAGTGGTGTGTACATTTATAGTCTACTTTATTTCTATATGCTTGACATACTTCATCAGATGTATGTATAAAGATGTACGTAAAAATTATTAAAGATACTCTGGTAGAGGTTCACAGGGTTTTCTATTCTCAGTTTTGCCTCATAGAATTTTCCCCCACTGTGTCCCACAGGCTTTGCCTAGCATTTTATTATGAAAAATTTCAAACATCCAGGGAAGCTGAAAGAATTTCACAGTGAACAGAATTTACCCACTACCTAGATACATATGTAAAATAATTTTCTTCTCTTTTGCATCTCAATAAACACAGAATTTGCCACAGATCAAAATGAGGAATTCTATGGGTTTTAGATTAAGTTGCCCCTGGTCAAATTTGAATGCCCTTCTATTCAGACCCAAAGCAGAAGCTGTGAGTCTCTTCGTGTTATTTCTGTGAAGTTCAACCATCAAACTTGACCAGTGATGCTGAAGTAGGAGATGCCAGAATTATTTGCTTCTCTAAGGGTCGTGTGTCCTGGGACACAGTTATCTATAGCTTGTTACCCAGCTGACAAAGCATGCTGGAAGAAAGACTCCAAAGAGCTTTCTAAAGGGCTCTGAAAATACTATTGTGTTTAAGGACATTTAGGAATTTTTAAAACCTAGAGGATGGGAGAGAAAAACACCTGGTAGTTTAACCATTCATCCCGCCCCGGGGGTGATTTCAATGGGGAAATTTCCATTATTGACGCATACACTGACCTCAGGGGCCAGGAGTGAGGAATCGCTGTTACCAGGGTCTGCTCTTCAACGTTTGATAATCTGGAAACACCCCGGGAGAACAAGACCCTTGTGGCCAACAGCCCAGCGTTCAGCCGCGATGGAGCCCACGGCGCAGGGAGCACAGCCACGGTCAGCAGCAGGCGTGTCGCCAGCGAGGGGGACTTCATCACCAGTCCTGCGCCGAGCGAGGCGGCCGTGGGGCCGGAGGCTCGGGTCTGAGGCTGGTCTCCCCCGCACCAGGAGCGGTCACAGCGACCGCAGGCAGCCTCGGTTTCCTCCTCCACAAAGCGGGGCTCATCCTAACACCTGCCTCACAGAATTACTGCAGGAGCTGAATCAGTGAACACATGGGAACGAACCCTGGAAACTCTAAACTGCTCTTCGAAGCTTACATTTTTAAACGTTGCAATTTTTTAACCGCCTCCCTCCCCGCCCCCGACAGTTATTTACTTATCCAGAGAATGAACAGGCAGCCTTTCACAGAAGACAGCTGTGAGAGAGCTTTTCCATCAGGGCCTTTAAGAGATTACAACCTGTTGGTTGGAACATCACAGCTCTGACACCAAAGCCTTTCCTTTTGCTCTTCTGGTTCACGTTGTCATGCTTCTGTGATAAGTTATTGCTTGTGACAACGTATGGACACAGACTGGCACCTGACATGCCACACGGGGAAAATTGGCTTTAGAGCCACATTCCAGATTAAGCCCCGTGTCAGTCTGAACCCAGAAACCAATAGATTCTCCAGCGGCCCCGGGCCAACTGGACTCGAGTTTGAGAAAGAGTCAACCTCTTCCTCTTCCCACCCAGGATGTCTTGCTCTTTGTGGTCACTGCTTTGTCTTCAGCTGCATCGGCTTATGAAACATTTCAGAAAACACAAACCAAATGTCTGTCACTCTCTGCATGCCTGAAACGACTGCAGGCTGATACACATTTAAGACAACATCATTTTCCTCCCCTCCTTCCCCTACTGTCCTTGCTTTACGTTTCATTCTTATTTCTATGTGTAATGATGACACAGTTGGAACCTTAAGTTTTTCACTTACTGTTGTACCACACTGCCATGCTACTGCAAACGCTCTGCAAAGACAATTTTTCAAACTCTGCATAATTCACACTCATTCTTCAGGTACCAGATGCTTGTTCCTCACTGCCTGACTTTTTGCTACTCTAAAGAGCTTTCTAATGCAAAAAAAGTTTTAAGATGAGGGTAGCATTTGAAATGCAGTACAACAAGATAATTCATGGGGACCACATGTGTCTTTTTTATGCATGTCTTTCAGGTATTTTAAAGTAAACATTATTTATGAATGCAAACCTCTCGAGTTATTTTCATTTCAATAAGCCTAGATATAGAGAATTATCCAATATATACTGCTGTATCATCACATCTTGGTTTTATAACAAATAAGACATAAAAGCATTCAAATGCTGTACCCTGAACTTAAGAATCAATAAATCCTTGATACTTTACATGTAATTTATTTAATTTCAACAAATACCACAGCAACATCTGAAAAGTCACCAAGGAAACTGAGTAAGTTTTGACCACCTAGGTCTTATTTGTTCTTATTGCACACCTTAGCCGAGCATCACAAGCAGAAGACAAGCTAAGCGCACAACACATAGTAGGTACTCAGAGGAAGTTTCCTTTCCTTTCCCTCCCCCACGAGCTTGTCTTCCTGAAAACAAAACTTTGTTGTTCAGGATTTCATCATTTCCAGATGCCTGCTCTTCAAATGACACCCAGAGCAACACTGATGTCACAAAGCCTGGAATGTCTGATGGGAAACCAGCGGTAGGTGAGCTCACTGGGTACTAAGATCCTGTTTTCATGTCAATATCCTTAGTAATAAAATATGAGGAAAGAGAGGAAGTATAGCATATAAATAAGTGTTCCTCACTCACTATCCCAGCCTCAATTTACACCAAAAAAGATACCTATAAATTGAGGTGTTACTGGTTGAAGGAGGAAAAAGAAAAAAAGAAATGCTTAATAAGTGAAAAAACATCATTCATACATTTCTGTGTCACTAACATTCTTCTAATGTCGGTCACTATAGAATAAACCTGCCTTCCCAAGACTAAGGCAGGAAAAGAGGTGTCTGGGGAAAATTCTTGTAAATTTACCTAGGTAGTTTGATGCCTCTTATACTCAATTTTCACTCTGATTATTTAAGAAAAATCTGTTTGTAAAAGCAAAAGTCTGTTTTCAGTGATTAACCTTCATTCTTCCAGTGTTGTAACTTCTACCCCTTTCACCCTTCTGCTCATTTTTTCCCTGATGTCTTGTAAGTAACAGCTGATTACAAACTATGTGACGTCTCCCACTGGAGTGTCTTCCACTAGAATTGGGATGCCTGCCCACCCAGGATGGTGCTAGCAGGTGGTGCAAGGCACGACTCTGGACAGAAGACAGCTGGGGGAGGCGGGCAGAAAGGGCGACCGCGAGCCCGCGGCCTAGCCGGGACTCACGAGTGTGCTGGGAAGGCCAAGAACCGCGTCTCAAGCACGCGGGCCAGTGATGATGCTCCTCACGGCTGCCCGGGGGACAGGGAGAGGGTTGCCGGGGCTCAGGGTGTTTCTGTCGTCCCAAGCAGACCAGTGGTGGCCGAAGCTGATCCGTCCTACCCTGCAAACGACGAGACCCTCCCTTGTGAGTCCAGCGCGCCCCCCGCCCCGGGGAGGGGTGTCCTCCCACCCACAGGGAGCTGATCAGGCTACAAGGCCTGAGTTCCCAGGGACATTCTCACGAATGCAACTTTCTTTTCAGTTTTCCTTTTTTAAACTGCTTTTCCTTTTTTTTTTTTTTTTTTTTTTTTCAGTTCAAGCAAATTCAGTTCTTGCTCCAATAAAGGTTGGTGCCCTTTATAGATGGACAGCTTCGTGTCCAGCCCAAACCTCCTTCTGGCTCCCAAGTACAAGGCTGGCCCGGGAGCTGCAGCCACAGCCACCTCCCTGGGGAGCCCACGTGCCTGCCCTGGTGGAGGCCAGTCTGCTCGGGACGGGCCCCGAGTGGGTCAGCACCCCCTCACTGCCGTGGACACGCCTCTCCCTCCGTCCCCTCCTCTTCTCTCTCAGCGACGTGGAAATTCTTTGTTCTCCTCTGTTTCCCCCAAACGGCCAGACTGTGGGGCGCTTGAGACAGAATGGCTCAGAGATGCCCAGACAGCAGGGAGCCTGCACTCTGTGCACCTCTGTCCCCGGGAGGCCTCTGTCAAGCGGGCCTGACACATGTCCGTCAGAGGGTGTGCACCTGCCCGGACTCGGCACAGGTCACATCCTCAGCTCAGGTGACAGAGTGAAGCAGCCCCGCCACACGCTTCCGGGGAAGCCAAGCCACGGCCCTCTGACGCGTCTGTGTCTGGGCTGCGGACAGGATGCCACAAGCACTTGCTCTCTTTCTCATGTACAAAGCTCCCCGGCAAGTAAAAAATGCCTTCTTACAGAGACGCCCTGGCTCAGCCTGAGTGATCACCGTGGGCTTCTTAAGACCACAGGGAACCACCCAAGTCCCCAGACTGCTTTCCTCCTGAAAAGTGACCAGGTGATATGCAAGCACGCACAAATGTGGTCCTCAGGTTGCTAACAATCAAAAACTGGAAACGACTCAAACGTCTGCCAGTCACCAAATGGAAAACAAATAATGTTCTGGCCCCTGGGTGCAGTGCTGGCCACACACCCGTGTGACTGCCAGAAGCCGTCCGACGAGGCCTGGCAGTGGTGAGTGGTACCCTATGGAAGTCAAACCTCGATAAAGCTGGGAGAAGAGAAATCTGAGCTGAAACAAACAACCAACAAAATCTAAACCAGAAGGAGATCTTGTGATAGCAACGTTGGAGGACATCCAGCTGGAACCCCACATGGCCGAGGTGGGAGCCACCTCGGAGGGCCCTCCATCTGCCAGATCCGGAGAGTCATTTTTCCTTTCAAATGGTTTTATAAAAGAAAGGGGCATGGTACAGACTTCTGGTCTCTGTAACTCAGACCACCAGAGATGTTCAGGCCTGCTCACACCCCATCCACACGTGTCCCCGACAACCCAAACCAGGGGGACCCTGCACAGGTGTCCTGGCTCCCGGCTGATGGAAAGCGCTGGGTGTGCAGCGGGGCACCTCGGGTCCCCGGCTCCCCGCGCCCGCAGCCCTCACTCTGGACGTATTTCCTTCAGATGGCAGTCACCACAGCGGGCTTCCAGCCGGGATGCCCAGCTTACAGGAGGCTGTGGGGAAAAGGGGGTGCCCTGAGGCAGGAAAAGCCAGTTATGGGACTCGGAAGACATGTGTCCAAACCGCTCATCCCTCAGCCGGTCCTAAACAGCACTGCCAGGTCGTCGCACTGCACGGGGCTCACAAGTCTTCCATGGCCCACAGCCCTCATCCTCCTTTTCCAGGCTTAGCCCCGTCCCTAGGTCCACACTGAGGAGCTCTTGGTTTCTGTCTACACCCTGAACTTTTATTCCTATTTGCCTTTATTCTGTGCTCTCTCCCAGAACACAAAATAAATTGTGTGTTTACTTCTAAACCCTGTGACCGGCGTAGAGCAGATGCTCAGTAACTCTGTGCAGAAACAGAAGGTACTTTTTTTTTTTTTTAATGTGCCCTGCAACACCCCCCCACCCTGGCCTAATTGATCATAAAAACTAAAACAGAGAGCAAGGCCTTCAGCCAGCAGGCTTCATCCCACAAAGAGGGGAAAACAGCAGTGACCTGTCATTTCCCTCTCTTTTTATGGACGATACAGAAGAGGGACATGTAAGTGTGCAGAGGAATCCTTGCAGAACGACAGGGGTGAAAGGACACCTAGGGTCACAAATATATTTCAATAAAAGAAAAAAAAAACAAAACAGTGACCGTGTTCTCTCGTTCCATGACATTGAGAAAGGCCACCCTGAGGTGGAGGGGAGGGGAAAGCTCCAGGACTTTAGGGCTCAGACATCGTAATCATGTCTTATTTGTTCTAAGTAACAGGAGGTAGAGACATGGGAGGACAGAGGCCCCGTGAGGCCCCTGTCAGATGGGCGAGTGTCCACAGAAGGCCACGGCTCCAGTTGAGGGGGCCACGGTCAGGTTCGATTCCCTGAAGCACTCAGCCAACAGGAGACCCACGGGACAACCAGGCCGCGCTGCTGGGGGTGGGCACAGCCCTCACATCTCGTCCCTCGCACGGTGTCCACCCCGCGTCTGCGGGCTTAGACCCACACCTCCTTCCCCCGAGCAGACCCAGGCAGGGAGAAGACCCTTCTTTGTGTTGCTGAGAAGTCATGCATTTGCCACAGGAAACATTCACAGTGCAGAGACATTGTGCACTAGTTTGAAAACACTAGAAAAATACAGTTTCACTCCACAACCCTCAAAACTGAATTGCTGGAGGGTAGTTTATATTTATAAAATATGACTCTTTTGTGTTGCCAAGAATGCTGGAAATGGGGTGGGTGAGGAGGGGTTATCTACTGATTCATGTGGTCTATTAATCAAATTTGCCAATTAGACTCAACAGGACGCTTTCGATATTTTATTTGGACTTTTAGACTCAGGCATTTCTGAGATTGTCTCTGATTCGCTATTTGTTAATCAAAAGTGCGGTAACTGTGTAACTGGGGGACACAGTTTGACCCAACCTATTTAGCGGGAGATCCGGGTTTGTCTGCAGGGCTGCCCAAAATAGCCACATCTTGTCAGAATATTACTGTGTTTGGAAAGGGCAAGCAGGACAGGACCATTTTATTGTAAAGTCACTACAAACTGCTTTGGGTATTGTCAAATTTGGGGAATGATTAAGTGAAGCCATAGCCAACACTGAGAAATGCTTTAAAAGATAACCTCTAAAAACAAATTTCCTCCCCCGGTTATAATGGGCTGGAAGGACCTGTGTCCCAGTAATAAGTTTATGGTAGATTTGGATGTATCAGTACATGAAGGCAAAAAGGCCTGGGATATGTAGAGATTAAAATAAAAAAGCATTAGTCTGGTAAGAGTTCTTTTAACAACAATCTCCATCTGCTATGTCTCCTTTTAAATCAGTTGAAATATTTTTGTGGGTGAATTTGTTTGCACTAACTTCCAACTTTTTATGGTTCACTAAACCCTGGATTGTGATAGGAATACAAACATTTAGGAAGAGGAGGAATTCACATCTCAGATGAACTTGAAAGTCCCTTCCTCCCAGAGGTTCCAAATCCGTAGTATTATTTTTAAAGTGTGTACTGATTCTGAATTTGATTTGTAATTTTAACGACAAACTCAACATACAGACCTGAGGGTTTCAATTACAGACAAGCCTGGGAATTGGCTCCGGAGAAGGGGCCACGGCAGGAAGCTCGGGAGGGTCTGAAGGTGATCAGAGACAGTGCATAGACAGCAAGTCTTGCGGGAAAACCAATTATCCATTGGACTGGTGAGAATTTCAAAGTATAAACAAGTTTTACAATGAACCTCGAGAGAGCCACCAAAACAAAGTGCTTCCACCTCAAGGTGGTAAAAACTCAAAATTTAGGACAACAGAAGGTACATACAAAGTGCCAAAGACAACGATGCTATAAAGAAGCAAACCAAACAACCCACCAGCCACCTAGAGGAAGCAGGACTCTGGACACTGCTGCCGCGCACACGCGCCTTTGGGGGCAGGTTGGCCTATGGGCCTCTTCCACGGAAGAGCCCGCCTCACATCCCTCTCAGACTATTTATACAGCATAGGAAGGGCCACTGCATCCAAATGGCCTCGATTCTTACCTTCTCACCTATTCCTAGTGTCCCCCAGCTGGCTTCCTGCTCCCCGTCTTTCTTGCAGGTCCTTTACTGGGAATCGCCGCCCCACGTGCCTCACTTTCGTCCTTCACACAGGTGTCTCACCCGGTGATCCCATGATACAAATCAGCGCCTACCCCATCATTTTCTATTCCTTTCAAGAGCTTCGTTTTCTTGTAAGGATTTACCATTCTGGACATCATATATGTCTGCGTGTATATTTTTATTCGCTTATCCCTTCTGCGGCTCTAGTGTTCACGCGACGCCCCAGGACAGCAGGGACTTCATGGGTTTTGTTCGTCACTCTAGAGCCAGTGCCCTGCAGGTGCGTGTCCCATGCTCAGGACACGTGTGTGCGTGTTTGTGAGTACCTGTAGGGCCCATGCACTCTTTCCTGGGACACTGTCAGCTGCTAGCGTCCTGCTCAACAAAATCCCGGGGCGCCGCGTCTTCACCAGGCGCTGTGCTAGGCAGGTGGGTGAGCCGAGGTGGAAGGAGCATTTCCCCCAGGAGTTTCAGTTTAACTGCAGAACCAGACCATGCGGGCCTGCACGCCCAGCTGTGCCCGTGAGTGCAGCCCTTCAGAGGAGAGGGCGAGTTCTCCCCAAGGACTGAGCCGCCCCGGAGAAGACTTGGGAAAAAAAAGTAGAGCCGTGAGGGACGGGAAGGCTTTGGAAGCAGAGAATGACCTCAAGTGGGCAAAGACTCTAGAAGAAAGAGCGGCAGGAGCAAATGCTGCAGAGAGGGGCGGGCTGTTTCCCTGGGAACACAGCGTTTGTGATGGGAAAAAAGTAGGGAAGTAAAAGTCTGCAGGGCCGTGCAGTGGTGGGTCCGGGATGACAGGCACCCTGGCCACAGCATCCATGGGTGGGAGAAGGCAGGGCGTGGACAGCACGGACACGGGGACAGAGGGGACATCAGAGCTGTAGTTCCGTGTCCAGTGGTGAGGTCACAGCATTCACTGCATTATTAAATACAAACCAACAATCATAACATCCAAAGATAAAAGAAGGCCACACACAGAGCAATGAAGTCAAGGATTGTGATTAATCCAACTCTGAGCATCGGAGCTTAAGTAGTAAATACACATGCAGACTGGTTATTTTGTTTGGAGTCAGACTTGAGTTTGAACCTAGCTCTGCAAGGACACTGAACTGCACTAAGCTGCAGTCTCCTCAGCTGTAAAATGGGGTTGCCCACCTGGAAGTTATTGTGAGGATCGAGGTGGGGGGGGACAGAGAGAGGGGGACGATGGAGGTAAAACGGCTAATAAACAACCACAGTAACGGGCACTTTGTTACACACACGGCATCTTCCCAAGGGCTGCACGCACTCACACCATCACAGCTGCCGCAGATGTTTCGCGGCCTGCTGACACTGGATGTGACGGTGGAGGTGTCTGCACGGGCCCCCCCCCCCCCCCCCCCCCCGCCCCGCTCAGACTTCATCCCAGCAGCCGCCGAGCCCAAGGCCAGTGGGAGACAGATCGGAGCCAATGCCAACCAACTTAGGAAAGTTCCAATGTGATGTAAAATTTCTCCAGAGGGGCTTCCCTGGTGGTGCAGTGGTTAACAATCCGCCTGCCAATGCAGGGGACACGGGTTCCATCCCTGGTCCGAGGAGATCCCACATGCTGTGGAGCAACTAAGCCCGTGCGCCACAACTATTGAGCCCGTGCTCTAGAGCTCGTATGCCACAACTACTGAGCCCACGTGCCACAACTACTGAAGCCTGCATGCCTAGAGCCCATGCTCCGCAACAAGAGAAGCCACCACAAGAAGCCCGTGCACCACAAAGAGTAGCCCCTGCTCACTGCAACTAGAGAAAGCCCATGTGCAGCAATGAAGACCCAACACAGCCAATGAATGAATGAATGAATGAATGAATGAATGAATTTATAAAAAAAAATTCTCCCGAGCTGTGGAAAATCAGGTGCTAAACATTCAACCACACACAGTGAGGGTGTTTTCTTCATAAACCTTCCTTTCTTATATGAACGTCTCGTAAGAACTGTCAGAAGACGTTGCTCTGTTTTCACGAGATCCTGATGTTCGTTACACGCTAATGATCAAAAAGAAAACCAAGGGAAGGACGGGGGTGACTGCTTTTGTCCCTAAATTGTGCTCTTTGGGGTTCTCTCCATGTGTTCTGTTCAATTGCGCTTCTCGGTCCCATGGTTATAAATAGCTCAGGGGCATTAAGATTTCAGGATGGCAAGCATGTACTATCGGCAACTGCATCCCCTATTTAAAAAGTAATGTAGTCATTGACTGTGAGTGAATAACTATAATTATACTCAGTGTACAAATGTCTACAGGAGCAGGAGCTGGAAGACGGTGCTCATACGACACACGGGGGAGTGTCGTGCCCTCTGGGGAAGTCACTTTGCCTTCCTGCATCTTAGTCTTGACTATCTGTAAACAAGGGCTCTTTCTGAGTCTCTCTCCAGCTCTGAGATTCTTTCGGTTTAATGTGATAAAGGGCCACAAGCTTGACACCAGTTAACGTTTGAATTACAGTGCAACTAACCAAGTGAAGTACTGGCAGGTGTCACGTCATTTCAGTAGGATGAGGGGAACATTATCTGGGGTCGGCTGGCATCTGAGCACCCTTGTTTGCTGGGACAGCCCCCACCTCTTGAGTCTTGGTGGGATGCAGGGCCGCCTTCCCACCACGGACTCTGAAGATACCAGATTCTCACCTTCCCAGCTCGCTTAGCTGCTAGGGCCCCAGTAACCACCCGGACTGAGCCAAGCAGACCCACACAGCCAGGGGCTGGAACCTGATGCCAGTGACCCAAAGAAGCAGGGGTGGGGCACTGCTCTTGGTGGGGGCGGGAGCACCCAGGTCAGCGCTGGTGGTGCCAGGGGTGGCGCTGGCTGCAGATCCTGCGGCTCCTGCTTGGGCAGCGGGGAAGGGACCCCTCCCCGGGCCAGTCTGGGGGGCAGCTGACGGTGGCTTCAGCTTTACAGCCTCATTATTATTATTATTATTTTTAGAGCCACCCAGTATCTTTTCAAAACATTCCATTTGTACATAAGTCAGAAAGCATCCGTTTCCCTCACGTATAACTAAGAATCCTTTCTGTAACTGCTGGTGACGTGCTTTGAGGACATGAGGAGCTGTTGGGTACCCTTTGCTTATTGGTCTCATTTTGCGAAAACCGTCTCATTATCTTATTTTCTCAGTCAGGATAATATGCAAACCACTTGGCAGTAAGTGTTGAATTAAGGGGTGAATTTCACACTTGCGGTAACAACGAAAGTATGAACAAAGGGTCCAGATTTTACGCACAGCACTTTTCATAAAGAAACCTAAGAGGAACATTTCGGCTACTGATGGACGTGACCTGATGAGGGGGTGACAGTTCAGCTCTGCCAGTGTCAGCACAGAGGGTTTTCAACACCTAAAACCCTCTGGTGGGTTGAGAGTGCCGTCATGTCTCAAGGGGATGGGTCCAAGATGTCCCATTCACTAAGGCGATCTTTCTTTGATAATTAGACGGGGAACGGAGCGAGGAAGGGCTCTAACCCACGGGCTAGATGGCGCCCCATGTTTCCAACGTCACGGAACCCTCCAGATCACCCTGCTGCTTATTCCCACGGAGCAGAGGCGGAGGGCAGGGGCGGCAGGTGGGTAAGGCTGAGGTGGAAGAGGGCCTGGAAGACGTGAAAGAAGTCCTCCCACCCTTGCAGGCAGCTCCATCTGGGGCAGCTCCCAGTGTCGGAGGCATCCCCTGGTCCACTAGGGCCTTGGAATTCCATCTTGGTCCCGTCACCCAACTCCCACACTGGCTCCGGGAGGGCTGGCCCTCTGCTAGGATTTCTGGGCCATTTCTGCTTAAAACCCAAGAACTCAGCCCTGTGAAGTAGTTCCAGGAATAATCAAGTCTATGGGCAAGAGAAGCCAAACGCTACTCCCAACACCTAACCCACCTCAAACGAGCTAGAAATAGAATTTGAACCGTACAAGGCGTCATCTGTCTTTTCTGTTAACCTGCCCTCTTCCTCCAAGAAGCCACACATCTGCTCAGGCCCTGAAATGAGCCCACGTTTGTCACCGAGAACCTTTCAGACGGGTCTGTTTATCCTGAACTCTCCTCTCTGTGGATGATGGAACTTTTGAAATTGTTAGACAGCGTCCCTGGTTACAGATGTCCAAAGTATACATCTTGCATTTAGAGTTTTGGTTCCTGACTGAATTACATTAATTCTATTCTATTTTCCCCCAACTACAATAGCATTTTGGTCATAATGAAACACTCTATTCTGGAAAAGAAGGGGAAAGACCCTAATTAAATAGTGACATTTAGATGATTATGTTTATAAAATGATCAAGAAGTATTTTTCTCTTTTAATCATTAAAGCACTTAATATTCTTAAAAAAAAAAAAAAGGCCTAGAAAAATTGGAAAATAGCCCTTATGTTCTGAAAACAGGAATATTTTAAGCCCTAAACAAGCACATTATGGAAAGGGGTTTCCCAAAGTTTTAGGCTTTGAGCTTTATTGTTTTCTCACTCTTCTGCCAACTCAAATGTTGCTTAGAACTGATATTGGATAGCCAGCAGCTGCAGGCTCTGGAGCAGTGTTTTCCTAGGAATACCACTTTGGGAAAGAATTTCCACCCGTTTCCCTCTCCCATGAGCCTTCAGAGTGGCTCAAGCTTATTCTTCTCTACAATTGTGGCCCTAAACTTTATTAGGACAGGCGAGCATCTGGGAAGCAATGCCAGGGCGATATTTTTAGCTGTTGGTGAAAGGAGAGGCCACTTCTGATGTACCTAGAGGGCGAATGAGGCTCTCCCAAACATGGCAGGAAAACCCTCACTTCCAGTTTAGGAAGAGGAGATAGTCTGCGTCTCCTGGGAAGGTTCTCACGCAAAGGAGACCTTGGTCTCCATGACACCCAGTCCTGGGCTGGTTTGACCTTTTTTAGAGCTACTTTGGCAGCAGGTAGAAGACATTGATTCTGGGTTAATTTGGCTCTGGATCACTTAGATCCTGCGAAGTAAATTCACAAGAGTCATCTTAAGCTCTTTCTAGACTAAGGTTATTGAGAATTCCTTACTTTGCTTTTTTTTTTTTATAACTAGCAGAGTCTTTCACGTTTGTCAAATTGAATAAAAGGAAAAACATTGAAAACCGACAGGATTATAATATTGCTGTGTTTAGTCATCTACTAAACTTAAATTTTAAAGCAGTCGCTGAAAAGAAGCTCTAGAAATGTTTTGAACAGGAGCAGCAAGGTAAGCGTATATGGTCTCAAAAATTATCCTGAAGGACACTCTTTTCGATTTAAGTTCTAGTATGTTTATTAGACAGTCATGCTCTGTGCTTATCTGGGGGCAATTTATTCTGTATCAGGTGCTGTACATTTGATAATTTAATTCAATTTAGAGCTTTTAACCTACATTTTAGAGGCTCCCTTCAAATGCAACAGGCTCTAGAGAAAATGAGGTGACAGGATAGAGGCCCCACAAAAAAAACTCCAGCGGGACCTCCGTTTAAAGAACAGAAGCCTGCAAATCAGGCGGCCGTGGCAAAGCACTGCAGACGGTCTGCAGAAAAGGCACCCGACTACTTGGAAAAGGCTTAGCCCAAGGACTTGCAACAACCTGCCAGTGTCCAGGCCACCTGCACTGCGACAGGAGAGCAGGACGGCTGGGACAGAGGGGAGAATCTTGCCCCTCGTGCAGAGTGGGATCCGCTGGCAGCACCCTCGGCTCGGCGGGGAAGGGTGCCTGTCACAGCAGGCAGCTGAGACAGCGAATCTGCAGGATGGGGCCCTGCTCAGATGTCATCTTTACAAGCCCTTGTCTTTGAGCGGGTGTGGCTGCGGTGAGTGCACAGATGTTGTGTCGAGACAGGCAGCAGCAGCCTAAGCAGTCGTGGCCATGGGCTTTAACGAGGTGAGTGGCGGTAACTAGCCACAGTCAAGGAGCCTCACTGCATCCCCAGTGCGGACAGGTGAGGGGCCTTCCTGAGGGTGGAGTCCAACGTTCTTCCTGCAGACTCGAGGGAGGACTCCTACGGGAAGTGGCACTGGAGCTGGGCCGCCAGGGAGGGGGACAGCCCTGCACAAGGGCGGATGCAGTTAAAGAGCCTTAGGATCTCTAAGAAATGGTTTTACTGTTGCAAAACAAAGCTCTGCACGGTTATCACCACATTAAAATATCTGGGCTGCCTGGATTCCCCTCTTAGATTACATAGCAAGCAAAACCACAAAATACAGTTTTCGGTAAAGGCTGCAAGGTGGAAACATATTTTAATTCCCTTTCTGGTAATATTTTTGGGGAGCTAGGGTGGCTGTTAACTAAGTACCACAAGCTGAGTGGCTTAAACAACTGAAGCTTATTCTGTCACAGTCTAGAGGCTGGAAGTCCAAGATCAAGGTGCCTGCAGGGCTGGTTCCCTCTGAGAGCCGGGCAGGAGAATCTGTCCCAGCCTCTCCCCCAGCTTCTGGTAGTGGCTGGCCACCTTTGGTGGTCCTCCGGTGTGCAGAAGCAGCGCCCTGATTTCTGCCTTCATCTTCACGTGGTGTTCTCCCCGTGGATACGTCTGTCTCCAAATTTCCCTTTTTCACAAGGACAGCGGTCCCATTAGCTCAGGGCTTGCCCAGCTCTGGTATGACCTCATTTAATCTAATTACATTCCCAATGATCCTGTTTCTAAATAGGGCCAGATTCAGAGACACGGGGACTTAGAACTTCAGTGGATGAATTTTGGGGAACACAATTCAACCATAACGAAGACCCTCAAAGCAATGACAGATTTACAAAAGGTTACCATGCTACTAATTACATCCTGCAGATTTTTATTTCAACCACATGCAGCATCTCAATGGCACTATGAAGTACCTTTTTGCTGACCAGACTGGGTTTCCTTTATTTACTGTCATTATCTGTCTCTTCCAGAGCAGAAATCTAGAAGATCCACAGAACCAGCACCACTGAAACTCCAACGGTCAAGGTGGCTGGAGGCTACTTAGCTATTTAATTTTATCTAGAAAAACCTAGACTGTTAGGATTGATGCAATTTACAAAGCTGTTCTTTTTCATTATTTTCATATACTACTTAATATTAGTTAAGATTATGTAATGAAACTGGCACTAATATTGATCATGAAAATAGGTCTTGGTGCTTCCAGCCCAGAGCACTCTCTTGAGCTTCAGACCCACGTGCTAAACAACACAACTCCACCTGGGTGTTACACAACCAATTAAAACTGGGGTTGGACAAGGTGTATCCGTCACCTCTCCTCCCCGAGCTCTTGTGTGTCAGCAGGCAGCCAGCTGCCAGCATCATCCATCTCTTACTTCTTTATCCCGGCTTGTTATCACCCTGCTGGGCGGTCACTGGAATTTTTGAATCTGTAGCTTGGTGTCTTTCATCAGTTAGGGACAATCTTTAGCCACTGTCTCTTCAAGTATTGTCTGCCCTGCTCTCTCTCTCTGTCCTCCGCCTGGAGTTCAGTTAGACCGTCTCACTCCACCCTTCAGGTCCCTCCCCTTCCTTTGGTCCCCATCTCCTTGTGACTCTGCTGGTTTCCGGAGATGAGTTTTGACTTATCTTTCAGCTCGGCGAGGCTCTCTTTGGATGTGTCTGATGTTCTGTTAAACATGATTTTTGAATCATAAATTTCAATTGTATATTTTTCTTTAAGTTTCTTTAAAACTCTACAAGATTTTTTTCTAACTTAGCTTTCTGTCACTTTTAGGTATTTATAAAATTTAATTTTATATCTTTAAGCATGGTGTTATGTGTTGAATTGGGATGTTCCTCCCCATGCCCCCCCCCCCCCCCCCAAGGATGTAAGTCCTAACCTCCAGCACCTCAGAATGTGACCTTGTTTGGAAATAGAACTGTTGCAGATGGAACTACTTAAGGTGAGGTCATAATGGCATGGGGTGGGGCCCTCGTCCAACCTGCCTGGTGTTCTTTATAGGAAGAGGGACATGTGAGGACACACAGACACAGGCACAGGAAGATGTCACATGGTGATGAAAGCAGAGACTGGAAAGATGCAGCTGAAAGCTAAGGAACATGGAAGCAGACCACCAGAAGCCAGGAAGGGGAAGGAAGGACTCCCCTGACAGGCTTCAGAGGGAGCACGGCCCAGCCAACACCCTCATTTCAGACTTGCAGTTTCCAGTACTGTGAGATAACACATTTCTGTTGCTTTAGGCATCCCAGCGTGTGGGACAATCCGCCCACGACACCCATGGGCTCTGCATCCATGGATTCAACCAACTGGGGGTTAAAATCATTTGGGCAATAAAAATTCAAGAAAGTCCCAAAATGCAAAACTTGAATTTGTTGTCTCTTGGGAACTGTCTATGTAGTATTTACACTGTATTAGGTAATGTAAGGAATCTAGAGATGATTTAAAGTACGTGGGGGGATGCGTGCAGGTTACGTTTAAATATCATGCCCTTTTGTATCAGGAGCTGGAGGATCCACAGATTTTGGTGTCTGCAGGAGGTCCTGGGAGCAGTCTCCCAAGGATACTGAGGGATGAATGCACGTCGTTATGGCAGCACCAGGAGACAAACACGGTAAGGATCATTATTTTATAAAATGTGTCCGACAGCTTCCAATCACGAAGCTCTCGCCAGTCAGTGTTTGCTATTCTTTCTGCTGACACTTGCTAACGATGTGTTGTCTTGTGCTCATTTAGTCTGTCCATTAGTCGCTCATTTTCCTTGGGAGATAATCTCTAAGAATTTGAGACCTATGGTGAAGGTGCCTTCTTTCAGAAAGGATTCACATTTGCCATGGAACTGGGAGGTGGGGAGGAGTAAGTTAATAGCACCAGCCTGGGACCACTTTAGAAAAATTCACCCAGGGTTCAGGTGCGTTCCAAGCACCTACTTTTCACTGTAAAACCGCAAGGGTGCCATCAGGAAGCACCCACGAGCCTCCTAGATAGCTTCCTCCACAAGAGGGCAGACAGCAGGATCAAGCACGATCAGCAGTATTTCGTCTTGTGGAACTGAAAACCACAGCCACAGAGAGATAGAGGAAATGAAAAAGCAGAGGGCTTTCTACCAGATGAAGGGACAGGATAAAACCCCAGAAAAACAACTAAATGAAGAGGAGATAGGCACCCTTCCAGGAAAAGAATTTAGAATAATGATGGTGAAGATGATCCAGGACTTTGAAAAAAGACTAGATGCAAAGATTGAAAAGTTTACCAAAGACCTAGAAGAATTAAAGAGCAAACAAACAGAGATATGCAACACAATAACTGAAATGAACAACACACTAGAAGGAACCAACAGCAGATTAACTGAAGCAGAAGGGCGAATATGTGACCTGGAAGACAGAATGGTGATAATCACTGATGCGGAAAAGAATAAGGAAAAAAGAATGAAAAGAACTGAAGACAGCCTAACAGACCTCTGGGACAGTGTTAAACACACCAACATTCGCATTATAGGGGTCCCAGAAGGAGAAGAGAGAGAGAAAGGACCCGAGAAAATATTGGAAGAGATTATAGTTGAAAACTTCCCTAACATGGGAAAGGACATAGCTACCCACATCCAGGAAGCACAGAGAGTCCCAGGCAGGATAAATCCAAGGAGAAACACACCAAGACATATAGTAGTCAAATTGACAAAAATTAAAGACAGAGGAATGTTATTAAAAGCAACAAGGGAACAACGACAAATAACATACAAGGGAACTCCCATAAGGGTAACAGCTGATTTCTCAGCAGAAACTTTACAAGCCAGAAGGAAGTGGCATGATGTATTGAAAGTGATGAAAGGAAAGAACCTACAACCAAGAATACTCTCCCCAGCAAGGATCTCATTCAGATTTGACAGAGAAATCAAAAGCTTTACAGACAAGCAACAGCTAAGAGAATTCAGCACCACCAAACCAGCCCTACAACAAATGCTAAAGGAACTTCTCTAAGTGGGAAACATAAGAGAAGAAAAGGACCTACAAAAACATAAACAAAACAATTAAGAAAATGGTAACAGGAACATACATATCAATAATTACCTTGAATGTAAATGGACTAAATGCACCAACCAAAAGACACAGACTGCCTGAATGGATACAAAAACAAGACCCATATATATGCTGTCTACAAGAGACCCACTTCAGACCTAGGGATACATACAGACAGAAAGTGAGGGGATGGAAAAAGATATTCCATGCAAATGAAAATCAAAAGAAAGCTGGAGTAGCAATACTCATATCAGATAAAATAGACTTTAAAATGAAAAATGTTCCAAGAGACAAGAAAGGACATTACATAAAGATCAAGGGATCCATCCAAGAAGAGGAGATAACAATTATAAATATATATGCACCCAGTATAGGAGCACCTCAATACATAAGGCAAGTGCTAACAACTATGAAAGAGGAAATACAAGGCAGACATAGAGACACAGGTGTAGAGAACAAACACATGGACACTAAGAGTGGAAAGTGGGGAGGGTTGGGGGGGGATGAATTGGGAGATTGGGATACCAAATTGTACCCTCTATATATGCTGTTTATTGTCTGTTAACTGTATCTCAATAAAAGTTCTTAAAAAAAAAAAAAAAAAACCCGGAAGGGTGAGCTCGTGGCTACAATCCTCAGGGGTGCTTCCCCACCCTCTCTCTGATCTGTTTAACAACAGGAATGTTTTTTCGCATTCTTTGCAGAGGTGGGATGGACAGGTTTATCCCTGCTTCTCAGGGCGCTGTGGCTGGTGTCCTCTGGGGCCCCGCATTCATGGAAGGAGGTCTCAGACTCTCCACCTGTGGGGGGCCCTGGCTCCTCCCACCACCCACTGAGGCCCAGTTTGCCAGCTCTTTAATATCCCACTCAGTGCACTTGGTTCCTGCTTCCACTTAAATTTCTGCCCAATATTTTCTTATTGTCTTATCGTTTTGTCGATGCTTTTAAAGTGATTTTGAAATTACTTTACTCAGCATTTTTCGCTGTTTTAAGCGGAAGAGTCAATGCCAATACCAAACCAACCCCACTACTGGAACCCACACAGCCGATGAGGCTGGTCTTGCTGACTCTCCCTGTCTCACACTCTCGGCCCTGGGCTGATGTTCTAGTTCAGACACCTGAGTCACTGTGAGATCTCTCCCCAGGTCTCCCTCCAGCCTCACTCCGCACGGCACTCCAGGGGCCTCTCAATGTCAGGCCAGTCCACTCCATCGGGGTAAAGTCCAAATGCCTAAGTGGACTCTTTGGAGATAGTTCCAGTGGGGTATCCAGGCTTCCTGCCTTCCCTGTCTCTCTGCTGAATTAGAGAGTTAATTTCCCACCAGTTCCATGGTCTCCTACTTATTGCACCAGCTTTCTCACTGCCTGGAATGTAATTTCCTTCACTTCTAGTCCCTATTTTGAGGGAGGGATGAATAGGTTCTTTCTGAATAAGTGAAGCACTTCGGTCTAGACAATCACTGAAAGTATTTCTGGCTGTTCACACCACCCAGGAGCCTTCCCCGTGGGGCGCTCCTGCCTGGTACCACCCAGGACCACCATGGAGGTGTCATGGCACTGTCCCTGCGTGTTGGAAAGTGGAGCTACATCATTAGATTCTACCCACCTGCTAAGAGCAGGATCAGGTATCTCTTTACGGAGACGGACAGCACAGACCTCTACTTTTTCTACTGTTGCAGTGATACGGCTTCACTCATTTGGGTAGCAACCTGATCACCAGATGATAGAGAAATAACTTGTGGCTCTGTGTGTGCTAAACAAATGCTTAGCAGTATTTTTTCACCGCGTGCACACACGCGTGTGTGTATAGTAGGTGTTCAACGTCTGGTTCTTTTGCACTAAAACTATAATGAAAGCACTCTTGGGTGTGTATTAGTTGCTATGTCCTAAATTGCATATGTCTGCTACCTGTTACGAGGCCAGAAGAGGGAGCAGTTGAGTATCACAAGCAGATCTGATGCTTGTATTCTCCTAGAGGTAGCATCCCTAGCAGTTTTTTGTTTTGTTCCAATTTTTATTTAAAGTCGAGAAAGACTTTTTGACCTATAAATTAAAAAGGTCACTGAACTATACATCAGGATTTGGGGGAACGGTAAGTAATATATTTTTTTTTCCCGTAAACATTCTACTAGAATAGTTTTAGGGCTTTTGAAAACTATTGTTGAAAATTTTTTTCTTGAGGGAAACAGATGCCAGGAACTAGGTGTCCTAATCCTGCTATAAATGTCCTCTCTTCACAGGCTTTGTACAACTTATTTCCTTTCATTTTTTCTTTTGTATCAGTCTTTCTTTGAATTTAGACCCTTTCCTTAAAATGAAACACTTTGGGAAGTGCAGTTCATTATTAATGGAGTACCAAAGAAATTGCTTGAGATAAAGGTTAAGAGAAAAAGTAGAGCATATACATCTGGGATTATTAGGAAAGATTTAAATCATTGGTAGACACTATACTTAGATTCATGAAGGAACAAGAATGGCATGGAGTATTTTTATCCACTTGAAAGCAAACATCACTTCCTTTTATGCATAACTATTTATTATACTTATAATTCTTCAAAAACTATATATAATTCTTCAAAAATGACTTTTAGTACATATCACTCCATAATCAAGCCTAATTTCCCACAGGAAGATTTTTTATATCAAGTCAGTTAGACAGACAGGAATACCAAAAGGAGGTCATGTGCTATTATTTTTTTTTACTTCTTTGACATAAGCAATTTTATTTATGTTAACCTATAACCAAGACAGATAATATATCTTAATGGAAATAACACACACGACTTTTTTATCTCTCTTATTTTAAAAGGTTTCTCAATAATTAAGATAAAAATTTTATAAATTTAGATTACACAAAGATTAATCTAGATGGCATTAGGCCACTTTCAAGGGAAAACTCATTCTGAGAGGCATCTGGATAGTTCTTTAGTAGGATGGTTATGACAAGAGACTAGACACATTTTTCATAAGCAACAGGATTTGAATTCTCTACAACTTTCCTGAAATGAATTTAGGAACATGTCATATAAAATTATAACTCATAAGCCCACCTCAAAATCTCTGATGACTAACACATGAGTGTTGGTCAAAGGAAAGATATTACTGACTTTTCATTGGTTCCGGGCACAACAGTAATCACTGACATCAGTCCACTGAGAGAGAATGTTTAGCATTTTTTTTTCTACGTACAGGCAGAAAACAGGACACAGAATTACTGGCAAAAATATTATCAGGCTAATGCACTCATCTATTGTTTTAGAATTTCATCCACTGCCTTTTTAGAGTTATGACTTGTATCTTGACCTTTCAGGCATTTTTTTGATGGAAAGATAAAATATTCCACAAAAATATTGGAGGATGAAAATATTTAAAAATCAAACAGCATTTGCAATAACTTCATGTAGCAGGAGAATTATGTAAACTAAAATATTCCTAAAAATTCACGGAATTCATGATGAAATCTTAAAAAAATAATAGTTACTTGGATATTCCCCAAGTTTCTAGTAAATAAAAAGCTTTTTCTTTGCAAAGTCCTTAAGGTTACTCATCATATACAATGTGGCTTTACAAAACAAACTTTTTTGAGCAGATGCTGTGCTGGTTCATGGCAGTACAAACTGTAAAAGATTCAGGAATCTTTTAAGTTTCCTTAAAAAAAAACTGTCTTCTCTAAATGTCTTTCAGACATAATGTCACAGTAAACACTCAGATAAGTTAGAATGAATGAGAATTTGGTACCTCTTTAATTGAACTAACCTAAATAAGAATGACAACCAATAACCTAAATAAGAATGAAAAATAAAGACTTTTCTCCATATTAACTCCGATTCTTCCATCAGTACTAAGCCCCTGACATGCAGATTCCTATGGTTCCCTGTCAAACAGAAGTTACACAGCTGCGAGAAGGAAGATAATTGTCCCAGATAAGGCGATGCTATCTAGGCCTCTGCCCTTTACTGCCCGGCACTTACTCTATCTGCTCCGAGAATGAAAACACGAGGGTCATGCAGGGGAAATGGCTGTTTCCCAGGAAAGGAAATTGCCTGAAAACACATCTGGCAAAGGCTTTTTCTCCTCCTCTGGCAGGCAGACACTTATTCTAACAAAATATACATTTCCTCACCTCCTGCAAAGGTGAATTCTATGGGGCCAATGCCCTATTCTAAGCGGATGACACTTAATTTTCTTCTAAATAGAACGGGCCAGCTATTTTATGGAAAATGCTATATATGTTTAATTGCAACTAGGGCAGGAAACTGTGCTAAACTACGCATCGTACTTCATTTCAGACAATGTATGTATTCTCAAAGGTACATCACACTCTTGTAGCCAGCTACAGCGGATGAAACGGAAGGAGAAAAAAAAAATGTTAACGCCAGAAAATCAGAAAGGCAGCAAGAACGGATACTTAAAGCGTAACTGATGCGGTCAGACAAGAGGCTGGATTTGCAGAGACGACGTCCTCAGTGAGTACCACCTGACTTTACGTCTGCCTTGCTGTGTGCACTTCTGAGCAGACTGTCCCCGCTCACAGACGCCATGGGTCCAGGACACTGAGGCGGGCACGTGCTGGCCCCTCTGTGACTGGCTGCCTCAGCTCAGGGGACCAAAGGTCACCGAAAGTCTGGCAGTGAAATGGGTTCTGTCTCTGGGGTTGTGTTTGTGCAGCACAGAAGCGATAGCTCACGTGAAATGGAGAGTCTCCATCGTCTCCGAAGAAGGTTGAGCTCTGCCATGGTGAAACCGGGATACAGAAACTCCCGGCTAACCCAAACGTCTCCTTAGATCCACGGACGTAAACAAACGGCACAGGCAGACTTCCCAGGTGGCTCAGTGGTTAAGAACCTGCCTGCCAGGGCAGGGGACACGGGTTTGAGCCCTCGTCTGGGAAGATCCCACATGCCGTGGAGCAACGAAGCCCGTGCGCCACAACTACTGCGCCTGTGCTCTAGAGCCCGTGAGCCACAACTACTGAAGCCTATGCGCTGCAACTACTGAAGCCCATTCAGTTAGCAACTAAGCCCGTGTGCCACAACTACTGCGCCTGTGCTCTAGAGCCCGTGAGCCACAACTACTGAAGCCTATGCGCTGCAACTACTGAAGCCCATTCAGTTAGAGCCCCCCAATAAGAGAAGCCACTGCAATGAGAAGCCTGCTCACCACAGCAAAGAATAGCCCCCGCTCACCACAACTAGAGAAAAGCCTGCACGCAGCAACGAAGACCCAACGCAGCTGGAAAAAAAAAAGGCACAGGCAAAGCTGACGGAATCCCTGTCAGCTCGCCTCACTGAACCTTGGTTTCCATGTCCACTGTAGGAGCAAGATTTACCTTCCATGGCTATATGTTTGTGTATGTTGATATTTACACTTATTCCTCTGTCTTTATGGCAGCTTTAAGGGTTTTTCTCTTTGGTCCTGTTTTCAAATTCCGTGCTGGGGATTATCCTTCACAGGCTGCTAGAATCAGGGTTTAGTATCAGGTCCACCTGGTCAGCAGCTCCAGGAAGAGGCCGCACCAGAGCTTCTGCAGAACAGCTCCAGCCCCCACCTGCGGTTCTTCAGGTTCAGCTTGACAAACGTGGAAACGGAGCAGAAATAGCGCTCTTCTGTGAATCATCCCAGAGGGAGCCTGCTTTCAGAAGCTGAAACACTCTTTTTTTTTTCCCTTTTTTTCCTTTTCCTTTTCCCTTCCCCTCTTTCTTCCTCCCTCCCTTCTTTTCCTTTCTTTTTTGCCCACTGTGGCTTCTTCTTCAGCCCTCATTGCTGCATACAATTTGGGAAAAAAAAATAGTAAGGATAACTTTTTCTCTAGCAACAATTTTATGTCCAGTGAACTTCCTAATGGTTTCCCCTGTACACTGAACACTAAGTTGTAAACATGTTGATTTAATTTAGCCAGTTTTAAGAAGGCCGGGGACAGGGAGGCAGATGGGCAGGACGCCCCCAGAGCCCCTCCAGCCCCAGCCCGCCAGGGGCCCTGAGTCCTGAATGCACCCGACTGCCGGCAAACGGCCCCAAATGAAGAGTGTCCCCAGCTTCATTTCATGGGGTATTTCAGCACTGAGAGTTCCTCCTACACCAACACAGCACTTCCCAAAATGTAAGCCCATGCTGGCCCAACACGCTGGCCCCAATCATGGTCTCCGAGGCCTGTGGACAGTGGTGACACAATGACGGACACTGGGCAGGCATGAGACTGACTCCAGGGATGTGCCCAGATGTGATGGAGAAGGACCCTGGCACAGAATGTCAATAACTGTGGGAGACCAATGTGCCTCCAAGCGTGTCTGAGTGGTTTCCCCATATTTTCCAATTAGCTATGGGCTTTCAAAGCGTACATTTGCCACATACACTCACTGCTCAGAAGGCAGTAACAACCCCCTCCCCGGGGCCAGCTGGTCCACTTCCATCCCTTCCTTTGTCCAACAGTATAACTGTCCCCTTAGATACTGAGTATTAAACTGGCTCCCTGGGAAGAGCAGAAGTCATGCAGGCCTCCCCAAAATCCTGACTGGTGATCCACGCCGTGGGGGCTGCCCTGCTTTCCAAGATTTACAGCTGGCGTCATTTCTTGGCTTCTGGCTTCCAGAGCCACCACTCACACAGGGAGAGCATCACCGGTGGCTCTGGGTGACCTGGGGCCTCCGGAAGGTGGGGGTCAATGCGATCCCATGGTCCTGACATAAGTGGACCCACATGGACACCGGACCTGCATTTCTGGAGCCACGACCAATGGGAGATACTCAGGCTTTCCCCACACGTTAGGGCTTCTGTTCATCAGGGCAAACTGAAGCCGAGGGGCCTTGCTCAAAGTTCTCTGTTACGCCGACCTCTTTCTTTCAGGAAAGAGGTTCACGTGGTCTTTCTGGTGCCTTCAAACGAGGATTTACCTCATGATGGAAAAGTGTAGAGGGAGAACTTGAGATAGCGCTACAGCGAATAAATGGGAGCCTCCGAAATTTCAGCTGATGACATACAGCATGGGGGAGAAAACAAACATTATTAAGAAAATAAATAGCACCATGCACAGCTGTTCGGCAGAACTGTTGGGACAAAAAAAAAAAAAAAAAAAAAAAATTGGTTGGGCAGGAAGGCAGCTTTTGGGAAGCCTGTAATAATATTTCTCGTTTTATAGCCCCATCTGCCTTTAGCAAACCTGTCAGCAAGTCATTGAAGGAAACTCAAGATTCTCTTTGAAACTGAACAGCTCTGAGAACCACAGTCAAGGCTGTGTTTAGCTCCCATCCCCAGGCCGGGGTGGAAGTGGCCCGGAGCTGCCAGTTGCCTGGTGCTTAGGAAACAAACAAGCACGGGGGTGAGTCTGAAACCTAGGGTGGGGTCTTCCCGCTGGTCTGCCCTTGGGCAGCCCCCCACCCAGCTCTGCCCCGTTCTGGGGTCTCCCGCTGCTTCTCCCATGCTGGTCACAGCAGACGTGAGCATCTTCTCTGCGTTTCCTCAGTGACGCGTCACTTCAGCCCGGCGTCCAGCCCTGACTCCAGAAGGTGTCAGTTTCTGCGGAGGCCATGCCCGCGTTGGCCTTGCACCGGTGGGATGTGTCACTTCACACTGGGGTCAGTTCTCCTGGTGCATCTGCCTCATCTCACGGTGTGGATCCAGCTTCGAAGTAGCACTTTCTTTCTGGTCAAATGTTCCTGTCCCTTCCCTAAGTCCCTTTTCCCTGGCCTGTCTCACACATCTCAACCCTTGAAGAAGCCGGGCAGTGCTCCGAGGCACGAGAGGTTCCCTGTTTACACTGGCTGTGCCTCGAGAGTGGCCTCGCGACCACGCCACACTCCCTGGCGACTCCCTCGGGCGGGTCAGCAGACTACAGCCCGTGGTCCGTTTGGAACGGCCAGTGAGCTAAGAATGATTTTTACATTTTTAAAAGGCCGGAAAAATCCAGAGATTATTTCACGATGTGAAAATTATAATAAATTCAAACTTCAGAGTCTGCGAAGAAAGCTTTGTTGGAACACAGCCACCTCCCGTCGTTTGTGCACTGTCTCTGGCTGCTTTTACGCTATGACAGCAGACTCGAGTCGTTATGACAGAGCCTGTGTGGCCCGAAAATCTGAGATATTTACTATCTGACCCTTTACAGAGAATGTTTGCCAGCCCCTGGTCTGCACAGAGCCTCCCCGCGGCTCCCAGGGAGGGATCTCCACGTAGGTACCTATGAAGAGCTGCTCATGGTACACTCTGACCTTGAGGAGATGGAAGAGGAACATCCACGCCACCTGCGTGCGGGACCAGAGCCCTGGAAGCAGCACTGGCTTGTGGCTGGGTGTTCTCACTGGCCACTCACCACATCCCGTTGGTGAGGGGTCTCCTTCCCTCCCTCTGCTTCTCTGTGTCTGGCATTCTGTCATGTAACTCAGTACCCAGCAGACAAGGGGTACTTGTGGTACACGCTCTTCCTGTGGCTTCCTTTTAAACCACCAGATTTGCCTGGGAGGCAGATGGATGATTTTTAAAACCGCATATGCAATATTAATACCTTATGCTCTTTCCAACGGGGAAGAAACTCAGAAGAAAAAACAATGTGCACCCATGTTTCTGCTTCACGTTTAGCCACAGAATAACAGTTATAATTTCCGATGGTGCGAGAGCTAATTTCCATTGAATGGAAAGTGCTGATAGAGAAAGTAATATTCCTAAATAACATGCATTATTCTGTATCATTTTAACTCTAAAGGTGACGCTGAGAAAGAATCATCTCCTTTTATAAGTAGGGACACTGAGGCTTAGAGAAGTTAAGCATTTGCTTCAGATCTCAGTGAATCTGGGTTCTAACACAGGTCCTGTCTTCAAATCCTGTACGCGTCCCTCTACAGTTAGTAGCCTGAATGAGTATATTTTCTTTAACGTGTTCCTTTAGTGGAAACCATGTACTAGAATCAAGTTCTAGCTTTCCTGAGCCATCAGGCCCTCTTGAGAATTGGGGGAAATCTACAGACGGCTTCTCAGAAAGCGACACAGGCTATTTTATTCAGGGATTAAATAACAGGATCTTGGGAGGGATCAAATGACAATGTAGTGCTGAGTGCAAGGAATAGCTTGAGATATCATAATAAAAATGTCTGCGATTCCTATTTGTGAGAAAGCCATGGATATTGACCGCTGCTGTTTGTGATGTATTCACAGCTAAAAGAACGCCTATGTTTCAGTTAGACTTCAGTGAAAAACGAAGACGTCATTTCCTGTTGAAGTTTGTGGACCCCACGAATTCTGTCCGTGGACCTTGGGTTAAGAACCCTTGCTCTGGAGGTAACCTGGGAGCCAGCCCGTGCGTAGGAGGGATGTTTTGGAAGGTCTAATTAGGTCTTTTGAAACAACTCACTATACAAATCTCAGTCATCCAAGAATTAAAATCATAAAGTCCCCTGAAACCTGATCTTGCGTGATTAGACCGGCACCGGCTTTATGGTAGATGAGGTCCATCGGGTCAGTGCTGAACAGGCCACCACTGCCTGGGGGGAACCTTGTGCACTGAGGCATAAAGAGACCACCGCAAAGGCTCCAAGTCCTGCCGTGCGCACGCTGGCTGGTGAGCGAGCACACGGTCAACCTCCGGAGTGCTTAAGTTCTAGCTATTGAAGGAAGTACCCTGGAGGGTTTACAGAGCCTCAGAACTGAAACAGAAAAATCTTGGGAGTTAATGCAACCCTTGAATTTGAGGGATGAGGACTTTAGAGCTTGATTAAAAAGAAGTGATTTGCCTGAGTCCAACACTGAGTGGGACTGATTTAATTGATTCTGGGTAATATGTTACAAAATGATGGGATTTGAGCAAATGCTGACCTGATGAAGGAGAAGTTAATGTACGCCTCCCTCAACCTCCTCTTATTTAAATAGATTTCTCTATAGATTACAAATTTAGTGGGCCATTACTCAGTGCAGTATATTTTAAGATTACTTTGAATATTGAAGTGGATACTTTGCTTAAAGGATGAGATGTCAGAGCTCAGAAACTGACTTTCCTAACACAATGCAATAAAGCGAGGTGTTCCTATCCAAGTGTTTTAAGATGAAAGTTCTGCATACTTGGCTAATGGTTCAAATATCAAGGAATACCAATGAAACTATTTTCCCTATGAAAAGGCAAAGAGTTTACAAGAGCGAGACTTCTTCCTCTTTGTTTGTAATAACAAAAATAAACCAAAGCCCTGACATATTTGTAGTATTTTTATTCCTAAAGGAAAAAACAGGAACTTTCATTGTACTTTAAAGTTATCCCCCTAGATACTTGACCAGCTTATAGCGCTGTGAAATCAGTTTCAGACACAGGAGACCGACAAGCTCTCTCTAGGAAATACTCAATTAGGGTGGTGCCTCTGAAATGCCCAGGGGTCCTGTAACCGATCGCTTTTTCCCAGAGGGTTTCTGCAGCATATAGTCGTGGTTGGACAGTACACATCATGCCCAGATTTTTCCTGTGGCCTGGTTACTGACCCCCCTACAGGAAGATAACGGACAAGCCGGGAGGGCGGAGCAGCCGGCTGCACATGTCTGGCTGCTCTTATCAACTTATCATATAAGGAAAGGAAAGTGATTGATTCGGACCCTGACACGGCAGAATCTGGGGGAAGAGAGACAAAGGAGCATTGACGCTGATCTGTAAGGCGAATGCAGCCCTCACGAGGGAGCAGGATTAGTCTTCCTCCTGCAATCTGACAGTTCACTGCGGGAGCGGAGAGGAGACAGCACGAGAAACCAAGGTCGCTGCTGGAAAAGGAGGGAAGAGGAGACTTTCATTGATGGACCCTGAGCCATGGCTGCAGAGCCCCGCGTCTGAGAGGACGTCTTAGCGCCGGGGAGTCTCGTGCGCCTTGAAGTTTGCTGAGCTGGTGGTTTATTACCGACAGAAAGAAAGAATGTGGCAGCTTGTTTTCTTTACTCTGAGCTGTGATCTGGTCTTAGCCGCAGCCTACAGCAACTTTCGGAAGAGCATGGACAGCATCGGGAAGAGGCAGTATCAGGTTCAGCACGGCTCCTGCAGCTACACGTTCCTCCTGCCGGAGACGGACAACTGCCGCTCGCCCTCCAGCGCCTACGTGCCCAACGCGGTGCAGAGGGACGCGCCGCTGGACTACGACGACTCGGTGCAGAGGCTGCAGGTGCTGGAGAACATCATGGAGAACAACACCCAGTGGCTCATGAAGGTAGGGAGCCGCCCGGGCCGGCGGGGCGGGAGGGAGGGAGGTGGTGGCTGTCACCTCTGAATGAACTGCCGCTTGCTGCACTCTATCCCGCCTTGCAAAGGAGTCGCAGTGGGGGAGTGGGGGGGAGGTCGCTGGAAGAGAGTGCGGGGACTGATGGAGTGAGGTCTCTCAAGTCAGGAATCTTTATGCACAGAGGAAGCGCGGTTTGCGGCACGACGCGTAGGCTGTTTTGTTTGTGCCCGTCGTTTAAACTCAGTGACACCCTTTACCAGGGACGTTATAAACCGGTTGCAGGCACGGGAGGGAAGCTGTGAGCAACAGCAGCCCCGGAGCCAGGAAAAACGTGACAATCACGTTAATTACTGATACATAACGGATGGAGTCAAGTGCTTTACCAATTTCCTGAATTTATTTACTAAAATAGATTGGGACTCTCGGTAAATGAGAGGAAATTAAATAAAGCAGACCTTCCCTGTCTCAGAACATCGGGGGCTTTATCCCGGGGGGTTGTCATTTGTCGGTGGGGGTGAGTCTTCTAAGCGTGAGAGGGGGTCCAGCCCTGCAGCCCCAGCTGTTGCACCCCCGGCGGTGAAGGTGACCCCACGTGGGGCAGGCGTGAGGGGCGTTTCACTGCAGTTAAGCTGTGACAAGACACTACCGCGAGCACACTGTCTCGGACTTTTTATAGAGAGTTGGACTCAAATAGGATACTGAAAGCTCAGCTTTTCTTTCACAAGCCATTGTTTTCACATATGAAGCTGTTTATACAAACCCCAAAATCACCCTGGAATTTTTCCTGATGTGAACTCTATATATTCTAAAGGTTTAGACAAATTGCACGCATAGATTAATCACTGACTGTTACAATGACATCACCTCACAGTGCTTACACGGCAGAGAACGTGACAGTTTAAAGCCATATGGGAACTTTAATAACGAGCTGGTTCCTCTCATTCAAAACTTTGCCCCGGTCTTTCACTTCACGGTAAGCCTTCTGTTAGGGCACCTTATCTTAATCTCAGAATAGATCTTGGCTCCTAATCTGTGTTTCTCATTAGCTCTCCTATCTTCAGAGAGGAAACGACCCAGTTATTACTCTGGTCCTGAGCCGAGATGAATGAAAGCCCTTGGCACTGCATTCAGTGTAACAAGAGGGGTCGCTTCAAATCAAAGAACAGAAAACAACAAAAACCTATCAGGAAGACTCGCCCTGTAACACGAAACTCATTACTTGTGTCTACAAGCACTACCCCTTCTGGGCAAATTCTCCAGTAATATTCTTTCTTTTCATAAGAAGTTCCCTGTGGTGCTTTAAAAAATCTCCTAAAATTCATAGATGTGCAAACAATAATGTTAAACTTAACAAGTATGCAGCAACACAGGTTCGACTATTTGGAAGGCAAACTACCCTGGACATCTGCTCACTCTGCCCCTTTCTTCCCGAGTCCTTGTGCTCCCGGTGGCATGGTTAACACCAGGGCTGGCGGCCACGGTGTGAGATGAAGGACGTCATTTGTAGTAAACATTCTAATCTGCCCGACTGGTAAGTCATCTTGTAAGATAAACAGTGGAGAAACATAAAAGAATGTCTTGACAAATGCAAGACTGCTAAATTGTATGTGGTTAATGAAGCCCACACTAGGTACACCTGAAACTCCACGTGCAAAGCTCGTATTTCTTTCTTAGATAAATAACCCCCTTCTCTTTGACCTTTGAGGCACTGTTTAAAGAAGGAAAAGGACAAGCAATTCTACATGAGGTGACCAACATTTTTTCCTTTCCAGGTTCAGTTAGTAAATATTTGAGCAGCAGCACAATGGTATTTCTAAATTCTTTCTTTAGCCATCTAGCTAACTATCACTGAGTGCCTTCATGTTTATCTTTTCACGGGCTCAGCACCTGTTCTGCAGGCCTCCAGGACAATGCACACCTGAGAAAGTCAGCCTGTGCTCCCACTCTGTTTACTGGCTTCTGGTTTGGGAATGAAAGCAAAAAAGCAAACATGAAACCCGCTTAAAGTGATTGAATGTAACCTCTCTGCTTGTTTTTTATTTCTATGTTTTGTCACCTGTGATAATAAACACTGCTTTTCTCATAAGCAAGAAAATCATATATAATGGCATGCTAGATAAGCCGCGATGGTCAACATCACAGTCAAACCCCTGTCGATAGATTATGGCAGAAAGAAAAAACACCATTCTGTGTTTTGCATTGTTTTGCATGTTTCCTTTTCTTCAGGGCTGCTTTTTATGATTCCATACTTCCTTTCTCTCCCTGATCAACACTAAAAATGAGAGGGAGAAAAAAAAACACTTTTAAGGTTTTAAGAAAACTTGTCAAGAAGGAAAATAAGACCAAGTTTCTGGCTAAGCTCAGGGTAGATGAATAACATTTCACCTTCTGAGGGGTTAGCATCCCATCAGGAGCCTGGACTAAGAAAGCTGTTCCGCACATCATCAAAAGATGCCACTCTGCCCCTTTAATCTGCCAGGCAAAGGAAGTGTCAGACTTGTGAATGAGTGCAAAGGAACATGAATGGAACCAAACAGGGAAGGCTCACTTTCTGGTTAGCGGTTAAACAAGGACAAAACAAACTGTGATAGTTAGGACACCAAATACACCACAATGACCTAAAAAACACTGTGTGTCACATTCCTTTGCTAATCGTGCAACTATTCTAAACCTCTGCCCCTGTGATGGTAGACACACTTTATAAAAACTGACAAATAAGTTAGCAAAATGGATTGTATCTTGCTAGGAGACAATGTATATTTTTTTCCAATCAGATGAAAGGGGGAAAGGAAATAAACAGTTATTTCGCACTGATGAATACTTTAAAGTTATAAACAACTGCAAAGTCTATTGTGCTTTAAAACAATGTTTTGAAAAATAAAGCTAATGCCTGTTAAGTTGATGCAAACACTTCCTTGTAATCTTTTTTTTTTTTTAATGACAGAAGCACAGGCTGGGAACTGTAAATCTGAATTGAGATCCTTTTCTTTCTTTAAAACTAATGACACTATATCCTTTTAATAACGTATGAGAGCTACTCATTAGCTGATCTATAGGGAACAATCCAGTTTTGCTCCTAAAAACAAAACTGTTGTCAACGGGAAAAACTGATGGTGAGTGGCTCAGAGGAACTCAGACCACCAGCCCCTCCCCCACGCCTGCCAGGTACTGAGTGAGGAGGGGAGAGAGAGGGAGAGAGAGATCATGTGTGGTTGCAAAACACTCCTTAGCTGTATATCCAAACCAACCAACCAACCAACCAACCAACCAACCAGAGCCTGGTTCACTAAAGGAAAGAAAAAAATTCCCGTTGTATTCACAGCCAATGTTCTAGTGCAGTGTTAAAATAGAAGCACCATTCCTGTACTGCCTTGCCGTCTCCTGAATCATGAAACGTGATTGTGTTCAGTGTTAGAAGCAAGTTCTGTGCAGATAGGCCGACTAGGCCTTCTATTTAAGACTGCAAGAAAACGATCACTATTACTATTTAATTATATATTAAAATCATTATCGTGAGGGAGGAAGAGATGATTAAAGTTCCACTGTGGTGGGAGAAGTACAACATATTTATGATTGGAAAACGCAAGTTTAATATACCATTTACTATATACTATGTAGGATGTATAGTGCAATATATAAAATATGCATTTACTGTATGTAGTTTGTATTATATGTATAGTGTGCATACGGCATTTGTTTTCCATGGTCAGGTGGCCTGTGCTTACTGAGTGGGGCTGTCTGACACCCTGGATCAACTATGTAGGTATCACACCGTGGGGAGACGGAGACTCGCCAGCAGTGTCTCCAGGTAGGAAGAAGGCCTTGTGCACACACCTGCCGTCACATCTGACCTTCTGTTTAGATACTAGGTAAGGCGTAGCCTCCACACTGTGTTTTGAAAATTGGTTGATGTTAACCAATATGGTCCTTTGCAGTTTACAAACAGGTTGTCATCCAGAAGTTTGTCTGTAAGCCAGTTACTGTACTGTGTGGAACCTGAAGGGGTACTGCCCTTATAAATGGTGATCGGATGCTCAAGCGGCCCATAATGCTTATTTTAATCCATAAAATAACTGAAACTTTGTATATCTGTAATTCAAGAACAACAGTTCCAATCAACCCCACCAGTGTATGGATAATTACAAAGTCAAACCTTTAAGACAGTAGAAAATAGGACGTAAATTCTCCTTTCTCGTAAACTTCGGTCCCTTTCTTCAGGATGAACGCTTAGAGATGTTGTGACAGATTTAACACCAAAATGAACACATTTCCTTCTTCTTAAAGCGTGTACAGTGCTATCATACAGTGACCAGAATCTTTTCTTTTTTTTGGCTCACAAGTGACATGAAAAGAGGTTGAAAGAAAGATTTTATTTAGGGGAAAACAGCAAAATTTGGAAGGCTAAGGTAGAGGAGGCTGTGGATTAAAGGGGGTGTGTGTATGTGTTAGAGAGGGAAGGAGAGATGGGGGGAGGTGGAGGAGGAGAGAGCTACCTGTGATGGACTCCATCGCCTATCAACACAGGCAAGGGGGCAGTGGGATGGCTACTTTGACAGAAAGGAGGTGGCTGATATTGTTCCACAGTCTGGACACCAAGTGATACGAGGGCCTGGACAGCTTTGGATTTCCTGGGTTGAGATCAAGAGCACATATGCAATGAATCACGAACAGACTATTTCCACACCAGACGCTCATAATTTGCAGAGCATCTCGATTACTTACTGATACTGACAAATCACCACACTATCCTCTCTCTTATGACAAATATACACATATACTTATTGTAACTTATGATATACTGCTATACCTATGCATATAATGTATATTTTTTATTAAAAATAAAATGTCATATATATACTAAATACTGTGGACTGTGTAGTACTGTAGTATCTATTTATTGAAAAAAATCTGAGTATAAGTGGACCTGTGCAGTTCAAACTCATGTTGTTCAAAGGTCCACTGTGTATTTGTGTGTGTGTGTGTATATATATATATATATATATATGTTTCTTTTTCCCTCTTTTTACTACATCCTTCTTTGACTTGAAGGAACCTGACAGTAATATTTTTCTTCTAAATTTTTCTCAAACTCTTCTGATATAAAGAGAGCCACTCAACTTTCCAGTGACACTTTTATCACTGAAGCAATGGCGTGATTGGGGCACAGCAATGGAGTGGCACTGAATAATTTTAAAGCACTTTGCACACCTTACCTCACTCAGTCCCAGAAATACCTGTAGAACACAGACATGGTAGCTCTGATCCCGCCTGTTCTGAATCACTCATGAACACGGGTCAGGGAATATCAGTGTGCTCTGCAGTGTAGAAGTCTTGCATGGGTGACCCAGAGAGGAAACACAAACACGGAGAAGCATGCACATCCCTCTGACAAAAAGCAGACTTTTGCACGGGGCTGGAAAGATGGCAGAAAATCGCCAGAAAATCGCCGGGAGAAGTGTGGGTGAGTATGGCTAGTGTTATTTCTTAGCTCATTAGCATAAAGGAGTGAACGCTGCTCTAGCCTCCCACTCCTTCTGGGGTGTTTACAGTTCAGGGCAGGCGTCACTAAAGTTCACTTATTGTTCAATAAATATTTACTGAAGACCCATGTATGCCCAGGCAGTGCTCTAGGTGCTTGGGGGAATCAGTGGGACAAAGACAAAGACTAGAGTCTGCCCTGGTGGGGACTCGCGGCATTACACCACCACATCCTCTTTGGGACACATGGATCAGAACACGGGGTGAAAGGAGACAGGCGATCCGGTGCAGGAGATGTGGAGTGTTGGGGGCGGGGGTGGAGGGCAGCAGTGCCAGACAGTGTGGTCACTCCACTGAAGCCTCTTTTATAAAAGGACAGTCAAGTGGAACTACTACAGAATGGTCATTTTTCCTGATTACCAAAATAACAGGTGGTTGTTGTAGGAAGTAGCCCACATACAGAGCATGCATTAAAGATATTCTGTATAATTCCAGCATTCTGAAATAAGCATCCTTACTACCTACTACATATTTACGCCTGTGTTGGAATGGTTATTTAAAAAAACAGGATGTATATACTATAACATTATGTACACCTATACCTATCTGATAACTTGTATCTCTTTTATTAACTATAAAAAAGGAAGTGGGTCTGAGAGGTTAAGTAACTTGGTTGACATCCCAAGTCAGTAACAGAGGCATTTCCCACCACCTGTGAGTCCTGTCTTAGGACGAGCACGGGTGTTCTGGGGCACACTTTGGCACCCCAATACCAGGGCATGCCAGCAGTCTTGGCATATGACGGCTATTGTATGGACAACCTGGTTATCAGGTAACACTTGCAGTCTTCCTATGTGGGGATGGTGCCAAAGCTGCTAAGAAGAAAAAAAAGAAAAAAGTAATTGGGAATATCTTGTGTGTAAAGTAATTACACGAAATTCCACTCTGTAGTTCAGAAGATAAAAACAAACTATACGATATAACCAAGAGAAAAGTATGATAATTCTTACAAACTGGACTGAGGGTAACAGCCTGAATTTCACAGTACCACCTGAAAGTCTAGGCATATAAAGTTCAGTCCCAGGAAACTAATGTGTGACCTGCCCTATCGTCTATTTGATTTTAAAAAATGACTAGAGTGTATATCCCATCTAGCATTCTACAGATAGATATAAACAAAAATGCCTTGACATCATGCTATTCATGTTTAAAATGAGAAAATAATGTCAAGCTCAACGATTTGATGTAATCACAAGCAGTAAAAAAAAAAAAAAAAAAAAAAAATCACGGGTAATGTTTTAGAATAAAAGTTTCAAAATTTATCAGGATAAAAATGACTGTTTTATATAAGGTTTGAAAATAAAGGCATGAACTCTCTAAAGCCACCTGAACTGAGAGGCAGGTGTGCTAGCTGTCTTTAAATTAATATTTTAATTAAATATTTCCCCATGAAATCTCCTTTTTTTCTTATCCTAATCTTGGCATGCACTGCTGACTAAAGATGTGAAATCCACTAGAAAGCTCTGAGAAGTGGACCTAATCCTTTTACCATCATCACCCCTTCAACCAGCTAAAACCATTATCTTGGCAATTCAACTAGAGCCTAATTAAAACCTCTGCAGGACCTGCCTGGGGGTGCCTGGGCCGGTAATTACTTTCCTCCAAAATCTGCCTCATTCCTTCCTTTGGGCAACCTTTTACCCAGCTGAGAATTACTTTTGGAATCTTTCTATTAACCTGACAACTTACCACTACGAAGCATTCGCTTCCAATGTTTAATATTTAAAAAACTAACAATCAAGCAAACTAAGAGTAAACATTAAGAATGTAACCTGTCATTTTTAAAATATGTGATATTATATTTTTCCATGGACAATGGTGATTTTTAAGGGAAGAGATATTTAGATATAGAGGTCTTGGGAAATACACTATCAAGTTGACAGTTTCCTAGAGTTTCCCATTGTCTGTATGTGCTGAATATTCACAGTAGTTATTGGTCTTTCAGGCAGAGAATATTAACCAAGTCTTAAAAGGAAGGGAGTGTTCAACGTCTCCATTTCTTGATTTTGTTACATTCTGTCTAGACCATGTTAATACTTTCTCACATACTAAGTCTTCTCAATGTGAGAGGGGCTCTTCCACCAGGGTGACTTAACCTGCTGTTTAGCCTGGTGACAAGATCTGCCACCTACATCTCCCTGTCTTTAAGTACTCAGTATTCCAGGACATACACATTAGCACCTTCATTGTGATTGTTCCAGCAAATTCTGGGGATGACGCTTAAACCGATTGTGGGTCAGCCTCTGTATGTCACTAATTAGCATTAAGTACTGGGCTGAGCATGCCTCACATGGGAGATTTCCACTTCGGCCACCAAAAGTGCGCCTTGGTGGTTGGGTTCAATAGCAAAGGTGTCTAGTGTCACGAACCCACAGGAAGGAGGCCACGCCCTTCGGTATAACCTGCTGAGTCCTGTGGGACTTGATAAGGACAGCTAGTCTGACAGTCTTCTTGCGCCGGGAGCTGCCCCCTTCTCTCTGAATGAGGAGCCTCTGACCCTCAAGACCACCACCCTGAAGGAAAAAGAGGTGAAAAAAACCGGGACCATGTCAGGGGTTTCACTTCTGGCCCTAGGCAGCCCCAGGAACTGAGCCAAACTAGAGCAAAGGGAATGATGTGTCCCTGCTCTCCCGAAGTTGGAATAAAGGCATTCTATACCAAAAGAAGAGATCTCCCGGACACACTTGGTCAGATTCAGAGAAATCTAAATAGAAAATGAACCATGTTTACACATGAAGTCCACCCTATCACCATTAACAAGCATGCCTTTGGGCAGGCTTGTTCTTTTCCTGTGTTTTAGTGTCTGCCTTAAAGATGCAGACAACTATATAACCAGGGAGGGCTGGCTAGGCTAACTGATGCAGTCTGAAGCTACAGAATACAAGCTCTCATTTCATTCGTTCCTCCTTATATGTAGTAAATGATCTTTTAAAAAAAAATCAAAACGATTTTTTTAGAGCAGTTTTAGGTTCACAGCAAAATGGAACGGAAGGTACAGAGATTTCCTATGTGTTCCCTACTGCACCCCCCCCAGTCTCCCCATTACCAGTGACCCTCACCACATGGTACATTTGTTCCAATCAATGAACACATCATCACCCAGAGTCCACAGTTTACAATTAGGGTTCACTTTTGGTGTTGAACATTCTATGGGTTTGGACGAATGTATAATGACATTGTATCCACTATTACAGAATCACACAGAGGAGCTTCACTGCCCTAAAAATCCTCTGTGTTCTGCCTATTCATCCCACCCCCACCAACCCCCAGCAGCGTGAATCTTTTACTGTATCCGTAGTTTTGTCTTTTCCAGAATGTTATACAGGTGGAATCACACAGTATGTAGCTTTTTCAAATTGTCTTCTTTCCCCTAGTAAAAGACTTGTTATCACGATTAACTGTACATTTGTTTAGTGACCCCTTACCTTGATTACTTAACTAAGTTAATTAGCTAAAACCCCCACAGCGTACCTTCAGAAACATAAGGTTTTCTTGCCTACAGCAGGGACCTCGGGATTATTAACGTGTTTCAAACAAGAAGATGAATCCAAAAGTGGGCTGGAAACTGTGAACTGCCACAGTGCTGCGCGATCATCATGATTAATTTTAATAGTGACACCAGAAACATACTTATGAAGATTTGTACTCTCTCTCACATTAAAGACTCTAACTCTACTCAGTCTTATTAGGTTTATACCTTCATACCTGACTTTATACCTCAAGGTACATCTTCACTCTGTAAGACAATGAACTTCCTTTCTACATGGAACAGGACAGTTGTGTCTTGTAAAAGGTCCTGATTTATATCAGGTGGCTGAGTACCTCTCTGTAGAAATACTCGGCTCAAAAATCATACATAGCATCTTCTCCTGAACCACCCTACTTGTGCCCCTACTGTGCTCCCAGGTAATGCCATGAGCCCAAAACAGTCAGACTTTATTGTTAAATTTATTTTTTTATCACTTCAGCTAAGAGCTATGTTACTCTTCTGCATGTTCTGTTTTTATAGATGAAGATGGCAGGAACTAAATGAATATTAAAGAGTGGGCGTTGTTCTGGGGTTAACTAGTCAGCCTACACATCTTGGTAGAAAAGATTCAAAATTCCTAAGAGGTATTATTTCCTCTGGGCTCCTGCAAGCATTTTCTCTGCCATTAGCTTTGTGGAATCAACAAGCTATTATCAAGTCTTGATTATTTGATGGATAATTATAAACATTAGTCTGAAGATAATTCGAGAGTTCCTTTGAGTTTTATTAACTACTATCTAGTCTTTGGAATCTTGAAAAATTATTACATACAGATGTAGCTTAAAATTTCTCTAAGCAAAATGGTCTTCTTAATGGGAAATACTGGTACAAAAATGCGGCTAAAGAGAAGATATTTTGCTGAGTAACATAAAATAATCAAATTCTGACCACAAGCCAATTATCTATGTTTAACATTTGGTTTTTGTGTATGAAATTCCTTATTATTTTTAGCTACTAAGGAATACGTTTTTAAAATTCCTAAAAAAAAATAAAATAAACTTATCCAGCCTTAATTCAATAAAGTATTAGTAACAGGAATTCCTGACCTGGTCTTAACTGCAAAAGTGAAATGCTCTTAAGAGCAGTGACGGTTGGGATAACGCTATTACAGATTGAAGAACCAACATTAATCAGAACACCACCCCCTCAAAAAACAAGTGTTCATTTTGTGATGTGTAATTAATTGTCCATATTTTAAAATATGGTTTCCTTTTCGGTTACGACGAGCACAATAAATCTATATGTGCTTTCCCTGTAATTGGACAAAGCTTACTCCGTATCATTTATTTATCGCAACATGATCAGCGGGCCCTGTGCCGCGTAGGTTTTACCGCTGTCGTCAGATAGTGTCTACTTTGCCTTCTTCACCTGAAATACCACCACCATTAAAATAAATGGTCTGTGGATGAGGGGAAAAAACAGGTGAAAACATCTGGTGAATAAACAACTCTCTCTACTTCACTGGGACCCTTTCTCTATCCACGTCAGTTTTAAGTAATTCAAAATCCTAAACCAGGAACGCAGGTCAACCGCAGCAGCTGCGGCGTTAAGCCGGCACCGCTCTGTCACCTCCTCCCTCGACTCCACTTTGACGCCAGCGTACTTTGCTGGTTTGTTGAAAAACTCCACGGAGTTCTCGCAAAAAGGATACCGTGCATGTGGCAGCAGTCACGTGAGGTCAAGGCCCCTCTCCCCGCGCGGCTGCGTAGCTGTCGCTGCACAGGGGCAGGAGGCTGCCGGCTGTCGGGGCAGCCGCGGGCACCTACCAGGTGCGTGTGGCCCGGTGACACCGGCTCACTCAACCTCGCGACAGCCCCCTGAAGGCTGCCACCCTTCTTCCTTTCCTGAAGACATGCAAGCTCAGGGGGCATCAGGGGGCACGGAGCGGGCGATGCCAGGAGAGCTGCCGCACGCGCCCAGGCGTGTGCACCGCCGGGAGCAAGCGCCCCTCCGGGAGCCGCGGGGAGGCCGACTCGGCCGACGGTGGGGGTTCCCCGGGCCCGGCGGAGGCCAGGAAGGGTGGAGATGGCGAGGGACCCGCGAGCTTCCGGAGGCACGAGGCCGCGGCGCAGGGCCGGAAGCCCAGGCCTGGCCCACCTGCGCCCCCGCTGCACGCCTCCCGGCTCGGCTCTCTGCCCCTCGGCGCCAGGCCGAGGCGGACGCGCGGCCGGAGCCCGCCGTTCAGGCCGCCCGCGGGGGCCCGCGACGCAGCACACGCGCAGACGGCCGCGGCCACGGCCCCGCGCTGGGTCGCAGGGCGGCGGGCGCGGACGAGCGAGGGGAGGTGGGCCCGCCGAGGCAGCCGGTAGGGGTCGGGGGCGGCCAGAGGAGACGCCTGGAGCGGCGGGCCTCGTGCGCGCGCAGCCCTGCTCCCCCAACACCAGGCCGGCCCGCGCGGCTCCCGGGTGCAGACGCCGCTTAGGCAGGCCTGACGCGGAGCCCTGTGCGTTTCATGGAAGCCCGCACTTTTCTTCTCTGTGTGTTGCCGTGTAGCTGAGAATGAAATCAGCACGTGCGAGGCGCGCGGCGCGAGGGCGACGTGCGCACGCCCGTGGGGCGACCGCCGGCCCGCAGCGCCTCCTCGCAGCCCCTGCTCTGCCCTCCGCGCTCCGCGTTGATTCCGCTAGGCTTTGTGCTTCACGTCACGGGAAGACAGTGTTGTTCCCCGTCAGTCTTTTAAAAAATTATGATGATTTCCGCGATCCACCCAGGTCGCTGTGCGTATGGAGCGGCCCTCCTCCGCGACCGCGGGGCGCGGCGCTGCGCCAGCACCACACGGTCATGTGCGGCTGTGGCTGCGGCTGTGGCTGCGGCGGCCGCGCAGGGAGCCCGCCCTTCTCACCTGGACACACCCGCGCGCTGCCATGTCGTCTTTCCTGTGTCTTTGAAATCGATAGCTTGGACGGACCCAGAGCTTCCTTGCACGATTTCCAAGATTAACCTACCCTCCAATGACACCTGCTTCTCAGAAAGCAGGTGGCAGAGCGGTGCAGGTGTTTATTCCCGAGCTGCCCAGAGAGGGCTCCTGAGGACTAGGTGAGCGCACTGTAACGCCGCTGAGGGGACGGCGGCAGGCGGACGAGGAGGGGCGGGAATAAGCACAGCCGACAGCCGAGGAAAGAAGGGGCGGTGCGAGCCCTGCGCGGGGAAGGAAGCCTGGGCACGCAACACGGCCGCCCGGGACCCTCCGCCCCTGCCCCTGGCCGGCCCTGCGCCCCTCCCCTGACAACACCTTCTCTTCCAGCATCAGAGAGACACGATTCTAAACCTGCCGTTCTTCCAGACAGGCGCTCGCCCCCGGGAGCACCGGGATGTCCCCCTTTCCGGATCTTTCTAAACCTATTCAACACACGTGCCTTCCGGGCATCGTCTTGGAGACGCACGAGGTGTGCCTTCGGCATGGCGGCCTGATCCGGCCTCCTGAGCGGCTGTGGGGACCCCTGCGACCACAGCAACGGGCTGTGACAGACCAAGAGCTGCTTCCCCGAGGTCGCCTGCGGTAGAGCTAGTGGCCACCAGGGAGGAGGAGTAAGAGGAGGGTTCATACGCGGGTTCTGCGTCTGCCACTGTCGTCTTAAGGAGATTTCCGAGGACAGCATGGACTTGCCCCCAAAGCCAATCGCACTCCAGGAGACCCACGGTTTAGGGGCTCAGGATGGATGAAAAGAGGTCTACACACACCAGCTGAAAGTGCTGGGATGCGGGATGGATGTCTTGGAAAGAACCTTCACTTAAGTTCCAGCTATGGCCTCCTTAAGCGGAAGCACTCCTACTCCAGGAAAAGGCCACGATGCCAGCGGAAGCAGCCACTCATAATTTGATCGCCAAAGAGCAGCCAGAACTCCAATGTAGGTCCTTCCGCGGGGGCGGGGAATGCAACAGAGACACTAAGCCACAAAGTTGAAGCTGGCCTGTGGGCCACGTTAATTTGAAACCAGATGTCTACAGCTGAGGGAAGCTTTCAAGAATTCACTACCGCTGATAAAATTAAACTAGCTTGTAGGCCTCAAGACCAAATCACAGCAGTGGCCACGAGGTTTTTGGTTAAAAAATGGGGGTGAGATGACTCATATTTTGATTGAAACAAACAAATGAACCCTAACAACAGGAAGACTTCTGCCACTGTTCCCTACTTCCTGCGTGAGCCCTTGTTCCCACCCCCACTTCCTGTCCCCCTCATCCCCACTTCCTGTATGCCCCCTCGCCCTTCGTCCCCACTTCCTGTGTGGCCCCTCACCCCTCATCCCCACTTCCTGTGTGCGCCTCTCTCCTGTCCCCGCTTGCGTGTGAGCTTGTTGTTCCCACTGATTAGTCAATTACACGTGGCTCTTAAGTGACTTGTGTGAATGCGTCTGGGGCCCTGAAAAAGACAAGGCGCTAGGCTGCACTGCCACACACTATCCCTCAGCAAGCACTCGCGTATATAAATATCTGACCCCCTAAAGATGAGCGAAGTGAGTCGGCCATTCTGCTGTGGCCCAAAGGGATGCTGTGGCCCCTCACCCCATTGATAGAGAAATCTCTCTTAAAATTATTTTTTTTCCCTTTCAACTTGTGAGTAAAAATTCAAGCGTGTAGAAGAAAAAGTCAATTCTGAATGACATGCTTTTTATAACTCATGGCGGTGGGGTGAAAGGGGACAGGAATTTTCCACTAGCTGCCATTGGAGTAGAGACGCATGCGAGGCGTGGGCTGAGGCAGAGGGGGTAGACCTGCAGAACTGAAACTAATTATGGGAAAATGATGCAAGTCCCTTGTACTTCCACCGCAAGCATTTGAAGAATCACACTGAAAATTTATTTCCCAAATTGCTTCAGTGTTCAAGTACATTTGGCTTTTCTGTGTGCTTTAAAACTAGTTCAGCTTTGAACGAGTGAGGATGGCAAGCGTGCAAACTATAAATGACATGCAGAAACGGCCCACATTACTCTTGTGGAACTGGCACCCATGCGGTTCTTCCACTACCCCACTAAGAACACACCGGCCTGAGGCCACCGCGCTGCCACGGAACACACGCGTGGTGCTCTGGGAACTGTGCTTATAAAAGTGGTCAGCCTGAAGGGAGACACCGTGCCAAACACCGAGCTCGCGAGAAGCATGGCTGTTTTCTCTAATGGTTTCTGAGGCTGGGAAAATATTCAAATACACGTCCTAATGAAGATCTTATATGATATACTAGCTCTTTTTTGATTTACTGGTTTTCCAACAAACTATCAAATCATAGAGAGAGCCATTAAAGACAGTATCTGGATTGGGGGCACGTACGGAAGGGGTGGATTCAGCTTACACCCTACCAAAGGCAAGGTTCTATACAGGATGTTCTGGAACTCAAGTAACCCAGTTATTTATGGAACATGTTTGCCAGTTAGGTACTGCCCAGCTTCTCAAACTGTGGAATCAGATTGGACACCGCCACTCCCATTTTAAGTTCCATGCTGATTTTCCTACAGGACTCGCTTTTATCGGCAGTAACCACTAAAAACCCAGCTTCGCTCAGTGGCACAGTCTCATAGGGTTGAAACTGAGCTACTCCGAGCTTCTAATTCTTCCAGTACTGACAGATGTTAAATATTGTTGGATTTCTCTTGAATATTTAAACTATCTCCATTGTTCTTACGAGTTTGCTGCAGGGACCCAGGGTGGCTCCGCACACACTTTGGGAACCCTGATTCATTTGTCCCATTTAATTTTCAGGCTAACGTAGCACAAAAGGCATTTATATACTCATTTTACGAATAAGAAATCTGAGGTTAAAAAAGTTGACCTGGTAGCTAGCATTCAGCCGAGCTAGCAGTCACAGCCAGGTGTGTCCAAGTCCCCAAACCTGTGCTGTGATAGTGACCCCCACAACAGCTTCAAAAATCACACATGTAACTTCTCTCCAACCTCAATCCGACACAAAGCTACTTTATTCACGTTTTTATAATGCTGCTCAAAAGCAAGAGCTACTTGAATTGGAATATCTCAAAATACAACGAAATTCAACATATTAATTCATTTATTTTACTTTTCTCAGAGCAATTCTGTGTTCACCCCAATGGGCAATGGACAGCACAAGTATTCAAAGGATAAATCATTTTCTTCCTAATACTTGAAGCCACTGAACTCCATCAAAATGCAACCCATGACTCAGACATTTATTTATTTATTATTTATTTTTAGACTAATGGGAACTGCATGAATTCTTTCTTGGTCTTCCAAGAGCAAATGCCTTTTATGCTTGATCCGGAAAGAACTGAGTTTCGGAATGTTAAATTACTAATTTACCTAACTGAATACTTTTAACCCTTTTGGGGCAGCTGGAATGGTTTAATCTACAGCGCTCTGCAGACAGCCACTTTAAAACCACTTTTTCAAAGTTCATTTCTTTAGGCGGTACTTGGGTACAACCAGATGAAAGCTGCAGACAGAGGTGAATAAAATCACTCACAGTAAGTAGGGTCGTAATGTCACCACAAAATTTATCAAACATTTCATTTTTAATATCTTTTCCTTTAAAAATATTTTTATTGAGGCCTAGAACACAGGAAGTGCATAAAGTGTACTAACCTTAAACTGACAGCTTCGTGAACTTTTAAAATATGAATTTACTCGTCTAACTAGCACTGGGATCAAGATATAAAACACTTCCTGCGCCCGGAAGGTCCCCTCATGTTCCTTCCCCATTAAGGACCTCTCTTGCACCCTCCTAAATGCCTCCCAACCAGAAACCATTATTCTGACTTTTGTTGTCATACAGGGGTGTGGTCTACTCTTGAACTTGATATAAATGGGATCATATAGTAAGTACTCTTTTGCGTGGGCTTCTTTTGCTCCACAGGCTGCCTATGACAGCCTTGCATTTTACTTGTGATCTGCTATGTTACTTTAAAAAATTGAGTTGTAGTGCACTAACACATCAAACTGGTCCGCTGGGAGCAACATTTACAAGTCAAAATAATAATTCTATTGTGAGAAGGAAAGCAGTGAAAAGTGCTCACCAAGGAATGTTACTTAGCAGTTTCAATTTGGTATCATATACTTGGCCACAAAGCATTCCAAATCCTCAGGATTTGGGCAGCTCAACGGATTTTATATATAACAAGTTAGTATGTAAGAAAGGTTCATTTTATGACAAGGTGTAACTCTATATGCCATATGGGTGTCCTTATTTAAATGGATTCCTTCTTAGAGTGAAATTCTATTAAAAATTAGGATGGTAAGGAACTAATCATGTAGAAATATAATAATGTGATTTAAACTCCATTTGAAGCAGTGACATGTTTACTTTATGGCCAAATTTTGCATCTGCATTCGTCCTTAACCACTGGAGAGAAAGTGACATGAATGACATGCCCCTGAAACAAAGGTTGAAATAAACTCCAAGAATGAGTCAGAAACAACACCATCCCTAGAACTGGTATTTTGTAAAGAGAAGTTTGATACAACATATATTTTGTAGCAAGACACTCTCTTATTTTGGGTCTGGAGGCCTTGGAAGACATAATTAGAAGCTCACTGATTTGTCCAAAGTCATAATCACTATTTGCCGTTCCCAGTGGAGGTTCTCTTTTTGTGGAGCCAAACTGCAGTCATCCACAGCTCCAAGGGCCTGCGAGCCACAGCCAGAAGGAGGACGTGCATAAAAGAGGGACACGCGTAAAAGGGGAACATGCATAAAGCTTCCCCATGGCCTTCCAAAGTGAACTGCAGGCCCAGCTAGACTAGCAAAACATTTCAGTGGTGAACAGTAAATACTTTGATATGTACTTAATATGCTTCTTATCAAATTTCAGATCAAGAAATAAAAATGAGTTATAATTAGTAAAAAAAAAAAAAAAAAAAGCCATACTATTCTATTTGCCACCTAATTTGGGCATTGAATATTGTTCTGCTTTCATTGCATTGTTTTCGATTAGAAAAAAAATTTTTTTTTTTTTTTTACTGTTGAGCAGGTTTAAAATAGTTGTTAAAATGCTTAAAAATGCATTACAGCTTTAAAGATTAATCTGCAAAACAGTGTAATTAAACAATTTGTATTTCTAATGTGAGTTTAAAAAAAGGATTGATTACTTTTAAGTTCCTTTGCCTTTGAAAAGCACAGGCAAGAATATGACTCCCTAAAGTATGCGCACATAGGCCACTGAATTATGTAAATAAATATAAAAATAGGAAAATTTTTATAGCTTTAAGCCCTTGAGAGGACGGAACCAGAGGTCAAATTAGAGATAATATATTACAAGAGGTAAACTTTCCCTCCTTAATGGTTCAAAAAAGAATGAACTTTAGCTGCTATAATCATAAAATTAAAAAAGCTGCAGTTATAGCTTTGTGAACATGAAAAGCAAAATGAACACACTTGTCTAAATATCTCCCAGCACCGTTACGGCAGTAACTCTGACTAGAGCGTGATGCTGAATGAAGCCCTCCAGCTCTTCCCCACCACACACAAGGCACCATCATGCACACTCGGCTCATAGAAGTACCAGTCAGTGGAGAGAGTATACAAATATATGTTGTATCCATTTATTCGACTCCACTGTAGTGTATATAGAAGGATGTTTGTGCAAGAGAATATGCACAGTTCAGAAGAGAGTTATCAGCCACGCCCAGAAAATACCATAAGAACATGTTTTTGCTGATGGTGGGTCAGTAGTACATCATCACATACAAGGGGATGGAATCCTTGATGGCTAAGTTTTCATGCAAATTAATCCTGTGTACTTTGGGGACCTTCCAATATTACCCTTGAAATTCTCTCCGCTGGAATTCTCTCCACCTTTCGGTTCCCTAGCAGAGGAGATAGAGCAGCAGAAGGGCTTGGCTGGAGTCCGCTGTGCGGCACTCAGCAGGGTGTGCAAGGCCCAATTCTGAGATTTCTCAAGCATTCCCATCTGTGTTCCCAACACCCCCCACCCCCCGTCTTTTAAAGAAACAACACAAGCTTCCTGCCTTCCTTATAGAGAACTAGTTTGTTTTGAAAGTATCTTCAAGACAAAAACCATTTAAATTCCTTTAGCCTTTTCCCTTTCGTAGCCATTTAGTATAGTAATTGTGACAGTGTACATTTATTTCATGCTAAAAAGGGAAAAAAAGTGCTCCAAAGATGATCACACTGTCCTGTCCCTAGAAATCTACCCAGGATTTTTGCAAACCCACGTAATATAGAAAGAGCAGAAACAGGACAGATAAAAGACATAAATAACCTTTGGGATGTGAATACTTCATCCCAGAAGTGAAAAAGTAACACTGTTAACACCTGGCAGCAAAGTTTTCAGGTGAGTACAGGTACACCTGTGTAGTGGTAAGAGTCCTGGACTGGGCTTTGGGTCACCAGGTTTTGAATTTTCACTCCATTACCAGCCAGCACTGTGACCCAGGTCCTAGAACCCTCATTCATATAATGGGAGAGTTCAACCATGTTATTGATTTCCAAAGCCTTCCTCTCCACCCAGCCTTTGAAGGTCTATCACCCTACAGACCTGTGACAATGGGTAGATATATTCTTATCTACATTTACCTCACACACGAGGACATATGTGTGTTTATAAATATGCATGTTCATGAAACATAATGTTTCAGAGATTCTGCCTGAAACTGAAATATTTACTTGCTTTATTTTTTTCTTAGTGCACCTTAATTTCAGAGAGGCAAGAACACTTTAGTGTCATTAAAAAAGAAATCCCCACTATACTGTCATCTAAATTAATCAAATCTCATTCCCAGAGCTGAAGTTTAATGGCTCCCATTGTAATAACTGACAATTCAGTCCCTTTTATGAAGGACAGACTAGGTTTATGTTCCCTTTCTACCTCTGCAGGGAGCATCACTTACATCTCCTAGGCTGAGAACAAAATATCCCAGGCACCAGACCAATGCAGGAGTCTGCAGAAGGTCTTATGTGCTGTCGGGCATTTGCAGTGGGTAAAGGGAAGTTCTCTCAGTTGTTTTGGCTCAAGTTCAAGTTCGATCTTCTGCATATGGTGATCTCGGCCTCGGTTTTGTCTCCAACCCCACCCTTTCTCTAATCTATTAGAAACACTGCCATTTTCAGAAGAGCTGCTTTCATGACAGCTCTCAGCAACATCACCAAACTTGCAGATGTCATGTCAAGGCTTTAACCCAATGATCCCACATGACCTGGGGTCCGGAGCCGCTCACCTTGACCTCGCCTCCCATCACAGTAGAGATGGGTCCACGGGGCTGAGGGTGAGGCTGTGAGTGTTCTAACCCAGGGTTTCTGCTCTGTGAAGAGGCCTGGGGACACCCCCTGCTACCAGAGAACATCTGGAGACCAGGGCCAGTCCTCTGGGTCCCCCTCTTCCAGCCAGTCCCACAGGGAGCAGTCAGTGGGCCTCAGTCCCACGGACCCCCACTTCTCACCCGACCCTCAGCCTCCAGGACGCCAGCGCACCCTTGGGGCCCCTGCAGCACATCCCTGCCCAGCGAGGGATGGGATGCTCTTTCTTGAGCCAGGCAGAAAGTTCTCAAACACATTTCCTAGGGCTCCTCAGAATGTCCTGTGGGATTTCTCACCAGTCACCATGGTGGTGGTCAAGGGAGTCCCCGTGTGTGAACTGGCCTCCTCCGCCCGCCTTCCCTCGCCTGTCCCCCCAGCCTGCTCCCTGGGACCACTTCCTAAGTAAACTTCCTGCATGTGTGCCTTTGTCTCAGGCTCTGCTTTGGGGGAAACCCAAGCTAAGGCAGCATGAGAATCAAATGAGATTAACTATATCTATATCTATATCCATATATAAATATACAGAGGCATTTTGCAGTTGTAAATTGCTATAACTATTCTTGCTGTGTATAAGTGTATATATGACCTTATATATGATCTTACTGCATTTTATTTTCTCCCTGATTTACAAGTTTCTGAGAGGTTCTATGAACCAGAGCTCTAGCAGATATTTGGGCAAATACATATGTATCTTAAGAGCCCTCTTAAGAGCTGCATCTTGTGTAAAATGTGACCCCTTTCCCACATGAAATGCCCAAACACGTCTGTTGCTATAGCAGCCTCATTATGCTTGCATATATTTAAAAGGGATGCTACTGATGAAAAACAGCCGTTTTATCAGTAGAAAATGACTGGAACATCTTGAGGGGAAACATACATTTTGTCCTTAGATTTTGGAGTGATGGTAAGGGTAACATACAAAGAGGCAAAGAGATAGTGAGTGTATGTGCTAAAAACCCCCAATTAAATAGTGAGAATGAATATATAGTTAGCCCACAAATAAAAGCAAAGACTTACGACTTGATGGAACCCGTACAGACTGGCGAACTCGAATTATTTACAACTTTGTCCCAGGAGGAGGGACAAGCTGTGAACTTCAGGATGGCAGCAGCTGTGCCTGCAGCTCTATTCCTTATCATGTCCTCAAATTTACAGCCAGCACTGGGCACACTTGCAGTCTCTATACTAGTGGAAATAGGAATGTGGTTATCTAGACACAGGATCAGATAACGGAATGTCACTCACAAATTGTAAATACCAAAAAGTGAAAACTGGGTCAGAACAAATTAGTTATAGGAAGTGCCTGAATGGTGCTCTGCAGGAGGTGGGGGGGGGGGTCCACATAGTTACGGGAGGAAGCAGGTTTTCTTATTAACCACCCAGAAAACCTGTGCTGTTAGGGCCTTGCTTCCCTTGATGTCCTGTCTGCTGGACGCTAGAGAGGACAGAGAGGGCCAGAATTACGGTGTGGATGGAAGCAAGTGGCTTTGAAATGGGCTTTTCTGGGAGACATGAAGTCAAGTACGGCATCAACACAAAGAGGACACGGGGAGACTCGCCAGCTCATGGGATATCTGAGCATCACCTCCAAAGTGCGTGGCAATGCACTTGCCCCGAGTCCCCTGCAAGGTTTGAGACGACAAAGGTTTGCCTGAGACGTGCCTCTCCCTGCCTATCACCCTTTAACCTCTGCATCTCTCCTTCAACACTGCTGAGAACACAACTGCTTAGGCAGTAAAATCTCCAGATTAAAAAACAAAACAAAACAAAACCTTATAAGGAGGAGGAGGAGAGCCCAGTTTTGCCACTTTTCTGTCTGAAGACCTTGAAAGATGTTTGAGTATCCTCATGACAGGGAACCAAGAACATTAGGTCATAAACCCTCCAAACAGAATATCCCTTGATTTAATAATCTTGCATTCAAGTTTTCAAACTAATTATAGGAGCAAATGTTTTGCTCGTTGTTACTAGGGCAGATGGCTGGAGAGTGGCTACAGGATTTCTGTATCCCAAGCAAACAAGAACATAAACCTGTAGTGTTCGGAGATTGAAAGATCAATGAGACAGGACTTCCTAGGTGGCACAGTGGTAAAGAATCCGCCTGCCAATGCAGGGCACATGGGTTCAAGCCCTGCCCTGGGAAGATTCCACATGCCACAGAGCAACTAAGCCGGTGCACCACAACTATTGAGCCTGTGCTCTAGAGCCCATGAGCCACAACTATTGAGCTCATGTGCCACAACTATTGAAGCCCACGTGCCTAGGGCCCATGCTCCACAAGAGAAGCCACGGCAATGAGGAGCCTGCACATCACAATGAAAAGTAGCCCCTGCTCACAGCAACTAGAGAAAGCCCATGTACAGCAACGAAGACCCAACGCAGCCAATAAATAAAATAAATTTATTTAAAAAAATCAATGAGATAAAAATGAAGTGTTTTTGATATCAAATCACAACACACAAGGATGTGGGGTCTTTGAGGAGAGCGCTCATTGTTGTAGGGTCTGACTGCAGAAAGGGAAAGGCCTCATGGCAAAGGAAATGCAGACAAAGGCCGAGGGATGAAACAGGTGAGAGGGATAAAGCAGCCTGCGTGGTCTGGTACACCCAGGAGGCAGGTGTGCACAGGAAGTGAGGTGAGGCGATCACAGAGCACAGGTCAGGAAGGGTGCATGCTGCATGTCACCTTACAGGTGCAGGTGCAGTGCAGTACATGAGCTGCAGGGGGTCAAGCTTGCACCCAGTGCCCTGACTCTAGGTAGGGTGGTGGCAGAGTCGGGGGCTGTATGAGGATCCAGAAGACAGAGGAGGGCAGACCTTGGGTGGGAAGAAGGGATCAAGTCAGTGGGGTAACTGAGGTTGGAAAAAACATCCTTTTGGGGGGTATGTGCATGGAAGAGAGAACAGTTATAACATCTTGTTTCTAAATTGAAATGCCACAGGGACTTCCCTGGTGGTCCAGTGGGTAAGACTCCGCGCTCCCAATGCAGGCAGCCTGGGTTTGATCCCTCATGCATGCTGCAACCTTAAGAAGTCCGAATTCTGCAACTATGAGCCCACGTGCCACAACTAAAGATCCCATATGCTGCAACTAAGACCCAGGGCAGCCTAAATAAATAAATATTTTTAAAAAATTTGAAATGCTATAGAATGAAATGTTTCCAGTGAACCCTCAGGTTATTTGTTAACTTCCTAGGGAAATTAGGTCATTTAGATGGACAAAACCTAATTAACTAAAAGGCATCAGGACATGGAGCTTTGGTTAAGTGAAGTTATATAGATATATATAGTTATATATATCTCTCAACCAGGATCTATATAATTGGTAAGGGACCAACATCTAAATCTCAAAGTTAGGGATGGCTTTTGTATACTATCTACGTTTTCCTTTCCCCTGACAATTTCAAGATCACTTTCCTTTTGGCACAAAAAATGACGATAATAGTCTTCGTGAGAAGAAAGATAGCCAGGGAAGCATTTTGGTGTGTAATCAATCTGCCATAGTTGCTTTGTAAACGGACTTATTTTTCCTGTCAAATTTGATCTTTCCAAATGTTTGGGGAGTAATGAAAAACCTCAGGACATATTTTACATTAAAAATATATGTATATGTCTATGTTGCATTAAAATACTTTCTTCTGGCTGCTGGAATTTCAATGTGTTGCCAACTTTTAAAAGATGGTGTTTAGGGTGTCATTCTTTTTTACAAATAAAAAATAACATCAAGCAAAAATCTATGCAATCTCTAATCATAGCAATAGCCTTCAAATGTTCATTGAAGTTTGGATACTCCATCTGAATCCGAAGGAAAGAGAAACAGCTCAGAGGACCCACACTTGGAAGCGTACTTGGGCCGTTAATTAAGACAAGGACAAAATGAACGTCCACACAGTCCTTTCTAGTTTGTAATGGGAACCTTCCCGAGGCACTTGGACCCATAAGTGAGAATCGCTGCCTAATCATCTTCAGACATGGGGGCAATGTCAAACATTCCTGCAAAATATGAGTATGCGAAGCCACCCATGTGAAACGAGAAAGAACCATGTCCCTCCCTGGGGAGGCTCAAGTGTCTTGGAACTGTTTTGATAAGAGCGGCTAAGTGCAAACGGGAAGGACGGGAAACGTTCGCTGGAGGAGAGCGGGCGCAGGACGCTGCCAATGGGAGGAAAGATCTCACTTGCTGCATATTCCTTCTTGTACGAAGACTCCCTTATACTAGTGAAGTTTCATTGGGCCGATTTCTCTATTTCTGGGTTTTAGTTGCAGACAGTTAAATACAGGAGATACTAAACAGAAAGATGTTCTTAGAAAAAAAAAAAAAAAACTAGAAAAGAACTAATTTGCAACCTCAAGAGACGGGAATTTGTGCCGTGTGGACCAGACAAACTGGCTTCTTTTCTGGATTTGGTCCTATGCTCCGGCACTTGTGGTGATTTAGGGAGAGGCTGCGATAAATGGGAAATTTTCACACTACATATGAATGTTCAGAGTCTTTCTCTCTAAAAATTACTACTCGTCTCTGAAGGAAAAAAGATTCTTTTGTCATGATGCTCCCAGGAGAGAAAATCGTCGTTGGTAATCTTCAGATCTAGGCTTTTCTGTTAGCAAAATGACTCTCTCCCCTCCTTAACTGCATGGCAGGTGGTCTACCTCTTTTGCAGGGCACTGAGAACCTTGGGCATGGGGAGGCACGCGCACACCCGTTTTGGGCTGTACCGCTCTCGGCTGTTAAAAGGCAGGGAGTGTGGCGTGGCCTTCGGGCTGAGCTACCAGGCTGCTCCAGGCCCTCCAGTCCAGAACTGCCTGTGTGAGACAGGGAGCCCGGGGTCCGTGGAACGTGGTAAACACAGTAGCTGGGACATGGAAGCAACCAACGAGCACCAGTGAGAGTTACTGTGGTTGTCACTGCTGCTGCTGTTTCTGGGACTAAGGACATTTTTAATTCTTAGGGTACTCAACTGTCACATCGTCCATTTCTCTTCAAACCTTAATTTAATTTCCCTGCAGCAAGTGTGAAAGCACAAAACACAAAGTATCTAATATTTGATATTCCTGTTTGTGTTTTCCTTTTCTCTCAGAAGACTTCAATTACTTAGCAATTGGGTCAGTATCATACAGAACTTTATTGAATTGTAATATTATATATAGAAACTATATACGTATGCACTATATATGTATAATATCTATAGGCACACATCACACGTATACATAGATCTGTAATTTGCTTCAGTGTAAGATTAACCTCCCCGCCAGTATATACATATACTTTCACACACTTCATACACAGACTTTGTCATCCTGAAAAGCTGAAAAATAGTGACTTATAAAGCATTTATACTCTATTGTTTTCAAGCTTAGAGAACGATATGGCCATAAAGTTATTTTATTCTAAAAAATTAGGTCTTCTATGTCTTTTAAAGTTCTTGAGTCTAATTTTAAATTGGAACTTGACTTTAAAATGTCAAATTATAAACAATCCTCTCATGTGTCTGGTTGATTGTAACCACATTTGACTCATTAGTCCTAGAGTCAGGGTGGGGGATGATGAAGGATTCATTTTTCCCTTCTAGTTACGCGATTTAGGGAGAAAGAAGAGCCGGTTTTATTTAGCTCTTAAGTACTGAAATCAACAGAAGATTAAGACTTATTTCTACTAGTTTGTAAATTATTACTTCAGAGTATGGACTTAAACCAAACTCCAGCTTGAGTATATCTTTAATAGTTTTAAACTTCCCAGAATAAGTCTTTCTAAATATTATCTTTGCTGGGTGTTAAGAGTAACTAAGACCGCTCTTCTAGATGACTTACATAGCTTTAACTTTAACCTCAAAAATTCCATTATTCCCATGGTAGTGAGAGAGGGAGAGGGAGAGAGAGAGAGGGAGAAGGAGAGGAAGACAGGGAGGGAGAGAGGGAGAGGGAGAGAGAGGAGGAGAGAGAAAAAGAGACGGGGGGGGAGGGAGAGGGAGAGAGAGAGGAGGAGAGAGAAAAAGAGATGGGGGGAGAGGGAGAGGGAGAGGGAGCGAGGGAGGGGGCAAAAAGGAAGGGAAGGCAGGGGAGGAGAAATTACAAACTTCTCTCCATGAGCTGTTTTATACCCTGTATTTAAATTGTAAAAGTTATAATTTTTAAAAGGTGGGGGAAAGGAAAAGGCAAGAATGAATTAAGAAAGTGAGAATATAGCCACCAAAAGGCCTGAGCTAGTCAGTACTGGCTACTCAATAAAAGGTTAGCAAGGGTATCACACGTCGCATTATAGACGTCTATATTATACATGTTTGTTGGACTGTCAAGTAATAGTACCTGAGGTTTTTTTCTATGGTGGTCTAATCTATTTTGACCACTTCTCATATTGAGAAGTAAAGGCTTCAACTACAAGATTTTATAAATGATCGGAGCTCTAGTAATTGTCAGGTTTCATCCTGTGTTTGGTTTGCCCAAGCCGAGGGAGAACTGGGGCTGACCGTGAGCCCTCAAGGGAAGCAGCAGGGAGGGAGGTGGGCGGCCCACGGAAGCAGTGGACCTACAGCTCTCACACCAACCCTGAGATCTCGCACCACCACTGAGGACACCGTGTATAAGCTGCACCGACAGAGAAGCCCCGGGCTCTCGGGAGAAACGCCACCTGCCCATTCCATTCTCTCACTCTGACGGGAGGAAGCACAGAGTCACTCAGTGGTTAACGTGCTAGGAGAAATCAGGTTTGATGACCAGTTCTATGAATGGTTTCTCTGCAGAGAATGGCAAGATGTAAAGGAAGACACTATAAAAGCAGTTTTTTTTAAATAAGTAGTTTTATAATCAACTATCAATTATCCAATTTAATAAAATTTTTTTTGAGTTATAACTATATGAAAAAGAAATTAAAATAAGGTTTCTGTCCTCATGACCTTATCATTTAGACCGATGACTGGCATTGTGGCTCCCATCATTGGATCATTAAGAAAAACAAAGAAAGGAAATAAACTTTTAAGCACCTAGAGTTATACATGCACAATCCCTTTAAAAGCATAGCTTAATGAATCCATAAAATACTCCTCTGACCAAACCGAAACCCTATTATATATATGAGGACACTGTGGTCCCCCCAGAGTTGAGCAACTTACCTAGAGTCCAAGGAAAACAGGGGAGCAGGTGTGCACGGCCTGAAGCCCACATGCTCCTTCCCAAACACCTAGCTGGCCTGCACTTGTATTTAACTGTATATTTTTACTACCGAAGACACAGGCATCTATACCCACGACAGTGAATTAGCTCCTTGACCCTCTTGCACGTAACTGAATGTTAAAAAGAGATGACACGTCCACCGTCCTCAGCAACTCACTGCAGAAGAACCAATCCTGACGTCATGTGAGATGATGAACAGACTAGTGTAGGATTCAACCTGCCTCGTAGAGAAAATGACGAAACCGTGAAGAATGCACACACGTTAGGAGAAACCTAACAGGTCTAATGTGTGATGACCTCAGGAAGAGGGAGGTTGGGGGGTGGTCACTGCAGAATGTGGCCCTGAGTTACTGGGAAAACCCAAAGGTGCGCAGTCCCTCGTACTCTTATCTTAAAGAGGCTTCCAAAGCCTGTAATTCGAGAAACCACAAGTCTAGGGCATGGTGGAAGCAGTGACGCTTCTACGTACCAGGTTTTCATTTCCTGCATAGCATGGACGCCACACAGTGAAATCCCCGTAGCCCTTCCTGACGGTGGGCAAGGCCAGCTGCCCACCTCTGAGCTGTGGCCTCACCACCTCCCTTGCCTGCCACAGAGTGGACTTCTCGGGCTATCTAAACAGTCTGCCTCCCACACATGCTGTTACTGAGTTGTCCGATTTTGAGTTAACATAAAATCACACCGTCTTTTACTGCTAGTGATTAAAAACAGCAAGATTTCAAAATCAGAGCAAGGCAAGAGTCTTCCGAGAGATGTTTTAAGAGACGAGAGATGCTAAATAGGAATAAGGTTTCTGATGTGACTGATGGCTGTCCCTCTGACACCTGTTCTTTTCTAGCTTGAGAATTACATCCAGGACAACATGAAGAAAGAAATGGTGGAGATACAGCAGAACGCAGTGCAGAACCAGACCGCTGTGATGATAGAAATAGGAACCAACCTGCTAAACCAAACCGCAGAGCAGACCCGGAAGTTAACGGATGTCGAAGCCCAGGTGAGTAGTGAAATAGGAAGCACAGGCTGGCCCAGCCAGACAAATACCGGCACAAAATCCTTACCTAATGAAAGACGGGAAGAGCAGAGAAAACTCGAGGATAGCAGAAAAAAAGGATGAACTGATAAGAAACTGAGAATTTGTGTCTAGATAGAAATTTAAAACCAGGAAATATACTTTCATTTTTAATACTGAGGTTAAATTACCTTTATTCTACTGCGGACACACAAACCATTTTCATATTACTCATGTCTGACTACAAGATAGATGTTCCTCTACCTCACTGGTATTTTCTGGACTCTAGATAAACTTTTTATTTCTGAGCCCTTAACTTTTTTGTACATTTGAGACATGAAAAGAAAGCACTGAGGCAGAGTGCCTAGAAGCTCTGCTCTTAACCCTAACTCTTAAGATGAAACCTAATCTCACAGCACTGCCAGAACAATTTGTGGTATGAGTTTATACAATTTGCGGTGTGAGTTTATAGAGAAAGAAGCAAAGAGAATAGTCAGAAGAAGCAGCTGAGGCACAGAGAGTGTGTAACCATCAGCCCAGGGCCTTGAGCGCCACGATGAGCTGGATGAACGAATCTGAACAGGGCACTGGCTTTCCCGGGCCGCCGAGGTTGTGACAATGAAGTGGTGGGGCTGGCCAGGTGAATGGCTGCCCAGTGCCCTTTCAGCTTCAGGATTCTATGGGCTATCAATTCAGAGTGGCCGCAGAGAACGTGGAATATGAAAATATGAGAAGAAGAACAGTAAAACACTAAAACAAAATTCATTTGGCGCCGTGCTGAATGACAAACGATGTGTGACCCAGTGAGAAGAGTCCAGGTGGGGAAAAGGTGCTGTTGGGGGGATTTATGGAGATGCTTCATTCAAGTTCAAGCTCCGTCATTGGTGAAATGGCCTTCTGGGTCCTAATCCTGGCTTCCCTATGGGCTTGTGAAGTTAGTATCTTCATACTCTGAGTTATAAACAATGTTCAAAGAGAAGAGTAGATTTAATTGTAAACGATTCCCAGGACATATCATCCTTACATGCTACTTAAGGTAAAGAACCAAGAAATGCCAGACATCAGCCAGGAGGGGAAATAGGCGAGGGCGACCCCACGCCTTCCAGCTGCCGTCAGCCCACGTGGAGATGGGCACCGACGCTTTTCCACCGTCTCTCTGAGAACTGCTGAATAAGGCAGAGAAAACAGCAGGGGAATGGAAGGAGAATAAAAGATTTTTGTCTGAGTACAGAATAAGAAGTTCTTTGCTCACCCAATATTTCTACAATATCAGAACAGTTTAGGAAAAATATAAATATTTTACACAATGGATCACAAGGTGCTGAAAATTTTAATCCTAAGAGGCAATACAATCTAAGAAGGAAAAGACACAAAAATCTAAAAGCAAATGAATCAACATACCCACTGTCAATTATTAAAATAAATTGGTAATGTTTAGGTCACATTCCCACCTTTCGATAGTAAAACTGATGAGCGTTCAAGCGCTTCAGAAATATCAAGTTGTGCACTTTAAATAGATGCAGTTTACTGTATGTCCATTATGTCTCAATAAAAGTTCTTAAAAAAGAAACTGTCCTGGAGTATAATACCGCCTATGATTTAGATAAGGGAAATAACAGAGAATAAGATACAGAGCAATGATGTAAATCTTTACCATCCTGTATAAGTTAGGCTTACTAGCATTTAATGAGGTTTTGTTGGGTCACATGATTAAAAAATTTTATTGTGAAACTAGATATCACCTGATTCACAATAACAGGAAAATAGGAAGACGGTTGGAAAGAAAATGGCCTACAACGTCCAGCTAAATACATTAAGACAGCAGAGCCTAAGCAAGGACATCAAGGGACCGAATTACGTACCAACTTACTAAGGCTTCTGCTGGGCAGTTACTGTGTGAAATGGGTTAAATCCAAACATGAAAATTTCTGATACGAAGATTCTTCCAGCTTGTCAGAGTGTCAGATTCTTAAACCAGACTGTGAGGGGTGGCTGGAGGCCTGAGATCTCAGAGAGAACAGACAACCACAGGACCTGGGTGATTTAAAGTCACCTGCAGCTGGAGGTCTTCAGAAAAGTGATGGGAAAACATCACAATTGGTCCTGGGTGGGTCAGGACCCCCACACCATTCTCCCACCCCTCCCCCACTAGCCCCTTTCACAGCCCTTAGGAGCTAAATAAAAGACCACGTTTCCAGTTCCTTTTAGCAATAAGCAACATAGAACACGTAGGTCGAGTCTATATTCCGGGTGTTAATATTGTCACACCCTGAGCCTGGCCAATGCCTTTATCCATGCACAGAAGTGTCCATGCTATGAAGGCATTCATCTAAGGGCCGGACTGTCCCTAAACCTGCATGGTGGGACCCGGACGCCTCTTTCATGAAAGACACAGACCCCAAGCAAACAATGCTTCTTCCAAGGACCCTCGCTCTGGGCGACAGTTCTGCCTGACACTTGCACATGATGTCACATCCTGAGTAACCGTGACACAGAGGATGTGAGTCATGGACTCTTCCTGCTAACACACAGCCAAATGTGAAAGAATTCATTCTTTAAGTTGTCTGAACACAATGGGAACGGTGATACCACACGTGGTCTGTGTCAGAAAGGCCCTCAAAGCAAAACTGAGCTCCTATTTCATATTGATGTTCTTGTTTCCTGATGGGTTTACATGAGTTTTAAAATAGGAAAAAGAGAAGTGGAAAAGGAAGAAAAAAAAAAAAAGAAAAGAAAAGACTAAACAAGTGAATACAAACAAGGAAATGCTAGGTTAAAAATGAGCTATGTTATAGAATGCAAGTATGTGACTTCTAAACACTTTGTCTACTGACAGATGTGAGAAGAGCGTTTTGTCTTGAGCAGAGGAAAAGCCTCTTTTCGTTTATCAGAAGTTTCTGATATATTAAATATGACCATTTTGTACTCAATTATCTCACTGTGTGAAATGATAAAACACGGCAGAACAAGAAAATGAACGTTATTGGACACAAACACCATTGTCCAGAACTATTAAATACAAAATCTTTCCAAAATACATGGTGAGAAAATGTTTAACACATTCTGATGTAATCCAGCACGACAAGCCTTTTCTTCTGAAAACGAAAAATATGCCAAATTAAGATACTTGGGTAAATAAGTAACATTTTAGTTATGTTTTCCTATAATTCAGATAACTTTATATCTAATTTAATATAATAAATAGGAATTTTATTTTGTTACATCTAGGTATTAAATCAGACAACAAGACTTGAACTTCAGCTTCTGGAACACTCCCTTTCTACAAACAAATTGGAAAAACAGATTTTGGATCAGACCAGTGAAATAAACAAATTGCAAGATAAGAACAGGTAATAAAAATACAAAAAAAAGTGTAATCCAGACTCGTACACTTTCTAGATATGAAAGCCTAATTCATGTGACTATTAATTATAAGTGTGGCTTCCAAAATGCCAAATTTCTTAATGTAGAGTATAAGGATCAGAAATCTTGTGCAGGGAAGGTAGGGAGGGAGTTTGGAGAAAAGTACCGAAACGGCGTCACCGTGTAAAACAGCCCTCAACTCTTGTTTTTTAATCCTGTGGCCCCTAAAAGATTCTCTTACACTAACCCTCCAAATTCTACCTCAATATTAGGCATGAATCTATGGAACACTACTGCTAGGGCTGCAGAGGAAAAGTCACACTGGCTGAGGCATTCAGATATTAACGTTACCAAGTTCTTTGCCTCAGAGGACTTAGTTTATTCCAATGCAAAATGGTCTGCAGCAGGAAAACTACACTTTATTGTAAACCAATGCACATTTCATGATGCAATATTTACTTGTAAAGCATATGATAAAGTAAAACAAAAGTTAATACTAAATATGGTTATATTAATATCTAAATAAAATATTTAAAAATCCCAAGAAAATCAATACAAAAACTAAGATTATGGGTGATCTGTGGGGATGGCTGTCATAGGTTTATTCCAGGTGGGGACACAGGAGGATAATTCTATTCACATTCCAGGTGTTCTTATTTCCTTCTTTCTAATCGGGACATGTATCTATAATGCTGAGAATGGTCAGGCAACAGCACACTCTATTTCGCAGTTAAATAATTCTTTATTCTTAACCAAAAACAATGGTAAACTTATTGCCTTACAGTCATTCTTTCCTGTTAATCAAGAACTAAGCTCAAACAATTCTTTCTGTTCTTTGAGTAACAAGTTGAACTCATTATTGATTGAGGGTTTTGAAAACCAAGTAGATTTTTATTCCAAATATTTTAATGTTTCAAATTTTCCTCTTCTGCAAAGTCATAAATAAAAGTCTGAGACCAATAATTGAGATATAACAGCCTCTCTAGTTTCACGTTGTTAAAATGACCATATTTAATGTTCTCTTGAGTGGGCTGCAGTAATACTGGATGCCTGGTTCTGGACATGGTTCCCACCTTAGCCTTCTAAGTTAGTAGGCAACAATGCTAAAATGATCACTTACACGTCAGTTATGTTACCCAGACACCATCTTTGTAAATATTTGTCAAATCATATTGCCGTTTGCCTAGGAAAGCATGCATCTTACTCCCCAATTCAGACACACTGCTTAATATTTTCATTTACCACAATGTGCAAACTTTTCTATACAAAGTCAGCTTGAATTGCTGTGAAATACAACTGACAACTTTCACTACATTTTTTGATCATCCACGATTTGGTGAAATCCTTTTGTAGATTGAAGCTTTACAATATATAAAATAGTGACTCCAACCACATGGAAACCTGCTGTATTTTCTCATTCTTGCTTAAGTGATCTCACTCTTTTTTTTTCCCCACTTACTCCTTCACAATTTTCCCCAGGTTAATTTTCATTTGACCAGCAATGTGCTTTTTCAATAATTTGAATCCATTTTTATATGAAATTATATTTAAACATCACAACATTTTCTCCATAAAACCACCTTGTCAAAGAAACATATCTAACAAACTAAACTGCTACATGACCTGCAATACCAGAGCTCCACAACTTGGACTGCAAGCAACTAACTCAGACTCGAGTTGCCTAAGAACTGCTTCTGAATGACATGCCATAGTATAGATGCTGAAAGGTGTAGCTTTTATCAGCTGACATAAAAACTGTACATAACAAATCTATACCTGCAGGAAGAATAATCTTTTTAGCAGCTGCAGAAAGCATGTTCCCTTTTGTCACAAATATAAAATGAAATGGCAATAATAATGTTTTTTCATTGAAAGCTGTAAATAAATAAAAATAAAAAAATTGTGTTGATTTTACATCTTTCAGTGAGTCTGGCATGCTGTTTTCAGGTGCCTTACATTCTGACTAGCCTAAGATTTCCTCTGCAGGAACATCATTACAAAAATACGTGCATAAGTGGCACAACTGAGAAACCACGTTTTAAATTATCCTCCGTAATTCTCCCAAAGTGCTACTGTTTTCTTTGTAGAACAGTTTCCAGTGAAGTCACAGTACTTATGAGAGTCAACATTTTTCTGAAAATTGCCACTATAACACTTTTTGATTCACCAGCTGAAGTTGAAAATTACTATGCCTTTTCCATCTTATCATCCTTTTTTTTCCTTCTAAAAATAACCAGTTCAGTTAAATTATCATTATTGTTATTGAGAACTGTTGTCATTGACACTATCCCCTTCTGAAGAGAGGCAATAAAAACTCATAAAAGAAACAAGATTCAGCCTTGACATTTCAGCCAACAAGCATATTACCCGCATTTCTCGACACCCCATGAATTATATTAATATAAAGTTAAGCTGTACCCATGTCCAACTTTTATTGGACATATTTTATTTATCAAATTGCCCCACTTCCTCCTCCCACCACCTGTCAACACTGACTGCGGCATTTGCTGCACTGTGCAAGGTTCTTGCTATGAATTTACCCTCTATTCTCATCTGTTTTATCCCATTTATTTAATTTCCTTTTATTAAAAAGAAGCTTATTGCGACTCACTAAATTGATTGCACAAGCCAGTAACGGGTCCAGATGCTCATTTTGCAATAACGCTGCTCTAAAATCTGATCTCTGAGATGCCTTACAGCTTTAAACACAGGGATACGTGCTGCTGCTCACAGCCGGCCTGGTCTGGGATGACCTGACGCTGGCCTTAATCCTTCAGTACCGGCTTGTATTTAATCTTAAGATTAAATCTTTCACATCAGGATGTGACTGACCTCTGCATTACACTGGTAGAGGTGTGGGAGAAAGAAACACATTTTTTTTTTTAATATCCATCCCAGAGTATTCACATTCTCATTCACACTCTGGCCCGTGTGATCAGCACATCTTTCTTTTATGCCTCTTCGTAGAATATTAAAGACGACAAAAGATTGGTTGGATAACAAATTTCAGCAACATTGCTTTGAAGGCAGTATAGACTAGTGATTTAAAAATGTCTGTACATTTTATGTTAATTGTCTAGGTGAAGTGTTGTAAGAGTGTTTCCTACTGCCTGTACACTGATGGACCTAGAAATGATTTTAGAGAGAAATGAAAAAAATTATGCATTTATTTATAGGTTACCTTCTGCTTATGGTAAGTCATCTTGGTTTTCAAGTCAATAAAAGTGATATATAAGTTTAAAAAAATAAGTTAGCTGATATCAATAAAAATATTAAGAAATAATAGTTGAAAAATGGATATGGTAAGACTGATGAAGTCGAAGGCAAGTGTCTGCATCGCAGTAACTGGTTATTTCTTGCCTGGGTACTTTGACACTATACTTGTCACACACTGGTTTACAGCAACTACTGGACTGGGATAAATTGAAGAGCTGAAACTGAATTTCTAATAATAATTATTAATACTGATTGTTAATGCTTACAGGTAAGACCTATAATGTGTAGTTAGTCTCTTGGCTGAGTAATGTTTCTAGCATTAAAGGTTCAGAAAATGTTATTGCCCCCAAAAAGGAACAACAGACTCACAGATTATTTGAACTAGAAGGGGTCTCAGAGATCGTCACCTAATCTAATGCCTTGGACAGAGATTTGTCTCTGTAGGTAGACGTCCCCTTAGATAGATATACACCTGACATCCAGGGAGGGGAAGGCCCGCCCCAGGTAATGCAGTGGGTCATGTGCAGAGGCAAGGTTCTCAGCCGGGGGCTCTCCCCACTGACCCACAGGTGTTGCCAACACGGAGCGCACCTTCTCATCGTCCACATCCCTCTTCAGCGAAACCATGGTCTTCAAACGCACCGCATGCTGTAGCTTCTAATTACGAACCTTACATTTTCCCCGGGGTACTTTCTCCTCATGTCTGTCATATCTATATCCTCTATCTCCGTGGTCCCCAACCTTTCTGGCACCAGGGACCGGTTTCGTGGAAGACAATTTTTCCACGGATGGAGGGTGGGGGGGTTGTTCAGGAGGTAATGTGAGAGATGGGGAGCGGGAAGATGAAGCTTTCGCTCGCCCGCCCGCCACTCACCTCCTGCTGTGTAGCCCGGTTCCCAACAGGCCGCCGACCAGAGCCAGATAGAGCAGGGGCTGGGGGCCCTGCTCTATCTGACCTCAGCAAGTTTGAGAGCGTCTTCAGGACTCTGGTAACATCTCGGTTACTTTATACCTCCTTTGACATCTGAACAGAGAAGCAGAAATTCGACTGTATAAAGATTATGAAACTGATTAGACGTTTACAAAGCACTTGGCTTTGATGGTGATCAGAAAACTCTTCACTAACTAACAATTATTTCCCTTGACAAGTTTCCTGGAAAAGAAAGTGCTAGACATGGAAGACAAGCACATAGTTCAACTCCGGTCAATAAAAGAAGAGAAAGATCAGCTCCAGGTGTTAGTATCCAAGCAAAATTCCATCATCGAAGAACTAGAAAAACAACTAGTGACGGCCACGGTGAACAACTCAGCTCTCCAGAAGCAGCAACACGATCTCATGGAGACAGTTCATAATTTACTGACTATGATATCCACATCAAACTGTAAGTAAAGTTTACATGTAAGTTTTCTGGCAGTTTTATTTGCCATTAAGTGACAACCCTTTCAAAATTCTAAAAAACTCTCATCTTTCAGAAAAGACACTATTTCTCTCACATACTTCATATGAATGTTTTATAGGATCTCCATGTGGAATCAATGAAAAAGAAGGAGAAGGAGTGGAAGGGGAATATATATTTATACTAATTAATTATTATGAGGCAAACCACCCCAAACATACTTTTGATTCATGGGCTCAGAGAGCCTACTTTTAGTTAGTTCCATTGCTAACTAGATGTATAGGGCTGGGTAAGTTACTAAACCATAGTGGACATTTTTTTACTTTTTAAGAGGGAGAAACAATGCTAGGCCCATTGGGTTGCCGCGAAGATTAAATGAGATAATACTTGCAGTAACTGGCATAAGATTCTTGGAACCCAAGAAATGCCAGTTTCTTTCTCTCACCACATCCTTAACTACATCTTGCCTTCCTTATTCCTGTTTTATCTTTCAACTTCTCTTCAGTATTAGAGGGAAGAGGGATGCATCTTCAGTCATTAATGAGACATGATACACAACCTCTGTGGTATTTTAAAGTTTTTTTCCTTAAACACTGGGTCTAGTTCTTACTATGGTTTACTGCATAGTGTCCTTTCAACTGTATTCTTTTGACACAGATGCATTTTACATATGAATCATGTAGAGACACTCTTCACATTTCCTTGAGTCACACAGTTATCTTGACTTTAAAAACAGAAACACTTAAACAAGAAAGCAAACAAACAAAAACGGTAGCACAACCTTGTGCTAAGTGGTGGGTTTCACAGTAGGTGGTCAGTTTGCAGTATGTGCCTTCCAGCTAGAGTTTCACTCTCTTATAACTTAGAAAAATCATGTTTTTCCCACATGCACAGAAGAGGAAAAGACCATCATCTGATGCCTGGTGGGACCAAGACAGTGTGAGGCATTAGCTGTGATGAGCCCAAGTAGAGAAAAATCACATAGCTCAGATCCTGGCAGAGAAAACGGGCACAGGAGGAAGAGCAGCAAAACAGGCGTCGTCTGCCTTGTGTGCCTCCAGCTGGTGTGCACATGGGTGCCTGCACCTGTGATGCCCGCCACACCACCTGGTCCAGAGACCCAGGCTTTGGCCTCTGGAATGAAGTATAAATACATATCTTCAAGAATACGCACACGCAAACATTTTGTTTTTTTAATGTGGCAAAAAAGGGATTGGGAAATCTAAATGTTGAGAGCAGAATAAAAATTTGAAAGAATTTCACAGTCCTTGACTTTTTAGACTTAAAAGGAAGAATTTCAAAGACAGATAAACATTAGTTTCCTCTTTAACACAAGCTATTATGAGACAGTTTCTAAAAATCCAAAGACTACTAAATGTCTTCACCCAGTAGTCCAAAGAAATGTATAAAGACTTGGCCTCAGATGCACAGAAGGAAAGCAAACCAATCCACACCACCGCCCAGATGGGACAATGGCTACAGGCTTTGGCTGCAGCCACTGTAGGGCCAACACTATTTTTAGGTATTGAATATGTTCTTTTTTATTCTTCTGTAATAACTTTATCTGATTCTACTCAGGATGGGAGTTTTCTTTTTTTTAGCTCTTTATTGGAATATAATTGCTTTACACTCTTGTACCAGCTTTTGAGGTACACTAAAGTGAACCAGCTGTATTTATACATATATCCCCTCCCTCCCACGACTCCCTCCCACCCTCCCTGTCCCGGCCCTCTAAGGCATCACCCATCATCGAGTTGATCTCCCTTTGTTATACAGCAATTTCCCACTAGCTATCTATTTTACAGCTGGTAGTGTATATATGTTTATGCTATTCTCTAAAAAGTAATAGTTTATTAAGGCTGATTGCGAAGTACTTGCATTACATATGGTTGATGGGAAGAAAAAAGAAGTATGGACTACTGGTAACGATCTCTGAGAATTAACACCTAACAGGTTGAAAGAGTAACTTTTGAAAGGCTAAAAATCAGCATCTCACTTTTACTTTCTGTAAGAATTCAAATGTAATAAAACGTGCCAGATGAGTGCATCTAGAAACAATACGCTTTCACCTTTTCACGAACTCCTTTTAAAAGCTTCCCTATTTTTCAAAAGCAGCGAAGCACCCGCAGGCCGCTAGGGAGGAGCAGGCCACCCACGGAGACTGCGCGGAGGCCTTCCGCTCGGGACTGACCGCCAGCGGCACCTACACGCTGACCTTCCCCAACTCCACGGAGGAGACCAAGGTGAGGCGCGCTCTCCCGGGTCCACCCGCCTGGCCGGAAGCAGGTCGTTTAAGAAGCGGAGCCGCCGCACACACAGCTCACACCCCCGGCGCTTCCCAGCTCCCCTCGGAGCAAAGCCACACACGCCGCCCGCGTGTAAAGGGCTCGCGGGGGCTCGGAGCCGGCCGCGGGCGCGCAGCGCTGGCCGCGCACGTGGGCGGTGCGGAGCCATCATCTCCCTACTTGTGCCCACCTAACACGTGAGAGGCTCGACTCACAGTCTCCTCGCATTTGCCCTCGTCGTGCATACTGGCAGCTGCTTGCCTTGAAGTGTCAGTCACTTCACTAATTTTAAAGAAAATGCCTTCCAAAATATCAGAGATCGAATATCTGTAGTTTATGTTTCAACCATTATTTCAAGTAACGATGGTATTCCATCCAAAATGAGGGCTCATTCAGCCTGCAACTAAAACAGTCCTGCAGAATTTCTCTTTGAGACAGCCGTGGCACTTTGATGTGCAGAAGTGATTTATACTCATTTCCATTTCATCAAACAATATAAAAAGACATGCAGGCAGCAGCAGAGGTTTAATAAAATTAATACCTTTCACTGCTGTCAGAGACATCCTGAAGTGAAACTGCCTTTGCTCCCCAACTGCGAGTGTGTGACCGCGGAACACAGTGCCTCCCGCAGTTTGCGCTGTTTGCCTAGTTCATTCCGGGGCACCAGCAGCTTCACCCACTAGTGCTTTTGTACCACCAGTGCCAATGCCATCACAGTGCCAATGGCCCAGGACATGATTATGGAGACAGTTCCGACCCTTTGGACTTGCTGCAGGGGGCCCAGGGCTCCGCTGGGCTAGGCTGTTCTTACCCTGTCTGATGGGCTGGAAGACTTAAATCACACCGTCAATGAGAGCAGCTCATTTTCTTCCAAGTACCCGGAGTTTACTTCAAGGTGTGAGCTCATAAGTGAACCGGGAACCAGAATGGCCATCAGGAGAAGCTAGTGTACAGCTGAACTTGACTGTTCTCAGCTATACTGGGTTTCTCAGGGAGCACGGTTCCTGAACTTGCTTTGGGAGATGTTAAGCTTTAGATGAGGGAAAAAAGGTCACCTTCCCAGGGAATATTTCCATGTGGCTTCGATCAGCTAAAACCACATTACATGAGAATCAGTGTGAAGTGTTACGTAACTATGGGATGACTGTATATGTTAAATGCCTGTAAATAGGTTTACAACTAACTGTAAAAGCTGCTACACATTGAATGAACGGAAACACTTACGGAAAAGGCACTCAACGCTACAACACAATGGAAATTTTAGAGGCTCTTGAAAGTATCATCTCTTTGAACTCAAGGTTATCCTCAGTATTTAACTTATCCTCAGTATTTAAACAGTAACATACACTTGATAATGAACTTAAAAGATAAATATTCACCTTACCTTGAATAATACTTTCCAAAGAAATCTTTCTAATTCATTCATGCTGCTTTAAACCAACCTTGAAAATCAGTTAATGTCCCTAACACCCTAGGAGCAGCGCATTAGGGGGAGAAAAAAACCCCAGACAGTCTGTTGCAGATGAAGAAGTAATGAACAGGCTCTACACTAAGCCCTTCAGTCCCCTTTGCTATCTGGTTTTCTTGCCAACTCCTTGCACACTATTGCCTGTCACCAGATGCTGGTCTGTTCTTGGTCTGGAGGTAAGGGGACAGGAGTGGCAGGAGGAGGAGGAGACGAGGAAGTAAAGTGGAGACCCCCTCTCCCCAATGCAGACCCAGAGGGAGTATCCCCTTCCTACTGCTGTGTGCTGTTTCCTGCCTCAGGGCGTGTCCCCGCCCCAGCATGCTGTACCAACCCAACAGCCTTAACTCCCGGAGAGGAAGATACACAGCCCTGGGGTGATGTGAGCCTCCGGCCACGGCTGGAAACGGTAGCATTTACGTGCCTTTTACTCACACGCAGTGAAAACAACTCACGGACACAGCAGGGAACAACAATCTTTGAGACCTCAATTTTTTCATCTCTAAAATACATGGTCCAGATGAAGTTGCTTCTGGATTCCCTCCCAGACTTCAGACTCCATAACTCACAACCTGAGAAAGTCCGATGGACTTGGGTTTAAATGCTGACTCTGCCAACGTGTGCCTCTCAGCAAGTCACTGAACCTGTGTGAGGCCTCTGCTTCCTGACGGGTGACATGACGCGATGCCCCGCCCCCCATCTTAGAGAGCAGTTTCGGGGTGAGGATGGAGGGGAGCACCCGGGACAGGGCTCGGGGCTTGCTGTCCACGCAGCACCCAAGGACTGTGAGATGACCTCTCCGCAGGGCAGGGCACCTGAGCCTGCCCTGCTTCAACTCATTTCAGAAAAGAATGTTCCACAGATCTCTGGGCAGATCTTTCCCAAGGAGGCCTAAATATTTCAGTTTTACTTTTGAAGACTTCATCAGGCTTCTGTACAAGGTAGACAGTGCAAGATGGTATCTATCAGAAGCAGCAGGGTTATGCTTTTGCTAGTTACAGACATTATAGTTTCCTTCCCTAAATTTCACAGGATACCTGTCTCCTAATGTTTACCTGGTGCCAAAGTGTAACATTTAAATCAAGAGCTGCTTGCGGAAAGACATTAAGCTTTAGAGCAAGATAGCAGATCCCTGGACCACGCCATGGCGTGCTCATCAAAAGTATTAACCACCCTCAGGTTTGCTGTAATTGGAGCAGTGGGGTCTTGGGCATTACCTGAGGACTTGTGCTTTTCTGACCCGGATGTGATCTACTTCATCATTTTCATCAGTACCTCTGGCTACGTGGAGAACTCCACCTGAACGCTGTCTTCCTCTAAAAGCATCACCAGCCAACTGACCATAATACTTAGTTTTTATAAACGCTCTGTTCCTTCCTCTTAAGCTGGACAAAGCAACGTTAAGAAAACGTCCTCATGATCCCGTCACTGTCCCTAACAGGGTTGGAGGACAGTGTGGCTCAGACCCCAGCCCGTGGTCTTGACTGATTTCCACAGGACGGACTTGTTCTCTGATTTAAATATCAGCAAGTTTATCCAGGAGATTTTGACATTGAAGAAGCAAGTATCAGAACGAGGGCAGGCTCACTGAGAACAGGGTGCAGTCCTGTTACCCCCCAGCACACCTTATAGGGTACAGCATACAGGGGAGGTAACTTGTGCACAGGACTGCTCAGACCAATGGAGCTTATTCAGCTAGTTCACTAGACATGCCGACGGAAGTGAGCAGTACTGACCATCTCGTGGACCAGAGGCCAGTGAGAGGCAGTATTATTCATGAATTGATTTCAACTTGGAGCTGCCTGGAAGGACTTTCGGCCTCTTAACAAAAGAGTCGAGTTTCTCTGTTTTTGGAAGCATGGGGGAATAGAAAACACATCACACAATTAGGAATAAAAGAGACCTTATTCAAATCCTATATGCCACTTAATAGCTGAATGACTCTGACCAAGTTCACCTAACTTTACCACATTTTTTCTCCTTTCGAAAATGCAGAATGATAGTTATCACAGCAGAGCTGCCATGAGATTACAGATAATATACGCAAAGCCCCTAGCCCGGTGCTTGGGACAGCGGGGCGCCTAGCAACGAGACGATGGTAATTAACAACGACAATAATGTCAGTACAGGGAGATCAACCTCATACGGCTGATTAATTTCAAATGGGAAAATCATTTTATTCTCGATAAACATAATTTTCTTTCACGGAACACACGTTTCTAAACATGAGGATCATCGGGAAGGCGACGTGGGCCGAGTGACCGTCCTGGAGACAGTCCGGATAGTGGTGGGGAGAGAGCAACAGGAGAACAGGCACCGGGTTCCAGCCGCTGCTCTCGGTTCCGCTCGAGACAGGATGGCAGAGCAGCGCTTACAATGACAAGGCAGGTCTAGGTGCACGCTGGGTTCTCCTTTAGCCCCATTCTCTAGGGTTTCAGCTCACAGAGGCTGTAGAGTTCACATTTAAACGTACTCTGCCAAAATTATCTCCATTATTCCCCCAAAAGACCATGGAAGACAACAAAGGAAGACTATTTCTAATCAGTTTTGAACCTTAACTTACATATTTACTACCTTGTAACCCATAGGGAAATTTATCTTAACTTTTTGGAAAACTCCTTCATTCTCCTATAATCTCATTATTTAAAACTATTTGTGTAATCTTATTTTCAGGGGTTTTTAATTTCATAATAAAACTCCAGGGCTTCCTAGGTGGTGCAGTGGTTAAGAATCCGCCTGCCAATGCAGAGGACACGGGTTCGATCCCTGTTCCAGGAAGATCCCACATGCCACAGAGCAACTAAGCCCGTGCGCCAGAAAAAAAAAAAAAAAAAAAACTCCAGCTGAATTAAAATTGAGCATGCATGCTCTTTAGCCTAAGAAAGAATCTTGTGTCCTGAACAAAGTTTAAACCCACCAGGCCCATTTAAAAGCAGAACTCAAAAGAGCTGGGAAGAGAAACACCAGGGGCAGGGAGCAAAGTGCAGAGAAGCACGAAGTCCAGGTGTGCAGGGTGGAGCCTCCAGGCCCCGCTCAGGTCACACACATCACGGTGGGTACACGGGGGCCTCCGGTCCCTCCTTCCGAGCGACGAACCAGGAAACCTGACTTTGATCTCACACGCGGAGGATGCCTAACAGTCCCACAGCATCACAGGAGTCCTGGAAACCCCTCAACCCGAGAGTCTCCCTTTTCCTCCACTCTCTGGAGAGTTGATCGGGACCGGCAACCATCATAAGGCTTCTCAGGGCTGTGAACACGAGGCGATGGATTTCCACCGCTGGAGAGGAGAGGTTTGGGGCCAATCTGCCCCCACGTCCTGTTCCCAACGAATCTCTGAGGAATGCGATCTCTGGGTCAACTGTCAGGGCGGGTCTTTAGCCTAGAACAGATGATGACAAGGTCCTGTTTGCACCGACATGTCGTGTTATATTACTGCTTATTTTTCATCATCGTTGTAAATTTATGGTTTTCGATTTCTCTAAAATCCTCTGCCTCTTGTAAGACCACAAAGATTTACCCCAGAGAACTCCATTGGCCCTGGTCTTATTATAAGTATCTCTGTTCATGTCATTTCTGTTATTTAAGATGAAGGCCCAAGGCACAGACGTTTCCCAGGCGGTAATTGTGCATTCTTATTGCAGGCTTACTGTGACATGGAGACGGCTGGAGGTGGGTGGACAATTATTCAGAGACGTGAAGATGGCAGTGTTGATTTTCAGAGGACTTGGAAAGAATATAAAGTGGTATGAATACTCTTTAAACCATCTGAAAATAATTTTCTTTGCGAAAACTAACTTTGAGAATGTGCAGGACCTTCACCACAAATCCAAAACTAACCAGTGACTTTTGACCATTTTTTTTTAACCAAACCGTTTTTTTTTTAACTGGTGTTTCAGTCTCCCCATTAAAGAATGGTCCTGTCAATGTAACATAAACTATATATCAAAACAAAGGCATGAGGAAGCTAGCCTTATTTTTAATGGTGGGCTCAGCATTTTTTGGGTAAACAGTTTCATGGTGTTTCACACGTCTATAAACTGAACTGTTTATGATAATGTTTCTCTTGGTGGTTCCCCAAGTCGTTCTAATTATTCCAATACTAATTTCCTTCCGGTAACAGCTTAGTTTCTTAATGCTGACCTTTTTAAAAGTCTTTATTATGTGGAAGCCCCCAAAGTTTCACAGTGCAGGGAGGAATTTCTGCTGAATATCTGATGGTTATTCCTGTTAAATCGACGGATTATTGATTTCAAATACGTGAAGAAAAATAAATGAAGTAAGTGAATTTTACAACTTGGATTTCAGGGATTTGGGAACCCTTCAGGTGAACACTGGCTGGGAAATGAGTTTGTTTCACAAGTGACTAATCAGAAACGCTACGTGCTTAAAATACACCTCAAAGACTGGGAAGGGAATGAAGCTTACTCGTTGTACGACCATTTCTATCTCTCAAGTGAAGAACTCAATTACAGGTAAGGAAATTGTACGTCCCTGAAACAAGTTGAAGGATTTGCTGCGTGATGACTCCAAGAAAGTCAGAACCCCATTGTATTAACTAGAATCTAAATTACTCATAGGCTACCTTAGCCAGGAAAAAAATCTTGTTTCTTAATGGTCTTTGCCGCCTATAGGTAAGTTTCTCTAGTTTTAACATTCTAACTTTAACAATATAAGGGAGGCTTCATGAGGACAGAATTTTGCCTGTTGTGTTTGCTCTGTATCCTTAGGGCACAGATGAACCCTGCCTGGCAGATAATGGGCCTTCAATAACTATTTGCAGAATAGGTGAATGTTGTGTCCCTATTATAAAATGTCACGCCAATATCACAACAGGTGTATACCCATGACTATACTGTTTTCTTCCAGCAGATTTTAAAAGTTAAATCTATCTTTTTGAAGTTCAATCACATTCAATTGTTATGTTCCATCCCAAAGTCAGGATGAGTTGCCAAGTTCAAAAGCAGCAGGATTAGGCAATGGTCAGGCAGCGAGGCCCTCTGCCCTCTGCTATAGGAAGACCAGCCGATTCGTGGCACTGCCTCTGTATTTGCCTCCTCCCATCCATTTGGCGGAGCTAATCTTGAAGGTTTCAAGAACAGCATGGGCAATTTTGACTGGGAATTTACTCTTTGGCTCTAAAACACCGTGAGAGTGGAGACAGAGCATCAAAGGGATCCTGACCACCTGATGTGCAAGGCGAGGGCAGGGGAAGCAGGTATGTCTGCACCGTTACGGGGAGAAGGGCTCAGAAATGCGTGCTGACTGCGGGGCAGCACAGGGGAATGGGGCGCCCGGTGGCCACACAGGGCTTGGTCTGAGAAGGCACGATGCAAGCGTTCAGGTGCCAGCACAGCCCGAGGGAGCCTGGCGGCATGTGGAGGTTCTGGTGATCACGGGGCACACCTTAGGAAACACCAACCCTGAAGTCAGAAACAAACAAGCGAAGCTCCTAAGAACATCACAGGAGGCAGGCCTCAGCTGGCCCTCAGGCCCGTCTAAATCCCACAGAGGCCCGACTTAGACCCTCTGCTCACTAGAAATGCCAAGATCTGAGTAGTTTGGGGAAAAACCCAAGATTTCGAAATCCTTGAGCTGGCTTCCTCGGGGAGGCTCGCAATGGACAGCACGAAAAACACGGGCTGAAAGCCAGCTTGCTGACAACTACCTGAGAAGGCACAATGTCCAGTGTCCTGCTCTGTAAACAGTGGACCACAATTCAGAAGCACATTTTGAAAACGGATAACGTACGACAAGCTTTGACACAACTTTTCAGAAGTCAGTCATTACAGAGAGAGCTGGGATGTCCAGGGTGGAAAGGGACTCAGATGAATGAAAAGATAGGTGTTTGGGCCTCACTGCAGCCCCAAGTTGGCTCCAAAGAGATCAAAACTTCAATGAATTTTTAGACATGAGTGGTTGGTCATTGTTTGATCTCCAAGCAAAATATTTTTTCAACTGGCAACAGTTAGGAATCTACAACAGAGGAATTAAAAAAAAAAAAAAAAAAGAAAGAAAAGAAAAAAAAACACAAAAATTAAGGATTAGACTGTTTATATAAGATTTTACAAAATGGGTCATTACCCTTGTATGCTGACATAAAAGTATTTTAAACTGCGATGGTTCTTAACAGATATTTCCTTTAGAAATGCAATCAATTTTTGGACATGCAATTTAGAAGAGCACACATTTGTTTAAAGCTCAGTTTAATTTACTTGGCAGTATAAGACAGATACTACATTGAAAAAAATGTTATCCTAATAAAATATGTGAATGTGATAAGAAGACTGTGATGTGACAAACTTATAATAACTGCAGATGTTTCAGAATGTCAATTGTATGCAGCAACGAAGTTGTTTTTTACTAGAGGAATTTTTCCCAAATGTTGGAAGACTGAAAAAATACATAAGAATGGATAAATGCATCAACAGAATATGATTATTTTTACTAAAACTAAAAATTATTTGTATCTTAAACCTTAAGAATCAGTTGCTTTTCACAAAAATTCTGGCAGTTCTACAGGGACACTGAGATTTAATTAGTAACGTTGGCATTACCCCTCTCTTCACTCTGCTGTGATATAAATGCAATAGCTACCAATTTAAAGCAATTTCAAGAACATGGCTATTCTTAATAATCAAATTTTAAAGGAAGGCAACTTTAAAACAATGCGCCATACAACAGAAGAATCTAAAAAGACAACTTTTCTCATAGAGACTCATAAAAAATAGTATTCTCCCTTTTTTTGCTTTGGGGAAATTTAATGCGCTCCCCTAGGACTGAAGTGTTCCAAGGGGACAGGAGAGTGAGAAGGAGGAAAAGCAAGGGGAGAGGTTTATCTCAGTGCTACCCACGATTAATGAGAAGGGCCTGGACAGGAATTAAAGTGTTTCAAAATCCCCAGGGTAAGCACAACTCACATGGCCGCGTTGCAGCAGGTGTATACAAAGAGGCTGCGCTAGGGCCCGGGGTCACGGGTGATACACGAGGATAACCCTGGGATTCGGAATTCGGTCAACGCCTGTGATGAGGTTTCCAGAGCTCCATACTACAAACACTAAAGAATCTAAGTTACCAACACGAACGTTCCTCAGGACCAATGACAGGGAACCCACTGCATATGCTCCCCGCCCCCCTCTTTTCGCAACAGTGCTTCCTGGGGAACCAAGCGCCCGGGTTAAGGGCGCCCCAGCGCAGCCCTGAGCAGAGGGGGGGAGCCGCCGCTCCGCGTACCACGTGTGCCTGCGGGCGAGGGTCTGCCTCCGAACCGAACCTCAGGATCTCCCACGGGCGAGGGGGTGATGCCCTGGGCGTCGCGTGCACGCGCGGGGAGGGTGCGCGGCACAGGCCGCTTCGAGACAGGCCCCGGGAACCCCTCCTCCCGGCTCCACCTTCTGTTCCAAAGTGACTTCCAGGAAGTTGCACTCCTGCCCGGAGAGTTGTTAGCAAATGTGAGCAGGTGTGAGCACGACGAGCGGCGTCTGCGGGGCCTGAGGCACAGCAGGAGGGTCTCCGGGACGGGGGACCCCGCGCCCCCGCACTCCACGTGCCGCACAGCGACATCGAATTCAGCACGGGCACCCGCGGCGCCGGGCCCTGCTCCGCGCTCTCGGGGCCCTTCCGCCCGGACCTGCCTGGAGCCGGGCTCACAGACCTGCTCCTGCCCTTCTCCCCTCCTCCTCCTCCTCCTCGGCAGGCACGTCGCTGGGCAGAGCCAGAGGTTTGCAGTCTTCTAAAAGCCTGGGCTGTTACCTAGGGTCCAACCTGATAGCATGCTTATTCTGTCTCGATGTCTGGCAGGTTTATTATAATACTATTCAGAAATGAGGAAAAGCAGCCGCAAGGATTTGTTTCCTGCACAGTTCCCTAGATTTCTACGCCGCGTTCAGCGGCCATTCCCTGCTGTCTGCTGCCCTCCCCACCCCCACCAGTCATCCTGCCCGTCTCACTTCTATGTGGATGATGCCTGGAGACTTGGAAAGACGATCCCGTCACGATGTATTTTCCCCTCTTTTGTTTATCTGAAAGCAGCAGGAAAATAAATTATAGGGCCCCGAAGTCCCCGCTGATGCTTGTGCAAGTGATATGCGTTGAAGGTTTCATGAAAACATTCCTCTTTGCCTAAGGATCTGATGATAAGTTGGTTCCTGTTTACACCAGCGCAAAAAAAACATTCTGTCCCAAGTATGCACAGTACAGTAACCAGCACAGCACGCGTTTCTGTACGATGAAATTCTTCGTGGTAGAAAACTTTCCGCTATGATAAATCAACCACCCCAGCCAATTATGTTTTGCTTTTTTTTTTTTCTGTTTTCTTTGCATGCTTACAGGATTCACCTTAAAGGACTCACGGGCACAGCCGGCAAAATAAGCAGCATAAGCCAACCAGGAAATGATTTTAGCACAAAGGACGCAGACAACGACAAGTGCATTTGCAAATGTTCACAGATGCTCACGGGAGGTGGGACGACTTTTCTCTCTTCCTATTTGTATTGGCAAGGAAGGGTTTCATAGAGGGAAAGGCTGGCTCTTTGGACTTAGACCTGTGATTGAGGACAGTGTCCAAATTTCATAAATAGACTCACTTGCTCAACACAGGGAGATTTGTTTTTCCCTTTTTCAGACTGTTGAGTTTTACACATGAATGTGATATTGAGCGAGAATTGTCAGCAGGCCAACTGTGTCTCCTCGGGACCTGCCCCTGGCAAGGAGAGGGCCATGTGACACTTGGCGAGCTCTCTGGAGCTTGTGCTGAGTGTCAGATGTTGGCATGATGGTTTAATTCCATTTCGCTTTATTAAAAGGTTAAAAATTCAAAATGGCAACCAAAACTGTGATATAGATTCATTAGTATAGAAATGTTTCCAATTAATAACTTACTGCTCAAACAAGGATTTTTCAGTTTTTTTTTTAAGGATTTCATTAATATATAGCAAATACTTATAATGCACAGAAATTAACCAGCCTCCTTTTCTGTGCATCACATTAAAATGAATGATTGTCCAGTTTAAATTAAGGCCTTTATTTTCAGGCTCTTCTTGCCTTCTATTTTTCATGTTAGACCTCTTAAAAAATAAAATAAAAAAATAAAAAAGAGAGAAATCATACCCATAAGTAAATGTGATATAACAGTCACTTAACGTGGCTAGATAAGTTTTCAGAAACATTTCAGAGTTGTGATAGGACCCAACTGTTAGAAATCTTATTCTTCCGATTCCTAAAAATTTAAAAGTGGAATAACCGGAACCAGTTAACTGTGATTGAGACAAGGAAAAAGCCTGGCAAATGCTGTCAAGTTGGTTCTTAAAAATACTGAAAGATTGAAATCAGCAACAAAAATTCTGCCAACGGTGCAGACTAAATGCAGAGGCAAACAGGAAATTGGCAGGGTTTAATTTGTAGAGACCATGAATTGTATCACCAAGAATTCATTCATTACTCACCCAGGAAAACCAGAGGAAAGAGCTGCGGTCAATATATCTTATAAATATAAGGTACTGCATAAACAAGTAAAGGATCTAAACTTATCATGTGTTCACCCTGTAGTTAAGAGTTGTTTTACAGACAAAAGGAAGGATTTATTTACGAAAATAATTTGAAATCCAGTAATTTTCAAGTCTTTAAAATGATACTGGGAGGTTTAGGCTCCATTAAGAAAATCAGCCCTATGGCTCCTTAGAGAATATATTTCATGTGTAAATACATGTTGGTAACATACATCTTCCCTATTAGCCATACTTACTTCAGTAATTATTGCAACCAGAGAAAGCTATCATGCTGATGGTGTGAAAGCTGCCTGTCTCTCCCGTTCGACTATAATAATCCTTTTCGAAGCCAACGGGGAGGGCGGAGGGTGGGGGGAGCGAGGACGCCGAATCCCTTTTCCTGTCTGTCATTCCCACACTGAGCCCAGCTGTCCACGCAGAGGGCGGCGGTTTTCAGACCACCCGAATGTCATGAGCTACTCAAGAGAGCATCCGTGCATTAATAACCAAGGAAACAACATATTTACTCACTCAGATAAAGATTTAGGGCTGAGAGTAGACGTGGAAAGGAGACGGGTGAGAAGAAACGCAGCCCGAGAGAGAGTGGAGCGGTCCCAACTGTAGAGGTCAGATTCCCAGCCGTGGTCTGGACCTCAGATAAACCAGCCTGATGACCGGCCAGACTTTTGCGTGGACAGTAAATTCTACAGTTGCGTCAGACAGCAGACTCCGGGATGGCCAGGTCTATAAACCTGCAATATTCCTGAATGTTCTGAAGGAGTATGAGTCACACACACAAATGTCTTAACACATCAACATTGATCTGAATCGGCTCAAGCCATGGAGATGCTACTATCAGGGAAGAATTTAGGCGCCTGGATGAAATAACTGGGATCACAATCCAGTGTGTAAATATCACAATATAAGAACTGCATCAGAATACTTTTTAAAGAAATAACACATGCCCCACCAATACCTGTAATGTTCACATTATTTATGTCTTGCTAGGTATGGAGCGATCAATAATAGTTACTTTTTTCTGTATTTTATATAAATGGCATCATACTGTACGTGTCCTTCCAACACAGCGTTGTAAAGGTTTATCCAGATTAACGCACGTAGCCTGAGGTCACTCCTTCCCCTCACAAGCCCAGGGCCTCCAGGTAAGGGTGTTAAGACCCCACGCCTGGTCCTTCAGGTGTAGGTGTGGACTCCCACCACCCCCCATCTCCACTCTACCTTAGTGCGCGCACCACCACAGCTTTACATTTCGTTTTTGTTTCTGGGACTTAAAGGTTTCCTTTCTATCTAGCGCCACTGAGTACTTAAAATTTGGGGTCACGTTTTAAACAAAAAGACTTTTTTTGTTAGGGGGAGGGGGAGCCTGAAGGTACCTGGTCTACCGCGTTGGTAGCCCTGGACGGAAGGTGGTCCTGGCCCGACAACAGCCCCCCACTGATTCTCTGGGTGTCGACCTCTCCACACGCCCATCTGTCCCTCACGTCTCCTGGTCACGTCTGTGCGTGACTTGCCCACCCCCACAGCACAAAAGGAGTAAGAAAGCTCGTAAAAACATGTGCCACAGGGAGCTGGGGTTCAGCCAGCATAGAGGTGGAAAACCACACTCCCACTGCCAGGGGTCACACTCCACTCCAAGAAGGTCCACACGGGCCCGCGTAAAATGCACAGAATGCGACTCGTGGGTCAGCCAGAATTTCTAACTCCACGGTGAGATAGTGAGGGCCGCCTAGTTCCTAATTCCTTCTGTGTTTTACTTTCACAGGCTGGTGGTTTGATGCCTGTGGTCCTTCCAACCTGAACGGAATGTACTACCCACAGAGGCAGAACACAAACAAGTTCAACGGTATTAAGTGGTACTACTGGAAAGGGTCGGGCTACTCACTCAAGGCCACCACCATGATGATCCGCCCAGCAGATTTCTGAATGCCTGAACACACCCGAGGAACGGTGTCTTGTCCAGATCTCAAAGACTTAAGCCCAAAGCTCTAAAAGACATGCTGCCTCCCCGTCCTGCTCAGACAGACCGTCCGCCCTCCATGCTGAAGGGACCCGTGAGCTACAAGGGAGAGCCCCATAAACGTCATCCCTTCAACCCGCATCACTCAACGAACCAAAGCACAACCCCCAACAAGCCACAGCCTGGTATGGTGACCTGGTGGAAAGCCTACGGGAAGATAAATTTAAGCTTGAGAATGAGACTGACAATTTACAGACTCTGTTGTCACAACCAAGAATGTTATGTGTGAGTCGATCAGTAAATAACTGGAAAACAGAACACTTATGCCACATAGTAGAGATAACCTTGGAACTGCATTCTTCTGAGCTCTGTTTATAGACTGTGTAAATATCCATATGTTCTGAATTCAGCATCAGTATCATAATTAAAAGGAAGGGAAGATTCTGTAAGCCATAAAAATATACTATATATTCAGGGATTTTTGTGAGAAGCAGTTACTAGCAGTTTAATATTTGGAGAAAGAAAAACATAGTTAATACATTTTTATTCCTCCTCTTAGGTGCTTTAAATTTTCATTTTGAGAACAGCATATTTACACAGGTATTGACAGCTTAGTTTTAAGTTAATGCTCAAATATATATATTTCGAGTTTCTATGGTGAAAACCTGCAGAATTTCTGAAATTGTTAATAGAAACATGTTCTTTTAGTATATATGAAGATTGTACTATTTTTTTCTGCCTCGCTGTTAAATATGAAGGTATTTTTAGTAATTAAATATAACTTATTAGGTGCGATGACCACATTTAACTTTTATAATATTGACAGCACTGTAATTTGGTTCTGAAACAAATGACTGTGCCTCATGATGAGGAAATCTTGATTTTTAATGATGAAGAAAATTATACATTTAATTTCATGACAAAGAGGCTTTCCTATCTTTTAGTCACTATTCTAACACAAATCTTTTTTCTCTTCTACTAAGATGTATTTTAGGGAATTAGGCTACAATGTAGTTTGTGGTTGAGAAAACCCTTCCATTTAAAACACTTACAAAGCTATACTTCTCAAGCTAGATTCACCCGAGAAGTTGATTAGGGGAAAAAAATAATTTACATTAGTAAAATTAACTTAAATCTGACTAAACTTAAACCACCAGCAAACTTAAAAAAAAAGTGTTCTGGAATGCAAAGCAAAAATATGATATTTATAGTATATTCAAATGTTTACTGAAAATTTTGAGAGCACGGATTTAAGCTCAAGACTGCGAAACCTTCGACTCCTAGAGTTTTAACTCAGTTTGAAGTTTTCATCGTACAGTTAATACTAATGAACGTTTTGTGTAATGCTTCATAACTTGGAAGCAATTTCTCATATGTTTGCATTTGAGTCAGCTGCTAGGAAACTTACAGCCAAATGTGCAGCCAGTGTTTACCTGTGCCTGTCTTCACCTTCTACTGTTCTACCACTTTTTTTTTCTGTATTCCATTTTTCTTCCCTAATTTATTGTACCCCATTACACCCCCACCCCACCCCACCCCGGGCTTAGTTTTATAACACTCAGGTGTGGTTAAGTCAACTTATGAACTCTGGACAAGTCAGGCCTTCTGCTTTTTCCACCCTGCTGCCCTTTCCCAGCAAATATATTAATGAGCAAATAACCTCCCATCTCACAACAGCTCCTCTTATTACACGTAAAAAGGCGCCATAAATTTAACAGAGGTTGAATTTATACACAGCTTTGTATCAAGCTAAAAAACATCTGGTAAGAAGAAAATATTACCGCCTCAAAAGAAACAATAAGTTTCCATGACATCTCAATGACCACGTGACAGACACCGAGGTGGGGAAATAAAAATACAGGAAAAACTGGTAACACACTGAGTTTATATTCATTTGTGCATGTAGGCAGATAAAATGAGTCTCAAAGTCAAACCTCACCACATTATTCAGAGTTACATATACTCTCTCGTGACAGAGAATGGGCGGAATTTGCATTTTTACTTTACACTTCAACTCCTTACCCAGTATTTCAAACAAAGAGTCTTGCTGAGAAGAATTTTTCTCTCCTTAAGAAAACATTTATAAAGTTGAGAGGAAATCAAAACAGCAGTCTCAAAAACAAAAACGAAAACAAACACAACCCAACAACTAGGTAACCAGAGCGATTGGAGGGCAGAGTTCAATTTCTCGCTATGTGATAGTCACATGGCATACTTAAACAACTAAAACCATGGAGACAGGGCGCAGATTACAAACCATCATTAATCTTTTCAAAAATAAAATGTCACAAACCAGTTAACATTTGAAAACAAAAGCCAACTTCTGCAAAATCCTGCTTCCAAATGAACATGAAATTACCTACTTATTAATCTTCAAAAAAAATTAGAACCTGGAACTTTCTCATTAAGCATTTAAAATACCTGAAAGTCAGTAAAGCTGAAGCTGAATTTTAGGAAAAACATCAAAACAGAAAGACCACATCGTAATGTTAGCAGGCCACAATTTTTATACCTATCAGTTCTATCTCCGTTAACAGTAACAGCATTATTTTTCAAAGCAGTAAGCAAGATATAATAACTTCTCAAAAATCTAGTCATTTTTCATTTTTGTATTTCTCAATCCTGAGGACTTTCATAATTAAATTTTTTGAGATTACATTTCTCACAACTTTTGAGGAATGTTCTCAAATTCTCACATTTATTCTCACAAATAGACAAAATGTGTTAAGTTCTCCAAAACCCTTTAGTTATAGCCATAATTACACCTGATTTAATTAAAAAAACTTGAGTGTATATCTGTGCTAATAATAATTTCCTGAAAATACCAAATTGTATTTACCATCATAAAATAATATGTGACTTACAGGAGCTGCAGGGAAGTAGTTAGACAGTTCAAACGGTTCCTCGGAAATCCAGTGACCCATTTCCAAAGACCACAGTACCTAGAAATGACAGAAGAAGCAGAACATTTTTTATAGACTATTTTAGGCTTTTAGCGATTGCACCATTTTCAAGGTATAGCAAAACCAAAATAAAACAAACAAAAAAACCTCAGCAGTAACTACACACTATATCGATCTGAAGCACATGTGTCTTGAACACCAAAATGCCATTAGAATCTTCAGGTTGCATAAATGTTACAAATATTAATAAACACTTGATTAAGAAAAAAGTCTGATGGTGAGAAGTCTGGGTTATTATCCTAGTGAGGCCAGTACTGTACTGACCACCACCCCATTTCTAAACATACGAAATACCACGTTTTCCTAAATTCCAGTTTCCAATTTAAGGAGTCATTATAGACAACCCTCAATAAATAATACAGAATTTTATTAATTAAAAAAAACCCATATATTAGAAGATAGATCATAAGCCTAAATTCAAAAAGCAAACCTTTTGGAGTGTAACTTTATTTCTATCATTAGCTAATATTTTTAGGAGAAGAAGTTCTCCACATACGTGTTTGGAAGCCCTTCCCACACTTTGGAAGAGTACAATGTGTCACAAACAAGCTTTCATCATCATCAACATCATCATAACCCACATATTTTTAAATAATCAAAATAATATTTCCAATTTTACTTCAACAATATTTGAGATTCTGTACTCATCTCTACTCTGTGATCAAACTCCCTGAAAATCTGTATGTTCCTATGTACTCGTAGAATTTACAGCTAAAATAGGCAAACAATTATGTAACTCACACTTATCTTTTTATTGCAACTTCCTTTCTTAAATTCAGTGAATCCACTCTTTTCTTCTAGAGTTGCTGTGTAAAGCTCAAGGGTTTTTTGCTGAATTACTAGGAATGAGGTCTAAGTCTTCCTTTTTGGTAGTTTCTAAAGTTCAGAACCATCTATGGGACATCAGTCTGAAATATTTCCTTTTTTACATATTAAACCTAGTACTTATCCAACATGAGACAGCAATTTTTTGTTTCTAAGAAAAAGTGATAATGGAATAAAGACAAGAACAGAATATAGAATCTGAATGATCATTCTCAGCACTGGCCTGGAATCTTAGTTTCAATAGATGCATTACTTATTCAACAACTGTTTCTTTCTGCTCACAATCCATTCATCTGTGCACAAATTATTGAGAGCCTACCATGAATAAGATCCCAAGCTGGGTCCTGGAAACCCAAACCTAGGTTTTACCCTCTTGTGGCGGGGGGGGGGGGGGGCGGGGGGGGGTGGTGTCCATGATGGCAAACCACAAATGCTGGTTTCTGCAAAGCAGAGCTGGGCAAACCTATGGGAGGAAGCAAACTAACTCAGGCTTGCAGAACCAAGAAAGGGTCCACAGAGAGGCCAACATTTAAACTGAGTGAAAGTTCATCAGGCATAAATGCCTAGAAATGCGATTGCAGAGTCATCTGCATACATACATACTCATCATTTTAAGGCCCTTTGATACATTTTTCCAAATTGCTTTCTCAAATGCTTGTACCTATTTACCAAAAACCTTATCCCTGTACCACTAGATTTTGCAACTGTAAACAGCTTTTGCTAATCTAATGAGTGAAAAACGGTATGCTGTCATTTTTTTGCACATTCCTGGATTATTAGTAAGGCTGAATATCTTTTCCTAGATGTATTAGCTAAATTCCCCAGATGACTTCATATTTTATGAGAGTATTGTCATCATCTTGCTGATTTTAATAACTCTTTATAAATATTATCCTCCCAACTATATAAGTTGGAAATATTGTTTCATTTTGTTCTTTTAACTGTGTATGGTGATGTTTGCCAAATTAAAGTTTCGAATTAAAAAAAAAAAATTCATCAGGCAAACAGAGAGACAGAGGGAAGGGTAGAGAGTCTTCTGGTGCCGGGAGAACACCATGTGCCAAGACAGCATTAAAGCAGGTTCTTTCTTTGGCTGCAGTAGAGGGGGCTTTGGAGGAAGCGATAATAAAATAGGATTGGCTGGCTCCTACGGTAGGGAAGGTATGGGAACATACCGTCTCTACTCCTGTGTGCTGAAGACGTCAGTGCAAGCAAAGCTGTCAGGCAGGAGAATTGGAAGACAAGCCAGGAAAGGCAGGACAAACAGCTCCGAGGGCGCTGGGCTCAAGATGCCAGAATGGGAATGGAGTCAAAATTGGTTCTCGGGGGGGGGAATTCTCTGATGGTGCAGTGGTTCAGTATCCGCCTGCCAGTGCAGGTGACATGGGTTCAATCTTTGGTCCAGGAGATCCCACATGCTGCAGAGCAACTAAGCCCGTGCGCCACAGCTACTGAAGGCCGTGTGCTCTAGGGCCTGTGAGACACAACTACTGAGCCTGTGTGCAATAACTGAGGCCCGCGCACTGCAATGAAGTGTAGTCCCCTCTTGCCACAACTAGAGAAAGCCTGTGTGTGGCAACAAAAGCCCAATGCAGCCACCAAAAAAAAAAAAAAAAAAAAAAAAAAGAAAGAAAGAAAAAAAAGGTTCTCAGGGACTCTGTTCAATCTTCAATTAGATTTGTGTGCACATAAGCATTTTGTCATTGAAGTCCCTCCCTGCCCCAGTTTTTTACTGCCTAACCAACATTATCAAAACTTATCCTAATAAGTTCAATGAAAGAAGGTATTAGAAAATTGTAACTCTACACTGAAATCATGTTTGTACACGGCTCTTCATGGGTGGTCAATAGAACCCAATGAAGTAACATAGTGTTTGCTACTCTTATCAGTCAACGTACGTTATCATTTACAGAGACACACTGGTTCCCTACAAACTCATATGATTAGCCCAGGAAATAAATTGTGGAAAGTTTCAAAATCAGGTTCATTTCAAGACATGAGGTGTGTGGAAGAATAGCTTAGTGAGAAACAGTGTAGCAGGGAGAGAACCAGGGAACCAGTCTTAAAAATGCATGTGGCATTTGAGTTCAAATGTAATCCACATTAAAATGTCAACTGAATTTAAACAATCTCTTGGAGAAAATTTATGTTCTCTGCATTTGTCCCTTTCTAAATGTTATGAAAATAAAACTATAAGGCGTCTACAGTAGTATCTGGGTAAGTGAATTAACAAATTTAACTTACGTAGGCATCCCATGAATGAGTATTGTACAGAGATAGCAGAAAACACAATTTGATTGTAATGAAACCATCAAATCTGAAATAAAGTGTAAATTTTTTTCTTTTGTTCTTTCATTAGCTAGACTTATCTTTACCTTAGTAGGGGGTTCAAAATAGGGAAAATCTACTCTGGAAGGTGGCAGTTAAGGCTGCAAGTGTAGTTAAAAATAAAAGGTTAACCTGACATATTTCTCATAATATACATGATAGGATGAAAATAATTGAGATGCTATAAAAAGCAAGGAATGGAGTTGCACGAACACAGAGGATCAAATCCCATGTGTATAGCCCTTAAAAGGAGGGTTGAGTTATTTCAGCGTCCACGGCAAATCAATGATACTTCTGACATTTTAAAATTGTCACTCATAAAACTTGAACCTTGTTGATGAGTTTACATAGGACCTATTTTCTTGCCTTATTATCAGATTAATAGTTAATGATGAGATAGCTTTCCGTAACGAAAGACTGACTATACAACTAATTCCATACCAGGCAAAACCCAAATGGTCTCCTCTCATTTCACTTCCACCTAATCATTCTCCTTGAACAGGGTGAGACGTGTAGCTACAGTGACCCCAAGCCAGACAATAGCTCTGAGACTGAATGCGCTTCAAGAACAGCATCAAACACAAGGAAGAAAATGAAGCCAACTATGGTTCAGCAGAGCAAAGTGAGCACAACCTATCCTCACCATCTCTCACGACTCAACTGAAATGATGAAACTAAGAGGAATGGGAAAAGAGGCCATGGCAGATAAAATATGATGATTGCAAAGCAGATAAATAAGTGGTAATTGACTTAGAAGAGCAAAGAAAGCTCAAACTTAATGTCTAGAGTGGGAGTCAGTAGGAAGCACCAGATTGCCTCCACAGATTCCCAGAATGGCAGGGAAATTAGTGGTACTAAAAACCTTTGAAAATGCAGTGTAGAACAGGGTGAAAAGGAGAAATCGACCTCCATCCTCCTCCCCACCCTCCTCGGGTACAAGAAAAAAGTAAAATCAGACAGGCTTTTCTGGGAGCAGTGGTGAGAAGCAGTAGGGAAAACTCCAGCATATCCTCACCCTGGGACTCGAGCACAGAACCCCACGGCAGGGCATGGGCCTTGTCTCTTCTGGAGAAATAAATCAGCCCAGGAAAAAAGACCTACAGGTATTGACAGGTGGACCTCCCTCAACCAAACACCCTCATCATGTCAGGTGATCTATATACTCAAGCAACCAGAATTTCAATCAGCTTTGCCAACCTCATTATTAAACGTGACTTTCCACCCATTTGATGAAAGCCTCTAGCATGAAAACAGAGACCACACCAAACAAAAAGGGGATTCCTGGGATCACGGTGATGGGAATTCCCAGGATAACAGCTGCTTGGTAGACTAGGGACACCCAGTCTCACCGGGAGCAGAGCAACCACGGGCTCATGGGTGCTGTCTCCAAGAGAAATAAATGGGATTGGAAGATTATCTGATGTGTGGACAGTTTTGGAGAAAAACTACAAGGCTTTTTAGAAATTTTCGTGGTGAGTTAGTGATAGGTACATAGAAAACGAAGCCATGGAAATGATTGTCAAGGATTAGGTCATCACAAAAATGACCAGAAACGAAACAGAATCATAGTACATTATGTGGCTTAGCTCAAATAGCATTCACATAGTCATCTGTGTGTGTATGCAGACGTGAACAGGTATGTGTTTTTATACATATATAACATGTTAAACAAAAATCAGAACCGTACTGGGTAGATGGGGAGGAGATGTGTGGGTCATAGTGAAAGCTATACAGTCGTATTTTAATCTTCCCTAGACGGAAGCCTATGGATAATGTCTAAAAGCGAAAAATAAAAAAATAGCAGGAAAAGCATTTTATTTAGAAACATGTAAATAAAATACCAGAAGGATATTGTAGGAGTGAGGATCCGGGTGGGGAAATAACACAGGAGGGAGTGCCGTTTCTATCAGAGGCCTCATAAATTACGCTTGATCCTGAAAACATTTTATTTGGGGTAATTCTACCCTTAAGAAAGAGTTGCCACAACCGTACAGAGTTCTCATTTACCTGTCACCTAGATTCCTCTACTGTGTGAGTTTCCAACTTAGCTCTTCTCTTTCAAAAGTCTTCTGCACCTAGAACCAGCCTGTCAATATCTACAAAAACATCTTGCTGGGCTTGTAACTGGAACTGAGTCGATTCTATAGTTCAACATGGGGAGAACTGACAGCTTAAAAAATCGTTTCCCAATTCATGAACACAGCAGCTCTCCTTTTATTTAGGTCTTTTAAAATTTCTTAAGAGTTTTCTAGTTTTCCGCATACAGATCCTGCACATATTCTGTCAGACCTAAAGCTAAATATTGCAACTCCTGGGGTTGCTAACATAAATGGCATTTAAAAAATTAGAATTCCGGGTGTTCACTGCCGAAGTCCAGCTCCAGCGGGTCCAGGAGGACCCAAGGGATGAATGGCGTCAGCGCAAGGAAGAGACGAGGAGGCCTGTGTCAGCTACGCAGGATCTCTCTTTATTGTCAGAGCTTTGTGTGTTTATATCGTAAACATATCTCAGAAAAAATCTTTTACGGCAGAGCATATCTTCCCTCAGCATCTACCAGTTTCTTTCTTTCCTCAGGTTTGGCTTGCAAACCTTGTGACTCTGAGGTAAACATACGTAAATAACTTAATCTTATATCTAAGCAAACATAGCCCTTAGCACCCATACCTATGCCTAAGGTCTAGGTCTATACTTATGCCTTGCTGCAATCATGAGCATTACAAAAAGAGCCACCCCTCCCTTTTCTCCAGCATTTAGTAGCCTGAGGTGCCCACCTTTTCCACCAAGGAGTGGTGGGAGGGGACTTGGTGGGGCAGACAGGGAGAAAGAATGTGTCAAACCCTGGTTCTTTTCTGGGGACATAGAAACAGGGAGGGGAAGTGGGTGGTAAGCATAGTATTACAAAGAAACAAAGAGCAGAATGGAAAATGGGTGGAGATGGTCTGGGGCCTGTCCTTGCAGAGCGTTCACCTTGTGATCCTCCTGCTCCGAAATGCCCTCCCAAGGAGTTCTCGCCTTGCGGTCCTCCTTGGAGCCTGGTGACCTTGTCACAGCATTGGCTTGTCCAGACGGCTCCACAGTTCACAGACAGTATACAGAAATACAACCAAATTTTGCATATTGACCTTGTATCCTGTAACCTTGCTTAACTCAACTTACTAGCTGTAGGAGCTTTTCTGTAGACTTGTTGATATTATCTGTGTAGTCAATCATGTCTTATGTAAACAGACAGTGTTGTTTTCTTCCTTTCCCAGTCCTGGTGCATACATTTTTCTTCCTTAATGCACTGGCTAGAACTTCCAATACAATGCAGGAGAGGAGCGGTGAGGGCATTAAAGTTGCTTGGACAACTTTATGAGGCAGATTAATTGATTTATTATAATAGCATAAACCCAAATTCCTCTTGTATATAAATTAATGTATCTATGTAAAGCACAAGATTTTTTGTTTGTTCCTTTAATTAAAAAGGGGTCTATTGTTATTTGGTACTGGTGCTGGCTAGTTGTCATAAGCTTTTATTAGCTTCTTCAACTCTCTATTCCCCACAGAATAATTAGAACATTCTGAAGGATCAGAAGAACCAAATGCCACTTCCTGGATCAGAACCAATCAAATAACTTTTTTCTTTAACATTCACTTTAATTTCTTAATGTTTTCTTAATTGCCTAACAGATTTTCTTCAGCTGTCTTAAAAATTAATTTATTCACAGAGTATTTAATAAGCAAAAACACTAAAAAGGTACCCTTAATTTTTGGCTTCTCAAAAAAAAAAAAGTTAAAGAGGGGAAACAACAGTTACTTCCACGTACGAGTGATATGAGGTCAGGATGAGAGAAAAGCAACCTGTAAGGGCGGCTTTAGGTTGCACTTGAAAAACTGAATGATCCCAGGGGATGATTCACTGTGGGTGCTGATCCTTACAACTGCAACAAGAAGCTGATTCAACTTACCAGAGCGCATTACTAATTGTGTTGAAACCATTTATTCACATTCACAGTGTCTTACTGTAATTGTAATATTGTTTACTCCAAGTTTCTAAATAGCCACGGTAATCGATCATTCTTTTTGGACTTGTCTCCAGACCATACTACCTACCATATATATTTGTTAAATTCAAGTGTAGTTTTGGTACTAAGAACACCAGTGAGAACACAGCAACTAAGGGAAAAAAAAAAGCGGGGGGGAGGGCCTTCTTTGTGGGAAAAGTCAACAATATTCTTTGCGTACAAAAGACTTCATATTGTATAAAATGCCCACTGAGTAATTAAAATTCAAATCTGATGGTTAGAAACTTGTGCCACAGATGTAACCCATGGGGATCGAGTGAATTTCAAACAGGTTGAAAGTATACGTTATTTTCTCCTTTAATCACTGAAAAGAGACTGGGCGTGTCTTTATCACCCTCTGCCCTTCCATCCTTCCACACACCAACTGGGGTAAAAAACCTGGTTGTGACAGTCCATGGAGGTAAACATATATGCACATTTGCAAATGATCATGACTAATTTTTTTGCTATTTTAAGCTAACAACAAAGTTATAAAAATAAAATTATATTTTTCCCATCAGATCTCAGTTTCTTTGCCTCTGTTATGAGAGTTATTGATTTTCTCAAACAACAAAACCTTAAGAGAATTTGCTAGTAGATCCACTGTTTTGACTTTTTCTAGAGGGAGGATAACAACATTTATGCTTCTTCCACAGACAGTATAATGTACTGGTTAAGAACACAGAACCCAGGCAACTGGGTTAAACCAATGTCCATCTCTTTATAGTTTTGTGACAGGAGGCAAGTTAGTTAACCTTTTTGTCACATGAAAACATTATATATCATCATAGATTACAAAAATATCCATGTAGGTAATGAAATTGCTGCAGCAATACAGTTCTTTCCAGGTTAAGCTTCAGAAGAAAAAGCTGGGGCTATCAATTGTATAACTCTTAATAACCATATACTAGGGTGCTTGTGTCCTGAACACTTTGGAGCCAGAAAACAGAGGCCTAGTCTTCCAGAAAGACCAACTTGAACTGGCCAAGTTTCAAGGCAACGATGTTGGTTCCAAAATAAGTATTTCCAACACATCTCAGGACACCAAGAAATGCTTTCTATAATGTCATCAAGCCATTTTAAAAATACAAGTAGTCTGCCTCAATGAGGCAATTTTCCAAGTGATTTCTTTTTTAATGTTCATAGCAGTTTTATTTATAATGGCCCCAAACTGGGAACTACCAAGAGTCCATCAACAAGGGGATGAAAAAACACAATGTGGTATATATATCCATACAGCAACAACAAGGAACGAGCAACTGATATACATAAAACTAAGTTAACCTCAAAAATATTATGCTGAGTAAAAAAAAAAAAGCAGACACACAAAAAGCATACTTTTGTGTGTCTACTTATATGAAGTTCAACAACAAGCAAATTTAATCCAAGGGACAGAAGCCAGAAAAACGGTTGTCTGGGTTTAAGAATCATAGGATGCTGAGTGAAACAGAGCACAGGAGAACTTTCTTGGGGAGATAAAAATGTTCCGTAACTTGTTCTAAGTGGTAGTTACCCAGGAATTCAATTGTCAAAAGTCTTCAAATTGTACATACTTAGAAATGGAGCATTTCAGTGTATACACATTATAGCTCATTAAAAAAAAATGCTGGTTTCAGTGCTGACATTTGCTCTGATGAATTTAATCCACTAGAGAATACCTTCCAAGACACAAAGCTACTTTCCTAGAAATGAAGTAGAAGTATTTTCAGCATTTTGGGGCCTTACCCTCCATGTGATTTTTTAAATTGAGGTGAAATTCACATGGTCCACAAGTAACCATTTTAAAGTGTACAGCTCAGTGGCATTTAGTTTACTCACGATGTGGGGCCACCACCACCTCTTTCTAGTTTCCAAACTTCTGAATCAGCCCAGGGATACACCCCGTACCCATTAAGTGCTTCCCCCTCATCCTCCTCTCCACTCCACCCCGGGTAACAACTCATCAGTCTTCTGTCCGAGGATCTTCCTCTTCCAGGAAGGAATCATATGAAAGGAATCCTATAGGTGACCCTTAGGCTTCTTTCACTTGGCATCGTGTTTTCAGGGTTCACACGACTTATGATTTGAATGAAGACTAAGACGGGTGTCACAAAAGGCTTGTCTAATAATATTAGTAAACCATATGGACTGAGTGCTCACTGCACACTTACTGCCTTACTCGTCACACAGCTGGGAAGTGGCAAGGTTGGCATCAAAACTCACTCTCTTATCCATTAATCTTTTAAAAACACACAAGATGGTGTACAGTCACGGAATGAAGTTAAAGTTTAAGGAAGCAAAAGATCAAAATCTCCCCTAGGCTCCCTCTGGAAGTAGACGCCAGGAAGCCTGTGGGCTACACATGGAGGAAAGCTGAATTCAAACCCCAAATTCACCATTTCAAGCACTGGGATTGTGAGCAGTTTATCACAACTTTTCAAAGTCTCAGTTTCCACAAGGATTGTTGTGCTGACAAGCTGAGCGTATTGAAGTCTCCTGACGAGATGGCCCCACATCTTTAACTTTTCTACGTGGCTAACATCGTCTGGAAGCAGCGCCCTCTCCACCCTCAGACACGCTCACTGGCCGCCAGCTCCTCCCTTCGTGGTCCTGGGATTAGCAGCCCAAACATCACCTGGGAGCAAACGAAGAACCCGAGACCCAGGCCCACTGAGCCAGAATCCGCATTTTAATATGATTCTCAAGTGATTCACATGTTATTAAGATTGAAAAAGCACTGCTTCAGGACTTTCCTGGTGGCCCAGTGGTTAAGAATCCGCCTGCCAATGCAGGGGACACGGGTTCGATCCCTGGTCCGAGAAGATCCCACATGCCCTGGAGAAACTAAGCCCTTGCGCCACAACTACTGAGCCCACATGCTGCAACTACTGAAGCCTGTGGGCCCCTAGACCCCGTGCTCCACAAGAAAAGCCACCACAAAGAGAAACTCGTGCACTGCAATGAAGAGTAGCCCCTGCTCACCCAACTAGAGAAAGCCCAAGCGCAGCAACAAAGACCCAACGCAGCCAAATAAATAAATAAGTTAAAAAAATAAAAAAAATAAAAAGCACTGCTTCAGCTGTCTCAAAAGCAGGGGGGTTGGCGTGCAGCAGGAAACCAAAACTTAATACAACCTATTAAACCAAGACAGAAAAAATAAGCAAAAAAGTACTAAAAATAAGTAGTTAAGAATTCTTCTCCCTTTTTAAGAGATATTAACTGACAGAGACTAAATACCAGATGTAAGAGGAAAAAGAAGCTACATGTTGATACGTATTTGAACATTCTTACAAAAAAGTTTGGCTGTATCATATGCAGGCATTCAAGTTAGATTTATTCTGCTTACATTTTACCCAATCTTTTCCAGGAAAAGAAAATGGATTATTCTTGGATTTCAGAGCCTAACTGCTCACAATGAGCCACTTTTTACATATTGCTAAGTAGAGAGCAGGGTGACCCCGCATTTCACCAGTGTACTTAATGTGAAGTCCAAACAGCTTTATAAATAACACAAGCTCCACTTTTCTTATCAAAGTGAAAACAAAGAAATAAATATAACACATTCCAATGTAACTAAAATAAATAGCAGAAACATCCCTTTGCTGTATGAAAACAAAGTAGAGATTATTACCATCACTGACAAAAACCCAAATATTATGGCTATTAAGAGCAATCTCTTGTGTTTTGTTCTTTCTGTGAATTTGAGTTATATATTTTTTTTCTTAAATGAGCTCGGGTCATCTTACTTTCATGAATTTTAACGAAAGTGCACATGAACTACATAGGCACTTCCGTAATTTATAATGTACAGTATTTTTAAATGACATTTTTAGCTCATTAGAGGCAAGAAGAAATTCAAGATTTTTAAAAGAAATAACAGTATGTTTAGTCATCCAACTGTTCACTCACTGATTCAACTAGAAAATGCTGTGTTCCACATCCCATCGTGAGTCCTGGGCCACGTAAGGAAGACAGGCTCAGCCTCTGCCCTTGAAGAGCTTGTGATCACTAAATAAATAACCAGTGTCTGCTGAAGAGGGGCTGCTTTAATGTCTGAAACAGTCTTTGTTTTGCCCTAGTCCCTGTGCTAAGGAGGGTATGGCTGTCTCTATGTGAGTTTTTTTGTTTGTTGGTTTGGTTTTTTTGTGGTGTTTTTTGTTCTATGTGAGTTTTACTACCAAAAATACTGTCCAAAATTTAACAATAGAAGTAAGTGTTGTACTTCAATAGGAATCCACAGAATATCAGAAATGCCTAAAAGGAAAAAAGTCCTGTGCATAACATTAATGCTTGTGTACTAGTCTTTCTTGTCATCCAACGAAACAAAAATAAAAAAACATTATAGGAAACGAAGTTCGGTGGAAGCATGCTTCTCTACTCACTGCAGGACCCTCTCTGATGGTGTGCGATACGGCACACGGTGGGCAGCCTGCAAGGAAGGCAGTATGGACCATGTGAAGGACTGAAGCACTTCATTCTGCCCCAGCTTCACGAGAGCCCACAACCAGAGATCACACAGCTGCATTGATGTGTCAAAGCTAATGTCTCAAGTCTGTGAACTCCCTGAGAACCACCAGTGTTTGATAAATTATTAGGTTATGCAGAACTTTAATACTGAAGCACAGGAAATTTGTTCTTGCTAAAGAACAAGGACCAATTCAGAAGACTAAGAAGTAGATTTACCATGCATCTAAGGCAAGCTGCCATTTCAAGTTGACAAAATCACTTTTAGTTACGTATTTCTTATTCTCTGGCTAAAAACAAAAGAGGCTAAGAGGTTTTCTGCAGAGAACCTTCCAGGGCAATGAATTTTAGGAGAAACACATTGTGTGGATCATACATTAAAAGTATCAGTAGCAAAACGTTGTCAATTACAGTTTTGAAAAACATATAACAGTTTTTTAAAATCCAGTATTTCTTATATCAACTCTCTTCATAACCCTAATATTCTCATGAAAGCCCAATTCACAGAGGGTACTTGTGCAGAGATGAACAGAGCTCAGGTATGATGCTCTGTGGCGATCTGTTCTAATTCAGGAACAGAGCTTAGACACGATGAGCTTAGAACAATGTCCCCAAGGACAGTTAACAATGTCCCCAAGGTCACCGACAGATATCTCAATGATGGAGAGCTGAATGTAATTTTCGAAAAGTTCCAGAGAATGAAAGCATGGTTGCACTTTCTGATGAGAACCTGGAGGTAAGATCTCCTGTGCTACTGGTTAAGACGAGCGCTGCTTCCCTGGGATGCCAGAAACAGGTGAAAGTTTAGGAATTCAACCGAAAGTTGCAAAGGTTAAATAATAAAGATGTACCTTTAGGTATAACTGAACTTTTTTTCTAAAAATGAGCTTTGAATTTGTGATTCAGTTCCACATGGTCTAAGCTGAAGTCCTAGAATTCTCAAGCATAAAGCGAGGAAGAGATAATCTGAGGTTTAGAAAAGTTAAGAACTGGCATTTCTACTTAGTTGCCCCTAGTTAAGCAGAACAAAACAGAGACGGTGAGACCCCTGAGGCCGTATTTTGAAAAGAACGGGTGGCCACGAGCATCGGACAAAGGGAATCCCTGGGTTTTCTCCCATGCAGCCTCGTGCATGTACAGTCTGCCAAATATGGTAACTTCTGCTTTAAAATACATAACCTTAATCTAGTACTTTTTTCCCTGCTAAAGCCAACAGATTCAGGTGCCTCACCAGAGCATTTCCAATTCATCATAACCAAACCAAACTGTCGAGTCCCAGGAACGCTGTCTTTCACTTTGCCGTCTTACAAGGCTTGAGTCACATTTCACGCTGCCCCGTCCAGACAGCATGAGATGCAGAGACAGTACTACACTCACTGTTCCCACTTCTTTACTTGCTATTAGCTTTTCAACCCTCCTCATCATGAAGCTTGATGCTTCCAAGGTCTCTGACCACATCCAGCTGGTCAAACCCAATGGTCACTTCTCTGTCCTCACCCTGTTCGCCATCCAGGGGAATTCAACACCACTGAACACGCTCTCCTTCCTGAGACGGCTCCTCTTTCGTACCAGTTCCCCTGGTGGTCCACCTCCATCACTACTGATCCTTCTTGGTCTCGCCTGCCTGCTCCTCTTCCTTCTCCCCGGCTCCTAAAGGCTGGCACAGCCCAGGGCCCAGTCCTAAGCTCACTTCCCTCCTTGTTCCACACTCACTCCCCAGGTTCCAGGGTTTAAATCCCACCTATGCGCTAATGGTTCCCAGCTGGGTATTGACAGCCCTGACCTTTGCCCTGCATAAACAAATACTGAAGTATAGAAAATATAATTTGATATTTATATTTTATACAACTTGATGTGATATCTCTATGTGAATGTTTAATAGAAATCTCAAACCCAATATATATAAAACTCAGAATTTTTTTTACTGTACCCCAAACCCTGCCAATGTTTTTCTCCCCCAGAATCCCCCAACTCAGTCACTGGCACCGCTAACTACCCTACAGAATTCTCAATCATCTACAGTTGCTCAAGTAAAACACGTAGGCAGGGGGCACCTTGACGTCTCTATTTCCACACATCCATGTTATCCAGCCCTGTCAGATCCTCCTAGAAAGTGCACCAACGTGATCCCGGCCACGGCCGTCGTGATTCCTCACATGGACGATCGTTCACTTCCTGCTTCAGGTCCCTCTGCTCCTGCCTCCCTGCCGTCCATTCTTTACACGGAGCCAGAGACAGAACCTGGCCGCCCTCTCATTAAAGTACACCGGTGTCTCCCAAGCTCCCGGCCATGACCCAGGAAGCCAAGGCCTGTCCCCCGTGTCCTGACTCAGTGCCCCGGGCCTTCCTCTCCTACAATCTCAGCCGAGCGACCTGAGCCCTTGCTCTCCTGTGCCAGATGTATGAAGCAGGTGCTGCCCAGCACCTTGCAGCTGGAATTGGAAGATAATTCCAATGGCTGTGTTCCAGCACGTCACAGTCTCCTCCCCCTAAAGACAACTCTCGGGACGTCCCTGGTGGTCCAGCAGTTAAGGCTCCGCTCCCAATGCAGGGGGCCTGAGTTCGATGCCTGGTCTGGGAACTAGATCCCGCATGCTGCAACTAAGACCTGGCGCAGTCAAATAAATACTAGACGAGACAATGTTCACTTTCTAAACTTCGGCATGGGTCCCTCCAAGTCCTGTTCACTCATCTTCCCAAGTGCTCTCGAGAAGGGCGACACCAAACCCCCAGACTTTCTAGGCAAATCGCTTTTCATATCTGTCCTCGGTGGTGAGGTTACAGGGCCGGGAAGGCACAGCACCTCCAGGCTGGAAAGAGCACCCCGGGTCTGGCCAGGGTGACAGGATGGCAGAGCGGGTGCAGGACCCCTACAGACCCTCTACTTCCTGTGGCCCCACGGTGTGCAGAGGAGGAGTTCGGGCACCTTCTGGGAACCACTGCAAGTGAAAGGAGCAGAGGACGGCAGGCTCTGTGTCTGTCCACAACAGAATCCATTATTTTAATACTGATCAAAAATCTTAAATTAGGTGTACTTTGAGATGATTGTTTTTAGCCAGTGCCTTAGGGTAGTATCTTTATCAAGACCGTTTCAAAGATTCACATCCAAGTCAGATGAGCTATTTTTCCCAGTGTCTCTACCACTAAACAGAATAATGTTTATTATCTCACAGCATCCTGGAGACAGTGGATGTGAAAACGTTTTTTAAAGTATAAGTACTTCATCGAGGTATAATCTGCGGCAGAGTGAAAATAACTCTGGAACCAAGCCAGTGCAGATGCAAAGACCCAAGCTGGAGATCTTATGTCACCAACGCCTAGCACGCGGTTGCAGCCAATAAATGTTTGCTAGAGAACTTAAGAAAACAGCTGAAAAACCATGGTGACACATGTGGCATATAAAGTACATTCTACCTAAAAATTATTCAAAGTTAATCTGCCAACTTAAGGTTTACAAAGAAAAGAGAGAGAGAGAAAAAACAGTTTCAAGATGATTCCTTTTGAGTAGTCTGGGGAAGGCAGGGATGTACCAGAACATCAGCGGAAACCCCAGAGTCCAGTCTGGCTCTACCACTGGCTGTAATTTGGGGAGGGTGACTAAGCATTCTTCAGAGCAACACCACAGGCATGGGCTGCAGGAACTATGTTTCATTCTAATTCGGACGCTTGATTCTGTGCTCATGCCAATAACGTACAACACATCTTATCAGACTCATCGCTTACTGAGTTCAGTGTGAGAAAGCCAAAACTGGATCACGTTATTTCAAGACAATTGACCCACTATGACATCATTTTTTTTGATTTATGAAACACTCGATTATAACGTGTTTTTCTGTTCTTGTGTTAAGAGTTCACTGCTGTGAAATTTGGCTACAGAACTGATTTAGCTTCTAAGCCCTGTATTTGCATTTACAAGTGATTTAGCGTTAAGGCCTGCTATACAGCCTTATTCAAAAGCAGTCAGAATCAACACTTTTAAACCTGAATATAGAGGCTGAGTCACTCCTCTGCGTGTCTCTGAAAGGGGGTCGGAGCTACAGATGTTGGGAGCAGAGGCGAGAGAGGTCCCCTCTCCTCCCCGGACAGAGGTGGCGGGTAGGCAGGGTGGAACTGCAGGTAAGTCAGGAAGAGTGGCAAACACGGAACAAGTGAAAATGAGACGACTCTTCTAAAGAACTCGAGGGGCCCCACATTTGAACAAAACCCAACACACAAATTTCAGTCTAAAGGGACACTTTGGTCAAACCGATTTCTTTATTTTTCTGTTGTGTTACTTCCTGTCTCCTGTGAACAGGACACAGGCCTAATTTCTATGTGTCTGATAGACAACTCAGTCACAAAGCAGGAAAAACACACGTTATTCTCTTTGCTGAAAACAGCAGAGTTAACAATGGAAGTAGGAACTGCTGTAAACAAGCAGAAATGGCCAACACAGTTTTCGCGCGCGTACGCACACAAAAGACTGAGTGAAAATTCAAACTGAATTGTGTTATAAAATCACCATAATTTTTTGGCTATGACGAACGGGGCCACATACAACCATCTAATTTTGAAGAGCTGCTAGAATTCTCCTTTACAAAAAATTTCCAGAGAATACCACACAAACCCTGGAATAAAAACATTCCCACTGATGTTTTTCTTGGAGGCAAGTTTGTAGCGCTCGCCAAAAGGAATATTTTAAGAATCCCCCAAATTGCACTGGGGATGAGGAAAAAGGAGGCGGACCACAGGGAGACAGTCATTCCTTTTATACAAAGACAGCACCATCCTTTAAGGAAGGGTGTGGAATCTTCAAACCTTGACCCTAAAAGCAGCTGCCACCTGCAAAGCTCCTGTCCAAAGTTGTGAACAAGTTGCAGATGTGCATTAAACTGTGTATTAAGCTTTAGAAACTACCTGGTGTGGCTTTGTGAACGGCAGGGGCAACTTTTGTCTCTCAAAACAGTTCATCGTATTTGTCCAAATGAATTTGTTTAGAAAATTAAAGGAGGCCATTTAAGAAACAGCGAGTATGTCTGTCTTATTTAAGATGGAGCTGAACAGGGAAAGGGATTCAGTTCACGTCTACAGTTTTCTTAAGGCAATAATCTACAATATTAGCATCAATGAACACGTCACGCCCACTAGAGGAAACCTCTGAGTCATCACAATTACATGACCAGGCATTTTTCTCTAAGCCACAGTGCGTTCTGTGCTGTTCCACTTCCCAGGGGTTGGTGCTTTTCACAAGCAGTGAGTGGGCATCACTGGAAAGCTGTTTTCATAGAGAGACATAAATCCCAAAACCATCCTTAGACTCTGACAGCGATCACTGGGAATAACAGGACTCTGATGGTCCTGGAGAAGGTTAAAATATATGAACGTCGGTACCTTGGCAGCTTTAGGGGAAGTGGGGCTTCAAACACACTGGAACCCTCCAGATCAGGAACGCGTCTCTTCGTGGGTCCCTCAAAGGATGGACACATACGCTCCTCCCTCTGTCCGCCCAGACCAGCCCTGTTTCCAGCCTCCTCTCTCGTCCGTCCCCTTCCTTGTTGAAGGGGCCCCAAGGGTTCAGACTCCCCAGAGCCTCTTTCCCGGCAAGCGCCACCAGTGCTGAGCTGCTGTGCACGTTCTCCAGGACCAGCCCTGCACTGGACGGGTCCACGGCCAAGTGTTCACTGGTCCAGAGCAAAAGTGTCTACTTTCAATGTTAGGGTTAATGTGTTCCTTCCCTATATAAGACCATGGGGACAGGATGTAGGAAGTGATTTTTACAGCTCTTGTGGGGGATTAATATGTTATTTCTGCTGTAAGGCTAACACGTGTTGGGTTCTTACTTTTTGCCAGTCACTGTGAGGAGCCCCGGACACGTTTAACTCTTAGCTTTCACACAGTCCTATGAAGGCCATTCTGTCACTGGGTCCACTTCCCAGACGAGGAGCTGCAGCTCAGTGAGATGGTGCATCTTACCTAAGGCTGCCCAGCTGGAAGGTCCCTGGCACCCGGCGGCTCAGCAGAGTCTATTCCCATTGTACGTGGAGGTGGATTAACTTTAAATCCCCAAACCCGGGGGGCAGCCGAGGGCTCACCATTTAACTGTTCTCTACTGAATTATTTTTTTATTGTAACCGATGAAACATTGGGGCCTGGATATTGTCTTATAGTTTTGTGGGTCCTCCTCTATTTCCAAATAAGGTAAATGCACTGCCAATTTATATACGGTAAATGATGATAATATAATGGAAATGTGTGCTCTGTACACAGAGCAAGTGCGTATGGCTTTACATACGTGAATGGATGTGTGTTTCCAATGCAATCATTCAAGGGCCTTTTCATCCCATTCTTTCTCTCTGAACCTGCTGATTCCTGTCTTCTTAGTGGAAGGCACTGGATGTATGAGATTCTAGACCAATACAACATGTGATCCATCAGAAGTCATATCTTATAGAAGAAACTGTGGCTTACTTAGTGGCTTAGCAAGGGCAAAATACTCTTAGATTTTGAGGCAGATGCTTTTTCTACTATTTGAGATCACCATACTGGTACACAAAATGTGTTGTTTAAAAATGTGAATTGAATGCTTTCCTGCACTGTCTCCTTTGTGTTAAAATCCCAAGGAGGGCTCCCGGCTTCAGCGCTATGATACCCCACCCCATCCTCCCCTGCGGGTCAGCCCCGCCAGTGAGTACAGCGTCCTTCTGTTGGAGGCCCAGGGCAACCTGCTCCATTCTTTCTGTAAGTGTTTCCTCTTCACTCTGTTCTCAGTGTGCTCTGATTCTGAACAGCCTGTCTCCTTGTTTACAATGACCAAAGCCCGTTCTGAGAACTAGAAGTCATACGTGAAGGCGTGGGCAGGGTCCCTTCTGCGGGTGGGGTTGAGGGGGGCTCTGAGGGAGAACCTGGTCCAGGCCTCCCTCCTGGAGCTGCCGGGAATCTCGGGTTCCTGGGCTTGTGGACATGTCCCTCCAGGCTCTACCTCTTCACATGCCTCCCTCCTTCTGTGTCCTTCTAAACTTTTAGAAAGCCTGCCCTTATAGAATTCAAATCAGTTAAAAGTCATCAGCCAGGACACAATAAATGGTGTTGTACGGCCCTTATGGATTTAACGCACCTGTACTTGCGGGAACAGGCAGGATACGGCCCTCAGCTGTGCACAGGTGAGTCCCGGGATCTGTGAATGTGCGGCCTTCCACGGTGACAGGAAGGCAATGACATCAATGACCTCGAGGTGGGAGAGACCTTGGACCATCCAGGTGGGTTCCATGAGACCACGAGGGTTCCAACAGGTGAAAGACGGAGGCGGGAAGTCACAAATGTGACTATGAAAGCAGAGGTCATGACATAATCCCTGGAAGGGGCCGCGAGCCCAGGGATGTGGGTGGCCTCCAGAAGCTGGAAAGGGCCGGGAACAAATGTTCTCCTGGAGCCTCCAGAAGGAACGCAGCCCTGACAACACCTGGATGTGAGCCCAGGGAAACCTATTTTGGACTACTGACCTCTGAAGCTAACCTCTAATTGTTATGGCAGCCAGAGGAAACTATTACAGGACCATGGACCCTGAAGCAGAAGAAATTATTCAAGGTGATGCTGCCTTGTGTTCTTTAAGGCAATCGGCCAGGTGGGCTGACTGTCTGGCAGGGCTCCCCAGGGTGACACAGGGGCTCCCAGTGCTACCACCACTTGTACTTAGCTGGCGGAAGCAGGAGGGAGCAGAGGCGGCCTCTGTGTCGAACAGCAGGGCCACTCGTGCTGGGTTCGTGCATCCGGTGACGCCTGATGCGGGCTGGATGGCTCGTCCCTCACGGGTAGCTCTCTCAGCTCCGTGACATCTACCTTGGTGTGTAGGAGGAAAGAGAAGCCCCCACACACATCCCTCTAAATCATTACGGATCTCTGCTAAGTCATCGTCTCACCAACTGTTATACAGTCACCCAAGTCAGCAAACCCCGGGATTGTCTTTCACTCCTGAGCCCTCACAACCTGCAGCCCATCCGTGAGAAAGACCTTGACCTCGACCTTCACAAGAGCATCCAAATCAGAGTGCCTCTTGCTGCCTCTACCCCTCCTGCCACCGAATCCAAGCTGCAGTCCCTCCCACTGGAATACTGATCCCACCAGCTGCCAGAGGGTTCCCCGATGCTGTCCTGCTCCCCTGCAGGGAGCTCTGCACACAGCAGCCAGGTCCTCTGAGAAACACGAGTCAGGTCACATCACTCCCAGGACAGGAAACTTCCCATGACTTGTCACAACACGAGGAACAGGACACAGGCACTTGCCACAGTTCCCATCACCATCTGGCTCTCCCATCTCATTCTCTGCTACTTTTTCTCTCGGCGTACGTACCCTAATCCAAGCTTCTTTTTACTCCTCAAAGACACTGTTCCTGCTTGGGATTCTGCCCCAGCCTAGTGTCTGGGGGCCTCTCAGTCTAGGTCTGGAGTGCAAACTTTATAGGACCTGTCTGGGAATGCCACAGCCCTACATGTGCAGGCCCGGGGTCTCTGTGGGAATATATGGGCGTCTCTAAAAAGGTCTACCCTTTGTCTGGGTAGTTTGTGTTCTTATTTTTAAGTTGTGAGAGTTTATATATTCTGGATGTAAGCACTTCATCAGGCGAGATTTGCAAGTATTTTCTCCTGGTCCTTTCATGATGTTCTTCACAGAGTAAAAATTTTTAATTTTGATAAAGTATAACATTAATTTTTTCTCTTACATACATGCTTTTGGTATTGTATCTTAAGAATTCTTTGTGTAAACCAAGGTCATGAAGATTTTTATCCTATGTTTACTTTTTTTTTAAAAAGAGTTATTACCAATTATCTCAGAAAACTTTATTTAATTAATTTATTTATTTTTGGCTGCATTGGGTCTTCGTAGCCGCACATGGGATTTCTCTAGTTGTGGCGAGAGAGGGCTACTCTTCACAGCAGTATGCAGGCTTCTTACTGCAGTGGCTTCTCTTGTTGTGGATCACGGGCTTTAGGCACACGGGCTTCAGTAGTTGCAGCATGTGGGCTCAGTAGTTGTGGCTCATGGACTCAGTAGTTGTGGCGCACGGGCTTAGTTGCTCCATGGCACGTGGGATCTTCCCAGACCAGGGATTGGACCCGTGTCCCCTGCATTGGCAGGCGAATTCTTAACCACTGCACCACCAGGGAAGTCCCTATCCTATGTTTACTTCTAAGAGTTTGATTACTTTACATTTTCATCTGTGATCCAGTTTGAGGTAAGTCCTGTGCACAGCGTGAGGTTATGGGTTCATTTCTTGGTATATAGATGTCCAGTTGCTCCAGCACCATTTGTTGAAAAGACTGTCCTTTCTCCACCAAATGGCCTTGGTGTGTTTGTCAGAACCAGTGGCCATGTTCATCTGGGTGTATTTCTGGACTCTCTGTTCCACTGCGCCCGTCCTTTTGCTGAGACCACACTGTCTTGATTATTGAAGCATCAAAGGATACATTAAAATCAGGCAGTGTTATACCTCCAACTATTGTTTTTCTTTTAAATTTTATTTGTTATAGGAAAGCCATACACAAGTAATACAGACAATTAGGAAATTACAGGAAAACCAAAGAGGAGAATTACAATTACTTTATTCCTCACCTACAGATAACCACTATTACTAACATTTTGGGATATGTCCTCAATCTTTTTATTTGTTTCAAGTATACAAGTACACGCCTATATTTAAAAAAAAAAAACAGAATTGAGATCACATAATACACACTACTTTTATAACCTTTTTAAATGTTCAAAGAGCATTTCTCTTTCTAGTCAACTGTTCTTCTATGTGATTTTTTAAGGGCTGTGCAGTAGTTTGCCATCTGGATGGATACACCACAGTTACTTCTGCAATTCCCTATTGCAAATCTTCATTACAGCAGAAAAGAAATGAATCCCCAATCAGACAGTCACTTTCCATTTTTCTCTATTGCAATGCTAGTAATGAACATCCTATAAGTCAATCTTTAATGATCTTAAGACAAATTCCCAAATGTAGAATTATTAAGTCAAAGGCTATGAACACTTTTAGGATGCTTGCGAAATAACACCAAAGTGACCTCAGGAAGCCGGACCACTTTCTACCCTATATGCAATGTGTGGGGCGTTATTTCAGTACTACTTTGCCAATAACTGCGTCTTATTTTCTCTGCTAGTTTGCTACGGGAAAAACGCTCTGCCTTTCATTTTAATTGCTAACGGAGCACACGTTTCTTCCCGTGGTCTTACCCACTTGGATTTCTGCTGTGAATGGTCACGTGTGTCCTTTCACGGCCGGCTCCTGCTCCTTGAGCTGCTTTCATAAACATCACAGGGTGCGGGAAGGGAGGTAGGATGAAGCCAAGGCCGCCTTCACGAGGCCTCATCTCGGGGGAGGCGGGAAGACTGGAGAGAATCGGAGAAGCAGACGGCTGGACACGTGTTCTGGGTGGGCTGGTGGTCGCCCTCCTCCTGGGGTGCTCCTGGCCTCTGTGGGTCCCTCTGCAGGACCCCACACGGGGCTGTGCTCTCCGGGCCTGGTCCTTCGCTGGCCTTTCGCCTGCCTCTGTGCGCCCAGACTGCTGCTCCTCATTTCTGCCCTGTGATGGGTGAGGATGTCAGAGCCACATCCCCAGGGCTGGAGGGAGACCCTGTGGCCAGTGAAGCGAGGACGGGGAGAGAGGACAGAAGCACATCCAGGGACAAGTGACCTTTGCAGCCTGTGAGTGGACTCGGACTGCCCAGCCCCTTGACCGCAGCCCCACACACGTCCAGCTTAGGCTGCAGAAGGGTGGCTTCAATGATCTGCTCACCCCTAAATGTGTTTCTCATAAACGGGGACTAGCGCCCAGCTCCCTACATGCCTCCTGCCCCAAAACAGAGCAAACAGCTTCTGGCAGCCCCTGAACTTGCTCACCATCAGGCCGGGAGCCTGGGTCAAGGCTGAACCACACCAGAGCCCAGGAGTGAGACTGGATCAGGAGCTGGGGGTGGCAGATTGATACCGCCTGATACCCCAGAGGGGGTCACATCCCACAATCCATCTCTCCTGGGTGCTGGATGGTAGAATTTCCTGCTTGCACAGGCCTGAGCTGAGTCTCACAGCCTATGCTGGAAAGTAAAGTGAGGGAAGAAAGAGCAGGGACCGCTAGAACCCCATGGAGGTTTCATTCTGCTTTGCAGGGTGGGTGGGAAGCCAGGGCCCACCTTTGCATGGTGGGAGGTCAATGCAGGGACTGAACTGCCACCAGCCCCTTCTCCAGCTCCTGGGGTCAAGGTCAGGGGTGGGGAGGGGCAGTAGCTTCTGCGAAAGCTGCTTTGTTCCCAGGGTAGCGGGAGGAGTGCCCAGGCTCTGAGTCTGCACAGGTGGCTCTGACTCACAGGGAGGCTCAGCTGTGTGACTCCCCACCTCACAGGTGGAGAAGCGGAGATGGGGGTCTAAGGGTCCCACACAGAGGTGAGTACCCCTGAATCGAGAGCCCAGGCCAGACCTAGGAAATACATACAGGGAAAGGTAAGAGCAGGGGGATGACTGCTCAGATGGGAGCCTCAGTGTGACCTTTTCCCTCAAGAGGACTTCCTTTAGGACGTCACCTGGAGAGGCCAGCAGGGGGACACCAGGGTAGAGAGGTAGGCGGGGTTTCCTTCGCTCCACGTCGTCCCGCCATCACACAAAGCCCAGCCAGCCTCGCTACTCGGAGCCTCTCCTCCCTGTTCAGCCGGGCTCTCTACTCTGAAGTTGTTCTCTCTGGCTGGTCAGGCTGGGTGAAGGCTCTCCAAGTGGACAGGATCCCATTCCAGAAGGAACTGCCGCTCCTGGCTCTGTCTCCTTCCAGACGAGGGGAAGTGGCTCTTCCTCCTGCAAGCCAGGGCCAGGGGCACATGTCTCCAGCTCTGTTCTTCTCTCTCACAGCTGTTTCAGCTCTGCTGTTCCCTTTCCTCCACATACACATCCTAGAGTCGGCTTCTCTATATCGTCAGAGAATTCTCCTGCGAGCCTGAGCGGGAATGTGCTCAATCTGCAGATGATTTTGGGGAGGAGCGGCACTTTAACCATCTTCAGTCTTCAAATCCATGCGCACAGTATGTCTCTCTGTTGTTTTAAATTCGTGTTTTGTCATTTTCAGCACATGGATCCGGCACATCTTTTTATGTTAGATTTATGCTTAAATATCTCAGAGTTGACCTTGTATGATTGTATCCTTGTATCCTAATTTGCTGAACTCACTTATTAGTTCTGAGAGCTTTTTGGTAGATTTCTTGCAATTGTCTACATAGACCATCATGTTGTCTAAGAATAGAAGTAGTAGCTTCACTTCTTTCTCTCTAAACTCAATGCCTTTTATTTCGTTTTCTTGCCTTATTGCAATTACACTTAATCCATTCACTTATGTCACTAAGGGCAAGGGTCCTCCCTCCGGGCAGGAAGGTCCAAATGGGGAGTCCTGTCTGAGCACCAGAAGTTTATCAAATAACATGTTTTACTTCCTGCCTTGTTCAGAGACAGCAGTTAATCCCGCGGAGAATGGTTAATTCCACATATGGTTACCAGAAGTTACGGTGAGCCTGGCTCCGTTTCTAGCGGTAATTAGTGGGAGAATGTTGGCAGGACAAGGGGGGCACCCAGGCAGCGGTCTCCACGCCTGGCAGCAGTAAGTGCCGGCCCTCACGCCTGACCCCTCGGGTGGGTCTACGTTGCAGGAGAGCAGGCTGGGTACAGAATCCAGTACAGCTGCCTGGCCTCATAAAAGATAAAGGACGTCTCTTCCTCTGAAACATCAGGGAAGGAAGAGGTGACTGATAGACAGAGACCCTGTGAATTGGAGAGGAAGCAAACAGGATATTCGTTCCCGGAAGCTGGAGTTATTAATGACATTTCACAAATAAATGTGGATCGGTACTCAGACATAATTAGGTAAGGTAATCCCCAGTTGCCATCTATGCAAATAGGACTTTTGGGGGGAATTTCAGCCTTTTCCACTTCATGACTCTAAGCACTAATGTCCTAAACCTCCTGTATCGGACCAATGCAGGTTTAAATCATGACAAGGGAAAAAGACCACTGCTATTCTTGAAAATACATCTATAGCTTGTTTGCATATTATAATTCTACTGGTTTGAATTAACACAGTATTAATATAACACATACTTAGGGGGAGGAGAAGGGACGGTGGGTATTTAGCAGATGCAAAATAATAGTAAGTAACACAGGTGACAGATTATGCTACCCTCAGACAGCAATGCTTTGGAGGGACCACAAGCTGGGGATGAAAGTAAAAACAGAGAGAGTAGCAAACAATTTCAAGAATAATGAAAGCCATGATTAAAAAAGAAAACACCCTACATTTAATGCACGGAAATAAGGGCGAGTGATGTCAGAGACATGCACAAGATAAAACACATCCAAACGAGATTAAACGAACATGTTTCACCCTAAGTAAATCCATCTGTGAAAACAATCGCTGAATTCTTTTGGCTTTTTAATCCATCGCTAACATAGGTCACGCTATTTCTTGGTCAAACACAGAAGATGGTGCGTTTGACTGTGAGAACGTGCATTGGGCGTCTTCAGCCCAAGGCTGCCCTCCTCTTACTTCTGCCCGAGGCTGCGAGGTCTTTACCTGGAAGCCCACCTGCCCGAGCTCCCGGGGACCCACCGTGGGTGGAGGTGGGGAGTCGGAGGGACCAGGGCAGGAGGAGAGAGCGCGAGACTGACAGCAATCAGAGCACGGATGAACACGGATGCGGGGCCTCCCCTCGGCCTGACCCACGCCCTGTTTCAGGACACGCAACCCGAACGCGGACCTTGCCGACGAGCCACTTACCCACTCGAAGGAGAGGATCCAGCAGCCGCGCGCGATGCCCAGCAGCGCGTTCAGGGTGCGGCGTGGCGCCCCGGCGAGCACGTGCGTGGTGCTGCCGCACACCTCCCGGGCCAAGGAGAAGCCCTTCAGTCTGTTCACCACCTGGACCACCACGCTCTGCTTTCTGCCAAACGGGAAGAAAAGTCAGCATGAGGGGCGTGATTCCTGAGCATGAACGCCGAGGTGGGTGCAGTGAATTACAGTGAGAAAAACTAGAAAAAACTACGTTGGTTTCGGCTAGGGTGCTCATGTCTTAATTTCTTTAGAATCAATGACTTGAAATTTGGGGAAATAAAAAGATTCAGATCTCAACTGCAACTGTCTATTCTAATGGCTGAGAAAACGGTGGCCCCAAGGCTATAAGGGGTCTCCCCACAACCCCAGCATCCCACACCAGAGCTCCCGGCACCCGCCCAGACACCAGGGCAGGTATTCACTTTTGGGTTCTGTTTGAATCAGTTTCTGCATGCTCAGGACCAAGCTTCTCACTTATTTTATTTTGAAAGTATAACATTTGTCAATAGTCAAACACATACCTTTTCTACTAACAGGGGAAAAAAAGGTCCTTTTTATTAAATAATCAGATCAAATCTCAGGGCAAATTTCACAAAGCTCATCAGTGTTTATCTTCTGGTCTGAATGCCTTAAACACGCTTTTCTCTTTTTAAATATTCTTTCCCTCTAACTTCCTTCCCGAATCACTCTCCATTTTCTTCTCTTCCTTTTACCATCACCTTTCTATGCCTTTAGTTCTGATGCATTGCTTTTCCCTCTCCCTACTGGAAAGTTTTGGAAATCCCCGATGAAACACAAACAGTACGTAGGCTTTCTGAGCCGCAGCATGACGTGCACAGTGAGTTAAGAAATAAACTTCTCTCCAAAAATTAAATTCCAAAGGGCAGGAGGCGGTTTTGTCCGTGCTTGTGCAGACCGTCTCTGACAATTCCCCGTCCGCCTTCCGGCATTTCTTATTTTTACCGCCAATGACCTTGGGTTTGCCCATCACAAGACCCGTTTCTTCACTCGTGAAATGGAAGGCCTGACCTCTACCCTGGTGAGACGTTCTCAGGGATCCCCAGGGTACTGCAGATGGACAGGTCAAGGCCAGGCCCCATCACCACTTCACCCTGAGGATCTGTGCTTATTGGGGCTGTGGAAAATATTAAACTGGGGATAACGAAAGGCAAAGAAAACAAAAACAAGAAGAAGTAAAAACCTCTAACCCAGATGCTCTCCAGAAACCTCGTTCCTGAGTATCTATGATTTTCTCATTCCAAGTCTGGGAGCTACTGGCTATTTGCAGCTGTGCTAATCAATAACAAGGATCTTTTCAAGACAGGGCTAATTAATATGCCCTCAGAATGTCTAGGTCTTGTTCTTACCTTCAGACAAGAAGTATATGTGGGGCAAGAAAGAATAAAAAAGAGAATATGGCCTAAGTGAAGAATCTGAATTTCAAAACGTCAACTGAGAAAATAACTTATCAATGTTTTTGTTTTGTTTTGTTTTTTTAATTGGGGGCAAAAATACAGATTTTTAATAATGCTAGACCTGTATTCAATATTCATTTCTGTGTAGACTATTTAGGGTGACCAATATATTTCACAAGATATTAACAGAAATTGTGAGTGTGCTTCTTTTTCACTAGATAACATGGGGTGTTTAAACGACCAGTCCTTTTAATTTCATGCACAGGTGGAAAGGAATCCTGCTACAGAAAGTGCTGGAAGCATGCACTCTTTTTGCAGCCTGCTTTTCACTGAGATGCCCTAATGTTTTGGTGAATGTCTTAAAACCCTAAAACTTCTGATAGATATAAAAAACAGTTTCCCCCTTTAAACAAGAATTCAAAAATCTGTTGCAAAGAATATGGCACTGTGTTTTTCTTGGATGTGCTGTATTGTGCTAAATGTTTAAGGAAGATGATAAGAGCACCACCAGCAAGCTGTGAACTCTCCCACCAGATGTGCAGACAGCTGCTTTAATGTGGCGGTGGAAAGCTTCCCACCAAAGCGTTTCCTTAAGACCTGTAAGGGAAGTGCTTCCACTAAGTGAGGCTCCACTCACGGGGCCTTCGTGGAGTGGAGGTGGTGGACACGCAGAGCCATTAGGTACGAGGCAAGCAGGAGGAAGAGCGAACACTAGGACACCTCTAAACGCTGCCCAAGCCACTCAAAAGGTCTCCAGTGCTAAACTGTTCACAGTCTTTGAACCACCTCTTTTATGTCCAGTGATCTTGTAACTCCAATGCTAATTATACAGAGTAACAGTGATACAGCACAGAGGTGTGAGCTGCCAGAGAGCACAGCAGCTCAGTATACGAACGAACACTCTAGAATTTTATATTGAGTAGAAAGTTATCAAAACAATGAGTACTTACTCAGATGGCATGCTTGTCATGACTAATGTTCTTGTTGGCTAGAGATGTCAAAAGAGAAGGAACAAAAAACAGTCAAAAATATAAAAAATATTTTTCCCACAGAAATAAACTTTAATATGTTTTCTGAAAAGTTACATCACTTAAAAGTAAACATTTAAGCATATATCAAAGGAAAAAAAAGTTTATACTCCTGGAAAAAAACAGCCCAATAGATAGAAACTCAGATACTATCCCGAAACCAACCCAAAATAACCCAGGACATGAGGTAGGAGAGAAAAAAGAAAGTTTCCCTTCAGGAGTCCATTCTACCAGTTGGCTAGCAGACTTCCAAATGTGCCAAACTGTGGAGAAACTTCCAAGGAAGGAGAGTGTAAGAAAGGCATTTTTCTTGCAGGCTTAAAACCCATTTTTCCTAAGGCTTCTAGGCAACCATATTCTTGTCTCAAACACAGGTACACAGTAATGCTTCAGCTTCTGCTCCCTGAGTCAAGCAAACTCTTTAACCACTTCCACACAGAAGAACAGATAATGGGACTGCATCCCCTATTAATTGGAATTATAAATTTTTTAAAATAAAACTTTAAAAATACTTTCTACTGGGCTTCCTAGGTGGCGCAGTGGTTAAGAATCCGCCTGCCAATGCAGAGGTCACGGGTTCGATCCCAGCTCCAGGAAGATCCCACATGCCGCGGAGCAACTAAGCCCGTGTGCCAAAAAAAAAAAAAAAAAACTTTCTGCTTATATAAGAAATGCATGCTGATGGCAAAGAATTAAATACTTTAGAACTATATAATTAGACACACAAATTCCCCTAGTCCCACCAGCCAGAAATGACTATTGTTTTACAATTTGGTATATATTAAGTCAAATGTTCTCTTTATTTAAAAAAAAATGTGAACACACATTATTCATGCACTCTTCCAGCTCATAGGAGGTTCTTCACATGCAACCAGCTTTCAGTATAACCACAACTCACCAGGTGGCACATGTACTGGTGCCCTGAACGGTCCAGTGAATGAACGAGGACGAAGCAAAGGCGCCCAGAGGACCCGGGGACATGTGATGGACTGAGGGCCTGTGTGCCACATGGGTGTACTGGGCGGGGGGGTGGAGTGGAGGAAGAGACAAGATGATTGAGAAAGATACTCAAAGCAAGACTCTCACGAGTGGCAGATGAGCTACCTACTATCTAACAATGGATGGCACTGCCCTGTCCTTTCGTTATCGCTCCAGAGCATCCTTTGTCAGCTCCCCTCTGTTTCTTATATGAGTGGAACATGTGCACAGCTCCCTGGGTTGAGTCTGGAGACAAGGCCTTTGTGTAGGAGCCTCTCATCACTGAGTAAGATTCTGGCTTCAGTGACATCCCTGAATAAAGACTACATAGGCCCAGTGGCTTGGGCAGCCCCAAGTAAAACCCTGGAGGAGGCCATTCCAAGGCATTTACTTTCTTCTTTGGAACCATTCAAAAGAAGCGTGTAGGGCTTCGTTGGTGGGAAGTACTAATTTCTAGAATGAAGGGATGAAGGGGAGAGGGAAGAGGAAGTTCTCCCATCCTCCACATCACTGGGCTTCTTCTCCGTGACTGCAACTCAGGATGCTTCTCTTCTTTACCTGCACTCACGCCCCAGCTGAGCCCTCACACAGCCTGCAGGCTTTATACACCAGCAACATCCTGACAATTCTTGATTTCACATCTGTAGCTCAGACCTACTCCCTGATGCCCTGACTCAAAGACTCTACTGTCTATCTGACATCTCCATCTGTAGGTCTAATAAGGGTCTCAAATGTGACATGTCCAAAACTAAGCCACTGTTCTAGTTAGGCAATTAAGCAAGAAAAAGAAATAAAAGACATCCAAATTGGAAAGGAAGAAATAAAACTACCTCTTTTCACAGATAAGATGTTACATGCAGAAAACTCTGAAGAATCCAGAAACTGTTAGAGCTAAACGAATTTAGCACAAAGTTGCAGGAAACAAACAAAAAAAATGCACAAAAGTTAGCTGTATTTCTACACATTAGTAATGAACAATCAGAAAAGGAAACTAAGAAGCCAATTCCATTTATATATCATCAAAAAGAATAAAATACTTAGGAATAAATTTAATAAGGAAGATGCTATCCTTGGACACTGAAAATTTTTTTTAAATTGATGAAAAAAATTAAAAATGACCTAAATAAATGGAAAGACAGCCTGTGTTCATGAATTGGAAGACTTAATAGTATTTAGATGATAATGCTTGCCAAAGCAGAGTCAATGTAATCTCTATCAAAATTCCAATGACAATTTTTTTAGAAATAGAAAAATCCATCCTAAAATGCACATGGAATTCCAAGGAAACCCAAATAGTAAGACAATCTTGAAAGAGAACCACAAAGATGGAGGTCTCACACTTCCTGATCTCAAAACTTACTACAAAACTACTGTATTCAAACTGTATGGTAATGTTATAAGGCTAGATATGGATATAGGACTGAAAGTCCAGAAATAACCCTCACATCTATGGTCAACTGATTTTTGACAAGGTTGCCAAGACCATTAATGGGTGAAAAATACTCTCTTTGACCAATGGCGCTGAGAGAACTGGATATCCACATACACAATAATAAAACTGGACCTTCACTTTATACTATATGCAAAAAGTAACTCAAAATGGACCAAATTTAAGAGCTAAAACTATAAAAGTCTTAGTAGAAAATGTAGGGGAAAATCTGCATGGCACTGGATTTGGCAATGGTCCCCTAAATACGGCACCAAAGCATATGGCAAAAAGAAAAGAACTAAACTGGACTTTGTCAAAATTAAAGACTTTTTTGGCATTAGAAAACACTATCAAGAGAGTGAAAACATAACCCACAGAATGGGGGAAAATATATGCCAATCTTATACTTGATAAGGGTTAATATCCAGAACATGTAAGAACTCCTACAACCAAATAATATATAAGAGCTCAATAACAAAAAAGGACAAACAACATATTTTTTAAATGGGTAAATACTTTGAATAGCTATTTCTCCAAAGCAGATAAGCAAATGGCCCATAGCATGTGAAAACCACTAGTCATTAGGGAAATTCAAACCCAAACCTAATGAGATACCACATTCTAGATACCAGGATAGTTACAACCACCACCACCAAAAAACAAAAACAAAACAAAACATCCAAAACAACAAGTGTTGATGATGGTGTGAAGTTGGAAGCCTCATACACTGCTGGCTGGAATATATAATGATGCAGCCACTGTAAAAAACATTTGGTGGCTCCTCAAAAAGTTGAACATAGAATTACCATACGACCAGCAAATTTACTCCTGGAATATATATATAAAAAATTGAAAACAAGGACTCATATACTTGTATGTGAATTTTCACAAGAGCTAAAAGGTGAAGAAAATTCAAGTGTAAATGGTTAAACAAAATTTGGCAAATACATACAATGAAACATTATTCAACCATAAAAACAAATGAAGTTCTGATACATACAACATGGATGACTCTTGAAAACATTATGCTAAGAGAAAAAAGCCAAACATAAAAGGACAAATATTGTGTGATTCTACTAATAAAATATCTAGAATAAGTAAGTTCATAGAGACAGAAAGTAGATCAGAAGTTACCAGGGGCTTAAATTTAAGAAAATTGAAATCGTATCAAGCATCTTTTCCAACCACAATGCTATGAGATTAGAAATCAATTACAGGAAAAAAACTGTAAAAAACACAAACACATGGAGGCTAAACAATACGCTACTAAATAACCGAGAGATCACTGAAGAAATCAAAGAGGAAATCAAAAAATACCTAGAGACAAACGACAATGAAAACACAATGAGCCAAAACCTATGGGATGCAGCAAAAGCAGTTCTAAGAGGGAAATTTACAGCAATACAATCCTACCTCAAGAAACAAGAAAAATCCCAAATAAACCATCTAACCTCACACCTAAAGAAACTAGAGAAAGAAGAGCAAACAAAACCCAAAGTTAGTAGACACAGAGAAATCATAAAGATCGGAGCAGAAATAAATGAAATAGAAACAAAGAAAATAATAGCAAAAATCAAATTATAAATAAAATTAATAAACCTCTAACAAGACTCATCAAGAAAAAGAGGGAGAGGATTCAAATCAATAAAATCAGAAATGAAACAGGAGAAGTTACAACAGACACCGCAGAAATAAAAAGCACCATAAGAGACTACTACAAGCAACTATATGCCAATAAAATGGACAACCTGGATGAAATGGACAGATTCTTAGAAAGGTATAACCTTCCAAGACTGAATCAGAAAGAAATAGAAAATATGAACAGACCAATCACAAGTAATGAAATGGAAACTGTGATTAAAAATCTTCCAACAAACAAAAGTCCAGGAGCAGGTGGCTTCACAAGTGAATTTTATCAAACATTTAGAGAATAGCTAACACTCATCCTTCTCAAACTCTTCCAAAAAATTTCAGAGGAAGGAACACTCCCAAACTCATTTTATGAAGCCACCATCACCCTGATACCAAAACCAGACAAAGATACTACAAAAAAGAGAAAATTACAGACCAAAAACACTGATGAATTTAGATGCAAAAATCCTCAACAAAATACTAGCCAAGAGAATCCAACAACACAGTCAAAGGATCATACGCCATGATCAAGTGGGGTTTATCCCTGGAATGCAAGGATTCTTAAATACATGCCAATCAATCCATGTGATACACCATATGAACAAACTGAAGGATAAAAACCACATGATCATCTCAATATATGCAGAAAAAGCTTTTGACAAAATTCAACACCCATTTATGATAAAAACTCTCCAGAAGGTGGGCACAGAGGGAACCTACCTCAACATAATAAAGGCCATATATGACAAACCCACAGCAAACATCATTCTCAATGGGGAAACACTGAACACATTCCCTCTAAGATCAGGACCAAGACAAGGATGTCCACTCTCCCCACTACTATTCAACATAGTTTTGGAAGTCCTTGCCACAGCAGAGAAGAAAAAGAAATCAAAGGAATCCAAATTGGAAAAGAAAACGTAAAACTGTCACTATGTGCAGATGACATGATACTATACATAGAAAATCCTAAAGATGCCACCAGAAAACTACTTGAGCTAATCAATGAATTTGGTAAAGTTGTAGGATACAAAACTAACGCACAGAAATCTCTTGCATTTCTATACACTAACAATGAAAGATCAGAATGAAAAATTAAGGAAACAATCCCATTCACCACTGCAACAAAAAGAATAAAACACCTAGGAATAAACCTAACTAAGGAGGTAAAAAACCTGTACTCAGAAACCTATAAGACACTAATGAAAGAAATCAAAGACGACACAAACAGAGGGAGAGATATACCATGTTCTTGGATTGGAAGAATCAACATTGTGAAAATGACTATACTACCCAAAGCAATTTACAGATTCATTGCAATCCCTATCAAATTATCAATGGCATTTTTTATAGAAATAGAACAAACAATCCTAAAATTTGTATGGAGACACAAAAGACCCCGAATATCCAAAGTGATCTTGAGGGGAAAAAACGGAGCTGGAGGAATCAGATTCCCTGACTTCAGACTATACTATAAAGCTACAGTAGTCAAGCCAGTATGGTACTGGCACAAAAACAGAAATATAGATCAATGGAACAGGATAGAAAGCCCAGAGATAAACTATGGTCAACTAATCTATGATAAAGGAGGCAAGGATATACAATGGAGAAAAGGCAGCCTCTTCAATAAGTGGTGCTGGGAAAACTGGACAGCTACATGGAAAAGAATGAAATTAGAACACTCCCTAACACCATACACAAAAATAAACTCAAAATGGATAAAAGACCTAAATGTAAGGCCAGACACTATAAAACTCCTAGAGGAAAACATAGGAAGAACACTCTTCGACATAAATCACAGCAAGCTCTTTATTGATCCACCCCCTCGAGTAATGGAAATAAAAACAAAAATAAATAAGTGGGACTTAATGAAACTTATAAGCTTTTGCACAGCAAAGGAAACTATAAGACAAGAGGACAACCCTCAGAATGGGAGAAAATATATGCAAACAAATCAACAGACAAAGGATTAATCTCCAAAATATATAAGCAGTTCATGCAGCTTAATATCAAAAAAACGAACAACCCAATCAAAAAATGGGCAGAAGGCCTACACAGGCATTTCTCCAAAGAGGACATATGGATGGGCAAGAGGCACATGAAAAGCTGCTCAACATCACTCATTATTAGAGAAATGCAAATCAAAACTACCATGAGGTATCACCTCACACCGATTAGACTGCGCATCATCAGAAAATCTACAAACAGTAAATGCTGGAGAGGGTGTGGAGAAAAAGGAACTCTCTTGCACTGCTGGTGGGAATGTAAATTGATACAGCCACTATGGAAAAGAGTATGGAGGTTCCTTGCAAAACTAAAAATAGAGTTACCATATGACCCAGCAATCCCACTGCTGTGCATATACGCAGAGAAAACCATAATTCAAAAAGACATGCACTCCAATGTTCACTGAAGCACTATTTACAATAGCCAGGACATGGAAGCATCCTAAATGTCCATCAAGAGATGAATGGATAAAGAAGATGTGGTACATATATACAATGGAATACTACTCAGCTGTAAAAAGGAACGAAATTGGGACATTTGTAGAGTCATGGATAGACCTAGAGACTGTCATACAGAGTGAAGTGAGTCAGAAAGAGAAAAACAAATATCGTATATTAACCCATATATGTGGAATACAGAAAAATGGTACAAATCAACCCGTTTGCAAGGCAGAAATAGAGACACAGATGTAGAGAACAAACATGTGGACACCAAGGGGGGAAAGCAGGGAGGGTTGGGGTTGGGGGGGAATGAATTGGGAGATTGGGATTGCCATATATACATTACTAATGAGAAAAAAAATATCAAATTGTATGCTTTAAACATATGCAGTTTATTGTAGGTCAATTGTATCTCAATAAAAGTTCTTAAAAAAAAAAAAAAAAAGAAGTTACCAGGGGCTGGGGGTGGGGTGGGAACTGGGAGTTACTGCTTAAATAGCATAGAGTTTTAGTTTAGAATGAGGGAAAGGTTTTGGAAATATAGTGGTGATAGTTGTACAACGTTGAACATTGCCACGAAAGTGAACACTTGAAAATGGTTAAAATGGTAAAATTTTCTGTTATATGTATTTTATCACCATAAAAGAAAACAACTAAACTACTGATGTTCTCTCCCAAACCTATTCCTTCCACATCTTCGTTTGTCAACGCAATTCTGTTCTTGCTCAGGTCAAAAGCGTTTTCAGTGTCTTTGACTCTCTAAGTTTTTCTCACGCCCCACACATCCGATTGTGACCTGAAACAAGTAAGCTGCCAGATATTTCTCCGGTAAAGAGGGGTTTACTCGGGATCAGCAGAGACTTGCAATTCCATGTGGGCAACCAGGGCAGGTCACGTGCAAGTCCCCGAGGGGCAAATGAAGGAGAATGGCTTTTACAGTGGGAAGGCGGAATTGGGAGGGCCATCACAACAGAGCCCATGGCTTTTCCCTGGCTGAGTCCCTGCCAGGAAAGAAAAGGAGTCTGTCTTTCTCCCGTTGGGCTCTGCGATCATCACTGGGCGAGATGGGGTTTCTGTTTATTAATTTCATACACAATCCATTGGCACTTCCTATCAACTCAACCTCCCAAATGTATCCGAAGTCTGACCCCTTCCCATTACTTCCACTCCTAACATCCCATCTCTCACATAGATGAAGTGATGTTACTATCAAAGCCCCTTACATCATCTTCTTGCTAAAATCCTGAACCTTCAACTTCAATATTCAACATAGAAGCAAGAGTCATACTATTTAGACATAAGTTCGGTCATTTCACTCCTAATTTCTCAGCCTCCAACGGCTTCACATCTCACTCTGAGTAAAAGGCCCTTTATAGGAGTAAGTGTATCTACTCATCTGATCTTATAAATTAGGAACTGAAAAGTATATCCAGTATAATTCTCTTGATTAATCGAGGAAGCTCCTTAGAAAGTGACATGTATTGATATTAGCAATTTACTTAGAAATGAATAACAAAATAAGATTGTTGATGGGGAAATGGATAGATATTTGACAAAGTCAATATTAGAAACAGTTGGGAATCCCCTGGTGGTCCAGTAGTTGGGACTCCACACTCTCACTGCCGAGGGCCCAGGTTCCATCCCTAACTGGGGAACTGGAATTCCACCAGCCACGCGACTCAGCCCCCCCCCAAAAAAAGAAAGAAAAAGAAGAAAGACTTAGTTGTAGAACCAAGGCAAGGCTGGAGGAAAAAACTGAGAAATACTTTTAAATGGAACAAAAGGTTGTTGGGTTTCTTCAGTGGAAAACTGTGCACTGTTTGTCACACTTATCCTTCAGGGTTACCTGATTCTATGGGGTTTTATGCCTTTTGTTGTTTCTGAGCTACTTTACAACTCTGTTTATTATAGAAAACTGAAAGTAATGCCAATAATTCTTGTGTATAGAAATGCAAGTCTGTCCCGAGGAGGTTCAACTGACTTTTGAGGGGAAAAAACCAGCTCTGGATATGTTAACAAGGCCATTTCAGCACTCCCGTGGTCCATTAGTGTGTCTGCTCTGGGATTCTCCTCTGAATGGGACAGGATAGCTTTCAGGTTCCATCACTAATTGATGAGTTACATACAATCCTGATCGTGTATTCATTTTCTGTTATTAAGAGCCTTCTGATGTACCTTTAGAAAAACTCATCTTTTAATGGTTTTGAAGGTCTGCCACTGAGATGCCCGATAGATTTACCTGAAGAGGTTGGTAAACGTCGTCACCAGAGGACAGCTCACATCCAGGCACACCTTTCACTGGCTCCACAGGTGAATTCAGTGGCAACAGAACTTTGCTGACTGTTTTTCCATTTTAATTGTCCTCTGTACTAGTGTTTGTTTTGTTTTGTTTCATTAATGGCTAAATTATTCTCTATTAGTGGAAGCAATGGTGGACCGAGCAGGACCCTGAAGGGTCCTCCCAGGTACAAACGCCCCTCTGTGTGTCCCTGGTTTTAGTTTGTAGAAGAGGGCTTTAGCCTCCCAGGCCTTCCCTGGGTCCTGAAGAGCAGACTCAGGCAGTTACCGATTCCATAAGTGAGGGAACTAGAAGCAAAGAAAACGTAGACAAGGAACAATAACACTGGGCGCCAGTTCCCCCTGGAGAGATACACGCAATAAACTGGCACAGAGCTTTCAGCTTTTCTGCAGGAACTAAGGCCACCCCCACCCCCCTTGGCGCCCAATTCCCACCCCACCAAGTGGAGGATGGTGACTACACATTGAGCCCAAGCACTTAGATCCCAGGCTGCTTGGAACCAGAAGGCTGGTAATTAAGATTCCTAAACCACCACCCTGATCCGTCACCACCAACCAATCAGAAGAAAGTCATGCACCCTGCAGCCCTCCCCCCAGACACTGCCTTTAAAAAACCTCCTCTGAAAGCCACAGGGGAGCTCCAGTCTTTCGAGCAAGTCCTCTCTGCTGGGCCCTGTGACGGACGCTGGACCTTCCTTCACCACAACCTGGAGTCAGTAAATTGGCTTTGCTATTTGGTAACAAGTGTACAATTCTTTCCCTTTTTCTCTGAAAGTTTTTATAAGAAAACGTTTAAACTATTATTCAGGTGAATATTTTGTTAACTGGCAGGGCATATGATTACTGCAGAAACAACTCAGAGGGTCAAGTATCACATTATCTCCTGTAGTGCCTGAAGTGTGGCTCACATCCAGCATGCTCTGTTGAGTGGAAGAGAATTTTTACACACAAAAGTCAAGGTATTTTCCCTCCTCTCAGAATGCTATCACTACTGGGAAATATAAGAGGCAATTATACAAAAAGAATATACGAAGCATAAGAAACACAATCAGATGCTAGTAGACCCAGAACAAGACTGTAGTTCAGGACATCCTTCTGCACCTCGCCTGCTAGTGACTTTGTATTTGATGGGCCACGTGGCCTTTCCTTACCTCATGTGTCTCATCTAAGAAACGAGACAGTGAGTTAGTCCTAGAGTGCTACGTGATTAATAATTCTGTTGAAAGCAAGTATTAATCCTAGCACTTTTGTAAATTATAACCTTCACAGTACGTAATTTCATGAGAATACAAGCCATTTCTTAACTTAGTCATTTATCTATGTAACCTTTGCTACATGTCACATTTCAGTGAAGGTAATAAAAATGGGGACAAAGTTCGGCCGTTTTATTCTCTGTTAATGATGGTGACATGACCCTTCTCCACCCTGGTCATGAAAGATACATGTAAGGTGATATGCACAGCATATAAATCTAATAAAAGTAAATCTTACTTAACATTATTGGAAAAGACCAAAAAAGATCAGCTAACATTTATTAGAACCAGCCACATTCAGTGTTGAAAAATTAAATAGTCCTTTGAGGCTGAGACCTGGATCTACCTGCCCTATAAGATGCATTCCCAACCTATTGAAAGATGATCCTCCATGACAAACTTGAACTTTATCCCTGTGCCCCAGAACCTAGAACACGGGTAAAGAGCTCTTCCCACTCTGGTATGTTCTTAGAAAAGCATAAATGAAAGGACCATGCTGCTCTCTCTTGCTCCAAGACAGGACCCATCAGCACTCTTCCTCAGTGACTAAGAAAAGCCCACCTCCATCCTCCCCACGATTCCCACAAGACTCACTGATGACCCCCTTGTTCACCTGTCTCTGTAGAGCCCCAGGCCCCCACCTTTTCTTTGCAATGTTCTTCATTAGTGAACATGCTCCCTATTACATCAGTCTGGATAGAATGAGCTCAATTGTTTTGTGCACTTTCGTTTTCACGGCTCTGGTGCTATGACTTGGAAGGGCCTGGCCCCATCTCCCCACCCAGGTAACCAGGGCTGAAGAAGTCCTTGTGCACCCTTTCCTGAGTGATGACACAGGGTCCCAGCGTTGAGTCCAGATCCTGCCCTGAGGTCCAGAGTCTTGTCCATTGATATCAAGGTAAGAATTTGACTTTCATTCTGAGTGTTCACTCTGGTGCCAGCTTCTTTTGGTTTCATGGTCTGACCATTTGGTGATCTCTGTAAACTGGTTGATGGTTTACAGAGATCTTGTCTTCATTGCCTGATAGATGACAGAGGATCTGTCTTCTTAGTTTTTTCTGTTTGTTTTTCTACTTTCAGCCCAAAACTATTAAGAATTTCATGCCACCAGGGAGTGGATACCTGGACTGAATTTTGTATTTCTGTATTTATGCCATGAGAGAAATTCTGAGCTATGAGTGAAATTTTAAAATTGAAATTACAAGCTCTGTGAGTGTGTGTGTGTGTGTGTGTGTGTGTGTGTGTGTGTGTGTGTGTGGTATATGTGAGCCTTTAATTCAGAAAGGCCATTCTCTCTCATCCTGAGATGGTGTTACCAACTGAGATTATAAAATCTCTTAAAGAAGTTCTGGGCTTAGAAATCAGGGCCTACAAACTGAATATTCCTAAAATTCTCAAATGTTAAGGAAATTAAATTCCCAGTATTTTATACAGAGCTTAAAAAAAGTATTCTTAAAAGATTTTTTTTTTAATTTCCTTGTTTTCTTTTTTTTTTAATTGGGGTACAGTTGATCTCAATATTATATTAGTTTCAAGTTTCAAAATAGTGATTCAAAATTTTTAAGGATTATACTCCATTTAAAGTTATTATAACATAGTCACTATATTCCCTGTGCTGTAGCTTAGGGATTGTAGCTTATTTATGACAAGCCTGGTCCCTGGCTTAAAGGGTTCTCAGAGTAAGGGAGGTAACTTTGCAGCAGGCCCAAGAACTATGGGATATGGTGGGGACCTCAGAAGAAAGGAATTCACCCAAATTTATAGGCACTGCAGGTGAAATCTGACAGCAGGCTCTTGGCTTGGCTTCCTCACCCCCAAGAGGCTTTTAAATGTTACAATCTAAGATTCCTTATGAAAACTGCCCGCAAATCAAACCTAAGGCCTAGATGGTAAATTACCATTCTTGCTGCACCTATATAAACACAGCTAATGAGACCAGCCTTATTCTGTGATCATAAATAATCTTTCTTTGATTATTGGGGGAGGGACTATAGAAAAAAATTCTGTTTCTACGGGAAACTCTGCACTGTGTACCGCACACTGTTCTAGGACTTCAGATTCTAGCCATGTTCGCTAGAGTTATTCTGCACCTCTGTGTACACTGCAGGGAACTGATGGATGTGAAAACTCTCCTGTCTGATAGAGATTTACTTGACTTTCTTTTCCTCTAGGGAAAAACCAGGTTTCATCCCTTACTGCATATCAGCCCAGATCCTGCTACCTTGCCCAAATTGTCAACTCTTACCAAACTTCCAATTGTCTGGTTTCCTTCAATATCTGGCTACAGCCCCACCCCCCGCCCAGACTAATGTCTCGGCACCACCAGGAGCTAGCACCTGCCCACCCAGATCCCCGTCTGGACTCTGGTTACCTTGCAGCTAGGCCTTCTTCCAGGATCTGAAGGTGCCCTGGGTGCTGAAGCCCAACAGCGTGACCCCAGGTGGGCAGGGTCCTCTCTGGCTAGGCCAAGGGATGGTCTGGCACATGCCTTTGTGCGTGAGGCACCCATGCCTGTGGGCTCCTCGCTCAAGATGCTCAGGACACTTGACAAGCTGTCCTGCAAAACCAACAGGTGCTCCTCCAGTAACCCTGAGACCCCCTGGTCCAGGCTCTTGAGTCTTCATTGTAATGCAACCTTCTACATCAATTTGTTTGGCTCCTTTTCATTTTAGGAATCCCTCTTTTACACTGTCTGATCTCCAGGACCCTAAAACAACTGACATTTGCCATCAACAGATGGAGCCGACACCAGCAGGCGGCCCCTGGAGACTGTGAGACTCAGCGCTGCCGCACTCAGAAGGCTTACGGCCACTTCTGGCTTGTTTGCTGAAGAATCACATCCTTTGCTCTGGGACCGAGAGCGTGAAACCTGAGCCCTGTGCTCCTGGGAAATAGTGCTGGTTAGAAATCCCCCACCCTGCGTGTTTGAAGAAAAGGCTAAACCCGAAGGACCACTGTGCCCCCTCCACGACCTGCACCACCTCTCTTACTCCACTAATGCGATAAGACCACCTTCATTCTTGTCTTCATTCCCAAAGACCCCTAGTGACAGCCTTGTTTACCTGGCTCTGTGAAACCCTGGGCCTCTCCTTCCCTTGAGTGTTCCGTGTTAAAGAATGAGCTCCATATCACAACGGTCTGAATAAAACCAGCTCCCTAATTTCCACCACGTTTTGTCTTTCACAACTACTACATGTTTGTTTTAATTGTCTGGGAACAGAGTTTTGAGAAAGGCTGTGAATATCCCAGAAGCAATTGTCTCATTAGATCTACTGAAGTATTTTAATTTCAGATGTCAAGTTTGTCATCTTTGGTCAGTTTTGAACATAAAGTGATGAAAACATGAGAAAATCCTGGAATAATTAATGGAAACAGAATGATCCTACCCTTATGAAAGAATATAGTCAGATACTAAATATTCATTTAGTCATTAAATACTAAAGAATCCAGAATAATTTATCAAGCACAAAACCAGACACTAGGGATACAACGAACAATGATTCCTGCCCTGAAGAGAGTGACAAGCATTTTGATGTAAAATTATAATCCAGTCAAATTACAGGTATCATCAGACATGAGTACAGTTAAGAGTACAAAGGAAAGAAGACTGCCTGCCTGAAGCGGGGAAGTGGTCAGAAAATCTTGAGGGAAAACGTGACCAAGCTAAGACTTGGAGGAGGTGAAGGAGTCTGGCAGGCAGGGTAGGACAGGATGGCCTAGACAGGATGAATAAATACGCAAAGAAAGTGGCTCCTTTGGGAATCTGGGAGTACTGTCTATGGACTCACCGAGATGTCACTTAGGAGACCAACATTCAGAAGCTTCCTTTATTTGAAAGAGAATAAATCTTGGGAAGAATTGTGGCAAGACTGGAGGGGAGGTGAAACGCTATAATAATAAACAAGTGAAGAAAAAAAAAAGCCTGGATGAGAAGGGATGGAAGTGAGCACCGAGGCCACAGCGAGGAAGACAGAATGGGGGCGTTGGATTTAAGATAACCAGGAGGTGACGTAAAGGGACCTCGACATGGGGGGGAGGCGGCCTGCAAGGGTGGCTCCCAGCTTTCTACCTTGATGGATAACGGAGCATGGGAGGCGAGAGTGTGTGAGTGAGAGGGCAGGCGGAGGCAGAGAGGGAACCTCTGGGAAGAAAGGTAGACGCTGAAGCTCCGAACACGGCGCATCTGCAAGAACCACTGCCTTAGGGCAAGTGTGAAGGCTACGCTATTAGCAGTGAACATCTTCTGTTTCTCTTCGACACAGGACAAGAGGTCCAGAAGCTGGCAGCACAGTTTTTAAAAGAGCTGCAATACTGCAGCAGCCTCCTGCATAAGGAGACTTCAGAGCAAGAATAAGACAAATCACTTGGAAATGGTGAGTTCACAGAGGGAAGACTTTTCCCAATTCTTAATAGGATGGTAGAAATGATACCCCTGAGTTTATATGTCTTGTGAGAGGTACCACTGATTTTCTCCTTATTTTTGAGATGACACAAGAACTCTTTCATCGTCTGCTATAGCTTATGATGGTAAGTTAATAAAACAACCAGGCAATTCAAGGCACAACCTCTGATGTCTTCCAGCACTGCCACTAGTGGGACATGGCTTGGAGGTCCAGAAGTTTACTTGTGCTCATGGGTTATCCATGGGTTTAGTTATATTCATCAGACTTGAAACAGAAGCATAAAGCATGTATCTTTAGTTATAAGCATGACAACCTCAGAAATGACAAAAATACAATCAAGTTGTATTATATGGATGGCCTCAAGAAAAGTGGCAACCTTTATCTTATCATTGCAGTATATTAATATAAAATGTAACCTTCCCACTCTTACTCTGCTCATATCTACACACGGTTAAGCATTTCAGGGTTTCTATTATAGAACGCCCAATACAGAAAGAAGAAAAACAACCCTTTTGTTTTTTAACACTGTTGTTCGTGAAAAAAGAAAACATACCACTCTGTTTCTTAAAAGGAAAACACTTGTCCAAATACAGCTATGCAGCACCAAAAGGTAATCAAAGCAAACACCGAGAGGTAATGGTCTGAAATAATCCACTAACAGCGAGGAACAACCCACAAATACGAAACGCTGTACTTAAATTTAGCAAAAACATTTTCTGGAAGTGCTAAAGTGGTGATGGGGGAGGGGGATGTTGAGTGAGTATGTGGGAAATAGCCTAGTTGATTTTGTTTTACTAAGATCAAAGGGAGGTCAAATGAAACAAACATACTTGTTTTATTAGTGATGAAAAAGAAACACTTTAAAAATAAAACATTCTTTGAAATGTTTTGGCTTTAGGTACCATTTCATAAGTAAACAGTGGAAATGCTTCTCCTAAAAGAAGTGAGGGATATTCCACACATTTGCCACAACTGTTGATTTTGTCCGCTGCTAATATTAGCCCATCTGGGTACAGAGGCACTGCCAGAATCACATGTGTGCATGAATTTTGAGTACAGAGAAAGTGAAAACAAGCAAATCAAATAGCACAAAACATAAATTCTGGAAAACATCTTGAAATCACATCCTGAGGATATTTTGTTATCTAGACCCCTGGCAGCTACATCCTGTAAGTGTCTTCAGAAAGACTCAATCTATGGATATGAGAGAGCCCAGCTTTTTAATCAGCAGCTTGCTAGATGTGCCCTTCGTGTTGTTGAGGATAAAGTCTATGCTCTGAAGCCGGGCTGACTGCAGGAATCTGGGGTTGAAATCTTCCACTTTCTTATGTGAATCTATGTGTAACTTAATTGTCCTTCTGTGTATTTTTTTCTTTATGTGAAATTCGTTTCTCATTAGGAGAATTACTGAGACTGTTAATATTCGGGTTTAAAACATACACATATAATAGCTTTCCAAACGTTCTCAGACAATGCAATAATAAAACTGATCAGTAAAGCATCAGTATCAGTTTTGAATTCTTATATGTTGGATAAAGATGAATGTTTACAGTAAAAACACAAGCATGGGGATATGGAGATATATGTATACATACAGCGGAGGCACTTTGTTGTGCAGCAGAATCTAACACAACGTTGTAAAGCAATTATACTCTGATAAATATGTATATAAAAAAGAAGAAATCCCACTGACATTTATTCATCTAAAAAAAAAAAAGCACAGAGAAAATGTACATCTGAGTTATTCATCAATACCCAATTTGTTAAAACAAAAATACACATATATCACCTCACCTATTAAGATGCTTTATCTAACAAACTTAACATCTAACACTGAAACTCCCAGGGGTCTATGAGTCCACCCATCTCTTGGCCCTGCACTTGCAGGGGACTAGAGGCAACAAAACCCTAACAGCAAGGAGCACACTGTTACGGATGGAATGTCTGTGTCCCCCCAAAGTTCCTATGTTGGAATCCTAACCCTGAAGTGATGGTGTCAGGAAGTGGGGCCTGTGGGAGGTGATGAAGCCATGAGGGTGGAGGCTTCATGAGTGCGATTGGTGCTCTTATTAAAGGGACCCCAGAGAGCTCCTCCGTCCTTTCTATCATATAACGACCCAGTGAGAAGACAGACAGGTATGAACCAGGAAGAAGGCCCTCACCAGACACCGAACCTGTCAGGCCTTGATCCCGGACTTCAGCCTCCAGAAGCGTTGTTTTTGAGCCATCCAGTCCGTGGGATTCCTTACAGCAGCCCGAGCAGACCTCGACACCGAGAGCCACGTCACATTTTTATTTTTATGCAATCCATTCTCAAGGGAACGGGTTCCGTGGAGACACGGGGCCAGAGCAAGCAAAGGAAGCAGGAGCTGGTCATCCTAAGACCCTAGAAGGTTAGGAAGTGGGGAGAGGGGAAGCGGCTCGCACAGGCTCAACCCCGAGCATCAGCAGAGCATCTTCCTCCAGAGCAAACGATGACAAATGACAACCCACTGAACAACGTGTGACTCTGAGTCCCTGGGGTGCGTGGAGGGAGATGGGACCTACAGAGCATCTGGGAGGGCGGGCGTGGGTCAGATGGCTGGCCTGGGCCTGAGTCTCACCCCCTGCCCGTCACCAGCAGGCAGGGGAGGACCGGCTTCCGAGCTCAACCCCTGCGGGGTGGCCTTTGAAAGAAACTTGCTCTAACTGCTCAGTTCCAGTGAAGGGCAGAAGTTCCTTCACTGTATACTCTCAATATACCCTAAACTCATCAAGTCTGGTCCTCAGGAAACAAGAGGCATAGATTTGGGGGAAAACACCCAACTTCATGGAATGTCCAGGCTAGAGCTTTTACTTTGAGACAAAGACACCCTTTGCTGTAGACCTGAAACTAACACAACATTGTTAATCAACTATGCCCCAATATTAAGAAAGAAAGAAAGGGGGGGGGAGGGGGAGAGAGAGAGAAAGAGAGAAAGAAAGAGAGAGAGAGAAAGAAAGAAAGAAGGAAGGAAGGAAGGAAGGAGAGAGAGAGAGAAAGAAAGAAAGAAAGAAAGAAAGAAAGAAAGAAAGAAAGAAAGAAAGAAGGAAGGAAGGAAGGAAGGAAGGAAGGAAGGAAGGAAGGAAGGAAGGAAGGAAGGAAGGAAGGAAGGAAGGAAGGAAGGAAGGAAAGAGAGAAAGAAGGAAAGGAAGGAAAAGGAAGACACACTCCCTCCCCTCCGGCCTTGGGCTCCCCCCCGCAACTGCGGCCTCCTCGGCGGTTTCCGATTCCCACGATTCCCATCCCTTGTCCCACCTTTGTATTAAAACTTCACCTGAGGAACTGGGGCAACAGAGTGAAAACTACCAGAAGCAAAGAAAAAAGCCGCAAACGGATCAATGCTTAGAAAGACTTCAGAGCGTTTTTTGAAATGAACAGAATTAGATTATAACTAGTGAATTTATTCAGAAGTAAAAAGCAGAAGACATTTCTGCAGAAAAATAAAACAGCATAACTTAAAAAAAAAAAAGTTTTCAAAACTGAAATTCACTGACAATGGAGACCCGAGTGAGAACCTCTCTAGACCAGGCTGCCCGTGTCACAGCCGTTGTATGTTACACGGCCTCACCATTGATATATTAACTAAATCTCAACTCCCATCCAAAAGCCACAAAAGCATATGCCAAAATCTATCTGAAATGCCTCCTATTTTATTTTCTAACAGTCTATAATAATGCCTCATTGATTCTGAGTTGTGGTTTCATCTGTCGTTCTATTTAACTCCTTTCCGTCTGAATAATGCTGTTTTTATTTCTTTTTTTTAAACTACTAATATCCAATAATTCATATTCCTAAGTATTATTTGGAAAGCAATAACCTTGAAACCGCGTAGAGAGAGTTGAATAGACTTAGGAAAGAAGTAATAAATATCTTGTGATTGGAGAGGGCAGCGTTGCTCCTCCACAGAGAAGACAAGAAAAACCTGCCTGGGAAAACCACCCACGTTCAAAGTGAACCCTAGCTGTGTGGACAAATGTGTGTGTCCTGGCTTATCTTAGCACCACCACAGATGCAGCAAAGGGTCCCCTGTTGCAACCTCCCTCTGATGTCAGTGGAAAGAAGCCGTGAGATCTGAGGCCCCCTCCCGCCTCCTCTCCTGGGCCCGCTCTTTGGCCTGGTCCTCGGGCTGGGCTGCGAGGTTCCTTCCAGGAGGCAAGTCCAGCCATAACAAAGCTCGGAGCAGCAGGAGAGCTTTTCTTCCCAGGGCTGTCTCAAGTGAGAGGAGGCTTTTTCCAGAAACCTCCCAGCAAGACTTCCCTTCGCATCTCATTGGGCAGAAGTGAGTCATATTCCCAAACTAATTATTGGTAAGAGAAACAGAGTGACCGCGATTAGCTTGGACTGATGGTCTGAGAAGAGAATGGGTGTGGGGGTGCAGATCGGGGTGGAGGGGTTGTAATTGACAGGCAGGCAGGAATAGTCTCCTGGCGAAGTGGCTGCTCAGTAAAGAATGAGTATTTACACGGGGAGGGCAGGGCGGTGGGGCGGACATATGGGATGGCATGTCTTTTCCTTTTCTTCAGTTCCTTTACTCCCAAAAGACTCGGTTTTCTTGGGTTTTTTAAAGATGCACGCTTGCTACTTCAGCAAGTTACTATTTTGTTTGAGGGTTTGCATTTTTTTAAGTTTTTTTTTTTTTTTTTGATGTAGACCATTTTTAAAGTCTTTATTCAATTTGTTACAATACTGCTTCTGTTTTATGTTTTTGGTTTTTTGGCCGCGAGGCATGTGGGATCTTAGCTCCCCGACCAGGGATCGAACCTGTACCCCCTGCATTGGAAGGGGACGTCGTCACCACTGGACGGCCAGGAGAGGTTTTGCATATTTTACGGAGATTAATTTGATATTTCTAAGCTAGGTTACCATGGTTTACTATCACTTGGCTAACATCCCCGAATGTCCTATTTAGCAAGCTAGACCTTAGGAACCAGCAGCTGTGACTACTTTCATCTGGAATGTGCATCTTGAATTTACCCAGCGTGCTGAATGCCGACTGGCAGATGGTAAAAGGATTTCTTGCAGTTTCCTCTCTCTGCCTCGTGACCTCCTCAGGGGGTGGGGGGTGTAGTACCCGGGCCTCTACCTTAATGTGGCCCACCATGACTGCTGGGGCTCAGGAGAATGACCTCAGTGCCATCCCAGTGGCCCTCATGCCCAGCACCTCCCCGTACAGGACACACCTGAGGGTTTCTGAAGTGCATACCTTAGAATGCGTATAGCAGCCATCACTGGACGCAGAAAACAGTTTTAGAAAAGGTGGTGCTCTTTGAAGATTCTTTTTAATGTTTTCTATATAAATATTTTTTTCTCATACACAACAAGAAAAAAACAACACACGAACGGAGCCAAAAGTCGTTGGAGCCAAAAGCAATTGTTGCACCACGGAGAAGCAGCGGGTTTTCATGGCTTCACAGTGTCACATCTGCTGATGGACTGGACACCTGTCACAATGAGCACTCTGCCCCCACGCCCCGCTGCCAGCTTTGGGTGCGCTTTGCCAGAAATGCTTCATCAAAGGGATTCCAGATCCTTGAAACACCTGTGCTAGAAATCTCAGGTACCTGCATTCTCTGTCAGCTCCTCTCTCAAATGATCTTCACTCAAAGCGCCCCCGCCCCCGGGGGGGCAGGGGGGGTCCCACGTGTGCATCTGAACAATGGGGAGTTATTTATGTGGACGTTTAGAGAGGGTGTCATCTTCCAGGAAGTGTGGCAATTCCCCTAAGTGAGTAATAACAACATGCTCCTGCAGAATTGTCAAGAAACAAAATAAATATCACCTGTCACATGGATGAGTCATTGCTATTTCAACTTGAAAGTTAAACTTAAAAACAAAACAGCCCACAAGATGATACACTTCCAGCCAAGCACACTATCTAATGGCAAAGAGCCAAAGTCCTGGAATTACTAAAAACTGTAAAAGCACGTTCATGAAATAGCGGAGTCTCCAGCAGAGCCGTGACGGGCTCATTCAGGGACCTTTTCAGGGAGAGAAGACACTGGGGAAGAGAACACGAAATGTGGCTCAGATACCCCACTTCTTTATTCAGGAAGGCGTCCACTTCCCCAGCCCTCCTGGCCCCTGCCCCCAGGCGGCCCACCCAGGCGGCCCCTGCACTTGACCCCTGGTCCGCCCTACAGCCCTGCGTTTCTTCTCATCCCGCTGCAGCCTCCCTTCTACCTTCGCGCTGCTGCAAGTTTCCTTCCTTGGAGAAGCCAGACCCGAACAACCCGAAATTCCACATCTACTGCCTCCACGACAATCGGAGCCTCTGAAACACCCTTCCCAGCACCTCCGTGGGATGCTGAGGTGGAAAACTCGTTCTGGCCGCTATTAGCAGCAACGGTGAGCACGTTCTGTACACCTCACGCAGGTCTCCCGATGGACCCCGGGTGTTTTCAGGCAGTTCTAGTGATGCTGGAGGAGAGGCGAGCAAATCACCAGCGCAGAGGTCAGGGGCGGGGAAACCCACGCCGCCTGCCTCCCGGGTGAGGTGACAGGGTGCGACTTCATCCTAAAGACCTAGAGAGAGAGGCTCGATCTAACCCTGCAACAGAGGTTCTCACCTGGGAGGGTGACCATCTCGGCAGAACCACGTGGGGGGCTTTTCAAAAGCGCACCCCAACTCTCCCTCCGCCCCGAAGTGCTGCTCTGGCCCAGGCATGACTGTGGTCAGTAAACCCAGGAAGAGACATGGTTTGGACCACCCTGGAACTTCAAGGGCCTTTTTCCTTCTTCCTTTTAAAAAATTTTTAATTTGTATTTTATATTGGAGTATAGTTGATACACAATGTTGTGTTCGTTTCAGGTGTACAGCAGAGTGATTCAGTTATACATATACATGTATCTATTCTTTTTCAAACTCTTTTCCCATTTAGGTTGTTACATAATATTGAGCAGAGTTCCCTGTGCTACATAGTAGGTCCTTGTTGGTTATTTTACTTACAAAACAGAAACAGACTCACAGACTTAGAGCACAGAATTTATGCTTGGGGGAAGGGTTGGGGGAGGGATAGTTTGGGATTGACATGTACACACTGCTGTATTTAAAACAAGGGCCATTTTCATTACAGACACGTGCCGGTCACCGGGGGCTAGAGAAGCGGGCGACAGAATGACCCCCCCAGTCTGCTTTGGGTCCATATGTAGACGTCATCTTCACCCACATTTGTGCTGGAAAACAGCTAACTTTTGTTGAGTGCCTCTGAGGGGGTCTATCATTCTCAACTCTTTGCAGGTTTCAACTCATTTAATTAGCATAAACGCTTTGAGATTGGCACTATTATTGTGCCTGTTTAACATACAAGGAAGCAGAGGCACAGAAATACTGAGTAACTTGTTCAATGTGACAGAATCACCACATAGTGGAATCTCGCTCAGGAATCAGCGCCTGTGGCCACAATGCCCTGCAGTGGAAACCTTCCTTCTTTCTCGAATGCGAGGCCATTTCACAAGTTTATTAGGAAGAATAATCAAAAGAGAAATGAGGTAGATTATGATGATTATCATATCACTGTGTGATGGTTAAAAGCACCAGTAATGGTGTAAGATGTGAACTCAAAAATCAGAATGGAAATTCGCGCAGCCCTTATTCACGCAGCAAATATTTACTAAACATCAATTTTGTGCGTCATACTGCATTACGATGAGCATTGAAAGATTAAAGCTTGTGTCCTAGAGGGCTCATATCCTAGTAAAAATTTGAGAGCAAGCAATTATTGGTACATATGTAAGCCATTATTCATCACTTGTTTTCTGCTCTGTTTAAGAAACTTGGAAATTTAAGCACTTGATCTAGTGTGTAGTGCCTTTTCTTTTCTTAACCACTGTCAAAATAAGTGTACTTGTACAATTTGAAGTCTTTGGCCCTTCATTTCTCTCTAAGCCTCCAAGCTTATGAAAGCCAGCTGGACACTTTCTGTGCTGTGACCCAGAATTTGCCCTCAAGGTCAGTCCTGCTTGGCACAGAGTGCTCCAAAACAAGATTTAAAACCAGAGCCACCTAGGAAAGTTGGGTTTTCTCGTCCAGTTGATGGCTTACCTTAAAAGAAAAACTTCGTTAAGGATAATAATACTTGAACAGCAATCACAAAAATAACAGAAGTAGTAGAATAAACACTTTGGAGGAAAAAACCCCCAGTTTCATATACCTTTACCGTCTCACCGGCGTTAATGCCATATTTACCTTCTTCAGGTTCTATGCCTGACAATATTAAACAAGTGACAAAGAAAACAGGCTAAGATTTGTCATAACATTTTATATTTCTCTCTATGAAGAGATGGCAGAAATAGATTTCCTTGTCAATGACCTATGTATTGTAAGCTAAGATGATGGCGGTAATGATACTGCTTAACTGGAGCCTCAAAATAAAAGTTTTGATGAATTTATAAGTATATATTTAAAGTAATAAGTCTAAAAAAGATAGTTTCCCACCGACGTACAAGATGTCTTTTCCCACTAAAAGTGGGTACTAAACCAAAGAATCTCTAATGGAAATTATAGCTCTGAGATTTTGTAATTCTTTATTGAATTATATCTGTTTTCACTCTTTAGGAGATGGTTAGCGTGTCTTTTGCAACCAATGACTTGAATGTGCATTTTAAAAAATTGTGCTGACTTGGTCTCTTGTTGTTCTTTTCTCAGAAGAGGATCTATCCTGTCTCTAATTGGAGAGACAAAAAAATTTTTTAATGGCCATTAAAATTCACCCATTATTTCCAGGAATGATAGACTAAGTAGTTCAGAACAACCTCCCCACCGTGAAAAATTAGTAAAGCTGGACAAGATGCTGCTGAGCTGATGAGTCACGGGAGGGAGAGGAGCCCTCAGGTGGGCCACGGGATAGCTGGCCTCGCAGAGAGAAGCTGAACCTCAAATCATCTCAGTTCCTGGTCGGAAGACACACCAAAAATAACCAAGTCTATTAGAGGAACATACGATGGAAAAATAAGAAACAACAGATAATAAAGATAGAAACTAAGGGAGCCAGAAAATGGAGTTATTGGGTTTAGATGGCAAAACAAATAGGCTTATTATGCACAAACAAGTAAAAGACAAAATTAATAATTTTGGCAGAAAACTGGAAATTTTAAAAAATCCAAATGGAATGATGAGAACTGAAAAATACAAAAAATGAAGTTTTAATATGAAATATATAGGTTTATCATAAGAATAGACCTATAATATAAAGAGGGAAAAGTGAAAGGGAAATCAGTAGAAAATACCCAGAATGAAAGGAGATAAAAAATGGAGAGAAATATAGAAAAATCATGGGGCATAGGATACAGAAGGCTGAGGTAACACAAGTGAGTGAATCCCCAGAAGTGGAAGGAATAGAAACGAGAATTCTCCAAAGCAGACAGAAGACCCGAAGTGCTGCGGCCCTGCAGCAGGCTGATGACAAAAGCATCACTCAGGCAAACTCGCAGCGAAACTACAGAAAACCAAGGATGAGACGCATCCACCCAGAACCTCGGGGGCTGACTTCAGCATCTTCTTCGGATGCACCAGCATCAGGCTGTGGCCCCTGCCCTCAGGCTCCCCGCTTTCCACGCGGCACCGTGACACTGCACAGAACTCAGGATGCACAGCCTCACAGGCCTGCTCGGCAGGGCTGCCCAGAAAGGACGTTACCCAGAGGTGCTACTTCAAGTTTAAGATTAAAAAAGATCACTACGGTCCTGAGACATCCGTCTCAAACCGTTTTCATAACTAGAGAAACAGCATGGACACTAGCTCTCATGTGAAAACATACAAATGCGATCCTATACTCTAGGATATTTCTTGAGTTTTCCGTTTCGGTAGAGGCATGTGCTTTAATAATTAGCTGATGAAAGACATTTCCTGTAAAGTTGCTTTATTCAACATTAAAATCCAATTACAAGATCTTTTTTAGGAAATGTCAACAATTGTGCTTGATGGAATCTTATCCCTTATATATACTTATACATAACAACATGACCATGTTAAAAAGTCTGAAATTTCAGTTTAACACAGGTTGTCTTGAAATCTAACAAGGAACAAAAACAAGCAGATAAGACCTCAGCTTCAGTGGGGAAGAAAGGGAATGACTGGACACTACTATAACCCTCAAGACTAACATTATAGGGACTTCCCTGGTGGCACAGTGGTTAAGAATCCGCCTGCCAATGCAGGGGACACAGGTTCGATCCCTGCTTCTGGAAGATCCCACATGCTGTGGAGCAACTAAGCCCATGCACCACAACTACTGAGCCTGTGCCCGAGAGCCACAACTATTGAGTCCATGTGCCACAACTACTGAAGCCCACACACCTAGAGCTGTGCTCCACGACAAGAGAAGCCATCGCAATGAGGAGCCCACACACCACAATGAAGAGTAGCCCCCCGCTTGCCGCAACTAAGACCCAACACAGCCAATAGATAAATACATTTACAAAAAAAAAAAGACTAACATTATATTTGTAAGTTACAGATGAGACCTGTGTTTAGTTCACCATCACAATCCTTGAGCAGCTCCCTAGGAAACTTTTAATACCAGGCAACAAAATGCAGTGTTTTTGCTGACTTGCTGTAACATAAGATACCAATAAAAACTCCACTCCCCACACCCATACTCCAAGATCTCAAACTGCCAGGAAGCCAGGAAGCTATATCTTTTTTTTTCCTCGTTATGTCTTGCCTTTTTAAAAAATTTAATGTTAAGTTTTATTGGAATAAACTTCATTTACAATGTCGTCTTTGTTAGGTGTACAAAATCTTTTTCAGTTCTACATATATATATATGTATTCCACGTCAGTGAATTTTCACATATAAGTTATTCTACCAGGTTTGGTACCTCTCCCTTGCTGTGGAGTAAGGCCTTGTTGTTTTTTTGTTTGTTTTTGTTTTTTTTTTTGTTTTAAGCTCTTTATTGGAGTATAATTGCTTTACATTTTTGTGCCAGTTTCTGTTGTACCCAACAATGTGAATCAGCTGTATTTATACATATATTCCCATATCCCCTCCCTCCTTCCCACCCTCCCTATCCCACCCCTCTAGGTCATCACCAATCATCGACTTGATCTCTCTGTGCTATGCAGCAGCTTCCCACTAGCTATCTATTTTACACTTGGTAGTGTAAATATGTCTATGCTACTCTCTCACTTCGTCCCAGCTTCCTCTTCGCCCCCCACCCCGTGTCCTCAAATAGGAAGCTATATCTTTAAAATTTTAAATTGCATTTTAAGAGCTTTCTATTGTCCTGTTTTAACCTGTGCAATGATAAACCATGACCGTTCATCTCTATATCTAAATTTAAAAACAGCCCATAAGCAAACAAATCAGGATTTCAAGTCTTTGTCTTTGTTTTTAAAGTCGAAACAATAAAAGCAGTTTAAATGAAAAGTGTTCAGAAACAAACAGAACTTCTTCCAGGATAAATTACTTGTTTGAACTACAGCAGACGAAGTCCCTAAGGCACAAAAGTGGTTTCCAAACTTTGCTTCACATTAGAATTAGCTCAGTTTTTAAAAATCCTAGTGCCCAAGATGCACCCCGTATTAATGACATCAGGTTGTCTGGGGGTGTAAGCCAGGTAGCCCAACAAAATTCAGATCCCCAGGGGGTCGCAATATGGGGCAAAGTTGGGGGCCGCTGCCCTCAGGCATGAGGAGTTCCCGTTAGAGAAAGGGCTGTGCCGTAAGCGGGGATGAGAAGCGGATTAGGAAGAAGGTCACACAGAAGACAGGAGATCCAGGCTCTTATCCCTTCTGCCCTGAGGGAGACACGGTACCCAGGGTGAATTCTCTATTCTCTGCCTTCCCTCCCGAGAGGAAGGAGACTGTACTGGGGTGCAGTGGGGTGGGAGGTGGAGGGGAGCTTTCACAGCTCACTGCTCTGATGTGAACACTGCCTGGGAAATACCAACTCAGAGCGTCTCAAGTAGGAGCAGAGAATCTTCACATTTAAGACGTCCTCCAGGGGGCAGAAGACCTAAATAGACACTTCTCCAATGAAGACGCACAGAAGGCCAACAGGCCCAGGAAAAGAGGCTCAACGTCACTCATTATTAGAAAAATGAAAATCAAAACTACAAGGAGGTATCACCTCACACTGGTTAGAATGGCCATCATCAAAAAAATCTACAAACAATACATGCTGCGGAGGGTGTGGAGAAAAGGGAAACCTCCTACACAGTTGGTGGGAATGTAAATTGGTACAGCCACTGTGGAGAACAGTATGGAGGTTCCTCAGAAACTCAAAACAGAGCTACCAGATGATCCAGTGAGCCCACTCCTGGCATATATTTGCAGAAAATCATAATTCGAAAAGATACATGTACCCCAGTGTTCACTGCAGCGCTATTCACAACAGCCAAGACATGGAAGCCACCTGAACGTCTACTGACAGATGAATGGATAAAGACAATGTGGTACATATGGACAATGGGATATCACTCAGCCATCAAAAAGAATGAAATAATGCCATTTGCAGCAACATGTATGGACCTGGAGATTATCATACTAAGTCCTTAAGACAGAAAAAGACAAATATCATATGACATCACTTATATGTGGAATCTAAAATATGACACAAATGAATTTATTTACAAAACACAGACTCACAGATGTATTGGGTTGGCCAAAAAGTTCATTCCGTTAATGAACACATTGTTCAATAAAGTTTTTGGTGAAAATGAAAAATGTCTTTTATTTTTACTTACAACTGAACGAACTTTTTGGCCAACCCAATAGAACACTCACTTATGGTTACCAAAGGGGAAGGGGGGGGTGGTGAGAGATACATCAGGCCTTTGGGGAAAAAAAGTCCTCCAGGTGATTCTTTCCCACAGAACCAGCAGTGGTCACTCCCCTGCAGCACTAATGGGATGCATCTGTAGGAGGAGGACGTAGACGGTACCCCACTTCATACGTATCAGTGGAATGAATGCCAAATAGGTTTTTTCCTTAATTTTTCCAAAGAATAAAGGTTAAGTGGCCATGCTAAGATAAGGAAGAAGACTGGGACACAAGGAAACACAACCGAAATGCAGCCGCAGGGCACCAGCTCTCTCTCAAGGCACAGTCACAGGGAGGCCACCCTCGGGGCAGGTACGAAAGCTGTGCCAGGCTCAGGAGGGCCGCTGCCATCATGACACAGGAAGCCAAGGGCCTGGTGTCGCTCCTGCCACCCACATGTTAGGGGGCTTGACAATTTCCTTCCCCACTAATCTGTGGTTCCACCTGAAATGTGGCTCCTTTCCAATTTTTTGCTCCATTTTTTTCTGAGACAAACCACAAGGCATCAGTAAAGAAATCCAAGTTTCTGCCAACTTGCAACACACTTTCATAGTAATTCTAAACTTCTCTTAACCATCGCCATGATGGGAAGGTGTCCCGTCTCTCTCCCTCGGAGAGAGCGGCCGTCTGCCCCTTTGGGCCTGATGTTAGCAGCGGGATGCCCCAGGGTAGGCTCCCCATGCAATCAGGGTCTCCCTTCCTGACTGCTCCTTGTTCATCACTACAGCTGTCCTCTGTCGTTTGGAATTCAGGTCTCACTCTATTTTACCTTCTTGGCCTCATAAAAACCAGGCACAAGATAATGAGTGGCTAATTCAAAACTTCAGCAATGAGCGCAGAAGCTGAAGAATCAACACGTGTAAAGTCTCCCCCCACACACATTATCCGCGGAAGCCTCAGTGCAATGAGAACACGGTACGGCCTCAGAGAAAGAGCCAGGTTCCGAGGCTGCAGCCACAGAGGACCCGTGCCCGAGATGCAGCCCAAAGACCCTTCCCTCTGTTGGCTTTGGGTCAAACCGTGATTAGCTCCCAAATGGAAGATGGTCGGGTTCCTCACCTCCTACCTAGTGACTGTTTATTCAGATTATAGAACAGCAATCGCTGGCACGACCAATATTCCCTGCTCGAGGGAAGCTGGTGGCATTTTTACAAGCGAGAAATGCCCTGGCAAAGGGGCAAGAGGAGGCTTGCTCCACCAACAGTAACTCTCTGCCCTGAATGTGACCAACGTTCTCAGTTTTATTGTCAGAGTTTCCCAACATCCACCCATAATTCATTTTTTAAAATCTAATACAAGCTGGGCAGAGGAGTTTATATTTCATTAACCCAGTGCAGAACATCATGACGCGGCATCATCGGAAAGTTTAAAACAATATTTTCATGCACCAACCTTTTGGCCCTTCTCTCTTTTCCTTGATTCCTCATGAGGTTTGTTGAGGTCCTTGAAGCTTTCCCATGAGCCATCCAAAACATCCTGCTTCACTGGTCCACTTTTAACACCTAAAACCCAAGTGCACTGAAGATTAGTCAGAACTTTACGTGGACTGAATACTAATGCAATTTAACCCGAATAAAAATTTTTTAATTTACTTATGCATTCTGGTAACAAGAAAGTATAGCCTTTTAAAATAAACATTGCACACTTCTTGCTCTTTGAGGTCTAGTTAGAACATTCAGTTTATTCCACTCCAACATCCCAAGCAATTCACTAGCTCAAGGGTCAGAAACAACTGTGTCTGTCATGTGACAATATACTAGTTCCACAGAGTCCCATTCATCCAATTGATGACAAGATGATGCCTATGCCTTATGCACTATTCCAACTCCAATCCTTAGGGTTTTACATAATGATCAAAAACCAGCTTCTCAGAGAAGGCAGTTCTGTATTAGAGGAAATAAGTCATCTTAGTATTGGGGTGAGTTTGAATTACTCTAGAAAACAGTCTTCAGTACAAAGTTTCAGGTTACAGTCAACAAATGACAGGTGATGATTTTACTCCCCACAAACATCCACCTTAGGCCAACCTCTTGTCATTAAGACACACAAACCATAAAGATGATATTCATTGGGACTTCCCTGGTGGTGCAGTGGTTAAGCACCCGCCTGCCAATGCAGGGGACAAGGGTTCGATCCCTGGGCCGGGAAGATCTGCGGCGGAGCAGCTAAGCCCGTGCGACGCAACTACTGAGCCTGCCCTCTAGAGCCCACAAGCCACAACGCCTGAGCCTGCTTGCCACGACTACTGAAGCCCATGCACCTAAAGCTCATGCTCTGCAACAAGAGAAGCCACCGCACTGAGAATCCCACACACTGCAAGGAAGAGGAGCCCCCGATTTCCACAACTAGAGAAAGCCCGTGAGCAGCAACGAAGACCCAACGCAGCCAAAAAAAAAAGTAAATAAATAAATTTTTTAAAAAAAGAAGATAGTCATCACACGAAATGTAGTTTCATCAGATGCTCAACAGTGTAGAAACTCTAAGTAACCAACAGTGGTGTGTGAAGTACGTAACTGAATTGATTCATCCACTGCTACAACTTCATAATGTGCTGCTTATTCTCATTCTCTTAGTTGACGTTTTGAAGAAGGACTAAGCATACCAGCCACCACTTACACGGTCTCAGTAGGATAACGCAGATCTTGACATGAAGGGCACACAGCAGCCTTGGGGACACTGGGGTCCCAGCCACAGCTGTGCCGCGCCGTGCCGTGCACCCACCTTCCACGTCATCCCCCTCGGTCACGGATGCACTTATCAACAAATATCTAGTGCTCAGGGGCTGCCCCCCAAAGATGCAAAGATACACAAATATTGTCCCCACCCTTAGGGAGCTCGCAAGCCAACAGACGATGTAGACAGAGAAATGAACATAACACAAGACACATGATTTAAGAGCCATCAGGAATTAAAAATCACATGAGAATGACCGTTGTGCAGGTATTTCTAATAATATAGGATGCTCTGATAAAACAGAAATAATTAAGTTTCGAGGGTCTGATTTGAAACTTTTAACTCTTCTTTCAAATATGGGGTTTTCGCTCAGTGAAAACAAAGCACAGAAAAACAATGGTTAAGTATTTTTGTTGAATTCAAACTAGTTATTTGCAACTTGGGCCCCCAAAATGTTTTAAGGTCAGGTTCTGATGCACCTATAAACCCCAATACAGGATTCCTTCAGAGGCTCAACCCAGTCATGCGATCCCACCATCTCCCCAGCAAGCCTGTATTTCTGTCCTGTGACTCACTTCTCTCCCAGGCCTATTTCAGTCCCAGGTGAATGCCCAACCCCGGCGGCGGCTTCAGCTAGCTAAACAGAGACCTTTCTTGGAGCTGATGGGTTAGTAGACCACGTGAAAGGGTATTCTGCACACAATAGTGTGTGCTAAGATCTAGCTATGCTAAGTTTCCTACCTTTACTCATTTTGAAGATTACCTATCTACCTACCTACTACTTTCCACTACATTCAACAATTTTTTTTTGAAAATGCTGACATCTCCTAACCTCTAGGGCAGAACTGGGATGCAATCTGTTACCAACAAAGATTAAAAGTAATTAGAATATTAATTGCACCCACTATTGATCTATTCTAGAAAACAAATATTTACTTAAAACAACAGTGTATAAAAATAAGAAAAGCAGTGGCCTCATGTGGGATCCAAAGCATCCTGCTATTGAACCATAAGTTTGCAGCTGGAGAGTCTATCTGTGTTAAAAAGATTCTGCAGCAGCCGCTTGTCTCCTTTCTAGCTGAGAACAATTAAATATGTTGTGAAGCATTTTGTAGATATAAAGATCCAGAATATGCAATAGAGTCATTCAAAATTTAAGACAGGGACTTCCCAGGTGGCTCAGTGGTTAAGAATCCATCTGCCAATGCAGGCGACACGGGTTCAAGCCCCGGTCCGGGAAGATCCCACATGCCGTGCGCCACAACTACTGAGCCTGCGCTCTCGAGCCCACGAGCCACAACTGCTGAGCCCATGTGCTACAACCACTGAAGCCCACGGGCATAGAGCCTGTGCTCTGCAACAAGAGAAGCCACTGCAATAATAAGCCCGCGTACCGCAAGGAAGACTAGCCCCCGCTCTTTGAAACTAGAGAAAGCCCGCGCACAGCAACAAAGACCCAACGCAGCCAAAATAAAAATAAATTAAAAAAAATTTACTTAAGACAGACTGACATTGCTAATGACGTTTTCACAATCATGAAGTCACAAGGTGATATAAGCAAATGATTTTTTACGTGGTTATGTTAAAACAGCATTTCACAACAGCTACAGACGTGACTAATACATTCTCTTTAAGGATGGCATCAGTAAACCCAAAGCAGATGCAAATGCCGAGGCAGGAGAGAACAGGCAGACTCCATGCGTTGACACAGCTTGCTGGGCAAACGTTGACCCCCGTCTTCCCAGCTCTCCCACCTCTTGGAGACTCTTGCTGTGTTTGCTCCTTAAGTGGGCTGTCATCGCCTCAAAGCCCATCCCTGAAGGGCCCTAATTCGATGTCTCTGCCTGAGACCTCCCAGCTGAGGTGTGGCTGGATAAACCCAACCCCCTAACGGACATGGGTCGTGAACGCCTCCGAGGAATCTCAGCCGACGTGCCACGGTCCATCCTGTAGCTGTTCTTCCTTCACCGTGTCCCAGCCTGATGAGTGCTGTCCACCAGCCAGGACCAGTCATAAATCCTAGACTCTTTTCTCTCCCTTCGTTTTCATTCTCATTATACAAGTGATTCACTGCCTCCATTTTCAAAAGATGATCCAATACAGAGAGAAAAGGACTTCACAGCCCAGAATGTCTCTTTATGTTGCCTGAAATTTCACCAATTAGGAATTTGTCTGCGTTATCAATATCATCAAATACTGATACGTCAAGAGAGAAAGTGAACGGACTTGCCTCTTGGAGGAAATTAGCTAGATCACTACCTTCCCTCACCCAACAGAGATGAGCAGGATTAGGAGATACTTTTGATACTCAGGGAAGATCTCTCTGGAGGCAGAGAACATACGGTTGAGAAAACCATTAAATTTCCTATGAGAAACTTGATCCAAGTCAAGGTTTTGTCCAAGGCAGAGAAATACAAAATAAACGCATTCCGAACATCTATCCTCCTGCACATCTGACTTCCCTACTTCCAGGACACAGAATTAAATGATAATACTATTACCAATAACATATTAAAGCACTTACAGAGCGGTACAAGACACTCTGTAAGATCAACTACATCAAAGACAAAAAAGGCTTCTGAAGGTTGATTTAAGAATCCATAATTTTAACAATAAAGGTGTATACTAATCAATACAAAATGTTAACACTGTTCCAATGAGAAATTTCTTCTGAGCTCCTAAAATCTGAATAATGAATTATTTAAGAACGAGGTAGAATGTAGAATTTTAAGACTGTGGAAAGAGCCTTAAAAGCCACCCAGGAAAAATTCTTTCCATGTATACTTTTGGGGTTTGGGATATGTGCAAGTTCACAGGTTCTAAACAAGCAAGACTCAGCTGATGAGAGAATATACACATACACACACACACACGCACACACTTTCATCTGCTAAAATATCAAGTTCACTGTTAACCAAGATGAAAACAAAAAATCTAATCATGATTTTCAAAAGATGATGTGGAATCATCTTTTATAAATTATAAGATCACATAATTTATAAATTAACATCTACAATTATAAATCATTGTAGAGATAATTAAAATATGGACTTTAAGTATGTACGTCCGTTTTACTGCCATATAACTTCTCCCACTGGGAGTCATCTCTCCATCTTTTGAACCTCTGACCCTTGTGTGTGGACTAACATGACTGCATCTTCCCTGCATGTCTAAGCCCCTTAAGGAAAAAGGACCGAGCTTTACATCATTAGCTCCCCCTTGTGCTTATGTGCTGGACACAGCAGGTGAGTAACGAATAAGTGAACATACAAATAAACAAATCAAGCAGTCAGATAATCAATAGCTTCTAATATTCTCCTTGTAGCCAGCCTTCCTGTTAAGGCTGAGTAACCGCTACGTTAAGCTGTTAGGATTTCTTACCTCCAGTGAGTGGACCGGCAGGTTCTGGAGAAGAGGATGTGGAGAAACACTCTTCTGAATATATTTGCATATTACTTGAATTGTTCAAAAGTACAGTAATTAATCTTCAATTTAAAATATTTGAGGAATACATGTATGCCTACTTACTTGGTACAACAGTAAATCATACTTTCTCTTAAATGAAGAAATATTCAGAATATGCAAAATATTCTACATTGAATAAGAATATCTAAGTGCCTATAATTTGATGGGCTTTGTTTTTGTAAAACATATATAAAGTATTTTAAATTAGTTCAATTGAAAATGGTATATCGCCTGATGATTTCAATGAGATGTATCAAATACATCAAAATAAGATGATCAAACTTTCTCAAAAGGCTGCAAAACGAATCTGAAATTACAGAAGCAATTCTCTGCCTGGGGTTATGAGTGAAGAAATATACAAAATAATACCTTCTACAGACAATTTCTATACCATTTTTGCCTACAATCTCCATCAATAAAAGTGATGATCCAATACACCCCCTAACTCAACCATGTTAATCATTCCTCTAAGCAGACACTACTGTTCATGTCACCTTTTCCTTCAAAGCCAAGATGAAGCCTCGTAATCCTTCCCAACTCAGAGACACAGGCCGTGACCACCAACCAACCCACCAAAGTCAGCACAGAGCCCAGCTGCCATTTCTATCCCAAGGATTAGTGCACTAAGGCAGAGCAACACAGTGCTGTGAGGCTGTAAGTTAAGACACTGCATCATAGACTGTGAGACACCAAGTACGTGTGTTAGTTCTTCTCTATCGAAAACACCCCTCCAGGAGCGGAGAGCTAACAGGCTAACAGAAACATCACACTTTAGAGACAACTCCTCTAAACCCTCCCCCCAATACTAGATGCTTTGTTAACTGGCAAAATGGATAAAAGAAATGAGCTGTAACTGGTGACATCATCAGCTTGTTAAATCAGTCATAGAAGCCAGAAATGTCTCTCGGTTAGACTCGTGGATTGGCTAAACTATCACAGGGCCCTCCTACCCACGTATGAACAGGGCACGTGCCATAGCTGGTACCTGGTGGTCATATCCAAGACTTGGTCCCAACGTGGCCCTATGAGAAACTGAAGGGCTGAGGGTTATCTAGGGGCCTCATGCTGACCAGTTTCTAGAAACAAGCCCTGAGAACACTGCCTGCCTCTGGTGAACCTTGCAGATCAGGTACAGACAGTTTACTTAAAGGACAAGACCTGGGACCTCAGCACATAGCTCTGACTCGTGGACAGTTGCCCATCTGCTTGCCAGTATTTAATAACACCTGCACGTCTGCAGACTTGCTTTCAATAAGAGCTGGCAGAGCCTGTAGAAGAGTGCGAACTAGCCTTCATCAGCCTCTACCAGTAACTATTACTTAGGAAAAAGACCCTAATAATTGGATGTGGCCAAACTGCTTAGAAAAGGCGTGTCTGCGCTGACATGTTACTCCAACATCCACAGCAAACAAGGGACCAGAGTGAGGCTGCGGGCGCAGAGAGGATCTCTTTCTGCTCTTGTGTGTGGCCACCCCTCCATCCACCCTGTTACTGAGGAACAGGCAGCAGCCCAGCTGTGCGCTGATGCAGGACGATGTCTTTATCTAGTTGGCAATGAAAGCCGACCTCAGGTGGTCCTCTGAAGAGCTGTGGTCAGCAGTACCATGGGGGTGGGAACCATTTCCGCACATAAGTAGCATCTACCGGCTTTACATACTTCCTGTCCTGTGGTGCCAGAAGTTGAAACAAGGTCTGCATTCTCGTGCACATTTGATGTGGATCTACTTCCCACAAGTAAGCTCCAGTTCCAGCGCCACTTTACAGACCCTGAGGCAAGAGCAAAGGGGATTCACTCCATAGCCACACGACTGCACAACGGGGGTGGGGGCTTCACCTGCACAGGGAGGACCCACTACAAGGCACACGCAGGGGACACTCTAACAGAAGCCCACAGGTCTCTCCTAGGCAAGCACGTGTGGGTGGAAACCGTCTGCTTTCCAGTGGTAGTCTACCTGTGTGAAATGGCATTTCCAAACAGGAAATACGTAAAATCTTATCACACATCAGCCTTAATAGACATTTGCAATCAATTTTGATGAGATCACTCAATCCGAACCCCAATGAAGTTATTCCTCCCCAAAGCAGAATTCTACTCTCATTAGACTTCTATGACATAAAAATTATACTCAACTTTGAGTTTAGTCAATAAAAATTCTGTAAAAATGTCTTTTTCTCATTATGTAAGTACCTACATACCTTGATTTTGCCTCCTGGCCCACAAAGTCTGAAATACTTACTATCTGACTCAGTACAGAAAAATTTCATTGACTCCTGAAATATATTTTAAAATAAGGTACATCTATTGCTCTGTTGATACTGCTTTGGAAACACCATATTTTTCAAAAAATCGTACTTTTAAGGCAATAGGAGAATGTAATCCTATGTATGCAATAAAATGCCCCTTAAAGCACTCCCTGCATTTGTGTGTTTGTACACACACACACGGAATGTCTGGACGGAAACAGGAAACACACGACTGTTGGCAGACTGTCCCTAGCACACACTCTGACCACAGCCTTTTCTCCATAAAGCACCCAGGGTTACATCTAAAACATAAATCAGAACTGGTTGCTCCCTGTTTAAAACCCCCCAGTGGCGTCTCATCACACTCAAACACAAAACCACCCAGGCTCCTGGGGGCCTCTGACCACACTTCCAGTCTCCCTCAGCCTAGAGCGCTGTCACTGCAGTGGTGGTTTCAGTGCAGCTCCTGTGAGTATTTTCTACCTCAGGACATTTGCACTTGCTGTTTCCTCGGGTTGAAAAACGATTCCCAGCCACAAGGTACCCCCCCCCCCCACGAGCCAACGTCACCTCCTCTGAGAAGCCTTCCCTAACCTAACCAGCCCACTTTTGTCCTACGCTGCTCGCTACCTGACATGATGCTGGCATTCATTTACCCTCCCTCCTCCCTAGAAAGTAACCTCTCTTGGGGGTCGGGGAGGGGGGCTGCCTCCTTCTCTGCCGTCTCCCTGGGATCTAGAAGGGACCCTGGGACAGGTGCACAGAAATAGCTGTGAAATGAACTAACGAAAAGAGGAAGGTGAGGAGAGTAGGACAGGATGATTTCACTCTTTTTAGCAATGTCTCTTCCATTGAGCATGTATTTGTGTATTTTTATGAAACTAGAGAATGAAAAGTTTAGAAAGAAAAAATTATTGGTTAATATGATTTCAAAGGTCATTATTTTTTTAAAAAATCAAAAGTTTCTCTTTCCATTCCTGTTCTGTTAACATTTACCGCTGAATCTCTTTGTAACTTGTTCTCACAACCTTTACTGCACACTGTCTATCTTAGATACTGCCAAGGGCAATGAGTAAAAGTGAACAGAAAACAGAAATTGAAAAAAGACTTTTATTTCAACACAAAAGATTTGGAGAGGTACAGCTTGATGTACAGAGTGGGCTTCACTGCTCCACAAGTTCAGCATCTACAGACTAAGGCAGCCCGCAGGCCACGTGCTTTTACCTGTGGTGGGTTCCCAGAGAGAAGTGGGATGCCAGGTGAGCTGACCGTGGACCATTTAAGACATCGATGGTTCTTGATTTTACCAGCATAAAACAAAGGGTTAGGTTTAGGGTAGACGGTAGGTAAGTCTTTTCCTGCCCTAAATTCAATGATTTTCTGTCTCTCAGAATGATATAAAACAAGGCGAATCTAGATTGTCCTTACATTAGGACACAGAGAATATCTGATTCCATCTGAGTCAGATTCAGACTGTACCCCGTGAGCCCACACCACACGTGCCCCAGACCCCATGGGGCCCTGGACATGGGGGTGAGTCCCAGAGCAGGACGAGGACACGGTCCACAGCGCTGGGACGGTACGGTGCTCCACACCTGCAAACAGATTTTCTTTCTACTAGACTTATGTTTGCACGTCATTAAGTATTATTCAAAAGCGGAAAGAATACACAAGATGAAAACTGAGAAGAATGAGAATGTAAGGCTCAGGAACGGGATATTCTTAGCTACCAAAACCATTCCGGACACCCACTGTTTTATATTAACTTTAGGCTTGACATGATTTTAAAATAAATATTTTGAAAACACATATGAACCCTAATAGAACATAAAGTTGGTCAAATTTCATATATTTTTACATATTTTATAAGTATATAATAAAGTTTTATATATTTTATATTAGAAAGCTCAGACATAAAAAAAGGTTAATAATATACAAATTAAATTCTTATTGTGAGATGATTTTGGGGAGTTTATACCCAAGGAAAAGCTATGCAATACATTTGTGATTATTTCTGTCCCTGTAACTCCTCCAACTTGAAGAGGGAGGTCAGAGTGATTCAAAGCACAGCGAAATGATGAACACTAAACTTGGCCTTATGGAAATTCTAACCCAGCCTTAGGGAAAGATGACTTAAGTTCAAGATTTCTTCACTTTTGATTGCCAAAACCTGGCTATGCTTATATAATCAGAAAGTGCAAAATGTTTTCTATTGTTGCTACTTTTGCTATAATGACATAGTTCGTTACTATGGTTACAATTAAATCACAGATAGGAATAAATCTATTTAAGTAAAATGCTTAAAGCAAATAAACAGAACTCTAATAAGGCCTATTACAATGAACTATTTAAACAAAATATTAAAAAAAAAATTTCTTCATAGCTAACATTTCCCAAGGTTTCTTCAAAAATAAATATTGATAACTTATCTCCACATTTATTTTTTTGTCTTTCCTTAACAGAATGAATGGCTTACACGCTTTAACTTCCCTTCTAAAATAAACAGCCTCATCCTTACAAACAGTTTTAAAAGCCCTCCACTAGTGCCTCTTTGCATAGTATGTTGCAGGGAGACGCTGCACTGAGACAAGGAATAGCACTCACTCTAGCCTATCTATTACTCACATGAAACATCACTCTTCCTTTCACCTATAAGATTCAGAGAAACATATTCCTAGTAACAGGTTTGACCAAGGAACCCAGAAATTCCATGAGGCAGTAAGCCGTCTATTCCTCAAGAAGTTAAAGAATTTATCATTGTAAATATCAAACATACATTCTTTAAAGTTTAAAAAAAGGGGGGAAATTTAATTACGAAAAAGTTGTGCTAAATGTGGAAGATGGACACACTACTACATATTCTTATAGTGGAGAGACGGGTAAAAGGAGATTCACATACTTTCTCTATGTCCTCGGGGTAACTCTTCCCTTTCCTCTGTAGATTTTTCCACATAACAGTCGCCTACAAAGTTTAGCTTATAATCACTGTGTGCTTCGCCTTCAGAGGAATTCACGGCTTTAGAAGAAGCATCTTCTTTCTGTGTGCCTTTTACGTCCATCCATCCTTTCATCTCTTTACTGCTTCCTTCCAAAGGCGTGAAATCACCTCGACATCCCTTCTGAGGAGTGAATCCGTCGAGGACGTGGGTAGAGGCACCCCCGCCCAGGCAGGCATCCCCCCTTCTCTGAGCCTCAGCCTGGGGACAGTCCGCTGGGGTCTCTTCAGCAGCAGGCATTTCCTCAGAAGCCCTGCTGCTCAACCCCACATCTGCTCCGCAGTTTGCAGGCTTCTGAAGATGGAAGGCAGTCTTGGCTGCTGCCCGGGGGCTTCGGCCAATGCAGGAGAAGTCAGCCGACTCCAGGAGGCTGGTCCTCTCCCTCCTGGAAAGGCCCCTCCTGCAGGGGAGCAGGGCAGGGCCGGCAGGTGGCCAGGCCCCGGGAAGGAGGCTCTCTGGGTGCCTCTCCGTGAGATTATCGGGAGAAAAGTAATCATCGTACGAGGACTCCTCGAGGCACAGAGCCTGGACGGCAGGGCTGCTCACACGCCGCGGGCTCTTCTCCGGCCCCCACAGCCACAGGCGGGGCGCCGGGGACCGCCCGCGGGACCGCCTCTTCTTCAGTCTCTCCCCCAGGGGTGGACTGCAGGTCTCCCAAGTCCTTTGTCTCTTGGCTGAGGAGCTCTGGGGCCGTGAATGGCCCCCAGGGGGGCCTTTTGTTGCAGACAAATCCCTCTTCTCATCAAACACCCCCTGAGCCTGCCCCGGCGATGGTTTCGCATCGGGGGTGATGCGGCCTGCAGCATCCGCCTGCCCGTGGACCCCTCCCTCGAAAAGAGTGCTGGCGGATTTCTGAGGCGTGAACTGGCCAAGGGAACCTGGAGATGCTGGCAGACAGACACTGCTCGTTTTCAGCACAGGTGAGGAAGCACACACCGCGCTGTTACTTTCATCGAGGAATCCTCCCAATTTCCTCTCCTGAGTCCCACAGCCAGAGCTTCCACAAAGATCACCAAAAGACGCGTGCAGAACATCAGCAAAGGAGTCCTCTGGAAAACATTAATAAAGAACTAACTTTTTAATGGTTTAAATTATTATCAAAGTAAGTTTCAATCTACCCATAAAGTGACACTTCCTAAGCACAGCTTCTGGTTCAGGAAGGCCTCGCCCACGCCCAGCTCCCCTCATGCTCAGGATGCCCTCGGGCCGGCATTTCTAACCAGGCGACCTGGGCTTCCCTGTGTTTATCAGATGAAACGGTGCTGGGGAGGGAGTAATATGTTCTGGATGTGCACTCGCCCGGGCGCCTTGCTGCAGGAAGAGCATCTGCACCCCGTCACTAAACCCTCGAGGAGGCCAGCAGCTCCAGAAGGAAGGACCACTGTGTTCAGGCTCTAGCCGACCACTGAACACGGCTGCCGGGACTCCCTGCCGCGGGCCTCATTTTGTATTTATATTCCAGGGAGCCACCTGTAGATCTCACGGTTCTGACTCTCCGCACATCTTACATATTTCCAAGGCAACGCGAAGCCCTGCCCAGCTCCTGAAAGCGGTTTCTTCTCCCCCCGCCCCACGCTAACCTGCATAAGCACTAACCCACCACAGAATCTCGGTAAACCCCGCAGGCTTCGCCAGCTCTAGCCACACAGGTCCTGCTCCGCTACACACGATTCCACAGCACCCCGAGCTTACGCTCCTGCCTGCCTGCCCCCCACCAGCCTCGATGCCCCCAGCACAGACACTCCTGCGGGAACCGGCAGCTGCTGGCCCCGCACGGGCTCCTCGGAGGGGGTGCAGCGCCTGCTGAACAGATGGCAGACTCCCAATTTATAGGAACCCCACACCAGAGGCAACAGGGGTGTCTTCACGTACTGACACCACGCAGGCTCTACCTCTAAAGAGGAAGAAGAGGGGCAGCCCCCAGGGAGCAGAGCGAAGCCCAGCGGGCAGGTGGTGCTGTGCGTCCCTAAGCCGGCAGCTGGAAACATAGCACACGTTCAATGTTAGCAGCTGAATAAGCTTAGCTCACTTTTCAAAAGGCGGACACGCAGCACGACACGGCACAGGAGTGTAAATTCTGAAGTCAGACGGCCTAGGTCGAAGCCCAGCTTGGCCACCCACAGACGGGGTGACCTCTTACGAGCTGTCTGACTTCTCTCTGGCCTGCTTCTCTCACTGGCAGATTGGGGACAACACCACGGTCTATGTCACAGGGCTAATGGGAGACTGAGAGGAAGTACAGACACACGAGCAGCGCGCCCACAACACAGCAACAGTGAAACCGCATCAGTTATTCCTGTCACTTGTTTCCAACGTGTAGGAAACACATGCAGCAAGTATGAACTGAAAAGACGGGGACTATTTAAAATACGCAGGCAAATAATTTAAACACACACCAAAGAGATTAAAGAATAAACTGTGCACAGAACGAAGCTTCGGTTTAAACTCCTAATGTCTTGCTTCTGCTCTGTGATTTGTCACTGCTGTGGCTTTCAGAAGACAGTCTGTAATAGTTCCAGCAGTCCTGCTAGGGGTCACTGCTACTTATGTGGCCCTAATGGGGGCTGGTGAGAAAATTTTAAGAAATAGGATACATCTGGAAAGGCTACACCCAGAAAAAATGATCATGCAGAGTGCAATAAGGGCTCCCACATTTACAACTCTATGAATACAGAACTCTAATTTTACCAACTCTTTCCAACACTGCTTCTAATAAGAAATCCTCTTTTTTTTAAATCTCCTACAGTTTTTGATGATCTGTACATACTTTCAACTTGTTCATGCATTCATTTACATTGTGTGAGACAACTTCTCCCTGGCGCTTACTGTTCTCAGTACCGTACAACTTAAACTGCATGCAGACTGGTTCACGTAAGAGCCAAACAATTTTTTTTTTTAATGAGCAATCAATTCTGTTCCAAGGAAGCAAACGCCCAGGAGAAAAGGCAGAGGCACCTAAAGGATGCTTAACTCACGTAATTTCTCATGCCTTAATTTTAGTACAATACCTATTTTTTTTATTACAATACCTGATTTCTGGGTGAGATTCATGGATTCTAGTGTTTTTAACTAACTGTTCTTCTCATCGGAAGAAATTCCAAATAAGAAAAATCATAATATTCTCAAAGTTTAAATATATCACAGAAAAGAAAATAATTTTACCTGAACACAACGTATCATGTGAAAGGTTCAAAGATGCTTCACACAGAGACTTAACGGTGTTATCATCAGACTTTTCAATCATCTGGGAAGCTGAAAAGACAATCAAAACTCCTCATTAGATACAGCTCTGATCTCTGGTGGAAGATGAAGCCAACACTAGGTCCACTCATTCCACTCTTGTGTCTCTCTCTCTCTCTCTCTCTCTCTCACACGCACACAACTTATTCCTTATAGTTCCTATTCTAGACTTCTTACTCAAATCTATGATAGAGGATGAGAATCACTAAAATGTAACTTATACAAATCATACCATAAAAAAGGCGTGAGGTCCTAGGATAATACAAGTTAGAAGGGCTCTTGGAAAGTCAGCCAGCCTGGACCTAAGCAGAAGCTCGACACAGGTGAAGAGGACCTTTCAGTCGGGCTCACTGCTCCATGATCAAGGCTTATTTCATGACAATCACAGAGAGCTGTCTCTGTGACCAGAGCGGTGGTTCTCAACCAGGGGCAGCCCGGGAGCCCACAGATGCCCCTGAATGTCACAGGTGGGGTGGGGTGGAGTGCGGGCAGAGGCCGGGCACAGCGCAGCCCTGGCAACAAAGAACTATCCAGCCCCAAGTGCCCCGAGTGCCGAGGTTTCCTAGAAAATGTCCAGGAGACCAATGATTTAACAAGCAAGAACATAGGTGTTATCTTCAAAGGCTCTACAAGCAACAAACCAGAAACAGAAGAGAGATTCTGGTCTTACAGTCAGAGATGTTTTTGAGGAGACTTAAAAGGATATTTTTCTGAGAAAACTTAAGCAAGCAATTATAAAATGAGAATAAACCAAAATAAGGAAGGTAAGCACAGAGATAAAATTCTCAATTGTTGAATTTAAACCTCGCTGGAGCAGCTGTGTAGCAGAGTTCACACTGCAAGGTAAGGGAATGAAGTTTACAGCACACTGGTTTGCATCCACATACAGGTGAACGCATGTTATTTGCTGAACAACCAGCTAGTCCCCTGGGGCACTGCTAGTCACCCACCCCAACATCCACCCCCCCCTTCTCGCACGGCAGACCCCGATGTGAACAGTGTGGACACGCACCCTGGCTAGGCCTACACTTCAGTCTTGCCTGCAGTGCCCTAGGTCCCGGGCTAGCCTACCACAGTCCCCTTGGCTATGTCATCCTGAGCACCACTGCCCATTTTAAACTAAACTGGCAAATTAAATTAGATGTATGGACACAAACACAAAGAACTGTGTTATATTTCTTGGCTTATCTAGAGTGGTTTTTGCCTTTGTAGCTCTTAGGCCATACATGCCTGCTCTTAGCTTGTGACCAGGAATAGCACAGACTGCACTCTGGCCAGCGGGACCTGGCGACAGCAGTGGACAGGACCTGGTAAGGCTGCTCACAAGGAGCTGGCTCCTGGGAACCTGGCAGGAAGTGGGGAGCCCAGATCTTCAAGACACCACAGAACAGCCACCCCAACCCCGCCTGCTCTTCTTTGGCAGGACAGAGAAACACAACTCCATTAAGTGCAGCCACTGGCTTTTGTATTTATCCGTTACTGGCGGCCACAACTAACATTAACTGATACATGTGCCCATTGCATAAATATAAATTCAGGACAGATTAAATAACTAACCTTAAAAATAAACTATACAAGTAATAGTAGAAAACACAACAACTGTGAAACCTTGTGGCAGAGGAGTTCTAAGCATCACAGGAATCCTGGAGGCCAGAAGGAACACACAGAACAGATTTGTTTCCCTTAAATGTAACATTTCTGTTGCTCAAGTCACTGCATTATGACTACAGAGTCCGTGTATCTTCCTCAATCTGTTTGCTAAGTGCCCACTATATAAACTCGTGTGTTTACTCGGGAGGCTTGGAGAAAATGCTCATAATATATAAAAAGTAATTAGCTCTTACAAACCAGAAAGAAAATAACATGTAACAGGTAGCTGGATGAAGCTACTTAATTCAGAGATGATGTAGACAGCGTAAGGTTAAAAGTAACAGTCACACAAAAATATGTCCAACCTCACTAGCAAGTTCACCAGCAACCTCAAAAGCGAATTAAACAAAGAAATGCAATGTTTCCGTCTCCATGAGAAAGACATGAAGACTAATGTCACCCAGTTTCCCAAGTGTGAGAAACTGCAGTTCTTATAAACAACTGGCAAAGGGTAAAATGGCACAAACTTTTTGAAGGGCAATCTGACAGTATCTACCAAAATTTTAAAATTCTGCCTTTATGAACTATTATTGCAATACATGAAATACACAGGAACCTAAAGATTCCTGTGGAAGCATGTCCACTGGCATGTGGGTTATCACAGCAAACAGTGGGGGGAAAGTCTTATATCCAGAGAGGAAAATGGTTACATAAAAAACAAGAACCACCATACTATGTAGTTTAAAAAGAATAAAAACTGAAATGCTATTTCTAATAAAGAAAAATGTGGGGAATTCCCTGGCAGTCCAGTGGTTAGGACTCAGTACTTTCACTGCTGGGGCCCAAGGTTCAATTCCTGATCAGGAACTAAGATCCCAGGAGCTACACGGTGCGGCCAAGAGAAAAAAAAAGAAAGAAAAATTAGAAAAATATCCACCAACAGACAGATGATTCAATATCAAAACTCTAGACTACTATGCAACATCTTCATTTAAAAAAAAAAAAAAAAAAAGACAGAAAAAAAGGAGGCAGGTCCACACCAAAAAAGTAAGAAAAGAAGGTTGAAAATAAGAGGTACACTGTGATCCAATTTAGGTAAAGAAAAATTACACCACCACAAAGAAAGATACAGAAGCCTTATCTTTTTCATGTGCACAGTCATGTGACCCACTGACAAAGACCTGGAGAAACACACCAACATAAAGCGCCGGTTACCTGGGGCAGAGGTGAATGAGGTGCGAATCAAGATGGGTGTTTACTACAAACGACGTACTGGTCCACATTTTATGAAAATGTGCTTGCATATTACTTTAAAATTTTCAAGATAAAAGAAATAAAGGAAAACATAAACTGAAGCATTAGATACTTAATCTAAAGCAAACTTCTTAAAAAGAGGGGCCCAGTTAAAAAAAAAAAAGGAAAAATCCCAAATATATTAAAAATTAAAAAGAAACTACAACAAGGAGGATTTTAAACCTGGAGAATACTATACACCCAATGCATTGCTTAAAACTCTTAATAAAGCACAAGACTTTCTGGAAAAACTATCAACAAAGTCTACTCTGAGGTCAAAAAAACTGTTATAATCTAAATTAACTAAAATATCTATGTAAAGTGGAAAAAAAACAAACCCTTTCCACAAGTTATTCACCTATTTCATAATTTCCACGTATGCAGTGTCAGCACTTACAGGTGGGGGAGAGATTCTCCCGTTTCTCTTTCATCTCCTGCAGCCTCCGCTCCATCGCACTGTGGCGGCCACTGCAGATTTTAACTGTGGGGCTGTACACCAACGAGCCATTAGACTCAAATAAGAGAACAGGAACATCATTATCTGAAAAGAAACAAAAACCCAGTTTTAAGCTCAAAAAGATGCCTTGCTCCTTCAATAATACAATTCCTCTTAAGGACACCCCCTCCCCTACTCCACGGTTTTCCTCTTCCCTTGGGACAGACACACACACAGACCCACACGTGAACTCGGCAGCAGCAAGGGGGTCAGGGGATCCTTGAGCCACGCAACAAAGGGCTCAGTGGTGGAGTGAACAGTGCTGCGCTTCCTGGAATCCACACCGTGCAGGTGATGAAAGAACTTTAGGAGTCTGACCACCTGTCCCACCCACCTAAAAAAAAAGACCACGAATCATTCAATAGCCTCTCCTTTGCAACTCGTAGGCCTGCACAACTTTCACTGCACTTCTGGCAATATGCAGACATACATTAATTGAATCTTTAATACCTTATAGTTGTAGTTTTTAAAAGACAATTAAGACATAAATTTGGTCTAAAAAGAGAACTTTTAAAAATCTGCCATTATCATCTTGCCAAATTCTTTTCAAATACACTATCACTGGTGCAGGAAAAACAGCCAAATGGCAGAGGTGAGAAGGCTGATAGCAGAGAGGTGCAGAACTGAGGTGAGGCTACACAACAGGCCGGGTCAGACAGGACGTGGTTGGCTGTAGGACATGTTAAGTACAGGATCTTATCCTAAGTATCTTTTCCTTAGGGTGACACTGAGGAATGTTAAAGCCTGGGTGGGGTGTCCTCGTGAGCTGGGATTTACCCCTCCTGACTGAAGCAGGGAGGTGGAGGGTAAGGACATAGAGGCTGAGGGCCAGCCGAGGAGCTGCCCGACGCTCACACGGGGTGGTGCAGGCTTGGACGAGGGAGGAGAGGAGTCAGGGAACTGCTGCAGAGCAGGGTCTGGGGTCCTGGCAGGTGTCAGGGCAGACAGGTGCCAAGGAGACTCGGAGCTTCCGTCTGGAACAGCTGACCAGACAGCCAGTGCAGGCCTGTCAGGAAGGCACCAGCACAGAGCCGAGAGAGAGACTTGACTCATGCAGCAACGGGATGACTGAGCGTAAGAAGAAAGGATTCACCCCATGTTCTGAAAAGTCATCAGGCAGCACTGTGCAGGCTAAAGCTTCTGCTCAGCTCTGTTGCTTTAGAAGAACAGACACAAGTGCCAAGGACTGACCTACACTTCTCAGCTTACCCAGAGTGGTTTTCTGCTGTTGCAGCTGTTTAGCCATTTTCTCAAACTTCCTCTGCAGTCTTTTATCATTTTCTGGTGTTTTAGGAATAAAATCTTTGGGCTGCATACACTTGCGCTATACAAAAAGGACACAGAGTTAATAATACTGTATTATGATTGTGTAAGACAGGAAAAGAACACTTTCATACACATTCCTGATATCTTTTGTAACATCAGTAATACAATCTACTTAAAGATGTATTTCTTGCACTATATGTCAATTTGTAATATTTATTCTTCCTATAATTGTAAGAATATGGACAGAATTTTAAGACTGAATAAAGAAGTATATACTAAGTAGCTACGTTTTGTGAGGCATTTTCAGGATCCCACCATTCTTAGTTTCCATGAAGATTCTTCAACAAAATTAGTCTTTTTCCTTGTTTTTGCTACTTTTACGTTATCTCCGCACCCCAAAATATGACACAGTAATAAGATAAAAAGCAATTATTATATAACTACCAAAGAAGAGAACCATTATTTAATCTTATCTTATTGTCTTTACAACATAGCAACTCCGTTCAGCCAGTACAAAACAAAACCTGTAACTACACATTCAAAGTGTAAGGAATGAGGAAACCTTGAACACACGAAGCACAGGGCTGGTATCCAGGGAAGTTTCGGGGTCAAGTTCTCATCCTACCATCCTCACATCTCCTAACACTTTTTACATCCCAGGCTCCCACTTTCTCCTTTCAGAACAGCCCATGTGGCCTGGCCACCACCACAAATGCAAAAGCTGACCTTTACACCAACTTTACCTACAGTTACTTCCACACCCGAGCTGTTCCCGAGAGACTCTAGGCAAATGTGTCTTCTGTCCAGGTCTCTCTAGCTGTCCAGCCTAGTGTGTTCCTGGGGGCCCCAGTCTAACCTCTTCCGTCCCAGCCTAAAGGGAGAACTTCCTAGCCATCGGGGATGGCGCTACACTGTGCCCGTCAGCAGCCTGCTCTACCTGTTAGTAACTCACTCATTCATCATTTAACAAACATGTCATCGTGCATCAGGCACTGGTCTTGAAGCAGAGAAAGATTCCTGCCATCAGGGAGCTCTATGAAGGAGTGACAGAAAACACACACAACAAGTAAGTTCCTTCCTATGTGTGTCACGAGGGTTCATTCCAGCAGGCCTGGAGCTGGCCTCAGTGGTCTCTGCTGAACTACCTGCACAGCATGCAAGGCACAGACGGACAGTGCTGCTCTGTAACGACGGGTGCCTGGCGTCAGGGCTGTTTTGTCAACAATGCCCATTCCCAGCAGGAGGGCCCTGTCCTTGGGGAGGTAAGGCAGCGAGGACAGGGGCAGGACTTGGAAGCAGTGTCACGTGGGGTCCTGTGAGTCTTCGCGAGGGTCTAACTGCCCCATGTTTACAGTGTGTCAGCAAGGGGTAAGTACCATAATGAGGAAAAGGGCAGGCCGGGGGCTCAGGACGGCTGGTACGGTGGGCAGGACCTGCCACTGCAAACAGGGGCGTGGGAGGAGCACTGGCTGAGGAAGTACCAGCAGCACAAAGCCCTGTGCAAGTTACGGAACCGTCTGTGGAAGGAGGGGAGCGTGCTCCAGACAGAGGAAGACGAAGCGCTGGCTCTGAGACAGCGCACGTGGCGGGTCTGCAGGACGGCAAGCGGGGACTCGGGCCGCAGCACGGTGAGGCGTGCGCAGCAGAGGCCCTCCTCAGAGACCCAAAGAACACGGTCTGGAGTCAGGTTTAATCTGCAACCGCATCTGAGGAAGGGAAGGGAAGGGAATGCGCGTAGGGACGAAAAAACCTTCAGTGGTGCAGGGTATGAGCAGACACGGATGCTTCAGAGTAGGAACAATTTAAAAGACGAATAATATCCAGCACTGGTCAGTGACAAGAAACAGGCCCCCGTGTGCACTGCTGGTGGAACTGTAACTCCATTTCTAGATCCTCCACTTGGAGAAATAAACTCAAATATATCACACAAGCAACATACTTAGTAAGTATCATCAGTGATCTCAGTCAGATGCGTGAATCCAAGACACGGTCACGCTGTTCGACACAGAGCAGAAGGAAGTGGAGCCACGTGCACACACTGACACGAAAACGCATGGTGAAGTGAAGAAAGAGCAACCTCCACACAGCATACGTAACGTAGGAGAACCCCGTTCACTCGAAACACGTGCACACACATGTGTGTAACACACACATGTACTGAAGACCATCTGATCTGCAGTGACCCAAGTCAAACTGAAAACTGCTTATTCTCAGGGAAGGGAAACTAGGAGAGGTCTGCCTGACCTGTGTTTATTCAATGTCCTGCCAGCTGCTGCTGGTCTATCGCAGAGTCATGAGACGTTCCATTTCACTACTGTCTGACGGGGACTGAGCGAGTTTCCGTCTCTGCACCGGAGAGAGAGGATTTACTATTTGGAGACAGAGAATTTACTATTTCAGAAAACTTGGAGCCGTCCAAGGGAACGTCTTCCCTAACCTCCAGGACATGCACAGCTCTCCACCTCGCGTGGTATGGAGGAAATCTGCAAACCTTCTCTCCCACAGGGATCCTCATGTGACAACAAAGTGACCGATGTCTAACTCAAGCCAACAGTTCGCCCTCAGATACAGAAATCAATTAAAACTTCTAATTAAAAAAACCCGAAAGGGTTATGGTTCAAATGTGAATCAGACCTCCAAGGAAAGCAGCATCTATGTATTTGCACAGATTTTCTGTAATTAATAACTGTGTACACTTGGATAGTTCTGCTTCAGACTTTTGAGATTTTCCAGCCAAACAGATCAAACATATTTTACTACAGATGTAACAACCTGAATCCTGAAGGAGTCACCAGAGCACCTGAATGGAGGCCGGTCTCTTGGCAATTTTTAGTTCTTCTTTGGCCAAACACTCTCTTCCGCTTCTTACAAACTACATCAAAGCATTCATGGGATAAAGTAAGCTCTGTAACTCAGGAGCAAATGCCCCGAGAGAAGAACAAGACCCTCAGCAGCAATACTTAAGACAACTCTTGAATTTATTTCCAAAAGTTTTATTTTCTAGGAATAAAAAAGTGAATAATTCACGACTGCCATGGTCCACGCTGCAGTCGTGTACTTACTTTTTTTTTAATCAGGCTTGATAGGTGTTCACTGGGATTAGCTGCAGGGAACAAGGACTCGTCAATGTGCGCTCCAGCTGTCCGGCATCTGTGTAACCAGAACGAAGGTGAATGAGCACGTCCCTGTTAGTCACACAACATTAAACCCACACATGTGTCAGTCAGCAATGCAAGAAACCCCTACGCAGGCCCTTTTGATAGACATGTCCTTTACAATAAGTACATTTATTACCAAACACAAAAGGCGATACAAATTCAATTTTCCAAAACCCTCTTTACGTCGTGTTTTTAAGAGTAGAAGAGAAGGGAGAGGCAGGTACAGGAAGTACAAGTTCTATGCCACACTTTTAGACTTGTAACACTTCAAAATGATCCGTGCGTGGCACTCATAAAGCACATGCCATTAAACACGTAATTTAAGAGTAAACAGGCCATAAAATGAGTAATCTAGAGCTAGAAGGGTCCTAAAGAAATTGAGGCCAGAAAGCTTTTCTTCCCTCCAAAGCCCTGAGTTCTCCTCCTTGTGTGCTTCTGTCAAGGCTCCACCTCCACCTGAAGACCCAGCTCTACAGGCCCTGCGTCCACAGCCGTCCGCCCTCACACCTGCCATCTCTCCTCCCGCATCACCCTTCACCTCCCTGCCTGCCTCTGCCTGCCTGGGCAATCCCTCAACCATGACCTACTTCTAAGCACTACTCAGCTGCTCAAATCTAAACAATTACAATGATCTTCTGAATGATCTCCTTCCCTATTGTTTCTCTTCTGATTCACTCACATAATACTGAAATATTAAAACACTTTTATCTTCTCTCCATAATCCACATCAAGCACCTTCAATCACTTTCATGTTTACACAATTATGTCACCAATCTACCCCTTTTTAAAATAAGGCTCCTAACCCCATCTCACACTGTATTTCCTAAGAAATGTTTAACATTTAGTATGAAAATGATAGCTGAAAATATAATAAAATACAGTGCAATAAGAATGAGGCAAATCCATCCCTAGTGATATAGAAAGGTCTCCAAAATAAGAACAAAAAGGCACTTCTAGGAATGTGCGTGTGTACAGTATTGTACAGTGATGTGTTTCTCACCTTAAGAAAAGTCTGGAAAATGACACACCAAACTGACAACAGCACTCATCAGCTGTGAATCTCAAGGTATGGTCCGAAGACCCCTGACATGAGGCCAAGACTACTGTTACAGTGATAAGAACACACGCCCTGCCCTTCCCAGGCCTCCCGTCATGAGCACACGTGGAGCTGAAGCTAATGACATGAGTCAGCCTCGCACATCAGACACAGAAGCAGGACGTGAGAATGCAACTGTCTTCTCTTAAGCCAGATGTGAAAGAAATTCACAAAAATGTAAAAAAAAAGAAAGAACAGCACAATTATTGGGAGAAGAGAAGCACAACAGGGTGCAGCAGGAGCCAGACGGCACAGGTGATAGGACAGGCGCAGGAAAGGCCACCAGCAGGCTGAATGGGATGAGGATGCAGACGTGGGAGGACAATGAGGATGCAGACGTGGGAGGATGCAGACCTTCTGTCTGGAGGAAGAGCAGAGATCAAAGCACAGCGCAGTGAGGAGGGTGATGAAACAACCAGCACTCGCGTAAGTGAAGTGTGTGGAGTCAGGAGACCACTGACAAAGGCCACGCCCTCGTCCTGAGGGCTCCAGGGCGCAAGGAGGTGTGAGGGTCCCTGAACAGGTCCCTCTGAGGCATGAGTTCCGGGACAGGGACACCAAGACCAGCTAGGCCACTGGGGTAGGAGATGCCAAAGATTTTAGCAAAGCCGCGGGGCTGGGCTAGGGACCCACAGCTGAGCAGCACTGAGGGATAAAACAGCATGCCCGACCTCCGGTCAGATCTGCTGGGCTGAGCGTGCATCTCTCCTCCCCCAGACTCCAGTCAAATGACAGGAAAGGAAAACACAAGGACACAAACCAGCAGAAGTGAGGAGCAGGTAAGAGACACCTCGGGGACTGGAAAACAAAGAGGAAACCCCAGCCTTGCAGCTGGGGGCGGTGGGTTGCCCAGAGGGTCCGATTCCAATTCGCACCCCTCAAGGGTGGCCAGGGTGGGTCTGAGGAGCAGCAGCTACTCTCCTAACAGCGCCCTCAGTCTGGCCGCTGCACCCCATTCGCTCCTCCAGCAAAGCAGAGGTGCTGGCTTCTGTCCTCAGACACCGTGGACCAGAGACGCACTGGACTAAGGACACCAGGCCAAGCTCAGGCAGGACAAAGATGTGCAGGAAAGGAAATGTATGTGTGGTGCATTTTCAGATTTAGCTAAAAACCACTTTCACAGTCATAACAACGTCAATAAAACTACTGATTTATTGACGATGAACAATGCGATAATGAGAAGTGAGAACCCTGGGGGAGAGTACGTGTACACAGTCGATGCGTGCGCATGGGGACATGGCGGTGGCCCCAAAGGCAGCTAGGTGGAAAGCGGAAGTCTCACTTCACACCAGAAGGTCATTAGACAAGGTCGAAAGTGAACATCAAGGCAGCAGTGGAGCCACAGTAACAAGGAACCTGGAGGTAAGTCAGAGCTCTAGAGAGAGCTGCAGGAGTGGAAAGGTGCTGACTCCGGAGAACAGGAACTGGGGGTAAAGAGGGACTCGTGTTTTCACTGGAAGCCTTATAAGACGAGCTGACTTTCCTCTCTGAGGTGTGTGTGTGTGTGTGGGGCCGGGGGGGGCTCTGTCCCTAAAAGGACAGTAATGGGAAACTGAGCATCCTGACTCAGAGGCTTCTGGCTTACACAACAGGCAGGAAAACAGCACCAGAAACCAAGACAGAAGATGAAGTTCAAAGCAGTTAGAAATGAGTTCAGTTCCAGATGTATTTAAACCTAGACAATTCATCCAAGCAAATCCATCTAGCAGGCAAGCCTTTATGTAGGTCTGACGCTTGGGGGATGTACTAGGATAAAGACAGATGCTGGTAAAATTCTAATCCCTCACAAGGGGTCCTGAAGGAGCAGGTCTCTGTCCCAAAGCTTCTTATCTCACTAGACTCCAGCCACTGACCCTCCAGCACTGTCCTGCCTCAGGCCAGACCTTCTGCTCCCAGAACACAGCCCCCCAGTTCACTAAAAGACTAGCTCCTTTGCTGTCTTTTTTGCTCAGCTCAAAGCTCACCACTGACTGCAAGAGGCTCCCCCAAGCACACTGCTGGAGCAGGTAACAACTCCAAGGGGCCCTCTGTGCCCTTCCAGAACCTTACAAAGCCTGTCCTCCTCATTAAAAGTATGTTCCGGGAAGGCAGTGCCTGTCTAGTCAGAGCTGTAACCCCGATGTCTGGCAGAGAGGAAGCTCCCACAAGTATTTTCTGAATGATGAGTAATTTGTAGAAAGACAAACACTTTGGAGCTCTTGATCGTATACCATACATGTAGAGACACACACACACACACACACACACAGGCTCAGAATGCACAAAAAAATTAATGATTTTGAAGTAGGTAAAGACATTCAGATAGAATGTTAAAAACAAAACACAAAAGAAGAAAATGAAAAACTGGACTTTAACAAAACAAAAAACCTGTATATTTTGAAACACACGATAAACAAAAGATGTCTCAGAGAGAAAATAATTACAATATGTATCTCTGACCAAAAAAATTAATATGTACAATATACAAAAATCACATACAATTCAATACTAAGAAGATGAAAACCCAATTTAAAAAAAAATGGGCAAAAGGTTTAAAACAAAGACAATACACAAATAGTCACTAAACACATTATCCTATGCTCAGTATTCATCAGGGAAATATGATTAAAAACAGATGAGATTCTCATATTTATGGTTAACTGATTTTTGACAAGAGGGTCAAGACAAGTCCCCGGGGGAAGAACAATGACAGTCTTTTCAACAAAAGGTGCTGGGACAACAGTGGGACAACCCACAGGAGAAAGAAGACATGAGACCCCGGCCTCACACCATACATAAAACTAACTCAAGATAGACAAAGACCTCAATGTAAGAACTGAAACCATATGATTCTTAGAAAAGAGAGAGTAAATCTTTGTGATCTTGGATCTGGTAATAGTTTCTTAAATGACACAAAGCACAAGAAACAAACAAAAATAAATAAACTGGACTTCCTCAAAATTAAAACTTTTGTTTCAAAGGAAACCATTTAACAGAAATGTAAAGACAATCTACAGAATAGAAGAAAATATTTGCAAATCGGATACAACACGGATATATGTGAGATATCCATACAGCGGAATGTTATTGATCATAAAAAGCAATGAAGCTCTGACAAAGGCTACAACATGGATGGATCTTGAAAACATTATGTTATGAGAAAGAAGCCAGGCCCAAAGACCACATATTGTATGATACTGTGTATATGAATCGTTCAGAATGGGCAAGTCCATGGGACAGAAGGTAGAGCAGTGGCTGCCTTGGGCTGGAGGGCACGGTGGGACCAGTGATAATCAGGTTTTGTTCTGAGGTGATGAGAATGCTTGCAGCTGATTGTGGTGGTGGCTGTACAGCTTTGTGAATATATGAAAAACCACTGAATTGTACACTCTGGCTGAATTATAGCCCAAAAAAACTGTTACAAAAAACACATGAATACCACTACATAACCACTGCAAAAGGCTAAAATTAAAGACTGACAAATTCCAAGTGCTGGTAAAAACTTGTGCCCTGCTGGCAGGAACGTAAAGTGACACAACTGCCTTGGAAAACAGTCTGGGTAATGACCCAGGAGAATGAAGGTATACAAGGTCACAAACACAACTGTTCACAGAAATTTACTTGTAACAACCAAAACTGAAAACTACCCAAACGTCCGTTAACAGGTGAATGGATAAACAAACTGGTATATCCATGTACTAGAATACTATTCGGCTATAAAAAAAGAAATGAAATTATTGATATATACAACAACAGGGGTAAATCTCAAAAACATCATGTTAAACAAAAGAAGCCATGCACGACAAAACACACACCGGATGACTCCATCAGTACAAGAAGCTAGAACAGGCAAAGCTGACCCATCCTGACAGAAACCAGGTGAGTGGGGCACAGGGGTGGGGAAGCTGGCTACAAAGGGATACAAAGGAGCCTCTGGAGTGATGAAAATGCTGTGTATTTTGACTGTGGTGGTGGTAACATGGCTACGTACATTTGTCAAAGTTCAGTGAACTGTATACTTAAAATGGGTACATTTCATTTTATGAAAATCATATTTTTATAAAGTTGATTTTTAAAAAAAAACAACTATATCACCGAAGCCTGTAGAAAGCCTACAGTCAAGATCTGGGCAGAATTATGGATCTAATGAAAAGGACGAGAAACAGGGAGCAAGGATGGAGAAGACCAGGAGGGAGAAGTTTCTTAGGAATGCCTCTTTCTAAAAAAGATCCTCTGATTACCAATTTTTACCTCAAGCAGTGCTTTCCAGCTCCTCCAGAGCCGAAGAAATGTCACCCATTTCCCACTGTCATAAGCAACAAAATAGCCAAAAAGGTGTGGCCAGGAAGCATCCGGATAGAAGACTTGGATGAGCAGACCTGGGACCATCCCATCACTGCAAACACAGTGAAGTTACAACCAGCAGCACCCAGGCTCAGCCCGCTCCTGGGAAGCCTCACTCCAGCCTGGTGCGGAAGCAGAACCTTTCCTCCCACTGAACCACCGAGGGAACCGAGGCTCACAGAAGACCATCTGCCCGAGTTTACAAAACCACACGTCTCCTCTACAAATCAGCAGCCTGGAAAGGCTCAACCCATCGGCCGAGGTGCGCCTGACCCCTGACTCCCGACCACCTGCCCCCCACAGGGTAGGATGGAGCCAGGTGTGGACACACGCTCTGAGCCCACTGGGTTGAACCTGGATCCTGGCACAATTCGAACATAATGTGCACTCTCGCGCTGAGGAAAACACTGAAGCCTCCACATCAAACAATATTTATCAGGCACTCAATCAAAATCTACTGAATCAACAGAAAAAGCTCACGGTGGCCTTTCTGCTCTTCTTCAGAAATGTACAATGATGACATCATCCCCCCATCTAGTGGTTAAGAAGAGAAGCGTTTCAAGAGATGCCCCTAAAAGCAGAACCAATCTTTCACCTCATTTTCCGGCAGCCGCCCTCGGAGCCCTGGGATGAGCCAGCACACGTCCCCCTGCCCGTCCCCCTGCCCTCGGTCCAGAGAAGAGCCTGCGGCACTGCCCCCGCAGCCTGCTCGGGGCCCCACGCCCGTCCCACGCTCAGGCCCAGCCAGCCCAAGCCCAGGCATGAAGTCATCCAGCACCAGTGTTCTAATCCCTACGCAGAAGGGCTGGCGCTAAGGGGAGACGAGAAACAGGTACTACGGAGATGACAGCTTTGAAGAGGCTCCAGACTTCAAGCCCACAGCCCTGACAGAGGGTTCAGGTCACGTCCTCACCCCGCACCAGGGGCTCAGGGAGAAGGCGAGGGGTCACGGACGTGCAGGGGACAGCGCTGCCGGCAGAGCGCCGACCACCGATGTTCAGGGAGCGGCCAGCCCGGGGTGGCCCCTGGATCTGCACTCCAGGCTACCTCCCTGGGAAGCAAGCAGAGAGGCAGGATTGAAACAAGGCCGTAAGGAAGGAAAAGAAGCTTAATAACTGTATTTGAGGGAGGGGCACTCGAGGGGAACACAACAGCCAATAACGGAGCAGCGCAGGGGATGCCCTGGGGCGAGGGACGGGTCCAGGGAGGCGCATCCCTCGCTGCGCCTGCCTGCGTGCTGCGGTGCGCGCCACAGAAGCAAGTCGTCTCTCGAGGCGCCCGACAAACACCACCCGGCCCGCCAGCTCCCGGTCCTTCCCCAGGAGGCAGCAGGTTGTTATGTTCACTCCTGCTCACTGACGTTCAAGCTAGAGCCCGGGAGACATGAAAGCTTTCCAAACAGTAACCAGAAGGCAATAAACTGTCCAATCCACACCTTCAGGTAGGTTCCTCCTGAAGACTGGCCTGAGGCCACCATGCCCCCAGGCCCCTGCTTCTCTCCCCTGCCCCTCCTCTGCCCAGGCCAGGCTGCCCACCCCAGACGCCCCCCAGCCCCCACCCCCAGGGCCTCTGGCTTTGCCAGTAAAAGGCTCACCACCTCCACCCTTAACTGTGTCAGGGTACATGCTGGGGGAAAAAACCTCTGGCACAATAAAATAGGGACAATCTATGTTACTGGTTTGATGTCCCCCCTTAATTTATCAAATCCCAGTACACATGCCTCAGTCTATCACAAATACTTCTGTCAAGAGTGAAAAAGGCTTTAAACCAAAGCATTCTGGCCAGGGTTCAAGCTGAGACACACGTAGAGTGAGGTGCGGGTGACTCTGCCTTTTCTGTCTCCCAAATGCTGCGTCAAATGCTGTGAAGACGGAGAGGCACCAGGACAGCAAAGCCAGCGTGTGATGCTGAAGCGGCCTTTCCTCTGCACGTCTTAAGCAGCAAAGCCGCTCGGCAATCCCCGTGCCCACTTATGACGTGTCATGAGCTGGCAGGAAGGGCATATTCAGGCTGGAACCTCAGGTACCTGGGGGAACTCGCTGATTCACTACACACGGATGGCTTCGAAATAAACACATGGCACAGCTACCACACGCGTGTGTCACGAACCCCGGGCACAGGAAGGCCTGGGAGCACAACACCCCCATGGCAATGAGCCTACCACCCGGATTTTGGGTTCAAATACTATTTTCCACTAAAAGGAACCAGGGCTCCTTGGAGAAAAGGCTGAATCCAGGGCTGGGAAAGAGAAAGTGCACGCTGAGCTTGGACTAAATGGTGCCAGCAGAGAAGTGTTCGGGGAATGATGGAGAAATGATAAAATAATGACCATGACAAAAGTCAGCCTAAACAGGCTCTGCTGGCCAAAGGAGGACAATTCCAACCTTAAAAGGAACAGGGACGGTCATGGACTGAACCACTGGATACAGTACGGGAGGGACACACAGTGTGATGAGGAACAGTTACTAACATCGTCTGAAAGTGCCTCCCTCAACAGCCCCACTGATGGACTGCGGGCGAGGGGGTGGCGGCGGGGGCCACGGTAACACTCACGGCCGTGGAGCAGCCTGGGCGGCATCACCACCACAGACACGAACCCACCACCACTCCCGGGTCGTCCCTGCAGGATGCAGAACGCAGATCATCTCACCAGGAAACACCAGACGGTCCCCACTCAGCCCTACTTGTGGCCTTCAACAGCATCAAAGGCACGAAAGCCAAAGACAGGCCGAGGAAGGGCTCCAAGGGGAGGAGACGCAAGAGCCAGATGCAACGTGGGCTTCTAGGGTGGAGCCGACGGCTGTCCAGTGTGTGCCCAGAACAGCTGGTGAGATCGGCGTGCACAGCCGAGTGGTGGTTGTGCGAGGAAACGAGCTCAGGTATAGGAAACACGAAATGAGGGGTATGAGGGGTAAGCGGCAGACTCTCAAACACGCAAGGATGTCCCCTGGAAACTGTGCCCCCAGTTATCTGTTTGTGACTGTTCAAAAAATATGACTTTGTGATCAACCGTCTCCAACTGAACTCAGAGGTGATGGTCAAGCTGACCTTCATTCCTTTCACCTTTATTTCTTCTTCCTTCAATATGGAAACGTCTGTGTCCAAAGGAAATGTCAGAATTTTATCAACTGCAGTTACACAGTTGTCTTCTCTTAGAAAGAACACACCCAGAAATAACCCAGTACAACGGGATTCTAGTGACACCTAGTGACACTATGTATTTCACGGAAGTTCGCGTGCTCAGTGGAGATGAGCAATGGCCTGGACAGGCAGTTAATGAACGTGTAATGGACACGTGCCACATAAAGCCAGCTTGGCTGTTACCTCCAAGTTCTGTCAAAGGAAGTTCAACTCACGAAAAATCAAGGACATGGTAAATGAAATCAACTCTATCGCTTCACCTATCAAGTAGGAAAGATTCACAAGGCTGACAACGCACACTGCCAGAAAGGATGGAATTTGGCACATTCTTTCCAGAATGCAACTTGACAGTGTCTATCATAAGTTTAAGTACGTAAGCCCGCTGAACCCAAAAGTCCATTTTTGGAATTTAAACCTATGGAAAGACTGATACCTCGGTAAGAGAATAATGTACACAAAGGCTCGATGTTGTAAGATTTCTGATGGGAAAGAAAAAGAAGAAGGAAATGGAAAACTTCATACTCACGAATAGGAGATAGGTTACATATTGGGTTGACCAAAAAGTTCATTCAGGTTTTTCCATAAGATGTTACAGAAAGACCCAAATGAACTTTCTGGCTAACCCAATAAATTACTGGATAGCTATTACAAAAGACCACATATATATATGTTTCAAAAAACAAGATACATCTCTATGTAGAAACATAGAAAAATGTTCTGTAATATACTGTTAACTAAAAAAGCATATGTGCGTTCCAGGAAAAAAAAAACCTACTTAATTACATGGGTGTGTATATATAAATATAAATGTATAAATGCACACGAACACATTTTTTATATGCTCAGTAAAAAATCTGAAACTATATCAAATTCTCACTGGTAGATTTCTCCCAACTGAGGGGAGTCCTGGAAGATAAGGCACAAGGTAGATAAAGTAGGGATTTTTCACTTTAAAAATATGCACACATTTAAATATAAATATTTAACTGAAAAGAAAGTTTGTTTTTAAGACAGAAGGAAATCTAAAAATCATTAATTAATTGTATATAATTAAAATCCAATTGTGTTACAACAAACAATAACAATAAACAAGAAAGAAAAGAATTTGTATTAAAAACATGATTAAGTTCACTTTAAGGGGAATTTAAGAAGATTGCCTTTAGGTAAAGTTACAGTTACTCTGGAGTTTCTATGAGCCCCTTGCACTAAGCAGTGGCAGAGATGAGAAAGGATAAGGAGGAGGGGAATTAGCAGACAGACCAACAACGGAGCAGGGCAGCAGGACAGCAGGAGAAAAACTGCGGGCGAGAGGCCCCCTGTCAGGACCGCTGAAGGCCTCGCTTCAGGACAGGAGTGCCCAGCCATCAGATTACACTTTGCCCAAGCTTCTCCGTTAGCTTCAAACTTTCCGTCAAGGTCTATTTTTCTGTCCCCACATGCCTGTACAGCCTTTTACTTGTAGCTCTGATCTCTCCTCTGTTCATCAGTTGTTGGGATAAATACTTCCTGAGCACCTACTACATGTCAGATGCTTAGTGGAAACACAACTACAGAACACAAACAAGGAGATTGTACATACAGAGTTTACATCATAATGGAAAGACCAAAATGCATGATTAGGTAGGTAGGAAGACAGACAAATGAATAAATAAGTTTTACCAGCACAAAAAGAAAATGAGTTGAGATAAGAGAGTAATAAAGTGGTCTCTGCTATAGATCAGGAGACAGAGAGAGCACTTCAGGGAAAGTGACCCTGAAATGGGCCACATATGAAGGCACTGAGTCCAAAACAGGGTGAGGCAGCAGGAAAAGGAGGCAGAGTTCTAGGCAGAAAAAGACCAGAGCGTCTGGAAGATACAAATGGGGAAAGTGGTGCAGCCGGGGCTGGGACAGGCCACAGATGAATCAGGGAGAGGAACCACGCAGAGCTCTGAACAGGGGTCAGCAAAACGTTTCTGCAAAACAGGGAATACTTTAGGCTTTGTGGGCCATCTGGTCTCTTCCACACTACTCAGCTCTGTGGGTGCCACGCAAAGGCAGCCATTCACCACATGTAATCCAATGCGCACAGCTGTGTTCCAACAAAACTTTATTGATGGACACTGAGATTTGGATTTTATATAATTTTCATGTGTCATGAAATATTCTTTTGATTTTTTTCCCCCTCAAACCTCTGAAATTGTGAAAACCACTGTTAGCTCATGGACCAGAACAAACAAACAGGGTGGTGGGCTGGGTTTGGCCACAGGCCACTGTTTGCTATTCCCTGCTGTGGAATAATTCTAAACCACTTCATCTCAGCAAGAGGATAAAAATGATTTATGCGTTAGAAGTGTTGCATGTGCTGCCGTACAAGAAATGAAAGGAAAGAGAAACAGGCAGGAGGCTACTGCAGTAAGGAGGCGAGATGAGGTGTCTAGACTAAGGGGGCAGGGGTGGGGGCAGCAGAGGTAAAGATCCAGGAGAAATCTATCTGTGATCAAGCAATGGCCCATTTTAATGGATGGCACTGGAGATGAGGGAGAGGGAAGAATGACAGATGCCTGACTCTGAATCTTCCCCCACACATTTCCATAAAAACTAAATTTAAAAGGAACACACATACAAGGCTCATGTGACCTACTCTTTCACCAAAACTTTGAATGATGCTTAAATAGAAAAATAATCCAGATTCTAATAGAGCCTGTGCATTCAGTCTGTGGATGCAGAAAGCAGGTGAGAAGAGGCTTACAACTCCATAAAGAGAGGGGAGGGGCCTGAAGGATCCAGGTGAAGCACAGGCAAAATAACTCTGAAAGAGAGGAGGTCAGGGACTAAAGGCCAAAATACAGAGCACGGGTGGTTCACAGCACCTGTTACAGGGAAAGCGCACGAATGTGGGCAAGCCCAGTATCGGCAAGCTCCAAAAAGCACTGATTCTGGGGGGAAATCAAACATATCAAGATAAAGTGACAACCCTGGGACAAACAGCAGTGAAGGAAAAGAAAGAATAAGAGGGAACCATTTCAGGGTCCCACAGAAACAAATGGCAACCCCCCTCCCCAACATCATTCACAAAAAGAACTTCATGAGTGAGCAGAACTGACACAGGAGGGTGCTCCGAAAACCAGGAGCCCTGCCTCCAATATGAATGGGAACAGAACAGAGCAGGCCACAGCCATAAAAAACTGAAAAAGAAAATGAAAAGTCAACCCACTCCAGGTGATGAAAATCTCCCCACAATGAATCACCAAAAATAAAACCCAACACAAAGCTGAAGAAAAAGTAACATAACCTTCACACCTGAATCAAATGCTGTCAAACAAACATTTGGGAAAACCCACCATCCCTCCATTCATCCACCCATGTGTGAGATATTTCTTGAATCATAAACATAAAGACAAAGATCAACAACAGCAGCAAAAAACAGAAAGACAAACAAAAACTGATTAAACTCATGAAAAAAAAGGGACAAATCACATCAGACATGAAGACTAAAGTATAACACACCAAAGAATAAACAGATTCAAAGTAAGATTTAATACACAATACTGAAGAAAAACGGGAAAAAATAAAAATAAGATCAAGAAAGTAAAAAGGGTCAGGGTCTAAATGGTTGAAATAAAAAGCAGGTAAAGGAGGCCTGACATACATACAATTGAAGTCCTTGAAGAAGAGAAGCAAAGCAATGGGACAGAGTAATACTTCAAACAATCATCCAAGAGAAATCTTCAGAAATAAAGACCCGAATCTCTTCAAAAGACCAATCTAGAATTAGCATGATCAGTGAGGTCAATTAGAGACAAGTAAGAAGACTGTCAAACCTTAGAAGGGGGAAAAAAAATCCTTAGAGTCCCCAGGCAGAAAGAATAATTTACAAGGAGAAAAAAATTAGACTGGCACCAGATGCTTCAAAAAGAACACACTAAGTTCCACTGCATTTAGTCCTAACAAGCCAAATCTCCCACAAATAAATACACTACAAGCCACACATTGTGAAAATACAAAAACTCCAACTACCAGAAAGCTTTGGAAGCTAAGGGGGAAAAAAAAAAAAGCCAAAACCCAGCAAATTTTGAAAGGAAGCAAAAGAAAAAAAAAAATCTGTGGCTTTCCCAGAGTTTCTGGGGCTTCACCCTGAGGTAAAGCATGACAATTACCATGGGAGCGGTAGTGATGGGCAGCTGCTATCCTTCTGGCCAAAGGAACTGGGATAAACAGTCCCGGCAGCTAAGGCCACCAGGGAATGATGCAAGGATCCAGGAAAACAAACAAACCAAAACAACAAAAAAACAAGAAGAACCTCAGGTTCTGAGGATAAAAGTCCAAGTTCCTGGCTGACCCCTGGCCTACATGTCCAGGGGGCAAACAAATCTGCTTGAAACTAACTGAAAAATAATGAACAAAAACCAGGGTATTAGGGACAAGTGGGGACATTTCAAAAGCTATATTACAAAGGAAGGATTGGCAAACTATGGCCCACAAGCCACCTGGCCCACCACCAGGTTTTGTAATAAAGTTTTATTGCAATACAGCCACACCCATTTGTTTGCTCTTCTCCGCGGCTCTTTCCACACTGGGGCAGAGAGCACATGAATAAAGACTACGTGGCCCACAAGCCTAAAATATTTACTATCTGTCCCTTTACAGAAAAACTTAGCCAATTCCTGATATGTAGCTAGTTAGAGTAGTACCAGAAAAAGAGGCAGAAAAGATATTTGAAGAAACAATGACCCAAACTAATCATGTTTTTAGAAAAAAATATATAACCTCATACATTAAAAGAAACTCAGCAAAATATTCACAGAATAAGTTAAAAAGCACCATACTTAGACACTTAAACTTCTGAAAACCAAAGATAAGGAGAAAACCTAGAAAGAAGCCAGAGAAAAAGGACATGTTTCTTACAATGGAGAAATTACAATTTAATAACATTTGGAGACTTCAGTACCCCATTTAATAATGGACAGGACAACTAAACAGACCAAGAAAGAAACAAAAAACTCAGAAAACAGTATAAACCAACTAGATCTAACAGACATCTATCTGTATACAGAACATTCCATCCACAACAGAATGAATATACTTTCTTCCCAAGTACACACACAACATCCTCCCGGCCAGATCAAATGTTAGTGCATAAAAACAAGTCTCAAATACTTTTAAAAAACTGACATAACATAAAATATTTTCTCCACCTACAACAGAATGAAATGAGATACCAAAAACAGAACAAAGTTTGGAAGGCTCAGACATATGTAGAAATTAAACAAGAAGCTCCTGGGACTCCCCTTGTGGTCCAGTGGCTTAGAGTCCCACTCCCAATGCAGGGGGCCCGCCCGTTCTGTCCCTGGTCAAGGAACCGAATCCCACATGGCACAACTAAGAGTTCGAATGCCGCAACTAAAAGACCCCACGCACTGCAACGAAGATCTGGTGCAGCCAAATAAATAAATAAATAATTTTAAAAAATAAACAGGAAGCTCCTAAATAACCAATGCGTCAAAGAAATCACAAGAAAAAGGGTAAATACTGTACTCTGATATAATTGAAAACAAAAATACAACATACATATTTCATGAGATGTAGCTAAAACAGTGCTTAGAAGGAAATGTACAACTGTAAACACATTTCAAAAAAGAGAGACTTTCCTAATAAAAAGGATTATTACAGAATACTACAAGCAAGTGTATGCCAACAAATTAGACAACCTAGATGAAATGAACAAATTCTAGAAAGACACAAACTACTCAAATTGACACAAAAAAAGAAATAGAAAATCTGAATAAACCTATAACAAGAAATTGAATTAGTAATCAAAAACCTCCCAACAAAAATAAATACAGGCCCAGATGGCTTCACTGGTTAAGCCTACTAAATGCTTGAAGAATTAACACCTATCCTTACAAACTTCAAAAGACAGAAGAACACATCCCAACTCATTCTATGATGCTAATACCACCAGGCACCAAAACCAGAAAAAGGCATCACAAGTAAAGTATTGACCAATACCCTTTATGAATACTGACGCAAAAATAAAAATAAATAAAAGTACTAGCAAATTGATCCAGCAATTAAAAAAAAAGTATACAACATGACCAAGCAGGATTTATTCCATGCATGCAAGGTTGGTTCACCATATGAAATCAATCTAATACACCACATTAATGGAATGAATGACAAAAACCACATAAGTAACTCAATAGCTGCAGAAAACGCATTTGACAAAATCCAACATACTTAAATGATAAACAGAAAAACTAGGAATAGAAGAAAACTTCTTCAAACTGACAAGGGGCATCTATAAAAAAAAATCCAAAGCTAACATCACACTTTTCTTTTTTAAGAACTTTTACTGAGATACAGTTAACAGACAATAAGCAGCATATATTTAGAGTGTGCAATTTGCTATCCCAATCGTCCAATTCATGCCCCCCCCAACCCTCCCCACTTTCCCCACTTGGTGTCCATGTGTTTGTTTTCTACATCTGTGTCTCTATTTCTGCCTTACATTTCCTCTTTCATAGTTGTTAGCATCTGCCTTATGTACTGAGGTGCTCCTACATTGGCTGCATATATATTTATAATTGTTATCTCCTCTTCTTGGATGAATCCCTTGATCTTTATGTAATGTCCTTTCTTGTCTCTTGTAACATTTTTTATTTTAAAGTCTATTTTATCTGATATGACTATTGCTAAAAAAGAATACAGATGTATAATTTTTGCATGTGACTATAAAGTAAAAAACCACAAATGTTTTGTGAAGAGCATTAATGGTTCTCATGTATTTAGGTGCTCCTGTGTTGGGTGCATATATCTTTATAATTGTTATCTCTTCTTGGACTGATCCCTTGATCTTTACATAATGTCCTTTCTTGTATCTTGCTACATTTTTTATTTTGAAGTCTATTTTATCTGATATGAGTATTGCTACTCCAGCTTTCTTTTGATTTTCATTTGCATGGAATATCATTTTCCGTCCCCTCACTTTCAGTCTGTATGTGTCCCTAGGTCTGAAATGGGTCTCTTGTAGACAGCATATATATGGGTCTTGTTTTTGTATCCATTCAGCCAGTCTGTGTCTTCTGGTTGGTGCGTTTATCCATTTACATTCAAGGTAATTATCGATATGTATGTTCCTATTACCATTTTCTTAATTGTTTTGTTGTTGTTTTTGTAGGTCCTTTCCTTCTCTTATGTTTCCCACTTAGAGAAGTTCCTTTAGCATTTGTTGTAGGGCTGGTTTGGTGGTGCTGAATTCCCTTAGCTGTTGCTTGTCAGTAAAGCTGTTGATTTCTCCATCAAATCTGAATGAGATCCTTGCTGGGGAGAGTATTCTTGGTTGTAGGTTCTTCCCTGTCATCACTTGAAATATATCATGCCACTCCCTTCTGGCTTGCAGAGTTTCTGCTGAGAAATCAGCTGTTAACCTGATGGGAGTTCCCTTGTATGTTATTTGTCGTTGTTCCCTTGTTGCTTTTAATAACTTTTCTCTGTCTTTAATTTTTGTCAACTTGACTAGTATATCTTGGTGTTTTTCTCCTTGGGTTTATCCTGCCTGGGACGCTCTGCACTTCCTGGACGTGGGTAGCTATGTCCTTTCCCATGTTAGGGAAGTTTTCAACTATAATCTCTTCCAATATTTTCTCAGGTCCTTTCTCTCTCTCTTCTCCTTCTGAGACCTCTATAATGTGAATGTTGGTGCATTAAACATTGTCCCAGAGGTCTCTTAGGCTGTCTTCAGTTCTTTTCATTCTTTTTTCCTTATTTTTTTCTGCATCAGTGATTTTCACCATTCTGTCTTCCAGGTCACTTATTCGCCCTTCTGCCTCAGTTAATCTGCTATTGGTTCCTTCTAGTGTATTTTTCCTTTCAGTTATTCTGTTGCATATCTCTGTTTGCTCTTTAATTCTTCTAGGTCTTTGGTAAACTTTTCAATCTTTGCATGCAGTCTTTTTTCAAAGTCCTGGATCATCTTCACCATCATTATTCTGAATTCTTTTTCTGTAAGGGTTCCTATGTCCTCTTCATTTAGTTGTTTTTCTGGGGTTTTATCCTATCCCTTCATCTGGTACAAGGTCCTGTGCTTTTTCATTTCTCTGTCTTTCTATGGCTGTGGTTTTCAGTTCCACAAGATGAAATACTGCTGATACTGCTTGAAACTGCTGTCTGCCCTCTTGTGGAGGAAGCTATCTAGGAGGCTCATGGGTGCCTCCTGATGGGAGGGACTGATGGTAGGTAGGGCTGGGTGGGCAGAGCTCAGTAAGACTTTAATCCGATTTGGTGGGTGGAGCGCAATAAAACTTTAATCTGCTTGTCTGCTAATGGGTGGAGCTGTGTTTCACACCTTGTTGGTTGTTTGGCCTGAGGCTACTTAGCACTGGAGCTTACAGGCTCTTTGGTGGGGCTAATAGCGGACTCCAGGAGAGTTCACGCCAATGAGCACTTCCCAGAACCCCTGCTGCCAGTGCCCCTGTCTCCTCGGGGAGCCACAGCTGCCCCCCACCTCTGCAGGCAACCCTCCAACACCAGCAGGTAGGTCTGGTTCAGTCTCCTATGGGGTCACTACTCCTTCCCCCTGGGTCCTGGTGAGCACATTTTTTTGTGTGCCCTCCAGGAGTGGAGTCTCTGTTTCCCCCAGTCCTGTGGAGGTCCTGCAATCGAATCCCGCTGGCTTTCAAAGTCTGATTCTCCAGGGATTTCTCCTCCCGTTGCTGGACTCCCAGGTTGGGAAGCCAGACGTGGGGCTCAGAACCCTCACTTTAGTGGGTGGACTTCTGCAGTATAACTGTTCTCCAGTTTGTGAGTCACTCATCCAGCATTTATGGGATTTAATTTTAACGCGATTGCACCCCTCCTACCATCTCACTGTGGCTTCTCCTTTGTCTCTGGATGTGGTGTGTCTTTTTTGGTGAGTTCCAATGTCTTTCTGTTGATGATTGTTCAGCATTTAGTTGTAATTCTGGTGCTCTTGCAAGAGGGAGTGAGCGCACGTCCTCCTACTCGACCATCTTAATACTATCTCTAACATCACACTTTTAATAGAGAAATAGAAAGCTTTTCTCCTAAGGTTGGGAGCAAGACAAGGATGTCCACTCTCACCACTTCTATTCAACATTGTGCTGGAGGTTACAGTCAGGGGAATTAGAAAGGAAAAGGAAATAAAAGGCATTCAGATTGGAAAAGAAGTAAAACCATCTCTATATACAGATTATAGAACGCTATATACAGAAAATCCCAAGGGGATCACAAAAATACTTAGAGTTAATAAACAAGTTCAGAAAACTTGCAGGATACAAGATCAACATACAAAAATCAGTTATATTTCAATATTTCAACAACTGAACAATCTAAAAATGAAATTAAGAAAACAGTTCCATTTACAATAGCATCAAAAAGATAAAAAAATAGTAATAAATTTAACCTAGGAGGTGTAAAATTTGCACACTGAAAACTACAAGACATCACTGAAAGAAATTAGACAACCAAAAAAATGAAAACACATCCAATGGCCACAGACTGCAAGATTAAATACTGTTAATATGGCAACACCTACCTAATTAGACTCAATCTCTATCAAATATCAGTTGCCCCTTTCCCCCTGAAATTGACAAGCTATGCAGAAATGCAAAGGAATTGGAGCCACACTTCCCAACTTCAAAACTTCCTGTAAAGCCACAGTAATCAAGACTGTGTGGTGCTGGCATAAAGATAAAAACACAGATCAATGAAACAGAATCTAGAGTCCAGAAATAAACCCACGTATCTATGGTCAATTAATTTTTATCAAGGGTACCAAGACAACTGAATGGCAGAAAGAACAGTCTATTCCACAAATGGTACTGGGACAACTGGATGATCACATGCAAAAACAGTGAAGGTGAAGCCTTACCTCACACCATGTGCAAAAAAGTAACTCAAGCACAACTGCAGACCTAAATGTAAGGATAGAACTATAAAACTCCTGGAGAAACCAAAGGTGTACACCTTCACTTCCTGGGATTAGGAATGATTTCTTGGATGTAACATTTAAAACACAAGCAACAAAAGAAAAAATAGATATGCAAGGCTTAAGAAAAATTAAAAACTTTTGTGCTTCAAAGAATATCAATAAGAAAGTCAAAAAACAACCCACAGAAAGGGAGAAAATGTTTGCAAATATTATATCTGATAAGGGTCTTACATCCAGATTACATAAAGAACTCTCACAACTCAACAAGAAAAATAACCCAATTTCTCAAAAGTGGACAAAGTATTTGAATAGACATTTCTCCAAAGATATACAAACAGCCAATAAAATCACAAAAAACTATTCAACACCATTGGTCATTAGGGAAACACGAATCAAAAGTATAGTGAGATACCACTTCACATTCACGACACGGCTATCAACACAGAGAGGGCGAACAACCTTCACACGTTACTGGTGGGAATGTAAAATGGGGCATCCAATTTGAAAAAGAGTCTGGCGGTTCCTCAAAAAGCTAAACTAGTAGTTTCCATATGACTCAGCAATTTCATTCCTAGGTGCATATACACCCAAGAGGACTGAAAATACATATTCACACAAAAACCTATACATAAAAGTTCACAGCAGCAGTACTCATAACAGCCAGAAAGTGCAAATAACCCAAACATCCACCAACTGATGCAAATAAACAAAACATGGTGCATCCTTATAATGGACCATTACTCAGCCACTCAGAGGAATAAAGCACTCACACAGGCTGCAGCAGGAATGAACCCCCAAAACATGATGCAAGTGAAAGAAGCCCAACATAAAAAGACTGCCACAAATTGTAGGATTCCATTTCTGTGAAATGTCCAGAATAAGCAAATTCAGAGAGAGAAAAAGTAGCAGGGGCCGGGGCGGGGGCACAAGGGGACAATGGGGAGTGACTGCTAATGGCTCAGGAGCTTATCTGGGGTGATAAAAATATTCTTCAATTAGGTAGTGGTAACTGCTATAAATTTCTGTGAATAGAATATATTGAAAGCTACTGAAATGTACACTAAAAGGGTGAGTTTTACGGTATGTAGACTTATCTTACATTTAAGAAAAGAAGAAATGTCAAACATAATCACTCATACTGAAAGGAAGAAAGACCAGAGGAAACTCAGACCCTCCGAAATGAAGACCAAGAGAAAGTTAATACATGGATACACAAGACACTATTTTTCCCCTTAACTGACTTAAAATACAGACAACTGTTTACAGCAAAGATAACCACACTGTCCTGTGGGGTTATAATGCCTACGGAGGAAATACAATACACACGACAACCTGAACATAAAGGAAGGCGAGGCAGAAGCAATGGACACACAATTACCACGTTTCTACATTTATTTTATGTGAAGTGGTACAGTAGTAAGTCTAAGCAGACTCAGAAGTTAAGGATCTATTTTGTAATTCCTAGAGCAATCGCTAAAATAAAGAATGGAAAGAGTTTTAGTTTAAAAACTAACAGATCAAATAATCCAAAGTAGGGAAGGAAAAGGGAAGAAAGGAACAAATCCATTTCCCACCTTTGCTCGAAAGGCCAAGAAGCAGTGATGCCCCTTGGCAGTGATGCCCACAAGCACCGTATCTTAGTCTCTGAGTAACTCCCCACTCAAAGGAATCACGGTCTTGGCAGAAATGGCTGACACCAGGGCTGGGGGAGAGCAGGTACAAGGTGTCACGTGGGGCTGTCACAATGACTCCTGCTATCCAAATATGAACAATCCGAGCACCAAACAGTACTGAGCTACAAGCCACTGGAAAACACAAGGACCCAGGAGTTGACACTAATCACTCAATCCATCCATGGATCAGTGTGGGAGAAGAGAAGGTGTGTTACTACAGTACACAGTGGGGCACAGCTGGAGGAAACAGAGGAAGCACTGGACTTGGAAAATAGTGGTCTTGTGAGATTCAGAGTTAAGTCTGGTTCAGGCAAGAATCATCACTGATGCTACACCTGGGGGGCAGGGGGAGCAGAGTGTCTGCATTTTTAAACTGCCTCCCCACAGGTGGCTTATCAGCCTCGAGGGAAACAACAGTCATTACATAGTGGAAAAGTCAGCAAACACCTTGCCAGGTGACCAAAATTAGCATCACCATTAAGAGGCAGATGAACACTGCCGTCTCTGGGTAGGACACGCCTCACACGTGGAGCCTTTTGGGCGGGAAACCATAACCCAAGTCTAATCACAGGGAAACAGGACACATCTAAGATGAAGAATACCTTATTTTAAACTAAAGGGTGGAGAGTGAGGCTGGAGTCTTCAAAACTCCCCAGGCCACAGAAGATAAAGAAATGGAATCGATGGCCATGCCTTACTGTTAAAAGATTTTTTAATAGACTTTCTTCTTTTAGAGCATCTTCACTCATCAACAGCCAAAGTCTAAGCCTTATATTTTGCATTACTGCTTTCACATAAACTTACTCTACTTTCCTAAAAAAAAAAAACAGTGGTGTGACTCCTTTACAACTGGACTTCAGGGAACTCGATTTACATCATGTGACACCACTACCTCTGACCTCAACCTCCTCCTAAGTTTCCCCTTGACCACTCCTGTATGGGCTCAACTGTGTCCCCCAAATTCACATGAAGTCCTAACCCTTGGTACCACAGGATGTGACTGTAGCTGGAAATGGGGCCTTCAAAAACATAAGGTTAAATGAGGTCACCGGGGTGGGCCCTCACCCAGTAAGACTGGTGTCGTTATAAGAAGAGGAGATGAGAATAAAGAAACCCACAGACCAGGTGAAGGCACAGGAATGAGATGGCCATCAGCAAGCCAAGGAGGCCTCAGAAGAAACCAACCCTGCGGACACCTTCATCTTGGACTTCTAGCCTCCAGAACCGTGAGAAAGGAATTTCTGCTGTTTAAGTCTGCCGTCCGCGGTATTTCGTTATGGCCGCCCTTCGGACTAACACAGTCTAACACAATCTGCTTCCTTGCTGTTTCCGGAATATACCACACAAATGCCACCTCAGGGCCTCTGGGCAGGCTAGGAGTTATACCATACCTATCTCTCGGCTTAGGAACCTAAGGATGCTAAATGACTCTAGTAAGAAACAGAGAAAAGATGGAAATCAAACTTTATCTCGTTCTGTGATTCTGCCAAATATCTCCACACTCTATCAATTTACTAGACAACTTAAAGAAGAAAACAAGAGAAACGACTTACTTTTCAACCCAGAGCACTGAGACGAGCTTCACGCCTCTCTTCCGTGCTTTGTCCCAGGTGCTCTGGTATCCATCTTTGAACACGACATGAGTTACTTGTTTGTTAAAAGTTTTTGACACCTGCAGACAAAATGCAGAAAACAAAAGGTAAGTTATTACTATTTGCACAGTTTTGTAAGTACAAGCCAGGGTCACTCCTGTAGACATTTGCCAAAAAAAAAAAAAGCAACAAAATAATTAGCAAACAGTATCACTGTCTAAAAAAGATAAAACATTCCCACCACTTGAGTTTATCCCAGGACTGCAAAGCTGGTTAACAACAAAAAGTTAATCTTTATTATTCGTTACATTAACAAAGTAAAAAAGAAAAATCACAATCACCTCAATACGTGCCAAAAATGCATTAAAGTTAATAAGTTTCTTCATGAGGAAAATTTATAGTAAATTAGGATCTGAGATTTGGTACAAAATTGCATGATTGGAAATGCTAAAAGCTTTCCGTTGAGAAGAGGAACGAGATGAGGATGTCTGGTACCTCCATTCTGTTCGACTGGCCCCAGCCAGTACAGTATGTCAAGAAAAATAAATAAAAGGTGTCAGGATTAGGAAAAAATAAAATGGTCCTGTGCACATAAGATTCAATTGTGCACATTGTTAAAATCTCCAAAATGCCACAGAATTAATTCATAAATGAGTTTGTGAGAAACTCATTGAGAAAACTTACCATTTTCTGGACACAAGGTGGATATGCAAAAATGAACTATTTCTATATAACAGTGACAGAGAAAGAATTCAAAAGATACCATTTATAATCGCATCAAAAATAACTAGAGAACATTATAAACCATTATTGAAAAAAATTAAAGAAACCCAAATCAACAAATGTATACATTGTGTTCATGGGTTAGAAGATTCCATTTTATAAAAATGTCAGCTCTCTCCATAGTGATCTGTTGTTATCAACCCAATACCAATCAAAATCCCCAAAAAGCTTTACATTGTAAACTGACAAACTGATTCTAAAATGTGTTTGGAAAGGCAAAATGCTAATAGCCAGGACACCTTGACGTACAAAGGGGAAGATTAAGAAGACTTATTATAGAGTAATTATGACAGGGTGGTGTGTCCTGAGAAGAGACCACATGGGCACTCAAACACGGTTACCTGACTGAGGACAAAGGTGTTAGAGTGTCACCTGGCTGAAGGTCAGTTTTTCCAATGAACAGGGTTGAGACAAGTGCTCATCCACACGGGAGAAAATGGAACTATTCCACACCATGCACAAAACTACCTCCAGATGCACTGTGAATCTAAACATGAAGGGCAAAATAATAAAGCTTCTGGAAAACAACAGAGGAGAAAAGTGCTCATGACATCAGCATAGAAACAGATTTTCTAAGACAAGATACATACACAGAAGCTCACCATAAGGAATATGCTACTGCACAATTATCATCAAAAGACACCATTAAGGTGAAAGGGCAAGAAACAGTGACAGAAAATATTGCAATTCACATGGCTGACAGAAGGGTCAACTGAAAAATAGAGAATGCTTACAAATCAAAAAGAAAAACCCAGTGGAAATATGCGTTGGAGACTTGAACAGGGTCTTCAAAATAATTATGTGAAGATGTGCAGGAAAATGCAAATCCCGACCAGAATGATATGTCACCAGGAAGGCATCAGGATGGCTGAAGGCAGAGACAGATAAAACCATGCCTGCACAGCAGAGGAGCTTTACATGCTGGTGGAATTATAAACTGACTCGACCACTGCAGAAAACTGCTTGGAAATCACCGATAGCCTTCTCAGATGTGACAACGGTGTTCTGTCACACAGAAGATGTCCTTGTTCTTAAAGATGCAGACGGAATACATTTAGGGGTGGGGGGGAATACAAAAAATTTTAAAAGAGAAACACATTTAGGGGCAAATTATGCCATCTGCAACTTACTTTCAAATAGTTCAGGAAACAGAATACACATATAAATACCCTGTTTAGAGATGAAATCAAAGCAGGCATGTAAAAATGTTAATCGTTGGATCTATGTTCACTGCACTGTTCTCTCAACTTTTCTACTTGAAAATTTTCTAAATAAAAGGTGAAAAGAAAAAGAATCAAGAGATCTAAGACCTTAATACTACTCGGAAAAGCCATTTTGCCAATTGCTGTGTTCCTTAGCTTTTTTCTCAGCCACAATAACACATGTAGCCCAAGCTGGTGGCTGGTATCATCAGGCGGAAACTCTCCCTGATTCCTATCTTCCACCTATCAGAAAAGGTGTCTTCTCAGGTGGAAAAGCAAGCCCTGCCCCTACATTCTGACTGTCCTCCACCCTAATCTGCTCTTGGTCTTTCATCTGCTCTCTGGGCAGGGCCTAGGATGAATGAGAGGAAATTCAGGAGCACAGGCTCTGCCCGAGGTAAGGCCACCTTACACTTGACCTTATGCCCTTGCCTTCAATGGTATCTTACCCATATTAACCCCTCCCTTCACCAGCCTATCAGCCACCCTCCCACAATCCCATCTCACTCACTCACACACACACTCACAACTCCCCCTGAGAGCCTCTGCCTTCTCCATCCTCGGGTCTCCATGACTCCTGGGCAAACTTCACCCAGGTCACTAAAAACTGAAACACTCGACACTGACCTTACAGTTTTCAAGCCTGAAGAACACTGCCCAAACTTAACTTTTCTTAAGATTTTGTAGTGTCTTAAAATTCCAACTTTGAAGCCCATCCCTCCTCCAACTTGCAGGCTTATTTTCTGGGTTCTCCTGGCATCCTTCTCCGTCTCTGCCCCTGGTCTATGGCTCCCACCACCAGCCCCTGAAATCCTTAAATAGGCTCCACCTTCGGCACTTTTCATTCTAACCACCTGGGTCATCACCATACAGGTGGCTCACTGACCCTTGGGGCCTTGAGGCCTAAAACGTTATCTGTAGCCCTGACAATCTGAAGCTCCAGATGTGTACATCCAAATGTCCATCAGGTACTTCCAGTATACCCCAAATCCACAACTTTTCCGTTAAAAAAATGGTTCCTTCTCCTGTATTCCGCATTTTGGTCAACAGCATCATGCATCCAAGCAGCCAATGGCAGGGCCAGTGTTTTCATCCTCAAGCTCTCCTCTCCCATCACCCACAAGCCCGACTGTTCTCAGTTCTTTGTACCACGGTTCTTTTCTTTTTTCTCCTGCCACTTACCCACTGTCTTCTTTGTCCTTTGTGTTCTAAGTAAAAACTCCCCAAATAAGAAAACGCAAACACATCTCCTTAGGTTTCAGAAGACTGTCAGATGCAGCCACGGTAAAATGAATTTCTCACCTTCGCCCCCATATCCACAAGCTGATTTGTAAATGTCTTTGAGTAATTTTCTGTTCCATTGGCTGACCACACTTCAACATATGCCACAACATCTGAAAATAAAGAAGATACTAACATGAAATATATTTGATATTCCAGCATCCCTCACCCAAGGATTTCAGCAGATTTTTCTCTTGTTCTATTTACAGTAAAAAGTAAATTTAAAATTTCTTCTGTTAAAAGCCTATTCAAAGCAATATCAGTGCTATTAGAGCTTTAAAAATTGCAAGGGAAAAACAACTTTACTCATATACATGTCACAGTTTACATTCTCATCACTGGATGCTCTTCCCAAATTCCTAAACCAAGCCTAACTTCTTCTAGTGCAAGAGTCTGTTTCCTGTAAAGGACCAGATAGCAAATATCTCAGGCTCTGAGGGCTGTACAACCACTCAAGTTCTCCTCCGACGCACAAAAGCAGCCAAACACGATAGATGAATGGGCTATGCATAAGCATAGCTATGTTCCAACAAAACTCTATGAATGATGAAGTTTGAGTTTGATATAATTTTCATCTGTCCTCCTTCTGTTCCTCCACCCCCAAACCATTTAAAAAAGTAAAAAGCATTCTTCCCTTACAGGCCCTACAAAAACAGGCAGCAGGCAGGATCTGCGAGGCAGGAGCCTAGTTCACGGGCCCCTGCCGGATACCTGATGCTTTCCAGGTGTGCTTGGAGGCAGTCAGTCCTCCCTGGGAGGTTCTGATATCAACACTGACTGAGGCAGGGAGAGGAGCTACTGTTTCTTCTCCTAATTTCACTGCTGCCCCCTCCCCCCAAATCCACCGGGCCATACAAAGCCGCCAGAACCCAGAAAAGCTGAAACTCAAACCCACCCAAAACCTCCCACCCCGCCGCGTGTCTGCACCGGCCGCCTCACCGAGCCCAGGTGGGGCGGCCCCGGCACTGGGCTCAGGGTCAGCCCCGCACCCCACACGGGAGGTCCGAGGGCCGGGCTCGGGGTCAGCCCCCCACCCCACACGGGAGGTCCGAGGGCCGGGCTCGGGGTCAGCCCCCCCCCCCACACGGGAGGTCCGGGGGCCGGGCTCGGGGACAGCCCCCCACCCCACACGGGAGGTCCGGGGGCCGGGCGCGGGGACAGCCCCCCCCCCACACGGGAGGTCCGGGGGCCGGGCTCGGGGACAGCCCCCCCCCCACACGGGAGGTCCGGGGGCCGGGCTCGGGGACAGCCCCCCCCCCACACACGGGAGGTCCGGGGGCCGGGCTCGGGGACAGCCCCCCACCCCACACGGGAGGTCCGGGGGCCGGGCTCGGGGACAGCCCCCCCCCCACACGGGAGGTCCGGGGGCCGGGCTCGGGGACAGCCCCCCCTCCCACACACGGGAGGTCCGGGGGCCGGGCTCGGGGACAGCCCCCCCCCCACACGGGAGGTCCGGGGGCCGGGCTCGGGGACAGCCCCCCACCACCCCCGAGGCGGCCGGGCTGACTTCCGAGCGAGCCGGGCTGCCGGCCCCGCGCGTCCCGACCCGCGTGCCCCTCCTCACACCGGCTCGAGCCCCCCCGGCTCACCATTCAGGACGGGACCTCCCAGGGTCTCTGGGGCCTCCATGAGGGGCGGCGGGACGCGCGCCGCCGCAAAGCCGCGGGCCTGCCGAAGCGGCGCACTGAGCATGCGCAGCGCGGGCGCGCGCCTCAGCCCCGGCTGCGCGGAAATCCGCTGCTCCGCGTTTTCTAAACCGCCAATGGGCGGGCGGGGAGGGGGCTGAGACCCTCCCTCGCCGGAAGTGGAGACCGGCGTTTCCAGCCCGGACTCGCCTCGCGTCTCTCCTGAGGGTCAGGTCACGCGCGGGGGCCCCGGGCCCCCGATTCCCGCGAGGGGTCCCCCTGGCCTGGCGGCCCCCTCGAGCCCTGCGGCCCGCAAATCCCGGAGCGGATGAATCCTGGCGGGAGCGGGCGAGTCCGGGCCCTCGGGAGCAGCCAGGCCACCTGCCGCTCAGCCTCGGAGTTTCGAACCTCCCGCCCGTCCGCAGGCCCCGCCCCGAGGGCTGCGCGCATGCGTGCCGCGGTGACGTTTAGGGAGGGGTGTGTCTTGCCCACGTGTAGATACGAATTCTCTGCTTAATCTCCCTGAAACACTGAATCAGTTAAAGACCCATGCCGTCTGTATTAAAGAATGAACCACCAAATGTGTGAAAAGTTTCAATGATCTCAATACCATCTTCGTGTTCTATCATGCAGGATATATTCTATTACCAAGTTTAAAGAAAAGTATAATCTTAAAGGGACTCCCTTATAACCGAATGGTTAGAACTACAGGGTTCATTTTGAAATCAGACTGGACTTGGAGTTTGGAGGCTAATATCAGCCGCTAGCTAACTATTATGAGATACTGATGAGTTACTAAGACTCTAAGCTTCATTTTCTCATAATAGCATTAATAATAGTAGAGCTAATAGCTAAAGTTTAGTGAGCACTTACCATGTAAGTGATGTATTATCAAAGTAAATCCTGCCTATGAGATGAGTGTTATTATATAGCACTTGCATGTATTTTAGTCCTGGATTCTCACTAAAATTCCATTATTTTTGTAGGTATTTATTATTGTAACCTGGAGACTGACAGTGGACTCCTCCTTTGACCCCCACCTCCCAACTCATTTACGATTAAAAAAGCTTTCTCTTACTTTATACTTTGTATCATTTGATGCTTACAGTGGGCCCTGTTAGATAGAAAGTAAGCAATATTATACAATTTATACCTTAAGTAATCAGGTTCAAGAGAGGTTACCTGACTAGTCCAAAGCAACAAATGCTAGTAACAGATGGTGTTGGTTGAAACTGTAAACTATACGTGTCGTTTTTTCTGCTACATCCAGTGGCAGGGTGTGTGTACAAGAATATGGACAGCTCCTCCTTCCTTCCTTCCTTCCTTCCTCCCTAGTTGTTATACCAGCCCTTAATAGGATCCAATGAGCCCCCTGTGGTTCTAAAGAATCACCTTGAGTATATGAAGCCACCAAACCCCGCTTCCTGGACTCAAATCTCTGATCAATAACTATATAGTTATCACAAATTGTTGACCTAGTAAACTCTACTTTGAGGAAATGTAGACACAGTCTACTTGGGAGTGGGAACTCTGCTTGAGAAGGAATAGCAAATAACAAAAAGTGTTAAAATGTGGGTATATCTAAATGTATATTGATTGTATAAATAAAAATAAAAATGGATTGTATAAAAGAACAACAATAGTCTCATGAGGTTAAAATACAGTGTACAGAAGTCCTTCCTTATCCGTAATTTCAGTTTCCGAGGCTTTAGTTATCCTCTTCTCATTTGATTGACTACCTATTCACATCAGAAGGAAACTCTTATCATCTAAACTAAGGACTGTACACCTCGTCATTGAGAACAAAGTTGATTAAACTACCGGTTCAAAGTAATGTGACCTTGGCACTAATACACTTTAGCTTTATTTCTTGTCGTTGCATTTGTATTTGGGGGTTGTTAATAAAATAACCTAAAGAAAGCATCTAGTAAAGCCTAAAATAAGTTATCTATGCATCTTCATTTTTGGTCTCTGCAAAAGGATAAAAGATGAAAGCCATTTTTTTCTGCTAGTACTAACCCGCAATAAAAGGGATAAACACTCGAAAGCCCCTTTATACACACTCAGGACAAAGGGAAGCTGAAAATATTGACTTTTGTGAGATGTGCACTTCAGCTCAGCAGGTGTTAGGTTTTCAGAGGTACCTTCCTGACAACCTGACAGCCTTGAGACAGGAATCGGGATGAGTACAATCTCTAAGAAATCCTGCAGACAAGTCAAATAAAAGGCCCAGGGCTTCAGAAGGAAACCCTGGTGCCCAGGAATCTGAAGTTCCCTCTGGAATCTTCCATTCTCAACAGCACTGCATCAACATTTAGGGCAGAAGTGGATCTGGTTTCCTGGGAGTTCATGAATTTCAAAGGTGAGGCATAGAGCACTGAGCTACATTTTCCTTTATGGTGTTTCGGAAAAAAAAAAAGAATAGTGGAGAGACTTAACTAACGCCCATTAACTGTAATAGAAAACTTTAAAACTTTATAATTTCCTAATGAAAATATAAATCTCTAATTATTAGTATTAGGAGGGAATTTGGCATTTTCTTGAATAATAACAGCAAAATATGCTTTTCTCAAATTTAAAATTCTTAAAAATAAAGGTTTGGTGTGTTTCAAAATGAAAGTATTATTTGATGGTACAGAATAACTAACATGCTTGCCCTCAAAAACACGAAAAAATTGTAAAAACCATGAGTACATGAATTGAGATAAGTGAATGACTGAAAAAGGTAGAAAAGGGGAAAAAACTCATGAAAAATTGAACTGAAATGATTTGCAAGAACAATAATGAATTATTTTAGTTTTGTGTCTTAATCATGTTTCACAGCAATAAAAATGGAACGTTATAGCTGACTGAAGAAGTAATGTCCTTATCCTAATGAACTCAACTATGAGTTCAAATAAGATAAGAGTTTCTTCCAAGGGGAGTTTTTACCTAGACCAGCCACTTCACTTAAGTGCCAAGAAATATGTGGTCCATTATCTTTATTCCTCCCAGGATCTACGTAAAATTCAATCAGAAAAATCGAAGAATACTGCCCTTCTGTGAGTAGAACAGATGAGACGTAGTAGTAAGACAGATTTCCAGGAAACTGCTTCTCTGCCAGTGCTGGCTTGCTCTTTCTTCTTCTTCTTTTTTAATCTTGTTGTTTTCAGTTACCCCAGTATTTGTCATTTTAAAACATAAGTTACCATCTCTCCCTGCCCTTGGTGTTTTGACTGCACTTAGTATCTACCACTTCATTTATTGACAGATGTTTACCACGTCCGATGGCCATAGATTTATAAAGGGGCATAGACACATCATTAGGAAGCAGGTTGTTGGGATGAATTTTCTGTGGCCTGAAGCAATTGCCCCTCACTCTGATTCAAAACGAAATTGCCTGAAATCCTTTTGGAAGCAAAGGGATGAACTCAAAAAGTGTCCACCACAGAAAAATACCGTGAAACTGGAAAAAGTAGTGCACCAAATTATATGTGATATGACCTCAAATTTGTTATAAAGTCTCTATCCAGGGGCTATGTTCAATCCAAGACACTTCAGTACAGCGACACTGGTTCCTGCAATACTGGGTATTCTGGATCATTTGGAAAAAAAAAACTGTGGTCTTGAACCTCTCTAGGCTATGCTGCCTCCTCTCTCTCCACAGTATCTCTAGCCCTTTCCATCTTGTCTCCCAATGATCCAGCAGCTAGAGGGTTAACACCGGGCCCAGTGTGGGGGCCTTGGGATCTGCTCCAAACCTCAGCTGATGTCAGTTCTCATTGGTTTCTGCCTGGGCCATACTGGCTGTTAAATATTTTTTTATATGTTATGCCTGCTTATATGCAGAAATAATTTTTTTCCAATACCCAACCTAACAGCAATGACGGTTGCCTCCTCAGATAGATTTTGATATTTTTCTACAATAAAAATGCTTTTGTTCACTCACTCACTGTTCTCTCCCTCTCCTTTCCTCGCAACTCCCTTCCTTTCTCCTTCCCTCCGTTCCCCTCCTTCATTCCTTCTCTCCCCACGCCCACGTGTGACTCGCAACCCCACTCCCCAATCCCTCATGCAACCACAGCTAAAGAACAAACTCTGCAGGAAGAGCCACAGGTGTGCAGAGGCTCTCAGCCAACTCGGAACCTGGGGAGTCAGAGCCCCGGGAAGGCCAGTGGGGAGAGTGGGGCAGGCAGGCAGGGCCAGGCCACCGGGCTCCCTGGAGGGTCAGGTGAAGTGTTTGGACTTCCATCTAACCACAACGGGAGGATAGTGGAAGCTTTCTAGCCCAGTGTCCAGATTAAACTCAGGGCAAGAGATGCTTCTGGATGCAGTGTGGAGAATGGAGGACCACAAGGATAAAATTGGGAAGACACGTTAGATGCTATTTCCACGATCCGGGCAGGAGTCCATGGTGTTTGGGAAGGGGCTGCTGTCAGAGGGAGTGGAGAAGATGCTGCTGGTGTGTCCTGATCCCCCTTCACTGTTCCCTTACTGTGCCCCTCCCCTGACAGCACAAGCGCAGTGGCTAAGGGCTCCCACCTGCCCTCCACTCCAGTGGGTGCCCTCACACCCCTGAAGCCCTTTCTGGGAGGTGTACCACCTTCCACACCCACCCTTTGGCCAATGGCTGTCCCTGCGGTGGGGGAGGCTGAGTACAAAAGCCCTGTTCTCTTGTTTCCAGGCAGGACAGAGAATCACTGAACGATTTTCACTCAAGAGCTCCCTGTGGGGTTAGGCTGGACTCACCCTTGCTTAGCTCCTCTGCTGATCCTGCACCCTGGTTCCCTCTCCTGTCATCTCTGCTCTGTAACAAACCAACGGGAGATGTGCTACAGCGACTGTAGCAAGAGGGGGTAGGACTCAAAACTCCAACCTCTAATCACCTGTTAGGCAACCCAAAGGCCCCACATTAACACGATAAAAGACAACTTGTCACTCTTAACACCGGAAGCTCCAAAGTTTTAGGAGCTTTGGGCTAGAAATGGGCACAAAGATCAAGTCACACTCTCACAGGCAAGCAGTTCAGTGGTGTGAAATATACGTTGCGCTTCAGAACACTTTGTTGTGCATGATGTAGTAGTACCTATTTTCGCATTTTTCACCTTGCAGCACAGAAACGGCATACCCACTAAACACCAGCTCCCCGTTCCTTCTTCTCCCCCACCTCCTGGCAACTATAGGAATTTTACTCTTCTGGGGAAGGCAGAGAAGCAGCATCGTGTAGTATGTCTTTTTGTGACTGGTTTATTTCACTTAGCATCATGTTCTTATGTGTTGGAGCACGTGGGTCTCCTTCCTTTTTAAGGCTGAGTAATAGTCCATCACACGGAAGCACTGCATTTCATTTGTCCATTCATCCCTCCGTTGCTGGGTTGCCATTCATCGCCGGGTTGCTACCTCTTGGCTGTCGCTGCTATGGACAAAATATCTCTTTGCAATCCTGCTTTCAGTTCTTTTGGGTGTGTACCCAGACGTGGAACTGCTAGCTCATGTGGCAATCAGTCACCCAATCTTTTTCTTTTTTTCCTTTTTTTCTTTTTGGCCACACCGCGCGGCATGTGAGATCTTAGTTCCCTGACCGGGATCAACCCCGTGCCCCCTACGGTGGAAGCGTGGAGTCCTAACCACAGGACCACCAGGGAAGTCCAGTCACCTAATCTTTTAAAACTATTTTTAAAAACGGTCTGTTCTCTACATGTTTTAATTGCTGATAAGTGAATGAGCAACAGAGAAACCTGGACACTGTTTCACACAAATGCAAATGCCAGCAGTATATTTTGACATTCTTCTTCTCTCTCTCCAGTCACTACCACTTAGCCTTTCCACTCCTTAACAACCCCGCAGTAAAGAGGAGATAGAATAAGTCAGCCAGGTAAGAGCAGTGTAAATATGACACCTCGGAGAGCAGTATTCAATTTCAACAGCCCTGAAGAACCGAAAACGACCAAATAAAAAGTGGGTGGAAAATGGAAAGATTTGAAGCTGAAAAATTGAGAGAAAATGAAAAGACTACTTTTAAATTGTGGGGGAAAGTGTTATCTATGTTCCCACTTAAAATTTTAGGTGACTTTTCATATCAAATCTGGGTTAAAACGTTATATAAAAGTGCTTCTACAAAACACGTTAGATAGAGCTCTTCCCTGAAGCGCTGCTGGAGATGCCTGTGGGAACAGTGACAGTCTTCATTTTCCCTTTTGGGGCAGAAACACTGAACAGTATCACTTATGTTTTATATCAATATATTTTTCATTCTTTCAATTTCAATTTCCTTTGCTAGTATTGTCATTTATATTTTCTAGAAGAGAAATTACCTGTGGGGTTCATACTTCCATATCAATCCTTTTAAAAATTCTGATTGAAGAATTAGGTCAGCAAAAATTTCAGTGGTTTTAATAGATAGTATATTTCAAAATTGTTTATAAAATTATAAAATTAATAAGGGATGCATGAGAATAGCTTTGAAAACTCAAGCTAATTGGTTTCTGAGAGATGTGGCCAACTCCACGGAATCGCCGGAGACTCCACTTTCGACACTGGATGCCTCCCTGGGGAAGGGGATTAGACTGCAGACAGAAAATGCATGACGTGAGCCCTGATCAAAGTAACTTTATGAGAATGATTGATACCTTCGTCAGTCATGCTGAGTATTATGCAGAAAGAAAAGCTGAGCTTTCTGCGATGTGGGCCACGAGGTGGAGATCCCAGAACCACTTGTTACGATGGACCCCTTCCCTCCGCCTGCAGAGCTGCACAGCCCAAGTGTGGGGAGACACATGGATTGCAGGATCAGCTGGACTCAGCAGAATGGCTGATGTGGGATTGAAGGGCTGTGCCCAGTAACGAACTGAGTCCAGTTTTTATTTATTTATTTATTTATTTATTTATTTATTTATTTATTTGGCTGCGTTGGGTCTTAGTTGCAGCGTATGAGATCTTTTGTTGTGGCCACAGGCTCTTTGTTGTGGCGTGGGCTCCAGAGCACACAGACTCAGTAGTTGTGGCTCTCAGGCTCTCTGGTTGTGGTGTGTGGGCTCCAGAGCACATAGGCTTAGTTTCCCTGCTGCATGTGGACTCTTAGTTCCCCAACTGGGGATCGGACCCATCCATGTCCCCCGCATTGGAAGGCAGATTCTTAACCACTGGACCTCTAGGGAAGTTCCAGTCCAGTTTTTATATCCAACTGGCTGCCAACACACTGTCTCTCCAAGTGAGTGTTTTGTGTTAAGGTGCGTTAAAGGCATAGAATATTTCACATCCTAGTCCTGTGGTAGGAGAAATACGTCTGCCAAGGTCATGGACTAAAATAAGACAATAACGGGCAGGTGTTAAGACTGAATTGTGTCCCCTTGAAAATCATATGTTGAAGTCCTAACTCCCAAAGTGACTGTTTTTGGGCCTTTAAAGAGCCAATTAAGGGTAAATGTGCTTATATGGGTGGAGCTTTAATCCGATAGGACTGGTGTCTTTATAAGAAGAGACACTAGAATCTCTCTCTGTGCCTGCACAGAGGTCATGAGAGGACACAGCGAGAAGATGGGCCCACCAAAAACTGAACCAGCTGGCGCCTTGACCTTGACTTCCAGCCTCGACAGCTGTGAGACAATAAATTCCTGTCATTAAGCTCCCCAGTCTGTGCTATTTCGTTATGTCAGCCTGGATAGATGAATGCAGTAGTTTACCTAATTAATACCAGCTCCTTTCATGACATCCACAGTACATTTGAAGCAGAAGATTCTTTTTTTTTTTTTTCCCAGAAGGAAAGATTTATTATTACTTGAAGCAAGTAAGGAGAACACCGGGAATCTTTCCCAAAGCAGTGTCTCTCCAAACAGCAAAACTGGGGCAATTTTAAGCTAAGGGAACATGCCCATTCATGAAGCGGCTTGAGCAGAGGAGAATTCAGCATGGAATTGGGGAAAGGTCAACAGAGTCCAAGCTTTAGTTGAAGTCCAGCAGGAGATTCTTTAAATACTTTGGAATCCAAACAAAAAATTATTGTGATAGTTCCACGAAGAGTCCAGCAACACAGCTACAACAGTCCTTGGTAATGATGGGTTTGTAGTTACAACGACATCATCATGCAGACACGGATGGTCCAAAACATCCCGGTGATGATATGTTCATTTCTGCACCTTCCCATGGAAATGCACAGAAAAGTATCCAAACTGACTGTCCCTTCTGGGGAGAGGAATGGCCTTGCAGTGCAGTCAAGGTAGATGCTCACTTTCCCCCCATGTGCTTAAAGTCATTTTTACAATGAGCATATATTCATGGATTACTCTTGCATTTTAAAAGAAGGCAATAAACATATTGAGAGGGATGAAAAGATCACATTGCCAGCTGCATTGGAGAAGAGTGATGATGTACGTGAAGAAAGCATCCTGAAAGCTCTAGAGGTTAGCCAGACCAAAAATGATGGTGGATTTCCCCACGCCCATCAATACAGGGATAAGCCTTGCGTGTATCAGTAATTAATAACTTAACATGAACAAGGGAATTATAGACCAAAATCACCGGGATGTAATTCTGTAATAGAAACAATCCTTTCATCATTACACAGTGTTTATCTTCAGGCAAAATGTGTCTGATTTTGCCAACATAATCCAATAATTTGTAAAATGGTTTGGAAAGTTATTGTGAGCGTTTACGGGAAATACTGGATACATGCAGCCACTTACTTAAGAAGATTTTGGGGCTTTCTACATTTTGGTGATCGTTTATCACACTTGGATCACTAACAGGAACACAAATTTGACTATAATTGTCTTCTCAACGAAAGGGACGCAGGACCAAGGACCTGCCCCGGAGCCGCTGCGTGCGTTGCCTGCAGCTCTGACTTACACCACGAGGTGGCGCTGCTCCGCTTTGAAAATTTTAAGGACGCAAAGCACGATTTCATCCAGAAACAGGAGCATAACCAGCGCCTTTTATCAATACCGGTGAAGCACGCATTTGACTTTCTTTGGCTTGGCAACAGTGCGCATGTTACAATTAAGGAGATCATTGTGGAAAAGTGTGTCACAAGCACGTATTTCGACCTCCAGCCTTCTGCATGCAGATGCCCTTGTGCTATTTATATGCACATACGGTATATATAATATATATGTAAATATAGATGTTAAATATATGGAAATATATATGTGTTATATATAGGCTAGGACATATACAACAACCAGTGAAATTAACCGGGATGAAACAAGAAAACTGAATCACATAATATCGCTTTAAAAATATTACACAAATAATCTAGGTTCAATTTAGGAAAACCAGACAATTTAGATATAATCAAAATAACGATAAAATTATTTACAATCTTTCAACACAGCTTTTGACAAAAGCAAGGCTGGCTGCTTTGGAATACTGGAAATCTAGGGAAGCAAAAGAGCCCTCAGGGCTGCCTGTTTTCAGCCCTGTTGGTCCTTCAGATTCTTCTGGGGCGGCGCTAGTCTTCCGCACGTCCCCCTGACTCCTGCCGGAAATGCTGGGTTTCATCAGTTCTGCGATGCAGACACGTTTCACATTTTGCACCTCTGAAACTGTGATACCGTAGTTGCTTTGCCACCTCTGGGGGCCAGGGGGCAGTGCTGGTGTGGCTATCGGTGAGCGAGGGGCAGCCCTGGCAACAACCTTTGCTGAAAAAACCTGGAGGCCAAGGGCTCCCTTTGTAACTTCCAGAGACAAAACAGCCGTGGGAGAAGGCGGAAAAGATGGGGAAGCAGGTGTATTTATCAACATTCCTGAGTCAGGATCAAAAGTAGACCAGTACTCCATAATTGCAAAGCGGGCTTAAAAGCTCAGAAATAATAGCTCTTAGTTGAGATATGGATTCTTTTAAGAAATGCTGCATCACCAGCACTTCAAATGGTACAAAGGATGATTTGGGGTAAAAAAAAATGTGTATCTCTGAAACAAAAAGTATTTCAGAAGAGTTGGGCTCAAACATGAATAAGTTTTAGAAAAACCCTAATGATACATTTTGCTTTTGTTTTCCTTTGTATTATAAAATTAATGCAGGAAACCAATCTCGATCTAATTAAGTCTAAATGAGTTTTTTCACGAACTATGTATAAAAATTCCAAGTGGTAATTGTGTCACAATTTAAAAGGCAGAAATTTTTTCTCTCTCCATGGAACATAAAACAGTGGTGCATTCTATGATCAATGACATTTTAGATTAGATGGAATTCAGGTAGCAAATGTAAACTACTTATACTGATGGCAGTACAGTGTAATGGTTAAATTTCTCCAACTTTATGCAGAAGTGACGTTCTGGGAAGCACATTATTTAACTTCTCTAGTGCTTGATTGTCTTACACGTGAAAGGGGATATGACATTATCTATCTCCTTAGGAGAAAATACATGATTCACTTATCATTGTTTCGGGCATATAGTATACACCAGTGAGTGCTGACAGTTCATTGATAGTTAGACATTATAGCACGTGGACATCACCAGACGTGGCTGTTGGGAGCCACAATTTATTCTATAATTTTTGAATTGTACTCCATAACACATCTGTAGCTGTCTCATAAAAATCTTTCTTTTCTTCCCCAAATCTTCATGTGAGACAATAGGTTCTCTACAACACCCTCATCTTAGGTGAGTTCATCGGCTCCCATGGCCTTGAATATTACCTGATACCCCTCAAATTTACATCTCTGTGCTGGACTGTCCCCCTTAGCTCTCATGTCATACGAGGGTGAGTCAAAAATTATCCACACTCTGGTTATACTGAAACTTCTATAAATTCTACTTCCAGAGTGAGGATAATTTTTGACTCACCCTCGTGTATCAAACGGCCTACTCAGAATCCATGTTTAACATCTCAAGTATCTTAAACTTAATGCCATCCAGACAGAACTGATTTGCTTTCATTTCCCGACCCCAAATCCAGTTCCACCTATACAGGCCCTTCTCAGCAAATGACAGCACTGTCCATACACTTAGGAGACACCCCTCTCTTTCCTTTCTCCCGACACGCCACCTGAAAGTACATGTTGACAGCTTTACCTTCTAGGTATATATGGATTCTGAACACTTCTCAGCATCTCCACTGCTAAAGCCAAGTCTACATCATCTTCATCTCTCACAACCGGCTCCTGTAGCCTCCTACACGGTCCTCTCAGCTTCATCACGCCCCCTCCTCTCATTCCATGACCCACAGAGCAGCCAGGAGTGATAAATCCTGGCCTTCTTTCTGCATCTTCAACACACCATTCTGAATTCCTTCTCAGGAACTTTGCACTTTGTGTTCCCTTGGCTTTTTTCCTTCTCTCTTCTTTTTAAAATTAATTAGTTAATTAATTAATTGGCTGCATTGGGTCTTTATTGCTGTGTGTGGGCTTTCTCTAGTTGTGGCAAGCCAGGGCTACTCTTCGTTTTGGTGTGCGAGCTTCTCATTGTGGGGGCTTCTCTTGTTGCAGAACACGGGCTCTAGGCTTGCAAGCTTCAGTAGTTGTGGCACATGGGCTCAATAGCTGTGGCTTGTGGGCTCCAGAGTGCAGATTCAGTGGTTGTGGTGCACGGGCTTAATTGTTCCACGGCATGTGGGCTCTTCCTAGACCAGAGATCGAACCCACGTCCCCTGCATTGGCAGGTGGATTCCTAACCACTGCACCACCAGGAAAGCCCTCCCTTGGCTTTTCTTACTCCTGTTTATCACTTCCGTCCCCACTGAAATGTCACCTTTTCATAAGGAGGCGATGACCCTTATTCAGCCAGTCTTCTACCATATTACCAATATTACCTTATTTTATCTTTTTCAGAGGATTTGCCAGTGCCTGAATTTTCTATCTATCTCTATCTTTTTCTAGCTCTCTATCTATCCACGGTATGTTTATTTTCTGACTTCTTCTAGTAGAATGTATGCTCCTTAAGGGCAAAAGTCTCTGCTCTCTTCACAATTCCATCCTCAGCCCTTGGAATAATGTTGTGAAGTGGTGGGGACTTATTCACAGACTGAATAAGTCTGTAGCCTGCATAGCATGGCAGTCTAGGGGAAAAAAAAAGCACAGAATTTGAAATGAAAACACTTGGGTTGGATCTTAACTCTGCTTAGTAGTTTTTGGTTTTTATGCTGCAAGCATTTCAATAAGCTGCTTCAAAACTTTCCAAAAGATTGGGAATATAAACAAATTTACAAGTAAGAGGAATATAGTGTGACCCAGGGTAAGTCATTTTATTTCCCGATGGTTTCTTTGTTGTCAAGAAGAAAATGCCAATCTACAGATAGGTGATCAATGAATTTTCAACAAAGAGATCAAGATAATGTGATGGGGGGAAAAGACAGTCCTGAAAGCAAAAGCTTCTGGAGCAACTGCGTACCCATTTGGGAAAATTAACCCAATCCCTGCCTCACATCATACACAAAAATGAACTCAAAATACATCATAGACCTACATGTAAACATGAAAACTATGAAACATTTAGAAAAAAAAATTAATGAAAATCTTAGTGATCTTAGAGAAGGCAAAGTTTTCTTAGATAAGATACAAAAATCAGAAACTATGTAAACAATGATAAATTGTGCTTCATCCAAATTTAAAACTTGTGCTCTTTAAAAGACACAAGAAAATAAAAAGGCAAGTCACAGGCTGAGAGAAAACACTCATAATATATGTATCTGACACAGATATTCAAATTCCTTAAAATTCTTTAGTAAGACGATAACCCAATGAAGTGATATGGGCCACAAATTTGAATACAAGATAAAAAATTGGCCAATGAAAAGATGCTTAACATCATCAATCATCAGGAAAATGAAAACTAGAACCACAGTGTGATCCCATTTCAACCCCAGGGTGATGGCTAAAATAAAAGACTAACAATGCTAAATATTGATGAGGCTGTAGAGCAATTAGAACTCTTAACCACATCTGGTAGGAGTGCAAAATGGCACGGCTACTTTGGAAAACAGTTTCTTCAAAAATTAAGAAATTTCATTCCTAGGTGTTTACCCAAGAGATATCAAAACCTGTGTTAATCCAAGGACTTGTTCATGAATGTTTTTAACATGTTACTTCATTACAGCACCAAAGTGGAAACAACCCAAATGTCTACCAACAGATGGATGTGTAAATAAGCTACAGTGTATCCATATAACGTGTACATTGAACTACTACTCAGCAATAAAAAGAAATGAAGTCCTGATAAATGTATTGACATGGGTGAATCTTGAAAACATTATTACATGTAGTTTCATTTATATGAAAGTCTAGAAAAGGTAGAAATAGGGACAGAAAGCATGTCTGTGGTCGCCTGGGGCTGGCATGGAGACAACTTTATGGGTTGGTGGACATATTCCATGTCTTCCTGTGTTGGTAGTCATGTCTATCAAGACACATCAAACTGGACACTTAAAATGGATGCATTGTGGGGCTTCCCTCGTGGTGCAGTGGTTGAGAATCCACCTACCAATGCAGGGGACACGGGTTCCATCCCTGGTCTGGGAGGATCCCACATACCGTGGAGCAACTAAGCCCGTGTGCCACAACTACTGAAGCCCGTGCGCCTAGAGCCCATGCTCCACAACATGAGAAGCCACTGCATTGAGAAGCCCGCGCACCAGAATGAAGAGTAGCCGCTGCTCACTGCAGCTAAAGCCCGTGCGCAGCAACGAAGACCCAACGCAGTCAAATATAAATGTTAAGTAATAAAATAAAATAGGAATGGGAAAACTTAAAAAAAATGGATGCATTTTATTGGTTATATTAATTATACCTCAATGTAGATGATTTAAAAAGAAAAAATAGGGAGTACTCATCATTCAGAATTATTATCAGAACATTTGTAAGAATCTGACTTTTAAAAAATGCTCAATAAATACAGCTGATTCTGAATCTAAAGGGGCTAACGTGTTCTCTTCCTTTGGAGAGAGCCGTCCCCTCAATCGACTTTCTCATTCTTGAGGTCTCAGGAAGTGCCTTGGGTTCTGGAAGATTGGGTTCCTTGGGCAAAGAGCCAGCACAGCTCATTATTCTGAGTGAAGGACTCAGAGTTTCAACTTGGCTTCTGAGCTCAGGAAGGAAATACAGGCGTGGGGGGCTTATTGAAATCTCACTACAAAGGGCCCCTTACGCTCTATTTTCCCCTTTGATACAATAGAATCATAGGTTGTTGAGTGGAAAGAAACCCTGGAAATTACCCAGTTGCTTCCTTTTGCCACAATCTCTGACTTGCTTTCTCGTATCACCCCTCCAGGAGCCAAAGAACTCCTGCTCTTTTGTCTTCAAATCTTCCAGGAGGCTGGCAAGGGCCTATTTTTTGATTTTCCCTTTCCTTAAGGCACGCTTTACTCCACTGCTTTGACTTTCGTGTCTAAATGTCAGGCACCCACAGTTGAAGGTTAAAATTCATTATGCAAAGTCAAGGGAAACTCATACTGAAGATTCGATGTAAATCAAGCTTGTTTATCGCCATTTCCATAAACACATACATCAGGAGACGTGTAAAGTGGTGATCTCTCCTCAGTGGCCTTGATGATATTCCTGGACTCATTTACTTCTCAGGAGTTTCTTTTGCTTTCATGACACGTGGGGAAGGGCCACCATGGGATGCCTTTGTTCCCAGTGCGGACAGTGCAGCGGGCAAGCAGCTTTTCTAGGTCAAATTCTTCTCTGCCGTTTACCGTTAGTGGAACTCTGTGGATCTCAGCCAAGTTACTCAACTTTTCCGAGTGCGAGTGACATTATCAATGCAGAAGGATCTTCTCTTTATTGGGAATTACGGCGTGAAGATGGAGACAGTTTGGCCCACAGAAGACTCTCAGCAAATGTTAGTTTCTTTGATTCTGCTGCATCTGCCTCAGAGTCGCTTGGCTTCCCAAGAGATCCGGCTCTGGTAGAAGACTTGAACAAAGCACAAAACTTAGGTGTTCCAGAACAGGGCTGATATAAAATTTTGTGAACTTGTAAATTTTGTAAAATCTCTAATTTAACTTGACTGAGCTTTGATCCAGCCACTGGCCACTAATTAATAACTTCTTTTCCAACTTTTATATCAGAGGTTCACAGGTAAAGAAGGGACATTGCAAAGTAGCTCTTGCTCTCTTTACTGAAAGTTGTTGACATGGGAGAATTCTAGTTTTCCTCCTGGACACACAGGGTGAGTCCATCCAGCTTAAGGCTGCTCACTTGTCACCTTTGTATAACAAGAAACATTCATGTTGACCATATCAGTTACCCTTAAATCATTGTGTTTCCAGCCTTCGCAGAGAGATCTAAAGTTATTTTTAACTTCACTTAACTTGTGAATGTCTTTAGGCCAAGCTCTCTCATACATAGAGTTACTGCCTTTTTCTAAGATTCCCATTTTTTCAGTATTTTGATTACAGTGTGGTAGGTAACTCACTTCCACTGCAAGGAAGGAAAAGTGAGCAGACCATCGGGCATGATATTGTGAGCTGCAATGTGTCCTCCAAGTCATGTGTGATGCAGCTTGGTGCAGAAGGTCCTCAATGAATGCCCCTCAAAACGAAGATGGTGGCAGATTAAGAGTGAGGGCAGACGGAAGCACTTCCTCCTCCTCTGCTGTCAGTCAGTGAGTGACGCATCTAGAGTTCAAACGGAGGCAACGGGTTTACTTTTTTAAAAATTCGTATATTAATGAGAAGGTATTATTATTCAGTCTGTGTTTTTTATCATGAATAAAAGGATAAAACTAATTTTCTCTGTGTTTTAAACTCTGTTTTCAGGGACTTCCCTAGTGGTGCAGTGGTTAAGAATCTGTTTGCCAACGCAGGGGACACAGGTTCGAGCCCTGGTCCAGGAAGATTCCACATGCCATGAACAACTAAGCCCATGCGTCATAACTACTGAACCTGTGCTCTAGAGCCCGAGAGCCACAACTACTGAGCCTATGTGCCACAACTACTGAAGCCCATGCACCTAGAGCCCATACTCCACAAGAGAAGTCACTGTCATAAGAAGCCTGCAACGAAGAGCAGCCCCTGCTCTTCACAACTAGAGAAAGCCTGTGCGCAGCCACGAAGACCCAATGCAGCCAATTAATTAATTAATTAATTAATTAAAAAAGAAGTTCTAAAAAAATAAAATAAACTCTGTTTTCAAAATTTTAGCCAGAATGAATCCCTAAGAAAGCACTCTCTTAAGGATATTGTTTGGGAGGATATAAAACAACCACTTGGCATTACTTTTAAAAATTTCTATGCACAGACTATTTTACTCATAGTGTAATTTTATTATTGTTTGGTTTACATATAAATATCATTTTTCCTTCTCTCCATCCCATTTTATTTTTTTCCCCATACAACAATGGATTTTAGCTTTTCTTTCTTCTGATTATGCTTATCAAGGTCTTTCTCTTCTGAGCACAAAGTACCCTGACTAGGACATATTTCAGAGAGAAGAATAAAATGTGGCGGTATGAATACTTTGCTTGTAGAACAATGTTTATACAGTTTTCATCGCTGATAAAGTTTTTGTCTTTCTGTCTCACCCCATGCACAGGCTCCCATTTCACTCCAGGCTCTGGGCTCAGGAGTCTGGAGCCTCCCTGTTTATGAACTTCAGACTTTCTCAGGGTCAATGACCTTCATTTCTTCCCCAGCCCAGCATCTCAGCAAAAAGATGTCTCACTGTCCATGCTCTTCCCTTTGTTTTCCCCTCAGCTTTAGTGAGGTATAATGGGCATACAGCAACCCAGCACATCGTTAATGTGTATAATTTGGTGAGTGTGGACATACGTGTACACTGTGTGACCATCACCACGGTCAGAGAAATAAACATACCCATCACCTCCAAAAGTTTCCTTGTGTCCTTTTGTGGTGTGTGTGTGTGTGGTAAGAACTCTGACCATGAGATCTGCCCTTTTAACACATTTTAAGGGCACAATACCATATAGTTAACCACAGACTCTGTGAGGTGCAGCCAATCTCTGGAACTTACTCATCTTGTGTACCTGTAACTTGATGCACATTCAACAGCCTCTCCCCCCCATCCCCTGGTAACAACCAGTCCAGCTTCTGCCTTGCAGGGGACACTGGCATCTCTTTGTTCCTCTGCAGCCTGGTGAGGACAGTGTTGATAAATTTCTTTGCATAAATGCAGGAGAGGCAGCCTGAGTGAGAGCCACATGTGTATTTTCGAGTCTGACTCCCCTCAGTTTGAATTCTGTCCCCAGTACTGCGATAAGAAAACCTCATTTTTTAAAAAAATGTTAAGTGGGGAGACTAGCACACCCATGTTTGTCGCAGCATTATTCACAGTAGCCAAGACGTGGAAGCGATGAAAAGGTCCACAGAGGGAGGAGTGGATAAACTGAATGTGGTCCATCCACACAAGGGAACATCGTTTCACATTACGAAGGAAGGAAACGTGACACCAGCTACACTGTGGATGAACCTTAGAGACGCTGCGCTGAGTGAAATAAGAAACTCACGAAAGGACACATGTTCTATGATGCCTCTCATCCGAGGGACCCAGAACCGTCCATCCCTAGAGACAGAAGGTGGAATCCTGGTCAGCAGGGGCTGGGGGAGGAGGAGAGGAGGGGAGGGGAGGGGAGTCAGTGTTTAATTGGTACTCAGTGTCAAGGCAAAGGCTCTGGAGTGGGATGCTGTTGATGGGTGCACAAAAATGTGTATGGACTTAATGCCACTGCACTTAAAAACGGTGAAAATGGTAAATTTTGTGTTACGTGTGTTTGATCACAACGAAAATGAAAGTAAAAAAATGGAGATAATAGTATCTATTAGGATTGCTGAAAGGATTAACTGAGATACGGGCCTCAAGAAATGTTCATCCCCTCATCCTTTCCCAGGGATAAAACTTGGTGATTCTGTTTGTCCAGAAAGAGGACAGTCTAAGAGTTTGGGGTTTGGAGCTCCACTCTGCCGCCTGCTGTAGGACATAAACTCTCTCTTCCTAAAAAAACCCTTGAGCTCTGTGGTGGAGGGTGGGGAGTGCAGGTGTGAGGGGGGAGGGGTGGCATACACAGGATGCTATTTTACAGCATCGTAAGAGTGTGTGTGGGTTTGTGGGCAGTTTCAGCTCCTTTGTGCATGAAAATAACACGGGACATCGCAGTGAGTTTTGCATGGAAGGAACAGAACTTCTGGGGAGGGGTGGCGTTTGGGCAGGGGTGGAGGACATTCCAGACTCAATGAGCATGCGCAAAGGCACGCGGTTCCAGGGTGACTTTTACTGATTTTTCTCTTCTTCGCTTAACATGGTGCCCGACTTAGAGAAAATGCTTTGTTTATGTTCCTGAAAAAAATGACTTCAAGCAGATGGCGGTGAATGATGGTGGCCCGTGGATGGCGTGACACGGGCACAGGCACAGATGGGCTGGCTCGCCGGCTTCTTAGGCTTCCTGTGGGCCAGGTGGGCAGGTCGTGAGGCTGCGTCAGGAAACGCGGTGAAGAATAAGAAAAGGCATTGGAATTTGTAAGCCAGTCAGAGGCCATGACAGATTTTTGTTTATTTGCTGCTTTTAGCGTGGGGTAAGAAGTGGAAAGCTTTTCATTTTTGGATCCTCTTCGCACAGCTGTAAGACTCAAAATTAGACACATGGCTCTTGTTAAGCTTTCACAAGAGATGAAAAGACCTCAAACGTAACCTGCCTGTTTCTCTATGGCTGGCGTCTGCCTGTCCCCGACGGCTCGAGTTCACAGCACTTCCTACTTTGTACAGTGAGGTCTTGAAGTTCAATGGGAAGGAAGGCAGGAGAACGGCTTAGGCGTCTCCAGCAACCAGCAGGTTCCCAAGGTTTTGCACGTTGACAACATATAATAACAAAGATGGCATAACTCAGGAGTGTGAGGAAAATGAACCTGAATGGGTAATTTTCCATGTCATGTAGAAGATGAATAGACAAAATCTGAAGATGCTGAAGAATAGAGTAAATCCAAGTTTTCTGTTCAGCTTCTGATTTTTTACATTTTCTCATTCATGAGGATGTTTTGTTCTATTTTATCATGTTTGTGAGGAGTTAGCGTTGACTTCTACTACAAAGATAGTCTTTTTAGCAATATATCTGAACATGCTTTAACTTCATGTCACAACTGTTATTTGATGTATTTAAAAAGACATTGACGCTCCAAACAGACTATGGTAGTAACTGCTTTTCTGTTTTCACTGCATACAGGTGAGCGACTATATTTTTTATCTAGATGATGCTGCATTGATTCCTGTAAGCCAGTGGCCACTGCAAAATTAAACTTTGTAGGCTGAAAGAAGATTTACAATGTAAAGATGTACGTGTAATATGAAGAAGATAATCTCTAAGGTTATTTTCAAAATGAGAGACCAGTGGTGGGAAATGATTACTTTGGCAGGGAAATTACTTAAAATAACACTTGGATTTGCACATTGAAGAACATCAACGGGATAATTCATTAATGTGCTCATTTCCTCCTTGCTGGTTATTAGCCAGGAATATAGGACAGCATATGGCTTTTTATCCTGGCAGTTGCAGAGAACAGAAGTAAATGCTAAGACGAATGGCTGTTTTCTCATCCAATTCCCAGCCCTTCCACCGTGCCAGGAACTGGGTCATCACGGTATGTGGTTTGGCCATGAGACCGAGGGTCCAGATAGCGGTAGGGGAGGGAAGGACCCAAGGGGTGGCCTTGCCTGCAGGGGAGACATCACCTTGACACAACCTTCAGCCCTGCCCGAGAAGAGTCCCCAGGGGGCAGGCTGGCTTCTGGATTGACACCTGGTGTACGGGAGGTGGAGTAGCAGTGCTTTATTCTATTCTTCCTGCTTGGTGGGCTGAAAACACTGGTTGTCACCCATCAAGTGAGCAAGAGAAGACTGAGAAAGGCGGGGAGAAGGCATACTGGCTGGGACCTGGGACATTGGGATGTCAGGGCGCCAGGGTGGTGTCAGCACAGGCCCAGGGCAAGAGCTGGACACCCCACTCCCCGCCAGCAGTAACAAGGGGTCCCTCCCCCAGCAGACACTGTGGGGAGCCCGGACTTCTACCTCCACCTGGCAGGAGCAGAGCGGCATGCCCCTTCCCCCGACACTGGGTTTTACGCTTGCTCCCCGTGGCGTCCTTGGGTTACATTGGAGCTATTGAACTGGACGTCCCTCTATTCTGTTCTACAGCACAACTGACCTCCCTGGATTCCTTCAGGTGATTTGTGATCTTGTGATGAGAACTTATGAGCTCCTCTACTAGACTGTGGTCTCCATAAGGGCAGAGATTCACTCTTCAAATGAAAGTCTAAACAGCCCTTTGCATTTCGTATGATGTATGGGCCCAGAGGTGCTTGATAGATATTAGTTGACTTTACTGAACTGTTGAAAGTGTAAGTGTTGCTTAAGCATTAGAGGATCTGACTTTACACTAACTTGGCATCATGTCTTACAGAGATGGACCTAGACAGATAGGCTGTATTTCCCCGTTATCACCACTGAAATTGGCTGTGATGATGACCAGGCTGCCATAGAGAAGCTCGCACAGGCTGGGAAACTCTGTTATTAGGTGGTGACTGGGGGGCAGGGGGGAGGGGGCTGTTGATGAAAATTCAATTAACTAACAAGTTAAGAAGAAAAAAGGGAATTTTACTTGAGCCAAACTGAGGATTATAACCCAGGAAGCAGATTCTCAGAAAACCCAGTACTGTTCCACCTGTTATAAGTTGAGCACACAGTCATATACATTTTTGAGACAAAGGACCTACATCAAAATGACCTACTGATATTTTACGTAAACTTCACCCAGGATTCACAGGCCAAGTCAACACGTGCAAAGTGAACAGCGAGGCACCACGACTCCCTCCAGGGCTGGCAAAGAACACTATTCTTTTAAGAAGTTACATTGCTAGCATCAGAAGAAAGAAAAAAAAAAGGATCTATACAGTTGAGCAGGTCTTCCCATCTTTGAGGAGCCCTGGTTAAGGTGTAATGCAGAGGCTCATGGCACAAACACAGAGAGAGAATTTTATGTTTAATTTTTCTTGTCTTGCCCTAAAATATAAATGTTCTTCCACCAGGACCCACAGAGTCTGGAGAATGACCCTCGGTGATCAAGGTAGCACAAAGCCGGGGGATGAATGAGAACGACCGCTTACTAACTCACCTTGAAAGCCAAGGCGCTGAGCGGATGGGCACCTTCCTCTGCAGAAGCACGTGGAGGACCCACGTCAGAGCAGAGGTTACTTGACGCTCCGGGAATCTGAGCCATTGGTGGCCCCGCTGGTTAGTGACTTGCAGGCAATGATAGCTTGAAAACTCCAATTTTGCTACAGAGAGTTACCTTCTAAGGGAAGTGGAATCCACCAAGGAGACTGTACTTTTCTCTGGACAGTTTTGGAGACATTCAAGTTCTTTCTTTTCTATTGAAAGGTTATCGAATTTGGAGCCGGGCCTTGATTTAAATTTCAGCTCTGTGCTCTTGGGCAAATTATGTAGCTTTCTTGCACTTCCATTTTCTCACCTGTGCAATAGAGCTCTTCTCAAATTGTGGTGGACATTTCATGAAAAAAGGATATAGGAAAATTCTAGCACGGTAACTGGTACCTAGATTATCCTCACTCTTCATCCTCTAAGACTGCACTATTCTTCAAACGGGGTCCAATGTACATTTTCTTCAATGAAAAGCAACATCTTCTAGTTGACTTGCAGGGATACAAATGATCACTTAGGGCAGGTAGTTCCCTCTACAGATGACGGGGTTTATTTATGACAAGCTCTTCCTTCTAATTTTATTAGGCACAGTAGCTTTTAACCTCAAGTTCACCTTTGAGGATACTTTGCTGTTTACCACATAACCTGTCTCACAGACATACGCATTTGAAATCAATAACTAATGATAATACGAACATAGATCTGTTAACATAGACCTGCCTTTATTTCAGTTAATGTGTAAAAACAGTAATAGGTAGAAAGTCCTGTTTGGAAGATGATAAGCAGAAGAGCTCTTGCTTCTCACGGCATGCTCATGTCACTTTTACTAAGATGCTAGGCTTCGTGGGAGGTCGGCCAATTGCTGGCCTCATGTATTTATCTCTGTGGCTAGAGTATCCCTTGTCTCTCATCCAGCTTCTTATTGCAGAGGCCTGGAGTTAAGTTAGATGACTTTGTAAGGCATAAGTAACCACCCTTAGGAGCAAAATAGGCAGCTGATAAATTAAGTGAATATGGGGGCTGAATGACCACCATCTATTAACCAACTTGTATTCAACAGTAAAGGCAAGTAGAAAAGCTTTTTGGTGTTTACAGTGACAGGGGTCAAGTTTACTGACCTCAGCTGGTGATATGCTGGAAAGAACACAGACTTGTACCTGCCCTTGGACATTTACATGCTCTGCTACTTGGGGCAAATTACTTATTCTCTTGGAGACTCAGTTTCCTTGTGAAAGTCTAAAAATGTGGCTAAGATTTGATGATGTTTATTACACATTTCGAGCTGTGCTTTGTAATTTACATATAATATCACATTCAGTTCCCACAAAGTCCAAATAAACTTGCGATGAGTATACCCATTTTTCAAGTGAGGAGACCAAGAGCCAGAGAGATTAGACAACTTACCTAAGGTCTCATAATCTGTAAATTTTAGAGTCTGTAAGGGAACCCAAGTCTGTCTGGCTCTGAAAATTACTGTAGAAACTGCACTATACTGCTTCATTTGCAAAACTGGTAGCAATAAAATCAGCCTTGAAGGGATTTAAAATAATGAGATGATACATACAAAATTTGCAGAGTAGTGTCTAGCCCAAGAGTATATGCTGGATAAAGGTAATTATTATTATATTATCCAGGAAAATCATAAGAAGAGTGGCATATGATACTTAGGAAAATGATGATTGCTGTTTAATAAGCCCAATACATGCCAAGTTTTCTGTGAAGTGAATATAGACACTGTCACAATTACTGTTCATAAAACTCTATTATTTAGATTTTTAAAAATTATCTTTCTTTGATAAGTGAAAAATTTTGGCTCAGGGAGATCAAGTGTTTTCTACAAAATCTTGTCACACAGTAGCGAGAACCAGAACCAGGGATGTTGACTCCAAAGTCAATTTTTGTTGTTGTTGTTAGTTTTTATTTTTAATCCCTTTGCTGTGTGGCCTTCCTACAGAAGAGAAGCTTCCGGATTTGGGGAGAAGTATGTGTGAATTTGTGTTAGAGGGGTTATTTTAGGTGGACAGTCTTAGTAGCAACAGACAAAGAACGAAAAACAGAACATCAGAGATCAGAAAGTGGAGCGAGCAGGAAAGGAAATATTTTAAACCGGAAAATGGTGAATTAATTCATCTGGGGAAGAGACTAACCCCAAACATCTACTCGATGAAAAACAGAAGCTTGGAAGCAGCACGAGTGAATCTTGTTAGAAAGATTGATTTCAGCTTCCTCCTGTTCTGTTCATTACACCTGAACAATCACTACATTCTAATCTATAAATGGTAAAAGTTCTAAATCAGAGGGACCGTGATCTCCATTTTGTAAACCCTGAATTAATTCTGTAAGACACTTGGGTGCCGTGTGAAGTTATTGACGTTGTAGCTAACTCTATGTGGTCTTTCCATCAGCCATAGCATTTTCCTTCCTCCTGGAGATAAATGCCATTATAAAATATTCAAAATTCTATAATGTTTCACTTGGAGTTTTACTTGAGGGCTATTGCCTTACAACTAACCTTATCTAACACTGTAATGTGTCCTTACATCTTTCCTAGTCCATGCACACCTTGGCCAGCCCTTCTTGGAGGGCTCTTGAAATGCCCCCATCTGTCCCCGCCTCTGTCCCGTCACTGAAAGTTGATTCTGCTACCTGCTCTCCGTGGCAACGCCACAACGTACATGTAACAACGCCCAAGGCATACTTTCCCTACTGTAAGCATTACCCCCACCGCTGCTTTGCTCTGTGCTCTGTCCTCTGGACAGCTGTATTTAGGCTGCAACCTGTGAAATTGCCAATAACTGGTCCTAACCCTAACCCATGAAAATGGCGATTTCTCATGGTGTAACCAAATTCCCACTTCTAATAGATGCTTTATGCATATTTTATGGATGTTGAAGTATCTGAGCAACTCTTTTTTTGTTTGTTTGTTTGTTTTTTGTTTTTTTGGCACACGGGCTTAGTTGCTCCGTGGCATGTGGGATCTTCCTGGAGTAGGGATCGAACCCGTGTCCCCTGCATCGGCAGGCGGATTCTTAACCACTGCGCCACCTAGGAAGCCCTCTGAGCAACTCTTTTAAAATTAAAGCCCCAATTCCAGTCCTACTCCCTATTTCTTACCGGATGGCAGGGGTTGGCGGTGGGGTTGGGTCAGACTTCAGAGGACAATGGCCCTCCTCCTAAAGCACCTGCCAGAGTCATTTCCAGCTCCTGGAACTAAACACCTGAGGGTAAGGGATCTGGGAAGCCCCAGGATCATCAACCAACTTGATCTGATGCTGAAGCCAATGCAGGTGCCTCATTAAATCACAGAACTATTAAGTGACTGTGGCTTAAACGTTCAAGGGCCGTGTACTAACTGCACTACTAAATAACAGATCACACGTCTTTCTTTTCTTCAATATGTTGGAAAGAAAAAGAAAATTGTTAATTGTTGACTCTTCCCCACCAAAATTCACTAATCAATAGAAACTTGAGCAGTACTCAAGTCGACTCCTTTGCTGTAGCCAGTCTCTACCAAACAAACTCCACAATAGTGCTCCAAGCAAAGAAAACAAAAAAGTCCCACATTAGGAATTACTGAAGGTTACAACCAGGTTACAGGTACATGAGACGTGGAGACCTAGTTAAGGAGGGTCTGGGACTTCGGCCAATCTGGGTATTGCAAAGCTAGGGCTGCCTGATCATTTCTGGGAAAAAATGGAAGAAACAATCTCCAAAGTGTCTGGAGTGTCAGAAAGCAAACTTGTCAAAGTCAAGCAAATAAAAACCAGAAAGTTTTACGTACTTATAAAAAAAGACATTATCAAATGAGGAAAGAGTTCCAGAGAAATAAACTCTCCATTGATCACACCATGTGATGGAAGGTAGACACATTACAAAGAAAGAAACACATTTCATTATCTTTCCATGGCCCAGCAGCCCAAATCTTCCACATCTTGACATTTTATGTGTGAGCTGAGAACATCGTCATTGGAGTTTTATTTTTTATTTTTATGTTTTTAAACGGTACAATGGAATATTATTTAATAATAAAAAAGAATGAAATACAGAGATACATGCTACAAGAGGGATAAATCTTGGAAAGGTTATGCTTGCTAAAGGAAAGAAGCCAGACACAAAAGGTCACATAGAGTATGATTCTACCTCCAGGAAACGTCCAGAATAGGTAAATTCATTGATACAGAAAGTAAATTTAGTGATTGTTAAGGAAGTAGGTGGGGTTAGAGAGAAAATGCGAACGGATACAGCATTTCTTTTTAGAGTGATGGAAATGTCCCAGAATTAGGTAATTAGATATTGGTGATGTTTTTAAAACTTTGTGAATGTACTAAAAAACCACTGAATTTTACACTTAAAAAATATATATCTATATATTCTTTTTCAGATTCTTTTCACTTATAGGTTATTACAAAATACTGAATATAGTTCCCTGCGCTCTACAGTAGGTTCTTGTTGGTTATCTAGTTTATATATAGTTGTGTGTATCTATTAATCCTATTATTTGACTTTTAAATATAAATGATTACGTTGGTAATTATAACTATTACAGGTCCAGCCAGGAAAAAAAAAAATCAACGCAAACATACTGTCCTCTCTTTTTTATATAAAATGCCTCCAATAATGATATGAACCTTGAGTGCTGTATTTATCTGTTCCTTTGTTTGTCATGCGGCATTTTCCCCCTTCTCAACCAATTCAAATTCCCTTTGGGGAATCCCCATTCCGCATTCTGTGCGGTCAGGGCAGGCGCTGGGCCCAGGTGCCCTTCTCCCACGCCCGGAGCTGAAGTGTCCCGGCCCTTTCTCTCCCCACCGTGAGCAGCTAGAGAGAAGCATTAGGTTGGCCAGTTGGATCACCTTCTGGGACTTTGACTCTTTGACAGAGTGGTTCAGGGATGAAAGAAATCTGCACTGGTCTCACCACTTTGGGTGTCTTTTAGGTGCTTTTGCTGTGAGATGATGGCTGTGGCTCCTGCATCCTGGTTTCTCTCGGCGGGATGCCCATGTCTTTAGCCTCTCATATATTTTGTGAAGCCCCAACATGCTTCTAATAAATACCGTTTGTTTAAGTTAATCTGAGTCAGTTTCTTATGCTTATAACCAAGAAGCCCTAACTGAAGCACTGCTTTATGCCACTCACATGAGGTAGGAGGAGGATGTCATAAAGCAAATGTTACCATTGAAGGAGGGACCGAGGCCCCATCTTCACTAAGGCTGGGCTCAAGTTACAGCTGTGTGTCCTTGGATAGGTCTCATAATGTTCCTAAATTTCATTTAGAAATTATGCTAAAATGGCCATAACAGTACTTCCTTTGTCTAGAGCTATTAGAGAAGCGAAATGGATTCCTGTGCACCAAAGCGCACTGAGGCTCTACCCTGCTGTCAATAGCTCCACATCATCATACAATGGGAGAGCTGACCACCCCTTAAGCTTTCCCGTACAGCACGGGGCTCCGGAAAGCTGCTGATGGCATTCAATTATTCATTTGTTCAATCCACAGGTATTCACTGAGAGTCTCTTAGAACAGTCTGTAACTGTTCTAGGCAATTAATTGTGGGACAAAGAGAAGAGACAGAGGCTTGCCATCAAGAGGTCAAATCCTAAGAGAGGAAACAGAAACATAAGCACACGACTGCAGCTCCCTGTGACTTGTACCAGCGTGAGCATCAGCTGTGTCAGGAAAGAAGCAACCATTTATTTGGCGTAAGGGGGTCAAGCAACCCCTGTACTTGCTCTTGGAAGAAGACTAGATTTTCACCTGATGGACAGAAGGAGTGGCTATTCTAGGCAGAGTGAACTGCATGGCGATTGGCATGGCAGAGGTGCGACGTGCACATCCACGGACAGGACGTGGGGATGCCCAGGACACTTTGACACTCCAGGTGGCACGTGGACCCAGGCCTCCACGGACAAGGAGGCGAGGAATCCTGAATACGACATGAGGGGTAAGTTTTCCTACGGCTCTGCCCGCTCCATGCCCCCCACCCCTTGCTGCTCCGTCGCTATGGAAATGTTCAGATGCTGAGAACACCTCCACGGGGAGTGTGGGTGTCCTGTCCAACACCTACTTCCAGTGGCCCACCTACTGCAAAGGGATTAGGCTCGCTCATGGGAGCTGCTCACATCCCTCGTCTCGAAGGAAGAGACTGTTTTACACACCATTTTGCTTTCAGGAAGGATTGTTTTCATGCTGAGAATTCAATAAAACCAAATTCCACTGTAACAGCCTAAGCAAATCAACAAATAAGCCTGAGATGAGAAGTGATTGGGAAACACAAGGTAAAGGAGGCAGGGCACCTACGGAGATGGAAAAGAGGAAACACAACAGCAGAGAAATAATGGCTCCCCTGTCTTCACTTTTTGATTTACTTTCCCTTCTATTCTTAATTATTTTCTTTGGGTTATTTCACTATCCCAATTCCCCCCCGTAGGTTATTAGGAGAACAAGAGTCCCGGGCCCAAGGATGCTGACTCCTTCTCCTTGGTTATGAATTGTGAGGGAGGATGCTGCATGTCCCCAGGAGGACCTGCCTCTTCTGGAAGGAGCTGGCTCTTACCTAAGTCACAGTCTAGACCAGAGGTTCCCAAACTTGTTAGATTTGTGGGTCTCTTAGTGTCTCAGTAACATTTCATGCAATTTCTAGGCTCAAAAATAGATCCAACAAAACTAAACATACTCTTACTGTATGACCCAGCAATCGTAATCCTAGGTATTTACTCAAAAGTGTCAAAAACTTATGAGAAAACCTGCACACAGATGCTCACAGCAGCTTTATTCGTCATTGCCCAGACTTGGAAGTAACCAAGATGTCCTTCAGTGGGTAAATGGATAAACTGTGGTCCATCCAGACAATGAGTATTATCCAGCAACAGAAAGAAATGAACCTTCAAGCTGTGAAAAGATGTGCAGGAACCTTAAATACGTGCGACAAAGTGAAAGAAGCCAATTGGAAGAGGCTACATACTGTATGATTCTAACTCTATGACATTCTGGAAAAGGCAAACTATGGAGACAGTAAAAAGGTGAGGGGTTGCCAGCAGTGGTGAGTAGGGGGTGGGAGGAAGAGGGATGAACTGGCAAGCACAGAGGGTTTTTAAGGCATTGAAACTCTTCTGTGTGATACTGTAACATATGGATGGATACATGTTATCACATATTTGTTCAAGCCCATAGAATGTGTAACTCCAAGAGTGGACTGTAAGGTAGGCTATGGACTTTGTGTGATTATGCTGTGCCACTGCAGGTGCCCCTTGGTGAAAAATGTAGCCTTCTGGTGAATGATGTCAATGATGAGGGAGGCTATCTGTGTGCAGGGGCAGGGGCTATTTGGGACATCTCTGTGCCTTCCTCTCAATTTTGTTATAAATCTAAAATTGCTCTAAAAAAGAAAAGGTCTTTGAAAGAAATCTAACAGTTCTGATGTTTTTTGTACGTAAAGTTCAAATAAATTAATATTTACAACGTATCAATTTATCAACCACTTGAAAAAATAAACAAGTTGAAAATAATATATTTCATTCTTAAATAATCGCAGTGAGGGACTTCCCTGGTGGTGCAGTGGTTAAGAATCCTCCTGCCAATGCAAGGGACACAGGTTCGATCCCTGGTCCTGGGAGATCCTACATTCCACAACTAAGCCTGTGTACCACAACTACTGAGCTTGTGTTCTAGAGCCTGTGAGCCAAATCTACTGAGCCTGCATGCCACAACTACTGAAGCCCGTGTGCCTAGAGCCTGCGCTCTGCAACAGGAGAAGCCACCTCAATGAGAAGCCAGTGCACTGCAACCAAGAGTAGTCCCTGCTCGCCACAACTACAGAGAAAGCCTGTGTGTAGCAACAAAGACTCAACACCGCCAATAAATAAATAAATAAATAAATTTATAAAAACAAATAAATAACTGCAATGACTTACAAATGGTATGTGTTTGTGTCTATTGGGCACTGCTACTGCACAGTTTCTCAAATATTGGAATCAAATTGGACACCAGCACCCTCATTCCTTATTCCACACTGATTTAGTACAGTGCTGGCTGTTTATCAGAGCAACTTTCAAAAACCCACTTTGGCAAAGATAGAATGTCACCAGATGTGATATCCTTTTAACTTTTGCTTACCCTTTGTTTTAATATGGGGGTCAGCAAATTACAGCCTATGGACCAAATCCAGCTCACCACTGTTTCTATATGGCCTATGAGCTAACTAAATGATTGAAAAACAAAGAATATTTTGTGACACATGAAAACTATGTGAACTTCTAATTTCAGCATCCTTGCATAAAGTTTTATTACAACATAGCCATGGTCATTCATTTGTGTTTGTCTGTGGGTGCTTTTGGGTGACAACAGCAGAGTGTAGATGTATGGACCTCTCGTTAGCTCACACAGAACACACTACACGTCACAGTGAACTCAGTTATAACCTCAGGATTTCAACCATGCCGTGACATTTTATTTATTTTTTTATTACCCAATGCATAGACTTCATCTCAAGAAAAAAAAAAAAGGAAGGTAGAAGTGGACTTTGAATGTCACACTTTCAAGGCACAGTAGAGTGCCAATTAATTTATTGATTTAGATGGTGATGAATTGTATGTATCACAAAATGGCACTATACATGAGCTAAGAAATATATTTCATGACATCGTTATCAGACTAATCACTCGTCACAATCTTCCTAACTCACAGGAAAATAAAGGTCTAAAAAATTTAAAACAGTATCTCATCACAGCAGAATTTCTTTGCAAAGATTAACACTGAAAGTGAGGGTGCAGGAGAAGTAAGTTTCTGAGTGGCTCATTTGTTGGCTAAACAAGGAAAGCCGTTTACCAATGGTGAGTGAATGACAGCATGTTTGACTGGCAGTCAAAGGAATGTGCCCAGAGAAAATAAAGTTGTTTAAGACTATCAGCCTTTAGGCAAGAATAGCCGCACGAGTGTTGAGGAATTTGGAAGTAATGTCAATAGTCAAAAAACAAAGCAGGGCTTCCCTGGTAGCGCAGTGGTTAAGAATCCACCTGCCTATGCAGGGTACCCAGGTTCGAGCCCTGGGCCGGGAAGATCCCACATGCCGCAGAGCAACTAAGCCCGTGCGGTACAACTACTCAGCCTGCACTCTAAAGCCTGTGAGCCACAACTACTGAGACCATGTGTTGCAACTACTGAGTCTGTGTGCCACAACTACTGAAGCCTGCGAGGCTAAAGCCTGTGCTCTGCAACAAGAGAAGCCACGGCAATGAGAAACCCATGCACCACAACGAAGAGTAGCCCCCACTCTCCACTACTAGAGAAAGCCTGCATGCAGCAACAAAGACCAAATGCAGCCAATAAATAAAAATAAATAAATAAATTTGTAAAAAAAAAGCAAATGATTAAGGAGTTTTCCTTGACTCTTGAAGAGTTGACAGATGTTAGCTATACTACTCAGTTGTTTTTTGAGGAATCAACCCTGAGTTTAAAGTGAGAAAGAATTAGGCTCTGAATGGTCTTTGTGTTATGACCTCTCGTGCGTGTGTGTGTGCGTGTGCGTGTGTGTGTTATAACTTCTAATGAGAATATATTAAAAGAATTTGAGAGAGCACTAAGTACAACCTGAAGGGGAATCTAATAAGGTGTGTTACAACTGAGGTTGCTAAAATATATATGGAGCAGAAGTTGGACAAACTTAGAAAGCTTGTGAAAATGTGAAGAGTTTAAAGACTATGGTTATTTATTTTATTATTCTTCAGCAGGTACTATGTAGATGATATTTGAATATATTATATCATATGTTACTGAACCGGCAGTATCAGTGGTAAACTTCATTCACTTTCAGAGGCTCACCCATTGTCCGTTCTGTAAAATGTTGTCAGAAATAAAAGCTGAATACCCTGACTCGTGCTGCCACATTGCCGTCTGATGGCTGAGCAGTGGTTTGGTTTTATTTTGTTTTTTATATCGCAGGGTCAAAATGGGAAATTTTTTGAATAAGAGGAACTATTCTTGACCACTACTATGGAACACTGAATGGCTTTGAATATTAGTTTTTGTTCAGACTTGATGACATTTTAAAATGAATTCGGCTTAAATTGCAAGGCAAAACAGGGCTCATATATAAACCTTAAATAGCTGTAAAGTAATTTTGACAACAACTAATATTTGAGTGACAAATACTGCCAATCTACTTATAACACTTGAAGTGTTGTCGAAAGTTAAAGTGAGAAGTAAGATCTCTAGTCCTACAGTTTTGCAGTGGATATAACTTTTAAGCTGAAGCTATACAGATCTTTCTCAACTTATGATGGGGTTACTCATTAAATGTCGTTAAGTTGAAATGCATTTAATATAACTACCTTACATCACAGCTCAGCCCAGGCTAGCTTATGTGTTCTCAGAACGCTTGCATTAGCCCACACACACACGCACACACACACACACAAGCCTATTTTATAATACAGTGTTGAGTATCTCGTGTAATTTATGGAACATTATGCTGAACGTGAAAACAGAATGCTTGTTTGGGTACAGAGTGTTGCGTGTGTGTGGGCTGACCAACCTCATGGTCTCATGGCTGATGGGAGCTGTGCTCACTGCCATTGTCCAGCATCATGAAGGAGGCTCACTAGCCCAGGAAAGATCAAAATTAGAAATTCACAGTATGGTTTCTAGAGAATGCACATAGCTTTCTTACCATTGTAAAGTCCAAAAATTGTAAGTCGAATCATTATAAGTTGAAGACTGTCTGCAGTTCCAGCAGCATTTCTTGAACCCTGATGAAAGAGTAAAGGAAATTTCTACATTTCAAAATCCATGTACCTGTGCAATTAAGGGGCTTCCATCCAAACTTTAACTGGGAGTGATTCCTCTGTAAAGTAGTAACACACTAAAGCTACCAGGAGAAGAATCTAAACAGAGTAAAAAAAATAAATGATTTCAACTGATGTATATCCTCAATTAAAATTACACGTTCATAGATTTATATCACGGCAGTTCCTGTCTGTGTGAAAAGGCATTTTTTTTCTTTTCTTTCTCCAGTTCTTAAAATTATTTTATTCTTTCTTGAGATATAATTGACATTTAACATTATATTAATTTCAGGTGCACAACATAATGATTTGCTAAATGTATGTATTGCAAAATATAACCAGAAGAAGTCTAGTTGACATCCGTCACCACACACAGCTACAATTTTTTTTCTTGTGATGAGAAATTTTAAGATCTACTCTCTTAGTAACTTCCAAATATATAACACAGTATAGTCACTATGCTGTACATTACATCCCCTGGACTTATTTATTTTATAACTGGAAGTTTTGACCACCTTCACCCACTTGGTCCACTCCCCGTCTCCTGTCTCTGGCCACCATCAATTTCTTCTCTGTATCTGTGAGTTCAGTTTTTTCCTAATTCCACATATGAGTGAGATTATGTGGTATTTGTCTTTCTCTGTAGGACTTATTTCACTTAGCATAATGTCCTCAAAGCCCAAGCATGTTGTTGTAAATGGCAGGATTTCCTTCTTTTCCATGCTGAATAATATTTCACATACATGTATATATATGCATATATATATATATATATATATATATATATTTACATCACATTTTCTTTATTTATCCAACAATTGGCACTCAGGTTGTTTCCATGTCTTGGCTATTGTAAACAATACTTCAATAAACATGGGATGCAGATATCTTTTTGAGTTAATGTTTTCATTTCCCTTGAATAAATACCCAGAAGTGGAATTTCTGGATCCTATGGCAGTTATTTTTTAAAATTTTGAAAGAAACTCCATACTGTTTTCCATAGTGGCTACACCAATTTACATTCCTACCAACAGTGTACAGGGATTCCCTTTTCTCCACATCTTCTCACCTTCCCAATATGTTATTTCTTTCTTTCGAAAAGACATTTTCAAAGATGAAATTAATGAAATCTCACTATAGATCAACACTAACATTTGTAGTCAGTTTTGATGATAGGGAATACTAACTTTGATACCTAGTTAAATAAAATGTCATCCATTCCTCAAGAAAGAATTCCATTCTTCTCAATAGTAGACTTGTACTAGAAAAAAAGTACTCGATTATCATCATATTTTGAATATTAGAAGAAAATGTACTCAATTATTATATTTTAAATTTCATCAATGAAAAATTTGTAGGAATTCATTTTATTTCTTATTATATAATACCTACAAAATATCTTTGGTTTGCTTTTGGGCCAGGAAAATCTACTACTTCCTATCTGGCCCTGTACAGAAGTTTGCCAACTCTTGTTTTAATGCATGAAGAGTCTGAGAGAATGGGCCGTATGCTTTTGGCTTATTTTTCTCACAATGGAAAACTACATTATGAGGTTAATCACTTGACCGTGAGTTAGTCATCTCTAGGACTTCATCAACATTCATATCAGAGCTGGCCAACCAGGTTAGGAAAAAGTGAGTTCTGAATCAGAAGTCAGGGAGAGAAGAAGAAGGAACCATGGGAATTCCCTGGTGGTCCCGTGGTTAGGGCTCTGCGCTTTCACTGCCAAGGGTGAGGGTGTGAGCCCTAAGATCTCACGAGTCGCAAGGTGCAACTAAAAAAAATAAAGAAATAAAAAAGAGGAAGGAATCATTTGTAGCTCCTGGTTTTCTTGGTGAGAAAATAGAAGTGCTTACACTTCCTCAAAAATTTGCAGTTAATTTATCTTTTTAGAAACACCCAAGGTTTCCAACCAATTGTCCCATATTCTTTCCCAGTGAATCACTTTTCTAATGCCTAGTTATCACTTAGGAATGGACCAACTTTTCTGAGGGGAACTTGGCAATACGTAACCAAAGCATTAAAAAGTGCACGCCAGTGAATGCCCTTCTAGTCGCCTAATAAAGCCCCCTCCCCCAAAAGGAGTGTGTGTCATTCCACAGATTATTTTTTAGCCGTAAAGGGGAAAAGGCACCTTTAAAATTGGAAAAATAACCTGGCAGACAACACCTTAACCAAACTATCAAATTGAGCATCAACTGTACAGGACCAAAATGACATCACCTGATTCCTGATGTGCTGTCTTGAGGACACAGCATCACCTATCAAATATTGGTGCCAAAAAAAGGGTTAATTTGAATTATAAACAATCAAACAAATCTAAATTGAGGGGACTTTTGAAAAACCATTGATCTGAAATAGATCGATTTCGTGAAAAAAAATCTGGGGTAACTGATCTAGGTTAAAGGAGTGAGATGCAATGAGGGATCTTTGTTTCGTGGATAGAAAAAACATAAAAGGATTTTTGGAACAACTGGGGATATTTGAACATGGTGGGTAAGTTAGTAGTGTGATATCAATGTTAAATTTCCTGAGCGTCTTCATTTATTGTGGTTACGAAGGATATCTTTGTTCTTGAGGAAAAGATACTAAAGTATATTAGCTGTGAAATGAGGGAGAGGCAGAGAGAGAGAGAGAAAGAGAGAGAGAGGGAGAAAAATACAGGTAGCTGTAGAGAATGTTAATTGGTGAATCTGGATGAGGGTATAAGGATTCTTGTGCTATTCTTACAACTTTTCTGTAGGTTGGTCATTTTTCTAAATAAAGCATTGAAAAAGAGAGATATTTCAGTAATTCTACTTCTATGAATTTATCCCAAGGAAATAATCGTAAAGTTGTATAAAGATATATGTGTGAGTACATTTATCATAGCCTTGTATATAAAAGTGGAACACTTTTAAATAATTAAAATTTTTAGGAATAGAGGACTGGTTAAGTAAATCATGGTTCTATTTTTCTAAATATATGGAAGAGAATATTATGCATTCATTTAAATTATTTTAAAGGGCACTGTTTCTTGACATGGAAAAATATTAATATATTGCTAAGCAAAGAAAGCAACTGGCAAAAACATTGTATATCTCTTAAATATATATACATATATATAGTCACATATTCAGAAGCACATGTAAAATATTAAAAGTACATACACTGAGATTTTAATGACTAAGAGATTATAAGTGATTTTGAGAGGGAGAGATTTATTATTAGTATTATTTTTACATCAAACATATATGCTATTCAATTTAGGAGAAAAAACTCTTTAAATATAATTAAAATCTTCCTTGTAGGTTATTTATAATAGCTCTTGATTGTCAATAGTAGGGTTTTCTTTGCTACTTGGAAACATTATTGTTTTTTGTCAAACCTCCCGAGATTTTTATGAAGCACGATGCAGTTTACTTGTTTTCTCCCATGGCTGTGTACCTGTTTCTGGAGGCCTCTACTTGGTACCTCAGCCTAGGGGAGGCACATATTGATGCTGTGGTTTACTAGGGCTGGTCCTCAAGGAAATAGAAATATAAGGTGGGCTTAGCACTTGACTGTCTAACACTTATCTGCCCTGGGAAGTTAGCACCAAGAACAGAAGATGCGAGACATCCAGGTGAAATTTAAATAGCAAGACAGGCCCTATTCACTAAAACAATGTTGCCCAGAATATAGGAGATTCTCGACCCTTGAGAAGGAAATTCCAGAGACCTTTCTGAATCCCCAAATTCACAAATACCATTAGAGCAAGAGCTCTGCCTATGGCACTCACGCTGCGATGAGTAGATTACAACGCTTTTCTGTGAAATGCCAAGAGATGACGGGATGTATCAGAATGAAAACCTAGAAAAGTACTCCTCTCCCTGGACCATATATGATATTAGTGATGCTAATATTAAATCAAAGACAGGAACCAGAAATCTGTACTCACTTCCAATTTTGTTTTGAAAAAAAAGGATGATATCAAGGAAAATCGGCTCCACGCTGTACCCCACCCCACCCGCACAGGGGCACCAACAAAGGCAGGTCCTTATCACCTTTAAAAGAGCAGAGGCTGCTGTGAGGGACGTGCCCTTTCTGGGTCACTAACATGCATTTTGCAAGAAGCCAACTAACATTATTATTAATGAGATTCTTTACCCGTAGCTTAAGGGAGAAAAGATTTTGCATGTTTCTTTTGCAGGAAACACCAACCTTATATATCATGAAAGATCCAGAGTTTAAGCAAGTGTCTCACCTACACGTGCACGCTTGAAAGTGTCACTTGGTTGGTTCCCTCCACCCCGCAATGTAAGCACTCCTCAGCAGGCATGGGCTGCAGGCCAGGTTCAGGTTCACTGGGCCACGTACACAGGCATGTATGGCTGTCGGCGGCTGGTGGGCAGACCCTCTTAATCATCTTCCGTGTGCTCTTCCTCCCCCACCCCTCCGCCCATGGCACTTCTCAGACTTCATCATAATCGATCTCGTCCTCGCCTGTCCTCCAAATGCACGTCAAGCCACCGGCGCAGTTCCTGGCACAGAGCAGGCATTTGAACGCTAGTTGCTGATGAGTGAGACCACATCTTCCCCAGTCCTGCTCCAAAATGGCCTTCCCCTCTGTCTGTCTGGAGTCAAAATTACAGTCATTCATGACTCAAGTTCCGACGTCTTCCTTTTTAACTTTTGATAAAATACACATAACATAAAACGGACCCTTTAACCATTTTTCAGTGTGTAGTACAGCGGCATTAAGGACATTCACATTGGTGGGCAAACGTAACCCCCATCAGTATCCAGAGCTTATCTTCTCCAACTGAAATTCTTTTTTTTTTTAATTAATTTGTGTATTGGATTTACTTTTTTATTGACTGTGTTGCGTCTTCGTTGCTGCCCACGGGCTTTCTCTAGTTGCGGCGAGTAGGGGCTACTCTTCGTTGTGGTGCGCGGGCTTCTCATTGCAGTGGCTTCTCTTGTTGCAGAGCACGGGCTCTAGGCGTGTGGGCTTCAGTAGTTTCGGCACACGGGCTCAGTAGTTGTGGCATATGGGCTTAGTTGCTCCGAGGCATGTGGGATCTTTCCAGACCAGGGATCAAACCTGTGTCCCCTGAACTGGCAGGCGGATTCTTAACCACTGCACCACCTTGGAAGTCCCTGCAATTGAAATTCTATATCCATTAAGCACCAGTTCCCCATTCTTCCCTCCCCCAAGCCCTAGAAACCACCATTCTACTTTCTGTCTCTGTGAATTTGGCTATTCTAGGGATGAATGTACAACTTTGTGTAGTGACTGCATTTTATACATTTCCGTCTATACCTCTGGCACCAACTGTAGAGACGTTCACCTTTAATGTGCTGATTATCAACAACATATAACAGGTCTTAATAGATGGTCTCTTCTTGAGTTGATGTTTTTTGGCACTTAAAAAAGGAAGTTACTTTCTACTATCGGGGTATAGAATTTAAGATCTATCAATAAGATATACGTTATTCATATATGATGGGTTTTCTATACACATCCTCAGTATTGTTTTGGTGTACTTGATTTGCTGCGGACCGAGAAAGGTAAATACAGAGGACTCCACACTGAAGGGAGGACTTCCGTGCCCAGTCCAGCTGGTAAGGAGCTTAGAAGTCTCCGCTCCATCCTAACAGTGAGTAAAAAGCTGAACAAAATCAAATACCGACAGCTCTTCTTAGATCTGTAAGAGAAGTGAGGTCACAGAGCAAAGCACTGCTCCCAGATTTGGAAAGACCAACAAGCAGATGCAGAGAATCACAGTTTAGCAGAGCGGAGACCCAGGAGCTGAAACAGCTGTGGGAACCGGGGCCGGGGTGGGAAACCTGAGCTGTAGCTGATGCAGCGCGGGGGGCTGTGTGCACACTCTGGCAGGTGAGCACTCGGGGGCCCAGTCACTGGGGCCCCCACACTTTTGTGAGTTTTACCTTGTGGACCTTTACCGGTTTCTCCCGGCAAATATCAGGGGGAAATTCCCTCATGCTCACAGATGGAGGAGGGAAAAGGAATGGCTTAAAATAGGCCAAGGCTCTCTGTTCTTAGCGATGTCTGCCCTCAGGAGAGATGATTTACCCAGAACCTGCTGGACTTACATCAGAACCGGAGGAAGGGAAACACCCCACTGCTGCCCCTTCTGGGGTTCCTCCCAGGTGACATTCCTACCACGTGACGGCAAGTCTATGGAGACAGTACAGCATCAAGGGTTATCAGGGGTTGGGGGGAGGGTGACATGAATAAGTGGAGCACAGAGGGTTTTTAGGGCAGTGAAACGACTCTTTAGGACACTGTCGTGATGGATACCTGTTGTCGGGCTGCACCCCGCAGGCCTACAAGGCACCTACAAGGCTTGCGCTGGCCCAGATTCAAGACCCGAGAAAGAGCCCGGAATCAGCAACAGAGACATCAATGGTTTCACAGGTGGGGGAGCGTACACATGTGAAGCAGTGTCCTGGAGCGATGCCCACTGTGTGTGGAGGGTGGCAGGCAGGACCTGGTGGCCGCCCTCGCTCCCACTGGGGAGGGGCGGGGATGGGGAGGGTACCAGTTATAGGGGATTCACATCAGGTGGGCTCATCAGTTACCAGGGAGACCAGCAGAGGGGCCTGCCCTCACCGCCCCCTTTGATAAGAACCGTCACCAGCTGGGGCCTGGGGCGGGCAGGCAGGAAGGTTAGTCAGGTGCGGGTGCATAGGGTGTGGGTGAAGCAGGCCCTGGCTGGGCAGGGAGTGGACAGAGAGCAAGAGACCAGCCCTCCTGAGTGCATACACACATCATTATGGATTTGTCAGAACCCATAGAATGTGCACCCAGTAGACCCTAACATAAACGGTGGGCTTTGGGAGATTGTGATGGGTACGTTCTCTGACTGCAACTAAGGTATCAGCGACTCTGATGTTGACAGTGGGGGAGGCTGTGCACGTGCGGAGTAGGGGTGTAGGGGAACCCTCTGTACTTTCTGCTCCAATTCGCTGTGAACCCAAAATTGCTCTAAAGTATAGTCTATTAAAAACGTATTATTTAACTATTAACTACGTGATCTGTTTGCTTTGTTTCTTTGCTTAATTATTTTGATAATTAGTAACATTGGTATTTTTATTCAAAGATTACTTTTATACCATCGTATGATTACCTCGGGACTCCATTTCCTTAAATAATGTGTATTAGTTCCCTTCAAAGAAGGATGATACAATTAGCTTGTTTGCTTTTCCTCCCCAGTCTCACACCTCAGCCACTTATTTTATATTTATTCATATGATTATTCCTGGTTTTGTCTTGGTACAATTATATATGTTTATGCTTTAATTACCTTATCAGCTTTAAGCTCTATTTTATCACCCCCTCCTCCCACCCCCAGCTCTTGAGGATTAAGCCTTCAATAAACTTGTTCTAATTTCCCATCTTTCTTCTCCCTTTTCTGCCACATTTCTCTTGATTGAACCCCTTCTATGTAGTTTCAGGTCCTGTAACATACATATCGCAGTCTTCTACCCTAGTCCTTATGTTTGTTTATGTCTTAGTTCTCTATTGAAACACCATGGAGTTTTTTGTTTTTGTTGCTATTTCCCTAACTCATTTGGCTGAATTTCAGCCTTTGTTAATTTACTCAGGAAGTCTTATGGGAACAACGCTGTCTGTTATGGTTTTATACGTAGGGAAGAATGCTGGCTGCAGAGGAGACAGACAGCACACCTGCCTCACCTGCGTGCTTCCTGATGCTTTGGTTTACCTGAGCTACCCTGGGGCTCTCCCCCTGCCAGCCCTGCTCTTCTCAGCTTCCACCCAGGACGCACCCGGTGCCTTTTTCCTTCACCCTCAGAAAGTGCATTTGTGCTGGTGTTTCTTAAGATTCACCTCTGCTGCTGTGCCCTCTTCTTTCCAGTCCCTCTTGGGGAGCCCCGATCAGTGGCTTTTGCAGTCTTTATACATAATTTGTAGTCTGTGGTTTAGCTCTGTCTCCTAGTTTCACTGAAAAAAAAAATGGAGTTTGCAAAATAGCTTTGTTCTCCTTATTGCTTTTTTATGATTTCCAGGAGGAGAGGAGAAAAATGCTGACTCACAAAGCTTTGTTTGCACTGATACCCAGAAGCTTTTAAGTTGCAAATATATGGCTCTCTTTTCATGGTACTTTTGGGATATTTGCTTCTAATTTTATTGCTTTGTGGTCAAAGAATATGGTTGATTCAATGACATTGGTTGAGAATTTCTGTGCTGCTTGGTGCCTAATCAGTTTTTGTTTGTTTGTTTTGTTTTGTTTCGGCCGCACTGTGCTGCACGCGGGATCCCCACCCAGGGAACACAGAGTTATAATCCCTGGACAGCCAGGGAAGTCCCTGCCTAATCAGCTGTTGTAAATGTTCCATGTGTACTTGAAAAGAAAAGGTATTTTCTAATTGGTGGGTGCAGGGTTCAATATATGCTCATGAGTGGAAGCTTGTTTATTGTTTTGTTTACATTTTCTCTATCCTTTATATTTTCTGTTTGTTCTCTCATTTGTTCAGAGTGGTATATTACAATCTCCACCATGACTGTAGCTTGGACCATTTTCCTTGTAATTTGCTCAATATTTTTTGGTATAGATTTTGTATTGGGTTTTTTATTTGTATAGGTTTTGAGGCTATGCTGTTTAGGTCACACAAGTACACAAGTTTTTGATGCCTAAAATGGACTTGCTCGGCTCATAGGGTAGGAAGCCAGAGAGCATGGGGTTCTAGCGCGCCCACTGCCTCGGTTGTTCTTCATGGGTGTCCCCACTACCCACGGGTCAAGGAGTCAAGGGGTCAAGGTCGTGGCCCGCATCATGAATCTAACACACACTTGGAGGCATTTACTGGTCTTGTCTTTCCTCGCGTTCTTACTTCCTTTCCAGCAGCTTCATTTCTGCACAGATTTGATCTGTTTTTCTCCATTTCCTTCTAATATAATTTTCCTGTCCCAATTCTTGCCTTTGTCAGATTGTATGTCTCCTCAGTGTTTCTTTCTGGGATCTTTGAAAGCTCCAAATAAAAGTGCATGTGTTTATGTGGAGTGAATAATGCATGAACCCATTCCTCTGCCTGCACAAAATTGCACTCCGTGTAATGTCCCTCATTAATCTCTATGGCGAAAACGGTGGAAGAAGTTTGATAGGGTTCGAGGTAATTAGTAGTTGATTAGCACCTGAGAAGCTCAATAAAAGGATGCATTTTCCCCCATGCGCTTGAGTTGGTAAAACCAGAATTCTTGTCGGAGGCAAGTCATGGTGTTCAGGACGGTGATGGAGAAAAATCTTTGTGTTAATATGAGCAGAAATCAAGGTAAATATTTATTTGGGAAAAGAGACAGGAACCATTCCAGAATGTTCATTATAAGATATTTTGTTAAAGAATATCTGTCACCAGAAATCTAAAATCTTTATAAACATTTAGTGGTAAAAATATGAAATAGTGATAATTGCAACACCAATGAAGCCTCCTGTTTTCCCAGTACAGTCAGTATCTTAAAGGAGGCTATTTCTCTCTGGGATCTTTTCAACTGGACTCACAAAAGCCAGCTCTTTCATTGGAAATGGTTCTGTGCCACTGAACGGTGACAGGGCTGTGACGTCTGAGAAACGGAGATCACCCTTCCCCAGGTGGCATGAGCATGGGGTGTCATTCACCGTTTTTTCTCAAACGAGCCCTACACACATCTGAATACTAAAGGTGCCCAGGAAATCCTCTTGAAAAGGAAAAGGTGCAGAGATTTTCAGCGGATGTAAACGGCTTCACCCTGGACTCGTTTTTTCTCTGCTTTCTGTTCGTCACACCCTGAACCTCTTATTCAGCCCACTCTCCGTCTCTCTTCTTGCACTTGGAGCTTAGGAAGGACCCATGACAGTCCCTTCTGTAACCGAGCAGGACAAGGTCTTCCCAGAATAGACCCCCACCCATGTCCTCTGCCTGCCTTTTGTCTGTAGAAAAATGTTAGTCAAAGACTAAATTTAATCAGAGAAGTGAGAAAATGCAGAAAGAAAGGAAAACAGTCAAGCAAGACAAAATAATAATACTCTAGCCATTAAATAAAGTCAAGGACCTTTAGTTCTTCAAGGACTATAGATAATATTCTGAGCCTTGTCCTTGGAGCTATTTTGCAGATAATGAACCCCCCCCCCCCAGGTGGGCGAGGTTAACTGCTGCCCACAAGCACGGAGACCCCAGACCTGTTGGAACCAGAAGGTTGGTGATGGTGACGCCCACTTACCTCACCACCAGCCAATCAGGAGAATGTCCACGAGCTGACCACGCCCTGCTCCTCGGACACTGCTAAGACGCCTTGCTACCCCATCCAGGTCTGGACAGGCAGTCTTGAGGGCATTAGCCCTCTGCCTGGCAAAGCAATAAACTGTTTCTTTCTACTTCACCCAAAACTCTGTCTCCGAGATTTAACCCGGCACCCGTGCACAGAGGCGGATTTTGGCAACACTCCTTCAGATGTAGTGAAAAAAGAAGGGCTATAGGCTAGAAAACTCTTTTAAAATTGAATCAGAGGGCCTCATCACAAATTGCAATGCACAGACCACCAGCCTCGCGCTGTGCGGGGGAGGTGAGGTCATCGGGAGGGCGTGACCTCCGGGTGACCCTCGAGCTGGCTCCTGCCCCGCCCGTCCTGGCTACGCGGCTCTGCCCACTGTCCCCTCCGCCCAGCCTCCAGCGGGCAGGTGATGCTTAAGACGGAGAAGAAGGGGGTGGGACTGAACCCCTGGAAGACCTCGCGGAAACTGCGGATTCTGGCGGGCGGGCGTGGAGCGTTCCTGGTGTTACGGCGCCCACGACAAGTCTCAAGTGTAAGTCCCTTTCTTCTGCCACCTCCCCCCTCCCAGGGCCACACTGCCACCTCCCTCAGACCCTCCGTCCGTCTCTCCCCCCACCTCGTCTCTCCCCGCCCCCCACTCATGAGGGGGTTTGAAACCGATACCGTCTCCATGTTCGATTCCAGCCAAAGGTACCAGAAGAGCTTTAGCTGTTTGTACCTTTCTGTAAAGGCGGCACTGAAAATGTGGGGTGGGAGTGGGGACATTCGCACACAGGGGGCGAGGGAAGAAGGTGCAGCCCTCTCACAGAATCTCACAGAACTGGTAGCTCAGGGGAGCTGCCCCTTGGGTTCAAACCGCAGAGGTTCAAGAACAGCTGTAAAACCTGCCTTTCGAACGGAGGTTAGGGGTGTGCAGGCCAACAGGGGAATATTTGAATTTCAGCTTTTTCTTCCCCGAAACGTCTTCCCTACTCTCTGCCAGCATCTGGGAGTCATTTCTGAAGGTGGGATATCGTTGAATGACCACATATTTACCACAGAGTTCCCTTGTGGAGTCTCTCGTTGCACCCACAGAGTATTTTACTTATTACAGAGATTTTTATGATGATCTTTTAGGGACTGGGATACGTCTCTTCCTGTCCAGCTAATATAAAGTCCAGTGAGATCAAAACCATCTGTTTTTTTTTTTAATGTAATTTAATTTTTCTTTATTGGAGTATAGTTATGCACAATTTTTGTGTTAGTTTCAGGTGTATAGCATAGTGATTCAGTTATACATATACATATATTCATTCTTTTTTTTTTGACAATAAACTGCATATACTTAGAGTGTACAATGTGGTATTTTTTTCTTATTAGTAATGTATATATGGCACATATATTCATCCTTTTTCCAATTCTTTTCCCATATAGGTTATCACAGAATATTGAGTAGAGTTCCCTGTGCTCTCCAGTAGGTCCTTGTTGGTTATCTATATTTAGTAGTATGTGTAGGTTAATCCCCCATCCTCTTATTTAGCCTTTGGTAACCATAAATTTGCAAAACCACCTAAGTTTCTAGGCCTCATAGTCATTTTTGCTTTCTTCTTCATTTCCTTCGGAAGGGAGGCCTGGAGGACTGGGGTATAAAACCTTGGTTCTTGTTACATAAACAGCGTTCATTTTGCTGCTGCCCTAATGGGACATCTTACTGGAATAGGAAAAACATAATTTGCTCAAATTACACCTAATCTCCTTCAGTGAAACTCCTGGTCACCCTTTGGTCCTTCTGCGTATACTGCGGATGGGTGAGGTTAATAAAATAGGACTACTCTAAGAAAAACCCGGCTGACAACGTCACCCTGAGGACAGCTTTCCTCTAGAAATGTGTAACTGCTCCTTTCCACGTGGGAAGGCATGAGGCCTCCAAATCAGCCTGTTAACTCATCTGTCACCAGTCGTTTCTTATCCTTAGACCTCTGAGTTTAGGGACCCGGCTAGAAACTCTCAGTAAGCAGTTAAGAAAAAAAAAATTTTTTTATTACCATCATCGTGTAATAACGAAGCCAAAGATTGCCCGTGATCATTTTCCTCTTCTTTAATGTGCCTATGAACCACATGCCTATCTTTGGATAGATCTCCCCGTCATAGCTTGGAAGGATTCTGTTGGGAATGAGGCTGGAAACTCAGGGGCGGGCTCGTGGCAAAGGGAAGATGCAATTAGGTATAAACGGAGCTGGAGGAGACCATTTGGTTCCAGACACGATTCCAAAGCCAGCGGACCAAACGTGTATTCAAAGGCCACAGTGGTTCTGTTTCATTTGGGTTTGTGTCCACCTCCAAGAAGCTCTGATCTGGAGGATCTGAGGGCATTGCTCAGTGATGACGGGAGGCGTGAGAAAGGGTTGCTGTAGGGGTTGCGAGTTCTGCCAGGCTTGGGGGAGTGCCAGCCCCATGTTTTGAATGTGGGGTACTCGGGATGTGGGGTCGCAGGCGCAGCTGTAGGGATTCTGAATACCTACAGTCACTATTAACAGGCGGAGGGCACTAAACGAAGTTCAGGACTCGGCTCCAATCCCAACTGCCCGGATGTGAATTATGCAAACGGGAGGACCGCGCGTGGAGCAGGGCCGAGCAAATCAGCGGAGAGGAGAGGCGGCTGTGCGGGTGGCTCCGGGGCACCAGCCACCTGGTGCGTCCGCAGGTAAGCTAGCTCACCTGGTGAGCCTTCCCGCTTGAACTGGAACAGATCGGAACACGGTAAACGGATGGCGCCAAGCTTGGGGAGCCGTCAAACCCCTACTGGAAACAGTTGATTCGGTGTGTCTTCTGGTACCAAGTCAGAATTTTTTTTTTTTTTTCTCCAAGAGCTATTTGTATTCTGCTCAGTTTTCCCTTTGAATTCGCGATGTTCTCTGAGACTCCCAAGTAACAGTGAACTTCGGTCTCTCTCCTGAATTCTAAAACGCACCCTGGGTAACTTCCCGCCGTCTGTACAATGGAAGTGAGCTCAGCTGAAGTCATTAGAAAATACTAGAAAATGCTATTTTTAAGTAGCACCTGGCGCGCGCGCTCGCTCGCTCTCTTTCCTGTTTTGTTTGTTTGTTGTTTGTTTGGATAGGCTAGGTGGCTCTTGTCTGGGGGAGAACGTGATATCAGAGCTACGCCTGGATACATCAGGAGGGCCCACGTGACGTCCCGGCTGCAGGCAAACACCGCAGCCGTGAGCGTGTCTGTGATTCTGGGACAAGGGGTAGGGGTCAGGGGTTGGAGGATGGTGAACCGGCTGGAAAAAATAGCCGGAGCATGTGGTGTTGGTCAGAAGTGGACGTTAAGGGAAGTGAGGGCAGGCACGTGACGTTCTCACCATCACCCCCCCCTCCCCGCCCCCAACGCTGAGCCAGTGCCCGTCTCACTGATGCTTGATGTGATGAGTGCGTGAATTCGGGAACATGAGGTCATAATTCCAGAATGTTTCTTGGGATCCGGGTGGACCTTCTATCTTGTCTGGGATCAGCGGGATATTTTACAGCCTGGCCCTGGCGTGGCCTTGTCCCGCATTGATTCCTTCCGCGTGGAAAGAGCTGACATCCTTCCTTTAGTGGGAGATTCCACCGCATGGCTGCAGGTTTTCTGATGTTTTAGAGTCAAGATTGTTCTGGTTGTCTACTATTGTATAACAAAAGAGCCACTTTATTATATCTAAGGATTTTATGGGCCAGAAATTTGGGTTTGGCCCAGCTCGGGGATCCTCATGCTACAGGTGGCCCTGATGGGGGTTTCTTTTACATCTGGCAGAAGGGCTGGCCTGGGGGGTCCAGCGTCACTTTCCTCACATGTCTGGTGCCTGGTCTGGGATTCCTGGAGGGCAGGGCTCAGCTGCCACTGTGGACTGGACACCTGCCTGTGGTCTCTGCAGCATGGTGGTGTCCGAGGGAGCCGGAAAGGACGCCCTCAGCTTTTTAAGCCTGGCCATGGATACTAGCCATTTTATTTCTGTTCTGTTCCATCGTCAAGCAGTCCTAGAGCCCACCTAGATCCCAGGGGAGGGGACTTCAACCCCACCTTCCCATGGGAGCAGTGTCCAAGAATTTGTGGCCATTTTATTTGATTACAACCTCAAAATAAAAATATGTCACAATTGCCAAAAGGTGGAAACAATGCAAATGCCCATCCGTGTATGAATGATAAACGCAATGTGGTCTTTCCATACAGTGGAACATTAGCCATTAACAGAGGCAAATTCTGACGATGCTACAGCATGGGTGAGCCTTGAAGATGCTGTGCTAAGTGAACTAAACCCAACAACAAAAGGACAAATACTGTGTGACTCCTCTGGTACAAGGTCCCTAGAGTCGTCACATGCATAGAGACAGAAAGCAGAGTGGTGGTAGCCAGGGGCTGTTGGGAGAGGAACATGGGGAGGGATTATGGAATGGGGACAGAATTTCAGTTTGAGAAGATGAGAAAGTTCTAGGTGGTTGGTGGCGACGGCTGCGCAATGATGTGAGTTTAATGAATATCACTGAACAGTATGCTTAAATATGGTTACGATGGTAAATTTTCTGGTTGTGTATATTATCACAAGAATACAATTAAGTAAATTCTATTACAACAAGAAATACAGGGCAGGTCTCTGAATTTGAATGGTCTTTTGTATCTCCAATACGGTCTGATTTTTCCAAAGGGCTAAGGGCCTCAATAATGTTTCCTTTTAGGGCTGTATCTCCTTAACCTCTCCCTCAGGCTTCGGTACCTAATCCGATCTCCTTTTCAATATGAGATGAACTAGACCCACTGAAATAAGAAGAAGCACAGATGGTTCCACTCTTGGCACCAATTGGGATAAAACGGTTAGGTGATTTGTGAGTGTCATTTAAAAATGAAGTCCATTAAGGACTTTCTTACCCCCAACAAAATGTACTCTTAAGTTATTAATTGCTGTTTTGTTGCCTTATTACAATAAATAGAGTAAAAGAGAGGTACTAAAAAGGGCTTTCACTGGCCTGTTCCATCTATCAGCAGAATCAACACATGATACCTCTCTATCCTTGTCCACTTGTACGCACATTAATTCAATTATACCCTGCAGTTGTAGCTGCTCCCTGACAGGACAGACCTTGTAGGTTTAAAGGAAGCACTAGTAGCAATCTATCTTAAATGTAGATTTTCTGTTGTCTTTTTTCTTTTGGTGACATATTGTTTATTGCCCTGTATTCTTTGATCATGTTTATATTGATAATTTTGTGAAAAAGTTAAGTATAACATATATTTGAAAAAACGGCACAGTTCAATGTGTCCTCAAAAAGTGAATAGACTCATGGAAAATGCAACTAGATCCGGAAAAAGAACATTTCCAGAATCCCGGAAGCTTCTGTGAGCCCCTTATTGTCAACAGCTGCCCTCCCCAAGGGTCACCTTGCTCTTGACTTCTAATACCTCCGATACAGTTTCCCTGCTTTTGAACTTTTTATAAGTGGAATCAAGCAGTAGTTACTCTTTTTGTATTGGCTTCTTTTCGCTGAGGTTTACATTTGGGAGTTTCACCCAGGTGTAGCTTGAGCTTGTAGATGATGTTATTCTCATTGAAATACACCACAATTTATTTCTCCATTCTGCTATTGGGCATTTGGGTTATTTCCAGTTTTTTGGTTAATATGAAAAGTGCTGCTGTCAACTTTCTTATGCAAATCTTTTGATACAGATGTGCCTGTCTATCTGTTGGATTTATACAGAGACATTGAATGACTAAGTCACAGGGTATGCAAATGTCCTACTTTACTTGTACATACCACGTAGTTTCCTAAAACGAGTCAGATCAGTCTATAGTACCACCACTGTGTTAGAGTTCCCTGTGCTCTACATGCTCCCCAGACTTGGAACTATCAACCTTTTCCATTTTAACCGGGCTGGTGGCAGGCAGTGGGATCACATTGTGCTATTTATTTGCCAATTAGATGACCACTTTTGTATCACGCCTGCAAATAATTTGTCCATTTCCCCCCTTTTGGGTTGTCTGCCTTTTCTTTACCTATTCACAGACATTTAAAAAATGCCTTCTGGATGTGAGTACTTTATTGAATATATTTATTGTAAATCTATTTTCCCATCCGGGGGCTTTGCTTTTCACTCCCTAATGGTGTCTTTGAGGAAAAGAAATTCTTAATTTTAAATTCTTAAGGTTCATAGTTTTTCAATGTTTTCCTTTTGCCCAGCACTTTTAAAAAAATGTGTGTGTATCTTATTTAATGTACTTCCCTACCTCAAGGGCAAGGAGAGAACGTCCTATGGTTTTTAAAACATCTTTATTGTCTTATCTTTTACTTTTAGACAGGCAGTATTAGGATGTGTGATGGTTAATTTGTTTTTGGATGAGATTAACGTGTAACTCAGTGAACTGGAGTAAGCAGATTGCCCTCCAGCACGGGTGAGTGGGCCTCATCCAATCAGTTGAAGGCCCTCAGGCGTCACCTGCACCATTGGCTCTGCTGGGTCCCAGGCACGTCAGCCCTGCAGATGTGGAATTTCCTAGCCTCCCTAATCACGTGAGCCAATCCCTGTAATGAATGTCTTTCTGTATATATAGAAACATCCTACTGGTTCTGTCCCTCTGGAGAACCCTGACTAATACATTGTGTGTGATGGAGGTCATGATACATTTTTTCAGTGCCCTGAAGTGCCTGAATTTAACCCCAGAGCTCCATGGGAACCCAGTTTAATACTGTTGCTTCAGAACTCATATCTACTGTGTTGTAGATGTATCACTTTCCGCCTGCTCCTAGCTGCCCGCTTTTCCTTATAGACAATTTGGAGTCTCTGGAGCACAGGGATGGGCCGTGGAATGGGAGAGACTGGCCTGCCCACCAAACACAGAACAAAGGGTGTTGATGTTGAGGTCTGAGGAGGGACGCCCTGCGGGGAAGCACAGTCCGGCACATCAAGGGGTGGGGAGAGGTGAGCAGCGGATAAGATGTGCTGCAGGGGAATCTGGGAAACAAGCCCCAGGCTTGGTGACACGGGGAGGGGCTCTGGGGGAGTTGCGGCCCAGCTGCTGGGAGGGGCTGTGGTCAGTTCAGCTCAGCGCTGGATAATGGTTTTTGTCCTGGGCCCCAGCTATATCCTCTGACTCTGAATCGTACTGGGTGATTCAGACTCTATTCTACCTGCTTTTCCGTGTTAGTCTTTGTCCACAGTGCTATAGAGAAGAGAATTCCAGTGGAGTAGATGGTCGTTTCTCAGCTGTAACCTTAGTCAAGTAGTGCTCAGTTGGAGAAGAGATAGAGGAGGAGGTATTCAGAGTCCCTTGGAATCCTGGATATTTAATTATGTGCAGACCTGCCCTTTAGGACCTGCAGGCTCCTCAGGGAAAACTGTTTAATCAGGTAATGAATTTTTATTATCCTTTATCTTGCCCCTGAACTGTCGTATTGAGTCTGCAGTTGATTACCTGAATCCTATGGGCTCTTCTGGATCTATTGGCTGTAAGGTTTGAGGAACAGTATTTGTGTGCTCTGCACCGTGCAGTTTCAATCTATAATAGGTATTGGGATTCTGGAGAGTGTCTCTTTTAGGTTTAATTCAGACAAGGAGTATAAATTACTCTTATACAAGGCTTGATGAAATTACCCATCGAGGGCAAGTTATGAGGTGCACTCTTGAATTAGATATAATTCCTATAGGTACTCGATTCCTTTAAAGGCAAGGATTCTGTAGGATTAAAATGTTAATCAAGTATTCTTTTAATAAATCCTCTCCCTCCCCCTGCTTTTTTTGGCCTCAGTAACCCTGGGTTGATTAAGATGATGATGGAGATTTTCTAAATACATATATTAAGATGGGTTTTAATGTACGATGTACATTCAGCCAGATTTAGGAAAGGTATATTTATTTTTGGTTATATACAAAAGATACTCCATATGTATTTGTTAACTAAATGAGCAAAAATCACAAATATTATTTTTAAAAGAAAATATTTCATTTCAACTCTACATTCCCCCCGAAGTGTTAAGCCCTGAAAAACTGATCCCTCTGCGAATGCCTAGTTGTTCATGCTGGGTTCTATCGCTATTATAATCAATACACGATTATTTAAAGACAAACTGCTCACACTGATGAAAATTGAGTTACTATAGCTACCAAAGTGCAAAAGACAAAACAAAACAAAACAAGCACACAAAAATCTTTCTCTGTTGTGAAGACAAAAAAAAAAAAAAAAAAAATGTCAGCATTGGGAAATCTTGAGACATTGAATTCTGTGTAAAAGGATCTATGGCCACAGTTACAAGGGTCCTTTTCCCCGACCTCTCATGCTCAGAAGGACGGTCAGGTTGCGTTTTCCAGGACACGCTGCTTCTCTGCATTGTTTGGTGTGGACACTACAACGAGGGCAGCAGAATCTGTGCTGAGTGGGCTCTCCACTTATTTGGAGTCAAGTAGCAGGTTTGAGAATATCATTTGATGGTGGATAGAAAGTATGAGCACAGTAGGGAAATTATATATAATGGTGGAGAAGCTGGCTCTTGGGAATTTCATCTTTATTTCGGTGTCTCTTAGTGGGTCATCCTGTTTCATGCAAGACAAGGTATCTGGAAAGAAATTATGGTGTGGCTGAGGTTAGATACTGAAGTGGGGACAGTCATCAGGGCAAAAGCTGATCTGGGCCTGACTCAGGTCAGGAGACGAAATTTCCAAGAAACACACAGTCTGTGCAAAGATGTTAGGTTGAGTAACAGTCTGAGATTGGGGTCCTTGGGGGCTGCCAAGAACACGAGGCAAAGGAATCTGGAGAGGGTGAGGTAGAGAGTATTAGTCGGGGTTCTCCGGAGACACAGAACCAATAGGATGTATATATGTAGAGAGAAAGAGATTTATTATAAGGAATTGGCTGACAAGGGCAAACCTGCAGGTGGGCAGGCAGGCTGGAAACCCAGAAAGAGCCTACGTCCCCGTCCAAGTCTAACCTCTGTCTGCCGGGGAATTCTCTCTTACTCAGGGGAGGGTTGGTCTTTGGTTCTGTTTAGGCCTTCAACTGATTGGATGAGGCCCACCCACATGATAGAGGGCCTTAAAGTCCACTGACTGACTGATAGATTTTTATTTTAACTGGAGTATAGTTGATTTACAATGTTGTGTTAGTTTCAGGTGTACAGCAAAGTGAATCAGCTATACGTCTACGTATGCCCACTCTTTCTTAGATTCTTTTCCCATCCGGGTCATTACAGAGTACTGAGTAGAGTTCCCTGTGCTAAAAGTCCACTGATTTAAATGTTCGTCTCATCCAAAGCACTGTCACAGAAGCGCTCAGAATACTGTATGGCAAACTCTCTGGGCACTGTGACCTGGCCAGTTAACATACGTGAACCATCCTGTAGGTCCAGATAGTACATGTTTGGAAGAGGGAGCCCTTCCTCCATGTGTTTGCTTCATCTGGCTTTAAAGCCACAGCAAAGGGAGGCTGCTTCAGACCCGAACGTCTCGCTGACCTGTGTGCTGTAGGTTGCACCAGGAATATGAATGTCTGGGGAAGATGGAGACAGGAAATCACTCTTCTGTGACAGTTGGGAAGTGGAGACCCTTTCCAGATCGACTGCGTGAAAACTGGAGGGTGGTTCCAAGGGGCACGTAGACCCCACCCCTCTTTGTTGCAGGGGAGGATCTGAGAGGAAGACTCTGTGATCTTTTTTGTCTGCAGAGTGGGCTTTTGTAATGTAAACTATTAGGAAAGAAGTAGTGAGGAGAGTGAAGGCCTTCGTGATCAATATCGAGAATGCAAATATCTACCCTGGGAAGTCGAATTTGTTGAGGATCTTGACCTGGAGAAACTCTTAACGCTGCTGTTGGCATCTCACAGCACATGTGCTTCGGTGTTGCAGCCTCTGTGTCTCCCCAGGCTGTGCATCTTCTCCTGGGAACAGGACCCTCTAGCTCTGTGCGGGGAGAGAGAACAACAGGGCTCGCCCTGTGCCTATCAGGTTGACCCATTCGCCGGGCCGCTTATGTCAAACGGAAGGCAGCTTGGGGGTTGCGGGCGTGGAGGAAGATCAGACACCCGGCACTTAGCGCTTCCCTTCTTACATGCTACCCATCCCACAGTGCCCTGCAGGGGGATTCATTTCAACCTCAGCAGAGGCGCCCTTCTGCAAACGCTCATGTTTGCACAGGACAGAAGCAAATAGAAATGGCTGTTAAGATGTTGATAGGCATATCCAGATGTTGTCTTTTTATAATTGTTTAATTTTCTGGCTGTAAAAGAAATGTTCTTGGAGAATGCATAGAAGAAACAGAAAATAGTAAAGGAAAAAAATAAAACTCACCCAACATTAAACAGTCACGCCAATATTGAGTGTTTATCATGTGCCAGGTACTGTACTCCAAATAACGGCTAATAGGATACATACATTACGTGTGTTCCATGAAGGTGAGCCTCCATATATTTTCGAGCTCTCGTTTCTCGTGTGTGTGTGTGTGTGTGTGTGTGTGTGTGTGTGTGTGTGTGTATAGAGAGAGAGAGCTGTATTTACATATAGCTAAAATGGGGCTGTGCATGCACGTACGTTTTTAATTCAAAATTGAGGAATCATTTGTGTGCCTCCTACCACTGCTTAAAAATGACTTGTGTCTACGTCCCCACGTTATCAATATGCAGTCCTATCATTTATTTAATTCTTTTTATATTGTTGAATATTTAGGTTGGTTTTAAGTTTTTGCTAATATAGGAAATGTGGTGATGGTCATTCTGGCATCTGCATCTTTCCTTATTTTCTTAGGACCCGTTCTCAGGCCTTTGACAGCCAGGGTCAAGATCATGAACATTGCCAACAGTAGGTGTAACAAATTATCACAAACTTAGTGCCTTAACATAACACAAATTTATTATCTTAGCGTTCTGGAGGTCAGAGTCCAAAATGGGTTTCACTGGAGTCAAGTCAAGGAGCTGGCAGGGCTACGGCCCTCCTGGGGGTTTTAAGGGAGAAAGCACTTCCTGCCTTTTCCAGCTTCTGGAGGAGCCCATATGTCTTGACTGTGTCCCCTTCCTTGTGTCACCCCAACCCCTGCTCTGTCATCACATTTCTTCTCTAACTGTGACCCTCCTGCCTCCCTCTTATGAGGACCCCTGTGGTTACATGGTGCCCACCCAGATGACCTCTCCATCTCAAAGTCCTAAATGTAATTATATCTGCAAAGTCCCTTTTGCCACGTGAAGTAGTATATTCCCAAGTTCCAGGGCTTAGGATCTGGCTGTTTTTGGGAGAGTCATAATTCTATCATAGATGTTATTGTCACTTCTTTGGTTTCCAGGCCTCCAAACAGGCTTGGAGCTGGCAAATGGAAGCAGTGTCCATGGTTGGTGTTCTGTCCTAGGTCAAGTGGGAGGCCCGTGGTAATCCGATTCACAATGTACATCCTTCCTGACAGTATTTGGCCATCAACAGCACCCCTGATTTGGGGACCTATGTCCTGAATGGGCTTTCACTGTTTTCCGCCCTCCAGTTCCCACAGCCTAGATAAGAAAACAGAATGGTGAGTCTGAAAAATCAATTGTGATAGTCCTGGGGGTAGAGATGGAGGAAAACCGGGAAGAGAAATGAAGGATGGTGGATAATTCATAATTATAATATTTTAATTTTTGTCAAGATGATGGAAGATCTTATTAGGCTAGGTTGCTCCACAATATTAGAAAATATATATATTTGCACATTGGAGTATCCTGTTTTTTTTCTTAATATTATCATATTCTGATCCTGTAGCAATTTTGCCTAGACTTGCAATGTATATTAATTGCATCCATAGAAAAAATATGCCTAAATAATAGTATTTTGAAATTCATGCTGCAATGGACTGAATGTGTGTGTCCAAACTGATGTGTTGGAAGCTAATCCCCAAAGTGAAGATATTAGAAGGTGGGGTCTTTGGGAGGTGAGTAGGTCATGAGGGTGGAGACCTAACAAATGGGATTTGTGCCCTTCTAAGAAGAGACCCCAAACCTTTTCCCCCATGTGAGGGCATAGTGAGAGGTAGCATCTATCAGCCAGGAAGTGGGTCCTGGGACCAATCATCAAATCTGCTGGTCCTTGATTTTGGACTTCCAGCCTCCAGAGCTGTGAGAAATAAATGTTTGTTGCTTAAGTCACCCCATCTGTAGTATTTTGTTATAGCAGCCCAAGCTGACTCAGAAATGCATGTAAATCAGTTCCAAGGTGGTACTCTCTCTTTCTTTTCTCTCTGTTTCTCTTTTTTCTTTTTATGGTTCTTTTCTGGTTGTAATCTGAAACAATAACATCTGCCCTGTGTGTTTGGACACTCATCCACTACCAAAAGGTGATGATGTTGTTTTATTTTTGAACAATGAAATATTTTAAAAGCAAACTATCAGGGTTTTTTTTTTTTTAAGCTCTTTATTAGAATATAATTGCTTTACACTCTTGTGCCAGTTTTTGAGGTACACCAAAGTGAATCAGCTGTATTTATACATATATATATCCCTATATCCACTCCCTCCCATGACTCCCTCCCACCCTCCCTGTCCTGGCCCTCTAAGGCATCACCCATCATCAAGTTGATCTCCCTTTGTTACACGGCAACTTCCCGCTAGCTATCTATTTTACATTTGGTAGTGTATCTATGTCAATGCTACTCTCTCACTTCGTCCCAGTTTCCCTTTCGCACCCCCCAACCCTGTGTCCTCAAGTCTGTTCTCTATATCTGCATCTTTATTCTTGCCCTGTCACTGGGTTCATCAGTACCATTTTTTTTAGATTCCATATATATGAGAGCATACGGTATTTGTTTTTCTCTTTCTGGCCTACTGCACTCTGTATGACAGTCTCTAGGTCTAGCCAGCTCATTACAAATAACTCAATTTCATTCCTTTTTATGGCTGAGTAATATTCCATTGTATATATGTGCCACATCTTTTTCATCCATTCATCTGTTGATGGATATTTAGGTTGCTTCCAAGTCCTGGCTATTGTAAATAGTGCTACAATAACATTGTGGTACATGTTTCTTTTTGGATTATGGTTTTCTCTGAGTATATGCCCAGTAGTGGGATTGCTGGATCATATGGTAGTTCCATTTTTAGTTTTTTAAGGAACCTCCATACTGTTTTCCATAGTGGCTGTACCAATTTATACTCCCACCAACAGTGCAAGAGGGTTCCCTTTTCTCCGCACCCTCTCCAGCATTTATTGTTTCTAGATTTTTTGATGATGGCCATTCTGACTGGTGTGAGGTGATACCTCATTGTGGCTTTGACTTGCATTTCTCTAATGATTAGTGATGTTGAGCATCTTTTCATGTGTTTGTTAGCCATCTGCATGTCTCCTTTGGAGAAATGTCTATTTAGGTCTTCCGCCCATTTGTAGATTGGGTTATTTGCTTCTTTGGTATTAAGCCGCATGAGCTACTTGTATATTTTGGAGATTAATCCTTTGTCTGTTGCTTTGTTGGCAAGTATTTTCTCCCATTCTAAGGGTTGTCTTCTTGTCTTGCTTACGGTTTCTTTCACTGTGCAAAAGCTTTTAAGTTTCATTAGGTCCCATTTGTTTATTTTTTATTTTATTTCCATGATTCTAGAAGGTGGGTCAAAAAGGATCTTGCTTTAATGTATGTCATAGAGTGTTCTGCCTGTGTTTTCCTCTAAGAGTTTTATAGTGTCTGGCCTTACATGTAGGTCTTTAATCCATTTTGAGTTTATTTTTGTGTATGGTGTTAGGAAGTGTTCTAATTTCATTCTTTTACATGTAGCTCTCCAGTTTTCCCAGGACCACTTATTGAAGAGGCTATTTCTTTTCCATTGTATATTCTTGCCTCCTTTGTCAAAGATAAGGGTGCCCATGTGTCCATGGGTTTACCTCTGGGTGCTCTATTCTGTTCCATTCTATCAGGGTCTTTATTGAATGAATAGTTTTGTCTGTATCATAAGACAAATTGATCATGGTCCCCTTACTAGTCACCCTCATAACTAAGATTTCTCTTTTGTGACACCAGCTGCTAATAACCTATTTATAATCATTTTCTGCTCAGGAGCTAGTGATAGCAAAGAAATATTACACAAATGTTAAGTTAGGAAAGTTTGAAGATTGTCCCATTGACAATGTCATGGAGCTAAATGGTACATTTACAGGGGATGAGCTGAGGGAAGGGGAGACAGAATCTGCATAACACTGAGATCATAAATAGCATTCCATATTTCAATTTCATTTTCCAGAAAATGCAAAAAAGAGGATCATGTTTGCCTCTCTTTGCACTTGTAGGCTGGAATGTTTCAAGTCCAGGATAAGAGAGTAAAGAGAAAGAAAAATGTGACAACTATAATTAATATGCTCAGTGTCCCAATGAAAATTTTAATTTCATTACTGTTTAGGAGTAAAACTCATTACACTCAGTAGGGATTTAATATCTGTGAATTAAAAATTAATTTGTAGTATAAAATTCAATCTGGATTGTTTGTTTAAAATAGATAATATATATTACGAAGCAGAGGTAGTATCCTGATGGAGACTAGGAAACACAGGCTCTATTTTTAGAAATCATCAGAGGTTATATTTCAACTCTTTGTATTTTCTTTAGCCTTGAGAAATATGTTTTACTAAAGAACATATTTTTTCTTTGTTGGACTATCTAGCAAAGTTGTCTAAAACAATTTTGCCTATCTTCTCTAGAAATGAAATATACCTGTAGAAATGTTGGCATTTAATTATTTTCTGACCTCAGAAAACAATGACTTTTAGCTTCTAAGCTAAGTGGACTGGATTTTATGTCACTGTAGCCTTCAGTTTAAGATGGGTTAGGATCTAAAAGGTTGCTTGTTAGGTCGGTTGTGTCAAGCTTAGAGTTTTCAGTTACGAACCATGGTTGGACTTCGCAGGGCAGCCTCTTAAGGTAGCAGGCACCTGAGCCCCCCTTAGATGTACCTGTAAGGGGGCACCTCCTTGTTCAGGAGAGCCCCAGAAGGAGGGCAGCCGGACCCAATTAGCAGATCATCCTAGAACTGCTTCTAGACTGCCGCCCTTCTCACTGTGGTGAATCCCCGATCCCCAGCACTTTCTTCTGCCCTCACCTCTGTCTGGGTGCCTCTTCCTGGTGACCTCCTGCTTCAACTGTGATGGGCTCTGGGCTTTGTGTCCTGGACCACTGACTGAAGCTAACATCCCCTCATTGCTCCAGTTGACAGCCTCACAGCTCTGCTTTCCACGTGGTAAAAATGCCTATTTCCACATGATCTACCTGAATTAGAAGAAAAACCAAAATCAAGGAATGGAAAGACATGAGAAGAAAATAAAATCCAAGTCTTGTCCTGTTGATGAGGAAGTTTGCAGTGTAGCAGGGACTGTACTCAGCAGTTTACACTCACCAGTTCACTTAATATGTACAACGAACTTACGAGGCAAGTATTGTTATCCCCATTTTACAGCGGGAGAAATTGAGGCTCAAAGAGATGATAAAACTTGCTCAGGTCTAAGTGGTGGAGCTGGGATTCTAACCCGGGTCCTTAGTACTCGTGCCCATTCTTTTAACAGTAGCAGCCACCACTGACCTGGTGCTTTCTGCACTCCAACTGTTAGTCTAAATGCTCCACATGTATTAACTCATTTAATTCTTCCAACAAGTCTGTAAGGTAGGTGTTATCATTGCCATGTACCCTTGTAACACACATAAGAAAATGAGGCAAATTGGTGCTAAAAGCAATGAGCTATCAAGCCAGGAAAGGACACAGGGGAACCTTGAATGCATATGACCAAGTGCAAGAAGCCAGCTTGAAAAGGCTACATACCATGTGATTCCAACTCTGTGACACTCTGGAAAAGGCAAAACTAAGGACACAATAAAAAGATCAATGGTGTCCAGGGGTTGGTGGGGAGAGAATGAGTAGGTAGAGCACAGGGAATATTTAGGGCAGCGAAACTACTCTGTATGATACTACAGCAGTGAATACACCTAATTATACATTTGTCCAAACCCGCAGAATGTACAAACCAAGAATGAACCCTAAGGTAAGCAGTGGACTCTGGCTGATGATGACGTGTCAACGTAGGTTCATCAGTTGTAGCACGTGTACCCTCTGGTGGGGATGTTAGTAGTGGGGGAGGCTGTATATGTGTAGGGAGAGGGGCTAAGTGGGAATCTCTGTACCTTCTCCCTTTTTCTGTGAACATAAAACTCTGTAAAAATACAGTAAAAAAAAAAAGTATGAGAAAAAAGGAAAAAACAATGAGGCACAGAGAGGCAAAATCGTAGCCCAAGGCCCACAGGTAATAGGTGGCAGGGGCAGGATGGCTCAGAGCCTGTGCTCTTCACACCGCAGCTCGTGGTCCCTTGGTGCTTACTGTTTACTTAGCACTTTTCAAAATGCATTACTCGTATTAACTAGCAAATACTCTGTGCTCTTTCTACTAGAGGGTCTAATTGTCTTAGTCCATCTGGACTGCTATAAGGCATTACCAGAGACCGGGTTGAAGGGGATGGTTAAACAGCAGACATTTATTTCTGACAGGTCTGGAGGCTGGAAGTCTGAGACCGGGGTGCTGGCCTGGTGGGGCTCGGGGGCGGGTTCTCTGAGGGCTGCAGGTGGCTGTGTGCTCACGGGGGGAGGAGGGAGAGGGTGGAACAAGGTCACTCATGTCTTCTGATCAGGGCACTGGTCCCATCGAGAGGAGTTCCCTCCAAAAGGCCCCGCATCCAAACACCATTGCATCAGGATTAAGGCTTCATCCTACGGATTCGGGGGGACATGAGCATTCTGTCCACAATACTAACCAACCCCGTCATGCGCTGGGGTCAGGGAGGGCGACACTGGCCCTGGACTGAAGGTGCTGCCAGGATGGGGACTTTCATGCAACACTTCCAGGCAACCCAGGGCAGGTTGGTGACCCAGCTGAGCAGGAACTACGCCTCCCCATTCTCACCACCCCGTGGCATTTCCTCTGCACCTACAGCTTCCATGTCAGACAACTCTCTTCCTGGTCCTGTGGGTGAGTTGTGCTCACTACTGTGTGTGTGTGTGTGTGTGTGTGTGTGTGTGTGTGTGGTTCCACCTGCTCAGTGGCCCTCCTGTCTCCCTGTGTCCCCCTCACTCTCCAGCACTAGCCAGGTCACATCCTCACAGTGTCATAACGGTAGCAGCCTTAACAAAGGACGATGTCAGGGACCCAACAGGCCCCTCAGGCTTCAGCGCCTCACCAGGAACCCGGGGCTTCAAACAACATTGCCCCCCGCCACTCACACACTCATGTATCCTATTGGTCCTGTTCCTCTGAAGAGCCCTGACTAGTACCTACAGACTATTACTATTACTCCTGAATATTTAACTGAAGGTGATGTAAGGGACTTTGTAGTAAAGAATTTGAGTATTTAAAAGGTGGTTTCAGAATGGCCAGTGGTTTTTTTTTTATTAGAATATAGTTGATTTACAATGTTGTGTTAGTTTCTGGTGTACAGCAAAGTGATTCAGTTATATATTCTTTTCCGTTGTGGTTTATTACAGGATACTGAATATAGTTCCCTGTGCTATACAGTAGGACCTTGCTGTGTATTTTATGCATAGTAGTTTGTATCTGCTAATCCCAAACTCTTAATTTATCCCTCCCCTGCCTTCTTCCCTTTTGGTAATGATAAGTTTGTTTTCTATGTCTGCGAGTCTGTTTCTGATTTGTAAATAAGTTCATTTGTGTCATATGTTACGATGGTGAGTCAAAAATTATCCGCACACTGGCTGTAGAATTTACAGAAGGTTTTTTTTTAAAAAATACATTTATTTACAATGGAATATTACTCAGCTATAAAAAGGGATGAGATGGAGCTATATGTAATGAGGTGGATAGACCTAGAGTCTGTCATACAGAGTGAAGTAAGTCAGAAAGAGAAAGACAAATATTGTATGCTAACTCACACATATGGAATCTAAAAATGGTACTAATGAACTCAGTGACAAGACAAGAACAAGGATGCAGATGCAGAGAATGGACTGGAGAACTCGAGGTTTGGGGGGGCAGGGGGTGAAGGGGAGGCTTAGACGAAGTGAGAGAGTAGCATAGACATATATATACTACCAACTGTAAAATAGATAGCCAGTGGGAAGTTGCTGTATAACAAAGGGAGTTCAACTCGAGGATGGATGATGCCTTAGAGGACTGGGATGGGGAGGGTTGGGGGGAGTCGAGGGAGGGAGGGTAATACGGGGATATGTGTATAAAAACAGATGATTGAACTTGGTGTACCCCCCCAAAAATAATAAATAAATAAATAAAATTAAAAAAAAATACATTTATTTATTTAATTATTTATTGGCTTTGTTGGGTCTTTGTTGCTGCACACGGGCTTTCTCTAGTTGTGGTGAGCAGGGGCTACTCTTTGTTGTGGTGCGCAGGCTCCTCATAGCTGTGGCTTCTCTTGTTGTGGAGTACGGGCTCTAGGAGTGTGGGCTTCAGTAGTTGCTGCACATGACTCAATAGTTGTGGCTCATGGGCTCTAAAGTGCAGGCTCAATAGTTGTGGCTCACAGGCTTAGTGGCTCCATGGCATGTGGGATCTTCCTGGAGCAGGGATTGAACCCATGTCCCCTGGATTGGTTGGTGGATTCTTAACCACTGCACCACCTAGGAAGCCCCAGAGGTTTTAATTTAACTGGAGTGCGGATAATTTTTGACTCACCCTTGTAGCTTCCACGTATAAGTGATATCATGTGATATTTGTCTTTCTCTTTCTGACTTCACTTAGTATGATAACCTCTAGGTCCATCCATGTTGCTGCAAATGGCATTATTTCATTCTGTTTTATGGCTGAGTAATGTTTCATTGTATATGTACCACATCTTCTTTATCCATTCATCTGTCAGTGGATGTTTAGCTTGCTTCCATGTCTTGGCTATTGTAAATAGTGCATCAGTGAACATTGGGGTGTGTGTATCTTTTTGGATTAGAGTTTTCTTCGGATATATGCCCAGGAGTGGGATTGCCGGATCATAGAGCAACTCTGTTTTTAGTTTTTTAAGGAGCCTCTGTAGTGTTTTCCAGTGGCTGCGCCAATTACACAGAATGATCAGCTTTAAATATCCATATATACCACGGCTTGTTTGCTTACATTTTTCATGAATGAATTGTTAAATATCAATTATGTTCTGTTTTGTGCGTTTGGCTGATCTGATTTAGAAACAAGTAAATGAAACCTTTATTGTATTTGTCTGATATCTCTGTGGTATCAGCTCACTCCCAGCGGAACCGATGCTTCTTGACCTCACACTCCACGCAGACAAATGAGATGAAATATTCTCTTGTGTGGTATGAAACCGTCGACTCTCTCAAAGAGTTTTCTTCCAGAAACAGAACTGCGGCTGATCAACGTTCTGTTGAACAACAGAGGAACAGATTTTTCCTGATAGTAAATGTTTAATCTAATTTCCCATTAATCTTATGCTTCTGGTGTTATCCCTTAGTCTCTAAATGTAAAATCATCCTTAGGACCTGCACGAACTCCTAAAGTTAGGCACAGAAAACCCCAAACAGTAAAAATGACGACAGCTCAGATCTGGCTAAACGGGGCCCAGCTGGTTTTATTGTCTTTATGTACCCTCACTTTGCCAAGTCTTCTCCTGGGGTTCTTTTTGTGACAGTGCAGATTGTGCCAAGTTGATTTACAAACCCTGACAATGGAATTACTCCAAACACCCTTTTGGGGGAAATGATTAGAATCATTGCAGTGCAGGGTGAATGGCTGTGGAAAGGGGAGACGTGATTTCAGGGCTAGGACAATGGCTTTTTCTTGTGAAAAGTACTAGGAACACAAACTACACGTTTTCACAGTGATGCATGAGCGTCTCTTGGGCACAGGGGCTGTATTTTCTGAACCCCAGCATCAGAACCATGAGGTTGATCAGAATACGCTGACACACGTGGTTACGAGTCCTGGTCCAGCAGCTGCTCCATCTCCCTCGTTCTCGTTAATAAACGCCCCCTCTCATCAATATTGCCTGGGAACTTTCAGTGTGGACACTTCCCAGCAATTACAGGGCACACGGCTGGCGTTACCCTGGATGTGTTTTTGGCTCACGGCCCATATGGTGGCAGAAGTGGAGAAACACATGGAGGGAGTGTTCTAGACCCTGCTCACCACTTCCCCGATTCTCCAGAAGGGACGAGGTCCCCGTGTCAACTGCATTTGGGAACTGCTTGCTCCAGAGCCAAAGGAAGACTCTTGAGAGAAGACTGGAAGAATTTGGAAATTTCTTCTGAAGTGTAATTATAACATGTAACTATATATATAATTGCAACTCTGGTTTCCCTTGGCCCTAACAGTTTGTGAGTACAAATGAGATTCTATTATTTCTAATACCCCATCCCTCCCGTCCCTCCTCCCCTCCACCCCAGTCTCACCTGCTGACACAAACAGCCGTGAGAGTCCTTAAGTCTGCTCACTGTAAGCACACATTTGCTCAAACACTTCTGCTTTACCCCTGTAGGAATGTCCTTGGCCTGTCACTCTTTCCACACAGGCGTTTGGGCCTTGCTGGCTTTACCCACGCCCTCTGCGGGAGTGCTGCATCCTTGTAAGACATTATTACTATGAGGCAGAGTCTGCAGGCTGACCCCAGGTGGAAATGGGGTGTGTAGGGCTAGTGGCCCTCCTGGGCTTTGGGTGGGCTGTAGACATCCTGTTCTCTGTCTCCTCTGCATCTTCCCCTGTTTCCCCACTGTGCAAAAATCTCTGCCTTCAGCCAAAAGGGAGGCCACCATCTACCCCATTCATGCACGTTGATTCCTAGGAAATCGCCGTTCTCACCGCCACCTTCACTCACCTTCTCTTCTGTGGGCTCCAGAGCCCTGTAAGGTATTCGTGTCTCCAATTTGCCAGATGAGAAAAGTTGGTTCAGAAGTGTCCAGTGACCTGGGAAAACTCAAACAACTGATACATGTCAGAAATAAAAGTTTAACGCAAGTTATTTTGACTCCAAACTGGTGCTTTCACCCCTGCAGGGTCAGTCGCCAGAGTGGCCAGAGTTGGAGCCCTAAACCAGGCCAGGCTGTGAGCCGGGCTTCCCAGGCCTCCTGGGATCCTGGTCACATCAGACAGAGGCCACCTCTGTAATTTTTGGTAGCTCAAGCCCTGATACGGATTCTGGGAAAGACAGCTGATGCTTAAAATTCCTGGGACATCGCCGATCTCACCGCCGCCTTCACTCACCTTCTCAACACAGGCATAATCCATCTTTCCAGTACCTATGTTAATAAAGATATTGCACAGATATGCAAAGAATATAAGTTGGGATCATCTTAATCTGATTGGAAAGAGCTACAGGAACCTAATTATGCGCCGTAAGCTTGGTTACTGACATAGTTCTTCCAAACCCAGCTGTCAGTAACCTTTCCTTTTCCTTCCTGCTGTGTTCAGTTCCATGGGAGGACATGGGCCCGGAGGAGAAAGGTTCGCTCTGTGATTAGCAGAAAAACATGCCTGTACAGGGACAGTGACCCATCCGGCTGTTTATTTAACCTCTGCCAAAATTCAGTGTCTCTCTCCAGGTCCGTAAATGATGTTCTTTACTCAAGAGATGTATCAGAGGCTGTGGTTGAGCAAAAGTTACAAACGAAGAACAAGAAGCATTTTAGGAAAGAAATAAGACAATCTCTGTTCTCAGATTTGCTAGACAAATAGCAGCCACTGACTGAAGAGCAAATCCAGTGTGGTTTATGGGGTCCTCAGAAGCCCCTTATAAATGGAGAAGCCATTTTTGCCTTCACCTCTATTTTCTCGAAATGACTTGCCAGGTAATGTCTTTGATGAGTGAAGGAAAGAAATTAAAATTCTTTGGGCAGTAAATGATGCATAGACAGTATGTCTATAATAAACCCTTAAGTCTCTTTCTCAATTCCCTACTGCAATCAGCAGGTGGGCCCCTTGATAGAGAATATGACCCACTAAGACCTTTTCATTTTGGGAGCCCAGTTCAGCAAAAATTGTGAAGATGAAGCTGCCTTGGTGTCTGTGGTGCTGAGACATATTTCACAAATGTGGTACATTGACATCTTGTGACACACACTAATGTCTGCATGCTCTTTTGCCTGGATGAATGGACGTTGCATTATGGAAACAGATGCACCTGTTAATATTACTGTGCTCGGGGTTGGGGCAGGGCATCGGGGCTCCATTTCTTGTCCAGATGCGTGCACCTGTCATAGATCAAACATGAGAGCCCCTGTCTGGTGGCACCCACTTCATTTTACACGGGCTGCTCTGAGGGAGATAAAACTAAACTGGCTGATCTCTAGCCATGAGTGGCTGTCGGCGCAGTGGCTTCCGTGCATGTGTCTTCCTTGCATGTGTAATGATGCACGGACTTCTGTTTTTCTGGGACTCAGTCAAGCGCGCAGTAAGTGACGTTCCAGTGAGCTGGAGCCTCTTCCTTCAGCAGATGTTTCAGCAAATTGTTTTTCTGCTGCCACCACTTCATGAGGTTTTTCTAATTCAATGGATGGTTTCACTGTCGTGAGGCTCACATGCTCCCCAAACTTATTTTGCATTTACTGATGTCATTCAAGACACAGTTTGGGTCACCATTCTGGAAGGAGGGACAATCACAGTAAACTATGCTTTTCTCACTTTTCTCTGAGATCTTAGGCACCAGGGTCAGCCTCCAATGCTCTCAGAGACTTTATTATAAACACCAAACTGGCACTGCAGGGTTTTCTCCCCCTAGGGATCAACTGAACGATAATTTCCTTCCTATTCCTGAATAGAACACATGTTATCGTCACAGGAAACTATTCTAAGGGACACTGCAAAGCTGCCTAATTGTGATATCACCCTATCTTCATTGTTTTCAGAGAGGATTCTTAGCTGTTGTTATATAGATCGTGTTGCTGTAGTCACTGAGTTTTGCTCTGGTTTTTACACATCTTTTATGTTTGTTAAATCAGAGGTGCCTTCCAAATGGAATTTTCCCATTGCACATGACAGCATCTGTGCGACTGAATTAAAGAAATGATGCTTAAGGAAATTGACATTAATCCAGTGGTTATCACTGGGGAGTAGGGATAAAATGAGGAGGGGTAGAGTTTTATTTTCTATTTCATAAGCTTTGGTATGGTTCATTTATTCTTACCACAAGCAGATGTTACCCTTCTGCTAATGAATAAAGGAGATATTTTCGCGATGTGCGCAAACAGTTGGAGAGCTGGTTAAACTGGCGAGTCCAGATCAGCTCTTCACCTCAGGCATCAGTCTCCTCTGCGCTGCAACTTAATTGAATCAAAGTCCAATTCAGTTTTTCGACTTGCTTTCTGCGAGTCCTAATTCCTCTGTAATAGAATGGTTGTGAGATCCACTGGGAATGTCTTTCCTTTTCTTTCTTTCTCTCTTTTTTTTTTTTGAGTACAAAACTTCAGGGAGCAGGAAAGAGCCAGTCCTGCCTCTGAATGCATTTGTTACACACGTTCAGAGATGAATTTGAAGACATCGAAAACGTGATATTGCTTTTGCTAGTGTTCGCGTGATTTTTAAATAACAATCCGCTTGAAAGTCTAAACTTTGCTATTTTGCTGTTTAACATTTACATGCTTCTACGGTGGTGTCTATTATGCACAATAAAAAAAAATCTCTCTATAAGAAGATACGAAGTTAAGGCACCAAGATCACCCGAACTTGAGGGGAAAAAAAAACCCCCATGAACTAACATTGAGAGCTCTAGCTGACTCTATTCACATCTTTGTGTAGATCTTCTTCCAAACTTTTTAGTCAAAATGTTTTTGGGACGACTCTATAGATGGAGGAATGTAACTGTTGAGAGGCAGTGGAAATTGTGGAAGATGTCTGATCCAACGAGTGCATTCACGAGACTCTTTTGGTCAGAGGTGATAGAAGCTGAAGTAGCTTAAGCAGAAAAGGTGGTATGTTTGCTTATAAAACTGTCTATGGAGTAGGAGGTAAATGTGATCCGTTTTAGGTGGGACTTGTCTGGGAATGCAGTGTCACTGGGCCTCTGGCTCTCTTTTCCGACCTTGGCTCTATTTCTCTCTGTGTTTTCTTCATTCTCAGGCATGTTCTGTCTGCATGATGCCAAAGACAACTGCAGGCCAGTGGGAGTCCCAGACGTGTTCCAAAAAGAAGAGAAAGCCGCTCTTTCCCCCAGAGTCCACATAGTCCCAAGATTCTAATGGACTCTCCTCATCCCTGCCAGGGAGACGGAGTCACTGACTGACCACCTGCATCGTGGTCCTGCTGTTGTGGGGTGGGGGTGAGCCTTATCCAACCTCTCCACCCCCACCCTCACCCCTACCCCAGGGCGCTGTACAGTGGGGGAGGGTTGTTCTCAAGAGAAAAGGCATCGGACGGACACACTGCAGTACCCGTCCTGGAAGGCCACTTCCCTAGGACCTGCTAGTTTCCTCAGCATCTAGGGAGACTGCCCAAACATTCAGGCATTGAAGAATTAGGTGGGTTATTGTATTCCCTTAACTTTCAGTTCTAGCCAAGCAGCTGTAAAAAAAAGAAAAAAATCCCCTAGTTATAAATCACTTAGAAAACCTAGGAAAAAACATTGCTCAAATCAGTTTGTAATCAAAGCTTTATTGGAAATGCATAAACTACATTTGGATCCCCTTGGTGACCATTGCCTCAAAAATCTTCTGACTCTTCCAATTCAGTAAAATCTCCCTCATCTAAACTACCCTATTTCATCTCATAAAAATCTGGGTCTGTCATGAAATAATTATATTTCTGATGATGGTCATAAATTATAGAGTGATGACTGTTTGCCAGGCATCATGCAAAGCTTATCCTATGCCCTCTCTTGGAATAATTCTTACAAAAATTCTGTGACATAGGTTTTAAAATCCTCATGTTTATAAATAGGGTTGGAGTATCCAGATACTTACCTGAGAGGACACTGTGTAGTGGAGCCGGGGTTCTAGTTCTGAAGCCTAACCTCTCAACTGCTATGCAGCACTGCCTCTCTGTGCTGAGCCTGCCTGTGTGAATAAAGTAAAAGAGGTGAAGAAAGGTACTGAGCTGAGCCTGGAGGTGGGGTGGGAGTGGCTCTCTGTGGAGGGGGAGGTGGTTCTGGGTCTTAAATGACTGAGGCATCCTTACTTGGTTCACTTCATTGTTTGCATTTGTATCATGTGTATTCACCCACTTTTCTTTTTTCTTTTTCTTAATCTTTATTGGAGTATATTGCTTTACAGTATTGTGTCAGTTTCTGCTGTACAACAAAGTGAATCAGCTGTATGTATACATATATGCCTATATACCCTCCCTTTTGAGCCTCCCTCCCAACCTCCCTATCCTACCCCTTTAGGTCTTCACAAAGCATCAAGCTGACCTGCCTGTGCTCTGTAGCAGCTTCTCACTAGCCATCCATTTCACATTTGGTAGTGTGTATATGTCAGTGCTACTCTCTCATTACATCCCAGCTTCCCCTCCCCACCGGTGTCCTCAAGTCTGTTCTCTACGTCTGCATCTCTATTCCTACCCTGCCACTAGGTTTATCAGTACCATTTTTCTAGATTCCATATATATATGTGTTAGCATATGGTATTTGTTTTTCTCTTTTCTGGCTTACTTCGCTCTGTATGACAGACTCTAGGTCCATCCACCTCACTATGAATAGCTCAATTTCGTTCCTTTTTACAGCTGAGTAATATTCCATTGTATATATGTGCCACATCTTCTCTATCCATTCATCTGTCGATGGGCATTTAGGTTGTTTCTATGTCCTGGCTATTGTAAGTAAAGCTGCAATGAACATTGTGGTACATGTATCTTTTTGAATTATGGTTTTCTCTGGGTATATACCCAGTAGTGGGATTGCTGGGTCATATGGTAGTTCTATTTTTAGTTTTTTAAGGAGCCTCCATACTTTTCTATCTAGGACCATAACCCCTTTTAATTTCCATATGTAAAATAGATAAAAATAGTCTTTATTGAGGAGGTTGTATCCTGGATGAAATGCAATCTCTTTCACCGTTCATTGCTTTATTTAAATTTTAGAAGTGTAAAATAGTAATGATTAGCATTTGCACTGTGCTTCATAGTTAGTCAAGCATTATACAGTTCATTGCTTGTAATGTAACAGGTCAGACACTGGCATCTCCCATTTAGTGATGAGGAATCTTCAATTTGGAGAAGCCATGTGACTTTCCTCCAAGTCGTCTGACTCCAAATCTCATGCTCTTTCAATGAAAATTCTTTAAAAAGCAGCTTAATGATGGTAGGAAGGTGGGCAGAGCTGTCCTATAATCAAACAGAGGTTATTTCCAGTGGAGGTAAAACTGCCAAGGGGAAGAACTGTCATGGGTTTATTTGACAGTTATTAATAATTTATGTAGGATAGTGGTTTTCAAATTTATTTTTAGCTGTGGAATAGGTATCACTACCACTGTCACCTGCAGACTCTTGTGCTGATGACTATTAAGGTTTCTCTTTATTCTGTTGAATTTGTTAAGGCTTGTTTTGTGGCCCAGGATGTGGTCTATCTTAGTGAATGTTCCATGTGAGCATGAGAAGAATGTGGATTCTGTTGTTGTTGGATGAAGTAGCCTGTAGATGTCCATTATCTCCAGTTGATTGAGGAAATTGTTGAGTCAACTATGTTCTTACTGGTTTCTGCCTGCTGCATTGATCTTACAGATTTCTGTGTCTCCCTTTCTGATAAAGGATGGTGCAGGCTCCAACTAGGATCCTGGATCCATCCTTTGTTCTGTGAATATGGAGAATTCCATCCAGCATTTTGTCATCTTAATCTTCCATTCATGGAATAAACCCAACTTTACTGTTATGTATTAACATTATTCTGTATTGCTGGATTTGATCCATTATGGCTTTATTTGTTATTTTGCACCTATGTTCATGACTGTTACTGGCCTATAATTGCTCTCTCTTGCAGTGTCCTCATTAGGTTTTAGAATCCAGGTTATGGTGCCCTCAATAAAAGAGTTGGCTTCTCAACTTTTTCCTTTTTAAAAAAATCCTCTGTATGATAAGGTTGATATTATTTTTTCCTTAAATGGAATAAACTGCTGAAACCATCTGGGTCTACAGTTTTCTTTTGGGGGAGATTTTAAACTATAAATTAAATTCTTTTAATACATGTAATAGTCCTTGGCTTTTCTATTTCTTTTTGTGTCAGTCTTGGTAATTCATATTTTTCAAGGAATTACTCTAATTTATTTAAAATTTTGAATTTAATGGTATGAAGTTGTTTATAATACCCTCTTATTTTTTTAATATCTCTAAAACCCTAAGTGATGTTTATATTTTCATTCCTGATATTTGTAATTACTTATTTATCTCTATATTTTGATCAAAATATCCAGGGTTTATAAGTTTATTGCTCTTTTCAAAAAGTCGACTCTTGGCTTTTATGATTTTGTTCTATTATGAAATTATTTTATTTCATTATTTTATGCTCTTATCTTTATTTCTTTCTATCTGGTATCTTTGTGTTTATTTTTCTGTCCTTTTAACTTGTGATAAGTACTTAGATCACTAATTTTTCAGCTTTCTTCTTTTATCAAATATACATTTTAAGGCAGTAACTTTTCACTGTGTCTTTATCTGCAGTCTATTTTAGTTCTGAAGTATCACATTTTTGTTATCATTAGGTTCAAAATATTTTCCAACTTTTGTTGTAAGTTTTTCTCTGATCCATGGGTCATATAGAAAAATATTGCTTAATCTGAAACATATGGGAATTTGTTCAATTAGCTTTTTGTTAATGATGTCTAGGCAAATTCCACTATAGTCTAATAACAGATTCTGTATGTTTCAAATCCTTGATATTTGTTGAGTCTTGTTTTATGACTCATCACATAATCAATTTGGATAAATGTTCTATATCCATTTTAAAAGCATGTGCATTCTGCAGTTATTAAGTGCAGTGTTCAATATACGTAGATTAGGCCAAATTTGTTAATTGTGTTGTCAAATATTTTATATTTCTGCTTTTATTTGTCTGTCTCATCTATCATTTACTGAGAGAGAATCATTAAAATATCCTAATATGTTTGTTGATTGTAATTTTTTCAGCTTTTGGAGCTAAGTTGCTGTGTGCAATAATTTAAAATGATTTTCTCTCTCTTGAGGATTAATGTTTTTATCATCTTGAAATGTCCTTCTTTGTTTCTATTAATGCTTCTTGCCTTAAAGTCGAATGTGTTTCATGCTAGTGTAGGTATATCTTCTCTCTTTTGGTTAATGTTTACATATATCTTTTTAAATCATTTTATTTCCAACATTTCTGTGTACTTAAATTTTCCATTTTTAAATAGGTAAGCATAATATAGTTGTTTTTAAAAATGTAGCCAACTAATCTTTTTCATTTAATTAGGGAATTTAGTACTTTTTATATTTATTGTAAGCACTGGTTTGGCTCATTTACGGTAAATGTAATTATTAATATATTTGCATTTGGGGTTTAAATTGACTATACTATTAGTTGCATTCTATTTGTCCTGTCTCTTTTTTGTTTGTTATTTTTCCTATTATAATTGTTTAAAATTTGTAAACCTCCTGATTTTAGCCACATTATCACCTGTACTTCATAGGTGCTTTATTCATGCCTCCAATTCCTAAGACTTTCAGGGGTTTAACAATATTAATTAGCAATGATAATAAGCTTCTTAATCCATTCCCTTTCTCAATTGGCTTGTTATTTTTTACAGGCTTTTATTATCTCTCTAGTGGTTATTTTAGAATTTAAAGTATGAACCCTTGACCTTTTAGTGCCTGCTACAAATTATGCTCTTATCTGTATTTTCCATATTTTAATTTTTCTGTATTCAGTAAGGATATTTTATTTAAACCTACCTTAGTTTTACTAGTATTCTGTTCTATGGGGTCTATTCTGCTTTCAATTTTTCCTACTTAATTCTTTATTTCAGTTATTGTATTTTTCAGTACTAGATTTTTTATTTGATTTTTTTAAAAAAAATTCTGTTCTCTGGCAGAACTCTTCTTCTTGTCATCTATTTCATTGAATGCATTAACCACAGGTATTTTAAAATCCATATCTAATAACTCTGTGTCTGCTTCCCTTATTTACTTTTTCTTGATTTTTAATAATTTTTACAGAATGCAAGATACTGGGTATAAAAAATGTAAGAGCCTCTTGGATGATGTTATCTTCCTCCAAAAAGGACATGGTTTCCTTTTGGCAGGCATTTAGAGGAGCGTAGTGTAGCTCACTCTGGTCTAATCAGCCAAGGTGAGTTGAGGATGTTGTGGTCCTCGTGGGATCTGATTGATTTCCTCTTTGCCCTTGCTCCTAGGGCATTGCCTGGGCTCACCTTGAACTCTGATTTTTGTTTTCCTAACATGTAAGGCTGCTGACACTCCAGTTTGATTTTCAGTCTTTTGGTTGCTATTTTCTGCTTAGCTTCAAAGTTTAGAGGACTCTTGGAGTAAGTTTGATGCAAGTCTCCTATTTTCTCCATGATCTTCCTCACTAAAATCCTGGCTGTTTGGGTAACTTTGAGCTCCAGCCTTTGTTTTCCCATCTCCGTGGACACTGCAGGCCCCTAAGCTGTGACCATCTGTCTGGTTTCTCAGCCTCTCCTACGATGCTTCTGAATTGACAGGCATTTCAGAGGGAGAGCGACAAAGAATGTTTGTCTCCCTTTAAGAAATTCTCCTTTTTTCTTACCTTTGGCCCCTCAAGATGTTACTCTCTATGTCATTAAGCAACATTTATGTATATATAAAAATTATGCTGATTTTACTGTTGTTTATACCAGCTACCTACCAGATGTGAGTGATGCTGTAATAGAACCAGGCCTCCTGTTTTGATTTCATGATTTCATGGATGCTTCTTCTGAGAGCTGTTTTTTTTTTTTTTTCTTTGTCTCTTTTGTGTTAAAGATTTTCTTCTACATGGCAATCTGATATTCGAGTGAGGTGCTGAGAAGCTGACTGAAATGTGTGAGTGTGGCAGGGTTTATGACCTGAAGGTACTCCAAGGTGACTATGATGAACAGCTGCTCTGGGTCTTCCTAACTGTCCTATCTGTAGGTCTCTTCTCTTAAGCTCCTAGTTTCTGGAGGGAGACATGCTCTAGCATCCTGCAGGGGGCATGAGCTTGGAGGCCAGTGATATGAGGGCAAGAGGGGTTCTCAGGGGTCAGTGTGTAGGTTTCCCTGCAACCCCCCCATTTCTATCATGGTAACCATGCCAGGACACGGCTACTGCTGCATTTGCTGCATGAAATAACCTTCTGGTCTTCTGGGACACGAAGGAGGGCAGGGTGTTTCAGTTCCTTGGGCTGACTTTCAGCAATTCTGACTTCAGCCACACACTCACCTCTACTTTGGAGGCAATGTGAGTCATCTCTTCTGAATAATGCCCACTGGTAGATGTCAGGTGTCCTGGCCTGCCAGGTCAAGCAGCTTCCCAACTTCCATCGTTTCACTGCTGCAGTCTCCTCCCCTCCCCTCCCCTCCCTTCCCCTCGCCCCTCCTCTACTTGTGCAGGTGAATTGGTGTATATTTCTGATATCTACTTATTGTCCTATTAGTGGGATTTCAGGAAACTATGTCAATATGTGTGTTCAATCTGCCATGCTTTACTGGCAGTTTATAGTACTCTTCATAAGTAAAAATAAGCCTCCCAGAATTAATATTTCTTTTGGAATGAATTATTTCTTTAGGAAATCAGATGATAGCCTCACGATCTAAAAATCCGTATCCAGATTGCCAACCCAGAGAATTTTTCCTAGACAGAGAGTATGATTACTGACTTTTTAGCCCCAGAAAACAAAATGTAATATATATTTGCCTATTTGAGCATGAGAGTATAATTTCATGCAATAATCCAAGTTCAGGGATCATTTTGTGGGGCCAGGGAGTGGGACTTAGGGTATAGAGGACAAGTGATCATACTGGAATAAAAGGTGAAACATTTTTGCATGCAATCTAGGGCAAGAATATGTTTTACCTCAGCTTATTCGGTGAAAATGAACAAACAAACAAAATGATGTGTGCATGGTGTGAGTTTATTATGCAAGTGACTGACCATCATTCACATGGGGTCCCACAGAGTTAGAATTTTGATTCAGCCTGACAGGGAACCTCATTGCTGTTTAAAGCAAAGGAGTGAGTATACACTGAGAACGAGTCAGGGAAGAGAGGACCAGTGAGCATCTTCTGTTTGAAGTTATTCGGTTTCTCTGGAAATTCGAACTGACAGTAGCTAGTGACAAGGGGAATGCATTGGCTGCCATGAAGGAGAAGATTGGGTTCTTATCTGGACTTTAGCTTCATGGAAAGAGTTATGATGCTTCTATTAGGAAAGGGCTGCAGAGAATCAGTTTGGGGACACAGGAACTTGGAAAATGGTTGAAGTTATTTATCTTGGAAAGGAAAGGAAGGTTCTGCTGATACAGATAATAACTGTGTTAAAGAGTGGAGGTGAGGGTCGTTGGATGAATGGGACCCAGGCCAAGAAACACACCATCTCCTTTGACATTCTTCCATATTGTATCCAAGAGATCTGTCATTGACTGTAGGTTGATTTCTAGGGAATTTATTTCCCTCCTCTTTAGAACCTGGAAGTTTTCTTTTCTCCATTTTGAAATCTCACGGCTTTCTATCCCTTTTCCTAAAGTTTGCTTCATTCTATAAGCATCTACTGAGAATTTTTAATGTGCGCCCAGCAGTGGCTTAGGTGGGTTTCTCTCTAAATCTCTTCCACTCGTGGACTTAGCTTGTCTTGCAGATGTTCTTTTAATTATGGACACCCAGAGTCTGAATATCCTTATATTAGTAGGACCATTTTACTTAAATAAAAGACTCCCAATTAAAATGATCACAAGCTGCAGAAAGAACTTATTTCCATCCATGATTAGGAAGTTATGGGTACAGCCGTACTCAGCCAGGCACACCTGGATGTCGTAGAGCGAATGTAATCAGGGTTGGCCTTTCTATCAGCTCCTCTTTCCTCTGGGTTATCTTTATATTCAAGGCACTCTTTCACCACATGGTTCCCAAGTAGTGTGCGTTTACAGCATCCTCAAATTGACCTCAGCACATAGAGGATGCTTCTTCCAGATAACTCCAGAAATGTCCGGAGATGCTTTCCCAAGGCAGGGCTGGGGCCCCTTGGCCCATCCTGGACCAATCCTGATGGCCCAGGAGGTGGCGTTTTCTGACTGGCCAGGCCTGGGTCACGTGCTCACTCTGTGAGTCAGGTTGAGGTTAGCCCCATCCAAACCACATAAGCTGAGAATGGGGAAAGCCTTCTTCTTACACAATTTCTGGGTAAAAACAAAAATGAAAAAAGCAGTGTTCACCGCCCTGCAGCAAGTTGAACATTTTCCTCCTTCAATCTTCCTGAGGCTGGAGGCTGGTGCAGGCTCCTTACCCATCTGCACCGCCACACAGCAGCCCTTTCACCTACCTGCTGGTTGCTACAGGGGAAGTTCTCCACTCCTCTTTCCCTCGCTCTAGGCTTCTATCCTGATGCCCCTGTCTCTCTGAGAACTCAAAGCACAATTGATTCTAACCCAGTCACTCACATTCATAGGTAATGTCTTTTACCTGCTTCCTCCCTCAAATTCTCTTCTAGCCCTTCTCCACTTAGTTCAGAAACGTCTCTCTCTCTTCATTCCATGTTTGAGTAAAATGCGCCTGTAATCCAGCTGATAGGTTGAAGAGTGCTAGCGTGATATACAAAGGAAAGTGAAGTCAGGCATTTATAGGCAACATTAGATGTAACAGAGTCTCGTTAAGATTTAGAGCCTTCACAGAGGTGGTTCTTCAGCCAAATCATTTTCTAGTTTGATTGTTTTTACTCAACTGTTGGCATTTTAAATCAACTCTTTCATAGTAAATTATCCTTTAGTTTGGTTAATTGTGGGTACTTGAAAGGCATTGCAAAAGTGTTGCAGCCACCTTATAGGCTCAATAGTTCACGAACCGAACTGGACAACTAACGATAGTTCAGAATAATTCGTTTACACAAAGTGCACTTTCTTTCTTTCTTTCTGCTAAGCCTGCCATACCTCACAAAATAAAATTGTGACTGCAGTTTTCAGTGTTTGAGACAGTCAAACAACATGTGCTTATTAAGACTCTTATAAAAGGCTTGCGTTATGGGCTGGATGGGGGGTCATAGGGCTGGAGGTGGAAAGTGGGTGGAAGGAGGTTAGGCTGTAAAAATGAAAGGATTTTTGTTCCTTCCCTGGAGGAGTTTATCCTCTGGTGGGGAAAGGAAAGGAGACACACGCAGAAAAGGCCTGCGGAGCTGGGAGGAAGCCTGCTGCTCAGGCCCTGGTGGTCCTGAGCCCCTCACTTTGCCCTGTGTGATTATTTCAACAGCAAAGGTGTTGTTAAATATAACAGTCTAGGTTCAGAAACCACCATTGTGATTCTGAAAGCCTGTGTTTGCACTTCTTTGTGTCTGTACAGAAACTGTGACTCATTTTTCTATTTGGAGTGGCCCGAAGCATTTCCATCGTTGACGCAGAATGTAAGCCCAATTTCTCACTACCTGGTAAGTCAGAAGGTCCTCTAGGTTCTCCACAAAGGTAATGGTGGGTTTTCCACTGGCAGGGAGCGTTCTCTGAGGTGAAATATCAGCTCCATTTCTTCTATAATCAGAAGTGAAGTGCTGCCCCTCAGTCCGTCATCTGCAGACTGCACTCTCCTCTCCTTCCTGCTGCATCCTTTCTGTGTTCTTCCCTTGCTCTGCGCAGCCTCCACTCGGGTTCATTTTAGCTTCAGGGGTGTGGGGGCACGAGAAAGCCTTGGCCCCAATGCCTGCCTGTATCAAATGCTTCCCATTTGCTTCCCCTTCTGAGCTGAGCTATGGAAGCATTCAGAGAGCTGACGAAGTCAGTGAAAGTTTTAAGCAACTGAAACTCACGGGGGGGTTGGTGGCGGGGAAATGAGATCGGAAGAATATAATTACCAAAGCAAATGGGGCCGGACAGAGGCTAAGACTCCAGCTGGGCATCTTCCCGCTGCACTTGGCACTCGCATCAAGTATTGACTTGAGTGCAGACAACAACGCAGGCAGACGAGCCGGTCCAGCCTCTTCTGAGTAATAGCCCAGTAGTGGCCTTGGAGGCACGATGTCATCATGAGTTAGCGCTAGTTCTGTGCTTATCGATCGGTGGGTTGTAACAAAATTAATTAATTGCTGAGGCATAGGGTTGTCAAATTGTGTTAAGTGATTTTATATCCAAAATGGATATCTCAATCTGTGTGTTGAATTCAAGATGCAGTAGCATAAGTACTAATATTAAATCAAGGCTTTGTGTTGTGGTGTGTGTTGCCATACATCTTTTAAGTTTCTTTTTTGTTTTGTTTTGTGTTTTAAGGAGAATGGAAACTGCTACTGCCTTTTTTGTGTGTGCATTTATGTCTTTCTGTCAGGGTTTTCCAAGTTCATGAATTTTTTAAAAATAGTGTCACTAAGGATGTCCTTGAGTAAATCTAGAAGGAGCACAGACTCTTCAAATTGCTAGCGAGTGAGAAATCTAAACGAGTATTAGAAAGTGTGGTTCATCTTAGAAGGTGAAAGATTCTAAATGCCATTTCCTGAAGAAATGACTTTCTGTTTGAAATCGCTGAAGGAAATGGGGTTGGAGCAGGGAGTGCAGCCCAGAGGGTCTTGGTGTCTGCACGGCGGGGGCTGTGGCGCTGGGATGGGGACTGGCGGATGCAAGGAGCAGATACCGAGGATGCCTGGTGCTCTGCTTCCTTGTCTACCACCTCCTCCAGCATCTGGCCAGCGTCCCCTCCACCTGCCAGAACGGCCTCTTAACTGGTTTGGCCAATGCTGCTTCTCTCTGTTCCAACTCCCTGTGCTCAAAGCATTGCCTTTCTGAATGACAGGTGTCAGCTGGGGGCCAGGAGGGCCATCTGACAGCTGTGTGCTCTGGTCTAGGTGGCCAGACTGTGCCTCCTTCCCTCCATACCAGCTTCCTAGATGTTTCTTCCAAACTGCCAGCTCTGTTGATGAGGAGAGAAGGCTGATTCTACCCATCCACTGCTGTGTTCTCTTCTCCTCCCTGCCTTTGCTGAGTGGGTTTCTCTCTTTGCAATGCTTTTCCAATCTTTCTCCACCTAACAGCCTTCTGTAGTCTTCAGAACCCCAAAGCTCCTTGGCAAAACCTTTCCTGAACACCGATACCCGAGGAAACCTCTGACCTCCCGGGAAGACCGCCTGCTTCGCGGGGCTTCCCCGTCCTCCTCCAGAGCGCTGCCAGCCTCTGTTATTTCTTTCTCAAGGTGATCACTGGGTGTGTTATGTACTTAGTGCCTCAGGAGGGCCGTGAAGGTGAGAAACGTGTATTCCCCTGGGGATGTCATGTGGTAGAGGATTCAGATAAGTAGACTTGGGTGTGGATTTTACCTCCGTGAGTTTTTAGCATTAAAATCTACACGATCTCTCCGTATCTCTAACAATCCCAGGGGTGACTCTCCTTGGCCCAGCCATGGTCAGCTGCCCATCCCTGAAGGACTCCTGCATCTGGGGAGATGGTAGACTCACTGGCCAGGCCTGGATCATGGGGGGTGGTGGGATCAGACCCCCTTAAACTACAGGGAGGAGAGTAGGGTGGGGGGTATTTCAAAAAAGGAAGTGATGCAGGAGACACGAGAAGAGTAGCAGATGTCAGCTCCACCTGCGACTAGAGGCAAGCCAGCAAACATGCATAGGAGAAAGGCAGGAAGAGAAAATTTGACATTCTGAAGTGATCACGGTGATAAATTTCAATTGCTTGGAGACAAAACAGAAAAATAAGGAAGCAACTAGAGTAGTATTTAAGCCCTTGAGCCAGAAATGCGCTTTGCAGGAGCTATCCGTGTCCCTGAGAATATGAGCACTAATGGGGACTTGTGGAGTAGGAGGGATGCAGTTCCTCAGACAAAAGGAAGGAACGTGGTTCTGCTTAAACGCCGTGCTGTCGGCGTTGTGGATGTGTCATTGCAACCGTGAGCGTCTCCAGTCAGGAGGCTCAACGACCTGCCTCGTGTATCAGTGGCACCTCTTCGTTTGAAATAGTAACGCACGGTGCCCTGGACCGTTATAATCACGGCGTTTAGATCGGTGGACACGGATGCTGTAATTTTCACCGGGTTGTTAACCTCATGTGGCAACTTGAAGAATCAATTCAGGACCCGTCTCCGGGTCTCGGCGGGAAGGTGGCTCAGACTGCAGATGCCCTGATTTGCCTCGACTCCCAGACGGGCTTCTTCCCACCGAGCTGTTCTTCATTCCACCGTAAGAGCTGTCTTTCTGCAACACCAATCGGATCACAATTCTCCCTGCTTAAAATCTCCTGATGACTCTCGTCTGCCATCAGGCTTAGGTGAAGCACGGAATCCTAAACGAGACATTCAGAGCTTTCTCGTCCTGTCCTCCGCGCCCACGTCTGCTGTGGACACAGGGCCGCGTCCTGTTTCCCCGAAGGCTCTGCTCATGTGTGCCTCTGGGCTTGGCTTCCTCTGTTCCCCCAGCCTGAAGACCCTTCCCCATCCCTTCTCTCCGTGGTTGGCCCCAGTCGCCTTGGTGACCGTCACGCCAGTAACCCAGCGGAATCCAATGGTCCCTCCGCTGCCCTCCCTAATCACAGTCACACTGAAGGAGTGTAAACGTGAGCCCTTCACAGTGGAGTCTGCATCCCCGTCGCCGTCACAATACCCAGGACCCACTAAGCACACAATTCATGTTTGTGGAGCCAGTGAGCTTAGAGGAGACTAACCATGGAAAATGATTTATAACCTCTCTGTGTTCCAAATGGTTGATTGGAAATTGTTTACAACACCCAACCTGTTTCTACAGAAATGTGTCTGTGGAGTAGTTCTAGCGCCGGGAATTAGTCCATCAGAGCTGGTTTAACTTCAGAATGAAGGACGTCATTCTGTGCCTATCAGTGAGCAGGGCCTGAACGGCTGCAGTGCTCTGAGACGTGGAAACAGCCCCCGTGTGTCCCCGAGATGTGGAACTGCCACCCCCACTGTGTCTTGGGGCCCAGGGAGTAGGGTCTCCAGGTGCAAGTCAGTTGGTTCCTGAATTGTACTTAGAATTGCCTGGGATTGGACCCAGCATGGGTGGCATGGTAGAGGGAGGGCTGGTCTGGGGTCCAGGGAGCCCAGAGGGAGCATCAGAGGGGCATCCTGGTAGCAGCTGAGCCTGGAATCAGGGCCCCAAGGAGAGGGTGGGAGCGGGGGAGTGAGGGGGTGGGAAGGGTGAGGCCCCCGTGGGGTGTCCTCTAGCTTCCCCTCCCTTGCTCAGCCCAGCTCCCCCCACTGTGCAGGGTGGGAGACGGCATGGGGGGCGGCGGCCGTGAGCTGGGGGAGCCGCGCGCATCAGGTCCCACCGCCCCCTCCCCTGCACCCTCACTGCCTGGAGGGGCTTTTGCTTTGCTTCTCCTCGTCTTTCTTCTTACTCCCCGTCCCCCAGCTCGTCCCTCTGACAGCGACCGCACAAGGTGGGCGTGGAATGGAGACCAGACGGGAGATGGAGCAGCGGTGGGGAGAGGGACAGGGTGAGGGAGGCTCCAGCCAAACACGGGTCAGTGACACGGGTCAGACGTCGGGATCTAGTCCTCATTCCACCCACTGAGGAACCTTGGGCGAATTATTTAGATTCTCTGCCCTTGGTATTCTTGGCTGTATGGTGAGGACAGTAATGGTACCCTGCTCCCTGTAAGGTCGTCCTTTTGTTGAATGAGATGGCGCGTAGAAAGCACTCGTGGGGAGGTGCAAATAGCCCGGCCCTGGAACCGCTGAGAGCAGGGGGTCCTGGGGGTTTGGGCTCTACTCCTCCCCTCTCCTCCCCCCACCCCCGTACTGCTGTCCACCCCAGGCATCAGGCATGTGAGGGAAGAAGCCTTCTGTGACCTCAGCCCGGGCACCAGCTGTGGGATGGGATGAGTGTCCAAGGATCCAAGAATGTGCAGACATGTTTCAAAACTGCCACAGCACGTGGTGAGGGATGATGGAGAGGAAGACGGAGAGCACCAGCCTCCCCCAGCAGTGTCCGAGCAGCTGCCTCTGGCATTCTCGCTCTCACCCCGCACGGAGGTCTCGCTAAGTGCTTGGAGCGCCTCGCGCACACCGGGCGGCTGGGTGCCTCTCTGCGGACGTTCCTGCGGCGCCCTCTGCGTGGGATTTCCCTGCCCGCGGGGAAACGTCTGCGCTCCTGTCATATCCAGCTCACACTTGGTGTCTGAAGCCTCAGCTGCCCTCTTAGCTGCACCTGCCTCCCCGATTTCTCACCTTCCTCCTGACCCTTCCTGCCTCCGAGCTGCCTCGGCTCCTCTGCACGTTTGCGCTCTGCACGGTTGGTCACTCCTCAGCCCTGCAAGTCCTGCATTCGCTTCTGTCTCTCGCTCTTAGTTTGCACGTTCTTTGAAGACAGGGCCTGTTTTTGTCCTTTTGTTTGTGTTTTGCTTTAATCCTTCCTGTGTTCCCCGTGTCCAGTGCTGTGCCTGTTGAGTCAGTGACTATATACGTATATATAAAATATATATATATATATATATATATGCATGAAGTCACGTGATCCGTGATTTGTGCTGGACTTGAGAGCTTGAAGTAGGTGCAAGGAGGCAGCTGTGGCCGTCCCAGCAGAGGGTGGGAGAAAGGGACCATTGGGAACCCCGGGCTTGCTATTAGTGTTGCCCTGCTTGGGGTGGGGCGGGGGCAGTTACAGAATTATTGTCTTTGCTGGAAAAGGCTGTCGCTCTGGGGAGGAAGCTGGTGGCCAAGGTCCGGGGGAACAGAGCAAGGCCAAGTTCAGTCGTGAGCACCATGTGTAAAGAGATTCACCCAGAAGGAAAGGAGCGTGGGAGACATAGCCAAGGAATGGGGGTGAGCGAGTGAGTTCTGGGAGTGAATCTGCAGGCAAAGCCTAATTTTGACGTAACTTATTGTTAGGTCCCAAATGTCTGTGTACCCCCAAATTCATATGTTGGAATCCTCACCCTCAAAATGATGGTATTGGGAGGTGGGGCTCTTGGGAAGTGGTTCGGTCGTGAGGGTGGAGCCCTCATGAATGGGATTAGTGAACTTAGAAGAGAGACCCCAGAGAACCAGCTTGCTGCTTCTGCCAAGTAGGGACATGGTGACAAGAGGCCCCAGAAGAGGGCTGTCACCCCGATCTCAGACTTCCAGCCTCCAGAACCCTGAGAAGTACATTCTTGTGGTTGGCAAGCCACTCCGTCTATGACACTTTGTTGGAGGGCCGTAAATACACCAGTTTTCCTCACTGTCTCTTTAAACTCTGATGGGTCCAGTTGGTATCTGCACTGCCTTGGCTTCTTACAGTTTATAAAGTGGAAAAAAAAAAAAGAGCTCTGAATAAAATACCCATCAGAGTTTCCCCTACAAGAGAGGCAATTTTGGCGAGATGCTGAACCTGTCAAGGCCCCACTTGCCTGATCTGTAAAAGGGAATTACTGGATGAGATCAGTGGATCTCATCCTGCAGGGGTTTAGCACACTTTCAAATATCAGGATATGATGCAGGATACTTGAAGCCATGGAAAGAAAGGCAAACACGAGTCTAAAACCAAAAGCAAGTTTTAGAATCCTTGAGACACTGTGACCATTACCCGTTGACCATGCTCTGGGCCTGACTGCTTGCTGTCCTGACCGAGGCATCTGACTTACCCGCCAGGCACAGCTCTTCCCTGGCCTGTTAGAGTCACAGTCTTTTATCAGCCCCAGCGTGCACTTGCTCTGTTCTCCATCCCTAACTTGCAGTGAGTTCTTGCCTACTCTGATCCAAGGTATGAGACTGTCTCTCAACCTTCCATCTGATACACGTTGCAGAATCATCTGCCCTTATCTGTAGCAAACACCGATTTCCACCACTGATCAAAGTTTGGAGGCGCGTGTGTGAGGAGCGTGAGGCCCCCCAGGCGATGCCTTGGAGGTTGGGGCCTCCTGGACCAGATGCTCTCTAAGCCCCTTTTCAGATCTTGAGCTTCTGAAAAAGCAAATCTTCAATATTAATTTTTCCGTTAATGGAATTGGCAAGCTTTTCCTATGACCAACTGTAACGCATATGCGTGACATTAGGATTTGAAAGCATTAAATGCAAAACACATCGAGGCTTCCGGAAGCTGCTACTGACTTTGAATCCTCCAGCTAACATGGAAGAAAAGAAATTTGTAGACTCAAGTTCGGAATAAGTTGGATATTTGAGAAAATTTTAGACCATGTGGACAATGGGGGCGTTAGTTGGTTTGCGAAGGTAAAAGATATTTGAATTCAAAACACAAACAGTCGTTGTGAAAATTAGTTGATGGCAGGAAGGAAAGGCCACCTGCCCTCGCAGATGGTTGCTGTCCTAACAGGGTACTTTACCGTGTCAGAAGATAATTTAGTCTGTGAATGACATTGACAAAATGGCGGGAGGGTTCTGCTGATTCTCTGTGCATTGAATTGAATATCCTGCTTTTTGTCCCATTAAAATTTTCAACTTACCTGCAATATGAACAAACAAAAGAAATATTTCCGTGATTCTAGTATTCCTTTTTAGTAGATAACCCATTCTTTCCTGCGTGCTTCAGAAGGAAAGCCCTAAATTCTTTTAGAGAAGAGCTAAGAAAATTCAACACAGATAACAGGTGTCGTTAACAAGTTGTGTGACTCCAGACAAGTTACTTTCCCTGTCTCTGCAGCCTCAAGTCTCAGAACGTCCCATTAGAACCTGGCTGGCAGGCTTGTCATGAGTGTTAAATGAATTAAAATCTGTTAAATTTTTAGGGTCGTACTAGGCCCGTAGGAAGCACCAGTAAATGTTAGAAATGATTATTCCAGGCTTCTGAGAAACAGCTGTTCTTTCCCTTGTTAGCCAGAGACTGTATTAGATCATTAAACTTCCAGAGCCTCAGGTTTCTCCTGTGTAAACTGGCAATAATAATGATTATTCTGTGAGATTGCACGAGCCTAGATATGTTTACAAAATAACTGGTGTGAATGGAAAGATTCACAGTTGGTGTTATAGGTGTTTCCATAACAGGCATAGAGATGGAGATTTTGGCCACCTTCCCCTACTATTGAACTACTATTAAACAAATTTTGAAGATGATAGGAATTTCTAATTATGAAAGTAATGAGCAACCAGTGTAGAAAACTGGAAGATATAGGAAAGCACAAGAAGAGGTTAGAAATTGCTTGTTAACCTCAAATCTGAGACATGTGCTCTTCATATTTTGACATATGTCCTCTGTCATGTCTATAGTCTGTAACATGAATCTATGTTCGTATCTAGTAATTTGTGAAGCACTAGGTGTTGCGTCCACCCCCCTCAAGGTCTTATTTTCTCCTGGGAAAGACAGGCTTGGCAACAGCAAACAGTTAAATAACAAGGGAAAACTGTCTACTGTTATATCAAATAGGGTTAGCTGTTTTTGTTTTGTTTTTGGCCACACTGCGCAGTTGGTGGAATCTTAGTTCACCAACCAGGGATTGAACCCGGGCCACAGCAGTGAAGTGCCAAGTTCTAACCACGGGACTGCCAGGGAAGCCCCTAACTAGGGTTAGTTTTTAAAAGAGGAAACAAGAAGAAGGGGAGAGAGATGCAGGCCCGGAAATTAGGGGACGTGGGGATGGTTCATTGATCCCAATGTTTGTTGTCCCCTGCTTCCTTTTAGTAGAAGGACTTCTCTGAAGGGTGACAAATCACCCCGGATTTTCCCGGTCCGTGGGGGCATCTTGGGAGGTGGGACTTTCAGGGTTCTTACGTGGGGAAAGCACCCTACCTGAGACGCACCTGAGGACAAGGCCGCCCAGTCTAGTGGGGTCACGTGCAGAAGTGATGTGTGAAAATTCCTGGTCATGTCCTTTAAAAGGGGTGATATCTACCCCTTATTCTTTTCCTTTGTTCCTGAATCCAGGAAAGTGGTTGAGGGGTTTGGGAGCCAGCTTCCTGAGAGCACTGTTGGATGGTTCAGTGAGACCAGAGGAAGGCACTTGACACACTGGACAAGTAAAATACAAGCATAAACCAAGTCAGCAAACCAGCGATGCTAGAAAAAGAGACGGCCATGCCCACCAATGCCCTGCACTTGGAGTCCATCCGTAGTCACATGACCCAGAGAGATGGGAGGCTTGAGTCCACTGGGTGATCGGCCACGGTGGGCAGGTGCTACCTGCTTTCACCTTCTTTCTCTGGATGAAGGGAAATGCAAGGTCTGCTTTCCTCTTGGGATTCTTAAGTCTGTTTTTCATAAGGAGGGGATGGAGGTTGCTCTTTGTGGAGCCACATCTGCCCGTTACACCACGGTTTTCTTATTTCTGAACTTACTTCTGCCCTTGACCTCCTTGCTTATCTCAGCCTCCAGCTCAGCAGAGGCCGGAGCTCAGGGATCCTGGGTGAGCTGCTTTCACAGAGTTGCCCTGAAGAGGCAGGCCACACCTCGGGCCAGCAGCGACCCACGTGCCCTGCACCGTTCGCTGACCTTTGTGTAACAATAAGAACAGAAACACCCTTTGTCATTTTCCAGCCACAGTACTGTGGGCCTTTTTGTCATAGAGGCTGAGTCTATACCCTGAGGGATAGGATTGCTCTGTGCAGCCAGTGTTCCTTGACCTGGTGGAGAGCTGATGACAGCTCATTCGGGGAGCCTGGTGGAAAGGAGCTCAACAGGGTGGAGCGAATTTCTCTTACTGACATGACAGGTCATGAAAGAACACCCAAAAGTCCCTTCGTGGGATGCTCAGTAACTTCAAAATATTTAGGAATCTTCGGTACTCAAAATAGCATGTAAATGGGTTTAAAACATTCCTTGCAATGATGGTTCTACTTGCCTCATGGTTTTCAAGGGGGTAAGTGCCCTTAGTTTCTGAGGAGAAAAATATACCTCCAGGGTATTGCCTTACTATGAGATCTGCCTTTTTTCTTGGTAATTGAAGAAATCACAGCAGGCACCCACAAGATTAAAGTTTGTGTAGGAAGGAATTAGTGGGTTTTTTTTTTTTAATTTTTCAAAAGCATTGTGCTCTTGTGCGGTGCTATTGAAGGAACGTTCTGCGCCCACTCCTTAGCAGAGATCTTGTAAGGAACAATAACTCCTCCACCGACTTGTTCCTTGAAGACACAAAATCAAGCAGCCTCTTTGCGTGGGTTTTGAGGGGCCCTCGTCCTGGGGTATTTGCTGGTGGAATGTTATGGTTGTTTGATTGCACCCTCATCAGTATTTTCATATGTAAGGACATACCTGAGTATCTTGAACAGAAATTAGTGAGGATGTTACAGTTTCTTTGATAATATAAAGAACGTAAATACTTTAGGGCCAGTTTTGTTATGAATACAAAGTTCATCGCCCCTTTATTAAATGGCTGGGGGCTGGTGTCCCCGAGGTGGCAGGGAGTTAGGTACATGTCATGTGATGTGTAATTCAGCCACTAATAAAACGCCAAGCTATACAACTCCTTGATGAAGCCACCGCTACTGGGTTAGTGCTCTTAGTAAGAGAGGACTGTTATTGTAAGCAGAGGAGATCTTAATAACATAGAAAGACTGATTTCTTTCAGTATTTTTATTTATTTATTTATTTATTTATTTATTTATTTATTTATTTATTTATTGGCTGTGTTTGGTCTTTGTTGCTGCACACGGGCTTTCTCTAGTTGTGGTGAGTGGAGGCTGCTCTTCGTTAGGGTGCATGGGCGTCTCATTGTGGTGGCTTCTCTTGTTGTGGAGCACAGGCTCTAGGCACGCGGGCTTCAGTAGTTGTGGCACACGGGCTCAGTAGTCGTGGCTCATGGGTTTGGTTGCTTCACAGCATGTGGGATCTTCCCGGACCAGGGATCGAACCCGTGTCCCCTGCACTGGCAGGCGGATTCTTAACCACTGTGCCACCAGGGAAGCCCTTCTTTCAGTATTTTCAATCCTAGTTATGATGGCTAGTTCTGTGTGTCCACTTGACTGGCCTGAGAGATGCCCAGAGAGCTGGTAAAACATGAGGTCTGGGCATGTGTGCGAGGGTGCTTCCAGGAGAGATCAGCATTTGCATCAGTAGAGTGGAGGAGGTCACCCTCCCCGATGTGGGCGGGCATCACCCAATCTCTTGGGGGCCTGCCTGGAACAAAAAGGTGGAGGCGGAGCGAATGCACTCTCTCTGCTTGAGCTGAGGCGTCCATCTCCTGCCCTTAGACGTGGGCACTCCTGGTTCTCAGACTCAGACCAGGACTCGTGCCATCAGCTCCCACTCCTCGGGCCTTCGGACCGAATGCCAGCACCGGCCTTCCCGGCTCTCCCGCTGGCGGAGGCGCACAGGGGACTCCGCAGCTTCCTTAACTGCATGAGCCAGCTCCTGTCGTCACGCTCCTCTGCTGTGGGTCTACAGCTGTCCTGTTGGTTTTGTTTCTCTGGAGAACCTGCTCCCTGATGACTCACAGTAGATGTCTCAGATCACGTCGGCAAATAGTCGCTCCGTACCCGTCATGCCGGCGTGCTGGAGACGCGTGCCAGCTCTGTGAAGCAGGCAGAAGTGACCACGGCACAGCCTCTGTGCGTGGTGAGCGCCCAGGCTGCCGAGAAGGGATTTCAGTGAAAACACAGCTGCCGCCGGAGAAGGTTACGGAGAAGGCCTTGCTCGACGTGGAAACTTGCATTCAGATGTCTCTCAGTGGAGCAAAGCCCGAAGACCGTTCTTCAGAGAATGAGAACTTATCCAGCCGTGAATAGATGTTGCGGGTAGATATTTTTCATGCAGAGAGGGATAAAAATATTTTCTCAACGTTTGGTTTGGTTACATCCACGGATACTTCTGGCTAACTTGGGAGGAAGCCTGGGTTCCGGCAAGATGAATCCTGGTGAAGTAGGCTATTAAACCAGGTATTTATCAAAATGTGTTATAGGGGCAGTGGTTCATTATTTCCTCTGTTCTCTGTACTCCCGGGAACATGAGCTTTCTGAACAGGTCATTTTGAAAGCACGCCCTGTGATAGGCCTGAGACTTTATAGATCGCCTCCAGTGACTTTGGCTGTTGCAGGCTTTCAGGGTAGAAATAAAGCAGCCCGTGTCCTCATCCCCGATTCACAGACTTCCAGGCAGAAGCCGAAGCTCCGCGCAATAGGAACACCTTACTGCTAGGAGCCGTTTCTTTAAGCAGGCCACTTCGCAAGCTGCCCATGGATTGGACAGTTTGTTATGGAAGCAGGAAACCTGCCAGCGGTGAGCATTTTTTCTTTCTGTCATTTGAGCCCTTGGAGGAAGAGGAGTATACAGTATATTGAGAGAAATTTATAAGTTATCTTCAAGGGGACGGGGTAAACGGGGAAAGGACTGTCGGTTCCTTCCTATAACTTTCCCTCATCTTAGAGAATGTTTCGCAGGCCGTTAAACTTAGTAAGCTTTAGGTGGCTGATGGAAAAATGAATGAGGGTCGGTAGGTGAGAGTTTCATCTTTTAAATCGTGCTTTGACTTTACAACGCAAAAGGGAATGCGATTAATCTACTATTTCATAAAGAAAGCAACTTGGTCATCCTCGATGTGCTGTCACGGACTCTGCTAGGATGGGCAAAGTGGAGATTATGGCCGGTGCTGTAAGTCACTACAAAATGCTTTGGTTCTCAAGTACGAAATAGATATGTCTTCAAAATAATAGCTATTTCTTTATGTCCACATACAAATGCAGACACACATTGACACACAGACGCATACATCATACAAGGAGAACATTGTAACACGGCTGCTTTGGGGAGATCAGCGTTGTACCTATAAAAGTGATTTCTTGGGATTGAACTTTAAGACGAAGAAAAAAAGACTCACTACCTGAGTGCCTGCTCTGGATGGGAGGGGATTCTTTTTAACCAATTCCTTCTTGAAAAGGTTTTTTTGTTGTTGTTGTTTTTCTTTGTGTAGTATATTCAGAGAGATGAGAGATATGGTTCTTTTATTTAACAAAAAATCTTAATGAAATTTTAGGTGAAGTTCCTTTTTTTTAAAAAAGAGAAGTGATGGTTGACAGAGAAAATTACCTGAACGTTTCTCTGCCCCAGTTCCCCCTTACATTTGTTCATCCAGCTTTCTTCCCCACCTCAGAAATGGAAACCCCATCTCTCCAGGGGCATAGGTCACCAAACCTTGGCATTGTCAACTTCTCTTTTTCTTCCAAATCCCATGTGCACTATGACAGCCAATTCCACCAGCCTCACCTCACATTGTATATGGGAAGGGATCCCTTCTCACCCCTCCATCCTTTATCTCCTCTGCACTCAGCCTGCTAGGAACCAGCATCCTCTCCCTCCTGGATAACAGCCTTCTACCTGATCTCCGAGCTTCTTCCCTTGTTCTACCCTACCCTCAGATCATCTCATTTTTCTGCTCAAAAGGTCTTAATATCTTCCAATGTTACCCAAAGTAAAAGCCAAACTCCTTACCATGGCCTGCAGGGCCTTATAAGATCTCTTCACCTCCTAACTCTCTGACCTCACCTCCTACTCCTCTCCTCATGTTCCTCTAGCCACGCTGGGGTCCTTGCTGTTCCCTTAAGAACCCAGGCAGTTTTCTGCTCCAGGGTCTTTGCACAGGCTGCTCTTTTTTTTTTTTTTTTTTTTTTAAATTTACTGGCTGTGTTGGGTCTTTATTGCTGCACACAGGCTTTCTCTGGTTGTGGTGAGCGGGGGCTACTCTTTGTTGTGGTGCACAGGCTTCTCATTGCAGTGGCTTCTTTTGTTGCAGAGCACAGCCTCTAGGCACGCGGGCTTCAATAGTTGCCACGCGTGAGCTCATTAGTTGTGGCTCACGGGCTCTAGAGTGCAGGCTCAGTGGTTGTGGTGCATGGGCTTAGTTGCTCCGCGGCATGTGGGATCTTCCTGGACCAAAGCTTGAACCCGTGTCCCCTGCCTTGGCAGGTGGGTTCTTAACCACAGCGCCACCTAGGAAGTGCCCTGCACAGGCTGCTCTTGATGGCTGGCCCGTTCTTTTCCTTGATATCCACACAGCTCCCTCTCTCACCTCCTTCCCATTTTTGCTCCAATGTTACCCTTTCAGGGAGGCCTTCCATGACTTAAGTCTACAATCTACTTAAAATTGTACCCCTCACCTTCCATCCCTCCTTTCTCCCTTATTTTCTCCACCTGTTTTCACCCTCTGACACACTAATGCTTTCTTACTTGTTGTCTGCGTTGCTGCTGCAGATGGTGAGCTCCAAGAAGGCAGGCAGTTTTGTGTGTTTGTTGCTGTCTCCTTAGCGCCTAGAATAGTGCCTGGCCCACAGCAGGCACTCCAGCACTATTTGCTGAATAAATGCCTGATAAAGTAACTAGGATTAGGGAGGGGTTCTAGTGCAGCTTTAGGGGGAGGAGATTTGGGGACCCTGGAAGATAGTCCTAAGTGGAGATGGAGAAGGAGAGGGAGTCCACCAGCACGTGACAATCGCAGCCAAGAATCCAACTTTATGCCCTTGTCGCCTTTAGTCTCCTTGGCGATAAACCTCAGCCTTATCGTCCACTTCAAATGGTGGAAGAGTAACAACCCTCTGGCTTGTGTTTCAAAACTGTGCCCTTGTGTGTGTGTGTATGTGTGTGTGTGTATCTACCTATGTCTTAGGTATCCTCCATCTTAGACCCGTCTAGATTCCTAGATTTAAGTCAAATTGGTCCTCAATCTTACAGCATTAGCTACCAGGTGATAATCTAGTTCTCAGCTGGCAGCATTGGGACGAGTTAATTAAGATGTCTATATATTTTCTTCCTTATCAGTATTCATTTCTGAAGAAAACAGGATTTATGTTAAATGACATATGCATATAGTGTGCCTGCTTTAGGGACAAGCGTGGAGTTACCAAGTGACCGATTAACTCTCTGAGCTGGTTAAAGAATTTTAAAGCAAGCTGCCTGAATGTCACCAAGTGTCTCTTTTTTAGAAACCTGAAAGTATCTTTTCTATATTTCAAAAGAAAACCAAAGGCCCCATAGTATTTTCAACCGCAAATGAATGAAAAAGACATTGGCATAGAAGAAGAAATGAAGACCATGGGTGGAAAAGATAAATGACAGCATTGCATATGTTATAAGACCCATCTTTACTATCTTTGAGGGCTCTCCTGTGATTTAGAAGAGATCGTGGAGGATTTGGAGGAGTTTTTACAGGAAGGAAAAAACGTGCCAGATGGTCAATGAGAAATTCTTTCCTTCCAATAAAGTTTTATAATTACACTTGTAGTTTACCTGTATGTCTTTATTTTTTTTTCATATTTTGATGCAGTGGAGCATAGATAATTACCTGTAAGTAGTCAATCAAAATCGTAAATTGTACTTTTAGGGCACACCAGTGAATTAAAACATTTTCATACAATTTTGAAATACTGGATGGTATTCTTCAATGATTGTTTGAGTTTTTGGAAAAACACATACTTCAGTAGGAATAGAACTTAATCCTTTTTTTGGATCAATAATTGTGATTGGCCTGTCATGCAGAGCAGTGATTGACGTGACATTCAGTATTAGTGGAACAAATCAGGATCTGGAGAGGTATATGGTTCAAAACGGAAAGTAGTTCTTGGTACCCTTTGTGGGTTTCTAAAATAAAATTTTCTAAATTTATTTAGAAATTTCAAGGAGCATAAAAAGAGGGTGTGAGATTTTTGTGCTTACCTAAACAGCCTATGGGTTTAAACTTTTAAAAATCTTGAATATTTTGAACATAAATTGGCAAACTTTATTGGTGGAAAGAATTGCTGGTTCTTTTTGGCTAGAAAGGAAGGCAGTATAGACAAAGCAGTGGTAATGTTCCAGGTACGATATTTTCCAGTTTTCTACTGCTGCATGATAAATACCTCCCAATTTAGTGACATCAAACGACAGCATTTTAGATGCTCGTGGATTCTGAGAGTTAGGATTCAGACAGGGTGTTGTGGAGACAGCTTGTTTCCGCTTCAGAGGACTCAGGTGAATTGTCAGCTGATGTGCCTGATGTGACCTGTCCACCTGGCTTGGACGTCCTGGCAGCATGGCGGCCTTAGGATGGTTGAGTCCTTACAAGGCTCAAAGCACAGGTGCTCCAGTGAGCAAGGTGAAAGCGTCAGTAACTTTCTTTATGACCCAGCCTCAGAAGTGAGGTCACTTGGTGCCACTTTGTTTTGTTCTTTTGATTGAAATTTGGTACCTAGATGTGGGTTCTTGGGAGGGTAGTGAGTGTATTTTTGCATGTAAAAGAAATTTAAATAATTTGTTCCCAGAAGATTATCTGTGGTGACTTTTAAAAGTAGCTGAGGGACTTCCCTGGTGGTCCAGCGGTTAAGACTGTGTTTCCACTGCAGGGGGCACTGGTTTGATCCCTGGTCGGGGAACTAAGATCCTGCATGCTGCGCTTCGTGGCAAAAGAAATAAAATAAAATAAAATAAAATAAAATAAAATAAAATAAAATAAAATAAAATAAAATAAAATAGTAAAATAAAATAAAATAAAATATAAAATAGCTGAAAATTATTTGACACTCTTACCACCAAGGGGTGGGGTTTATGTCCCTCTCTCTTGAGTCTGGGTGGGCTTTGTGACTGCTTTAGACAAAAAGGTGTAGCAGAGAACAAAGAGTATAACAGAACTGTGAGAAAGTTCTCTTATAGTCCTAGTTTTCTGAGAGTTTCTAAGCATCAGTAGATGTCACAATTTGTCAATGCTGTTGCCACAGTGACTAAGGTAGTCATATATATACATATATGATTTAGTTTTGGTTTTCACATATCCAACCAACCTTTCATTTTGGGGATAAGTATCACTTGGTCATGATGTATTTTTCTTCTTTACATATTGCTGGATTCAATTTGTCAATCTTTTGTTAAGGATTTATATGGTTATGTTTATGGTCTGTAGTTGTTTTTTCTGTTTTTCCTTGTAATGTCTTGTTTGATTTTTGTATCAGGGTAATTCTGGTCTCATATAATGAATGAGGAAGTATTTTCTTCCATTTCTGAACAAGCATGTAGAATTGTTATTCTTTCTTTATTAAATATCTGGAGGAACTTGTCAGTGAAGTCATCTTGGCCTGGAGTTTTCTTTGTTCCAAGATTTCAATTACTTTAGTAGATGTGAGGTTTTCCAGGTTATTTCTTTGTGCGTGAGCATTGGTAGTTTGTGTCTTTCAAGGAAGTTTTTTATTTTATGTATGTAACACTGCTCATAATATTCCCTTATTGTCTTTTTAATGTTTATAGGATCTGTAGTATTGCGCCCTTTTCGTTTCAGATCCTGGTAATTTGTATTCCCTCTCTCTTTCTCTCTCTCTCATCAGTCTGGCTACGAATTTATTAATTTTATTGAATTTTTCGAAGACTTGGTTCTAGGTTTCATTGACTTTTCTCTATTGTTTTCCTATTTCATTTATTTCTACTCTTAACTGTTTCCTCCTTTCTGATTTCTTTGGGCTAAATTTGCTCTTTTGTGACTTGTTTCTTAAGGTGGAAGCTTAGATCATGGAGTTGAGACCGTTCTTCTTTTGTTACAGTAGCATTTTATCCCGAAAATTTCCCTCTAAGCCTTCCTTTAACTGTGTCTCACAAAAGTTCAATATGTTATATTTTGATTTTCAAATAATTAGAAATATTTTGTAATTTCTCTTTGCTCTTTTCCTTGACCTGTGGGCTATTCAGATATGTGTTGTTAAATTTTGAAGTATTTGGAATGTGTGGGGATATTTCAGATATTTTCTATTGTTTACCTGGGTAGTCTGATATTTTCGCTATCTGATCCATCCTGCTCTGCTTTAGTTATTGTGAATGTTTGATGGTCTTTATTGAAAATAATTAAATCAAACCCCCAGGAGTTATCTGAGCTTTATTAACAATGTAAATTACTTGGTGCTGAATCTGTTCCTTAATTTCCCTCCATCCAGCCGATAACTGAGGCAGTACTGTTGATTGAGGAAGCATCCTATGTTAGGGTGCAGCAGATCTGGGTTCTGACACGCTCTTGCTCCCTAAGATGACCTTGGCTAACTACTGCAGTGGAGTCTCAGTTTTCTCATCTGTGAAGTGGGCATAATTCTTGTCTTGATTATGCCACAGTATTGTTGTAAGGATCAAGGAGATAAACACTTGATAAATTGTTAACCTGATAAAATGTAAGATGCTACTATTTCCCAAATGTAAAGTTATTTATCATGCTGTTCTTATTAGGGTTATATTTCACTACTTAAACAGATCATTATAAAACCTCTTACTTTAAATTATAGGGGGTTGTCTAGAACTCAGAGTGATTGTGTAGAATAACTACCTGCTCGAATGAAGAAATAAGTGTAATTTTGTGGAGATTTTCATTGATGAACAAACTAAATATCTTGTTGAAAATCCATGCAGAATAAGTGGTGGGTCAAACAGACTTGAAATCAGGTTTTAATTATAAGCTTGTCCTGGGATTTCTGCAATGCACTTTCCTAATCTTGCCAGTTCATCGAATACCATCGACATGAGGGTTGGTTATTCTTTGTGTCTCACTGGTTTATCTGGCTTGCCTCTTAACAAAATTGAATTGGATTAGTTTTAATGTTTGATATTTAGGCTTTAAATAAAAGAGAGAACTACAAAAGCAAAGCTGTGGAGATCCCTGTATTTTTGACTTTCCCTGTCAGCAATTCAATGGCTTTGATATATGTGAGGGGCCCTGTGTTCTTGAAAAGTTATATTTTGAATTCTAATAAATGAGATTCTAAGGGAAATCTCTCTAGAGGAATCCCTGAACCTATATTCTGCTCTATTATTACATAAGGTCCACTATAGTAAACTAGAAGAACTTTCAAGCCTTTTCCACAAAATATATATTTGTTTTATATTTATAAAAATATTTGTGTGTGCTTAGTACTAACACAGCCTATTCTCTTGGGGTCAGAGTATCATCTCTTTAATTTTTTGAATTCATTCAACAAACAGCTGGTCATTTTGTAGATGCCAGGAGCTGAATGAGAGAGAATAGAGTCCAAGTCCCTGCTCATAAATGAAGGGTCCATTCCAGTGGGGGAGGCCTTTAATGTACCAGGAAACAAGATAATCTCAAACCAGGAAGTGCTCTGCAGGACTCAGGTCATGGTTAGAGCAGGGTCAGCCAGCTGGGGCCTGTGGGTTTTCACAAAGCGTATGGGCTCACAGCCTTGCTTGTGCACTTTGTCTGGAGCTGCGTCCACACTAGCGATGGGGTGGGCTGCTTGCAGCTGAGGGTCGAGGCTGAAAGACCTAAAGTGTTTACTCTCTGGTCCCTTCCAGAGAAGATGTGCCAACCCCTGGTCTGGAGGATGACAAAGGGGACAAGCCAGGAAGGTTTTCCTGCAGAGATGACCTTGGGCTGAGACCCGGATGGTGAGAGAGGCCTAACTCTGGGAGGTGGGGTATGGGCCACTCTGGGCAGAGGGAACAGCTCTGAGGTGGGATGAGGGCAGCCTTGGGGACAAGGAGGAGGTTAGTGTCTGGATGTGGAAAATGAGGGCCAGGGCACGGGTGGGGCCAGGACCACCTGGGGCAGGTGCACCTGCTCGTTTGGGAGCCGGGCATCTGTGTGGCAGCCTGGCCAAGCCGATGGTCCTCTTCCTGGAATAGTATTTCTAAGTGCATGAAATAAAAGACATGGGGTTCCAAAGGAGGCTGATTATAATGAAATGCAGTTATCAAAATATTATCAAACAAATTTGCATTACAAAAACTGTGCTTCTTTATTAATGCATTAATTAACCAGATTTGCAAGTTGGTCTCATAACGACTATAATTTTAAAGTAGAGTTGAGGGTAAACATTATTTCAAGCTGTCAGCAACAAATGTCATATTGTATCAAATATCTGTGATTTTTATTTGTGAATAACTCATGGGTACTGGTAAAAATACTTATTTTGCTGCCTATTTTAACAACCGAAGATGTGTTAGTCAGGGTTCTCCAGAGAAACAGAACCAACAGGAGATTATCTATCTATCTGTCTATTTATCTATGTATCTATTTATCATCTATCTACTATCTAATCATCTGTCTATAAATAAGAAATTAGCTCATGCTGGGAATTCCCATGATCTGTTGTCTGAAAGCTGGAGACCTGAGATTGCTGATGGTGGAGATCCCAGTCCAAGGGCAGAAGACCCAGCTCAGCAGTGAGGTGCAGAGAGAGAGAGCGAGAGAAAGAGAGCGAGAGAAAGAGAGAGAGAGCGAGAGAAAGAGAGCACATTTTCCCTTCTGTCACCTTTTTGTTCTATTCAGGCCCTCACACTGTGGGGAAGTTGAACTTCTTGACTCAGTCTACTGGTTCAATGTTAATCTCATCCAGAAACACCCAGAAATGATGTTTCAGCAAACGTCTGGACACCTGTGGGCCAGTCAAGTTGACACATGAGATTAACCATCACAGAAAGAAGGGTAGGGAAACCCAACAGAGATGAACTTGTCCCTTTCTGAGCTCAGGGACCTCTGGCTCCACGTCAAGACCCGATGATGTAGAAATGTGTTTTCATGTAATCACAGTGGAGCCAAGGGGAGCCCTGACTTGTGCGTTAATAATGTTCTCTCTTGCTGCTCCATGGAGAGCAGACCCCGGGGAGCTAGAAGGTGGGTAAACCAGTCATTGTTCAGTGACTGTCACTCCATTGCTAGTTTTGCTTTGCTGTTGCCTTTGGTGTCTCTGGAATGGGAGAAGTGAAGATTCACCACCACAAATTGCAAATTCAGGGGGTTGGAGCCAGTATTCTCAGCATGGTCCTGTCCAGAAGTCATTTTCAGGGAGAAGGAAGGCTCACTTAATTCCTCTGGGAATCTAGAGGGTTGAATCAGACGGGTCTGAAGGCTACGGCAAACGTTAACATCCTCCGAATCTATATTTTGCTTTTCTTTTAACTGTAGGTAGCTATCCGTAACTGTCGTTGCTCATAAATAGGGAGAATGAACTGGAATGAGCTGCTTGGAGTGTGTTCACGACTGTCCCATTTTTCTTGTTTAAGTGACTAGGTCACAGCCAAGAATACAGAATTTTTTCTTTGCAGAGTGTTATTTTTAATGAGAAAAAGTACTAAATTGCACAAAGAAGTTGCTCTTCTTCTTCACAATATGCAGCTGAAATACATCGGACCACCCCAGCCTTCCACCCTTCTCCTCAGTGTCCATTCCTGGTTTTCACATTGTTATTACCTCTAGAAGTCGGTATCCTTTCACAGCTTCTAATGTTTTCCATCTGCAATTAAACGTCTCGTGTTAATTCACGTTTGCAGTGAAATGTGGACCTTCTGTGTTCAGTCTGAATCCATGAGCTTTAACGGTTATGCTGAGCATCTGATCAAGGTCATTGTCACTTATTCCAGCCTAATGCTAGTTTTAGTTTGCATGGTTAAAAATGGCGGAATGCTCACCTCCTATTCCAAGTGAGGCTGAGGTGTTCATGGTAAAGGTGACAGGAGAGGGAGGAGGATACATTGTGTTTGCTTTTCCCCAAGATGCCCATGGGACTCAGGCCAAGAGGTGTCTGGAGTCTGCTGTTACCAAACAATTATAGTCCATTCATTCTTAAAAGGCAGATGTGCCCAGCAAAATGGGGAGATTCTGCATGTGTGCAGAATGACCAGTCTTTTTTGCCATATCTCACAGAGGCTAGTCAAAGAAAGATCCTGGTACTGCATGGACGATTCCCTCAGGTGTGAATCTTAAGTGTCACCTAGAATGGTTGTGGATCTGTGCACAGAAATTACTTGGGAGTGAAAACTCAGCAAGTTCCCAGTGAGGCTCCAGTTTGCTGAGAGTTGATCCTTTTTGTCTTGTGACTTGGTCTGACCTCCTCCCATCCCTGGAGGGAGCCAGCCTTCTCCAGTTCCCTCTTTGTTCTGTCGCCTTCAGGAGAAGTCAGGAGATGGGGCTGCTCGGAGGGGTTAAGTGGGCAGGTTTTTGCCTTTTATTTCCAAAGATATTGAGATGGACCTGAAATGAGAGGCAGCTGTGGAATAACACTGAGTCCCTGGACCAGACACCAGGAGACAAAAGTGGAGCCTGCAGAGCTGAACCAACGGAAGATGTGACTACCATTTTGAAAATAAATAACTAGTACATACATAAAGAAAGAGGTGATGTCCTCATTCTTCTATCTGTTTACATTTTTCTTCCACTGCTATCACTAAAGGGAAAAGGAAGCATCTAAAATATTCAGCAAGTTGAAAAAAATATTAGCTTTCGAGTCATTATTTTGTAAGGCGTTGAGAAAGTTACAACACTTATTTGGATGTAGTTTGGAAAATAATTATCTGTTTCCTTGGAAATTTAATATTCTGATTTTTTCTTTTTTTTTTTTTTTTTTCAAATGTGGTTGAATGTGCAAGGTTGTGTGTGTGTGTGCATAGAAACAGGTCTGTGTGCAGCTCCTCACGTGTGTGTTCTGTTGTTTCGTGAAACCTCAGGTTCACAACCCAACGTATTTGTTGCAGTGGTGATGTTGTTATCAAGCACTGCAGTCATTAGATGTTGTATTATACTCACATCGGGTTTTGTAAGTCTTAGTTGGAAATAGACGTCACCTCAGAAAGTACGTTTCTTAGGAAGAGGGTGTAAGTTTAGCTTTTAAGACAAAAGAGAACACGTGGTCCTCATTTCTTATCTTTCTCTGCACGAAGCCTCACGGCGGATGATCCTACCTCCCCCGCGTCCGTCCCTGATACGCTGATGAAGCCACTGGAGCTGCCATGGCCACCAGGCTCCCCTGGCTCTGCCCTGGTTCTGGGGCCGCGGGCTCCTTCCAGTCCCGCCCTCCCCACAGGCCCTTCCCGCACCCCGCCCTCCACTTGGAGCCTCTGTCCTAGTCTCCTACCCACCTCCTCCTCCTCCTTCAAATCTCAGCCGCAGCCCCTTCCTCTGAGGAGCCGTCCCACCGCACTGAGTCAGACACCCCTGTTCCAGCTCCTCGCAGCCCACGCTGCTGTGCCTCAGGGTCCTCACAAGTCCTTGTTTCATATCAGGTGGCCTTGCAGAGATGTGCACTTAGAGACTTCGGAGGAATCCCCGGTGGACTTGACTTTTCGCTTGGTGTGTTCCTGTGTGTCTGGTTTTTGTTTCTCTAGCTTCGGGTGCTTTGCCAAACGGAGGGCAAAGGGCATCTCCGTCACAACTTTACAATAAAGGTCTTTGTCTGAGTCAGTTTGGCTGCTGTAACAAAGTACCCCAGGTGGGGGGAGGGGCTCGTAAACAACAGAAACTCATTTCTCATCGTCCTGGAGTCTGGAGGTCCGAGATCAGGGTGCCAGCGTGGTCGGGTTCTGGAGAGAGCTCTCTTTTGGGTTGTAGACTGCTGATGTCTTGCTGTGTCCTCACGTGGTGGAAAAAAGGGCAAGAGGCATCTCCGGGGTCCCTTTATAAGGGCTCTCATCCTTCCACGAGGGCTCCACCATCACGACCTAATCCCCTCCCAAAGGCCCCACCTCCCAAAATCAGCACCCTGGGACTAGCATTTCAACATATGGATTTTAGGGGTCACATTCAGTCCATAGCAGTCTCGTAATGTGAACGTCAGGCACATAACCTCCTCCTGTCTCTTGAGACCTAGGTGGCTACTCTTTATGGCTGTCTCTGTGCTACCCGTTCCTGAGACTGAGGTTTCCCAGGTGACGAGGGGTTTCACCTGCAGACCATCACACATACGGGTTTTCAGAATCTCTGTATTCTCCTTTTTCACAATCAAGAGCATCAGTGACATAGTGAGCTTCTCTCCACCACCCGATCAGCTCACCACTGTCCCCTTTGCCTTTAGCCGGGCTCAGCACTCTCTGTTTTATTCACGTCTGAGTTCACATCTTCAGAGATGTGACGGAGGTGTTTATCCACTTCAGATATGTCTGTACTGGAGGGACAACATCTTTTCAGGGTCCCCAGCTCATTGTAGGACTTTTAGATGAATATTTATGCAATAAGTAAATAAATGAATTAATGCATAAAATGAAAAAAAAAACCCAGTTTTTCCTTGGAAAGTGATCATATGAGGACATCATGACGGGACTGGTTGGCAATGTTAGGTATGTGATGGGATAATAAAAACACAGTATACTGTGTTTGCTCAGTGTATTCACTTACAGAGTACTTTCCTCAAAGGTTTTATTTGATTCTCTTGAGGGTTGTGTGGGGCCGACTCAGCAGATATCACCAACTCAGTTTTACAGAGGAGGATTCTGAGCTCAAGGTCACACAGGCAGGACCCAAGTCCAGGTCTGGTAACCCTAGGCCAGTGCCCTTTCCACTCTGAGGGTGGTCTCAGGGCTCGAGTGAGCGCCTCTGAGCTGTAAACACACTCCCAATGTTCAAGTCTCACCGTGTGACCTGAGAAGGAGAATTCACCTTACACAGTGTATTCGTCAGCTCAGCTCCCATAACAAATAGTGCAGACTCAGGGGCTTAAACAACAGGAGTGTGTTGCCTCACAGTCCTGGAGCCTGGAATCCGAGATCAAGGTCTACGCAGGGTTGCTTCTGCCTGAGGCTGTGACGGGGGTGATTCCGTGCACCTCCCCCAGCTCTGGCGGTTTGCTGGCCGGCTTTGGTGTCCTTGGCTTGTAGATGCATCACCCATCTCTGCCTTTGTGTTCACGTGGCATTCCTCCTGGGTGTCTGTGTCTTCTTATAAGGACACCTGTCCTATTGGATTGGGGGCCCCCTTTCTCCAGTATGACCTCACCTTCACTATTTTTATCCGCAATGCTTTCTTTCCCAATAAGGTCACACTCTGGTTAGGCTTTTGTGCAGGTGACACAGTTGAACCCATCACACATAGGTTAGCTTCTGGACAATGACAGCCGCTGCGTGCAGAAACAGGTTTCCGCACACCTGCCCTGTCGGCATCTTTGCCTGAGCGCTCCTTGACTTTTGAAACAAGGAGCGTGAAGCATGCGGGACGGCCGGCAAGCCCTCATCCAGCCAGGAAGAAAGGAGGCTCCTCGCCGTTTTGCTGAAATGATTGATTTTTTGATTTGACATCCCCAGAAACATACAGATTAGAAAGCAAAATAACCCCCCCCCCCCCCCCCCCAGAAAGCAAGAAATAGACCCATGGTCCCATAGACGCCATCCATAACAGTGATTTCCTTTCCCTCACTCACTCCTTGGAGTTTCTAAGCTGTCCTCCTTGAATTTTCCAGGGTGCCTCCAGCGCATGTGCCCGGGGTTCTGGGGGGATTGTGGGTTCTGACTGCAGTGTCTCTGTGACGCATCTGCAGCCGTGGGTCCTGAGTCACGTCTGTCGATGGCCCATCTGTGACATGTCCAAGACTGTTTTCTTTTTAAGCCAAGCTCAGAGGAGGAAATGCTCTCTTCAGGGTATTTCACCGTAAAAGATGACTTTTAAAAAAGCATGAAGAAAATATGTTACACAATCATTGCTTTGATCTTGTTTGTTCCGGATAAAACGGGCGGCCTGGATCAGTCCCGGAAAAGAACACCCTGAACTCGGCGTATATTCCGCACGGGCCCTGAACACCTTTCTTCTCCCGAGGGAGAAGAGGCTGGGGGAGGCTCTGTGCTCACAGCTAAGTGAATTGCTTGCTAGCTCGTCTCTAACTTTAATTACTTTCTCTTCCTCAACTTTGCAATTAGCTGATGTTGCTACAATGTTGTGTCACATACTTAATCTTTATATAGCGTTTTTGGCCGGAGTACAGTTCAAGTCTGTGAGCTATGCCGATATCTTTATCCAGAGGCGAGGCGGCCCCCGGGCCGCCTTGTCTGCCGCGCTACATGCTGGCGGGGGCTGCCCTGTGTCCGACAGGAGAGCAGGGCGTGGAGGGTGGGGGCCGCTCAGCTTCGATGCTCCAGCCCCTCCCCACCCCTCGCAGGGGCACACTGCCTGTGCCCGGCACACCGTTCTTACCTTACGCCCCGTCCAGTTCCTACAGGATTTATGCTGCACCAGGAGCTGTGTAAACCCTTTGTCTCTTTTTTTTTTTTAACTTTTAAAAAATATGTAATTTTAATACCCTCTAAATATCAATAATTTTTTTTATTAAGTTTTTTTTTTTGGGGGGGGTACACCAGGTTCAATCATCTGTGTTTACACACATATCCCCGTATTCCCTTCCTTCCTTGACTCCCCCCCCTCGAGTCCCCCCCACCCTCCCCGCCCCCGTCCTCTAAGGCATCTTCCATCCTCGAGTTGGACTCCCTTTGTTATACAACAACTTCCCACTGACTATTTTACAGTTGGTAGTATATATATGTCTGTGCTACTCTCTCGCTTTGTCTCAGTTTCCCCTTCACCCCCTGCCCCCTCCCATACCCACCTCCTAGAATCATGGAAATAAAATCAAGAATAAACAAATGGGACCTCATGAAACTTAAAAGCTTTTGCACAGTGAAAGAAACCATAAACAAGACTAAAAGGCAACCCTCAGAATGGGAAAAAATAATTGCCTATGAAACATCGGACAAAGGATTAACCTCCAAAATATACAAGCAGCTCATGCAGCTTAATACCAAAAAAGCAAATAACCCAATCCACAAATGGGCAGAAGACCTAAATAGACATTCCTCCAAAGAAGACATACAGATGGCCAACACACACATGAAAAGATGCTCAGCATCACTCATCATCAGAGAAATGCAAGTCAAAGCCACAATGAGGTATCACCTCACACCAGTCAGAATGGCCATCACCACAATATCTGGAAACCACAAATGTTGGAGAGGGTGTGGAGAAAAGGGAACTCTCTTGCACTGTTGGTGGGACTGTAAGTTGGTACAGCCACTATGGAAAACAATTTGGAGGTTCCTTAAAAAACTACAAATAGAATTACCATATGATCCAGTCATCCCACTCCTGGGCATATACCCAAAGAAAACCATAATCCCAAAAGAAACTTGTACCATAATGTTTATTGCAGCACTCTTTACAATAGCCAGGACATGGAAGCAACCGAAATGCCCATCAACAAATGAATGGATACAGAAGATGTGGCATATATATACAATGGAATATTACTCAGCTATAAAAAGGAATGAGATGGAGCTATATGTAATGAGGTGGATAGAACTACAATCTGTCATACAGAGTGAAGTAAGTCAGAAAGAGAAGGACAAATATTGTATGCTAACTCACATATACGGAATCTAAAAATGGTACTGATGAACTCAGTGATAAGAACAAGGATGCAGATACAGAGAATGGACTGGAGAACCCTTTGTCTCTTAATCCTCCGCAGAGAGGCACATAGGATTCTACCCAGTTAATGGATAAGATAACTGAGTCTCGGAAAAGTGATGTCACTCATCTCACTAGAGGGACCGCCAGGACTTTAACCCTGGGTGGTCTTGTCCCAAACTGTGTTCTCCACTTCATGTGCTGCCTGCCGATTTCACTGCTGAAATCACCGCAGTGTGGTAGGAAGGGGAGATATGCCCATGTTAGAGGGGGCGGAGGCAGGGCCCCGAGGTGGGAATTAGCAAGCTTGAACGGGAGAAGAGCCAGACACGTGCTGTAGGCTGACCGGTGAAAGAGGAAGTGGTGGAATGGAATTCTCATGTTTTAAATCTAGGGAATTTGGAAGGGGTGGGGGAGGCCTGTAAAGTGTATGTCCCGATACTTAATTTCATGTGAAATTTGAAAGGTGTCCTCATTTGAAGGATTTAGATATGTTGTTTCAGATGTCAGACTGACATCCAAGTGTCCTGTAGACACGTGTAATTAGTGAGGAATCAGAGCAAAAGATGTAGAATTAAGAGTTACACAAAAGGGGCTTCCCTGGTGGCACAGTGGTTAAGAATTCGCCTGCCTATGCAGGGGACACGGGTTTGATCCCTCATCGGGGAAGATCCCACAAGCCAAGGAGCAACTAAGCCCGTGCGCCACCACTACTGAGCCTGTGCTCTAGAGCTGGCGAGCCACAACTATTGAAGCCCTCGCGCCTAGAGCCCGTGCTCCACAGCAAGAGAAGCCACTGCACTGAGAAGCCCGCACACCACACTGAAGAGTAGTCCCTGCTCACCACAACTAGAGAAAGCCCGTGTGCAGCAAGGAAGACCCAACACAGCCAACGAAGAAATAAATAAATTAAATAAATTAAAAAAAAAAAAAAAAAAAGAGCTACACAGGCAGTAATTGAAATCAGAACAGAGCTAGCTAAAACAGCCTCCACCTAAATCCACTGGTCCTTTTCCAAACATATGGATGAGGATATAAGGCTCAGATGATTAAGGAACTTGCTCAGATTTGCTAGGAAAGTGGCAGAGCTGGTGAGGAGGCTGGCTCAGCTTGGTTCCCCAATCCTAGGGTCTTCGTGGGAGCTCTTATCCTTCAAGAACAGGAGTGCATCCCAGCCAGCTGGCAGGCGCCTCTGGTGAAGGGAGATGCTGACCTTGGTCTGTCCATTTGGGCCCTAGAACTTTGGGCCCCTCTGGTCCAGTGACAGTATATGAAAACACCCGGCGGGAGGGGTTTAACCCTGGTTCTTAGGACGGGTGGGCCTGCTCTCCACAAAGAGAACTGACTACTGTTTCCTGGACCTGGTTACAGCCACCACATTATAAGGGCCACATGGGGGATTCGGGTGACTCTCTTCAACGGCACTCCACTGCAAAACTGGTGAGGATTTTAAAAAAACATTTTATCATGAGCATTTTCAAAGCTACAGAACAATGTAAAGAACAGCACAGTGATGCCCACGCGTTGACCACCTGCATCTCTGACTGGTCACATTTTGCCAGATGTGCTTCATCTCTATAATGTTTGCTAAACAGTACATTCTAGGTATCACAATACTTCATCGCTAAATACTTCAGCATGATCTCCAAAAAATAAGGGCGCTCGCCTTAGTAGTAACCTCAGAACTACTGTCACACTTAATAAATCAATAATGATGCCTTTATACGTGCATCTACCCAGGGGCTAAACAGAACCGCCTCTATACCGTGTTCCAGCTGGATCTTTTCTGTGCCGTGATGTTCTGATGAGGGCAGCCTGGGGATACCAGCTTCTGCCTTTGGGGCCCTGGTAACCACGTCCTAGTCCCCACACACAGTAGTAATTACCATGATGGTTACTGGTCCTTGCATGCCCACTATGTGCTATGCCCTGGCCAAGCGTTCCCATTTGTTACATTATTTCATCCTCACAGTCCCCTTATAAAGTGGATTTTGTTATTATTTTATTCTTTGAAGAAACCGAGGACTGTATCATCTTTGTGAATTAATCTCTTTGGAAATCTGTGGAGCTGTGTACTGTTACAACTTGTGGATGTCCAGCCAGCACGTGGTGTGTTGGCATTTTGGCCACGCGGATCAGCTGTTTTGTTTTTAAAGCAATGGCAAAACTGCATCTTTATGGAATGGGGGGAGTCACGGCAAGACGCCCTCTGTGTGAGGTGCAGAGACACGTCCTGTGTGAGCCCCTCAGTTTTCCTCAGGCAGTTGGTGGTTCAGGACTGTCTGGGGGGTGACCACCTAATCACGCGGAGCCTCACGTAACGGTAACGTGGGTATGAGGGTGGCCGTCCCTTTCTGAGTCAATGAATAAAATCAGGTTTTCCGGTCAGGGCCAGCTTCAGGAGCGAGGGATCTGTTCTGTGGCCCTTGGAGTTAATGCTCTGTGGCTGCCCTTTTGGAATTGTTAGTAATTTCATCTTCGAACTTGTGTTTTGAGTGACTTCTGCTGGAGCACGTGCTGGGCGCAGAGCCTGGGCGCTCTGTCCTGCCTCCCTCCGCCTCCCTACCTCCCGGGGTGGGCTCTCAGCTGCCCTCACCTGCGGTCCCTGCCTCTGGTCCGGGACACGAGCTTGGGGATGTCACGGTCAGGTGCCCCGCGGGCTGAGTCGTGGGCGGGGCTCCAAGTGTGGCTGGACCCCTGTGCAGGTCTGTACTTGCCGAGGAGGATCCCTGTGCCAAGGCGGGGCAGGGAGTGATCCTAAATAGCAAAGGAAAACCACCAGGTCAGATAGAGACAGACAGACAGACAGACAGACAGACAGTTGAACAAAGTAAAAAAGCTTTTTCCCTGCTTTGTGAGCAAGAAGCCCTGCCTTTCTGTGTTGCACTGGCCCTCTTCTATGGTCTAAGAGGACTGACATTTTGGACCCTCAGACATGTGGTTCTGTAATACACCAGAAAGAGCTTTGGACTTTGTGCAGGAGCGGGGAGGAAGAAGCCCAAGGTCACGTCCATTTCTGGTAAGGGGACAGCAGGGCTTGGGGAGCCGGAGTCGCGTCAGAATGTATGCCTGGTCTCTCCAGAGCGTGGGTCTGGGCGTCAGCCTGACTGCAGAATAGATGCTGGGGGCTGGGGGGCGGCTGGTTCAGAAGCTTGTGTTCCTGCACCCAGGGCTCCAGAGCTTCAGACGGTGGAGACAGGGAAGCAGCGTGAGTTAGGAGGTGAGCCAGGAAGCAGAACAGAGTGAGAAAGGTAGCGACTCTTAGACCTACTCAATGTGGATTAACTCAACCTCAGGAGGGGCTATTTTTCCAAGGAAGAAACCATGGCTTTAAAAGGTCACATAAATTGCCCCAAGAAAAGGAGGGATATACTTGGGATCTGAGCCCTGGGAGCTTCACCACTAAACAGCTTCCCACACAAGCCCACCATCCAAGGGGGCATCTAGCTGGACACCAGTGGGAGCCAGCATCCCTCTGCCAGAGCCTTGTCTTTGGGCAAGAGGTGTGTCTGGACCATTTTGCTTGACAGGCAGCTGTTGGTTCAACTGAGTTTTCCTAGAATTTTATTGCCTTTCTCCTCAGAGTGACTTGAGTGCATGAATTGGCTGTGGGCAGAGAATGAGGCTGTCATGTCTTTTATTCCTCTGTGATTGCATGTTATGGGTACATCCTCTGTTGAGAAGGGCAATGTGTTCTCTCCTGAACTTGCAGGAAACTTGAGGCAGGGGATGGGGAGGTGGGAGGAAGCATCTCACATCTGTTGGAGCCTCTCAGTGTTTACAACGTCCTTTATTTCAGCCCCTCGTGGGATGCGTGATTTCGAAGACCCTAGAACGGAGGAGAAGTTTCTCACCTAGGGTTCCCCTTGTCACCCTTCATCAGTGGGAACGTTTCCTTATGAAGCATGTGATTGTGGTGAAAAGCCAGTCAGTGTTCCCACAGGAATTTAAAGTTGGGAACAGAATTACGTTTCCTTTGCTAGTTTAGTCATTTGTCCATGCCTGAATTTCCAAACATCAGGAAAAGTCAGCTACTTGCTCTGAGGGAGTCTGTGATTTTTCAGACGCCTTAAATATGATTATCAGGGGAAAGAAACATGCAAGAAATGTGGTGGGTGGAGAATGCACGTGCAGATGGATAGGTCTACCTTAGCGTTGTTTATCTCCAGGAGCGTGTGGGTTGGGTAAGCCTGGACCAGACTGAATTATTACAGAGGGGGTTCATGGCTCCTATAATTCTCTTTCCGCCCGTTCCCTCCGTCTGAAGTTATTTAGGACCCCGTTGCTCAAAGTATATATATTCCGTGCTCTGTTCTCTCAACATTGATCAGTTAGAGCTAATCTGCTAAATTAAATTTATTGCTCTCTTATTCATTCTTCACTCAAAAAATTATTGGATTTGTTGAAGAATGTGAGAATGCTATGTAGTATTCTTATCACTTAGGTGTAAGTAAGCTGCCACAAATATCAACAGATGTAAACACCTATTAGGGGTAGATGGTGCAGGTGTTTTCTGCTCTCCCAGAACTTGAATTTAAGATTAGGTAGAAGAAGTTGTCGTGCCCTGTTTCATGATTAATAGTTGATTGTGGGGTGCTTCCTTTCATCAAAAAATACCGTGTTTCGGTTACTATGTGAAGCACTGTGGAGGCTTTATCTTTTATTTTCACAAATCCCCCAATGAGGCAGCGATTTCATCACAGTTTTACAGATGTGGACCTGAGCCTAAGAAAGTTTCAGTTACCCAAGTGAGACATTTCCAACTTGAAGTGCACTCAACAACGAGGAAATCCAGTGATTTTAACAAATCCTCAGGCTTTTTTGTCCGTATTACTCATTCTTCTTGTAATATGCGAAGGGAAAGAAACATGTAATGAACGTCTTCTATTTATCGAGTACCATGAGAATCCCTCTCTCTATGTCATTTTAATTTGCACAACATCTTTGGAGATAGTATTAATATTTCTCCTTTACAGATGGAAGCATTGAGGTTCAGAGTAACGAAGTCATTTGTCTCGTATGAAAAAGCTAGTGAGATGTGATGCCAGCAGTTGAACCAAGAGGTAGGTGGATTAGAGGAAACAAGAGAGGAGAGAGAAATCAGTCATTTGCAATCACGTCCGTGCTGAGGGGGTGCTTGGCCCCTGAGGGAGGTGGTAGGCAGTGCCTGTGCATTTCCCTCTGTTGTGATAGAGAATTCCTCTCCATTTCTACCCTCCAGTGAGATGAAACATTCAACCATCAAACAGGTTAGCACTTCCCTTTTTCCCGTGAGCTGTGAAAGCTTATTTCCCCTCTCTTCCCCCGCCACTAATTCTTCACACACTTGGACCTATGCTGAGTCAAGGCTGGCTCAAGAACCATCCATCCTTAGAAATGCTTCATAAGGAGTAAGAGGAGTGTGTAAGTAAAGGACAGTGACCTGCCATCGTGAATGGTTGGGTCCATCTCAAGAAAGAGCCCACCCTTGCATGGAGTCCAGAAGATGGTGTGGAATACACCTTTAATCTTGATGTCGGGTCATCTACTCCTCCGAGTCTGTCTGATTCAGATGGGATCGTACAAGCTCCTTCCGTCTTGTTATTATCTCCTTCCCTCATTTTCTAGCTCCTCTGTCCTCTCCAGGGTGCTGGCTTCATCTTGCCCCTGGTGGTCATGAGCAGAGAGTCCTGTTTTCCTAGAATCATCACATCCTCCAGATCGTCAACCCTTCTTAAGCTAATATGAATCCCCCGTGCTTTAGCTCAGGGCTGCTATAGCAGAAAACCACAGACAGGGTCTTAAGCAATAGATGTTCACCGCTCACAGTTCTGGAGGCTGGAAGCCCAAGATGAAGGTGTCATGATTCAGTTCCTGGCGAGGCCCGCTTCCTGTGCTGTGTCCTCACATGGTGGAGAGAGAGCTCTGGTGTCTCTTCCTCTTCTCATAAGGACACTGATGCCATCATGGTTCTTCTGCCCCATGGCCTCATCTGATTACCTCCCATCTCCCATCTCCCGATATGGTCACACTGGGGGTTGGGACCCAAACATATGAATTTTGGAGTGGACACAAACATTCCGTCCATAACACCCTGTCAGTGCACATGGGAGATACATCATTACGCTAAGGGGTCTCCTTCCTAACAGGGGTAGAGACAGGTAGGGCCAGACTGGGTAAAGAAGACAGAGAATCCTGCCCTGAAAAACTCAAATATTAAGGGACATACAAAAAAGGGATGTACCAAAAAAAAAAAAAAAAAATTGAGTATTTGGGTTAGATTCTGCCCACCAGGAATTGCAAGCAAGGAATTCAAAAGTTAGTTGAAAAGGAGAAAACTGAGTGACCTGTGAATTTCCCAGGTGGGGCCTGAGCTTGGATGTCCTCAGTTAAAGTCTTGTCTTTGGGCTTCTTGTCCTGGGGGACAGCTCTTTCACTGAATTTCTGCTTTACTGTGTTTGGCTCTGTGACCGTAAATATCCCTCGGGGTAACGTCTGAGTGACCCCTTGCCAAGGAAATGGCTTTTGGAACCAGTGAATGACATCGTTATGGGCCATTTTTTCCTTTGTTCCCTCTTTTTATTTCCATGTAAAATATTCCAGATGACACTGAGTGTACGCTGAAATTGTCAAGGGAAGAAACCCAAGAAAAGTGCTTAGAAATATCTGCACATTTGAGAAAAATCATTTGCCAAGTATTAACACACACGAGTGAGTAAATCACATGTGAAAGGGGAAAAGGTTCCAGTTTTACAAAGCAACAACTGCCATGGCTGAAAAAGAGGAAGATCAATACCATAAAACACTGTTTGATTTTTAAGGTGTAACGAAGCAGAACGTTTCCAATTACAGGGGTGTTTTTTGGCAGCACTCCCGATATTCATTTTTACATAAGTGGATTTGATTGCTTTTTCTTTGACATGAAATTCTAGAACATTTTATCCACAGTTGGGTAAGAGTCAGTGTGAGGTTTGCAAAGAGATCAGAGTGGGGGTCTGTGAGTCTTAGATTCGTGGCCTGGCACTCTGTACCAGATGGGGTTTGTCTATGAGTGACCAGAGCTACAGTGTCTTAAACCAGACAGAGGTGCATTTCTCTGTCACATAAAATCCAGATGTAGGCTGGCCTCAGGGATCCTGAGTCTCTCTAGCCCTTGTCTCCACTATGCCCAGAACTTGCGCCCACTGTCCAGCATCTTGAAGAGGGCACGAGCTGTTCCCAAAGCATTTGAGGCTGGAGGATGGAAGAAAATGAGGAAGAAGGAACAAAGTGCATGCATGGGTGCTCTTTTGTCAAAGCTCCTTAATTGACATAAGAAGCACATAGACAAAATGCACACTCAAAGGTACAGCTTAATGCATCACCCTAGAGAACACGGTGACGGAATTACCCCAGATGTGACTGCAGTGCACGGCCATCCTCACCCCCTTTTGCCATCTCCCCATCTGCATCCCTCCTGCCTCTTCAAAGGTGGCTACTGTCCTGAATTCTTGACCTAAATTTGAATTTTATATCAGTTGAGTCACATAGCACATATTCTTTGAATCCACCTTTTTTCACTTATTATATGTTTGTGAGATTCATCCATGATGTCAAATGTGGCTGTAGTTAATTTGATTTCATTGCTGTACACAATTATTTGTTTTTTCTACTGCTGATGGCTTGGGTTAATTCACATTTGGGGCTATTAAGAATTGTGCTGCTATGAACATTCCCTCACTTGTCTCTTAGTGTACCTGTGTAAGTATCCTGTCGGGGATGTGTATGTTCAGAGTGATTGTACGAATTTACCGCCAACCAGCAATGCACGAGAGTTTCCAGTGCTCCATATACTTGTCAACACTTGGTATTGTCTTTTTCACTTTAGCCATTCCCATGGATTCATAGTGGTATCTTACTGTGGTTTTTGTTTTCATTTCACTGATTACTTATGAGATTGAATACCTTTTTATATATTTATGTCCTTTTGGATATTCTCAATTGTGAAGTCCCTGTTCATTAATTCTCTTGCCCATTTTTCATTTGGGTTGTCTGTCTTTTTCCTATTGATTTTTAGGAGTTCTCACTATATTCTCGATGCCATTCTATTGTCAGTTGAATGTATTAAGCTGTACATTTGAGTGTGCATTTTATCTATGTGCATCTTACATCATTCTATAAATAATTTGGAGAAGTCTCATCTTTGCCATATTGTCTTACTTTTCAAGAATATGTATTTTGATTTTTAAAATTTCAGTAATGTTTTAGTTTCCTATGCAGTAGTCTTGCAGATAGCTCTGTGTATGTCTCCATAGATAACTTGATATTTTTGAGCTATTGTAAATAGTATCTTTTTGAAATTGTATTTCTAAATTTTTGTGGCTAATGCATAAAAATATAATCGAATTTTTGTCTATTGACCTTGATCTAACAACCTTGTTAAACACACTAATTTTAATAATTCATATGTATATTTACTGGGATTCACTTATCACACCATTGTGTTGTCTGCAAAAACAACAGCTTGCTTTCTTTTCTAATCTTGTTACATTTTTACTTCCTTTGCTTAATGGTTTTGGCCAGAACCTCCAACATGATGTTGAATTGAATGTTGCTAAGAAGCACTTTTTGTCTCATTTAGGAATCAGAGGGAGAAGCTTTCAGTATTTCCACTGAGTATAAGGTTTGTCATAGGTTTTTGTAGATGTCTTTTATCAAAGACATGTGGGTACACACACCCCAAGGAAAAGGCAGTTCAGATTGCTGGACCTGCCTTGGCAGGGGTGCATTTTCTTCTGCATTACAGCCCTGTAAATATTCAGTCATTTTTCAGTTCTCCACTGTCTCCAAGCAGATTTTTCAATTTCTCTGGCTTTTCTCATCTTTCTCCGTAGAAGGTTGGATTTCCTAATCTATCATTTTAGAAGTAGAGATCTTTCTTTACCAGCAGTATTTTGGGAGGAGTTTCTGGCAGTTGACACACAACATTTCATGTATATGACATTGGCCAGATCCAGGCATGCCCAGCTCTATGGGAGGTTGGAAACGTTAAACGCCCATTTAAAACGGGGTTCTCGTGTAGGTTCTCCACCAGAAACCCCATCCTTAGAATGGTACTTTTTTATTCTTTAGATGAAAACACAGTTCTCACCCTATTCCTAACCACCGTGGCTACTGGATGATTTAGATTTTGTAATAAAAAGATAAAATTTGGAGAAAGTATGGCACTATATAAATGTTTAGTACATTGACTCAAGAAATCTGGTGATATTACTGCAAAAGAAAACAAGTGTATCTTTTGTAAAACAGAAGCCTAGTAAATCATAAAACTATAGAAGCCCCATCTGCAAGGTAGATTCAGAAAAAAATAGGAGGTTCTATTACTAAGGCTATAGGGACCACAGGAACAGGGACAGAAATGTAGTCGTGTCTGGCACAATCTGCCTCATTAGTTTTGGCAACTTGGGCTATGCGTCCTCTCCAGCAGCGGTCCCCAGCCTTTTTGGCACCAGGGACCGGTTTCGTGGAAGACAATTTTTGTACTGATGGGGGTGGGTGGGAGGATGGCTCAGGTGGTGACATGAGTGATGGGGAGCGATGGGGAGGGCAGATGAAGCGTCAGTAGCTGGCCTGCCACTCACCTCCTGCTGTGCAGGCTGGTTCCTACCAGGCCACAGACCGGTAGGTCCTTGGCCGGGGGATGGGGACCCCTGCTCTCCAGTCCTTGTGTTGCCATATACATAGTGAGGGTAACAGTTCATGTTTACAGGGTTTTTGATGGTAAATGGGAGAATGTACTCCAAGTAATGAGTCCAGTGTCCCATTCTTCTTGAGTAACACTAAAATAAACTATAAATATTGGAACAAAAAAAGATTGCTTTCAAAACCCATGAACTAACAGTTTTTGAAATTTCAGAGCCTAAAAATTATAAACTTTTATTTGATCTCCTGAGAATATTTTACTTTCACTTCCTGTCATCGATTGAAACTATTCATGTGTATTTCGGGAAGTTGCAGCCCATTGTAGAGTACTTAACCATTTGGCATCGATTCTTAATTTTAGTAAATTTCCTAAGGTCTTTACAAATTCCTTAAGTGACCCAAGTGTTATAAAATACATATAAAACATGGCATTTCCTCTAATAGCAAGTACAAAACTTGGTTCATACTAGATATTCAATAATTACTTGATTTGGAATTTCCCTAGTTAATTGAGATAGAGACAGAGACAGAAGTAGAGGTAGAGATGGACACACACACACACACACACAGACGCCCCTGGGTGTCTAGACTGCAGTGTGAAAAGCCTTCATCATTTGTTTTCACTTCTTTCTTCAAATCACTCTCCCAGAAGCTTTCTGTGCTGTTCTTCCTTCTGATTCTTTCTCTCCTCACATCCACAACTCCCCTAACTACTTTATAACCTCTTCATTCAGTGGTGCAAGAAATAAAGAAGACAGATTCCAGAATATGTTTTAATCTGATCTCATACCTTCCTGAATCCAAATCTGGTCCAAGTGAAAGTAGAAGAGTTGGAAGAACAGTGTCAGGTTCTGCATGTACCAGAATTTTACCCTTAAATGTGAAATTTACATATGTCGTTATCCTAATGCAGATAAAGGAGATTTTACTTGAGCTTTTTGCCTTGGAGTGGGTCAACTAAGTTGTTTTTTTCTAGGTTATTGAGTCATGTACAATACCCGGGAACATGTAAGTGGCCGTATAAAATCTTTTCGAGTAGCAATATAATCGCGGCCTGGAGAAAAGGAATAATTCATATTTGGTCTCTAGAAATACAGATGTAAAATGTAGTCACTACACCTGTGTTGCAGTGCATTTAAATACCCAGATACTCTCAGAAATAAGGTCTTAAGTTAATGAACATAATGGTTTCCAGGAAACTGTGCTCCACTAAATAAGATAAATATTTTTTATTTAGCCATTTATTGAACCTGTCGGCCATATGGAAAATATCTTGAGTGAGCCAAGGTTGACCATGAACTTCGTGTTAATAAACTCTTAAGAGTGGTGGGATTTTTGTTTGGGGTGGGTTTTTTTTTTTTTTTTGGATGGATTACGAAGCTGTTTTTGGATGAAACACCAGAGTAGTTTTCAATATTTTTCCAATAATGCATTATCTTCTGTGATGTGGTCGAAAGCCATTAAAAATAGTTAATATTGAGCCGCTATTCATTACACGAGTTTAAGCTCTTACATTAGCATTTTACTAACAAGGATATTTTAATACCTTTTTGCTGTAATATTGTATCTTACTCTAAATTAACTTTCATCAGTCCTCAATTTTATGTGCCCTGACTTTATGGAAAAATAAAATTTGATTAAATGCTCTAAATAGATGAAGCCGAATTTTGTGAAATGACAATGAACTCTTTTTGGAGTGTTTTTTAATTACTTTTGAGTTAACTCAGAAATGTGTTGTAAATGCATCTGTGCTGTTTTATTAGAGTTTTTTCTCTCAGGATGAGCAAGCTTATATTTAATTTTAAATATGTATTTAGTGATAGCCCTGGGGTATGAATAATTAGAATGAATTTTCAAGGATTCTTTTAGTGCTGCAAAAAGTAGTTAGGTAACACATTAACTATGTACAGAAAGCTTGTTTCCAACACTCTATGATATAATTAACCATAAAAAATTTCATACTCCTACAGTATTATAACCACGTGATATAATTTATCCTACACAGTCATAAATGGCTTATAACTTATAAATCTTGATCATTTTCATATTTAAAAATAGGACTATTCTAATTCAAGAGTGTAATCTTGTGTATTGCAAGTGACTCTGCCGTTAAAATAGGAAACTACAGTTAAAATAGGAAAATAGGCAATTTTCAGAATATTTAAATGGGAATGACTGCAGTGGTCAAAAATAAAACATATTTTGAGTGATCTCCTCCTGGCTCTGAATCCTAGCTCTGCCGGGACCGGGCTCTGCCTGGCGAGCGAGGGCACGACGTGGCTTACCTTTGCTCGGCCTCAGTTTCCTCATCTGTTGAGTTGCACCCCTCTCTGAGGGCCTTACTTCTCTCTCTTTCTTCATCTGAGGCTGGTGTCATGACATTTATTTTCAATCTTTTTCTTTTACATACATTTGGAGGCTAAAAATATGTCTTTAATTATGAAATATTTCAAGCACACAGAGAACAGAGAAATATGGAGAAAATAGAAAGATACCTGTGTAGCTCGTACAGTCATTGGTGTATGTTAACGTTTTGCTGTATTTGCTTTGGTCCTTTTTTTGGAAGTGGGACAGTGAGCCAGGCCGGATGAAAGCCCCCTCCGGCCTCCGCTGCAGGCGACTCCGGGGGCCGCGCCCCACCTCCTGCCCTCCGCGTCCCATGACCCAGCTGATGCGCGCCTGGCTGAGGACGTGCTCTGCCTGCTCTTGCCTTCCTGCACAGAAAGCTCCCTCTGGCAGGGATGCCCTTCCGCCACCCTCACCCCCTCCGTCCGCATGGACCCCAGGTAGTTCTCTCACCTGCTCAGCCGCTGCTTCTCCATGTGACCCTCCCAGCCACTCCCACTTTAGGTTCTGAGACCCCGTTCCAATACGTCTGTATGTGTACGCGCACGTGTGTGTGCGCGTGTGTTTGCAGGGTCCCCTTGCACCATCAGGCAATTCTCAGACACCAGCCGGGGATCCTACAGTTCTTCTCCATTCTGACACTATCTACTTGGAGTCAGCATGAGCTTCCACAGGCAAAGGGCTCAGTCCCACAAGACGGCCCTCTGCTTTAGACGTTGTCACCTGTGCTGCTGAGAGACCAGTTACAAATTGGAGTTTACAACAAGACCTCCATCTCTGACCACTTGTCTGTGAATCAGAGGTTCCACTAATTTGCCAGAGCAGCTCACACAACTCAGGACACCGGTTCACTCACAGGATTACAGCTTCATTACAAAGGATGTTAAAAGATATGGATGAACAGTCAGAGGGGAGATATTCAGGGGGGGCCTGGGGAGGGGACTCAGAGCTTCCGTCATGCCCTCTCCAGGTGTGCCACCCTCGCCAGGTGTGCCACCCTCGCCAAGTGTGTGTCCTCCCAGCATCTCCACGCATTCATCCGAGGGAGGCCTCTGGGCACCGTCCTTCGGGTTTTCTGGAGGCTCTATTAGGCAGGCATGATTGAGTAGATCACTGGCCATTAGTGACTGAACTCAGCCTCAGGCCACCCTCTCCGCCCCGAAGGTCAAGGGGTAGGACTGAAAGTTCCAACCCTCCAATCGAATGTTTGCTTCCTGGCCACCAGCCCCCATCCTTCAAGGCTTTCCAAAAGTCACTTCATTAACATAACAGAATATACGTTTTTTCGTTTCATCACATTTAGGTGCTGTGCAAGAACCTGAGTAGACGAAATATATATTTAAATCACAAAATATTACACCATCTTTACCAGAACCCTCTTCCTCCCCACGACCTCCTGTTTCCCTCTTTGTTTTCCTCAAAGTGTTCACCCTTATCTCGCCTGTGTACCATCTGCTTATTTATTTTATTGTTTACTTATTTATAGTTTGTTGAATGAAGTATGTCCAGGGTCCTTTCGTGAGAGTTTCCAGGTAGCATCTCTGTTTTGTGGGTCCTAAAGCTCATTATACGTGGGGGGACCTTCTGTAAGAAGAAGAACACAAAAGTTCAAATTAAATCTAAAAAAAAAGGAGTGAAATTGAATATTTGTTTGGAACAAAAACAAATTTCAAATTTTAGGAGGCTGACAAATACCGCACATATCACACAATCCGTAAAAATAACACGATATTTTAATTAATTGCCTGTAGTTACAGGTATGTAGTTACTGCATACCTCCACAGTACTTTTCCCCACAACTTTTAAAATTTATTTATTTATTATTTTATTGGCTGTGTTGGGTCTTTTTTGCTGTGCCCGGGCTTTCTTTTTAGTTGCGGGGAGTGGGGGCTACTCTTCGTTGTGCGCGGGCTCCTCATTGCCGTGGCTTCTCTTGTTGCGGAGCACGGGCTCTAGGCGTGTGGGCTTCAGTAGTTGCATCACATGGGCTCAATAGTTGTGACTCACGGGCTCTAAAGCGCAGGCTCAATAGTTGTGGTACACGGGCTTAGTTGCTCCGCGGCATGTGAGATCTTCCTGGAGCAGGGATCGAACCTGTGTCCCCTGCATTGGCAGGCGGATTCTCAACCACTGAGCCACCTAGGAAGCCCTCCCCACAATTTTTGGCTCCTCTTCTGATTGGCCCTTTATATGACAGTGATTTTATAACATTATTTCTTATAAGAGAAAGAGAGTTTTTTCTAGCATGACTGATCAAAATTTGTATTTTATTATTGATGGTTTAGATAAGTATCTTCCAGCTTCACAATTTGTAACTGAGTATGTCATGACAAATATTAGCAATTTTATCAGATTTGGGAAAGCCTTTATCAAGTTTCTTTCGTGCATGAGCTTTAATATGTCAGGATATTTCAAGCTTTCTTAAGCAATGACTGATCTTAAATAACTTTATGAATTGAAGGCACTCTCCTGTTATGTCTGAATGTTGGTATGACCAATAATTTTGAAAAGTCATGTAAAATTAATTATCTAAAATATACAATATAAAAGTTACATAAAATTAAGACATAAGAGCATTCCAAGCGTTCGTCACTATAGACTGTTTACCTACTTACTGTTGGTGGCAAATGTTGAGTGTCTTTGCATCTGGACCCACCAGGCTTCATCCAGACGAGATGCATTAGATAACACCAAGCTGTCAAATCTGATAAATTGCGGTATCTGAAATATAAGACTTCACATATGGACATTCTTGTATGCAGTATTGTTACAGGTTTTTTTTCTTATAAACACAGAGTTTGAGTTTGAGTTTTTGTGGATCCCATCAAAAACAACAAAAAATATGGTGCGTTTGTAATTGTTGATGCTGCCTTTTATCAAGTCTATTCCTGACAAAGCAGAGTGTGCATTGTGACTAGACATGTATGAGAATCTGGTTTTCTGTGTACAATTTTACATATATGATGCTTAAAAGCATTTCCCACAGATTAGCTTCAGGCGCTGTACATTTCAAACCTCCTTTAGTTTCTGTTACATACTGTAGTGCCAAGTACAGGGGAAGTATATCTCACAGAAGTATATCCCATTTGACCCCTGACCCTGCACTTTTCTGTCTTATTGCCAGGAGAATTGGCACAGTGGGTGGTAGGAGATTTCTAGAAGCCATTACTTCACCAGGACAGTTAGCAATAACCTAGTTACTTCAAATGTCTACCAAACCCATACACAGACGGCTGAACACAAAGGAAATGTGAGAAGATGGAGAGAAAAGTGGCAACGATTCTCTTGATTGTATTTTTGCAAACTTTATAAATACTCATGATTCTATGAACATTGGAAGTGATGTTATTATAATTGGGCGCTCATAGCAAATGGAGAGTCCTATTTCCCCACAGGCTAGTAAATTGAAATAACGTTCTCTCCAACCGCAAGCTCCCAGATCAATGGGTTTTAGTCCAGTTAAGGAAATCAATTCAGTAGTTCATTTCAAGCGGAGAAGCTGAGGGTTGAAGTTCATGGGGTAGTTGAGTAACATGTTTCAGAGGCCCGACTTCTAGATTCTGATTGGTGTCAGCTGCATTTTGGGAGTGTGTTCCTTTATCCTTAATGTGAATATTCCTCCTATTGAGATATTTTCAAGTTAATGTAGCAAATACACACTGACATGTACACTGTATTAGACTGGTTAGGAGTTGGAAAGAGAAAGATGCTTAAGATTTAGGCTTTGCCCTTAGGAAACTTAACATAGATACTTGAATTCTTATATTACAAACGTGAATGAGATAAAGTCCATAAGAGAGAAACAAAAGCAATATGTGGTTCAGAGGGGACAGAGGTACATGGGGTAGGGAGGCATCCAAATGTCATTGAGGGGCCATTTGAGATTGTCCTTGAAAACTGAGAAGGATGTCACAGACTCTAGGGCAAAGGAACGGGGGTGGAAAGGCAGGAAAAACTTATTTGGCTGGGGCTTTGTGTGTGTGTATGTGTGTTAAAATGATACAAAACTGGCATCATATTGAGAAGTGCTGATTTTTAAAATACTCCTTTAAAGGTGTTGGAAGACATGTTCACATATTGAGGTGTGGGGAAGTCATTCTGGCTTATAGATGACTTGGCTTGAACTTGTGCTAACTAGAGCAGCCTACCTTGAAGCCGGTGAAACACTCATTGTACATCTGCCTTAACCATGAGAAAGAAAGAATGAATTAAAACGTTGAAAGGGAATAACTGTGGTTCAGGAGCCAGCTGACCATTGTGGATGTGGTTGCAGACATGTTCCTGCCTCACTGAGAACCTGAATTTGATACTGAACTGTATCAAACTCAAGGACACTGTCAGGTTCTTGAAACAATCTCTTGAAACAATCTCTGCGAGCAGCTGCCAGCTGCAAACTTATGGTCTCAAGGCCTCCCCTTGACTGTGATCCATATCAGACCCCAGCCAATCCTTACTTAACAAGCACCCTTACTTCTTGCCAGCTCCAATTATAATTCTTAACAAGCAGCTTATGTAACTTTGCGGTCTGTACCTTTAGAAGCCGTCCTCATTTTCTAGCCGGCGGAACACAGTTCCAGTGCTTCTTGAATCTGTGTCTCCTGGACTATTGTTCTCAGTTTGGCTCAAAGAAAACTCTTTTCTACTCCTATTTTAGATTATTTCACTCCTTGAAAGGAATGGTATTATAAAACACCAGAGTCAAGAGATTTACTTAATTTGATAGGCAGCAGGCAGTAACTGACATTCTTGATTACCAGGAAAGTGGGATTGGAGAAGCACTTAGGAAGATGACTTCGGAATTGGACTGGAATTGGGTTGGAACAGAGGAGAAGGAGGGGACCAGCTGGAAACTGTGTGTCTCAGTGCATGGGAGTCGGGATGGAAGCTGGATGGGGGAGGTGGCAGAAGAGAAGGAGTGGAGATGTTACAGGACTTAATGCCAACAGTGCCCAGAGAGAATGGGACGACGTGTTTCCCCTCTTCTCTGCTAACAAACGAAGGACAGCTAGTGGCATGAGCTTCTTCTTCCCTTGCAGGGAAGATGAGGTTTTGGATATTCTGGGTCTGAGATGAAGTGAGTGTTTATCAGGGAGGTGGAGGTGTGGTCTCAGAAAAGAGACCAGGGCTTGTGAGGATTTAGTCATCATTCCTGCAAACCCCCCGGGAACCTGCCTCTCAACCTTCTCCTTCTCCTCCTCCTCCTCCATCATGGCAGGAGGATCAGTGCCCTGAAATTCTCGAGTATTGCATGCATAGAGCACAGTGCAGCACTAACCATAAAGTACCTGAAGGTGGCAACTCTCAGTGGAGGCGGGGCATTTCCCTCGGGGTAGGGTGTGGATCCTTTAAAGGAGAATCCCTGTTACTTGAGAGTTGCTGCTCTGTGGTGAGAAGGGGGCTGACACTGAGCATTTTTGTCTTGGGGAGGCAAGCGAACCCTGGGACAGACCATCACCGTTTCCCGACACTAGAGCAGGTGTCTGAACCCAGACTGGAGGCTGAGACGGTGCAGGGCTCTGAGACACTGGAAAAGTCTTCCTGTCAGCTGACTTTCAACTGCCCTTGACTCCTGAGCAGTTGGTGTTAGTAAATGACTGGATGGATAGTTGAATGGATAACGCTGTCAGCAGTTATTGTTTGCTGACTGCACGAAGCCCAGCTGGCGGGTGGGGACTCTGGTCAGTGGCTTGGCCCAGGTCAGCCACCACGTGGTCGCTTGGTCCCCAGTGAGCCGTTGTGAGGGATGCTCCCAGGTCTGGAGATTTGGCCAGTCCTGTACAGGTGCCTCCCGGTGATAACAGATAAGGAAGTAGGAGTGACATATGCACTCCCTCTTCAACTGGGCCAGAATGGCTGGGCAAATGGGGAGATTTCTCTTTTTTGCCCTTCTGAAGGGTACACCAATTTTCTTAAAAATTTCCTTTACTATAATGATAAAAATAAAGTAATCCTCCCAATTAATCACCGTAATTTTATAAAATAACCAGAGAAATTACAATGACCTTTTATTTTAAAAAAAACAAAAAAAACCTGTGCACATAAATCTACAGTAGGCAAATGAGATTCTGAAAGTAGTTGATTTTTAGCCGTCCCAGTTAATCCCATATGTTGTAAGTCCCTCAGAGTGATATATAAATTGTTTGTATTACTGCTAGCTTTCAGAGATGACAGACTAATCTGAGCAATTAGATTCTTGGGAAAGATCAAGACACTTATTAAATCTTACCTTAGTCACTCCTAATTAGGACCATCCATTTCTCTCTGGGGAATACATTGCTGATGCAAAGCTACAGTGCAATCACAGGGTAACTAGTCTTTATTTTCCGTGATTAAAAAAAACCAACACTGTTGCCATGTATGCATAAGAGGGGTCTATAACTAATTAATAAATTAGGCCCTGCAGACTGCGCCCCATGAAGATGCAAAGTGTAACCTTCCGATCTGCGTCATGGGGTTACACACCTTACCCGACGCAGGGAACAACTGCATTCAGGAGTGCTGTGGACTGAGCGTCGGCCTCCCCTGCCACCCCATGAGGGGGTTTTAAGAAGGTGTGCCTTTGGGGGGAGCTCTCCCGAGGGCAGGAGAAGAGATCAGGAGACAGGATCGCTCCCCCCCCGCCGTGTGAAGATGCAAGAACTCGCAGTCTGGGACCCAGAAGAGGGCTGGATCCTGGGTGTCTGGCCTCCAGAACTGGGAGAAGCACATTTCTGTCGTGCCGGTGCCCCGTCGGTGGTGGCCTGTTGTGGCAGTGCCACCAGACTAAGGCAGATGGCAACAGGTCTCTATTGAGTGCCGACTGTGTGCCCGGCGCTGCCGTGGGGGCTGTGAGGACAGCGGGGCAAGACCGCGTCCCGGTTCTTACAGAACTGGGTTCACTGGGAGCAGAGAGACCCACACGTGTGAAGCGCGTCACGTGTCAGGATGTGCTCGGTGCGCGGAGGGAAACAAAGGAAAAGAAAAGAGCGGCAGCGGGGTGCGGTGGGGTGGGGGGAGTGCTCCGCGTGAAGTGACCCGGGAGGGCTTCTCCCGGAGGGCTCGTTTACGCAGAGGCTGGACCACGCGAGGATACAGCCACGCGGACCCCGGAGAGCGCTCTGGGCCCCGGGGAGCCGGAGACCCAGCCCCGTGGGGAAGCCCCGATGGGACGGCGCGGGTGGGATGGTGTGTCTGAGGGTCGGCCTGGCCCGGTGACAGACAGACCCCGGGGGGTGGATGGGAGGGGGCGACGGTGGGAGGAGAGGGCGGGCTGGGGGTGGACGTTCTCCGTGGCCACCGCGAGGACTCTGGCTGTTATTCTGGGTGGAGTGCGAATCCACGGACAAGGCGTGACCGGAGCGGGAGCGTGGTGACCGCAGCGCCCTGGCTGTCCTTGAGCTTGGGGTCGGAGCCAGGTGAAGGCAGTTTCCCAGAGGAGAGGATGGGAGGGATGGGCAGAGCGGGAGGCGGGGAGCGCCCCGGACCTGCCTGGGGTGGAGCAGCGGGTCTGCAGAGCTGGAGGTGCAGGGGGCGGGGGCAGGCCGAGGAGGTGACCCATCTCCGCCCTGTGCTTCCAAACCCAATTGGAACCGGCACCTGCTGAACGAGGCCTCTGATTGCCCGCCCTGGGCCTCACATCGGTCCCCAGTGTCTTCTCGCCTTTCCCTGGAATGTCACCAGCTCAGGCGAGGAGGTGGCTCTGTGTCATGGGGCCATCACACAGTGCCAGTGACCTGGGACACATAGGACACGGGATGGAAGAGAAGCAGGGTTCCAGCCACGCTGGGCGGTGGTGGGGGCGTGCGGGGCCCGGAGCTCCTCGGATCCTCCAGGAGGAGGTCAGCTTTCCCACGGTGGTCCAGGAGGAAGGGATGCCCTGGATGCCTCTGTGTAGGTTTTACCTGCTAACAGTTCTACGCTGTGGTGGCTTGACCACATACCAGGCATCCAGTAAGGAGCAAGCATGCCACACGCTTACTCAGCCAGCTTTTGTTGTCACACACCTGTGCCGAGGTGGCTCTCTGTCCTCAGGTGACCACAGACTGGTCACCCTTAACCATGTCCCACACCCCACGGAGAGGTGTTTTTATAGTAACAGTAGAGTTCAGAAACTTTATGAGTGCTCTATGTTTAAATGGCTGGAGGAAATTATTTGGGTGAGCCAGACTCTGACATTTCACCGGGACTGGTGATTTCCAACCTGATGACCTTCCGCCCCCTCTCGAGCTGTGTGCATCTGCTGACACAGCTGATTGTTCCTCATCAAATGGGTGTCCTCGTTCACAGGACACTGCCTGCGCTCTTTCAGAAACCCCACTGTAAAAATCCTGGATTCTTCTGCAAACGTGGACTAAATATCAGTTAGTCATAATAGTTGCTGTCACGGTGGCAAATTTAGCTCTCCAGCTTTTTGACTCTGAAACTCAGAGTTCTCTTACTACTGAGTAGCCAGAGGGGCTCTGATTACAAGGTTGCAGCCTCGATGTTCATGAAGCAGAGACGAGGCAGAGAGGCCGGCCCTGCCTGGAGGGCTATTGTCACTCATCACACAACTGCACAAACTTTATCAGAAAGGGCAACCATGAGCTGCTCATTGGTGACGCTTTCATGCCAGAACATGTATATATTTAAGTGGCAGGAATTCTCCTAGTTTCTAATGCTACTACATTTAGAGCAGATTTTCCCCAAGTGTGTTTATCAAGCAAGTGGCATGTGTTGTCTGTCATCACGAGTGGATGTCAGGACCCTTCTGCCTGTGGCATCTTTGTGTTAGCGTCCCCAAGGAAAGCAACGCAGCCAAGCACTGATGGAACAAGGCTTTGCTTACGTAGAGAAGAGACAGAGCAGGATCAACTTCCGTCCTGGGGGTGGGTCTCTCTCAGGAGCCAACTCAGGGCAACGGCCTACACGCACCCATCCTGTGCTGCAGTAGAAGGACCCTGTCCCCTCCCTGCAGGGGACAGAGATAGCAGTGGTGTCATTCAGGGGTCACATGACACACTCAAGCAGGGCGGAGGAGCCCAGGTTGAGTGTGAAACAGGGAGAAGGTCCCACACAGGTGGTAATGTCAACACAGGCTCTGAGGACTGTCTGTCTCTTGGCAGGGAAGTGTCGCAGGCCCGAGGCCCTTTCTAATGTGGCTGAGTAGGGATTAGAGGGCTGTATGCAGGAGATGGCCTTTTCCAAGAGCGTTCAACAGAATTGCTCACTCATCTCATAAATTTAGCAATTTTTTCCAAAATTTACTAGCTATATTTCCCAATTTTCCAGCCTTATCAGATCAGCAAACAGAGCCCTTAATATGCTATCGTAGATGATAAATTTTCAAGAGAGGAAATATGGCGTTCCTGCTGTGTTTCCCAGACTTACTCAACTGCAAAATCTTAGTTAGGAGGGAAGATTCTTAGGGGGCTTCTTCTTATCAGTTCAGAAATACTGCCTTCCAGGAATAACTCTCCTGGTGCAAAATTCAGAGGCTCCGACAAGAATGAGTTACATTTGAAAAGGTTCTTAAATTTCACTTTCAAGATACTTGGTTCTCAGGAGAGGCCATTATCGTATGATCAAAGGCAGAATCCATTCAACAATGCCTGTTTTATTTTACAATTGAAAATAAAGACATTCAGCCTTTCCTTCTATTTTACTCACGATAAATTTTAGTAGAATATAACAGCTTTGATCAATGTAGATTCCATTGTATGCCCCCCTCAAAATCTTTTAAATGATATCACAAACCTCAATGCACACATAATATAAAAAAATAGACAGACATGAATGTGAGTCCTTTTGTGAAATGTTGCATAATGTTTCTAAATCTGTAAAGGAAGACAGGAATGGAATCAGTCACAGACCTGTGATTGACACCTGTTCCTACCACTTCACAGCTATGTGACCAAGGCTTTAGCTGTTTAGTGAGATGCTTTTTGCTTAAGCATAGAGAGTTTTCAGTGGGATTCTGCTTTGATTTTCTCTTTGTAAGACCAAAAATAAATCACCCAAGTATAGTTATTTTAAACACCTCCAGTTAAATTATAATCTAGAGGTTTTGAATTGTTCCTTTTTGGACTAGGATGCACTTACCTCTTGTTGATGAAAACATTTTGCGTCGGCATTTGTCTTTCCTCTGGTGCTGAGTCCTATCCAGGGACCACAATTGTAATTCAGAACCATTACCTTTGATTATTTCCCCCAATGTGCTCGTGCTGAGATTTTCTTCTTCCAAAACTTTCCACCCGAGAATGGAGAATGTTGTCCCATTTTTTTTTCTTTTTAAAAAGGACACTAAATGAAGACAAGTATTTCATGTGAATTTCCTAAGTAAAGATAGATGTCATGATTATAGAGTTACTGGTTCTGAGGAGCTCAGTTAAAAGAAAATATCATGCCCATCATGGTTTGAAACAATCTCGAATGGTGCCTGTGTGGATTTGACACAGCAAACTTGGAGGTCATTTACCTTTCCTTAGTTTTTGTCCTATTTAAGGTAAATATTCAATTATTAAATTTTATTGTGAGAAGGCAGCATGTTCCAATGCACAAATTAGACTGAAAATTAAATTTAAGGAGTTTCTTCTCTAACGGGAACTATAGCAAGCCATGTTTAAAAGGTGTTAAGTCTTTATTACAAAACAGACTCTTGGGAAAGCCCTACTCTTCTGGGCACATTATTTTTAATTGGAGTATAGTTGATTCACAATGTTGTGTTAGTTTCAGGTGTACAGCAAAGTGATTAAGTTAAGTGAACACATATATATTCTTTTTCAAATTCTTTTCCATTATAGGTTGTTACAAGGTATTGAATATAGTTCCCTGTGCTTTATAGTAGATCCTTGTTGTTTATCTAATTTACATATAGTAGTGTGTATATGTTAATCCCAAACTCCTAATTTATCTCTCCTCTCCCCTTATCACCTTTGGTAACTGTTAAGTTTGCTTTCTATGTTGGTGGGTCTATTGCTGTTTTGTAAATAAGTTCATTTGTATCTTTTTTTTTTTAGATTCCACATACTGTATAAGTGATATCATATGATATTTGTCTTTCTCTGTCTGACTTACTTCACTTAGTATGATCATCTCTAGGTCCATCCATGCTGCTGCAAATGGCATGATTTCATTCTTGTTTATGGCTGAGTAGTATCCCACTGTATATAATTCCATCGCATATGTATCCACATCTTTACCCATTCATCCGGAACAGCCCTGCTCTTAAGAGGGCTGTTTAATCTTGTAGGTTCCATGCCTTCACCTTCTCATTGTTTTTAGCCCAGACTACAGCTTTTTTGCCTTAACTGTCTGCTTCTGCTGCCTGCAACCTCACCTCCCACTTTCTCACACGTCCTGCTCAGCACTGCTTAGAGTCCTTGTTTCCTAAGCAAACTTCTCCAACTTGCTTCTTTCATTCATTCAGCAAACATTTATTGAGCACCTACTGTATGCTGGATGCTCATCTTCATCCGGGAGGAATAAAACAGACAATGATCCCTGCTGTTTTGGAGTTTACATTCTGTGAGGGAGACAGGTAATAAACAATGAGCATAATGAAAAATGACCCACATGGTGCAGGTGTCCCTCAGTGTCCGAGAGACACTGGTTCCAGGACGCCCTGCAGATACCAAAATCCAAGCATGCTCAAGTCCCTTCTATAGAAGGGCGTATTTTGCATATAAGCTACAAACATCCTCAGGTATACTTTAAATCATCTCTAGATTACTCATAATACATAATGCAGTGTAATTGCTATGTGAATATTTGTCAGTATGGAAAACTCAAGTTTTGCTTTTTGGAAGTTTCTGGAATTAAAACAAATATTTCTAATATTTTTGATCTGTGGTTAGTTGAATCATGGGTGTGGAACTGGCAGATCTGGAGGGCTGACAGTATGTTAGAAGGGGGTGAAGACTGTACCCTCCTACGTAGAGCAGAGTGAGGGGGTTGGAGGAGCTCAGGGTGGGGGAAAGGTAGCAGCAGAATAGAGCACATAGATGTCAGGGCACACGTCTCTGAGAATGTGACTTTGATTAGAAAATTGAAGGTGGGAAGGAGGATTTCTAAGACAAATCTAGAGGAAGAGCATTCTAGGCTGCAGCAGAGGAAACAAGGAGGAAAGTGGCCAGAGGGGAGGTCAGAGGTGTCACAGGCACCAGGTGACTTAGGGCCTCGTTGGAAGGACTTTGGCTTTAATTGTGAGTAAGATCGCAGGGTTTTGAGCAGAAGTGCCCTGATATGACCTACAGCTTAGGTGGTGGCTGTAGCTGACAAGTGGCAAGCGCAGGGACGCCTGCTAGGAGGGGTCGTGGGGATCTAGGTGAGAGATGGTGGTGGTGCTGACGGCAGGGCAGGAGTGGAGGTGCTGACGAGCGGTAACATCCTGGAGAGTTTTTCAAAGGGAGAGCCCAGAAGACTTACTGATGGACTAGGAGTGGGACGTGGGGGATTGGAGGTGTCTGGGGAGTGCCACGGAGAAGCCAAAATGCAGCTGCTATCCATTTAGGTGGGGAAGGTGACTCGAACTGCATTTGGAAGAAGAGAAGAAGTTGATTTTGAGTGAAATATCGATTAGACAACCAGTGATCTTGAGGGTGCAGTTGGATGTATGAGTCTGCAGCTTGGGAGAGACATTGTCGACTGAAGAAAAATGCACAACATAAAAATTGAGAATTATGTTTTATTTGGGGACTTGCTGAGGACGTAAGTCCAGGATGCAACCTCTCAGATAGCTCTGAGAGAGTGCTCTGAAGAGGTAAGAAAGGAGCCGGGATATATAGGAGTTCTTGCAGCAAAGACCAGGTAGTCAGAACATCAAAAGATTACTGTTAATCAAGGAAAAGCCAGACACCTCAAGTTAATGAATCTAGCACTTTTCTATGTATGGGAAGATGCAAGAGTCTGGGCTCATGGAAATCATTCCTTTGATGTGAGCCTTAGCTATCTAGGGCCAGCGTCCTGTTTTCTCCGTCCTGAGTCCACTCAGGGTGCGCGGTTGGGAGCAGCCGCAGTGGCTGAAGGCTCGATGGCTACAACATCCTTTGTTTGCTGATAAGGCCAGAGACATCCTCTGTCCACTGCATCTAGGCTGAAGATGTAGATTTGGACGTGGTCATTAAATGCGCGGTACTTGACAGCATGAGAGTGGATTAGCTCACCGATGGGGGTGAGTGTAGAGACCAGGACCGCGGCAACATTAGGAGGTGGAGGAGGTGGAGGAGGTGGGGAGGAGACAGAAAAGTAGACTGAAAAGGGATGGCCCTCAGTTCAGAGAAAATCCAAGGGTGTGTGGGATCTGAAGCTGAGTGAAGAAAGTGTGTCAAGGAGGAGAAAGATATCACAAGACTCAAATAAGTTGACAGAGAGGATGGACCCCTGGGCTTGGCAGTCTGGAAACTATCATGATCTTGAGGAACAGTTTTGGCTTCGTTGGGTGGGTTTAAATGAGAATGGGAGGGCGGCAATTGGAGACACATTTCAACATTTTTGACTTGTGATACATCCTATATCAGTGATGCCTCACACTTGCTGTAGGGTCATGGGACAGTCACGATGGGGCTGTCACCACCTGCGTGAGCATGACCACGGTCATGGCTGTCCTGCATGCTGTCCTGTCATGTGAGTTAAATTGCCACTTAAAATGCCCTCCTTGTTGTCATGTGAAAATCTTCCCTTGACAACATACTAGTAAAATAAAAATGTGTGGGCTTCCCTGATGGCGCAGTGGTTAAGAATCCGCCTGCCAATGCAGGGGACATGGGTTCGATCCCTGGTCTGGGAAGATCCCACATGCCACAGAGCAGCTAAGCCCATGTACCACAACTACTGAAGCCCGTGTGCCTAGAGCCCGTGCTCTGCAACAAGAGAAACCACCACAATGAGAAGCCAGCGCACCGCGACGAAGAGTAGCCCCCGCTCTCCACAGCTAGAGAAAGCCCGCGTGCAGCAATGAAGACCCAACACAGCCAATAAGTAAATAAATAAATTTTGAAAAAATGTGTGAGCATCAAACTTGCAGGACAGGTGTCAGCAGCTTGGAAGAACACCGTGGAGACTAGGGTTGGGACTCTCCTAGAAAGGGAATTTTTCTTCTTGTAACACTGCAACTTTACATGCCAGACAGCACTGTGCACATGGTGAGCAGTGCTGTACATGCACTTAAAGATTTGCATGTGCACTTAGACATCTCATGTGCAGTGTCTTCACTACAGTAAAGCTAAGTAAGTAAGTAAATGTAAAAAATTAAATAACAAAGAGTTTTTGATGGGAATGAGATCTGTGTTGTATGGAAGAGTTCTAAATAAGCATAAATTAGGTCGATTTCATTGGCAGTATTTTGTTCCCTTTTTTAGCAGTCATAAAATAATAATGTGTCTTATACTGTATGGAGTCAGATAATAAGAAATATGGTATATGAAATAAGTTTTTTTGTTCACAAAATGTTACAGTAGAACATGTGGACTCCTTACACCAACACATAGACTCTCAAAGTCATTGCTCAGTTGCATTTGTAAATTCCTGTTTACCTGGCATCCCGTAAATTACGTTCTCTAAGGAGTGTCATTAAGCAGCAAGGTTATTGAAGACTGGCTGATTTAGCTGAAAGATTTACAAAAATCATATGTGTAAATGATTCTACTTACGGTAGCAGTAATTTATTTCGAACAAATTGGATCCATGGCCATCTGTTTGAGCTGGTAGTCTAGGAAAAGCTGCTCTTTTCTATCTCCACAAACTAATGTTCAAATCACAAGTATAGAACTATGCAAATTAGACAGTGCCCGCGTTTTGAAGTGAAGGAAAGTGTCATCAGAGCAGTAGTTCGGCCTCAAAGTTCCTGCCAGTTTCTCATCCCAGGGACTGAGTGATTCTAACCCAAAGCCAAATTCTGAGAGTTTTCATCTTGGCTAATGATTGCAGAACAGCCCAGGATCGGAGAAATTCAGAGCGACTTCTTTGGTCCTGGCGCCCCTCTTCCATTCCTGTTCCAGCCCTGCCTCTCCCTCCCCACAGCTCTCCCCCTCTGTAGCTTGAAGCCTTTAATGTCACATCAGTGGAGGCCACTTGGGGCACAAACACCACCATCTCCGCCTTGAAATCTCATCATGAATTCTCTTTAAGATGACTCTAGGATGGATTTGAAACCAGATGTCACGCAGGTGGGACTGGGCCTCCTGGGAAACTCCTGCTCTTGTATGTTGCCCAGCGTCAGGGAAGAGCCCCAACCTCCTCGAGGATGGCAGAGTAACAAGACTGAAGGTGATGGCTAAGCAAGCGGTTGGCTGGAGGCAGCTCCGCTGGTGCTGAAAGTAGGTCCCAAGACCCACCTGACAGAGCAAGACAGTTTATACCCACAGCTCAGCGAGGCCGGCACATCAGCGCAAAGCCCCAGCTCTTCTCTGAGTCCCACGGACCCGGAGGGTAACTCCGCGCACGGCCGATGGTGCCACAGCTGAGGTTCCCAGGGCCGGGGCCTCGGCGTGTTTTCTCAAGCACCACACAAGCCAGCTCGCTCACCCCTACGCGTTCTTGGCTGGACTTGTCACATGAGTGTGCCGCCCTGTGGGCAACTCAGACTCGACACACGGACAGAGACTGGGACAGAATTCAATTTATTTCATGCAGCACTTGGCTGAGATATTATCAACCAAATCCTGGTTGGTAGCAAGAGCCTGCTCAGCAGTACTGATGTCAGCTATGCCCCCTGGACCCTGGATCTCCAATGGACAAGGTCCCAGAGGAGACCAGCTGGTCTCCTTTCAGATAAGCATGCACTTTCTATCTTATGGTCCACGTGAGAGATGGTTTTAATGCAAACACAACAGGAAGTGTTGGTGACCATCCTTACATCTGCTTGTGCGGGCAGGATGAGGTGTAAGGCTAGTCTGTTGCCTAGTATGACCCATTATCCGTTAGGAATTTAGTCTGCCCTGTTGACCTTCTAGGGCTTGTGCTGTCTCATCGGCTGGAGTAGCTCAAATCAAGTGTCAATTTCTGACTGTTGTGTCTAGGATGTGGACTCTGAGGACGGGGACAACACTTGCACTTCTTGCTGGAACTCCTGGAATTTGAACAGTCTGGATATCGGCCTGGAGTGTGGGGTCCCGTGCCAGACAGCTTAGTTGCTGCCTTTCACCCTCTAAGAGCATAACTTTTCTTGACCCTCTTATCGCACAGACGCACCATCCATGTCTCGAACAGCTCCCCAGCCTGGTGAGCGAATGGTCCTGGATTTCCTTCCTCAGGTCTGCACTCATCGCTCTGTACGAGGGCAGCTGCCCTCCAGGAGTGGTTCTCACCGGGGCTGTTGACAGTGTGCAGGGCTGTGCGTTCCTCCCCGACCCCATAGCGGAGCAGGCAGCCACCGTGACACCACGTGGTGGCTTGTCTCAGCCCTACTTGCTGCTCAAGTCCTATCCATTGGCTCAACTGTTGGTCATTAGCGCACAGGACAAGGGTGGACCACTTATTTCCCCCATCATTTGGGCAAGAACATTTGCTAACAGCTCCTGGGGAGCTTCCTCTTTTTCTAATCCCTGGGGGTTCCTTGCCTTTTCGCTTCCAAAACGTCATCATCCTTCCTGGCACCCCCCTTGCTATGCTGGGTTGTCAGGTAAGGACTCCAATCTCATAGAGCAGGGGGTGGTGAACCATGGCCCATAGGCCAAATCCTGCCTGTTTTGGTATGGCCCCTGACCTGAGAATGGTCTTTACATTTTTAATGGTTGAAAAAATCAAGAGAAGAACACTATTTCATGACACGTGAAAATTATGTGAAACCCACATTTCAGTATCTGTAAATATTTATTGGGACACAACCGCATTCATTCACTTCCATGTGGTCTGTGGCTGTCCTGGCACCAAATGGCAGAGTTGAGAAGTCACAACAAAGCACACAACCCTTACTACCTGGCCCTTTGCAGAAAAAGCTTGCTGAGCCGTGTCCTAGAGGGATGGCAAGACGTAACACGATTCTGATGGAGACACCCGGACAGGTAAGGCGGTTGACTTGCCCCCTCGCCCTCCGTCGGGGCCACGAGTAGACGAGGAGACTCAGTGGACCCGGGCAAGTGTGCTGCCCACAGCACAGCCAACTGCAGGGTCATCCGCTGGCTCCCTGACCCCAGGTCTCAGGGATGGACGTGTGAGGCTCAGACGGTGGCCACGTGCACGGTGGGTTATGACACAGCCGAGGGGCCCGGGCTGGTAGCTCAACACCTTTAACAACAAGCAGCACAGGAGCCGGGCCCCCTATCCCAGGAACTGAGTAGCTGTAGGATGCTCACACTCCGGTGGTCTTGACCCACGCACCTGCCTACACGACGCGCGACAGAGAGATCTCACAGTCAGAGGCTCGTTTAGCAACCATACAAAGGCAGAGTGATCAATAACGAATGCATTTCACGTGTTATAAATATATTTTTAAAAATTTCATGTTACAAAAAGTTATGGTGAAAGTGTTCTTTTGTGCCTTAGATCATTTGGGATGGATGGGACGAGGGCAGGAGTGTGTTCACCGTGCTTCAGCTGCGAGGGGTGGGTTCAGCTGCCCTTCTGGCCCCACGTTTGTGATAACGTGGACCTCTCCGCGGTCTCAAGTGCCTGCTGGACTGTACTAATCAGGCTACGTGCTATGAACTTGAATTCAAATCTGGGTTTCTGTGCCCTTTAAGTGAAGGACAATATCCACCGCTCATAAAGCGTAATAAGGTCTCTATTCTCCTTCTTCAGAATTTTCTTTTCCTGGATTTTGGTAGAAATACTCCCATGTTCTCCTTTTCTTGAATTTTGTCTAAAATTTTCTAAGGAAAAGGCAAGAGTGGGACCCATTTTATTCACAATATAGTCGCCTCTTGGTATACAGGGGGCATTGGTCCCAGGACCTCCCACAGTTACCAAAATCCCCAGATGCTCAAGTCCTTTATATAAAATGGTGCAGTAGTATTTGCATATAACCACACACATCCTCTTGTATGCTTTAAATCATCTCTAGATTGCCTGGAATACGTAATACAGTGTAAATAGTTGTATATGTATATGTAAATAGCTGTAAATAGGATGCTAGTGCTAGGCAAAGAGTTGCCAGTGCACGGCATAGTCACGTTTTGCTTTTTGGAACTTTCTGGCTTTTTTTTCTCCACTATTTTCAATCAGAGGTCCGTTGACACCGAGGTTGTGGGGCTTGAAGATAAAGAAGGCCAACTGTTTTTCTTACTTTATCTTTTTCCCCGAAGAAGATCAAGAGGTTGAGGTATTGCATTCGGCTTCTCTAAATAAAAGAGAGGGAGGTCGATTCCTTTTCTTCTCCACCATCATTTGGTGGTAACTCCAGTGACTACCCCCCGGCCAGTCATCAGTCCTCACACACTCCCGGCTCCGGGAACACAGGCCAGCAGCGTGCAAGTGCTGACCCCTGAGGGATGTACCCCCTTGGTTGAGTGGGTACCGTTGCTTTTTTTCACTTGGAATTCCATGCAGCACATGATAGAGTGAAATCAGCATAAGAACATTTGCGCTGTTGTAGATGGAAGACCTGTTTTTCAATATCTATAAATAATGTTGTTACGAAAGGTAATTTCCTGTGTTTCACGATTTCTTTTCTCCTCTTTCTGTTTCTCCTCACTGTGATAGAATTTTCACTGGCAGTAGAGCTCGAAGATGATGCTGTAAAAGCCTGGTTACTGTAGGTGTGGGATGTTCTCAGTAATGCCTTTTCTGCCGTATATGTGGATAAACATCTTTCATTTTCTTAGGTAGTAAAAGGCATGTATTTCTGGTGTATTTACACAATGAATCTTGCTCTCTTTCTGTCTTTGTCTTCTGAAAATGATAAATGTGTATGTATATTTCCCTTTGAAAAACATTTTGTGGACAATGTGAAACGCAGACAGGAGCCTTCTGAGAGTATTGAGGATGTTTTAAAGGAAGCTCATAAGGCTCTTTCCAACCCCGGGAGGCTCATCACCCCGTCCCCCACTTCAGCCTGCATCCCCACCTGCCTCATGGCTCTGGTTCTCACTGAAACCCGGCAGGATCTCGAGTTCCTGCAGGCCGCGTGCCACCTCTGTCTTGCCTCCCTGCACTTTCAGGACTCAGGTGGTGTCACCTCCCCTTTGGGGCTCTCCCAGGCTCTTACCCGATCAGGTGGGCTCAGGTGCCCCCGTTTTCTCCAGGGCTCTCTGTCTTCTTTTGCGACAGCACTTCTCACACGTCCCTGGAACTGTTTATGCCTCAGAAGCTGCATTCTTTCCGTGTTCGTGTCCAGAGAAATCAGCTTCTCTTCTGGCACAAATCAGGCATTTAGAGGATGCTTGCTGGACTGCACGAAACCCTGTGTTTTTAGTCCCCAGAGTAGGTCTTGTCAGAGCCAGCATGTAATAAATATTTATTGAATGAATGAGTGAATGGATAAATGATGATATTTCTGTACATATATTATGCATGCGTACATTTATTCCGCTGTTTTCTTTATGAATTTTTCATGGGTTTGAAACTTTGAAAGGTTTCTTTTCAATAATCCACAAAATTTGGACCAAGAAGGACCACATTTAAATATATTCAGTTATACATTAGAGTCTATGTAGATATAACTTCAAATATATAAATATATATATTTATATAAGCATAACTATGGCTACTGATAAGCAGATGCACTATGTTAGCCAGGAAAATATGTCAGTTGTGATATGAGGAGATGAGTGTGTGTGTGTGTGTATACACACATATGTATATGTGTGTGTGTATAACTTTTTCTTTTAAGTCATAGTTAACTCTGTCAAGCAGATTGCATAATTAACACGCAGTGAAATGTATCCATGATTATATAATTAATAAATAATGGAATATTTTGAATTGTCAAGTCACAACCCAAGTGTTAAAAAAGGATAAAACACAAGTTTGCTGTAACGTTAAATGTACTTCTTACTGTAGTTAGTTAGCAAGCAAAACAGTTGCAAAGTCGTGAGCTAGGAAATGGGCTGAAGTTCAGCGGTCCAGGTACGCTGCCAAGGGCTCTTTGCCTCTCAGACACGCCCCCTTAATGGGCACCATCTCATGGCAGGGTGCAGTATCACGCCTGTCTTTACCTTGTTTATCATATTTTGATTTTTCTTTTACTGTGGCTTTCCCACTTTTCTTTCTTCTTGTAGTGCATGTGTTTTGGAGGCTGTTTCCAATTCTTTGGGACAAAGTCCTTTGGGGTCGGGCAGAGTGAGAGTCCCATCCTGGAATGACCCACTAGCCATGTCACGACAGCATCTTGGCCTCCCCGAGGCTGCTTCCTCTGGCCGTGGCAGCAATGCCCACAGCTGAAGTCTGGTGTCCAGTGCCTGACATGGAACCATCAGGAAGAATAAAGCGCCCTGTGTGTACCTGACCCCAGTGAGGTCATAGCAGTACCACTGTCGTCTCCCAGCCCTCGCACCCTCCTCCGTGATTTCGATTTTCAACTTCACATTCACGTTTAGCGCCATGGCTTGCCTTTCCTCCTCACCTGCAGTCGGTTGCTCGTGTGTCTGTATTTGCTGACACTCGCCCTGTGCTGAATCCGGGCCTGTGGTGTTTCCTCAACCGTGTTCCCCAAGTTCTGTGATGTATTAGGTGCTCTGGACATGAGGAAGAATAAAACTTTGTTCCACCCCTGTAATGCGTATCTGGGCAGGCAGTCAAGAAGACCTGTGATTAAAATGTAGTGTGAAAATGATCTAATCAGAATATATATAGAAAGAGCACTAAGAGGGTACAGTGGGAGGAGAGACACATCTAAATCACATTGGGGGTTGTCAGTGACTCCTCCTAGAAGGGGTGATTCTGGGTCTTAATTCAGAGGCAAAAGGAAGCTTTAGTCAGACCTGAAAGCAGGGGAAGCACGTTTCTTTTTTTAGGTCCAAGAAGTTTACTTCATCAGGGGGGTCATTTTGCTTCTGAAATGCTCTAACCCCTAGAAATTTTTTCCTCAACACGAGCCCCAAATCCTTTTTTGCAACCTGGGTCTGGAGGTCAGACGTGGTCCTCCACTTTCTAGCAGTGGAAGGAAGTGTCCTGATGGGTGTATCTGCAACGAGTCCCCCATTCTTCGTGGATGTGGTTCTGCTCTTTCCTGACTGTGTCTTCACGCTTCTTGATGGACTCCACTTTGTCACAGTCCCACTTAAACTACGACACCCGGGACTGAAGCCAATACATTCATGGCCAGTAACACCTGAGTACCGTATACAGCCCTCGTCCTGGCTCCAGTATCTCTGTTCACCTAACCTGAGATGACGTGGATTTTTGGGGGGTGGGATGGGAGAGGTTTTTTTTTTTTTAAGAACTTTTATTGAGATACAATTGACATACAATACACTGCATATATTTATTTATTTATTTAAAGAACTTTTATTGAGATACGGTTGACATACAATACACTGCATATATTTAAAGTGTATAATTTGATTTTTTTTCTAATTAGTAATGTATATATGGCAATCCCAATGTGGGATGGGAGAATTTTGTCATTGCTGTACCTTCTCATGCCATTTTCATTCAGACTATGGTACACGAGCTGTGGTACCACACAATACACTGTCCTATAAATTGTCGTCCAGAGATCCCAGCTCACTAAGTCCGATGAGTTGCAGCAGCTCCTTGGTTCGTGTGTTTGCATGTACCACCATCACTTTTTTTTTTTTTTTTTGGTGTCTTTTCCATTTGTCAGGAGCTTTGTGGGTACTGACAGAGTCCACCAATGCATGGTTGTGCCTCCTGGCTTGTACCTTCCACAGTGAGACAGGAGCGTTTCCTGACTTTATGGAAAATTGTGGATAAGCCTGGCAAGGAGAACTTCGTTAGGCGGCGTGTCACCTGAGACTGCCTTCAGGGTTTCACTCCACCTGCTGATATTTTTAGGGGAGTTGTGACTACTTGATCAGCTTCAAACTGCCCCAATTCCTCTCCCATTTTATCCCAGTACTTTCTGTCTTTTTTTTTTTTTAAATAGATCTATTTATTTATTTATTGGCTGCATTGGGTCTTCGTTGCTGCGTGCAGGCTTTCTCTAGTTGTGGCAAGCAGGGGCTACTCTTCTTTGCCGTGTGTGGGCTTCTCATTGCAGTGGTTTCTCTTGTTGCAGAGCAGAGGCTCTAGGCACGCGAGCTTCAGTAGCTGTGGCACGTGGGCTCAATCGTTGTGGCTCTAGGGCTTAGTTGCTCCGAGGCATGTGGGATCCTCCCGGACCAGGGATCGAACCCGTGTCCCCTGCATTGTCTGACGAATTCTTAACCACTGCGCCACCGAGGAAGCCCAGTACTTTCTGTCTTATACAAAATGGTGTCATGAGAGGCTTGGTCAAACTTGACTGAAGTCCAGTTCTAGCGTGCTGATGAAATTCTCTTGATCTATTTATTCTATCATAAAATGGAGAGGTGTGATTTTGGCTTCATCTGTTCTTAGTCAAACCATGTTGGTTCCTACCGATCATTGTAACCTGTGTGTGAGGTGATAACCAGTCATCCATCTAATAGTCAGTCTTCCATTTACTACTCATCCATGAAATAATCTGTAGGACAATTTTGCCAGGACTGACACTCTGTCTCGTGCTTCTAGAGCCATCTTTCCTCATTTTAGACAATTCAGATGTTGCTGATTTCCAGCCTTATTACACCTTTCTGTTTTATTTGATTAAATATAAACTGAAATGAACTGAGATTTTTTTTAAAGAAGAAATCTCAGACCAGTTGCCATTTGTTGAAGCTCTTCATAATCTTAAGGAATCACCTTCCATACTATTAACTGATAAAGGACAGAATATATCAGAGCAGATGCTTGTTCATGACCTTATTTTCTCGAACGACATGACTTCTCTTATCTTTGCTTCATTTCTTGCTCTGTTTTCTCGATGTCTCTGACCTCCAATTCCAAGGGTTTATTCTACTCTTGGACCCTTGATTTATGCCTTGAACCAGCGACCACAGAATCGCTCCGGGATGTCTTCTGTCTAACGTAATGTATCTCTGCAGCCCGTGGAAGCCTCGTGTGTGGGTTTTGCCGTGGAAAATGACCTCCTTTCACTGCCCAGTCTGACCCGATCCTAATTTATGGGCATGTATGTTGTCGACAAAAATAATCAAAAAACAATCAATAAAAGGAAGAGAAAAGAGTTTTATTTGAGCCAAACTGAGGATTATAGCCCAGAAGCCAGCTTCCCCGATGACTCTGAGGAACTGCTCCAGAGAAGCAGGGTTTTCAGCACAGTTTTATGTCTTGTCAGAACAAAGAACATCAACGAAGTCAGGGAGACATCCCTTCAAGGTTTTAAAAAAGAAATAGACCCGCATGTGTATAGCGAATCAGTATGGGCGTAGCACCTGGGAAGGGGGTCGTATCAAAGGAATTACCAGAATTGGCATCCCAGGAAGGCAGGTGTTTAATCTTTATTTTTAACATGGACGTTCTTTGTGTCTGGTCAATGCACCCTTTTCTTTAATAATTAAAGCAGGTGTACAATGTATATTTGATAGGCCACAGACAGGCTGTTATGTTAGCATAACATTCAAGTCAACTCATGCATAAGCCAGAAAGACTTCACATACCTCGATACGTGAACATCTCTTTTATCAATATACAAACATTTGGCTGTACATTAAAAAGCAGCATGGAGTATTAGGGAAGTAATTTGTGAAGTCAACTCATAATGATGGGAAAATATTTGCTTCAGTATAAAAGCTATGAAGATCAAAAAGAAGGTGCTAGTCAATTTAAGGTAAATCCATCTTTGGTAAGTAACAGCTCTACAATCTGAGACATTATTGAACCCCTAAGCTATGCTTGCTGGGTGTTAGTTAACACCTGTTTGTCGAATGAACAAATAATCTAGATTTTATTTGTTTGGACGTGTGTGTGCCTGTATTCATGTGTGTATATACAGAGTCCATGTTCTTAAAATACTTTTAGGGAGCAGCTTAAAATAGTTCTCTTTTCCAAATACGCTAGAATGTTAAAACACGTTCTAGTCTAGGGATTTGATTGTCTTATGTGCACATGGAATTTACAGAGAGTTGGGTAAATAGAATCACCATACGTCCAGCTCTTCAAGTGGCCTCATGCTATCTCAGAATGTCATTGAATTTGAAGCTCCAGAACAAGTAAATGGAAATGAACAATAACTGAACCCCTTGCTTTTGTTCTTAATACCATGACTGAAATGAGCTCTACGCCAAGATAGAAGCATGGTAGTAATACCAGTTATTGACACAGCACCTTTCCCTAAAGACCTTAGTTCATTTTACGCACAGTGCACTTGATCCTACCAAAGATAAAGAAAATCCAAAACAAAGACTTTGCTTGACTGGAGGAGGTGCCACGTCAGACGGGAAACACCGTGCGTGACTTGAAGAGCCTGGAAAAGAAGCCCGGCAGCATTTCAGCAAATTCACATGTCAGTTACCACCACAGCCCTTTTCACTGTCTTCTTGCAGTCAGTGGTCCCTCCAGCGTAGAAGAGTGTTGTTTGTACAAGTGAGTCCTTAAAATCTCAAAAGAGAGCGTTTTCTTCCTATTTGAGATCCAGTCTTTCTCCCTACAGGAACCCTGGAAAAGTTACCTGGGATATTTATGCAAATTTCTCTGAACTTGCTGCCTTCTGATGAGAGGACGATGCTTTACTCAGTTTCCTGGTCGTGAAGCAGAGCAGAACAGGAGATTGCCTGCTCCCTCTGTGCTCTTCAAAGCTCTCTTCTTCTGCCTTTAGCACACCCAGTCCCTTGGCAAGTCAAGTAATAAATCCCTCCCATTTCAACAAGGAAGGATCCTTCAGTAAAGTGATCTCATGGTGAATTTACAAAATAAATATAAAATTACATAATAATGTTAGCTTATATTGTATTATATATATCGTATATAACAATATAACATAATACTGTGGCTTAGATGATATGATATACTATTGTATTCTATATTATAAATAATATAGAATATATATTATCTTTCTCTTTTGTTCAGTCAACAAGTCTTTTACTTAAGTAACACAAAGCAGCATTAGCTACACCTCTCGGTTCATTTTACTACAGCTCAGCACCATCGGTATCTTTGAGCTCTGATAATGACAAGGCTTTGATCTACTACCTGTAGATACACAGGTGAGTAAGACATACTCCTGCCCTCAAGAAACTGTCAGGATCTCGTGAAAGAGAGAGATGAAGAGGCTCTTTGGAAGACACATGAGGTTGCCAGATCCAATGTTTAATTGCAAAAGAAAATTGACCGGAAAATTAATTGGTCAAGAATAGATCCCGTGATTTCAGCTGCCATGAGTTCAGTCCACAGGCGTTCAGCGGACACTTCTACCTGCAGTGCTGGGCCAGGCACCAGGGATGCACCTTCTGCACACCTGGCTCTGTCAGGGAGCTCCCAGGAAGACAGACACAGCACCTGGTCGGCCTTCTTTTCACCCTGTGGTTCTCACACCTCCAGACCCTCTATGGTGTGGCTCTTTGGTCATTACCTGAACCTCAGACCCCACGCTGGGTACCCATCCTCCGTGCTCCCCTGGGATCCTGCACAACTCTCTTTCACTGCACCTACATTTACCAAGGTTATTGGCTTAGCATCTGTACCTGCCACTGGAAGAAAAACCTCCTATATTATACTTCTCTGGATCTACAGCTCTGTACTAGTCAGGGTTCTCCAGAGAAACAGAACCAATAGGAGATATAGATATTTAAGAGGAGATTTGTGATAGGAATTGGCTAATGCAGTTGTGGAGGCCAAGAAGTCCCGCCATCTGCCCTCTGCAAGCTGAGACCCAGGGATGCCAGTGGTGCAATGTGGTCTGAATCTGAAAGCCTCGGAATCTACACCCGGCGGTATATGTCCCGCTCTGGATTTGAAGCCCAAGGACCAGGAGCTCTGATGTCTGAGGGCAGGAGAAGATGGACATGTCAGCTCACGCAGAGACAGCAAATTCGCCCTCCCTCTGTCTTTCTGTTGTAGTCAGGCCCTCGGTGCAGTGGACGCTGCCCGCCCACATCGGGGAGGGCGATCTTCTTCACTGCGTCTGCCGATTCAAATGCTGATCTCTCCTGGAGACATCCTCACAGGCCCGCCCACAAATAATGTTTTTCCAGCTCTCTGGGTGTCCCAGTCATGTCGACACCTAACGTGAACCATGCCAAGCCTGGAAGTATTGGACGCTCAATAAATGTGTGCCGACCTGAGCAGACCTGCAGCGCTTTCTGTTTGGAAAAGACCAACTCAGCTTTGTTCTTGGAGACGTGTTGCCACCAAGCCCTCCTGCGCTCCGTCTCGTTTGCCTCGTCGTCTTCAAGAAAGAGATTGTTGACCTTCGTGACTAATGGTGGCTCAGCCACATCTGTCCCCAAATAGGGGGCCTACGGATTCCATGCAGAGCAGGCACTGTCTCCCCGGCCTTATTTCTCCCAGGACAAGGCCTTTCCCAGCTCATGCAGAAATAGAAGCCATGGAAGTTTTCAAATATTCTTTGTTTCTTCGGCTCCCACTTGCCTGCTGTCTCCAGCCTTGATGGAGAAGCGCCTTGGGTCCAGGAAGAGCAAAAGTGCACGTGGCACCGTGTGTAAGGGGCATGATGTGTATTTGTCCGTGTGAGATGCTGTTTGAGCTGGTTCTGAGGGCAAAATAACTGAGTAGATGTGAAGTGAATAGAATATATATATTCTTAACCACCAGATCGGGGTGACCACTGAATTAGCCATATTACAGGTTACTATTGTGCTGCTGATTCAGAGGCTTAGGGGGTAATTAGTTCACGCATTTTTGCGCAACAGTAAGAGAGGGCTGCACTGTGCCTCTGAGCTTCAGGGAGCCATGGTGTTTTCTTGCTGTTGACCCACTCCGTCCTGAGGAAGGCTTAAGGACGCGAGAAGGGGAGAAACAACACCGCTTCTTTATTTTCTCCGTTCACTGTTTGGAGGGAACAGGGCATTCTTTAGTTTGCTTCTCTGCTCACTGTCTCTACTTAAAAAACACTGAAGTTCTTCACTTCACAAATTAGTTAAAACTTTGCTAATAAAATATCTACTTGTACCAATTTTTTCATTGACGTATAGTTGATTTACAATGTTGTGTTAATTTCTTCTGTACAGGAAAGTGGTTCAGTTATACACATATATACACTCTTTTTTTAAAAGTATTCTTTTCCACTGTGGTTTATCACAGGTAAAATATCTGCTTTAAGGCTGACATACCAATAAGGATGCACCATGCTTGCTCTTTGCCTCCCCAGGGTGCGGAAAAAGAGAGGTTAAGACATGACCTCAGTCCTCAGGGAATCTTGGGCATCAGGAGGCCTGTCTCATTCTCCTTCTTATGTTACAACAGCTTGCTTGCGCTTTAGATGAACGGGATTCATATTCTTGTGATAGCAAGTGGGCTGAAATGCTTCTGCTACCCAGAAATAGGTGTAAGAAGCAATGTATTCTACTCACTGCCAGATGGAGATGCTCACTGTCATCCTTACCAAAGCTTGGATCATCGCCAATTTTAAGGGAACGCACTGGACAGTGAGACACCGTGGACAGTGTTAGAGCAGCTCATCCACAGGGAATGCATTCAGCCCATCCTTCCCAACCCGCATGATTCCTGCCGAGGACCGCAGGAGTACAGAGCTACCCGAAATGTGTTCTTCTGCACAGGCAAGGCAGGCAGCTTGCAAAGGAGCTCAGAGCCACCCATCCTGAGCCTTCGGGGGTTCCCTGGATGGAAATCGGGGGATGCCTGGCTTTCTACACTCAGGCTGAGAATCAGCTTTCTGGCATTGGCTAGCTCAGTTGCCCTACCTGATTTCCTACTTCCAGAACTTTCTCTCCTGCCCATTTCTGTTATTTTTCCCCTTTAAATAATACCTTTGAAGGCAGTAAACTTTTTTAAAAATTTTATACAATTTTGAACGGTTCCACTCCATTTACAGTTATTACAAAATATTGGCTATGTTCGCCAAGTTGTGTAATACCTCCTTGAGCCCGTCTTACACCCAATATTTTTGCCTCCACTCTCTTACCCCTATATTGCCCGTCCCCGTTGGTAGAAATTAGTTTTTTCTCTATATTTGTGAGTCTGCTTCTTTTTTGTTGTATTTACTGGTTTGTATCATTTCTTAGATTCCACATGTAAGTGACATCATACAGTATTTGTCTTTCTCTGTCTGGCTTGTTTCACTAAGCGTAATGCCGCCCAAGTGATCCATGTTGCTGCACATGGAAAAATTTCATTATTTTTTATGGCTGAGTAATATTCCACATCCTCTTAACCCATTCTTCTGTTGATGGATACTTAGGTTGCTTCCATTTTGAGGGGAGAGATTAGAGCCGATTTCATAAATTCAAGCCACCAAAAACGTAAGCCTACCTGTGGGAGGAGATTTGTTCTGTGTGTGTGTTTGTGTGTATGTATGTGTGTGTATATGTGTGTGTGTGAGAGAGAGAGAGAGAAAATGTGTGAAAGTGTATCTGTGTTTAAAGAACCAGTCCAGTTTGATTCTGCTTTTGTACTTGATTTAAATGTGTTGAGATGATTCTGTGCTGCAAGGATGCCATTTCCCATGTAAGACACTTACTGGAAGTCATCCCCAGTGGTAACAGTAGTGAGGACTGAGGAGAAAGACTAAGCGGGGGACAATGTCTGAGTGCCACTTCCCTCCAAGCACTTGGAATGGCTTCCCCTCCTCCTCCCAAACGTCCTGCCCTCCACGCACAGCACTCAGGACCCTCAGTGGGTGTGTCTCTCCTTTCCCACGTCCTTACCTTCCTTCCTCCATGAAGCTCGCCATGGTCTTCAGATGCTCCCACGGGGAAGATGCAACCGAACAAGTGCGGTCATTTTACAGGGAAAGTACTCTTGACCTTCCATCTTTGCGTGGTCACCTCACATCCCCGGTACCGTCAAGACCCAGCTTGTGTTTTATTACCTACTTTTGGCTCCTTCCCTTTGGTTTTCAACAAAGTCAGAGAGAACATGCAAATCAAATGACTTTGCTGTCCAGAATTATCATTCATTAACTCCATTACTTATTAAATATCTGCCATATGCCAGGAAGGCGCGAGACATACAAGGAGATGTGGGGCTTGTTAAAGAGAAAGCAAAATTCAACTGGATAAAATTTAAAGATCATATTGGCTTTATTCAGGAATCAAACAGCATCCCATCTAGCAGATGGAAAGGAGGTCTGAGGAGCTGCACAAAATGAAAGGCTTTTATGGACAGACAGGGGTAGGACAAGGAAGTGACTAGCAGAGAGCAGATCGTCTGTGGCAAGGTCACCTTCCTTAGGGGATGGCAGTGGGCATTAGTAGATGACCTCACCTGTGCTGCCCGGGTCATTCCAGATGCACTGGCTTAAGCTTCCACTCCTGGTGGGGGAGGGAGGGGGAGATGAAACTGTAATGGAGTGAGGTACTGAGTCTTAGTTTGGTGGGCTTGGCACAAGTGACTTCCTCTGGGACCTGCTGTCTCCTTCTTAACTGGCTGAATTGCTCCTAAGCAGGTCTCTAAGGTAGCAGAGGGGACAGGTTACAAACAGAGTAACAGCGTGTGGGGTAAGAGCACAGGTAGTTCCCATCACCACCTGGCAGAACAAGGGGAGCAGTCATTTCTCCCTGGGATTTCAGAGAGCTTGCAGGTGGGGTGGGACGTGAAGAACACATCCTAGGCAGTAAAAAAAGACATGAATAGAATATCCATTTGGGGAAGATGGCTGGATTCAGCGGACTGTGGTTTGAGGACTATTCTTCAGATTGAGAATTTATGGGATAATTATCAAGGGTAATTGAGGGTTGACTACAATAGCCAAGGAGACCTTCTCCTGGTCTGTTAGTTTTCTGTGTATCCAGGGCTTAAGCACACAGTAGGCATCAAATTGGTGTTTGTGAATGAATGAATGAGTGAATGAATGGATAAATGGAAAAGCTACCTTTAAGAAAATGTGTTTAATTCTGGCTGTGTTCGATTTTGTTGATAGTTTTGAAAGTGGCATGCCTCCTCCTCAGGGCCAACTGAGATCAACAGTCCATTTTATAAAGGCTTCTACCAAGTAAACCTTTTGATGACTGACACCCGCCCTGGCTGTGAGTTGGAAATGTAGGTGGAGAAGAGCTTTCAGCTCCACCAGGAACTGCTCAGGGCCTCCGGTTGCTAACTGTCCTCACATTTCAGCAGTTCCCAGGTGGTAGATCACGGGGCCTTCTGGAAAGTCCGGGCTCCTTTTCCTGAGGCTTAGGGAGTTTCTGTCCAAATCATGGTGAACACAAGGAGCCCTTTTTGGGCACTTGTATCCTCTCTCCTGCAGTCCGTTATCTGCCCGTGGGTGTGACCTGAATGCTGGGTTTCATTTAAATGACTAGACATCACCTAGTTTTTACAGATGTAAGAGTTCAATATAAAGTCACATGGTTCCTATTCTTGCTGTCCCTGGTTCCGACTGGAACCTGTTTTATCACTTAAAGAAAGCTAGAGGGAGGAAGAAGAAATGAAAAAATCTGTATATAGATTACAAAATAATGTTGATTTACTCTCCAAACAATAGGATACATGAAACTTTTTTTTTCCTGGTGTTTTTTTTTTAAATCTTTTAAAAAATTGATGTATTGCTGATTTACAGTAGTATTAGTTTCAGGTGTACAGCATAGTGATTCACAATTTTTAAAGGTTATACTCCATTTATAGTTATTGTAAAATATTGACTATATTCCCAGTGTTGTATAATATGTCCTTGCAGCTTATTTAATTTATACCTAGTAGTTTGTACCTCTCTATCGCTATTCAGAGGCTGTGGTACCACAGATATGCAGGCACCACTTATCCAGAGGGCCCGGTTATATGTTATATACTGATTTACGGCTGTGTGGAGAGTTGGTGACCTTAACCCCCACGTAGTTCAACTGTGATTTGAAGTCTTTACTTGGTCTCTTGAAAAAGGTCAAAAGTGTTCAATTCATAAATAAAAAAACAAAACTCCAAAATCTTTTCTTGTCTATTCCCCCAACCTCACTCATCATAGCCTTCCATATACTTTTAGTCTCTCCTCCCTTTTTCTCAAAACTCCATAAAACACACTCAGACTCAACCCAAAGTGGGCCTTGCGTTTCCTGGTGTTTCTCCGTGTTTTGCCTTTCTTGTATAATTCAAGCGAGCCTGATTTTAAGAGACTCGGGACTAGAGATGGAGGGGTAGAAGGGCCTCCACCGGCTGTGTGTAGCATGTTAGTTATCGAATTGGGACAAAGGGGGAAAAGTTGGGAAAAGCAGGAGAACAGAGGCTGTGAAAACTCATTTAACCTTTTTTCCCTGTCACAGTTATTTTCTTGCATTAACTTGCCTCCTACTGAAGTGATTGGTACTCGTAAATATTCAGTGAGTGACCAGAGAGACGTGATGTTTTATAAATGAACTTATCTTTGAAATGCCTGAACTTAAAATGAAATCAGAAGTAGTTTTGGACACTGTACCATTTCAAATTTCACAAAACACAAACATTACCAGAAGGATTCTTTTTTTTTTCCTCCTTCTTTTTCTCCTATCTTCAAAAGAAACATCTTTGGGTGGAATCAAGTCATGAAGAATTAAAATTTAAATGAAAAAAAAGGGCAAACATTATAAACTATTAAAAAGAGATCTTTAAATGGAAGACCCATTTTAAAATTCTCTCTTCCCTCCTGTCAGAATAGGTTAACATTTTCATTCGGAATCAACAAGTATTTATTGAGCACCTAAAAAACCCCAGGCCACTGTATGACTCACTGGGGGTGAAGTAGGGCTCAATGTAGATGGTCCTTGTCCTCTTGGAGCTTTCAGATTTAGAAAGCTGTGATAAGTACTGTGAAGGAAGAGCATATAGTAATCCAGAGAGCGAAAAAGTGAGAGGTAAAGGAAGGCATCTCTGAAGAGAATGAGTCGGGTGAGGGGAACAGGAACATCCGGGCAAGATGGTGGCCCTGACGTGTGGCGGGAGCCTTGTACCTCATGCAGAGGAGGTGAGGGGGGATGAGGTGGCTGGAGGTGGGGGGAGGGGAAGTGGGCCTTGGGGGCCATTTAAGAATTTCTTGCACACTTTTGGTGGGAACGCAAATTGGTGCAGCCGCTGTGGAAAACACTATGGATATTCCTGAAAAAAATTAAAAATAGAACTACCTTATGAGCCAGCAATTCTGCTTTTGCGTGTACATCCAAAGAAAAGCAAATCAGTGTCTCACAGAGTTACCTGCACCCCATGTTCAATGCAGCACTATTCACAATAACCAAGACGTGGAAACAGCACAAGTGTCCCTTGACAGATGAATGATAAAGAAAATGTGGTATGTGTATACAATAGAGTATATTCAGCTCAGCCATCAAAACAGAGAAAACTTACCATTTGTGACAACATAGGTGAACCTGGTAAGTGAAGTCTGCCTGTCGCTGAAGCACAGACCCTGCTCAGTGTCACTTGTATGTGGAATCTAAGGCAAACTCAGAATCAGAGAGTAAGGTGGTTGTCAGGGGATGCCAGGAAACGGGGAGATGCTGGTCAAGGGGTACAAATTTTTAATTATAAAATGACTAAGTTCTGGGAATCTAAGGTACAGCATGGTTATCATAGTTAATAATACTGTATCATACACCGGAAATTTGCTAAGAGAGTAGATCTTAAATGCTCTCACCACCCCCCCCCCACACACACACAAAGGTATCTGAGTGACGTAATTGTTGTGTTAGTTAACTTGATTGCGGTCATCATTTTACCGTGTGTAAGTATATTAAATCATCATGTGGTACCTTAAAAAATATCACACTGTACAACCTAAATAAATAGAATTCACAATAGTCCATAAAACTGGGAAAATTAATAAGAATGAAAAATAATATGAAAGAATAGAATTTTGGCTATAAGTAAAACAAGAATTCGAAATTTATCACAAGGGTGCGCAAAGCCACAGGAAGTAATCTCCTTGCCTGACATCCTGGGGGGGAGGAGATGGCATCTTAGGGCTCAGACCAGGAGTGGGGCCCCTGGATCCTGCCTTAGGTCCACCCCCAGCAACCTGTACCACTGGCTCTAGACCAGCCATCAGCACTCTGATAGGCCTCTTCCCCCTTAACCTTCTCTTTACTCATTTATAAATAATAACGGCCTGGTATTCATAACAGCGCAGGATGTATTATAAAACAACCAGAGACCTCCACATATGAAACCAGGCTGTGCTTTATACGCCTCTCTTTGGCAGCACGGAGGTACAGTTAATGTAGGTATAGGATAATTCAGCCGTGGAAGTAGTCCTGGGGCCTGCGTAATGATTCTGATGACCGGCCACGCGTGGTGTGAAGAAACGGTGACGCTACACTGAACAGGCAGCCGAGCGCAGTGCTTTTTCGCCTGTACTAAATGGAAAACCATTGGGTTCACAGCACTGTATTTATAGGTGGTGTTCCCTGAAGGAGAAAGGCAAAATCTAATTTAATTTATTTTTTACATCGCACGTCAGTTCACTTAATATGTCTCGTGCAGCGTTCACAAGTTGGGAGCAGAGAGGGGTGCTTCAGCGCAGGCAGATTTCAGCTGAGAATTGCATGCTGTTTTGAAATTCCTCTCCCAGGCCTACGAGGTGCTTTGGGATATTGTTGTTCAGATAATAAAGCAGGTGTCCTCTGAAAAGAAGAGGATGCAAGCTGTGCGTTTCCTGTTGTTACAGCTTCAGGCAACCTTTCAAAAGTTCCCATTTACCAAGGCCTAGCTCAAGATACCTTCAGAAACTGCATTTAAGTCTTGTTTGAAACCTTAAATGCCGCAGGTAGATCAATATCACGGAAGAAGGTATTGATGGAAGGCTGGCGGGTGGCTGCTGGTGTCCAAGGGTGACACACACGTGAATGGTAAGTTCTCTGGGGAGGAAATAGAGCCATTTCCCTAACGGGCCCCGTCCCTGTCCTACAGGCAGACACCATGTCCCTTCACCTCCTCGTGAGCTGGCGTAGACCTCGTTAGAGTCTCAGTGATGTTCAGTGACCGCCGCTGTCGTGATGCGCGAGCGCCTGGGTGAGCTTTGTGGGCAGCCTTCTAGAAAGGTTCCCTTACACGTTGAGACCATGGCCTTGGCCCTTGTAGAGAGAGAAACTCTCTTCATAAACGTGGCATTTGTGAACCAGCCAGTAAGAACGGAACTTCAATGGAGAATCGCTCTGTGACTTTCTAAAGCCAGGTAGGTGACAGTTTGGATTTTTATTTTCTCTACATGTTGTGGCACAGTCGCTGGGGGTGGGGGGGGAGGGGGAAGCACTTCGTGGGTGATGGGAAAGTCCCTCTTCTAGGCCAGAAACTTGAAGTTTGGCTAAAGGGACGCGCTTCTCTGCCGCTGTCTCCACGGCTGTCAAGTAAAGGGGTTGAGCTAGACCGTCTCAGGCCGCCTCTGGCTGCACACAGCTTTGGTGTTGGTTCCTGTTAACAGAAGGGTGCTCCCTCGTCCTTCTCTTCAGTCAAGCGCCCGCTCCTGCCATGTTTTCTCTCTCCAAACACTCTTTTCCATTTTTTCATGTTTTATTTAAAGACGTCAATACTAGATCTGAGATTTCATGACACAGGCATCATTCAATTCCATTAGTTAACCGGTTTAAATTAATTTAATTTAACTGACTCGTGTTATACAGTCGTTCACCGTCGCACAGGTTACCCCCCTGGGCTCCCTCGCGTCCCCTCTCTCCAGCTCCATCCTTCCTCAGGTTTCTTTATTTATTGCTTACTTTCCCCTCTCCTCATTCTTTCATCTTATCTCACTACTCACGCTTACTTTGACTCCTGCTTCTGGATTGCGAGTATTATTAGTTAGAGTCAGCTAGGCTGTGAGGGAATCAAAGTAAAGCATGAAGTTTAAGTGTTTCAACCCAATAAAAGTGTATTTCTAGTGCATGTGCAAGTCCAGTACGGGTTGGATGGTTCTCCCGGGAGGCTCTCCTCCAGGCTGTGACTCAGGGGTCCAAGCTCCTTCCATCCTGTGATGTCACCATCCTCAGCACAGGCCTCAATCACAGGGAGGTCGCCCAGAGGGTTTCAGGCCGGGCCTGGAAATGACTTACATTACACTGGTCCGGGTCCTACCCGCCTGAACCTGGGCATGTGGTCCCAGTTTAACTGCAGGGAAGGTCTATACATTATTCTGACTGAACGGCCAGGTCTGCATCCAGGCAATCTCAACCAAATTACGTTAAACTCTGAGCATTCAGAAAGGAGAAGATTGTAAAGTGAGGGCAGTTGAGAAATTGGTTAAGTGGGGGAGGAGAAATAAATGAGATTTGGTACTCATCATATGTTAAAAATAAAAAATAACTTCAGTTAATTTGTGACGATAACATCAATTGCTATGGCAACGATGACAAGGATACTCATCCTGCTGGCAGAGACGGAACGCTTTCTCTGTGGGTCCCTCACCTGCTAACCACCTGTGTAGGTACTGCTGCTCCCCTCTCCGGCGGGGGAGCTGAGGCGTGGGGATTAAGCCTGCGTTCTCTCAGGGAGTAAGTGACAGACTGAGGTGCCAAAGCCAGATTCTCCAGACCATCCGCTCAGCTCCCTCCTCTAAAATAGTACTGGTACTGCATCTCATTCAACTTCATCCTCACTGCAGACCTAGGATGTAAGGGCTTTCACCTCAGAAAGGAAAACTGAAATTTTCACAGATGTGGAAATTGAAATTTGGAGAGTTAAGAGACTTGCACCCAAACCGCAGTTCTTAAAAATAACAAGGGTCAGGGACTTCCCTGGTGGCGCAGTGGTTAAGAATCCGCCTGCCAAAGCAGGGGACACGGGTTCAATCCCTGGCCCGGGAAGATCCCACGTGCCGGCGAGCAACTAAGCCCGCACACCGCAACTACTGAGCCTGCCCTCTAGAGCCCGTGAGCCACAACTACTGAGCCCACATGCCTCAACTACTGAAGCCTGCACTCCTAAAGCCTGTGCTCCACAACAAGAGAAGCCACTGCACTGAGAAGCCCGCACACCACAATGAAGAGTAGCCCCTCTCCCCACAACGAGAGAAAGCCCGCACGCAGCAATGAAGACCCAATATGGCTAATAAATAAATACATAAATTTATAAAAAAAACAAAAAAAGCAAGGGTCAGTGATAAGGCAAATAAATCTAATGGACTTCACCCAGGTTTTACAGTATGACCTTCAAACCTAGAACAATGGTCGCAACTCCTAGGGCTTCCAGCTAGATGACCTCCAAGTCTTTTTTGCACCTCCATTCAAGACGGTGTCTGTCTCGGCCACTGAGTCCAGGGAAGGTTTCGAGGTGATATTGCAAAGGAGGGGTTGGTCCTAGTTTGATTCTAACTTGACTTTTTTGATGACTGCTGCTGCTTTCAGATAATACTCTGCTATGTTTCCACCCTATTCTGATGTTTTTATTTAGACAATTCCCAATTATTAAATTTCATTAAAGCATACCACGAGTCACCTCTTAAATTTTATAATATTCTGTATCTTTAGATACATCACAGAATTGGGTAAAGACTTCTTGAAAGACCAGAACATGAAAATATGGCATTGCTTATTTGAGAGCAATTTGTTTTGAAGGCCTCTGCTGTATTTATGGGGAGAAAAAAGCATCTATGATAAAATCATAAAGCAAAATATTCTGAAAGGTTACATGACATTGGGCTATTCAAGTTGCTTTCATCTGTTGCCTAAGAAACTGGATCATCTGCTTCAGACATGCAATTCAAAGACGTAACCTCTAAATTGCATTCTTAATATTTGGTACACTTTTCTTTTAGTGACAGTAAACTAATTGGATATAATAAATCTGCAGTTTGTATAACAAGTTTTTTTTTTTCTTTCCTTTTTTAACCCACACTTCAAACCCATATGCGGCATTATTGCAGTTAAAGGCTGGACCCAGACTGTCTGCCGTGGACGTACTTAGTGAATGACCTTGCTCAGGCCACTCACTCTCTGTGTCTTGGATTCTGTAAATGGGGTAATAATAGCACCCAGTTCATACAGTGGCTATGAAATCCAGAAAGCAATATTTATAAACTAAGGAAGAACAATTCCTGGCACAATGAAATAGCTTTATAAGTATTTGATTTTTTTTTAAATCTGTTTTTTCTGTCATTAATCAGCAGCACATCTTGCCTGCAGCCAATATCATCTACATTTTGCTTAGAAGTGGTTTTCTTTTGGGAGAGGTCAACCCAATGAGACGAGGGGTAGAATGGCCTTTTAGTGACCAGGGCCCAGCTGGTTACCGAGAACAGGCGGCACTGTTGATTCTTTATTCTGCTGAGAAAAGACCCTGAAGAAATGGACTGAATTATGGCAAATTGAATACACGGACACTTCACTCTTCTTGAATCTCCTTAAGTAGCAAGCTCACGTTCAAGAGGAGGGACAGAAGTGCACGTAGATGACCACAGGATGGGGTGCGAGCTCTAACCCAGGGCACCTGTGAAAGGAGGGGAGCAGGACAGCACGGTTCATTGTGCACCGAGTGTCCATCACGAGAGCTTCGTGGGCGTGACACGGTCTCCACCAAGGGGCACCCAAAACGCGGTTCCTCTGGTGCGTCACAGGTTGTTTTCTTCCTTTGGTTCTTCTTTGAAGAATCTGTTTTCTCTTTTCCATCCTCTTTGCCAAGACCCCACCTTACCTTAAGGCCCATCAATTCCTGTGGCTTCCTCCCTGGTTTTTTGCGATGTTCTCTCTCGTTCACTCTGTTGGGGAAAGGGTTCTGCCTCCTGAACAGATCTGCAGTGTGTGCCATGGTGAGGCCAGAAATACAGTTTGTGTGAGAAGGTTCGGATTGTAGTGTAAAAGGAACACTTCTCAGAAAAGATGGCCATGGGTGGGCATGGACTGCATGGAGGGGACTCAGAAACCAAACGGTCACGTGGCAGGATGTGCGGGAAGTGCGTGCCCAGGAAGGTGGTTGAAAGAGGTCTTGGAGAGAAGTTGTGTGGGTCCTTGAAAGAGAGAAGACATCTGCTGTATGTTCCGTGGGAAGAACCTAGGTGCTCGTATCAGCTGAATCAACCTGGGTCGTCATGAGGACCCCTGCATCCTCTCAGGGTCAGGAAACCTCCTGCTGGCACAGCCTGCCTCCTTGTCTGGACTGAGGTGGGTTGCTTGGGAATGGGCGGGACCTGAGTTCCTTCAGGAGGGGCCGGGGAGCTCGCCTGGACCTCCTGAGCATCTGCACAGGAGGGGCTATGACAGGTTTTGATGGAGGCAGAAGATGCAGGTCCTAAGGTCGGTCCGTGTTCCAGACAGAGCAGGTGAAGAACACGTGTGCTTCTGGGAGAGAAGCCCCCGCGAGGACAGAGCGCGGGCGCAGCAAACACGTGGTTCCCCTTGCTCTCTTTCCCTGTATGCTGGGGGCCGCGTGAGGAAGGTGGGGAGTGCAGCTGTGACCCTGTGTCTCCGCAGGGGTGCGCTCTTAGCAGGAGGCGCGAATGTTTTCCTGGGAGACACGCCCTGCACCACAGGTACCTGTCTTCATGGCCGTGCTCCGCTCCCCACTGCAGCCTCCTATCGGGAGAGACCGCAGGCCCAGCGTCCTGCATGTGGGGGCCCGTCAGCCAGCTGTCCCACGCCACCTGGATGTCTAATTGTAATGAGGGAAACAGAGGTGCCTCTTAACAGTCGTTTGGGGCCCATCTTCTTATATTTGCACTTTTCGGGAAAATAAAGAGCGCTCTCCTTTCTTGTGGGTGTGGTAGGAGCTCATCAAGTCAGTGATGCTTTCAGATTTTAAATCAATTTACAAGTATTTCATGATTGCTTACTAAATATTTCTAGGTGAGCTATGATTACTATTTCACATGGGAGGAACACAGAACAGATGACTGGCTTAGGTCGGAGAGCACTGGTTGCTTCATCCATTACGCTACCTCGGCCATCAGATAATTGTGCATTTCAATCCAGTAGTTTCCAGGAATGGAATATCCTCAGAACGAGAAATCCATGCATTGTCAAATTACACCACTCGATACTTGTAATAGACTAAAATTATCTAATTCCAGGAAAGTATAGTTAACTGTGTTTTCAGTTATGGAGAGGAGAGAAAAAAAGACATTCAAACAAACCTCTTTGTGTCTCCGGTGGCCTCTGAATGAGATTATTTATACACACACACACACGCATATACAGTTTAAAATTACATTTAATTAAGCTAATTGAATTACCTTATAATTAATCAGTTAGTTAAATTAATTCATTATTTTTTAAATTGAGAATCGAGGCTCTGGACGTTAGCATCCTATTTGGGGCGAAGGTGAACCTAGGGTTTGGTCTGGGTTTTGATCCTTGGGGCCTGACCCAGGTTCACCTGGGCATTTATTGTGAGAGACTGCAGATCACATGACACAAGGCACCTGTGGACGCAGTTGGGAAAGTGACAGGAAGGGTGAGGAGGAAAGAAGCAGGTGTGGAAACAGGATAGAAGGCAGTGTGAGGTGAAGTGGCTCAGGGCACCTGGGATGAAGGCGCGGTGTCAGGCACCCATCTCGTGGGCACTGGCCTCAAGGGATTGTGCAGCTTAAGGTCAGAGAGTGGCTGGACATCGGCCCCTTCCCCCAGTGACCACTCTCAGCCCTGAACCCAGAAACGTCCCGCTCAGCGTCTCCCCGCCCTTCCCTTCTCACACGTTTATGAATCACGTGCGTACGTCTGGGGGCTGTGCGGCTGTGTGTTTGGGGGAAGAGGCAGTGTTTCTCCTCGTGTTTCTCTAGGTGGTGATAACATGGACGGGGGCTCTAAGGGAGGAGGGCAAGGTTGTCTGTTTCCTAAGTGCCTAGACCCCCGTGAGCCTGGCCGGCATGACTGGGCCTGGATCTTGTGGCCTGGAATTCACACTCTGTTCTGCTTGGTTAGTAACTAACCCCTGCCCTTAAGGGGAGATCCCTTAGTTCACTTTTCAGATGAGTGACTCTAGATTCGAAATGCAAAGTCTAATCACTTGTAAGCAATAAGACAGACTGCTTATCTGGCTTTCCCCAAGACCAAAGAGTCAGAAGGACGGACAGCCCCAAATTCTTGACGACAGAAGGAGCCCCGAGAGTTCCCTGCCTCATCGAACATGACAGAGGAGTATTTGCAGGCCGCCGAGGGGGGTTATCGCCTGGAGCTGGAGTGTGGCTGCCTGGGGAATCTCAGTGTGGTCAGAGGGGACTCTCTTTATTGACTGCATGCAAATACTTTCTTTGGAGAAAGAAGGAGACCGAACACACTGGCCTGAATGAGCCACATCAGGACTTTAGGAGACAGAGATTGAGCGGAACTTCCCGGGTGCCTGTGGTTCCTGCACGTTTCGGAACCCTCTTCCCGCGCGTGTGCAGTGAATACGGACACCGATGGTGTGATCGTGGGAGGAAGAGTGGAAAAGGGAGCATTGAATGCACTGAGCTATTTTCTTGGGAGAAATTACTAGAGCCTTTTTTAATATGGCCCAAGAGATTTTTCAACTATAATTAAAACTTCAGTCAAACTCACTAATTTTTTTCAGATTTGCAGTGAAGAAACATTGAGTTAATGATATGGACCCTTAAGTGCGTGTAAACCAAACGTGCTTGGGTCACGAATCAGATATTAGTATTTATAGTGGACGTTATCGCCTCGGTATGCCTGCCTGTCTTCTGCTTTCTTAATAGCTGATTGATGGTGGAATCAATGAGATTTCAGAGAAATGGATTCTACCTCCAGTTTAAGGAATGAAACATGACAGCAGCTAGACTGATTGGCACAGTTCAACTCCTTAGCCACGGATGAGTTGGAGGTGGGATGTGGCTCACACCTGTGTAATTAGCGTAAATCTGTCCATCATGTCTGGGTCAGGGTTCCCCGGAGAAACAGACCGATGGCAGATACACATAAAGGAGATTTATCGTGAAGCATTGGCTCCAGTGATTACGGGGGCTGAGAAGCCCACGATTTGCCATCTGCAAGCTGGGGACCCAGGAAACCAGTCCAGATCCAAAGGCCTGAGAACCAGGAGGGTCCACGGTGTGAATCCCAGTCTGAGGGCAGGCGCAGATGAAATGAGGTGTCCCAGCTCGAGCTGAAAAGTGGAAAAAAGAGGAGGATTCCTCTTTGTTCTGCCTTTTGTGATATTCAGGTCCTTATTGGACTGGGTAATTCCCGCCCTATCTAAGGTAGACTGGGGAAGTCAATCCACTTTACTGAGTTCGCGGATTCATATGCTAATCTCATCCAGAAATAAGTTAATCATCACAGGGCATTTCCTAAGAATGTTGGAGGGACGATGCTGCTTCTGGGTGGAGGGAACGCATGAGGCAGCATGTAACCCTGGAAACTGCTGGCAGGCTTCCTGGGACCCTCAGGAGACCCAGATGACACCAGGGAAGGCAGAGTAGAGAAGCAGAGGGAAAGGAGCCTCTTGCTGACAGTGCTGAGCTGCTGGATCAAGCCTCACCTGAGGCTCCAGGACTTCCTTTGGACTCTTTGTCATGAGAGCCAATGAAGTTCCTTTCCTGTTCACTCTGATGTGGGCAGTTTTTCTGTAATTCACGGTGGAAAGATGCCTCACTGATGCAGATGGAGTAAGTGCCTCTGGCTGCAGCTCGCCTGGAGAACATTGTTCCCTCAGGTGTGCCATCTCCCAGATGCTCCCATAAGTTACAAAACTCACCTGGTGCTGACTGGGCGCTTCACTCCATTAGGCTTTGCTGGCCTGGAGTTCACAGAATGGGAGAACACCCGTCTCAGACATTCTCACACTCTCCACGAAGTGGCTTACTTGGCAACAAAGCTACAAGTGAGTTGAAGAGAATCAGGAGGTCTGGCTGTGTTGGACAGTCACCCTAAGACCTTCATTGCTTCTCTTATGTTCCCAGCATGAATCAAACTTCCCCGGACCTTTTATATAAACTTACACTCAGCGTTTTCTGGGCAGATTCACTGCTCTCTGAGTGTCTCACATGATGATACTCCTGAAGGCTGGGCTGAGTTTTATCAACTAACAAGAGCATCCACCCCATCCCCAGCTCTGTGGTTTGTGAGCTCTTATCTGGCCAGAGCTCAGTCTGCGCAGGTGCTCTGTGCTGAGTCATCCTCACCTGTCACTATGCCTCTGCAGTGTGGCCTCATGTTCTCAATATCCAGACCCACATCCCCCTCCTGCCAGGTGCCCTCCTGCCAAGAGGTCTGGCCGCGTCCCCCAGGTCTCCTCTAGACCCATGCGACGGCATCACAGGCTCCCCTTGCTGTCTTCCCAGCCCCTGCTCAGAGGAGCTCTGTGCTGGGAGGGCTCCGCCTGGAACCTCCCCTTGGCCGTTTACAACACGACCACGGAAACCGGTGGCGGCCAAGCAGCGTTGTCACAGATGAGAAAGCATCAGAGGGAAGTAGGACCACGGCCGGCCGGGCTCAGTCCTGTAAGCCTGAAGCTGTTCAGTTCCTCCACCGTTGTCCACTCGTCTGTGAGAAGGAGATGCCTGGGGTCCTGCCCTCAGAGGATGGCCCTGAAAACAGGTGCCGTGTGATGGGCCCGGCATCCACATGGTCTGGGGAAACACAACTCAGTTGTCATTGACGGAGATCGGCCCCCAGATTCTCTAGTCCCCAGACTGGCATTCTTTCTACCCTGGCTTGCTGATTGAAAACCTCAGGGTTTTTAATGGTACCTAAAACTAGACAGACAAGACAACCGAAGTACAGAAAGAAACCCACACCCCAAATGAACCGTGAGCTACATTCAGTAGTTGCCGCTTCGTCGATATGAGGCCCCATCGTGTGTGCCCTGCCTGGTTGACACCTATGTGTTTTCAAGGCTTGACTCTGGAATTGGCTTTTCTAGGAATCCTTTAAACACAGGCCTCCTGCCCACAACCTGCCTCTCTCAACACAGACCCTGTATCCCGTTTTCTGCTGACCGTAAACTTTTCCTTTCTTATGCTTCCACGGACGCCCTAGTGGATGCCATTGAATGGGTGGTCTCACCTCATCCCTCAACCTAAGCCAGAGAGGCCACAGGGCAAGGACTCGGGGCAGAGCCATGGGTGCAGGCGGGAAACCTTTGCTGTTGGACATGGTGACATTTTAAAGCCCACCATTATTGAAAACGCTTTCCTACTACTTAAACCCTTCGGTGTGACCTGGGTTTCCTTGTATGAACTGTGCAGGAAGGTAGAGTGGGGGCAGGGGGTGCCAGAAGTCAGCACCTCCAGAAGCAGACCTGTCAGGCCCGCGATCCTGCTGGACACACAAAATCAACATCTCCCATCCGGCAGCGCACGGGGAGCAAGATGTCCTCATTGCTTATCCCAACTCAGATGCACAGTGATCCTGGGGCTCTGAAACGTGGTTGCCAGGGAAACCCAGCCTGGCGCCAAGCCCTGACACTGCTTCTGTGTCCCTAAGGTCACTGGTATCCTAACCTTCTCAACCCCTCCCCCCCAAATATTCTGTCTTCAGTTTGGGGTGCTATGAAAAAAATACCACAGGCAGGGGGACTTAAACAACAAGTACTCATTTTCTCACAGCTCCGGAGGCTGGGAATCCAAGAGCAGGGTGCCCGCATGGTCCGGTCCTGGGGAGGGTCCTCTTCTGGGTCGTAGACAGCCAAGTTCTCACTGTGGCCGTTCCTTGGTGTGTTTGCTTGGAGAGGGAAGGAGGGAGGAATCTCTGTCCTTCTTCTAAGGGCACTAACCCATCATGAGGACCCAGCTTCACGACCTCATCTACCTTATGAGCTCCCAAAGGCCCTCCCTCCAAATACCATCACACTGGAAGATAGGGTATCAACATAGGAACTTCGGGTGGGGTCGCAGACATTCAGTCCATAGCAAATTCTAAAGGAGGCGTACACCCAGACTTACCTGTGTGACCAGCAGGCTTCTTTGGAAAACAAACCCCTTGAATATGCAGTGTGCTTGAAAACTGCTGCCTCTTTTGCTCCCTGGTGGGATCTTGGAAAGAGATGCTCAGACGTGAGCCAGAATGAATTTTGACCGCGTCGGTACGAAGGAAGCGTTAAGGGAACTGGCAATAATCTTTATAAATGACATCATTCCTAAGTTCCCAATAGATGTGGAGGCCACCTTTTATTTATCTTTTAGTCAACGTGCAGGCTGTACATAACTGCTTTTGCATTCGTTTCAGTTGTGAAGAGTCATTTTATTGTTCATTGGAGAAATGATCGTTCATCTTCGTGTGACTGCTTCCTCAGTTCCTAATTTAGGACTTGAAAGGCCGCTGTTGAATTCCTCTCTTGGCTCCCGGCCTCTGCTGTGATGTGGGAAGAGCGAGTCTGATTAGGAAAAGAGAGACAGTCAGAATCCTGGACCTGTGCGGTGTCCCTGCCCCCTGGTACCCAGCAGTTGAAACCAGCGTTTTCTCTTTTCTGCTGTGATCAAGCCAATCAGCAGAGAGCGCACGCTAATGAAATGCAGTACGCACATGTCCCGTGGCCACTTCAAGGGGCGGTGGTGACTTAGTTAGAAGCCATAAGACATTTGTCTGTGCTCTGCTGTCAGAATCCACGGTCCGCTGGCCATGGTGAGGGTAGCATGATGTCAGGGATTTGGCATTGGACAAGACAGAGATCGTTTCTGGGAACTCCAGTGATGCCCCTTCATGACAGATGAGAACATCTTGGGAGGTAGGGTCTTTGGCGAAGAGTCCATTAACCCTTGGCAGTGCGTTTGAAATACGCCTGCGCATCACAGCACGGGGTAGCTTGTGAGAATTGCAGGTCTGAGTGTGCATCCTTCGGAGGAGGGCCTGTGTCTCACCCTTCCTGGTTCCACAGCCCCAGCATATGCCCAGACACGTGGTAGGTCATCAAAAATTGCTTTCTTTTTTTTAAATTAAAGATTCTGGTGAGATATATATAATATAAAATTTACCCTCTTAGCCATTTTTAAGTTCAGTGGCATTAAACCTGTTCACATTTCTGCACAAACGTCAGCCCCACCCATCTGCAGAACTTTTTCATCTTCTGCAACTCAAATGCCTGTAACACTCATTAAATAATAGCTCCCCGACCCCGCCCCTTCAGCCCCTGGAAACCTTCCCTCTCCTTTCTGCCTTGGTGAATCTGTCTACTCTGGGAACTTCTCAGAAGCGGAATCAGAAATATTTGTCCTTTTGTGGCTGGCATATTTAACTTGGCACAACGTCTTTAGAGTTTATCCCTGTTGGAGCCTGTGTCAGAATTTCCTTCCTTTTTAAAGCAGAATAATAGTCCATTGTATTTTGTGGTGGTTAATTTTATATATCCACTGCCATGGCCAAGGGGTTGTCTAGAGAGCTGGTGAAGTGTTCTTTCTGGGTGTGTCTTTGAGGGCATCTCCTAAAGAGATCGGCATTTGAACCAGTAGACTGAGTAAAGAAGGTCACCCTCCCGAGTGGGCCTCATCTGATCTGGTGAATAGGACAGAAGGCAGAGGAAGGGTGAATTTGCTCTCTTGCTTGAGCTGAGACATCCAAGTCTTCTCCTGTCCTTGAACATCGGAGCTCCTGGTTCTCAGGTCTTTGGGTTTGGACTAAATCTCACCACAGGTTTTCCTGGGACTCTAGTTTGCAGAGGGCAGATGGTGGGACTTAGCCTTTATAATCACAAGAATGAGTTCCCATAATAAATCACTACTTCTCTCTCTCTTTACGTGTCTTATTGGTTCGGTTTCTATGGAGAACTCCAGCTGATTCACGTGCACTTATCCCATCCTGTTTATTCATTCGTCCACTGATGGGCAGCTTGGGTCACTTCCATGTTTTTGGCTTTTGTGAATGTGCTGCTGCGAGCATGGGTGTTCAGATCTCTGTCTGAGTCCCTGCTTTCAGTTCTCTAGGGTGTATAAGTGATGTTTTTTAAGCTGGCATTTGAAGTGTGAAGACAAAACTGAATTTGAAGAGTGAGGACACATCACACATTTGAAGTGCGAGGACGAAACTTCCAACTCTGGCATTCGGGGCTGGCTTTGATCTGACCCCACATGACCTGCGGGGCCCCACGCAGCCTCCTACGCCCTGTGCCTCAGCCCACCTTCCAGGCCTGTGCGTGCTCGCCCTGTCTGGAATCCTTCTCTGCTGGATCTTTGTCCAAGTCCCGCATCCTTCAAGGCCCACTTTGTGCCACGTTCCCTCCAGCCCTACTGGATGTGACCAGATCTCACGGCTCCCTCTCTCCCACGGGGTGATCAGACCGGCCTGGGGACTTCCTTACAGTCGGCCGGGTGTGACTCCACACAGCTGCACCCTTCCTGGGCGCCTCTGCTGACCTCTGCTGACTCCTGCTGACCCGGCCTTGGGCAGGAGGAGCCTCCGGCCTCTGCTCAGACTGTGGCTGAGTTACTCAGGGTCAGAGGACAGTCCAGGGCCAGTGCACCTGGGTGTGTCACCCAGGACAGTTGCAGTCTGGAGGTGTCCTCCTGTGTCCTCTCTCACTCTCATCTTGATTCAGCTCTAAAGATGACTCCCTTAACCGAACCCTCGTGATCCCTGCCTGCCTTTCAAGAAAGGCCAGAGGATGGGAATCACCCGTCGCCTCATTTGACCATCAGAGTGATGCTGTGAGGCAGCATTTCCAGCATGAGAAATGCGGCTCAGAGAGGTTAAGCAACCTGCCCGAGTGCCCCAGCTGGTGGGGGGCGGGGCAGGGAGCCACACTTATGTCATCCCCTGACTCGGGTTCTAGCAGGTAGACCATGCTCCCTGCTGCTCCCAGAGGCACCGGGGCATCCTCAGAGCCCTGTGCATTGTCCTGGTGTGGGGTTTTAGCTGAGTCACCGTCCCGATGTGTGTGCCCTGATGGCAGCTAGGGGCTGGGCTGGGTGTTGAGGAACCTCTCTGATTGGGGGAAGGAAGAGGGGCTGCCAGCCTCTCTGGCCTCTCCCTTGGGGGCCTCCTCCTCTTCCTCCTGGACCACCTCCGCAGCCTGGACCCACCTCTTCTCCCCGGGAGATGCAGACAGTGCTGGCAGCCGCCGGTGCTCCTCAGTCCTGGAAGAAGGCTTTCCTTAGGCCTTTGCCGCCTTAACTAGAGGTAAGCTGTCCTTACAACCAATAATTGATGGTAGGTTTATTTCTTTTTAATTGTAATTTCGGCCCATCCACAGTCCCCATACCACTCACACAGATTACCCCGATTAATTACGGACTGACTGCAGTTTCATCACTACTGAGTGATTTATTTTTCCTGCTGTGGTCCCAGGTCCTCCAACGCACCTGGCTTCCTCCTCTGTACCTCCCTCTAGGTGTTGCGTCTGGAGTGCAGCCTTCTATCTGATAGAGACATTACAGATTGTTGGAGGGAGCATTTACAAAGAGCCCGGTGGCATCCGTGCCCCGCACAGGCCTCCTCCTGGGCAGGGAAGCCGCCAGCGGGGCCTCCCTGGGACGTGGCCGGACAGCCAGCATCTTCCTTGCACACGTTGGGTTTGTCAAAGGGACCCGACGTTCTCGTTGTCTAGAGTTTAAGGAGGGTTGTTGGGGGCAGCCTGTCCTCACCAGGAAACCAAAAGAAAACGTGTCCTGACTGCTTGGGAGAAAGGGCACCTCCTCCTGCGTGGGGACAGAAAACACAGCTCCGTGCTGCCTGTTGGTTTCAGAGGAAAGAAGCGGGTCAGGGCTGAGCGGAAATTTGGAGTTAGAGATGGAGAGAGTGAGAAAATAGGGTGCAGGCTACAGGGTGGGTGAGAAGATGGGTTGTAAAGCCTTTGCTCTTGGATCCTTTAACAGTGGGAGACGATACCGGTCAAATGCACGTCCGCACATACAAATTGCACATACGTTCGTCCTGCATCATCACTGTGTTCCAGGACGCAACCGTGAGCGTCAGGCTAAGAGCCCTGGCTGGTCTCCTGGTTCTGCTCCCTCCCCAACCCTTCCCGCCGGCCTCTGAACTAAGGCCTTGCTACATTGTTCCAAAGTGTACATCCGGTTGTCTTACTCCTGGTGTAGATAAACCACTTCAAAGCGGAGGGGAGACTATTGAGTATCCAGCGCTCACAGCCGCCTGGGCCAGCTTCTGTCCGCCCGCCCCGTTTGTGACCATCCCTCGCACACGTTCTTCTGTGCTTGTATTTGGTGGCAGTGTCCTCGCAGGCCTCCACGTATCTGCCCTGGATGCACACGTGCCTTTGGGTTAATTTGCATTTATGTTAAATTAAATAAAAGAATGCAGAAAGCATTTGGATGAGGAAACTAATAGCTTAGAACTTATAAAGAAAAACAAAAGAAACCTGGCGTTAACTTCCTAGTCACCGCATGAAGTGACGGTAATTCCCTGTTGCTGCTTCCTGCCCCGCCCGGGTCAGTCCTGGGCACGATGACGACTGTTGTTCAGTGAAAGGGTGCACATCCCTGGCTGACGTCACTGTTGGTGGCAGCACCTTCCCGGCTGCTACCTTTCTGAGCTGCAGCGCGTGATTCTGGTGGCATCCCTGGTCAGGTATCTAAGCGTGGTTTGAAGACCAGAGTGTGACACGCACCTTCTCCAAATGTGTGCGCAGGGCATCCAGCCCTCGGTTTTGGGACCTGCGGGTAACTTGGGAACTTCATTCCCCAGCTCCGGCTTTGCTTCGGCAAGACCAGGAAGTGGGAGAAGCCCGTCTTTCCTCCTCTCTCTCCTTGAAAAGGGCAACATGCACCCTGAAAAAGGGACAGTGAGTAAGTCCAGGCAGTGTTGAAAATGCGGCTTGCCTTCCTGTAGCTGCCCATGATCAGGCCCAGGAGGGAGGACTCGGGCTTCAGGGGGGACTGCTTGGTTTGCAAGCAGAAAAGACAAGACGTGCTGATGGGAAAATGAAACTCTCACATTTCTAGGCGCTGCGGCCGGCAAGATTCCCAAAGTCAGAAATGGCCTCCCGATCAGGATTAAATCCGGGGGTGGCTCTCAGAAAACTTCGTTATGCTCTCAGAAAGATTTAAGACAGACTGGACAGAACCTCTCCTGTAGATGAAAAGGCACCTCAGAACTGCAAGAACTCTGCCCCGCGGCAACCTAATATATGTAAGGTAGAACGATGCCGTCTCCAGAAACAATTATGGATGTAGATTTTAGGAGATGGAAACCTCAAAAATCCCATGGACAGCTCACAAAGCCTTTAAAAGAGATGTGTCGGTGAAAGTGCCACCAGCCTGGACTAAAAGGGCCTGAGATAATTCAAGGTGACAAGGGGCCCCTCATCTTCCAGTTTTCAATGGGGAGGAGACAAAGCTACCCAGCTGCAAACACAGCTGCATTTCTTTAGAGAAAGGAAGGCCCTTTCAGAAGATGGAGCCTCCATTGTAGAGAACCGTGGATTCAGGGACCACACCAACAAAGCAGAAGAGGATCAGGATATTTAATAAGTCAATTTCTCTCTATATTTAGATATATATATATAAATAGATAGATGTAGCTGTGTATATACGCACATAGAAATACATAGCAGAGAAGTATAAGAGGGTGAACAGTAAACTGCTATTCATAAAAATGTATCACAGTAGGAGCACATTCTGTGGCAGATACAGAATGAAACATAAGTTCCAGGTGAAAAACAAAGTGTGTAAAATTTCCCACTGTTAAATAAGTAATTTTTCATATCAAGTTGATTTTGTTTTTAAATTTCGTTGGCTATGTATAAAAGACATGCACACTTTATTTTTCAATGTCCATATTTATAATAATGCACCAGAATTTGTATTATTGCATTATTCTATTGTAACTATTTAAACTTTGGTCAAAAACATGTGGGATGAGGGGCTACCGAGACTTGCAAAATTATTTTAGGGCGTCAGTGAACAAGAAAGTTTGAAGACTGCTCTATATTTCAGCCCAGGTTAAAATACCTGTGCAGGTCAAAGGTGTTGAAAATTCCTACAATAATGTAAAGTATAATGAGATAATAAATAGTCAACTCTCAGCACTGTGTGAAAACAGAGGGATAGTACTAACTAATTAGTTTCTTCTTAATACGGGAACAGGCCCAGAAGTATTTGGGGGTTGACTGTTGACTGTCTGAGGCTCTCTCTTGGTCTTTGATTCAGGTACTTAACCTACTGGGGTGACTTCATTTTCAAAAGTAGACGTGAGTTCTCTCTACCAACACAGAGGACGAGCGGTGTTCAGTGGATCGGGTGGGAGCACAGCCTCATGCTTGCCGCTATCCACTGCTTTATGAAAAAGACCGCTAGAGAGAAGTGGTGTTTCCAGAGGGATCTGCGGACAAGACCTGACTTTGGATTAAGTGAGACCCTAGCGGCAGGGTACCTGGACCCCGGTGGTGGCCTCCCCATAGACATACCGGTAACAACTGGCCTGTGCAGTGAGGCCAGGGCCTCCACGGAGGCCAGCCCACAGAGAACGGTGGGGACACGGCTCGATTCGTTCTGTAAACTCCCAGGGGTGGGATTTCCTGCCATCTGTGCTTTTGTTTAGTAAACTATCCATCTGATTCACATAATTGACCATGCTTCTCACTTTATATTGACTGCTAGAAAACTTATAGCTGAACTTTGGCAGGTCCCCAGCAAATGGATGAGACCTGCTCTGAGTCTTGATCCCAGCCCTGGCTTTATGTCATTTTTCTTAGTCCAGACCTCTTATTTGCTTTGAGCCTAAGTTCATCTTGTTGTACTGCCTATAGCTCCATAAGTCCCCTTACATTGTATTTAACACAAGGAGCGGTATAAAGAAATAAACAAGGTAGTTACGAGGCGGCGGCAAACAAGGCGTTCGTTGTTGTCACGTGTGCTGAGCAGGTGGATTTAACGTGAAGCTCACGAAGCTTAAGTGTGGAGGCCCCTCACCTGCCGGGGCCCCTTCCAAGGTCCTGTACTTCATTCTGTATTTGATTTCCTATTTTTTTGTCTTAAATAGGACCCACCCTCCAAAGTTCATAAGCTCCAGGCTCTGTAAAATACGCACATGCCCCTGGTCCAGTGGCATAATGACTTTCAATGATAAAAGAAGTCACAGCGTCAGTAGAAGTAGAAAAGAAATATTCAGTGCTTGGCTGGCACCTCATGGTCTTTTACAGGGTCTGCTCAGCCCCCAAGCCCAGTGGTTGATCTGCAGAGTCTCCGAATGTTAGAACCCGACGGTGTGGTACTTGTGACCGTACAGCTCTGTGCCCTCTGTTAGAGAAGGGAACCCTGCTGGGCACTGAATGAATGTTAATTATCTGGCGGGTTATCCTGAGTGTGGGCCGTATGTATGGACTGTGTATGTGAAAAAGGATTTTCTAGCAGAATGGAGAAGAGTCACGAATTAGTAGAGCATTTTTCCTAATACGATGGCCCTTCCCGGTTCTGACATTGGATGATACCAAATGGCAGCCTCCGTAGACATGCTAAAAATAGCTCATCCCAGATAAGCCTGGGGGTCGTCATGGAGGTGGTAACTGTCCTTTGCAGGGAAAGGGGAAGCTGTAGCTGTGCTTTTTAAAAACATTTATTTTATTAAAGTAGCATTGATTACAATGCTGTGTTTGTTTCTGGTGGACAGTGACCAGTTACACATACGTGTAATGTAGCTGTGCTTTTAAGAGAACCTTCTGATTCTAGCTGGTCTGAGTTCACTTGCAGGGTGTGACCCAAGGAGGAAAACCTGAAATGGTTTCCATTGTTCATCACTCAGTGGAGAGAAGGGTGGATTGGCTATTATCTATATGCCCGTCTTTCTTAAGCACTTTGTGGCTTTAATAGCTTTCTGTTTTCGGTTTCATTCGAATCAAAATTCTGAGTGTGGTGTAGGGACAAAGTTTTCCCTTTTTCCATCCACTTTCACAGTGACAGTTAAAATGCCCTGTTCTTTTTATTAATTGTTTACTATTTCTTTTTCTCTTCTTCCTCCAAGAAATAGTAGTAATAGATGGAAACACTGCATAAGAGCTCATTCTCCATGCGTCTAAGATGGGATAAGTCCTAAGTGTTAGTAATGGTATGAGGACGTTTCATCCCACATCTGCATCATCAAGCCTGAGGGTAGAGCCAATCTCTCCCCCAAAACAGAGCTGATTCCCTGGTTCAGATGTGATGCCCATTTTCTCCTATCCCTGTGATGCAGAAGAGGTAAGACAGAAGCTAATGGGACATTTTACCATTCTTTAGAGTGCAAGATACATAGTGTGTTAGTGCCAGTATTGAAAATGACCTTTTCCGTCTGCTGACTTTTGTCAGTTGTTTACTGAGAAGGGCGCTTTGGGTTTGCTGAATTATGTTATTTGGAAAAGGATAGTTTAGTACCATTTTCATCAAAGCTGGGTTTTCTGATTTCCATAATCTGTGCTTTTCCATCTCTGGATTCCACAGTGACTTGACAGTCCCTCATTTCCCCTGCTTTCTCTGTTCCCTGGATTTTGCAGTCACTTTACAGCCTCCTATCTGGCCTCCCTGCCTCCAGCCTTTCCCTGTACAGGCTTATGTTTCACAGCTGTCCAAGTGGAGTGGTTCACCTTTGGTGCTCGCCGTTACCTGCTTTGTGTACCAACATCATGTTTCTCTAGTAGCATCCAAATCAGTGTTGCCCCAGGGCAAGCGGTGTGCTTTAGGTCTTTGAATGTTAGTGGGGGACAATCTCCCCTCCCAGAGCTTCCTCCACGTAGGCATCTCCTGCTCGTTTTGAGGATGTAGTTTAGAGCCATCTCCTGTGCAAAGTCTTCATCGAATCATCTCCTCAAACCCCAAGCTCCGATTTGGTGCCTCTTCTCTGTGCTCTCTTGATACCAGAATAAGAGCTATTGGTGACTCTCTGTTGCTTCTTTAGCTTTAAGTCCTGTTTCAAACTGGTCACAAGTAAAAGGTACCCCCAGCCTCCAGACATGACTCTAGAGCTGTTAGGGGTTCCCAGTGTCATTCTGGAGATGGTGTGGTGGGGGCAGCCTGCCTCTCCTGCTTTCCAGTGTAGCTAAAACTGGCTTCATTTGTTAAAAAGATCCCAGGCAAGTAGAAAGTATTGGAATGCAAGGATGGCTGGATTGTGTGCAAGGAAAGGAAGAGAGGGTGGGCTTTAGAGATTGGAATGGTTGAGTCATCCTGCTAATTTGGGGGTATGTGTTCAGGGGACTCCAACTTTACATCCCCAAGCATTTTTAACTTGCAGATGGATTTCCTCAAGGATTAATTTTTTTTTACGGGTTAACTATTTTCAATTAGAGGGGTTTCTGAATTCAGGTGATAAATGCCATGCTGGTGAGAAGCCCAGTTTTCTTTGGAAACATAGGAGAAAGCACCGAGTGAGGTTTGGGAGGTCGGCGTGGAGTGAAGGTGGGGGTGAGTGAGGGAAGCCTCTCCTGTGCGGGCCATGAGGAGCTGGAGGAAGGGCAAGAAGTTAGCGGGGCCTCAGTGACAATGGGAGGAGAGGTAAAGCGGTACAGCCGAGGCATCTTGGAGGGCTGGAGAGTGAGTTAATGAGTCCAGCAGAGGGTCAGGAGTCGGGCCACGGATCGTGAAGGTCAGCGTGGACCTTATCCTGGGAACGTTTAGGAACTTTTCAGCTTTCGAGCAGGGCTGTCCCAGCTTAATGGCTACATCCTTTGTGAAGCTTTCCCCAGTCTCTCTAAGAAAAATCAGGCACCTTTTCTTTTCTTCTCTGTGATTAGAGTCATAAATTTGTTTATGCAACAAATGTTTATTGACACCATAGCACTCACCAGGCAGCGAGAGGGGGGAAGACAAAGAAACCCAATGGGGAGATTGTTCTGTTGGAAGGACGCAAAGTCTTCAGGCTCCAAATCAGACTGGAGAATCCGGGAGGGTTCCTGGCATGAATGCCTGAGGTGGAGGTAGCTGGACACAGTGGCAGTGGGAGTGAGAAAAGAGATTCCACATGGCCAATGGAGCTTTAATGGGTCTAGTTCGATGCTGCCTTGAAGTAGGTGTTTTGTAAACTAATGTCCCCTGGGTGCCTCTTCCCTATGTAATTGGTACTCAATTCATCGAAAGGATCTGAGCCCTTCTTTCCTTCTCACTGGCTCAGAGACACTTCATGCCTCCCCATCACCAGTGAATCCTGAATAAATGGTTGAAGTTTTCAAATGCAGCTGCTTTAAGAATTTTGCTGGTTTAATCATATTTTTTCTAGGACAAAGTTTGTACTCACCCTTATGCTTTATCCACACCAAGTAACTTACCTGCTTAAGTCTGGTCCCTAAACAAATAAAAAGATCATTACCAAATAATTTCCATCTTCTAAAGCTCCTCTTCACTGCTGAGTGCCGTGAGAGAATCATTAGAGAGAAATACACCCTGGATTGTTGGGTTCGCATTTTTTAGTCGAAGGTTTTTAGGCATAAGACCGTTGTCACTGTATTGAGCCAAACTCTTGTGCCAGTAACTGCACTTACACAGCCAAATAAAATAAAGAAAAAAATCACTTTTTTGCCAAAGCAAAATGAAGCATTCATTACATCGTTTATACATCACTTACTAAGAACAGTAAAACAAAGCAAGCTGCAATACTGTGATTTGTGTTCTTACAAAGCAGTGAAGATATTATTCCTGGAGAAGGGTAGCTCAAGCAGAACTGCTCTAACATTGTGAAGGTGGATTGCATCCACCCCCATTCTGCCTTTCTGTGCTCATTTTATCCACCAGGGGAGCCCAGGCCCTCAGCCCGTGCGTCTCCCTTGTGACACGTGGGTTTGCTTTGTAGAGGCTGCTGGTTAATCTCCAGTCATGTCTGAACAACAGCCTCCTTGATCAGACCTTTTTGAGGCAGGAAGAAAACTCACAAGGGATGAATGGACCACTGTGTCCAAGATAGTGGATGTGCAAGTTATGTCTGTTTTTCACAAAAATCTCAAAGAGTAGTTATTGTTTGGTCCACAGGTGAGGAAATGGAATCTGATGCAGATTATGTAACTTTTGGAGAATTTGAGATGTCTTCTCTCTGATGCCAGTCACCAATTCATCAGTCCATTTGTCATTGGGTAAATACTTACTGAGGTTTCACTGGGTGGACTCACAGCCTAGTGGGAGAAACAGAGATAAAGATTCATTGCTATAGATGACTGGGGGGTTACAGGAGGGGAGCCCATGATCCTTAAAACTTCAGTCAGCCTCCGAAGACCGGGGTGGGTGGTGGAAGAAAAGAATCTAAGGGGAGGTAACACTTTATCTCAGTGGTAAAGGACCAGTCATATATGTCCAGATGGAGACTCGGAAGGAGGGCATTTGAATGAAGGTGGGCATCTCGTGCTCATGGTCTCCCGGAGGTGGCATGACAGAGTGTCCAGATGCAGACAGAGGAGTCGGACACTTAATGCTGGATCTTGTGGAAGTCACCACGTAGTACAAGTGATGCAGACAATTCCAGTTATCCTCTCCTGCCCCATTGTAACCTAGTGTGATACCCTGAAGGCTGTGACAGTCCTGCGTGTCACTGTGAAAAGGAGAATGGTGACTGCTCCCGCTGGGGAAGCGGGAAGAAGCCTTGTGGAGTGGTGACATTTGAGCTGACCCTTGAAAGATGCAGGGGATTTGCCGTCAGAACACAGACCAGGACAGTCTAGAAAAGCAGACAGAATGAACAAGAAAGTGTGTCGCATGTGGAGGGGGAAGCGGCCAGCACTTCTGTGTATCTGTGTGATGCAGCGCTTCCTGAAGTTATGTGCAATTTTGAAAGCAGACGTTGATACTTAAAGCCATCTCAAAATTCCAATAGATCCTGTGTAATGATAAAAATTTCTGACCCCCAGACAGACAGGAGAGTGAAGATGGGGGGTCTTTGGGTGTGATGAGGTTTCTTGGGGTGTGCTTTCAATAATACTACAGGGGCATGTATCCGCTAAGCTTTGGTGCAGAGCCTGACCTGCTGGGTTCTGAACTAAACAAAGGGCAGAAATGTGTCCCTAGGAATGCTAGCATTGTGGGTAAAAAGTGTAAGAAAATAATAAAGATGAGCTAGATGGAAAAAGATTGAAAAGGAGTGAATAACATCAAATTTCAACAGGGCAACTCTTCTGTGAGTAAGCTGTACTTTAAAACAAAATTTGAAGCATTATTTTAAATGTGGCCACTTACTCTACTTTAGATGTTTCAGATGTGGAGTCTGCAGCTACCACTTTAGCTAGGAGTTTGTGTTCTTTGGTGAAGATGAACTTCAGGTTTTGCTTCTTATCCCAATTTCTGTGGTAACGTGTGTACGCAGCAGATCTTCGTCTTGTTAGACTCGGGCTTTTTCATGGAGAGGGCAAATGGCTAGGTTCCAGAAGCTAGTTCTTTTGGGTTGAGTAGTGACTGACCATCCAAGCCATCTACTCTATCATGAGATACGAGGGCAGTGAAAACCAATCCTTAGGAAAATCCTTTAGAGTCGTATTTATATTAATAGATGGTCTTTGTGCCCCGGGAGGAGGGCAGCCCATGTGCCCTGGCTCACGGCAGGTGCTGTCACGGGGGCATCCTCTGAAATCCCAAGGAATAAAATGCATGATCAGAGTGCTGTCTGCAGAAGACCGCAAAAACAGAAACACTATTCGATAAGCAAAATTCAGCGAGCTTAAGCCAAGCCAAATGAAATAATGAGGACCCTCCGAAAAGTACTGCTTTCCAGCACCGTCCATCAACCGAACTCTAAATCTTCACCCAGCACCTGCAGAGCATAACGTGCTGAGCACACCTGGGGGTGTAAATAGCGTGAAAGTCGTCTCCGAACCACAACTGGAACCACCCACTAACAAACACTTTTCTTCCCCCAATTTGTTAATTTTTTAGAATGATCTGTCACAAAGATACATCAAATAAATCACATTGAGTTTAACGCTTATCTTTATCAAAAATACTAAAATTACCCAAATATACCTGCCCTGAAAAATTCAAGATTTAGGGCTCCTTTTCATAACATTTCTGCGTTAATGATCTGCGTAATGACCAACATTGTACATATGGTTAGATACTAAGGATTTACTAAGTTATTGGAAAAAATACTTGTGTAGTTTTGCAAATTTGTATGACATTGGAGTTAAATTCCAATATAGTTGGAGCCTTCCCAGCTGGGGTATCTGTGTCAAACTCCTCAATGATTTATAATATTAACATTTCCTATGTGCCTCACAGTGAACCAGGTACTGGTGTGTGTGTGTGTGTGTGTGTGGTGTGTACATAGCCTGAGTCTCAGTGATTCCAAGTCAGCTCAGTAATTGAAATAGAATCATCCCGTCTTTCTCAGTGAGCGCTGTTACAGATGTCTGTGTTCTGTGATGCTTTAGAATCAGGAACTGTTGGCACATGTTGCCTTTTTTACTTGATGGTGATAATACAGGGGATGAAAAGCTCATAAAAGACAATTACATATAGATGCAATAAAATATATAAAAGGGAAAGAAGAGTGATTAAAACAGGATGTAGGACTACTTCAGCTGGGTGATGGCACAAGGAATGAATTAGGGTGGGAAATATAGAGCAAGATGAAAGCTTTTACCAATGTCCTAACTTTTGGTGGTAGATTTATAAATGACTGATATATTATTAAAAATAACTAATCAATTATGTACATATACGAGTACATACATCCATACACAAAAGTGCACCACACGTAGACTAAAGACGAGAGCGTGTTATCAGTCAAGGACTGTGCTTAATTTAATTCTGTACACCGAAGGTCCAAAAGAAAAAATAAATAACACAGGAAAAGGACATCATTCCGGGGACTTGGAAGCTTTGCAATGTCCCCTCAAAAGCAAGTAAAACAGAGTAAGACAATGAAAATTTATGATATGGACAACCAGAAAGATAATGCAATTTTTGGATTATTGCTGTCCCTGAAAAAAGAGTCGATATGACTTTTCAAATACAACACCAAAGGCAGGAACCATGAAAGAAAGAATTGATAAGCTGGACTTCATTAGAATTAAAAACTTCTTTTTTGCCAAAGACAATGTCAAGAAGACAACCACAGAATGAGAAGATATTTTTAAAAGACACAGTTGATAAAGGACTATTATTCAAAATATACAAAGAGCTCTTAAAACTCAATACTAATAAAATAAATAACCAGATTTTAAAAAATGGGACAATGACCTGAACAGACAGCTCATCAAAGAAGATATATGGCTGGCAAATAAACACATGAAAAGATGCTCCACGTCATATGTCATCAGGGAGATGCTACGTAAAACAATTAGGTACCACTACACACCTATTAGAAGGACCAAAATCCAGAACACTAACAACCAAGTGCTGGTGAGGATGTGGAGCAACAGGAACTCTCACTGATCGCTGGTGGAACGCAAAATGGTACAGTCACTTTGGAAGACAATTTAGCAATTTCCTACAAAACTAAACATCTTCTTACCGTATGATCCAGTAAGCACACTCCTTGCTATTTATCCAAATAGTTGAAAACTTATGTCTGCACAAAAACCTGAGCACAAATGTTTATAGCAGCTTTATTCATAATTGCTAAAACTTGGAATCAACTGAGATTCAGTAGGTGACTGGATAAATAAACTGGGATCCATCCAGATAATGGAATATTACTCAGCACTCAAAGAATTGAGCTATCAAGCCATGCAAAGGCCCAAAGGAAACTTCAATGCGTATTACTAAGCGAAAGAAGCCAAAATAAATACTTATCTGCAAAATGAAATAGCAGCATCTCCAGATAATAGATGTAGACTACATACTGTATAGTTCCAACTCTATGACGTTCTGTAAAAGGCAACACTATGGAGACAGTGGGAAGATCAGTGGTCACCGGCAGTTGAGCACAGAGGGGAGGAGTGAACAGACAGAGCACAGAGGCTTTTTAGGGCAGTGAAACTATTCTGTATGAGGCTATGATGGTGCGTGCATGTCATTATCCGTTTGTCCAAACCCACAGGGCGTACCGCATCAAGAGTGAACCCCAGGCTAAGCTGTGGGCTTTGGGTGGTTGTGATGTGTCAGTTTAGATTCATCAATTATAACAAGTAGACCATCTCGGGGGGAGTGCTGATAATGGGGGAAGCTGTGTGGGGGGGAACAGGGCATATATGGATACTCTCCGTACTGTCCACTACTGTTTTGTGAACCTAAAACTCCTCTAAGAATACAGCTTATTAATTAAAAAAATGAAGGCACGCCAAAGACAAATAGAAGATAAGTAATAAGGACATAGTTGAAGATGGTACTGCTATGTGGAAAAGAGCGAGTGTGGCAGTGTAAGAGTGGAAGGCAAATGTTTATCTGCAAAATTAAATAGCAGCATCTCAGGATAATAGACGTAGAATGTATTTGCAGTGTTTCCTAGATGGTTCTGAGATAGTTTGCAAGACCAGGCTCCAGTACAGCTGAGCCCTCTTTCTGTCGCTGCCACCAGCTTGCTGGGCAACCCTGTGCAAGCTGGCATGTCAGGAATTAAACTAGATGCTCTCCAGTCACTCTTTGTTGGTTTTTTTTTTCAGTCTTTGTTTTATTTTTTAAACTGAAGTATACTTGACTTACAATGTGTTAGTTTCCAGCGTAAGCAAAGTGATTCAGTTATAGATACATATATATCTATTTTTTTTTCAGATTCTTTTCCCTTGTGGGTTCCAATCACTCTTCGAATTCTAGCATTGCTATTTAAAACTTTTTCCATTAGAGAAGGCATTTCTGAGTAAATAAATAAGCCCAAGGATGCGGCTGAATTGTGTTTTACACAGCCAAGGAGAGAAACTCAGCCATGAAATATGGACTAAATAAAAATTCTTTAAAAACTGCAGAGTCATTACAGGCACTGGAAATCCATATTAAAATTATCCATTTCCCCCTAATATATTAACTCAAGCATCTAGGTTTTCTTTTAGGAAGAAAGCAAAAAAGACATAGCAATGATATTTGCATCATTTAAATCGGGTATTCCCCGCAATTAAAAGCTATCAAAAATAATTCTCGGAAGATTTTTATTTCCTGCTTCTAAAGAAAAGTGAAAGAAATGTTTACAAATATCACTGCATATCTTTTCAGGTGAGTTGCAGTCTTGAAGCAGTAATGTCAAGTTGTTTGAAATGTCATCCATTTAATAATTTAAATGCAACCCAACAAAAACTGTGAGATTTGCGCTCAGTGAGGTCCAGCCAAAGATTTTTCAAATATTGGGTGGTATTTTAAGGCCATTTGCCTTTTCTTTTTCCTGCTGGAGAAACGTTCTCCCTGTTGAAGTTCTGCTCTAGTTAATGAAGTGTTATTATTGTTTCAAACCTTTGCCCTCGCCGTCTAGAATCTGATCTTTTGCTGTGTGTCTGCCTACTGAGTCCTGCTCGCTTCTCCAACTTTGTCTCTGCTTTCACGTTTGCCAGTTTTGGCTGAACTTGACACCTTTGTAATGCATGATTCTGTTTACTATGTTTTCATAAGTTCATATGTGAGAATCTCCTTTTCATAAGAAAGAAATATCTGTAATATCTGCTGTTTGTAGATATTACATTTGTGGTTTGGAATCCCTGCAAAAGACCATAACATCCGTAAAACATAAGACAAGAAACATAGTCATTTATGATTCTTCTGAGATGCACATTTAAGTCAAAAGCACAGCATGTCATTGACCTTCCTTATGAAATCTCAGATTCATGAAGGAGCCGGGCCAAACACCTCTCATCTCAATGTCGCTCTGTTTCTTTATTGCATCTGATAGAGCAAGAGAGAAATGCTTCTTTGTGGGAAACGGCACTGAATAAGACAGTGTTCAGAAAAAAAAAGGAATGTTCCACAGCAATCAGTGGTAGGATTCATATCCTTTTGGATGTCCAGGGCCCAGTGTGTAATGTGGGTTGATGACGTTCTCTTCTCTTGGCTTCAACCTATAAAAATCTCCTAGGCAACATATTCAGATAACTGGTATCTGCCCCCCCCCCGCCCCCCGAATCATCCTTTGTCTGGACAGACTTAAAAGTTACTGAGGTCCCTGAGAACTTTTATTTTTTTCATATTATTTTTGTCATTCTGTGTGTTGGGGGGGTGTGTGTGTGTATGTGTGTGTGTATGTGTATGTGTATGTAGTGAAGAGTTGCTCAAACTTTAAAATTTCTTACATATAATAGTATTTTCCATAGAAATGATATTTCTGTTTAAAATTAAAACAAATGTTTAAAATATTTTAAATTCATTTAATAACAAGTGATAAGCTCATTGTATCTTATCATAATTAATACATTTTTGTAAAACATAAGTATATTGTCCAAGACAACAAATCCTTAGGGAGAAGAGCAGCGTTGTTTTACGTTTTTGTAAGTCTCCCTAAGGTCTGGCATAATAGCAGCCGGATGGCTTCTGTATTGCTCCAGCATTCAATCTTTTACATGTTTTGGCTGAAGGATATGAAGAAAATTGGACTTCACACAGATACAGAGTTGGAAAATAGAGGAGTATTTTAATAGCCTTTTTGAATAATTGTGGATACCAAAACTCAGCAAGAGGTAGTTGCTTAAAGGTTAGTTGCAGTTTGGAATTCAAAACCACATCAATCAGCTTTTTATCCTTTGCTTCGTTAAAACCCATTGGTCATCATTATACTTTGAGTGGGTCTTTTATCTGTGCACGGCTTTGTGACTTTGTGCACCGGCCACTGAGAAAATAAGTATTGCTTTGCTGAGTTATATGGGTCTCACAGATGTTGACGCGGCCCACAAGACAGCTTCACAGACGCGTTAGTTAAGGTCATCCCCACCCTGTGAGTTCGTTTTTTGTGTTGTGGAGCCGTCAAGTTCATGGCGCTGTAGACAAGTTTTCCTGTAGTCTAATTTACTGAAAACTCAAATTTTATCATCGTCTTCCTTCTTTTTGAGAATGTCTCATCTAAATACTCAAGTCTGAATTGCCGTAGGCTGTCAGCCGTTCTTGCAGGTAAAAGTAACCTGCCAGGAAAAAGCAGCTAGTGGAGCTCACAGCTAAACACACCGGGAAGGAAGCATTTCCTTGAAACCTCTGAATGCAACAGAACCGCCCTATTTCCTTACACTGAGTCCTAGAAAGATGTGTACTCAGGAGTTCAGATTTAACTAGATGAGTATATATAAGACTTGTTATATATATTATATACTTTATTATATATTACTCTATATATTGTATATTACTGTGTTTCGTCAAGGATCTACTTTTCTTCTGCAAATGTGTGGAGTCTCAGAGTCTGATGACCCGCCAGCCTCATAGTGAGGCCCGGGCAGCTTTGCTCACTGTTGCTCTCGCACCATCAGTGCAAATGTCAGCCTGGTGAAAAAAGGCGAAAACGTCCGAGTGTTACTATGAAGGCAGTCTTGACCTGGCAGAGCCCCGGGAGGAGTCCAGGGCGCCTCTGGGCCCTGCGCAGCACACCTGGAGAACTTCCGGGCTGCAGGATTAGATCCTCACTTGGTAGCGTGCCTTCCCTCCTTCGTGATCCGCTCCCTGCCCCCCTCCCTGTGTGCTCTCCCGCCACCGGGGGAGCTGGCAGCTCCAGGGATGAACTCCACACCGTGCTCTCATCACCACTGGACTTTCACACATGTAGGACGTGGTCCCGCTGCAGGGCTGCTGGGTGGCTTGTGAGTTTTGTGCACTGTGTCAAGTGCCCATGGATGGGACAGTAGGGGTTTAGATCTGGCCCACTCTCTGCTCACCAAGCCCTGCACCCTGGAAGAAAGGTGCCTGATTCTTTGCACATATGTGTCACCTACTGCAGTTCTGCGCGGCTGCATCCATGCCCAGCAGGGACATGTGTCATCTGCTCACCCGAGGGGCCTCTAATTAGCAGCTCCCCATCCGGTCTTCAGCCGCGGCGTCCCTTCCCTAGTTCTCCCACCTTTTACAAGCAGCTGTTTTAATTTGTATTTGACCTTCTAAGGCCACTTTCTGTTAACTTTTTCTGATGCCACGTTCTCACTGCCCCACCGCAGTCTAGGTTAGGAGCCCCTCGGTCTCCTAAGCAGGAACCTGGACCATCTCTGCCCGGACAGGGCTCACACCCCATCCACACTGTTTATTCCTCTGTCCCCTCCGCTAGAATGTGGGCTCTCTGAGGGCAGGCATTCTGACACAATTCCAGGAGTGCAGCTGACGCTGCATAGATGTATACAGGATAAGACACTGTACCAAAAGAAACAAGATCTGAAGTCGTGTGGGATCTTACTTGTGACAGCACTGAAAAAAGTGGCAAAAATGTCTCCTTATATGAGACAAGGGCCCCTGTTGGGTCTAAAACTTGATGATGATTCTGGGGACGGCTTGGGATAGAGCCTCAGGGCTCCAGTTAAAAAAAAGATGGACAGATGTTTATTAGGAAACTCCAAAATAATCAAACCCAGAGGATCAAGTGGAGAGGGGTGGGGTGGGGTGGAATGAAAGGGGGTTGGGGAAGAGATGTTAATTTTAGATGAGACTAAATCAAAAAGCAGTTAATCATGGAAATTTTCCAAAATTTTATAATTTCATATTGATAAAAGGAATTCTCCCCAAATGAAGTTATATTATGCTCTTTTATGTGCCAATTAAAATATCACCCACATTTATAAGTAGAAACTATCAGAAGTAAAGAGAGAAACTGATAGAAACACAAACGTCATGGGTGGCTTTAAGGCAGCAATTATCAGTACTTGAAAGTCGAGTATATTTGTCACATAGGCAAATGGAAAAATAGAATTTTTGAATACTGTACAAGATTTGATTATAAATGTATACCTCTCTACATTGAACTTTGTATGTAAATTTGAAAACCATTAATTTTTTCATAGACGTGTAACTTACATAAAAGCATATACATGTGTACAACTCAATCCACTTTCACAAACTGAGAACAGTTTGTATACCCAGCATGCGGAAGTCCCCTCGTGCTACCTTCCAGTCACCATCGTTCACTGTCCAGGGTAGTCACCATCCGTACTTTATACACGGCCCAGTGAGTTATTAGAAGACAAACACTTTCATCCCCACCCTTTAGGACAGGAGATGGAAACCTCAGCGTGTGACGCATCCCATCACAGTCCCCTCCCCACCTCCAAAATAACCACTTACCTGATTCTGCGGTAATCCTTTCCTTTATTTGTACATAATCTAGATATGTAATCGTGCCCACTTTGAAAAAGTAGTATGTCTTTTAAGTATCTTATAATCTGTTGGTTCCCCTCCATGCCCTTCTTTTTCTTAAATTGATCTGTTGAAGGACTCAAATCACTTGGTTGGCAGATTTTCCTGCAACTTGGATTTTGCCAGTTTCAGACTCAGGGAGCAGTTCAACACATACCTCTGTTATCTGTGTTTCCCGCAAACTGGCCGTGGGATCCAGAAGTCTGATCAGACGCATGTGCTGACCCCTTGGCTAGGCCATAGGTGGTGGTCCGATGACCATTTCTCAGGAAGCACCTTAGGTCTGTTTTTCACTTTATTTCTTTTTAATATTAGCTCAATGCCTTGATCCGTAAATTCACTGAAAGTTGCAAAGTGGTGGTGTTGTCATTCAGTCACTTGGCTTTTGTTTATTAGCTGTAATATTCTTATCAGGAAATTCTCCCCCTCATCAAGTATTTGGGTGCCTGGTGGTTTACCTTTATGAATTACAATTACTATGGAAAAGGAAGGGTTAATATTTGATTCTTTCCTTTTGTTTATTTACTTTTCACAGTGATGAGCTAGCTCCTTGTCATCCTCAGAAGGTGATCAATTAGTATTACTTTTAAATATAACCATAAACGCATGTTCTTACATATATTTGGTGAATTTTTATCCATGGCAATTTTTATGTATAAAAATTATCCTGACTTCCCCCGGTGGGAACCTCTTCTGGGTGTTTCCTGAGTCTTTTTGGTACAATCCCGATGGTCACTGGCAGCTTCCTTGCTCTGATATTTCCAGATAGACCAGGCTCATTTTGTGCATTTCCTGTCCAATTTCTGGAATCAGCCCTGTCTTTTAAGCTGCTCATGTTTTGTTTTGTTTTGTTTTAACTGGGAAATAGCATTTCAAGGTCATAATCTGGATTCTAGGAATGTTCCTTGCTGTGGTAGAATCATTGGTTTTAGGCCTTTTCAGAAGACAGAGTCAGATTTAAATTAAAAGAGAAAGCACCTCAGGAGCTTCTGCTGATATTTATCATTCAAATTTGGGACAAAAGTGTTTTATTTGACTGTTTACATTACATCTATATCTTCTTTCCTCTGCATGGAGAATCTTGGTTTTCAAGGATAGGGGGCAGACATGGGAAAACTTTTATTTTTAAAGGGCTCGATGGTAAATATTTGAGCTTTGCGGGCTGTTAGGTCTCTGTGTAGCTACTCAACTCAGCCTTTGTCGTGGGAGAGCAGCTGTTGACAACATGTAAATGAATGGGCATGGCTGTGTTCCAGTAACACTTTATTTACAAAAACAGGCAGCTGGTCCAAGTGCCAGGGTTTGCCAGCTCCTGATACAGGAGAAAAATGATTAGAATACTGAGTAATCATTTGCTTATCCCATTTTACAGATATATCTCAGAGTATGAACACTAATATGACGACTGTATTTCGTAAAAATAAAGATGCTTACATATGCTGTCCCCATTTCCCCTCTTTTTTACATGCTCGTCCTGTATCTCTGTTGTCAGATCATATAGCCATTATGTATTGTAATTCCTCCCTTCAGATTTGCATTTGATCTTGTTTCTCCAAGTAACTATATATTTAATCTAATCACCAGTGCCCGTGCCAACGTTTCTATAGTAACTTTCTTTGTCTGAAACTTGTTCTCTGGTTGATTCCTTGGCAAGATTTTATGGGGGCAGTAGTCCCTGAATTATCCAAGTATATGTTATACTTGAAGGTCAGATTTGCTGGGTATAAAATTCTAGGTGCCTATTTTCTTTCTTGACAGTGTTAACTATTTTACCCCTTTCTTCAGGCATGAAGCATTGGCATGGAAAGGTCTGATGATAATCTAAATTTTATTTTCCTAATAATTTAAAGGTCCTTTTGGCCTAGATGCCCAATGGATTTTTTTAACTTAAATGAAGCACTTTTAATAGTAACTGTCTTGGTGGTATTATTCTGGTTTGGTATGTATAGATACTCTATACTCTTTTAATACATGGTTTTAAATATTATTTCAGAAAAGTTCTTTTGAATTACAGGTTGCATTATGTTCCCTTTCTTTGATTTTCTTCTTTAGGGACTTCTTTTAAACATATATGGAATCTTTATTGCCTATCTTCAATATTTTTCACTTTTCATTAAAATATTAAATTTTTAAAATTTTGCTTTATATTTAAAAAACTTCTTTTCCCCTGCCCTTCTATTTCTCCTAAGATGTTGCTTGTTGTATATGTTTTTTTCTTGTGTTCTTTCTAGTTTAACCTTCATTTATAAAATAATTTTTTCTTTTTCTCTATTTTTTTCTTGAGTTCTATCATCATCTCATTTCTGAGTGTTTCTACCTTTGATTCATGTTATTTCTTACATATTTTTAATCTTTTTCTTAATTTTTTGGATTATTTTGAAATAATATGTCACAGCTTTAATTTTTTTTTTTTTTAAGTGTGTCTTATGATGTATTTTCACTGTAAGGACATTATTCTGTTCTCTTTTTTCTCAAAGTAACTTGGTATGCTACTTTGGATACATTTCTGCTTGCTCCTTTTGCATTCTGTTTTCTTGTGTATGAAATTTACGTTTCTTAACTTTTAGAAAAGAGTTCAGATAGCTTTTGTAACTTCAGAAAGCTCCCTTTTCTTTCTCCCCACATAGCATTTAAAACTATGTGGCAGTGTAGTTTTAAATGCTGGGATCACTGGTCCAGCCTCTTTAGTCCTTACCAGGGCTCCTGTGCTCACCCATATGAAGTGGGCAAAACCCCCTCCCCATTCACCTGCTGCTCTCAGCCTGGAACCTCCTGCTTTCCTGTGAATACTTGTTGACTATTTTGGAGGTTTTCCTGTTCTTAGGGCTTTTCCTTCTTGCTTTTCTCTCCCCTACAAATGCTGAAAATACATGTCTCATGGCTAGAGGTGATTTGTCCCCTCCCAGCTATATTTTAAGATTTGTGGAGATCCCTTATCACCTAGTTTTTTGTGAACCTTGACCATTGGGTTTTGACTTTGATAACTAATTGCTCTGTCATTTTTATGTGTGGACTTGGGAAGATTAAAACAAACAAACAAACAAAAAACTAGGCTGTCATCACCACCACCATCTTTTAATTAAAAAAGAAAAAATTTTCTTAGGAAAGTATAATTGATCATAATTTGCTAAAACTTAAAAACAAGGATTGACCTCTAGGACAAAACTGCAGAAGGTCCTAAAATAGGACCATCTCTAAAAAGTTCCATGTCCAGACAGCTGTACCATTAAATTTTGTTCAAATTTTTTAGGCCAATCATTCCTAAGAAATGTAAACTTGCAGGACAAAACAAAAGCTAGAAATTGTCTCATTCATCTTATTTATAGAAAATCTCTATTGTTTCTTCTGTTTATAAAAGATATAGTCTTTAAAATAGTCAAACTATGCAGACATTTGTAAAAGAAAAAACAATTATCCCCAGAGTATTAGTTTGCTAGGGCTGCCATAACAAAGTACTGCAAGTTGGGGGGCTTAAATCACAGAAATGTACTGCTTTGCAGTCCTGGAGTTCAGAAGTCTGAGATCAAGGTGTCATCTGGGTGGGCCCCTTCTGAGGTTGTGAGAGAGAATCTGTCCATGCTTCTTCATCTAGTTTTCGGTGGTTTGCTGGCAATCTGTGACCTTCCTTGTCTCGTAGAAACTTCACTTCACCCCTGACTTTGCCTTCGCATGGTGTTCTGTCTGAGTGTTTTTTCCCATTTGTATAAGGACGCCAGGTATATTGATTAGGGCCCACCTACTCCAGTATGACTTCATCTTAACCAATTACATCTGCAGTGACCCTGCTTCCCAATAAGGTTGTGTTCTGAGGTACTGGGACTCAGGACTGCAACACATGAATTTTTGTGGGGCAGTTCAACCCCAGAACATACAGAAATTCATTTTTTTTCTTAACATTGTGTAAAAACTAGAAATAATGTGTATTAGCAATTTGCTAAAAGAATCTTCTGAGTTTTTCTCTTTTACTAATGTGTGAATATATAGTATTACACAGGTTGTTACACCTACTTCGAAGGAGAGACTGCCAGTTACTGACTCAATACTCACCTTCATCTTCCTCTTTATGAACAGAGCCTTCTTTTTATTGAGAGGCAAAAATATGCTTGAGTAAAAGACTACATTTCCCATCTTCTCTTTAATTTATGTGTGAGCAAGGAAATATAAGACAGCTTAGATGAACACTTCTTCCCCTTTTTCTCTGTCTGGAAGCAGATACAATGGCTGGAGCTCCAGTGTTCATCTTAGGAGCATGAGGTAATCTTGAAATGGATTCCGTGCATCAAAGATGGAAAAGCAGGAGGTTAGAATAAGCCTATATTTCTCAGACCAAATTGAAACAGCCAAAGTGGCCCTGGACTACCTCTCTCCAGCTTCATTTTATTTGAAAGAACAGTAAACCTCTAAATCTGTTGAGTCACTGTGATTTTGGCTTTCTTTTACGGTCATCCAAACCTAATTCTAACTGACATAAACATATTAAGTAATACCCTTAATCCCACATTTCTCTTCAATTCATCAATTTCATAAGTGAACCTGAACTTATCGATTTCTCCTATGAAGGAGGAACAAATCAGCAATTTTCCTTACCCTCTTGCTTCTAACCCTCATTCGTATATTTGCTACATCCATTTTCTGACATAGTCTGGATTTTATCCCAATCCATAATCACCAGATTATTTATATGTCACATCTTTTATTTCAGGAATTACAACAGCATGAAATGACATTTTAAATTAATTATTTAATTAATTGGCTGCATTGGGTGTTCGTTGCTGCACACGGGCTTTCTCTAGTTGCCGCGAATGGGGACTACTCTTCATTGTGGTGCACGGGCTCCTCACTGCAGTGGCTTCTCTTGTTGCAGGGCACGGGCTCTAGGTGCACAGGCTTCAGTAGTTGTGGCACATGAGCTCAGTAGTTGTGGCTCACAGGCTCTAGAGCACAGGCTCAATAGTTGTGGCCCACGGGCTTAGTTGCTCCGTGGCATGTGGGATCTTCCTGGAGCAGGGATTGAACCCATGTCCCCTGCATTGGCAGGCAGATTCTTAACCACTGCGCCACGTAGGAGGTCCGTGAAATGGCGTTTTAACTCTATTTATCCCAACCATTTTGGCTTATTCTATGTTTAATTAAATTTAATGTTCACTACAATTGCTTTCACAGTTTCCTCATTTGTGATTTAATCTTTTATTTTAGTGTCTCTTGGTGCCATTTAGGGTTAGACATGATGTTGGTATTTAAAATCAGAAAATAAAGATGCTTAACCAAGATAGGAGTTTCTGTCTCTCCCAAAAGATGTCTGGAAGTGGTCAGGACAGGCTGAGACGGTGGCTTCCTGAAGTCCTTGGAACTCCAGGCTGCTGGCACTCTGGCCTCCTTGTGGTCAGCATGGCCACAGCTGGAAGGAGGGGAAGTTAGAAAGCATAACTTTTAATCTGGGCAGCTATGTGCCCAGTTAAAGTTAGGGATCTCGTCACTAAGAAAGAAGGCAGAGTTTTATACTGGGGGAAAAACAAGCAGACTGGCACAGTCTTCAAATATATATTCCCTATGAAGTCTATGAAACTCATCCTTGAAAATATGAGAATTTTTTCTTTTTACCAATGAATGACAACTTACAAAATTGACATAGAATACTTTCAAGCTATTTTTAAAATTACCTTAGTATAAGGATAACTTCATTCTCTTGCGAAATCCATTCCTGCTGAGATACCTGTGGCTGAGTTTTTCCTCAAATAGCTGGTGATTTGTTATTTTGTCAATATGTTTTTCTCCTTGAATTAAGCCATGAATTATCTATTAATTTTATTGGAGACGTGGGGTGACTTTTTAATGACAGATTCATGTGTCCTTTATTTATGGAAATTTTTCTTATATTATAATTCTGAATATTTTGTTGTTGTTACCTTTGTTTTATCTTCTTCTTCAGAAATAATTTTAAACGTATCGGGTCTCTATTTGTCCTCCTTGTGGTGGTTTTTTGGGGTATTTATTTCATCTCTGATTTTTCACTGCTTTACATGTGACTTTTCTTAAGTCTTAACATCACTGAATTAATTTTAAACAGCATCAATTTTACATTCTGTGTCAGGTATGGTTTTTAAATTTGTAGCAAATTTTATTTCCTTTTTAATTTCCTTCATCAGCTCTGCCAGCTTTTTATATTATTCTGAGTTTTATCAACTTTTCTTGTTTCTATTTTGAAATAATCTTCTGCTTTCAGAAATGATGCTAGATCAGTACGAAGAGCTTCATTTCTGAATAATTTGGGAGTAAGTTGTGAGAGGAATCCCATCAACCATAGTAGTTTGTATTTCCTACAAACCAGACTGCTCTCCTGCATAACCCAATACAACCATCACGATCAGGAAATTCACATTAGTATTACACTACAGTTTAACCTATAGACTCCTTCCAAGTTTCATCAGTTGTTGCTATGATATCCTCTCGAGTACAAGGGTTTAGTCCAAGTTCAAATGTTGAATTTATTTTTTAAATAAATTTATTTATTTTATTTTTTTATTGGCTGTGTTGGGTCTTCATTGCTGCACATGGGCTTTCTCTAGTTGCCGTGAGTGGGGGCTACTGTTCATTGTGGTGTGCAGGCTCCTCATTGTGGTGGCTTCTCTTGTTGCTGAGCATGGGCTCTAAGTGCGTGGGCTTCAGTAGTTGTGGCGCACAGGCTTAGTTGCTCTGCGGCATGTGGTATCTTCCTGGGGCAGGGATCGAACCCATGTCCCCTGCATTGGCAGGTGGATTCTTAACCACTGCGCCACCTAGGAAGTGCCTCAAATGTTGAATTTAGTTGTCGTCTCTCTTTAGTTTAATTCTGGGTGGAGTCTTCTATCTTTTCTCGGCTTTCATGGCCTTGGCAACTTTGTTGATTGCAGGTCATTTTCCTACAGAATGTCCCTCAGCTTGGGTTTGTCTAATGATTAGACTCAGGTTGTACAATTTCGGCAGGAAGATCACAGAAGTGACAGTGTTCTCATGCATCTCGTCGCAGGATAGGTGATTACAATTGGTCCCCTTACTGGTGCAGTTAACTCTGATCACTTGATTAAGGAGGTATCTGCCAGGTGTCTCCACTGTAAAGTTAAGTTTATTGTGAGGAGGTAATTTGAGAGTACAAAATACTGCATTTCTCTTGTAACTTTCATTTGCATGTTTTAGCATCACCTGACATTTCCTGGCTGAATTGTTACAGGGTGGTCACGTCCACTTTCCTCAGTTGTGATCTACAGATGGAGTAAGAAAAGATGGAGTAAGAAAAGCGTTCTTATCTCTCTGTTTATTTTTTCGTTTGCTTGTATCAGCATAGACTTGTGCACCCTGATTTTATGCAATGGTATCATTGTCTTCTTGCTCGGATTGTCAGCTGTGGCTGCGGGGAGGGCCTTGCATGCCAGTTTCACTGTCACTTTCGTGTGTTCTCATCATTATTTTGAGCACTTCTGTTCTTGTCTTCTCTCCTGGAACAATTTTTTAATCAGATTTTTAAATTGAAGTATAGTTAATTTACAATGTTGTGTTAGTTTCAGCAAAGTGATTCAGTTTTTTATATATATATAGTTTTCCAGATTCTTTTCCATTATGATTTATTATAAAATATTGAATATAGTTCCCTGTGCTGCACAGTAGGTCCTTGTGGTTTTTCTATTTTATATATAGTAGTATGTGTGTGTTAATCCCAAACTCCTAATTTATCTGCACTCCCCGCCCCCAACTATCCTCTTTGGTAACCATAAATTTGTTTTCTATTGTCTGTGAGTCTATTTCTGTTTTGTAATAAGTTCATTTGTGTCATTTTTTTTAGATTCCACATATCACTAATATCATATGATACTTGTCTTTCTCTGTCTGACTGACTTCACTTAATGTAATAATCTCCAGGTCCATCCATGTTGCCACAAATGGCAGTATTTCATTCTTTTTCATGGCTGAGTAATATTCCACCGTATATATACTTTCTGGATCAACAAGGTGTCTCAGGCTCATCTTGTACCATCCCTGCCCCAGCCCTGGCATCTGCCATTTCTCTGTAGAGTCTGATTTCTTTCCTTTTCTTTTTTGTAGGAAATTATATTGGACAATAAACATGTAATACTTTTGTAATTTAAATCTTTAGAAATAAAAAGGATTAGTATTCAAACTGGGACAATAATAATAAAGAGAAATATTCAGCAGGTTGAGAACAAAAAACAAATCAATTCTGCTAATATTTACATGCCAGTCAGTGTCTGATGGTGTCTAATAGTACTGTATGTGTCAAATTTTAAAAAGAAGTATCAATATGGGCTTTGAAAAATGAAGTATTTTGCATGGAAATTGATTAGCAATACCGAGCATTTGTTGAAGCAAAAGTGAAAATTGTCCAGAAAAGATAACGAAGGACTAGAGCTTTGCTGTATGTGCCACACAGGCCTTAGTAACTCCAACGATGCAATATGTCTTCTGCTTATAAACAGAACTACCTCCAGATTCAATACCAGCATTCATAAAGAAAGCCCTAGTAAGGAGAACAATTTCTACCTTTTTCAGATCTGTTGATTCAGAGTGTTCCTCATTACGCTGTCATATTCTGGCAGTTTCCACTGCCTAGCCGTGGGACAAATGATATTTAAATCTAGTTTTGTTCAATTCCAGTCCACTTGTTTTTGCAAGACAAGAATGGGGGTCTGGCATTGTCCATTTACACTTTTCATCCTCATGAGATAAGTGTGTTCAAAGGATGATGGCCTTGCAACAGTCCATGAAACAATGACATCTGCATAAATTTTGTGGACTTGATTTGTAAAAAGTAGGTATTGGTATTTCTCCTGAAAATAGAGACTGAATAAGAGGGAATAATATTAGCCTTCACATTTATTTGCCAACAGAGGATAAAATCAGCTCAGAGAATCAAAGTTAATTATCAGGGATATTGAATAAAGAAAGATCTCAATAAAGTTAAACCCTGAAATACTAAAACCCTTCCTGGAGGCCACAGCCAACAGTCTTAGGATCTATACACACTGCTGCGGTTTAAGGTGGTGCCCAGAGGTTAGGAGCTGGTCTGTCAGTTTTTCTTTAGCTTCTGAGGCCACTTTCTCCAGTCCCGTCCCTGACATTCACGGGTGCTGTGAATCCACCTTCCCGTAGCCTCGGAACACTCCTTTCCTATAGTCGCACTGGATTATAATTTGTTTATTAAACATCTGCCTTCCCAGAGAGATTCAAAATTCATCAGAAGAGAAGATCAAATCTGATGAATGTTTCCTTCCTGCTGTGAAACACAGAACTTAGCATAGAGTAGGTTCACCAAAGTGCACCTTGGAAAGACTCTTTTCCTTCTCAGCGTTCCTGTAAGTACAGTTTTGCTTCTCTCTATAGGCATTTATTTTACTCTGTTGATCAGAGAGCAAGGAAACACGTTTCCCTCCCTCCCTGAATTACAGCCTTCTTGAGGATTAGATTTAGTTCCACCTTCCCCGAGATGGGTACCTGCTCAACATTGTTTTCAAGGAATTAAAATAATGGCTTTAGTAGTCTAAAGAGTTTAGAAATATTATTTACTTGAGTTTGGGTTCTTTCATGTGTTAATTCCTTCAGGTATGAAGAGTAGTTGAGTCTTGTTGGATGGGCTAGAAGAACTGATGCTTGCTGGTGGGACTACCTAGGAAAACCAGAAGGTAGACTTTAAGTGCAGCGTATAAACACAGGCGTCTTATCTCTGATGGGCAAGGAGCCACCTGTGCTATGTGTGGACTCCAAGAATGAGCTTCGCCTGGGCGATGCCCTAGGGATCTGGGGGGGGGGGGGGGCACCAGCTTCTCATGAACGTGCCCCAGGGTCCCTGCACCCGTACTGCCCCTCCCCCAGCAGAAGTGGGCTGCGTCAGCAAAGTAAGTGCTGTGGTGCCTCTGCTGTCACCCAGATCCTCGCAGGTGCTCTGTGCGATTTGCTTCCTCTTCTGGTTGCTCTTTAGATTGCCTTGCGCAGACTTCACTCGGGAGAGTCAGGAAAACCTGGCTCCCCAAGACGTCCCAAATCCCAGATCTTCCTCTACCTGTCAAGTCATGGTGTGACTAATAGGTTATTCTAGATATAAAAATGAAAATTGCAAAAAGTTAAAAAAAAATTTAGTGTGTTCCCAGGTCGCTATTGGAAAGTTGCATTGGTGCTCTCCTGGATAATTGTAGTAATTATAACCACTGATGGCGTGTTTTCCAAGGGCAAGTGCCTTCTCTGTCTGTCTGTCTGTCTCTCTATATACAGATATGTGAACTATACGAAATGTACATATGTAGAACATACTGGTTTATAGATAGAACTTTCTTCCAGTGTACAGCTAGCTATATAATTTTATATCCGTATATATCTATATATTCTTACTTAATAATTAGAGTTGCCCGTGAGGTTGGCTCCACGATCCCTGTTCCACAGCTGAGAAAATGAAAGCCCAGTGTGACTGAATAACTGGCCTAAGAATATGCAACCAGTGAGTGGTCCAATCAGGACCCGAATCTGAGTACTTCTGACTCCCAAGCCGCTGCCCTTCCCCTTTGTCACGCCCCTCCGGGGAAACCACGCCCCCCCAGGGACACCACGCCCCCCCAGGGACACCACGCCCCTCCAGGGACACCACGCCCCTCCGGGGACACCACGGGTATTCAGGTATAGGAGAGAGCGCGTTGCAGGCTTTGCCGTGTCGGCAGGATGCCTGGGAGCTGCGCGGGCCCAGGGTGCAGCTTCCGCAGCTGTGCACCTGTTCCCAAGCCCGGGAAGCCTCGGGGCTTAGGGGGTCCGCCTTTGGGAAGGTAGCTGAGGAGCAGCAGGGGTGCCCACTGCGTGACCCTCCCGGGCTGGCTTTGCTCAGACCCTCCCAGAGGGCGTTGCGTAAATGGTTTTGACAGTGGTGCAGCCGCACAGCTGCCGCCAGGGGGCTCAGGCAGGCCATGGTTTGGAGCTGCTCTCTTTAGAGCCAGTGCTGGGAGGATGGTCTGAGGCTTTCAGGAACAAGGAGCTGTTAGAGGGGCCGCAGACATGGGAGGTCCCGAGGGAGCTGGGGCTGCTGCTGGGCACGGGAGAGCTTCTCCAAGGGGACTGTGCACTGGGTAGGGGGCAGGGGGGGTGCTGCCATTCTGCATTGACACCCACTGGGTCACCCCCTGGATAAATAACAGCATCCCGGGGGAAAGGTGAAGATGCTTGGCTTCAGTGAGTAAAGTCTCTGGAAAAGGAGACAATTCCATCATGTTGGAGGTTCTTAGAACTTGGATGAGGTCTTCCATGGACTCCAGAGACCTCACTCTAACGAGACTCTTGACCAGGAATGTGTAAAGGATGAAAGGAAGGTTCCATACGTTGTGAGCCCATGTCCCCTCACTGATGCCGTCCGTGACATGCTGCAAAACCCAAACTCTGAAGTTAAAATACGTTGAGATTTGCAAATCTGGTCCTATTATGGAGCATTTAAAAGTCACTCTACCAGGCAGCTCTCATACGTTGTCTCAATTGCTTTCACCCCAGTCGAAGACATGGCATTGTCCCCATTTTACAGACGAGGAAACAGAAGCTCAGAAAGGATGGGCATCCTGCCTGAGGGGTGAAGCAGGAATTTGAACATGGCCTGTGAAGCATGGGTTCATGGATCCCACTTTGAGTATCAACCCTCTGGTTTTTACCGAAGGGGAAAACTGAGGGCCCGAGAGGGAGTGGCTGGTTCCCCCAGCTCCCCAGGGCTTGGCTGGTGGATCTGGCGTGCTGGCCACATGTGACCTTGGCCAGAGCAGGTCCAGGCTGGGCTGGGGGCTCGGGGTCTGGCTCGGGCTCAGCTCTGCTCTGCCCTCTGTGAGGACTGAACGCTTGTCTGTGCAGCTGGGCCACCCACCCGCCCATCTCGTAACTTCCTTTACATCAGGGACACACGCAAGATTCACTTTCAGAATTGTGTTGATATTTAATGAGAAATCATTTAACCAAGTGCCCAAAGAGATGCTTCTAATAGAAAAAAATAGTAAAGTGGAGCAGCATCCAGGATTTATCCAGAGGTCATGGGGTGGGGGGGGGGATAGTTTGTCTCTCCAGTTCCTCAGTCACCCTTAAAGGAATAATAAAGACTTCAGCTTTGGAGCAAGGCGATCGCTGGAATGTCACCCAGCAGAAATGTCACCCGGGAGGGTCCACACCCGAGAGATGGCTTCTAATAAGATGACACATCAGGATCTGGGCTTTCGCCAGACTGCAGCTCAGAGATCACCTCCCTGGACGCCTCTCTGGAAAGGACAGTTTCACGCTCCCTCATTTAAGCTGTGTGAATTCCGCAGCTCTGGTGGCCTTGAACCTGTCATTCTCTGAGCTTATCCATCCACTTGTACTATGGCAATGTGCAAAAAAAAAAAATTTAACATACTCATTAAATGGAAAGATCTTAACAAAATTTTATTATTACACATCATGAGAAAGATCCTCTCAAGTCACTAGTGCATGCTGCCAGCCCGTGAAAGAGGGTGAGAGAGCACTTCACATGCTATTTTTTACCTAATACTTTTCTGAAACATGTTGCAATGCACTGTAGGGTGAATTTAGTTCCCCTGTCAGCTAATTAACTCTTGAAATAGACCCACTAGCTTTCATTTTCAGGAAAAGAATTACTTGTTGAAGTAACACACCTATGTCTAATTCTGTAGCTTGTTATTTTAGCCAACTGCAAAAAGAAAAAAAAAAAGAAAAGAAAAAAGAAAGAAAGAGAAGGAAAAAATAGAAAAGCTATGTTTAGGAAAGTTGCAGAGTGGAACATAGCAACACGGGGCTTATGAGGTTATAGATAGGAGACACCTGGAAGAATGAATTTCAGGTGCAAAGAACTGTGGTCAGAAGAGGAACAGATCCTTTAGAGAGTCCACACTGGTTTTCAAACTAATGAGTTTCTGAGGACAGGGTCCAGGAATTTGTATTTAAATAAACACCTCGGATGAACTGTCCAACAGAAGTTTTCAAACCACTGCCTAATACTTGCGATTTAAACCTGTCTTCTCGGAGTGGTAGAATGTGAAGCTGGGGAGGCCTTAGACATGATTTTGTCGCCATGGTCCAGGGAGGCAGGATGCTCAGAGTCTGGAAGGGGATGCTGTCAGCCAGTTGCACATGTACCTGCTTTACTTTCCCACCCTCCACAGCCTGTCTGGTCTCAGTGCTACAGAATTCACAGAGGTAGAGGAGAGAGGGTGCACGCACTGAGAACCTTCTACTGATGTGTGTGTAGTTTAAGGTAATTCTACCAACTCTGAATACTCGAACGACTTAAGTCCCTCTTAGCTGGCACTTTCAGACTCGGGTCTGAGTGTTCCAAACAGGATGTGATTCAGTTGTTGAAGTGAAACATACACGGCAACATTCTGACGATCAGTGGATGTATTTTTTCCTGTAGAAGTGGGCTTTTCCGTTGTGACCTTCTAGAAGCTCATTTTGACATACCTTACGGTACATGAATTTAGGATAACAACTGCTGGTAATGAACCACCTGTATCACATGTTGATCTCTATGTAAGCACTATCCACTCATCACTTCATTCGGTTCACAGCAAAAAATGGGCCCAGTACTATTACTCATCTCCATTTCTCAGATGATAAAATAAATGTAAAGTTCCTTGCTCAAGTTGACACACGTGAGTAGCCAGGCAGTTGGGGGTTTGAGTCTTGCTGTGTCTGACCTTGGCGTTCACGACTTTAACCCCTGTCCGCTAAAGCAAACCCACCATCGTCCTCTCCACGTCCAGCGACATCATAGGGGACAGGCCAGCCGTCATGCGGCAAGGTGTGTGTCGCACATTGTAAGAGGATCCGTGTGTACGGACAGTGGGGGAGCTGAAATGCTGGGTAATCAGTAGTTAAATCCATTTCGCCTGAAACCTGCCTCCACTCATCAAGGTCATTCTAACTGTTGCTACAAAAGACTAGCGTGTCCTCCAAGCAGCAGGGAACCTGAACAATAAGATGTTCCCCTGAGTCGTGTTCCAGGAACTCGGAGTCAGCTGTGTTTAGTTCAGTTGGGCCGGTTTCGACTGGATAGAACCATAGACCTATGCAGGTCTATGGGCGTGAGTGTCCATTCCACAACCTTTTGACATCAGAGGACTGAAAATTTCACCCTCCGATGGTGCTACGCGCCTGCAGTTTTGCAGGTGCAGAGGCCACAGCTTAGTTACGCCTACTCAGAACGATAACGCCGGCACCTTTTTCCCAGCTCCTCTCCCCACACTCCCCCTACTTCAGATCACCCTGCTGCTTCATTCTTTATCCCATAAATGCCCTGAGCCCCTTGCCTTCAGGGAGGCGGATGTGAGATGTGTCCTCCCTTCTGTCTTGGCTGCCTTGTGAATCAACCCTCTCCTTGCCGCAGACCTCAGGGTCTCAGCGTTTTGGCTCTCAGTGCCCTGATCCAGATAAGCCTGGCTCGGTAACAAAACTACAAGCACGCTGCGGCCAGCTTTAGGAGCGAGCTGTGTTAGATGCAGTCACTCTTGTCAGTCGTCTTCGGGGACCACAGCTCGAGAGTGGTCATAACTCAGATCTTTAAAGAAGCCCCCTCCGCCCCAAACAAACCAAAGAGCAAGTTTGGGAAGTTACAAGTGAAAGAAACGGGGGGAGAATTCTTTCCAGAAGAAGCCCCCTGGAATACTTGAAGGGCAAGATAGAGGATGACTGAGGCCAGACACGTTCAGAATGGCTGGCGTGAGTCTTGGAACGTATCACAGGGTCTCTCTTTTTAGTGTGTAGTTTCAAAAAGTAGTTGCACCCTTGGAAGAACACCTGGCACTTGTAACCGTCAGAGCAAAATGAACGGGGGAGGAAGCAATGCTTCTGCAAGGAGATTTCCAAAGCATCCTTCTGAGGCTGCTTTTCTTGGGGGAGAGCACAGACGTCGTCCTGGAGTCAGAGCAGGTGTCTCCTCTCAGAGCACAGCTTCTCCAGCCTGTCGGAGGTGACAGCTGCTTTCATACACAGTGATACCAGCTCTTTATTGCTATTTTTAATTTTAAAAGTGATCTACAGCCTCATTCTTCTGAGAATTGAAAGTTGAATTCCATTAAAGCAAAGAAGTTTGAATACAATAAACCTCGCCATTTCCCCCACAAACCTCAACTGTATTCCTTTTCCCAGCGAATCCTAGTGCCACGTACCCCCTTGCCCACCTCGGAAACCGGGGGCCCTCCCCTCTTCTCCACCCAGTGCCCCCGAATACTCACTGGTCTTTCTCCTTCTAAGGAAGCCCCCGCCCCGAGAGTCTCTAAGTCCAGCCCCCTTCTCTTTCCACCCGCCATCATCTGGTCTCTCATCCTTGTTACTTCCCTTGAAAATTTCTGCACAGTGCTCACTTTGCCAAGGTGATGGCCACCTGCGTGAGGCTTACAGGTAACTGGAGAGACGGATAAATTCAAATCTGAATCTTAGATGTGTCCACTGGGAGCCCTGCTACCTGCTTCATAACTAGCCCGATTGAGCCCTGGCTCCCAGTTTGGGGCTCCTGGTTTAGGGGGTCATTAACAGTGTAAGGAGACTGGAAAGGCCACTTGTGGGGGGCAGTGCAAGGGCAGAATCCTCAAGTGTGAGTGGCAGACGACGGAGAGAGAAAAGAGCACAGCCACGCCCGCGCGTCCCTGATGAATTTGCTGTTACCCGTAGTGGACACCCCGTTCCAAAGGCGGAAAAGAAGGGAGAAGAGAAGGAAGGGGGAGAAGAAGACATGCCAGAGACGTGCACGCCATCAGATCACGGAGGATGCTCTTGGTCCAGATGGATGTTTCCTGAGCTTCTGCCTGCCTCCAGAGGACACCAGTGGAATATTAAAACGATGGTGGAGTAACTGGTGGGCAACTTGTGAGTCATGGGGATCTTAACGCTAAAGGGGTGTCCTCCTGAAGAAACCCAGTGTCCTCCTGATAGGGACATTGCCTGGGTGACTCGTTGCCGGCTCTTGTTTATGACACACCCTATTGCGGTCCGTCTGAGACCATCCAGTCTGCGTTAAAGCCTCTCTTGATTTAAAGCCAAATGGTTTCACTGAACAAGCTGTTATTCTAACAAAGATTTACTGGTTCTGTGTGTCCTGAATCTTTCAAAGAAACAGTGATGTAACACTGGGGCTTTTCTGAAAAACTGCAGCTACCTCACTATTTTTGCAAAAGCACTGTTTCTCATAGAGATGTTCCCCACAGCATCCCTTCTGCCTGGCACTCCATTTGCATTTTAGAGCAATTTCCCCCCCAATGACCAGCTAGAATCGCAAGAGAAAAGGGGAGATGAAAGGTCGCATTGAATCACCCTTCTGAACCCGTTAAGGAAACTCAGCTCTTCTTCCTCTGCCTTTGGGAAACGCATCATGGCAGAATTGAGATTTACGTTTTGGGAATGAAGCCTGAGGGTTTTCTGAAGCGCTTGCCAACCCGATGAAACCAAATGCTCTTCAATGAGAAGTGCATTGTTGCTTTCGTTTGCGTGCCATTTGTGGGCGCTAAACAAATTACCGCAGGATGAATCCTTTGGTTCCCGATTCCCAATTTGTAGAAAGACTGTTAAAATACAAAACAAGAAATACCAGTAAGTGATCCACAGGGAAATTCATTAGCTCAGTGAAACACATAAAAACGCTGTTGTTATTTCAGCAGGGCTGTGTTTGTAGGCTGAGATGCTCTTGAAACGTGCAGGTAAGGATAATACCTGCAATTAGATGAATTCACCAAGAGACTCGGATTGGCCTGGCGGCCTCAAGCTGCTGCGCCTCCCCGTTTGAATCTCTTCTGCTCGAGAAGTGACTGTTTGCTCCTCAGCTGGACTCCTAGATGCCTTAAGTAGTGTTGCCAAGTGTCACGGATTGGGGTTGTCACGCCATTGAAGACTTTACCACGGAAAAGTCAAAGATTTTCTTTGCTCGGGCAAGTCAAGATAGAAGTGGTTCTGTCAATTTCAGTTTTCTTTAGACTTTGAAGGCCTTCGTTACCCTTAGAATGGTTCTGGGTGTGGACGAGTGTGAGAAACGCGGTGGTGATGGAAGAAGCGAACTTGTTCTGTTATGTACGTGCTTCCAGAATGGGTTCATGAAAGTTAAAATGGGAGCAGATTTAGCCGGCTTCTCCAAAATGATCACACAAAACCTTTGGGAAACAAACTGTGCTGCCCTGCGTCTGAGCTGTACCTGGTGATGGGGTGGACTGGAGCCAGATCTCTCCCGTAGTGCTTTCTTCCTATATCCACTCTTTTTTTCTTTTCTTTTTTTTTTTTGTTAGATTCTTTTCCCATATAGGCCATTACAGAGTACTGTGTAGAGTTCCCTGTACTATACAGTAGGTCCTCATTAGTTATCTATTTTATATATAGTGTTGTCTATGTGTCAATCCCAGTCTCTCAATTTATCCCTCCCTGCATCCCCTGGTCACCATAAGTTTGTTTTCTACATCTATGCCTCTACTTCTGTTTTGTAAATAAGTGCATTTGTACCCTTTTATTTTATATTCCACATATACACGATCTCATATGATATTTGTCTTTCTGTGTCTGACTTCCTTCACTCGGTGTGACAATCTCTAGGTCCATCCATGTTGCTGCAAATGGCATTATTTTGTTCTTTTTTATGGCTGAGTAATGTTCCATTGTATATCGGTACCATATCTTCCTTATCCATTCCTCTGTTGATGGACATGTCCTGGCTGTTGTAAAAAGTGCTGCAGTGGACACTGGGGTGCAAGTATCTTTCTGAATTATGGTTTTCTCCAGGTGCATGCCCAGGAGTGGGATTGCTGGGTCATGTGCTAGTTCTATTTTTGTTTTTTAGGGAACCTCCATACTGTTCCCCATGGTGGCTGCATTAATTTACATTCCCATCACTCAGTGCTTTTTTATGAGCGTTTCTGTTTTTTCCTTTATTGTCTGCGGTCCAGGCTCTCCAGGGCCAATGAAGGCTGATAGACCCAGGCTCCTGTGTCATGAAAGGTAGGCATAAAAGTAGGGCTTTTCAAGAGGCTGTAGAATTTAGAAGAAAGGTGTGGATGTTAGGAGAAGAAGAGAGGACCAGAGAGAGACAGAGACAGCAGCTGAGGGCTGGGGATGCGTTAAATGCAGCTTCGGGGGACAAGGGTGACATACAGCTCTCTCCCCCCACCCCTTCTCCTCCTCCTTTACATCCCTTTCACTCTTCTCAGAAGCATTTTCTTCTGTGTGACTCAGTGCTTGGCCATGGAACAAAGGGAATCACAAAACATTTCATGCCTGGACTCCACAGGGGTTAATAATCTGGGCCATACCCACCGGAGCTGAGTACCTGACTTTGTGAAGGAAGAAAGCACAGCACAAACTCTACGGCAACTCTCCAACAAGGCTGGAAGCATCGGGGCAGAGTCTGCCTGCCATGCTTGCTACCTGGGAATATTTGGGACCGATCTCTCTTCTCTCTCTTGTTTCAACACCCCTAATGTGCCCAGATTTCCACTTACTGACTCGTATAGGAACGTGCCCCCCTGTCTGGGGAAGCAAACACAACTAACAAAAATCTCCAGAGAAGATAAACTATAAATGTAAAATCTAAATGCCTGGAGACTCCTTTACAGTAGGTGAGCTTTCTAACCAAAAACCTTAGGAAACAAACCTCTCTCTTATTTTCTCATAATGGGATAGATAGATAGATAGATAGATAGATAGATAGATAGATAGATAGATAGATAGGTATCTGTGTATCTGCAAAGCACTCAGATAGGTCTCCTTTTGACTGAGGTCACAGAGACACTTTAGATAAAATCCTGTGTACCCTGAAAGTCCTTGCTAATCCTGGTGGACCACAGGGTACAGATACAGGAGCTGTGTGAGCCTCACTCAAACGTGTGTTTATTGTCTGGGCTTTCTCTCTCTCCTCCAAACACCTTGCACCTTTTTTTTTTTTTTTTTTTACAGAGGGAACTTCTGCTTCATTTCCTGCGTGCTATTCATTCAACACATATTTCCTGGGCGCCTTCTAGGTTCCAAGCAGGGATCTAGGCACCAGGGATGCAGCACGAACAAAACGGACGCCCTTCTCTGAAGTGCAGTTTACATTTTAACGCCTTCTTTAATCCTCTCACTCCACTTCTCAAAGCTGTGGTTCACTCCAGATTCTCTCTTTTCAGACAGATTTCCCTGGATTTGGTTCTGGTTGTTATCCACATTCCTATTAGCTTTCATTTTCTTTTTAAAAGCTCTTTTTATTGTGAAATATAAAAATGAATAGAAAACTACATAATATACGTATTATATACAATTATATATATTGTAACTTGTTATACAGTGAACAGCTATGGAATCACCACTCAAGTCAAGAAATAGAATACTGCCAACACCCAAAATCTGCCGAAGTATTCTTCCCTCATCTAAACAACTGATCCCCTCGCCAAGAGATAATTGCTATTTCAGCTTTTATGTTCAGCACTTCCTTCTTTTCATTATAGTTTTACTCTCAGTTCAACTGCATATCCCCCCCAAATTTAGTTGAATATTGTCTCTATTTTAAATCATTGTAGAAATGGAATATACGGTTGAATTCTGTGATTGTGGCTTCTTCCTTTCAGCATTATGCTGTGGGTATTCAGGTATGTTGTTACATGCTTTGTTCTTGTTCAGACTTGTTAATTCGCACTTTGCTGGCCCACACCTGCAGAATTTCCGATTTAGTAAATTTGGGGGTAGGTCCTAAGAATTTATATATATATATATATATATATAATGTATTATATAATTTATAATATATGTATTATATACACATATATTTTGTATATATAATATGTATGTATTACATATATATATTTCTTATTCAAGAAGTCAACTTTATTTTCTTGCTTTCTTCTTCCCCTTCCTTTCCCTCTTCCTTCCCCCCTTCCTCCTTCTTCCTTCCTTCCTTTCTCTCTTTCCTTCTTTCTTTCCCTTTGACTCCCTTCTTCCATTTCTCACATCCCCCACCACACCACCTTGGCAACTACCAATCTGTAATCTGTTCTTTGTATTTATGAGCTTGCGTTATGTTTTTTGTTTGGTTGCTTTTGCTTTATTTTTTTAGATTCCACATATAAGAGGAATCATATGGTACCTGTCTTTCTCTGTCTGACCTATTTCACTTAGCATAATGTCCTCAAGGTCTGTTCATGTTGTCACAGATGGCAAGAATTCATTCCTTTTTATAGCTGAATAATATCCCATGATACACACCCCCACACACGTCACAATTTCTTTATCCATTCACCTGTCGATGGACACTCAGGTTACTGCCACATCTTGGCTATTATAAATAGTGCTGCAATGAACATAGGGAGGCATGTATCTTTTTGAGTCAGTGTTTTCATTTTCTTTGAACAAATTCCCAGAAGTGAGAGTGATGGATTATATGGTAGTTCTATTTTTAATTTTTTGAGGAGTCTTGATACTGTTTTTCATATTGGCTGCACCAATTTACATTCCCACCAACAGTGCACAAGAATTCCCCTTTTCTCCACATCCTCACCAACATGTGTTATTTCTTGTCTTTTTGATGATACCACTCTAACAGGTGTGAGGCAGTATCTCATTGTGGTTTTGATTTGCGTTTCCTTTATGATTAATGATGTTGAGCATCTTTTCATGTACGTGTTGAACATTTGTATGTATTTTTTTGAAAAATGTCATTTCAGATCTTCTGCCCATTTTTTAATTGGATTGTTTGGTTATTGCCATTGCATTTTATGAGTTCTGTATTTATTTTGGATATTAGCCCCTTTTCAGGTGTATGATTTGCAGATATTTTCTCCCATTCAGTAGGTCACCTTTTCATTTTGTTGATGGTTTCCTTTGCTATGCAGAAGCTTTGTAGTATGATGTAGTACCACTTATTTATTTTTGCTTTTGTGGCTTTTGCTTTTGGTGTCAGATTTTTTAAAAAATCATTGCCAAGACCTTTGTCAAGGAGCTTACTGCCAGTTTACTTATTGGATTTTATGGCTTCTGGTCTTATATTCAAGTCTTTAATACATTTTTAGTTAGTTGTTATGCATGGTGTAAGACAGTGGTTCAGTTTCATTCTTTTGCATATGGCTGTTCAGTTTCTCAGCACCATTTATTGAAGACACTGTCCTTTCCCCATGGCATGTTCTTGGCTCCCCTGTCATAAATTAATTGATTATGTTGCATGGGTTTATTTGTGGGCTTTCTATTCTGTTCCATTGATGTATGTGTCTGTTTTTATGTGAATAGCATACTGTTTTAATTACTATAGCTCTGTATTAGAGGTTTAAATCAGGGAACATGATGCCTCCAGCTTTGTTCTCAAGATTGCTTTGAATATTCAGGGTCTTTTGTGGTTTCATATAAATTTTAGGTTTCTTTGCTCAATTTCCATGAAAAATGCCACTGGAATTTTGACAGGGGTAGCATTGAATCTGTAGATGGCTTTGGGTAGTATGGACACTTTAACAGTACTGATTATTCCAATCCATGAGCATGGAATATCTTTTTATTTATTTGTGTCTTTGTCAATTTCTTTCATTAATATCTTGTAATTGTCAATATGCAGGTCTTTTACGTCCTTGGTTAAATCTATTTCTAGGTATTTTATTCTTTTTGATGCAGTTGTAAGTGGGATTGTTTTCTTTATTTCTCTTTCTGATAGTTTGTTATTAGTGTATAGAAATGTAACACATCTTTGTGTATTGATTTTATATCCTGCACATTCACTGACTTTGTGTATTAGTTATAACAGTTTTTTGATGGAGTTTCCTATACAGTCATCCCTTGGTATCTATTAGGGATTGGTATCCCCCATGGATCCCAAAATCTGCAGATGCTCGAGTCCCTTGTAAAATTGTGTAATATTTGCATGTAAGCAATGTACATCTTCTTGTATACTTTATCTCTAGGTTGCTTATAATATCTAATACAATGTAAATGACATGTATATAGTTGCTGGCCTGCAGCAAATTCAAGTTTTGTTTTTTGGAACTTTCTGAAAATTTTTTTCCAAATATTTTCAATCTGTGGTTGATTGAATCTGCAGGTGTGCAACCTACCAGTATGGGGGCGTCAACCTGGCACCTGGAGCTGGAACCAAAGGCTAGGCCCACCCTACTTAGGGTGGGGCCTCTGAGTAGGGGCCACTGACTAACTCTGACATCACACAGGGCTTCACCACTGACACAAAAGTGAGCAAGAACTTTACATGTCTGAAATCTTGCTAATCAGTAGCAGTGAAATATTCTCCTTGATGAATTTGTAACTACAGTCTGGCTCTTACATGCTTACACAGTCCCAATCATGCTGCATCCGTGGTCCATTATATCTCAATTTGTGCTTAGGTTTCTCTTAGGTTGATCTCCCTCCAGGTGTATGGCTGAAGCAAATTCCAAATCTCTGTGCAGAGCGCATCTCCAACTCTGGTCTCAAAGCATTCCCAGAGATAAACTTCCAAGGCATAGGAGCTCAGAGCTCACTGTAAACAAACAAACAAACAAACAACCAGTGTCAACCACAAATTTGCACTCGCCATCTACCTCTGCAAGGATTAAATCACGTGCTGCTCCAGCTGCTGACCTTCAACACCCCCTGAAAAAGTTCAGGGTGAAGATCAGGTATGAGGCCTCTGTGCTCTGGGAAAAACTGGCAGAACAGGTCCTCAGACTGTTAGATACTTTCAGCAGCCAATTTTATGAGCCCAATTCTTGTATCTCCTCATATCTAGAAAAACACTAAAATCCTTTATGGTGATGTCTGCTCCTCGTGACTAGCAGAAACCTTCTGCAAAAAATCTGTGCTCCATCACATGGACTCCCCCTTCACCATGATCACATAGACACTGACCCTCCCCCCTGCCTCTCTGGAGCAGTTTCTCAGAGCTATCCGAGAGGCTCTCTCCAGGGCTGCAGTCCTCATTTTGCCCCAAATAAAACCACTCGCAACTCTCACGTTGTGCATTTTTTTTCCTGAGTTGACACCAGTCACCATGAGTGAGAGCTAACAACTGACAGCAGACTCAGACCTGCAAAACTTTAGATAATGCAATTATTAAAAACAATATAAACATGTTATGTTTAATATGTTCAGAGCAACAAAAGAGGGGATTGATGATTGAATGAAGATGTGAGGGGTAACGGATGTGGACAGTTTGCCTCTGACTGTCCAGATGGCCACACTGCCATTGACTCACTACTGCATTTAATGGTACTTGCTGAGATTCTGTGATGTGCCAGATGATGATGTGGGGTCAGGAGGGCAGTGGGATTGGAGATCATTTTGGTGCCGTGGAGCACTCACACTGGATGGCCTTGACTTCCTTTCAGAAGAGCACTAGGGGCTTCCCTGGTGGCACAGTGGTTAAGAATCTGCCTGCCAATGCAGGGGACACGGGTTCGAGCCCTGGGCTGGGAAGATTCCACATGCTGCAGAGCAACTACTGAGCCTCTACTCTAGAGCCCGTGAGTCACAACTATTGAGCCCACCTGCCACAACTACTGAAGCCTACCCACCTAGAGCCTGTGCTGTACAACAGAAGCCACTGCAATGAGGAGCCCGTGCACTGCAACGAAGAGTAGCCCCCGCTCGCTGCAACTAGTTAGAAAGCCTGCGTGCCGCAACGAAGAGCCAGCGCAGCCAATAAATAAATATTTTTTAAAAAATAAAATAAATAAAAATAAAAAGAGCACTAGATCAGCTCTCATGAGAAATGCTGGAGGGGGAGGGCTTGGAAGCCTGCAGAGGAAATGAAAGTGAGGAGGCGTTTAAGCTGAAGATACCTAAGACTCTAAGAGACTGAGGTCCTCTTGGAAGGTTAGCTGACTTGGAGGCTGAGTTCAGGGATGCCAGTGCCAACAGCAGCAGTGAGGTGGCTATGGGGTGTCCGCTAAGGTGGTACTGTGTTTCCTTCCACGGTTTGCTTCCCCACGGAATTGCAGGTTAGCATGGGTCAAGAGAGATCTCGCAGGGTAAGGGCTCCGTCTCAGAAGACTGCCCGCACCGCGCTTCAGGTGTCAGTCATGAGTTCACATGATCACCCGTGCTTCTGACCTACCGGATGTCAATTGGAGCTTCCTGTGACCCCACCCCCACCCCTTTTGGGTTTCATGAATGTGCTAGTGCAATTCACAGAACTCGGGAATAGAGTTGACTTACTAGATCACCAGTTTACATATAATGAAGGATCTAACTCCAGAACAGCCAGCTGGAAGAGATGCACAGGGCAGGTATGTGGGAAGAGCTCTCTCCACCAGCCCGGAAGCTCTCTAAACCCCCCAGTTTGGGGGGTTTTATGGACGCTTCACTATGTGGGCACGACTGATTAAATCATTGGACATTGATGATCAATGCACCCTCCAGCCCGGGTCCCCTTCCAGGAGGTGGGAGTGGGGTGCGGCTGAAAGTTCTGATCTTGTAAGCACCTGGTTTGCTCCCCTGGAGTCCTGTGATTACCTCCGGGCTTCCCAGACATCACCTCATTAACATGAACTCAGGTGTGATTCTGAGGGACTTGTTATGAATAACAAAAGACTCCTTTTACCTTTGTGGCTCTTATCAGCTAAGAAATTCCAAGGGTTTTAGGAGTTCCTGTGCTGGGAGCTGGAATGAAGACCAAATATATATTTCTTATTATAAATCACAATCACAGCATGTATTTATATGTTCCAGTTATTGTACCTCTGTTTCAATTAATATTAGAAGGGGGGGAAAAACTACTTTCACCAGATTCTGCAACTGTATCATGAAAAACATTCTGTTCATGTCACCTCAGTCTACACTATTGTGTACCTTTCTCAGCTGACTGTGGTTTGACTTGTTTTTTAAGAAAGAAGTTTTTCATAATTCAGGTATCTTGCACATATGGTAATATGCATCTTACATTCGTAGCAGAGTCACTTATTTTTCAAGTGCTATCCTCTGACTCATTATTGAAAACCTAGAAATAGGAGCCCAGAGGACACGTTTGAGCAGAAAATTTAACATTATTTAATTTACATGATTTAGGCAATTTTCTGACTTGGGCAATGAGAGAGATTATGTGAACAGTCATTTGTTCTTCAGAGCCTGAAAAACCTTTCTTTCCTGCCAAAACATTGATATTAGAATTCTGTTAAATGTCAGAAATAATTAGGACATTAGCTCATGAACTTTTCTTAACTATATATATTGTAGTAATATTCTAGGCATTCGGTATCTAGTCAGTGGAATTGTCTTTTATAATTTAAAAAGTCGAAGCTGTTAAAAATTCTACAGCATTCAAAATTTCCTCAATTGGAATGAAAATCAAAGTTGTTACCTACTAATCTTAGTTGTATTTATCACTAATTCTTCAATAGTAGCAAGATATTTAAAGTAGTTTAGTAAAGAAGCTTAGAAAATAAATTTAGGTCGAAACCAGGGTGGCAGTAGCTCTTGAATTAATATTTTATAGCTAATCTCTATCGAAGCATGTGTTTGAACCTATGAGATGTTGAAAGCAAGAGTCTTTTTTTTTTAAGGCTGATCTACTAATGTTGCATTTTAGAGAGAAAATTCTATTTATCATTCACATGAGTCATCATTTTTGGTTACAGGCAAAGCACTTAACTCTGGCATTTTTAAGAAAAAAAAATGGAAGGCAATTTTAAAAAATAAGAATATTGGGTAGGTCACATAAGTACCAGAAAAGTTGAGGAATCAGGCTGGGGAATACACGCCCTGAATTAAATCATGGAGTTGCTCTGAAGGACGCATCGCTGCTGCTCCCACTGAGCTTCAGGCCACTTTTAGCTTTTGCTACCCACCAGCATCCCTGGTACAGGAGGCTCCCTATCAACAGTTGGGACTGGTTCCTGTTCCCTCCTGCTGCAGCCATCCCGCCCCTCCAGGGGGGGCCCGTGCTCTCTCTGCTGCCTGGGTCTGCATGCCTTGCTCCTGATTCAGTCTGGACCAGATGTGAGTGGCGTAGCCTAAGTCCACGCCTGCATCCTAGCAGCAAGGCAGGCAGGAAAAGCCAGCCCAGGCACCGCGGAGATGTTTCGGGTTCAGTCCCTGGCCACTGCAATAAATCGAATATCACAATAAAGTGAATCACACAAAGTTTTTGGTTTTGCAGGGCATATAAAAGTTATATTTCCACTACACTGTTGTCTGCATAAGTGTGCAATAGCCTTTGGTTTAAAAAAAAAGCCATGTACATACCTTAATTAAAAAATATTTTATTGCTAAAGAATACCCAATTACAATAGTAACGTCAAAGATCACTGATCACAGACCATCATAACAAATATAGTGATAATTAAAAGGTTGAAATATTACAAGAATTAGTAAATTGTGACCCAGAGATACAAAGTGAGCAAGTGCTGTTGGAAAAATGGTGTCGATAGACATGCCACAAACCTTCAATCAGTGAAAAATGCCCAATAGAGCACAGTGCAGTAAAACAAGGTCTGCCTGGGGCTTCCCTGGTGACGCAGTGGTTAAGAATCCGCCTGCCAGTGCAGGGGACACAGGTTCGATCCCTGCTCCAGGAAGATCCCACATACCACAGAGCAACTAAGCCCGTGCACCACAACTATTGAGCCTGCGCTTTAGGGCCCGTGAGCCACAATTATTGAGCCTGTGTGCCACAACTACTGAAGCCCATGCACCTAGAGCCTGTGCTCTGCAACAAGAGAAGCCATGGCAATGAGGAGCCCGTGCACCACAATGAAGAGTAGCCCCCACTCACCGCAACTAGAGAAAACCCTCGCACAGCAACGAAGACCCAACACAGCCAATAAATAAATAAATAATAAATAAATAAATAAATAAATAAACAATTCTTTAAAAAAAGTGAAAACAGATTTATTTAATTTGAAGAGAAAGTAGGAGGGAAAAATATGTCATGATTTTACTGTGAAAACAAGACTGTTGTTAATATCTTAGAATATTACTTTTCAGTCTTTATGTAAATGCAAACTTTTTATGGTAACTGCCAAGCTGTGCACAGGAGTTTCTTCTCCTTAGGTTTGACACAGGTAGGAATTTTCTATTTATTCTTGTAACCTTCGCGAGTGCTATTTTAATGGCTATTGTTCAAGGAAAAATTGTTCATGAGGCTTGCTAAAGTGGTAAGGCAGGCTTTATTTGGATTTATTGCATTAAGTATAGGGATTACGGCAGTGGGTTTTGCAGTAGAGGAGAGAGATTGGGCTTAACTCTGAATACAGTCAGGAAAAGAAGGAATCTATAGCTGAGGCACAGAGTAGGAGGAGGTCACTGGATGGACAGTTACTGAGAGGTTAGGGTTATTCTTGCTAAACCGACCTACAGGAGTCTTGCTGAAGGCTGGCCACGCTGACCAGACGCCACCTGGGGATGGAGGGGAATGAGGAGGTGATCCACTCTTGAGGGTGGAAGACTTTGGCTAAACAGACTTAACAGGATTCTTGCTAAAACCGGGCCCTTGAGGACAGGTTCAAGGATGAGTCCGAGTCAATAAAGAGCTTGGAGGAGCCTCAGGAGAGTTTGCGCAAGGAGACAGTCTTTGTCACTATATACAGTTCTTCGTGGGAATCTAACCAGATTGATTTAACCATTTCTTAACTGTTGGATATTCTTTTTTTCTGGTATTCCATGATTAAAAAGAATGTTACTAGATACATATTTGTGTGTAACATTTTCACATTTAGAGTTATTTTCAGAAGCAGAGTGTCTGGGTCAAAGGCGCTGGTGATTTCGTGAGATTATTAATATCTCTTCCGCAATGATGCCGCCAGCAGTGTTCCCACTGACTCTTCCAAACACTGGTTCTGTCATCTCTCCAAGACGGTAGCTTCAGGAATAGTGCTCTGTTGTCTTGCACATTTGTTGTTCTTTGACTCCTGGTGCACTTTTATTTCTCAGTGTTGGTTAGGGTGTAAGGGGCTGGTGGGCAGACTCTGCGTCGTCTTGTTCTTTGGCTCAGTGCCTAGCGGCTGAGGGACACTCAGTCGTAGGGGATGAATGAGCGACGTGTGTTAATTGTCTCCTCATGAATTTTCCCCATGTGTCTGCTGGTGGGCTTCGTGTTTTTAGCAAATACTCATCTAATTGTAAAGATAAAGATTTTAAACACTTATGTTGGTTGCAAGTACCTTGAGAGGAATGGGGGTTGTTACAAGAAATCTTTCTAATAACCGTACCCTGCCCCACAGGCTGTTTCCATGGAAATGGAAGCCTTGAGTAAGAAGCCTTGAACCTAGATGCAGAGTGCATAAGACGTGTAATTTCCCTCTCACTAACCTGCCATCTGAAACTGTAAAGTTTCATAACGTAACTCTGATAGAAGCTGTCTTATGCTTGGAAGGGTCTTAAAAATTCCGATTTTTAATTATGGATGTATAGCACCAGACCAAAAGGGACACAGACCCTGTTAGAACTCACCAACAACCCAGCTTTTAGAGAATTCAAGAGAGAATCACCACATCCCCTCAAGCTTTCCCAGCCTGCCTTAGAAGCTCTCCCCAGTAGCAATTAGTGGCACAAGGAAAAGATTTACACCCCTCAACAATCACTTTCCCCAGAAACTCTGGAGTAATTCGAATGCCTGTGGAGGCAGTTGGTTTCTTTTCTCCTTAACCCTTACCCATTTAGAGGCATTTATCCACTCAAATGGAAGTCTTGGGTTCTCCCTGACAGCACTAAACGTCAGCTTTTCATCAGTTTGGCAGATGTTTAATGAAGACCCTTAAGACTCCACCACAACCTATGCTTAAGTAAATTATCGCACTACTCGGTTAGAACCTGCAAACAGCCCCTTTATTGATGGGGCCTAGATAAGAGTTTAGTTAGCGAAGGATAAGGGAACTTGGCTTGGAATTTTGGGGCATTAAGGGAACCCAGGCAGTTGTCAGTAAGCTCAGGCCTGGACCGTCCAGCGCATTTACCCAGAGGCTAGTGGTAAATGGTAACATCTAGTCTTTCCGCATTTTTGTGGACTCCTTTTCTGATAGAGTGGGCATTCTTTTTCAGGATGCCTCAGGGGCGCTGAAATCACTTCTACCACAACTGGGGAAGCTGTGGGTGCAAATGACACTACCTGGCACACTGTCATTCTGATACGTCAGGCCTGATGGCGATAAATGGGGCCACCTTTAGGTTTCAACCCAGGGTCTCCCCTTTTGTACTCTACAAGAGTGAGTCAAAAATTATCTGCACTCCAGTTATATTAAAACTTCTATTGGCCACAATAAAAGTCTTAGTCAGCACATTCCATTCAAGGCTACTGTCTCCCCAGTCACTGCTGTGCAGGGGTGAACATGTTACATCAGTTCATTTGTAACTACGGTGCAAGCAAAAATGGATGCCCCACTTGTGATTTGCTCGAAAGAAGAGCAGCGTGCAGTGATTCGTTTTTTGTCGTCTGAAGGTGTGCACGTCTGCACACTCCTGCCCACACTGTCGACCCTCTGCAAAAACTTCGTTTGGAGGTGTTAAAGCATCCTCCCTATAGTCCTGATCTTGCTCCATCAGACGTTCACCTGTTTGGTCCCCTGAAAGCAGCCCTGCGAGGACGAAGATTCACTTCTGATGAAGAGGTGAAGACAGCGGTGCATTCGTGGCTCGCAGCTCAGCCTAAAACATTTTTTAATGAGGGAATACGAAAGCTTATTGACAGATGGACAAAGTGTGTTGAAAAGCAAGGAGATTATGTCGAAAAATGATGTATTTGTCTTTTCTAAAAGTTAATTCAAATAAATTCTACAGCCAGAGTGTGGATAATTTTTGACTCACCCTCGCAGTTTAACCCAAAAGTGTCAGGCTGAAACAGCTGGTCCTCAGCCACCTGACAAAATGTGAACTAATCAGTGGGTGAGGTTTGGTGGAAGAGTCTTCAGAGTGTTCTTCCTTCTGGGTTGTATAGTGTGGTAGGAGGTAAGGGCAGACCCTGGCAAAGATCAAATTTATCAATAGTCCCTCATTCACTCTTTACTCACTGGACCCCAGTCATGCACTTAACCTTTCTGTGAGACTGGTTTCTCACCTGGAAATGAGTTAGTTCACTATCCCTCATTGGACTCTTGGGAAGATTAAATGACATCATTCATCACCACGTAAAGTGCTAAGACAATCAGCGCTCAGAAACTGAAAACCTCCGTCGCTTTCCCCTCTAAATGACTTACAAATTTGTGGGCTACTCCCCTCCCAGACCAGAAGGGCTTTCACAGTGGGATTTCAGGCAACAAAGTTGGAAGATTCATTTTGGGAAACAAAATCTAGGCTCTTCAAACAGCTGTCCACCCACCTATGCAGAAAGCAGGCATTAGTGGCAATTTAAGGTCCCAATTCATCTTGTTCTTCTGGACATAAAGAAGAAATGGCACTAATTTCATTACAGTCATCACTGGAATATTTTAGAAGTTTTAAGGAAATCACTAGAAAAAGTCAGCTCTGCATTTCATATTGGGTTAGCATCGTTTTTTTTCCTAACTTCAGCCGATAGGAACTGTTACTGTTCTGGTTATAACTTGAGTATGGAGAATGCCTGCTCACCACATAAATTCCTTTTACGGCAGAGGAAATTGGGGTGTTAGGAAGAGTTAAAGTCTGGACTTGCTCATCAGGGCTTGTAAACACTTGTGGGTCACACACGTTCTTTCCTAAACCTTGACTTCACTCGGTGAGTCTGTGGTCTGTGTGAAGCCAACATCTAAGATTCCGTGTTAGACTAGGTCTCAGGTCAAACCCACTGGGAGAATTTAATTCTCAATGAAAGCTGGAAAAAAATCACTGGAGGGCAGAGGGAATTATTTCATTGTTTGTTTTGATTAGAAACAGCTCTCTGAGGAGCAGGTAGTTTTTCTTTTATTGGCTCTTTTTTTTTTTTTTTTTTTTTGGTCATTTCTCATCGTCTGTGGTGTTAAATATTTATTATTTAATACAGGAAAGTAGTATTAGAAATGGTCTTACTTTCCCAAGCTGTGTTCCCTCTGCAGGGTAATTACTTTGATGTGTGCTGGAGGGTACAGTCTTCCCCGGGAGAACTCTGCTGGCTGGAGAGAAAATGATTGAGGTGGCACTCGCTTTCTGGTTCTGAATTCCCAGAGCTCTGGTGGAAACAATATAGTGTAGGCAGATGCAAAATGACATTTTAAATCACAGATCTTTTCATTAGGAGATGAGCCTATTTATAGACACAAGGAGGAAAGGTGTGGGGGGGGGCTTTGTCACCCCCAGTGACAGCGCTTACTTACTTAACCAGCTAAATGTAGCCTCAAGCCGTACAAACTTTCCAACAAGGTGAAATGCGTGGTTTCAGTCTCCAGGCTTGTCGTCACCCAGGATGGGGTGTGTAGGGGAATCCACGCCCACGGTACGCATTTTTAAGGGTGTGGACAATCTTGAAAAGTACTACAAAGCCAAACGTGTGTGCTGTCAACTCTGAACTTACAAAATATGGATATTCTGGGGTTAACTGCTGGGCAGCTGCAGGAGTGGAATGGGGACATGTTCTTTTTTTTAACAATTTAGTTAGGATATCCTTTACAGATAAAAATTGTATAGATTTAAGGTGTACAACTTGATGTTTGGGTAGATGTTTACATTGTTAAAAGAGCACCACCATCAAGCCAAATGTGAAGGTGAGTCAAAAAGTACCTGCCCCCTGGCTGTAGAATTGACAGAAGTTTTGCTATAACCGGAGTGCGGATAATTTCTGACTCACTCTTGTAACTTGTCCATCTTCCCAATGTGGCCGCCAGGTCGCTGGGCTTGTCTGCATCCCGTGGATGGAAGAGGAACTAGGATATGGGGTCATGGAACTGTGATAGATCTCTATTCTTTTCCCTGTGGCTGTTACTGAAGCCCATGGCCACATCTAGCTAAAACGGAGGCTGGAAACGTGGTCTAGATGTTTGCCCAGGAAAAAGAGGAATTACTGCTGAACACAGTCTCAGTGCGACTTAACCCAAACATCTGAACTCGTCAGCTCCTTTCCCACCGCTACCCAAGGACTCAATACTGAATTCTATATGCCGTGGGGTGTATTCAGAACTCAGCACCGGGGCTGGGGGGAGGGGAGGGACTGGATTTATTTATTAGGGAAAGTGATCTGGCTGTAGAGCTACTCAGCTTCCTCCTGGGTGTGTTGGGTGGGGCAGGAGGACGGCTATAGTCTGTGGCCACCAAGCCAGCTGAAGGGCGCAGAGGAATCCTAGCAGGGCAGTGCTGACGGTCAAAGGGAAGTGCAGTGTTCAGGGAGATTTATCTCTGGGCACTGTCGAGGATGCCTGCGGGTGAAAACTGAGGGTCGCCAGCCTGTACCGATTCTCTGTGTGACGGCGACTCAGCTCCACGAGCCCTGGGGCAGGTCTGCCTCCTGAAAATGCTGAGCGAGCCTGGGGGAGGGCTCTTCCTGCTCCCCTCAGATCCAGCCGTTTCCTGGGAGTGGACCCTGCCTTTTCAGCCCCCTTGTCGCCACTTGAGTTTCCCGAAGGCAGCTGGTGCTGTGGCCTCTGAGCTTTTGCTGTGAGTGCTCCTCGACCTGTCGTGAGCTTTTGGGTCCATCTCTCACCCCCGCCCTGCCACTTGCCTCTCCTCAAAGCACCGTTTGCCCTCCTGATTCCTGTTGACCCTTAGCAGGAGCAGATGCAATGTCTGACCTGGGTTAGATGCCGGTTTAGGTCTTCCTTTCTCTGCTCTTGGCACGGCTGGCTTAGATGCCCTCCTCTGTGGACCCAAACCGCCTCGGGCTGGCTCTCATTGTGGACATAATCGCACTGCTTTGGGGTCCGGCTTACTCCACTGCCTTCCTCCCCTGTCCCCTGTGATCTCAGCGTAGCAGAGACGGTGTCAGGCCCGCTGTTGAATGCTGGTGCCTGGAGTAGCGCTTGGCATAGAGCAACTGACAAGAAATGTTTGTTAGTGGTGGGGCTTAGCACCGGGCTGCAGTTTGTAAGCACCAGGGTTCCAGACCTCACTGCAGCCCCGGGGATGGTCTGAGGGCCCCGGGTAGAGGATGCCTGGGTCACACCTGAGGACTGGACCAAAGCTCTGCTTGACAGGAAGCTCAGCTGGACAGAGCCACTGGACAGAGCCCATCCCACGGGGAAGCTGAGTGGGGCTTCAGAGACTGACAAGCCTTGGATGAGTGTGGCCTGAAGGGGAAGGGTTACTACTCACCACCGAGATTTGTAATTGAAATCAAGCGGCTTTTCCTTAAGTAAACCTTGGTTTCTTTATGAAACTTGTCATTATTCTAAAATATTAACTCAGTGTGGATCCCAACGTTAGAAGAGAAAGCCAGTGTCTGCCAGAGGAATGCGACCAAAGCATTCATGGGAAAAAAAATCCTACCAAATCCAAACATATTTTGCTTCAGAGCCAAGAAGGAGATTTGTAATTGATAAAATATAACATTTACAAGTTCCAGTAAAAAAAAAGTGTTCCCGCCCTTCTGTCTTCTTTCAGAGCAGCAGGAATTTATTGGGCCAAAGTATTGTATTTGCAGTATTATGGTAACTGCTGCTTCCATTCAGCCTGTAATATGATTTTAGAAATTCAGAATTCAATTCTAAAAACTTCATTCCATAGTATTGGCAGGAGCTCTTGCCATAGAAATCTTGCACAAGTGTCCACTAAACTGTGAGTTAAATGTCAATGAGGGACTGGAAAAAAGAATATAGGAGAGAGAAGACATTAAAAGAAGACATGTTGCCTTCCTGCCTCTCCTGCGGATGTGTGACATAACATAGCTGTGCGTGCACAGTTCACTTCACCGTGTCTCCAAGAGGCAATAATGAAACATGGTGGTGAAAAGCAGGATGCTGCCTGGGTTTGAATCCTGGTTCTGCCAAGTTTACCAGCTTTACCAAACTCAGACTCTGGCAAGTTACTTATGCTTTGTGCCTCCGTTTCCCAATATATAAAATGGGGATGATCATGTACTTGCCCCAAACAATTACCCTGTCTGCTAGGCAGACAACGAGACCACATTTCTAGTCTTCATTTTAGCTCGATGTGGCCACATACTTTGAGAAGTGGCCAAAGGCAACTGAATAGAAGGGGTGTGCACCTCTCCCTGGATCCCGCAGGCTGATTTCTTTTCCATCTGCGTGATGCAGACATGCACAGAGACCTGGCAGAGCCACAGATGGGAGGAGCCTGGGTCCCTGAGTCACTGCATGGAGGAGACCATCCATGCAAGGGACCCTGATAAGAGTTCCATGTGAGCAAGCAACGTGCCTCTGTGGTGTCTGCGTCATCCTACCTTTACGGGTCTGTTTGTTACAGCACTGCTCTAACCAATACACTACCTCCTAGGGCTGCTCTGACGCTGAAATGAGTTAACGTGCATACAGTGTTTGCAGGAGAGCTTGTCTAATAGCATATAAACCCTAGGAAATGTTTGCTATTATTTTTGTTATTGTTATTAAAGAGAAGGGTTTCTCCTCCCAACAGAAGAATACAGTTGATTAAGCCTAATGTTAAGTGTGCCCCAAGGTACCTCATTTGTGTTTTAGATACTACTCCCAGTTTCCCACTAGGGTGTATCTTTCCTTAGTCAATTCTGAGTAAGCTGAATAGCACCCAGCTACAAGTATTAGCTAACACCTTGGGGCAGTGTATGGCTACTCTTTGGGTGGAAGGCTGGCTAGTACGACAGGTGTTATAGACGCAGAGTCTGGGACCAGGCTGCCTGGCCCTCGGTTCTCAGACCTTCTCCTGGCTACGCGAGCTCTGGGGTTCACCATCAAGTTGCCAGTGATTTCTGAAGGAGATAATGACTGTCTACTTGTAAGGAGGAAGCACTTTCCTCTACTCTTCTAGGTTCTTCCGGTTGGTCTAATAATTAAATCGACACAAGTTGGTAGGAGAAAATCAAATCTATGTGTGTACGGGACCTGACAAACACCACGGGACCCCCAGTGGAGACTTTCATGCGTCTGGAGCTAAGGAGAAGGGGTGGCGTCTGGAGCTTGACAGGGAGGAAGACACTTCAGATGGAGATGGGAGTGTGTGTTTACTAAACAAATGTTTGTCACGCCGCGAGGAGAAGTCTTTCTTACATGAAACAGTTACCGTTGGTGATGGTTCTGTTCGTGGTGCTGGCTCCCTGTCCAAATTCTTTTTGGCAGTTAAGGGGGGAGGTAAAAAGAAAACCCCCCTGAATCTTCTGTTTTTAAAAATAATCAGCCTAAAACAATCTCCATGCCAAAGAGACACATTTTGGGGTGGCGATGATACACTTCATTCGGCAGGTGAGAATAAACTGAATTAATGCGTGTAAACCGCCCAGAGCAATGCCTGACGCACAGTACAGTGCAGTAAAGCCGGGCATCGTTTCAGAGCAGAAATGCGGTTCTTTGTTTACCCGTCACGGTGCCTCACCTCGGGGTGTTATTTCCACGTCTCCCTTAATCTCTTCCTTCCTGAACCCTCGTCCCCTCTCTTGCTGGTGGTCCCTGTCACCTGGGCCTCAGACACCCTTGCAGGTCGTTGCACGAGCGCATCCTCTTTTCTGGGTACTTCTAGCTGTGGAAATAGATTTGAGATATTAAAGGACTTGACTTTACTCGCTCAGTCTTAAAAATTGGTGTTGAAGTCTTGACCCGTAGTGAAGGCTTACCGTGGCTTTTCGCATCACCACAGGCGTAAGCGTTTGCACACCACAATGGGGAACAGGAGAAAAAGATCACCGTGAGTCTAAAGCCTCCTGTTTCCAGACACTCGCTTTGCTGCTGAGAAAGCCTCCGCTGCCCCGTCCCTTGCATGGGGTTTCTCCACGTGTGAGCTGCCCACGGCCTGTGGGGACCACGTCTCCATGCTGCTCTCGTGGAGGCAGGCGCGTCACCCTTCAGTGGGCGTGTGTTCAACAGAATCATGTAAAAGAAGGATTGTTTTCGTGCACAGCTTTGTCTGCTTACAGGATTGTTTTCTTGCACCTGGAGGATAAACAGGGCAACGTGGCCGTGGGTTAAACTAAACCCTGGGGTCTGGAAAGGGGCTCCCAAGTGTTTCAGGCAGTGGGCGGTTCTGGGGGCCTGTCCACCAGCAGATCTCAAACACAGAATAGCATCAAGACAACATACAGCACAACTCCGGTTTCCTTGTGTTTTCGCCTTATTTGAGGGTTCTCCATTTTTTGTGGCATAAATGTGAAACTGGTGGATGTTTGTGAATACTGTACTTAACCTGAAATCAAAGCGAGTGACCTTTCATTCCCTCAAACTGGGTCAGGGGACCTTTGCCAGCTCAGGCTGGCCCGTCCCCGGTGTTATGTTGTAGTTGCTAAGTCCCCACAGCCCGGTGAGGTCTCCCAGGGCAGGGAAGGGTGTTGTCATCTTTGCTGCTGGGGTGTACCACCGTGCCAGGCACGGAGAACATAGCAAATGAGTATGTTATTCAGGGAAGGATGCCAGAGCATTTACGGCATTCAACTGAGGCTCAGAAATGTGGGTTCCAAAGGTCTCTGAGAATGGGCAAAACGAAGCATCAGCAAAAACAGAATGATGACAAAAAGGCACAAGAGAAAACTGATAATGCAGGTTTAAATGGCAAAATCTGCCATCAAAAAAGACTTTTTATTTTTTTCTCTTTTTCTGATGTTTCCAGTGCCTTTTGACAATGTGAAAGCTATTAAGAACTGCAAGAATTTTCTTTCACTGTAACATTGGTCTTACATTGTGCTTATGAATGATCGCACCTTAGAAATAGTAAATTCTCTTAGTTACACAAATGATAATATATTTTGAACCATGCAATATAACTTTAATCAATACGTTTGTAATTATTGTCTCATTAAGCCATTCTTTAAATTAGTAAGTCAAGCGTGTTCATTTTATATGCTCAGTAATTCACCTTTTCAGTTACTGAAGTGGGAAAGTAATCATTTCATTTTCTCTGTCCTGTTATTTTTTTAAGGGGTGGACATAGAGGATGATGGTGTGTTATAAATTTAAGATATTTATACATCCTAAATACTTAGAAAATGTGAATCAGAATTGATTCTCTACTGTGACCATATACAATGGTAATAGCCGTCATCTGTTGAGTGCACACTGTACTTTACTGACACTGTACAATAGTATTGTGAGTTAGACAAAATTACCTTCATTGTACACATGATAATACTAAGGTTTCCTCCCTAATTTGCTCAAGACCATGCAGGAGACAGAGAGGCGGAGTGGAAAGTGGGACACAGCCTTACTAGATTTTTAGATTATGAGCCCATTTTTCTAACTTTGATGGAAAGTGCAGAATGTAGAGGTTGGCTCTTTTTTTTTTTTTTGCCCTTGAAAAATGACTGACATAGTTACTTTTCTCTGTACTTGTCATGACAAATCATCCTGCTAGACTATCCCCTTTGCTAATTTTTCCAATTGGCATCATTTTCAACTTTTATGAAATGGCCCAGAATCTTCCTCCTCCATGAGGCTTTCTGATAACTGTCGGGGACCAGCTGAAGGTCCCCTGAGTCCGCAGCTTCTTTCTCCCGGGCTCAGGGCTACACGCTCTGTCCTGTCCCCGCTGTGGTCCGGGCGGCTGGTGCTGATTCTAGCCAGTGCGTGTCGGTGCCAGGCCTGGACCCTGACATCTGCTTGCGGACCGGGAGGGACGCAGAACCGGGAGCCTGCAGGAGGCTGGTTCCTCAGCGACCGCAGAGGACAGGGAGCTCCCTGCTCGCTGTGCAGATTTTAAGTGGGCAAGGAAAAGCCTTTTATTATGATAAGATATCGAGGCTGTTTGTTAAAGCACTTAGTAAATCTTTGATGAAAGAATTAATTTTATTCCTTGTTTACTTCTTTAATCTATGTCTTCTAATCACACATAGTAGATTGTTGGCAAATAACACATTTACCATTTTTAGTATATATATTTATTTAAAAAGTAATGTGTGAACATTATTAAAAATTTAGGAGCTAATGAAATGTAGGAAGAGGGAAAATGAATACAATTACTGCTAATGTGTTGGTATGTTTCCTTTTAGGTCTTTCTCTTTTGTTTCTTTAAGGACTTTTTTCCATATCATAGTTGATATCTTACTGAGGGGACGATCTTGCATCTTTATTTTTTCTGTTTTCCATATGGCGTAATCCAAGTGTTTTCCAGTAAAAACTCTTCATAACGATAGCTGCACACCACTGACCCTCTGGGTGGGCTAAGATTTATTCAGCCTTCCTCTTGTCATTGATGATTTAACTTATTTGTATTTATTCATAATAAAAAAAAAATAATGCAGTCATGGTATCTTCAACTCTAAATGCTCTTTCTATAAGGAAGCCACTTTGGACTAACCAAGCACCTGTTCTTAGAGACAGGCCCGTGTTTCTCTCAGCCGTTCCACCAATGTGCTGAAGTGAGCTTCCCGTCACAGCGAAGGATCAAGCAGGGCTACATGATCATCTGGTTTGATGTGCATGGAGTCAAAGTTGAGAGAGATGGCTCCAAAGGTTCCCAGTTATTTCTATGGTTGTAGCACAAATCAAATTTTTTCTTTTTTTAAAAAATAAATTTATTTATTTATGTATTTATTTATTGGCTACATTGGGTCTTTGTTGCTGCACATGGGCTTTCTCTAGTTGCAGTGAGCGGGGGCTACCCTTCATTGTGGTGCGCTGGCTTCTCATTGCTGTGGCTTCTCTTGTTGCGGAGCACAGGCTCTAGGCATGTGGGCTTCAGTAGTTGCGGCACAAGGGCTCAATAGTTGTGGTGCACAGGCTTAGTTGCTCCGCGGCATGTGGAATCTCCCTGGAGCAGGGATCGAACCCATGTCCCCTGCATTGGCAGGCGGATTCTCAACCACTGTGCCACCTAAGAAGTTCCACAAACCAAATTCTCTATCAACTAAATGCTCTCTTAACAGAATCCTAAGTCCTATCCAGGTAGAGATACTTATGTCGGCAAAAGCCCTGGTGTAGGCAAGTGCAAAGTCTATTAGGCCACCTAGAAAAATTACTTTCTTTTCAAACAGGTAATATGTTAACCTGATGGAAAAAGATAGAAAAAACATAGTAAAAAGATAGAAAAAAATAGGAAAAATTATCTTTATAATTCTTGCTCCTAGTTGCTCAGCTTATTTTCTAAGAGGCAACCAACCATTTTGGTTTCTTGTACGTCTTTCCAAATGACTTATTTTGTACATAAGTGAAACACACACTTATCCTTTATTTTTACACAAATGGTAGCATATTGTAAACATCGCTCTGAACCTCGTTTTCCTACATGTGAGCAATGTATGGGTGGGGGTCTGTCCCACAGAAGCGCATCCGGAAACTTTTCGCTCTATTCTGCAAGTGTCACTGTAGTCCAGTACGTGGCTAGGCCACAATTTAATGAATAATCCTCTCTGACGATTCCAAACAACCTTTGTCTCAAAGTTACAAACAAGCTGCAGTAGCCACAGGTAATTCTGTAGCTGGGCAAGTTTTCCCGCGCACTGAATTTCTAGGAGCGGACTTTCTCCCTCCATGGGTGCATCAGTTAGCTATTGATGCATAAGCAACCATCTCAAAGCTTGGCACTTAAAATAATAAGCATTTAGCATTTATTAGTAACCACAAGTCTGCAGTTCAGCTGGGTGGTTCTGCAGCTATGGGCAAGGCTTCATTGAGACCAGGTGGGCTTGGTCAGGGTGTGCGGTCAGCGGATGGGTTGGCTTGGGCCTGGCGAGTCTCGGGTTTATCTAGGGTGGTCTCACTCATGTCTCTGGTGGTTGGATGGCTGTTGGCTGGAAAGACAGTGGTCTGTGTACCTATCATCCTTAGCATGCTGGCTCTGATTTACTCCGATGGGGGTGGCCAGGTTTTGAGAGCAGAAGCCTACAAGACCTCTTGAAGTCCAGTCTTAAAACGGGCACGCCACTGTGTTCCATTACCAAAGATAGTCACCAAACCAGCCCCAGTTCAATGGGAGGTGGAACAGATTCCATGTGTTAATGGTAGTTGCATGAAAGGAGTCACTTTGCGTCCACGCAGCAACACCTTTAAAGAGGTGGTATGTTCACCTGGCTCAGTGCTGGGGCGAGGAGAGGGGCAGAGAAGACTGAAGAATTGTAGGCCATTCGTTTCAAGCTCCCACAATGTGGAAATGCATTTAGAATTTTGACAGGCTTTGCAAAATAGCCATTCATGAAAGTTTACCGATTGACACCACCTCCGGCAGTGAGTGAGGGTGTCTCTTTCACCATAGCTTCACCAGCAGAGCGTGTCAACAAAGTTTTGGATTTTTGTCAGTTTGGGAAATGAATATAATCTTAGCTTATTTAAAATTTTCATTTCTATTATTTTCAGTGAAATTGATTTGCATTACCTTTTCTGTAAATTGTTTGCTCAGATTCCTTTATTTAGGTGCCTCTAAGTAGTGCAGAGTTTGTGAGGGGGATGGTGTGAGAGAAAAGGTCAGAAAGATTGAGATCAGAGAATGGTACTGTAATTGTCCTGTTAAGAAGTCTGGACTTTATTCTAAGAAGTAACAATAATAAATAATAATAATAATAATAATAATAATAATGTTTTGAAGTGTATGGTCAGGCCACTCAAGATGGCTGTTCTCTGGCTCTCTGTACATCCCCTGCTCGACCAGGTTCTGCTTCACTCACACTGTTGCAGAAATCGATCCCACGAGAAACCAAGCACCACACTCGGAGGGTTGGAGAACTCAGGATTATTGAGCCGGCGGACCCGGACGAGCTAACACTCCAAAATTCTGGGCCCCGTTCCAGGTGAATTCTCTCCTTATATAGGTTAAGACACACAGCTACAGTTGGCATTAATTGATTGGCTACAGTTGGCATTCATTGATTAGCTACTCAGTTTCCACAAGTTATAGGTGATTGCAGAGCACGGGAGTTGCTAGGGGTCACATGCAAAGTGTTTTCAAAGAAAGGCGAGCAGGGGCAGGAACAGAACAGTCCCTACTTATCTGATCATCTTTTAGGTTCCAGGTGATGGTTAAAGTATTTTGCCCTCACTCTAGTGCAGCAAGCAGGTTTCACAGAAGCAGAGCAGGCATGAAGCTATTCTCTAGCTGTGTATGAACTCCAGACTCTCCTCGTCAACACGACTACCCAATCTTCATCATACGGCTTAATCAGTAACTACCTGTATGCTTGCCCCCCCCCACCCCCCCAGCTGCTGGTTTCCCTGGTAACTGATGAGCCAACCTGATGTCAACTCCCCCTGTAACTGGTAACCCCACTCCCCAAGCAGCGAAGACTCCTGCCATGTCTTGTTTGCTATCTGCCGTACACGGTGGGGAGTTGCTCCAGGGCCTTTGTTTCAGACTTGTAAGACTTATTGGATATTCCCTATTCAATAAGCCATTGATGTCACTGTCGCTGTCTCTGGGCTCTTTTTTCTGCTGTGCGGCTGGGCAATTATAAGGCTTGCAGGCCTGCGGGCTGCAGCCCAGCGGGAAGCCAGAGGAGTGATGACATCAGAGCTAAGCTGTGTCCTAGGAAAGGAACCCTGTCCAGGGTGTGGAGGAGGTTAGGCAGCAGAAGGTATCAAAGGGTGACCATGACCCTGATCCAGATGATGGGTGTGGATGGGAGAGGTGTTGGGGAGACACTGCAGGGGTGGTGTGAGGGAGGGGGTATGGGCAGAAGGGGCTCCAAGGGTCAGTGCCAGGTGACTGCAAGCAGAGGGCAGGCTCTTATGAACTCAGATCGTGGGACGCAGCAGGGTGAGTAGCTTAGTGGGAGGACGGTGAGCTCATGCTTGCCCGTGTTGAGTTAAATTCGCTACTGAGACATCTGTAGGGAGATGTCTTTAGGCCATTTAACGTTTGTGTCTGGAGCTCAGGGGCAAGGTCAGGACTGGAGATAAAAATGAGTCATTCACATAAAAGCGATAAAGTTATCCAGAGAGAGAGCTCAGTGAATAAAGAGCCAAGGACAGAGCTTAAGGAAAGAAATATTTTAAGGTATTGGTGAACAAAAGGAAACGGTTAAAAAAAACCCAAAAAACTGAGAAATGGCAGTCATGATTGCTTAGGTTCTTGGCCGCTCTAAAATTCAGCAGTTCTCCGGACAATAATGAGTGCATCCTCAGTCTAGCTACATGAAGCTCTTTTGCAAAGTAAGCCATCGCTTGTTTCCTGATTTCCAGAGTGGTCCGACTTCGGTTTCTCTCATTCCAGCAATCAGCTCCTGGGGCATATGTTGTGTGTCAACAGTTTGTCCCACTTGTACCCAATTTGACAAGGCAGCTCGCCCAGGTAAATTGCAGCAAGCACAGCCCTGTGGCTGCTGGGCTGACTGTCCTCCAGCACTGTATCACGGGTGAATTTGTCTTTCTATTTGCTGTTAAGTTTGGCTCATAGGGCACTCTGACAAAACAGTCTCCAAACTGAATTTGACATTGGCGACTAGTGCAAATTTTGCATCTACTCGGTTGGTTGGATACTCTGCCCGATCTGATGGAGAACGCCGTGTCAGCAGCACCATTCTTCCTAACCTCCCAAAAGATGTGGCACCCTGTTTTGTGCTTTTTAATCAATAATAATAGAGACCCAGTCAATAGAGAAGGTCCAAACTGCTCTCTGCCAGTGAAGAATTTAGATGTACAAATATGTTTTGATTTGGTAAATCGTTCTTAGGTGGTAAAATATCGATTAACCATTGGAACTACTTGATTATTTTCCAAACGCCAAGAGGGAACAACTTGGGTAAAATCAATACTTGACTTTTAATCCATTTAAAGCCTAATAACTACTAAGGAGTTGAGGTGGGGGGTGGGGGCAGAGTGGGAAACTTCTGAAGTGTTTCTGATGTAAGAACTGAAGCATATTTTAAAATTCCCCATAGGAAGTTATAGAATAATTTAAACACACGAGTGAGCACTTGGAGGAAAAGGTGTACTTTTGGATAATTCTTGGGAAACCGAGACGTACAAGTTGAGTTGCCGTTCATCACACTTACCGTTACCATTTGGATGTGAAAGCAGATGGCTTGTACTTGGGGTATTCGCATTGTACTTGAGAAGCTCCATTTATCGTAAGGTAAGTCCTCTGAAGAGCCATAGATCTTTGGTGTGAAGGCACCTTAAGAGTCCTCTTTACCTGGAGGGGACAAAAATGCCCAGCTGAGAAAGTTTCCATGACTTGAAATACATGTCGGAGGCATGATTTAGGACTAGACTCTTGGCTCCCCAAATCCTAAATCAAGAGTTGGAGCCTCTCCATTGGTGGTTCTCAAAGTGTGGTCCCTGGACTAGCCGTGGGAGCATCCCCTGGGAACTTGTTGGAAATGCAAATTCTCGGACTTCCCTGGTGGTCCAGTGACCAAGACTCCATGCTCCCAATGCAGGGGGCCAGAGGTCGATCCCTGGTCAGGGAACTAGATTCCAAATGCCACAACTAAGAGTTTCCATGCCGCAAACTAAAAAACATCCTGAGTGCCACGGTGAAGATCTGGCACAGGCAAAACAATAAATAAATTTTCAAAAAAGAAAAGAAATGCAAATCCTCCGTCTCCACCCCTGTTGCTACCAAATCAGAAACTGGGAGAGGGCTCCTGCAGTCTGGGTTTTAACGAGCCCTCCAGGGGTTTCTGATGTCAATAAAATTTGAGATCCAGTGTTGATTGAGGTAATACTGACTTCTCCTCCTGGAACAAACACCGTTTTCCTTAGACCGCAGGTATATTGCAATGTTATAAAAAGAATGTGTGCTCTCTGGCCAAATCTGTGTAAATTAAACCCGACACCTGTTGCTGCAGAACAATCAGTTCCCACAAAGCTAGTTTTTTCCTTCAGACATTGTTCAGTAGGTGATGTTTCCAAACGAGAAAATAAAATCTGGTAATCTTGTAATCTTTGCAGCTAAAGTAGTCTCAGTCAAAAAATTGTGGCATAAAAGTTTCAAAATGCAAAAATACGCTGGTTCAGTAGCATTTCAACTTCTTATTTTTTCCCTTAGAGATGAGTGGTAGGTGATATTACTTGTAGTTGCTCTCCACTCACTTATAACCACAAATAAGCATTGGATTCTTACTGAGTAAGATGGGAGGGATATGGCCAGTCTTCAGGTCTCTGCTTGAGTTGAAGGTCATCTTTTTGGTGCCTACCGAACAGGGCACTTTGGTGACATGGTTTTCTAAAACCCTTATCAATGCCCAGCTGATGCTGATGTTCCATTTTTCTGGATCATGACTTTAAAGTATCTTTCTGTAAATATGTTAAATTAAATGAATTTTCATCAGTGAACTTCATATGCATACTTATGTCTTTTCTTATACTGGTAAAATCACAGACTATATTGTGAAGACCCTTAAAAAAACCCTCCTGGGTGGATTTCAGGTGGTCCTAAAATTCACTTAGCACAAGCATTGAAACATTTTTTTCTTCTCTTAGGAATAGAAAATTTAATATATAATCCATGATTCTTAAGAAATTCCAAAGTAGTCTGCACCACATTCTTAAAACTTTTCTCTATGCCTGAAGTTCGTCCAATTATCAGAGACTGAGAGTTCACTTATTGGATATATGCATCCTTAACCTATATAGGAAGACTTGTCCCTTTGTTTAAAGTTTAATAGGACTCCCCTAATGGACTCTTCTTGGGCAAAATCTAAAGGAATTAAGCCCTGGGGAGGCTTGGGTAGATGTAGTCAATAGCCTTCATCTCTGCCCTGAGAAAAGCAATGGAAGAGTCAGCATCTCCCTGCTCTCTGCTAGAAAGACACCTACACAGTCATCGCAGAGGCTGCCCTGAGGCTGTGGACACACTTAGCCATTCATTCATCTCCAACATAAGCACAGGCAATTGATTTTCCACCTTTGGACACAGAGATGAAAGTATTTCTGGTTATATAGCTAAGTATTGTTTGAGCGTAACATTTCAAAGGAACTGAAAGGGTGTGTGAAAACTTCAAACAATGTTTGCCTCTTGGTGATCTGAAAGGTCCAACCTCATTTATTAAAAGCATTCAATATGGTGCAGCCAGAGATGGGAGTTACAAACTGTAAGAGCTAGAGGGAGGCTTGAAACAAGTGATTTGGTTTTTCCCCGTGGCATTTGAAGAAGCAGAGGAGGAAGAGCTTGCTCAGAACTGCCTTCTCTTTAGCTAATTAACACCAATCGCATCTCAGAATGCATGTCTCTGGAGCCTTATTATATAGAGTCCCCCTTTTTTGCTTGACTCTGACATTCTGTTTATACCTTAGAATTCTCAGGCTCCAGTTTACCTGGAGATGGTGGAACGCCTGCAGAAATGTACATTGTCTGTGTTTGAGCTGTGAACCGTACTGCCTTCTGTGCAGTTGATCATTTGTGCCTCCCATCCTCCACTCCTACATTGTTTCATACTGTTCTAGTCAACTTGGGTTGCTATTAAAAATACCCAGTATCTAGAGGCTGGAAGTCCAAGATCAGGTGCAGGCATGGTCAGATTCTTAGTGAGGGCTCTCTTTCTGTTTTACACATGGCTGCCTTCCTGCTGTGTCCTCACATGGAGGAGAGATCATCTCCCTCACATCTCTTCTTGTGAGGGCTGTCATCCCATTCACACTCATGACACAGTCAACTCTCAAAGCCTCACCTACAAATACCATCACATTGGGTATTAGAGCTTCAACAGATGAATTTTAAGGGATGCAGACATTCAGTCCGTAGCATATGGTGAGTAAGCAATCAGATCCATGCAACTCCAACACTAGCTTTTATCTCAGATTCCTGCACTGGCTGTCTGTTTGTTGCCATTGGCAAGGTTTGAATTAGATTGGACTGATGAAGATTCAGGTTATTTATGATGTGTCAGCAGTAGATTCGGGAGGATGCAGGGGTGTGATGATGGGTAAGGCACTAAGGTTGATCACCCGCCTCCTGGGCTCAGTCTACACACACCCAAAGGCTGAGGTCCCTTGTTCCAGTCCAGACAAAAGCAAAACAAGGGCCGTGAACCTCCTGCGTGGAAAACCTCAGGCTCTTCAGGAACTAGCTGTTGGAACATACTTCTGATATTTTCAATTTAACAGATATTAAGCATTCGCTAGATGCCCAGCACTGAGTGAAGCCCTGTAGGGACAGGAATGCATATGGCAATGTCTCTAGCCTCAAGGGGTTTACAGTAATGGGACTAAAAGAGGAACACACAGTATTGAAACACAAGGAAAGAATAAGATAATTTTCTTTAGAGACTTTTAAAAAGTATCAAAACATTGTAGTGCAAGAAGTGTTGATGTCAGAATCATGGACGCCAATTCGATTTCTGAATTTGCCTATTACTATCAGTAAGAATGCGGGTAAGAGCCTTAACATTTCAGCTCCTTTTTGCTCGTTGTGAAAACTGCCATAGCTTTGTTGTTCAGAAAAAATAACATTTCATATGTAGGAGTCTGATAGATTAGCAGGAAGTACAATAGATGTGAGATCTGATGGAGATAGTGGTTGGATCAGAGAGAGGCTTCCTTATTTTGTCCTTGAAGTATGAACAGAGTTCCTACAGAAGGACAGAGAACGAGCATAAGACAAGCCATCAATACTTAAAGGAGTGTAGTAAGGTTCCTTTTCCTCCACACCCTCTCCAGCATTTATTATTCACAGACTTTCTGACATTGGCCTTTCTGACCAGTGTGTGGTACCTCATTGTAGTTTTGACTTGCATTTCTCTAATAATTAGAGATGTTGAGCATTGTTTCATGTGCCTTCTGGCCATCTGTGTGCCTTCTTTGGAGGAATGTCTTTTAGATGTTATGCCCATTTTTTTTATTGAATTGTAAGTTTTTTTTGATATTGAGCTGTATGAGCTGTTTGTATACTTTGGAGATTAATCCCTTGTCCAGTCGCATCATTTGCAGATAATTTCTCCCATTCTGTAGGAGTAACGTGGTTGGAGCACTGGGTATGGTGGGTGAGGATACTTTTAAGAGTCTTGATAGCAGATAGAAAAGTCAGAGCTCGAAATTATTAAACAAAGGGAGACAGTGGAGTGAAGGTAAAAGATGGCATAAGCAGGTGAACACTTCCCAGGGGAAGGGGATGTGGCTGGCACAACCCCATGGATTGCACCCTTAGTGCCGTTGGATTTCAGTGTTGTGATGGAAGAGACTAGCCGCGTTGGGAGCCCACCTGAAGTGCCTGCAGGTGGAGGGAAGGACCTCACGTGGTGACTGCGAGCCCTTCCTTCCTCTGCTGAAAGTGATCCCCAGCCGTGGGCAGTGATGGTCATAGACCACGTTATTCCCAGGATGGCGATCCGTCTGACCAGTGGAGGATACGGAGTGAAGAGCATCACCCTTCCCGAGCTCAGCTTTCACGCCTGTCATTCTTCCTGTGTGTGATCAGCAGGGTGCTGTGGTGGGAGTGTCTGATTGGAGCACGTGATTCATACAGTTTTAGACATGAAACGCACCTGATGAATCATTCCAGCACAGGGCTCCAGAGGGGAGCATCCAGGAGCATGGCAGAGTGAGAGCCGGAACGCAGTCACTGGCTTCTGGTCCAGGCTGCTTTTTACCACCATGTGGTCTCTTAGGAGTAGAAATACAACACACAAACACAGACAAATTAATGTCTTTTGTCTGTGTTATAACTCCACATTCATTGTATAAGACTGAGATTTTTTGATATTGAACTTGTTTCTCCCTTGGAAGCATTTCAGTGGCGTTTCCAGCTGGAGAAGATCACGTGGTCCTGTGCGCCCTCATGAGAATTTGAGTGTATCTCAATGGTAACATGTAACTGCATGGTCTTCTCAAGTAGCCTGAGAATTCATTTCTTGTTTATCTTGAATTCTTAACCTCTCATTTCCCTAGGACCTAGCTTAGAATAGGTGCTTATTAAAAGATATTTGTTAAGTGAAAAATGAATAGGGACTTCCCTGGTGGCACAGTGGTTAAGAATCTGCCTGCCAGTGCAGGGAACACAGGTTCAATCCCTGCTCCAGGAAGATCCCACATGCCGAGGAGCAACTAAGCCTATGCGCCACAACTACTGAGCCCGCGCTCTACAACCCGTGAGCCACAATGAAGAGTAGACCCTGCTCAGGGCAACTAGAGAAAGCCTGCGTGCAGCAATGAAGACCCAACACAGCCAATAAATAAATAAATAAATAAGTAAATAAATAAATAAATTTATTTTAAAAATGAAAAAATGAATAGAAGACATATCATCATGAAAAACACTCCTTGGGATCACAGAATAATTCCACTAATGTATATAGAAATAGGTTTTCTATGTAACTTGAAATGTATTAGTCTAAGCTCTGTATCATGGGGTAGAGTTTTAACGTTGAATCCCTTGTGATATTTATGCTGCTGAGGAAATTGTGACATTTTTATTGTTCAAAGGTAATGTTCTGTGCAGATGGAAGGGGCTTTTTGACTTTGTAATACGTAACGCTAGGAACCATATGTCTGAACAGAGGTGGATTTGAATAGGAATTTAGAGTTAGTGAGATTTTTCGGAAATAACGTTATGACAGAGCAGCTTCATTTATTATCAAATCAGCCCACGCTTACCTTGGGGGCTGTCAAACACAAACCAGCAGCAAAGGTCGTGCAAATTTAGTGTACGGAGTAGCTAAGTTAGTCGTGATTTTATGAGGTTGTGCAGATGTAAGAGCAGAGAGGGATCTTGCCCAGACGAATGATCATGTTTTTGCGTTTAAGAAGATTATCATTTCACATTTTAAAATTTCTACAATTGGAAGAATTGTACTGAACCCTAGGAGTAAATTTTGATGAAATTATCCCTGAATCTGTATCTGAGAACCTAACCAAGTGCAGAAGGAATCTGCTCATCTGATTGTCACCTCAGTTGATCTATTCCTGTTGGTAGCACCACATGAAATTGAATTTTAACTTAAATTAGGATTCTGAGTTGTTGCTTTAAATGACTAGAAAAGGATACACTTTGATGCAGCACTAAGTTATTATGCATTCAAGAGAGCAAAAATATAGACCTTTGGAATATCACGAGCAAAGGTTTCTTCATGGAAGAGTGACTCACTTTCAAAATCTGTCGTAAGGTGGCAATCAACGCGTGAATCATTCTTCCTAAAGTTAAGGCATTTGCTAGTTATTTATCTTTAAAAATGAAGTATAATTGACCTCAATATTATATTAGTTTCAGAGTATACAACATAGTGACTTGATGCTCTTATACATCCCAAGATGATCACCAGAATGTCTAGTCACCTTCTGTCACCACACAGATTATCACAATGTTGTCGACTGTGGTCCCTGGGCTGCACAGCACTTCCCCGTGACTTGCCTCCTTTATACCTGGAAGTTTGTGCCTCTTAATCTCCTCACCTAGTTCACTCAGCACCCCCCCCCACCCCACCCCTCTGGCAACCACTAGTTTGTTCTCTGTGTCTATGAGTCTGTTTCTGTTTTGCTATGTTTGTTTTGTTTTTTAGATTCCATGTGTAAGTGAAATCATATAGTATTTGTCCTTCTCTGCGTGACTTATTTCACTTAGCATAATACCCTTGAAGTCCATCCATGTTGTCACAAATGGCAACATTTCACTCTTTCTATATGGCTGTGTCACATTCCATTGTATATACTATATATATATATTTATATACAGATACATATATATATATACACACAACTACCACTTCCTTCTCCATTCATCTGTTGATGTGCACTTAGGTTGCTTCCGTGGCTTGACTACCGTAAATAACGCTGCAGTGAACACAGGCGTGTATACAGCTTTTTGAGTTAGTGTTTTTGTTTTCTTTTGAAAAATACCCAGAAGTGGAATTGCCAGATTGTATGAGTTCTATTTTTAATCTTTTGAAGAAACTCCATACTGTTTTCCACAGTGGCTGCACCAATTTACATTCCCGCAGGTAGCAAACAGGGTTCCCTTTTCTCCGCATCCTCACCGACACTTGTTATGTGTGGTCTTTTTGATGGGAGCCATTCTGACTGGTGTGAGGTGATAGCCCATTGTGGCTGATTTGCATTTCTCTGATGATTAGTGATATTGAGCAACTTTTCATGCGCCTCTAGGTCATCTGTATGTCTTCTTTGGAAAAATGTCTGTTCAGGTCCTCTGCCCATTTTTTTTTTTTTAATAAATTTATTTATTTATTTTATTGGCTGTGTTGGGTCTTCTTTGCTGTGCACGGGCTTTCTTTTTAGTTGCGGGGAGTGGGGGCTACTCTTCGTTGTGGTGCACAGGCTCCTCATTGCCGTGGCTTCTCCTGTTGCGGAGCACGGGCTCTAGGCGCGTGGGCTTCAGTAGTTGCAGCACATGGGCTCAATAGTTGTGGCTCACGGGCTCTAAAGCGCAGGCTCAATAGTTGTGGCACACAGTCTTAGTTGCTCCGCGGCATGTGGGATATTCCTGGAGCAGGGCTCGAACCCGTGTCCCCTGCATTAGTAGGCGGATTCTCAACCACTGTGCCACCTAGGAAGCCTCCTCTGCCCATTTTTTAATCCAGTTTTTTTTTTTTTTTTTTTGAACTTGAGTTGTATGAGTTCTTTGGGTATTTTGGATATTAACCTCTCATCAAATATATCATTTGAAATATCTTCTCCCATTCATCAGGCTGCCTTTTCGTTTTGTTGATAGTTTCCTTGCTGGGCAAAAGATTTTTAGTTAGATATAGTCCCATTTATTTGTTTTTGCCTTTGTCGCCCTTGCCTAAGGAGACATATCCAAAAAAAACCTGTTAAGACCAATGTCAAAAAGCACATTGCCTATGTTTTCTTCTAGGATTTTTATGGTCTCAGGTCTTACAATTAAGTATTGAATCCATTTTGTGTTCATTTTTCTATACGGTGTGTGAAAGTAGTCCAGGGCGATTCTTTTGCATGTAGTTGTCCAGTTTTCCCAACACCATTTATAGAAGAGGCTGTATCTTACCCACTGTGTATTCCTGCTCCTTTGTTGTAGATTCACTGACCATGTAAATGTGGGTTTGTTTCTGGGCTTTTTATCCTGCTTTCATTGATCTATGTGTCTGTATTTGTGCCAGTATCATACTGTTACTTTACCTTTGTATATGGTTTGAAATCAGGAATCATGATACCTTCAGCTTATTTTTCTTTCTCAAGATCATTTGGGCTATTCAGGGTCTTTTGTGTTGCCATACAACTTTTCATCTTTTCCGTTGTTTTTTTTTTAGCCTCTATTTCATCTATCTCTGCTCTGATCTTTATGATTTCTTTCCTTTTACTAACTTTGATTTTTGCTTGTCCTTCTTTTTCTAGTTCCTTTAGATATTATGCTGTTTATTTGAGATTTTTCTTGTTTCCTGAGGTAAACTTCTATTGCTGTCAACTTCTCTCTAGGAACTGTTTTTGCTGAGTTCCATAGATTTTGGATCATTGTGTTTTTGTTTCCATTTGTCTCCAGGTGATCTTTGATTTCCTCTGTGAGTTCCTCAGGGACCCATTGGTTATCTGGTAGCATATTGTTTAGGCTCCACGTGTTTGTGTTTTTTGTATTTTTTTTTCTTGTAGTTGATTTCTAGTGTCTTAGTGTTATGGTTGAAATAGATGCCTGATATGATTTTGATCTTCTTAAATTTGCTGAGACTTGTTTTGTGACCTAGCATGACCAGAAAAGGAAAGAAACAGACTCTCCCCCATCCCCGCTCGAGGCAGCATAGCCCTGGGGGCACATCAGTTTTGGCCCAATGAACTGTAATTTGGACTTCCGAGTTTGTGGTAGTTTGTTACAGTGGCAACGAGACACATACCATGGAGGACAAAAACGCCTAAATTAATCTGCACGACGCTAACGTACCGTAACCTACTTAGCTTGTAAATGAAGTATTTAGCCAGGAGGATGTGACAAAGCCTCGCTTACCTTCATGTCCCTTATAACTCAGCTCATTTCTTAGACTCAACGCCTGGAATTTCTTTCCTTTTTATAGTCTTTTTCTTACTTCCTGGTGTGTGATTTGAACTGTCTCTCTGGCTCTTCTAGCGTTGGCTGCTGGGAGACTGGAACCCGCTCACGCAGCCCATCCTGGGCCGTGTTCCTGCTGCAGCCCTTTTGCAGGGGGCCCCCGGGTACAGGCAGTGTCTCCCATTAGCAGTGGCCTGGATTTTGGTAGTCACACAGTCTCTCCAAACCTCAGGTGCTTTACAAGCAACTTCCTACTCTATGACAGGGGGCTGATTTATACATGCTTTTAAGGCTCTTTTCAATTCCAATAGCTATCATTCCAAGACACAACTAGATTGGACTTACTTTCCTGAAATTGCCATGATCAAGTCTTGCTCTTTTTGGTGTCTTATTATATTGCTGTTAACAGACCATCTGCAATGACTCCAGAATCCTTTATCACCAACATTTTCCTTTTGAGAAAGAAACTTTTCAGTTTACAAAAGAGGCCCGCTGACTCTGATGACCCTTGGGGAGGCACCAAAGCAGGCAGCTAACCTTCCTCAGGGTGCAGCAGTGGGTCTTTGTGGGAAGTGTCTATGCTCTAAATTAATGAGATAATTTTATGTTGCTTTATTTTACTCCCTATCTGTTTCTTCTTGCAGGAAATACCAGTTCCTTTCCTGGTTCCTTGTAAATGGTACTATGGTAGGAAATATTGATTGATGAGTGATCAGACATGGGAATGAAGTGTGGGTTTTATGATCAATGGTAATTTACATAGTACAAGTCAGAATCCAACCAGGAAGACAGAAACCACTATGTTTTAAACAGAAGAAGTTGCATGTAGGGAATTTGTCATGCAGATGATGACGAGCTAAGAAACGAAGTGGGTCCGTGGTGTGACGTAGGGATTAGCACCAGCAGGAACCAGGGCTGCAGGGCCAGTAGGGAGGCGTCGGCCCCATGGCCCAGGCAGGTCTCGGGGTGGAAGCCGGACGGTGGCCAGCCTGTCCGTGGGGGCCGAGCCGTGGAGGAAGTGCTGCCGCTGAACAGGGCAGGGAGAGTTGTTTCTGGGGAAACACAGCCGGAAGCCTGTGGAGGGGGGCCCGTGGGAGACGCAGCCTGCAGGGCCCAGAGCAGGGAAGGACCAGGCGTGGACGCGGGGCGAACAGGTCCAGGACTCTGACCCACGAGTGAGTTACTCTGGCTTGAAGGACCTTGTTGCTAATCTCTCAGCAACGCGGTGACAGTTTCAGTGTGGTCGGCAAGAACGACTGGTTCTAACTTCTTAAAAGAAATCTTATAGAGGAGGAAATGGAGACTTGGCTCCTATTTAAAAACCTATGTGTGAGCTTTCAGGCCTGACCACGAGCAATTACACAGATTTACCCGGCAGGCCTCCTGGGGGCACCGGCACGGGTGGACGGGCAGTGTGCTATGGTCCTTGACTGGAGGTCAAGGCCCCAGGCTCCCTGGGCCGGGCATGCCCTCGTGCATGTCAGCACTCGTAGCCCAGGTGCTGTCCTCCTGGGTCTCTTTATCTGGCCCCCTTAGAGCTGTATGACACATTCACGTAGGAAGTGACAGGGCTCGGGTCTAAAGCCCCCATGTGTACAGGCCATACGGTTTGGTTAAATAACACATATGTACACGTGAAAGGTTGAACCATGTCTGCCTGACTCTCAAGCCCATTTGCTTATATGGCCTGAGAGACTGAGCAGTGTTGCAGGGTCCAGATCCCCCCACTGCGCTTCAGACTCATCCAGCCATTTCTGCATTATTGTGATGCTCAGAGGAGAAACAACTGACTTGGAATTCTAGGAGCTTTAGGGGCTTACACGGTTGGTCATTGGCAGGAGCTCAGTGTCTGAGTAGGAGCCTGAGGACAGTCTCCAGAGACGTCTGTCGTGATGCTGATCGTCGGGGTTTACTCAGCTCTCAGGGCTTATGGAGGGGGGCAGTGGTTAGCTCTCCTTTCCACCTAGGTCATCAGGGCCATACCTCACAAAGCCATAGGTCTAAGAAGGCTGATTTCCAACAGAGAGGTCCGCTCTCTGCTTAAGGTTGTACAAAGAGCTCTTTTTCCCTCGTGTTAGAACATGTAAATATCTCTCAATCTGTAGTTAATGATCAGAGTGCATTTGTTAGCTCAGTGTTTTTACATAATAGTCATTCACGAAAGAAGAGATACAGATGGCCATCAAGTGAATGAAATATATGTGTCAGTGTAATAAGCCCAGCATGTACCTAATCCAGATAAGCAAATGCCCAGAGCACTTAAAATGCTCCGTGAATGCACTTCTTTGGGCTTTTGTTGCTCTCTGATACTACAGGAGGGCACACAGTCTTGACAAAATAATGAAGCCATGTTATGAAAATCTGGCTTAAAGAAGGTGAGAGTTCTCTAATGTAGTCATCTTTTTAAACTGTCCCTGGCTTCTGAGATCCTGGAAACAGTATCAGCTTTCAGATTGCAGCAAGGCAGCAGGCTCTGCAGAGTCCCTTCTTCCCCTTTCCTCCCTGTCTTTTCTCTTTCCACTGGATTTCTGGATGTACATCTCCAGGTTTGGAGGAGATAATTAGGTAATTAAGTGTGTGGGTTTCAAAGATCACTTGTTGGAACAAAGAATATGTGGAATAAGAAATGCAAACCGAAGATCGTAGGTGGTTTCAGAAAAGCTTCCTTTTCTCTTCTGCATAATTAGATTGATAAGAAGTTGAAAGCCAGATTTTCTGCAGATAAACTGTGGGGCAGATGAGTGCCCTAGGAAAATTGATAATTGGCTAGGCTGCACCGTTTCTGGGCTCTTTGTTATGAAGGTTTGATGGTTAGTTCTTTACCTGCAGAGTTTTCAAGCTCTGCAGTCAAGAAATGATCTGTGTGTTGTTAAGTACTTTCCACGGAAGTTACGCTTCACCAGAATCTCAGCAATGCATCAGTCATTTGTTCACGCACTCTCTCATTCATTCACTCGTCCTATGCATTTTTATTGAGTGCCTGTGAATGTCAGAATCTGCTCTGTGCTAGGAAAGCAGCCTTCAGCTATCATCCAACCTGAGGGCTATAAAGGGCAGTATACTTGTATAGTCATTATTTTTCTTTTCAAGAATGGGTTTCTTGATTTAACCAGCCAGGCGTAAACATTAAATAAGCAAAGGAGACGACCCTAAATGCAAGTTTTAAAAGAAATCCTCATGGTGGTTCGACTTGGAACTTTATTTAGAATGCCTGTCAATCATCAACTTAAATCAAGATCTAATCTTCATTACTTTTCACTTCTTCCCTTCTTGTGACAAGATCCCAAAGTAGGGCACTTTCCCCCAGCTGCAATGGCTTCTCTGCTCCTTCTCAGGAGTGGTGGCCAGAGGGATGGCCACCTTTTGCGGACCTTTGCAAAGATCTTGATTTGTTCATTCAAAGTGAAATCAGCTGAATGAACTTGGAGAATTCTTGACAATTTCGTTCTGGGACACCCAGAGAGGAGCAGGGCAAGCTCTACCCTGCCATTTCCACTGCACGTTCATTCTGCCCTCCCAGAGGGCTTCTCTGCACACTTAGGAGCTGCTTCTCTTTGGTGATCCCTAAAAAATTGACCAAAATACGAGAAAGCACAAGTCAGTAGACTTTGCTCCACCCCGCTGCACCTTTTGGGGGTAAATATTTGACTGCCTTGCCTAGTCTGCCTCTATAGAGTCTCCAAATAACTTTCTCAGGATTGCATAATATGACTCTTTTTTTGAGCCCTCAGCCAGGGAGTTTAACAAGATTAAAAAAGAGAGAGACTTTGAGTTTATTATTCACAGAGGTTTATATCTCAACAGAATAGGCAGCACTTAGGCATTTGTGGCACGGGGGTGAAGCTGAGTAGGGCAATGTGTATCCTGCCTTGGTATTTTGGATTCCAACTCAACGCATCACACACAGAGCTCCGGACTCTGATTTAAAGAGGACGGGATCGTGCTCTCGTTGGGGCTCAGAGTCTTGTAGAGAGATAGGTAGGTGAACAAATACACACAACAGGGCAAGCGCTTGGATGGGGAACCTGCTGGCAGAGGGAGCAATGATGACGAGCTCCGTCCCTGGGAGTGAGCAGGGTGTTAGAAGACTGAATGTCAGGGTGGGGTTTTGGGAGATGGAGATAAGAATCTTCTGCTCTTTGTCTTTAGGAAGCAAGGAGCAAGTCTGGGCAGATATGACCTGTCTCTGGACCTTTCATTCGTCTGGCCTTCACTAGCATCCTTCCCACCCTGCAGGTCTCAGCGGGAGCGTCTCTGCAAGGTTATCAGGCCCCTTGTCTGAACCACCCCATTCCCACCCACCACAGCAGGCTGTGTGTCTCCATCTCAGCCCACATCACAGCACAGAATGGACCAATCAGGGGACGGTTTCTGAGCTTCTTCCCCCCCAGACAGTAAGCTTCTTACGGGGAGGAATTGTGTCTACTTTGGCTGTACCACCAAGAATCTAGAAGAGTTCCTGGCACAAAAAAGGTGTTTAGTAGACACTGTTGAAAGGTTGGATGGCTGTAGCTTTTCTTGTGGGAGTGAAGAAAAGCTAGAATTTTGCTTCTACCTCCTCTGTGGATAGAGAGGCGACATCAGATGATTTATTTCTTCCAAATGATTGGTGATTAATACAGTTCCTTCTAAGACACACTAAAATACATCCTTATAACTTTACCCATGAGGCTTCATACCAACAGCTTAACGTAGAGGAGGTCTTCATTTTTTTCGTTGAATAGGAAAGCATTAAAAAATGTGTTTCTTCATTTCACATCCTGGTAAATAAACTTCAGGGGCTATTTTATACCCCATCTAGTCTGAATTTCCTCCATTGTTATTTAAGGTTCTCTAAAATCTGATCTCTCCTTCTATTGGAACTTATTTCCCAGTATCTCCCAGTACACAACTTACACTTAGACAGGTCCTGTTGGGCGGCTCACATGCCGAATTCCCACCTGTTCATCTTCTTCCACGGATGCTTCTTTGCTTTCCGATCGGGGATGTTCCTCGTTCTTCGCCTTCACTGATGGTTGCCAAGTCCTTCTCAGCTCCGCTTCCATCTCCCGTGCTTCTCGCTGCTGTAGTCCCCAGCGATGGCTCCCTCCTCGGGGTGCCTGCTGTGCCTCATGACTTAGCTCTCAGTTCTGCCCTGTCCTGTGGTGTTCAGTCTGAGCTCACGTGTGTTGGGCTTACCTCCCCAACCTGATTTATCCTCATCTCCCCACCTGACAAGTAGAGTTAATGCCTGTCCGAGATGGGAAGGAGAAATAAAACGCTTCGAGTAACTGGCACCGAGGACATGTCACTTTCCTCTTATTCTGATTTGAGGTGAAGCCCAGTGCTAAGCACAGATTGTGGCTTAATAAATGGAATTTGATTGGCTGAATCCTCGTGAGGGCTAAGTGTAGTTCAGGGCTAAGAGGTGATGGAGTAAAAACCAAAGAATATCATCACTGAAATTAAGGGAAATTTTTTTATTTTCTGTCTTTAATATCCTGAACCAATATACAGAGGATGATTCTGTCATTTTACTCATGGAGAAACGAGGTTTTTTATCTTAAACGACTAGGTGGAATACAGAGGATTTTTAGGGCAGTAGAAATACTCTCTTTGATACCACGATGATAGACACACGTCATCATACGTTTGTCCAACCCATAGGCTATACAACACCGAGGGTGAACCTTGATGTAAACGGTGGACTCTGGGTGATGATGCCGTGTCAGTATAGGTTCCTCAGTTGTGACACGTGTACCATCTGGTGTGGGGTGTTGATAATGGGGGCGGGGGGTGAGGCGGGGGGGGGGTGTCAGACACCTCTGTACCTTCCTCTCAATTTTGCTGTGAACCGAAAACTGCCCAAAAAGTAGTCTTAATAACAAGAATGCATGAACTACTGTTGTACGTGTGTGGAAACTATTTTGACGAAACTTTACCCTACTTAAGCATGGAACTTCACAAATTCTCTTAGAACAGGTCCCTTGTAAGCATAATGGGGGAGGAAACTAGCCAGTTAACCAGTCGTGTTTACTGGTCAGCGACCAAGGTCCCAGTCTGGGGGCCATGGGAATGAAAGACAACAGACTCCGAGAACCAAGGGGGTTAAACGGCTGGACATTGTTTACAGGACTTTTACCCGCTGTGAGTCTCCCATGGGTCTCTTTGTCAGCCTCCTTTGCCCCTTCTCTCTCTCTCTGTCACACACACACACACACACACACACACACACACACACACACACTTCCTTTACTTGCCTCCCCAGTGCAGGGACATATCCTGGCCATCAGGTGTCACTGTACAAACCCCATGGGAAACAGTGGCGTCCCTGTGACACTTTCTGGGTAATCTTAATAAAAACAGAACTGCTGGGACTTCCCCCGTGGTGCAGTGGTTAAGAATTCACCTGCCAATGCAGGGGACGGGGGTTCGAGCCCTGGTCTGGAAAGATTCCACATGCCACAGAGCAACTAAGCCCGTGTACCACAACTCCTGAGCCTGCACTCTAGAGCCTGAGCTCCAACTACTGAGCCCACGTGCCACAACTGCTGAAGCCCACGCTCCTAGAACCCCTGCTCCACAACAAGAGAAGCCACCGCAATGAGAAGCCCACACACTGCAAGGAAGAGTAGCCCCCGCTCCCCGCAACTAGAGAAAGCCTGTGTGCAGTAACGAAAACCCAAAGCAGCCAATTAATTAATTTAAAATAAATAAATAAAAAAAAAAACTGCCAAACTAGCTTGACAGCAAATTGTATTAGTAACAGAAGACTCACTGTAGAATTGCACCAGTTAGTTTTCCTTATCTGAGATGGTCACAGTAAAAACAGCTAATGAAAAGAATCATAAACTGCCCACTTCCCTGGGTTCCTAGGAATGAGCAGGACAGGGCAGTTGAAAATGGCTTTGAGTCTTGCTGGGCGTGGATTCTGGGGAGGGGAGGGTTATTTAGCGAGGGACTGATGAAGGGTCTCTTTGGAAAGCAAGAGGAGATGGCACCTGACTCCTGCAGTTACAAGCCCCTGGAGCGTCACGTCAGATTCATCTCTGTGCTTCCGTGCAGAGCTAGGACCATGACGTCCCTCCCTCCCTCCCGCGTAAGGAGCACACGTAGTAGCAAGCTCTATATACGCATTCTCATGCCCACAGGTCCTTCCCCAAAGGCGATCTGCATATTTCGAAAATCAAAAGCTATTTGACTAAATGAGCCACAGCATAACGAGGCGTGTGCCTGGGGTAACCGCTGTCTCCACTCCAGGCGTTTTGTAAGGGGGACATTTTTGCAAAAGAAATGGTTTCCTGCTATTTCGTGTTTAGGATACGACTCATCGTGGGGTCTCATGTGGTCAAAGGGAAGGCACAGAGGCACCCATTGCTTTCTGCAGTCGTGTAAAGACTTCGAGTTAAAGAATGGCTTGAGAAAAAGACTTCCCAGGTGTAAATACTGAAATGGGCTTTGGTATGTTTAAGCACAAAAGAGGATTACTGAGGTGATGCATGGCAGGTTGGATCAGGGCTCTGATGACGGGCTGACCCCAAGGCAGCCGGGCGTGGGGACCACGGCTGCCTGTGGACATTCTAGTGAGGACCCTGCCGCATGGACGTGGAGGGTCCTGCTAGCACTTAGGCCCTTGAGGTCACTGCCCCGGCACCCCCTCGGCAAGTTCTCTGTCGTCCCTGTTTCTTCCAGAAGCTCACTCCAGAATTCAGGCCCACGGGGGAGCATCCGAGTCTAGCTCTCGTCTTGAAGAAGGCTTGCATTCTCTTTTATATTTCATGTCTTAGTGACTGGGCTGTAAGGATTTTGATGTCAGGGGTTGTGGTTTGTACTTTGCTTCTCCGCGCCCTGTCAGTCGGCTCACTAAATGCTTAACAGATGTTTTTAACCATTTTTGTTGTGGTTTGTCTTACAATCGAAGGCTCACTTCTTCATAATAGAATATCTTTCATTAGATGCTTAAGGAACATGGCGCTGTCCACACTTGTATGGTTCTTAGTCAGCAGTGGTACAGGTGATGACAGAGCTAAGGTGACGGCAGACGGGAGTATGGGGGGAGAGTCAGGGAATACTGTATGATTTTTAAAACTTGTAATATTCCCTGCATCCCTCCATGTGCTGGTCCCACGCCAAGTGCTTACATACAGTATCCGTGGAACCCTCATGAAAACCCCATGAGGGGAATTTTATCATTTCCATTTTGTACATGAAGATAAATAAATAGAAAAGAGGGCCAATCCTGTTGGCACGTTTGACCGCAAGCTGTGCTTTTTCATGTTGCCTTTTTTGGGGGATTTGCAGTCAGTTACGTTGAGTGGATGTAAAGGGGACCACAATTGTCCCGTGGTGTTGGGGATATTACAGCAGGACGGATGAGGACCGGTCACGTCACGGCAGTGGAGTGAGAATAAAGGGGTGGGAGGGCGAGCAGGACCAGGGTAAAACCCACCACAAGCATTTGCTAAGAACAAGTCCCTGAGCAGTGGAGGATATTTTTTATGGGCAGGTGGGTGATTTTTAAAAATTACTCGCTGTTCATTTTTACCCCGTTTGTTCTGTAAGAGGATTGGAACACGCACGTGTGTCTATCACTCTCACTGTCACGTTTGTCACAGCTTTGCCCCGTACGTAAAGAGGACACACTGGATTCAGGACAGACCTGGATGGGGTGGCACCTCTGGGCAGGCGGAGGGAAGCTGCCTGGAGACTAACATGCTTCCCAGGTACCCCCGGCCTTCCTGTTCCAGAGAGGGACATGTGTGCAGGTGACAACTGAAACCTGCCACCAGCCTGTCTTGTTTCTCAGTGACACTGTTAGAAAAACACAGTGGATAATGACTAATTTCTGTGCTCGTGTCCAGATAGTAACTCTCACTTCTTAATAACTTCCCTCTGGCCATGGACATCTCGGATGCAATACAGTTTTGTAAGTGGCAGAGGCTGTTTTAGTAAGACGTGATGCAATTTTACTAAATCAATGTACAGATGGTACAGGACATGGTTCTCTCAGCAAGGGGCCAGGAAGAACACAAAAGTACGACTTAGGTCAGAAGAAGGAGCCTCTGGTTCCCAGGAAATCACAGAGCTCCTCACTTTCCCGTCCTTATTACCGGTTACCCCGTCTTGGGGGTTGGAGGGAGGCATTCGCGTGGATGGTCCAGGGCAGGCTGCGTGTGGGAGGCTGTCCGTGGTGCAACACGGCGGGAAGGAGACCCTGTCTTCGCAGCTTGTGGGTGGGAAGAAGCGTGGCACTGGGGTCCAGAACCTGGATGCTCATCCTGACTCCACCGCCATCCAGTTTCACGACCTTAAGCCAGTCTCTTAGCTTCTTAGGGCCCCACGGGTTCCCACCTGCTCTGACATCCTACACTCTCACCCCTTCCCAGAGACAAATCTAATAGTTAACAAGATAAAATAGTCAGATCGAGAACCAAAGTCAGAAGTCCACCATGGTATGTGGTGGGTAGGAATTTCAGGGAGAAGGTGGTGACTGCAGACTAGAATCTCAGGGAAGAGTTTGGCCTCCGGCATCCTCTAAAGGAGCCCAGAACCCGAGTCCTTGGAGAGAAAACCTTCTAGAGTCAGATGGAGAGAACAGCCTAAGGAAAGGCCCCGAATAAGCCTGTGGCACTTTGTTAAGAGTGAGACGGTCTCTGTCGTTGTAGTAGAGAGTATGTTTCCCACATCCCCATCTTTCTGTCTGTATTTTTCAAATAAACTGGGAATGGTTTTAGCATGTGATTCCAGGATCCTTAAGAAAAGTATCAATAGTTATCAAGCAACATACAGAGAGGCTAAAAAACTTATGGAGGAAGGGGTATCACTTCCATTGAGTAACAAACTTACGATAGATGATACATTTGTCACATTCACTGACATGTGGACATTAACTCTTCTGAGGACAAACAGTATTTCATCCAAGTGCATGTGATAATTATTCAAGGTTCCTTGCCTCCAGTTACAAGAACTTAGTTAAATGCGCTCGTGAATAAGACTATATTTTTAATGATCATCTCATTTCCCTCATTAAGCATTTGAGTTGTTCTCTTGGAACATCCAAATTGATAATGCTCCTCTCATTTTATGTGGTTTTCATGATAGCATGAAAAAAAAAATCCCATAGTCGCAGAAATGACTCCAAAATGCATCTGCTCCAGGCCACGGGTCTAAACATCCAGGACCATCTTCCTCAGCACACGAGTGACTCCCGCAAGCTTCAGGGCACCTGTAGGCACCCCTCCTCCAGCTCCCCGTCCCAGGAAGTAAGAGCAGAAGAAGAAAGGGGCTGCGATGTTTTGTCCTCATGACATGAAAATAAAACAAGCTGCATAACTTACGGGCTGAGTTGTGTCCGCCCAGACCCGTATGTTGAAGCCTAACCTGCAATGTGACTGTATGTGGAGATGGGCCCTTAGGGAGGTGATGAAGGTTCAGCGAGGTCCTATGAGTGGTCCGTAATCAATATGACTGGGGTCCTTAGAAGAAGAGGATGTTTGGACACATAACGGTGACACGAGGACAGAGAGGGCGATGACTGTCTACAAGCCAAGGAGAGTGGCTTTGGGAGAAACCACACTCCATCTTGGGTGTCTAGCCTTCAGAACTGTGAGAAGATCACTTTCTGTGGTTGAAGCCCCCCATTCTGTGTGGCAGCCCTGGCAGACTCACACAATAACAATAGAAGAAAATCAATAAAAAGCAAAACAAAACAAAACAAAACAAAACAGACAGGTGTCTTCTAAAATGGCTGTGAAAACCTTGGAAAAAAATATTCCAACAAAGATGGATTCCAGGCCCACTGGACATGCAACAAAATCCAAACGGTCAGAGCTCTCCCTCATTCTGTCCCTGCAGCATCTGCTGGTGAGAAGTTGAGATGTGAAACGCTGACTGGGAGATCTTAGATGATCGGATTGAAGGACAGGTGTTGGGCGCTGGGCAGCGCTGAGTTTCTGACCAGCCCCATGTTCTCACCTTCAGAGCTTCTCAGCAGCAGAGATTGTGACACAAGCCTGGAAATAAACTTTTCCAGGTGACATGTGTGTCAGTGAATAACTTGTTTGAGGACTTTGCTCTTAAGAGTCCAAGTTCAATTGTAAAAGGTTTGATTTTCTCCTTTGGAGATGAATGACTGGGGAGAGGTGGTGAGCATGGGAAGACGCTGGCCAAGGGGATGTTTTCTTTTTCCTTGTAATCCACATGCAAACTAGTTAACCATATTGTGACAAAAGTGGCCATAGCTGTGCCTTTTGTCTTATTTATGAAGTGAGACACAGGCTGGGACACACAGTTAACAGTTCCCTCTGTGTGGTCTTGGGCAAATAACTTGACTGTTTGATGGGCAGTAATGGGATGAGACTGCCCACCTGCCGGGCTGGCAGTGCTGTTTGTTCAGGTGACGTGTGTGCAGTGGTACCTGGAGGTAGAACAGTGCTTCTGCCCTCCAGGTGCATCCCAGGAGCACACCCGCTGTCCATGCCCATCTCCATCACCCGAGTCCTTGTGCCCCAACGATCCTGATGACGAAAGCAGCTCACACTCTCTGAGTGCCTGGTCCTCACCACGTGATGTTCTGGGCAGTGTATGTATTGTGTTATTTTTCTTCCCAGTTATTTTCATCCCACTCTGGGGAAAATGAGGAAGTGACTGTGACCCTGGGTGAGAGACCGGGCCCCCGACCTGGAGCCCAGCCTCCTGCAGCACCTCTGCAGCGCTCTCTCTCCCTCTCTCTCTCTCTCTCTCTCTGACTTGAAGAGGAGATTCTAATTAGTTCTCAGCACCTTTCTCCCAGCCATTGATTTGGATAATTGCTTTTCAGTTAATGTTCTCACGATGTCAAATCTTTTGTCCCCAGTTCCCTGGTCCTAAGTAAGAGTAAGGAGAGGGTTTCTATACCCCCAGATTTGGATTCTGGAAGCTCTGGAGTAGGACTGGTGTGCACGTGTGTGTGCACATACAACAGAGAGGGCTGCACACCGAGAACTGCTATCCTGCTGCATGTAGACAGGTCGGCACTAGGATGACGGCAGAGATGAAGCAAGCTCTCAGATGGTCTCCGACGCACGTCAGAGGCCAGAGCATGGAAGCTGGATCCCTGGGATGTGGCTCCAGTGACGTGGCTCCACCCCCAGTGATGTGGCTCCATCCCCTGTGACGTGGCTCCACCCCCAGCGATGTGGCTCCACCCCCTGTGACGTGGCTCCACCCCCAGTGACGTGGTTACCGGGAACCTGCCAGTGACAGGCATTCGTTTCGCACCCTGATCTCACCACCAGCCCTGTGGTTGGGTGCTGATGTCTTCGTTCGCAAAGACATGCAACTAAGCCTTAGAGAGGCTGCAACTTTTTCTGACCTCAGAGGTCATAAACGGCAGAGGTCAGTTATGCCCCAAATTGGTATAAAACCCTGGAGAAAATACAGAATACATGTAAGGCCTGATGACTTGGGACCACAAACTGCAAAATAAGCATATGTGGGCAACGTCCTTAATAAATCCCCAGTCTTCCCTTTATGGCTGTTTAAAAAGGCCTTAAAGCCATCAAAATGTCAGAACTTCCCACATGTGCACGGTGTACACACGTGCGCACACACATACACACATACAAATACGCACATATAGTGCGCACACACATATATACATGCGTTCACACGTGTACACATGTACTTATGGGACGTGAACCATCCAAAACGCATCAGCATTGAACCATGTGTTTCTTTTTACTTTTACCACCTAACATTATAAAAAAAATTTTTTTTTAATGCGGAACAAAATAGAAATCCTGTCCTAGAATAAACAAGGCTTCGAAAGGAATGAAATGAAGGCAATTTTAATTTACTGTCCGTAGCCGCTTTTTCTTTACTACCATTTAAGGCCAATTTGCAAGTATGGAGAAAAAAATCCGAAACATCGGGAACTTCTTCATAAACAGAAGCTCACTAGTGCAGGCAGCTGGGTGGCTCCCTGCCCAGTCATTCTTCCTACAGCTGCACAGGGCTCCACTTAGGAGCCGCCAGCAGCACTCTGGAGTGAGTCTTGATGGGTGTAGAAAACATATAAGTTACGTAATAATGGCCTGCACTGGTGTGAGGGTCTCCGTCTGAAGCCCCGCAGGATCCCCGAGTCCTCGAGGTGGGGAGCACGCTCTGCCCTTCAGAAAGTGGGACACGGAGGCCCAGCGGGGGGCTGACTCACCCGAGGGCACGTGGCTCATTCGGGGAGACAGGCCTCTCTGCCTCTGATCTATGACCTCTTTTCTCATTCTTTCCCCCTTGAAATCCAGGAGGAGACAAATGCAGAAGAGGAAGGATCCGTGGAAACCTTGGAAATCAGGCTCATTTAATGAATGTGGAGGGCAAGTGTATTCAAATAAATGAGGCTTTTTTAATTTTTATTTTTATTTTATTTTTATTTTTTAATTTTATTTATTTATTTATTATGTTTGGGGGGGTACACCAAGTAATAAATGAGGCTTTTAAGCGAAATTCTCCTCCCCCAACACTGTCTCTCTCACATACACACACACACACACACGCAGACACGCACACGCAGACGCAGGCACACACGCAGACACAGGCACGCACACATGCACACACAGATACACGCACACGCACACACACACGCACACAGAGAGACACACACACACATGCAGACGCACAGGCGCGGCCTCCTTGGCGATGTTAACTCGTTATTGAAACGAGCTTTGAATGGCAGCTATTTAGTAAGGCTCATCACAGTGAAGCTCGTGGGTTATGACAGGAAGTGATTTTATTTTACTAACGTGTATAGAACTCCTAACAATACAGCTGGGATTTTAACTCAAATTAAAAAAAAATAATTGAAGAGGAGCCAGTAAGTTGATCAAGAGGAGAGAGAAGCAGCTCACAGAAGATGAAGGAAGTGAGAGGTAGAGCTGGAAGGGAAGGTTGCTCCAGCAGCTACGGAACTCACCTCCTTTCCCCAGGTGACAGCTGAGGTCAGAAGGAGCCCTGGGTCCTGGTTGCTGCCCTGGGAGTGGAAGAAATCAGGTATCCATAGAAAGTCTCTCCCAAAGCACTCTATGGCTTTTGTAGGTCTCTTCAAGCTAACCTCTCCCTTTTAAAATCTTCTTTACCTCTTGGACTTTTTGCAGTCTTTGTTTCCTCACTGCCTATCATCTTTGGGGGGAATTTTATTCTTTTCCCCTTGAATTGAGTTTTTGGTTAGACTGACTCAAGGGTCTGCAATAGATGCATGTTTAAATGACGACAATCAAACCTAAACCCGTAGAGCTGTAGATTCATCCAGAAGGTACCCCAGGGACAGATTCCCCAGTGGGAAAGCCACGGTGCTGGATGTGGATGTACACAGACTCAGCCTCGTGGTGGAGAGCGGTGAGAGTTCAAAGGACTCTCCAGGGCTCTCTTGAAGTTACAAGAGGACGAGATTGCACCTCATTTCAGGTCTAGGTTATTAAGAGTGTTATTTATTATCGGTTTGAGCTTTATCTATGGTCAGCAAGAACTTGACTTGAAGGAACAACATCTCATGTAATTGAAACTTAGGGAGGAAGAATGTAATTACCATGCTTGGTAATTAGCTCTGTTGGCATAAAGGGGCCGCGGATCACAGAGGGAGACATTGAGGGTAGATCAGGAGCCCTGACTTCTTGTTCTGGCCTCATCCCTAACTGCCTGGGCATGGGGGGTGCACGGGGCAGGGGATGACCATCATTTCTCCTTCCTCCCCTGTTTTTCTTTTTTTCTTTTTTTTTTACACTCTAAATATATGCAGTTTATTGTAAAAAATAAACAAATAAAAAGTTAAAAAAAATTAAGCAGAAAGTGTAGAGTTCTTATATATCCCTTCTCCCTCCACCCTTTCCACACACAATTTCCCTTATTATTAATGTCTTTCATTAGTGTGGTACATTTATTACAGTGATGGGCCACCTTGATACAGTAACTAAAATCCATAGTTTATATTAGGGTTCACTCTTGGTATTGTACACTCTATGGGTTTCAACAAATGTAGAATGAAATGTATCTACCATTACAGTATCATACAGAGTAGTCTCACTGCCCTAAAAATCCTCTGTGTTCTGTTTATTCATTCCTCCCTCCTTTCCCGAACCCCTGGCAACTGCAGATCTCTTTACTGTCTCCATAGTTTTCCTTTTCCAGAATATCATGTGGTTGGAATCATATGGTATGTAACCTTTTCAGATGGCTTCCTCCACTTAGCAATATGCATTTAGGGTTCCTCCATGTGCAGTTGTGTTTTTTCACGTGAACTTTTATGTCAGCTTATCTAACAAAAGCTTGTTGGTGTTTTTATGGGGATAATGACATTTTTTTTAATTGAGATACAGTTAACATACAATAAACTGCATATATTTAGAATGTACAATTTGGTATCCCAATCTCCCAATTCATTCCCCCCCAACCCTCCCCACTTTCCCCACTTGGTGACCATATGTTTGTTCTCTACATCTGGGTCTCTATTTCCGCCTTGCAAACCGGTTGATTTGTACCATTTTTCTATAGTCCACATATATGTGTTAATATACGGTATTTGTTTTTCTCTTTCTGACTCACTTCACTCTGTAGGACAGTCTCCAAGTCCATCCATGTCTCTAGATATGTCCCAGTTTCCTTGCTTTTTACAGCTGAGTAATATTCCATTGTATATATGTACCACATCTTTTTTTATCCATTCATCTGTTGATGGACATTTAGGTTGCTTCCATGTCCTGGCTATTGTAAATCGTGCTGCAATGAACATTGGAGTGCATGTGTCTTTTTGAATTATGGTGTGCTCTGTGTATATGCCCAGCAGTGGGATTGCTGGGTCATATGGTAGTCCCATCTTTAGTTTTGCAAGGAACCTCCATACTGTTCTCCACAGTGGCTGTATCAATTTACATTCCCACCAACAGTGCAAGAGGGTTCCCTTTTCTCCACACCCTCTCCAGCATTTACTGTTTGTAGATTTTCTGATGATGCCCATTCTGACCGGTGTGAGGTGATACCGCATTGTAGTTTTGATTTGCATTTCTCTAATAATTAGTGATGCTGAGCAGCTTTTCATGTGCCTCTTGGCCATCCGTATGTCGTCTTTGGAGAAATGCCTATTTAGGTCTTCTGCCCATTTTTTGATTGGGTTGTTTGTTTTTTTGATATTGAGCTGGATGAACTGTTCATGTATTTTGGAGATTAATCCTTTGTCTGTTGATTCGTTTGTAAATATTTTCTCCCATTCTGAGGGTTGTCTTTTCGTCTTGCTTACAGTTTCCTTTGCTGCGCAGAAACTTTGAAGTTTCATTAGGTCCCACTTATTTATTTTTGCTTTTCTTTCCACTACTCTAGGGGGTGGATCAGAAAAGATCTTGCTGTTATTTACATCAAAGAGTGTTCTTCCTATGTTTTCCTCTAGCAGTTTTATAGTGTCTGCCCTTACGTTTAGGTCTTTAATCCATTTGGAGTTTACTTTTGTGTATGGTGTTAGGGAGTGTTCTAATCTCATTCTTTTCCATGTAGCTGTCCAGTTTTCCCAGCACCACTTATTGAAGAGGCTGCCTTTTCTCCATTGTATATCCTTGCCTCCTTTGTCATAGATTAGTTGACCATAGTTTATCTCTGGGCTTTCTATTCTGTTCCATTGATCTATATTTCTGTTTTTGTGCCAGTACCATACTGTCTTGATCACTGTAGCCTTGTAGTATAGCCTGAAGTCAAGAAGCCTGATTGCACCAACTCCGTCTTTCCTTCTCAAAATTGTTTTGGCAATTTGGGGTCTTTTGCGTTTCCACACAAATCATAAAATTTCTTGTTCTATTTCTGTGAAAAATGCCATTGGTAATTTGATTGGGATTGCATTGAATCTGTAAATTGCTTTGGGTAGTATAGTCGTTTTCACAATGTTAATTCTTTCAATCCAAGAACATGGTATGTCCCTCCATCTGTTTGTATCGTCTTTGATTTCTTTCACTAGTGTCTTATAGTTTTCTGAGTACAGGTCTTTTACTTCCTTGGTTAGGTTTATTGCTAGGTATTTTATTCTTTTTGTTGCAATGGTGAATGGCATTGTTTCCTTAATTTCTCTTTCTCATCTTTCATTGTTAGCGTATAGAAATGCAAGAGATTTCTGTGCATTAATTTTGTATCCTGCAACTTTACCAAATTCATTGATTAGCTCAAGTAGTTTTCTGGTGGCATCTTTAGGATTTTCTATGTATAATATCATGTCATCTGTGAACAGTGACAGTTTTACTTCTTCTTTTCCAATTTGGATTCCTTTTATTTCTTTTTTTTCTCTGATTGCTGTGGCAAGGACTTCCAAAACTATGTTGAATAGTAGTGGCGAGAGTGGACATCCTTGTCTTGTTCCTGATCTTAGAGGGAATGCTTCCAGTTTTTCACCATTGAGAATGATGTTTGCTGTGGATTTGTTGTATATGGCCTTTATTATGTTGAGGTAGGTTCCCTCTATGCCCACCTTCTGGAGAGTTTTTATCATAAATGGGTGTTGAATTTTGTCAAAAGCTTTTTCTGCCTCTATTGAGATGATCATGTGGTTTTTATCCTTCAATTTATTAATATGGTATATCACATTGATTGATTTCCATATATTGAAGAATCCTTGCATTCCAGGGATAAACCCCACTTGATCATGGTGCATGATCCTTTTAATGTGTTGTTGGATTCTGTTGGCTAGTATTTTGTGGAGGATTTTTGCATCTAAATTCATCAGTGATATTGGTCTGTAGTTTTCTTTTTTTGTAGTATCTTTGTCTCATTTTGGAATCAGGGTGATGGTGGCCTCCTAAAATGAGTTTGGGAGTGTTCCTTCCTCTGCAATGTTTTGGAAGAGTTTGAGAAGGATGGGTGTTAGCTCTTCTCTAAATGTTTGATAAAATTCACCTGTGAATCCATCTGGTCCTGGACTTTTGTTTGTTGGGAGATTTTTTTTTTTTTTGATTTATGATATCTTTATTATTTTGGGGGGGGGTTGTTGGGAGATTTTTAATCACAGTTTCAATTTCATTACTTGTGATTGGTCTGTTCATATTTTCTATGTCTTCCTGATTCAGTCTTGGAAGGTTATACCTTTCTAAGAATCTGTCCATTTCATCCAGGTTGTCCATTTTATTGGCATATAGTTGCTTGTAGTAATTTCTTATGGTGCTTTTTATTTCTGTGGTGTCCATTGTAACTTCTCCTGTTTCATTTCTGATTTTATTGATTTGAGTCCTCTCCCTTTTTTTCTTGATGAGTCTTGCTAGAGGTTTATCGATTTTATTTATCTTCTCGAAGAACCAGCTTTTAGTTTTATTGATTTTTGCTCTTGTTTTCTTTGTCTCTATTTCATTTATTTCTGCTCTGATCTTTATGATTTCTCTGTGTCTACTTACTTTGGGTTTTGTTTGCTCTTCTTTCTCTAGTTTCTTTAGGTGTAAGGTTAGATTGTTTATTTGGGATGTTTCTTGTTTCTTGAGGTAGGATTGTATCGCTATAAACTTCCCTCTTAGAACTGCCTTTGCTGCATCCCATAAGTTTTGGATTGTTGTGTTTTCATTGTCATTTGTCTCTAGGTATTTTTTGATTTCCTCTTTGATTTCTTCAGTGATCTCTTGGTTATTCACTAGCGTATTGTTTAGCCTCCATGTGTTTATGTTTTTTACAGTTTTTTCCCTGTAATTGATTTCTAATCTCATAGCGTTGTGGTCGGAAAAGATGCTTGATATGATTTCAATTTTCTTGAATTTACCAAGGCTAGATTTATGACCCAAAATGTGATCTATCCTGGAGAATGTTCCATGTGCACTTGAGAAGAATGTGTAATCAACTGTTTTTGGATGTAATGTCCTGTAGATATCTATTAAATCAAGCTGACTTATTGTGTCATTTAAAGCTTGTGTTTCCTTATTAATTTTCTGTGTGGATGATCTGTCCATTGGTGTCAGTGGGGTGTTAAAGTCCCCCACTATGATTGTGTTATTGTCAATTTCCTCTTTCATAGTTGTTAGCATTTGCCTTACATATTGAGGTGCTCCTATATTGGGTGCATATATATTTATAATTGTTATCTCTTCTTCTTGGATTGATCCCTCGATCTTTATGTAGTGTCCTTTCTCATCTCTTGTAACATTTTTTATTTTAAAGGCTATTTTATCTGTTATGAGTATTGCTACTCCAGCTTTCTTTTGATTTTCATTTGCATGGAATATCTTTTTCCATCCCCTCCCTTTCCGTCTGTATGTGTCCCTAGGTCTGAAGTGGGTCTCTTGTAGACAGCATATATATGGGTCTTGTTTTTGTATCCATTCAGCCAGTCTGTGTCTTTTAGTTGGTGCATTTAGTCCATTTACATTCAAGGTAATTATTGATATGTATGATCCTATTACCATTTTCTTAATTGTTTTGTTTTGTTTCTGTAGGTCCTTTCCTTCTCTTATGTTTCCTGCTTAGAGAAGTTCCTTTAGCATTTGTTGTAGGGCTGGTTTGGTGGTGCTAAATTCTCTTAGCTGTTGCTTGTCTGTAAAGCTTTTGATTTCTCCATTGAATCTGAATGAGATCCTTGCTGGGGAGAGTATTCTCGGTTGTAGGTTCTTCTCTTTCATCACTTGAAGTATATCATGCCACTCCCTTCTGGCTTGCAGAGTTTCTGCTGAGAAATCAGCTGTTACCCTTATGGGAGTTCCCTTGTATGTTATTTGTCATTTTTCCCTTGTTGCTTTTAATAACTTTTCTCTGTCTTTAATTTTTGTCAGTTCGACTACTATATGTCTTGGCATGTTTCTCCGTGGGTTTATCCTGCCTGGGACTCTCTGCGCTTCCTGGACTTGGGTAGCTATTTCCTTTCCCGTGTTAGGGAAGTTTTCCACTATAATCTCTTCCAATATTTTCTCGGGTCCTTTCTCTCTCTCTCCTCCTCTGGGACCCCTATAATGTGAATGTTGGTGCATTTAACATTGTCCCAGAGGTCTCTTAGGCTGTCTTCAGTTCTTTTCATTCTTGTTTCTTTATTCTTTTCCGTGTCAGTGATTATCACCCTTCTGTCTTCCAGGTCACTTATTCGCCCTTCTGCCTCAGTTAATCTGCTATTGGTTCCTTCTAGTGTATTTTTCATTTCAGTTATTGTGTTGCATATCTCTGTTTGTTTGCTCTTTAATTCTTCTAGGTCTTTGGTAAACTTTTCAATCTTTGCATCCAGGCTTTTTTCAAAGCCCTGGATCATCTTCACCATCATTATTCTGAATTCTTTTTCTGTAAGGGTGCCTATCTCCTCTTCACTTAGTTGTTTTTCTGGTGTTTTATCTTGTCCCTTCATGTGGTACAAAGTCCTCTGCTTTTTCATTTTCTCTATCTTTCTGTGGCTATGGTTTTCAGTTCCACAGAAGGAAATACTGCTGATACTGCTTGATATTGTCATCTGCCCTCTTGTGGAGGAAGCTGTCTAGGAGGCTCATGGGTGCTTCCTGATGGGAGGGACTGATGGTGGGTAGGGCTGGGTGGGCGGAGCTCAGTAGGACTTTAATCTGATTTGGTGGACGGAGATCAGTAATATTTTAATCTGTTTGTCTGCCAACAGGTGGGGCTGTGTTCCCACCTTGTGTGATGTTTGGCCTGAGGCTACCTAGCAGTGGAGCTTACAGGCTCTTTAGTGGGGCTAATGGCAGACTCTGGGAGGGCTCACGCCAATGAGCACTTCCCAGAAGCCCTGCCGCCAGTGCCCCTGTCTCCTCAGTGAGCCACAGCCGCCCCCCACCTCTGCCGGCAACCCTCCAGCACCAGCAGGTAGGTCTGATTCCGTCTCCTATGGGGTCACTGCTCCTTCCCCCTGGGTCCTGGTGAGCATATTTTTTTGTGTGCCCTCCAAGAGTGGAGTCTGTTTCCCCCAGTCCTGTGGAGGTCCTGCAATCAAATCCCGCTGGCTTTCAAAGTCTGATTTTCTGGGGATTCCTCCCCCCGTTGTTGGACTCCCAGGTTGGGAAGCCTGATGTGGGGCTCAGAACCCTCATTTTACTGGGTGGACTTTTGCAGTAACTGTTCTCCAGTTTGTGAGTCACCCACCCAGCATTTATGGGATTTGATTTTAATGTGATTGCGCCCCTCCTACCTTCTCATTGTGGCTTCTCCTTTGTCTCTGGATGTGGGGTGTCTTTTTTGGTGAGTTCCAATGCCTTTCTGTTGATGATTGTTCAGCAGTTAGTTGTAATTCCGGTGCTCTTGCAAGAGGGAGTCCCCTGTTTTTCTTTTCACCTTTTGCTCTATGTAATATAGCATTGTTTTCTGGAACTGTAAGATCCTTGAGGGAAGGGATTGCTTATTTATCTCTAGGGAAAATCAAGAAAACCACTCCTTCTTTGGCATGTTCTTCTTTGTCTGTAAAGGGATGATTTGGGGGGTGGGGGAGATTTATATTTCATCATATCCCTTTATATAATAATTTTCACTGGGATCTCTGACTTTGTTTTTTTTTGTTTTGTTTTGTTTATTCTATTCTCTAGTTATAATTTTTGTACTTCCTTTTTCTTTCTTAATCTGTGCTGCTGATGTGACTGTGCCAATGGTTTTCCCCTCTGGTGATGTGTGGTATAGATTTACTCACAAAATCACTTAAAATACCTTGCTTACGTAGTGGCTCGAGAACAAACTAGACTGAGATCTAAAATGAGCTCATTTGTTTCCCAAAGGAATTGATGTTTGTAATGATGAGAATCTTAGAAGTTTGTTATTTATCAAAAACAACTTGGCAGAGGATGGAACATTAGACCAAACAAGTTTAAACATTGGCATCCTACATTTGTGCAGTTAGCGGGCATTTGGCCTCCAGTATGGCTTGTCCACCTCCAGTTCTTTACTGGACACTCACAGCATCTAGATTCTCTTAGCTGGTTAAGAGGAACATTACAATGAGTTAAATAGAAAAGGGAGATTTCATTCAACACTATTGCAATAGGAGAGAGAGAGAGATTGAACTCACCTCTGCTGAAACAAGAAGTGGGAACATTTTTAAGTGTGTGAAAGAGTGGAAAATTACTGAAGGATATCAGAGGTGGGCTGGTCACTGTGATTAGCCCATCCACATTTGCTGACTGGTGCTTGTAGAAGTCAGTCCCCTATCTTCCCATAGAGTCTGGGAGATAAAGACCTCATTCCCTGAGGATTATGTTCCAAAGGGATGGTTCCCACATCTCAGAGAAAGACAGTCCTGGGTTGTAGAAGATTTACACCTCAAGGGGCAGAGAAAGAATTTACAACTGAAAGTTTTCTAGAGTAAGTGCTCCAAGAAATGGGAAATCGGGGAGAAGGGTCAGGAAGATGCTTGTGTAAAGTTTACTCAAGCCGAGCGGGGCAAGAATGCATCCAGATGAAGTTTAATGATGCATATCAAAGTCTGATACATGGAAATAGGCTATTTCTTGCAAAACTATGCAACTTATCATTGGGTTCTGGCACGAAATATAAGGGTTAGACAATCCTTGACCAGGAAAAACAACTTTGGCTGCAGTCAAAATGAGAGGCATTAAAACAAAAATAAACAGAACATGTTAGTGTCATGGGAAATCTTAAGAGTGTGCCTATGACTGGGAAGTGCAACCCAAATTAATCTGAAGTTCCCATGGTAGAATTTTTTAATTTGTTTTAACATTGCAAACTTTAATCCATCTAATCTGATAATTTAATCTGTTTGTTTCTCTTATTTTTTTTCCTCTAATTCTTTATTGGAGGTAGAGAGGCATTACCACATTGTAGGAAGGCCATGACCCCGGATTCAGATACTGGTCCTGTGACTCTGTGTTACACCGGCCACCTTCAGAGTCTCGTCTATGAATGGACATCAAAAAGGACCTGTATCCTTGTCGTGAAGATTGTTGTAGATGCTCAGTGCATGATAATCACCATTATTAATATTCTGTGTGACATGTGAGAAGTATCTTAGGAGAATTCTGTAAGTCCTTTAATTTCTAGAAAGCCTACAGGATATAAAAGTAAAGATGTACTTGGCTTTTGAGGACACAGGTGCCTTGTGAGTAACACCCCTAGGTTCTCATCACAGTGATACAGTGCTCTTAATGGGATGACCTCAGACACCAATATGAATTCTCTTTCACCTGTGGAGGAACAGGTAACTGAACCCTCTCAGTACCTTACGCCAGTGTAACAAGAACCCTCTGAGGATTCCTTGCCACTTTTCTCTTTTTTATTATTTTCTGGCTTCTTTAAAGAGCACAGTTAATTAGATGCCTCAGCATCAGGGACAGGGCAGAGCTTATTTCTGCTCCCAGCATTTACTTTCTGGCTTTACCCCTGGTTGACTTCATATGCTTGGTCTTGGGTGATGAATAGTGGCTTTTAATCATAGGAAACATAGTAAACTGATAATACTTAGTGCTCCTAAACTCTTCTCATTTTCCAATCATGTGAGACGTCTTTGCTACCTGATCTTTGCCCAGTGACGTGAGTGCTGTAGACACTGTCTCTTCCCTCCTCCAGGGAGGTGAGCAGATTCCTGCAGTGTTTGCGAGAGTGTCTTTGTGCCTCCCCCCACCCCACCCCCACTCACGGGCCAGGGTGACTTCTTGGAACAAATTGGCCTCTGTGACAGAGGAGTGTCCGTTTCAAGGATGTGCGGTATTATTGCAATTTCATAATTGGTAGGGGAAATTGAGGTCAAAGGAGTTTGCTAAAGATGAAGAGCTCAGACCGTATCTGTAAACCTGCCACAACCAGGAGGATGGGCAATTTGATTTTCCCTTGCTCGTGGGGTGGGGGTCCGGTGCCTCTGAATTTCTGCCAGAGTGTGAACGATGAGGTGAGACACAACTTTGGTTTCCGTTCATGACTTGTTCAGAAACATAACTGATTTAAGATTAGGGACAGCCCTCTGATGGCAGTCCAAGTGTGATAATATCCTCCCAACCAGCTGGAGTCTTCCCGTTTTTGCTGGTGTTGTTATTGTTGGGGTGTTGTTTTGACTGGGTACATGTGATTACCAAGAATTGTTATAAATCACCAGTGATCATAGATGTTAACCCTTTAGGAGCAGTCAAATAAATGCCATGGTGCCTTGTGTGTTATCATCCTGATATAGTCATCCCCAGAGATAAGGTGAGATGTGCCTATGGGGAAATCAGGGGATATTCTCTTCCCAGCCTCTGTTCCCTCTAACTTGTTTTAATTTACAATCCCTTGAATATAAACTTGTGTTTGGTTATCACTCATATCTTTTGTGTGACAGTTTTTCTGCAGAAAAACCCACAAACCCAAAACAAGGTTCACATTCCCTATTACTAATTTTTGTTTTCCAGCTGATCGATAGGCAGATGAAAAGCGGGGCAGATACAGAGGACAGACCCTTGGTTAACACACACAGACACACACTGGAGGTGGCATCCTTGGCTTGTTTTGAGTGACTGATGGCAGTGACCATCACAGTCATCCCAGCCCGAGGGACCAGGCAGGTGCATCACAGCGCAGCTTCCGCGGTGGGTGCACAGAAGCCCCCGGAAATGCTCCCGGTTCCGAGAGAGACCATCGCCCTCCTGGCACCGCCCGAAGGGAAGGAGGTAAGAAAGGGGGCGTGGTGCAGGGAGGTGGGGGCTGTGGGTTGGGAGGGACCTTGCAGGGGGACGCGTCTCCCAGTGTCTGCGGAGTCTGCACTCAACCGTCCGGCGTCCGGCTGGCTGCTGGGACTGGGCGGTGAGCACGTGTCTGTACCTGTGGAAGCAGGGCCATAGCAAGGGAGATGGGGGCGAAGATTCTGGATATGCTTCGGGGGTGGAGCAATGGGCTGTTCTAGCGGATGGGCTGCGCAGGGAGAGAAGGGAGGGCTTGGGGTGGCTCAGGCTTTTGTGGGTTTTGTTTGTCTGATTGGTGGGTTTGAGCAACTCCAGTAAATGGAACTCTCGTTTACTGAGCGGGCAGCGTGGTGTCCTGTAAGCTGCAGTCAGAAGGGGTTTCCAGGAGGACGATCTCCACGGCTGTGTCAGAACCACTGACGGTCAAGGCAGGTGCGTTGGGGGTGGTGGTGAGAACAGTTTCAGGGAGCTGGTGGAACAGAAGACCTGATAGAAGTGGGTTTAAGAAGGACTAGGAGGCATGTGAGAGAGAAAGAACAGGGGACTCTTCTCAAGCATTTTACTGTAAAGGACAGACAAATGCGGCTTGGAGCTGAAGAAGCAAAACAGAATGGGTTTTGTTTCATCTACTTTTTAGGACGGGAGAAAGCATTGCACTATTGTAGACTAATGCACACAATCAGGTGGAAAAATCAGCACTGAGACAGGGTGGAGTGGCTGGAGCAACCCCCTTAGGTGGGCGGGAAGGAGGGGCTCACCTGAGAAGGGAAGGTAAGCCTCGGTGACAGTCGGTGAGGTCAGTGAGCTCCCTGTGGGAGGAGAAGAGGTCGGGCGGGCCTTCCTGAGCTGGCTTCAGGCTTTGTGCACCTCCGGTCCTCCTCCGTCAGCCAGCACCAGTGCACCTGGGTGCTGACACCTGCAGTGGGAGGGGTCCCAGGAGGGCCGTGCCCCCATCGCTAGACTCTTCCCTGCCTGGAGTTAGAGAATGCCTTGTGGGAATTGTTTCCGGATTGGAGGAAGACTTGCCGAAGAAAGGATGTGGGAAGCAGGAATGTGGATGTGAGTGTGTGTGTGTGTGTGTGTGTGTGTGTGTGTACGTGGTGGGTACTGGGCAGATCTCATCCTCCAGAAAATTTGAGAGGCTGGAAAAACGTACATGAGGGTCCATTCCAGGGGTTGTCTGTTGCCTAAAGCTAAAAAGGAGCTCTGTTCCATGGTGTCATATCTGGCTACCTTAGAAAAAGGGGAACTTTCTAAAAGGTGACATTTAAATTTTTTTTTATAATTTTTTAAAGGTGACTTTCCCTTGACAGTTGTTACAGAACACCAGCTATATTCCATGTGGAATACATCCTTGAGCCAATCTCACAGCCAGCAATTTGTGCCTCCCACTCCCCACTCCTGTGTCACCTCTCCCCATCTCACTAGTAACCACTGGTTTGTTCTCTGTATCTGCAAGTCTGCTTATAAAGGTGACATTTTAAAACATAGCAGCAAGTGGATGGCTAGATGCAGGTGTAAGGAGTGGCTGCCTTGGGCTGTTCTGAGCTGGACAATAAGGCTTATTCAGAGGAAGGTCAGAGTTTCTGTCCCACCTCCCCCGGTATCAGAACGTCCACTTTCACCCAACGTGGAGGAGGGGAGTGCGGAGGCTACTTGGAACTGTGTGTGTGTGACAGTGAACGAGAGAGCCAGGGCAAGTTCACAGCCGGGATCACACAGTGGCTTCTCCATTTTACAACACTTAATCTGTTCATGAAGCAGACGAGGAAGATTAGAAGCGGGGACCCAGCAGGGGAGCCCCTGCCTCCACGGAGAGGAGAGCAGCTGGGTACCCGGCCACATGGAGCTGGCCTTTGGCAACTGTGGGACACAGGAGAGCAGAGGTCCACATCCATTCAGGCCTCCTGTCTGTGTGTCTGAGACAATGGAGGTGTCAGAGACAGGAATGGGTCGGGGAGGAAAATTGTGCACCAGCGGGCACGTCAATTTGAAAGTCCCAGTTCAGGAGGCTGTAAGATCCATGAGGTTTGGGATTACATTTATTCTCTCCACCACATCAAGTGTCCAGCACAGTGCCTGGCAAAGATTTGGTGCTTAATGAATTTTTGTTAAATATTTTTTAAAAATGAATGAATGCATGCATGCATGGGTGAATGACATTAGGGTGCTTACGTCATGCTGAGTCTTGGAATGATGGGTGCACATCCGAAGATTGAGGTCCTGGCTGGAGAGGGAAAAAGAAATCGTGACATGGAGTTGAGTGTTGGAAGCAGGTGTGTGTTTGAGGGTGGCCGTGAAGCTTGTACGGAAAAGTATTCTGTTTCTAAAAGGAAGGGTATTCTAAGTCAAGTGGCAGGCTGTACTTGTGTACGGCTGATGGAAATATTCCATAGTTTGATTGTAAAACATCACTTAGGTTTTGATTTGTCACCTGATCACCTCTGAGGCATAAACTTGAAATAGTAAATATGGCTTCAACTCTTGATTTTTTACCTAGTTTTCAGGCAAGAAGAATAATGAACGCTTAAGATGTGTACCTGCGATTGCCTGGAATTGACGTGGCTGTCTATTTTTCAGAATCCCATCGTCTCATCAGGCAGTTTTTACTTTCCTTGTAATGCCTGTTTTCCTCTTGCAGAAAGTTTGGGGGAATAATGTATCTTGCTGGAGCACAGAGCTCTTGCTTTCCCCTTTCAGGGAAAGTTTCTGCTCTTCATATTCGAAAATCGCCTCAGATGGACACTGCAATTTGCTAAAATCGATATAATTAGAGAAAAAAATTGATGTACTCAGAAGGAGACAATTCAGGGAACTATTGAACATGATTGAAATGTTTAATGAGCTGTACATCTTGAAGACCAGGATTTGAACCATAGTGAAACCGGGACTTTTGTAATGGAAATTTTACCTTAAAGCTCTAAGCGCTTAGGCACTAACCCCACGGCAGAGAAATATTCGAAGAAACCTGGGTGAGAGCTTCTGTCCTTTGAAAGGATGTTTCTTGATGAACATTCTGAAACGAAATGTCATGTTCACACCTGATTTCTTCACATTATTAGCTTTCACCTCCACAGCCAGGGTTAGGGTGTAAACCTGTTACATTCTTTTGAGTACCAATTTGTTTTCCTAACAGTTTAATTTTCCTGGGTGTTCTAAGACTTTTGTTGTCATATTAACTGTTTCCTTTCTCGGGCATGAACTTGGAAGGCAGTTTGGGGAACTCTGGTTGTTTATTGAAAGATTTTGTATTTGAGGCTGGCCTGTCACTCATCGAGTGCGTTACCAGCTCAGTCCTGCGGAGCCTGGGGTCTGAGGGGTGCCCCGGGTTTTGGCTTGAAGAGTCCGTGGGGCTCCCTAGTTCACGGCGCCTTCCATCAGTGCTTGGGGGTGGGGATGGGATGTATCCACCAGCATCACTAAGTCACGTGGAGGAAAGACAAGCCAGACAGTCAGCGTGAGCTCTTCAGGACCACGTGAACCCAAGAGGTTCACTGAACTGAACTGGGGCTTTTCATGGAAGAGTTCTTGGGGGGAAATCACTAAAGCGGTAGGGAGAATCAGAAAAGTGTAGGCATTGAGCCGGCAGCAGGTGTGGGGGGCATCCCAGCAGGGTGCCAGCCGTGACCCCGGGAGCCTGCTGCTTCTCCATGACCTTGTCTCCTGTGGAAGGAGGAGTCAGGCCTGCCCGACCGTGAGACGGAACGTTTTAAGATGCATCGAGAGAAAGGCCTGAGATCTGTCAAAGCAGCATTCCCTAGAACGAGGCAGCCTCCCACCTGACTTCTCACGGCCAGTGCACAGGAAGCCCCGAAAGCGATAGTCGGTGCTCAGACATCACGCTAACAATACCTGGAGGTTGTGTTGTTGCTGTTGTTGTTTTAATTTGTATATTTTTGATAATAAGAAATATATGCCTTGAAAATAAGCAAAACTTTGCCATGGAAAGAGAACAAATGACAATGAACTTCAGAGCAACAGCTGCACACGCATTGTCGTGGGGGCCCACCCAGCGGGACGGGCACATGTGGGGAGTGGGTACCCACCTCTGCTTCAGCCTCTCCAGGTCAGGCCCCTTGAGAAGTGTATCTAAGGGCCGCGGGGCTGTCTTCCTCCTCGGCTTGGCACCGCTCTTACTTCTGGTGGTCACGCTGCTCTGTGCCAGAGGCAGCTTCTTGTTTTCGAGCCGCTTATTACAGTTGGAGGAAACTTCAAGCATCTGCAATTTCTCCAAGTTAGGATTTCAAGCAAGGGTTATTCTCTACATATTTCAGAGGGATGCTGCGTCCTCGTGTGCTTTGTGCTAGGTGCTCGTTAGGGAGGACCCCCTGATTCTATCCGGGGCTGGCCCTGTGTCTCTGTGCTGGCTGCCTTCTCTGAAGCTGTCGTGCTGGCCCTGCTGCCTGTATTTTCTGCTTGCGATTCAATGCAGGGACATAGCCATGCCCCAACCCAAGAATATATTTCAGGTTACATTGGAATCGAAAAGGGTCTTTTATTGTGCAGAACCATGGTTCTTTGATATTTGATGAGTAATAGTAAATTCCTTCTATAGGCCCCCTATTCTGGGATAATTGTGTTCAACTAAAATATCCTGCAGTCACGTGCGCCGGGGAGGTGCCTGTTACCGTCCCACGGCCGCAGTTCCCGCTTCTCTGTGGGGGATACGTTCCAGGACCCCCAGTGGCTGCCGGAAACTGCAGACAGTACTGAGCCTAGACATACTATGATTTCTCCGAGTCATACATACTTGTGCTGAAGTTTAATTTCTAAATTAGGCACAGAAAGGGATTAACAGCCATAGCTAATAATAAAATGGAACAGTAGTAATATACTGCAATAAAACTTATGAATGTGGGCTCTCTCTTTCTCTCAAAATATCTTATTGTATAAATTTAATGCCTTTCCCATCTTAACTATTATCGTGCTGCGGCTATAACTTTGGCAGTTTGAGGTGTGACAGCAAAACTAGCACACATTTCTTTTTCCTTCTTCACAATTTCACGGGTAGAAGATTCATTCTTACAGTAGATCTCAGTCTTGGTCGGGAACTTTCACCTTTTCCTTTACAAGAAGCACTTCCCAGCGTCTCTTGGGCACATCTGAATTCCCAGCATCACTCCTCCTGGGCTTTGGGGTCATTATTAAGTAAAAAAAAGGGTCACTTGAACACAAGTGTTGTGTTACTGCCACAGTCGATCTAATAAAGGAGCAGCTACTAAGTGACTAAGAGTCAGGACTTACTGGACAAAGGGAAGATTCACGTCCCAGGCAGGACAGAGCTGACTCTCAAGATTTCATCCTGTGACTCAAAACGGCGCATGATTGAAAACTAAATTATTTCTGTAGTTTTCCACTTAATGTTTTTCCACCAAGGATGCCTGCCGGTTACTGAAGCTCCAGAAAGCGGAAGTGCAGTTGTCTCAGGGGGTTGACTGCACAGCTTTGGTGAGCGTGGCGGTGCAGCTGGTGGAGATGCCAACGAGGGTGGCGGTGGGGCCGGCTGGCGGCCCCAGGACCGCTCAGGCCGGGGCCCCCACTCTGCACTCATCCATGTAACTGCCCACCCCCCACCCCCCCCCGCCAAGTCATGTAAAGTAGGTGCTCATTTCATAATGAAAACTTAAGAGAAGTTTCAGTCACGTTGCTTACGTGTGGAAAAGCCAAACTTTGGACCCAGATCCACGGGGACCACTTTTGTTCCACCTGCCTTGCTCTGCCACCTCTTCCCATAGAGCAAGTTCGCATGAGTGGCAGCCCCCTGATTCTCATTTTCCCCCACTTCCTCTCCTGACTCTTACTCAGTTCTTAAGGTACAACCAGACATTTCTTTTAATTGAAGTGTAGTTGATTTCCAATGTTGTGTTAATTTCCGCTGTACAGCAAAGTGACTCAGCTATACACATATATACATTCTTTTTTGTATTCTTTTCCATTATGGTTTTTCCCAGGATGTTGAATATAGTTCCCTGTGCTAGACAGTAGGACTGTGTTGTTTATCCATTCTACAGATAATAGTTTGCATCTACTAACCCCAAACTCCCAATGCATCGCACCCACCCCTCTCCCCCTTGGCAACCACAAGTCTGCTATGTCTGTGAGTCTGTTGCTGTTTTGTGGATAAGTTCATTTGTGTTATACTTTAGATTCCACATATAAGTGATATCATATGTACAACCAGATAGTTTAATCTTGAATAAGCTCTAGTATTAACCACGCTGTTGGATTATTTTAAGTGTGAAGCACTGGCATTGCTTTGGGTGTGGGCGGGTGGGTGGATGTTATGGGCTGCATGTGTGTGTCCCCAGATTTCTATGTTGAAACCCTAACCCCCAAGGTGATGGTATTGGCAGGTGGGGCCTTTGGGAGGCGAGCAGGTCATGAGCTGGAACCCTCATGATGGGATCGGAACCCCTATAAGAAGAGGCAGGGAGAGCTTGCTTCCTTTCTCTCTGCTCCCCGCCTTGTGAGGACACGATGAGAAGATGGCCGTCTGTAAGGCGGGAAGAGCCTCGCCAGACACTGGATCTGCTGCTGAGTGACGGCTGCTTCATGACGACTGGGCCTAATGCAGTGCCTGGCGCGTAGTAAGTGCTTAATAAACACAGGCTGAGCGAACAGCTAAATGGATAGGAGAGGATCAGTGTCCCTCACTCAGTTATTCAGCATGGTTGCCGCTCATGACCCTGAGTTCGGTGTAGCAGGTCTGGTGGACACTGTCGTGTGTGGCCAAGATCCCTTCAAGGGAGGGCTGGCTGCCCCAGCCACCCAGAGAGCAGTCCACACAGAAACATCTTCTTAGCCCACGTAATGGATCTAAAGTCTGTTCTGCCTCCCACAGTGCAAAGGGGGGACAGGAGCGTGAAGCCATTGTGTAAAATGTGGCTCCACCGTCTTGGATTAGGGGTGGACCCTGACTGTTTCTAGATTGAGAGACACAGAGAGGGCAGACACAGAGAGAAAGGGAGGAGAGAGAGAAAGAGAGAGAGATGGAGGGGTGGGGGGAGGGGGAGGAAGAGGGGAAGAGGAGGGGCAGGGAAAGAAGAGGGATGGCGGGGAGGCAGGGCTGAAACCCCAGACAGTGGATTAGGTCCCAGGGTTGCTACCAACGCGGAAGGCTCTGTGTGTGAATTAGAATAACGTTTCCCTTCTGGGGCACTGCATCCCTGTGGGGACTTGACCACTGGGCTGCACCTTGGTCAACTTAGAAAACATTGTCCCTTTTGTGTCAGAGACTCCCAACCTCAGCACTGTGGACGTTGCGGCCACGTGGCTGCTTGTTCTGGGGTCTGTCCTGTGTGTGGGAGGTTTATAGCAGCAGCCCTGGCCTCTGATCAAAAGTCCCAGTAGCATTCCCCCTCTGTTGTAACAATAAAGTATGTGTTCAGATATCGCAAATGTCTCCTGTGAGAACCACCGACGTAGGTGAAGGGAGCTGTGTGCAAGAGTGCATGGGTTGTAGAAAGGAGAGTGGACTGGTTTACAGTCCCACCTCCACTCCCTGGCCAGTTGTATTTGTACAGTGCACAATCTCCACCACTGTACGTAGCGATCCTGCTGGTACCCATACTTCCTGTGTCTTGGCTGCATCTTTTCATTGGCTTCTTTGAGACATCCCTAAATCCTTATGGGCCCTTTCTGCTTCCTCTAGCTTGAATTGTTTACTTTTATTTGTAAGGAAACAGGTGCCTTCCTCTCCTTGGGCTTCCATTCCTCCAGTTCATCAGAAATTTTGAAAAGGGCTTTCCTGTCTTTGTTAGCACAGATAGCTACTTTCTCTCTTTTGAAGCTTTTGTGCAAGTGTGAAAGTGTTTGGTTTGGAAGGTGTTATCTGAATTCAACACTCATCAAATCTCTTCCTAAAAGGGCTTGGCCTTTTTTTCTCTGACCTTTTATTTTTGGACAAAACACGTCTTAGACACCATATTTCATATTGGTTCCTTTCTTTCCCCTATTAGCACTATTTGATCTTTGACAAGTGATAAAAACATGACATGAAACACATAATTTCTTATAACTTGAAGAGACTCAAATTAATACATATAAGCCAGGAAAACATAGATAAGAGGGGATTTGCTAATTAATTGAAAATCATGTTTATATTTAGAATGGTGTTCCTCAACCAGAATTGGTGGTCTAAAGTAAATTTATTTTTAAAAATTGCCATTAAAAAAGCAAGAGTAAAATAATCATTTAAACAACAGTGGTAATACTTCTTTTTTTTTTAAGAACTTTTATTGAGATACAGTTAACAGACAATAAACAGCATATATTTAGAGTGTACAATTTGGTATCCCAAACTCCCAATTCATTCCTCCCCAACCCTCCCCGCTTTCCCCACTTGGTGTCCATATGATTGTTCTCTACATCTGTGTCTCTATTTCTGCCTTGCATTTCCTCTTTCATAGTTGTTAGCATTTGCCTTATGTATTGAGGTGCTCCTATATTGGGTGCATATATATTTATAATTGTTATCTCCTCTTCTTGGACGGATCCCTTGATCTTTATGTAGTGTCCTTTCTCGTCTCTTGTAACATTTTTTATTTTAAAGGCTATTTTATCTGTTATGAGTATTGCTACTCCAGCTTTCTTTTGATTTTCATTTGCATGGAATATCTTTTTCCATCCCCTCACTTTCCGTCTGTATGTGTCGCTAGGTCTGAAGTGGGTCTCTTTGAGACAGCATATATATGGGTCTTGTTTTTGTATCCATTCAGCCAGTCTGTGTCTTTTAGTTGGGGCATTTAGTCCATTTACATTCAAGGTAATTATCGATATGTATGTTCCTATTACCATTTTCTTAATTGTTTTGTTTTTGTTTCTGTAGGTCCTTTTCTTTTCTTATGTTTCCCACTTAGAGAAGTTCCTTTAGCATTTGTTGTAGGGCTGGTTTGGTGGTGTTGAATCCTCTTAGCTGTTGCTTGTCTGTAAAGCTTTTGATTTCTCCATCGAATCTGAATGAGATCCTTGCTGGGGAGAGTATTCTTGGTTGTAGGTTCTTCCCTGTCATCACTTGAAATATATCATGCTACTCCCTTCTGGCTTGCAGAGTTTCTGCTGAGAAATCAGCTGTTACCCTTATGGGAGTTCCCTTGTATGTTATTTGTCATTTTTCCCCTGTTGCTTTTAATAATTTTTCTCTGTCTTTAATTTTTGTCAGTTTGACTACTATATGTCTTGGCATGTTTCTCCTTGGGTTTTTCCTCCCTAGGACTCTCTGCGCTTCCTGGACTTGGGTAGCTATTTCCTTTCCCGTATTAGGGAAGTTTTCCACTATAATCTCTTCCAATATTTTCTCAGGTCCTTTCTCTCTCTCCTCCTCCTCTGGGACCCCTATAATGTGAATGTTGGTGCATTTAACATTGTCCCAGAGGTCTCTTAGGCTGTCTTCAGTTCTTTTCATTCTTGTTTCTTTATTCTTTTCCGTGTCAGTGATTATCACCTTTCTGTCTTCCAGGTCACTTATTCGCCCTTCTGCCTCAGTTAATCTGCTATTGGTTCCTTCTAGTGTATTTTTCATTTCAGTTATTGTGTTGCATATCTCTGTTTGTTTGTTCTTTACACTTGATCTTAGGCAAAAGGCCGAGAAGCGATTGTTTGTTCTTTAATTCTTCTAGGTCTTTGGTAAACTTTTCGATCTTTGCATCCAGGCTTTTTTCAAAGTCCTGGATCATCTTCACCATCATTATTCTGAATTCTTTTTCTGTAAGGGTGCCTATCTCCTCTTCATTTAGTTGTTTCTCTGGGGTTTTATCCTGTCCCTTCATCTGGTACAAAGTCCTCTGCCTTTTCATTTTCTCTATCTTTCTGTGGCTGTGGTTTTCAGTTCCACAAGATGAAATACTGCTGATACTGCTTGATACCTGTCTGCCCTCTTGTGGAGGAACAACATGGTAATACTTCTAATTTATATCATCAAAAGCAGCGACGAGGATTGTCCTGCCCGTCTGCAATATCTTTAACCAAGCTTGCCACGGACAGTCTGGGTGATAGGTCAGATTCCACAAATACCTAGTTTCTTTTCTTTATTTCCCAGGAGTGAAAAACCCTTCCTCGTATTTATTGGTGGTCAGAATGGCAGCAGTTGTTTGGTTGCTCTGTGATATACTCTTGGATATTTTTTTCAGACCTGGCTGCAGGAGTTATAGGGCATTTTCTTACCACAAAAACTGTGAGACACTAAATCGATGAGCATGACTCATACTCCAAGCTCCCTGCATGTTTCGACGTGCAAAGTGGAGGGAGTGAGGCCCTGATTCACGTTTCCACTACGGTTGGGTCTACGAAGGGTGTTTGCATATTGAGTTATCACCTTGGAATGTGATTCCAAAGAGGCTTCTGAAGGTGTCATTGTGTTTGCTCCAACAGAAAAGAAAAGAGAAAAGAAAAGGTCTTTCCTTGTTGGCCCAGAGACTGCACCCACACTGGCCTCCTTTCTGGTCCTTGGACACGGAGGTTCTGTGCATGCCTAAATGTTTGGGTGTGAGGATCAGCTCTTTTCAGCGAGGCCATCACTGACCTGCCGTTTCTCGAGGGCACCCTCCCTGGGCTGCACTGTGTCTCCTCATCCTGTGTGTTCCCGCCATGGAATGTGTTTCCTTTGTGGGGTCTGCAGACACCTCGCTTGCTTACTTGTTGATTGTGTTTTCTCACTAGAATGTGAAATCCACAAGTGTGGGGGTGGATCGTACAGCCCTGTTCCCAGGGCCTGGGATGTAGTAGGTGCTCAGTAAACAGGACTGGATTCCTAACTGGCTTACTCTGCCACCGGATTGTGTCTTCTTAATCCTGTAAAAGCATTTAGACTTTGGTCTCTTTCCTTTTTTTATATGGGAAACTAATTTTGGAGGGAGGGCATTATTTTGTACTCCTTCCTGGAAAAAAGTAACTGATTTATCAGAGAGTTTCTTTGAAAGTGATGAGAGGGCTTTGATAGCTTTATGCTGCCCTTCAGAAAAAGTTCACAACTTTTAATCCACTGGGGGAAAAACAGGGCAAATGTGCCACTGGTGCTTTAAAGTCCAATTTTCAGATAATCATTAATGGGTATTTTTTAATTCTCCAATGCTCTTTATCAGCTGTTCGTAGGAAATCACACTTTCAGATGAAATGGTCTCAACACATAGATTTCAAATTCTGTATTTCACATTCAAATGCTGTTCACAGTGGTTCTGGACTGAATTGTGTCTCCCACCCCCACAAATTCATATGTTAAAGTCCTAACCCCCAATGTGATAGTGTTTACAGGTGAGGCCTTTGAATAGCTAATTAAGGTCATTGAGGTCATAAAGGTGAGGCCCTGATCTCATAGGACTGGTGTCTTTATTTATTTATTTATTTAACTATTTATTTATTTAATTTATTATTTTGGCTGCTGTTGTGGCGGAAGGGATCTTCATTGAGGTGCGCGAGCTCAGTAGTAGTTGTGGCGCAAGGGCTTAGTTGCCCCATGGCATATGGGATCTTAGTTCCCCGACCAGGGGTCAAACCTGCATCCCCTGCATTGGAAGGTGGATTCTTTACCACTGGACCACCAGGGAAGTTCCTAGGACTGTGTCCTTATAGAAAGAGTAAGAGACACCCGAGATCCCTCTCTCTGCATGTTCACACACAAAGAAAAGGCCATGTGAGGACACATCTCAAGCCAAGGAGAGAGGCTTCACCAGAAACCAATGCATGATCTTGGACTTCTGGCCTCCAGAGCTCCGAAGAAATAAACTTCTGTGATTTGAGCTGGAACGTGCTGTGTTGCTGCAGCAGTGCCAGCAGCCCCATGCAGCGCTGTCTACGGCATTCTGAATCGATACTCAGCTCACCCTTCTCATCATTACCTCTTCATCTCAGTGAAGGAACTTGGAACCATTCACCTGTTTTTAATTTGGGAATAGCGCACAACCAAATACTGAAAACAAACCTCACCTCCAACAAATGTAAACAATAACACTCACCTGACTTGAAAATACCTTGGATGGGATGAATTGTGAGTTGTCAACAAAAACATAGCTGATTCAAACCGAGCATAGGTGTGACCTTTAGGAGTGTAATGATTATTAAGATGAAATGAGATTTCTGCAAAAACTATAATGAATGTCAACATTTCAAACATTTGAAGTATGTGCAAAAAGTAATTTCAGTGCTTTTTCCTCTGAAATGGAAATGAATTGAAAAACCCCTTGGTAGGGTCTGCCTTGTAAAACAGCGTCTCCTTTACTTTCTACCTTTATGTTTTGGAGACAGAGCCTTCTCCTGGGTTGGGCTGGGGGGTCCAACAGGATTGTAAAAAACATGATCTTTAACCTGTCCTTGTAAGGTGCATTTACAAGCAGATAGGTGAACCTCTAGCTTCTAGTTTTGAAGACACTGGCGTGAAGGGGGTGCGCTGGGTGACTTCCATGTGCTGCCCTAGAGCACATCTCCCCGTCTTGACCCTGCTCCGTGCCCTGGGGCCCTGATGACCCCCACAGGCTACATCAAGACCCTCCTTTGGCCTCTGGCCTTGGCTGGGTTCAGATGCTGGGGAGCACCGGTGAGAGATCGGAGAAGGGTGGGGGGCATCAAGGTCTCCAAGATGCCCACGTCCTAATCCCTGGGACCTGCAGACGTGTCACTCGATGTGGCAGAAGGGACTTTGCAAAGGTGATTGAGCTGAGGATTTCAGATGGGAAGATTCTCCTGCATTATCGAGGTGAATCCAGTGCAATCACAAGGGTCCCCAAGAGGGGACAGGAGGATCACGGCTGGAGAAGGTGACGTGATGGTGGAAGCAGAGACTGGAGGGATGTGGCCACAAGTCAGGAAGACAGGGCGCGTCTCGGAGCTGGAAGAAGCAAGAAGCAGCTTCTCCCCAGAGTCTTCAGAAGGAACCGTCCTCTCGACACCTTGAGTTTAGCCCCGTAGGACTCACTGTGGACTTCAGGTTTGTATTGTTTGAAGCCACTGGTTTTTTTGTTTGTTTGTTTTTGGGCTTTTTTGTTTGTTTTTGTGATTTGTTACAGCAGCCGTAGGAGACTAGTATAGAGGGAGCTAGAAAATTGAGATTAGGAATTTGTGACCCCCCATCTTCACCCCAAGCTGCCTCCTTGGATGGTTTCCATGGGCTGGCATGTCCCCTGCCCTGTCCTCTCTGCTTTGTCTCCTTATGTCCTGGTCCCTCCCTTCCCACTTCCCCTCAGTCCCAGGGCTGGGGAGGGAGCACCCTGCAGGCCACTCAGCCTTGCAAACAGCCTTCCTACCAAAATTCCTCACTTTATGGGAACTAGAATTTGCCATCTGTTCCCTGCTGAGCTGCTGACTGATCCAGGCTGGACAACGAGGAGGCCAGGAGAGGCGTCTGGGCAGAGACGGGCTCGTGCGTGGCTGCGTTCGCTCAGGCCAGGATCTGCCTTTTTTTGCTGAATCCCTTCTGGGCTCTGATGAGACGGCAACACATTTTCCCAACTGGTGACTGAAGTCCTCACGTACCTGTGCTGTTTGCTCTTTCAAAGCAGAAAATGTGGTTTTTGTGGAGGAGAGTTTTCTCAGGTTTGGAAATGTTAACGGTGAGGAAAGTCGGGGGAGGGTCACGAAGAGGCTGACATTTATAATGCATTTGATTTTAAAATGTTATTAAAACAACTCTCATCAGAAATTAAAGGAGCATGGTGAAACTTCTCAGGGCACTTGCTAAGAAAATACATTTATTTTATTTTTATAACTGGCTGTAAAGTAGAGTTAAGAACCCTTTTATTTTGAGTGTGTTCTTATTTGTTATGAACGTTTGAAAATAGCACTGACAACTCCCTGGAGAACTGGAATCCCACCCCGTGAAAGAAGAAGAAGGTCTGAACAAAAGTCCATGTGAAATAAAACAGGGAAAGAGCTTCTCTTTTCTGGTCACGCTGCTATTTTGGGGTTACACGGTGCCCCATCCAGCCTTGAGAATGTAATCCTCTGCTGTGATTTAGTGGTAACTTAATGTTTCGTGCTAAATTTTCTGGTGGTGTTCGAAAATGTATGACTGACCTTTAGAGTATTTTTAAGTGGCAAAACTTTATCATTTTATTTTCGTTTTCTCTTTTAACCTTGGGAAAGAAGTCTCTCTACTTGTTGTCTGAAACGGAATAGTTTCAACTGTTTTCCTGGACATGGGGAGTAAAGAAACGTGTTCTAGAGGTTTCAAGTTATATTCTTGTGTGTAACTGCTTTAAAAGAGCTGCCATAGGTAGGTAGGTAGGTAAGTAGGGAGGTAGGTAGGTAGATAGATAAAGTAGGTGGATGGATGGATGGATAGATGGGTGGATGGATGGATACAGATAATGAGAGATGTGTATAAAATACAGACGATGTGTTTGTCCTTCTGCCTTTGGTCCAGGTCCCCAGTTTTCAGTTACCTAGACTCTCAGGATGGATGCCATGCCATTCTGGGTGCTGTGAGAGGAGAAAGATGATGGGGGGCTGGATTCCGACCCACCCACAGCTCACGGACCTCTGAGCATTTGGTCATGTAAAGTGCAAGGGCTGTATGTGAACACGTTACTTTCCAACACACAATTTTGTTAGTATTTTAGGACTTTTGAACAGAAAAAGTGCTCATGAGAAGAACAAGTAGGAGGGAAGAGGTCTCTGAAGGTCACAGTCACAGAATTCCATGGGGACAGGAAGCCCCTCAGGGTGCAGCATCTATTGGTCCTGTTGGGCTGGATTCTGCGGGGTGTGGACAAGCAGGGCTTAGTGGAACAGACATGAATGGGGAGGGTGGCAGGAGGTGGAGGGACGGGGCAGCAGCGCCACGAGCCGGCCTGCGCCAGTGGCTGATCTAAGAGGCTGTGTCACTTTCACACCCCAGATCGTCACCACAGTGTCTGCCACTGTACAGCTGGGTGCAGGTGAACAAGAGACAGGTAGGGTTTCCTGCCACAGATGAACAACTTCAGAGGGACAGCTCTTGTCTGTCGTGTCACCCAAGTGCACTCACGCGATGGGGCTGTCTCAGTTGGTGCTGTATTAGAAAATTTAACTGTCAGGATAAGGGTCTGATGCCTGTCTGTGAATACCCTCCTATTTTCTCCATAAAGCTGCTGTCTCACTCCCCATCTCCTAAAACTGGGTGGAGCACAGTAACATCTCCCCAGTCTCCAGAAGTGGCCTCGAGCGTGTTCCTAGGGCCACCACATTCTGCAAAATTGGTCCCTTCTCTCAATGTCCACAACCATTTCATTGAAAGGAGGGATAGTGCCTAAGTCTTGTGCACAGGATTTAGCAAAACATGTGACTAATTCTTAAATCATTTTGTTTTGCAAGACCAAGGGTCTGAGACTCTCAGGTAAATATCGGTCCTCTGGCACCTCACTCCATGAACTGTCTTCTCCGTTTCCTTTGCTGCCTAATACTCTCCATCTTTGATACGTCTCCCCTTCCTTCCTAATTGTTTCACCTGGAAATGCTGCTTTTAAAATACATTTCCTGGCTTCTCAAACTTTCCCTATTAATTTTCCCTTAAGTCCTGGTATCTTGGAGGCGGCCCATTCGTCTTTCCTGGGCTGCGTCTTTGCGGACATCCTCTTTCTGTCCTTGTCTCTGAAGTTTGCTATGTAAGATGCTTCTGGTTCCAATGCTTAGTGCCAAGCTGCTTTGAAATCATCTCTGGAAACTTACCATTTTGCTGAAAGCGTATTTCTTTAGTGAAGTCTCCAGTGACAGATGGTCCATTTCAATTTTCTCTTGCCCTCAGAAAATCCCTGCAGTGATAGACAAGAATTGCAAGGAACACCTCACTTGGTGGACTTTGGGTTTGGCTTCTTTTCTTGCCTCCTTCGCTTTCTAGAAGTCCTTTAGGCGATGGCTGTGTCCTGTAGAACTGGGTTTGCATAGCATTTCATCTGCTGTCAGCAGGTGTGAGTTAAAATGCAATAATGAAGTAAAGGTATTTAAGGTTCCAGGTGACTTAGTGCAGAGTCAGTCATGTGTGCTTAGCTGTCCGATTTAAGCACGTGTGTGTGTGTGTGTGTGTGTGTGTGTGTGTGTGTGTGAGACTTTCAGTGTTCTGAGATGAGGGACAATTTTACTTGGGATGGATTTCATGATTTAGATAGAATTACGCATATTTTGTTTAAACTCTTTGGCCCAAATCATGTTGGAAATTTCCAAAGGGTGATTTTTGGTTGAGAAGCCTCTTATTTATGGTTCTGCCCCTGAGAGCAGCTAACACTTCATGTTCATCTGTATTCTGAGCAGCAGTAGGACAGCTACAAATTCATTTACCCAATTTGTTGGACAACTGAAGACATTCTTTACATTTTGCTTCTAAAAGAAATGAGAACTAGAGATGGGGAGAAGGAGTAGGAAAATAAATAAATGTACTTATTTTGAGAAGGTCAAACCCTGAATAACGGCAGCCTGGCCGAAAGTGGACAGAAGCCAGCTTGCCAAAGAGAGCAGTATTTTTATCTTCAGATTTGCTGTGGCTCTTTTTTCCATCTGGAAAACCTGTCTGTCATCATTAGTAGCTTATAAACTGTGACCATCTGAGACTGCAGAGCCGTGTAAATATTTCCCGGGTACATAGCCCTTCCTGACGCCTCTATGAGGATGGGTACAAATTGCAGAACTATTCTCTTTTCTTACAGAATTTTCAAAATGGGTTCTGAGAAACATCAGGCCATGTGTAAAAGGAGGAGCGGCCTTGAGGGAGGCCACAGGCACCCATCACGGCCACAGCTTCCCACCCTCCTCTCTTCCATGGGGAAATCTCCACTGGGTTGGCCCACCTGCCACTCTCCTCCTGAAGATGAAGCCTCTTTCATCTTCAGCTGACTTCACTTACACTTTTCTGGAGTTTCTTAACTGGGTCTTTTAAATGGTTTTCAGAGGGTATATATACTTCTCTGAAATCGCATGACAAAAATGTGTGTGTATGTGTGTGTACGTGTGTATATGTGTGTGTACACATGTGTATGTGCGTACGTGTGTACGCGTGTACATGTGTGTACGTGTGTATGTGTGTGCATGTGTGTATGTGTGTACATGTGTATGTGTGTACGTGTGTATATGTGTGTACATGTGTGTACATGTGTATATGTGTGTATGTGTGTACATGTGTGTACTGTGTGTGTGCGTGTGTGTGTATTTGTGTGTACGTGTGTGTATGTGTGTACGTGTGTGTGTGTGTACATGTGTGTATTTCTGTGTATGTGTGTGTAGTTGTGTATGTGTGTGTACATGTGTATACGTGTGTGTATGTATGTGTGCATGTGTTTATGTACATGCACACAGTTTCCTGGGGGAAAGGCTCAAATATTTCCATCATGTTTTCAAAGGATTCTCAGAACCAAGGAAGGTAGTAATGACTTCTCTTTAAGCCTGTTTAGCTATATTTCTTACAGCCTAATAACTTGAGGATGGATTGTAAACTCAAAAGGCTGCGGCAGCTGGGCGGGTAAAGTAAATGGCTGGAGGAGGTGATGCACGGTCAGCAGGGAGTGGTGGGGCCTGCGGTCAGCTTGGAGACAGGTGGCCAGTTCATGGGCTCCCTAATTCAGCTCGAAACCTGACACTCTGTTCAGCAAATACAGCTCAGCCCACTGGGTCACCGTGATGACCACGCCTGCTTGTTGAGGTCAAGAAAGAAAGATTGTCTTCTTTCCTTCATTTTCTGTTCATCTGTGAGGAGTGTGGCACCCGGGCAGGTAGGTGGGCAAGGATTTGGTGATGGTAGATCCCATCAGACACTGTCTTTACATGACTTACAAGGATTAAATCCCCTCGAAGCATTTCTTTAAATCAAGAACGCAGGAGAGAATTCCTGACGCGGCCTATTAGCTAGCCTGTACCTACCCGTCCCGCTTTCTCTGGGTGACCCTTCTCGTCTCTCGCTAAGCTTTAGATTTGTTTATTCACCCTAAGTGCACCTGGCTTTTTGCACAGTGGAGTCTTTATTTGTGTTCTTTCCTCCACCTCACAAACTCCTATCCTCACGTTCCTGGCTAATTCCTGTTCACCCTCCAGGTTTCAGCTTCCAGGTGACCTCCTCAGGTAAGAGTTTTCTGGCTCTGCAGGTCTAGGGTTGGAGAGTGCCGTACTATTTAACCTGGAAGCATTTAAAATATAAAGTTAGTGTGCTTTTAAAAGGGTCACTTCCTCACTAGACTGTAAACTCCATGAGGGCAGGGATCACATGAATTGTTTTGCTGCTATAACTTCCAGCTCAGTGCCTGGCACACAGTAGGTACAATACTCATCTTTGAATGAATGAATGGGAGCATCGATGACTAGACATGAACAGAGAGACCTGGGGACCAGCTGAGCTTGTGGCTTCGCCGATGGCAGAGTCTTGATGGGGTCACCGTAGCCTAAGGTCTGATTCTCAATATTGTAGGCCCCTGAGCTGGAGGCGTAATGTCTGTCAGAACTTAGTGATTAATGGACCCATCCAGCCTCATAGGAGAGACCAAGGTCTAAACCACAATGCTGACTTTGGAATTGACAATTGCTAATAAGACGGCAACTGCTATGTGGTCAGAACATGTAGGTCAGCCCACTCAGTGCACTTCTTCATTAGACATCAGTCAGCAAGGAGGGACAAGAGGACCCCAGGGTGGATCTTGAGAGTATATGGGTGAAGATGCAGGCACAGAGTAGAGAGCATGTGTCTCTAGACAGGGCCACCGTGGTCACAGGAGCTGCAGAGTTCACAGTAATTGGACAGATCTGCGGGGACTGCCTTCCCTTTAACACTGTTGGGAAAAACCTGAGGGGTTAATTTTTCTCTCAGTTGATTCTTTTTCTAGACTCCATGCTACCTATGGCCTAATAATGTGTGTTGTCTTTCCTCAAAAAAAAAAAAAAGGACACTGTGATTCAGCAGATACTAAGCATTCATGTCCATTGTCAAGCGCTTATCTGATAGCGAGACCTGCCCTTTCTGCTTTTGACCTAGGAGTCACAGTGCCTTCTGTGATTTCTGCAGATGCCTGATCTAATCTGATGTGAAGTGATTTCCATAAACTTTGAGAGGGTGAACTTATCTTGCACTGCTGATTCTTATTCTGTGTTCTAAGTAACTTGTTAACAATTACTAAACAACTGTTGATTGAATATGTGCTGTTTGAAAGCCACCGTACTGTTCTGACTTGTTATTTACAACATTACTAGGAAAATGATGATGGAGAAATAGAGGCTGTGATATTATTTAATTTTGGCTTAAGTTCATTGGATATAAATTTTCTAGCAGGTTTTAAAACATTTGCAAATAAATAACCTTTCATAGTAGAAGAGGTGCAGATGGAATAAATGTTCAAGGAAGCAAATCTACATTCTTTTAAAACTGATACTGTACCAACCATCAATATTTCATGTAGCAACTGGTAAAAGAACATTCCTTCATCTTCTTAGCTCTTGTAGAAGCACTTTGGAATGCTCTTTTTACCCCTAGGATTGGGAAGCAGCATAAAATTGATATTCTTTAAAGCAACCTTATTGATTTTCTGTCTGAGATCCCAATTTTGCAACCAAAATACAGCCATGTTCACCATACTGACAAGAGTGGAGTTATCATATTTAGAATTTTGGAAAATGCAATTACAGGAGAAATCAACAAGTGTGGATTTGTTTTTTCTTCTAAACTCTGACTTACTGTAAAGAGCACAGCCTTCAAAGCAGGGGGCTGTGACTGTATTATGTTATTTACATGCATTGAGAAGGCGTTTCAATTGATGCTGAGTCCCTTGCGGGAAGGACAGTGGTACCACGAAGGCTGTGGGGACTACAGCATCATGTACTTAGGTGTGTAGGACAAGGCAAGGCAGACAGTCTGCTTTTAGGTAACTGCCATTTGCTGTCACATAATAAAAGGGTAAATGGATGTCAGGCAGGCAACTATCTGCTATGGTTCTCTCATACACTTCATGTCATTTTAAACTTGTATGATGCCAGGATGACAAGTTGACAAGTCGACAAGTCAATATCCAATTGACTTTGCCGACTTAAAAAAAATGCACATGTGAGAGTTACGAGTTAAGTTTTATTTGGGGCAACATGAGGACTGCAGCCCGGGAGACAGCATCCCAGATAGCTCTGAGACACTGTTCCGAAGAGGTAGGGGGAAGGTCAGTCAGTATATATGTAATCTTGGTGAAGGAGGAGTGCATGCAGTAAAACATATTTTTGTAGAGGGTTTCTGCCAGTCACGAGGAGCTGACATCACCATGAAGGGATTTAGTAGGGCTTTTCTAGATATGAGGAGATGCAAGGATTGGCTCACAAAATCAGCTCCTGAAACAGCTATGTGTAGACCTGTTCTGCCTGTTTTTCCAAAGCACAGAGTGCCTCATTCCCGATCTCCACCCTGAATTCCCTTCAAGGGGTGTTGAAGGTCAGCAGCTGCAGCAGCACATGTGATTTCATCCTTGTAGAGGTAGAGGGCAAGTGCCAATTTGTACTTGACAACTTGTTTTGACAGATGGCTAAATACCTAATTTACTTAATTAGCAGGCCAGCAGAATCATGCCCCCTCCACCCCCAACCCCCCCAAAAGGTATCAAGTCCTAATCCCTTCAAGCTGTAAATATTGTATGACTTGGAGAAAGCACTTTTTTTCAGATGTGATTAAATTAGGAGCTTTGAGATGGGGAGATTACCCTGGGTATTCCAGATGAACCCTAAATGCATCATAAGATCCCATAAGAGAGAGGCAGAGGAGATTGAAAACATACAGAGGAGAAGGTGAAGTGAGGATGGAATGTGGAATGAAGATACTGCTGACCTGGGACATTGGAGCGATGTGGCCACAAGCACATGGCAGCACTAGAGACTGGAGGCGGCAAGAAATGGATTCTGCCCTACAGCTTCTAGAGCGTTCAGCTCTTCTGACACCTTGACTGTGGCTCAGTGACACTGATTTAGGACTTCTGACCTCCAGAACTCTGAGAGAATACATTTCTGTTGTTTTATGTCACTGCATTTGTGAGAATTTGTTACAGCAGCCACAGGAAACTAATACAGCTAGGATCCAATATGTTGACTGCTTTAGCATTTGAAATCTTGAAAATGTCATAAGTTCATACGATGGGAGAATTTGGATTTCATTTTCTGCTCTGCTACTAACACCTAGCTTACTTTCTACCTCTAATCTGTTTTTCAGGTAAGAAAGCTCAGATTCAGAAAAGCTAAAGAACTTGCCATATCTTTTTTATAGTCAGATTTTTTTTCTGAGCAAAAGGGGACATTTGTTATATTATTCACTAAATGTTTTCCTATGTACATTTCAGCTTTAAAATGTTATATTCTTTTTCTGACATCATGCTGGCTTGCTGGTACCATATTCCTTGGCACAATATTCAATTCTGATTTTAGTTCCATTAAGCAAAAGGACTGTGCAGTCCACATAAAGCTGGAAATATAACCATTAGAATTAAATTACCGTAGGGGATTGCCCTCATGATGTTTACAAAGGCACAGGACAAATGTGCTTTTGGGGTTGTGTTGGCACTCTGTTTAGAGATGTACCCTCTCACTACACCCGTGGTGACACCAGCCATTTTCATAGCTTAAAATTGCAATATGAGTTTTGACTTCTAAAGGCAATTTTGATTTCTTACAAAGGTAGGAAAGAAAAGTATGGAAAATGCTAAAATTAAAAAAAAAGTAGGACATACAAGGAGTAAATACCCTCAAGGAACCTGTGTTTCTTACTTAAAATGAGGTATAGTGCACAAGGAAAAAGCCGAATTGTCATAGCAAATCTTTTAAAACTTTAAATTCTGCCATGATTCCTCAGTACTGTCTGACATAATACTTCTGGAGAGGCCATAAAAGCAACTTCCATTCCTATAATATACAATCATTACATTTTTATGAGTCTATAGCTGACAATAAAAGGAGAAGTGATAACAATTTTCAAAAACGTAGGTAGGTTTTTTTTTTGAAACAGGAGGTTTTATTGATGCTGATGGGGGTAGGAAGGGCCCCCAGGAGCCCCTTGGAGATCTCTAGGTGGACAGGTATAGTCCATATATATTATCAGTTAACAATATGGAAATAGTCCTTATAGAACTTGTATGTTACACAAGATACAACTTAAAGTTGGCTATGTGTCCATTTCCTTTCACGTATTCTTGACTTGTGGATTGTAGTGCTTCTATGTTACATAGATTCAATGTACCCAACCCGACTGCTGGTTTACTGGGGATGTGTTTTTAGGACTTTTCAATAATTAGATATTACTTATTTTATTGTGCTTACTTTTAGATATTACTGTTTAATAATGATTTCACAGTAGCTCATGGATCATTTTAAACCCTCCACTGAGAACATTTGAGATGATGAGCGTTAAAGGATAACATGGTGCCTTTATTAACAAGCGAAGGAAGTGAAGCCACTTTGGTGACATGCCTATTGGTAGCCAGAGCCACTGTTCACATTTCTTGCTTATAAGTGACTCATCATTGGGTGTGTGAGGAAAAACTATATTCCACCATCATATCCCAATGGAATAACTCAATATAGTTGTAGTAACAAAATTTATTTAAATCTCAATTTTGGTAGAATATTATATCTAGTTTTGATTTTGATACTATCTCAATGAATTTGATTGTTTTGAGTTTGTGGAAATGGTCAAGCTCTCAGGGCTTAATAAGCTAGCATATACTATTTTTAATTTTCTAATACTTCAGCATGAACCAGCCTCTAGACCTTTCTAAATATTTATAATTTCCAGGCATTCAATTAATTGGTGCTTAAATATTAAATGACTTTGAATGGCCTTTGTACGTGGTTCATTCACTCAGCTGAAGCTAAACTTCTAACCTGAATTTAGGTTATTTTATAATTTATTACAGTCAAGCTGAATTTGCTTACTATACTATATGTGCATTAAATTGCATATATCTGCAAAGCAGACAGCTAAACACTTACATAACAATGAACGACATTAAAAACTGATTAAAGTTCATGAAATCCCTACTCATATTTCTGCTTGAGTGGCTTTATGAAGATTATTTAATACAAGAAGAACCTACCTACTACAAATTGCTCACTCTGAGGTTATACATAAATGTATGAACGCGTCAAATGATCTCCAGTCTGAGATAACAGACCCGTGTTTAGACTTGCATTTCATATGCTGATAGATGCACTCTGCCGCTTGCTGCAACATTATTCCGTCTATCAATAAGAATACTGCTAGTGGTGAGAAAGTATTTGTTAATCAAACTATATTATAAAATTAAGTTTTCTCCAGCAGCGTTCGTCTCTCGAGTGGTATAAAAAAAGAATCCAAGTACACATTTCAATGAAAACAACCTAAGTGGTAGTTCAAGTTCTAGATGAAAATTAAAAACTGAAGTCTTTTAAAGTATGATTGCGATGAAATCCTCCTCCTGGGACCTGCAGAGTAAAATAATCTCAGATTCTTGACTAAATTGCTCTTCCCAGAGGCAGAGAAATAAGTTCTTAGAAGAGAAGGAACAGAATGGTAGCCAAAGTATATAGATTTGGAAGCCTGTTTAAAGATAAGACTGAATGGGTGTTTTGGGCTGTGGTGAAATAAGCATCTCATTAGTCATCTCCAGTTGAAACTTGATTGCTTAGTTTCATGAGACAATTTGAGTGGGTTGTTTCAGAGTTTCAAAGTAACTGAAAGGAGTTAACTGAGGGTGTAATATATCTTTGGGTTTCATGTGAGTGGGCCTTTGGACAGAGAATGTAGCGTATTAAATTAGTTTCATTGCCTTGCTGATTCTGATGGATAGATGGGTCTAGAGTCTCATTAATGTATGTGGCTAACAGATGTTTCTCAAGCTGTCCGTGGCATCAGGCGCAGATGGGCTAGATATGTAGCCTGCCAACAAGACAATACAGTTGTCCCTTGGTATCCACAGGGGATTGATTCCAGGTCCCCCGTGAATACCAAAATCCTTGGAAGCTCAAGTCCCTCATATAAAATGGTGTATGTCAGATTGCATGTAACCTATGCACATCCTCTAGTAGACTTTAAATCACCTCGAGATTACTACAATATCTAATGCAGTAAATGCTATATAAATAATTGCTGGTGCACAGCAGATTCAAGTTTCACTTTTTGGAACTTTCTGGTATTTTCTCAAATATTTTCAACCCCTGGTTGATTGAATCCATGGATGCAGAACCTGTGGATACAGATGGCTGACTATAGATGGACTTTGCTCCCAAGACTCTGTTCTCACTGACTATAGAAGTACAGTTGGCCAACAGATGCCTGAGGCTATCCCGAATAAAAGTTAGAAGTTCAACATTGGAAAGAGTTAAATTCTACAAATGTTACCTGCGTCCATGCTAAGGGTTAGGCACCATGTGTGGCATGTTTTCAAGCTCTTTATGATTTATAGGCATGTGTGCAAGTCACTGTAACACAACTCAAAATACAAGGTTCACCATGAAGATAAGGACAAATCCCTTTAGGAAAGGGAAAGTCTTAAGGGCGGCTTTATAGAGGAGGATGCATCTGAATGGGGCCTTGAGCTGGGGTGGGATTTATGTAGGCAAACCTCCTGATGACATCCTGGGTGAATGAATGACAGAGGCAGGAGGATTGGACATGTCCAAATTGGTACCTATTGTAAATCACACAGAGAGCTTAGGAATCAAGCAGAGCATGAAACAGAACAGGCGTGTTAGGGCCCTGTGACAGACGGTGTTTAAGGCTATGCTGAGAATTTTCTCTTATACATGTTACCAAATGCAAGTTTATGTGCCGGACACACAGTGAGGCCAGACCTTACCGAAACGTCGCAGTCTGGAGCAGAGAAAGGTTTATTGCAGAGCCATGCAAGGAGATGGATGACTTGTGTCCCCAAACCCCAAACTCCTCAAAGAGTTTCAGCAAAGCACTTTTAAAGGCAAGGTGAGGGAGGGGCGTGGTTAGTTGTTGCAAATCTCTTGGTGCAGGAATGCTTTGTTCTTGTAGCTCTCCATGTAGGTTAGGTCATGATGTTCTTGTAAACCTCCAGCAGGACAGATGTTATTCTCTGTTCTGCAACTTTTTATCTCTACACCAATGGACTCTTAAAGGTCAGAGCCTGGAGAGTGGGCTCTCCTGTATATTTCAGGCTGTAGGCAACATTCTTTGACAAGAGCCAGCTGTGCAGAGCCAGCATGACTAAGCACAAAGTTTAAAGCAAAAGGAACAGGTCCAACATGGAGTCAGATTTGCTCTTCCCTATGACACATACAAAGAGTACCCATCAGACACTCTTGAGCACGAAGGTAATCTGATCAGTGCAGTGTTTCAGGAGATACCTGTATGGCGATGTGGAAGAGGTTTTACGGTTGACATCAGCCCCATGACTGACACCCTTCATCTGTGTCTCCCCCTCAACAACAACAATTTGGCACCGATCCGTGGGCAGGAGCAGTGGGATCCAGCGCCACATGCTGAGGGAAGCGGGAGGAGCCTCACTCACCTGTGCCCTTGGCAACAGACACCATACCTTGGTCCTGGCTGTGGACCCTGCAGTGGCCCATGGAACGGCTCCAGTGCTGCTTGGCCATGATCTGGGAACCGCTGGAGAACAACTTCAGAAAATCACCCACAGACGAGAAAACTTTGTAAAAGTCTAGGTTTCCAGTGCAGAAGTTCCAGCACCCCACTAGGGCCCAAAGATCTGAGTTTGGATGCACTGGAGAAGGTCAGAGGGACAGCTTGACTTTACTCCCATCGCTCTTTCCCCACAGCATCACAGCTCAGGGAATCACAGCTTCCCACCTGTGATTCCTCCTGCACGGGGAAGTGAGAGCACAGTCATTGAATGGCCAGCTTCCCCAGGGGTGTGGGATGCTGCCCAAGAGGCCCATGTGTCTCTCACCCCATCCAGAGCACTGACTCAGGAGGGGTGGAAAGAGGCTGGGAGAGCAGCCAACGGGACTCTCAGAGGACATGAAAGGGACTCGGATCCCCCTAGCTGTGCCACAGACTCCAGCAGGGGGCCCACGCACAAGCTCCTGGGACGCCTTGCCCGAGGATCCCCCAGCTGGTCCACAGACACCCCCAGCACTGCGTGCACCTGGCCTCACCACTTCCTCCCAGCCCATGCCCAGCTCCCTGTGTGTGCTCTTGGTGGCAGCGGTAAGAATGAGCTTTGGCAGGTGACCACCAAGCATGCACAGAAAGTCAGCTCGGGTCTGTGGGCCAGAGAGTGACCACCAGCTTGAGCGTTACTGCCACCCTTGGGAGAATAAATGGCAGGATGCTGAGAGGGCATAAAAGCTGAAGAATTCTGCCAAAAGAGGGAGCAAGCAGCGGGAAGCAGGCGAAGCCTTAGCTGCTCTAAGGCACACAGATGGCCATCAGGTACAGGAAAATGTGCCCAGTATCACTCATCAGCAAGCAAATGCAAATCAAAACCACAACAAGATATCGCCTCACACCTGTCAGAATGGCTGTCATCAAAAAGACTACAAATAACAAATGTTGGTGAGGAAATGGAGAAAAGGGAAACCTTGTGCACTGTCGGTGGGAATGTAAATTGGTGCAGCCACTGTGGAAGAGTATGGAGGTTCCTCACAAAAACTAAAAATAGACCTACCATATGACCCAGCAATTTCACTTCTAGGTATGCATCCAAAGGACATGGAATCACTATCTTGCAGCAATACCTACATTTACATGTTCCTTGCAGCCTTATCCTCAATAGTGAAGACTGGAAACAACCTATGCCCATCTGTGGATGACTAGATGAAGAGGATGTATTATACACACACAATGGAATATCATGCAGCCATGAGAAAGAAGGACATCCTGCTGTTTGTGACAATATGGATAGACCTTGGGGGTGTTACACTAAGTGAAATAATTCAAAGGCTAATACTGTATGATATCACTTATATATGGAATCTAAAGGGCCAAAGTAATGGAAACAGGGAGTAGAATGGTGGTTGCCATGGGCTGAGCACGGGGGACGTGGAGAGATGTTCGTCCGGGGGTGCAAGCTTCCAGAATATAAGATGCATAAGTTCTGGGGATCTAATGGGCAGCGTGGTAACTATAACAACACTATATTATACACTTGAAAGTTGCCTAGAGAGTAGATCTTAAGTGTTCTTACCACGAACAAGAGATGGTGATTATGAGCGGAGATGGAGGTATTAGCTCACACTGAGGTGAGAATCACTTTGAAATGTATACGTGTATCAACTCATCGCAATGTACATCTTAAACTCATAATGTGGTATGTCAATTATATCTAAATAAAACCGGAAAATAAATAAATACATAATTTTTATCTGCCATTATTGTTATCACCTACATTTTCCATGACCAGTTGAGGAATGGAATCAGTTCCATTTATCATATTGTTTGAACATCAGAATTACTAATTAAATGTTTCTTAATGATCAATTGCACAAATCTAGACATGATATTAAGTATTTTAGCTGTGGAATACCCTGATGTTCAAATTCTCAAATGAGTGCTCAGCCAGGTGCAAATGTAACCATAAGCTTTTTTAGAGTGATTTTTACAGCCAGAGATATTTTATGTGATCATTTCCATTGCCCTTGGAATCGAAGATTCTACTAAGTTGTCATACAAAGGCTATGGTGGTTATGTGAGTTGGAAGAATGGTGTGAAAAGAAGAAAAAAATAATAACCTAAGTTATATTTGAAGAATAGGATGTATTCTTTTATAATACCCACATTATAACAGGCTTATAATTTGAATGTAAAATCAGAGCTGGATGTCCTTGAAGGCTGTTTATTCATATTTTAAGGGAGAGAATACCATTCTTGAATGTATCATGAGATGACATTAACTTTCCCACCCACCAGCCTGTGTTGATTGAATAGTCCTGAATGTTCAGGTGCAACCTCTTGAAAATGAAGCAGAAGGGGAGTTAAAAATACAATAGGCTCATTGTTGGTGGATACATTAAAGAAAAATAAAGTTGTTTTTCTAGGTAGCATATAACTTGGAAAATTTCTGATGCAATATTATAATGCCCAAAATGTTAAAACTGTGGACAATATTAAGAGCTTTAAGAATCACTTTGTTCTCACATCTAGCCAGTAAAGAAAAATTTTATGGTAAAAACTTTATAGAAAAAATATAGTACTTTCCCCCATTAATGGTATTATGAATTCAAAACTGTTCTTTGCAATTTCTCCCAAATTTAAATGGTGATAATATTTCCTATCTCATACTTATTTCATTACAGATTAGTTGGAAAAGTTCTTCCTTCAAAATTTCTCTTAGACTTATCTTCTCTCCATACTTGTTTTCACCATTCAAGCTGTGCATTTTAAAAAAATTTTGAATTGTTTTAGTGGACTCCTCAAATTCCTCCACCTCCAATGCATTTTAAAAAATTCTTGGCTTAGTTTGAACTCTTATAACAAAAATACCATAGACCGCTGGCTTATAATTGACAAATGTTTATTTTTCCTGGTTCTAGAAGCTGGAAGTCCAAATTCAAGGTGCAGGCAGATGTGGTGTCTGGTGAGGGCCCCTTCCTGATTCATAGACCGTGTCTTCTCACTGTGTCCTCATGTGACAGAAGGGGCACCAACCCCATTCATGAGGGCTCCATCCTTATGGCCTAATCACCTTCCAACCACCCCTCCCCAATACCATCACAGTGGGCATTAGGTTTTATATTCAAATTTTGGAGGAACACAAAATATTTATTCTATAGCAGTTTTGCTGGGCTACTGTTTTTCAACACCACTTTTGTCATATATTCCTTCTCTAGAATCCATTATTACTCCCATTTTTTGGTTCTGTCTCATCCAGTACTCAATTGTTTCTTCACATTTTCATGCTCTGCAATGTGGTCCCATCCCATCTATCTGATGTATCTTTACCATTCATTAGTTTTATTCTCCTTCACCATTGCACGCCCCCTCCCCCACCAAACACTTCTACACTTCTGCCCTCTCTGTACCATGCCCCAGCTCTCCTTCCTGCTTTGATCATGCTGTCAGCTCCATGCCCTTTGCCCCCTGGACCCCCTACCTTTCCAGAACTATTCCAACCTTCAAAGCCTTCTCATTGCGAGTTTTGTCATGACCCACAAACCCAAATCCACTCTCAGGAATTCTCTTGCTACAGTAGTGATGGAAAGGACCCTGCCACATGGCAAGTACGGCCTCCAATTCCTGGCAGCTTTCAAGGACTGGGAGGTCACAGCTGAGGCTCAGTTTTCCTGCCTACCACAAGAGTTTCGGGAACTCAGGATGAACTACCTGGTATCTTATCTGCAAGAGAGCTTCGGGGCTTAGAGAGGTGAACTGTTTGGGGATGATAGCTGGGTTCTGATATTCATGGCTATTATGACGCTTACAGAATTTCTAGACTAACCCAATAGAAGCACAGTTATCACTATGTCACTTGGTGAAGATATACTAAATGAGCTTTACGTGAGATGCAAATTTCAAAAATGCAGTGAGCCTTAGGCTTGGAAATACTAGAATTTTTAAATGGGAAAGTGCTGTTTTTTACTGAATATTAAATGTCTTTAGTAATATACATATAGAGAAATAATAGTTGAAGAAGGAATTTGTTCTTTAAATTTTTTTAATTTTTATTTTTATTGAAGTATAGATGCTGTACAATATTATATAAGCTACAGTTGTACAGTATAGTAATTCACAAATTATAGAGGTTCTGCTCCATTTATATTTATTATAAAATATTGGCTATATTCCTGTGTTGTACAATATATCCAAGTAGCTTATTTTATACCTAATAGTTTGTATCTCTTATTCCACTACCCCATCTTGCTCCTCCATGCTTCCCTCTCCCCACTGGTAACCACTGGTTCTCTATATCTGTGAGTCTGCTTCTTTTTTTTTTTTTAAGATTTATTTATTATTTTTATTTATTTATTTTTGGCTGCATTGGGTCTTCCTTGCTCTCATGGGTTTCTCTAGTTGTGGCAAGTGGGGGCTACTCTTAGTTCCGGTGTGTGGGCTTCTCAGTGTGGTGGCTTCTCTTGTTGTGGAGCACGGGCTGTAGGCACGTGTGCTTCAGTAGTTGTGGCACGTGGGCTCAGTAGTTGTGGCTCACGGGCTTAATTGCTCTGTGGCAAGTGGGATCTTCCTGGACCAGGGCTTGAGCCAGTGTCCCCTGCATTGGCCCTCGGATTGTTAACCACTGCACCACCAGGGAAGCCCCTCTGTGAGTTTGCTTCTTTTTTGATACATTCATTAGCTTGTTGTAATTTTTAGAGGAATTTATGGTTGTTTTAAAAAATATACTTTATTTTTGGCTGTGTTTGATCTTCGTTGCTGTGGGCTTTCTCTAGTTGCGGCAAATGGGGGCTACTACTCTGTTGCAGTGCAAGAGTTTTTCATTGCGGTGACTACTCTTGTTCCAGAGCACAGACTCTAGGTGCGTGGGCTTCCATAGTGGCAGCACGAGGGCTCAGTAGTTGTGGCGCATGGGCTTAGTTGCTCTGCAGCATGTGGGATCTTCCTGGACAAGGGATCAAACCCATGTCCTCTGCATTAGCAGGCAGATTCTTAACCACTGCGCCACCAGGGAAGTTCCAAGAAATTTACGTTCTTGAGAATATACATGTTATTTTCTGGGCTTGGCTAAAATATGAGCATGGGATTAATGCTTTCTGCAAAACCAATAATTGTGTTATAATTATTCAAAGGAAACTCTTAAAACTGAAAATTTATTAACGCCAATACTTTTTTAAAAAATGACTCAGCTCTTAATATGAAGCAATCATTTCCTTCTCCTTCTTTTCCTTAAATGTCCTATATCATTTGTATGTTATTGTAGAAGTAACATGGGCTTCTCCTGAACATTTTAAGTGGCCAGAAATTAAGGGTAATAGGATAATTCCTGTGAGACATAGTAAAGAACACTTTTTATATAAAAGGAAAGAGTTAGAGGTAGGGTTTTCTTTCTGTGGTCACAAAACTTAAAGCCAATATCAGGCTTCCTACTTAATAAATCATATTAAAGTTACTAGCTGTACTGTCTTCAGCTTTTCCTAAAATTCCCTTCCCCTGACATGAAACAGAAACAGAAGCTAAGGCAGTGCATTCAGGCAGTGCAGTCCTCTTCTGTTTCCAAGGGGAGACTGCTGGATGAATGAGAATTGTAGAGCTACTAATTCACATTCCTGGGACTTAAGTCACCAACTCTGACCAGTCTTCCTTCTGAGATTTAGATATGCAAAGGAGAGGTCTGTCTTCACAGTTTTGAATTGATGACCCCACATTCCATTCCCTCCCACCAGTTTCTTCTTCCAAATTTGCATTTTCTTCCTTGTATCTTAAAAAGAAGTTCTTATTTGTTTTTTCGATTGAGAAAATGGTCCCTGTCAGCAGTTCAGTTTGCATAAATTGGTGTGATAGATGCGCTTTATATAGCTGTGTACCCACTCAGGAGTGCTTTGTTCCAGGCAGTTCTTATGGGCCTGGATCCCGACCAACGTCAGAAGAAGGATCATAAACTGATAGAGATAGAATTGGATTGCAGAAGCTGACAGATCACACACGGAAAGGCCATTTCTTATGCATTTTTATTTTGGAGGGGGGGTGTTAGCAAGGTGCCAGCCAAAGATCACTGTTGATTACATGGGAATACTTGGAAACTTCTCAAGTGCCGATTGTTTTTTCCCTTCAAATGAGCCAAAGAAAAGATTGCAGGGGGATTGTGAAATCTGCCCTCTCAAAGTTTAGTGCAAATAAATAAATAAAAGTTTAGTGCAGCCGTAAGGAGAAAATGAGTTGCAGGCATACCATCAAATGTGAATAATGAATGAGATTGATGTGTATTATATTTGGAATAATCATTTTTAAAACAAGTTGTTCACAGGACTTCCCTGGTGGCACAGTGCTTAAGAATCCTCTTGCCAATGCAGGGGACACGGGTTCGAGCCCTGGTCCAGGAAGATACCACATGCCTCGGAGCAACTAAGCCCGTGTGCCACAACTACTGAGCCTGCGCTCTAGAGCCTGCAGGCCACAACTCTGAGCCCACACACTGCAACTACTGAAGCCCACACACCTAGAGCCGATGCTCTGCAATGAGAGAAGCGTTTGCAATGAGAAGCCTTCGCAATAAGAAGCCCGCACACCACAACGAAGAGTAGCCCCTGCTCGCTGCAACTAGAGAAAGCCCACGTGTAGCAACGAAGACCCAACACACCCCCTGAAAACTAAAAATAAATAAATAAATAAAAAACTGATGGAGGAAGGTTTAAAAAAAACAAAAACAAGAATGATTCATTCACAAAATGAGAGACGTTTCATCGAAGAGAGCTGGTGGCTTTGAGGCCACAGTGGTGCTTGTGTCTGATGGTGACCACTTGCTGGCAGATAGCATGGAGTTTCTAAATTGAAAGATTATCCATTTTACAGTTGTGCAAACCAAGTCATGGAGCGTGGTGACCCACGGTCTCTTGTTTTATCGCTGTAATGTGCATGATTGATTGAGAGGGTTGGGCGGGTTGTGAGTTCGAGGCCAAATTGAGAGGCCACTCGAAGCCCTGCAGCCTCTTTGAGCCCTGAACATGCTCATACTGAGCCATGAGCATCTTTAGTCAAGCTCTGGATCCTGTTCACAGCACACAATCAAATGCCTATCTGACAGCTGGGATCATAACCATGGCTCTGTGTTCATACAGAATCAGCCAAGTTTTAAGCTCATTAAAAGAGCTCATCTGCCCCAAAGTGAAGCCTTTGGTTTTTCAAGTTGGGTTCTGCTTGTTCTAGCCATTTCTGAGGGTGGTGGGGTACTGTATTCTAACTCCATCTTGAATGGTACAGCTTACCCTGTGTTTGCTTCTTCTGAACCAGGAACCATTGAGTGGAAAGGATTCGTTGAATGCCTAACAGTCTCTTTAGATTCATTGTGTTAGAACATAAACTGAGGCAGATTAAAACTTGAGCAAACATTGATTTGAATCGGGCAGCATCCCATCTAGCAGATAGAAAGGAGCTCTGAGGAGCTGCACAAAATGAAAAACTTTTATGGGCAGAAGGGACTGGAAATGAGGAGGTTACACTGGCACAAAAGCAGTTTGGTTGTTGTACAGTTATTTTCCTTTAGGGGAAGGCAGAGGTCTGTCAGGCAGATAAACCTAACTAGTGCTGATCAGGTGATTCCTGATTGACTGGTTTAAGATTCCATTTCTGAGAGAGGCCAAAACTGTAATTAAGTCTCAGTTTGTTAACATGGGGCTCAGCACAAGTGACTCAATTTGGGGCCTGTTGTCTTGTTTTTAACAGTTCCCCCTTTTGATCAGATTGTCAGGCTAACAAAGTTCTTGTAGATTTTTGCTGACTCCCTGTGGTCTTCACAGGTCTTGACATCACACTCTTTAAGTTGATCATTCTCTTTGTTCCTTTTCTGATCTTCTAGTTTTAGGGAGATCATTTGCTTGGTAGTTGGAGGCTACCAACAGGCATTTAAAGCTTTTGAGGGGATACAGTGTGCCCAGAGACTACTAAGATTAGGACAAGCAGGATAATTCCCAATCTCAGGAGTGCCCTTTGGAGCCATGGTCCCAAGACTCAAACCAAGAAACAAATAAGTCAAAAAAGAACCCATAGAAGGAGTCACTTTCTTAAGCCAACCGGCTTGCTTAGTGATGTTATGTCATTGAGTCTTAACGTCCCAAGAAGGGTCAACCCAGGTGCAGCAAGTGGTGTTGGCCACACTCAGACACCCCCTTGCTCAGCTGAAAGATAATCAGGGACATTCTATTGTCAAGAACAACTTTGACCAGAGAGTCTAGGGATGTTTGTCGGGCAGTTACTGGGGGGTTAGCAGCAGATTCTGCAGTATCTTCAGGAGTTAAGAAGAGGTTTCTGATCACAGCCTCATTTGCACGTGCCCTTAGCCAGGTCAGTAGGGATCTGCCAGAGGAAGCTAATTTTGAGCCATGAATGCCTCCTGGCAATTTCCACATGAGTCTATAGCTCAGGACTGGAAAGGTGACAGCCATGGAAACCAGTGGAATGTGAGGGTCTACAGATCTCATAGGGGCTTTATTCTGGTTACCCTTTCCTGTGTGCCTTTATTTGTACAGAGCCTGGAGGCATGGTTCTCCAGGTTTGGAATTCTTGCCCAGAGGCAGGGACATGGACCCTCAGGGTTAGGACATGGTAGAGAGATGGCTGAGCTTGTTTCACAGAAACTGAAGCATTGGAAATCAGGGAGACGTTTGTGATGGGCAGAAGCGCCGAAAGGGTGGAAAAGACACCACCCTCCCAAGATCCAGAGCCAGTCGCAAAGGTAGCAAAAGAAAGACTCAGACAATTCCTCTAAAAGCTGACAGCCATCAGTAGGACCAGAGCCACAAATGAGGTGTGGCCCCCATTTCTGTCCAGCCATATTTTGGGGGGCTCCCAAAATATGGGAGCCATCAGGGGACCCCTGATGGCTGCCAAAGCAGCTTCTCAGAACACAAATGAGACAAACACGCAGGTATAGCCGTCCCTGGGAGAGAAAGAGCCACCACGCCAGTGGGTACCTGAAAGTTGTTATGAATCACAGTTCAAAGATCTAATTCTCAGAAATGCACTTTCCTGCCCATGTGGATTTGGAAAGGAAGGGACAACGTGAAATTGAAACTTCCTCTGGACCAGGCACCGAACCAGAGATCTGGGAAAGACCCCACCCTTCGCCAGCTTCCCCAGTTTCCCCGGGATCCCGTCTGCAGGCTCTGGAGCAAGTGAGGTGTCTCAGAGGCTCTTATCGTGGTCCCCAGACACTGTAGAGGAGAAAAAATAATATTCCTTCTACCCTTTCTGGGGAGTGCCTGGCAGAGACCCTTTTTCTCTACGTTGCCTCCTAACTAGATATGCTTATCTAGGTGAAAAGTTCTCCACCATGGCCGCTGTAGCTCAGAATTATCTTTGGTGAGGTTAACCTGCTTGATTGGCCTTAAAACAAAATTTTATCTATCTGAAGCCCCACACAGGACCAGAACCAGCTTAAGTTGGATCCAGTCCAACCCTGGGCCCAGTCAGGTTTCTAAGCCAGATCCGTCCTGACTCTGTCCAGACCCAATCCAGAAAAAGAAGTGCTCACAAGAAGTCTGAAAACTCATAATGCAAAGCTGTGATCTAGGATTCAGGGAGACTTGCCCACAACCTCCAGAGCTGGTAAGAAAGTGTGAGCTCAGGGCTCAGCAGGTACCCATGACTGGTTGCTCTTTGCTCCTGGGGTGAGGGTGTGTTGGGGAGGGGGTCTCCTTTGGTTCTGTGTTCTGACATCAGAACTGTTAAAAGATATACCGAGACATATTAAACATTTTAAGAGTTTATTTGCTCAAAAATCAATTTGAATGGGCAGCAGCCCATCTAGCAGAGAGAAAGAAGACCCGAAGAGCTGCACAAAATCAAAGACTTTTATAGGCAGAAGGGGGCAGGACAAGGTGGTTATACTGGCAAAAAAATCGTATTGGTTATTGGCAAAGTCATTTTCCTTCAGGAGATGTCAGGTGTCTGGCAGGCAGATGACCTAACTAGTGCTGACCAGGTGATTGACTGGGTTAAGATTCCATTTCTGGGAGAGCTGAAACTGTAATTAAGTTAATTTTCAGTTTGGTGATGGGGTGCTTAGCATAAGTGACTCCATTTGGGGCCTGTTATCTTTTTTTCTAACAGGCGCTAGTGTTTTTATTTCTTTGTGGGGAAATCTGAAGTTAAAAACATGAACTGCTGCTCTACAGAGGGGATTTGAATTATGTCAGTACACAGAAATGCAGAGTCAAACCTGTACCATTTCTTCCTGATTTTGCACCGTTTTCTACTTCTGCGCGTCTATAGTCTAGAGGCTTAGGAAGCATGTCAGGAGTCAGAATGCTGGGGTTCATGTTCAGGCTCTGGTCCGCACCAGCTGTTTAACTAGGAGCAACTTAGTCCTTTGAATCATTTTTACTACCTCATAGTCTTGTTACGAAGATTAGATTAGATGATGAATAGGATTGAAGTGCCTTAAATGTTTAAGGCATCATGAGACAGTCAAAGGCAAGAACATATACAGTAAAGTTCTAGTTCCTTAGCGTGTTTTTTGTTTTTCATTGTAATTAATTAATTTATTTATTTACTTTATTGGCTGTGTTGGGTCTTTTTTGCTGTGCACGGGCTTTCTTTAGTTGCGGTGAGTGGGGGCTACTCTTCGTTGTGGTGCGCGGGCTCCTCATTGCCATGGCTTCTCTTGTTGCAGAGCTTGGGCTCTAGGCGCGTGGGCCTCAGTGGTCGCAGCACATGGGCTCAATACGTGGCTCATGGGCTCTAATGCGCAGGCTCAGTAGTTGTGGCGCACGGGCTTAGTTGCTCTGTGGCATGTGGGATCTTCCTGGAGCAGGTCTCTAACCCGTGTCCCCTGCATTGGCAGGTGGATTCTTAACCACTGTGCCACCTAGGAAGCCCCCTTACCATGTTAATATACGAAAATTTTACTTTCTGAGCAAATGTTTCCTTCTCAGTAGATTGCCATCTTTTCATTTGGATAAAAAGTACATCTTGTAAAACTAAATATTGTCTTCCTTCTCTTTCTTTTAGTCCTTCTTTCTTCCCTCCCTCCTTCTTTCTCTTTTTAAGTTTTTGTGGGCAGTGTGTGTGTAGGTTTTTCTGTCTTCAAAATAAGGCACTGATACAAAGGATATAGGATAAATTATTCTTACAATTTGATTTTCATATTTATTAATTCATCTCATTTCTACTTAATTTTAAATTTTTAACATACTCCATATATAGAAAATAATGGAACAGACATCTGATCTAGATTTTAACAAATTTTTGGAGTATATTTGCTTTAGTTGCCTTTAATAAAAGATGCAAAATATTAGAGAGATGGCCAACGACACAGACCACATCTCATCCTGTCCTTTTTCCTCTGCACCTTCTCTGCTAAGGGGATTCTGCATCCTTTCCATGCAAGGTTTTGAACTTTAGTAACAAATGAATGTCTCTATATGCAAAAGAAATTATTTTCTTTGTTTTGAAATTTTATTCATATTTAGTCTTACTGTATTTACTATTGTTCAATTTGCTTTTTCTTTCCCAATATTAGACTTGTTAAAATATATGCATCTGTTTTGTGTTTACTATTATATAGCATTCAGTATTATGGCCATTCCAGAATTTATGTATTATTTATTGATGGATTTTGTAAGGTTATTTCCAAGTTTCCATAACTCTGAATGTTTCTACAGGAAATTTTCTCACATCTTTGTATGTATGATAATGTCTTTGGATGATATGCCTCTTAGTGGAATTGGCTGGGTTGTAGTGGGTTTACCTGTGCACCTGAACTAGACATTTCTGCCTGCTCTTTAAAGAGGCGGCACCAACTCTCAACCCTGCTGGCAGTCAGTGTGGTTATAATCCCTTATCCTTATTCAGCTTTGAAATGTTTGTCAAGCGTTTCACTGCAGTTTACTGTGTATTTCTTCAATTGCTCATAATTTGGTAGTAATTTGAGCATGTTTTTATATTTGTATTGGCTATTCAGATTTCATCCTTTGTTCGGTTTTTCCTTCGTGTTCTTTGTTTAAAAATATTTACAGGGATTTTAATTGTTGTCCATACTAATCTTTTGTAAGTCATGTGCATTGTAAATATCTTCTCCACATCTGGTTCCCATTGTTTTGACTATGATGCTTATAGTGTATTTTATAATACAGATTTCTTTTTCATTTCAATGTAGCTAGATTCTTCCTTTATGATTCGCTGTTTTGCATTTGTGTCCTGTTTAAGCATTCCAATTCTACCTAGATGTCATACATACGTTTTCCTATATTCTATTCTGGAAGATGTCAAAGGTTTCATCTTTAGATCTTTAATGACACGGATGTCGTGTGTTATGGTATGAAGAGAAAATCTGCATTAAAAAAAAGGGTAATGCTAGCTTCTTTAACAAATAAATCCCCAAATCTCAGGGGTCTAACCCAATGAAAATTTAACTCCTTCAGCTAAGTCCAAAAGGGGTTTCTGCGTGGCCTGTGTCCCTCCTCTAAGATTTGCCTCAGGGGCCTGGGGTACTTCCCCATCATGGCTCTGCTGTTTGACATGTGGCTTCAGGGTTGCCAGAGGCGTGGGGAAACCAGGGTGATGGGCACAGGAGTCTTCCGTGGGTCAGACCTGGAGGTGGGTGCCTTGATTCTGCCACCTTCCATCAGCCAGAGCTCAGGCATGTGGTCACATTTAAATGCAAGAGAGGCTGAGAGAGGCTCTTTAGGCATGTGAAGAAGAGAGAAGAAAAGAAAGGTCTACTTAAATTCCCCCTTCCCCTCCCCCCAACCATAATGATAGGTAAATGCTCTACCACTTTTCCAAAAAATCTCACTTATAATAGCACCTCTATCATATACCACGTTCCTATCTGTATGTTGGGTTAATTTTTGACTGTGGTTCATTTGTCTGTTTGTCCCTAAACCTTACTGTTCTTGTTAATATAACTTTACAGTTAGTTTTGACAGCTGGAAGAATAATTCTCAGTTCACTTTTATTCAGAGTATATACTTTGTATACCTAGAGAACTGCAAAAATATGAATTCCAAAATGGTGATAATAGACTTGCCTTAGAGGATTTTTTTTTTGAGCCTTTGCATGATCTGTATACATTTTTTGCACCATTTGCTTCATACATCTTTGCCCCAGGCTGGAAGTGTGTCACCTCTAGAATGGATTTCATTTGTCTGTGAATTTCATAGCTAACAACTGTACCACTATTTGCTCAATTTCAAAAGGTGTCAAAGTTACCTCGAGTAGCGCTTTGTTATTATCTTTAAATGTGGACAGAATGTCTTAAAACCCTAGGAAAGCAACATTTTTAGACAGGTTAGGGGTTCCTGCTTCTTAGACTCCTTAATAATGAGTAGAATACACACCAAGGGCAAAGCAAATGATTACATCATGTCTCAAAATAGACATGATGATGGATACAGTCGCAGGGACTCACAGGTGTAAATCATTTAAATACAAAAGTGTTTCCTCATTGATTTCCTTTGCATGAAAGAATAGATAAGGAAAAACACTTTCCTTAAGAAGAGTTTTTTGTTTATAAATGGGTTAAGATACATTAAATGTGGAAAAATCAGGGGTTCTCAGCGTCAGCGTGGGGAGAGGATGGGCCTTCCTGTTCTGAAGGATAACGGTCCGTGGGAGTGGAAAGGAGGGACGTGACAGACGGCCGGCTGCACAGGGCTGGGACGTGCTGCACTGTCACATCTTTCCTTGTCCAGTTTTTTCTCTCCTTACGTCCCCACCGGAAGTGTCAGGAGCCAAGGCAGAGGTACAACAGACGAAACGTTCCCTCACTGCATTTATGTTTTTAACTCCCTCCCGTGACTGCCTCCTAAGCAGCCCTAAGTTTCCACCAGCTCTGCTTTCCTGCCTGACCACAGCCCTCACGTGCTCTTTCCTGTCCCCAAGGAGCTTGCGTTTAGGACTCTGGTTAGCGCTCTGAAAAGTTAAGCCATGAAGATACACGGGTAGGCACCTAGTGAATGTGATGGAGACGGTACCCAGCTGAGCCCGCAGGGCAGCTTTTGAGAGCGGTGGTGGCAGCTGCCAATTATCTAGTTGGTAAGGTTGCAGCTGCCTTTATGTATTTCACCTCATTTTTTATAAACAAACACTGCTGGATATTCGGGATACTACCCTCCAGTTGCTCATGTATGCGTTAGCTGATACAAATACCCATTTTTAAAAAATAATTCAACGACCATTCAGTAAGCACCTACTGTAAGATGAGTGTGCTAAGTGCTGGTCCAATGTTGAATGTTGGACAATGTACACAGGGTCCCTGCTCCTGATGGAGCTTATGAGAGAGGGAAGCAGTCACACACACACACGCAGATAAGGCTGTGAAGGAAAAGAGCAATGAAATAAAGTAATGAGGGAACTTTCTCAGGAAAAAGACTGTGTCTGGAGTGGAGGACAGAGTCCTGGGCAAAGGGTGTATGTTACGCCAGGGCTTTGGGGAGGGACGAAGGAGCAGGAAACATTCACATCATGGTTCAAAGGTAGAGACTGAGCCTGGAGATGTGATAAGAACCAGAAGATGCAGGAATTTAGAGAATGTTAAGAACCTGAGATTTGTTTCTTCTTTAGACCAGCTGTAATGAGATCAGATTCGGGGACACCATGGCAGATTCAGTTAAAGCAATGTAGCCGGATGGGATGGGAGGGGGTTTGGCTCCATAGGTAGAGATGACAACAGAGAAGATGGACAGGTGTTAATGCACAGGATCTAGGAGGTAGAGGAGATGTCAGGTGACTCACAGAAGAAATGCAGACAGTGGAGCAGAGTTAAAGCTAAAAATCAAAGCTTTACGAATGAACGCTATTTACCGCAAAGCTACCCAATAAAAGAATAATGACCTTCTTGTTGAAGTCAGGAAATAGAAAGCAATTCTCTTTCTTATTGACATTTCATGTAAGTGGGAAAATGTTGCACAGACTATAAGAAACTATCAAGATAGCCCAGTCAGTTCTGATACTTTCAACAACAAAATTCTATTTTCTGCTGCCATTTCTATTTTGGGATCTAATTAATTATAAACATAGATACCAGATTGAACTTACATGTAGGCAGCTTAAGAAATAAAATATGACAGGCAGAATAGGACCTTGCAATTATAGTCTACCTCCCGAAGCACTTTGAGGATGGAAGTCAAGTGATTTCTGTCCGAGGAGGGTATGAAAAATTATTTGGAAGCAAACAAATTAGAACTTTCCATCTAAAATAAGGATACATTCAGAACATTTAAAATATATAAAACAGTATTTTATAGTGATGTAAGTACATAAAGAATTTGTCAAATAATACACAAAAGCATGCAAAAATACCAAAATTGAGGTTAGGGGTTACTTCTGGGGAGTGAGATAATGCAGTGGGTTAGGTACATGGCAGTGACTGGCTCCATCCATACTTTTTTTTTTAAGTTAAAAAATGATAATAACATCAGAAACATATATTTGTTTCTGATGTTATTATTATTCAGATCAAAATGTTAATAACTAGTAAATCTAAGATTCTAAGACCCTAAGATGGTGCCTATTATTTTCCGTATTTTCTGCACATTTGAAGTATTTTATTATTAAATTTTAAAAAATTGAAACATGAATTTGTGTGTTTATCGTAGCTCGGTGATAGGAACGATCTCATGGTTTGGAGAGGCTATACATTCTGTTTTCTGGCTTCTTATAGGTAAACTTTTGAATCACCATGTTTTTATTTTTATTTCTTTGTTCTCTTTGAAAAGACATATTAAGCTAAACAAATGATTGAAATACTTGCTGCTTTAAATGGTAAATTACAATACAGTGATACATGATAGTAACAGTGATACGATACATGATAACTGGTAGTAACAAGTTATAGAAGCTGTATTTTTTTAGGTTAGTTTACTTTTCTTTGTTTCCATGAGGAGAGTAGTAACGTGTTGTATGGTTAGGAAAAGGGTGGGATTTTGAAGCCAGAAAACTGGTCTTCATTTACCCTTTTACACAAAATAAGAATTTGAGCAAATCAAATGACTTCTCTTGGCCTTATTTTCTTTAGCTGTAAGGGAGGAGACTGGGAGTTAGTGTTTTTATGTTATGGTCTGGCTTTTACATCCCAGGGTTATGTTCCTGTTTTGCTTATGGTGATAGAAGTTCAATCTCACGGGAACAATAACATACCAACATGACCATACTTCGTAAATTTTATTTTAACGTAGTTAAAAATACTTTTTTATTGACGAAAAATGTGGACACACATGTGGAAATGTGCACAAATCATGAATGTATCATTTGACCAGAGTTTAGATCCAGATTTGGAACATCACCAGCGCGCTGCCCTGCGCCCCCTTCTGGTCACATCCCTGCCACTCAGGCGATTTCTACCCTGAATTCCAACATCACAGATGAGCTTCGCGGTATTTGAACTTTACAGAAATTGACAGCTCAGTATGTGCCTGCTGTTTTTTGCTCACCAACATATTAGGGGAATCATCCAGACATCGTTGTAGTTGTGAATCGCTCTTATTCATTAGGATGTAACAAAGATTGGCAAACTTTTTTGTAAAGTGCAAGATTGTAAATATGTTGTCTTGTGAGCTCTTTTGCTTTAAATGAAGAACCCAAAGAAATAGTCCGACTTTATCTATCTATCCATCCATCTGATAATTACTAAATAAAAAAGGAATGCACAAAGTGATTCATTGGGGTGCAGGAAAAATATATGAGACATTAATTGATATTTACTGTATGTGTTTAATTTTATTTTTATGAGATAAGAATGCATTAAAAGATGTAAGTCCTATAACTTTTATTTTCAGAACATTATGGCCTCAGAATACATTTATATACTCAGAAAATGCTAAAGCCGCATTAATATTTGGAACATTAAATACACCTGTCTCAGCAATGGTCAGGTTCAGTAGACAGACAACTTGCAAAGATAGAAAGAACTTAATGTATACAATTACAAAAATGGAAAAGAAATCTTGATAAATCCTAAACATTTTCAATCATATAGACCAAATTGTGTTATGGAAACCAAAGTGTCACAGAATTAGAAGTAGACAAGGGAATGTGAAGAGTTCTGCTATCAGGGTCCCACCCAGGTCCAATCTAATCAGGCTCTCAAGTGGGGCTGAAGTATCAGACACTTTGAGAGCAGCCTGAGCATACCCTGAGTTGAGAATCACTGCTTTTTGGATCATGATGCCTTCCATGTACAGTTTTATCATTGTGTTTGCCAGAGGCCAGGCACATGTGACCAAGGCCCTTTATGTCATTGTGTAGGTACGTAGTTGAGGTTTGATTCTCTGTGATTGTGAAAATAGTACATTAGTTATAACAAACAGGTAAAAATTCTTCTAACGTATTTTGCAAAACGTCAGAAAAATATTTGTTAACGTAGCAATTCCTGTAAATGAATTAAACATTCATCTATAAACCATTCAAGAAAAACAACACAATAAACAAAGAATTAGATGGGAGGAATCAATAATTACAGAAGCAAAAATTAGGGAATTAGAAAATAATGACTTACTTGGTAAAACAAAACAAGGCAAAAGATAAAGTCACTTATCTATAAAAGACCAACAAAATAATTTTTTGTTTTTTCAAATGTGTTCCAAAAAGGAAAAAACACACATTGCAAATGTAAAGAAAATGCAACTACAGATTTGAGGATTTAAAATATTGTAAGAACGTATTATGACATGTAATAATTATATTATGTAAAAACATAATACAATTATAATAATAATCACATAATTAATAGTCACTTGCTGTATATATTGTCACATAATTCTCAGCATAGCTCTATGACTGATTCTTATCATCCCTTTTAAATTAAATCTTAGAGAGGTTAAGTAACCTACTTTGGGTAACAAAGTAGCAAAATCAAAAATCAAACTCAGGCTGTGGAATATTAGCCACTTTGCAACATTGTCTTTTAAAAGGAATAAATTGTAAACTGATAATGAAAAAATGAGGCTTTTTTCCAGTCAAACTGACCCCTTTTACTGAAGAGACACGCCATTCTGTGATCTTAAGTGCTTGAGAACCAAGTCAATAGGTCTTGATACAGATTGATTCTTCTTCATTACAGATTTCCTTGGGGCATCTCTCTGTGTTTTTAGTATAAACTCTTGTTAGTGTATAAGGGAAGATTTAATTGGTTGTTTCTCTTTCTAAGTTCAGAGGGCAAGCTAATATTAAATATAAGATTGAGGCTTGTTTTCCTAAAGGAGAAAGAGAGATGGGTTCAAATGAAATATTATTAACCCATCTTTCCCTTTTCTTAGCACGTGTGCTGAAGTGAGTGGTAACCGATGTATCAGTCGTTCTTTGTATTTATCCTTATACAGAAAAGCTTAGAGAGTCAGAATTATATTGAATGAGATGAAATGAGCTTACAGGTTTTTTTTTCTTTTTCTTATGGTCTTCCTCTATCAAAATAGCAGAAGGACACCACTGATATTAGTACATTATACACAGTAATACTTGAAGTGAGCTCATTTATTTTTACTTCTTATGAGTCCTGTTGGGTTTGTTTTAAAATAAGACACAGCTTTATCTATGTATAACCATGAGATAGTCCACTGATTTTCACATAAAGAAAATAGTCTTATTTCTCCGCAGTTGCATGTACACGAATTGTTGTGGTAAATAGAGTAACCAAGAAATTATTTCAGTGGCTATTTATCCCCCGGTCATAGAAGAAAAGGGGATGATCTTAGTCTGTTTTTTTACAAAAGTTTTGAGAATGACTTTACAGCTGTCACAAGGACTGATGTTTTCTCCTTCAGCTGGAGCAACCATTTGTCTTCTATTTAACAAAGCGACTTGACTCTGATTTTATCCATTGACTTCATGTCCTAGTCTCTAGGAATTCTAAATAGTGGTCAGAGTTTTTTGGGGATTATATCAATACTATTGGAATCACCCCACAAAAATTCCTGAAGAGGTTTTCTGTTAAGAACATCGATCTCAATATTGCCTTGGTTCAGGGTTACAACATGAGGTAACCCAGCAAGTGGAGATTTGCAATCTTTGTTCTTCCTCTAAGTATTTAGCGAGTGCATGGCAATTAGTAGGGGGTCAATAACTATTTGTTGAAAAAAATGTATGAAAGTTCACAGAAAAATAATTGTATCATTACATTGAAGACTTCAAATACAGTGATTCTATGGTGCAATTTAAAAAGTTGGGCTGTGTTAAACATGATTTGTGTCTTGGGTGGTTTGTTGGTTTTGCAAACAATTATCTTCCAGAAATCCTAAGGTGTCCATTATGACGATGGGGATCCAAGAGACAGAACTTTTTCAGTTCTCAGCTGCTGTGGAAATGCACATATTCTACACCACATTTATTAAAATCCCTTTAACACTTCTATACAACTCAGATTCTTACATACAGGAAGTTGACTTATTTGGAAATGAAAATTTATTTGGGGGGATATTGGGATTGACATATATACACTAATATGTGTAAAACAGATGACTGATAGGAAAAAATATCAAATTGTATGCTTTAAAAAATAAAAAATAAAAAATAGATATATTTTGTTAGTTTTCAATGGAAATGTGTAAATGGTTATTTCATGACATTTAAAAATATGCTAATTCTTATTTTGTTTATTAAGCTTGCACATTGCTATAGTTTAAAAGTCAATAGTATTAAAAGCCTTACAATAAAACTACCAGTCATTCACACTGAGCCTCCCTCAGCCCCATCTACACAGTGTATTTCAGTTATTTTTGTTCTTGTGTTAATGAGGTCTTTGTTTCTAAGTACTATGCTTTACTGGTTAACACATTTCCACTGTAGATTTTATTCATTGGTTTCCTTCTGTGATGGATGAAGATTTAGCTTATTATGCATCTCTCTCAATCACAAGTTTTCTCTTTCCATGCTTTTAATAGGCCTGCACTACAATTTTTGAAGCAATAGCCAGATTTTTATTAATGTTCCTGGTTGAACAAAGTAGTGGGCTCATGCACCTTTCAATTTTCCCTGGAGGAAATATTTGCCTCAATTTTGGTATAGTGCTTTTTATGTTCCCTTCAATAACTTTTTTTGCAATGCTCTAACGTATTTGCTAAATGTCTGTCAAGAATATTTTCCAATTACTGAAATGTACCAAATGTTCTACCATTTTCCCCCAGGAAACCTCTTTCTAGAGACTTTCTGTTGCAGTCTGGGCCAGGAGATCCCCAGCCATGATGCACAGCCCTCATCCTGGGTTCATCACCACCTCCTTCCTTGTAGGATGCGTTCTTGCTCTTGTGGCCTGGATCCTTTTTCTTGGTTCATTACCTCCTTTTCTTTAATGACATCTTTATTGAGAGGCTGATGGTTCTTTGTTTCCTCAACTCAGAAGCTATGGACATTTTTTTTTCTATTGCTTCACAGATATTTTTACTTAATTCCTTAGCCTCCTACTTTGCATGGATTCAGAAACTGGCAAACATCTTGAGAGGAGACTGGCTGTGTTGATACCCACCAAGACTCCAGTTTTGACATTCCAGCCCCTTATGGACACCAAAATCTCAACCTTTTCTTTTCTTTTTTTTTTTTTTTTGTCTCCAGTTGTGTCTTCTCCCTAAACCAACCTTGAATCCTCAGGAGCTTGGCAAATGTGCCCCCCTCCTAGTGTCTTCTTTTGTGAACTCTCTATTTGGTGGTTCATGTTTATGGTAGCCCTTGTTATCTTTCCCAGACTTAAGATAAAATTGGCAGAGAGGATGTGGATAAGCACAGACAGCCCTTTCAAAACCTGTCACAGAGGTTGTGCAAACTCCTTTGCCTGAGTCATTTAAATATTGGATAGGAACCCAACTCTTGAGTGGTTTAAGTAAATCCAGACTGAAGGCAAGCCAGGACCGCAGAGGAGTTCCAGAAATTTCTTTCCTTTTTGTGTGCAGTCTGGGAACATAGAGTCAGAGGCCGTCTTCTCAGCTGGTTAAATGACAGTGCTAACGAGATAGAGATCCCTGAATGAGTTCTTTAGTTTCTAGCCCCAGGAGTGGGGAGGCTGTTTTCCTTTAACAGATGGCATGCCCAAATGCCCAAAACTGGACAGGTAACTTCCATATCCAAGGCAGTGAGCCTGGAGGTGTGATTAGCACAAGCAAAGCTGATGTCAACACCAGGAACCAAGGGGAAATCCACGGTTAGTGAAGGCGAGTGGCTAGTACCCTCTCAGATAAGTAGCTGAGCACTAATTTCTCAGTGTCGGCAAAGACTGTTTACACCCAAACAATATGAATCATAGCAATACCTAGAGCCTCAATTATTTTTACTTGCATATACATTTGAACTGCATGGGGGTTGGGATGAGCTGGGATAAGATGCTGAAGCTGACCCAGGTGCTGTGTTAAGGCTCACGTCTGGCTTCGAGGTGATTCTTTGAGTTTCCTGCAGGAGAGCTGTTCAGTAGATTTTGGCTCTAATAAAATTTGTTTTTATAGCTGCTTATTCTCTGATTACTCAGTGCACCCCTAAATACTATAATTAGCAAATCCTTTTTTGGTTGATGGTACTGGATATAGCCACATTCCCTTCTTTATCTGTGATTTAGGCTGAAAACTTAAAAGTTCATTTATAATTTTTTGTTAAACTTTCTGTGCATCTATATTAGAACAATACAGAAGACCTAAATAAACATTTCTCCAAAGAAGACATACAGATGGCCAACAGGCACGTGAAAAGATGCTCAGCATCGCTAATTATTAGAGAAATGCAAATCAAAACTACAATGGCCATCATCAAAAAGCCTACAAACAATAAATGCTGGAGAGGGTGTGGAGAAAAGGGAACCCTCCTACGCTGTTGGTGGAAATGTAAATTGGTGCAGTCACTATAGAGAACAGTACGGAAGCCCTCAAAAAACTAAAAATAGATCTACCGTAAGAACCAGTGATCCCAATCCTGGGTATATATCTTAAAAAAAATGAAAACTTTAATTGGAAAAGATACATGCATCCCAATGTTCATAGCAGCACTATTCACAATAGCCAAGACATGGAAACAACCCACATGTCCATTGACAGATGAATGGATAAAGAAGATGAGGTTCATATGTGCAATGGAATATTATTCAGTCATAAAAAAAGAATGAGGTATTACCATTTTGCAGCAACATGGATGAACCTAGATACTCTTATACTTAGTGAAGTAAGTCAGACAGAGAAAGACAAATACTACACGATATCCACTATATGTGGAATCTAAAAATAATGCAAATGACTGTGTTTTTTTCACAAAACAGAAAGAGACTCACAGCCATAGAAAACAAACTTATGGTTACCAAAGTGGAGAGGGAGGGAAAGAGGGATAAATTAGAGTATGAGATTAACAAACTACTATACATAAAATAGATAATCAAACAGGATTTGCTGTATAGTACCGGGAATTATACTCAATATCTTGTAATAACCTATAATGGAATATAATCTACAAAAGATAACTGAATCACTTTGCTGTATACCTGAAACTAACAGAGTGTTGTAAATCAATGGTACTTCAATTAAAAAATCAGCCAACTATAAACATATACATATTGAAAGAGGAGAGGTTAACATTGCCCTCAACTATGTAGCTGTTATTGTTGGGTTAATAGGAGCTTTCAGAGAAAGTAAAAGCATCCCTTGTTTCCCTTAATGGAGGAAGGACAGAAGCACTGGGCGCCGGCCTGTTGTTGGACCAGTGGGAAGAAGGACTGGGCTAGCGGGTGGTTTCCCCTGAGGCTATGGATCTAGTGCCACGGAGATCTGGCTTGACCACCTGAGCACTGGGCTTGGCCTCTGGTTGAAAAGCTTGACCATGAACTCCCCAGAGACCATCAGACTTGCTGACGGCTTCCTAATGTCCCTGGTACATGTGTATACAACTGACTTTCCAGGATAAATCAGACAAAAATCTGAAGGACCACTGGGGAGCAGGTAGTATTTTCTTATATATTTCCAGTTGCACATTGAGACTTTAAAAGGAGCACAGGGCATTGGAATTGATTTTTATATATTTAATCTGGCTGGAGTTAATGGCTTATAGATTTTTGTTCACATTAGGCACAGCGAGAGGTGTCGGCCTGGAGCCGGTTTCAAAGGACTTGGGAAGAATGCGTTTTTGTTTATTCATTTTCGAGTCAGACGGAGAAATCTGTCAGTTATTTTAGTTTACATGCACACATGAAATCTTTAAAGATGAGAATTTCAGTTAATCATCATGAGATTTTTGGGTTTTTAGGCAACTTACGTTGGTGTGCTTGGGATACTGGTGATAGAGACGTTAGGGAAACATTCTGTGTGAGTCCTGGGAAAGTGCCTGTTCTCCAGTGCATTAGAGGCAATTTCTGTTAATAGAGTATATTTACAGAGAAGAGGTTAGTTTGTGTTTACTTCCTTCTTTTTCGTTCCAGATCGTCTGTGTAACCACCTCCATTTTCTCATGCTTTTGGGTTTGGTTACCTCTGTCTGGTGCCTAAAAGTGCAGTTTTTCCAACTTCTTCTCATCCAAACTCTGGGGAATGATAGGAGTTGAGATTTTATTTTCTGAGGCAGGGTTCAGGATCTTGAAATGCTGAGTTTCAGTTTAGGAGAGGGGTAAAGAGTACAGTATATGGAGAAATGCGTATCTAAGCCAATGATTTTAAAACCGAAACTAGAGGGTAAATAAATAACGACACAAACAGCAAATCAGATGGTATGGAAAACATTCCTCAGGATAGTAGGGAAAAATACCCTTCAAATAAAAGAAATGGTAACACTGGAAGGAAAACCCCAGTAATTCATAGGAATCTTTCATTAGGACAGGAACTGTGTTTGTTAACTAAGACTTCAGAAGTATTCAGGCCTGAGTCCAGAGTGTGGAACAGGCAAAAAGAACTGAGGGTTTTAGAAATGTGATCATGGAGGAGGTACTTTGTTTCTTATTTTAACATTGAGATATAATTTAAATACAAAATATATACCAGTATTAGGGGTATAATTCTATGAACTTACACACACACACACACACACACACACACACACACACACACACACACACACATATGCAGCGCCCAGACCAAGACAGGGAGCATCTCCATCACCCTGGAAGGTTCCCTGATGCCTCCTCTCATTCATTACCCAGCCATTAATCAGTTTTCGTATTTCCATCACCATAGGATAGTTTGCCTGTTCTCAACTTCATGAGGGTGGGATTATATAGAATGTATTTAGTGGGTGCATGAAGCCACTGTGGACATGTACATATCATTCAGGTTCAAAGACACTCATTTTTCTAAGCTGTATACCGAGCGGTGGAATTGCTGGGCTGTTAGGTAGACATATGGCTAGCTATTTGCCTGTACCTATGAACTGGTTATTTGGGTATATTCTTTGATGGAGCACCTGTTCTATATTGCCTGTTGGCAATGTAAAAATTAGATTATTGTTTTCTTATTGATTACTTGGTATTTATCTCTTCTGGATATGTTTGTTATCAAATACAAGAATTGTGTATGTTTTCTCCACTATTTTGCCTATTGTTTATCACAATGATATGTTTTGTTGACCAGAAACTCTTAATAAACTCTCATCTGTCCTTTTTTTTCCTTTATGGTTAATGTAATTTTTGTCCTTTAAGAAAAGTTAACCTATTCCAAATTCATAAAGATATTCTCCAAAGCTTTTGTCTAGAAGTCTGATCATTTTAAATTCCCATTTAATGGAATTAATGATTCTCCTCGAATTAATTTTTGTGTATGTGTGAGGTAGGGAATCAAGGTTCATTTTAATTTTTTAAAGAGATTATCCAATTTCTTGAGCATCATTTGTTGAATGGGTCATTCTTTCCCCACTGAGTTGCATTGTGCCCATGTTATACATCATGTAACAATATGTAAATGTGTTTATCTCTATACTTTATTTTGTCCCATTGGTCAATTTATTTAATTTTTGTAGACACCTTACACTGTCCATTTTCTAGTGAGTCATTAAAGCTAGTCGTGGCTATTATACTTCTACTGCAAGATTTTTCTTGCCTATTTCAGATCCTATGCACTTTTATGTAAATTTTGAAATCAATCTGTTAATCTCTATGAAAAACCTGAGACAAATTGGTAGGGCTTGCATTGCATTTATTGGTCAACTTGGGGAGAATTTACATAGTAACACTATTAGAGTTTTAATACATGAGCAGGGATCATCTCTCCATTTGTTTAAGAGTTCTTTAATTTTTCTCAGCAATGTATTATACCTTTTGTTTAGAGGTCTTTCACATCTTGCCTTAGATTATTTTCCCCCAGCTATTAGATATTTGTGATGTTATTAAAGGAGGTATCACTTTTAAAATTTCATTTCGTAGTGTCTGTTGCTAGCTATTGCAGGAAAAATTCTGTATTGACTTTGTATTCAGAGATTTTCCTAAATTCACTTGTTAATTCAAATAATTTCTATAGATTCTTTTTTTATTTTGCCATTTTGAATAAACTTCAAGTGGTCACCATGTGTTATCTTTTTTAATGTATTGCTAGATTATGTATATTAATTTTTGAGGGCTTGTTGACTTTATATTCATGATGGTATTGGCATAAAATCTATGTACACAATCACGCTATCTATGAAAGACAATTTTACTTCTTTTTCAAATTGTGTACTTTTAATTTTTTCTTTTCTTATCTCACTGTTAAGATCACTATTACTATGTTGTGCGAAGGTGATAAACAGCATCCTTGCTTTGTCCTCAGTCTCTGAGGAAAAGAGTTATTTCAGCATTATGGTTTATTATTAGATAGTCTTTCTGAAAGTAATTTTATCGAATTAGAGGAGTTTCTTTGTACCTCTGTTTGCTGACATGTTTATTATAAATGAGTGTTGAATTTTTCAAATACTTATTTCCTGCATCTATTGAGGTAATGAATTGTATGTTTTTTCTCCTGTATTCTATTAATGTGGTCAATTACATTGATTTCAACTTTCAGATGTAAAACAAAACTTGGAATAAATCTTATTGGAATAATCTCATTTGGCTGTGATGCGTGGGACTGTGTGTGTGTGTGTGGTGTGTTGCTCGTTGGTGTTTGCCATATTTTAGACCTTTGATTTTCTGTTCATGGGAGTGCTGATGTACTTTTGTTCCTTGTAACGCTCTTGTCAGGTTTTGGGGGGTATTATGGTGTTCCTTGACAAGGAAATTATTTGGAAAAAAAGTCTCATTTTTTTCTATTTTTTTGAAAGAATTTATGCATTTCTTTATTGAATGTTTGCTAAAATTCCCCAGTGAAGACTTCGGATGCTGAGTTTTCTTTGTGATGAGAATCTTTAAGTATGCATTCAACTTATTTAACAGGAATAGAACCTCGTATGTTCATAGTGAGACAGGTCGAAGGTTGTGCGTGGCAATATGTTCATAAAAGTAAAGACGATTATGTGTACAAATACAAACACAAAACAGCAAAAACATATAGAAACAAAAACAGACAATAAGAAAATAAAAACTCATTACGAGAAGAATGGGTAGATAATGTGAGGCATATTCATAACATTGAATACAGTCCTGCAATGAATATACTTGGGGTAGAGTTACATGTGCGAAAAGGAAGACTTGCTGGGGAAATACAAGTTATGTGAGAAAGGTTAGTTGCAAAAGGCTGTGTCCTATAGGGATATATAGGATTCTGTATATTGTTAGGGATGCAGATATGTACCCCTGTACCACACACATACACATGCTGAGGACTGTAAGAAAGTGTGTGGACGTGATCCCTGCCACCTGAAGAATTCTTCCCTCTCTTCAATTCTGGGAAGTAAAGAAAGAGAAGAGGATCAGGGAAATCCAAGAAAGGGGATATTCATGGCATTTATTTATTATCTTAGAAAACTTCTTTCCATATATACATTCCTAATAAGAAAAAATATCAAATTGTACACTTTAAATATATGCAGTTTATTGTATGTCAATTATATCTCAATAAAAGTTCTTAAAAAAACCCCTCTAAGCAAATATAACAGCATTCTGTTAGAGACGAGTAGGAGTATCTCTTTTATTCAATTACTGAATGCACTTTCTGTATGTTTTAACTATTTCATAATTATACGTTATTCTGCAATGGAGCTGTGGCCTCCTTTTCCCACTAGAAGTAGACATCTGTCCCTGGAACAAGAACGACGACAAGGAAAGGTCACATATACAACTTGCAGCTCATGAAATAAAACTGCAGTGACCGCTGACTGAGAGAGTGGAGCCCAAGTCTCACATCTTGCACCTCAGTGACCAGAGACAAGTAAAACATCATTTTTGTCCTCTGCTTAGTAGGTGCTATATTTATTAGATGCTATACTTATTAGATGTACTTGGAGGTATGATACCATGAGGGAGAAATTTTGTCAGATTTAGAATCCCAAATACATGTATAAGTAAATATGTATGTAATATGTGTGTATTACACATGTAAATATGTGTATATGTAAATATATATGTCTACAAGCAAGAACAGTGAGACACATTCAACAAGCTGACATTTGACAGTTCCAAACCTGGATTCAGAATAAAAGTTGCCCCACAACAGAATGGGGGAGACACAGGTATCGGCTGAAGTATAGAGCAGTCCTAAGGCAGTTGGAAGGTGATGTTCAAATGTGGAAAGGGCCATTGCGGGATGTCGAGGTGAGACGTTGTCTGGGAACTCCAGCAGGCTACTCCAGGGTCAGAAATCGGAAGGAGGGCAAATCTGATGTGAGAACCAGGAAAGCTAGTTCATCACAGGAGCCCAGCCTGTAACAAAGGCATCCTACTCACTTTCGTGTTCTCTCTCTGTTTATCTCAATGGATAAAAAATTGTGTGAACTGCCTTGCTGAACTTTACCCTAAATAGGGCTGTGTCAGAAGTGAGTCACTGCTGCGTGGATCTTGATTTTAACCTAAGTCTACGCTGGTGATGATAAAGACTTACTCGGAGCATAAAGCACTTAAAAACATCACTTTGCCTTAAACAATAAAAACAATGGATGGTTATAAGTCCCAGGAAGGAACTGTTGGAAACCATGGTTTCAACAGATAACTGTTGAAAAGATAAAAGCTACATTTTTTAAAAAGTGCCAGGAAATTTGTTGGTGGAAGAATTTTCTTGACTTTCTTTTGTTAGAATGATTCATGAGGGGGTGTGGGGAGGTAAGAATATTAAGAAAATATATTAAAAGTGAAATGAAAAATGTGTTCAGGTGAGAGAGACTTGTTAAAATGTATAGGGATATATATGTACATAATATATATATAAATAAATATATGTAGTATACATATTAAAATTTTTTTAATATATATTAAAATATATATGTATTATGAAGACAACAACTCTAGAGCAGTGTCTTGCAGATGAATTAAAGTGTTCGATGTTACTGTTCCCTGCTGTTTGCTTTGCATCAATAGACAAGATTAGAACAGATTGGAATGTATCCCAAGACACGGAGTAATTCTGTTTCTTGAAGCATTTTTCAGGCCGATGACTGCACCCGTGTGTATGTACATGGGTGTGTACTGAATCCTGATGCAAAATGTATCCTTTGCTGTTTTAATTGAGGTATAATTTACGTACAGTAACATGCATAAACACAGATGTATGGCACAATGATATTTACATATATGTCTATACTCATGCAATCACCCCAGAAGAAATTCGTGAAAACTTCCCTTTTCATAAAATGTTCCCTGTTATTGTTTTACAAGTTTATTGATCTTGCGGTTTAAGCCTCTTTCTTTATTTGAACAATGTGCTGGTCTTTGTCTCTGTTATCTGCCGTCTTTCTATCCTCTCACTTCAGTCTGGGTGTGTGGTTTTTTTCCCTTAAAATAAGTGTAAAGTAATAGCGAGCATACTTACTAATAGCAGCTGAAGCTTTTATGTTAATTGAGATAGAATTCATATACCATAAACTCCACCCGCCTGAAACATGGGATGTAATGGCTTTAGTGAATTCACAGTATTTTGCAGTGATTACTATTATCTGATTCCAAAGCATCTTCGTCCCCTCAGAAGGAAACCTTGTCCTCATTAGCAGTCATTCCACACCCCCCTCACCCAACCCCTGGTAACGACTCGTCTACTTTCTGTCTCTGTGGATTTGCATCCTGGACATTTCCAATAATGAAACCGTGTAATCTGTGGCCTTTCCGGTCTGGCTTATCTCAGCACAATGTTTCCAGGGTCCATGCACGTAGCCGTGTCCCTTTTAACAGATGAATGCTGTTCCATTGTGCACATCTGCTGCTTTGCTTGTCTGTGTATCATGACAGTTGGGTTGTGTCTTCTCTGGGGCTGTTACGAGTAATGCTCCTGTGAACCCTTGTCCACAAGTGCAGATGTGTTTCCAGTTCTCTCGGTTCTATATCTAGGAGTGGAATTGCTAGGTCATACTACGGTAATTCTATAAGTAACTTTTTGAGTAATTGCCAAACTGGCAGGCAGGCATTTGACGGCAATCAAATGTTTTGTTTACTCTGCCACAAACGAGGGCTTGGGACTGAACTGGAAACGCTTTCTGACCCTAATATAAAATAGGGCTTTTTTTCACTGGGGCCTTCCTCACGCTCAGTCCTTGACAAAGAGTGGTGTGTTTCCCCTGCCGGAGGATACCAGAGCCCTGGAAATCTAGGCAGCCTTGCCCTTCACCCACAACCATGCAAAATGTGAAATACTGACGCTCATTTACTCTATGGTAATCTGTCCTTAGTCACTGAAATAGCTTCTGTGTTCACACGCTGTGCAGCTATTTCCATGGATGCATTTTTTTCCTTTAGTTTTCTCTCCTTATTAAATCTGATTCCTCTCCTGAGAACTATGTTGGGCAAGCTCTTTGACCTCAACTGGAGAGGACCATCTGTACAAGCAGGCGAACCAAAAGGCACTTGGGATGCCCGAGCTGCGTGCAGAGTGTGGGAGGATTCGCTTACAACACATGGGAGAGGGGAGGGAGTTAACGGGGTGGCCAGTTGGCCAGCCCTGTTTAAATCTCTATCACCAAACCAGCAGGTAAAAGGCAAATCTGTTCTCCTAAAAATGCACAGTACAGAGTTATTAATGCACCAGGTTGTATCTTTGTCTCTTTGCAGCTGGAATCTTAATTGGCTGTGCTATTTCTGTAACGGCTGCTGGAAATTCTGCCCTTTCTCCAGCCGCTTGGCCACCTCCTCGTCCACAGCACATCACATGCATTTTGGGGTTGTCGTTGCCACAAGATGTTGGTGGGTGCATCATTCATTGGTGATGCAGCCTGCCTCCAGGGGCCACTCAGGAGACCAGGGGAAAATGAGCCACCCGCAGGAGACGGCTCTTAAGAAAAGTTGGACAAAACAGCACGGAAAGCCTGGGAGGGTCTCTGCAAAGGTTGTTTAAGGCTGGGGTTTGCCAAATAGGATACAGGTCTCCCAGCAGCTAATTATTAGGAGCGAACGAGCAGACCGAGTGGCAGCTGAGCTGCGGCTTCTGTGAGATCAGGTGAGGCATCTCTGTAATTGCCTGGGAGGGGAGGCCCGTGCAGACCCCCGTGATGGCGATTGTAAGCGCCTCTCCCGGCCTGGGCGTGGGCTCACGCCCTGGAATCCAGCCTACTGACGTCCTCACTGGTCCGGCAACGAGGAGGAAGCTGGGCGGGGTGCTTGCCGGACTCTCCCCCTGTTCTGCCTTTGTGAGGTTCCTCGAAGCCAGTGCTAGAAGAGGAGGGCTGTGTTCTGAACCTGCGCCTTTGCTTGTCATGGGGCCTTGGGTAGCTCATTGCTCAGCTGGGCCCCAGTTGCCTCTCATCTGATGGTATTGGGTGAGATGTTTTTCAAGAGTGCATCCAGCACTTCTGTTCTCAGTTCCCTTGACTTCTTGGAATTTTCCTCCACCAACTTGGAGAGTCAGTGTCCCGCACGAATTCGTGTGGGGAAGAAATCTCAGGGCGGGTGAGAGACATAGTGAGAGCCGTGTCTCTGCTTCTGGCTTCAAAGGTAAGAATTGAGTGTTGACAGGTCTGTGTGTAAAACAGCCCGGTCAGAGGGTGCAGCTAAGGGCCCGCTGTGCTCGGGTGCCTGGAATGCCCGAGAATCCTGGTTTGTTGTGACGATCACGTTTTGAAGTCAGCTTTTCCACCAATCCTTGATCTTCCGATTAGTGCCGGTCAAGAACTTTATTTTTTTAATTTTATTTATTTATTGGCTGCGTTGGGTCTTTGTTGCTGCACGTGGGCTTTCTCTAGTTGTGGCGACGGGGGGCTGCTCTTCGTTGTGGCTTCTCTTGTTGCAGGGCACGGGCTCTAGGTGCGTGGGCTTCAGTAGTTGCAGCACATGGGTTCAATAGTTGTGGCTCACGGGCTCTAAAGCGCAGGCTCAGTAGTTGTGGCGCACAGGCTTAGCTGCTCCGTGACATGTGGGATCTTCCTGGAGCAGGGATCGAATCCGTGTCTCCTGCATTGGCAGGCAGATTCTTAATCACTGTGCCACCAGGGAAGCCCAAGAACTTCATTTTTAAAAATTGATCCTTTTGCTCAGCTCTCCCTTAAAGGTCAATCAAATGCATCCTAATACCTGAACATGTCCAGAGTTTGGATTACTTTTGTGTCCTTAATAGTTATTTATTTACTTTTATCAAAATATGCTCATGTTTCTTATTCTCTGTGAAATGGGTTTTCCCTGTTACATTTTAAGGAGGTCTTTCTTCGTTTATAAAAGAACCAGCTATAATCTTTAGTTTGTAACTTAATCACAAATCTAGGGTTTAATGTTTAAAAATTATGCAGACAAATTTTGGTATTTTTAGGAAACATTTTATCATTTGCAAAGAGCCAGCTATTTTATATCAGAGAATAAATAAGAGACCAGGATCTAAGACTCCTGAAATGCAGGGGAAAGTAGACTAGACCATGAGTTTGTTGTGAGAAATCGATTTCCTGGGTGATTCCAGGAAAGTACTTAGCATATTGCCTGGCTCTTAGGAAACGGCCAACGAGTGTTAGTCCCCATGTGGATTTTTAAAGCATTGCTTATTCTGCTTTATTTGGAAAATGAATTCAAAACTTTTGGATAGAGCTAGGCACATGAAAGGAAATTTGGTTGAAATATTGGATTAAAATAATAATAAAAATGGCAACCCCTGAGTACACAAAAGAAGAGAGGAGACGGCTAAGCTCATGGACCCCCGAGTGTGACTCCCAGCCTGCCTCGCGAGTGGCTGTGCTGCTCCGGGGGCTTATTTGCCCTCTCTGTGCCGTGGTGGTCTCATTTTAAAATGGGGAGTCTAAGCGTAGTACTTTTCTCGGCAGGCGATGGGGGGGTTCTTGTGAAGATTAAATAAGCTCTTAGAAGAAGTACTAAAAAGGGTACCTGGTGTATATTAAACATTCAACAAGCTACCGCTGAGTTTGGGTCGAAGTGGATATTCAGTATTTTTCAGATTAACAAATCGGTGGATACTAAATTGAAATCTGAGGCCAGTGACGTCACTCACTACTTTATTAGGAACAATCCCTAAGAACCTGCGGTGGCGTTTCAGTGCTTCAGATGCCAGACCTCCGCTCTGTATTTGTGAAATGCCGTAATCTGCCTGGGTGCGTGTGACAGCGTCTCTGAGGTCGTAGGAAGAAGTGGCCCCATAACCGCAGGCTTTCCTCCTGGGGGTGTCGCAGAACGGGGCTGAGCCCCTCCTCCCATACACGTGCCAGTGGCTGGGCATCTGTTCTGTGCAGGGTGGTTGGGATTCAGATGTGAAGACTGGTCTCGGGTGTGAAGGAAATCATAAGTTCATGTGTTGAGGGAAAACTGATAATAGTGGGATGTGTTTTATGAAGTTTAGAAAGATTTACAACCCAAAAAGAATGAAAACATCATCGACCCTTGAGTGGGCAAGTGCTACGTACGTGAGAAAACTCTGTGTGGGGAAGCCCGCGTTATAACATTCCTTCGTTAGCCGGGTGTTAATTAAGGATTAAGCAGGGAGAATGGTGAAAGCCATATTTATTATTAATAGAGCAAGTCAGCCACATCTAACAAGTGCAGTGAATTTACAGGCTCTTTCATGCCCGGAGCGCCACGTGATGGCTACAGTCTACCTTGAGCATTTCCACAACGTCCCCAAACGTAACTACTGCTGTTATCCATGTGTCCTGCTCTCTTCCAAGTCTGAGAGGTAGCATCTCTTCCAGGAAGCCTTTCTGATTGCACGTAACTGTTATTGCTCTCTGCTTGGAGCCTCGGAGCATTCCGTGTGTTTTTCTTACAGTCTCACATTGTGCTTGGGGATCGTGGTGTGTGAAACTCCCATCTTGTCTTCAGATGAGAATGCCTTAATGGTCAGCGGTTTTCTTCTTCTGAGGTGTGGATGACACCCTGTCCAGATGCAGAATGTCTCAGGCAGACTCCTGTCAGTCCATAAGTATGTGCTATACTAAGGGACGTTCCGCATAAAATCAAGGATTTTATGACATGTGAGAAGAAAGAGACCCCTAGTGATTTGGATTAAAAACAAAACAAAACAAAACACAACTAGTGCCCACAAGGAAAAATAGAAGGTAGATGAATAGACAGTTTCTGATCACCAGGCAACACCAGGCACCAGTGACTTGGGCGTTCGGCTGTGCCCAGTGTGGCGTTCCTTTGAGATGCCAGGCGGGGCACCTGAGCTGGAGCAGACAGGTGATGTCCTCGGGCTCCGGGCCCTGGGTCGCTCTGGGCCCCTCAATACTGAGCAATGGGGACAGACCTGGAAGAGCTTCCGCAGAAGGTGAAAAAGTGACTGGAGGACGAAAAGTTCAAGGTCTTACACTGTCAGGTCTGCTGAGTGACAACAAATCTAGAAATTTTTTAAAAAAAGGAAAAATAGGGAAAAAAATGTTTAGCTTGATTTGGCAGAAGGATACACTGTAAACTAGTAAAATTGGGGCATATCTTTTAGTGGAGTCTGGTGGAAGTGGGTGAAGAATCTTGATAGTTTCCAACTAAAGAGGGCTCGTTAGTGTAAAATATGTGATGAATCAGAAAAGTCTGACAAGCAAAAATAGGCTTTAAATTTCATCTGCTTTTGCAAAGATGTTGGATTCTGTTTTTTTCTGCTTCCTCTTTTCCTCCTTGGCTGTGACTCCTGGACCACTTTGAGAATCCGCTGAAAGAGGCAGAACGAACCCTGGGAAAATGCACATTTACATGCAAGCTTTGGACTACAATTCAGGGGCTCATCTCTGGGAACCTTATCTTGGACCTCTGAGGTCCCCTGGACCCACAGCAATAGCTCCTGGCCTTTCTGGGGCTGCCAGGCTGCTCCCTGCCCAAGCTGGCTCTGGACTCTGGCCCGGGCCCCTTCCAAGGGTCTGTGACGTCCCCTGGCCTCCAGCAAGCAGCACACACACGGCTCTGCACATTCCCTTATCTAAGACGGCAGCAAACCAACGCTGAAATGTTTAGGCAGAACTAAGTTCCTTTTTTCTTTTCACACGATTTTTCAGTGTCATCAGGAAGCAAAGCTCCCCGTCTGAGGATTGTTGAGAGCCTTGGCTGAGGATTACACGGGAACCAATCGGGGCCTTGGCATTCTGTGCCTCTCACTTGCCATCTCGAGTCCATTTGCCCTCCTGCTCGCCAAGCTTTGCATTAGTCTCCTTACGAATGAGGGGGCACTGACAATCTGCCTCCACAAGCCGGCGTGCCGGGCAAAGCAGTTGAATTTTAAGGCACTGCATGACGTTGTGAGGAAGGGGATGCTGTCAGGGCACCCCGAGTTTAATGAGAGGACGTGCTGGGAAAGCAGAGGTGAGTGAGGAGTGGGAACCCACATTAATTGGACACCAACCGCCTGTAGTCAGACTGTGTACCAGGCAAGTGTAAGCCCCTCTGTGGGGGAGAAACCGTTATCCCCATTCTACAGATGAGAAGGTAGTTTGACAGAAGGCAAGTAGCCTTCCTCCTCAAGAGGCACTATGTCCCTGTTGATGAGGGTTGCGATGGAGCCTAAGATGGAATTCGGGCACGGGAGCAGTGTGGCTGAGGACCGCATGTTCGAGGTCAAGGAGACAGCCAGAAGCGGCTCCAAGTGGTGGATTTGGGGGCTGGTGCTGCAGCCTGGTGGAAGGGAACACGTTCTGGTTTTTATTAAAGTCACTTGAGGGAAAGGCTCATCCTGTCTCTCTGGAGGGACTGGTAGCTTAGGTCTCCGGTAGATATTCTGTAGCAGCCGAGCTGCGTCACGGCCGGAACTTGAACCATATGTTAGGGCTTCTTGTGAATTGCGGTTTGAGGCCCTGTCGTGCAGGTCGTGCGACAGAAATAGTTCATCTAGTAACTATGTAAGAACCGGGGTCGTCGTCACCACCCTCAGCCACGTTCCACCCTTCCCTGCCCTGCGTTCGCTTGGCCATCTGCCCCTGTGTGTTGCCCTCAGGAATTTCCAAGAGGGTCTGGACGGTGCACACCTGGTTTTAGCTTCTGTGCTCTCCTTGCTCTCAGGCACTGTAACAGGAGACACTCTAGATGATTCTAACAGTATCTGTGTCGCCCTGGACTCGGTCCTCAGCCCGTCAACCCAGGATGAGCACGTCATCTGAGGGAGAAGTCAACCTTGTTGTTTTAAGTCTTCAGGACTTGGGGGGTACTTGTTACTGCACCATAACCAAGCTGCTGCAGACGGATTCTTCCTCCAGCGCTGATCTTAAATGAACACCCAGTTTGCAATTTCTATTTTGCACGGATGTTCTCACTCTTCCCTTCAATGCCTGCGTGACTCCCAGTGCTGCCTCGAGGGCTGCCCATTGGAACTGATTCTCCATCCCAGGGTCAGAGCAGTTACCTCCTGTGAAGAATATACACCATTGTCTTTCCTGGCTCTTAACTTCTAGAAAATCAAGGTTGATGGTGTATGAGGTGAAACAGGGTGTCTTTTCCTTTCCCACAGCCTTTTCTCCCCCAAGAATGTGGGCTCCACTGGGCACTCATGGATGGGTGGAAGTAACAGCAGCTGAGCTGCACCAGGGTTCTCTGCTGTCGTCTGGATAAAACTCACTTTAACCCCCTTCCTCACTCAGGAGGGATTTGCTCTTAGAAGCCTCGTGTCCCTCTTTGGTATTGGCCCTCTGATGCCTCACATGTCTGTTGTAGGACGTTTCCTTGCTAGACACTTGGAGGGTTTGAATTATTCTCCCAGGGCACTCCTCTGCTCCCGTGTACATCAGGGGAGGCAGAGAGAGAGCAGGGGTGCCCCTCGTCACCACGTGCGAGATAATTTCTGACGGCTCTAAAAATGCCACCTGGCTGTTTGAACATTCACTAGTATGAGGATGAAGCCGTTGGCTCCAAACAACGGGCTGACGTGCGCTGGCTTCACAGGTTCGTGGCTGTTAGTAACTGGGAGATGAACAGATTGTGCCTTCTCTAGGGACAGACACACTTCACACGTACGAATAGTGTTTCTGACTTAATAGTCATCCTTCCACCAAGGGAGCACCTACTTCAGACTCATCTGCCCTGCCCTAAGTGAAGTACCAGGATATCTGGATGAGGAGCAGACCGGGCTCTAGGAGTGGTGGTGGAAAGGATAAAGGTGGGTTCTGGGGACCCTGGTCATTAACACGGGCTCCGTAAGCTGGTGGTGTTTTCCCCCTTGTCTCCTTTCTCTTTAGCAGCACCAGCCCTACGACCAAAGCCTTCATCCTAAGCCTCTTGGTAAAGTGAGGAGTGAAACTGGGCTGTGAATTACTGTTAATTTTTTTTTAAATAACAGTAATGGAAATTAAAACAACAGTAAGTGAAATTAGAATAATAACATAGTAGCTGCTTCTTAGTGAGCACATGTATTATACCAGACATATATATTTTTATGGATGTAATCTCTAATAATTACGGTACCTTGGAATAAGTTATGAGAAAACTCCTTTTGCAAATAAGGTAATAGAAAGTCAGAATTTGACTAACTTGCCAAAACCCACAGAGTTTTAGTGTCTGAATTTACAAACCCAGATGCATTCTCTCTTGTCTTGTTTTCTGTCAAATGAAATATTGGGGCACACTCCTCTTAACAACTTCCTTGTTATTTTTGGTTCAAGAAGTCACAATGCTGCCTGTTGGTTTGTTGCAGTTTTATATTCTATTAGTGTTGGATCATCCCAAACACCTTGGACTAATTTTCAAGATCCTTCTATGATATAATCTCACGCTTATTATTCAAAATAAGTTTATTAAGTTTCTCGACACGTACATGTGATTTACCTGTGTTCATCTCACCCAGGAATCAGAACCAGTGCCTGGTCCTCACTAGTTCTTCCCTTCCCTGCTCACCCACCCTGCCTCTCCATCCAGGTCACTGTCTCCAGGTCCGAACCAGACTCTTCCAACACAACTGTATTCTTTTGCGAAGAGGCAGAGAATGGGTTCGTTTTACTTGAATACCCAAGGACTCTTAGTAGAGACATGTCCGCTTGGAGGTGGATTACGCCTCTGCAGTGACACAGTCTTATTCTTTCCTTCTGCTTCTCAGCTCCTTGCACAGATCCTACCTGTCCTGTTCCCATCCGATTCCCACCTGCTCTGTTGGTATCACTCTGTCAATGACCTAGGTATTTCAGTGTGTTTAATATCATGAATTTCATAAAATTCTCACCGCCTCCTTCTTTCTGGAGCCGTGGTTCTCATCCCTGGACCAGCAGCCGTGGCCACACCTGGCACCCATTTGTCTGTGGTTTAACAAGCTTTCCAGGCGATCTGGATGCCTGTGAAGGCTGCAGAACCACGGCTCCGCGGCAGTCACGATAATCGAGCAGGTGCACCTCCTTGGCTGTCTCCTGCCTTCCTTAGACGTTGACTGGCATGTCTTCCCTGTTGTAGGGGAACACATTCATGCTCTCTAATCATTTTTGTTGTCTTATGTTTTTGTTTTCCTCCTGACCTGGACGTTCCTCCCCCTCTCTTGCTCTGCTTGTGGCTTCCTCCTGGCTTCGGGGAAAGCCACCAGCTCTGTCCTTCTGCTTACTTTGGTATTCCCTGTCACTCTCTCCTAGTTTCCATCACCTCACCTGTGCCGTGATTCACACCTAAAGCCGTCATCTGGAAGCTATGACTGCATAATTGCCTCAGACAGTGCAACAGAAAGGAAAAGTGGGTTAAAAATATAAGATTCAAATATGAAGGCTGAATCTAGAAGCCCCACCGTAATTTCCTACCAGGAGTTTCGGATGGCGAGAGCGGAGGTTGAGGAATGATGTTCATATCCATAACCGAGTAAATGCAAATGGATTAAATTCCACAGTAAAAGAAAGGGACCAGTTTTAAAACTCAGCTGTAGTGTGTAAGAAATATGAAGGCTCTCCAACATTTGTTGTAGGTGTAAGTAGAGAAGAATTTTTTTAAAGACAGATGCAAAAAAAAAAGGGCAAACAAGTGTGAAAATACAGGGGAGAAAAGCAAATCCCAAAGCATTTAATAAGGTAAAAGATATTTTATGTTGAAATATTTAATCTACCCCCAGAACAAGAGTCATGAGCCTTTATTAAACTATATAGCTTTAAATTATATATAGTGGAAACAGTTAAAATACAACTCAAAAATGACAGTCACAGAGTGAAAGTATGCTTCCCTCAAAACTGCCACAGTAAGGGTGCAAGCAACACAGTAACACGAGTACTTCAATAAGACAGTTAGCCAGTGGGGTGTCCATTTGTGCTCAGTGCACACTACGTAGTCATTTTAAACACAATGGAATATTAACCAAAAATAATAGCGTATCAGGCAGGGATGGTAAGCTCAGATTTTAAAAGAGAAAAATCAAGTATACAGTATTCACTTAAAACAATGTAATGAATTCAGTAATTACAAGACAATAAGCAAAAACAAACATCGAATGCCATTGCCTTGCCAACACTTTTTGGAGTCGATAATTAACAGCAACAAACCAAAACTCTTGAATAACTAGTGTTAATAAGAAAAACATAATGAACAACACTTTGGAAGTTAGTAACGGTGAATGGAACGTCATACAGAAACTTGGGGCGCAGCTGAGATTGTATTCAGAGGTGGAGTGCTGCAGTGGTGAAGCACATGGTTAGTGAAACGAGCCTACTTTTTACCCAGGTCTGCCGTTTACCTGCCGTTTACTTTCTTGTGTGACCTTGGGCAGCTTATGTAGCTTTTCAGCTCTCTGATTTCTGAAATTGGGATGATGGTAGCATAAACTATATATTAGACAATATGTACACACAATACACATGCAAACACCCAGAAGGCACTGGAAATTGCTCCTATGAAAGATAGCTCTGTGTTAGAACTGAGTGCTCAACTCAAGATAGGAAAAGACTAATAAAACAAGTCTAAAGAAAGTAATTACAGTTAAAAGCAAGTCAGTGAAAATATAAAACAATCAAAGGGTATCCTTGATCAATAAAACAACAACAAAAAACTAGTACTTTGAAAGAACCAATAATATGGATAAACCTTTTGTCAAATTAAGAAAGTAGTTGACACAAATAGCATTAGAGATAAATGGGAGTATAAGCATTGTTTCTAAAAAATCACAGTTTTCCACTAACACGTTTATTTTTGTAGCTAGTATGGTAATATTATCTCCATTTTATAGATAAGATAATTGAGACACAGAGGATAAGTTAGTTTTCTAAGGTCACACAGCATTAAGTGGTAGAGCTGTGAAGTCTGCAAACATTCATGTGCTGAAATAAATCTCATCAATCATAATGTGAAGAAACCTTAAAAATTAGAAAGGTATGTCATGTCCTCAAGTAGAATATTTGAAGGATTTTAATTAAAAAAAAACTTTTTTTCCAAAATAACCTGTAAGTGCAATGTGATGCCAATAAAAATTCAAAATAATTTTTTTATGGAGCTAACAATCCAGTTTTGAAATTCATGTAGAAAGTAAATAACCGAGAAAAGAAAGATGCTGAAAATTTTCAATTTAAATAAACTATAGTAGTTAAACAAATGTGGTATTGGCAGAGGGTCAGATATGTTGAAAGATGGGCGGAGGTTCTAGACTATCTCATGAAACATTGTAAATTTGTGGCAAAATCTATGCTTATTCATTCTCACCTTTTAACAGTAAAAGATTAACATCCAACGCTAATATGAGTGTGTTGATACTGGGTGTATAAATTGGTTCAATCATTCTGAAAAGCAGGCTGGCAATGTTAATATATATCAAAACAAAACACATAAGCAGTTCCATTTCTAGATTTCTATTTTGTAAAACTGTTCCCATAATACATCGTTAACACAATGTTCATTGTAACCTCATTTGAAATAGAGAAATATTGGAGAGAAAAATTAATGTCCATCAATAAAAGTGGTTAGATAGTTAATAATAGTTAATAACTTTAAAAAAAGTGTATCTGTACTATGAGGTACTTCCCAGTAGTAAAAAGAGTGCTATATGCCTGAGTGCTTGTGAGTACATTAACATACATGTATCCTTTCTTCTATTCCCAGAAAGATACAAAATACCATCCCAAATAATGAAGTATAATTCTTAAGGAACAAAAATTTTTTTTTCAAAAAAATGTGTTTAATATACTTGCATTTATATGAAAACAAAACAAAAGATTTGCATACCTCCAGATACACATCTAAACATCTATCAGGTGTTCTGGAAACAGACATCAAATGGTAATGGAATTTGCCTCTAGAGAGGGCAGTGGTATTGGTGTGAGGCGTAATGAATGCAGATTTTTATTTTTCATTTGTATATTTCTGCATGAATTACTTGAAACTGTATCAGTGTGTTCTTTAGAGAATAGTTTTTCAAAAACTCAGGAATGACATCCCTCTATGCAACAGTAAAATTAAAGTTCCGTATGTTAATCAGTGCAGCTCATAGAATTGGGACTTTCGAATGGGCACCTTGGAAACCTCTGCTGGGTGAGAACGTGTTTGCGGGTGCACAGTTCTTGTTTACTGTGATCTACCAACGGTGCATGTGTAAATCAGCGGGGTTGTGTGACTGCGTTCCGGGGAGCTCAGCGTGGACTTTGTGGAAATACAATTTCACTGAGAATTAACTAGGTAAATTCAAAGTCATTAAGTTTCTACCTAAACTATAAAAATGAATGCAACTACATTTTCCTGGTGGGATACCCAGATGGCTGTGCCCTGAATATAGAAGAGCTTAGCTTTATAATGTCACAAAATGGCATTAAAAAATAAAAATCTTTTAATGATAGAAAATAAAGACTGTGAACTCGAGTGAAATAACTGGTGGCGTGGTCTCCTATAACACACCCATGGGCCTATGATTCTAGTGCTTTCTTAGTGGTTGACCTAAGCTGGTTGACCTTCAGTCACCACTACGGGATACGTTGCCCCTCATCTCAGGAAATCAATCTTGAACTCTTCGCTCAAGGATGCCCTGACTTCCCATTAGGAGCAGGCCCCAGCCAGTGCCTGGAACTCCTTTCTGCAATGACTTTTCAGGCTATGAATCTAACATGAAGAAAAGGAGAGGGAAAGATTAACCTAGGTTAGGCTAACAAAGCAAAGCCCTGTGCTCAGCAATACGCCAGGTTGCTGGGCTTGGCTCAAGTGGAGAGAAATAGAGTCAGTGTATGTTTTGAAGTTCAAGTTCTAATAAGAAGTTCTCTGCCTCCTTTCACCTCTACATTTCAGCGTCCATGTACATCAGCTCCTGCAACCTGAGCAATAAATCTGGCCACTCTTGCCTTAAGCATTTTTCTGTGTTATCCTAAATCAAGGGGAACTTTTGGGTAGCAGTTTACCTAATAATAGACCTCAGAATACCAGGTGACGTTTTATGGCCTTAATCATATTTGTGTGCGATCCCTGAATACATTGGTGAATGGTCTGTACTGGAAGGTTTTGTTTTATTTTTTTAAATAAATGGCAGGGTGTCTAACCAGAAGGTACTGCACGACCTAAACAACACATTTTTCTTAAGGTAGTTCTCAGATCACTGGGGCTGGTGGAGGGAATTTGACCAGGTGCAGTAATAGTGGTTCTTAAAGGCCGGTCCCTGGCATCTCTGTCACCGGGGACCTTGTTACAAGGGCAATTACGTGGGCTCACTCCAGACCCCCTGAATCAGACACTTCGTGGGGAGGGGACAGGGGACAGATGTCTATTGCCTGACCAGCCCTCCTGGCGATTCTCATCCGTGTTCAAGCCTCAGCGTCACAGTGGAGAATGTTAGACCATGGGGCGTGTTGAAAGATTGATGAATTGCTCTCATCTATAACCTACTAAGCACTATTCAGACCAGCACTGTCTAAAACATAATGTGAGCCACATGTATAATTTCAAATTTTCCAGTAGTCATGTTAAAAATAAAAACCAGGTGAATTTAATTTTAGTAACATTTTTAACACGATATACTCGAAATATTTTAATAGGTAACCAGTATGAACCTATGTATAGATATTCTACATTTTCTTGGTACTGTATCTTGGAAATTCAGTGTATTTTGCATGTACAGCTTATTTCAATTCAGTGCAGCCGCAATTTCGGTCCCGGTGCTCAGTAGCCACACGTGGCGGGTGGCTGCCACGTGGAGGCACAGATTAAAACCCAGTGGAAGGGCTTCCTAGGTGGCGCAGTGGTTAAGAATCTGCCTGACAATGCAGAGGTCACAGGGTCGATCCCAGCTCCAGGAAGATCCCACATGCCACGGAGCAACTAAGCCCGTGTGCCAAAAAAAAAAAAAAAAAACCCAGTGGAAGTTACAGCCCTTGCCTGAGGCAAATCCAGGCCTCAGTTCCATACTTTATCATGAACCAGCAGTGTCGGGTTGAATGAAGAATTATTTACCAAATTGAGTCCCAGGTCCTCAGCTGTCTCTCCAGCAGCCAACGGGGGAGCAGATAAAGCCTCAAGATACCATCGTGTGGGAGGGTCTTTGCTATGTGTGCCCTGCTGAGATGGAGTATTTATGTTATCCCCCCGGAAGAAAATCTGTATGTGGGTCTTAACCCCCACGGTGATGGTATTGGCCGGGGGACTAGGTGATTGAGATTCGTGCCCTTACAAAAGAGATGCCAGAGGGCTCCCTCACCCCTTCCACCACTGAGGACGCATTGAGAAGACACCATCTGTGATCCAGGAAGTGGGAAGTGGGCCCTCGCCGGACACACAGTCGGCCAGTGCCTTGATCTTAGACTTGCCAGCCTCCAGACCTGTGGGAAATACATTTCTCCCGTGCACAGACTACTGGTCTATGGTGTTTTGTTATGGCAGCTCCAGCAGACCGAGACGCGCCCCTTCTGGTTTGGAGGCGAAGCACACCTGGCCCTTTGGTAGGTGGTGGCGGATGGGATGGCATTTATTCTAGCCTAGTGGGGAACCTAGGGGATCTTCCCTCAGGCTTGGGGAAGGAGCAGGAGTAAGTAGCCCTTTTTTCCAGGGAAAGGGAAACGGGGGTAGTGGCAGATACCAGGGATTTGGTGCCGGAAGCCAGCCTCTCTGCCGCTGTGCTGTCTCACTTTTCTTGATTCCTATAAGGGTAGTAACTGCCTCATGGGGGTTGTTGAAAATCAAATATACAAGTGAAGACCGTTTGTAAAATACATGGTATGTCAGGTACCTGTCTTGAACCTCCGCAAGTATGGCTTTTTGCCCGCATCTATTTCAGGTCCTGTTCCTTACACCTCAACTTTTTGCATGTTGTCTTTGAACCCTCACATTTGGAGGTCTTGGCAAGAGGCTTCAGTGGCCCCTAAGTCCTTGTAGGTGGTCTAAGAAGTTTCACCCTGAGGTGTGATCAGTGCAAGAATATTCAGTGGAGAGAGACATCATTGCTGTTTATTGAAAGGAGGATGTGTCTAGGGCTGATCTCTAAGTAACCTCCATTCATACAAGTTGGTCTTGCATTTCTTTGTGTGAAGATGATTTCCTAGCCTGTCAGCTATCCTGCTTCCCTATCCTGCTCCTTGCCTCTCTTTGTACACATCATCAGTTTAATTCGCAGGTTGGAAATGAGAGTTTGTCCAGCCTCAAAAAAACAATCCCATGTGTTTCATTAATTACTACAGTTAATGACGCTCATTAGCAACGTTCCTCCTGCTTGGTTTTATTTATTCTCGGTATCCGTCAGGAACAGACCACCTACATTCATGGTATTTTCCTCTCTCCAAGTTGTTTAACTGGTTTTATTCACCCCGTCGATAAGGTTCTGCAGCCATCTTTTCACGCAAGGCTCTTCCTGTTCTCTCCCCGCCCACCCTTCGCCCTCTGCTAACCTTCACAGAGAAACATCTCAGTCTTCAGGCTTTTGGGGCTCAGCACGTGTCTCTTTTGGCCTCACGTAAAGATGACAGTTTGGCTTCTTTCAATTTCTGGCATTCTTGCATCGCAAGCAGTTTCTGAAGGATTCTTAGATGAGAATACTCTTACATTCTCATATTAAAGTTTTGTAATAAAAACATCCAAAGCCGTTCCTGCTTTGAAGAAAATCTCACTTTCCTCCTCTCCACCCTCATTCTCTCTCTCTGTCATCTTCATCTTTCTCGGTTTTTCTCTCTTTCAAAAAGCGGAGAATTCTTTAAACTCAGAATAAAGAATTGCAGAATTTTATCAGTATTTGTCTTGTCATTGGTTTATACTTGTAAATGTTTACTTGTGGGATGGTTAGCCTATTTAGACATCCAGCCTTTGCAATCCCTTAAACATATTCTTCAATTATATTGATACTTAAAAATTTTTTTTATTGAAGTATAGTTGATTTACCATGTTTCAGGTGTACAGCAAAGTGATTCGGGTATACATACATATATACACTCTTTTTCAGATTCTTTTCGATTATAGGTTATTCCAAGATCAAATATAGTTCCCTGTGCTATACAGTAGGTTCTTGTTGTTTACCTATTTTATATATAGTAGTGTGTATATATTAGTCCCAAATTCCTGTTTTTTCCCTTCTCACCTTTCTTTGGTAATCATGTTTGTTTGCTATGTCTGTGGGTATATTTCTGTTTTGTAAATAAGTGCATTTGTATCATTTTTTAGATTCTACATGTAAATGATATTATATGATATTTATCTTTCTTTGTCTGACTGACTTAGTATGAAAATCTCTGGGTCCAACCACGTTGCTGCAAATGGCATTATTTCATTTTTTATGGCTGAGTAATATTCCACATGCATACCACATCTTCTTTACCCATTCATCTGTCGACGGTGCCTTCCGTGTCCTGGCTGTTGTGAATAGTGCTGCTGTGAATGTTGGGGTGCAGGTGTCTTTTTGAATTAGAGTTTTCATCTTTTCCGGGTATATGCCCAGGAGTGGGATTGCAGGATCATATGGTAGTTCTATTTTCAGTTTTTAAAGGAACCTCCATATTGTTTTCCATAGTGACTGCACCAGTTTACCTTTCCAGCAATAGTATAGGAGGGTTCCCTTTTCTCCACACCCTTTCCAGCATTTGTTTGTAGACATTTTGATGATGGCCATTCTGACTGGTGTGAGGTGACACCTCATTGTAGTTTTGATTTGCATTTCTCTAATAAGCAGTGATGTTGAGAATCTTTTCATATGCCTATTGGCCATCTGTATGTCTTCTTTGGAAAAATGTCTGGGCAGATTATAGTTGGCAGATTTTTGATCTCGGTATTAAGGTCCTATTACCTCCTCAAATGTATACTTTTGTTTCTAGTTCTTCATTCTGCAGTGTTTCTAGTTCTATTTATAAAACCTGGACCATGGAATACCCTTCTGTTGACGAGGCCCCCAGCCTGTGGGTGAGTGGTGACAGCAGCCTGTGCTGACCACGACCCCTGTCCTCACCCGCTGTGGCCGAGGCCTGCTCTGAGGGAGCATCACCTCTCACCTGCGGTGTTTCAGTCACCTCGCTGGTCTCCTGCTTCAGTTCTTGCCTCTGGATCTATTTTTAGCACAGTAGCCAACGTGATCCTATGAAACCCTCAGCTTATTTCTGTTATCGCCTTGATCAGGATATCCCAGTAGTGCTTCATTCCACTGGGAGAAATATCCAGAGCCCTAAGCTGGCTCCCCAGGCCTTACATAAACTGGCCTCTTTGTCCCTTTGGCCTCATCCCCATTAGTTTACCTGGTACTCACACCTTTCCCACTGTACTGACATTCAAACACCTTCCTGCCTTCGCACTGGCTGTTTCTTCTGCCAGAATTCCCTTCTCCCAGACTCTCTTTCCTCACCTCTCTGAGATGCTCTATTTCTTCACTCAAAACACCCCTTTTCGGTGAGGCCTTCGCTGCCCACCCTATTTAAAATTGCAACTCCCTCCCAGGAATCCCTTGACCTCTTTCCTGTTCTCTTTTTCCCTTAGGCGTTTTCAGCTTCTGACATACTGCGCTGTACTTCCAGCGTTTTGTTGGCTGCGTGTCCCCTCTTCAGCACATAAGCTCCATGGGAGCAGGGACTTTTGCATCTGTGATTCCACACATGTGCCCTTTGAGCCTAAAGACTGCCTGGTATGTGGAGGCCCTCAGTAATTATTTGTCAGATTAATGGATGGGAAGGTGGGTGAGGCTGTCATGGGGTATCAGCCAGATGCATGTTTAGAAACACATACTGAATTGTTGTTGTTGTTGAATATCTGAGTTTTTTTTTTTTTTTTCTGATACACTAGTCTGTTTCTGTAATTCTCAGGTAGTCCATTATTTTTCAGCATTACATGAAGTGCGTGTGTGTGTGTGTGTGTGTACAGGCATGCACACTTGGATGCAAAATCATTTTGGTACTTCATGGGGCTTTCTGGGTGGACTCTTTGAAGCTCTGTTTCCAAGTGCGTGGCTCAGATCGGTGCTATGGAAAGGCAGCTCCCTGGCAGTGTTGCCCACGTACCAACTGGAAGGCTGCTCACTGCAGACATAAAGGCTCGATGAGGCTGGGGTCCCCTCTTCCTTACTCTCTTGGGAGTTTGGAGTATGTTGTCTTTCCGTGGCCAGAAAAGACTTATTGACAAAGTAACTCTCAATCTGATCTCAGAAGGATGTCATCCTGGGGAAAAGTATGAGTGACTGCAGTTCCCGCTCCTTCTGGCCACGTCGCGCATCTTCAAAACTCAGTGCCGCAGCCGCAGTTTGGGCAGGGAAGCTGCTGTCTGGTTCTGCCTCGGCCCATGGCTCCTGGCAGATGTGTCCTTGAGGGAAGCGCTGACACTCTGTCGTTGAACTCAAGCCTGTCTTGCTTCTAGGGGAGACTAAATAGTCACTGCGATCTGAATAGGCAGGTTTATTCTCATTTGTATACAAAAATTAGGGTTACGTTGTGGATGTTGTGGGGAGAAAGCGTCCTCTGAGGGTTACTCACTAGAACTTGTGTGCTCTGAGGAGCCGGGGTTAATGCTCTTCCCTGATCACTGAAGTCAGTTCATATCTGAGACACATCTTAATTTCAGTGAGAATAAATTCCCACCTTCTCCAGGGTGAAGAGATGTGAGTAATTTACCTGCTCACATCCTGGGTCAGGAGGGCTCCTCGAGGGTGGTGCCATTTTAAGGACCCATCGTCTGCCTGTGCTGATGCCAGGTTAGAAATTTGGTGGCGTTCCTGGCTCTCGTGGCCTCCGTGGGAGGGAGCCTGTGCTCTCGGGCTCATAAAGAGCCTCTGTCCCGGCCTCCAGTGGTCACTAATTCATGGGCGTACCGCCCGGCACCGAGGATGCTGAGAAAAGGGCGAGAAACGCCTGCGAGAGATCCATACCTGTGAGAAAAGTCACCCAGCCCACCGGGGTGTTGGAAACATCTTTGCCGTGAAAGCTCAAAAGTGGTCATGAACCTGCGACTCAGACCCACGTCCTCTGCTCTCACCCCACAGGCTGGTTGAGCTGCCCCCAGCCTTCCTGTGGTTCTCCCGCTCGGCTCCTGACCGACAGCGGAGCCAGGGCCCCCTGCGTGGAGCCTGGAGCTCGGCCAGCTCTCCCTGCAGCTGGGCAGGTCTGCAGGTGTGCTGCCCCCGGCTCTCCCCACCGAAGGCTTCCTGTCGCCGCTGCCCTTGAGGCCACTTCTGAAAGTGGCCGTCACGGGGCAGCTTCTCATTTTCTGGTGGCAACAACACATTGTGCTGACCCATGTATGAATCAGGCCCACGTTCATTCTTCTTTCATCAATTGGACATTAAAAAAAAAACCCAAAAACCTGCATAGCATAGACTGTGCAAATTATGGGACTCTTATCTAGCGGTGGACTGCCACGGGCCACCGAGAATCAGTGCCTCAGTGGCGGCCTCTAGTGGACAGCTGCAGACACGTGGTCACCTGGGTCCTGGAGTCCAGCCATAAGGGGTCTAACCCTTGACACCAGAGACACTGGGAGCATTTTCTCCACCGCTCATCTGCAGGGCTATCTGGCCAAGTGTCTTGTACTGAAGTCTGCCCCTGATGAAAATCTCTTGCTCTAATTGTACTTAAATATGGCGCTTTCCAAGTTACCCAGTAGATAGGTCAGAGTGGTATTTCCGAGTGTAATGTATGCTGTCTGCAAACTCCAGAGAGTCAGCTGTGTTCCTAAGTATTTATCCAAGTGAGTCGAAAACTTAGACCCCTCAAAAACCTGCACGCAGATGTTCACAGCAGCTTTTTTCCTAATTGCCCCAAATTAGAAACAACCAGAATGTTCAGGGATTTTTTTCAAATCTGATATAGGGATGCAATGAAAATCCATAAGGACATTTGAGTATCTTTTCTTGGAAATTAACAATAGGTTATAGAATTTAGATGGACGAAAAAACAGTCAAGAATGTCTGGGACACGTCTGTATGTCCATCCATACAATGGAGTATCATTCAGCAATAAAAAGAAATGTTATCAAGCTTAGGATATTAAGGGAAACAAACGGTGGTACCTCCAGACAACAGAATATTATTTAGCTCTAAAAAGATGAGCTATCAAGCCTTGAAAAGACATGGAAGAAACATAAATGCATCTTACCAAGTGAAAGAAGCCAATCTGAAAAGACCACATTCTATAGGATTCCAGCTCTATAATAGTCTGGAAGAGGCAAAACTGTGGAGACAGTGACAGGACCAGTGATTGACAGGGGCGTGGTGAAGGGAGGCTTAGGGGGAGCACAGGGGACTTTTAGGGCAGGGGAACTATCCCGTGTGATACTACAGTGGCGGGTACCTGTCACTGAGCACTTATCAAAACCCATAGAAGGTACAACACAAAGAGTAAACCCTAATTTTAGCTATGGACTTTAGCTGTTAATAATAACAGCTGTTCATCAGCTGTAACAAAGGTACCATGCTAATGCAAGATGTTAATAATGGGAGAAATTGTGGGGGGGTGAAGAGGGGCCATATGGTAACTCTTCATTTGGTGTGTAAATTTCTTTGCAAACCTAAAACTGCTTTAAAAAAATAAAGCAAATTAAAAAAAAAAAAAAACCAACAGGCCCACCAAATGCCATTCTTTTATAGTAGTAAGATTAGGGAGATAGAACAAATTGCCCTGGATGTTGGAGGGGATATTCTGGTCTGTCTTAGCGCACTAGACCCTTAAACCTTTATCCGTGAATTAAGTTCCTAAAACCTGGTGGCACCCTCTGGCACTAGGGTACGTACCACTTGTTCTCCAGGTGCAGACATAATGACTTAATCAATATATTGGATCAAAGTGCTGTTCAGAAGCCCGTGAAGATACACAGGGCCCCTGGAAACTACATTATAATAGAGAATGGGAGTTGGCATAGATTGGGTGCAAAATGTGAAGACAAACTGCTTTGCTTTGTCCTGTTGAATGAAGAATGTTTTTGCCAAATCCTCAGCTGCCACATCAAGTGCCAGAGTCTTGTGCTGACGACACCAGACCCGGCCCAGTGGATTCTATTGGGCTTCGCTTGGTTACGTTTCTGGCTGTCAGCCCTCATGCATCACAAGCCATCTGACTTTTGCGCGAGCCAGACAAGCACATCGAATGTGGACTGAATTCCTGCCCACGTCTTTGAGGCTGTTGGTCTCTGAAATTCTCCTGGGATGCAGCATCGTTTGTTGTATCTTGTGCAGGGTGGGGAAGAGTGTTAGAGCAGAGTGGATGCTAAGATGAGCCACAGAGATACCCCAAGTCTCCGCCCACTCTCAGGAGTTGGTACCTATTATACCTACAGGTGCCAGCTGCTGGGAGTGTCGCCTGCTGAAGGCAGAGAGCTGAGTCCCTGCCCTGGAATTCTTCCACGAATCTTCCTCTCACCAAATTATAGCCCCACCCCACAGGTTCCCCCCGAGCCTGTGGAAATTTATCAGAAATATAAGTGCAGCACATAATTAGATTATGCAGTTAAGGAGAAGACCCCATTTGTAATAGCATCAAGGTATATGTACATAGGACTAAAACTGAACAGTAGATGTAGAAAACCTCTACGGTGAAAGTCATGTAACTTCATAAAGAGATTAAGAGTAATATACATGTGAACTGATTTAGAGTAATTATATCTTATTGATACTATTTTATACGAGTGCATAATAAGACAATGTCTTAAATTCCAGTTCTTCCCAAATGGCTGTATAGACAAAATGCAAATCCAATAAAAAACTTTACAGGACTTTTTTAAAAAAAATGTAACTCATCAAGATAATTTTAATTTGTGCGAAAGAAGAAAATGGTCAAGAGTGTGGAGGATACTTCTAAAGGAAAAGAGCAGAAAGGAGAGATTTGCCGTAATAGAATTTATTATGTGATTTTGTGAATTATGAAAGTATAATAGTGGCTGAGGATTAGACCCCTGACCAGTGGAACAGAGTTGATGGTAAAAGATCCACGCCTGTGATGTGTGAGATCCGTCAGCGGAGATGAGGGCTTATATGGAACTGGACAAGGGCTGTCCTTACAAAGAGGATGAAATTGGATTACCAACTCATACCATATATGACTTAAATGCAGAAGGATTAAGAAATTACATGAAAAAAACAAAATATAAATACAAATATTTTTAGAAATTATAGACGGATATCTTGGACTATAACGTAAAGTTGTCTTAATTATGATGCTGAAAGTTTTGATTGTGAAAGAAAATGGCAAATAGGACTATGTTAAAATTAAAATCCCTATTCATCAACAGATGTAAAAGAAAAAAATACAGAGCAAAGAGGGTAAAGATTTTTACAAACAAACACTAATTAAAGATTACATCAAAAATATATGTGGAATAATAATAAAAAAGTAAGAAAAGCAACCCAATGGGAATAAAATGGGCAAAAGGTAAACTGGCATTTGATAGAACAGGAAACATGTTTGGCCAATAAAAATGAAAGATGTTTTTAACATTATTAGTGATTAGGGGAAAAAAATTGAAGACCTCTGTGAGATACAGTTTTATATCTGTTTGATGTGCCAAAATCCAACACTTGACACTATCAAATAGATATAAATCTGCAGTATCTCTCAGACATTGCTGGTGAACGTCTCAATGGGCATGTCTTCTCTATAAAAAAATTATTACCTCCTAAAGTTATATATTACCTTATGACCCGGTGATTCTACTCCTGGATATATAACCAAGAGAAACTTATATATGTTCATCGGGAGACATGAGCAAGAATGTTTGTAGCTATGCTAGTCACAAAAGTGAAAACCTGAAACAACCCAAACCCATCCACAGGAAAGTTCATGAATAAATGCCGGCATATTTCACAACGGAACACGCTCAGATCTCAAACAACGGAACTCCAAGTCACAGAGAACGGTAAGGATTCAGTGGCATCGGGAACTGGGTGGCATATTATCTTCAGGGTCATAGCTTTTATTTAGGTGGACTGCTTGTAAATATTTAGTACCTCAGCAGACAGAGCTAATTAAATTAAAGGGTCATTAATGAACCAAAGCGTGTCATGAGTAAGTGTTAGGAAGAATTCTGTGCCCTGAGGTGCAAATGGGGAAAAGTACAGGAACTGTCTTTTTGCATACGTTCATATATGTGCCACTATAAACCATTCCTGAAAGCAGAATTTTTAGCTGAAGGGTATTTGAATTTTAAACGTTGAGAGAGACTGCCCAGTACCCTGCAGAGGTTGAGCTTGTTTATATTTCCTCCGGCAATACATGGACATAGGTATTAACTCATGTTTCTTTTAATACAGAATGTTACTATTTATTTGGAATTCCCCAGTGTGATAGATGAAACATATCTCATTGAAATTATTGTGCATTTGTTATTGCTGAGAATTATAATCTTTTAAGACCCATTCATATTCCCTTCTCTGTAAAATACTTACAGCCTTATTCAGTCTCATTATTTCTGTCCATTTGTAGGGGGTTGTTTGTTTCTTATTGATGTTTAGATCATTATATACTAAGGAGAGTGTCCTTTCTTTTATGGCAGTATTGCAAATCCTTTCCTCATTTGTTTTTGTCTTTTCACCTTAAGTTGTTTTCAGCCATGTAGGAATTATTTTTGTAGTCAGATGAATCAATCTTTTATGACACTTGACTTGTATGCATTACTCAGAAGTGACTTCTCGCAGAGAATATAAAAAACATTACTTGCTCCCTTTTAAGACTTTTTATTTCACTTCTCAAGTTTAAAAATCTGTCCCAACTGGTATTTCTTGGATATTGGTGGGAGATGGATACTCAAGTATCTATCTAGTTATCGTTCACATCATTTTGAAAAGTGACCCCTGATTTGAAACGTCATCTTTATTTGCCAAAATTCTCTGTGTATGAGCTTCTGTTTTCAGTTTTCCATCTTGTTTCTTTGCTTTGCTTGTCTGATCAGCAGTGCCACGTTGTTTATTTTAGACACTGCCGTATGGCAAGGGGTGGATTTTACTGTTATCTGTGTTTTGTAGACTTTATAGAGTATTTGTGTAATAGGTTGTATTATTTTCACCTTATTTCCTTATCCCTTTAAGGGGTACCTAATTTCTAGTCCCATTGACTTTCAAATTGGCTGTGTGACTTGCTTTGACCAACTGAATATGAGGGGGCATTGGGTGCCCCGTGTCCAGTCAGTGTTCCTAGAGACAGGCCAGTCCCTGCAGCTGCCTTGCTCCTTACCTCCAGTCTTGAGAAGGGCCTGCCTCAGCCGGGGACAGAGATTTTGAAGATTTCTTTCGGCAGCAAAACCTACTCATACCCTTTAGTTCATCTTCACAACTTCTTAGTCATCTGGCGGCTTCTTCTTGCCCGCTTCTATGGATTCCTTTTCTCTACACCTAATCCTCTTTTCTACGGCACTTCTAAATGATACAGCTTTCTTGTATGCTCTATATTTTTTCCCATATGTTTTCATCACGTGCCTTCATCCCCAATTGTTCTTGGCTGTGCCGGATCTTCAAATATACATTAGTGTTTCCGAAGAGTCAAAATAACTGGTTTGTTGCCTCTAAGTTGTAAGGAGATGCACCTTGGGATCCCCTCGCTCCTGCTCCCTGCAGGCTTCCTCACAGGAGGAGGCCAAGCCTGCCACACAGGTGTGGGGGCAGGGGTGGGTGGTGCCGTGTGGGGGAGGGAACAGGTGGCCTGGTGTTTTCTCTCGGCCTCCCCGGAACACAGGTCCACTCACTAATGAGCACCCTTATGCTGTCAGTGCCCTGAAGGTATCGTTCAGTCACTTATTTTCTCTTAAGTGAAATTCATCTTTCCTTGCCCACAGTGAAGTTAATGTCATAAAACAATTAACAGAGATATCTTATTGGTTTCCAACTCCACCCCCAATCTCCACCTTAGTCCCAGTCACTTCTGAGTTCCCCAGAGCTTGTGGGAGTTTGTGGAAGGTGCCCTCCTGGTCCTTGCAGGACTTGTAGGACCCTATGGCTTCCTTCCTCTCCCACTCTGGCTCCCTGGAACTGCAGACTCTCGTACACACTCATGCTTTTTTTCTGTTCACAGTGTAATCTGTCCCAGCTCGCTGCTCAGGACACCTGTCTGTCCTCACCTCTGTCCTATTCCATTGCCTGGATGCTCCACTGTTCCTAGATTTTCAGCTCATTTCTGAGGCAGAGAGAAGTGGCTGTTTCTATTGAGTTTCCTAATTGCTCTTCATTCCCATTTCCTCTAGGATGAGGCCATGGGGTTTGATCTGGGCAAGTCAGAGGGACAGCCCCATATTTTGTCCTGAGCAAGTCCCTCCACTCCAGCAGTGAGAGCTCTTTGGCATGAAGCCATTCTCTCTACCCTTGGCACGAGGGCTCTGCCCACCTGTCCTCCAGCCGTGCCAGGCATTCATGGCCCCTGCAGTGCACAGGGTTTTATCTTGATTGACTACAGTCTAAATTTAATTTTTTTTTCAGATTGATGGAGATGACTTAAAAAAAGGTAGGGATTCTTTGTCTTGTTAGAAACAAATTTGCATGCTGTTAAAATTTCAGAATACTTCTTTTTGGTTAGTATGAATGATCTGGGGTCTGTTGGATGTCCTTAATATCATTAATTTCCGGCTTCTTTGTCCCATATTAGATGATGACTTTGTAAAGGAAAACGAAGGCATACGCCTTTTCCCCGCCTGTACCAAAGCCTTGTCAAGACAATCTGCACCTTATATATATATGCAGTAATTTCAGATAGCACAATATTCATCTTTTCGATATGAAATGGCACTTTGTTAATATTTTCTAGCTGCCAAGATTACAAATACGCATGGTCTTGGGCACTGTTGCAAGCAGCTGGTGCTGCTACTAGTTAAAATGTACTCCAGGTGTGACAACTGTGAAGAGGAAACATGAATACCTGAAACTCTACCAAAGGAATGAAAAGCTCATGCCACTTGGGATATAATCACCTTGTGTGGTGTGTGTGCATCTGTGTTCATGCATGTGTATTGTATGTGACTTGTTTTATAGGCTTATTAAAGCAATTATGAAAACCCTTAACTGTGCTAAGAGAAATCTTCTTATATATATCTTTTTAATTCATATTTTTGGCCCATTTGTCACCATTCCTGCCTTATGCCAATCTGTTTTGGAAAGGTGTTGGCTTTTTATGAGGATTTTTCATGACTTCTTCCAAAGATTTCTTAATCCTTGTGTTCAAAGGCAAAATTTTAATTATCTTTACCAGCACTCGTTAAAGGAGGTGCTTCTCATTAACAAGCACGGTAACTTTTCCCACATTTATTCTCTTGGAAAGAGCTGCTTCTCTCGGTGCCTGGCGTCGGGGCTTGGCTGAGAGTTGGCGTGTCTGCTCACAGGTCTCTGTGCCCTTGGATGTGTACCTGTAAAAGCATTGAAACAATTTTGAGAGTCCCCAGCTTTTCAGTTGGAGGATAATTTTAAATTGAATTAAGGCAGAAGTTGGCAGAATAATGGGCTCTACCATATGTCCACCGTAACAGTACCGAGCATCTCTAACTACAGCAGCCGGAGTTGTGCAAGGTGATGATTGTGTATCCGGTCACGGTTTCCTGGTCGATAGACGGTTACGTTTGTGGTGATGTGGCTGCGGCTGCCTCTCAGGCACGTGTGTGTGCGTGCATGTGCGTGAAGGGATTGTGTGTTTGTTTACTTATTTCTTGATTTTTTTCTTTATTGGCTGTGTGGGGTCTTCATTGCTGCACGTGGTCTTTCTCTAGTTGTGGCGAGCGGAGGCTACTCTTTGTTGTGGTGCGCGGGCTCCTCATTGCCGTGGCTTCTCTTGTTGTGCAGCACTGGGCTCTAGGCATCTGGGCTTCAGTAGTTGCAGCATATGGGCTCAGTAGTTGTGGCTCATGGGCTCTAGAAAACAGGCTCAGTAGTTGTGGCGCACAGGCTTAGTTGCTCGCCGGCCCATGGGATCTTCCCGGGCCAGGGATCGAACCCGTGTCCCCTGCATTGGCAGGTGGATTCTTAACCACTGCGCCACCAGGGAAAGTCCCTAGGGATTTTTTTTTTATTCATGATATGAGGACCCAATCAGAGGATTTAACAGGTTCAAAAGGACAGTCAAAATAGTACAAATTTATACAAGGGATTTTTTTTTTTCAATTGAAGTATAGTTGATTTACAATTTTGTGTTAGCTTCAGGTGTACAGCACAGTTATTCTGTTATGTACATATACACATGTATTCTTTGTCAGATTCTTTTCCCTTATATGTTATTGTAAAACATAGAGTATGGTTCCCTGTGCTATAATGTAGGTCCTTGTTCGTTACCTATTTTATATATAGTAGTGTGTATATGTTAATCCCAATCTCCTAATTTATCCCTGCCCCATCTTTCCCCTTTGGTAACCCTAAGTTTGTTTTCTATGTCTATGGGTCTATTTCTGTTTTGTAAATAAGTTCATTTGTATCTTTTTTTTTAGATTCCACATATGTGATATATATGATATTTGTCTTTCTCTGTCTGACTTCATTCAGTATGACAATCTCTAGGTCCATCCATGTTGCTGCAAATGGCATTATTCACTCTTATTTTATGGCTGAGTAGTATTCCATTCTTATATATATACCACATCTTCTTTATCCATTCATCTGGCAGTGGACATTTAGGTTGTTTTTTCACATCTTGGCTATTGTAAATTGTACTGCAGTAGACACTGGGGTGCATGTATCTTTTTGAATTATAGTTTTCTCTGGATATATGCCCAGAAGTGGGATTGCAGGATCATATGGTAGCTCTGTTTTTTTTTTTTTTTTAATTAATTAATTAATTATTTTATTGGCTGTGTTGGGTCTTTTTTGCTGTGTGCAGGCTTTCTTTTTAGTTGCAGTGAGTGGGGGCCGCTCTTTGTTGTGGTGCGCGGGCTCCTCATTGCCGTGGCTTCTCTTGTTGCGGAGCACGGGCTCTAGGCGTGTGGGCTTCAGTAGTTGCAGCACATGGGCTCAATAGTTGTGGCTCACGGGCTCTAAAGCGCAGGCTCAGTAGTTGTGGTGCACGGGCTTAGTTGCTCCGTGGCATGTGGGATCTTCCTGGAGCAGGGATCAAACCCATGTCCCCTGCATTGGCAGGCAGATTCTCAACCACTGCGCCACCTAGGAAGCCTGGTAGCTCTGTTTTTATTAGTTTTTAAGGAACTTCCGTCTTGCTTTATTTTGATACCACTTTACACTTTGACCTCATTTAAAGGCTTCGCTCTATACGTAGGGCATAGTATTCTTTCACTTTCATCATTGGGGATTCTCTAAAATGTATCCTACATAAAGACCTTCAAAGAAGCTGTTTTTTTCTGTGATAACATTGGTCAACATGTAAAGTAGGTTGTCTTAGCTCGGGCTGATATGACAAAAATCTCATAGACTGGGTTGTTTAAACAACAGACATTTACTTTTCACAGTTCTAGAGACTGGAAGTCGGAGATCAAGATGCTGGCAGATGCAGTGTCTGGTGAGAGCCGTCTTCCTGATTCACGAACAACCAGCTTTTTGCTGCGTCCTCACTTGGCAGAAGGGAGAGGGAGCTCTCTGGGGTCTGTTTTCTAAGGGCACTGATCCCATGCATGACAGCTCCATCCTCATGACCTAATCATCTTTTAAAAGCCCCACCTCCTAACACCATCACACTGGTGCTTATGTTTCAACAAATAAATTTCGAGGGATACAAATATTCAGTTTATAGCATAAGGTTTTTCATGAATAACTGATACAGATAGGGCTTACTGTGTTACTATTTATTAGACCGTATTTATTAGACCGATGCCCTCTTCAATACAATCTTTAAATGCTCAGTGAGAGATACAACGAAGAATTGTGAAGGGTTTTAAAACTTTCCAGTGGAGGAGGATGTCCCAGAGTAGGTGGTGCTTTGTGCATTCTTTGTAATTCTCCAGTAGTTTGTGTTCATTGCAGCACAAAAGAAAACTCTACTGACCTAACAGAAACACTGTTTTTTTTTGCTTACTTCTAGCACAGCCTGAGGCAGGTGTGTGTGGGGTTCTCCTCCTAAAGGTTACTCTAAGATCCAGGCACCTTTTGCTTTGTGATGCTGTCACTAAAACACAAGTCTTACAATGTCACCGTAGGAGGGAGAGAGAGCTGGGACAGCCCGGTGTCTTTGATGGCCTGGCCTGAAGTGGAGTGCCTCACGTCCACCCGCAGCTCACTGGAGCAGAGTCCAGTTGAGTGTCCAAATCAGCTGCAAAGGAAGCCGAAGGAGGAAACAGGACTGGTAATGATTTAGTACGTCTCTGCAGCATCCTTGTTCCGGGCTGAATTATGTCCCTGCAATGTTCGTGTGTTGAAGCCCTAATTCCCAGGAACTTACAAGGGGACTATATTTGGAGATAGGACCTTTAAAAACACAATGAAGGTTACACAAGGTCATCAGTGTGAGCTGTAATCCCGTATGACTGGCGTCCTGACAAGGAGAGGAAGCTTGGACTCGCAGACACCAGGGATGATTGTGCACCGCGGAAAGACCGAGCACAGAGGACCCAGCAAGAAGGCAGCTGTCTGCACGTCCAGGAGAGAGGCCTCAAGAGAAACCAAAACGACCATCATCTTCATCTTGAACTTCCATTCTCCATAACTGAGAAATACGTGTCTACTGTTTAAGGCCCAGTGTATGGTATTTTGTTATGACGGCCCTATCAAACTAATCAGATTCTGTGAAAGAAATAACATAAAATGTATAGGTTAATTTGGAAAAAAATTCTTTTTCTTTTTTAAATGTATTTCTTTATTCATTGGCTGCATTTGGGTCTTTGTTGTCCTCTTGCAGTGGCTTCTCTTGTTGCGGAGCACGGGCTCTAGGCTCGTGGGCTTCAGTAGTTGCGGTGCGCGGGCTTCAGTACTTGTGCCTCTTGGGCTCTAGAGCACAGGCTCAGTAGTTGTGGCGCATGGGCTTAGTTGCTCCCTGGCATGTGGGATCTTCCTGGACCAGGGATTTAACCTGTGTCCCCTGCATTGACAGGTGGATTCTTAACCACTGCACCACCAGGGAAATCCCTGGACTGTTTCATCACATTGATTGCTTGCCATTTAGGGATTTTGCATTTATTTAAACCATCTTCTAGGACTTTCTCTCTGCTTCTGTACTTTTCTTCCTGTAGTCATGCACAGATATTTTAAAGATAATTTTCTAGGCCATATTTTTTAGTAACTGTTCGTGAGCAGGTTATTTTTCATTATGTTTTCCTGACTATTACTTCTAGTATAAAGGGAAGCTATTGATTTTTGTGTAATATTTTGTAACCCACATATCCCACTCAGCTCTCTTATGAGTTCAAATGTATTCTTGTTTGTTTTTCTTCAAATGTTGCACATAAGAAACCATGCTGTTCATATGCTACCTAATCTATTAAAGTGCATTCAGTATAGGTTTTCTATATTTTGCTTGCTTAAAATGCCAGAGTGGCATTATGACTATATGAGGTTTCCCTTTACATCTGTCATTCCTCCTTTTTAAAAAATGTCTTCGCATTATATATTTCTGTGTTAACTATGTATATATATACATATATATTGCATTATATATTTCCATGGCACATGTTTTTGGGGGGATACATTTTCCTGTTGCATCTTCATCATGGATGACACCCATTCATGTAGAATCCCTCTTTAACTTTGAATCCTATCTTGTTTTATGAACACAGTAATCCTCGTCTTCTCTTGGTTGAATAGCTTGACATAGCTTGTGAGTATCTTATTGTGGCTTTTGTAAGTTGTTTAGGTGGTCTTGTTAACTTATTTTGGAAATGAAATAATTCAATCTGAGAGCCTTGCCCTTGAAAGAGAAATTTTTTTTTCTAAAGTCTTAACAGATAGTCTATTTCATGTCATCTTCCTGTGCTTTCTTACTCCCTTATTTTTTTTTTTATCATATATGCCCCTTCTTTTCTTCTGTCTATAATACAAAAGTTATATATGTTGTTTGTTATAAACTAAAGGTCTGTTTCTCCTGCAAATTCACACATTGAAGGCTTACCCCTCCGTGTGTCTGCACTTGGAGTAAGGAAGTAATTAAGTTTGAATGACGTCATAAGGGTTGGGCCCTGATGGGAAAGGATCCACGTCCTTTCCTTATAAGAAGAGACACCAGGAATCGTGCTGTCACTCCACAGGCTTGCACTGAGGACAGGCCCTGTGAGGACATAGCAGGAAGAGTGTTCTCACCAGAAACCAGATCGTCCAGAACCTTGATCTTGGACTTCCAGCCTCCAAAACTCTGAGAAAGTAAATATCTGTTGTTTAAGTGATTCAGTCTGTGATATTTTGTTATAGCAGCCTGAGCAGGATACTGTGTTGTTTTTATATGATCTTCAGTTAATGTTACCAATTTCAAAAAGATTTTTGAAGCTATATTTTCTAATAAGCAGTAAAAAAAAAAAACCCTCAGTAAATTAAAAACTGAAAACGAAAACAGAACTCTATGGATACCCTCGTGAAACACAGGACAATTATCACATGTATTTCTTATAAGCTAGTACCAGCTTTTACTAATTATTCTGAAATTTTAGATGAATGTTCTTATTTTAGATGAGGTATCTGTCAATATGTTTTGAGATATTTGCATTCTGGTTTATAGCTGAATTATAACTTACTCAGAAAAATGGTAAGTTTAAATGCTATTTTGTTCTCTTCATCAAGCCTTCTGTACTTCAACTAAATGACAGCTACACGGAGAGAGGATCCTAGGCTCTGGGAGAAGAGAGCTCAGTTGCACTGTTTGCTGGGAATACGAGGCACCCACTGGGGCAGGATCCAGCCCGAAGCAATTGTGTTACTTACAGAACCAAGGCATATACTGTCTCTCTTTAGCAAAGGCCCTCCCGTCATTCACGGAAAACTGAATCCTTTCTCCCTGGCCCCTTCTCCCACATCCAGGCTAAGCAAACGTTCTGGACTAACACACATGGGTTTTCTACTTGGAGGGAAAAGAAGGTGGGCTTTACCCTGATAACAGGGCAATAGACGTGTCTGGTCGATTATTTGCTAGTTACACATGTTTGCAACTTCTCTTCTCTGGGGTTCCCTGGTGGGATTTCTCTCTTCATAGGCTGCAGTGCTTACGAATGCCACCCCATGAAGGGGAGAGGTAGGCGGCTTGCTTTCTAAACCTCCTATCGCCTCCAAGCATGAACTTAGCGGGAGGTTCCCTAAGCTGAACGTGAACTCTAGTCCCCTGTTTTGTACAAATTGGTCCTTGATAAATATTTGTTGAATGAATTCCTGAATATAGGATTTTAAGTCATCAGCTATTATACTATAATTCTGGAAGGCTATGTCGGAAAGAAGACATCTGACTTCAATTTTTTTCTGCTTCGGCCTAATTTTTTCAATTTGATGTCTTCTTCAATTCTTTTCTCTCCCTTCAAGGATAGCGCTTTCATCTGATAGGATCTAAATGTTTAATTCTTTTTTAAAAAAAATTATTTTTTTATTTTATTTTATTTTTATCTGTTGGCTGTGTTGGGTCTTCGTTACTGCACTCAGGCTTTCTCTAGTTGCAGTGAGCAGGGACTACTCTTTGTTGCGGTGCGTGGGCTTCTCAGTGTGGTGGCTTCTCTTGTTGTGGCGCACGGGTTCTAGGTGCACGGGCTTCAGTAGTTGTGGGACATGGGCTCATTAGTTGTGGCTCATGGGCTCTAGAGTGCAGGCTCAGTAGTTGTGGTGCATGGGCTTAGTTGCTCCGTGACATGTGGGACCTTCCCAGACCAGGGCTCGCACCCGTGACCCCTGCACTGGCAGGTGGATTCTTAACTGCTGTGCTACTGGGGAGGCCCTAAGTGTTTAATTTGTCAAAAATAATTTTACTGCCATTCAGAAGGCTTTTTAACTAGGAGTCAAGTCTTTGGCCCCAGGAATTATTTTTCTTCTATGTATTTAGTGTTGCTTCTATTTGTGGTGCTCTGTGTTTTTTTCCAAGAACACAACTTAGATGCAGTTTCATGCCCCTTATACCCATTTTGTACCTTCTCTCAGATTTTGTTTAACTCTCTGTCTTTTTTACTCATGAAAACTGGAAAGTCTCTCACGCTTGTCATCCATGCCAGTAATCCAATTTTTCTGCAGTTACTTCTGTTCATTACCAGTTCTAATGTACGTTAAATTTCTAGAATCAAACTTTCTTATGTTAACTACAAGCCATTCTTTTTTTCATTTGACTCACCTTTAATTTGTGCTTGTTGCTTGGTCATATTTCTTTTAGAATCTGTCTATGGTCTAACAATCTAGTATTTCATACATCATTTTTCAACAAAAGTTTTACCCTCTATTGGGATTATAACGCATATCCTTCTGAAATACCTTTCTGCTTTTGGCAGGAAAATATTTTTCCTCCTCTTTCTTGTGCTGTGGCCTCCTTTCTTTTTGTCTTTTTTTATAGAATCTTTTATTAGAACGCTCATCTTTCCTATTTACTTACGTTTAAGTCATGTAAATTTTATCCAGGTCCAGTACTTCACTTATAAACAGAGCAGATCAATTCTTATGGTGTCTCGTTTATTCCTGCATGTTCTTAGTGACCTACTCTTTGACTTCAAAGATATGTTTAAAACTACCATGAGAAGAATTTCCATCTAGTCCCAGGCCTTTAATGGTCTACTGAGCTCCTAGGTGTCTACACCCTGGCTGAAAATGAACTATTTGTTGTACTTTTCTTGTGATTAGGGGATTAACTGAAACATCTTATTTTCATCAAATTAAAATGCAGTTGTGAAAAATAGTTGGATTCTTTTTGGACCAGTTAGCCAATTAGGTATTCAATCAAAGAGCTATGAGAGTTCGGGCTGTATAGAAAAAGAATTTATTTTGAAGAAATTGCGCTGAGATTATTCAGGGTCACTCTTCAGTGTAAATGTTGATACAGCAGGATGACCTTTATGATAAATAATTAAAACCCTGGGGCATAGCTTCCCAGAATACAGAATACCTACAAGCCCAGAAAGTATAGTCTTGGCTTAAATTGAATAAAATGTGAGTATCATTATTCTTTTGTATTTATCAGGAAGAAAAGATATCTGGGAATATTACAGTTTTATAGCATAACAGGAAAATTTGCATGGAATTTATATCTGTGTTTGCACCTGTTTCTCTATTGCTAACTACATCTGTATCTGTCCTTAAAGGCTGATAGAATATCAGTCTGGAGTTTTGTGAGTTCTAAACTCACCGTTCTGTAACATTTTCTTAGAATAGTGTTCCCAGATAAAATAGAGAACTACCATTTAAATTTGAATTTTGTATAAATAGTGGATAATTTTGTTATAAGTATACCCCAACTGTCACATGGGACATACTTATACTAAAAAAGAAATGATTGTTCATCTGAAATTCAGATTCAACTATATATCCTATATTTTTATTTGCCAAATACAGCAATCTTATATTAGAATTACTTTAAAAATCACCCATTCAAAATGAGGCTTATAAAATGTATTTAAATGTTTTATTATGGAATTAGAACAATGAGATTTTATTTTTGCAAATCTTATTTTGAAACAAGAAATTAGGGTTTCTAATGGAGAAACCCATTGACCTTTGAATTAAAGCAAGGTGCCATGAATGGCCAGTAATCTTCTATGATGTCATTCTCAATGAAATGCATTTTTTGAGATAAAAATTGTATTAACCAAGATTAATCTCCATCTGCACTTACCTTCATTTTCTTTGAAATACTTATATATTCTATATTTTTGTTTCTATTCTGTATGTATATGATTGTAATATAATAGGTAGCTTCCCTTTTGCTAATACTAATTTTATGAGTTTACTTAAACTATAGATACAAGAGGTTTGGTGACATTTAAAACCTCCATTAATGCATTCAGCAGCATTTCTTGGGCCTCATTGAGTCCCAGTCATTGTGTTAGCTGCTTAGGCTATGACTGTAGACCATTCCCTTTCCCTGTTCCCGAAGCACTAATGGTCCGGTAGGGAAAAGTGGCATGGACATAGTTACTTTCAATGTGGTTAGATATTAACAAGGTAAGTAGAGCAATGAAACAGGGCAGAGGGAGGAGTAAAAACTTCCACCAGGGGATAACTGAAAACATGCATGTTATGGATGATGGGCTTGGCGAGATTACAAAAGATGTGAGACAGCATTAAGACAAACAAACACCACAGCACATGCGAGGAACCCTGCATTCTCTGCCAAGCGTGGACCAGAGGGTGCGAGGGGTGCGGCGGGGCTGCCCCTGAGAAGGGTCTGTCCTTGGATGAGGCTGGAGAGCGAGCCAGGGTCTGATCTTGGAAGGCGGAGGGCCAGGCTAAGGCGATTGGGACTCTTGCAGTAGGCTGGTGGGAAGGCACTGGGGTATTTAAATACGGGGTGCCACCACCAGGGTGGTGTGTGGATGAGGAGGGGCCATGAATGGAGGCAGGTTCCTGCAACAGCTCATATTAGAGGCAGACAGCTTGACCCGAAGCAATGGGTCTGGGCATGGAGATGAGGCTAGGTGTGTGGGAGGGGGTGGGGTGGGCGGATGTGTGGACCGCTGGATTTAAGGACACGGTGGAGCCGAGGTTTCTGGTGTGGATTATTGGGGGTGGGGGGGGGCAGGTCCCCTGTACCACACAACTCTAAGGGACCTGTGAACATTTTATGTTATGTGAGTGGTACCCATGGAGTTTGAAGAGCCCTACACAGCTGTACATAGTGGCCCTGAATTTGAATAACACAATTTAGAGTAAGGAAAACATGAGAAAAAGAGGTTTGGTAGAAGGTAATAAATTCAGGTTTTGGACTTGGTAGCCTATGTGTCAATCATATAAACAAAAATACCATTTTTTGGAGTACACCATTGTATTTGATATCTAATGCTCTCGTGAACCTTAGTTGGGGTCTCCTTGGTAGATCTACAGAGCATGGCTCAGGTCGCAGATGGTTAGAAGGGTGTGAACAGAAGTACATTCTGCAAACAGCCTAAACATGCAGGATGACAGAGGTGCGTCTGTGCAGCTTCGGCGTCTTCCTGTGTCCGTGGACAGCTTCACGAGTCCGTCATTGCCTGGACTCTAAACTCAAAGTCCATCTTGGAATCATTCTTACGTCAGAGTTATAGGAAGCCTATTTTTGTAATGAAGTGAAAATCAAAATGTTTCCGGCACACTGCAGTAGACTGCTACATGAGAATCCGTCTTCAAAAGCAGTGTATTTCAAAGTTTCTCATAACTTCATATTGTCAAAAAAATGTTCAACTCTGCCAGCTGTTTCCAGTAAAGTAGAATTTACTGTCCATCGTATGACTGCTTTTGTCAGTATATTATGAGTAATAGTTATCATTTAGACAGTGTGCTCAAAATTCTGTGATGTGAACATTACTCAGTTTTTTAAAGTAACACATTTCTTCATTCTCTCTTCTAAAAAAGAACCACCAAGGATAATATTTACGTAGCTTCAGGAGTTTAGAAATATTTGAATTTTGATCTAATAGGAGAAGAATATGATAACACCATAAAAACGTGCTTAACTGACTCCTTAGAATTCTACCAAGTAGTACTCTTTATAAAGTGATTGTCTGGGACAGAGTAGAAGGAGAGAATGGTGACTCCAAGGCTATTTTCAAATTTCGTACAACCGTGTCTATAAGAGAACATGTTAAATCCCTCGTAAGGCGAGAAAAGGAAGGACAGTCCTTGCTTAGGGTGAGTGCGTTACCCTGATTCTCTGAACCACACCTGTGTTTGGTCCCTTGTGTCTCTTGAGGAGAGAGAAGCATATGCTTATGTAGCTAAGAGCATCGCCAGGCAGTTCTTGTCCTTAAGATAGATCACAAGATTGATCATGATTCTGGAGAGTTCATTTATATGAAAAAAAATCCCATCCTTGACTCAAGGTTAAAATTTATTTTGTGACAAGCATGAGAACAGGGCAGTGTACACTGAATTTAGTCACCGAACTAAAGAACTTCCAGTATTTCAAAAATTCTCGTGACAAAACATGCTGACCTCCAGGTAATGCTTTGCATGATTCATGGAGCTGTTACTGGAGTCACGCAGCTATGCGATGAGGTATTGTTACTAACATCTACCTTTTACAGACTTGAGAAAGGTCACTCACCTAGGGACCTAGGGACACTAATCAAGAGATTGGATGTAAAAATTCATTGGCCTTTAATGGCTTCATCACTTGCCCTTCAAATACATACACATGCAGATATACATATATACACATACATACGTATACATAGATACAGGTGGGCATGCGGATGGGTGGTTGGGTGGATGGGTAGGCAGGTGGGTGGATGGATGGTTATCTTATGTCTCAAACCACTGGAGGCTGCCTTTTCACACTAGATCTTTCATTGTCACACGTTACATAGAGTGAAGGAGGAGGAGGTGTGAGACTTGCTTTTCACTCTCTTAATGGTGCTTTTGATGAAGAGAATCTCTTAAATTGATGTTGTCAACTAGTACTTTTATTATGTTTAGTGTTTTTGTATCCTGATGAAGAAAATTTTGGCATTCACCAGATCACGTTACTCTATGTTTAGGTCTAGAATTCCCTTGGAAATTACTTTTCACATGATGTGAGGTATAGGAGTCAAAGTTTTTTCCTTTTTCCAGAATCATTTACTGAAAAGATCACTCTTTCCCCGCTGCACTTCCCTTAGGATTTTGTCAAAATATAGGAGGCTGTGTGTGTGAGGGCCAGTTTGGGGTTTATTTGTAATGTTCATTAGCTCTGTTTGTCCAGCTTTATGCCAGTACCACCGTGTTTTAATTACAAGAGCTTTATAATAATTTCGACATTTTGTAGTGTAAGCCTTCCAGCCTTGTCTTCAAGATTACTATGGTTGTTCTTGGCTCTTTGCATTTTCATATACATTTTTGAATCTTTTCAATTTACTCCTTCCCCCCAAAAAATTCCATTTAGACTTTTATTGGGATTGTACTGAATGTATGTATCAATTTGGAGAGAATGAATATTGTAATACTAAATCATTCAGTATGTAAACGTGGTGTATCCCTTTATTTAGTTCTTTTCAGATATGCTTATTTACATTTTTTATAACATTTTTTGAATAGAGATCATGCATATCTTCTGAAATTTGATAATTTTCAGGTGCTATTGTAATGAAGATATTTAAAATTTTTATTATCCAGTTTGTTCATTATGTAGCAATACCACTGATTTTTTAAAAAAATAACAGAGACCTCGCTAAATTTGTTTACTAATTCTAATACTTTGTTTCTAGATTCTTTTGATTTTCTATAAATGCAATAATATCATGTGGGGAAAATGACTAATTTTTTTCCTATTCCCAATCCTCAGACTTTTCGTTTCATTTATTGCCTTATTGCATTGGCCCTTTCAGCAAAGTGTTTTCTTTTTGAGAAGTTTTTTTGGTTCTGTATTTAATTTTTTACTACATAGAGGAACATGTCATTTAAATTTTTTAAAATACTTGGTTTGGTTATTTGTGTTTTTCCAAAATTGTAGTTGTCAGTTTCACCTAAAGGTTTTATTTACTGGCAAAGAGTTGTTCATAAATATTCTTATAAAAGCTTATTATGTGTGTAGGATCTATAGTGTTTTTTTTCCTTTTTCTGCTATTGGCACTGTGTACCTTCTATTTTAATTTATTAGTCTTACTAAGGGTATATTGATTTTATTAGCTTTTCAAAAACAATCCGTTGAGCATTGCTGCCTTTTTCTATGCTATAGCTGTTTCCTATTTCATTGAACTTTCTTCTGTATCATTGCCTCTATTTGGCTTGTTTTGATTGAAAACGCAGGTGGGGAAGGGAAGGGCTTTTCGTTTAGAGTGGGCGTGGAGACCTGTGAGGGGTGTGAATCCAGGCAGCGTGTTGGGCTGTGGGGGGCCTCTTGATCTTGGTGTGTCTACGTATATACAGTAAGTCCCCTACCTATGAACCTTCAAGTTGAGAACTTCCAAAGATGCAAATGTGCGTTCCAGGAACATCAGGCGTGCGTGGAACTGCAGCTCGCCCTCGGTCTCCTACTGCAGACGATCCTTCAGCTCTAACCCCCCATCCCCCCTCCCTCCTCCAGGCGGCAACTCTTCCTGCCTGGTCACTGGATGCCAGCCCCTGTGAGCCAGCCGTTGTCCTGCACTACTGGACTTTTCCGGGTGCTGTACTGTAAGATTAAAAAGGTTTTCTTTATTTTCTGTTTGTTTTTTATGTATTATTTGTGTGAAAAGCGTTATACATCTATTACAGTACAGGACCATATAGCCGATTGTGTTAGCTGGGTACCTAGGCTACCTTGGTTGGACTTACAAATAAACTGGACGTACGAAGGCGTTCTCGGAATGGAACTTGTTTGTCTATATAGGGGACTTACTGTACTAAAAAGAGGTTCTGGCATTTCTCTGGTATGATTTATTTCACGGGGGAGGGTGGGGTGGTGCTTGGAGCTATCTGAAAAGTCATCCTCCCCCTCCTTCACCCACATCTCAGGTCTGAGCCAGGGACACAGGGCAAAACCAGTGAGGGCTTGTGAAGGAGAAAGGAAACGCCCATTAACTCCCTATTTGGACTGTTACAGAAAAAAATGTGACATTCCCTCTCAACTCCATTATTCCTAAGGGTGTTTAATGTGAAGTGTAGGTACTTATCAGCTTTAGGTATGAAGACAGAAGACTGAGCAACCGGTGGCCAGTCACCCTCCCTCAGTTCTGTCTGGAAAAGCAATGGCATGAGTATGATATGGTCAAAATAGAGATCTAAGGTTATTGAACTTCATCGTATAAATTTGGACTAATCACAGAATTAAAATTTAGAAACCACGCAGAAGAAATTATGGAGGCCACCTCCTGATAAGAATCATAGTATACCGAAGTCTGGGTGACTATAATAAACACCCTTTTTCTTCTTTTTTTTAACACTACTTTGTAAATTGTGTTAGGACCACAAACAACTATGCAAAGAAAGATGCTTAGAAATAAATGGCATGAACCTAAGTTTCTTCTTCAGGCATCTGGATGAGCTATGAAGGAATCGAACACCATATTTTCCGTAAATCAACGTCGGTGTCCACATGCCAAGTCAATCCCAGAAGAATCAGCCAAGAGTTCCACCAATGCCTAGTTAATATTTGGCTTGTTTATTTTCTCTGGCTTAGGAGTGAAAGATGAGTTGAGTGGATACATTTTCTGTTAAGTATGTATGAATCCTCAATAAAAATTAAAGGAATATTGAAGGTGAATTTTATTTGATCAGATAAAGACATGCATAGTCTGTTTGTAAACAAATATGTACACATAAGCAACTTCAGTTGGTAGGAGTTCTCCAGTGTAAACATTCATGAAAACAAAGAGCCACTGCACGCTTCACAATACATTTATAATTATTTTTTGTGGGATCATTTAAGTTCTACTCTCTAAGCAAACTTCAGTTATACAATATGGTATTATCAACTGTAGTCACCATGTTTTACATTGTATCCTCGGGCCTTATTCACCTTAGAGCTGAAAGCTTGTACCCTTTTACCCACCTCTCCCTCTTTCCCCCGGGGTGCTGCTTCTCTACCGTTTCTGTGAGTGTGACTTTGTTTCTTAGATTCCACATATAAGTGATGCTATGCAGTGTTTGTCCTTTTTTGTCTGGCTCATGTCACGTAGCATAATGCCCTCAAGATAACTGTTGAATGGCAAAAGAATTTTGCTGTGCACCTACTATGTGCCTGGCCTTTTACTAGGTCCCAGAGACACATGAAGAACCATAATCACCACAGCATGCTCCTTTACTTCTAGTGTAGCTTTATTGTAGTGCTACAGACAGTTGGGGGAAAAAATCTCTCTGAAGAAACATTCTCCTAAAAAATCCCCAAAACTCAATCTATATAGGAAATATTGAAATTCTAAAACAAATTACTGCTTCATATGCACTATTTATTTTGATGTTGAATTTATGCAGTAAAGAAGTGAATTAGATGATTGTTTATATGGAAACATGACCTATGAATTTGAAAATCTTGTGTGTGGTGTGATAAGTAGGTGCTCCAAAGTAAAAGTGGCCTCACATCTTCTCAGTGGCAGGAAATGTATCTCTTCTTGTTCTAATGAATTGTGCTTGTTCTGTGAGTGGAGAACATTGCCAAGAATTTTTGGCCCGTCTTTAGAGTTCATACTCATATAGTTGGTTTTACGATGCTATAATAGTACTTTCTTCCTTCTGTATTAGTTAAAGGATTTTCAGTTTCTGATTATTCTCAGATACTGATTTCTGGATTGAGTTCATCCATTTCATCTTGGCAAATCAACAAGTACAGATCGCATCACAAAAAATTGTTGGTTAAAATATTCTGCCCGACAAAATATGGCAGGGGTTCTTGATCTCTGTACCCTTGATCAATTTAATGCCTGTTCTGTTTAGTGCGGGTTGTAGAGTGCTGCATGTGTTGTTGGGTGTGTGTGTTTGTGTGAGGAGCAGGGTGGGAGAGAGGATTTAAGAAGAGGAGAAGGGATGTTGCATTCCACATCAATGATGGACAGTTCATGTGGTACAATGGAAATCAGTTTAAACAAGAGCACAGAGAGGATAATTAAAGGATTTGGAGAGGTAGCAAAATTCACTTGCCTCTGTTAAAAATCCAAATTACTTTTTCCTATGAATTCTCATTTTGAAGGTTGAAATAGAGTACATAAACTTTAATATTATTGTATGCATAATATTAAATTTCAGTTTTATTAGATTATGAGTGCTATTTTCCTTCTGACTGCTCAAAATGCTGGTTCAATATAATGAAGTAACATCATATTCCTTTTGTGTCTTGTGTCACGTATCGAAAATATGTTGTGCACGACTCCTTTTCCCCTCTTGAGGGATTAGTTGTATTCAAGATGCTATTTTGACTTGTATCACCAAGGGACTGTAGTTGGTTAATAAAAAAATTATTGGGTGTTAGGAGAGGATGTAAAGAACGAAGAAGAGAGAAGAAACTCCAGGAGCATCGGTGGCATCTGCTGGAGTCCCTTGGGACAAAGCAAATAGCAACAGTGAAAAATACTGGACCACTTTCAAAGAGTTCCAAATTGTGTGGCACCATACTCCAGGGGACTTTAACTACCTAGACATCTGCTGGGTTATAACTACAGCTATCAAATGACTCCTAAATTATGTCGAGGACAGCTTTATGAGGCAGCAAGTGAAAACCCAACCTGAGTTGCAGTCATTCTGGTTTGACTTGAGAAGAACAGGGAGAGTGTTCATCCAAGGGTCAGGTGTCCTAAGAGAGCTGCACACAGACCAGGCTGCAGAGGTGAAGGCAGATACAGCTGCTGGAACAAAGGTGTGTTTCCAGCAAATACATTTGCAGAAAGAATTTCTTTGGCAGTTTCTAAAACAACAACAACAACAGGAAAACATTGCATCTGTGGGAAATCTTGATGAGTGACAGCAACTGCAAGTGTTTCTCATGGGAGAGGAGTATGAATGTTAAGAAGATTTTCAAGAAAATGTATGAAGATTGAGGAAAGGAATTATCAGACAATTTAGAAGTAAGATACTTATCTCTGGTAGAGAATAGTTTCTGTGCTGTCTCCATCCATGAATCCTCATGTATTCATGAGGAACTTCAGCCAAAGCAATATTAGACCTCTTCAATGACAGATGTTAAAATACAAGGAAGAGCAGGGAAGTCACTTATGTGCTAGTGACTGTCTAGTTGTCCACCAGAACTGCTTCCTCTCTGGTCATACAGTTATCGTATGTATTTTATTCCTGTCTCGGGTACGGTCATCATACAGCTGGTTTCCAGCCAGCGGAATCAAGTAGAACTGATGAACGTGATCTTTCCAACCATTGTCTGAATGCAAGAACTCTGAAACCTAGAGGAGCGAGGACCTGCGATACAGGAGGAGCCTGGGTCCTTTCATGACCAGATGGAAGTTTACACGACAACCAGAAACACCCTTTTTGAATTCCTCGTGGTCAAGAGGTAAACCTACTGTGTGAAGCCTCTGAGCTTTTGGAGGACGTACCTATCATGGTGGCCAGCATGTCTCCCGTTAACAGTTCTTAAATCAGGACTTTTCACATGAAGGATAAATCAATTATTAGAAATTGTCTATTAGTTCAAGTTCATAAAATTAGTTTTATGACCAACTTTATCTCTATTTTAATTGGCTTTGGGTATGGCTGTTCGAATCAGTAAACATTTATTGTGAGCTTTTACTCTGAAGGTTCTCTCCTTGGGGTTGAGTAAATTGCATTGGAGGGTCTATAAAGTAGGAAATTAGAGGTTCTGAGAGCTCGGTGAGAGGAAATGAGTAAACAAATGGTCTCCTATGCATGTCCTTTCCTCCAGGACCTACAGTGAAAACAGAAGAAAGCAGTTATGTAAATGTGCCATCCTATTGTATGATTTTCCTCCTCAGATATTTTTTTCTATCCGATGTTTGTTTTATATCCACCACCTTTAAATGTGTGCTTTGTGATGCTATTTCTTTCTTGCCTTTTGAATAAAAAATTACATTTTTCTATGAAACATCTATAAATCATAGATATTATGATTCCATTGTCTTGAGCAGACAACAGGAATCTCATAGAATGAATGATATTTAGAATTTATCAAAAGACTGTGACAATACAGGCACCTACTACCTTTTATGACAAGACACCCTAAATGGGGGTCGTTTATGATAGACTAAAAATACCTTAGTGTCGGAATGAACTGACCTAAAGGTGCAATGGCAAGTGGCTGTATTTGGACACTGAATATTTAAGAGATTGTGAGAGTCTTTTATTAGCTTATTTAACAAATAACTAATGAGTATCTGTTGGCTGTAATGCATGGTGTTGTGCATTATGAAGAATTCAAAATGAATCAGAAAGACAAAGACCTAAAGTTATCATCTAGTTATGAATCTTGAACATAAGATTCAAGGTGATAAATATAATGTAGACAAATAATTCTCTAGGTATTTAAAGAAAATAAAGCTTAACTCCATTGCTGACATAAGAAAGATCTCACGCTGGAGAAGCTATATCTACGGCAAAGCACAGGACACTTTACCCCCAGTCCTAATGGACATCCTGTTACACAGCCTTGTTTTCAGTGGTTTAGATTTTGTTTTTTAATAGAATCCATCCTAATCAGATGTTCCTGTGAAACTCTCCCCGGAACAAGACCTGAGGTCCTCAAGGAGTCTCACTGTCCCCTCCCCAAACAAGACACTCATTGCTGCACAGACCTCCACTTCTATCTGGGACGTGCTGTCCTGCAGAGGTCAGAGTCTGCTGGACAGTCTCTGGAAGAATGCAGCAGTATTATCAGTTCCCCATTTTGTTTATTCTTCGGATGACTCAGCTTCAGTCTTAAATACCTTAATGCACTTTGACATTACTTGATAGGAGGCTCTACCTGAAGGAAACCCTTGGAGCCGAGGGTCTCCATAGACACTGAAACTGTTACCAAATGCTAGTTCCTGTGTCCCAGGCACAGTGAGGCCAAACAAACTGAAACTTTGGAGTTTGGAGCAGAGAAAGGTTTATTGCAGAGCCCTGCAAGGAGATGGGTGACTCCTGCTCCCAAAGCCCCAGACCCCTCAAAGGGTTTCAGCAAAGCACTTTTAAAGTCCTGGTGAGGGAGGGCCATTATTGGTTGTTGCAAATTTCTTGGTGCAGGAATGCTTTGTTCTTGCAGCTGTCCATGTAGGGCAGGTCATCGATGTACCTGTAAACCTCCCACGGGACAAATGTTATTCTCTGTTCTGCAACTTTTTATCTCTGTATGAATGGACTCCTAAAGGTTAGAGCCTTGAGAATGGGCTCTCCTGTATTTTCAGGCTGTAGGCAACATTCTTTTACAAAAAGTGCAGAGCCAGCATGACTAAGCACAAAGTTTCAAGCAAAAGGAACAGATCCAATATGGAGTCAGAGTTGTTTTTCCCTATTACACAACAAGTTGGCTTTTGCTGGCACTGGAGAAGACATTTGTGGAAATCAATTCCATGAGTTACTATAGAAATGAAATAATCTATAAGAATTTCAGCACAAGTTGATTATTGGCTGATTTGGGTAACTCAGAGCTCAGGAAACAAATCGGTTATTATATGCTAGTTAGGTTCCATCAATAACACTAAATAGCAGTAAAAAAAGGCACAAGGATTCTCTTCATAAGTTAAACATTTTGTTTGGAATATTTTCATTTATTAGTGCTACTTCACAAACTACAGATTTCCCTATTGTAAGACACTTAAACTTTTTGCAGTTTTCACTGGAATCATTAGGAAGCAAAGTGTTTATATCTTGCTGAAAACAAGTAATTTATTCTAGAAGCAGTAGATAGAGGAAGAAGAGATCTTCAGTAATAGGTACTGTATATAAATTTCAATTGAGGAGTTAATATATGTAACTTTTTTCCTATCTTCTTTCAACAAAAATGTGTCTTTAAGGATGAAAATGTTCTTTGAATACTTTTCTTACCCTTTTAACATCAGTTTATTTGATCTATTATTTCCACTTCATCTGCTACGCATAATCTTTTTCTTTTGATATAGTTATAAGTAGTATTATAATAGAAATTAAGGTTAGATTTTTATAACTTATTCAACATCAATGCTCTTTCATGTGTATTTCAAGTAAATGTGACCAAAATGGTCTACATGAAGCAATCACCCTTTTCAAAAGTATGTTCTTTGGCATCTTTTGTTATCAGTTAATGTGCTTGTAAAATTTGTATCTGTTCTTTAAATTTATCATATAAGCTGTCAACATGTTGCTTAATGAAGCAAGTGTTTTTTGTTCAGAGAAAATGAACCTCTACCCTTTGATTAGCTGTTATTTAAAAATGTGCTGATAAAAGCAAGTTAGCTGTTTTTATATTGGCTAATCTGCATGTTACTAACTTTTAAAGGAAAATTATGCTACATGTACATATTTACAAATTGACTGTGACTCAATATCATCTAATTCAAGCCATCATCTAAAAATCATTGGGTGGAAGTTTTTTAGACTGATAAACAACTGAAATCCAAATCCCTTCAGAAAATTTAAGGACAGAGTACATGTGAGGTTCTAAATATTCTGTTTTAAGCGCGGAAAATTCTCTGGGATGGGACACCTTTTGGGTTTCTTCTTTCATTTGAACTTGCATTTATAGTTCAGCTCTTGTACTAAACTGAATCTCAGGTTGCGGCATAATCTCTTTTGCGGCTGATGGCTGTTAGTATTACCACATTCAAAGACTGGTACTTTTAATTGAGATCTAATTATCTGTGATTTTTTAAAATTTGTTGGCAAACAAAACGTATATTTTAATTGAAGCATTTTCTCAAAATTCTTGATTCAAATAAAATTATGTTGAAATGCCAACTCACATTAGTAAGAACGATAACCACTAATAAGTTAGTATACCTACCCCTCTAAGCTGCCACGATGTTCTTAGGATGAGTGATAGATGAACTCCTCCATATAATTAAAGCCGTTGAGATCACGTGTGGGGATCCAGGAAGTTAACACGTCAGGAAAGTAAAGAAACTAAGAGTACGGTGTAGAAACAGAAACTCAGGGAAGAAAACCAGCAAAAGAGAACACAATGAGAAGGGATGTAGAGAGACCTGCCAGGTTCGCGAGTGTGGAATTGAAGAGACTGACGATAGAATGCATCTGGGGCCGCTATCCGACTCTGCAGCGCTAAGCTGTGTCCACTGCCTTGGCTTCTTAAGTGACCCCAGCTGGGTGAGGCCCATGTCACAATTGTGAGACTGCCTTGTTGTGCACTATGACTTCAAAAATGGGACAGGGCAGAGGGTACAGCTTCGGGTGTGGGTACGGGTGTTGTCAAATGGGAAATGTAAGGAAGTATTTCAGGCTGGGGTGGGGGAACGTTGGTGTGTTAGGGGTCTGCAGAGAAACAGGACTAATAGGGGGTGTGTGTGTGTGTTGTGTAAATGCCAACTCCTTATAACGAATCATGTATGTGTGTGTGATTTACATGTAATATATAATCATCTATATATTTTACACATATAATCATTTTATGGTAGAAATCCCTTGCATCTGTGTCTCTAACTCACCTGTATCTACATATAAAATGTTACAAGAAATTGGCTCATGTGATTATGGAGACTAAGCATCCCCAAGACCTGCTGTCAGGAAGCTGAAGACCCAGGAGAGCTGCCGGTGTGAGTTCTGCTCCTAAAGTTGGCATTCTCAAGACCCAGGAAGATGCGATGTTTCAGCTTGAGTTCAAGAGCAAGAAAAAATTGATGTCTGAGTTCAAAGGCCATCAGGCAGGAGGAGTTCCCTCTTACTCATGAAAGGATCAGCCTTTCTGTTCTATTCAGGCCTTCGACTGATTAGACAAGGCCCACCCACATTGGCACGGGCACTCTCCTTTACCCAGTCTACTAATTCAGATGATAGACTCAACCAAAAAGACCCTCACAGAAACACCCAGCATAACAGTTGACCAAATATCTGGGCACCCTGTGGCCCATCTAGTTGACACCCAAAATTAACCATCAGAGAATAAGTAAAAGATGCAACATCAGTGATCCAGTCTGTGAAGAGCTGCCTGGAAGGCATGTGAGAGTCAGTGGAGATTTTGAGTGTACCAAAGCAGGGAAGAGTGAAAAATATTGTACTGAGAGTCAGGAAACCTTAGTTTCAGCTCCAGATGTGTCACCAGCTAGCTGGGTGGCCTTGAATCAGATAATAATCTTTCTTGACCTTTGTTATTTGTAATACAAAAGATTATTTATTTTGCATTGGGATGTAACCAATTAACACAAACTGAGGGACTTAAAATGACACAAACTCACTGTCTCATAATTTTTGTGTTAGGAATCTAGGTGTCCATGGCTGGATTCTCTGTTTAGGAGGCTGAGCTGAAATCAAGATGTAGCTGAGGCTGTGGTTCTCACCTCACCTTCAGAGGCCACATCCAAACTCACTGGTTGTTGGAAGAGTTCATTTTCTTGTATCTGTTGGGCTGAGGTCCCTGTGTTCCTTCCAGGTACTGGCTGGGGACCGCTCTCAGCTGCTAGGGGCTCCCCACAGTCCTTGCCATGTGGTCCTCATAGGTGGTTCACAACACATATTTCCTCCCAGGCTGGCCAGAGTCAGCCTCTCTTCTGCAACCAGCATGAGAAAACTTTCTGCCTTTAAGGGCTCATAGGATTAGATCAGGACTGCCCAGGTAGTCTGTCTTAAGGTCAGCTGATTTGGGAGCTTAACTACATCTGTAAAACCCCTTCACAACAGTGTGAAGGTTAGTATTTGTTGAGTAATTTGGAGAAGGTGTGGGCCGGGAATCTAATATGCTACGTCTTAAAATCCTGCCTGTGCGCAAGGGATTTTCCTTCTAAAATTCACTCTGTTTTGAAATTGTATGCATTTGCTAGTCAAATAACTACAGTGGCTTTTGTGAAAAGCATGGAAACCTTTGATGCAAGAGCCCATCTTCCTAAAGTTTTAGATACCTGTAGGGTAAGGTCTTCAGACAGACACCAGTAGAGTCTGATAATGAAAAAGATTTAAAAAAAAACAAAACAAAACTAGAGACCTAAATGTGCTAGTTCTCATGCCAGAGTTGAGGGAGAACAGCACTGAATCTGGCCAGAGTACTGGGTGGCTCCCTGCTGGTAATCTCGCACCTAATATGTGAAGTTAACTCCTATCCTTTTTCTTAAAGTGAAATTATGTGCTTGAGTAGAACAGAAGTAGAAGCAATGAGTTGCCCCTAAATTCTTTAAGTTTAGGTACCTACATTTTTTAAATTTTACTTTCTTATTTATTTCCAATGTCTTCTGTTCCCTGACATTTAAGTAATATAGCCATTTATATTGACATCATTGATATCACATGAGATCTTGGTTTCACAGTCCCTGGGTTCTGGTTCCATATCTCCTAACTATGCTGTATATGAAAACTTTCATGATGGAAATGTAATTTATTCTATATTTATAAATGGGGATGATGCTACAAACGTCATAAAGTAATTGTGAAGATACAATGAGGTAACAAAAAGTATTTTTTAACTATGAAGCACTCTGCAAATAGAAAGTATTAACAGTTGCAAACAGTCCTCTGGTACTGCAATGTCATGCCACAAAGCTTTACGAAATAGGTACATCAATGATTTAAACATAATTGAAATTCATCCCACATCCAGAGAAACACACGGTGCTTCCAAAATCTTCCTAGGACACAACTCTGTTATTTCTCTCCTTAGAAATCTTCCATGCCCACATATTAAAGTCTACAGTTATGAAATGAAATATTCTGTTTCTAAGAATGCACATGGGCATAGTGCAGGAATACATTTTATGCAGGTAAATGATTTTTTTTTTGGGGGGGGAGGAAACCCAGTGTGTATGCAGATTCTGAAACGCAGAAGAATAAGTAAACATGAAACACTCACCAGTTTAATAGTTAAAGTGAAAAGCAGCCGAGGATGGAGAGAGAAGTCCCCTTACAGAGAACCATGGTATTATCACCGTGACTCAGGAAGGATGTCATTGGTGCTATATGTTTCCTATTAGCACTATTGGCTAATTGTTTTTTCTCTCTCAGTAGAATATAAATGCGAGGAAAGGGAGATGATTGCATTTTCCATACTGCTTATTGATGATCTGACATTTATTTGAATTGGCATCCTTTATTTTTCTAAATTTGGTGTGAGCTTCTTTTCTTTTTTTCTGTAGCTATGGATTCTTTTATGGTTTGATTAACATATTTAACGTGGTCCATAGAAACAGAGATAGTCTCAAAGCTCTTCTTAAGGGGTTAAGAAGATGGCAAACAAAGGCACAATTCTGAGCTTAGTTGCTTTGCAAATATTTTCATGTGGTCTTCCAGGCAGAGTCTTGGTGTGAGGGCCAATGGCTACACCAAGTTGCTGTAATGAGAGGCTTTCTACTATGAAAGCACAATAAAGAGGAGGCAGCAGCCAGCTTTCCAAAGTTTCCAGAGAAGTTGGGAAGGGGAGGGGGACAGAGAAAGACAGGGGGGTGGAAGGTATGAAAAATTGTGTGTGTGTGTGTGTGTGGGTGTGTGTGTGTGTGTGAATGGATGGATGAGTGAATAAATGAATAGATGAATATGTAAGTGAATGAGTGACAGCCAGGCAAACAGGAGCTTAAACATTCAAGTGACTAAAGTACCTTGAAGGACATGAGCTAATAGAAAGAAAGTAGCTCAGGTTGGTGGCTTTAAAACTCTGAAGCACACAGTTAGATTAACACAGCTGTTCATTGTTTATAGATAATAGCCGTGACAGCATTTATCTCCGTTAACACCAACATTTCTTCATACTGTACTTCAGTATTTTTCCAGTTAAGTCGTTCATCTTTATTCAGTTAATTATCAATATATGTTAAGTATCAACTCTGTGCCGGCTGCATGGGAACCACAGCCAATACAACGTGAGCACATCACAACTGTGTGACTCACAATGTATTCTTCAACAGTTATTGTGTGACCACCATAAGCTCTACTACTCTGAGTGGTATACATTTAGGAAGAAGCCAAAATGTATCGATTGTGAGTTTTATCCCGGGTTTCTTGTATCAATACCTTATCATCTGTTTGTGCTAATCAGTGCTCTTTTGGTACCTGCAGAGTTTCCTAAATCACACACACAGCAGGTGATGGATCGACAGGCGGAACTCGCCTTGCAAGTCATGCTGTTTTCTCTATTAATACATCTCTTAACCCCTTCACGATATCAGGGCTCCCTGCTGTTGGTGTTGGAAGTCATTTCTCTTTTGTACAGGCTCTTCGTATTTTTTAGAGACGGCCAAATACGTTTTGACTTGCTACTGCCAAAAAAACCCCCAGGATCTGTATCTGAGCCCCTGAAGGAGATGTGTTAATGAATAAGAATGGTCAAGGCTGCCCTTGTAGGTCAAAGTAAATATCAACTCTAAAATATGCAGCTTAGGTACCAAGTAATTCCAGCCATGTCTCAGCTGCTCTCATTCCCCAATTCATCACTTTCAGTGAGAAAGTCTAAAGCAGGTCAGAGACTCCATCATTTATCAGCACTTTGACTTACGGATGCATGTGAATGAGAGGTGCACGTGTTCGGCCCATTTTCCTTGTGGCATTTCCCCAGGATATTTTCAGATAAGTTTTGTAAGGTGCAGGTTAATCTAACTTCACCCCAGCTTCTTGGATGGCCTGATAGACTCCAGGGTGGAAATTACACTGACTTGTTTATTTGCTTATTCTATTCTATTCTACTTTATTTGCTTATCCTTTTTTGCTTTCTCAGACTCATTTCTTCCCACATAAGAACAGTGGTTATGTGACATGATATGTTTAGACTTTACACTTTTACTCCCCTTTCATACATTTTAGTTGAATGTATTTGCCTTTAATTTTTGTCTTATTGCATAGTATCATTCAAAAGATATTTGTTATGCATCTATACAATGCCATACGTGGTATCATGTGATGCAGGGGTCCCCAACCCCGGCTACCGGTCCACGCTCCCCATCATTCACATCACCATCTGAACCATCCCCCGCCCACCCCAACCCCCACCCCCCAGCACCGTGGAAGAATTGTCTTCTGTGAAACTGGTCCCTGGTGCCAAAAAGGTTGGGGACTGCTAAATGGAGATGCAGTGATGGGCAGGATGAGCACAGCGCCTGGCCTGGAGATTTCTGTTTTGGGGGGAACTGCCTCATTTTCAGGTATGAAGCTACAGGTGTTATCTTGTGAATAAAAAATGGCAGTTACATTTGGTGGCACCATCAGCTTGACTCTGAATATGTCCCATCAAGGCCTGTGAGGAAATTTTCAACCGTGACTTTTTTTTTTAAATAGGAATTTATTTTGTAAATTTATTTATTTATTTTATTGGCTGTGTTGGGTCTTTTTTGCTGTGTGCGGGCTTTCTTTTTAGTTGAGGTGAGTGGGGGCTACTCTTTGTTGTGGTGTGTGGGCTCCTCATTGCCGTGGCTTACAGGCTCTAAAGCATAGGCTCAATAGTTGTGGTGCATGGGCTTAGTTGCTCTGCGGCATGTGGTATCTTCCTGGGGCAGGGATCGAACCCGTGTCCCCTGCATTGGCAGGTGGATACTCAACCACTGCACCACCTAGGAAGCCCTCAACCGTGACTTTTTAATGCACTTACATATCATTTGCTATGTTCACCTATTTTTTTTTTTAAGAACTTTTATTGAGATATAGTTAACAGACAATAAACTGCATATATTTAGAGTGTACTATTTGGTATCCCAATCTCCCAATTCATTCCCCCCCACAAGCCTCCTTGCTTTCCCCACTTGGTGTCCATATGTTTGTTCTCTACATCTGGGTCTCTATTTCTTCCTTGGAAACCAGTTGATTTGTACCATTTTTCTATAGTCCACATATATGTGTTAACATATGATATTTGTTTTTCTCTTTCTGACTCACTTCACTCTGTATGACAGTCTCTAGGTCCATCCATGTCTCTACAAATGTCCCAGTTTCATTGCTTTTTACAGCTGAGTAATATTCCATTGTGTGTATGTACCACATCTTTTTTTATCCATTCATTTGTTGATGGACATTTAGGTTGCTTCCATGTCCTGGCTATTGTAAATAGTGCTGCAATGAACATTGGAGTGCATGTGTCTTTTTGAATTATGGTGTGCTCTGGGTATATGCCCAGCAGTGGGATTGCTGGGTCATATGGTAGGTCTATTTTTAGTTTTGCAAGGAACCTCCATGCTGTTCTCCACAGTGGCTGTATCAATTTACATTCCCACCAACAGTGCAAGAGCATTCCCTTTTCTCCACACCCTCTCCAGCATTTACTGTTTGTAGATTTTCTGATGATGCCCATTCTAACCGGTGTGAGGTGATACCTCATTGTAGTTTTGATGTGCATTTCTCCAAAAATTAGTGATGTTGAACAGCTTTTCATGTGCCTCTTGGCCATACATATGTCATCTTTGGAGAAATGCCTATTTAGGTCTTCTGCCTATTTTTTTGATTGGGTTGCTTGTTTTTTTGATATTGAGCTGGATGAACTGTTTATATATTTTGGAGATTAGTCCTTTATCTGTTGATTCATTTGCAAATATTTTCTCCCATTCTGAGGGTTGTCTTTTCATCTTGCTTATAGTTTCCTTCGCTGCGCAGAAGCTTTGAAGTTTCATTAGGTCCCACTTATTTATTTTTGTTTTTATTTCCATTACTTGAGGGGGTGGATCAAAAAAGATCTTGCTGTGATTTACGTCAAAGTGTTCTTCCTATGTTTTCCTCTAGGAGTTTTGTAGTGTCTGGCCTTACATTTAGGTCTTTAATCCATTTGGAGTTTATTTTTGTGTATGGTGTCAAAGAGTGTTCTAATTTCATTCTTTTACATGTAGCTGCCCAGTTTTCCCAGTGTTCACCTATTCTTGTTCCATTAGCCCCGCAGTTTGTCATGTGTGGCAGGGCTGTCGGGCTTTTCCTGAGTGCTTTGCTCAAAAAGGAGTGAAACTGGGAGGGCTTCTAGAATTCCTTCTTGGGAAATAATAGATATGTTTGTCTCTGTTCCCACTTCCTGCTAATATTTCATCTTTGACTCTGGTTCCTGACATGCAGCTCCTAAAACCTTTGTAATTTTCTGAGCAATGGGGGTGATAGGACACCTTACAAGAGCTCCTGAATGCCTTGAAATTTCCTGGTGGTAGAAGCATCTTTTGTTCTAATGAGCCGACTGCTGGTGGGCTCCTGCTTGGGGGCTGTTACAGGAAAGATCAAGTGTGATTAGAAACTTAGAACTTTCAGTCTCACCCCCATCCTTTGAGCGGAAAGGGGCCAGAGACTGAGTTAATAATTAATCACGCTGATGTGATGAAACCTCCAAAAAATCCCTAACATATGACATTCTGGGAGCTTCCAGTGGTGGACACCTCCGTGGCCTGGGAGGATGGTGCACTGCATCTCCATGGGAACAGAAACTCATGAACACTGGACCCTTCCAGACTTGCCCTGGTCCCCCTTCATCTGCTTGTCCATCTGTATCCTTTGTCATTATCTTTATTATATAATAAACTGGAAAACATGAGTAGTGTTGCCCTGAGTTCTGTGATCTGTCCTAGCAAATTATTGAACCCAAAGAGGGGGTCGTGAGAACCCAGATTTATAGCCAGTTGATCAGAAGTACTTCTGAAGTGGGGGAGTCTTTTGAGACCAAGCTCCTAACTTGGGGAGCTGTTGTGAGTCCCAGGTAGATGGTGTCAGAACTGAATTGAATTGCAGGGCACCCAGCTTGTGTCTGGAGAGTTGGAGAACTGGTTGGTGTGGGGAAAACCCACAAAACCAGTCATAGGAGTATTTCAGGTGAGCAGTGGAAGAGAAACATGAGAGCTTTTTCTTTTCACCTCTGAATCACCCAACTCTTATCTATTTATCTATTCCTGTTCCGTGCCATACGTTTCTGAACAACAACAAAATTCCACTGCAAAAAAAAAAAAAAAGAAAAAGAAAAGAAGGTTTTGGGAACTCCTTCCCTGGCACAGACCATCACTTTGCAGACAGTGAAAGGAGGGCCCCGCGGTGAAGGGACTGGGTGGCGGCGGCCAAACCAGGGCTGCAGACGGGCCCTGCTGCCCTGCCACCTGCTGTTTCCATCCAGCTGCACAAGCTCTTCTCAACCCACAGACCTTGCCAGCATCACTTCTGTTATATCCGACACTGCATGAGTCAAAATCAGAGTCCCCAGCTGGCCCCAGAGAACTGTGAATGGTCGCCCCTGGTGATTTGTGCAGAGAAGTTTGAAGGGGAGCGCAGAGACTGGGTTTGAAGATGAAGGTTTTTGTGAATGGCCTTCCCACCCTCACAGGTCTGTCTGCCATCACTTCTCCGGTTGGACAGGCTGTCTGATGTGAAGCTCCTCTACAGGAGGCACTCTTCCCTTCTGTCCCCTCCCTGGGAATGCTGACTGGCCTCCCAGACCAGCTCCCAGTGACCTTGAGCATCCTGCCAGCTCACCCGGGAGCACTGAACGTGGGGACTTCGTGCTGCTGTGTCCCTGCTGGCATTTCTCCACTAGCACGTGATTTCTGACTTGGTCCGCTGCTAGAATGTGAGCTCCCCCAAAGCAGAGACTGCGCTTGTCTTTGTCTCCCCAGAAAAAACAAAAGCATTTGGCCTCTGGAAAGCTCTCAAATGAACAAATGAGTAAATGAATGCGTAAATGAATGAATGAATGAATGAATGGATTAAATTCTCTTTGACTGTTAGCGGTGTTGTATTGAAAGCATCGTTCAACTATTTGATCCTGCTTCCTTATATTAAAAATGAATTTTTTCTTATCAAGAACTCACACTACTCAATGGCAAAAAAAAAAAAGTCACCTAGTTGAAAAATGGGCAAAGGACCGAAACAGACATTCCTCTAAAGAAGACATAGGAAAGGCCGTAGGTACATACAAAGATGCTCAACATCACTGCTCATCAGGGAAATGCAAAGTAAAACCACAGGGAGATATCACCTCATGCCATCATCAAAAAGGCAGGAGAACAGGTGTTGGTGAGACTGTGGAGGAAAGGGAACTCTTGGGTGCTGTTTGTGGGACTGTAAACTGCTGCAGCCACAATGGAAAAGGGCATGAAGTTTCCTCCAAAAAACTAAAACTAGAACTACCTTGTGATCCAGCAATTTCACTTCTGGGAATATAGCCAAGGGAAAGGAAACCACTGACTTGCATAGAGATCTGCACATAATGGAATATTATTCAGCCATAAAAAATGAGGAAATGCTACCATTTGCAACAGAATGGATGGCCCTTGAAGGCACTATGCTAAGTGAAGTCAGACACAGAAAGACAGATACAGTATGATTTCACTTACATGTGGAATCGTATAAAAAATAAACCAAATTATTTCTCAGTAAACCTGGGAAGAAAAGAAGGTTTAAACTTTGTTACAATGACCAAATGAGGAAAATATTCTGTACAAAGCCCTTTTGTTACGGAGGCTACGCTTGTACTGCTCACCACACGGCAGGCCAATATTTGAGAGAGGAGTCGTTGGGCCAGGGATACCCACTTTATCCGGAAGACCAGCCCGCTGAGAAGATGATGGGCTCGTACCCCGAAGAACCATCTTGCTGAGTTAGAATTCGGGCTCCTTTTATACTAAAAGGGGAGGGAGTAAAGTCGGACCCTTCCAGGTTCCCATCAGCCTCCGGAGGGGGGAGGTCTGTTGATTTCTTCACAGGTGGGCCTGGTCAGGATGCTTCCTGTGAGCTGAACAAGGCATTTTAGCTTAATGCTCACTACCTGGGAGGCAGGCTTCCCGGGGGTGGGCCGTTATGTATAACTTAAGCTTATAGGCAGCATGCCTTTAGTGATTAACCTGTAACAGAATACAAAAGGCTCTTCCCCGGTACACTTTCACATGTTTTTTTCTCAGTTGGTCATTATAACAAAGTTAATACATTTATATATAATATCTCCTTAATATATATTTGTTATAAATATATGAATATATAAAATATATATGTATTTATTTCTATATATTTATTTTATATTGTCTATAAATTATGTGTATGTGTAGATATAAGTATATTTTATATGCTTATAAATATGTGTAAATATATTTATTTACATATTTGTTTACAAAGCACTTCCACATGATATTTTCTTTTTGTCATTGTAATATAGTACATACATTATGTATTATACATATACAATTATATATATATATTTCTTCTTAGGGTTCATTTCTATACAATAACGTACTCAAAGAAGAAAAAGGAAAAAAGTACTAAGCCACCAATCTGTTAACCAAACAAGAAAAAGAAAAGCATTCATGGCATCAATTCCTCACATACTTCCCTTCCTTTTATGCAAACAACTGATTATGCTAATTCCTTTCTTTCTTTCTCAGTGGTCCCCTCAACTTCTGGATGAATTATGTCATTTTCTCCAGAAACTGTACCCTCTCAAAGTAAATCAGGCTGACCTGTCAGTGTCTTTGGTTTTGCCTCTGTATTTGTTATGCCAATTTTTCACACCAGGCAGCAAAGGCAGCTCTCTGGGGCGGGCGGGGTGGGGAGGCTGAGTTTATAGGCGCACAGACTGATATATACCTACGCCCTCACCCAGACACAAGCAGGAAACGTTTCCTGTGTGTATTGTTATTACTTATTTCCTACTGTTCTCTGAGCCTTGCTAGATCTATAGCCTTAAAACTTAAGTTGAATCTTGTATTCATGATTCATGTTGAAATGTGAAGAATAGAGCATATTCAAAGCAAATGCAATGATCAGGGAGGTTTACCCTTTCACTGGGAACCTGTGTGTGAAATTTGTTGTTTGGAATAGGTAGTGCACACACATGTTTAAAAATCAAAATGAAATAACAAGGTATAATGTCATTTCCCCATCTCACACGTGTGAGACCCTGTCCTATAAACACAATTCGGTCCTTGTTCTTATGGACATGAAGACTTTCTTCATTCCTTTCTTAACTACATAGTGTTCTTTCTGCCTCTTACTTAGCTTTAGTCTGTCTTCCGATGCACTGGGTCCAATCTCCTGTTATCGTGCACGGCTCTGCCCTGCACAACGTAGTCGGTATATGAAAATGCATATTTTCTAATAGGCAAATTTGAACAAGCAGTCATTTATGATTTTCCCCCTTATCTCCCTTTCTCATTTTTCTTCTTTCTTCATCTTGTTCAGCAAACTCCAGTGATACAGTTAAATCGCAGCCCTGAAAATGCCCTAATATGTATGTTTTCTGAGAGCATTTAATATCTTGATTGTGCTTCTTTCTGACCACAGGTGTGTCCATCTCTGGTTTCTCTGTTTCTCCCTTTCCACTATACTCTTCACTGACTGAGTCCTACAGCTCCACCTTCCATCCAGGCTAGTGGGAATTACAAGAGTCCGATTTCCCTGGAATCATCACCTTGATTCGCTCCTTGATTTTCCTAAACTCACCACAACTGTGAACATTTAATCATAAAGTATTACATTGACGTTTCTGCATTACACTGACCATTATCTACTGAGACTATAAATTTTGAATAGTTTCAGTGAATTCTCTTTCAGTTCACTCATTACATTTTACTATATGTAAAGTACTATGCTGGGTACCCAGTGGGGAGAGGGGTGGAAAGAGAAAAGCAAATAAAGAACCATTGTCTTTTCTTGTCATCACCAACTCATCATGTAGAAAGGAAGACTTTGTTTCCCCACAGTATACCTTAGAAGTCATTTCCTTATTAACTCAAACCTCTTTCTTAAGCAATTAGATGCAATTAATGTTTGCATATATCCAGCACTGCTGGACAGTGAAGTATTTCACTCAAGGTAACTTTCCATATTGTTACAATTGACCCTTAAAAATGTTTAACCTTTTAATAATTCTCAACTATTTCAGTTATAAATTTTCATGGAATATATTACAAATGTTTCTACCATTTTGAAAAAAAAACATATTATGACCTTTTCCTTCCTCACTAAAAATTGAGAAGGGTTGTGTAAGACCCTTTCTAAGGCTCATTCATATTCAACTTTTCACAATTAAATGAAGGTTACACCCTCCATCATTGCCATGTGATAGAGCCATGCTCTTGGGGTCTGTTGAGAGTTCAGTACTGTTTGCTCCTACAATAAATGATCTTTGCTTTAAAACATTACTAACTAACACAATGGCAATGCAGAGGAAGGGTGGGAAATATTCTCACATCTTTATTAAACGTTCCTTTTTGCATATTAGACCTTTTTCTGCAACCACTTTCCTCCTTTTGCATGCACATTCTTTAGAATTTCCTTCAGTGAAATTTTCTCTGTTTTTTTAATCTTAGCCCTTAATCTTTGTTTACTGTCACTATTTGAATATTATTGGAATATTGACTTATTGGTTGGTAGTCATGACAGTTAATTTTTTGTGTCAATTTGACTGGGCTGAGGGATGCCCGGATAGCTGGGCAAAAACATTATTTCCAGGTGTGTGTGTGTGAGGACGTGTGTGGAAGAGATCAGCATTTGAATCAGTACACTGAGTGAAAAAAGATGTTTCCACCAATGCAGAGGGGCATCATCCAATTACTGAGTGCCTGAAGAGAACAAAAACGCAGAGGAAGGGTGAATTCACTCTTCCTTGAACTGAGACACCCACCTGCTCCTGCCCCGAGGTATCAGAGCTTTCAGACTTGGACTGGAGGTCACCGTTGGTTTCCCTGATTTGACACATGTAAGACAGAAACAATTTCCACCATCCCCCAAAGATTCCTGTGTCTCTTTGCAGTGCGTGTCTTCCTCTGTCCCGGGCTCTAGGGAACCACTGATGAGCTTTTTTCAAAATATATTAGTTTACATGATGTATGATTCCCTTTATGTAAAATTCATTCTTTCATGTCTGGCATCTTTTGCTCAGCATAAATGATTTAATATTTATCCTTGTCAGGTGTATCAGTAGCTCCGTCCTCCTATTGCTGCGTAGTATCATGAGGGTGAGTCAAAAATTATCCACACTCTGGCTGCAGAATTTATTGAAGTTTTACGATAACTGGAGTGCAGATAATTTTTGACTCAGCCTCGTGCATTGTATGACGGTACCCACATCACCTGCTGATAGGTATCTGGATTGGTTCCAGCTCCTGGTTACTGTGAATAAAGCTGTTATGAACATTTGCCTATACATTTTTTCATGAAAACATCATTTTCATTTCTCTTTTTGAATACCTAGTGTTAGAATGACTGGTTCATATAAGGAATAGGTGAAAGTTCAACTCTGTAAAAAAAACCACCAAAAAGTTTGCCAAAGAGGTACCATTTGCATTCCCTCTGGCCGTGCGTAAGCATTCCTATTAAGAGCCCTGTGTTCTTACCACCACTCTTTAACGTTAGCCAGTTCAGTGGGTGTGTACTCCTATCTCACTGTGATTTTTGTGCATTTCCCTGATGTCTAATGATGGTGAGCATTTTTATGTGTTTATTAATCATTCATATTTTAAGTACCTGTTCACATATTTTGCCCATTTTGTTGGATTGCCTGTATTGTTTTTATTGAATTATGAGAATATTTTCTCCCATTCTGTAGTTTGCTTTTTAATATTTATATAGACTCTTTTAGAAACAAAAGATATTTTTATTTTGATAAAGTTCAGATTGTCAAAATTTTAAGATTGATGCCTTTACTGAGCATTTAGGAAAATTCATTCTTACCCTAAGGTCGCAAAGATATTATTTTATGCTTTCTTCTGGAAGTTTCGTATTTTTAGGTTTTACATTACGATCTATGATTCATTTCTAGTTAATTTTTATATATGTTCAGTGTATGGATCTAACTTTGGGGGGGGGTTTCATGTGAATACAACAGTTCCCGTGTCATTTGTTGATTAGCCTATTGACTTTGTACTTGCGTCGAAAATCAGTTGACCACATGTGGACCTAGTTTTGGACCCTCTGTTTTATTGATTTATTTGGCCTTCTCAATACCAATACTCCACAGTCTTACTACAGAGATTTATAATAATACTTGAAGTCAGATAATGTATATTCTCCAACTTGGTTTTACTTAATATTTTTTTCTAATTTGTGTCATTTGCATTTTTGTGTGAATTCATTATAAAACTGTCAATTTTTAAACAAAGCCTTTTGAGGATTTAGATGTTAATTAAAAATTTAATTTACAGATATATTTGAGAAAAATTGACATCTTGGCATTGTTGAGCTTTTTAAATCATGAATATGGTATGTATCTCCATTTGTTTAGATCTTTAATTTATCTCAGCAGTACTTTTGTAGTTTTCAGTGCATAGACTTTTGGTCAAAATTATCCTCAAGGTTATATATTTGATGCTATTGTGAATTGTATTGATTTCTACATTTCAATTTCTAAGTGTTTGTTGTTAATATGCAGAAATTCAATTGATTTTCCATATTGATCTTACATCTTGCAACCTTGATGAAAACATTTATTAGTTCTGGTAGCTTTTTCTTTAGAATCAATAATATTTATTTCTTGAATGTCTGGTAGATTCACAAATCTGGAGTTTTCTTTGTGAGAAAGCTCTTAAAAGTAAATTTCTTTATTAGATATAGGACAATTTATGATATGCTTTTCTTCTTGAAGTGTGTTGTTTAGTTTCCAAGTATTTGGATATTTTCCAGGTATCTTTCAGTTATAGATTTCTAATTTTATTCTGTTTAAATAAAAAACTTTTTTTTTTTAAATCAAGATATACTTTTATTTTATTTTATTTTTTCCTGCACTTCTCTTGCCATTTATTATGGGTTTAGTAATGACAAAAAATGATTTTAAAATCCCAAAAATACACATTAAGGCTAAAACTCAATGAGACACTCCCCTTGGTTTCACTGTGTTTGATTTTATTTCTTTTAATTCAATTATGACTTTTTTTTAATGGCCCAGACCATGTGTGCCTTGGTAAATGCTTCAGTTTTATTTTAAAAGACTGTGTATTCTGCTGTTTTTGAGTGGAATGTTTCTTAAATATATATTAAAATCCATCCAGTAGCATTGACATATATACACTACCAAATGTAAAATAGATGGCTAGTGGGAAGCTGCTGAATAACACAGGGAGATCAACTCGATGATGGGTGATGACCTAGAGGGGTGGGATAGGGAGGGTGGGAGGGGGGCTCAAGAGGGAGGGGATATGGGGATATATGTGTAAATACAGCTGATTCTTTTTGGTATACAGCTGATTCACGTTGGTGTACAGCAGAAACTGACACAACAGTGTAAAGCAATTATACTCCAATAAAGATCTGGGAAAAATAATTCATCCATAGTGTTCACATCTTCTAAAGCCTAATGTCCATTTTTCTATCAGTTATCAGTATTGAATTCTTTGACTCTTCCTTGTGTTCCTTCATGTAAGAACTCTGCTGTTTTGTGCATACATGTTTATTATTGTTGTGTCTTGATGAATTAATTGACCCCTTCACCATTAAGAAATAATCTTCATTATCCCTGGTCATATTCTTTGTTCTGAAATATATTTTTCTGATGCTCATATACCCACTCCAACTTTAAGCTAGATGTATCATTGTATTCAAACTATGTTGTAGGCAGTAAATAGCTGTGCCTCGCACATTATTCAGTCTTACAATCTGTGCCTTCAATTAGATGTTTAGACTGTTTACACAATCATATGATTACGGATATGGCAGCATCTAAATAGACCATTTTGCTATTTGCTTTCTATTTGTTCCATTGTTCTTTCCTCCCCTTATTTTCCTGCCTTATTTTAAATTGCATGTTTTTAATAATTTAATTTGTTGGATTATTAGCTATGAATCTTTCTGGTATTATTTTAATGGTTTCTTTATAGTTTGTAGCATATAGTATATATTTAATATATTTTATGTATATTATACATACTTATATATGTTTAGCATATATATAAGAATAAATATGTACTAGACTAGAATATATATGTACACATGGTAAATATCTACTTATACATATATACTACATTACATAGTACATATATAGTATTTATTCTAATATATATGATATTATATATGTTATAAATATATGTATTTATAAAGTCTATCTTCAAGTAATAATGGACCACTATCCATAAAATACATCAGAACCTAAAACAGAATACGGGCATACCTTGGAGATATTTCAGGTTCAGTTCCAGACTCCTGCAATAAAGTGGATATCACAATAAAGCAAGTCACACAAATTTATTGGCTTCCCAGTACATATAAAAGTTATGTTTACACTGTGCTGTAGTCTATTAAGTGTGCAGTGGCATATGTCTAAAAAGCAATGTGCATACCTTAATTTAAAATATTTTATTGCTTAAAAATGCTAACCATCATCTGAGACTTTCAGCAAGTCCTAAGAGTAACCTCAAAGATCAGTGATCGCGGATCACTAGAACAAATACAATAAATAATGGAAAAGTTTGAAATATTGTGAGAATTACCAAAATGTGACACAGAGACACAAAGTGAGCAAACACTGTTGGAAAAATGGCATCAGTAGATGGCTCCATGCAGAGTCGCCACAAATTTTCAATTTGTACAAATACGGTGTCTGTGAAGTTCAGTAAAGTGAAGCACAAGAAAACAAGGTATGCCTGTACTTATATATCTTCCCTCTTATGTAATTGGTGGTATACATATTACTCCCACGCATCTTAAAATAGTCATAATGCGTGCGATAATAGCTACATCTTTTTATATATGTATATATTATAAATGTAATAAGTTCCTTTTTATCTTTTAAAGAGTTTTATTTAATGAGAAAAAACTTCATATACAACCACACTGTTACTGTTTGTGACTTTATTTTTTTGCATAGATCTAGTTTTCTACCCGTTTTCTATTATTTTTCTTCTACATGAACAATCTTTTTTTTTTTTATAAAGTGGGCTGCTGATGAATTCTTTTGATTCTTTTTTTTTTTTTGATGTCTGAAAAAGTCTTTTTCACTTTATCTCCAAAGGATATTTTCAGGGGGTATAGAATTCTAGGTGACAACTTCCTCTCAACATATTAAAGATAAATCTCCACTGTTTCCTCACATCCACTGTTCCTGATGAGAAATCTAATGTCATCTTTTTTCATCTTCTTTAATGTCTTTTTCTCCTTGATGGCTTTTAAGATTTTCTTTTTACCACTGTTTTCAAGTAATTTGATTTTAATATAGATTTATTCATATTTTTTGTGTGCTTGGAGTTCCTTGAATTCCTTGAATCTGAAAGTACATAGGTTTCATTAAATTTGGAAAAATTTCAGCCATTAGTTTGAATATTTTTGTCATCTCTCTCTCCCTTCTTCTCCTTCTGGAACTTCAATTAAACATATATTAAGCTGTTTAGAGTTGTCCCGTGCCTCACTGATGATTTGTGGGGTTTTTTTCAGTCTCTTTTCTCTCTGAGTTTCATTTTATATCATTATATTGTTTTTAATATGATGTTTACATGTTCATTAATCCTTTATTCTGTAATCTAATCTGGAATTAATCCCATTCAGTGTATTCTTCATTTTAGACATTAGAGTTTCCATCTAATAATTTGATTTAATTAAAAAAATATTTCCCCTATCTCTGCTTATCTTGTTCAACCAATCCCCTAGTTTGCTGGACTCACGGGCTGCTGTAATACCTGCTTGATGTGTTTGATATGCTATTTCTTAGTTAATTTTAGCTTATGGACTTTCTTCTCATGATCAGTCATGGTTTTTCTGCTTCTGTGCATTCCTGATAACTTTTTATTTGTGTGCCAGCATTTTGCTTTTTAGGTGCTAGATTCTTAGGGATTCCTATAAATATTCCTTGAGCTTTATTCTTGGGATACAGTTAAATTACGTGGAAAATTCTTAATCATTTTGAGTGTTGCTTTAAGCTTTGCTGGGAGGGACAGAGCAGCATTTACTCGAGGGCTGGCTTTGCCCGATGACCTATGGAAAACTATTGTCATAACCCAGTGCTCTATGAATTATGATGTTTATGGCTCCGGCTGTGAAATAGGAATTATTCCTGGATCTAAGTGAGCTAAGGGGATCGTCTTCCCTAATCCGCTCGGGTGATTCTTTCCTTGGCCTCCTGTAGTTTCCTCACATGCGCACGCTGTTGAGCGCTCGTCAAGCCTCACGGGAGGCTGAGACTGCTGGCTGTCTCTGTCTCCACACAGCTTGTTCTTCTCTGATGCTCTAATCTGAGCACCCTGGACCCCTTACCTTCCCAGAACTCCCAGGAGACCGGCAGGCTTCACCTGGCTGCTCCTGTCTTTACCACATCCTCGAATCTAATTCCAGGCAGTAAGCTGAGCAATCGCTGGGCTCACCTTTCTCATCTCTCCAGGGTCATTGTTCTCTGCTACCTGATTCCCAGTGTCTTGCAAGTCATTGTTTCCTCTATTCTTTTCTTTTTGTATTAGTTGATTTTAGGTTGTAGTGCAAATGCGTTCCTTCATTATTTTGTCTTAGCCAGCAGGGAGTCTTGCTTTCATTTTTGATGAATGGTCTTGCTGGAGGTGAACCTCTTGGTTGGCAGTTTTTCCTCTCATGCTTTTGTCACCCCACTGCTTTCTCACCCACGCTAGTTCTGATGAGGTCAGCTGCGAATAATCATACTTTCGCTCCTCTGTACGGGATGAGTCCTTTTCCCTTGCTGCTTTCAAGATTTTCTCTTGGTCATTGGCTTTTCGCAGTTGGACTCTGATGTGCCTGGGTGTAATCTCTCTGTGATTATGCTACTTGGAGTTGGTTGAGTTTCTCAAATGTATACATCAGTGTTCATCATCTGATCTGGGAAGCTTTCAGCTGTTTCTTTAAATATGTTTTCTACCCTTTTGTCTCTCTCATCTGTGGGATTCTCATTACATGCATGTTTGATGCTTGCTGCTTCAACTATGGGGCTCTGAGTTCATGCTAATTTTCGGGGGCATTTTTCCTTTCTATTTTTCAAATGATGATTTATCAGTAGAAATTATTAAGTTGATTGACCTTCTGTCACTTAAAATCTGCTATTGAGTCTATCTAGTAAATTCCTTACTTTTTACAATTGTTCAACTCTAGTATTTCCATATATTTCTTTTGGTTTCTTATTTCTTTACTGAAATTCTTTCTTTGTTAAGTCATTGTTACATAATTTCCCATAATTCTTTAAACATACTTTTTTGTTCATTAGTTCAGCATATTTATAATAGCTGCTCTGAATCACTGTCTGCTAAATACAACATCTGGGCCCTTTTAGGATCCATTTCTGCTGAATTTCCCCCCTTGCTTGTATTCCATGGTTTCCTGTTTCATTGGCTGTATCCTGTTATTCTTGTGGCTGAAAACTGTTCATTTCAGGTAACATATTAATTATAGCACCTCTAAGTTTTAATTTTTTCCCTTGAATTTTTTTTTTTTCCTTGCCTGAACTTCAACTGAAGTGTCTATTTTCCTGATGGGTGTGCAGCTGCTGGTGCCTGTTCTCTGGTTTTGAATTCTTATGTTTTAGTTTAGTTTCCTAGCGCTTGACCCTGTGACTACATAGCGTAGTGGGCAGCCAGTGATTTTTGGCAACAGTTGTGCTCAGTCTTCTGGAGCCTGTGTTTCCCAGTCTCTGCAGATGGATGTGTGTGGTGGGTCAGGGGAGGTTCTCAAATCTCTCTCCGTGTTTACTTTCCACTCGTCTCCTCGCTTCTCTCCACGTGAACATTTCTCCAGCCAGTAGTTTGTGAAGAGCTGCTATGGCTCTTTCATTCCCAGGATCACCCCGTTAAACTTCTGGCTCCACGTCACTCCTGCAGCCGGACGAGATCTGAGGCCAGCAGAGATGCAAGTTTTCCCACTCGTTTCTCAACAGAGTTTGATATTTCTCCTGATAATGTCACCATGCATTTTCATTCACCGCCGCAAGCCAGGTTTGCCCCCCCCGGCAGTAGGGCTGCTTGTTTTCCTTACCAGCTCTGCCCTGAATAAAATCACATTCTCATTGACTGAGTTTGGGGTCCATGAGGAAAGCACTGGGCAAGGTCAGAGACGTCCTCCTTTCTCACCCAAAGCTCCACCAGCCTCTCAAGAATTAATGTTTGTCACTTGTTTGCCCTTCCGAGTGTTTCCTGAGCCTGTAGTGCTCAGTGTTGTTTTTGTCTATTTTATAAAGGTTTTTTCTGTGTGTGTATGTGTGTGTGCAGGGCATTCTTCAACTTCTTCATGATAAAATAGCCGGAGGTCTTATTTATCTTTTAAAGACATGAAAATGAAAAGATTGTCATAGAGATATGTGATGTATATATTTATACATATATATTTATACATATATATAACATACCATTATGTGTGTGTGTGTATATATATATAGCATTATGTGTGGATGCACAGCATTATAAGTGTGTGTGAGATGTATATGTATGTATATACGTGTGTGTGTGTGTGTAGCTTCTGTCACTCTATTTTTTTTGTATATATCCAAATTTTCAACTCGCATAATTTTTCTCTAATCTAATAAACTTCATTTAACCTTTATTTCAAAGAAGATATGCTGCTGACAACTAATTATATCTCTCTCTCTTTCTTTCTTTCTTTTTTTTTCCCCTGTAAATGTTATTTTGCTTTTATTTTAGAATAGAGTTCATTCAGTAAAGAACTCTGGCTTGGCAGTTTCTTTTTTTATTCGCCCTTGACCGCTGCCTGCGGTGGTGGATGAATTACCTCCCGCTCTTGTCTCTGTCTTTTGTGTGTAACGTGCAGTGAGCCCACCACCTGTCGCCCCTGTTGGATGCCTGTGAGATTTTTCTCTTTATCACTCTTGTTCAGCAGTATGATTATGATTGCCTCGGAGTGGTTTTGATGATGTTTATTCTGCTTGCAGTTTGAGTGATTTGATCTTTGGTCTTATAGTTCACATAAAATTTGGGGAAACTTTGGCATTATTTCTTAAAGTACTTTTTAATGTCTTTTTCACCCTCAGTTATAGGTATATTGGACTACACACTGTTGCCCACTAACTTAGTGGATCTGTTTACTATTTTTTATCTTTTTTCCTTCCTATTCCTCATTTTGATTATTTTCTGTTGCTGTGTCTTCAGCTTTACTAGTTTTTTCTTCTGAAGTTTATGATCTGTTATTCATCCCAGCCAGTATGTCTTCTATTCCTAATGCCATACGTGTAGTATCTAGCAGCTCTGTCCTGTTCTTTCTTATACCTTTCGTGTCCTCATCACACTCATAGTTTTCTCAACCTCCTTGAAAATGCGGAGCCTGTTTCTAATCCCTGTGTTTTGCCTTCTGCTGGATCTATCATCTCTGTCATTTATGGGCCTCTTTCTGTAGATTGACTTTACTGCTGTTTATGAGTGATGGTTTTTGTTGTTCTCCATCTTTGCATGCCTCATAAATTTTGATTGGATGCCAGACATGCAAAATTTTATGTTGTTTGCTGCCAGATTTTGTTTTGTTAATATACCGTTAGATTTTGTTCCAGCAGGCACTTAAGTGGTTGGAATCCTTTCAAGACTTCCTTTTAATCTTTCTTAGGGTGGGTCCAGATAAGCCTTCAGGGTAGGGTGAGTTTACCCCTCTAGTAAGGCAATATCCGTATGAAGAAAGCTACACTGTGTTGCAAAGATTTTCCACTGTGGTTGGAGCCCTAGGTGAGCTCTAGGAATTGTTCATCCGAATCCTTTCTTATAGTTCTTTCCATACTTTTGATATTTTCTTCTTAAACGTGCACATTAAGACTCAGCCAGACTCAAGAACCCCTCTGCGCACACACAGAGTCATCTCTGAAGGCAGCTCTCTGCTCCTCTGTACTTTTGCTTACAGATTTTTCCAGCTAACTCTGTGTTTCTCCTCTGTTCACTGTCACCTGGAAGCTGCCTCCTAAACAGTAAACTGGTATAGACATGCGACTAACCTTGTTTATTTTCCTTTCCTCAGTGATTGCAGCCCTATACTATCTTTTGTCAATATCTGTGAGATTTTTCCAGCATTTCCCTGATGATTATTGATGTGGAGCTGTTCCTCACCTACCTGTTGGCCATTTGGATGTCTTCTTTGGAAGAAAATGTCTATTCAGTTCCTCTCCCCATTGTTTAATCAAAAAATTGTGTTTGTTACTGAGTTATATGAGGTCTTTATGTATTTTGGATTTTAAACCCTAATCAGATATATGTTTTGCAAATATTTTCTTCCATAGGTAGCCTTTTCATGCTGTTGACTGTTTCTTTTGCTCTGAAGAAGTTTTTTAGTTTGATGTAGTCCCAATTACTGATTTTTGTTTTTGTTGCTTGTGTTTTTGGTGTCAAATCTAAAAAATCATTACCAAGACCAATGTCAAGGAACTTCTGCTCTACGTTGTTCACTAGGAGTTTTACAGTGTCAGGTATTATGTTTAAATCTTTAATCCATTTTGAATTAGTTTTTGTGAGTGGTGTATTTATTCTTTGTTCAATAGAATTCACCAATAAAGACATCAAGGACCGATATTTCTTAATTGGGAAAGTGTTTATGATGAATTAAATCTCCTCAATAGATTTTATTGGTGCCAATTTTGCTAAGTTGTGTATTTCAAGGATTTTATTCATTTCATCTAAGATATTGAATTTGTTGGCATAAAGCCGTAATGATAGTTTCTTGCTATATTTTTAATTTCTTTATGATCTGTAGTGAGAACCTCTTTTTTTTTTATTCCTGACATTTCTTTTTTCTTCCGCAGTTTAGCAAACTATATCCCAATTTTGTTGTTTATTTTCCATAACCAGACACTGACTTTATTTTCTTTTGTCTATTTTCAATTTCATTGGTTTCTTCTTTTCTCTTTGCATTTTTCCTTCCACTTTCTTTGTATTTACTCTTCTAATCTTCTTGAGGTGGAAATTTAGATATTGATTTCAGACTTCTCTTGTTATCTAATAAAAGAATTTTAAACTATAAAATTTCCTATAAGCACTACTTTAGTTTCACAGAAATATTAATGTAAATATTAATATTTTAATTATTTAGTTTTAAATATTTTCTAGTTTCCTTGGTTATTTTTCCTTTGACCCATGGATTATTTAGGGACATATTAATTTCCAAAGTTAAAGATTTGTCCTATATGTCTTATTGCTATTGATTTCTATTTTAATTCTGCTGTTCCCTGAGAACATACTCAGAAGTTATTATTATTATGCAGTAAAAATTCAGTTTTTAAGATCTTTTGAGACTTTTTTTATGACTCACTTATATGGGCCCATCTTTGTGAATGTACTATGTACACTTGAAAATAATGTTTATTCTGTAGTTCTTAGATACAGGATTCCCTACATGGTGGTTGGGTTAAGGTAATTGACATGTTTTTCATATATTCTGTGTCTTTACTGATGTACCCAAGTTTTTAATAAATTTCTGAGAGGATGTTAGAATCTGATTATGACTGTAAAATCCAGAATCCAGTATCTCTTCCTTTTGTCAGTTTATTCTTTACATGTTTTGAAACTGCCTTACAGTGTACATACACATTTATGGTTGTCGTGTTTTCTTGATAAATTGACAACTTCATCAAAATGAAGTAGTCCATTTATATTGGGTAATACCACTTTTGTTATAATCTATTTTACCCACTGTTAATAAAGCCACTCAGCCTCCTTTTTCCTACTGTTTTTGTGGTATATCTTTTTTATTCATTTACTTTCAACCAATATGTGTCTTTATATTTGAAGTGCATTTTTTACAAGCACCATACAGTTGGTTCTTGCTTTTTGTATCTAGCGCAATTACCTTAGTTATTTAGCTGAAACAGTGTACATATGTATGCATATATACTTATATACTAATTTATATTTAATGAAGTTATTTATATGCATTGATTTAGGTGTGCCTTTGCATGGTTGTTTTCTATTTATCTTATTTTTGATGTATTGTCCCATTCGATATTATTCCCCATTATTCAATATGCTATAGCTGTAACATCTATTACATTTATAGACATTAAAGCCTCATAACAAGATTGTGCTTCTTCCTTTAAAAAGGTATGCATATTTAAATATTTTAAAAGTATAAAATGACTTTTATATTTTAATTATATAATTATGTATTAGTAAATCATATAAATAATTTATATTAATAAACAATATCTGCATATTAATATATTTATAATATATTTTGTATAATTTATATTTTCAATTTTTATATTTTATGTTTTTGTCTATTAACTTCTCAACAATAGTCCATTTATTCTGAAGATTTGAGTTTCCCTCTGTTGTCCTCCTTCTTCAACTTGGAGAGCTTCCTTTAGTATTTCTTGGAGGGCAGGTCTGGTGGGGTATTTTTCTATCTTCTGGCCCCCACAGTTTCTGAGGGGGAATCCCTAGCCATTTGCATCAATGTTTTCCTGTAAATAATATGTTGCTTCCCTCTGGCTGCCTTAAAAGTTTAATCTTTATCTTCCATCTTTTGTAGTTTGACTCTTAGGGCCCTTGGAATGGGGCTGTTTGTATTTGTCTTGTCTGAGGTTTGTTGACATAGTTGAACCTGTAAATATATGCAACCAAATTTGGAAATTTAAAGTAATTATTTAAAATTTTTTTCTGAGCCCTTCTCTCTCTCTCTTCTCCTCTGAGACTCCAATTACACTTATGTTGGATATTTGTTACTGTCCTACTAGTTTCTGAGGCTTTTTTATTATGTTTCTGAAATTTTTTTTCACTTCTTTAGATTGCACATCTGTATATATATGTGTGTGTATGTATGTGTGTGTGTATATGTATATATATTCTGATTCACTGACTTTTGCATTTTTATCTCTATTCACTCCTAGACTTATCCAGTAATATTATGAAACCAGACATGGGTCTGCTTGCCTAAAGCACAGCAGAGCCAATCTATTGACACTGGGTTGTGGTGGAGGAAAGTACACCATTTATTACAGGGTGCCAAGCAAGGAGTATTGGCAGCTCGTGCTCTAAAGACCTGAACTCCCTGAGGGTTTTCAGAGAAGTCTTTTTATTTGATTTTATTTTTTTAATTAATTAATTTATTTGGTTGCATTGGGTCTTTGTTGCTGTGCACAGGCTTCCTCTAGTTGTGGTGAGAGGGGGCTTCTCTTCATTGTGGTGTGTGGGCTTCTCATTGCGGTAGCTTCTCTTGTTGCAGAGCATGGGCTCTAGGCATGTGGGGTTCAGTAGTTGCAGCATGCAGGCTCAGTAGGTGTGGCTCATGGGCTCTAGAGCACAGGCTCAGTAGTTGTGGCACACGGGCTTAGTTGCTCTGCGGCATGTGGGATTCTCCTGGACCGGGGATTGAACCTGTGTCCCCTGCATTGGCAGGCGACTTCTTAACCACTGCGCCACCAGGGAAGCCCCAGGGAAGGCTTTTTAAAGGCAACATTAGGGGTGTGTGTTGTCAGGTGCCTGATCAGTTTGTGGACATTCTTGTGATTGGCTGGGGGTGGGGGTAACTGGGTGGTATTTTGGAAGTCAGCATCATCAGCCTTCTGGTTCCAACCATTCTGGGGTCCACATGCCAGTGGTCAGCATGCAGGTAACTTCTTCCACCTAGTGGGGGTTTTAGTCTCCGCAAAACAATGCAAGGACATGGCTCAGGATATTACATATCCCTTGAGGAGGAACTAAAGATCCTTTTGTTTCATGACTAAACTATTATTATTTTGTCTTACTTGACCGTTTTCCTTTGTTTTGCATTTTCTGGCTTCTGTGATTAAATTTGCCCTTTGGAACTCCTGTAAGACCTAGGAGGCTAAAGCTTTTCTATAAACAAGAGATATAGGACGTAGTGGCAGGGGTGGGGCAGGTGGGATTCTGTCCCCTGGAAGGCCCTGCAGGGTACTGCTCAGTTTCAGTAATTTTTAAAAAATTTCAGGTATTGTATATTTTTATTTCTAGATGTATATTTCTGTGTATATATACATAGAAACCTTTTTATATATTATTCTACCTCTTTGTTGAGATTTCCTAAATTTTCATTTATATAAATACATACTTTTCCCCTTTGTCCCACTAAACATGATTAGAATAGCTATTTTTAAAGTCCTTGCCTGATCATTCCAACTTGCAGGTGATTGCAGAGCTGACTGTCATTCTCTGAGAATATGTCGAGTGTACTTTTCTGGTCCTTTGCATCTCATGTAGCTGTGCACTGGATCCTTAACATTGTGGATGTTATGTTGTAGACGTGGATTCTGTAATATTCTTTGCAAGAATATGGAAGATTTGCCTTTGAAGGCAAGGAAACTGGCTATAGTCAAATTGCAACTTCTGTTGTGTATGTGGTGGGTGGCTGTTCAGATCTTGGTTTGCGATGTCTCAGTCTGCACTGCATACAGAAGTTCATGGTTCAGCTGCAGATATAAGCACAGTTTATACACAGAACTTGAACTTCTGCTCTACGGCTCTCTCCTTTCTGCAGCCTGATTGCCCCAGGCTCCTCCTGCCGCTTCCTTCAACAAGAAATATGACAGAATTTCTAGCAGAATCTTTCCCATCTCACTGCCTTCATGATTGGTCCAGGAGTCAGGGAAAAGCTGCAAAGATGGGGACCTCACTTGTAGCTGATTGCTTCCTTTAAGATATGACTCCCCTAAAAATCTGCCTATTTGTATTTTCTTGCAGGCTCCAGAGTGCTTAGGAAGGTTTTGTCGTGGTTGGTTGGTTGTTTTAAATTTTGCCCAGAGTTAATAGTTGCTGTCTGCAGGCTGGTCATTTTGTTGGCAACTCTCTGCTTCATATATATATTAGCAGCAGAATTTCTTGTCACCTGATTCTAAAGTGAATTTCTCCAGAAAAGGCTTGTTTCTGCTAGCTACTTGATGGCATATCACTTTGAGACTTACATAAAACTATGCTTTTCTGTACATGTGTTGCAAAATTTAGGCTACCCTTTGTGACGTATCACAGCATGAACGAATTTCAGATTTTATCCCAAAGGAAAGAGTAGGGGTGATGGTGCCTAGATAAAACTGCTTGAGACCAACTATCTCAAATTCATGTGATAAAGGTACAGATTTAGGTCTTGTCTTTTGAATATTCTACTGTTAGGATCTCAGAGGACAGTCTAAATGAAGACGTTCTCAGTCACTAGAGTATACGAATTTTAGTACATATATTTTGGTGGCAACAGTTATGATTATTCAGAAGTTTTTCTTTTTTAATTTTCTTTGTTCTTTGTTGTGAATACAGAGGTGAATACTGAACATCTAATTCAGGGATATTATCGTGTATTATATGTCTATGCGTGAATATTTTATTTTGCTGATATTTAAACGTTCTGCTATAGCAAATATATTAGTGACTTAGAACTTTTTTTTTTAATAATTGTATTATTTATTTATTATTTTTGGGGGGTACACCAAGTTCAATCATCTGTTTTTATACACATGTCCCCGTATTCCCTCCCTCCCTCGACTCTCCCCTCCCCGAGTCCCCCCCATCCTCCCCCTCCCAGTCCTCTAAGGCATCTTCCATCCTCGGGTTGGACTCGCTTTGTTATACGACAACGTCCTTTATAGGTTCTAGACTGCTGCAAATAGTCTAAGGCTCAGAGTGATGATGGTGAGCTATTACATTTAATGGGCAAATTCAGATTTCAGTATCAAATGGGGAACTATACGTCACTGTCCTATCGTCTAATTATTCTGTAGCATTCCTTTTTATTGCTTTTCACAGAGATTAGAGGCTCACAAAACATGATTATAACTTTGTTATGTCCAAGACACAACTTAAGATTATTTTTCATGGCCATTAGGTAAATGTAATTATTTTCAGAGAATTGTCCATTGGCAAATAGGCAGAAGAGCTCTACTTGGAAGAGAAAATCTGACCACTTGAATGAGTGATGAGGGTGTGACTGCTACAACACCATAATTTTAAGAGTTGATTGAACTTGTGTTCAGGTTAATGAGTTTACAAAAAAATTCTTAGCAATGTTGCTTTATGCGCGAATCTAGAAGATTCCAGGCACTTGGCCATAGAATATGGTTGCTTTTTCTTTCACATCCATAAATATGTATGTTTATTACCCCAGCAACCAACAGCTATAGCTTTGGAGAGAATTACTTTACAGAAGAAAAAACAAAACAAAACAAAACAAAAGCAAGAACTGTCCTAGCAGAACCTGCAACATGAAACTTACGTGAGGTGTACTTCTAAAATTGCTGTTAGTTTCCAAGTGGAAAAAAAAAAAAAGAGGTGAACGTTAAGGCCACATTGACCCAAGATCATTTTGCACTTGATCTAAAATACTTTAAAAGGAAGGCATAAATGTGTTGCCAAAATCACTAGCTTTGGCACATGGAAACCAGCTTTCCAGTCCTGACTCTACCATCAAGAAGATCCATGGTTACAAGAATTGTACCTCATCTGACTGAAAATTAGTTTTCCACAAATAAAAAAAACAGGTGAAAAAAAAGCCTGAGCTATATTTAGTGACAAGAGAAACCTACATATCACAACACTTTTTCACTATTTAAAATAAAGTAGTAAAAACATGGTTGCTTTAGGACAGCAAAACATAGCAGGAAGGAGAGACTATGTCTTTGCAAGACACAAAGACACAGCCAATCTTTGAGCTTCTATCACCCTACTCATTTCTCTTGAAACGTACAAGAGAGAATCCGAGTCTATAAACAAAAATCCAGTCAAAGTCAACTCCATCCATTTAATAAAGGGGGAAATAGTAAAAATAAAAATCATAAAGTTTAATGAAACATGTTGAAACTTTGGCCAAGAATTGAGACAAAGAACGCAAGATGCCTGCCTTGGTTACTACACAGCAACCACTGAGGGGAAGCCTTGTGAAGAGCTAGTGAAGCTTTGGCCATACTGTTCTCCCAGTTTGGAAGTGAGCCGTAATGCACGGAAAAGTAATTAAAGAGCCCAGGATGCTCTTGGACATTTCAAGCATTTAAATATCTAAGCCAGATATGCTGGGAAAGGTGTTAAGCACTGAGAAACTTCTCTGCATTAATTAGAAGGGCTAATACAAATGAAAGCCATCAATATTCTGCTAGCACATCTGAAGAAAGAGGGACTTCCTATCTCAAAGCACATTTACCTTAATTGCAACTCTCAAAGCTTAGAAGTCTTTTCCCATTGAAATTATGTGGGCTTTTATCAGAAGTGAGGTCGACCTATTCATGACGTTCATTGAAATGGTCTCTTCTCACACAGACCTTGAGCCACTTCAATACAGGAAGTATTGCAGACGATCATGTGTGTCATCTTTCTCCTAGATTGAACTTTTGTTCTTAAAATACCTATAGTGGTCACAGAGAATAAATTAAAATACCATGCCATTAATACTAGTGCAACTGATAAGGTAACGATCCGTTCTTGGAAAAGAACCAGTTAATTCAAAACCGAGTATCTTTCGTGCAGCATTGTACGAGAAGTGGTTCTGTTGCCAGACACCAGGATGAGAAGCTAACGAGATCTGGAGAGGTGTGATTGGGCTCACATAGCAAGTTGACTTCTATCGTATTTTTTGTTTAATCTTTATTGAAATGCAGTTCCCCTAATTCTCAGTCGGAACTAGAGTCACAGACAGAACTACACGTCTGAGTGATACCGACCAGAGTCCTTGACCTTCCCCAATTAATAGAAATTGATCACAGGCCCCATTTTCAAATAACATCACACTAGCAGGTAGGCCTTTGACATAGGAATTTTGTGGGTGGGACACAAACATTCAGTCTATACCAAGTACCATGGGTGCCCTGGTAAGAAACATGTGTGCGAGAGAGTAGAAGATAAATCTCATGAAGAGTCAGAGTCTGGCCACACTGGGGAAGTTTTCAGGGGCCCGGAGGTCTGGGGCCATGGCACAACATTCCTAACAGGTGTTTATAACTTCGCTGACAGCTTCTGGTACGAAGAGTTACATGCCAAGTGTTGTACACCTCTTTGAATTTTGCTGATAGCATGTCTGCCCCATTTGACGATACGGCTCTTATCCACTTATCAGCTGACTTAAAAGGCTCCTAGATTCCAGGGCACCGAGCGAGAGAGGACCGTGCAGCTGGAATTGGCTGTGATTTGGGGCACCTGCCATGTAGGCCATAGTTTCAAGCATGCCACTTAGAGCTGGAGTTAATTGTGGCGGGTAAGGCTGCTGGAGGGGGTCTTTATCAAGGCCTAGTAGGGGTGGGTACTGCAGCACAGACCCTGCAGGGTTCTGGAGCTAGGGCAGTCCCTTCCCCGGCCATAGCTCCTCTTTACTTGAGAAATAGCATCTGTGATTATTCTGGCCGCAGTATAGACCAAGGCACGGGCCCCACAGTAATTATGTGATCTAATAAGCTGTGTTATTGATTCCAGCAAGCCAGCCTTAGGGAGGGCACATCAGCTAGCCACTGTATGATGAAGGGCACTGTCAAGATCGAAACTGAGCAGGTTCGAGAGGCAGGATTTGGGGCCACGAATCCCTCTTTAAAGTATTCCTCTCCCTCAACTCAAACCCACGGGAGTTCCCCATGACCAACTGTGAGAGGAGAGAGGCCTTGGGTCTGAATCATGGGCAGTTGGCATGATGTGTCTGTTTTTTACGGCATCTGTAACAGAACAGAACTAGGATGGCTTCCCGCATCAGCAATTTATTCTCTCATTGTTCTAGAAGCGAAGAAGTCCAAAATCAAGGTGTCTGCATGGTCGTGCTCTCTCTGCAGGGTCCAGGCCACAGTCCTGCCTTGCCTTCTAGCTTCTGGTGCTTGCTAAGGATCCTTCATGCTCCTTGGCTTGTAGATGCAACACTTCAATCTCTGTCTCGGTTATCACATGACTGTTTTCTCCCTGTATGTGTCTGTCTCTTTGCAAATTTCTACTTCTTGTAAGGACACTAGTCGTGTTGGCTTGGGGCTCACCCTACGACCTCACGTTCGCTTGATTACCTCTGCCAAGATGGGTGAGGACTTCCGCTTAGGTTCTGGGGGGGAGGGACACGATTCAGCCCACACGCTTCAGGAGTCCTGCTGACACTTTACGTCCCCAGCTTAAGGGTGATGATGAAAGGCAGTGGTAACGGGAAATCCTTCCAGTGGGAGAGCTTCCAGTTAACTATTTCTGTAGAGGGAAAGGAGATCCGGTGTACACATATGTACTGACTCCTGGGCAGCAGCACATGGATCGGTCATTCAGGAGCCTGGGTGGAACATGATTGGCCAGTTGGAAACAACAATGTCTGGGGAAGAAAGATGTAGGTGGATTCTGGGGACCGGGGATAAAGTGCTCGGACTTCTGGTGTTAGCTGTTCTCCGAGGGTTGTGCACTGGACTCGAGGACGGAGTGGCCTCAGGAGCAGGGATGGAGGCTACATGGGGGCCCAAGAGCATGAGCTTCTCTCAGCCACGCCGATGGCAACACAGCCCGTCCTTCTAGAAGCAGGCACCGATGCTGACCTTGGGCACGGCTCCACTTCTCAGGGAGACCTTCCAGCCTTCAGGGAAGGTCAGTTGTTCCGTCACTCATTCCATGTGGGTTGGGGGTAGCCGTTTGTCTTTGATAGGCTTTGTACCTATTTTAGATATTAAATTGCCTTTCCTGCCAGAAATATACCCCAAAGTATCACCACCCAAAGATTTATAAAGAGCCTTCTCGAACGAGAACCTACTGTTAGCACAGAGAACTCTCGTCAGTGCTCTGTGGTGACCTCAATGGGAAGGGAATCGAAAAAGGAGGGGATGTGTGTACACATACAGCTGAGTCACTTTGCTGCACAGCAGAAACTAACACAATGTTGTAAAGCAACTATACTCCAATGAAAGTTTTAAAAATTAATTAATTAATTTAAAAGAAGAGCCTTCTCCACCAACACCGTCTCTGACATGTTGTTGCCTCAGACCAGGAGATCCATTTTAAGACAAAGAAGACGGCACCCAGGCTGAGAGCCACGGATTTCACTAGTCCTAATCCGTGGCCCAGCGCACGGAGGCTGCGGACCAGAGAGAAAGCTCAGCTGAAGGTTGCCTGGGGGCAGCGCTTTGCAGGGACGAAGCACCGCCCTCCGGCACAGCCCTCAGTAGGCGCGCTGAGCCAGTTGCTGCATATGGTACCTTGTCCTGTTGGTTAGAATCCACGGTTTCAGGGAGTGGGTCCTTCCACTGTTATCCCAGTGGCCTCCTCTTGGACTTGTGTCTCCTGTTTTACTTCCAGGTTAAACTTGGGCTCTTCTACGTTAGGGGTCTTGGTTCTCAAAGGAGAAGCATTTCTTCCACGAGGGACAGTAGCCTGTGACAAACAGCTGATCAGTTTGGGCTTCTCATTCCGTTGGAAGAGCAGGCAAGGAAGGGAGTGGCATTTCTGGCTGGAACCTCTGGCTTCTGGACCATTTCCTTGAGGAAGCACCGCAGCAAAGGCTGTGGGACCCGCCTTCCCCTGTGGCTGCTGAGGTTCTCAGGCGGACAGGCTGGAAGAGTGGGACACTTGACTGTGTGCGCGTATGTTGTATTTTCTGTGTATTATTATGTTTTCACATCTTCAAATATCTTCCTGGTTGCCTCTCCCTGATCACCAATTCTTAGAAATAACAAGGGCTTGGCCAGGAGCGTGCCTTTGGCAACAAACAAACCCATCCAGAGCCACGCTCCTCCCTCTGGCCCGTGTACCCGAGGAGGCAATGTTCTTCCGCTTTAAGCATCCCAGAGCCAGGGACCAGGCAACTAGGGACAGTCTGAATAGCCCAAAGTCTGCCCAGATTCTTCAAACAAGTCAATCCCAAGCTGTTCGGCCTGTCTTTTCCACGGAACCCCCCCATAAAGGCCGTGGCCTAAGCATTCTCCTCACCCTCTGACCAGAGCGCTGCCTCCCATCTCTAGGACCTGTAAGTCCAATATATGTTGTTTTATCCTGAGCCTCTCCTCTGCCTCCTCTCAGGTCCTTACCTGACTGACCATCTCATAAAAGAGTACAAAAAAATGGGACACATCTTACCAATAAGGGATTGGAGAAAAGGGGGGGCCAGCAGGTACTTTTCCTCCCATCTCTCCCTATTTGGTGGCAGGCGGCTTCATGAAAGTGTGTCCAAAGGTGTATTGTGGGGCTGAGCACCTGTCAGATTTATTTTCCTTTTTCATAAGTGAAAATCATAAATGAATAGTTCATATTTTATATAGGATGGATAAACAACAAGGTCCTACTGTATAGCACAGGGAACTGTATTCAATATCCTGCAATAAACCATAATGGAAAAGAATATGAGAAATCATATAAATATATATATATATATGTATAACTGAATCACTTTGCTGTACGGCAGCTAACACAACATTGTAAATCAACTACACTTCAATACAATACATTTTAAAATAAATAAATAAATAAATGGATGAATGGTTCCATTACACACCAAGTACTTGCTTCCCAACCAAAATGTCCTGACTCACTACCATTCTCCCACACTTTTGCTGAGATGGCACCTCCTGATAAAATATTAGCATTTGAGTTTTTCCTCAAGCTGTATTTTCCAGGGACCTCACTCACCAACTCTCCTCCTAAAATCTCCTGTGTCTCCATAAAGGTGCCACGACACTCTTTCCAAAAACTTTATGTTCTTCCTGCCTCGAGCTATGGGAAAATCCTATAATATCTGTTCCTTTTTTGTTATTAGGTTAAATTTCTCTCAGTCTCAGTAGAATCCTTTTAAGACTATGCCCCAACGATCTCATCTTGTTTATTATACCTACCAGTTAATTTGTGTTTGAAAGAAAACCACAGTTGAACTCTGCGGTAAGATGTTTTTCCTCTTGACTAAATGTGTAAATATTTGAGGTGCATCAAAAGGCCTGTCTTCCAAAACAGTCTTTTCTTCTTCGGTGTGTACATTCTCACTGCTAAAGAACTTCTTGCCCTGGGCTCTCGCTTTGGGTCGAACTCATGTAAAGATGAGGAACACATTTGCTTTGTCTGAATCGGAGAGTCGGCTAAGATGACCCCTTTGCAGTGTTTCTTTCTTTTTCTCCAAGACTACAGAGACGGCCAGTGAATGCAGAATTATTTAGACTGATCTCAGTCAAGAGCAGCTCTCTGTTCAATAGGACATTTAACCCTTTAGTCCCTGGAGGCAAAGTCTAAATAGGTTCTTACCCTAATTTTCCTGGCTTATTAGGGCTTTAGGGCCAGTCAGTGCAAATCCTGTAGATTCTTTCTTTCATGCTGGTGTATCTTGACTTTTTTTGGCATCTGTAGCCCCGCTGCCTCTCTCAAGCTCTGAGTTTAAAAAGCTTAAAGTAGTACCTCCTACGAGGGTAAGTCAAAAATTATCCGCACTCTGCCCCTAGACTTTAAAGAAGTTTTAACTATAACCAGAGTGCGGATAATTTCTGACTCGCCCTCGTATAAAATGGTATCTGAGCTGGATTCTCTTGGGAGGCTAGACTGAGTTCTCTAGGGCGGACAAGATGAGAACTCCACTGGGAGACACCTTGTGATGTTAGAGAGCATCTGGGAAAACATGTAGACTATGCGAGGACCTCCGTTCAAAGTGATGCTGCATTTCTGAAGGGTGCTGGACACAGCAGCAGTGGGTGGAGGTAACCAGGGCCGTGCACTGTACAACCATTGTCACCACTCTTACTTTACGAAGCCTGGGAAAACATCGGTGACACCTAAATACCATATTTTAAAACAAATGTTATTTCTTTATTAGGTGAACTTAAATGTATGTTTTTCACTTTTCAGACTCTTAATAAAAATTTTGTTCCTTTGCTTAAAAATATCCTGCATTTCAAAAGAAATTATCGTACCCTGGGCAGAACGAGGCTTCTGCTTTCTCACTTTGTTTTTCCTTCTCCAAATGCTGTCACAATAATATGAATTCCTATTTAAATAATTCTTTAATGTGGTTTATATAGTTTTTGTAAAGATCTTTCAGCTCATGTTTTCTCCAAAGGCTTCTTAGGAGCAGACTGTTCACGTTCCGCAAACCAACCTGAAGCTTAAAGACAATAAGTGAACTGCTCCAATCACACATCTAAGGAGGGATGGGCATGAGACCAGAGGTCCGGTATCCTCTTACCTTAAGCGGCGGTCTGCCCTTAACTTTATTCTGACTCTTTGAACAAAGAGGTAAATGGAAAAGAAAGTTATTCAGATAGCACTGAGGGGGAAGGGCAAGCTGATGATGATGGAAGTCAGTTATTATGCTGAACAGAAATCTTGGCAGGGTTATGTTTGCTCTATGTTTCATAGATGAGGGAAGTAAACTAGAAGGCGAGGGGCAGAGAAAGGTTCCTGGCCAAGGGGATGCTCTGTGCTAATACTGAGTTCCGTGGTGAACAGGTGTCCTGGAGAGAAGAGGAAGTGCTTGCAGAGGTGTGGTTGAGAAATGCAAGGGAAGATGTTGGGGGAGGGCCGTGATGTGAGTGTTCATGGTCTCTGGGAGCCATTGCGGTCCAGGAAAAATATTCACAGTCAAGAGAGAATTGGGTGGCGAAGTGGTTGCACAGCATCTGTGGACCATTCCTACTGGACTGTCCTGTGAAGTAGACACAGGTGGAAGGGATCTGCTGCACAGAGGAAGCTTTGCTCCTAGGGCGTGCAACATTTGAATGAAGCAAAGACGGTCTCGTGAGGGATATTCTTAATATACAATGGTGATACATTGTAATAGGATGAGTGAAGGGAAAATACAGGGCAGGAGATCTTTTTGAGGATGTGGCATTCGACCAAAGCGCTGAAAATATCAATATATGACCGAAATCTTGAATTGTCTGAAAATGATGTTTTGGGGGTAAATTTAAAGGTGCCATGACTATGTAATTTAATACATAGTTTCTAACATGAGGAATTATTTTTCTATACTTGGTATTATTAATCTTTTTGTGTTAAATGTATAATATATGCTATTAATCATATACATGTACACGTGTTCACACACATACACACACACACATGCACACATATGGTACTGAAACCCAAACCAGATTGTCATTAAGAAACAGGAGTCGTGCTAACAGAGTTACTTATGTTCGTAAAAATTTACTGTCATCAACTCTAAAAATGAAGTGTGAATCCCCAAATATCTCTGAATACTTAGGGCAGTTCAAGAAGAGCATCAGTGCCTTCTAAAACTTTGTATGTTCACTTCCACACATTCGGACATCCTGAGATATCTCCGTTGTATCTCTTGGATTCTGGAATCTTTAGCAAAATGTACGTGTAAGTTACAAGTGGTTTATGGTAGGCTAGTTCAGTTCTAAGGGCGGCCAGTGTGGCAACTTAACACCAGCAACTTTTGCCTCGAGCATAACTTATATCACTGTTTCCCTCACCTGAGCCCTGGCACCCTGAGCTGGGCATTGCTTTCTCTCACCAGGTTCTTCCAGTGTTGTTACTCACCAGCCCCGCAGCAGCCGTACCTTTTCTCATAGAAAGGAAAAAAAAAAATCAGTCAGGATGTCACTAGAGCAAATGCCTGATGAATTTCCATTAGTAATCAACTGGCAGGAATATTTACCTTTAAACCTGAACGCTTGCACGGGAGGACCTTAGCACCCATTGTTGGCATGAATTGGGCATTTCAAAGGTTTTTCAGGCATCCTTGGGATAAATATTTGGTCTTCCTTGGTACCAAGGCTGTGGCTTCCTGATGGCAGAGGCTGCACATCACTGTCCACTCTGACAGCCCCAGATCTCGCCTGGGTGGACACGTTTGAACAAACAAATGAATGAATACAGGAACAGGCCGGTGTGAAACGGTCAGTTCCTGTTTGTTTTTGCAGTGCTGTGTTTCCCTCCAAGCACTGGAATTCTAATGCGTGGCGATCCGGTTCTGCATGCATCTTCAGCCATCCAGAGAGCTTCTGTTCTTCTCAAAGTGAGAGGTGGACTGTTCTTGCTGTTAAGAGGAAACAGGAATACAGGCATCTGGGTGGTGAGTGATTGGGAAGGAAAAGCAGATTGCAGAGCAAAAGGAGGCTTTCGCAAGGAAACATTTGGAGAGAGCAAGCCTGCTGTGGAAAGCAAATCTGTATTTCACACTATGCTCTTGGTGTCTTAAAGGGAATATGTTGATTTAAGGGTCAGGAGCGTTCATCTCAGGCCATGTAACAGCAGGGGCAAGTTGAAATTTGCATGAAGCACAGAAAAGATTTCTTTTATCTTTATCTTTAAAAATTTTTATCTTAAAATATATATATTAATGATCTTAGGTGAAATAGGGAAGAACAACCTAAAATGTTAGCCGTCGAACAAGGCAAGGTGTAAGAAATTGAATTTTTAGTATTTATTTTATGCATTGCAAATTGGTAAAAATCAATTTGCAATGCATAAAACTACATTCATTCTTGCAAGAAAAGGTGTGTTGAGAGCCACTGTGAGCTGGGCACAGGGTATAGTTCGGTGAACGAAAGAGAGGCTATCTGGGCCTGTAAGTGGGGAGAAACAGACACATAAAGGAGTAGCACACACCGTGTGTCCAATGGCGACGAGGCCAGGTTTGCACGGAGCCCTGAAGGGGCTGAGCGGGGGCTGTGCTGGTGCTGAGGGAAGGACACTGGGCAGGGAAGAGTGAGTGCGTGGGCCCCGGACAGGGGCGAGCTGGCTGTGCAAGGACGCCCGAGCAGGGTGAGCAGGACACTGCGTGGACACACGTTATGAAACGGAGACGTGAACCCGGGGCCTGGGCTGCCCCCTCACCCGCTTCCCGTTCTGGACCCGCCCGCCACCCGCACCCCGCGGGGTGCCTCACTGCTCCCCAGGAGACACAGGGCAGCCTGACGTGGAACCAAGTGAGGGCACCAGGGACCCATGTGAAAAATGGTGAAAGTTGTTTCCTCTGAAAAAAGTAAATGTCGAAAACAAATGCTAAAATTTTCTGCCTCCAGCGGATGTTTCTGTGGGCTGTATGTTAGGGAATGGTCTTCACACCCCTCACCCTCATTGTGTGTCGTGATGACTAATAAAATTCACGTTTGTTTTTAGACCAAGCGTGGCGTTATTTGCAAACTCTGTCTCAGGCCAAATTGCTTCCCAGTATCTCCTCCCCAGTGTGTGCTTGAGGCACATTTGGACAACAGGGTGATTGAAGATACAGGATGCAGTGGCTTCCCTACAGAAGATAAACTAGCCCGAAACCAACCAACCGAATACATGAGAGGGCAGAGTGCACGCTTGTGTGTGTTTCTGTGTGTATATACGTGTTTACACGTATGTGTACGTGTGTGTATTACGTTTTGGTGTGCGGGCACGTATGCATATTTATGCAGGCGTGTGTGTGCGTGTATTTGTGTTGTGTATGTGTGTGTGCGTGTATTTGTATTGTGTATGTATGTGTGCCGTGTATGTGTATGCCCGTATTTGCATGTTCGTGTATGTGCATGCATGCATGCGTGTGTGTGTATAGATATGTGCACATGGGAATGGGGGGGGCTCTGCGTCAGGCCATGTGACTTCTGGGACATGCTGTGTCTGCACCAGTGGAAGGGTTTTGAGCATAGCAGAGATAGGACCTGACTTCGTGTTGCAAGGACCACGGAGGCTGTTCTGTGCAGAATGGCCTCCTGGAGGGAGGGAGACAAGCCTGAGACCCACTGAGGTCAATTGTAGTGGCCCGGCTAAGCCAGGCCCCGGGCCGGGGTCAGTGTGAGAGACGGAGGGACTGAGGACAAAGGAGAAAGTGTGAGCCACAGTTGTGGGTTTAAGTCCTAATTCTGAAATACACTAGCTGGGAGAGGCTGGTTTGGCATTTACTCTTTAGGTTTCCTATCTGCTTGATCTTCTTCAAAGCAGTGTTCTGAGAGTAAAATGAGATCTCGATCTATAAAAGCATTTCCTAAAGTCTCAGCGTCTCTGTAATTAAGCCTATTGCTTAGGGCAGAATTTTTCAAACAGCAAATCAAATGAGTGGGTCATAAAATTAGTTTAGTGGGTCTCATTCAGCATTTAAATAAAAATGAAACAGAATAAGAAAGAAGGGAAGACATTATAATGTTTGCGAAACGTTGGCATGGAGATTAAAGAATGAGGTTTGGAGTCGAATGGCCCCGCCTCCCAGACGGTGAGATGCCAGGAGTTAATTTCTCTCTCTGATCTGGCTCTTATCTGAAAAATTGGTAGGGTTAAAATATATTCTTTATGTTTTTGTAGAAGATGATTAATCGATTTATTACTTCTGTTTATACTTTTTCAAAGCTAATGATTTACGAGCTCTGCTTTGATTACAGCAATTAGTAAATGAAAATGTGTTTGCATTTCTACCGGTCTGTTTACATTTCACAAGTCTTACTTTTCTCACAGGGGAGACTTGTACTAACAGCTCTAATCAAGGCCAACCCCCTCATACATACAATCAGCAAACCGAAAGTAGTAGCTCCCATAATATACTGTTTTCATGCTTTGGGCAAAATTAAGTTTCTTCTTCCATATCATCACGGGACTGTCATTTAGGAAAACTAGCTGATAAAAAAATTTTTACTCTAAGAGATTAATGTATAGGAAACAAGACTTACTTATATTACACAAACAAATTTCAGCCCTCTTGCTTCCCTTTGCATCAAAAATATAATTTACCAGATAGCACTGCCATGTACCATTTTCTAGCAATATGCACAAGGGGTGTACCTCTGCATATATTTTTCTACTGGGTCTTAAGTGGAGAAACAAAGACAGTTTTCTCTTAGCTTTCCTTTGTTAACTGTCTTAAGATTTTGGATTCACAATAAATTATCATTGATTCATTCCTTTCTTCCTTTATGAGATAATTCTCTGTGGGCTGCATGAGCTTTCCATTGTTTTTCTACAAATCAATCAATCAAATTCTACCTTGCTGCCTAAAGGATACTCATATTTTGTTGGTGGGCCTAATATCTGAGGTATCTTGGGCATTCCAGGAGGGCAATATAAAAGGACTTCTTATGAAAATGCAACAAAACGGAATAAAACAACAGAGTTGAAATATACCAAGTCTTTTCCTCCCTAGCGTAAGGGCAATATTCCATTTGGGTTTTCCTGAGGGGCGGTTCTTTGAGGTCACATGGTTGTGAAAACAGAAAGAGCTGGTGGCTCCCAGACGTCCAACCCTGCATCTTCATCCTTCATTGCTTAGAAGCAGTTAGAACACGCTCCTTCATCCTAAAATGATCACATTCTCAAGATAAATTCCCTAGAAGAAGAGATCTGTGTGTAGTTTTTGGATCAATATCTAGATTTGACTTTTAATATAATTTTTATTTAACTAATGACTGTCCAGATGTCCATCTCAGCTCTCCCTTTAAAAGGCATGTGCACGAGTGCCTGGGTGTGTAGATTCCCGCCGCACGTCCACCCACACACACCCTGTCCTTTCATGTATTCGGTGAGTTTGTTCCCAAAGGAGGCTGGCGAGTTTATTTTCAGGAAAGAAGTCCTGTACAACTGTACTTTAGATTATTCTGTCGTCTACATGCCTCAGCACATATTGGGGAGAGGGATGAAGTGGGAAGCAACTCGACCTGAGACTCCATTTTGGGGATACGGCCAATAAAGAAGTGTTGGAATTTTATTAGTTATTGTGACACACAGAGGAGAGTGAGGGGTATAAAGGCTGACCCCCAAAATAAAGCTCACAACAGTATCTGTTGGCTACAAAGAGAAAATTTTAGAACTTATTTTCTATGTTTGTTTATTTCTAAATTGGACAAGTTTTACTATTTTTCATTGGTCATGGGGGCCCTCGCTTGGTTACATGTTAGTCTAACGAGTGTCTGTCGTGAGGAGTGTGGTGTCCTGAGGGAGGGGAGGGGCTTCCTGGATAGGAAGAGGTGGGCAGGGGCCCCTCAGACATCGGGTTCACTTTTAAGTTTTGTAATAAATTTTAATTGACCTTTGTCTGGTAACGTGCATTTGTAAATTATCCAGTTTTTTAAAAAATATTTTGGTTTTATTGGTGTATAGTTATTGCAGTGTACAGCAACGTGAATCAGTTATGCATGTACGTGTATTTATTCTCTCTTAGATTCTCTTCTCATGTAGATTATCACAGAATATTGAGTAGAGTTCCTTGTGCTAAACTGTAGGTCCTTGTTGGTTATCTATCTTATATGTAAAATATCCGGCTCTCACAAAATGGCAAAAAGAAGCGAGAAAATATTCCCACAAGGAATCTATGGAATGAAAATAGTGGCAGTGAGGCAAGCACAGTGACCAAGGAAATAGCAGAGGCTCGTGGCACATCACAGCCTTCATTCAGCCTTCAAGAGAAGTGGTCTTTACTAGTGCGTCCCACAGGGTGGGAGTGAGAAAACTCATGCTATGGGAAAAAACATTTGTTTTTAGTTGTATCTGTTTTTTCAGGATTTCTGTTTCAGAAAATGAGATAAGCATGTCTGCTCTAAAAGCTTTTCATATTTACACACTGGAAAAAAATAGCCTTGGAAATAAATTTTAAAATCTTTGCAATGAGAGTTATATGAAATTTTTTGGTTTTAGTTGTTAGAACAATTTTAGATTTGCTAAGGTAGTACAAAGAGTTTCCATATCTTGTACCTACTTTCCCCATCAGTAACATCGTCTAGTAACATGGTACATTTGCTACCATTAATGAACCAATATTGATGCATTATTATTAGTTACAGCTTGTGCTTTTTCATATTTTGCTAGTTTTTACCTAATGTTCTTTTTTCTGTTCCAGGGTCTATCCCAAACACCACATTGCATTTAAGATCTCCCTAGGATCCTTTTCAGACTTTCTTTGGTTTTAATGACCGTGAGAGTCCGGGGGCAAGCCAGTCAGGTATTTTCTAGAATGTCTCTCATCTGGGGTTAGTTTGACACCGTTTTCTTATGATTAGATTGGGGTTATGGATTTTGGCAAGGAAGACCACAGAGGGGAAGTGCCATGTTCACCACATGATGTCAAGGGTGTTACTGTGAACAGGTATATCCCTGTTCATATTAACCTTGGTCACCTGACTCAGTGGACACTATATTTTGAACATATTAGTTTCAAACATCAAATACAACACCTTCCAACTAATTTGTTAGAAAAACTGATAGACACAAGGGAAAATGATAATTTAATAAACTTTAGTGTATTTGGTGGATGAGATTAGTGAACAATCTCCTCCTTCTACTTTTGAAGTAACAGAGTTTTCCCAGTTATGATAGCCGTGTAAATATTAACACAAACCAAGCTTAGATCTACATCTCCAAATTGCTGTCTTATGAAGGGTTAAACAAATTTTTGAAGTTAGTCACATTCAGTAATATGACTGAACCATAAAATGGTTTTCTTTAATAAGTTGAACAAATAAACATATATAAATGTAATTAAGTATATTTTAATAAAATAAAAACATAATACACATTTTCATGTTTTCCTTATTAAAAAATCTCTTTTGCAATGACTCTGAAGTGCTGACGCAATCAACTAGGCATTAAAATGAACTTCTATGAATACTAGAGTTTTAGAATTGGAGAAATCTCATTTATTTATTTAACAAACAGGCATGACACATCCAGTAATTATCCAAAGTCCTTCTTATAAACTGGAAAACCAGTGCTTACAGAGGGGTTATAACTTTTAGGAATAGAACGAGGGTTAAATGCCAATATTTGGATTCAGACAGATGTGGGTTCATGTCTCAGCTGTGAAATTTGAGTGACTTTGGACAAGTTACTTAATTTTGCGGAGCCACTGTTGCTTTATGTACAAAATGGGTGTAACATACAGTTCTTGTATTAAATACAATCAAGATGCCCACGTTAGCTCATGACTGATACGCAGTGAATGAGTCCTGTTCCCCTCCTTTTCTCCTTCTGTTTCCCATAATCTTCGGTCATACTTAGCAGGGCTTATAAAATTATTTGACAATAAGATTCCATAATGTATCAACAACTATTGTTTTTCTCCTTGACTTTGATATTTGAGTTTCTTTCATGAAAGTAAACATGACTTCTTTTTTATTCTTTTTTTTAAAATCACTTTATTGAGGTACGACTGAAGTAAGAAGTTACACGTATTTATTACCTACAGTTCTGTAAGTTTGGGGATCAGTATAGCCCTGTGAGATGAAAGTTTCCTCCCACCCTCTTGCTTGTTATTATTTTTTAGTAAGAACATAACTGAACGTGTCCAATAGAGTATTATTTGCTGTAAGCACTATGATGTAGACTGGACCTCCAGAGCGTATCCACCTTGCGTAACTGAAACTCTGTACCCTTTGACCTTAACCGTCCCATCTCCCCACCCCTAGCCCCTGGCAACCACCATTCTATTCTCTGTTTCCATGAGTTTGACTTTTTTAGATTCCACATATAAATAAGGTTATACAGTATTTATCTTTCTGTGTCAGGTTTATTTCACTTAGCCTGATGCCGTCTAGGTCCACCCATGTTGTTGCAAATGGCAAGTTATTTTTCATTAAGACTGGATAATATTCCATTGCATGTAGAGACCACACTTCCTTCATCCATTCATCCATCCGTGGTCATTTAGGCTGTCTCCATGTCTCGGCTGTGTGGATAATGCTGCTGTGAACACGTGAGTGCGGGTATCTCTTTGAGATCCTGATTCCAGTTCTTTTGGGTAAATACCCACAAGCGGGCGATGTGGTAACCAACGGATTAGTGCAGCTTCCTGACATCACCAGTCTCTGGGTAACCTCACCTTCCCCTTTTACGCTGTCAGTTTTACCCAAAATTCTTTAGCAACTCCCTATATTAAATATGTTTTGTTTAAAATATCCATACTTTCCACTTTTTCTTGAGTCAGCTATTGTTTGGTACAATTATATTCAGCATGGAAGATGAGAAATGTGCAATAATTTAAAAAGTAATTGCATTCATAGTCTTGACTGTATATAAAAACAAAGGTTAACTTTTTATGAAAAAAGCTATGAAGCTATAAAGATCATAAATAAATGAAAATTTACGCTAAAAATAATAAAAGTAGTAATAAAATATATATTACATAAACTTGTGAACAGTCCCCTGAATTTGTAATTTACTATAGATGTTCTATCAAGGGATAAAAATGAACCTTTTTTTAGTTTTGTTTCACTGTCTGAGATAATCTCCAGCGGAGTGGTACTTTTTTTTAAATGTGAGTGGAAAATACTAACACCAACAGGAACAAAAATTTGTAGGAAACAGAAAAGATGCAAGAAACGACACTTAAAATTAAAAATAATCTTCAATGTCTCTTTTTCTGTTTCTGAGATGGATGATTTGATTGATGGGTCATTTGGCCTCTAAAACAAATAAGGTTGTATGTATGTGTGTCTGCGTATTCTGTAAATAGTGCTGATTTGGTTATAACGGTATTTCTTTTTTATTTTTTTTGTTTACATTTTTATTTTTTAATTTTTATTTTTTATCAGAGTATAGCTGATTAGCAACACTGCGCCAGTCTCAGGTGTGCAGCAAAGTGGTGCCCCGGCACATATACATGTATCTGTTCCTTTGCAAATATCCCTTCCCCTTTAGGTCATCACAGAATACTGAGCAGAGCTCTCCGTGCTATACGCAGGTCCCCGCTGGTTTTCTGTGTAAATATAGCAGTGTGTACATGTCAACCCCAAACTCCCAATCCATCCCTCCCCATTCCCCTGGCAACCACAGTTTCGCCGGGTAAGTCGGTGAGTCTGTCTCTGCTCTGAAAACAAGTCCATTTGTATAAATTTGTTTTTGATTCCGCGTGTGAGAGATATCACATACCTGTCTTTCTCTGTCTGACCTGCCCCACCCAGGATGATAATTTCCAGGTCCATCCATGTTGCTGCAAATGGCATTATTCCATCCCCTTTAATGGCTGAGCAATATTCCATTGTATGTATAACATCTTCCCTCTCCATTCATCTGTCGATGGACCTCTAGGTTGCCCCCATGTCTTGGCCACTGGGAACAGTGCTGCAACGAGCACTGGGGTGCATGTATACCTTCGAATCAAGTTTTTCTCCAGATATATGCCCAGGAGTAGGATTACTGCATCATATGGTAGCTCTACCTCTAGTTTCCTAAGGAACCTCCACACCACTCTCCACAGTGGCAGTACCAATCCACATTCCCACCAACAGTGTGGGAGGGTTCCCCCCTCTCCACACCCTCTCCAGCATGTATCACCTGCAGATTCTTTGATGATGGCCATTCTGCCCGGCTTGAGGTGATATCTCATTGTAGCCCCAGTTTGCATTTCTCCAGTAACTAGCAACGCTGAACATCCTCTCATGCACCTCTTGGCTATAACAATATTTCAATCTCTGGAAACTCTAGCAATGTATCAGCTTACACACAATATTACAGGATTAAAAAAAGATAATAACGGATGATTTTAAGTGCATTGCTTTAGATAACTTTATTATTAAAAAGCACTGACTTGGAATTTGCAGGATATCATTGTGTGGTTTTGGTTGATACGTAGGGAGTTTAAATAAATGGCAAAAAATTCTTCAATCAGAAGTGAAAATCTTTTCTTTAAAAATCTCATCTAAAAGTGAACCAAATGAATTTTCTGTTACAATACATGATCCCAGAGAGAAAAGTGTATTAACCAAACTCTTCCTGCAGAGATTGAAACTGTAGCATCCTGAGACACTCTTTAAATATGGAAAATAATTTCAACCTCCCTTCCCTTTTCTTGGGCCTTGGCCACAGGCAACTGAATGTCTCCTGTGTTGTTTTCTTATGAAGACATCAAGACAAATGCCCCCCTTAACCCAGGTGGTGTTGTAGCACCTACTCTGAATGTGTACAAGTTGGCTAGTCTAAGAGTCCCTGGTCATTATTTCCTGTGATTTGTATGAGATATTTAGAATGGGCACTAAATATCTTTTTGGGTGGATTATATTATTTTAGTAAAATGGCAATCATCTTTCCCAATTCTGAGATTACCATAATCACCTTACTTTTACTGGTGATCTGTACTTCACATGAAACATTTATAAGGTAAATGTCAAGGTAACTTAGTTCTAAATGGCTATGTTTGGTGAGTTCTTGTCAGTCAGTAGGGATAAACATGCCAAAGGGATTCACATGTTTGCCTTTAAATACTCATCATTTTTTGTTTCTGAGTGCATTAAGTCATTGTAATCTCTTGAACCTTAATTATTTTTAATTTTGGATGAAATGGACCTTTAAAAACTTATAGATAGGTAATTCCCTCTATGAGTTAATAACACTAATTTTCTCCATTATTCTCTTCAAAGTACTGTGAACTTGATCTCTAAAAGAGTCTGGCCTCTGAACTCATAGATTCTACTGGTCCACTTAGAGTTAGTTAGAGGTTCTAACTTTCTGTATTTCCATGCCATTTAATAGTTAGTAGTTTTAAAACAAGCAAATATACACCCACCATAAAAAGAGGAACTGAGGGAGAATCCTTTGGTTCTCAACTCAAATAAAATTAATAAATAGCTTTAAACACAGTCTGTTCCAATGGCATATATATGATTACATGGCAATTATTAAAGTGAATTACATCCACTGAGAAATATACCAGAATATTAAATATTTCCATTGTAAAGTATTCCTGTATTTATTTGGTATCAGAAACACCAAGTATAATGTGTACATTTAATTACATTGAAAGAAGGACATAAATAGCAGTGAAGGGTATTGTATATTTTCCCAATAGTATCATGAATATAAGGGGAGAAAAGGTATTTTATGTAAATATGCACACTTATATGTATTGTACATATATACATACACAGTAGATGGATAGGTAGATAGATAAATAATATATGTTGTAAGAATGACCACAAGACAGATGTGTTCTTTCTCTACAGTTAATTGTGGCAATTTTAGCATATCTCTGAGACTATTGTGTGACTTTCTGGGAATCTGTTGTTGTAAGCATCTTCTAGGCTGTGCCAACCTCACCTCACAAACACGGTTTCGGTCTTTTCATATCAGTGATGTCTCATCGGCCATAGCAAGTGATGTGGCCAAACCCAGAGTCAGAGGCTGGGAAGCAAATCCCTCTTGTGCGAGGCAAAGATGTGAATGCAGAATTCTTTTAGGGGAGTGGAAAGTTAGAACCAATAATTCAACCTCACAATTATTTGTTCCTTCAGAAGTTTCCTTCTTTCTTCTAATGGTGCTTGCACTGCATTGTCGTTGTTGGCTGACTTCTTTTTCTACCACTCGCTACTGAGACCCGACACCCTCAAACAAAGAAACTGAATCGTTTTCTCTGCATTTCCTACACCTGCTATGAGTTGCGATCACCTAGTTGACATTCTATAAAGATGCTTAACGTTTGTTCATTGATGGCAGAAAAACGGAAACAGAATTGTCTTCTGTGACTCATTTTTGTCTGCTAGAAGCCCTGCTATAAATGAGAAAAGAGAAGGAGAGAGCTGTCTGGGTCATCGGTTGTATTATTGGCAGAGCACTTCCTTGCTTTTCTGAGTGGTGCTTATACACGATCTCAGGACTTCTAGTGGAGAGCAGTGCCTCTCTCAGAAGAAAGCTTCCAAGTGTTTCTCCTACTTGTCATATTTGTCAAAACCCTTCAATCCATGTAGGGACTTCCCTCCCATAATCTGTTTCATCCTTTTAATATGCAGATACAGAACTAATACATCTCCACCCCTTGTTCTACTTAGATTATGACCTGTAACTGTTCTGGATCTTATAATGTAACTTTAGGAATGCAGCATGATATTTAAATGATTTGACATTTATCGATCTCAAATACATAGTGAGAGAATCAAGAGACTTTTAAAATCATATCATATTCTTTTTTTGCTTATAGTAATCTTTTTATCTTGGTTACTTCTCGTGTTTATAGAAATATGTTTATTTCCTTTGGATAATGTTTAGCCTTACTATAAATGAAAGATAATGAAAATAAAGAAACTTAAGAAAATTTAGTAAGAAGAATTAAGAAAGAAAAATCCATTACAATGGGTACAATGGAAATTTGCACTCATCATTTGTACTTAAATTTTGCGTTTTGACTCTGAGCCTTATGGCTGTGTGGAGGATCTAAGCCTAGAGTTATAGTATTAAGAGCAAAATGAAATCAACTTGGAAAAGAATAGTACTTATATGCCAGGATTATCCCCTCAAAACTAAGGCAGCTAGAAGCTATATCACACTAGGGGATTCCAAGGAGCAGACAACTTGATTATTTAGTTTTAGAAGATTAAATACACTAGTTCTGCTGTGAGAGTGTCATGGGAAGGCTTCAGAGATTTCTTGTTTTCCTTCTTGGTCAGGTCACAGCATCTTCATTCCCACGTGATCTTTTTTTAATCTTCAATTCTTTTTCATCTTGAGTCTCCTCTTAGCTTCACAAGCCTAAATCTTATTCCACATTTGTTTACAAAATGCCATCCATCAAAACAGTGATCATAGGTAGCCCTTTCCCGCATAAGTCACCCTACGGCTAAATCAAGAAGGCAAACAGTAGAATAATTATTTGGGTAAAGTTATTTTGTAAGACACACCGCTTGCTCAGCGGAGCGAGCACACTTGCTGATTCATGAGGCTGGTGGAGGCTGCAGCGTGCTGGTTTATCAGCCGCAGCCCCCACTCTAATCCAACAGTCTGGGTCTTTGCTCATTTACTAGAAGTTCTGGAGTCCCACTGAAGACGGCCTGGAGGCATTCTCTTTGGATTATAGCGCCGGCATGAAAAAAATATCTTGGTTTGCGTGCCAACTGGAGGGGCTTCCTCCCCCCCAATATAATAAGCTGGGACTATGACAAATTCTTAACAACCATCAAAATCTTTGCATTCTTTGTAGTGAGACTTAGGATGTGTGGTCAAATTTGGAATCACTACAAGCTCCACATGCCCCAAGCATGTCAGATAGAGGATGGGCAGTAGCTTAACTCATAATGAGAAAATTTAGAGAGAGGGAGGAAATTTCTGGCCAAATGATTTTGGTACTCTTCTTGAAGATAGGGAGGTGGTCTGTGGGGTCAGAGAAGCCCACTGACGTGTCAGACAAAGAGACCAGGTGTTCCTCTTCCTCTGTGGGTTCCTAAGTGCTCTATGCCCTTGGTGTCCAAGTGATCCTATAACTGAGAGTTACATATAACGAGATGTCTATGAAGGGAGTGGTGCAGGGGGCATTTGCAGGCTTTCTTAGCTCAAGATGCCTTTGTTAGTGATTTGACTAGTTGTCTGAATCTACTACATATGCCCACTCCTCCTGGCTCTTGGCAGGGCATTCCCCAGGATTAACCTCTTTTCTTTGGGACCTTGACTGCCTGCTGGCTCCGTCTGGCTAGCTAGACTCTTAGCCTTGGCTTTTCTTGGAGACATAGCTACATGTTATGAACTGGATGTTTGTGTCCCTCAAAACTTTGTATGTTGAAGCCCTAAGTCTCAATGTGATGATGTTTGAGAAGGGGTTTGGGGAGGAGGTGAGGTTTGATGAGTCATGAGGGTGGGGCCCCATGATGGCATTAGTGCCTTTGTAAGGAGGGACACCAGAGAGCTGTGCTAGTGTTTCTTTCTCTGTGCCTCCCCCATCCCTTTGTGAGAACACAGTGAACACAGGGCCAACTTCAAACCAGACAGAGGGCCCTCACCAGAACCCAACAATGCTAGCACCCTGGTCTTAGACTTGCAGCTGCAAGAACTGTGAGAAGTCACTTTGCGTTTTCTCATCCACCCAGCCTGTGGCATTTTGTCAGGGGCATGCAGGCTAACTAAGCCACTGCATAACGCTGCAGCTGTGATGGTGGTGATGACCATACTATTGTCAGCAGTAGTAGCAGCCGTGGAATAGGTACCACTCCCTTCTGAGTATTTATTATGTTCCAAACCTTATTCTAAGCACTAAGCATATATTATCCATTCATTCTACCCCCCCCCCCCCCAGTCTATGTGGTTATTATCTCCACTTTCTGGGTGACAAAATAAAGGACAAATTAGGCTAGGTAACTTGGCCAAGGTTGCATGGTGGACAGGAGGTGAAGATGAGATTTGACTCTGGGCATCCTGGTTCCAGAGTTAGGGTCTTTACCCACTATACTGAAAGCAAATTTCATTCCCTTTCAAAATTTTTATTTTATTTATTCACTTATCTAGTACTTATTGAGTACTTTGTGCTATGACACGTAAACATGTGTCCTCTACTTTCAAGAACCTCATATTCTAGTTTCAGAAAAGTGTGAAAATGAGTCAAAAATTATCCCCACTCAGGTATATTAAAACTTATATAAATTCTATAGCCAGAGTGCAGGTAATTTTTGACTCACTGTCTTGACTTGCTGTCATGGAAACTTTAATAGTGGGACAAGGCAACAGAAAGTTATGTAGCCTTTTTTTTTTTTTTCTTTTGGAAAACCTCTTTACACCCTGCACCTTGGATGAGACATTGAACCTCTCTACTCCCCATATCCTTGTCTGTAAAATGGACTTTTTGAACATTTTGGCAGTGAATGAAATAATGTAGGTGAAAACACTTTGCAAATTGAAAAGCCATGTTAGCGCCCGAGGGTTTATAATGATAATGTGACAGTTTAGACCTCAACCTAAAACACATTGGTTGATTTCCCTCTTCAGCACTTGAGTTTATTTGTATATCCATTTATGTCAGAAATACTTTTTGAGTCCCACATATTGTGGGTATTTTATACATCGTGTAATTGAATCTTCATAGTACCAAGGCTTCTGTTATTATTCCATTTTTAAGATTTGGATACTAAGGACCAGAGAGGTTAATGAAGTCATACAAGATTATGCTACTAGTAAATGAAAGAGCCAGTAGATGAATCCAGATTTTTATCCTGAAGGCTGCACTTTTTCCACAATATAAGACTTCTCTTGGTCAAGTTATTAATAATGTATGTTTTCATTCTCCAGGGATCTCACATTTTTCTAAAAAATGAGGTGATAATGGTGTGATTGGAATACATATAATATGTTAAGGATTCGTGAAAAGGGACTAAACATTACTTTTGGTGGAGACGTTAGAGAAGAAGTAAGAGTTAACAGTTTGTATAGTCAGGGTTCCCGGTTCAAGAAATAGTGGCTCAATGTTGACATGGAATTGGGACCGAGGGCTTGGCAAAGGCCAGGCACCAAGAGTGCTTTTGAGAGTCAAGTGCATGAAGCATCTTACAGATGGAAGAACCTGTTCAGAGAGTTGACATCACTGCCACTGTTGGCCAAGCTCTGATGAGAAATGACTTTAAACTATTTTCATTTATTTTGCATTTCCCTTCAAGACTTTAAGCCTCTAAAGAGAAGGTCTGTCACGTGCCCGCTCGCACGTGCCAGGACTCAGAGAGGGGTCCAGACAGATGCTCTAGGTTTCCATAGTTGGGATAGGGGCCTACACTTCATTGTGCAAGTACACAAGTATCGAACTGGAGGGAACGGAACATTCTTTATTGGGGGTCAGCATGCTGTCAGGAAGACACAGATGCCAGACAACAGCAAAACAAACATCCACCAGCATCTTGAAAAAAGATAAACAAGAATTCTCCAGGTGGAGGAAAAGTACTGTGGCATTTCGAGGAGAGGGGTCCGAAAGTAGAAAGTTACAGAAGCACAGAAGAGTGTGTTGTGTTTACTGGAAAAAAAAAAAAAAAAGTGAGTATGACTAGAGCATAATACCCTTGGCCAAGCAGTTGGTCTGGAACCTGGGAAGGTGAATTGGATTTGAGAGATGAAAATATTGTATTCTATTGAACTTCAGGGACTATTATGACCGGCCAGTGAGGGTTGTTTAGGAGTAGGATGTGATTGTGATCTGATAGCTATGCTATGGGCCCCCCCCCACATGCCCCCAAATTATTATTTTTACTCTTTATTTATTTGGCTATACCAGGTCTTAGTTGCGGCATGAGGGATCTTTAGTGGTGGCATGTGGGATCTAGTTCCCTGACCAGGGATTCAGTCTGGGCCCCCTGCATTGGGAGCACAGAGTCTTAGTCACTGGACCACCAGGGAAGTCCCCCAAATTAATATTTTGAAATCCTAATGCCTGGTGTGATGGTGTTAGGAGGCAGGGGGTAGGGGGAGATGCTGCAATGTGATGAGGTCATGAGGGTGGGGGTCTGATCAAAGAGACTCCAGAGACCTTGCTCCTCCACCAGGTGAGGACACAGCCAGAAGGGGCCTTCAACGAACCAGAAAGCCCTCACCAGACACAGAATCTGCCGGCGCCATGATCCTGGACTTCCCAGCCTCCAGAACTCTGAGAACTACATCTCTGTTGTTTCTAAAGCCACCCAGAGATACCCATGGTATTCCTGTTACGATAGCCCAGATAGACCGAGACAGACCTTTGCTTGCAGCTATTTATTTGCAGTTGGTTGTTAAACCCCTGTCTGCCTTGGCAGTGTCGAAGAGCAGCCTGCAGGGATACCAGCCCTAAATGGGTAAGATCAGCCAGCAGAGAGGACTCATCAAGCGCTTCTGTGGACCATGGAGCAGAACTCAGAGCGTCTGCCAGACGTAAACATGCACAAGCATCCCTTTCTGCCTTCTGCTTGAGCTTGCAAGTTAGGTAAATTTGGAAATTTTCTTCTCAGCACGTTTATGAAAAAAAAATTGTAGAATTAGATTGAAAATAGGAGACCTTATTCGATATGCATGTCCTCCTCCTTTATCTATAAACCTTTAGTTCTGTTCCTGGGTCTGCCCTCCCAACACGGCCAGATACACAGGGAAGATGCCGCTGCCTCCAGCATGGGGTCAATACTGTCGTCCATGGTACTCTCACCACTGTGGCCAGTCATATAGTTAGCGGTGCCTGTGTGACCTGCAGGGAGGATCCTGGACATTTTTTCTTGTTCTTGAAAGACAGATGGTGACATATTTGTCTTCTTTTCTGGACATTCTTTTGTCTGGATGTGATGTCTAGTGCTATGGTATTTATTCTGGAAATACCAGGTAGCCACAGCCTGAGGAGAAAGCTCCTCTAAGGAAAATGACAAAGCAAAATAGAGAAACGGTCTGGGGACTTGACTCTTGAAGATATCACTGAATCTCTGGATTAACCAGCCTTGGAGCCCCCTGCCCTGTGGGCCTGCTGCTGCGGGAGACGATGACGTGTCCTGAAGGCAGTGAGTTCCGGCTTTCAGACACTGCAGGATGAAGTCTTCTTACTACGTTACCCCCAAACCTTTCCGAAAAGCTGCTGCTCCAGGAAGATGCACAGTACTAACCTCATGAGTTTTTGTCTGTCTCCTCTCCCCGCTTGTCTTTGATCCTCTGTGATAATTCACATCTGCATCTGAGAAATTCAAAACAGCCCTTCTTCCTGGGGATCAGGTCATTTGAATTTAATGCATGTACTTACTCACGATAAAGCATATAGAAGATAAACTGAAAAATATGCATTCTCATGTTACTGGGTCTATTGTACTGCTTGCTGTAGGACAGGCCAATAAATTGAGAGACAAAATGTTGGGGTAAAGAATAGCGACTTTATTCAGAAAGCCAGCACAGCGGGAAGATGGTGGCCAAGTGTCCCGAAGACCCATCTCAGGCAAGTTAGAATTCAGGCTTCTTTTATACTATTGATAACAGGGGCGAGGGTGTGGCTGCTGGTTGCAAATTTCTCAGTGTGGCCACGCCCCCAAGAGGATGTGATAATCCTTTGTTCTTGCTGCTGTCCAGGTAGCTCTGGCAGAGATGGTCTTGGAAACCTCCAACAAGACAAGTGGTATTCTCTGTTCTGCACCTTTTTATCTCCATGTTGAATGAAAATTGTTATACATTTAAAAGTCAAGCCTGGGAGGCAGAGCCTTGAGAAAGGGCTGTTATGTGTATTTCGGGCTGTAGATAACATTCCTTTACAAAGGTGCGAAGCCAGCGTGCCTAAGCACAGGCAGCCTAGCAAAGATCAGCGCTGAAGAGATAGATTCAATATGGAGTTGAATTTGTTCCTCTCTGTTGTGACAGTTATGGTAAAGGATCTTCCTATTCAGTGTGTGTGTGTGTGTGTGTCACTCGGTAGAGGTTGTCTAGTGGCAAGACAATTTTGATTTGGGGGGATTCTATTCAATTTAATGCTAGGGGAAACATGTTCTGTGCACATAAACACACATCTTGTGAAAGCTAGTTGTTTTCCCCAAAGTCCAAAAGTATGTAAAATACATTCTCTATACAATATAAACAGGCTGTTTTATTTGTAACATCTTAAATCCATGTTTCACTGTACTGTTCAATTCCATCTCTACACTAATTTTCCAACAAGGGCTTTGATATGTAACCCGAGGCAGGGCCCCTGGGGGCTCCTTAGAGGCAGCAGGAGAAGCCGGAGAAGCTTTTGTCTTTCTTTTTTATTTTCCTGTGCCAGCTGCTATTAAAATGAGGTGGAAGAAAGAGAAATCTTCTGCCTTTTTTCTCTCAGCTGTTCCTTTAAAAAATAAATGAGATACTTATTTGCACTAGACAGTGGAATATTTTTTCTTTCATGAATTCTGAAATTTAGTGGGTTGAAAATTATTACGATCACTTTACGTACATCGGTGCATGTTAATCCTGACACACTTTTTCATGGCTTCACTCCATTTTCACACGTACTTAGGATTTGGGTTATCATAGTAGTTCTAGTAGTTACTTTCGAAGGATGTAATGAAGCTACTTGAATTGAATCCTAAGTCAGTATTTTAAGACCAAATATAAAATAAGTAAATTTTATCTTTTCTCTGGAATTTCTGTTAGGGATGAATAGTTTCTACTATTTTATTTTTTTTTGAATGGAATGAATTTTTCTTATCATTTTTTGTGTTTTAAATCCCATTCATTTCTGAAGGAAAAAGCATATGGCTGATTATTCAATAAAACTCTGTATTTGCTTCATCAGAGCTTTTTTAGTAACTTGACTTCTTTTAATAGTAGTCTTAAATATGGTAAATGGAACATAAGGAAAGAACCACTTCTGTTTCTTTGTGGATGGAATTAAACTCAGATTAGAAATTTCGTCTGTCTGGAGTTCAAGTCATGTCTTTGCAGCTCTATTTTCCATCTCTATCTCTGCTTCATGGTCCCTCTCCTGGATTTTCACCTTCTAAAATACTGTGCTTTCTCAGTGGCTCTAGTCAGTGGAAAGAACACTGATCTTTAAGTCTGAATTTTCATTCTATTATATCCTAATTTTGACCCTTAAATTATTTTGTTTGAACTGCCATTTTTTTCCTTTATAGGATCAAGATGTTAGCAACTTAATAGGGTAGTTTAAAGTATTAAATTCATATAACCCATGGACAGGAACAAAATAGATCATTTAATACAAGGGAGATCATAGAACGAATGCTTGCTGAATCTCATTACTTAAATGTGGGATCAAAGAACCACCAAAATAAAAGAGCTAATGAGTCCTCCAATCCATCATCCTGATTTCACACAGAAGAAGACTCAAAGTCTGAGGCGGGAGTAATGTGAAAAGGTCACAAAACAACCTAGTGACAGAACAGGGGCTAAGACCCAGGCCTTCAGATGTCCAGGAAGACATGTTCATCCCACCATCAGTGGACCTACATAAACAGGCCTTATTCCAGGCCAAACCTGTATTTGCAATTACCCCAGGCATCTGTCAAAATGCCAGTTGCAAATTGACCTTTCAAAGCATTAAGCAACTTAATTATTTTGCAAAATTTAATTTGATGCTCTGATGCCAGCTCACTGCTGGATCTAGACATTTCCTGTTTTATAAAATATAATGATTTGTGTACTTTGGGTTTGCTGCTGACGGCAGCGTTATTCTGGAGGTGAGGAGGGGTTTTGGGTATGCCATTCACTCTCAGTACACATGAAAGTCTTTCTACATTTATTATTACCTTGTTCCAAAGTGTCCTTTGCCTTGAAGAATACTGGTTTAAACGCTACAGTTGCTTTTTCCTGATTTCAAACTGGCTGAACATTATAAAAGGAATTTTCAGAACTTGTAAAAGACACATTCAATGTGAAAGACAGCGGGGTTGTGTTGGAATTACTGTTACTGAACGCAAGTTTGCAACATCAGAGTTTGGAGCAGAGAAAGGTTTATTGCAGGGCCATGCAAGGAGACAATGACTTGTGCCCCCCCAAACCCAGATCTCCTCAAAGGATTTCAGCAAAGCACTTTAAGGCCAGGTGAGGGAGGGGCAAGGCAAGGTTGGTTGTTCCAAACTTCCCGGTGTCAGAATCCTTTGTTCTTGCAGCTGTCCACCTAGGTCAGGTCAGGATGTTTCTGTAAACCTGCAACGTGACAAATGTCATTCTCTGTTCTGCAACTTTTTATCTCTATATGAATGGATTCTTAAAGGCCATGGGACTTCCCTGGTGGTGCAGTGGTTAGGAATCCACCTGCCAATGCAGGGGACACAGGTTCAATCCCTGGTCTGGGAAAATCCCACATGCCTCGGAGCAACTAAGCCTGTGCGCCACAGCTACTGAGCCTGCACTCTAGAGCCTGTGAGCCACAACTACGGAGCCCATGCTTCACAGCTACCGAAGCCCACGCACCTAGAGCCCGTGCTCCCAGAGCCCGTGCTCCACAAGAGAAGCCACCGCAATGGGAAGCCCACACACCCCAACGAAGAGTAGCCCCTGCTCACCACAAGTAGAGAAAGCCCGCACGCAGCAACAAAGACCCAGTGCGGCCAAAGATAAATAAAACAAATTTTAAAAAATTATAAAAAAAAAAAAAAAAAAAAAGGGTCCTGAGAAGAGGCTGTCCTATATTTCTCAGGCTGTAGGCAACATTCTTTTACCAAAGGTGCAGAGCCCAAGTGACTGAGCACAGGCCACAGGGCACAAAGGCTAACGTAAAAGGAGCCGATCTAATGTGCAGTCAGGTTTGTTGGCTCCTTATTGCATTACTACTAACCTAGAAGTCTTACGTCCACCCTTGACTATCGTTACGATCTTGAATAAGTCTGTTAATTCTTCTAAACTGTAGTCTCTTCACCAGTACAGAGGAATAGAGTATAAATGATACCGTCAGTGTTTTGGGTCTGCAAGTCACCTGTGTATTTGAAAATAAGATTGGACCTTCATACATATACAGTTGCCTCAAGGAAACAGAGTGGCCTTTGCATCCGTAGTTCTTACATGTGATCTGTTTTAGAATAAACATGTTTAAAGAAATAGTTACTCATCAGAAGAGGAGCTGGCCTCCCGTGGAATCACAGTGGGGTTTACAGTGGAGGTTTTGATGTAAGCCATGGCGGTCCCCTCGAATACATGTGAGGGACAGGGAATATAGGTCGTTACTTCGGATAATCTGGTATTATCAGGTGAAAGACCATTTCTACTGTAGGCTGGATGCATCAGGGAGACCGTGCTTAGGGTAGTAAACATTCAGTTTAGTTTATCCTGCCTGTTCTAATTCTGGGCTTATCAAATACCATTCTAGTTATGACTATGCTTCCCAATAGCTCTGTGGATCTGAGAGTTACTGCGTCTCTAATACTGTGTCACAGGCGATCCCCATCGTGGCTTATGGGGTATTCTTATGAATATTCTTACTCTTGTGCCTGAGGGTTGCCTGTGCGTGGTCCCTTCAGGCTGGGCTCAGCTGGGTGGCTCTGTTTCCACTTGTGGATCTGGTTGGACCTACTTCTTGCTGTGGGTTTGACTCAGATCTCCCCCAAAGAATTGCTTCTGGCTGAAGAGGCAGCAGATACACTGGGAAAGCTCTTCTCATTGTGATGGCAGAATAGCAAACCCAAGCCTGAAGCTCATTTCAAGATTTGACTGTACCACGTCTACTAAGGTCCCACGGGGAAAAGCAAGTCACGTGGCCGAGCTGAACATCGACAGGCAGGGAACTGGACTCCCCTTAAGAAGGTCAGCAGGGAGGGTGGCTATTTTGAACCATCATCTCCCACAATCTGCCTTTAGAAATAATATTCTGGTTACTCGGGCATGAGAATTCTAGTTCCCTAATGCTTCTATAAATTAGACCTAGGAGCTTGGTTACTGTGAAATTTGTATTAAAAACTATCATTTGGTGGGGCCCTTAATAAAGTTTTTGATTCTTCTTTCAGGGCAAGTCCCAGAAGTGAATTTGCAGTGTGGGCACGTTTCCTCTGTATGTCTTGTGTCCTGACATCTTTCTCTCGAGATGGAACAGGATCTCAGGATATATGTATGAATTAATGAATAAAAGATGAATGAATGAGAGCTACTCCAGAAGCACTCCAGACATGAACATGATCATTTTTAAGACTGAAATTGAGTAGTAAAGGGTACAAAAAGATGAAGACCTCTTTTGGTGGTGTTCATGGGATTTCCTAGTGTGTACGTTTGGAAGGAACCAACAATTTATCAGCTTCTCATGCATGCATCCTGCTGCAGACTTGAGAAGGGACCTCTCTGTTCTGGGAGAGCGGAATTGGGAGGCTAGTGGCATTTAGGTTTGGATTTTCTGCCAAGCATGGTATGGAAGAAGCCCTTAACTAATGTCCAGAAGAACTAACCTTTGGTCACCAAGAAGCTATTAATGTGAACTCAACACATGTAATTTAACTTCTCTGGGCCTCAAATATCTTGATGTAAAATGAGGCAGCATTGTAATCAAAGGATGTCTAATATCCTGCCATAGTTCTGACGTTCTGTGGTCTTGTTTATGTCCGATTACCTGCTCTGGTGCCATGTGCTGTAGTTTGTATGGGAGAGAAAGTGAAGTATGTATCAGCCCATGGGAATAAGAAGCTACAACTCAGATGTGTCTGTTGGAGGACACAGCTGGGACTTTAGCAGTAGGCAATCAGTAGTTACCAGAAACCGCCCTCATTCTCACACACACCCTCTTCTCTCTGACCATTCTTCCCACAGTCTAGTTAGCACACATCATGGGATTAAAGCCTGACAAGTGACAGACGCCTACCCTGGGCAGTTGCTGCCTCAGGGTAGCATGGGGCTCCTTTATCCCATCTCAGTCAACTAGTTAACTTTATACCTAGTTATCAATTTTTTTGTATTGACTTATCACCATTCAAATAACAGGTGTGTCTTTAGTTTTCTAAATGAACCCAAACTAATAGAAAAGCATATAGCTCACAGAGGGTACTTGTTCCCATCTAGATGTTTGTGTCCTCCATCAAAATTCATATGTTGAAATCCTAGCCCCAAGGTGATGGTATTTGGAGGTGGGGCCTGTGGGAGGTGATTAGGTCATGAGGGTGGAGCCCCCATGAATGGGATTAGTGCCCTTATAAAAGAGACCCCAGAGAGTTCCTGTGCCCCTTCTGTCATGTGAGGACACAGCAAAAAGATGGCCATCTGTGACCCAGGAAATGGGCTCTTGCCAGATACTGAATCTGCAGATGCCTTGATCCTGAAGGTCCTGACTCCAGAACTGTTGTCTACAAACCCCCTGGTCTATGGAACATATTCTGTTACAGCAGCCCAAGCTGACTAAGGCAGTACTGAAGTAGAAACTGAGACAGTATGATAGACACACGTGTTCTTTGGCCTTATAGGAGGGAGTGAATACCATGCATGCATGATTTCCATGCAACTCGATTGGAAGCCACATTAGAAAGAGTCTGAGAGTAAAGGCACCATCACGTGTTCACACGTGTGTGTGCAATAAACAGCATCTTTGGGGAGTCCTTCTGTGGGAAGGAGAGGTGGGGAGTTGAGCTTGGTTGAAGGGAAGAGAAAATGCAGCCCCTTTCCAGATTTAATGCCTCGATAATAAACCCTGTCCTATGGCCTTGTTTTTTCTGTATTCCCCCTCTGCCTCAGCCCCGCTCCTACCAGGGCCAGTACATCTCCTTGTCCAAACCCTTCACTCTGTGTCTGCTTAGTGACAGTGAATAAAGCTGGGATGAACAGGTGTGACTAAGGAGGTAAAAGCCACATTCGAGGAACTGTGTCAATTTTAGTGAGGCCACAACGGCCTCCATCAGTTTTTTTTTGTTTGTTTGTTTTTTTATGATTTCTGCCCTTCCAGTCATTTTGATGTGTTCCCTAAGCCTCACGGTCCATTTTCTGTTAACCTGTCTTGACAACTAACAAAAATATTTATTTGCCTGTCAATCAGATGATTGTCGTTGAGTTTTCCCTCTTTACTTTTCATAGTTGGCATACCTTGCAACCTGCTTTCTGTAGAAACTTGCTGGAATTGCTATTTATATAATGATTTTCTGGAAATAGCTGCATGGTTGGGCCTCCGCTAACAGCAGAATTCATTTGCTCCCACCCTTTCACATTTTGTTCAGTGCCCTTTTGGAGTTTGGCAAAATTACTTTTAATTATCTCTGCTGCTTCCTTTAATAAGTAGCTTTGAGCAGTTTCCAAGGGCCTCCTATCATCTTTCTGCATCAGGCCACACTCACTTCTCCAAAACACACTGAAAGGAGACGCTGAAGGGGACTTGGCACTGTTGCATGTGAGTCTCAGGATCCGCGGGGGAGCAGGGGACTGCTAGGTGAAAGGTAGCACCTGCTTGAGACACAACATGGCCTATTTGGGGAATCTCGGTGTTCAGCTGTTGTGCTAATTACAATCTCAAGTCCACCGTCTCCGCTCCCCCCAAATTACACGGTTGCCTGTGCTTATGGTGCAGAAAAGGATTGGCAGCCTCTGGAGTGCTGGGAGATCACATGAATTGTTTCCTTGCTTATTTTGGAGCCTGAACTTTGTTGTTGTCCTGAGATAGAGTAATAGAAGAGGGAAAAACTCTAGATGCAAATTATGAAAACAAACAAACAACACAGGTGCTCAGTTTGTGGGCCAGGAAAGCATTCCTTGGTTACCTAAAATTAGCACCTCACCTAACAAAATCCCACCTCCCAAAGGGATTCCAAAACCTTAGCTGCAATTGTACCTTGTGTTTCATTTGCCAGGATAAGCCTTGTGTATTTGAGGGAAAAGAACCGAGTCTAATTCAATAAGCAGCTACTACGAATCAACACTTGTTGGGTAAACAATTTATTGAGAAAGTTGTGTCCTTGCGTTTGTTCTGCCTTAGCTTTGTCTTCTGTATCTAAACATGTGACTGCGGATTTGAACATATGCTCATTTCCCCTTTGGTGTAAGAGCGTGAGGACCCCTCTCTTGATAAGACCAGCCTGGCCATTGTGCATAGGGTGCACTGTCACCATCTTCCCCCACCCCCCGGGCTCTGGATCAGCAACTAGCCCTCTGTCTCGAACTTTCTAGCCTTCCTTTCTTCCCGAATATCTTTCTCTCTCTCACTTGCTTGCTCCATCCCTCCTTGAAAATATACTTATCCCTCTTATCCTAAAATATCCCAAAAAACAAAAAACCAAAAAACCAAAAAAAAAAAAAAACAAGAATGAAGGTAGCAAACTAAAAACCAAAAAAAAAAAAAAAGGCAAATAAATATCTTGAGCTACCCACTCCAATAATTCTTCTGTATTGTTCTCTTTGTGGGATGCTAGCAGTTTATTTTGAAGGTTGAGAGGCAACCAGAGCTATGGAAATGATTATTTTTTTCCTAAGCATGTTGTTGAGAATATTGTTTATCATAATATACCGAAATTTGGAAGAGAAGACTCATATGAGAGAATTATTTTATTTAAATTGATAGGCTATGCTGCTCTAAGTAATTGATTTCTTTTTCTTGTAAATGATCTTATGAAAATGGTTTTTCCCCCCTTGGTAACAGCTTGAAAGCACAGAACTCAGGGTGCAGCTCACCCAGAGCAAGTACTCTGCAAGTATTCCATTAAATGGAGTTCACAGTTTTATTAGGCCCATTCTTGGCTTCATTTCATGATCTTACCTTTTCTCTGATTTATTTTGAAGACCTGAGTGAATATCAATGAATAGATATTCTTTTCCTTCCCCGTGAAGTGACAGATCACTTCATAATCATGACCTGACCCTCAGCTGTTCTTTTAAGTCCTTTAGGTCTTTTTGTCTCCATGATTCATAATTGTGGACTGTTTCCTTCTCTGCTCTTGGTTCCTGTACTTGTCTGCATGTTTTCTATCCCTAAATGATGCCCCCGTTTTTCCATCTCCTTATTTGTCTTGTCTGGTTCTTCTCTGTCTCATCCATTGTCATGTGTTATCTGTTACTTCGATGTGAATAACTTGTGTTTATTCTCAGCCCCCGGCGTCCTTCTGTGGCTCATGTTGTACACATCCAGCTGTCTCCCAGGTGTCTTCCTTCCTGATGATCCTCAATTATTGGTTAGCAGAACTCACCATCTCCTCTCCCCATTGTGCTCCATTGTCTATTTTGTTTCTGTTCATTTTGCTAACATTCTCCTAACATTGGTCCTCAGAGCCCACTCTGACTTTGCACCAATTCCATCTTCTTAATATTGACCTTCTGCCCACTCAGCTCTCTATTGTTTACTAACTTACACAGGGACTGTGACATCTGGTCCCCTTCCTTAGGTGCACACTGCCGGCAGGTTAATCATCATGTATTCATACATCAATGACAGTTGTGTGGCGTGCGGGAATGAACATGGCTGCCAAAGTCAGGTAGCCTGGGCTGAATCCTCACTCTGGTTCTTGCCAGCATAGCTAAGTTACTTTATCTCACAACGTCATTTCAAAGTTAGTCATATATGTCATGATGGGCTGGTTTATTATGCCTAGTCACCAATCCTGGTGCTTCTAACAACAAGATTTTATTTCTTTCTTACATTCCATGTGCAGCATGGAATGGTGGAGGACCATGATGGGAAAAGGGAGCACCATGCTGTTTTGCAATGACAATTAAATGCTGTGACCTGGGAGCAATGCTGATAACTGTTTCTTTGCCATAGCAATCCTATTCCCATGGCTTACTTCAAGTGGTGGGAAGGTAACTGATGACCCATTACTCTCAGGCTTGGACTTGTAGTTAGAAGGGATGCCTGCTATGTCTAAGCAGAAGCTACATGAGCCATTGTAATTTATTTCCTCTTCCACAAGACTGGCATTATTCAGATGGGATGTGCCCCTTTAGCTTTGAATAAAATGGTATGGAAGAGAACTGCTGTTGACTTGGTGAAGAAATTACAATATAACTGAGAAATAAAATTCTGTTATTCTAAGCTATAGAGATGTAGGGATCATTTGTTACTGCAGCAAAACCTAGCCAATGCTGCCTAAGACAGCTGTGAATAATACTTATAGAAATGGCTACTGTTCTGCAACCACAGGGGAAATGCTATAATCTGTATGTTTCTATAAACAATTTTGTAACAGTTACCGGATTAATTGTTCCTAGTCAGGTTTCTGATCATACAAATCAACTGCTCAAATGTCATTTTCTTAGAATAGACATTTTCTTAGTCAGTCTGTCAAGATTTTTTTTTTCTGTTTTGACTTCAACCATTTTTAAAAAGCTATGATTTATTAATATCGGCCATTGACTTTATGTGCAAATTCAATTGAACTTCTAGTGACCTCAATTTCCTTCTCATAATTTCTTAATTTATGATTTCCTTCTTTGTAATTCCCTCTTGTAATGTTCTTTCAGCATTTTCCCCTGAATACAATTCCCAATTTGTATTACTTGAAGGCCACCTTCTACTGATTTTTCCCTACTTGAAAAGTTTCCTCTTCTGTCAGGTAAATGACACCTCTCTTCCTCCAATTTTTATAACATGATAACGACATCATCAGCCAGCATATTATTTTCTTATTACATAACTTATGAATATGTTTTATCTGTTTGAGAGAGACTCTGAGAATCCTGATAGAGCCTTGAAAAAGCTAATAACACTTCTTAGATATCAAATGGGGGAACACCTGCATGCCTGATGTTGTGTTAGGGTCTCAAACAAGGAGAGTCTATAAAAAAAAAAAAAAACCTTTCAAAAATAAACAGCATTTCATTTCTACTGAAAAACTTTCCTGATTGAAAAGAGCCTTACAGAGACTGCAGAATTCATAATCAGAGTTTATTAGTATTAAATGTAGAGTGTGTGTATGGAAAGAAGATCAAGTAAGCGAACGATCACGACAGAGTTCTTTAGCTAAGGATTGATGTGAAAAAGGATCTTGGGCAACCTGAACTGTAATTCAGACTTTTATTGCCTATCTCTTTAGAACGGACGTATATTCATCCTTGTTTTTAAAATACATTTTCTCCCCTCAGAGATTCCTTGCAAGTCATTAACTCATATACCAACCATCCCTTTTCTGAGCCTTTTTATCCTTGTGAAGACAAATATACTTCTATTTCTTATTATCTGTGTCTCACTACTCCTCTTCTCTTCAGGGGTCCCTGTATCTGTACCAACTTCATTAGTAGTCTCCCTGTATCAAAGGCAGAAACTTTTCTTTTATGAGCCCTGGGACTTCAGAGTTATATTAGCTCTGTTCACTCAGAAGTTTTCAACTTATTGGTCGGTTGGTATTGAGGCTCTCATTAGCCTCAGAGATTCATGATTCAAATAATTTGTTCCAGATGGCAGGAGAGAAAGCCCGGGCATTGGCTTATAATTAAATCCAATTTTTAGAGTTTAAGTCCAAGATAGGAAAAGGAAATACAACATTCTATAAAGGAGAAGCACACAGTAGTTTTCAAAATATCATCCATCCATCCATCAATACATAGAGAGCACACATGCATGAGACTGATTTATAAATATATGTATATATATGTATTTATTGACACATACACACACACACACACACACACACACACACACAGACATACACTTATCACTGGGAGGCATCAAAAAGATGTATAGAAAAGACATTGAGTAGTTGTATTGTTATGGACACAAAGCCACCGCTGAGGAAGGAGAAAGCCATATAACACTGTAATGATGATTATGTACATGGGTCAGACAAGCAAATCATTTTGCATGAGACAGAAAGAAAAATCCACTATCAAAGTTAAAGACTTTGACACTCCTCTCTCAGTGATTAAACATGAGATGAAAAATAATTATATAGATTTGAATAGCACTACCATGACTGCTCGAGTTACAGGGTACGCATTCTTTTAAAATATACATAAAATATTTAGCAATATAGAACATATGGGAAATATAACCAATCTCAGTAAATTTCAAAGGCTTGAAATCATACAAAATGCATACACTGACCACAATGGACTTAAATGGGAAGTCACAACAAATAAAATGTTTTAGTTTGCTAGGGCTGCCCTTACCAGGTAACACAGACCAGGTGGCTTAAACAACAGGAGTTTATGAGCTCCCAGTCTTGGAGGCTGGAAGTCCACGATCAAAGGTGTCAACAGGGCTGGTTTCTGCTGAGGCTTCTCTCTTTGGCTTGTAGGTGGCGTCTTCTCCCCGTGTCTTTGCATGGTCCTCTCTTGCTACCTGTTGCTGTTCAAGTCTCCTCTTTTTTAATAGGACATTGTCATATTGGATTAGGGCCCACTCCAACAAGCTCATTTTTACTCAATCACCTCCTTAAAAATCTGTAATACTAAGAGGGATCTTCATAGCTTCAAATGCTCATCTAAGAAAACAACAATAGTTCAGAGTAAAAAATCTGATTTGCCACTTGAAAAAATTACTAAGATAAAGACAAAATAAGCCCAAAGTAGGTAGATGAAAAGAAATAATAAATGTATAAAAAATCAAGTAACAAACAGATAAATAATTTAAAAAATCAAAAAAGTCAAAAGTTGACTGTTTAGGGATTTCCCTGGTGGTACAGTGGTTAATGCATGGCCAAAGAAAAAAAGAAAGAAAAAAGATGGGCTATTTTTTTAAAAAAGTTGACAAAACTCAAAACTCTAGCAAGACTAGTCAAGAGAAAAATGAGAGGAAAGGAAAAAGGCAGCAATCCAGTTTAACAGGGGAAAGAAGAATCTGTTTAACCAATGTTGCTGGAAAAACTGTATACACATATGGAAAAAACCCAACCTTATTCATACCTCACACCACACCCAAACATTAATCCCAAATTGGCCTTAAATTTGATTGTAAAAAGTAAAATTTTCAAGCTCATAGACCACATATTAGAGGATCCTTACAACCTTAGAATACACAAAGATTTCTTAGAATTAAGAAAGCACTAAGCATCAGAAAGAAAGAGGTAATGGTGAACTATATTTCTTTTTAAATTGAGATATAATCGACATACAACATATTAGATTTGTGTGTACAGCATAATCATTTGATACATGTATAAATTTTGGAAGGATCACCAAAATAAGTCCAGTTAATATCCATCACCACACAGTTATAAATTTTTTCCTTGTGATAAGATCTTTTAAGATCTACCCTCTTAGCAACTTTCAAATATACAATAAAGTGTTATTAACTAGGTCACCATACTGTACATTACATCCCCAGGACATATTTATTTTATTTTGACCACCGTCACCCATTTTGCCCACCACCAGCTCCCACCTCTGGCAGCCACTAATCTGTATTCTGTATCTATGAGTTGTGTGTGTGTGTGTGTGTGTGTTTAAATTCCACATACATCTTAGATCATATAGTGTTTGTGCTTCTCTGACTTATTTCACTTAGCATAATGCCCTCAGGGTCCATCCATACTGTCACAAATGGCAGGACTTCCTTCATTTTTATGGCTAAATAATATTCCATTGTATACACATGCCACATTTTCTTTATCCATTCATCCACCAATGGACATTTACTTTGTTTTCATGTGTTGGCTATTGGGCTATTGTGAATAATGCCACACTGAACATGGGCATGCAGATATTTCTTCGAGATCTTGATTTTATTTCTTTTGGATACATACCTATAGGTGAAATGGCTGGATCATGTGGTAGCTCTGTTTTTAAATTTTTGAGGAACCTCCATACTGTTTTCCATCGTGGCTGCATCCATTTGCATTCCCACCAGTAGTGCATGAGTTCCCTTTTCTTTACATCCTTCTCAACACTTGTTATTTCTTGTCTTTTTTGACAATAGCTGTTCTAACGGAGATAAAGTGATATCTCATTGTGGTTTTGATTTGCGTTTCCCTGATGACTGGTGATACTGAGCACCTTTTCTGTACCTGTTGGCCATCTATATGTCATCTTTGGGAAAATGTTCACTTAGATTCTCTGCCCATTCACTTTTTTTTAATTTTTATTAGAGTATAGTTGATTTACAATATTGCATTAGTTTCTGCTGTACAGCAAAGTAAATCAGTTATACATATACATATATCCACTCCTTCTTTAGATTTTTTTCCCATGTAGGCCATTACAGGGTATTGAGTAGAATTCCCTGTGCTACACAGTACGTCCTTAGTAGTTATCTATTTTATATGTAGTAGTGTATATATGTCAATCCTAAACTCCCAATTTATCCCTCCCCCTCTTACCCCCTGGTATCCATGAATTTGTTTTCTATATCTGTGACTCTACTTCTGTTTCGTAAATAAGTTCATTTGTACCCTTTCTTTAGATTCCACATGTAAGCAGTAGCATATGATCGCCTTTCTCTGTCTAACTTACTTCACTCAGTAGGACAATCTCTAGGTTCATCCATGTTGCTACAAATGGCATTATTTTGTTCTTTTTTTCTGGCTGAGTAATACTGCCCATTCTTTAATCCAATTGTTTGGAGTGTTTTTCTATTGAGTTGTGTGAGTTCTTTGTATATTTTGTATATATTAATCCCTTATTAGATATATGATGTGCACCTATTTTCTCCCATTTTACAGGTTGCCTTTTCATGTTGTTGATGGTTTCCTTTGCTGTGCAGAACCTTTTTAGTTGGATGTAGTCTGGCTTGTCTCTTTTTGCATTTGTTGCCTTTGCTTTTGGTGTCACATCCAAAAAAATCAATACCAAGACCCACATCAAGGAGCGACCACCTATGTTTTCTTCTAGGAGTTTTATGATTTCAAGTTTACATTCAAGTCTTTAATCCATTTTGAGTTAATTTTTGTGTGTGGTATAAGGTAGTGGTCCAGTTTCATTGTTTTGCATGTGACCATCCAGTTTTTCCAGCACCATTATTTGAAGAGATTGTCCTTTCCCCATTGTATATTCTTGGCTCCTCTGTCGTACATTAATTGATCACATGTGTGTGGGTTTATGTTGGGGCTGCATTTGTTCTTTTTTATCCACATGGCTTCTGTCTTTCTCCTGAAGTGAAATGCTTTCGCTTTTCCAAAGTACAGGAAGTCTCTCTGCCATTAGGGATCCACTCTTGATGCCTTCAAGGCTCTAGTCCCAGCTCTTCTAGCACACCAGGCTTCACAGATCTCCTCCTTCCTTAAAATTAGCAACTCCCTCCAGTTGGATTCCCCAGCCGACGACTCTTAGACACCAGTTTGCCCACAGGAACTGAACTGGAGAGTGTGCTTGGGCTAAACCTGTGCAGAAATGAAGGGAGCACGCTTGAGAAGGAGGAGAAGCTCCACTGGGTGCAAAGGCAGGAAGACCTCAGCCCATCCCACAGGGAACTCTCTCCAGCCTCAGGCAAGCCCCAGAGATGCTCAGTGGACACTGCCAGCAGCTGGGAAGGGTCTGAATGGGGACTGGGTGGGAATTCACACTGTCCTGAAGTAGAATTATAGCTGAGCTGCAGAGATTCCTAGCAGTCTGGAGACAAAGTCAGACTGGAGCAGAACTGTCTGGATTCATTTCCATGACTTCTTTCCCTCTTTGCTCTTGAAAATCCTTCCCAAGTGACTTTACCGGAAGCCCTTGTATTTGAATCTCCAGACCCATCTCTAGTACCCCTTTCTTTGAGACAGCATTCTAGACCAGGTGCACTCATTAAGTTGAAAGAGAAGCATGGTTCTCCACTTCCTCTTCAGGATCTCATTGTAACGTAGAATGATGTTTTCCAGTTTGTCTCCCCATTAAGCTGTCAGGTCTCCTTTAAATGAGGGAGCAGGTGAGAATATATAGCTCATCTACGTACTCCCAGCACCAAATCCAATGCTGGTCGTAGAGTAGAATACCAGCCAGCCTACCTGCACGGCAGAAGGTTCTGAAAAGAACACAGAGGGGGGTGTTCTGATATAGGAGTGGAGAGGTTTGGAAGGGAAAAGAATGTGAGAATCTGTCCAGTCATTGTGTTCTTTTCGAGGTCTGAAGCTAGATCGTGAGGATAACTAAGTAGAACTGGGGAGAAATTGGCTTCTGGAGAACACGGTGAAGATTGGGAAAAGCCACATTAGGAAATGGGAAACAGAGCCAGTTAAGGGCTGGAGGAATAATACTGAAAACTCAACTCAGTAAAAATGAAAAACAACAACAACAACAACCATAAACGTGCAGGGATGTGAGTCAGGAGGTTTATGTGATTTTATCTAGTGCTTGGCTAGAAATAATAGGAAGAAAATAGTTGGCGGTATCTGAGGTTGGGGGAGGCAGAACAGGTCCAGCAAGAGTTGAAAGGAGAACAGGATTTAAGAGTCCTGGTGAAAATGGAGTGGAACTAATTCATCCAATTGAAGTCCCGGTATTTTAAAATATTTCAATCTAATAGCAACTTTGAATGGAAACTTACCTTTCTAGTGGGGGGAAAACTGAAAAAACCTTCAAAGATTTACCTAAAGGGTAGCCTTTTAATAAAACCAGAGTGAGGTTTGAAGAACATCTCTGTTCTTTAATTAACCTTTAATTGAACCCCCATAAAATATTTTTGTTTACATAAGTGCTGACTTGGAATAAAATTGGGGAAATCAGAGTAGTATACAATAAGCTAAACTTTTAAGCATTTTGTGTCTTGTTGAAAGGGATTCTTTGAAAGAATTATTAAAACATATGTAAACACAATTTGAATTATAGACATGAAACGTAAAGGCGACCATGTCTGTATTTGCTTTAGGAAGCTGAGTTCCAAAGCAGGCAGAAATAACCATTCCTGAAACCGCAGACAGTGGGTACGATGTAGGACTTTAAAGCCTCTGAGATCTTACGAGCCCTGGGACTTTCTAGGACATCTGAATGTGATGGGAAAAAAGTATGATTCCCTTTATGACCTCAGCCCTGTAGGGAGGATGTGAAAGTCTGTCCTTGGAATCTGGAGTACGGCAGAGCTACAGAACCACTGTAAACAGTGGACGAAATGCAGAGCAGATGTAGTAGAAGGCTGTGTTCACCTGAAAGACTGAAGGAATGTCATTTTCTGCCAATATCTCCAAGACCCAAGAACTGTTGCCCCAGTCCTGAGGTCTACGTGGCTCCTGCTGGGTTTGCTTTGTACTTTGGTGCCCATAGCATGTCCTGTATATACCAGCCTGACATGGTTATCACAGAAATTTCATTTACTCTTCAACTTTATAGAACTTATTGGCGTTTTCTTTGGCCCTAATATACGGCCTGGTTTTTTTTTTTTTTTTTTTTTTTTTTTGGTAGATATTTCATGTGTATTTGAGAAGATCTATTCCATTATCTGAGGACAAAGTGAGATATGTATTCATAAAATCTACTGAACTGATTAGATAATTCATGCTTCCTCTAGTCCTACTTGTTTTTAGTTCTTTCACTCTGTCTTGGATTGAGAATGGTGTGTTAGACTTCTTTCATGTGTCTTCCCATCTGTTCCTTGTTGTGTCTCCTTTAGTGCCTGCTTAATGGTAGTGGCTTCTGTAATATTTAGTGCATAGGTATTTATCAATATTGCATCTTTATTGTGAATTGAGGTCTTTTAAATACAGTATCCTCCTTTTTTCTTTTTTGCCCATTTACAGGTTTGTAGCCTAAATTCTACCTTGTCTTATGCAACTATGCTTCCTTATTGTTTGTGTTTGCTCTGTAATAGCTATTCCCATTCCTTTATTTTCAGTTTTTCCAGTTCACTTTCCTTTTAGGTGTGTCTCTTCTCTGCAGACTACTCTCACACATATTTTTTAAGAGTTAACTTATGCTTATTTACGTTTATAAATTATATATATTTAATTGAAGTAGAGTTGATTTATATTATATTAGTTTCGGGTGTACAACATACTGACATAAATGTTATATTTTTGTTACACTTACTGTATATTTTTGTTATATTCACTCTTATTTTCTCTATGGATTCATTTATTTATTTGTATTACTTATTATATTTAGGTAGTTGTGCATTTTTGTTTTAGTGATTCCCTTTATAATAATACCTTAATAATGACCTGAGTACTTTTTTCCCAACTTAAATATCTGCTATGTGCTTTATCAGATTTGAATGATCAATACTTATATGATAATTGATGAGCTTCATGTATTTTCTTCCTCCCATTTGTTTTAGATATTTCGATGCTGTCAGCCATGCTCCCCTCTTGCCCACCTTTGATTTGCTTTTACCTCCACATTGAACGTGTCTGGGGCTCAGGCTGGTGTTTGTTGAAGTCCCCCCGGTTATGCCTTGATTAGATGAAGCTCGTTGTCTGCTAGATGCCCCAGGAAGAGCTCATGAGGGCAGTATTCCCTGAGTTCTAACGTTTTAAAAGTATTTTCCATAGATTCATACCTAAAGGATAACTTGACTAAATTTAATAGTTCGCTCTTTCTTTAATTTATTTACAGTGTTGCTTTTCTTATACCTTCCTTTCTAAGTTGCTTTCAATAAGTCTGATGCCAATTTGATTTTATTTTCTTTGTAAGTGACTTACTTGTTTACTGGGAGCTTAGGAAATGTTTCTTTATAGTTAAATAGACCTGTTTAGTCTATATAGGTTGTATCTTGGACTTGAACATTCTAAGAGAATTTCCTAGACACCTGGTAGGCCTTTTCAATATGCAAATTCATGTATTCTTTAGTTTTTGACAAATTTTATTGGATGAGAGTTTTAAAGAATCTGTTATATTGTTTTGCTTATTCACTCCATGAGGACGCTAATTATAATTTTATTGTACCTTCTATCAACTTCCTCTTTGATCTTTTATATGTATTTCTTTATGTTATGTTTCTTATATGGTCTGTTTGCATTCCTTTCTCTTAGGGGAATTTGTAAGTTACTCTTCATTTTGAAGGTGACCCTTTTTTCCTCTTCAATTTCCTTCCTGAGTTCAGGTGATTCTGAACCCATATCTTGCTACCTTTGTCCATTTCTGTTTGAAGGTTTTGAATTTCTGATTGAAAGTTTGTGTGTGTGTGTATGTGTGTGTTTCGTATCCACGAATCATTGCTTATGGATTCCTACTTAAGGCTGGGGTAATTTGTAAACATGTTCCTCTGTTCTGTTCAATGTTATGGGAAGATTTTCCATCAGCATCAACTTCTTTTCATGCCTGCTGTTCATAGCTTTGCATGGCAGCTGGGTGTTTCCCCCCCTGTAATTTGAAATAGTTTGTAATGTTTTATGTATCCATGAACCAGGCATGGGTGAAGAGTTTGGATTCTAATTGTTTCAACTTTGTTCTCTTTCGTTTTTGGAGGATCCTATTAGCCTCTGTTTTCCTTTTTCATATTCACCATAAGCCTCCACAGATTACTGTCCTTCCCAGTCACGTTGCTGTCACGTAGCCGTCGTGTCTTTCTGAGCCTGCACCTCTTGCTCTGCACGTTCCCTGCCCTCCCCTGTGTTCACAGCAGCAACTTCTCTGCTCCTCCAGGTCCGAGACCTGCTCTCAGTGTTTCTGCCTGCAGCGTGGGAGCCCCTCTTTCTAAAAGTGGATTCACATCTGCTCTCCCCGCACGAAGCCTGTGGTATTGATCCACTTGTTTTTAAGGAGAATATGTGAATGACACGGACAGCCTTGTAGATGTTTCCTGGTACAGATGCAAAATCCTCTCTAGATTATATACGAGGGAATATTGGTCATTGTGAGGAAAACTATAAAAGACCAAGAAAGAACTTTCACCAAAAAAAAATAAATTAATTAATGAGTATTTATAAATTGCACTTAAGCATGTCACAAGGAACTTAAAAATGTTACTAAAATTTAAAAAATAAAATTTCTGCATGTATAAAGTAAGAACACAAGATAAGAATGCAAGATTTCAGGGAAGAGATGGCAAAACTATGGGAAGAGATAAAATGTTAGCTGGTAGAGATCAGGAAATAAGGGGCAAGAAAAAAATCAGAAGTAAAAACAATACAGGCTTTATTGGAAAGAAGGTAAGGAGAAGCAGGTATTGTTGGATACACATAAAGGATAAAGGAGACTTACTTGTAGGATCAAATTCTTATTCATACAAGAAAAAAGTACACATAGATAGATAGATCTACATACCTGTCTAAACACAAACAGACACATACACAGAACACAGTAGCCTGATGAAACAGACTGCATGATCATTTTTTAAGTCTATAAAACATGAAGCTTAAAATAATTATATAACTGATTTAATACCAACATATAAATGCAAATGAAGAGAGATCAAAAATGCTTTCTGTGAAGCATATGAGACACTTTAAACAGAATGACTCAAAAAGAATGAAAAAAGTGGACAGGCAAATACATACCAGGCAAATACAAATAAATGAAAGATAGACCAAGGTGGTCAGATTGATGGTAGATGGGTGGGTAGGTTGGAGGAGAGAGACAGAAGGAGAGAAAAAAAGAGAGAGAGAGCGCATAAAGTAACCTAGTAGAAGTTATAATCTTATAATCAAATAAAGTATATTTAGGCTAAAGACCACTGTTTAAAACAACGAAAGCACACTAAAATGTTAAATAACGTGATTCACAATCAAAATATAATATTTATGGTTTTCTAAGCGCCAACTATCATAGTTTAAATCTTTATAAAGCAAAAACTGAAATTTATAAAAGTAGAAATAAATACACGATAATTACCGGAGACATTGTTTTACTTCTTTCATTTCATAAGAGATCAAGAAATGTAAGAGCTTAGTAGCATAGTTAGATCAAATTGTATTATTAATCCTGAAAATGGATTCACCTTGGTTTCAAATGTTCAAAATTTATTTACAAAAACTGACGACAGAAAAACTCAATATTTCTAAGCAGTAGCTAAACTCCCTTATTAAAAGAGGTGGGGAAAGTCTTTTAATTTTGTGTAAATTTGGGGCTATCTCTTCCTTATGTGCTGAATTCATCTGCAAGGCCATCAGACATTGTGTGGGGAGTTTTATATAATTACTGATACTATGTTGTCAATGGCTATAACATTATTCAAACATCTTCTTTCTTCTTGAGTCAGCACTCCTGCGATTCTAATTTTTCTGATGTCCAGTAGGGAGGAGTCACCCTTGAATATTCAACTGTGCAAAAATCCACACTGGCATTTTCTTAGCAGAACCAGAAATTTGGCTGCACTAGAGCGGAAATGAACTCAAAATACATTCATCAATTCAAGTATTGGAAGACTTGTTACATAAAGATACCAAATGAAATTCTCCTAGACAGTGTTTGTACTTTCACAGTGTTTCAGGTTTACAGGCAGGGGTATTGTTAACTTCCTGTTAAAATGCTCTTCTGAGAAAATCTGCCCCTTTTGTTTATAAGCCATATTTTATTTGCTATATTTTAAATGTACAACGTCTTTCCATAATTGACAAATCTGTCTTCTTTGATATGCAATTTAGTAGAAAGAATAACTAAGTGGCAGATTTTATGAAAAAATGATTATGTGGTCAGGCTGGACATAGTTCTACACAAAACTGTCCTGTGGTGTTGCAATGAATAAACACACATATAAAGATGTCTAAACAATGCAGTTTAGCCTGTGACAGGAACAGATGAGTCATTCCAATAATAGATGCTGTGTTGAGAGCAAGGGAGTATAAACTATTTCTGGAGCATTTGGGGAAGACTTCAAAGCAAAAGTGAGATCTAAGTAGAATTGGAAGAAATATGATAAGTGAAGAAAGTCGTTGTTGATCCTGCTTTAGGTTTCCAGGAGCCCTTTGTGGTTTACAAAGAAAATGTTAAGAAATGGGGTCCAGTTTCCTTTCATGAAAAAGGATTTCCCTGAGATAAACGTGAGAGGTTTAGTTGAAACAAATCCTGAAAATGTGACTATGAGGAAACCAGAGAGAAAATTGTATGAGGAAGGGGCATGTCTCATGTGAAGGGAGGACACTCAGACATCTGGGCGGTAGGGCTCCTGGTCAGTGTCCAGGAGAGATGAACTCTCCTCACGGTCAGAGGCTGGGCGCCTGCACTCCTTTCTCCCCCACGTCTGTGAAACAACTGGTTAAATCTTTGAGGGGTGGATTCCCAGAACCAAGTCCCTAGAAAACAGGCACTTGTTGGGTTTTGGAAGAACAGCCACTAAGGATCTAGTAAGGAGACCATGTGAGTGAGGGGTAGACTTTTTAAGGAAGTAGAAACCACCGAAATGAAAGAAGAGAAGGAGAGAAGGATTTTACCTAGGGAAAAGGTCATCTGTTAAAACCATCCGTGAAGAATTGGGCAGCTAATTGCATACATTTAGATGATACTCCCTAAGTTGCCTCTCCTCTAGATTTTTGGTAATATTTTTGTATCAGAGTATCCTTCAGGCATGAAATTTTATTCGCTTGTCTCAATAGAGATAGCATATTTCTGGAGACCAATATTATTCTCTTCCTTTTTAATAATATTGAACAATTATGATCCTTATATTAACTGGCTTTTTATTTGACTTATTTTCTTATAAAATCTTGTTTACTTTCCTCTTGCAGATAGTATCAAAAGGCTTTTCTAATTTAAACAGATGCTATAGCTGAACTCCAATAAAATGAATAAGTGAATATGCTTCTATGTTAACCCTCTCTTAAAATGCTACAAAGTGGCAGAAAATAGAAAAAAGTTCTCACTCACTGTCCACTACAACTAATAGGGAGTAAGGAACCAAGAGTGAATTTTCTTGATTTCTTAAGGGAGTTTAAGAGGAAGAAAAGTTCTTGAAGCATAAAAATAGATAAGTACATGCAGTGCTCTGAAATAAAAAGCTCAATTTTTTTTTTTAACTTTATGTGGTGGAAAAGTCATATGAAGATACTTTAACAATTTATTTCTATTGATGCAGAAGGTATGGGAAAGTACCAGGAGAGGAGAGAAGACACATCTAAGAGGGCTTTAAAATCCCAGGGGCGCTAAACAGTGAATGTGAGAACTGAAGTCACCTGTTATCAGTGGAGCAGAGTCTGGCAGGAGTGCTTTGGAGAAAGTCCCACGAAAGTCATTCCTAGTCTTCATCTTACCAAGGGGAATCTTAAAAAGGTATCTTGGTCTATAAAAAGTTTAGCATTGCATTTTCCATCATAATTTATAATCCACTCCTTTAAAAAATATTGTCCAAATGAGGGATCCATTTCCCAGTTAGCATCTAATGACTGGCAGTAACTGGGTGATCTTGCACGGCACTAGTAGACAGAGTGCCTCAACTTGACCAGATAACTTGTGTAATTGATGGAGGAGCGCAAAGCAACACCCAAGACCAAAGGAGGCCAGGCAGGAAGAGCTCAAGCCACAGGAATGGGCTCATTAGAGAATGATTGCTTCTGCTATTTTGGACAATTCTGCTGGACATGGAGGCAGACTGAATCCAAACAGCCTCCCTCTTCGAGTCACATATTTGATGTCCGTGTGTGGGGTGTTCTGTCAGCTGAACCTGTCCCTAGATTCCAGGAAGCTTGGTGTCAGGCACGGGACCCCAGGGCTTCCTTAGAGAAGCTCTGACATTTGTCTTTCAAAGTCCTGCACGTTGGGAGATTTCTCCCAAATAGGATGAGAGTTTGGATAACAGGTGCTCAGAATGATAGCAGGTGTCTCAGAATGATAACAAATATTATTCTAAAAATAACAAATTTTTAGAAACCACTAAAAATACTGTGCAGGATGCAGGGTGATATGATTTGCCTTTGGGAAAACCTCTTTAGTTATATTATAGATCATGAATTGAAGTGAGAGTTTACTATAGGTAAGGAGGTGAGTGAGAGGTCTACTGCTATTGCTTCAGAGAAACAATGTGGACCTAAAATAATAGTGTTGGTTAAGTCAGGAGATGTTAAAGAGGGCGTGAATTAGGCAGGACTGTTGGTTACAAAAGATACAAACCTACTTAGATAAAAGAAGAATGTATTGACTCAGGGTCTAAGAAGGAAAAAGATACAGAGCAACACAACCACAGGAGAATGAAAAGATACAGGTGGACAGGTGGACCTCAGGTAGAGCTGGAACCAGGGACTTGAATGTCACCATTGCGCTCTCATTTCTCATCCCTCCTCCTCTCTGCATCTCAGCATCATTCATTCTCCACAACAAATCAGCTTCCTGCACGAGATGTGTAGGAAGCATCCTAGACATTTCCAAAACTCTCTTTCCATAGTTTTCACTTCTGCAGGTCCACTGGCTGTCTTCCTCAGTTGCAATGAGGGGAAATAGTCTGAAAGGCTCTGGGTGGGTCAGGTGCTCCCTCCCGCATCAATCTACTATGGCCAAGACACTGAGATCCCGTCTGAACGTGACAGCCTTTGATGAACCACCAGGCTGGGTTGAAGGAGATACAGATTCTAAAAGAAGGATGCCATCCCTGAAGGATACATCAATGCTAGACTAGTGAGAGGCCCATATCCACCGTGTGTGGCACGTGGAGGCATCAACTGAAATTTAAAAAAACAAAAAAACAAAAAACCATTTCCTGTGAAAGTCCACAGAGATAGTTCATTAGTAATGTTAAGATACATACTTAATGATAGTTGATTGTGACTTACGAAATTTTTATTAAACTGTTAGGTGTTCTGTGACAGTTAGACTTAGGGTAAAATAGATATTGTTTCACTATTTAAAAGAGGTAGACATGCAGTGTAAGAAATATTAGACAAATAGTAGTGCTGAGAACCAGGACTTTTTCCACTTACTGAGCATCTCCATATTATGATTTACTACCCAACTCTCCCCCTTTACCTGAACTTTGTACCAGGCTGTTTACTAGAACGTAAGCCTGATATCTGGATGCTCCTGCCAGTTCTGAAGGCCACAAAGTGTCCGCTGGGGAGTCTCGGTGCCGTATTCTAGTTTACTGCTGCCATCGGGTTCTTTCCCCGTCTTTTCTTTCTTTCCCTGTTGCTCTGCGCCACTGATTAATTGTTCACTGGTCCCTGCCTTCTGGTTCTCCGCTGTGTTAGGGTGCAAAATAGTCTAATGCAACAGTGTCTGTGCATATTTGGATGGGGGTGTACAGTCATGGGATGCTGGGGTATCATTTGCCTCTCCCTCTCTTATTGGTATCCTAGGATAAATGACGAGCCTTAATTTTATCCCAATAGATCTGTGGTTTCTCATACAAAATAGAGTTCTTGGGACCTCTTTGATATTATGAAATTCCTGAGGTGAGCATGTCTGCACTATGATCATTGCTATGTAAGAGCAAATAAAACTGTAGTCAGTTATAAGCTATGCAAAATGTGGGTTATATAGTTTGAATTATTCATCTGGAATAGATCTTCAGTGCAGTGAGTGATGATATACTTGACAATAAGTGATAAATAATAGTGATTTTGATAAATTCTTTTGGATGGATGGCTTATGGAAATGCGGAAATGCATAAACAGCAGGAAAGCATTACATTTTAAATTGGGATCACTACCCTAATACAAAACAGACAGATACTAGGACTTCGCAGCTGCTGTTAACAACAAGAACCTAACATCGAAAGCAAAGAACAATGACTGAAATTCAAGAGCAGTGGTTCTCCCTGATGCTCTGGACTTCGTTTCAATTAGGAACAGAGAACATCAATGATATTTTAGAGTTTGGGATCTTATTCTCTTCTTTCCAGTGGGAGACATGATTTCATAACCATCATGAGCAAGTATATTGGTGATGACTCTGGGCAAGGCAACATGCTGATTCCAGAGGTGATATGAAAATGATTAAGGCATTCACGCCTATAAAAATTACCATCTAGTGAAACATTCCTGCACGCCTAAAATAAAACTAGTGGATAATTCTCAATATGTTATTGAGTTTGCTAAAATTAATACAAAATGATCGTCTGAAGAATTCTTTGTCCATGTTTTTTTCTGTATCTTTCTTCTTCTCTGAATATGGGCAGACTATAGTGTAAAATCTTTAAAAATGTATTAAGAAAAATAGATAATGTATGGTAATCAGTATCGAGTTGATATACTCAAATCATCAAGTTTCATAGGTAGCTAGCTGGGCTAAGTTTAATATCCTAGCAACTTTTCCTAATTAAAAAAAAAAAATGAAGATCTGCTAAAGAAATAGCATAGAACATCTTTTCTCTCTCTCTTTTTGCTATCAAGATTATTTTCTTTCTTGAGTGCTTTTCCTCTTGTGACGTTTTCTCTCTGATCTCCCAATGGAACTAGTGATTATTTCCTCCGAGTTGTCCTACTTGGTTATCATTTTGTGATACAAATTACCTACTGCCTTGAATGACAGCTAGCTGTGCAGAGGTGTCCTCCATGCCCCAGCCACCTCCCTAGTCCACCTGCCCCTGAAATCTCCTGACACTGGTGGGTCACTTCTGCTGGACCATCACCACTGTGAACTACAGCTCATCTCCTCTGGGCCACTCAGCCAGGATTCAGTATCAAGGGTGAGAGCATCTGGTCAACCAGCCTTCGTCACAGTTCTCTGCTTCTGGGCAGAGTAAGGGGAGAACTCTATCCTCCATGATGGGAGGTTCATTTCCACCTCCCACTGTGGCCAATACAACTGCTGTTCTTAAAGCCAGAAGAGGTGGTGGGTTGGAGGCTGAGCGGTCAACAAAATGTCATGTCGTTTATAGAAATATACTTTCTGGACTTAATTAAAAGGTTGACTTAGACTAACAATTCATACTCAAGAGTGAAACAATTGGAGATAATTCTACAAAAACCAGAAGAAGAAGGAACATATACCATGACCGTTTAAGCTCGTGCCGGAACGTCTTGACAATGTCATAGGACCTGAAATGGAAAGTACAGGCATACACATTAGACTAGGGTTGCCCCTAAACCCAGCAACTGCGGTCCCTATAAAACTGGAGAAATTTGGACACAGAAACACAGAGAGAAAACACACAAGGATGAAGACCATGAGCCAACGGGGACAGAGACTGGAAAGGTGCAGTTGCAATCCAAAGACTACAAGGTGGCCAGCCACCACCAGAGGCAAGGAAAGAGGCACGGAAGAGTCTTCCCTAGAGCCTTCAGGTGGATGTTGGTTGGATACGAACCTACCGACATCTTGATTTCGGGCTTCCAGCCTCTGGAAGGTGAAAGAGAACAAATTTCAGTTGTTTTAGGCCACCCAGTTTGTGGAACTTTATTATGGCAGCCCTAGGAAACGAGTCCAAAATGATATTACGTTAAAGCCACGTGAATATTAAATTGTGTTCATTCTAATTGTTTATAGATAAAATTATATAGAAAATCTTACTATATTTGTAAATAATACCACTGGGGAGATCATAGGATGCCTGTGCAGACAATACAACAGAAATGGATAGACCTTCTTCCCAAATGTCTTCATTTCCATGGTGATGTAATTATCTGTATAGGGTCAATGAGAATAGGTCGCACTGTACAGCAGAGTATGAGTGGGAGAACTGCATTTGTAACATGCTGTACCAGAAAAGTTGCACTTAAGGAAGATCTGTTCAGGGGTGATGACTCCACCCTTAACGAACAAGAACTGTATTTCCCATGCAGAAATAATGATTAGCTTTTGGGCCCTAGTAGCAGTTCAATATCCCATGACTTTAGATTTGTTGACTATGAAATAAGGAGGCCTATGTGTCTTAATTTACATTTCCTGCTATACTTTAAAAATCCTGGCACTTTTAGAGCAAAATATGCACAGTAGAAGAAACACACCCAGGGACCTCCCTTTCTAGCCACGATAGGTTGACTGGGATGAGACTCACTCCCCCACCGAAATGACGATAAAACTAGACAGACGCACACAGCAGCTTTCAGACACTGCAGAGCAAGCAGTGTGGGGCCTGGTCCTGGAGTCATGACTGCAGAGCGCCCTGTTCTGTGTGCGCTTTCCTGTGACTGATAGAGCAGGTCGTTAAATAACGGGCAGCATAGGATTCTCCGTGAGAAGACACAGACGTGAGGTCCCGGCTGCTGCGCTGGCTGAAACTTGTGGGGAAGGGAATTCGTGGCTGGTCTTTGGTTGAGGACTATGCTTTACATGTACAGGGTGAACCTCTGTGGCACTTCATAAAAACCCTCCGCCGTAGCCCTAGACTTGAAGTAGGATGCCAAAGGCTGTGGAATGCCTGGAGAGGCCCAACGCGTATAGGCTGGGGTACCTCTCTCATCATGGCAGAGATTCGTTGGTGAGCCAAGGAAGGCCATGGCTACCCCCTAGGTAACAGTCCAACTCTAGGACTCAAATCCAAATCCAAATCCATCCACTACAACAATGAGTAAAACCAACATGATCTGAACAAACGGTTCACCTGTGATTTAACTGGCTGTCAGAAAGACACTCCAAGGAAGCCAGTCTGTCCACAGCATATTGTCAGTATGGCCAGCATGCAATTAAAATTTAGTAAACCTACAAAGACACAGGAAAATCTTATCAACTCAAAAAAATGTTATCAATTAAATTAAAATGTTATCAATTTAAAAAAAAATAGAAATAGATCCCAAGATAAAAGATGATGAAAATAGCAGCAAGTGCTTTTTAAAAAATCATCTATTGTAACTATGTCTTATAAGTATGCTCAAAGCCTTAAAAGAAAAGATAATTTAGAAATTATTAGAATAAAATAATTAGAAAATAGACTGGGAACCATGGAAGATACATGAAAGTATCAAAAAGAACCAAATTAAATTCTGTACATACTTTCTATTTGAAATAGAAATGTTAATGGGTGAACATACATCATATTGAATATACTGCTGAACAAATTGTTACTGAACATGAAAACAGATCAAAATAATTCATCCAATAAGAAAATTAGAAAAAACTAATGGGGGACAGTGCTGGGCCTTGGTAACCAATGGGGCAGTATCAGGTGGTTAGCTGCTGTGTAATGCTGGGTCCAGAGGAAAGGAGAAGAAACCCAGTGAGTCAGAAAAAATATTCTGAATAATAGTGGGCAGATTATACAAATTAAATTCCCAATGTCAATCTGCCAAACCAAGAAACTCAACCGCGATAAATATGAGGGTGAGTTAAAAATTATCCGCACTGCGGTTATGTTAAAACCTCTATAAATTCTACAGCCAGAGTGCGGATAATTTTTGACTCACCCTCGTACAAACTATAAATATATCCAAACCAATGCAAACATGAAATACAAAAATAAGCAACCTTCGCATATCATAGTCACCTTGTTGGAAATAAAAGATAAAGAGATAATCTTAAAAGCAGCCAAAGACAATTGACACATTTCATATGGAAAAAAAATGATATAAATGATGGATGACTATCCACCAAGAGCAGTGGAGGCCAAAAGACATCTAAAGTACTGAGAGGAAAAAAAATAAGACTCTTGAAATTCGCTATTCTTTTTATCCACTGAAAATCTCTTCAAAAGTGAGAGGAAATACATACATATTCAAGTTAAAAAAAAATTTGAGAGAATTTATTGCAAGCATGTACATACTGGAATAAATGCTAAAGGAAATTCCTCAGGATAAAAGGAAATAATACCATATGGAATCTGAGACCCAAAGAAAGGGAGGGCACTGAAGATGATGAGTGGGTAAATATAAAAGCTTATGTTTTGTTTCTTTGAAAGACAGTTGACTGTATAATACAAATATAACATTTTATTGGGAGTTTATTACATATTTAGATATAAAATATGTAAAAATAACAAAATATTGGGAAAGTAGAATTTGATAGTTTCAAGCATGTAATATTTTATACAAATAATACCATGCCTAGCTTAAAGTGGACTCTAATAAGGTAGAAGAGAATAAGCTATAATACCTAGAACAAATATTTTTAAAAGTTTGTAAAGATGGATTGCTAAAAAACCTATAAAGAAATTAAAATCAATATTAAGTTAGTTCACTTAATCCAAAAGAAGATGGGGAAGAAGGAACAGAGGAGAGAAGACAGACCACAAAGCTGGAAAACAAACAGCAAGATTATAGACAGAAACCAAACATACCAATAATTGCACTGAATGCAAATGGAGCAGACATTCCCATTAAAGGGCAGACATTTTCAGAAGAGGTACAAAAAGCAAGTCCCAAATACATTCTGTACACAGTAGACACTCGAAATAGAAACAGATAGATGTGAAGTGAAATAATTTGAAAATACTTCATGCAAATGTATTGCTGTGCATCCACTAATATCAGATTAATTAGCTTTAAAAACAAGAAGTATTAGCAGCAAAAAGAGGACCATAATGATACAATTAAGGGAAGAAATCGAGAAATCCACAATCATATTTGGAAACGTTAATACTGTCTCTTACTATTTGCTCAAAAGAAATTATAAGTATATAGAAGGTCTGTATACAGTGTTAACCAACGTGTGTGAAATGTGTATGTATAACATCGAGGACTACATGTTTTATTCAAGGGCACATGAAGTAGACAGCATGATGGACCTCACATAAAGCCATAAAATATATCCAAAAGATCAAATACTGAAATACTGTGTTTATTTTTTGTATGTTAAACTAGCTTTCCAAAAAAAAAATCGCAAAATAACCAAAACCAAAGCCCTAATTCGAAGTGTTTGCAGATTCCCATGGTATGTCCGATTTTAAGCTTGTTAAAATTCTGAATATGTAATAACTGTCTCAAATCAGAACAAGCCAGTTCCAGCACGTGTCCCTAATAGTATATGTTCTTTAACTACAACAAACTAAATCATAAATCAAAAAATATAACAAAGCTAAACTAGAAATCAACAAAAATTAGATATGTAAAAAAGATACAAATATTTGGAAACTTAAAAACACATTTAGAAATCAGCTATAGATCAAAATGAAATGACAAGAGAAATTATAAGTATTTTGAACTAAAAGATAATGAAAAATATAACATAAATATGAAAAGCAGCTAAAGGTAGAGAAAAATATACAGTTGAAAAAGTCCATGTGATAAAAAAAAACGAATTATTTAAAATCAGTTATTTCTACTTTAAGAAGCTAGAAGAAAGAGTAAGAAAAGCAATTAGTTTATTAAACCAAAGTAATTAAAAGAAAATAAATAGAAAAGATAGGAGAACCGAAAGAAACAGAAAATGGGCAAATTATAGAAAATTTTTAGAAACCTCAAAGTTAATTCTGTGAAAACATTAATAAAATTGATGACAATATAGGAAGACTGATCAAGGGGAAAAAAAGAGGGAAACTCAAACTTATCAATGTGGGCAATGACAGAAGGCATATCACTACAGATAGAACATTCAAAACTAAAGTGATATTGCAAAGATTACTTTCATTTGTTGTCAGCATAAAGAAATATCACTAATTCTTGTATTTTTAACTTATTAGCGCTAGAAGTTTATTTATAGATTCCTTATCACTTTCTGTGTTAATATTTATGTCATCTGCATATCAAGACAACTTTATATCTCACTTTTCAATCTTTGTGTATTCTATTTCTTTTTTGACATTGACAGTTAAATGGAATTGACTAATGTCTTCATAAATTAAATAGACTCAGGAGGAAGTAAAGAAGCAGAATGGGCGTGTATCTGTTAAATATATCGAATCCACAGTCAAAATCTTCAAAGGGAAACGCTGGGACAGATAGCCCCACTGGATCATTGTATCAAATAATTAAGGAAAAAACTGCATATACTCTTTCAGGAAATAGAGGACTGTAATCTAATGCTCCTGAACTTACGTTAGGAAGCAGAAATGCTCTCGTTCTAAAGCACAATGTAAACATTGCAAGGAAAGAAATTATAAATCAAGATCTTTCATGAAGTTAGACACAAAAAATGCACTAGAAAATATTAGCAAGTCTAATCAAGCCATATGTAAAATTGATAGTATACCCAGTAGACTTCATTCCAAGAATACAAGATGGGTTTAACATTTGAAAATTAGTCACGATATTTCAACATAAAGTAGCTAATTAACAACATAGAGTAGAAAAATCACATATGTAAACAAATGCAAAAAAATTACTTGGCAGAATTGAACCCACTCATGATAAAACTCTCCACAAGCTAGGAATAAAGAAAACTTCAACCTGATGAGTAGCATCTACAAAATAACTGTTGCTCATATCATAGTTAAGGCAAATTATTGAACACTTCCCCATTACAATGAGGCATATGTCAAATATATCCCCCTCTTATCACTTCTATGCAACAAAATACTGGAGGTCATGGCCAGTGCAATAGGCCACGGAAAAGAAATACAATCTGACAAGTTTAGGAAAGGAGACATAAAATTGTTTTTATTCACAGATGACATAAATGTTCAGTAGAAGCTGACAAGGAACTTACAAGTACATTTCTGCACAAGAATAAGTATGTTTCTTTATGCTGACAACAAATTGAAAATAATATAAAAAATTGATTTATAGCAATTAGCATGAAAATGCGTACTTAGAAATAAAATTACCAAAAAATGTAAAACCTCAATATTGAAAATCACAAAACTGAAACATTGATGAAACAAAGACTTCGATAAATGGGGAGATATACCACGTCCGTAAATTGGAAGACCTAATACTTTTTAAAGTTACTCTCCCAAATTGATCTATAGATATAGTGCAATCCTGATCAGAATTCCAGAGAAATTAAGAAATTTGTCAAAGAATTATATGGCATTACCCTGGATTTAGCACAGCCAAACAACCTCGAAGAGGAAAAGCAACACTGGAGGTTTCACTCTTCCTAGTTTCAGTAATTACTCTACAACCACATTAATCCAGACAATATACCGGCATAATCCCAGTGAATGCTTACTGCAACAGGACATAGAATTCAGAAATAGACCCACGTTTATATGGTCAATTGATTTTAACCAAAAAGTCAAGGCAATGAGAAGAAGAAGAGGGAAGGTTTGTGGTTTGTTTTGTTTTGTTTCTTCCTCAAGAAATGGTTGCAGAACTCCTAGTTATCATACGGGGGATAAAATAGCTTAAAATTTACCACACTTTCCACAGAAAATAATTTGAAGTGGATTATAATCCTAAACCTAAAGCAGAAATTATGAAACTTCTAAAAGAAAAGGAAATAAAATATCTTCACAGCCTTAGGAAAAGCAGAGATTTCCTGGTGAGGGCAGAAAAGTCTTAAAAGAGAGAAATTTGATTCTTCAAATTCAAGACTTCTGACATATGTGGTACCCAGATTTCCTGGTGTTCTGGTCTCCTTGGCTGCTGGTTGATTAACTCAAAGGGACCTCAAGACAATGAATTATAGGAGATCTTTGATACCATTGTCTAGCCACCTAAACATTAATTTTTAACAACTTTATGGAGACATAATTTATATATAATAAAGCTTATTTATTTAAAGTATGTAACTAGTTTTTAAAGTAAGTATACAAAATTCTGTAACCATCATCGTAACTTAGTTTTTAATTTTCATCATCCTCCAAGCAACCTCATACCCTTTACCAGTCACCAGTCACTTCCTGTTCCTTCCCTTATATCTCCAAGCTCCCAGCCACTGGTCTGCTTTCTGTCCCAGCAGATTTACCTGTTCTGTACATTTCACAGAAACAGAACCACACACTATGATGTCTTATGTGACTGCCTTCTTTTATTTGGCATAATGTTTTTAAGATTTATCCATGCTGTAGCTTGTATCACTATTTAATTACTGTGTATTGATGAATAATATTCTATTTTATGAATACACCACATTAAAAAATTTTTGTTTTCTCTTGGAGCATAATTGATTAACAATGTTGTGTTAGTTTCAGGTGTACAGCAAATTGATTCAGTTATCTCTTCTTTTTCAAATTCTTTTCCCATTTAGGTTATTACAGAATATTAAGCAGGGTTCCCTGTGCTATACAGTAGGTCCTTGTTGGTTACTTATTTGAAATATAGCAGTGTGTATCTGTCAATCCCAAACTCCCAATGTATGCCTCCCCACCACACATTTTATTTATTTATTCATCAGTTGATGGACTTTTTTTTCTACTTTTAGACTATTATGAGTAGTGCTGCTGTGAACATGCATGTACAACCAAGCATTGTTTTTTTGTGTGGATTATTTTTATTTATTTTTTATTGGTATATAATGGACATACAAGCATTGATTTTGAATCTGGTTCTGAGGAAGCTGCAGAAAGAGCCTTTTTAAATTAGCATAGTAGACAGAGTAAAGGCAGAAAAATCTTTGAGTTTCCTGTCTGACACCAACTTGCCATAGGAAGTTAAGCAAGTTATTTAACTTCTCTGTGTTTCCATTTTCTTTTTCTTTCAATCTGAAAAATATAAAATGGATATATTGAGACAAATTAGATAATGTATATAAAGTGCCACTGTTATATCTAAGGGGATTCAATAAATTATAGTATTAATATGTATATAATTGTATATAGTTTTTTTCTCTCATACTCTTTAATTGAACTTAAATCCTTGCTGGTGAGTTGAAAAAAATAAGAATCAGAAAAAAAAGAATCCTGGTGAAAATGGTATCTTACTGCTCTGGGGCCTCACTTTGCTGCTTTAGTAAAATACAGGGATTGTATGGTCTCCAGGGTGCCTTTCTGGCTTTCATATCTTAGGAGTTTAAATGCATTTAAAACTGCCTTCTGCAGACTTGGCGAGTGAATGATAGAGTATTTCTCCAGGGTCCTGTGGCCAGACTGTTGCAGAGTCAGCATCCGAACTCAGTGGCCTTCTTTCAGGTCTAGGCATTCACGGTACGACCTCTTCCTCTCAGTTTTGCTGCATCCATGGGAAATAGCTGCAGAGTTGCTTAATTAATCTCCTAAGGAACCAAATACAAATACCGAATATATTCATGTTTCGTTTTCTTCTATGGTTCCCAACCTTTCTTTCTCTCATAAATCAGCAAAGCCTCATTCATTGTTTTGGTCTGAATTAGTCTTTTTTGCCGTCATCCTAAGGGTATTATAACCACCTCATTACTGTCTTCCTCACACTTTATATAGTCGGGTCGAAAGTGTTAATTTCAAAGCTGATTTACATGCCTTTACAGAAAACCGATTGAGTGATTTTCCCCCTCGAGTGCTTAAGTTCCTGTGCTTCATGACCCAAGGTCATTCACAGCTCTGGAAATTTTGGGATGGATTTGCCACTGTCTTACACCTTTAATATGCGCTGTGTCCACAGTGCTGAGCAGTTCCCTAATTAGGTGTGAACAGTCTTAAACTGGTGCTCTAAATAGCCCACAGTTCCCCACGGAGATGGTCTGGTTGCTTTATGCATGTGTGAAAATAATTAGTATCTTAAGCATCACGACTTCAAACTCCAGTTAGAGATGACGTAGTTGCATCTCCCTATTCCTGCCGTGTGATCAGAGGTGTTGTTTAGTAAGATGCTTTTGTTTGGATGCTAGGGGATCCTAACGGATTTATCTGGATATGACTAAGGGTTCATAATATAGTTGGTTCTGCTGGAGGCGTCTGCAAAAGCCTGGCAGGAGGAATCTAGAGGCTGGTGTGTGTGTGTGTGTGTGTGTGTGTGTGTGTGTGTGTGTGTGTGTAATTCATTAATGGTTCCATTTTATTACTGTTTGGAGGAATATTTGGAGTGTCTCCTTCTTCAGTGAGTTTTGGAGAGTTGTGTTTCTCTAGGTATTTGTCCTTTTTATCTAATGTTTCAAACTTCTTGAAATAAAAGTGGCTTATAATATCTTCCTATCTGTTTAATAGCTCCAGAATGTCTAGAGATGTCCAATTTTTCAATTCCTGATTTAATATTTGCCTTTCCTATTTTTTTTTTTGGTCAGTCTCATCAGAGTTTTGTCAATTAAAAAAGAATTCTCATTCCTTGTTGTTGTTTCCAATCATTCTAATACACAGAGTCTTCTTTTCTTGTGCTTGGCTATCTTTAACTATGTATTGATTTGGAAACCAATTTTCAGAAGTAATCTGAGGCTGGAGGTGCAGATTTTAATTGTATTCTGCCCTCTGGTGTTGGGCAGGGGTGTGGAATGCTGAAAGTCTAGGCAATCTGCAGTCACATTTGAAGTTCTCTGGACCATTCAGTTGCCACAATTTGGTTGTATACATTCAGTGAAGTACAAGTTCACTTCTCATGCTCTTTCACTGTATCACTTAGGAGTCAGTCAGGAAAGCAAATGCTACTCTGATCATGTGAGAGAAATCAGTCCTCATAAAACTGTTGGAAGGGCTGGGAGAACCATAGGGAAAGCAGGACGCTGCGTCTGGAAATCAGGAAGTGTCTGGACCCTCTTACAAGTGACCTAAGTTGCCTGCAGCAAAGATGCGGGTACTTTCTGGGAGAAACCTTGCAGCTTTTGGAAATCTCACAGCCCCTGGAGGCGCTGTCATTCTTTCTGCTGGTTTGACAGTATCTAACATGAAACCCTGCTTGACAGAGATTCTAGGAAAGGAAGTCCCCAGGTTTCCTGACTCTGTAATACAGAGAAGAACACAGAAAGGAATGGGGATGAATGCTGAATGCCAAAAAAAAAAAAATCAAAACTCCATCTCTAGCATACTTAAAATCGAGGGTGATCTTCCCAGGCACCAGATTAAATAGTGCCGTGATCATGATTCTTTCTAATTAGTTGCTTTCAATTTCTCTTACCCTATTAAGTCATCAGATTCTTCCTAGTTTCACTGATGTTTCTTCAGGAAAGGCAATTGCCCTCAAGGCCAAAGAGAGGTGCGGTTTACTCCTGGTTTTGCCTTGGTTTTTCTGAGAGATTTGACTTCATAAATTTATCTTCTCTTGTAGCTCTTTGATGCTTTTAACATTTTTAAAAGTTTTCCTCAGTGGGAATGCTAATATGAGTCATGTATTTGCTTTACAAGTAGTGAAAGTCCTGCATTCTCTTTTTAAAGAGAAAAATGCTATCCATTTGTAGAAGCAGAAAGTCTGACCACCCTCCCTCACAGACCACGAAGGTGATGGGGCTGAATACATTGTTGAGTTGAAAGATCTCCATCAAGAATTGAGTTCAGTATAGGAAAACTGAAGAGTTTTGTTTAATGAGCTTGGAATCTACATTAATATGTTTTTTTTTTTTGAGGTGGAGAAGATCTGGATGCCTTTGTTTAGCACATTTTCTTCTTTAAAAGATGTTTCCCCAAAACTTCGAAATAAAGGCAAATGATGAGGAAAGAGATTGAAATAGTAAAAGAAGGTCAAGAGATTGGGCTTTGCCAGAAAAAAATAATCCAACCACATAATAGAGCAAAATTACTTTTTAAATAAAAATGAAAATAAGACTGCCTTATCCTTGAGCAGATCTGAAGAATCAAACTGTCATTACACAGACCTCTTTGAAGGATGGCACACAAATATATGACTCTGTGCTCAGAGCAGTTCCCAAAAACATTTTAGAGCTTCCAGAAGAGTCATGAGAAAAGAATCATTGCACACTGAACCAGATCATTTCAGTGCCAAATAGTTCCCAAAGCTGCATCGTTTACAGCCAAAAAGAACTTTAAATCTTCACAGAATCTGGTTCATTACCAGGAAAAAATTCCTCATGCCTAAAATAGTTCTGATTTTAAAAAATTCAGCCTACACAGAAAACTCCATGATGAGTTTAAGACACTACAATATTGCACGCTATAGACATTTGCTTCGGAATGCTACAGCATGTTGAATACATGTTTGTTTTTTTTAGTCTAGCCATGTGCTTTTTTTGTAACGTGAAATGCTAAAATTCACTATGCTAGAATTTTACATCTCTTTGTAAGACATGCATGGCTCTGCTAAGAAATATCCGACATATAATTTTCGAAAGTAAGTTAGATAGAAGAGTGGACTCTGGAGAACGGAGTTTCCTTCAAAATTAAGGCTGTGAAATTAGTTGAAATGATGGAAATGTACTCAGTGTATCATTCGACAGCTGTCCGTGAGCCACCTACTGTGTTGCAGGGACACCGTCTACCCTGTGCTACAGAGATGCAGCTCAGTGCCCAGAGGGGAAACAGCACGGTGTCCATAGCGACTTGTTGCTGTGGTTACATACTAGTTTGGGGAAAATACAAAGTGAAATGGGGCATATACGTGTGGAACCTGACCCAATCTTGAGGAATAAAGAAGGTTTACTGGAAGAAATGATGCATGTTCTGAAATCTGAAAGATGAGAGGTCCAATCGGGTCATAAAGCGCGGGGACGGAACAATAAAGCTGAAAGCCTGGCAGTTGCAGTGGGGGCCCGCAAATTAGGTTCATTTGGCTAAAACAGTGTTTTATTTTCCTTTTTTTTTTAATTTTACAACTCTAGAGGCATAATTGATATATGAAAAATTGCACATTTTTAATGTTTACATTTTGATGCCTTTGGACATATGCATATGCCAGTGATACCATCACCACAATCAAGGTACCAAGAATATCCATCACCTCTTAAAGTTTCCTTGTGTCTTTTTATGCACGTGTGTGTGTGCGCGCATGTAGAACACACAGCATGAACATTACTCTCTTGGTAAATGTTTAAGTGCGTGCTGTGGTCTGAATATTTGTGTCTGCCCCAAATTCATATATTGAAATCTCACCCCCAGTGTGACAGTGTTAGGAGGGGGAGCCTTTGGAAAGTGTTCAGGACGTGACAGTAAAGCCGTCGAGAATGAGATTAATTCCCTACTGAATGATGCCCCCAGAGAGCCCCCTCAGCCCATCCACTGTGTGAGGACACAACAAGAAGTCTGCAGCCAGCAGGAGGGCTCTCACCTGGCCACGATGGCACCCTGATCTCGGACTTCCAGCTTCTAGAACTGTGAGAGATAAATGTTTCTTGTTTATCCACTGCCTAGTCTGTGGCGTTTTGCTATGACAACCCCAGCACATACTAAGACAGCGTCCAGCACCATACCGTTAACCACAGGCACCGTGTTGTACAGCAGATTCCTAGAACGTACTCATCTTGTGTGATTTACATCTTACACCCATTGACTGACTCCCTGTGTCTTCCTGCCCAAACCCCCGGCAGCCATCAGTTTCTTTTCTGCTTCTATATGTTTTACTCACAAGTGGAATCACACAGTGTTTGTCATCCTCTGACTGTTTCACAGAGGGTAAAGTTTTCCAGGTCCATCTATGTTGTTACACATGGCAGGACTTCCTGCTTTTTTAAGTCTGAAGAATGTTCCCTCGTGTATATGTGCCATTTTTTGCTGTATGTGTTCATCCATCAGTAGACGCACAGCTTGTTTCCACGTCGTGACTGCTGTGCCTAAAGCTGCCATCAACACGGGACTGCAGACATCTCTCCAAGATCTTGGTTTCAGTTCTTTTGGATACCTACCCATACGTGGGATTTTGGATTATATGGTGGTTTTATTTTTAATTGTTTGAAGAATTCTCATGCTGTTTTCCATACTGGCTGTGTCATTTTACATTGCCACCAACAGTGTGCAAGAACTCTCTCTCTCTTCACATCCTTGTCAACACATGTTTTGTCTTGTTTTGCAGTCGTAGACATTGTTGCAGGTGTGAGGTAACAGCTGCTTGTGGTTTGGATTTGCATTTCTCTGGTGATGAGCAATGTTGAGCACCTTCTCATATGCCTGTCCTGTGTCTTCTCTGGAGAAATGTCTCTACTCCATTTGTTTATATATTTAATGGGGTTATTTGTATTTTAAAATTGAGTTGTAGGAGTTCCTCGTATAATTTGGGTATTAACCACTTACCAAATATATGATTTTCAAATATTTTCTCCCATTCTATAGGCTGCCTTTTCACTTTGTTGTTGGTTTCCTTTGCTGTGTAGAAGCGTCTTAGTTTCATGTAGTCCAACATGATATTTTTGCTTTTGTTGCCTGCATATTTGATGTCGTATCAAAAAAAAAAAAAAAAAAAACCCCAAATCATTGCCCAGACCAATATCAAGAAGCTTTTTCTCTATGTTTACTTCTGGGACTTTTATAGTTTCAAGTTTTACATTTAAATCTGTTGAGTGAGAAGAAAGAAATCTTGAGACATTTTGAGCAGGTGAATTGAGGCCAGACCATGAAAAGACTTGCAAGTGTGTAGTTCCTTTTCTACGATGTCCTGAGAGCTTCTGAAAACCATAAAGGATCTTCAAGGAAGGGAGAACATATTTGGATCCATTTGAGAAATAATCCATCGTTATATAGGGGACTGTAGGACAGAGGCAGAGCCAGAGCTAAAAACACAACAGGGAAGACATGAAGTTATACAGAGACGTCTATATACTCTTCCTCGGATTCTTTTTTTTTTCCATTTTATTTATTTATTTTTTTGTGGGGGGTACACCAAGTTCAATCATCTGTTTTTATACACATATCCCCGTATTCCCTCCCTCCCTCGACTCCCCCCCCCCACTCCCCGTCCCAGTCCTCTAAGGCATCATCCATCCTCGAGTTGAACTCCCTTTGTTATACAGCAACTTCCCACTGGCTATCTATCTATCATCTATCTATCTATCTATCTATCTATCTATCTATCTATCTATCTATCTATCTATACTATGCTACTCTCTCACTTCATCTCAGCTTCCCCTTCACCCCCCAGCCCCACAAACCTCGAGTTCTCCAGTCCATTCTCTGCATCTGCGTCCTTGTTCGTGTCTTGTCACTGAGTTCATCAGTACCATTTTTAGATTCCATATATATGAGTTAGCATACAATATTTGTTTTTCTCTTTCTGACTTACTTCACTCTGTATGACAGACTCTAGGTCCATCCACCTCATTACATATAGCTCCATATCATTCCTTTTTATAGATGAGTAATATTCCATTGTATATATGTGCCACATCTTCTTTATCCATTCATTTGTTGATGGGCATTTAGGTTGCTTCCATGTCCTGACTATTGTAAATAGTGCTGCAATAAACATTATGGTACATGTTTCTTTTTGAATTATGGTTTTCTTTAGGTATATGCCCAGTAGTGGGATTACTGGATCATATGGTAGTTCTATTTGTAGTTTTTTTTTTTTTATTATTTCATTGTTTTATTTATTTATTTTAATATATATATATTTTTAAATTTTATTTATTTATTATTTTTTTGGGGGTACACCAAGTTCAATCATCTGTTTTTATACACATATCCCTGTATTCCCTCCCTTCCTTGACTCCCCCCCCGAGTCCCCCCCACCCTCCCCGCCCCAGTCCTCTAAGGCATCTTCCATCCTCGAGTTGGACTCCCTTTGTTATACAACAACTTCCCACTGGCTATCTATTTTACAGTTGGTAGTATATATATGTCTGTGCTACTCTCTCGCTTCGTCTCAGCTTCCCCTTCACCCCCCACCCCCTCCCAAACCTCGAGTTCTCCAGTCCATTCTCTGTATCTGCGTCCTTGTTTTTGTCACTGAGTTCACCAGTACCATTTTTAGATTCTGTGTATGTGAGTTAGCATACAATATTTGTCTTTCTTTTTCCGACTTACTTCACTCTGTATGACAGGCTGTAGGTCTATCCACCTCATTACATATAGCTCCATCTCATCCCTTTTTATAGCTGAGTAATATTTCATTATATATATATGCCACATCTTCTTTATCCATTCATTTGTTGATGGGCATTTAGGTTGCTTCCATGTCCTGGCTATTGTAAATAGTGCTGCAATAAACATTATGGTACAAGTTTCTTTGGGGATTATGGTTTTCTTTGGGTATGTGCCCAGTAGTGGGATTACTGGATCATATGGTAGTTCTATTTGTAGTTTTTTAAGGAACCTCCAAATTGTTTTCCATAGTGGCTGTACCAACTTACATTCCCACCAACAGTGCAGGAGAGTTCCTTTTTCTCCACACCCTCTCCAACATTTTTTGTTTCCAGATTTTGTGATGATGGCCATTCTGATTGGTGTGAGGTGATACCTCACTGTGGCTTTGACTTGCATTTCTCTGATGATGAGTGATGTTGAGCATCTTTTCATGTGTTTGTTGGCCATCTGTATGTCTTCTTTGGAGAAATGTCTATTTAGGTCTTCTGCCCATTTGTGGATTGGGTTATTTGCTTTTTTGGTATTAAGCTGCATGAGCTGCTTGTATATTTTGGAGATTAATCCTTTGTCCGTTGTTTCATAGGCAACTATTTTTTCCCATTCTGAGGGTTGCCTTTTAATCTTGTTTGTGGTTTCTTTCGCTGTGCAAAAGCTTTTAAGTTTCATGAGGTCCCATTTGTTTATTCTTGATTTGGTTTCCATGATTTTAGGAGGTGGGTCAAAAAGGATCTTGCTTTGATGTATGTCATAGAGTGTTCTGCCTATGTTTTCCTCTAGGAGTTTTATAGTGTCTGGCCTTACATGTATGTCTTTAATCCATTTGGAGTTTATTTTTGTGTATGGTGTTAGGAAGTGTTCTAATTTCATTCTTTTACATGTAGCTGTCCAATTTTCCCAACACCACTTATTGAAGAGGCTGTCTTTTTTCCATTGTATATTCGTGCCTCCTTTGTCAAAGATAAGGTGCCCCTATGTGTTTGGGCTTACCTCTGAGTTCTCTATTCTATTCCATTGATCTTCCTTTCTATTTTTGTACCAGTACCATACTGTCTTGATCACTATGGCCTTGTAGTATAGTTTGAAGTCAGGAAGCCTGATTCCACCAACTCCATTTTTCCTTCTCAAGATTGCTTTGGCTATTCGGGGTCTTTTGCATTTCCATACAAATTGTAAGATTTCTTGCTCTAGCTCTGTGAAAAATGCCTTTGGTAATTTGATCTGGATTGCATTGAATCTGTAAATTGCTTTGGCTAGTACAGTCATTTTCACGATGTTGATTCTTCCCATCCAGGAACATGGTATGTCCCTCCATCTGTTTGTGTTGTCTTTGATTTCTTTCATCAATGTCTTAAAGTTTTCTGCATACAGATCTTTTGCCTCCTTAGGCAGATTTATTCCTGGGTATTTTATTCTTTTTGTTGCAATTTTGCATGGGAGAGTTTCCTTAATTTCTCTTTCTGCTCTTCCGTTATTAGTGTATAGGAATGCAAGAGATTTCTGTGCATTAATTTTGTATCCTGCTACTTTACTAAACTCATCAATTAGTGCTAGCAGTTTTCTGGTAGAGTCTTTAGGGTTTTCTATATATAATATCATGTCATCTGCAAAGAGGGACAATTTTACTTCTTCTTTTCCAATTTGGATTCCTTTTATTTCTTTTTCCTCTCTGATTGCTGTGGCTAACACTTCCAAAACTATGTTGAATAATAGTGGTGAGAGTGGACACCCTTGTCTTGTTCCTGTTCTTAGAGGGAATTCTTCCAGTTTTTCCCCATTGAGAACGATGTTGGCTTTTGGTTTTTCATATATGGCTTTTATTATGTTGAGGTAATTTCCTTCTGTGCCCATTTTCTGGAGAGCTTTTATCATAAATGGATGTTGAACTTTGTCAAAAGCTTTTTCTGCATCTATTGAGATGATCATATGGTTTTTATCCTTCAGTTTGTTGATATGATGTATCACGTTGACTGATTTGCATATATTGAAGAATCCTTGCATCCCAGGGATAAACCCCATTTGATCATGGTGTATGATTTTTTTAATGTGCTGTTGCAGTCTGTTAGCTAGTATTTTGTTGAGGATTTTTGCATCTATATTCACCAGTGATATTGGTCTGTAGTTTTCTTTTTTTGTGACATCTTTGCTTGGTTTTGATATCAGGGTGATGGCAGCCTCGTAGAATGAGTTTGGGTGTGTTCCGCCTTCTGCGATATTTTGGAAGATTGTATATTTCTAAGAATTTATCCATTTCTTCCAGGTTATCCATTTGGAGAAATGTCTATTTAGGTCTTCCGCCCATTTGTGGATTGGGTTATTTGCTTTTTTGGTATCAAGATGCATGAGCTGCTTGTATATTTTGGAGGTTAATCTTTTGTCCGTTGTTTCATAGGCAACTATTTTTTCCCATTCTGAGAGTTGCCTTCTAGTCTTGAAAATGACTGTACTACCCAAAGCAATTTACAGATTCAATGCAATCCAGATCAAATTACCAATGGCATTTTTCACAGAACTAGAACAAGGAATCTTACAATTTGTATGGAAATGCAAAAGACCCCGAATAGCCAAAGCAATCTTGAGAAGGAAAAATGGAGTTGGTGGAATCAGGCTTCCTGACTTCAAACTATACTACAAGGCCATAGTGATCAAGACAGTATGGTACTGGTACAAAAATAGAAAGGAAGATCAATGGAATAGAATAGAGAACTCAGAGGTAAGCCCAAACACATAGGGGCACCTTATCTTTGACAAAGGAGGCACGAATATACAATGGAAAAAAGACAGCCTCTTCAATAAGTGGTGTTGGGAAAATTGGACAGCTACATGTAAAAGAATGAAATTAGAACACTTCCTAACACCATACACAAAAATAAACTCCAAATGGATTAAAGACCTACATGTAAGGCCAGACACTATAAAACTCCTAGAGGAAAACATAGGCAGAACACTCTATGACATACATCAAAGCAAGATCCTTTTTGACCCACCTCCTAAAATCATGGAAACCAAATCAAGAATAAACAAATGGGACCTCATGAAACTTAAAAGCTTTTGCACAACGAAAGAAACCATAAACAAGACTAGAAGGCAATCTTCCTCGGATTCTTTTCGCATAGAGGTGAATACAGTGTGTGGAGTCGAGTTCCTGGGCTCTACAGTAGTTCCTTGTTGATGACCTGTTTTCTGTATATAAGGGGGTATGTGCTCATTCCAACCTCCTAACCTATGCCTCCCCTCTACCTTTCCCCTTTGGTACCAGCAGTTTGTTTTCCATGTCTGTGAGTCTGTTTCTGTCTTATAAGGTAGTTTATTTGCATCAATATTTTAGATTCCACCTATAAGTGATATTAAATATTTGTCTGTCTCTGTCTGACTCACCTCACTTAGTAGGATCATTTCTAGGTCCATCTGAGATGCTGCAAATGGCCTTATTCAGTTCATTTTATGGCTGGGTAATTTTCTATTGTATATATGTAATGTACCACATCTTCTTTATCCATTCATCCTTTGATGGATAAATATTTCGCTTGCTTCCAAGACTTGGCTGTTGGAAAAAGTGCTGCAGTGACGTTTGGGGCACTCATGTCCTGTCGATTTAAGGTTTTTCCTGGATATGTGTCCAGGAGTGGAATGGTTGGATCGTCTGGTAGCTCTAGTTTTAGATTTTTGAGGAAACTCTGTGCTGCTCTCCATAGTGGCTGTTACCATTTTACATCCCCACCAACAGCATAGGAGGTTTCCCTTTTCTCCATGCCCTCGCCAGCATTTCTTGGTTGCAGACTTGGTGATGATGGCTATTCTGACAGGTGCGAGGTGATACCTTGTTGTAGTGTTGATGTGAATTCCCGAAATAAGCGGTGATGTTGGGCATCTGTAAAGTGCATTGTTTTTAAACTGTCTCTGTAAAATTTCCCTCTTGCAGACGGGTTCTTGAAATTCTGCCCATTTTGAAGGCGTTTTCCATTCCCTACCCCAGGACATTGTGGGAGAGCAGGTGTCATTTACAGCCCTGCAGGCCTCGTGAATATGAAGGGTCCTTAAGCAGGGGTTATAAGGTGGTCTACAGGAAATGGCGACAAGGCAGCAGCATTTCTAATACCCCACTCTGGTTACCGGGGCAACCTGAGCCTGAGGGGAAGTCCTGTTCCTGGGTTGTTAATGAGATGTATGTCCTACTACAGTGGAGACAATTAGAATGAAAACAAAAAAAGATGCAATAGTAACCTTCAGTGGATAGCATCACTACGAGTGATAATTCCTTCGTCTGCTGGACTCAAAAATTACTGCCATGTGTCTGACGTGAATGTTGTGTGGAGATGGAGGAGTCGGAAATGAGGAGCAAGTTTTGAGGAGGAAGTGGGAGCTTATTTCTTAAATTGTGACTTTGAGTTTTCCGCCAAAAGGCAAGTGAAGAATTAAGGCGGCAGGTGTATACATGAGTGTGACTATGAGACAGGAAGTCAGCACTGAAAACACAAATCTGGAAGCAACTGGACTGTGAATCACCACACTCCAACCGCAGAGATGGGTGTGGGCATCAGAGAGTGGAGAAAGCGGCTTTAGAACCGGACCCCCGGCAACAGTCTTCTATGAGACATGGTTTTAGAAGAGTAACCGGAAAGCAGGACTCAGCAGCTAAAATGATGGGAGGAAAAAAAAAAAAAAAGGGTTGTTAAGCCAGGAGAAAAGAGCATACCAGGAAAGTGTGTTCCCCCCTTCAAGGCTTGACATCTTACTTCGCACCTGTGCGGATGGCTAGTATCGTAAAAAGCAAAAGATAAAAGGTGTGGGAGGATGTGGAGAAACTGGAGACCTTGGACACTGCTGGTGGGTTCGTGAAGTGGTGCAGCCACTGTGGAAATCAGTGTGGAGGTTCCTCAAAAAATTTAAAAATAGAGCTAGTATGTGGTCCTGCCATTTCACCTCTGGATAGGCACTCAGAGGAAATGGAATCGGGATTCTGTAGAGATCTTGGCATGCCCATGTTCACTGCACCATTCTTCACAGTAGCCAAGGTACAGAAAAAAGCCTGTCTACCAGTGGATTAATGGACAAAGAAAATGTGGATAAAGATATATATCCAATGGAATATTATTTAGCCTTAACCCAGGAGGAAATTCCACCATATGCAATAGCATGGATGAACCTGGAAGACATGTGAAGTAAAATAAGTCAGACACAGAAAGACAAATAATGCATGTTCTCCCTTATATATCATGTATTTAAAATAGTCAGACTCACAGAGACAGAGGAGAAGGGTGGTTGCCCGTAGCAGGGAGGCTGATGGAGTCGAGGAGGGGGGTCACTGTTCAACAGATGTAAAGTTTCAGTTAAGTAAGGTGAATACATTCTAGAGATCCTTTGTACAACACTATGCCTATAGTCAGCCGTATAAAATTGTACATGTAAAAGTATGCTAAGAGTATAGATTTCATGTTGTGTTCTTACCACCATAAGAAACAATTAAGGAAAAGAGGCAGCCTGGACCTAAAGGTTTGTGGAGTGTGAAGCATACTTTTATTTAGCCGGGAGCAAGTTGGTATCCTCCCTGTGGTTCAGGTCCTCACGGGTAAAATGGGGATGCTAAAAGTGATGTGTGCTCTGAAAGATAGTTAGGAAGGTTGTGTGGCTTAATATTTATACAATGCTTAGAAAATTACCTGGTGCAAAGCAGGTGCTGCCTAAGTGTTGAAGTAAACGAGATTTCAAGTCAGGTGGTAAGGACTGAACTTCTCCCCTGGAATTTGCTGTTGTCAAGTGCAGGGACAGTGATTTGGGGGAGGGGTGGGGTGGAATGAGGGGGGGCAGCTGTCAACCTGCATGGAGTTGGGGCGTCAGTGCCACATGGAGAGGGTGTGTTTGTTGGAGGCTGCGGAGGGGGTCAGGGGACAGTCCAGTGTGTGTGCTCATTGGGGTGGGGTATTGTGGAAGGATGGGAGGACGGACCACATGCAATTGCTAATAGGAAAAAGCCAAGAAACATAGCCCATAAATTCTTGGTTCCTTTGGCACTTTGCGTCTATGGAAGTTGCTCTTTTCACTGGAAATTATGCCAAGTTAGGAGTCAGGAGACCAGGGTTTTGGTGCCATTTCTGCAAATCTCTCCATCCCTCAGAACCTTCATATTTCCATCCATAAACCTCTTGGGTTACTTCTAGACCTATTAATATTCCTAGTGTTGTGTCTGCCCACACTCTGCGAGGTACTTGGCAGTACGTCCCTGTGAGAGGGTGTCTCACATCTTGTCAGTTATTCCCGCCGTTCCCGTCGTCCTTCACTCCATGGCATTTAACACATCTTAGCTTTTAGTTGAGGATTTCACGGCTCCCATAGTATCACTTGCCGTGTCTCAAGAAGTAGTAACCTCAAAGCTCAAGCTAGGACTCCGGGTCAGAGCATATCACAGAATTAGACTTGGGAATTAAAGAGCTGTTTGGTTACAATCAGACAAGGAGATGTAAACCTTGCTATTGACATATAAGGAAGTCAGAGCAGAAGATTCCCAGTGAATGCGTCTCTTGTGACAAAGCATCAGAGCATCTTAGAAACAGCCTCCATGTGAAAGTCAGAGGGCCCGAATCCCTGGATGGCTGCCACTCCGGAGCAGCCTTGTGGTCTTAGACAGATCTCATGTCTGTTCAAGGCCTGACTTGACTGAAGAAAAAGAGGATGGTTTATGGCCTTAATCATTACATACTTTGTGCGGGCTCCAGTCCAGCCATTGCAGCAAGCGTGGCGGAAAGACAGACATGGCCTGGGACCCTCTGGACATTTCAGTCTAACGTGGAAGAAAGGAAACAAAAGCAAAGACAAGGAAATGTACACATCGCTGACATAATATCCTATAGTGGTGTGTCCTGTGATGGTCAGGGTGATCAGGGATGTCTGTGGACTGGTGAGCATCTCAGCAGATGAGTGAAGGAGACAGTCGTGGGAGGATCTGAGGAATAGAGTTCCTTGTTTGAGCGTGACTCCAGGAGCCAAGAGAGGAACCTCGTGCCTGGTGGGGCCTGAGAACCAAGCGGTGGGAGGAGCCACCCCACGCGGGAGGTTGCTGACCGTGGTCAGGACTCGACTTCTAAGAGCCGTGGAATCATCGAGGACCTTCTGGTTCTTCACGTTCACGGATTTTGTGACGACGTTTACAAAAACTTCTTTTCCTCTATTGAATATCCTGGGATTTCAATGCCTGAAAGTTAAGGCGGAGACAGAGGCTCCTTGTAAATGTGCTGGAAGCTGTTCCACACGCCATCACGTGCGCTTAACAAGCACCAGCGTTCTGTCTGACTGAGTGTTCCTAGCTTCATTTCTCCACTCAGATTCCCGAGAGAAGCTCTGGGCAGCGCTCACGGCCTAACGCTGGAGATGCAGGATCACTGGGGCAGCCGCCGAGGCGGCAGGATGGGGTGTTTGCAGAAGAAAGATCTCAAGAGTCATGTGGCTCGGTTTTCCAGCCCATCCTTTGTTCTTTCTCCCTCTCTCACCCCAGAACCTGTCCTGTCCTTCATCCTCTTTTCTGTCTTAAGTCAGAGATAACGAGGTCAGTGAAAAGCTGCTGAGACCTGCAGCAGCACTTAGGACAATCCCTGGGGGGTGTTGTGTGCGTGTGTGCGTGTGAGGGTGTGTCTGTGTGTGTCTGTGCATCCAGTTGTTGTGAGGCTTGGAGAACAGGAGGGGCTGGAGGTGGATCAGAAAGGAGGAAATCCTTGCAAACAAGCCTGATGATCTGACGCTGGTTTGCAGGCAAGTCTTCTCTCTTAAAATTCTTGTGAATAAGTGGGTTTGTCATACACAGCTAGAAAAATAGAATTGTAGACTGTGTAGCCTGTCTTTAGACACGTAGACGTTTTTAAATCATCTGGTTCAACTTTACAGATGAGACAAATAAGGCCCATTGAGGAAGGATGGTTTGCCCCAATCTTACAGCAGATGGGTGAAAAATTTGCGTATAGAACCAGGGTCTTTTCACTGTTCTTTATACTTCCTTATGGTGGCCCCAATGAACCTGCGCTTAAACATGAAACGTAAACAGACAGAAAGACCATACATACACATGTGATAAAAGAGCAAGACCCAGCAGCAGATCCACCGGGCCACCGTTGGAAACCAGTCGGCAATTGAGAGAATGACCCTTGGCAAGTCTCCTTGAGTTGAGTCTTCTTGTTTGTGAGAAAGCGCCACTTATATCTACCTGCATGGGTCATCGTGAGGTTGAAACAAGGTAATCACGTGAAAGCACCCCGTACACAGTCACAATGTAGATGCAACCGGACTTAAAACTGTATCTGAAGTAGAAGGAAAGATATTTGGAATTGATCTTTCTGTAACCACACACTAGTGTTCAAATACATTGATAAATATTGTTGGAATACGGAAAGATTTTTTACGGTGATGGGAAATGACATCTGCTGAGTGAGCCCAGAGAGTAAACGAAGCAATAAACAGAGAGGAGGACGTACCACGGCCAAGGCCAGAGAAGGGAAGAGTGGATGAAGCCAGCCCCAGCCCCTGGGAATTCAGGGGCTGCTCTGCTGGTCTCGGCCGCATCACGTGACAGCAGCGGAAGCCGTAGGGTGGCAAGCACGGCCTCTCTAAAGGGTGGAGAAGAGACCAGCTGCCACTGGAGGCTGAACTGAAGACTGCAGCTGGATCCCATGGGCAGAAGATGCTCTGAGCAGCTATGACCCTGACGTATCAAGTTCCTCAGGTTCCTCACCCTCTTTGTGTTCCAGAATCATTACAGACATTACTCTCAGTACCATTACCATTATTTTCCTCTTATTGGTGATGAATCGCTGCACTTATAAGTGGTTCTCTGAGTGGTTTTATGAGTCTCTAGTTCCTGGCTCTAATCGTTCCATAGGATGGGCAGAGCACCTTCAGGTGAGGTTGCTAAGGTGAAGTCTGTGATCCCAGAGAAACAAAGACGAGCTATGTCATCACCGGCTGCCTGGCTGCCAACAAATGTAGGTCCTAATTTCAAGGAGATAGAATTTAGAGTTTATTAACTGGTAACTTGTTATGGGTTCTTACCATGAATTGAGAATATGTTTTTCAAATGAACACATAAGATTTAGAAAATTAGTTAAAGAGAGAAAGAAGCCATTCGTTGAGTCCTCGTTTCTCTTCCTTGACATGGTAAATAGAACTCTTGGGCAGAGAACCAGGCTTATCTGTTTTAACACTTTTAACACAAGCAGATGGTGAATTTGGAATCTTCCAAGCAGTATCCATGGAGATGTGATGAATCACAGGAGATGTTCTCTAGGAAAGTTCCTCAGAACTCTGTCCTTTTTCTTACATTACTTAATTTAAAATGCAGTGTAGGTTATTCAGCAAATAATTTTAGAACAGATTTTTATACACTATGTAATTTGCTAAGCAGTGGTGATTTGAAAGTGAATAAGTAATAACAGTTCTGAACCTCAAATATCTCATAGCTTATTGGAGTCATTAAAAGTGGACTGCACAAATGTAGATACTTTAAATATTTGGAATAACATATGTTGAATACATTGCTAGTAGTAATCAAAGAAATGCAAATGAGAACGAGATATTTTTGTCTAACAATATTTCCTAGTCTGCATCTTTTAATAGCATTATAGCAAAAAAGATAATAGTAGCATTATAAGATATAACATCATGTATAGCATCTCATTAAAAATGCTTCTGTGCAGACTTCCCTGGTGGCACAGTGGTTAAGAATCTGCTTGCCAATGCAGGGGACATGGGTTCGATCTCTGGGCTGGGAAGATCCCACATGCCGTGGAGCAACTACTGAGCCTGTGCTCTAAAGCCACAATTATTGAGCCCACGTGCCACAACTACTGAAGCCTGCACACCTAGAGCCTGTGCTCTGCAACAAGAGAAGCCACTGCAATGAGAAGCCTGTGCACCACAACGAAGAGTAGCTCCAGCTCTGTGAAACTAGAGAAACCCCAACACAGCCAAGATATAAATTCATTAATTCATTTTAAAAAGTGGTTCTGTGAATGTTGAAACGGAGGCGTATTATCATACTATTATTGTCATTTAGATAAAGGATTTCAATGATTTGCTTAAAAAGTTCATCAGGATCAAAGCAAATGGTACCCTTTTTGAAGACCAGCTCAAGGAAGTAAACTTGGTGCAAAGTTCTAGGCCCTTTTGAGTGGGATCTTTTTAATGGCTCTGGTCCTCAGCCAGAAACTGGGAAGGGGAGAGGGAGGGAGAGAGGGAGGGGAGAGCACCAGGCAGTGCCCTGCACATCTTTGGTGTTTGCCTCCAGGTCTTGCATCACTAAGTGAGAAACCATGCGTAGCTGTTTATTATTTACTTATGATTTGAGGGCCGTGAAATTAAGGCATAGACACATTCATCTAACCCTGAGCCCTTGCGCAGCGAGGTTTCAGTGCTGCGTCGTATTCTGCTATTTTCTCCAGTGTCATTTTCGAGAGCTCTTACATGATGCAGAGAGCGAATGAGGCTGAGCTGAACAGACACACGTGTCCCTTCTGGTTTTTATGAATGAAACGAGGTCAGTGAGTGAATCGGTGAGCTCCGGCTGTGAGCGCTATTTCACAAGCCTGTCTGATTTGTTGGTAAGTAATTTTACCAACTCGGCTGTATTGCCTTATGTGTCCCACGACACGGCCGGTAAGAGGGGACCTGATGTGCCCAAAAAAGTCAAAGGAAATCGAGTTCCAGGAAATGAATTCCACCGGAGTTTTCACTGAAACGCGAATCCTTTGCCATCAGACCTGCGGCCTTTAGCTGCGTCCCTCCTCCTGCCTGCACCGCACATGCTTGCTCCCCTGCAGGTCTGCCCCCGCCTGCAGCATCTCCAGGACAGACCCGGCTGCTCTGGGACCTGCTGTGGAAACCCATCACTTCCTCACTTCCTGTCCTTCAGAGAACAATCTATTTCTCTGACTCTAAACATCATAGATATTTTTCCTACATCTGCGTGGGGAAAAGTATCCCGATGGCTGTGAAAAAAAAAAAAAAAATCCCTCTTTTCATTTTATGCTGGGGAATCTCAAAGGGAAAACTTTCCTCTGCTTCCCTGTGATGTTGGCAGCAGGGAAGGAGCCAGAGGGCCCTTCCTCCAGGGCAGGGACAGAGGTGCTCCTCAGAAGAGGCTGGGCTATGTCTCCTGGCGGGGAGGCCTTGCGGATCTTTTGTCCACGCGCTTGTGTCCAGGCCTTCCCTGCCCGTTTATTAAGCACCGGGCGCTTTGAAATGTAGATTATCTAAATATTGAATCTTCTGACAATGCTACTATCACAGTTTTCTATGAAGGGGAAACTGAAGTTAAAGAGCTTAAATACCTTTCTAAGATCAGAGTTTGTAGGGTGAGGAGCTAGGAAATGAGCCTAGGTTTTTCTGACTCCGAAGCGTGTTCTTTGCGGCATTCGGATTTGCTGATGACCGCATCTTCTGCCACCATCTGAGGGCCTGTGCGTGCTCCGCCTGCTTGGTTCTTGCAAGAGTATTTGCCAGCTTCAAACCACAAGGACACAGCTTTCTTCCATTCTTTCTACTCTGTAAGCTTTGAATTTTATTTTGTTACTTTGTTTTGTGGTGCTCTTTTTGGAAAGGTGAATGTAAGGGAACAGTTAGGAAGATGCTGGGATGAGTAGGTGGCCCTTCTGAATACTGTCTGTCCACACACACACACACACACACACACACAACATGGAAGGCTTCTTTCACGTCTCTGGTGATCAGAAGATATTTTTATAGTCGCATGTGAAGTTAACCAACATTGCTAAATTTAGGGCTTTTTCATGTGTCTGTTTTACTTTGGATATATACAACTGGCAATATGAAATTCTTATCGCTATAGCATCTAGCATATGCCTAGAATCCCCAAACGTTGTGATATCATTTGTGAAGCATTTTGACTGTGAATCATCCCATGTGATGGCAGGGCCAAGGGAGCTCTAATGGTGTTTGCACGGAGTCATGGTCATTTCCAGATTCTGCCCAGCACTCCTGGCCCTGCGTTTCCTTGCAGAGCTAAAAGAAGAATCGCATGGCTGGGATGTGCTTCGGGTTTGACAGAACCACCACCAAGTCCCCTGATTAGTACTGGCTCTTTTGCATCTTTGACTTAAATATTGGAAGCTGAAAAGATTTTTTTTTAAAGATAAAGAAGTGGAAATATATGCCCTTCAGAAACCATTGTCATGCTTAAGACATGGCAAAAATAGTGTTTTAAAAGAAATCTGATGTAACTAATGTAACCCAAGTAGAAAAAGGGACCATGTATCATCCTAGCTGGTCAGTCAGTGGAAAATAAGCACACACACCTGAAAACAAGAACCTCGGTTCCCCCCTCCCCCCCCCCCCCCAACACACACACACACACACACACCCCTGATGCAGTAGTAATTAATTCATTGTGCGAGACCTGGGTCTGGTCTGGACACATTTATGATGTGAGCCAAGTTTGGTTTCAGTCAGCCTTTTAATACCCAAGACCTCCCCTGCACAAATAGTGAATCAGGTAACTCTATTACCCTCTTCAAGTGAAATATTTACATTGATACTTGGATTGTGGTATTTTCATTTCATAGGAATTTTTATGACTCTCAGGAGCTCTAAAGAAAAAAAAATAGTAATGCTCTTTTATCTGCTTCAGGTTGTGTGATGGAATTATCCACTGAGTTCCCTTTTTGTTTTTCCTATCGGGACAGCCCCAGAGGTCAGCGGTGGGGTCCCTAGGCCAGCAGAGTAAGCAACACAGCTGCAGAGGGTTCCAGCACTCTCATTTTGGGCACACTTTCATTGAAGGTTTTGCCTCCAAATTTTGGTTGCAAATACGAGACGGCCATCGGTGGCCCGTTTTCTGCTAGTCCTGGGAAATATACCCATCAGCAGATCCTGAATGCGATACTCAGAGACAGGGGTTTATTTTAGGAGATTCTGCGTAGTGGGACATTGTCCCTTAAAATGGCCTGTGGTCCCTCACTGATTGGTCAGTCTGCAAACATACTGTGTTAGTTTCTGTAATTACTAGGGAGAAAGGAAAGGCCAATGCAGTTAGATACTGACTGGACCACAGGAAAAAAGGAAAATCTAGGCTTGAATTACATTGCAACGGTGGCTGTTAACCTTGGTATTGGAAGTAAGAGGAGCAGAGAAATTAAACATCATTAGGAGAATCCCGGTCCACAGTAACAAGACGTCACTGTTTCTTTTGGCTGAGAGCAGATTCAGCAGCAGAAGTCGCTAGACTGTGGCTGAGGCTGTTCCTTTAAGGACAGAGGCTCATTGCCACAAGGAACATTTGTGCTTCTAAAGAGAAAAGGACGGACCTTCGTCTCTCCCACACACATCCCGGTTATTGTGACACATTTGCATTGTGTGTGTGTGCCTTTCCGGTGTTTAAACACACACTGTGGACTTGGAGCGTTGTCTCAACATCATTACCTCTGTGGTATGATTTCCTCAGCACTTTTTAAAACCTCTCTCCTATGGAGTTTTACATCCCGAACAAAACAATATAGCAACAGTGAAACAGTCACGCTGCAGAACAGAGGCTTTGACTTGGTGAGCAGGTGAAAGTAGACGTCTGTCCTTTAGTTTCCTATTGCTGCCACTAAGCTACCTCAACGACAGTGGCTGAGAAGAACCCAAAGGCACACGTCTGCTGGGCTTGGCTGTTTTCTCTGCTCCGAGCTCCAAAACTGAGGTGTCAGGAGGGCTGCCTGTCCTTCCGGAGGTTCTAAGGGAGAATCGGGGCCCCTGGGTCCCTGCTGGCTGCCAGCTGGGGCAGCCCGTGTCCCTAGGGCCCTCTGTCCTGTCATTGCCGGCGGCCCCTTTATCTCATAGCCAGCACCTTCATGCACAGGGACCTCCTCTGCGTCCTGCTGCAGCCCTTCTCCACGCCTCTCTGCTTCCTCATCAGCTTTTAAGGACCCAGGTGATTCCCTTGGGCTCACGTGTGTCACCCAGGATAACCTTCTGTGATACTGTGATTTATAGTAACAAACATACAAGTGGTCTTCCCCCCAGTTTCTGGGTCAGAACTCCTAAAACCCTTGGAATTTCCCGAGTGAGGCGATCTGTAAAGTTGTCTTTTTCATGTTAATGAGGTGACTTTGCTAAGATTGGGGGCCAGTTGCCAGTGGAGCCAATCAAGTGATTAGAGGGTTGGACCTTTCAGTCCCTTCTCCCAACATCCAGGGAGGGGAGAGAGGCGAGAGGTTGAATTAATTGCCACTGTTAATCAATCATGCCTATGTAATGAAGCCTCCATAAAAACTGCAAGGATGGGGCTGGGAGAGCTTCTGGGTTGGGGCGGGGGTGGGCTTAGGGAGGAGGCTGAATTATATAACCTTTTATAATAAACAGGTGATCTAGTAAGTAAAATGTTTTTTCTGAGTTCTGTGAGCCCCTCCTGGTAGGGGTGCAGCCTTGTAGGACTGAGCCCTTAATCCGTGGAATCTGACGCTGTCTCTGGGTGACAGTGTCGGAACTGAGTTCAGTTGTAGGACCCCCAGCTGGTGTCTGAGGACTACTTGGTCCTGTGTGGGACCCCATGCCCCCAACTCTTCCCCCAGCACCCCGCCAGCCACAGCACATTGGAAATCTAGTCTCAGAACCATTGCTTCATCCTGTTTTAAAGTCAGCCGGTGGGCAAGTTTACTCCATCTGCCAAGTCCCTTTTGCCGTGTGACATGGTCTGCTCACAGGGGCCCGGGTCCTGCCCAGCACAGTGTGTAAGAGAATGGTGTCTGTTGAGCTGATAAAACGCAGTCAGGACTGACTTCTGACTTCAGAAGAAGTAAAGAAATTCAAAGAACAATTCTCACGTATTGATAAGTCCGAGGTGATACTAGTTTCACGGGTTTCAGGCAGACCCAGGGCACTGGTGTCGGGACACTGTTTGTCTCTCTCCCCGTCTTTGCCTCACCTTCCACTGGCTTCATTCACTCTCTGACAGGCTCTGGAAGGTGACCCCTGTCACCTTCGGGCCTCAGTTCTACCCTCTGAGCAGCTGCGTTGGACAGACATCACCCCCAATCAACATCTCTAATCCAAGTACCAGAACCCCGTCTGCTTGGCGTGTCTTGTGTACACACTCCTTCTCGCCCTCTTTAAGAGAGTTGTGCGGTCGGGCTTTGGACAATGTAGTCCTAGAAGACGGGGTGGGGGGGTTCCCTCCATCCTATCAAAACCTATGGGCTGAGAATGAGGGAGACATATCTCCTTAAAAGATAAACAAAGTCATAATGACCAAAAGACACCAGACTCGATGCCTGCCAGGCCAAGCTGGGTGTTTTAAGCATTTTGGGTTTTGCTGTCAATCCCAAGGTCATTGCTGAGGACCACTTTGTGAGGGAGGGTACAGATCAGTTTGGCACTTGATGTATTAAGTATCTTAGTCAAGTATCTTGGTCTCCCCCCAACCTGTGAATTGTATTTCAGTTCGGGTACTGCTTTACATTCAAGTAAACACATGTTTCTTCTGCAAATCTCAGTGTCTCTGTTTAGAGGTGAGGAAAGTGTATCATGCTAGTTGATTTTGCCACAAGAACTTGTAACTCAGTGTTTCCACCGCAGCTCTTTGTTCTGCTGGAACTCTCTGTCCCCTGGGCTTGGCCAGGGTTCTGCCTGGGCCCCTCTGCTCTCCAAGCTGCTTCCTTTCCCTGTGGTCAGATGTATTCCGTGGCATCTAGAAAATTCAGTGTAGCCAGCCACAGATTTCCCCAGTGACACGGGCTTCTTCCCCTTTTAAAGTTTTCACGAAATGTGGTTCACACCATTGGGACACTGGGGGTAGAGCTGACAACAGACAGAGGATGAAAAATAAAGGATCCCTGCCATTTTGTCTTTGATAGGAGTACCGGGGCCACAGAGGACAGGCGCACCAGCTGCAGCTCCTCTGTTGGGAGTCTGGAGCAGGGAGCACGTTGACACCTCACCCGGGTCTCGGGTCACATTAGCAGGAGCCGCTAAAATAGATCAGCAGGCAGGTGAGTCTTTGTTCCAAAAAATGACAGCTCTGGAGAGCCACTCTGGCTTTTCTCACCACCCACCCCGGGGCGGGGCTGACATCCTGCTGTCGGTGCTGGATGAGAAGCGCTGTTCTGTGGGTAGAGTCTGCAGGATGCAGGAGATCACCTGGTGAATGACAGTTCTCTGCTGTGTGCGTGATGGGGAGGTGGGGAATTGCTTCTCCGTGTGCTGTGCTAACCCGGGACGGTGAGGGCCGTGTGCTTGGAAGAAGTGACATGCATGGTGTATACACATATGCGTATTTGTGGATGCTTGTATATGTACATATGTGTATGTGGGGGTAGAGTTTGTATGCTATCCTGTTATCCTAGATTTTCCTTTTCCTTCAACGAACATCTCTTTTAAAGAGACCTGCTCCACCACCTCTGCTGGGAAGACACCCCAGCACACCCTGCTTCTTCCAGGCTGAAGTGGCACCCCTCTGTGCTCTGTAAACCCCCACATTTTTTAAAGATTTATTTTATTATTTATTTATTTTTATTTTTGGCTGCGTTGGGTCTTCGTTGGTGCTCACGGGCCCTCTCTAGTTGCGGAGAGCAGGGGCTGCTCTTCATTGCAGTACGAGGGCTTCTCATTGCAGTGGCTTCCCTTGTTGCAGAGCACGGGCTCTAGGCGTGTGGGCTTCAGGAGTTGCAGCACGTGGGCTCAGTAGTTGTGGCTCGCAGGCTCTAGAGTGCAGGCTTAGTAGTTGTGGCGCACAGGCTTAGCTTCTCCTTGGCATGTGGGATCTTCCTGGACCAGGGCTCAAACCCGCGTGCCCTGCATTGCCAGGCGGATTCTTAACCACTGGCCACTAGGGAAGCACCACCCCCACATTTATTTTTGTCCCAACATGAGTCACATTGTATTGTCAGCTCCTTCCTTCCTTCCTTCCTTCCTTCCTTCCTTTCTTCCTTCCTTCTTCTTCTTTCTTTCTAATTTTATTGGAGTATAGTTGATTTATAGTGTTGTGTTACTTTCTGCTGTACAGCAAAGTGACTCAGTTTTACGTGTGTGTGTATATATATATTCTTTTTCATTTCCTTTTCCATTATGGTTTGTCACAGGATATTGAACCGTTTTTATTTTTAAATCTACATCATCTGTGTTTTGCTGAGTCTTTAGCACAGAGAAGGCCCTCAGGATACTTGTTGAGTGAATCAAGAGTGTCAAGAGTGTCTGGAAGAAAACAAGAAACGCCTATTCATCCTATTCTACTAGCTTGAGAAATCCAACTGCTTTTGCTCTTTCCACTCTCAGACTTTGTCCTTAAGGCAACATAGTTTTGCGGCAGCATTACGTACAAAGATGATCACTTAAAAAAAACACAGACACTTTATCTTAAACACTTTTTTAGTGCCAGCCTTCACGTGGACCATTAGCAAAAGTAACTACCGTGTCCTTGGTATCTGGCTTCTTCAGGCTTCACTGAGCCTCTCAGGGCCCCTGCACAGCTGACCCGTGAGGCCCTGCTGTAGTCGGCGTGGAGCACGGCAGGCCTCACGCAGTAGCTACAAGGTGGTTCTAACATGGCTTGGGGCCAAGACCAGTGTCATGGAGCTTTTCTCCTATGTTTTCTTGTTGGAGCTTGACAGTTTCAGGTCTTATGTTTAAGTGTTTAATCTGTGTTGAATCAATAGTGTGTGGTGTAAGATAAAGGTCCAGTTCTCTTCTTCTGTATGCCACATCTAATTTTCCCAGCACCATCAGTTGAAGAGATGGTCCTTTCCCCATTGTGTGTTCTTGGTACCGTCGTTAGAGATCACTTGAGCTTGTTAAAAATCAGTATATGTGTGAGTTTATTTCTGGGCTCTCTATTCTGTTCCACTGGGCTATACATCTGTCTTATGCTGTTACCATACTGTTGTCATTACTGTGGCTTAATCATATATTTTGAAAGCAGGAAGCAGGAAACCTCCAGCTTTGTTTTTCTTTCTTAATATTATTTTGGCTATTCAAGGTCTTTTGTGGTTCCATATGCATTTTAGGATTAGCTTTTCTATTTCTGTAAAAAATGCCACTGGAATTTTAAAAGGGATTGCATGGATCTCCAGATCACTTTGGGTCGTGTAGACATTTTGACAATATTAATTCTTCTAATCCATGAATGCAAATATGTCTTTCCATTTATTTGTGTCATCTTTAATTTCTTTCATCGATGGTCTTGCCCATGATTTATTGGATATGACACCAGAAGCACAAATAAGAAAACAAAATAAATAAGTGGGACTACACCAAACTAAAAAGCTTATGCACAGCCAAGAAAACAATCAACAGAGTAAAAATGCAACCTACAGATAGAAAAAAACTATATATCTGACATTTGTATCTTATATAGCTGATAAGCGGTTAATATCTAAAATACATAAGGAATGCATACCTTAAGAGCAAAAAATACAAATAACCCTAAGAAAGTGACCAAAGGAACGGAATAGACAGTTCTCCAAAGAACACATACAGATGGCCAACGAGTATGTGAAAAGAGGCTCAGCAGTTCTATCACCTTATGCTGATTAGATTGGCTCTTATCAAAAAGACAAGCGACAGCCAGCACTGGCCGGGACGTAAAGGGAACCCTCGTGCACTGATGGTGGCAACGCTGAGTGGCACAGCTGCTGTGCGGAACAGTGTAGCACTCCCTCAAATGATTAAACATACAACTACCACACGACCCCGCAGTCCCACGTTGGGATATATAACGAAAGGAAGTGAAAACAGGATCTCAAAGAGATCTCTGCACTCCCGCGCTCACCGCAGCGTTATTCACAGTAGCCCAGGTACGGAAAATCCTAAGTGTCCGTGGATGGATGAATGGGTAAAGGAAATGTGTATATATACATATACACAACGGACTATTACGCAGCCTTAAAATAGAAGGAAATCCTGGCATATGAGACAGCATGTAGGCTGAGTGAAATAAGGTGTTTATCACAGAAGGACAAACACTCTGTATGTGTTCCCAGTGATACGAAGCATCTTAAGCGGCCACACTCATAGAAACAGAGAGGAGAATGCCCACCAGGGCAGGGGGGTGGAGACAAGGGGAGACTGTGGTTCCGTGGATAGAACATGGCAAGATGAGTGAAATTCTATGCCTGTAGTTCACAGTCCTGCAGTACACATGAAACCTTTGTTCAGGGGGTAAATCTCGTTAAAGTGTTATCATCACAATTAAAAATAAATAAAGTGAAAGGAAATGGCTCCGGCTGCCTTTTTCCTAGCACGCAGCCCCCCCTCCACCGCCACCGCCCCCAGCGCCTGCCAGTCCTCTCACCAGCAGTGCTTACACAAAAGGCAACCCAGTCCCTTGGCAGGTGATTAGAAGTGATTATCCACCTGTCTCCAGTATAAGTCAACAGGGAAAATGGAATCTGTAACTACTGGCAGAACTTGGCAGGCTATTCCAGGGTTGTCGGCCCCGAAGTTATTGGAATTGGTGACTATTTACAAGGCTTTCCCATTCCACGGGAACGTCAGGGGTGGTGGGTGTATAACGGACGAATGTAAACAGAGAACTTGACCTTGTTTGAAAATAACAACTCAGGGACTATGATGACCACTTTATCCAATCAGATCATTTCATTGCACACACATTTTGTTTTGCTCCCCTTGAAGGGGAGGTAGGCAGTGCTCTCTTTGTTCAGTGATGAGGAAACTCGAACTCAGAGACACTACATTCACAGCATGTTTTTTATCTGGCTCTAAAGCCTGTGCTCTTTCTCCAACACTGATGCCCTTTCTTATCAAGAATAGCATGTTGCATGGCTGTCACCTTTACGGTAGATCTCCTCTGTAAATAAAGGAGAATGTGGTGATTCTTCCTCCTACCCAGATTTTCTAGGAATGTAAGCAAAAATGGCCACGCACGCTGTCTCTGAGTTATGGCTTCAGACTTTTGCTCTGTCTTCGTCAATTGTTTCTGATTTCTTTTCCTGGTCCTTAGTCCCAGGGCAGATCTGACTAGGCGGTGAGATGGGGGAGGGGAGGAAAGCCAGAGTGGTTGGGTGAGGGGGGTGGTTCTTACAAGCCAATGTGAGCAGGGAAGAGAGTGAGCCCTTCGGAGGGGTGGAGGGGAATCAGAAAATGACTAATAGCCAGGTCGTGCTTGGATGGGCTCTGAGAGCCGCTGTGAAGACACTCACCCCTGCTGCTGGCAAGGCCTACAAAGAAGAGACTGAATCCAACTTGCTCTGTGAGGAAACTGAGGCTTGAAGAGTCTGAATAACTCTCCAGGGTCACACGGGTATTGGGTGGCAGAGGAGATTTGTGACTTTTAGTCCAGATTCCAGATTTCGTTCTCATCTCTGTCCTCTCTCATCATGAAAGCTAATGAATGTTTTCCATCTGGGAGGTGCTATGTAGGGTGTCCAAGACCTCAGGAGACTCCCATTTAGCAAAGCAACCTTGTCCTTTTCCCGTCACCATGGCCCCCATTTTGCATGCATTTCTCCCTGCGATTCTTCCTCAGATTTACAGAATATGAGAAATGTCTCTCAGTACATTAAAAAGGGCCAAGGGCTTGTCATAGAGTAAGTGATCAGTAAACTCCCATCGAAACTTTGGATAAAGGAGCTAAAGACTTAGTAAATCAATGGAGGAAAATAAACTAGATTTTCAACAAAGCAGAAGTTTAACCAGCTGAAAAAAATGCCGACAATTCACTGAGTAGAGAAACCCAGCCTGTCAAGGAAAAGGAATGTCTAGAACTAAAAGAAAGAAATATATTTTTGTACAAAGAATCAAGATTCTTTCAGTGCTAGCAATGATGGGGTCTGTTTTTGGAAATGATCTGTGGGTTACTGTGGACATCCCCCCACCTCCACCCCAATCTCTCATCATCAGTGATACAGCAAAGCCCTGAGCAGGTGTCCTGTGATGCAAAATGTCAGACAAAACTCAGAACAAAACAGCCACGAAGAGGAGCTGAGCTCCCACGTGACTCACCCGGTCTGTCTCACCCGTCCCTCTTCTGTCTTCTGCATCCTTCAAATCATTCTTCTCCTCCCGGGGAATCCTTGCTTTGCAGCTTTTCAAAATGTCCCGTGAACATATTCACGGCATGAGATTTCCTTCCTCTTTTGAAATCACGGATGCTGCTTCTTTGTTTTCCTGCCGAACAAACGTGTGTGGCATCCCAGTTATTCTAACAGGGAGTCCCTATCCAGCGTTTCTTGGTCTGCTTTTTGCTCTTCCTGTTGTCCATCGACCCCCTGCCCTTGCTCCACACCGTTGGGACCAAGAGCTTTGCCTTCTTTTCTTACATTTTACAACAATCTCAAGCTTTCATTCCCGATTGTTGACTTGTTTTCAAGCTGGCTGCCTGGTGCTCGGGGTCCAGGCGGTGAACCACAGTACCCTCATGTCGGCCCCAGCCCTGCCCAGACCTCTCAGAGCCCCGGGTCTGCTCCCGTCCTCCTACCCAGGCTCTTCCCACCCTAAGTGCCATCGGCAGACCTTTATGACACACACATATGATCCTGTCATTCCCTATTTTGTAAATTGTTTTCATAATTCCTTTACTTACAGTGATATTCCATCTTTGGGCTACATGAATTATTCTAAGAAATTCAAGAACTACAATTTTTCACACCAGAGCAGCACAATTGAAGAGAAATATTACATTTCTTCTCTTTGAGGCAGAAATTTATAATTTGTGTGTGTAAACACTGATTATTTTAGTCCAACAAAAGCTCTGACTCCACACACACACACACACACACACACACACACACACACACACACACCAATTAATCCCAAGGGAAAAGACCAATGACACTTTCTGCTTCTGAAAATTTAATCTGGTCATCAAACATGTAGCTCACCATGTAGCGTATGGGACACAGTAGAGGGGACCTTCTGTGGATGTGGGCCGTGTAGGGAACTGTTCCTCTAAAGGATGTTCCTCCCCATGGTGCACAAAGGCCCTGACACCACCTTTTCCTCATGGAGGAATCTCATACATGCTTTCCAGGCTGGGCCAGGGGCACGTGGGTCCCACCTCCAGGAAGTGTGAGCTGGTTCCTCTGTGATCCCACAGCACGTGGTCTTGCCACTAGCCCTGCACATTTGCACTCAGCAAATCCTATGTGTAGCATCTTTGCCTCATAAGGAGGCCCCAGGAGCCTTTGCTGTTTGCATCCTAGTGTGCACGTAGCTTGACCTGAGTCAACATGTGAGGTTAGTATCATAGTTATTCTAAGTTGAAGATAATAGAAGCAGAATGAGGGGAGCTCTGAGGAGAAGGAGGACAGGGGAAGCTGCTGGATGGGATCCAAGCTCACCGTGAGGATAAGGACCCTTAGGATGGACACTGAGCAAGTGTGAGGCCACCAGGTGTGCGCCCTCCAGGTGCTTCTGCCCTAGGTAGGAGAAATTGTATCTTTTGTCACAAGCCAGGCAAGTCAGCAAATCTGATACAAAGACAAGGTAAGTAGGACAGAATAAATGGTTGGAAACTAAGCCTGATGGAGCGGAAGGAAAATGTAAAAGAATTAACATTTATAGTGCAACTAATATGTGCCCATCACTATACTAAGAGCTTGTACATGCATTATTTTGTTACACATTCATTTCACCAAAGCAGGTACCATTGTTCCCATTTTATAGATAAGGACCTGGGCTCACAGAAGTTAACTCTATTCTGTAAGCATATGGAGTGCATTCTGTATGACACTGGGTATAAAATCAGGCAAGTCAGAAACTTGCCTTCCTAGTTCTTGAGCTCTAGGTGAGATAGTCAAAATAATGTGACACCTAGAGTGTAGTATTATAAGTATGGTGCCAAGTCCTCTTGGGTTCACAGATGTGGATCTGGTTCAGAAGGGGTTAGGGGAGGCTTCATGGAGAGGGTAAAAATGGAGCTGAGACCTTCAGAATAAATAAAATCCAGCTCTATGAAGGCAGGAATTGGATGGGAGAGAGGAAGGACATTCCAGATAGAGGGAATGGTGCATATGTGAGGGCTCATGGCATGAAATACCTACAGACAATCCACTATGGCTTCAAAGAAGGCTCCTTGTGGGGAAGTTGTCAGAGTAAAATCAAGAAAAAGGTAGGTGCCAGGGCATGAAATGCTGTGTGTAACTCAAGATAAACTTGCAGATGGACATAGCAAGTGATTCAGCAGGTATATACACACACAGAACTGTCTGACTTTAACTCCCATAACCCAGAAACACTAATCTAAGAGTAGAAATGCTGGAGCCCAGGTAAAACCAAATGGGAGACCGAAAGCACTCCAAGATGTGATGAGGAAGCAGGAGTCAGAGAACCAGCTGGTTCAGCACCAGGGGACAGGGAGGAATCAGGAGTGACTGGGCTTCAAAGACAGAAGCCTGTTTCCCAAGTGACCATCCGGGGATTAATGGATTAGATAGATCTTAATTGTTCTCCCCACAAAAAAAGAAATGATGCGATGTGATAGAGGTGTTAGCTAACATCACGTCATCATATTGGAATATATAAATGTATCAAGTCAACAGGTCGTACACCTGAAACATACACTGAGTTACACGTCCATTCCATCTCGGTAAGAGAAGGGATCCGTGCGTGCATGAGAGTGGAGGCCTTGGGAGAGAATGCGCATGGGATCATCCCCGCCTCTTCAGCGGCCGGTCCAGCCTGAAGAATTCTTCCCTGAATTCTGCAAAGTGCAGGTATCAGACTTCAATACTTTAAATGTTTTTTCCCCAAATATTGACCTGGACAGGTAGAACTACATCAATTAATGTGAGGTGTATAATGATAAATTTCAGGAGAAGGGAGTTTTTCCCATCACACTATTACTGATTGGTCAGGCAGCGTTTTGGCACGTAGTCTATTATTTGCACCACCAAATACTTCCACAGGCTAGAGGGAAATTACAGAACAAATGACAAGGACTGTATTCAGACAGGAACATTGTTTACTGTGACTGAAAAGTCTCTTCTCTTTTTAGACTCCATTTTTGTTGTTGAGTAATTTTTTTTTTTTTTTTTGGAGATAATGTCAGAAAATTAAGAAATGCCTAAAAAATATACCATGCAAACAATTTGAATGTAAGCATACACATAATAGCTGTCTATATCAATCAATACCTGTCCCTATAGATTCTTGTTTAAGGCCAATTTAAAAGTCGAGAAAGGCAGCTTTTGTTATTAATTGTCTATTAGAACTTCCAAGAAACAAGATCTAGTCATAGCTTTTGGAGGAAGGAATTCTGATTCAATCAGTTATGAGGCTTATTTATACTGTCTCTTCCAACCTGCAGTTTATTGGCCTTTGGCAGAACCATTTTTATTCTCCTGCTGTCAGATTTTTTTCTCCTCTAATACCCATGGTCTCCTGACCTTCTCAATATCCTGAGTCTACCCTTTTAAGTTGGACATTGGAAAACTTCACACTTCCTAAAGGGCTGTTATCCCCTCCTGTGGTTTATTGAATTTCACCTATTGATCTAATTTGAATACACAATCCCAGAGGCCTTCAAATAATGATGCATTTGTTAAAAAGAGAGAACAGATTGAAATAAAAGTTTATTTGATTTTTGTTCTTATTGTTTTCAAGGCAGATTTTTACCTGGAAAACCAGGCCCTCATCAAAGAAACATTTCTGTCACAAAGGCAACACCGTACACATGTGTTTGAGTGACTATAAAAGTCTACACTTCTAGAATTTGGAGGGGAAATGTGTCATTTAGAGATGCTGTGAGCTAAACGCATAGGGGAAGACTGTTAAATATGAGTGTAGGACTCTTCAAGTAACACCAAGTGAAGCAGTTCGGACCTGTCTCAGGAAGCGCGGCCTGATGAGGTTCTGATGACAAGTCATGGCTTTGGTTCATGGGGAACGGGGAGTCTTGAAGCAGAGAGAGGGTACCCATTCATGTTGGTGATGGACAAGGAGTGAGAGGTGTCTTATCTTGCCATATACACGTGCTGTACCGTATATACTGTCTGCAGGAAACTTTCACGGAAGGTGAGATGCAGTGATACAGTGTCGCGGGGTAGGGGTGAGGGTTCCACGCCCCCTCTTCAGATGGGCCGATGCGCAGGGTCTGAGGGACACGGAGCAGCTCTAGTACTGACTGTGCGACAGGAAACAGAAAGGGATTGCGGGGTCAGGATGGGTGGGCTGACGAGAACGGCTGATAACTTCGCTGATAAAGTTTTCTTCTATTTCCCCTCCCAAACTATCTCTGAACTCTGCCACCTACCACGAAATGAAAAGATACTTGTCCATCAAAACCAGATCCTAGGATGCACCAAGGACATTGATTTTGCTGAAATGAACAAAAGTATAAGGTCGCGAGAGTGTTTTCTAATTTAAATATTTATCTGAGGTTGTGTACACTTAAGGATGTAGTTATAACATCCCCACCAGTAGTTTTCTAACTCTGCCCAAACTCTTTTGGAGACAAAACAGCAGCAAAGTGAGAGAGAATTCAAAAGGTGGATATTTGCTTCCACCCACCTCTTTAATTTCTGCATTGTCTCTAGTTCTGATCTTGAAGCTGCCAGGTAACAGTCTTTCTGAGTGTGAGGGCAGCCAGTGCGTCAAACCATGTGTTTCTTTTTCTGAATAATTGTTCCTTGTCTTCATCCATCTCTGAGAAGCACACACAAATGTCACAGGGATTCCTCTCTGTGGCCTTGTCTTCTGGAGCACGTTTTCATGCTCCAGCCCTGACACAGATCTCCTGGCTATAAGATAGCACCATTCGTGCGAATTTTATGTTTTGCGGATGACATGGAAGGCAGTGCCCACAAGAGAACTGGTCTGAGTGGCTGGGAATGAGCGAGTGCAGAAACGCTGAGTGGGCGCTTCTATCTCTGCAGGCGATCCACAGACACAGGGAAATCTTTGTCTTCTGTTTGGCGGAATATTTTTAAGGGTGTGAGAGAGATTGCAGGCTGCCCACCCACTTGAAAGCAACAGACTAAAATGATTCCACCACTGCCAGAGGGAGGGAAAGCCCCATGATGGCATCTGGCTTCTCAGAGTCCCCGAGACAGGCTGCTGCTTCCTCTGAGGCCTCTATAGGTGCTGGCATCTGCTGATTTATCACAGGCAATCAAGGAGCCAGAAAGACTGGCTGGAGACAGCTGAAGAATGATGGGTTGTGCAGAGGGAAAAGCAGTGTCCTGGAATAAGAGAGGGAGGTGGAGCTTGAGTCCATCAGCAGAGAGCTCTGTGGCGCTGGGATGGTCCTGCCAAGTACACATCTGGGGAATCAGCCAGGGGGTGGAGTTTCCACCTCTTTCTTCCAGTTTGCAAAGATGTAAAAACTGGTTTTCTCTGGTGAGGTCTAAAAGCCACGCAGAAGTACCCAGAAAGTCTGATTTCTTCTTGTGAAAACACCAGTGCAGGCAGACACCAGATACAGGGCTCTTTCGAGGCACCATTAGGAAGTACAAAACTATGTGCTTCCGAAGTGTAAGTACTTGTGCGGATTTTCAACTTAATACATTCATACCTGCCGGTAGGATAGTCCTTCTCATTGAAGTCAAGGGTGACTTGAGAGAGTATTGCACTTGGCAGTGTATTGGGAGCTCTCTGAAATCCTCTTTTTAAAAATAATGGAACAGGGCACAGGATGGATGCAGAGAGGCAGAGAGAGAGAGAGAGAGAACGTGAATTTATAAATAGATTAAAAAAAATATACAGCGCCTCTTTTGAGAAGAAAGCATGTCGGAAAGTGCAAGTTTTCCAAGGAAGAAACTTCAGGAAAGAGCTCCCTATCTTCATTAGTAAAGAGTGGAAAAGGAAGAAGGCCACGGACAGATCCTTATTTTAGCCCAGACCCTGAAATTCCCCAAAATCTTGAATCCTACTGAGGAGCACTTCCAGGACTGACCAATGAAACTGAGAAAGCAACGTTAGGATGTCAAGGGATATCGGAAGGCGGTCGTTATGGGGGAACAGAGACAGCAGATAATGCTTCACCCTCTGGAGTTGCGCCAGCATCCTCAACTCCCTTAAAAAACCGGTTCATGAGATAAGTCATTAAAGCGTTCTAAGTGATACTTTAAGGCATCGGATCTTTACTTATACAAGGTCTGAATGTCAGGAAGGATGAGGAGAGATGCAGGGTTACAGATAACAGCACATCTGTCTCCGAGCTTTCAGTATTGTTAGAAAGCTCTCGTGACGGGTCAGAATCTCAGGTCCACCAGCTGACCCTAATTCTGCTCTTTGCAGTCACATAGCACAGTTGATATCTCTGGCATGTGACATTTATTCTGAGGCTAAAAGAGGACAGAGTGATGGCTGGTAAATGTCAACAGTAGTAAACTAACATCCTACCCGCCGTGCAACTCGGGGGCTCTTTAAACGCCAGGGGCACCTGAACTCTTCACAGTTCTGGACCTCTAAGGTCAGGGTCCCCGGACAGCAACTTTCTGAGTATTTTTCAGCTGTGTAAGCTGAGCTCACCACTGCTAATCTATCCATTGGTCAACAAGGGGACGGTTTCTGGAAGTGACGAGTCCCTACTCTCTGTTCTAGAAGAGGACACCTCGTTTATCCTGGTGGACGGAGGGTTTTATGCACAAATCCAGACCCTTACGTCACCTGCTTGTTGGCTCAAAATCTGATTATATCAGGACAAGTCAAATCTGGCCTTGTCACAACTTAGCTTGATATTTCACGTGGGAAGAAGTCCGGTGGGGACATCTTGTAATAATTTGCTCTCCTTCAGGTAATTTTTCCAGCAAACACTTTTGTGCATATTTTTGGTGAGTCCAGTGAAGGGTCTCTCAACTGTTTTGGCCTCTTGCAATGCCGTGGAGGGTAAAGCTTTCTGATGAGGTGATGGGAACTTTGGAGAGTGATTTAAGGAAGGCTTTGCCATCCCAAAAGAGAGAGGAAGCAGCTCATCAGAGGACACAGTTTCTCTGCCAAGGGGCGGGGTCTGTGACAGCTTACATCAGAGGCTTCCAGCTCTTGGCTGGCGTTCCCAGACCGTCCATGGAGGGCTCGGAGGCTCCACGGCAAGCGAAGCGGATTGGGTCGAGCTCCCCCCAGTCCGCCAGGCAGAAGAGTGTGTTTTCTGAACTGAGTCACCAGCCACACACATCCCCATCCATCCATGGAATGGGGGGCGGGGGGGCATTTAAGTTCAGAAACCCTATCTATCTTGTAGCTTGAAGGAACAGCCCTCATTAGCGCTCACGGAGGCCTGCGTTGTTGGGTTGGTCTAAAGTCACCGTGGAGAGAGGCCCCCAAAGAAACGACTCACGGGCTGCCTCCCAGGAGGCCCCAGATTTTAGGCAGGGGAGGGGGAGGGGCAGGACCGGAAGGTCACAGGTCCTGATCTCGGTCATAGAGGCTTCCTGTAAACTTTTTTGCCCCTAATGTCTCGCCCTTTCTGAAAAGGATGGCATGTACTTTTCAGCTTCGTTGAATCCAGAAATCCCAACAAGTTTGCTGACTAAACTTCAGGTTTCCCTGAAGACTCCAAACATGATAAAAGCATTAACATATGAGTGTTTTACCTTGATCAAAGAGTTATTATAACTGGATTCAGAGCACATGTGACCCAAAATGTATCTTCTTTAACTCATGTCCTGGGAGAATCAGTGAGATGCTTATTTGGTTTTATTTCTATTTTTTGTTTTCCCTCCAACCCATTCAAACTTCATCATTGCACAGAAACATTTATTCATTCAACAATCTTCATTAAACTCTTAGCACTCCTTCAGATTTCAGGCACCGTTTTAGACATTGGGGGTGGAGCAGTGGACAAACTTAAGAAAAAAATTCTTACTGTAATGTCTTACATTCTAGAGTGAGGAGAAAAAAAATTGGACAAATAAAATGTGCCAGTTGTTGACACAAATTATGGAGAAAAATCAGGGGAAGGAGTTAGAGGATACTTGGAAAGGGTTGTGATTTCTAGCTGATGGGCCTGGGAAGGCCATAAAGAGAAGGTAATATTTGAGAAATGATCTAAAGTAGGTGGGAAGAGATCTGTACTGGTGTTTGGAAGATGTTTTCCAGGCAGAAGATACATAAACTCTAAAGACTCTGAAGCTAAAGTGCCAATAGGTTCCAGGAAAAAGATGACTATGTGGGTTGAGTGGAGTGAGGAAGGGAGAGAGAAGTAGATTACGTGGCAAAGGTGATGTGCGGCTGGTGGTGGTTAGGTTATGCCGGATTTTGCAATCACAAACATCGCTTTTCAGCTGGAGGACTCTGAGCAAAGGGATTACATTATCAGGTTCATATTTTTAAAAGATTCTTGTTATGAATAGATTGTAAGTGACAAGGAAGAGCAGTAGAAGGAAGACCAGCTAAGAGCATTTTATGGTAAATCAGGCTCGAGTTGGTGGTACCTTTAATCAGTGTGGTTTCAGAAATGGTTGGATTTGGCATAAATTGTTCTCCAACCCTTTATTTTGAAAAAACATTTAAACCCCTAGAAAAGCTAAAATAATGTTACAGTGATACCCGTATATACCCTTTACCTACATTCAGTAAATCGTAACATTTTGCCATATGTGTTGACTTACTCTTTGTACACACATGTGTGCACACACAGATGTGTAAAACATGTAGATGAGCCAGTTGAAACGTAGCTTGCAGAGATCATGGTATTTCAGCCTGTGTCTCTTGAGAAAAAGGGCATTCTCTTCCATGCCCATATTACAAATAAGGAAACGATCATTGATGACATAATATTATCTAATATTCAATTCACGTTCAAGTTTCTCCAATTCTATTGAAACTCATCTTTCATAACTGTTTTATTTATTTTTGCTTGGTTTTGGTACAGGACATTTTTAATTGCATGCAACGCAGCAGCAAATACTTCCAGAGTTTTAAACATTTGCTCCGATTAGCAGTGTGGCTTATGGTCAGGACAGTGCTACCTCTGAAAAGATAAAAAAGCTACCCTTGACCCTTCAATTTAGAGAAGGCTTAGATGAAAAGATTTGCTGAAGAATTAGATATGAAGCACGAGAGAAAGACGGGTCAGGGGAGTGCCGAGGTTTGTGGCCTTTGCCCAACTGGAAGAACAGACTCGCTGTTTGCTGAGGTTGCTCTTAGATCCCAGAGTTCAAGGAGAAGTCTGGGTTCGGAGATGCAAATCTGGGAGTCGTCAGCACATAACTGGTCTTTCAGGCCAAGCAATTCGGTGAGCTCACCAAAGGAGTGTGTTTACATAGAGAGAAGGTCCAGGGACCACGGCCTATGGCTCTCCGGAGCTAAGAAGTCAGATAAATGAGGATTCAGCAAAAGACCATCAGGAGTTGCCAGGTCAAGAAAGGATGAAAACTAAGTGAATATGTCCTGATTTCTATGGATAGACTCAGAACAGGGGTTCAAACGGAAGTCTTTAACTGAGAGCGTATCCCTAGAGTTCAGCAAAGGTCCTATACTTCTCCCTCTCCTCTCTGCCTCTGCTCAGTACTGTCTCCGCTAAGTTGCTGGGTGTGATAGGAGGGCCAGAGAGTCCTGCACTAGCATCTCCTATCAGGTAAGTCACCTACATACGAACGAGTTCTGTTCTGAGTGTGCGTTCGTAACTCCAACTTGTTCGCAAGTCCAACAAAGTTAGCCTAGCAACCCAACTAACACAGTCGGCTATATAGACCTGTAGTGTAATAGGTTTATAATGCTTTCCACACAAATAACATAAAAAACAAACACAGAAAATAAAGAAAACCTTTTTAGTGTTACAGTACAGTGCCTTGAAGAGTCCAGTAGTGCAGGACAACAGCTCATACACAGGGGCTGGCATTCAGTGAACAGGCAAGAAGTGTTGCTGACTGGAGGAGGGAGAGGAGGTAGGAGGTGGTAGAGCTGAAGGATCGTCTGCAGTAGGAGAGGTAGGGCAGGCTGCAAGTTCACTCACGCCTGACGTTGACGGCACAGGTTCTGGTTCCTGGCTGGATGCAGTTCCATCTACCCTCTTGAACAAATGATCCAGGGATGTCTGGGTAGTAGCTCTTTTTGTTCTCGTCATAGATGACACAGTAGCACTGGACTGTATTCTGAACGGCTGCTGCAACCGTCGTGTACTGTTCTATGTTCCAGTCCCGTGCCTCAAAAACTAACAGTGCCTCCTCAGGTAAAGAAGACCCTCTTGCCATCTCCTGCGTCGTGAATCTCTTCAGTTCTTCAGTTACTTCTTCCTCTTGTCTCCCTTCGTCCTTTCTCTGGGCACGTTTGCATCTTTGAAAGTTCGCAACGTGAAGGTTCCTATGTAGGGGACCTACTGTATCGGTCTCCCTGTGCAGCATATCAGTACGATTCTTGTTTGAAGGAAAATGCGGTGGTTGTAAGTCATCCGTCTTTCAAGGAAGAATATCTTATTAATTCAGAAAATAAGAAGCAGAATGAGGTCAAAGGACTTGTACAGTGTAAAATTACGGCTGTTAGGAGCTTGGACTTGTTATGACCAGGTTAAGGCAAAACTGTAAAGAATGATGATGACACGGAGCAGGTATTGTCTGGCGGGCACTGTGAAGTAGGTACTGGCTGTTACCCCCATTTTACACACGAATTGATTGAAGCTTACCAATGTTAAGGAAACTTCCCAAAGGTGTGTAGGATGCTAAGTGGTTTTAAGTGTTAGGGTTTTTCTTCTTCCTTCACTCCCACCTTTAAACTGGATCAAACTCTCCAGTCATTCAAGTCCGTTCTTATTGTGAAACAGTTTAATTCATCTGGGAGTTAGGAAAGAAGTAAGAAAGAAAAATACAATTTATTCCAACATTGTTTGGGGGGGAGAAAAGAAACAGGAGTACCGTCGAGGAGTCCTGTTTTCAGTAATTATTTCAGTTCCTGGGAACAAGGAAAATCCTCTGGTGCTGCTTTGGGGGAAATACTCTGCAGGTGGAATCTGTGGGTATTAATAGGTACCGTCGATGATGAAATAGGAAGCACGTAAATCTTGCTTATCAAAAGCGAAAATATGAGCTCCCAGGAACACCTGCCAACATGACAGAGAGCCCAGGGCAGCGAGGCCCTAGGAAGTGGGGTAATAATGTCCGTGGCCTGTTCAATAAGCACTTAGCCTGAGGTCTTTCCAATATGCAAAGGGAAGCACGTGTGCTGGGACACTTTCTTCTGTCTGCTTTGGCAGGCAGCAACCCTGGATGTGTCCTATAAAAGTTCTCTAATTTATTTTTCCAGAAGGCCTTCGTGGCAGTGCCCTTTGAAAAGATGATAAAATGTAGGCTTAAGAGAAACATATCTGATAGGGATAAATGTGGCTAATGAGATGTCTTATAATTAAACTGTAGGATTCGCTGCCACAAGTTATTAAGACTCGGGAATCTTCAAACAAGAATTAAAACCAGGCGCGCCTAGGCGATCCCATTAGCTGAGATAAAATTAGACGGAAGATCAATCCCTCTACGTTAGGGCCTCCTCTGAGGACTAGACAAGGTTGAGAAGATTTTTTTTCATGTTGTAAGATATCACTTAAGCATTATAATTTCACACATGAAACCCTTCAATATTCTTAAGAGTGAGCAATTTTCCTCTAATTACTCCCTTTTAATATCTACTGCATATTTACCTTGAATTTACTGATGTTTCTCTTCCCAATCCTAGATGCACCCCCTTTCTCATATTTAAAATGGTTACAACATTCTGGTTCCTTCTAGATCCAGGGTAATTTGAAGTCAAAATGGTGCAACAGGGTTAGTTTTCAACAGGAAACAAAGTTGTCAAGTTTTAATTTTTTTCCACTAGTGAATGATGTATGAAATCTTATATATCAAAAATAAAGATCAAACTTTGAAGTTTTTTTTAAATTGCTTCTTTTTGAGCTATCTTAATTCCATTTGTTTCAGGATTTGCATTTGAGGGTTTTTATTTTTTTTGCAGGAAATCTAGAGAAAATGTCTCTACCTCATTTCTGGGTCAGCTTCAAGCCAGTGAGAGAGCAATGCTAGAGAGCTCCCCGTGTTTTCTTCTTTCTCCAAGATGGCCTAATTCATTACACTTGTCCTCAAATCCATTCTCATGCTATCCTAACAGAAAGTCAAGACCCTCAGGATGATGTATCAACCTCTATATGTTTACATGTAATGAGCACAGAACTAGATTGAATACTTTGCAGATAAAAAACTCATAACATGGTTTGTAACCTTGGAACTTGATACTAAAAATCCAACAATATTGAGAAAATTGTATTACATTTTTGATGCTTTTTTTTTTTCAAATTTTATTTATTTATTTATTTATTGGCTGCATTGGGGTTGGGTCTTTGTTGCTGCACACGGGCTTTTTCTAGTTCCGGTGAGCGGGGGCTACTCTTCCTTATGGTTCGCAGGCTTCTCATTATGGTGGCTTCTCTTGTTGCGGAGCATGGGCTCTAGGCACGTGGGCTTCAGTAGTTGTGGCATTGTGGCTCAATAGTTGTGGCTCATGGGCTCTGGAGCTCAGGCTCAGTAGTTGTGGCACACGGGCTTAGTTGCTCCGCAGCATGTGGGATCTTCCCGGACCAGGACTTGAACCCGTGTCCCCTGCATTGGCAGGCGGATTCTTAACCACTGTGGCACCACCAGGGAAACCCCAAAAATGCTTTTATAAACTTTCTGATAGAAATAGATGATGGAACTCTAAAAAGCAAATTTTGATAGGACAGCTGAGAATCAAGGGTTATTCTTTTCCCTCTGGTTTTTGACGGAGATTCTGTTAGAATTTAGAATCTGAAATATAAAGGATGATGGTCACAGGTATGATTATAAAACACAAGTTAGAAACGTAAGAGCGTTCTTAAATCTTGAAACAGCCTCCGTTTTCGACTGTTTGTGTATGGAAGACTGCCCTACACAGAGATGATGCTTGGCGTTCCCGATACGGATCTAGGAAATGCCAATAGCACCATAGCATCCTCTAGCTACATGGCAACTCAATCGACGTACATTCCACACATTCCCAAGGCTAATGATCTTTCTAGTTGAGGATGCTCAGATGAGAATACCGAGGGGAAAAATGAGTATCTGCTCCCCTTACCCACCCCCCACACACCCCCCAAGGTCACTCAAGACATTACAGGAAAACCTGGAGCTAGAACTCTGGCCCCTGTGCTCCTCTTCCAGCTCTGCCCCCTTCAGACGCACCAGGCTGCCTGCCTGCAAGGGCTGCAGGGAGAGTGAACAGCTGACAGTAGAAAGTCAGCACCTGCCTGCAACCATTACAGACAAAGGAATGTTTTCCAGGTCATTTCCACACATACTTTTTCCCCTGGCATCTTAAGTGCTCTTATCACAGCAAAGAATATAACATTAGTAGCCTACAAAACGGTTTTCCTCTATGAATAAGCACGTGTATTTAACTTATGTACCCATGGTGCTACCTAATCCCAAATAGAACGCTGTCAGCAGAAAGGGGGTATTACCTTACAAAGAGGTAAAGCTCCACGCACTTTGCTGCAAAAACGATGGTTTGAAGGACTGTTGGAAAATCACTGCAGTCTCAAGGTAACTGTAATGTCTGTGCTATTCAGTTTCCACGGCAAAGCTGACTTGCAGGAAGTAAGACAGAAATTGAAAGCTGCTTGGGAGTGACCTGTATTTTTGTTTTCTTTATATGTCAATTATGTATTGTGCTGATGATGGAAATATATATATGTATAATTATGGAAGTATATATATAATTATGGAAATATATATGGAAATGTATGGAAATATATATATATATAATTTCCATTTCAGCATCTCCAAAGTATTACAAAATCATTTTAATGTTTGTAATTTAAGACATATGTAAGTTTTATCTAGGAATCCTTCAATAGTCCAAATACATTAAACTTGTAATCACAGTACTGAGAGAAGGAAAAGTATATACACATACATACACACACACTTTTTGTTTGTGTTTGGGGGTAGTGAGCATAAAAGTAGTTGAGAACCAGATATCTGGCCACAAAATACAAATTTAAATAATATAATAGCATAAAGCTGAATAACCATCTCTTTGGATCTTAGAATGTTTATCTTTTTTCTTCTTTCCTCCCTCCCTGCCCCCTACCTCCCACATCCCTCTGTCCCTCTCTCCCTTCCTTCCTTCCTTTCTTCCTTCACAGTATCATATAGATTCATCTTCCAGTACCCCAGGAAATTATGATGACTTTAACGTTGAATTTTTCCCAAAATTAAGAATGGAAAATAAAATTTTCAGTATCTTAAAAGGTATTTTAAGGTTTATTCCGTTGATTTTCTCTTTCTGGTCCCTTTCAAGATTATTATCATGAGATTTAGCAGTATATTGATATATTGGAGATTCTGAGAGATTTCAGGGAATTCTGTGGTCTGTTCCATTGGACCATAATATCTCTGTTTCTTATGGAAAATAAAGGCTCTAGTCTGTAGAGCCAATTTAGTGAGCTTGAAAAATATTTCATTATTAATTAAATGAGCTAACTAGGAGGGAATGTATTTATCGCATCTGTGACAACAATATGAAATAGTATATATGTGAAGGACTGTATAGGCTCCAGACTGAGTTCTAAATTGAGCACAGGGTGGTGAAAGGGAGGGAAGGTGAGCTGTCAATTTCTGTTGACAGCTGCGGAGCTGGAACTTAGGTCAATAGTGTTGACAGGTGCTACCTGCAGACATTGTGTCCCCTTTGCTGCAACATAGGAAACATTTTGCTATGAGTGATTAGAACATGGTCAGTTGCCAAGCCTTCGAATGTCTGTACTTTCCTCTAGCTACAAAGCTGGGAGAGAATTTGAAAGGGCACACCTCAGTCCTTCAACAGTGTTTATATAATTACCAAAAAAAACATACACAGATGCGTCAAGAAAGAGAACCACTGTCACTAGGTTTCCATCCGAAGTGCACACAACTAGTCAAGAAACAATGACACAGGACTTAGCGACATTGCTTGCCAGTTACGTGGCATGTGATGTGTGTGGCTGGTAAATAGAATATCTGTTAAAAAATTTTGGTGACATTTCCTCACATTTGCTGTTAGCCGAAGTGCAATGTGCATCACTGTTCAAATGAGCTTTGTTTAGTTCTGTTTATTTCACTATAACCATCTTGGAGTCACCTTCAGGAGCTAACAGAAGGGTGTGGATCTTGTAACCAACAAGCATCCTAGGACATCAGTAAATTCTGAGTCATTGAGAGAAGGAATGGGTACCATTTATATTTGGGGAAACAATAATCTTATACCCAAGTACTGAAAACACACTTAACATCCTATTTTTAAACTCTGTGAAAGCCATAGAATTTAAATTACCAATTACAATTTGTGAAAATGCTTTTGGTAAAAACTAAGTATCTTGTAAAACTATTTAGAAGCCTCAAGTGGGAGATTTCTGGAATGAATGCCATGTACCATTGAGAATGAAATGAAATTTATTGGCTAGAGGTTTGGTACGAGCCACATCCATGAAGTGAGCCCAAATATCTGTCACTGGGGGAGGCATTCTTGTGTCAAAATTAAGAAAGTTATGTATTGATCTCTATTTCTTTAAAAGGAAACATCTTAGTTAATAACATGATGTTTATTAGTCATGAAAACATTTGTATCAACTTACTTTTCCGGAAGTAAAATGCTTTAGGAATAGCTCTTAACGAGAGTCCCTGTTTCTCTTAACAAGCAGGGGCATCATTTACTGAATTCCAAGTACACGTGAGATACTGTTTGGGATGACAGAAGTGCATCAGATACAGTGCCTGTCCTCAAATAGGTTTTAGTCCTGGAGATGTCTGGGAGTCTTACTTCTTCCTTCAATGAGGTAGCCTTGGCTTCAGAGTCCAAAGGGATCAGAAAAGAGAAGTTGCCTGTTGGCTTTAAAAGTTGGGGTTCAGACTTTCAGCGCTCAGGATAACAATGTCCTCTAGATTCTTCACTCTTCCATGAAGGAAGGAAGAGATTGCTTTTCTTGGTAGATTCAAGATTTAAGTCTCTGGTGGGCACAGAGGGCACAAGAACAGGGCCAGGCTGATGGTAACTCCTGCGTGGTTCATCTTCGCATCCTTCCTTTAGGTTTTTTGAGCAGAGTTTGAAAATAAAGAAAACTTTGGGCACAGACATGTTATTTTATGACGTTAAAATAGATGAAAGGGAAACAATATTTTAGGCATCAAGATTTAAATCTTTCACTCAAATACAGTGGATATTTTTTGAATTATTGAGAAAAAGAAGATCATGTAGTCTCGCCTTCAGATTCCCCTCTTAGTATAATACTTTTCTTACTGAATGTGCCGGAAGGTGAAGAAACATGCTGGAGAGCCCTGGGTTTCACGCTTCTTTTTTCAAAGGCCATGCTTGCTTCCCCAGGTCCTCCTCCTGCTCTGACGCCCATGGCTTCCTCTCCTCCCTCTCTGCCCTGGCCAGCTCCTCTGTGCCACAGCAGCCCCTCCAGCAAGCCGGGCATGCTCAGGACATCTGGACCTGCTGGGTCGCTGCTGGGCTTGCTCTTTGCTCAGCAAAACCAACAGCTCCCTGGCTGGCTCACTTCCCTCAGGTCTTTGTTAAGTGCTGCTTCTCAGAGAGATTTTCTCTGACCTGCTCTCAGACTGCAGCCCTCACCCTCTCTGTCTTCTTCGCCTTCTCTTTCTTTTACCTTATCTCTCTCCCCAAAGGGAAGGTAAACACTCTGAGAACAGAGACTTTGTCTTGGTCACTGCTGTGTCTTCAGGACTTAGAGCAGTGCCTGGCATAGCATAGGAGACCAATCAATGCTTACGGGATGAATGTGTGAATAATTTATTAGCGCCTAGGTGGAAAGATGCTGTTAGTATATATACAGGACGGTAACCAATGATAAACTCAAGATTAATAGTGGGAACCTACATGTCCTTTAGTTTCCTTTCTTGCAGTGCATCCCCACGGGGACTGCACAGAACTATGCGATTCCGTGAAGTTGTTAGTGAGACTTTTCCTTCTGTTTTGGGTAACTCAAGCACCTGAAGAGAAATGCCTGTCTTCTGGCCAATCTAACTATTAGAACATTACCTTTCTACATCAACATATTTCGACTCGATGTAGGAGCATACGCTGGTCAGAAACTCTCTTTGAGGCAAGTATCAGAATTTTATTATGTCACTAAAGTAAAATTAATTTTTGCTCAATACTTTTTGTTGTTACAGAAAAAAAGCGCTGTTATTCCTAGTATCACAACAACAAGTTAGTAAACAAACATACTCTCCAAAATGTCATTTTTGAATGAAAACCTGAAGTGATGTTTTGATTCTGCCTTATTGGTCTCCTTTACGATTGAGGTCAGTGCAACTGAGGTCAGATTGAGGTCAGATATGGCAAAGGGTCAGGCAGGGTCAGCAAACCGTAGTAATGACCCTCATGATTCAGGAGGAAGCACAGATGTAAGAACAGAAACAAACAAACAAAACCCTAAAAGCAAAACCTCACAACCCCCTCCATTTTGCGCTGTGAGTAATGTATGAGTTTTGACATGAGAACCCAGGTGTGCTGAAGGGCAGGAAAAATGGGAATATTCTCCGGTGATAGACGGAGAAGAGTCTTCCTGTGTTTTGCTATAGTTCTGAGAGTTGGCTGTAGGAGAAGTAATAACTACTCTTCAAACTATTATTTGGAAGTAAACTTGAACAGAGCTGCCATCCAGAGTTCTGGGAGCCGGAACAGTCAGGTGGCTTTTGAAGCAGCGCTCAAGAGGCAGTGAGGTTGATCAAAGGTGGCAGGTGGGAACGTGGAGCCTTTGAACACAGAAACCCTGGAGATTTATGGGAGGAGGGGAGGAGGAGGCTGAAGAAAATAAACGCTTTTAGCTGCCCTTCTCCAAAAAGGATGTTTTTCATTGCTGATCTGAGTCTCTCTCTCTCTCTCTCTCTCTCCTCCTCATGAGGTCACTCTTTTAATTGTGTCTGGTGGTTCTTTGTATGATGAGAAAGAGGCAAAAAGAATCTTCTATGCAGAAAAAAAGTTCTAGAGTAAGTCCCCTACATACGAACGAGTTCCATTCCAAGAGCTCGTTTGTAAGTCCAATTTGTTCCTAAGTCCAACAAAGTTAGTCTAGGTACCTAATTAACACAATCAGCTATGTAGTCCTGTACTGTAATAGGTTTATAATGATTTTCACGCAAATAATACATAAAAGCAAAAAATAAAGAAAACATTTTTAATTTTACGGTACATTACCTTGAAAAGTATAGTAGTACCAGGTACATCACCACTGCTTTTACGCTTGCTTCCGGACATCCTGGGCTTGAAATAAAAATACTGTACTATTGTACTCTATACAGTACTGTACAGTAAAGTACACAAAAGCACAACCACTTGTAGAGGATGCAAACACGTGACAGTGTACACCAGACACATGAACTAACTTACGTGATTGGACACGCGAACGCACGTTTGCATCTTTGAAAGTTCACAGCTTGAGGGTTCGTATGTAGGGAACTTACTATATTGAAATATCTTCACATGTTATCATATCACACTCCATCCCGCTGTGGCTTTGGTGGCACCTACTTTTATTCAAGGAATATTCTTTAAGATATGTGGTCCTTTTGCAACTGAAACATGCAGTGCTTAGTGGTAAAGAAAGTTAATGTGGGCTATGGAATCAAAGATGCCAGGGAGGCAGGAGTTGAAGCAGTAGAGCTGGAAGCAGTGTCTGAGGATGGAAGGAAGGGAAGCCAAGCCTGAGAAGGGAGGCAGTAGATGAAGAAATGGAAGCCCTGAAGAACGAGAAAAAATTGTATGTGCCGTGTGTGTGTGTGTGTGTGTGTGTGTGTGTGTGTGTGTGTAGAATTACCATGCAGTGATATCTATAGACGCTCAAGGATTTTGAATGGTGATAAGGACCAAGATTAAGATGGGTTATGAGAAAATCCAAAGGAGTGTTGAGACATTTGTCACAGTTTGGTGGAGATGACAGATGTGGAGGACAAGATAGTGAAGGAGTTGTGAAGCATCTTGCTAGTTGGGGTCCCTGCCTTTATAAAGGCTTCCTGGCCTGATTGAGAGGAGTCGGGTGCCAAGGACGTCAAGGAGTGTGGAGAAAGGTCATCGAAATCCTAGTGATTAAAACCCAGTTGGGTATCTACAGTCGTGCAAGGTTGCTACGTTTGCATCTCTTCCTGGCCTCAAATTATGTGGGATTGGAAGCAAAATGGTCTCAAGTATTGAGAGTTGTAACGGTGCTGTCCGCGTTTTCCATGCTTCAGTTAATATGTTAGAGAAAGAAAAGACACAGACGTTAGAAAGATGTCTGCTAATAATAGGAAAATAAAGGTCGAAAGAGAAAGTTATAGAAATGAGTCAGAATTAGAAAGGAAAGGCCTGTGAAGCGATAAGAACAGAGGTAATACCTCTTTAGAAAGATTAATATTCTGGTGGTAATGGCGGACGTAGGAATGATGGGTATGGGCTGGGCATTGAATTTGCTGATGCGCGATTTCAGGGGAGACCTTGGCGTCCTGCTGGAAGAGCTGTTTCCAGTTCTGGCGGGAAGGGTTCTAATTCTAGCTGGGTCTGGCAATCAGGGTGATGAAAGTCGCTCATGCCGGAGTTGAGAGTCACTTCAGTGTATTAGCTCCTTAAGAGAGAATCAATTGCCTGAACCATTGCCATTTTTATGGAGACCATTCTTTTAGTCTGATGTAGATTTTTTCTGCCTTAAATCTAACCTAAACAACAAGAATTTAATATAACTGAACCATTTTGCTGTACACCTGAAAGTAACACCACATTGTTAAACTATACTCCAATATAAAATAAAATAAAAATTTTAAACTACGAGAAAAGAATTTAGTGTGATTACAATACAATCAGAGCGAAGCCCTTCCTGGAATTTGTGTTGCCGGGTGTGTGTTCACCAATCACAGTACCTCTCTGCATCTTTGAGGAGGCGGGTGTGCTTGAATTTCCTCCCGGTGGGGCTCTGTTTCCGTGAGCTCCTTTCTTGGCCGTGTGTGTCTCCACATGATAGCAATATTCAGAGGAATGTCACAGTCTCACGTATCAAAAAATAGGTCAGCTTCTGATTTTTTATGAGATGCTGAAAGAACCTAAAATGTATCTTTGAAATGCAGCTTTTCTGCTCACAACCCTTGTCATTTAACAAAACGTGACATTCCCATCCTCCCATGAGGGCATCGGGGAGATTTTTGTGGCTGGGGCATCTGTGCTTTGGTACCTATGTCCGCTCACCTGTGTTGGAAATGGCACGGAAGTTGGGAGGCCAGATGCACAGTGTGGAAAGGTGGCCGCTAGCCAAGGACTCACCTCTGCTGCCGTCTTCAGCTTCCAGTTCTGCAGCCAGAAAGCAACTACTGAGAATGAGTCACGATTTTCTTCCGTGTCTAACAGAGGATGTCACACACCACCTGCACGTGGGTGGAAGTGGACCCTCACAGGCGGTGCAGGCGGCTTCCCCGGGGCGGGCTCGGGGTTCTTTGTGTGCAGCCAAGTGAGAGAGGAGCCTTGCTGATTCCGTCTCTGACTCTTGCAGCTCTGCAGAAGGTGTCCTCCCTCTGAGTCTTTGGGAGCGGAGTGACAGCAGATCATGACCCTAGGGGGAGGGGCTGGTGATTTCTGGCTTTAGTTGACGTGAGTCGCGTTCTCCGCGTGTCTGTGTGGTAGGTGTGGTGGTGTTTATAACACCGCTTCTCAGAGTTTTCCGATGCTGAGGCTAACACGGAGTATTTGATGTGTACACCCCCAGGCTCCATCCTAGACCTGCTGACCGTGAACTTCCAGGGTAGGAGCCTGGGGCGGGGGGGGGCGGTGTATGTTGCACACACCTGCTTGCTGTACTTAGAATTTGAGAAACAGTGATTTTGTGAAAAATGCAAATCGATAGATATCACTAGTCAGATACTGTGAAATATATTTGGCCCTAGAATTCATGAGTGAAATCTTGCATCCCTCAGGTTTAAGAAGACCCAAGCCTACTTATGCTTTTTATAGCACCCCCTAAACACACACACCCACCTCTAACTTTTCTGACAGTAGGGCGGGAATATCTTGGATAATTGAAGTCCAAAGGAAACCTAGAAAAAAACCAATTGAAAACAGCATCTCTTTTTAATAAAAATCCCTTCAGCATCACAGACACGCAGAGGCTACCGAAGCCCGCAGAGCTCTGAGGTCGGATCCTTGCTCTCACAACCTCTTCTCCTAAAGACTCGGAAGAGCTGAAATGGGGCCGAGAAGCAGGGAGAGCCCGAGAGAGGCAGTGTTTGGGAGTGGGAAGCGCCCTGGGCTCAGACCCCCAGTTGCCACTCACCAGTCATGTCACCTGAGCCAGTCCCCCACCTGCCTTGCTAATTGTAAGCATCGTGTCCACTTGCCAGGGTTCAGGTGTGGACGGAATGAGATATTACAAGTGGATACTGCTTTCTAAGAGAAGAGCTTGCCTTCCATTTCTCTCCGAGGGTTCCGTTTACCAAACAGAATGAAAACCTACTAACAGAAGTTTGCTCTGACTACCACTACCTGAGGCGAAAGGTCTTGCACGTTGGAGCTGCTCTTGGTTTCCATAACCCACAGGGCTCTGGCAGACAGCAATAGGTTGCAGACCGTGAGAGAGATTCCAGAAGGAAAGGGGATAATAAAATACTATTGAGAAAGAAATGAGCTGCAAAGCCACAAAAAGACACGGAGGAAGCTCAGATGCACATTACAAAGTGCAAGAAGTCAGCCTGCAAAGAGCGATACACAGTATGACTCCAAATGTATGGCATTCTGCAATACTGCGGAGACAGTAAAATGATGAGTGGTGGCCAGGATTTGGGAGAGGGAGGGCAGACTAGATGGAGCACAGAGGATTATTAGGGCAGTGAGACCACTCTGTACGAGGTCATAATGAAGGGTACATGTCAGTATCCATTTGTCCAAGCCCGTAGAACGTACAACAGCAGGAGTGAACCCCAGCTCCTCAGAACCCCAGAACCCCAGTGTAAACTACGGCTCTGGGTGATGGCGACGTGTCCATGTAGGTCCAGCCGTTGTGACGTGTGTGCATCTGGTGGGGGTGTTGCTGGTGGGGAGGCTGTGCATGGGTGGGGGCGGGGGGGAGACGGGGCATCCCTGTCCTCTCTCCTCAAGGCTTCTGTGATTCTAAAACTGCTCTACAATATCAAATTTACTAACTAAAAAACTGAAAGAGAGAATGGGATGTGGCCGTGTGGTGTGCTGCCGTTTCAGGGGGCACAGAGACGGATGGGGGGTGACGGCTGTCCTGGTTGTCTCCTGGTTGTCCTAAAAGAGAAAAAAGTCAACTTTTATAGTAACCATCTTTTCCGATTAGCTTACTCTTACTTCCCCCCGAATATACCAGTAGTAAGGAACTAACAGATATATTTCCTGCGGGACTTTTCTATAGAAGAGTAGTGAAAATCTTTTTTCAATCAAACTGCACTGTCTGTCAGGAGGGAAAATCAGTGTGGGTCACGCACAGGGAGAAACAACCTGGATTTAACAAGTGGATGTACTCAGAAAAGTGCTTCTCTTTCACGTCCTGGCAGTTAAAGCTGACTGCTTTCACCTGAAGGGGAGGGTTAGTCAAAAAAAAAGGAAACTGTTGAAACATTTAAAAGAGAGAAAGAAAAGGCAGGGAGAGAGTGAAAGGAAATAAAGCTTTGGTGTTTAGGAAAGAAATGTATTAAAAGAGAGAGAAATACCAGGATTAAGTAGGAAGAAGAAGAATAGACTTGAGAAGTAATTATTATCTGTTGTCACTCCTGTGAAATTCAGACGAGCCCTTTTGCAGTTTGGAATCACTTTTTCTACAGCAGAAGACAGCTTTCCCAAGTCCACTTCCAACTTTTGCTGGTTCTTTAAAAGTGCATTTTCCCCCTGAAATTCTTAAGCCTTTGCAAATGTTGAGATACTGAGTTAGCTTTAGAAATTGTGCAAGTCCAGCTTTATCCATGTATTTACTGTTGGAGAATGGATTTTATTTGACTCATAATATGTATTTGTTTCTTGCTTTCTTTAGCTCTTAATCTGTTGTTCTGAATTAATTTTGAAGAGAAATTCAATTTTAAAAAAATCTAGACTGTTGGAAATAATAGCGTCAGAAGAACAAAAATAGCTCTTAGTGATAGTATCTTGAGAAGTAAATATTCACAGCTACTGAGCACTTTTCTCTAATGCTCATGCCAGGGGTTGTGGGCAGGAGCAGGGCAGCGTCCAGCCCTTGAATTCCTCTGACCAAATCAAGGTGTGTGACACTGGGTCAAGGCTGAGCCAACGGTAGACTGTCTGTGTCATTTAGATGAACTTAGTTTTGATAGAGACGTGAGGATCCGGTGAAAGTCACTTAGGAAGAGGTGCCGTTATGATGACTCATTGATGTGCAAGAAAGACCTGAAGCAGAGAGCCCGGGGGCAGCTGTGAGCCTGACATCTTATTCTGCACCTGGAGTCCCTGGTTTATAAATTGGTGGGTCTCTTTAACTTTCCAGCCACATAATCGTGTTGTGTCATTTGGGTGCCATCTTTGATGATGTGATAAGGTATTGTGACTAAACAATCAACCCTGGGTTTCCTGCCCATGTTCAGATATTGTGCTTCTGGTCCCTTGTTTAGTCAGCGAAGGTACCATTTCACCAGTTCAAAATAAAGATTTTCTTGAATTTTCATAGCTGCCAGCCTGTTAGAGATCATCTCTCAATCCCAGGGTGATCACCTTAGGATAGGAAGTGAGAGGTATCTCCAAATTGTAGGTGAGGAAGATGAAGCAATGAGAGAGGACTGACCCGGAGGCCACGTGGTGTTGGATGCAGGTGGGGAATCTAGTTCTAAATCTTGGCTCTGGTGCTCAGTAACTGCACCTCCAGGAATCCATGTAACTTCTTCTGCCTTAATTCGCTCACCCAATAAGCCTGTGCATTGAATGAGGACTAAATGAGCTGATGAATGTGAGGTACTTAGCATAATACCTGCGTGCACGTAGCACCCAGTAAACACACGTACAACGGTCTCCCTTGTTTTCAGCCACAGCATCCTGCGAAAGAGTAGAAAAGGAGGAGCATGGATTGGACATCTTGGCTCTGTTTTAGTACAATTCCACATCTACACAGAAGTGAACTTGGCTCACCAGTGCTCCAGTGACTGAGGCTAGGGTCCCTCCACTTGCAGAGGCCACCTGACAGGTTCAAGGTATTTACACTCTCATTAACAATGGGCCATGCCAGGGATGACACACTGAGGGATAATTGGATCTTTTAAGCCCCAAACGGCAGGTTGCTGTCTGGGTAATGGGTTTGTCACATGCCCATGACTCTGGGCAAAAGCCGTTCAGCTTATTCTACCTGGCACCGTTGTCACTGACTAAGTTGGGGAATGTCAATCAAGAGACAGAGCATCACAGGTGTCCAGGTGTCCTGTGCTGCAGAGGAAGAGCGGGAAAGGGGCAGGGGTTCCCAGGCTTGCCTTCTGCCATCGCGCTGCTTATAGTCAGCTTACCTGTCACCTCTAGCCTGTGTGACATCATCTGCTGATACCCAACCTACAACTCTGCAACTTCCTCATATCATCTTGCTTATCTGCTAAGGAAGGAGCAGATGAAACATTTTTTCAAGTTAGAATTACTAGCAAAACATTTTACTATGCGTTTAAGAAGATGAATAGCTCAGTATGTCACCTTGAGATTTGACAGTGGGAAAGACCTTTAAAGACATTTCATTGTGTAATTTACTCATAATACTGTGCAGGAAACATCTATAGGGCTGTCCTGTGACTTTGGGTCCTGATATTTGGCCGTGTAGATTCAGCACGGCTCAATCCACATGGTACCGGCCAGCTGTACCCCTGAGCAGGCGTACATGGGGGCTGTTGGGTTTTGGATTAGTTTGGGGAAAACTGTCCTCAATTAAAAACATAGTTTGATTTATGAATATTTTGGGGTTAATCCTAAAGAAAAGTTAAAGAAAATCATTTGTAATTATCCTTACTGCCCTTATCTGACCATATGAGGATGGCCCGTAATCGTTTCAGGGAACAAACTCAGGACTGTCACTAAGCATCATTGTCAGCCTCTAGAAAATAAGTGACTTGGAAATTAAGCAGTAATATTCTACGCTCTTTCCACTATGTAATCCTACATAAGGGAAATCCCTGTTGACCAGGATATATTTTTACAGTTTTTCTAAAATTAGCTTTTCGAGGCTCATCTAAACCCAAATATGTTTTAGTCCAAAACCAAAATTTTTACTTTTTAAAACATGAACTATAACCAATACGCACCAAAACGTTGTTTTCGTTACGTTTAGCATTTTCCTTTGCTTCAGCCAAACCCCAGGACCCGCTCTTCCCTTCCCCGCCTGCATTTCTGGCGCCTGTCTCTTCATTCCCACATAAGACATAAGTAAATACAAGTGCATATGTGTATTCCAAAGTGTTTCCTTCAAAATGTCTCTGTCCCTAGTAGATTCACAAGAAATACATATTGAACAATTGAAATTTATTTGGCAGATGTTACAGAGGAATTACCCATTGTGACAAGAAGAGAGTAAAATGATCTGAGAGAGGTGATTTTGTGCGTGAGATGAACTAACGGCTGCCATTTATGAAGGGCTTATGATGGGTCAAGTGCATTTCATAAACTATCGCATTTAATGTGATCCTTATAATAACCCTCTGCAGCAGGTTTTTAAACTCATCTTTAAAGACGTTTTTAGAGCCGTTGTAGATTCACAGCTGATTGAGAGGAAGGTGCAGACATTTCCCATCCACTCAGCAGCCCCACCAGACGGGGCCATCCTTACACTTGCAGATCCTCATCGACACGTCACATGGCTGCCAAAACCCGGCCTCTGTGCACCGGTGCAGGATTAAATCTCAGAGACAGAGTTTAGGGTGAAGTAGAAAGAAATCGCTTGATTGCTTTCCCAGGCAAAGGGGCCCACCGTGGGCTAATGCCCTCGAGACTGTGTGTCCCGACCTGGAGGGGATGGTGAGGAGTCTTACAGCGTTCAAGGAGCAGGGCGTGGTCAGCTCGTGACCATTCTTCTGATTGGCCGGTGGTGAGGTCAGTGGGAGTCAGCAACCTCGACCTTCTGGTTCCAACTGGTCTGGGGTCTGTGTGCTGGTGGGCAGCATGCAGTTCACGTCTCCCACCTGGTGGGGGTTTCCGTATCTGCAACACAGCTCGAAGGACATGGCTCAGACTAAAGGCCCTTGACTCTGTGTAATGGCTAAAGTCTTATTATTTTCTCTTGCTTGACTGTTTTCCTTTCTTTCTGTATTTTCTCACTTCTCTGATTAAATTTATTCTTCGACTAAAGGTTTTCTACAGACAAAAGGCAGGTGGAGGACATGGGTGGGGGGTCCATTCTGGGACGACTTCATAGAGTCCTGCTCAGTTACAACATCACCCAAAGTTCATGGCTTACATCAGGGTTCCCTCTTGGTATTGTACATTCTGTGGATTTAGACAGTTGTATAATGACATGTATCCATGAATATAGTATCATACAGAGTAGTTTTATTGTCCTAAAATACTTCTGTGCCTGATCTATTGACCCCTCCCTTCTAACCCCTGGCATCCGCTGGTGTTTTTACTGTCCTCATAGTTTTGCCTTTTCCAAAATATCCTATAGTTGGAATCATACAGTAGTTAGCCTTCTCATATTGACTTTTCTTATCTAGGATTTAAGGTTCCTTCATGTCTTTTCATAGCCTGATAACTCACTTCTTTTTAGGGCTGAATAGTATTCCATCGCCGGGATGGACCACCATTTATTTATCCATTCACATACTGAAGGACATCATGGTTCCTTCCGAATGTTGACAGTTATGAATAACTATAACATGCATGGGCAAGCTTTTGTGTGGGCACTGGTTTTCAGCTTGTTTGGGTCAATACCAAGGATCATGATGTCCGGATCACATAAGGGTATATTTCTGGAGAGAGAGTTTTCCTTAAATTTAAAAATAAAAGACTGCCCAGTTCTCCTTATGCATTGGTTTTTATTGAAGGGAAAAGGAGACATTGTATCTAAAAGTACTTTGAAAATTGCAAAGCACTATGAATATAGGTAGTAACATGTTACAGTATTTGGAAAAGGTGAGGTCATTTTGAGTACCAGGTGTAACACCAAGTCTTTACATGACTTTAAATCCATCTCACTAGACCTTAGATTCCTGATCTATAAAATAAGATATGGCTACACTTTAACCATCACTGTGTGACATGTGAATGTGTGCTGTGTGTTAGCAAAATAAAAATTGCAGCATCTGTAGATGGGCAGGGAGGCTCTTTAGATGAGCAGGGAGGTAAAAGATATTCAGTGGGTGGTAGCTGTCCATGCAGGACGTGAGATACAATGAGTCAAATGCAAAGACACCAGAGGAAAGAATAAAAGTGGGATGCTAAGTAGATGTTAACTGCTGTCTGTCTAAATGAAGATAGCATGATGCTTGTCACAAGGAACTGGACCAGGAGAAAAGGATGGCTGGTGCCAGTGAGAAGTAAAGATGGCCTCCTCGTACCTGCCGAGCAGGTGTGTGCCCACCCACAATCAGTGAGATTTCCCATCAGGTGTGCAGGAGCAGCTGGAGATGCCCCGGGCTTCTTCATTTTTCAGAAGAATGTCTTTCTTCTCCTTTAGTTTCTTAGAACAAAAGTAGTTAACCCATTTTTATAACTCATACATTGAATCTTGCTGACTATTCATTGAATAGTCGTACATGATCAGTTATTCTGGTAGATACTGGCAAGGATCCTGTTTTTTCCCCTGACATTTATGGAGGGTCTGTGTTTGTGTCAGTTTGCAGCTCTGTATTGAATCTCTGGAACTTTATAGCAATGAAACACACTCACTTTGAAACCGACAACGTGGTATATATGGGCTTTTTTGTACATTTATGATTTGGGTATTAGCTTATAGTGCAACCTTCTCATTTCTACCATCCATAAAGGTAAACTCTACAAGCCGCTTTACAGGCAACTTTAAGTATAATATTCTTCTTTTTTGCACTGTAATTCTATTATGTGCATTAGAGAAGTGTTTTCCCTACTCACTTTTCAGAGAGTTCACTTAACAAAAAAGTTATTTTGATAGAACAGAATGATATGTCAATAGCGCCAAGTCTTGTACCACCAACATTCCAGAAGCACCATTATTATTAATGTCTTAGTCCATTGATTCTAGACAGAAAAGCTTAATAGGAGCAGACAAAGACATTTGCCTGTTTTGAGAACACTACAGAAATATCTGGCTTGCGGAATTGCAAAAACAAAGCAGTGAGGTGAAGGAACTCAGCGCTCTCTTCCAAATACAAGGACGTTTCCGATGGCTTTAATTGTACCAACAGCAGATGCTTCCTACAGAAGATTAATTTGCAAAAACATGAAATAAAATAAACCTACTTATGGAAACTTTCTAAGTCCCATTTTGAACTGGGCATCGGAGAACGCTAAATAGTTTCTGTGGGGATTGGGGAATGTGTGCTTTTTTCTGCAGAGCTCTTTGATGGTTCCCATTCTGTTGGGTGGCTGGGCGTCTATTAAGATCCCTTCCTGAAAGGGTACAATTGCCCATTCAAACATGGATCAATAAGAGCGAGCGCTTCGCTTTAGCTCACCAACACTGTCAGGTCCTTTCTTGCACTGTGTTATTTAAGAGTCATTTGCAGCATAGTGATGATAATAATTGCTGGTATTATCAAGTAGAACATGGTAGCAAAGAGGCCACGAATACCATGCAGTGAGCTCCCTGAGAGACAGAAGGTAGTTTTGGGAAACCTCAGGCACTTTGCTGTTGGCTGCCAAATAGTGTTTTTGGCGGATTACTGTCACAGAACACTCTCAGAAGTACTCTTCGGTGGACAGTGAAAAAGGCAAACGGCCGTTCACTCACCGAGCAATGATCGCTTTGGAGGGATCCGGAAGTGTAATGTGTCATAAACCCTAAATGATCAGCCTTATTTATGTGGCCCCGGGTTTAGTTACTCACCAACTATCGAGATGATTTTCAGCAGGTCGTGAAGATGTATTTCTTAACTGCATGTTACTGTTGTGGATGATTGAACGTTCTCTCTCCTAGATACAGATGAGGTAGGTTTGAAACACTACTATATTCACTCAGAAAAGGACGCTGAGTTGCCACGGTTGCCACTGGCAGGACCAGTTCCAGAGGAGCAAGCTCCTGAGGCAGCTGAGCCAGCCCGGGGGCACTGGGGCTTCTTCCGAGCAGACCCCACTGCATCAGATCTAGGGATTTCTCAGTGCCCGGTATCCCAGGCCTCTCCTCCCAGTCAACCTCTGCTGGATTTCACCCAAATGCCATCATGAACTCTGAGTCCGTTGTCAGTCTGTTAAAATATGAAGCTACTTTCACATCCGCGTCTGACTTCAAGCTTCCTTTCCCGTCTCATTATTGCACCAGCTTGGAACTGGTGTCCGTCCCTCGTCTTACTGGACTTAGACCTCAGCCCGCCTGTGAGTTGCCCTTTGCATTCTGCTTCTTCCAGCTGCTGTCACGAGTTTGCTCTGTCATGTAGTCTAGGCATGTAATTCACCCATAAATGACACATCAAACCATTGCGCGTGTTAGTCATTAAAACTGACCCAATCCGGGCCACTATAGGAAGAAAACTTCCAGTTGATCTCATATGGAACCCATTTGCTAATTGTGGGTGGGGGGTGGAGTAAAGCTTTTAAATTATACACAGCAAAAAGAACTCGGACCCAGTCTGAGATTCCTCAGTGAACAGTGCTGTGCGGAGGTGACCAAGCCATGGAAATTGTCTTCAGATAAGAAGAAAAATAAACTGATTTTGCAGAGCCTTTAAAACATTGTTGATGCTATGTAAAGTAACATCCAGGAGACTCATCTGGGGAAAAAACGTCATTATTATTTGTAAGTCAAAAGGATGAACAATATTGTGTGTGTGTGTGCGTGTGTGTGTATGTGTGTGTGTGTTTCCCAACTGTGCCTAGCAATTTTCTTCTATGAACGTGGAGGTCTTCAAGAAGTCCCCTGGCTTTAATATGTCTTTTCTAAGTACTCATTTTTACTCAGTAGACCCATACGTGAGCCATTGATTAGGGTACAGTTTGTCCCTAGGCTCATTCAATGCTGAAGACTGTCCAATAAAAAAGAAAAAAAAATTGTCTCCTGCACGTGAGACAGCTGCGTGCACTAAGCAACTCAATGCTCTCCTGTAACTGGCAGTGGTTTTTTTGGCCTTTTTGAGTATGAAACTCACCAAGTGCCCTATTATAATGGTAAACAGCAAATAAAGCTTCCTTCACAAGGAGAAAGTGGCTGCCCCGGAACATCCTTATTTTCGAGACATTTGGCACAGAGTTAGATTTTCACTGACAATAAGTCTTAATGCTGTTTTTCTTATACTGCGAGGTTAGGCACACCTGTTGGAATAAGCTGTGTACGTGCTAAGCCTCTTGGTCGGCTTCGAGAAACATGTTTGTCTTTCTTCTCATAGTGAAAATCCGCTCAGAAATGGAGGTAAAGGAGAAACAAGGCTTGTGGGAAAAGAAAACATTCAACGATAGGAAGGAAAAAGAAATCCTTTCTGTGTCTTAGGTGGTGCTTTCTTTAAAGAGAGGAAAATCTGCTTTTCTGTGTCTCACAGTTAAACTGTATGGGGCCTTCATTCTGCATTGTAGAGTTATCCAAAGGGAGCCCCTCTCTAATGAGAAATCGAAATCTAATCCTTTGTAAGGAATTTGCTTTTTTTTTTGTATGGACCACCAAGATGGAAACTTCCAAACTGAGTTCCTCTGCTCCTGCCGAGGTTGGAATTGAAATTTCTTCTCACAGTGATGGAGCTGCGGGAGTGGCATCAGCCTCTCACTCTGCAGATCCAGGGGAGCAGCGTGGCACGACGCGGACTGACTTGGTATGGATTTCCTTTCAGCAAATTAAAATCCACCTCCCTTGACAAGGCGAGAAAGAGGATGCCATCACATTTCACTGTATCTTACCAGAGTACTGCTGGCATCCACCCCTCTCAAAAACATCCTTCTCCCTAAAGTTTTTGTTTCAGATTTGCAAGATTGTTTTTAAGGTTTGTCTGCATTTCATACTTTCTTTCCCTAAAAATGAAAAATCAACTTGGGAGAGTCGATGAAGGGCAGTATTTAAAATGGTAGTTTGCTTCCTGGAAGAAAAATCTTGGAAGATGATGGTGAAAGTGGTTCACCATCTCCATGGAAGAAAAATGGCACGTGGGTGACTTAATTGACACTGATGCATCAGTCCTTTTTTCTGCTTTTATAGGTCATCTGCTGTGTATGGTCGTGGGTCATATTCTGGGGAAAATACAGAAATAAATAAGATGAGACTTTGTGATGGTTAATTTTATGTGTCAACTTTGACTGGTCCGTGGAGTGCCCGGTTAAATGTTATTTCCGGATGTCTGTGTGTGTGAAAGATTGGCATTTTTTTCCTTTTTTTTTTCTTTTGGATATTATATTTATTTTTTCAATCTTTGATGTCACCTGCTTCCAGCGAGAGAGTAGCCCAGAAGCGAGAGAGTAGCACAGACATATATATACTACCAACTGTAAAATAGATAGTCAGTGGGAAGTTGTTGTATAACAAAGGGAGTCCAACTCGAGGATGGAAGATGCCTTAGAGGACTGGGGCGGGGAGGGTGGGGGGAACTCGAGGTGGGGGGAGTCAAGGAAGGGAGGGAATACGGGGATATGTGTATAAAAACAGATGATTGAACTTGATGTACCCCCCCAAAAATAATAAATAAATAAATAAATAAAATTAAAAAAATTTTTTTGGAGTACAGTTGATTTATAGTGGTGTGTTAGTTTCAAGTATACAGCAAAGTGATTCAGTTACACACATACATATATTCACTCTTTTTCGGATTCTTTTGTCATACAGGTCATCACAGAGTATTGAGTAGAGCTCCCTGTGCCACACAGTAGGTCCTTGCAGGTTATCTATCTTATATAGAGTAGTGTGTGTATGTTCGTCTCGAGCTCATGAATTTTCCCTCCCCCGCTCCATTTCCGCTTTGGTAACCATAAGTTCGTTTTTGATATCTGTAAGTCTGTTTCTGTCTTGTAAATAAGTTCATGTGTATCATTTTTAAAATTCAATTCCACATGAGTGATATCATGTGATATTTGTCTTTCTCTGTCTGAATGACTTCACTTCGTGCAGTAATCTCCAGGGCCATCCGTGTTGCTGCAGATGGCATTATTTCATGTTCTCACAGCTGAGTAATATTCCATTGTGTGTGTACCACATCTTCTTTATCAGTTTCTCTGTCGATGGGTGTTTAGGTTGCTTCCATGTCTTGGCTATTGTACATTGTAAATAGCGCTGTAATGAACATTGGGGTGCATGTATCTTTTCAAATTATGGTTTTCTCCAGATACATGCCCAGGAGTGAGATTGCTGGAATATATGGTAAATTCTATTTTTAGTTTTTTAAGGAACCTCCATAATGTTCTCCATAGTGATTGTACCAATTTACATTCCCACCAACAGTGCAGGAGGTTTCCCGTTTCTCCACACCCTCTCCAGCATTTGCTGTTTGTGGACTTTTTGATGATGGCCATTCTGACTGGCGTGAGGTGATATCTCATTGCGGTTTTGATTTGCTTTTCTCTGATAATTAGTGATGTTGAGCCTCTTTTCATGTGCTTTTTGGCCATCTGTATGTCTTCTTTTGAGAAATGTCTATTTAGACCTTCTACCCATTTTTGATTGGGTTGTTTGCTGTTGTGTTTTTTGTTTTTAGTTTTATAGAGCTGTGTGAGCTTAATCCCTTATTATTTTGGAGACTAATCCCTTCTCGGGTCTCTTCATTTGCAAATATATTCTCCCATCCTGTGGGGAGATCGGCATTTGGATTGGGGGAAAGCACATCCCGCCCCACCCCACCCCCACCCCCCAAGCAGTGTGTATGGGCTGCTTCCAATCGTTTGAGGGCCTGCATAGGACAACAAATCTGAGAACTGCCTGACTGTTGAGCTGGGACACCCACCTTCTCCTGCCTTGGCTCCCCAGCTCTCAGGACCACCCCACTGGCTTTCTTGAGTCTCCAGCTTGCAGACAGCAGATCATGGGATTTCTCAGCCTGCGTGACTGGTTCTGTTTCTCTGCTGGCCCTGTCTCATGCAGACCTGCTCCATGACGACTCATGATGTAGAAGAAATCATTTTGATATTTGCATGTAGGAGGCGCTCTTTCTCTTGATAGGAAGGAACTCCATTTCACTAGATTCCACTAATTGAACATTTTCATCAAAACTACTATGAACATTAGAAGGAGTACAGATCAGCATTCAAATATAAAAATAATATTTATTATACAAAGTCTATGTATATGTACAACAGACACTAAGTGTTTTAGAAAATTATTTATTATAGGGTCTTGTGCTCCCTCTGGCACTTTTATTGCCAAAGAAGAGATTCCTGTTTTTGGAGAATTGGAATCACACCATGGACCAAGAAAGAAAAATCGGCTGCAAATGCCCTTGGATTAGATGGTGAAGGCTAGAGTTGAGATGATTACTTGGATAGGAACTTGGAACAAGTCTCTTTCATAAAGGTTGTTTTAGTCCCAGCTTTTTCAGAGATCACTGAAAAGACAAGCTTGGAAAGTCTTCAGTGGTGATGTGCGGTATTGATTGTCAAGTATTTTTTAGGCTGAAGACACCTCTGTGGTTTGTTAAATGAATAATAGAAGAGAAGGAAAAGATTTAAAAAATGCTGGACCAGCCACCTCTGGCTCCTAGAGCTCAAAGGCAAGGGCAAAGATTTGCTATTTGGCACGGTGTTTTGGAATTGGTTTGGGGACTGTGCAAGAGCTTAATTAACAGGGATTATTAAATTGCATGTGTGTAAGAGATAAAGAATCTTAAAGAATTTTAAATTGGGTTGGGGTGGGGAAATGGAGGAGTAGGCAAAAGCAGTGCCATGGAGAACAAAATATAATTTTCTAAGCTTTTTAATCAATGAGCCCAAGAGATTATTTCAGGGACCTGGGGTCTTAAGGTAATTAGGACACAACAAAAAGATAAAACACAAGAAGGATCTATGAATTTGTAAGGCTATCAGAACATTGCCAGATGCTAGAGAAGTGTGTAACCCTGCAGTGCAGGCTCCTGTCGTCCTGAGAAGCAAGGATGGCGGGTTGTCTCCTTGACCTCAGAAACACCTCTTGCCTTCCATGGGAACCATCCCGATGTTTCTAGGTGAAAACAGGGACTGTAAAGAGCTAAGGAATGAAAATGACGATAGAAGTGAGAAAACTGTGAAAGAATTATGTGGGTGTACACGTTAAATCTAAAAGTTCTTTGAAGCTAGAGAAACCCTTAGCTGAAGTGCTTAAGCGCTGAAAGATAGTTAAAAACCATGGGACCAGAGTGTTATCATTGCACACGATTCTACTCTGCTCAGCTCTCCTCCCTGTCATCATATTTTGACCGTGATCACTAACTGTACTGTAAAAGTATTGTCTCCTTATATAATATTACTCTGCTACCATTTGCATGTTCTTCATTGATTTGTTACCAACGTTTTGATAGTAAAAATCTCTGTTTGAAAAAATGAAAATGGAACAATAGGATTATAATACAGGGCATAGTGTTATAAATCCAGCAAGTGAAATACTGCAGATTCTAGGTGGGTGCCAAAGAGGAGGCAGCTTCATTAATAAGCGAGGATCAAAGAAGAGGAGAAGATGGCTTTGGGGGACAGGTACGTTTCATTAACCTGTTAGGAGGGATAAAAGGGCATTTTGAAATGAGAATGACAGTTAAATAACACCATGGCAAGAATGTGCAGAGCGTGTCAGGGGATTAACATGCAGTTCAGCAAGGCTGGGTGATGGGAGGTGGTGTTGGGAAGGAGCACTGGAGGTAGGTTGAGTATTTAGTGTAGACGTTGGGGCTTTATCCTGTAGAAATGAGGAGACTTTGAAAAACGCTTTTGTAGAATTACTGAGTAGTATATGTACTTATATTGCTCAAAAAAGCATACTGTATATTTTCCCCATCTGCTCAGCTCACAGCCCCACCTCCAACACCCACAGGTAACCACTTTTATCTCTTTTTCATGTGTGTCCTCCCAAAGGCTCTTTATGCAGATGTAAATGTACATTACCGTTTCCCACCTTTTAAAAGGTAGCACTTTACACTTTTTTCTATTTTGCTTTTTTTTCCTTAAAATATACATTTTGGAGATTTTCTGTATTTTTTAAAAGCTAAATGCTTTGGAAATGCTGTAGTTTATTATACTGATTTCCTACTGCTATTTTAGTGGTTTTAATCTTTTACAAACAATGTAAAACCATCAGTCTGCATGTAGCAAGGAAACCTCAAGAATAAATTGCAAAAATTAGGATTGTTGAGTTCAAAAGATATTGAGTTTCTAATTTTGATAGTTATCTAGGATTGTCACTTGTAGGAATTATGTTCATTTATATTCTGCATGGAAATTCTTTCTCAATAGCTTTACCAACAGTGAGCAATCCCTCTTTCAAAATCTGACAATCTTATCCGTGAAATAAAGGGAGCTTGGAGCAGTTTAATAATCACTTTTCTTATTAAGAGTGGATTTGAGCATCTTTTTTGTATGTTGGATTCTTTTGTGTTTACTTTCCATAAACTCACTATTCACTACTTTTGCCTATGTTTGATTGAGTCAATGGTCTTTTACTTACAAATTTAAAGTTGTTAATTATAAGTTAGTGATAGAAACCCTTAGAGGTCGTATGAGCTGCAAATGTTTTTTCCTAATAGATTGTTTGCCTTTTGGCTTTTCTCATGGTGTTTGTTTGTTTGTTTTGTTTTCATATACCACCTAGAGGTTGGAATGGTCTACATTTTTCTAGGGTTACACATACATTCTACCATTCTAAGCCTTTTGTTTTATACCGACTGTTAAACTTTGATCCATTTTTTAGTTTATCTTGATGCAAAATGTGAGATAATGATACAGGTCATGTTTTTATGTCTAGTCAGTTGCTTCCAAAGGTGCTGTTTCTTAATAACCCACCTTTCCTTAATTGACTTGCATTTTATCACGCATCCAGAAGAGATGGCAGTTCTGTCTCAGTTCAGTTACAACTGCACTACAATTCTGATAAACATAGCAAGGCTTTTCAGATGTATATTAGAAATATACATTTATTCTTAATATCATGCAGAGGGAAATGTGAAAAATAAAAATAATAAAACCCAGGGAAACACTCAAAAACGTGAAAAATGAAAATAAAAACAAGAAAAATAAAATGAAGGGAAATAGCCTTCTCACATATAACATGTATACTATCAAGCTCCAATAATAAAACCACATGGTTTTTTGAACCACGTGAATAGATTTACAGCCCAATGAACCACAATAGGGCTTCCAGTATAAAGTCAGTGTTTATGCTAGATGTCGGTTTCGATGATTGCGGAGCTTGGAAGTTACCTGTGTTTAGAAGGGGCAACAGGGTGGGTGGAGGGTGGATGAGAGAGGGGGAGTACAGGCAGTGAGTCTCTGTTCTCAGGCTTGAAGAGGCAGCAGAACCCCTGGGCATCCTGTTCCAGCAGCCTCTGCCTCAGTGGGTCTGAGGATGGGCCTGGGCTTCTGCATCCGTAGGAGGCTCCCCAAGTGATGCTAATGTGGCCCGAGTGGCTAGGCGGTAGGTAGGACACGGGTCAGACAGTGGGGCAGAGACAGTGTCTGAACGAGGACATCATCCCAAGGTGTGGAAAGAATGAGATGGAAGTGAGAGAGCACCGCCGCGGGATCATAGCAACTATTGGCAGACAATGTGGGTGGTGTGGAATCGGTGGAAAAGATGACTCAGAGTTTTCTCGTCGGGGAGATGCTGTCAACCTCTGGAAAACAAGCTTCGGAGGAAGATAACCGGGCAGCTTTGCAGATGCTGAGTCTGAGTTTTTGACTTAGAGTGAGAGAGATCTCCTTGGGAATCCGTATCAGACCTTAAACGTGGCAATGGCTTGACTATCCAGAGAGAGCAGGAAACGGGAAAAGGCTAGGACCAAGAATGGAACTTTGAGACACGTCTGCATTTAAAGTAGGGTGATGTGGAATAATCAGAGGGGTGGAAAGAAAATACGGAGACAATTACTGAGTAAATACGGGGGAACGGGGCTGGAGAAAGGAACCCGGGGATGGCCCTGCGCTCTCTTCCATTTCTTGGGCTGTTGACACGTGGTGTGACTGGGGTTCCCCAATCTGTGAACGACAAAAGGAGGAAAGCGAAGGGGGTCCTGTGTTGTCTAGAGGGCATAAGAAGAGCCCGCAAGTGTGGAAAGTGGAACATGTGTCTTTGTTTTCCGACTTCTGTCAGGAAATCAACTTAAAATGGGCCAGAAAGGTCCCTCTCTTACATTTCTGGATCTCAGAAAATGTGCTCTGAGCATAAGTTCACACTTGCAGGAACCAGCCTTATCTCTTGCTCATCAGCCTCGTTATTTGTTTTCCATAAATTAAAATTCAATTAAAATCCAATCCGCCTCCCTTTACTACAACCCCTAAGTTGGTTCTGGTCTCTGAAGTTAATACACAATCACAGTAATAAAGACCATGGGATCGACCAAGAAATTGAAAGTAACGGGTCTCTCATCTGAAGGCTGGGGCTGAGAACTGGCAGATCAAGTTCGATTAAACCCGGAGTTAATCTGAGGATTGGGTGACTATAGCAAGCTCCCATAATAAACCCTTTGAAGTGGAAACTTGGAAACTCTAACAAGATCAGTCTAAATCAGGGATTGACATCATTTCAGAATTAGGTTGCCAAGATGCTGAGCCCATTCTTTTTCTATCGTGCAGGGTGTGGAGATAACGCCACATAGCATCCCTTCTTTTCCCAGTAGAGACTTTCACGGGTCATCAGGATACCATTGTCCCAGTCATGTGTCTCCTGTCATTGCATGTGACAATCAGTTGTTCAGACCTAGGAGACGTCATCAATGCCCTCAGGGAAAAGGGGGTCTATTGGGGGAGAAAATGAGAGCCAGTTTTAGAGTACTGAACATTTTCAAGAAAAACGGGAAGAAATTACTTCAGGATGGGTCAACCAAAGTAGGCAAATTTTGTTAACTAGAAGGTGAAAGAGAGTCACAAGCCATCTGGAAGTTGGGATTTGAAAGGGCACCGAGAGGAAGATGGGAAATTCCAGACTTTGATCTGCCAGATTTCCTTGTGGATAGCACTTTCTTTTTTTTTTTTTAATATATCTTTATTGGAGTATAATTGCTTTACAATGTTATGTTAGTTTCCGCTGTACAACAGAGTGAATCAGCTGTATTTATACATATACCCCCACATCCCCTCCCTCTTGAGCCTCCCTCCCACCCACCCCATCCCACCCCTCTAGGTCATCACCGAGCACCGAGCTGATCTCCCTGGTGCATAGCACTGTCCGATATCTACTCTGAACAAAAATATTATGAGATGCTCATGCCAGAAGTATATCTGCATGGGAGCCTAAATATAATAGAAGCTTTTTTTTAATGTTTTAATGCTTTTGTTACCTATATAGCATGTGTGTCCTTTTTTATTTGTTTATTTTTATTTTCATTTTTGTTAGAAGATAGAGTTCAGTGTGTCAGGTGAATCACTGCATTTAATTCTCTTTGCCTTGCTCTTTTTGCTTTTCTCTTATTCTTTAATTATAGGCTCCTGTTTATTGTCTTCCTCTTTTCTAAGAATAGAACATAAATAACATTTTAGGAGTGCATTAAGAGGGCAATCAGTCATTTTGTATAAACCCAAAATACACAGAAGCATTTTAACACATGAAAAATAGAGCTGAACTACAAATATTCTGAGGATTATAGGTACATTTTCTTTTGTTTTTGTTAGACTTATCAAATTGCTGCTATTAATATAATGTTCTCATGCCTTATGTAACAGCTGAGAGCAAAGAGTAAAGTTTGAGAGCCCTACGTTTTGAGAAGCTGTATCACTCCCATAAAAGGTGGGAAGCTGTGTGTACCAACGCCCCACAAGCCACACTCTAATGCACCTGTAATGCAAGGGTGGTGCAAATTGCCTAATCTCCTACAGCAACTCATATCAAAATAGTTCATCAAAGTTAATTAAATTTTTCCATATTTCTTGCGAGATGAACGAGGTATTGTGATCTTAAAAATAGATCTGTAAACAGAAGAGAGTTTGGGAGATGGAAATTTAATGAAACAAGAAGGGGAAAAATACATTAAGGAGAAAATCGTAATGAATCTCAGAATGTTGGTGTTTAAGCAGTCCTCAGAGACCACCTGTTCCAAGCCCTCATTTTAGGATGGGGGAAGTGAGGTCCACGGATGTTATGTAAGGTTACAGAGTGTCGGAATGACTTGGACTCCTGCTCTGTGAACATAACTGCCCAGGAGAATGTTGGGCACGTGTGAATATTTCACTCATTTTTTTCGCCCACTAGGGTACTCTTGGGTGCTTTGAAACAGTAATTTCCCTACAGTAATCTTGAGCACAGAGGCTATCAAACTGTGTAAAATTAAGCTGGGCTTTAGGAATGACTCAAAATGTTCTAGGATCTGGGATACTCAAGCTTACAGCTCCAGAAATTCAATTTTGATCACTTACCAAGAAATGATTAGGTGCTGGGAACAGATGCAATACTGACTTATGTACCATAAATATAAATGTGCTCCTGTGTGAAAAGTTGGAATCAGCGAGGGAATGAACTCTGTGAAACGTGTGTAATTCTGTGCATGGAAATTACATTGGTAACAAGGAGAATAAGGTAGTTGTAATTGCTGTCTTCCCTCATGGTTAGGTCCACGCGCGAATCCCAGTTATGTCTAAAGCATCTTCATTAATGCTGTGGCCTGACATGGTATATATATATCTTCCTTAGGGACAAATAAAAAGTGTGTAGAAACTACCCTGCAGGGTGGAGTGGGGACTTCAGCCAGTCCTTGCTGTACACCGTCTGGTAGTGAAAAGCATTCTGATTTAAGACTCCCAAGACATGGGTTCTAGTCGCAGCTGCACTGTTGTGTAAGTTCTATAACCCTGGGAAGGTCAAGAGATTGCTCTGAGCTCTAACTTTCTTGTCTCTGCAATGTGGACATGGATCTTGGTGAATTCCAAAGTTCTTCCCAATGCTCACAGTCTCAGACGTCAAGGAGAGTTTCTTTTCTAGATACCACAAGCCCTTCTCTTCATGCCTCCCGGCCATGTACTGACACTAGTCTTGGTTTTACCATTGATTTATCATAATTTAATGATACACAGTGTCTTAGTCAAGATCTTCTAGAGGCAGATTATTCGGTAGTATACACAGTGTCTTAGTCAAGATCTTCTAGAGGCAGATTATTCGATAAGGTCCTCCTTTAAAAGTGCCCCAGAGACCAAACTTCTGCAGCCAGTGTATGTTGGATGTCACCTCTTGGGCACCTACCATTCTGGTTCTGCAGCCTCCCCAGTGCCCTCAGAGGCAGCTGCCATACTCCACAGTTGTTACACTTCGCGTTGCTCTTGTGTGGATGGAGTCCTGCAAGGACTTGCTCTCACGTTGACTTGGCCTCCACGCATGCTGCATCTCAGCTAACCACTGGGGAAGCTCAGGCAGCTTTGGTGCCCTTGCTTGCCAAAGGTTGTTACCATCTGAGTGGATGCTACGAGCTGAATGTTTGCATTTCCCCCGAGTGCACGTGTTGATGCCCCAGTCCCCAGTATGATGGTATTTGGAGGTGGGACCTTTGGGAGATAAATGGGTTTAGATGAGGTCATGAGGGTGGGGCCCCCATGATGGGATTAGTGCCCTTATAAGAATAGGAAGAGACAGGAGACCTCTCTTTCTCTTTGTGCCTCTCTGCCTCTCTCTGTCTCTGTCTGTCTCTCTGTCTCTGCCTGTCTCTCTGTCTCTCTCTCTCCATGCAGGCACAGGGACTGGCATGTGAGGATATACCCAGAAAGAAGGCTCTCACCAAGAACCCGACCATGCCAGCACCCTGAGCCTGATGTCAGACTTCCAGCCTCAAGAACCATGAGAAATAAAAGTTTGTTGTTTAAGCCACCCAGACGTGCTGTTTGCTGTCGCCTCCTGAGCTGAGTATGGCATATAAGCCCATGAAGGGCCCCTGCTGCTTCCAGGAGGGTGAACACTCCTACTGCACAGTTCCATCCGCAGGCCTGCTTTTTAGAAGCACTTTGGCACTGATTGTCTTAGCCTGCATCTCCCATGAGGCAGAGCCCAAGGGAAACCTCAGTCTGTTCAGTTTATTTGGGAGTCTCGAGGTGAAGGGTGTGTAAGGGTGTAAAGGAAGGGCAAGCATGAGAGAAGGAGACACGGGAAGCATGGCCCTCTTGTTACTGCGCTGGCCGCCACTTCACCAAAAGCCAGGAGAGAGGCAGTGTGTTTGTGGGCAAGTGTGTTCCTTGGAGCATGGGATCGTGCACGTGTGCATAGGGGAGGATGACACACTCAGCTCAGAGTGACGCCAGAGGGGAGAAAAAGGCTCGGCCATACACTCTGCTTCTTCTCCCCTCTCCTCTCCCATTGGCTACACCCCCGGGACAGCTAGTTTCTCCCTGACTCCTCTGTGTATCTTCTGCTGCCTTGGGGGCCTCTGAGGATGCACATGCCATCGGTGGTGGGGCCCGAGGGTCCTGAGGCCCAGGGCTCAGGCAGACGGTAGCCTGTTTGGGAAGCGTGGCAAGATGTGACAGAGGAGATGGTGCAGGTCCAGACGCAGGTGGACTCTTCAGAAACGAGGAAGACTTTAAGAAAGTCTGAAAATGCACATGGCATTTTTGTCTACACAGTAGCTCAAGTCCTAGAGATCTACTGGCCAGCATAGAGCTGAATAGTTAATAATCCTGTATTGTACCCTTAAAAATGTGCCAAGAGGGTAGATCTTATGTTGTGTTCTTATCACAAAAAATAATTATAAACATAGAGGGCAGGAGGAAGTGTTTGGAGGAGATAGATGCTTATGGCAGAGGTTGTGGTGATGGTTTCATAGTGTGTACTTATCCCAAACTCATCAAGTTACATACATTCAGTGTGTACAGCTCTTTGTATGTCAATCACACCTTAGTAAAATGGTCTATTATTATTATTACTATTATGATTATTTTCAATGACTTGCTTTGTAATTAACGGAGGAATCTCAGCACGGGTCATGTCTTGTTTGTTTTAACCTGGAGACAGTTAATCCAGGATGATCTGGTTAGTTCCATCAGGAGAGATGGCTGTTTGGCTGCCTCAATCTGAAGTTGCCTTTCTGACCAGTTCATTCTTTTCCTGAAAGGGTAATATTAGATAAAGACCAGCAGAATGAAGGTGTGAAAACTAGGATACTGACTTACCTGTGAGGTCTTATTAAGAATCGGCCTCCTTTGCTGTGCCTCAGTGACTCATAAATCAGATGCAGAAACTGAAGACCCCTGCGTTGTCTTCAGACTCAGGCATCTACTGCATCCTTGCCACTCGTGCACCTGGGATGCTCTTTCCTCTGGGGACTCTGGCAGCTTGACTTAAGGCTGAAGTCTGCTGATGGGCTGAAGAAAATGCTGGGTTCTCTTACAGTGTTAGTGCATAAAGAGATCTTAATCCCATCCCTTCACTTGAGAGATGAGGGTATTGAGGACTACAGAATTTCTGACTACCCCAAATATATACAGCGCTTCTCTTAGGAAATCCTTCTTTTTTCTTATTGTTTAGGGAAGAAATATGCCAGCAACTTTCCTCAAGTAGCATAGAATTAGCCAGCTTTGTGGAAAAAACAGTAATAAAGGATATTTTTGTCTTTTAATATGAAAATTATCTTGTACGTAAATATCTCCCTAAATATGAAGTCCTAAATGATAAGTACATGAAGTCTGAGGATTTTAAGAATAGAGGAGAAGATGATGGCCATCCAGACAGCATGAGGTGAAATCACAGGAATGATGAAAGCTCACCCCCCAGGTCCTCCCAAATCACCTTTCCTCCTGGTAACAGGCTCAGGACTGAGTTGGATGATTTTCAAGAAGACAAAATCAGATAATGCCATTCTCTTTCCAGAGAAATAGCTGTACATTCCCTCTGGCTGAAAATTCCCATCAGCCAATGGATTTTGCCAGTATCAATATTGATTAAAAAAAAAAAAAAGAATATTATCCCCAAACTCTACAGTTCTAGAAGGTGAAAGGGCATGATGTTCTGAGAAATTGGTTTCTCAGGTTTTAAATTGTGTGTTTAGTACCGGTGTGTGTGTGTGTGTGTGAAATAGGTTATGATATACATCTAGAGAGAGAAGAGAGAGAAAGAGGTGGTACATAGAGGGTGCGAACAGTCATGTCATCAATGAACAGAATCTTTAGATGGAAAGTGACCTTAGAGGTCATCCAGATGAATCTCCCAATTTTAACGGAGATCAAAGTGAGGCTCGGAGAAGTGGCTTGATAATTAGGAACAGACACACAATGACCATTTAATTTTCAAGTCTTGAAGCCTTCTGCTTTAATTTTTGCTAGGGTGTGAAAAATAGTCATGCATAAAGGAATAATTAATTAATTAGCAAAGAGAAAGCCTCCATCCAATACAGAAATATAGGTATTTATTCTGCCCATGTTTTATAACTTTTTTCTCTGGCTCCTTCTCTTGCTTCATTTAGATGGCAGAAACTGTCTCCCTGAGAGCTAGTGTATTGGATTCCCCTGCATGTGTTCTGAGAGACTGAGTTCATCTGACTCTTGATTCCTTAGTGCAACGAGTTATCACAGGTAGAGGTGGAGAGGTAATGAAATTGAGGACCATAGCATGCATCTCAGCCCTCCTTTCCAGATGCCTGTGCACAGCCATGGTATCCTGTGGACTCAAAGTGAGAAGTCTATTATCGGAGCTCACAAACTTTACTCTCATGCAGTGCAGTTTTGTAGCAAGGTTCAGTGACCACACAATAGAAAGGACCCAAGCAGGACCATCTGGAGAATGATATGACTTGAACCTGTAACCATCAGGAAGAAAAGTGCACAGATAACCACAAAGTTGTGGGAACAAGAATCTCTTGCAGAGTCAGGCTGTGTTAGCGGGGACCCCTGTGTCTCTGTGGTGATGTGCTTGCCACTCTTAGGATGTCCTGGGCCCAGTCCTTCTACTCTGCAAAGCCCTTTTGTTGATGACTCAGTGCTTATTATTTATTTTAAACATTGATTTGTATAGATTTCAACTCGGTCCCTTTACAGAGTCCCACCTGTGTTGTGTAGCCAGCTACATCTTTTAAAAAGATTTTAAAAATTTAGATAATTTCTATGTATGTACATACATATACATACATCATGCACGCATACACCTATATAATTATACACAAACACATATATGTATACATACAACTACATATAGGAACTAAAAATAAACCAGATTATTCATTTCCTTTTGAAAATAGTTGCTGAGATATTCCTGAAGTCAGGGCAATACTAGAAAATTCCACCCGAGGACAAATCCAAAACCAGGTTTTTGTGGGAATGGACAGGCATGGCTATTGGAGACACCAAAGAGCTTGGAACCTTTCAGTGAAATAACTAACCCTTACTTTTCCCACACGTTGGATTTCGCCTCCGCAATTACCGCCCTGCAGCGGAGATCTGCTCAGTTCACAACCCCTGCGGCGAGGCTGGTTAGGACAGGCCTGCACGCAGACACCTGGGTTCCCATCCCTGCAAGCCCAGCCTTCACACCCACGGACCACGTGTCCCCACGCGATCTTCTTCCGCGCCGCCCAGTCCCCCAGCGAGGCTGCCTCCTGAGGACGGTTTATCCTCTCGCCAACCCATTCACGGCATTTGCTTGGAACCTGTCTGTTAAAAAGAGACATTCTGGGCCCCGGAGAATCCCTCACCGGAGGACAGGAACACGTGCTCGGCTGTCCAGTGGTGTCCCAGAAGTGACAGTGCTGGTCCGTGTGGGTGGACGTTTTGGGTGTAGTTTCCCAGAAAAACAAATGGAGAGCAGACATCACTCACAAGTATGAGCGACAGTCTGCGGGCTTTTGAGTGGTTAAAGCCACCATTTTAGGTCAAAAGAGGTTTCAAGGAAGGAATGAGTGAAAAGCGGGAATCAAGAAGGTGTGGAGAGGACTGAAACGGGAGTGAGGCCAACAGTGGGGCCAGCGGTCAAGGCGGGACTCATAAACCCGCCGTTCACCCCTCGGGAACTGGCCAGCGTGAGTGTAAATATGTGGGCCTCCAAGGGACGTACTGAACGTAATCATTAAAGTGAAGTTCTAACATCTACATGAATGGATGGATGGATGGATGGATGGACGGACGGACGGACAGACAGACAGACATAGACATACACACATACACCTAGTTTACACACATACAGCACATGTATATACACCCATTTATATTTGGGAGGGAAACAAGCCCAAGGAGAGAGGGGAAGGTGGAGAGAGACGGGAGAGACTGCTGATGACGTGCAGATACTCAGGAGATCCCAGAGTCTGTGTTTCCTATTTAACCACTGAAACAGCAGTAACGTCCCTCCCTTCTTAAAATTAACATTTCCATTTAGATCCTCACCTTTCCCTAAGTTCATGACTCTCCTCTGAGGAGAAACTGCATGAACTAAAGATCAGGAGAATTATTTCCACGGCTTCCGTCCTCCATCTCCACTGCAGGGACTTGTGTGGTGGGGGGGGGGGGGGGGGGGGGAGGGCTGGGCTGCCCCTCCAAGGCCGGAGGGAAGATGGAAGGACATGGTCCAGGGAGAAAGGGGAGGATTCGCTCCAGCAGAGTATCAGAGTGGAACCTCACGCCTCACCTCAGGACAATATTGACACATATACACACAGAAATTTAAAAAAAAAAAAAAATGGGGGTAAAGTCAGACATCATCACCATCATTGTGGTGTTCTCATCCGCCTGAGACCCAGTCTCCCGCGGAAGCGCTGGCCTCCGCGCTGCCTATCGTCCCGCAGGTTCTCACCTCCACCAGCCCCTGCTGTGTCTCCCATCAGTTCCACACCTGCCATGGGAGTCAACCTGACCTCAAATACTCCACCTTTTTCCTGAACGCTCCTTCTCTCCTTGCCTTGAATGGAGGCTGGATGTTCTCTGAGACACAGGGAACTTCTGCTGAATCCCTTTAAAGAAGCACTATTTTCACTTCTGCTTAAGGGCGGGAGGTTGACTCTTGTCCTCTTTCCCTCCATGCTGGTTCTAGACCATTCTTTAGATCTAGAAAATTAAATACATATATTAAATATATATTATATTAAAATTACATTATACTAATTACATTAAATTTAAATATATTAAAATTAAATGTGTGTGTATATATAGAACTTAAATTATAAAATTGCACATGAATTATAAAACCAATATGATAGTTTGATTTACACATTCACATAGGTATTGCACAATTAAATATTGATAGAAACAAGTTTCTACGAAAAAAAAAACAAAAACAAAAACAAAAAGTTTCTACCCCTTCTTAACTCCAGTCTCATCTTTAATTTTTGTTTTCTTTACATGTTGTTCTGTTGCTAATATAATAATTCTACATAGCCTGTATGTACCTCTATTTCTTTATAAGTAATTTTAGATAGCATTTAAAAGTCTTCCTCAATGAAAGATGAAGAAATTATGCTACTGCTGCCTAATTCTTTCTTCCCTTCCTGTGTTTCACTCTTTGCCATATTATTTTTTAGTGTTTTACTAGTTATATTTATTGCTATGTAATTCCTCATTTCTTCTTTGATCTACTTAAGAGGGTACATCAATTTTCCCACTAGGTAAGAAGAATAAATTAACATCCTTTTCTAATATTTTCTTCTTGTCCTTTCCAACTAAGAACTTTTTCTATGCAAATATCTCTACCATCTCAGAGTTTATAGTTAACATTTTATACTAAGCTGCAATCAGTGCTTTGATGTTTTGTCTACAGATTGCAAAAATAGAGAAGATTGACAGCATTCCAACTATGTAAATGTTATTTGTTGCAAATTCACGTAGCAGGATTGGACCTGTAGAGTATCAAATGCAGTTCAGCATCACCAGATCACTGATGTTTAATGCTAATACCCGAGAAAAATCTCACAGTGATGCACTTGATTGGTGGCTGAAAAGCCCACCACATTTTAGATTTAAAATAATAACAATAGTAATAATAACAACATAAAACAACAACAACTGTGCGTAATTGTGAGCCTCGTTTTTGAAGAATAGGCACTTGAAATAATATAGATCGTTAATAGCTGACCCATCCCCCTCTTGGTTAAGTTCTGGATGCTTTACTGTTGCCATGGAAGCAGGAACCTCTCTGGGAGAAGGGGATCCTTGATCACATCCTTGGGACACACATCACTAATGTCTGCTGGACTTCTAAGCACCCACATCCATCCCCATGACCACAGTGGCTTCCTTAGTTATCAAACTTAGGGCTTTCCCTCCACAAGGCTAAAGGTAAGACCCTGTTACCTGAGGGTAAAATCTCGCTGACTCCTGATGCACGTATTTGGGTGTGACTTTGTTCCTCCATGAAGAAGAACTGAGGGTTTATGAAAACTGCTGTTGAAAGGTCTTTCAGCGTAGATTGACTGAAAGATGTCTTCTTCAAAAGGTGCTCTGAGATCCTCCTGAAGTTGTCCTGTCCCAAATTAGGGTCACAGACATTCTAGCAGTAAAGGCTGCAAATAGAAAAGTGCCAAAATAGTGCCAAAATAGAAAAGAAAAAATCGCACGAGGAGAAAGAGGAGAAACTGGAAATGGTTGAGAAGCCAGTGCTTGCTTGTGTGTTTCTTCTCCTGGTTGAACTTATCGGCAAGAATGGAAAAAACACATAGAGTTAAAGATGGGAAGGGTCCATGTAGGGTCTCTTCCTGGCTCTATCAAGCAGAGCAAGCCAGCATGCTCCTTTTTCCTTATTATAAAATCCATGTTCATTTTACAAAATACAGAAAATATGGATAAGCAAAAAGACATGAGAAACTCCCAAAAGCCCACCATACAGAGATAATCTGTTAATATTTCAATTTAATAATAATAATGTCCTTTGATTTGTTCAGACAGTAAGATTTCATACTACAGATTTTGTCAAATTGCTTTTTCCCTTAAAAATACCATTTGATAATTTTCAGGTCAATATAATTTCAAATTAAAAATTTAATATACTCCTTCAATTTATAGTCTAGTAAAGACATCGGATTCCACTCTATGTATATATCACAACTTTTAACCAATATTTTATCACTGGACATTTCATTTTTGATAGTACTGAAAATACGGTTATGTAACATTATTTTGCACACATGTTATGATTTCCTTAAAGCAATTCCTGTAAGTAAAATTTCTAGTTCACAAGTTTTTGTTGTTTTGTTTTTAACATATTTTATAATGGCCCTTGAACTTTGATTTTTACCAGCATGGTGTAAGAGTTTCCATTTTTATATCCTTCTGAATGGTGGACATTGAAAATATTTTGTATTTTTATACAAGAAATATAGCCATATTTTATTTGGCGAGTTCTTAAAGCTAGTCTTAATTGGTTTTCTAGTTTCCAAAACAAAAAGTGGCATTAAAAACTTATACTTGAGCAGTGATCATTACAATATTACCCGAGAGGGGAAAAACTATGAAATGCAGATTCAATTTTGTGTTAATATCTTCCGTATCCTTCCTCAGGCTAATTCTTCTCCTTCACCCTTTTTTTGGAGGTGCGGGGGGTGGGGGGGCGTGGGGAAGCACCACTAGGACACAAAAAATTCAATACTCTCAGATTCTGGAGTAATCCTGTAAATCCATCCACAGGGATGAAGCCTTACTAGATGATAAGCCTTTACGTAAAAGTTATCTGTACTCATGTTGCTTGTGTCTGTTACCAGTAACATTGCATTTGAAGAGACAAGCAGAAGTCTTAAGCACATGAAACGTACCACGAACAATTAAGTTTCAGGAAAGTATTTACTCTCTAAAGTCTTATGATCAAACAGTGTATGTAGCTGCCGATTCCAAGTCCCAGTCAGGCCAATTTTTGATTTTGTGTACAGAGGACTTGTCAGGATCCTGTGGTCAATCAAAAAGTCTGAACAGCGGGGGGCATATGGCAAGTCAAGAAGGACAAAGCAGCAGCTCAGCCAGGAATTTGAAAATAATCCTCAGTCGCTTCCCTGGAGATCCGTCCCTCTGGGTTATTTGAAATGTCCTGTTGTCACTCATCCAATCACGGACCGCATCTAAAATACCCTGATCTGGAGGTTGCCCCGCGTGTATTTGAACGCCACCTGGAGGAGAGGAATAACTCCTCATTGAAAGAACATATTCTGTTTTAGAAAAACATCATTTGAAAAGTTGTACTTGTATTGAGCTAAATACATCCAATCATACATTTAAAAAATTACATTAAAATTAAAATATACCAGGCACTACTCTAAGCTAGGTGCTTTACCAATTTTAATTAATTTAGTCCTCAGTGGGGAGGTACTATCATCCCCATTTTACACAAGGAGAACTGAGCCAGAGAGAGTTTAGAAAATGTATAATGTTACCACCATTGGTGAATGACAGGCCCTTCAAGTCCAGGTAGTGAGACTCCAGAATCTGTGTTTTTAAGGACGGGTATGCTATACTGCTTCTTTTATGCTTTGGGTGTGTCAAAGAGAGGCCTAATAAAGCTCTTTTCTATAGGAAGTGATAATTGCAGTCTTCTAGGACATTAAAGCATGCGACATGGCAACGTCACCAGTGTGGGTCCCAAACCAGACGGTCATCACAGATGTACGAGGCAGAGGTTCTGAACACAGAGAAGACGTGTCTGTCTGATTCCGGATTCAGTAACTCTGAGTGGAATGGTTAGATTCACTAGCTTTTGCACCTGTGAGTCAAGATGACCTGGTGAGCTTAAAACCAGTGCAGATAATTAGATCGTATGCGCTAGAAACACTGATGGTGGTGACCCCAGGCCAGGGTCAGGAATCTGAAGTTTTACCAAAGCTCCCCGGGGGAATCAAATGGACTGTGGTTTGGAAATCATGGTCTTTCTCAAACTCTGGTTCCCGGAGGGCAGTGTCAGCCTCCTCGGGCACGTGTTAGAAGTACAAATTCTCTGTCCCCCACCTGGACTTAGGGATTGTGGAGATCTCTTTTAACAGACCCTGCAGGTGACAAAAATGCCTGTTAAAGTTTGAGAGCCGCTGTCCTAACTTAACTTTAAATCAAATCCTCAGGAAACACACAGCGTTCGTCTAGACCTCAGCTCCCTGAAAATAACGTCAGCACTCACGCCACGTCCAACATAATTTTGTATTACCACCCCTTCGGATGTTCTTTTTAAATCATTCTTCAATATTTGTTCCCTCTGTACAAAAAGGAAACCAGGTTGCATGTAATATTTCCCCAGGGTAAAAGTGAAGACAAAAGAAAACTTACTTTCCTAAGAGGATGAAAAAAGTCAGTAGAGCTGTTTCTGAATCATCCTTAAATTATTCAGTCCCGGTGGATAGAAGTCATCCTTTTGGTAAAAATTATTTTTTATCATTCAAATGAAATGACACTTGAAGTATCAGACACCATTTGTCACCCTTTTCTCTAAGCCAAGGTATTAAAAATTCTTCACAAATACTAATTAGTCTCCTTACCATTTTGGGGAAGTTGAGGTCGAGGTTGTCGCCGTCATTGTTTGCGAGAGAAAACAAAGGCATGTGAACAATTGTTACCCAATTTGTATTCACTTCCCAACAATTCAATAACAGCGTCCTTTCCATTTTTAGCTGACTGTATAGTAACACATATTTGACTTTCAGGTGCTAATTTCTATTATTTTTGGAAGCATTCATTTGTAATTAACCTTTGGACACTTTTTAAGTATGTCATTTTGACTTATAACTCATAACAGGCTGTACCTAAGAATAAAATATTATTTTGTGCAGTAATTTAAAATAAATGAAGTAACTAGGTTAGAAAAGACATCAGTTGCCGGTGACCTTTTATCATTTATCCTGTAATCAGTGTGCTCTTTTTAACAAACAAACAAAGCCCCCTCTAATCATCCAACCCAAAATTAAAGGTGCCAATATTCTAATTGTTAGAAATTTTAAGTGCTTTTCCTAAATATCTCCTTATTATCTATTTTTTGGTAGTATTAATGCAGAGTTTATATCTGCTACACTGAAAACTTAACATCTTAATAAATCTACATACCATTACACATCCCCAGCTAGATATATAAATAAATTGAGAGAAAAGTAATAGAAAGGTAATGATAGATAGTTAATTGATAGATTGACAGGTAGTGGGTAGAGCTAAGCTTACCATTTCGCAATGCTTACTGGGCATGGAGTACTCGTGTTCGTGTGTGTGTGTGCGTGTGTAAATATTTCAGGTCAACCACTAATTAGATATGTGTTATTGGACCCTAATATGAAGTCAGTTCAAGTTGATGTGGTTAAATTAATTAATTTGGGCTTAAATCACTCTACCAACAGGTCAAGTTTCTCTGAGCTTTTCAAATAGTGTCCTGAATTTTGTCGTCTGCTCTCATCCTTTTCGGTTTCCTACTGCTCTTGGTTCTTCGCAAGCCATCTTATCATAGAGGCTCATCTTTGCATTGATCCACGTGATGCACTTTTATTCGACACCCACCATTGACCACCCACTGGGCTAAGTGCTGAGCATTAAGAGATCCAAAGAGACAACGCTGTGGTTTGTTCGACCACAATCAGACATCAAGCCCACAGGCTGAATTTCTTTTTCATAATTCATCCCTTCTTGCTTATGACTTTATTCGCGTTATTGATGTTGCATTAATGCGTGGTGTCCTTTGGAAGGGAAGTGGGTGGGATGTGGAGCCAGACTGCCGTTCTCCACTCCCCAGTTCTGTGACCTTGGGCTTCTCACGTACCGTCTTATGTACAATAAGGATAATAGTATCGACTCGACAGGCTGTCTTAAGGATTTGCTGAGCTAATGCGTGCAGCATTCTTGAAGAAAGCTATAGGAAGGTTTCATGAATGTAGCCATGGTTATGAGTTTGCGAAGATGCCCGTGGCATAGGCGACACTCAAGTGCAAGGGAGGACCAGGCTGCCAGCTCTGCTGAGTACCTGCTATCTGGGAGCCACTGAAAAGGAACAACAGAGCTTCCTGCTTGCTACCCAGGCTGCTTTAAAGCATCCTGATGCCTTGTTCCCCCAAAGGAGCTCCCGGGCGTTTCTTCTAATATGCAAGTTACTTTGAGTTATTTCTGGAGAAGTGGTAATAAATTTATACTCATCCTGTGAGGCTGCTTTCCACAGGGTGGGGGCAGCAAATTTTCCCTAGAGAGCAGATGGAAGGCAACACGCACCCTGGTCCCTTTACCTCAAATGGTACGTGTCTCCAAAAAGGGAGAGCGGCCATCCTTAAATTCCACGTCCTTAAATTCCCTCTATTTCATACATGATTTTCAAACTATGCTTTTCAAATTGTGCTGGAGTAGAGGAGCTCTGACTTTGCAGCAGTTCTGATTTATGCGGTTGGGAAGAGTGTGCCTTTGCTCTCTGCAGAGCCGTGCCGACCAGCCCAGGCCAGCATCTCCTTTCATGCATCACAGGAAGCTCCATTTTCACCCCTGACAAGTCCATCTCCACCGGCTCAAACCCTGAGGAGAGAGAAGCGATTGCTGGGCCAGGCTCTTGACAGGGAGACAGCTACCACGGATGGCTGGGAAGGATGGGGAAGGGAGTGCGTGTTTGTGTCTTCAAATGCCATGAATCTGAATTTCAAAACATAAAAGTTTTAAGGCAATCTGGGAGGAGGGGATCGCATTTGATTTTGGGAAGCAAGGAGGGGAGGGTTCTTAGCGAATCCATCCTTCCTCTTGCTTCTCCCTGCAAGGTCCCCTGCCTGAGGGCTGCTTTCCTTGCAAATGTGGCCAGGTGTCGTTCGCAGCAATTTCAGACACTCTGCACTCACAGCCAGAGCCCGTGGAAAGGGAGTTGTCAGCTCTGAAAATAGAGATGCTGTAGTAGAAATTAACTAACAAAGTGGGCGGAAGTGCACTTCTCTCCATAGAGTCATCCTTGGTAACAGTACTCAACCATCTTCTCTTTTTACCAGGATACACACTCATTTTGAAAAACAATTGTCCATGTAGGTAGGACCGCTGGGGATGACCCTGGGGGGATAGCTGGGGAGGGCGTGAGCTTCGCAAGCCTGCTGCTTTCTGATGCCTCCATGTTGGAAGTGCGTGAAAGACTATTTTCTTTCCCCCTTTCCAAGAAAAGTAGAGTGGCTCGTTTTTTTAAATTTAATTTAATTTTATTTCATTAATTTTTACTGAAGTATAGTTGCTTTACAATGTTGTGTTAGTTTCTGCTGTACAGCAAAGTACATTTACACCTATAGATATATCCCCTCTCTTTTAGATTTCCTTCCCATTTAGGTCACCACAGAGCACTGGGTAGAGTTCCCTGTGCTATACAGTAGGTTCTCATTTGTTATCTATTTTGTGCATAGTAGTGTATGTATGTCAATCGCAGTCTCCCAATTCATCCCACCCCTTCCCCCTTTGGTGTCCATAAGTTTTTTTTCTACATCTGTGTCTCTGTTTCTGTTCTGCAAGTTCATCTGTACCATTTTTCTAGATTCCACATATAAGTGATATTATACGATAGCTGTTTTTCTCTTTCTGACTTACTTCACTCTGTATGACAGTCTCTTGGTCCATCCACGTCTCTACAAATGACACAATTTCATTTCTTTTTATGGCTGAGTAATATTCCATTGTATATATGTGCCACATCTTCTTTATCCATTCATCCGTTGATGGGCATTTAGGTTGCTTCCATGTCCTGGCTATTGTAAATAGTGCTGCAATGAACACTGAGGTGCATGTGTCTTTTTGAATTATGGTTTTTTCTGGGCGTATGCCCAAGAGTGGGATTGCTGGGTCAATGGTAGTTCAATTTTTAGCTTTTTGAGGAACCTCTATAATGGTTCATTATTTTTGATTGTGGTTCCATCGGGGCTTTTATTTTGCTCTCACAGGCCGATTTTGTTGACTCTTAGCTCATTTCATCCTGCCTGATGCAGGATAGGATAGAGGCTGTGATGCTTTCTGCAACATTCCTGGTGGGAGGTTGTCCAGAAACTGCTTCTGAGCCTCCGGTGATTAGGACACAACATTCACTGAGCCGACCTTACGTCATCATCCTGTTTTCACCTCTTATCTCACTGGATCTTGGTGACCTACCGGGAGGTAGGTGGCAGGTGACATGCTCACTAAGCAGACTGGAAACTGAAGTTTAAAGTCTCAAGAACTTGTTCAAGGTCATACAGCTGGTAGAGAAAACCTCAGTGGTCCCTAAATGCCTTACATACACTGCGCTCTAAAAAATTTGTTTTGTTTTTGCCTGAAAACTTTTTTATTAAACCATAAGACACACTTGCCCTCAGTTGATCCTGCCCATCCTCATCATCACCATTTTCTTTTTTTTTTTTTTTTCTGTTTTGTTTTGTTTTGTTTCCCTGCTCTTTGTCTTTTTGGCTGTTTTCTCTAAATCAATGATCTGCAATTTGTATGGCATTTATGTCCTTTTATCATTCTCCCCTCCCCTACTCCAAGAACTTTCTGTTGTGGAATGTCTCATAGTCTAGCCAGAGGGGTTAATTAGGAACTATTGATATTCTCATGTTAAATATTTAATCATGCATAAGGATATATCTGTCTTACCACACTGAGTTGAAACCACCCTGGTAAAAGATTTGGTCTATCCTGTAGAACCCCAGATTCCCTGCCTATAAGCATCTTTGAAATATTGCACATAAATCAAAGACCCACATCAGAAAGTCTGAGTTTTCTGAGAGATTCAAGCTCATCACCATATAAATTTCATCCTGCGTTTCATTTGATCCTCTTCATGATGTAAAATGAAGTCGTTTCTGTGGAGCTGGCCTTGCCTGCATCTCCTTCTCCTTAGCATCCTCTCCCTCCTTCTTCCTCGGCTGGATGTGTCATCGTGCTGATGCTTTGATGCTTCCCTCTTCCTGTTTATCACTTCACTTCTGTCTCCCATCTTCGGCTACCTGTGGTCTACCCTCCAGCAGCACCAGGATAATGGGAAATTGAGGATTAATTATTTAAGGACTATTTACCACAGGCTACTCTGTGAGCATGCAATTCACATCTGTACTTTTACTTTCCCACTTTCCACCAATGTCAGTGCCCTTTCTCTTATGCTGCCAACCCAGGAAAGAGCTTTCTTAAGGCCTGTTTATTTATCAGTTTATCAGTAAGAAGCCCTGCTGGGCATCCCATGTGGCAGAGCGAGTGGCGATCTCATCTGCCTTGTATTACCCCCAAGGACAGAGATGGTGTTTTGTTTATCTCTGTGTTCTCAGAATCTATCATGGCCTTGTTTGCTCAGTAAGAGTTATTGAACTGAATCCTTACTAAGGTATTACTTTTCTCATGCATATTTGAATTTTAATGGAAAACTCAAAAAAGAAAGGGAGAAGGAAAAAGGAAGAAGAAGGGAAAAGAGAGTGGAGAGAAAGACTTTAGCTTAAAGAATGACATGCTGTGGTTTTAAGGCATTAATGGTAGAATTCATATAGGGGAATGGTTTAGGACGGGCATTTATCTTTTTAAAAGGTTTTCTATATTAATATAGCTATGTTTTCTGTAATTGCTCAAGAACTAAATTCTCTCTCTTTTAAACATGAGTTGGTGAAATCTTATGAATGGTCAGCAGAGATTCATAGTAAGATGAAATCTCTCATCTTATGGGGAAGCATAACGCTTACTCCATCTCAGAAATCTCAGAGGTCCCTGTAACATCGGTGAGATGTGTGAGGACCACTAATAGATTCATGCATTACGTAATTTACACTTTAAGAGATTCAGTACAAACAAATGTTTTCAAAACAGAATTCGAATATTAGCTCCAATTCAACTTTTCTATATAATCTTGGGAAAGTCCGATAATAGTTCTGTTTCAGGTTTTGAATTTGCAAATTAGAAAGATGCAGGATATGTCAAGTGTCCTGGATTCTTAAGGCATCATGCTTTTTAAATGCATTACCATAAAATTAAAGATGTTTATTTACAAAATCTTAACACATTGAGAATTATTGTTTGAATCTTTAATCCAAGCATGGCCTAGAATCCAAAAATCAATCAGGTGTGGATCATGGCCTCAGAGAAATTTATATACTAAGGGAGATTTTGGTAAGTGTAGGTAAACACGGGTCATTAGGCTAACATGTATCCCATTTTAATTAGTTTAGGGGAAGTGATACAAGGGCAATGAGAAAAAGGAGAATTTCTGTGGAATTGTGGAGTTCTGAACTGCTCTCTCTCTTTTTTTTGTGGCTGCATTGGATCTTTGTTGCTACGTGCAGGCTTTCTCTAGCTGCGGCGAGTGGAGGGCTACTCTGTTACAGTGCGCTGGTTCCTCGGTGTGATGGCTTCTCTTGTTGCGGAGCATGGGCTCTAGGCGCGAGGGCTTCAGTCGTTGTGGCACACCAGCTCAGTAGTTGTGGCTCACGGGCTCTAGCGTATAGGCGCAGCCGTTGTGGCTTACGGGGTTAGTTGCTCCTCGGCATGTGGGATCTTCCTGGCCCAGGGATTGAACCTGTGTCCCCTGTGTGGGCAGGTGGATTCTTAAACACTGCACCACCAGGGACGTCCCTGAACAGCTCTTGAGAGAGTGATGGAAGATGGTTGGGATTTAACCATGTGAAGTTGGGGTATAATGAGACAGAAACACCATAAGCAAAATCAGAAGATGGGGGTGGGTGGAAATTGTAAATAGGTAAAGTGTGGAACATGCTTTACAGGTGAGCGTACAGAGTGAAAGGAGCACTGGGTGATTTTTCATAGTGGAGTTAAGTTAAACATTCCCCCGTGGAAGACTACTCAGGCAACAGGAGAAAAAAGAAAACGTGTGAGTAGTTGCAAAAGTGTAGGATGTCCTAAAGAAATGAAAGGCGTTGTGAAAAGACAGGAGAAAATGGGTGGGCGGAGTATTGAATAAATGACAACATTTTATGATAAATGAGTGATCTTATAAATTAACAGGACTTGTCATACAAACATTCTAGATCTATAAAAGTTTCCCTGCCTTTTAAAAAATACATTTCTCACACGTATGGAAGAAGTCCCCGATAAAACAAGCCAGTTTGAGTTCGTAACACAGCAAATTCGTTCATGAGGATTTGGGGTACTCAGCAAAAATGGTGAATTATTAGAAGAAGTAAGCAAAAGAAACCACTTTTTAATGAAAACCTTTGGGACTCCTCCTCAGAATCATGCACTGATTTTGGTTTGAAGCAGTGCCATCATTTTTGGATTTTTATTCTATTCTTTATTACAATGTGTTTACAACTACATTTCCCATTTTAAATACCTGTGCATCCCCTAATTTCGTTTTCTCCCTTGGAAGAGTGTATATTGCCCGCAGAAATTCTTCCGAAACGGACAAATAGAAGACTGCAGACACAGATCTAGCAATAGATCCAGAAATAGCTGCAGTTTCCAAAATTTATCTTAGATGAATTTTCAGTCTTTTAGGGTAGGTCCACTTAGTATTTTTCTTTCTTTGCACTATTACACACGTCAGATTATTTCAGTACCCTCCTTTCATGTGTAATGAACTAACGTAAAAATCTATAAATGTCACTTTTTGATTGGCCAATAAGTATTTGAAAAGAATGAGAGAAATGAGAAGTAAAGTCAAAGCACCCTACTCTCATAGGTGAGGACATCCCCTAGTTGTTACTTTGCTGAGAAGAGGAGCTGATGACATGATCTTCACCCTTAAGACATGAAGATAAACTTTGCTTCCTTCTCTAGGTTTGTCTGTATGTATTTCTAGCACAAGAAATGTATTTGGTCTTCAGTTTAATTTTCTTAATTTGACATGTTGGATAAAAAATCCTTTTAAACAGAATATGATGAAAATACAGCACATATATACTGGGAAAGAGGGTGAAAAACATGACAAATGTTAACAATACATTTTTTTAAAAGATTGAGAAGAACAGTTGTGCATTTCTATTAAATCCTGATGAAAAGTAAAGTGAAAAAAAAGGAGAATGAGGAGACCACAAGAGGTTCTGAAAGACTCCTGTAGATATTTCCAAGAATGCTAATGTTTCTTGACATTGGTCTCATATTTAAAAAATACAAGTAGTAGAAGTCTATTGTAAGAAAAAGGAATAAATATTCTATAAAGTGATAAGTTTCTATTACTCCATTGACCAAAATCCCTCCGCCAATTAAAAACAATTAACCATTTTTGTACCACTCCAGGCCTTTCACATATATTTATAAATATCTCAATGTTTGATTCATATAGCTCGACTTCTATTGCTAACGTCAACTCTATTACTCTATCAACACCACATAACTATTTTTCTAAATTGGATCATAACCGTACCTATTATTATTTGACCTATTAACTCAGTTTATAATATTTGATGTACATCATTCTTTATCTGCATACACAACCCTACCTTATTCTCTCCAGCAATTGCATAAAGTACTGTGATATTGCTGTACCGTATTCTGGCTATTCTTTTATTAAGAAATCTTAGGTCTCCAATTGCTAGTATAATGGCGAATGGCAGTTCACCGCACATCAATGCACATGTGCATTTTTCCACAAGTGTAAGTGTCACTTAGAATGGATTTAGATGAATAGCACCAAAAGAAATCCCCACTACAGTGGGTGACACGCTCAGTATTTGGTACTAGAGGGGTGTGGTCTTGCTCTTCATAACAGAGCCTTATCGATGTTTGTTGAATTCACCAAACTTATTAGTGAAAATTAATTTTTATTGTTAAGTTAATCTGCATTTCTCTGTTAATTGGTGAAGTCTGATTCCTTCTGTCACGTTCAATGGCAATTTATGATTCTCTTCCGGAGAAATGCCTGTTCACTTGTCTTGCCCGCTTTTTTCTTCCATTTTGTTTTTCTCATTGATTTCTAGGAGCATTTTCTACATTGTTGATTTTAAGAATGCTAAGAATTTGTCTAGTATATGAGATGCTTTAGTACTGGCAGTTATTTTGGCCCTGTTGCTTGTCTTTGAAATGGTTTATATCATTCGTAACCTCATAAACGTGTCTTAAGCATGGGAAAGGTTTTCCAGGTTTGGGGGAAAGCATGAGCAAATGCATGATGGTAGAATGACTGTGCAATTTTTGTTATTATGGGAAGAATGGACAAATAAACCAAAATGGCAGATATAAAGTAAAACACTTGGTCCCTTATTCCATAAGTAGTACATATAAAATAAATAAGAAACAGCATTCTCAACATGTGAGATTTGTTTTACTTGCCCGAACACATATAGGCAAAAATATAATCTGTATTCTAAACGCTAATTTGGCCTTTAAAATCTGACTGTATTAATTGGGATGAATTAGAGCAACCCTGTCTGTCAGGCCTGCCGATTAATATGTATGACCGTTAGGTTTAAACCCCGTTGACTGATGAAAATGTTAGCACGCAGTAAAATGATTTCAAACAAATACTCTTCCATCTCTGCGCTAAGGATCCTGACTGCTGCGTACCTTATAGAATTTGTTTCCATGACCTAATCATGCTCCTATGTTAGCAATTATAGTTGAAATACATAGCAGAGTTCTTTTCACATCAGAGACTCCAAAAGGAGTTCTGGGCTGGAGTGAAATGAACACTTAGGCTGCCTGTTCATTCATTCGTTGATTTATGTTAGGCTTATAGTCTAGGAATGTTTCTTAATCCACACAATATACTGTGGAATCCTAACGCAACACTAGAGGAGATTTAGCCTATCTTTCTTAAAAAAATTCACTCAAAGATAAGGCAACAAATCCCTTCCTTTGAAGGACAGAGCAGAAATCATGTCGGAGGAAGAGGCATGCAGAGAATGAGGTGATCTGGTTGCTGCCAAGAGACATCTCGAAGTGTCAGGATCCAGTTTTTGACTCTTCCTCCTGCTAAGTGCAGAAACTCCGTCTTGCCCAGTCTTTTCAGACTGCTAGGTTTGACTGCATTCTCTACATCAGTTGCAGACTAACCAGTTCACAGGTTTCTCAGATATATAAAATAATGTGGCAGGAAAATGGGTGTGCTATTTGGGATCTCCTGACAGTTTTAAATATCACATAATAAACTGGGACTTCCCTGGTGGTGCAGTGGTTAAGGATCCGCCTGCCAATGCAGAGGAAATGGGTTCGAGCCCTGGTCTGGGAAAATCCTACATGCCGTGGAGCAACTAAGCCCAGGCGCCACAACTAACTGAACCTGCACTCTAGAGCCCAAGAGCCACAAGTACTGAGCCCAAGTGCTGCAACTACTGAAGCACGAGAGCCTAGAGCCCGTGCTCCACAACAAGAGAAGCCACCACAATGGGAAGCCCGCGCACCACAATGAAGAAGAGCCCCTGCTCATCACAACTAGAGAAAGCCTGTGTGCAGCAACGAAGACCCAACACAGCCAATAAATAAATAAATGAAATAAAAATAAATTTATAAAAAAATATTACATAGTAAACTAAATCGTATAAATTAGGATTATTTGGTGAGTATCAGACTAAAGATATTTAGTTGAAATAGCATGAAAGCAAATACCTGTAATTCTGACACCTTGGCATTTCCAGCTGTTAGCTAAAAAACACCAGCCAGGATCAGACACTGCCAGCTCCCTCAGATCTGCTAAAAACAGGCGGGAAGTGTAACGATTTTCATTACTCCGGGTTCTGAAGAATACATTCCTAACACGGTATTTCCATCTCAACCTTAGGGATGAGAGTCCCGAGACCCACTGTGGGTAAATGAATTGAGAAAAAATGTTTTTTTCTTTGTTTTTGTTTGTTTGTTTGTTTGGTTGTTTAATGGGGCTTAGAGGATGGAAGTATATCACAATTGGATGTAGCAAAATCATAACATAAAAGGGTAATAATAGTATATGAAATAAAACAAGGGAATAGCATTTCTTCATGTGAAATTAGTAAGATTAGGAACTCTGGTATTAGTTATGTCTAGGACGTCCTCTGTGGTATAGAAACGACTACCCAGACGCCCCTTCCCACACGTACCAGCTGGTGACAAGGTGTCTCTAATTTCATGTCTTTCTTTGTGAACAGGTGAACAATAGTTATCTCACTTGGAGGTTTATTTTGAGGCTCAAGTGAAATGCTTCGTGGAAGCACAGAGAAACTCTCAGTGAAAGTTAGCCATTATTGATAGTTCCATTATTATTATTTTATTCTTTTAAAAAACTTATTGATGTCTTTTTTCCTTTTAAAAAGAATTTTATTGAGATATAATTGACATACAATAAACTGCATATATTTAAAGCGTACAATTTGACATTTTTCTTGTTAGTCATCTATTTTATACATATTAATGTATATATGGCAATCCCAGTCTCCCAGCTCATCCCACCCCCCCGCTCCCTTCTCGCTTCCTTCGCTTGGTGTCCATGTGTTTGTTCTCTACATCTGTGTCTCTGTTTCTGCCTTGCAAACTGGCTGATCTGTACCATTTTTCTAGATTCCGCATATAAGCATTAATATAGGATATTTGTTTTTCTCTTTCTGACTTACTTCACTCTGTATGACAGTCTCTTGGTCCATCCATGTCTCTACAATTGTCCCAATTTTGTTCCTTTTCAGGGCTGAGTAATATTCCATTGTATGTATGTACCCTATCTTCTTTATCCATTCATCTGTTGATGGACATTTAGGTTGCTTTCATGTCCTGGCTATTGTAAATAGTGCTGCAATGAACATTGGGGTGCATGTATCTTTTTGAATTATGGTGTTCTCTGGGTATGTGCCCAGCAGTGGGATTGCTGGGTCATGTGGTAGTTCTATTTTTAGTTTTTTAAGGAACCTCCATACTGTTCTCCATAGTGGCTGTATCAATTGACATTCCCACCAGCAGTGCAAGAGGATTCCCTTTTCTCCACACCCTCTCCAGCATTTATTGTTTGTAGATTTTCTGATGATGCCCATTCTAACTGGTGTGAGGTGATACCTCATAGTTTTGATGTGCATTTCTCTAATAATGAGTGATGTTGAGCAGCTTTTCATGTGCCTCTTGGCCATCCATATGTCTTCTTTATTCTTTAATATGGGCCATGTGCTCATGCAAGGAAGTTATTTTTTACTCTTTGTAGGGTAAAAATTATTCCCTCTATAGAAAGTCTCCAGAAATTTGAATTTTACCCCCAATTTTTCTGGACCTTTTCTCCTGTGTTTTTTGTTGAATGTCATTAAGCAGATTCTGATGGAGAAAAACCCAACCCTCTTGTATATGATGTAAGGAGAATCCTGCTTTTCAGTTGCATCTGTCTTCCACTTTTCAATGTGGAGTAAGTCTTGCCAAAGCGCTGATTCTGTTTCTACAACCTCACCCCAGACAGAGAGCCCCTCACAGCCTGTTGGACCTGTTTCTTCTTCAGAGTGTAGATGACAAGGTTTGGCAGCGGGGCACCACCATGTTCGCAAGAGTGCCTCTCTGCTCTATTCCAGTTGGTCCCTTTGCTTTGGTTTTACATTTGAAGACACAGCTTCAGGGTTATCCCCATTTCTCTGTCTTTCATCAACTCTGATCAGGAAGCAGTACACAGGAACAGAGCTTCTTTGATCAGGTGCTTCTCTTCTTTTCCAGTAAACTAGGATCTTTTCTCCTAGGCTGTCTAGTTGCGGTTCTGTCTCTGTATCTTTAGTTGTGGAACATCTTTCTGCCAGTCTCGGGTCACTGTCATAGAGCTGCTCTGTAAATAGTTGTAATTTGCATGTGCCTCCGGTGGGAGGGGAGCACAGTCATCCTGCTCTCCTAGAAGCTTTCTTCTCTGGAGATCCAGAAGTGCTGGCAATTTGTTTCCCTATACTGAAGAAACTGAAAGAGGTTTTGTTTTGTTTTTGTTTTTGCTTGTTTGTTTGTTTCGTCTTTTCCTTCATCTTAGTCTAAGATGGCAGAGTCTCATGCAGTGCATCGCGTTACATAGCCCTGTTGGCAAGGGCTGCCCAGAGCAGCCTGTGCTGAGAATTCTGCAGCTGAACGTGGATACCCTAGGAAATAGTGTTGCCTTTGGTAAATCATCAAGGTAACATGCTCTCTGCAAGGTAGCTCAGACCATTACTAGTTCTGTTTCTGCCTGAAAATTTTTTGTGTCTAAGATAATCTTTGAGACATTCTCCCATATGTTCATTTTACAGTTTAGTTTTCAGAGTTTTGGAGATATTATTGCTACCCCTTAAAAAAAACTAATCAGTTAATGTATGTCGAAGTGTTTTATAAGCTGCAAAGTACAATAAAAAAGCTATGATAATATTGCTATTTATTGTATCTCTTCAGAAAGCATAGATGTGTTCCACGATTATTCTAGCTGTGATCCACAGGTGTATATTCTATTTTTATGTAGATAGTTTAAAGTAAAATTGGTAAAATCTACTTTAGACCATTGTAGACTATCCCTTACAGAGATCTTCCCAGTGTATCATTATAACCAACAAATTGTGATCGTCAACAGAAATTATGCTGGTGTTTTAAAGTGTTAAATCTTTGTGAACCAGTAATATAAACAAAACAAAATCAACCAGGGCTTTATTAGCAAGGGCTCTGACACCCCTAAGTAGCCCTGTAGCTTTCTGAGATATTTGCTACTTCATTCATAATTGTGTTTGGATGGGTAGAAAGATAGATGATGATAGATAGATAGATAGATAGATAGATAGATAGATAATGTGGGACTTCTGATCCTTTTTGTCTCATGATAATTTTTGGAGAGAACACAATTCAGATTGTTTTGTATTATTTTATAATATCTCCTATAAAACATTTGATTTATATTAGTACTCTTATTTGAGGATACACATTTGAATAAAGAGATTTTAGACAGAAAAATCTGAGTGTGTTTAGGCTGTGTTTGCTTCATTAAGAACTTCTTCCTCAATATAATTCTGAGAAGTAAAATATCCTAGTGGTACTAGTCAGATTGAGATTGGAGTACCCTAACTCAGCTGCTCCTGTATGATTTTACCTCCTGGCAGGAATCTGTAAACTAGTTTTGCATTTAAATGCAAGTCTTTCTCAAAGCTTTCTGCCACATCCTATAAAACTACCAGTTAATAAGATCAGCTCTCCCCGGATCGTAAATCACTAGCAGATTGGCACTGGCTCTCATTCACCTGTGTTGCTTCTGTGCTCCTTGGCATAAACTAAACGGAGTTCATGTATCGAAGCCTTTGATTGCAGAGACACTTCGTCCTGCTTATCTAAGGATGCTTTGCCTTTATCTCGGAAAATTCGTTCTCTTCGCGTGCTCTCCCCTAACGTAGAGAAGGCCCCACCACAAAGCCCACAATCCGTGGTCTGTGCCTCACTCTTCCCCCAGGCAGAGGCTGGAATGGTGATGGGGATGTGGAGGTCTCTGTGTTGCTCTCTGCACATTTCTTTCCTTCTCGCTTGCCTGGACACCACCACGTCATCCTGGGTACCTGGAACTGGTGCTTTATGGCTTTCTCCATCAGGGTAACCTTTGAAGGGAAGTTTTGTCATGAATCTCTTTTTTTCAAACATCACAATGGCTTTTTTCGTTGTTTTTCAATACTTTTGAACAGTGAATACACAACAGAAATCAAACATAAAAATGACTCTTAAATTTAATTGTAGAAATTGTGTATATTTTCTTAAAAAAATCATAGTGCATCTGGGCAAAGACCAGTACATTGCAAGTAAAGTGACAGCTCTTAATGAAGATGCTCGCGTAGAAGAACTTTGTAGTCTGGAGATACGAGCTCTGAGTGGGCACAGGATACAGTTCTGTAAAGCATGGCACAGTTCTACACTTTCACTCAACAAACTTTTATTGATGCCTACTATGTCGCCAGCATTACTAGACACACACAGACACAGACACACACACACCACTCAGTCACTATTACAAAGACAATTTTATAGAGCAGTTTAAGGTTGACCGCAAAATCGAGGGAAAAGTACAGAGATTTCCCATATACCCTCTTCCTCCACACATGTACAGCCTGCCCCCTTCCCCACATCCCCCAACAGATGGTCCAGGTATTACAGCTGATGAACCTACACTGACACAGCATAATCACCCAGGGTCTCTAGTTTACCTTAGGGATCACTGTTGGCGCTGTACATTCTGTGGGTTTGGACAAATGTACAATGGCATATCTCCATCATTATTGGATCATACAGTGTAGTTTCATTGCTTCCGAAGCCGTCTGTGTTCTGCCTATGTATCCCTCCCCAACCCCAGCCACTATTTTAAGTCCATGATTTAATAAGGGGAGTTTATTAGAGAAAAATGATATGGACCAGAAAGAAGTAGATAGAGCTATGAAAGAGCAGCTCTACTTATAAGAATTAGAACAAGCACAACAAAATAAGTAGCGTTTGAGTTGGACCGCAGAGAAAAAGAGAATGATTCCAGGTAGTGAAAGCTGGGGCTTCCGAGGCTGTACAAGCATAGTTTTTTTTTTTTTTTTTTTTTTTTTTTTATTTTATTTTATTTTATTTTTTGGGGGGTACACCAGGTTCAATCAACTGTTTTTATACACATATCCCCATATTCCCTCCCTTCCTTGACGCCCCCCCCTCGATTCCCATAGTTTTTAAATGGCACAGGGTGTTCAGGGGACTATGAGGCACAGTGCAGTTCTGTGCAGGAAAGGAGACGGGGAGGGAGGAGGATGGGAAGACAGACTGGGGCCAGGTAGTCATGCATCTTGTGCCTCATGTGAAGGGACTGAGCTCGTATGCTGTAGGCAGTGAAGAAGTGGTGAACAGCTTTAACGGAAGGATGACATAATCAATTGTGGGGTTTGTAATGACACTTTTTCTTGGAAAACTGAGGAATTCAGAGAAATGGGAAGAAAGTAAGAATTTCAGATAGAAATTATTACAGGAGAAGAGAAATGTTATTCAAGAGACAAGGTCACTCCCACTGCTAATTATTACTTATAAACATCCTATTATAAATATCTTCACGGGTTAACGGTAGAAGCATGGCGTAAATTGAACAGCATATTGAGTATTTGGTGGTAGAGCTTCTTCCTAATTTCCTGCATATGTCTCTGTTCTTCACAAGCACTCAACAAATACTTGAAGAAAATATTGAAAAGGCAAGATGGCTTTGGACACATAAAATGCAAGCAAAACAAAAAAAAAACCATCTAGAACTTTGAGATATACCCTGAGATGATTGAAGGAAGTCATTTATTGTCTGGCTTTGTCCCTCACTACCTTGTGATCTTGAATAACTCACATAACCCTTATTATAAATATTGAGATAATAAGTTATAAATCCCTTCTCTATATGGAAACCTCAGGATACCTATCTTTATTTTTCCCATCATGAGTGCCTTCAGGTTGGATGGGACACCTTGGTCGAAGGGGAGGTTTCGTAAAAAGTAAGAAAAATGGGATCATTTAGATGGGACTTAGTATTATCAGTTTAGGGGCATGTGGTCCAGTTCACCTCTCCAGGTTAGGAGAGCAGAGAAAGATTTGAGCCTGATGAAGACCTGATATCAATAAAGAGAGTAGATTTTCCTGTTGTACCCTCACTGAGCATATATTCTTGAGAAAATGAGGCAAACGTTATGTTGAGAAGTAAAGTATGACTAAGGTCTAATGAAGAATTACCGCAGGGTCTTTTCAAATGCCCTGTATCTCAGCACTGCTAGTGTTTGCATTGTCACTTGGAACTCAAAGCCCACCTGTTTGCCACATCTTATTATAAATAAGTTCTTGGATTCCACGTCTCCTCAGCTTTCTGGGGGCAGCACCAGAACCTAATGTATTTATCTTTGATTCTTCAAAGTAATAGGGAGCAGGGATCCCGTTTCACACTTTATTCATCGTATACCGAGTTATTAAGTAACGGTTTCCATTTCTCAGACACTCAAAGAAGCAATTTCTTAAAGAAATTAGAAAGGGGTGAAAATTTTCACCCCCAATGGAGCCAACTAGTTGCACGGACTGTTTCAGAGGTCCTGCAGAGCTGGACGGGGTTCCATCCCTGTTGGTCTGCTGGAACGCACGTAGACCAAGGCATTGGGTAAATTCCAGGAGAGACAAGATAATCTCTTTGAGTAAAAGAAGTTGTCTTGTCCAGAAAGATCATTTATAAAGTGCTCAAGTCAGGCTGAGATCTTAACGCCATTTAGTTCTTTTAAGTTGGATGAGGAAAGCCGTTGCCAGGACCGGAAGGAATCAGCTGTTTGTGCCATCGACATCCTTCATCCTAGTTAATTCTTGGCATTGGACCGAGTCTACCCGGCCTTTCCAGACGTCGTCTGGTGTCCACCGTTCTGCAGGGACCTGGTCTGTCCTCGATGTGAAGACTTGCAGGGGCGCTGATTCCCCGGCCTTTATTCCTAAGTCATTTTGATGTTTAACAACCTTTCCTGCCAGGACGTTCTTTCTTATATCTGAGAGGTCAGCAGCCTCTGGCAGGGGTTTTCAGTCTTTTGATTGAGGAGATTCTTTTCATTTTCAAAGCTTTAAGATAACTAGTGAGCGGAAAAGAGGGTTGTAGAACACCTTAGACACGAGGGGGTATTCCCTTTTCCCTGGTGGGAATCGTAAGAAACTTCTGGAGAAGGGTTTCAACATGGATATACCTGAAAGGGGAGATGTGCGGGCCCCGGGGGGTATGTCTGTGTTGATGGGGCTGACAGCCCGACCACCACTCACTCAAGGTGGCTGGTGAAGGATGAGCATCAGGTTGTAATGAAAAGCCAAAGAGAAAATGACAGCAAAGGGAACAGTGTTACCAGAACCAGCTTCTCATTATTCACTTCTCTATTCTTATGTCCCCTTTTCCCCCATAAAGTCTTGCTTTGGGTATCAATATCCCAGTGACTTCTCTTTAATATAAGATGACTGGAAACTAGTCAGGTTCTGACAACCGCTGGAATCTTATGATTTTCAGGCTGTCTCCTTGAAGCCCTTACAACTATTTCCAACTTAGCCTGTTATTTTCTGCTTTTCTTTTCTGTCTACTTGTCTTAATTACAACCGAGAGAGCGAGACCGGGAAATCTGTCCCTATTCCACTCAGAATGCTCTGTACCTTCGCTCCTGGGAGGCAGCCCGCGCCGTATCTCTCCCTTACCATCACTTTCTCTTATTGCTTTCTTGGCTGTGGAAACTGGTCGGATTTAAATAGCTTCTAAATTACTTATTTAAGATTCACTCATTCCCTACTGTGTGGGGAGGTGAATGGATTCAGATACAAAGCCATCAATCAGCGCTTTCACACAGACCTGCTCTCGGAGGCTGGAACGGTGCAGCCGTCCTGCTGTTTTATCAGGGAAGCCACCGAAGACACAGTCAGATGCTCACTGCTCTCTGATCGCACACCAGCGACGTATTCAGTTATCCCGTCTCTGTGTTTATCTGTTAAGACCAGAAAAGACTATCATGACACAAAGTGTTCTGCTTTTGGACGGTCACTGAATCGGTGACTCATTTTGCTTCTTTTGTTTTCTTTTCAAGAATATCCCCCAGGTTTGTTTTCCGTCCCCTTAGGATTCTCAGGGGATATAGAATAAATATATGGCCTTGTCTCTGTCTTCAAATAACTTTGATTTTAGTTGGGAGAGATAAATGGTACACAGGAGATAGAACTGGAATGCAGGCTGTGACAAGGAATACGTGATGAGGTGTGCGAGGCAAAGCATTCGTTCTGAGAGGGAAGCCCGGTGAAATGTTTCCTGGAAAAGATTTAAGTCGAGCCTCAGATTAGATCTGCTGAAGGAGCAGGAAGAGGGCATTGCAGTCCCCACTCTGACATCTACTGAACGATCTGGGCTGAGCAGTCAAAGGTGCGTGGACATCCAGAAAAAATGCTCTAAAGGGTTCTTCAGGGATTCCTTCTGATTCTGGATGGACTTGGATGCAGGCTGGCAGAAACCAGGCATTGGTAGCTTGGGGGTTGAGAGCAAGTCTAGGAAATGTTCGTAAAGTGAATTCAGATGCCGTGCTTGAGATTATGCTTCGAAGTTCATAGCTAAATGTTTCTGGCCCAGAAACGTGGGTGCTTCTTGGAAGATCATATGGAAACCTGCATTTCTGCAGTTTTGAAGTGCAGTTTTTGCATCGTTCACCCGCCTAGCTTCTGGGGGTTCCTTGGCTCACAGCTGTTTCTCGCCAACATGTCTTCATTGTCACATGGGCACCCTCCCTGTGTGCCTCTGTCTTCATATGTTAGAGCCCTTCCCACCCCTTGTCTTAAGGCCTCCCCTTAACTAATTACGTCTGCAAAACTCTCCTCCCAAATAAGGTCCCATTCTGAGTACTGGGGGTTAGGACTTCAACATATCTTTTGTGGGGGGGGGTGCAGATTTCAACCTATAATAAGAAATAAAATTATAGTATCTGAAGATAATTACAATTGCTTCTCTGTCTTCATTTTGTGTAGCTCTAAATTTTTTATGTCTAGATGACTTGACAATCTTGGGGAAAATATTAAATAATGTGATGATAAAGGATTTCTGTCTCTGTCTTTAAAAACAATGTACAGCATTTAGGTTGAGGATAGTATGTTTAAATAGGTTTTTAACCAGTTTTAGCAACCCTGTTTTAAAAAGCCAGAGAACTAATTGGTATCGACTGAGAGAGCGTCCTCTTCTGGCAATGCTCAGTACTGTGACATCTGCTCTTTGATGCTGTTTTTGATGGTACAGAAAGATAAATACTTAACTAATATAGTATCTGTAATTCATATTTAGTATATCAATGGCAACTGATGCTAAGAAAACATTACAGTATAAACATAAAATCATTTATTTAGATTTTTAAAAGATTAACTTTGTAATTTTTAGATAAGATATTCTTGGCTAACAAACGATAAAAAAAAGAGCAGGAGCTTTTGATAGAGCTGTCAAAATTTATTGCAATCTTAGACTAAATTGATATTAATATAATAGCCAGAATATCTAGAATGTCATCTAATTTTTAGTGCTGCATTTAATGAGGGCATTCAGAAAAGTGTTTAAGGCCAGAGACAACTGACCAAGAAAGTAAATTTAGTAGGTAGGCTGGAAGGACCACGGTATTGATACTTCGAATTCTGAAGTCCAGGGATGTCTTTCACGCGTCGTGCCCGGTGTTGTAGACCCAGGAAAGGCCGTCGTCAGAGGGAGCAGGGATGCCAAGGTCACACTTCTGAAGTCTGACGGTCTACAGGGAGAAGGAGATTAGCCCTGGACAGCACTACAGCACTTCGAGTCAGCACACATCCTTCAGCTCATTGTGTCTCTTCCTGATGGTTTTCTCTTATCCCACCACTGGTTAGCGTTGCTGAACAGAGTGCTACCACTCCAAACTAGATGATGCATTTTAGCTTCCAAAGACATTTTACAGCCTTATTTTTAAATTAACAAATGATTAGCAAAATAATTGTACCCACCTGACACTAACAGCTGACATTGATGCCAGACCCCAATAGATGGCGCTGTTGAAACTAAAAGCACAATTCAGTGTTCCCTTGTCATTTGGAAAAATGTTTCAGGGGGTAGTTTTCCACTATCTTCCAAAGAGCTCTTGTATATAAACAGAAATTAATAATGGTTGCTCTCTATTAGAAATAGCTTCTTTCATCACGCCTACATTCAATAAAAGTGCAAAATTCTTCATCCAGGGTGAAGTGTAGATTTAGTGTTCTTGATGTACTGACCAGCCTTCAAACCAATTAAAATCCTCGTGGATATTAATTATTGAGAATTCAGTGGCTTCTAAAAATTCAATGTAAACACACTGAATTCTGTAATAATGCTATATTGTCATCACCCCAGAAGTCTATTTAGACTGTTAAGTTATTTGATGGAATTGGGTAATTTCATTGGAGCTTAAAATTAAGGAATTGGAATCTACTCAGGAATTTGATTGACAGTGTGTTTTCTATTTTTTCCCTTTGCATATCTGTGTCCTTTGGGTTTACTAATTACTCTGGTTGCTGCCTGTCCACGAATCACAACGTCACTTGGATTCTTCTCAAACGTTCTCTGTGTACATCCTTCATCCCTTCATTCATTCTCTTTTTATCATGTATTTAGTATACATTCACCCTGTTCCAGAACTGTGCAGACCATGGAGATACCAAAAAGAATAAAATAAGGAATCAAATAGAGTCTCAGCCTTGAAAGGTTTTATTATCCAGTAGAGCTGATAAAAACATCAAAACATGGGCACAGAGTTAAATAAACATTGTCTGCCTTCCCATTCCTGACCTTGTGACTATAATACACTAATCCTCAATAAATTAATGATGGCTAATACTATTACCCTAGAAAATCTTGCTATTATAATGCATAAATTGTGTAAGATTTTAAAAAATGAACACTTTGTTAATAGAAATAGAAGGACCACAGACTCTTATGAGAGATTTGAGCTAAAATATTGCATAAATGGTCACAGGATACCACTGTGACTACAAATGGGTCTACTGGATAGGACCTCCATCAGGCTTCAGACCAAATCTGTTCATTCAGATGGGAGTTTGGGATTTTCTGTTTCTTCTCTGGTAAGCAGCACTGTGTTCATTTATTGTTTTGCTAAGACCACACTGTGTTCCAAGTGTTCTTTGTATTAATAAATACCAAGCTGATGACTCTCCTGTTATTTTTGAAAGCTGATTAGGCAACACTTAATCTTAACTATTCTTGACTCACATTAATACATAGAATTTGCAAATTAGAGCCAACCATGATTTGCAAATTGAAGTTAATTAGAAAGTCCTAATACAGCACCTCCTATAAAGGCCAAAACACTTTGCATAGAAATAACCAATTTAGAAGTCACAATTTTCCAATTGCGTTTGGCAAACAATTATTCCTCTGAGCTGTCTTCAAGATTGGAGTGAAGAGATGAATATTCACAAAGTTGGTGAGGACTTAGAAAGTGATTACAGGGCCTTTTTTCTTAAGCACTGGGGACTGAACTGCTACAGGGCTCGCTTTTTGCCCAGTGACAAAATTTAATAATTTGAAAAACTACACTAGCTCATCAATGAAAAGAAAGATGATCTAGAGAAGAGTTTCAAAATAATAAACACACAATAATCTGTTGAGATTCTTATGTTATTGGTAGACCGTATTCTTCTTTCTTATGGAATTTCAGTGTTAAAAAAAAGCAAAAAGTTATCTGTAACAATAAACATAACTGACAGAAATTTGTTACTTAAAATGTAAGATATTAAGATTATGAATAGGTGCCTTAAAAAATTAAGTGGAATTATACATCAAAAAATACCACAACATAAACATTAATATAGTAAAGGAATAACAACGCTCTCAGTGCATGCTCAAAAAGTGCTTGATACAATTCATTATCCATGAAAAGATCTCAGAAATTGAAAATAAAAAGGAGTTTTGTTAATGTTATATAAACCACAACAATATCCTGCAGCAAAGAGCATGTGTAACACAGAAATTTTGGACTCAATATTTCTAAGAATTTTTCAAGAATAAGTCAAGAAAGAATATTTCCAAGACCAAGGACAAGGAAAGAATGTTCAGTGTAGAACCAGAAATTCTAGGCAAAGCAATAAGACATGAACATGAATTACAGAGTAGAAAAAATCAGAATAAAGAGACAAATCTAATAATTGGCAAGGGATACGATTATCTGATTTTGCAATTAAATATAAATAGCAAAATATTGAGAGATAAACTCTTGAAAAACTAAAAAGAATTAGGTAAAATTTCTGGATACATAATCAGTTTACAAAAAGAGTGTATGTAGTAGGCACTGAGAGTCTAGGAAATACATTTGGAAAAAAATAACCTTTTACAAAAGCCACAAAAAATAAATAGGCATTGACATGAAATATACCCTAGACATTTATGGGAGAAATATTTAAATTCTTTTTAAAGGATATTAGAAGTGATCTAAATAAATAAGAATAATTATATATATATATATTTATACTAATTTCTAAATTCAATGTAATTTCAATGAAAATTTCTGCAATATGTTTTCCTAGGAAAGCTGACTACTTGATGTTAATATCTATATCATATTGCAATTTATATTTTCCTGCAGTTTATATCCTAAAATACATAAATATCTAAGACACTTTGAAAAATAGGATCAAAGGAGGTAAAAATCACTCTACAAAATATTAATATATAAAAAATGTTGTAGTAAAAACACAGCATGTAGTAAATTAGAGAAATGGACAAATAAGCTAATGCAATGAACTAGGAATCCTGAGAGAGACCTGGATAGATGAGAACTTGGTATATGACTCAAGTGACAGCCCAAATTGCCGAGGAAAAGATGAATCACATGGTGGATCACATGGGCAAACCAGCTAAGGTGAATTTTAAGAGAATTCCTAAATCATACATATTTAAAATAAATCCCAATGAATTAGTGACCAAGATATTGCTCTTAAACTCATAAAAGAAAATGTGAGGAAAATGTCTTTATAACCCTTTGGCAAAGATGGATTTCTTAGCCTAAAAAACCTTAAGTCATAGGAGAATACCCCAGTGGATTCGAAAACGGCAAAATTAAGCATGTGTGTTCAAAAATAGGTTACATACACAAAGTTAAAATACAGTCATAGATTGGGAGAAGATATTTACTGTATTTAATACCAATAGGAAATTAATATCTCAAATATACAAGGAACATCTGTAAGTTAAAAACAGTGGAAAAGAAGTTGTGATTCTAGGATATAATTGGAGAGAGATGTAAACAACCTCAATAGTAATCAGAGACTGGAAACAAAAATAACAGAGTTATAAGTCATACCCACAAGATAACAAAAAAAGAAATATCAGAAAATGACTAGGGCTGGTGTAAATGTTTGGGAAGAGAAAGTTCCTGCATTGTTCATTGTTATCAGCTTAAAATAGGTCATTGGGATAGGACTTAGTCCAATATGACTGGTGTCTTTATACAAAGGGGAAATTTGGACTCAGAGGTAGACACAAATGGAAGAAGACATGAAGACACATGGAGAAGACGGCCATGTGACTGGAGTGATGTGTCCACAAGGAATACCAAAGATTGCTGGCAAAAACCGGAGGTTAGGGCAAGGCAGGAAAGAAATTCTCCTTCAGAGGCTTCAGAGCAGCAAGACCCTGGCAACACCTCGATTTCAGACTTCTAGGCTCCAGGACTGTGAGACATTACATTTCTATTGTTTAAGCCACCAAGTTTTTGCAAGTTTGTTACCAAAATACACTGCTCTTGTATAATAATAAAATAATATTTAAATTAGCGTAAATATTTTGGAGAGTAATCCAATAGTACTTTCATTGTGTGAATAGAGTAACAGTGCAAATATCCCATGGAGGTGGAAACATACACCAAAAAGTCTCTGCCATGGTCTCTGTATGGGGCAGATACAATAAGTTTACTGAATATATTTATAAATATATAAGGGCCCTCTGGTCCTTAACCAGGTGGGAAAAGATAAGTGTAACCTGATCCTATGGTGGAGTATTACGCAACAGTCCGAGGTAATTCTCACTTCTCATGTGGCAATAAGGATAGTTTTTGTTTGATTGTTTTCTTGACATGGCTTTGTGTGCTTGGAATCCATGTTTTGCAAGATTTTTCACTATCAAAAACATTGTTTTCTTAGAAATGGTTTCAGTCTTTTAATCAAATACATATATATTTCCAATAATTGTTTCTTTTTTTTCTCAAGGCATAGTCGATTTACAATATTATATTAGTTTCAGGTGTGTAACAGTGATTTAATGTTTTTATAGATCATACTCTATTTAACGTTATTACAAAACAATGGCTGTGTTTCCCCGTACTGTACAATATATTCTTTTTGCTCATATATTTTACACATAGTTTGTGCGTGTTAATCCCATACCCCTGTCTTGCCCCTTCTCCTTTCTCTCCCCGCCACTGGTAACCACTAATTTGTTCTTTCTATCTTGAGTCTGTTTCTGTTTTGTTACATAGGCTTGTTTGTTTTATTTTTTCAGATTACACATGTGAGTGATAACATAGAGTGTTTGTCTTTCTCTAATTTATTTTACTGGCAAATTACTCTCTAGGTCCACCCATGTTGTTGCAAAGAGCAGAATTTCACTCTTTTTTATGGCCGAGTATTGTTCCTTTGTATATGAACACTGCATCTTCTTTACCCATTCATCTGTTGGGCACTTAGTTTGCTTCCACGTCCTGGCTATTGTAAACAATGCTACTATGAACATTGGAGTGCATGTATCTTTTTGAATTAGGATTTTCATTTTTTTCAACTATATACCCAGTGCTGAATCATATGGTAGTTTTGGTTTTAATTTTTTGAGGAACCTCCTCGCTGTTTTCCATAGTGGCTACACTATAGAAATTTACATTCCCACCACAGTATACAAGTGTTCCCTTTCTCCACATCCTCGCCAACATTTGTTACTTGTAGACTTTTTGATGATAGCCATCCTGATAGATGTGAGATGATATCTCATTGTGGTTTTGATTTGCATTTCTCTAACGATTAGCAATGTGCCTTTCCTTTCAAGTGCCTGTTAGCCATCTGTATGTATCTTCCTTGGAACAATGTCTATTCAGGTCTTCTGCCCATTTTTGAATCAGATTGGTAGGATTTTTTTTATATTGAGTTGTATGAACCATTTATATATTTTGTATATTAGCGCCTTAGAGGTCACATCATGTGCAAATATTTTCTCCCATTCAGTCGGTTATCTTTTCATTTTGTCAGTGGTGTCCTTTGCTGTTCAAAAGCTCTTAAGTTTAATTAGGTCCCATTTGTTTATTTTTGCTTTAAATTTTTTTGCCTTAGGAGGCAGATCCAGAAAAATATTGCTGTGATTTATGTTGAAGAGTGTTCTGCCTGTGTTCCCGTCTAGGAGTTTGATGATTTCAGGTCTTACATTTAGGTCTTTATAAGTCCAATACTTCTTTTAATCTGTATTATATCAATGTCCTTGGGAATTTTAGTAGGTCTATAAAGAGTTTTCAAGGGAAACATAATTTCTATTGCATTAAAAAAGTATTTGTGGACCTCCCATATTATAATTTCACTCACCTAACATCCCTTAAGGTAAGAAAGTTTTGAGTAATGTGGTCTTTATTGCCTATGCCACGTCTATATGGTGTTTGACCTTGGTAGAACATAAATTTAAAAGTTTGAAACAGTCGGTTTTCATTAGCTTGAGATTTTGAAAGTTGGTAGAAAAAATACCAATGAAAGGAAATTTTGTGTAGTTAAAATTTTTGTTAAGCAATTTAGAGAGAATTTTGTGCCAAATTAGAAATCTGAGACACAGAAAGATGGAGTTAGTCCCCGTTTCACATGGGGCACTGTTCTGAGCGATGTCCCCTCCTGAAGCCTGAGATCATCATCTGGTTTTACTAGGCCACCTCCCAACACAGGACGTGCCCCTGTATCTGAAGCAAGACATAAAGAGAGTAAAATACAAATTAGCAATATTTCTGGAATACTCCTAGAGGTTCATTTTCAAAGAGAGAAAGCTCGATCTAATTGACATTTTGTCCCAGATGTTCCCAGGCTGTGTTTATCTTGAAAAGGTCCCTAGACTCATTCCATATTAAACGCACAAGTTCCTTCAGAGTGCTTTAGATCAACCTATTCATTTACTATATAAGAAAACTGGGAAAGAGCAGTCACTTAGTAATGTGCACCAGCTTGTCTTGTAAGATCTAAATCTGTTGGTAAAGTCCATGATTTTGCGGTCAGACCATTTGTCCCTAAATTAGAAAGAGCCATAACGCCATGGCTCATGGTCTGCAAGCTTCGATACACTTGAACATTTGTGAACTTTCACCAAAGTTGATCTAGGAAATGTACTTTATATATAAAAATGGCCATGCAATTTATCATTCAAACCAGGGCATTCTGAAAGGAGGAGGGACTGCTAGGTGAAGCCCACCCCAGAATCACAAAGGAAATCTGGGACTGTTTCTGACCAACCAGGACTCGTGCTCACCCTCTATGTGTGGACTTAACATCTCCTCTTAAGACAGAATCATAACCTGATGATGTTGAAGGCCAGGAACAAGGGCAAGAATACAAAGAAGAGTTTTAATCCTCAAAAAGCCTTATCACCTTTTATTTTGTTGTAAGTAATTCAATAATTTGGGGGCTCACGATAGAAATCAGATGTTAATTAAGAAGGATTTAGAGAGGCTTATGCTAAGTATTTTGAAGACATTTCTTTCATGTCTATGTCAGGGTGAATTGCAGGTTTCATGGAACTGATGTTTTGATTATGAAAAGAAGAGTATAATAAGGTAATGAGGTCTGTGGTTAGTGGACAGAATTCCATCCTTCCTGTGCTTCACCACTAAATCTAGAAAATGCTTTACTTAAACTCAGCTCTACTACTACACGTCAATTTATGAAGTGAAGATAAAATTAATTCAGCTTTTCATGTTTTGTTTAATGAAGATTATAATTAATGTTCAAAACCATTCTTTGAAATGTACCCATCGCTAAGGTTTTCAAGGACGTGACGGCTAATGTAGAATTTCCTGTGTCTGCAAGTCCTACCTGCCTTTCTATCTTTGGTCAACCATATTTACATCTACAGAAGGAAGAGAAACTGGCCTTCAACACTCCAATTCATTTATTTGGTTATGTCACAAAATTATAATTAAATATTTGGCCAACACTGGTACCAAGAGTCCTATAAATTGGATTTTATCCTTTGGATTTTTTCCTTTATTACTATGGAGAATTAGAAAAAAAATTGCTAATTGATTATTATTATTAACAAACTAGTTTTAAACATCCTTGTAGATTTCATGTTGTTTGATCCTAGAGGTCAGCACTGGTTAGATTTCCGTAGGAGATGAGTCGTAAAGCACTGTGGGTGGTCTTGGTGCTGCACAAACAGGTGGTCGCCTGTATTTTTTGGTTGATAAATCATCTTTAAGTCAAGGTACGGGGCCTCCCTTTTCTCCTGGAATTGACAGCCATGAGGTCTTTTGTGTTGCAAAATGGTGGGGCTCTGGAGAAGATTAGAATAGATATCCTAAGACAGACGTTTGAGTGACTTTAAGTCTCCCTAAGAAAGGGAATAATTGGATGCTCTGTTTTGAGGAATGAATATGAAAATTAGCCCTTTTTTTCAATGTATGGAGAGAAGGGATAATTTTCTTTCCTGTGTCTGTGTGAGTCAGATATGTGTGTGTCTGCACCATTTCTGGCAGTTCTTATGACAGTTGTGAGATATCATGTCAGCATAAATTATTCTAAAATCTTTTGGCCATGCATACTTTCCAAGAGCTAGTTCACGTATCTCTAGGACACAGACACCATAAGGAAGTCTAAGATACAGGAAGGCAGCTCACAGAAGTCTGTAAAGGGCACTGACTCTGTCCCCTGTCACTGGCCAGACAGCAGTATTTACCTTATTTAGAAACCGTTAGACTGTAGTAGTGTTACAAATGCCACAGACACTCTCCTTGCTTGCCTTTAGGGATATCATTGAATTATAATACAGAAGAATAATGTCTATAATGAGGATAAAGAGTCACATTTTTATAATTTGGGCTGATAAGGGACAGGTACTACTGAACTGAGACAGATTTCCGTCCAAATTTGTAGTAAAAACAGTTGGCTCTTAAATCATAAATCTTTGGTTACTTAAAAGACAGTACCCACTTAAAAAAAGATCTATCCCCAATCCATCATCCCCAGAGAAATCTTGTATAACTTAAATGTTAAGTATCAAAAAGTAATTTTAATACACTAGAGATCTTTAAAGTAACACTAGTGGATACTTTGAGTAATCCAAAGATACAATTCTTATTTAGTTTAAAATTTTTATATAAAATTATATACATAGTATAGTACTTGGTACTTCATAAACAGAAACAATCAAGATACAAATAAGAAAACAAATTCAAAAACAAGAAAACAAATTCAATGCGAATTTCATCAGCCAGCAATAATAACTATGAACACATATAATACACTATGAACACAACTACTGCAGATACACCCATATCCACAAACACACTGACGTTTCTAAAGGGATTTCTGTACTTACGGGACTTTAAAGGCATTACTGCACTTAACTGTTTTGGTAATGACACTTTCCCACTAATCACTACATTATCAATGTAAAGGTTTATTTTTTTTAACTTTATTTATTTATTTATTTACTTATTTACTTATTTATTTATTTTTGGCTGCGTTAGGTCTTCTTTGCTGCGTGCGGGCTTTCTCTAGTTGCGGTGAACGGGACTACTATTCATTGCAGTGTACAGGCTTCTCTTGTTGCGGAGCATGGGCTCTAGGTGCATGGGCGTTAGTAGTTGTGGCACGCAGGACCTAGAGCACAGCCTCCATAGTTGTGGCGCACGGGCTTAGCTGCTCCTCGGCATATGGGATCTTCCCGGACCAGGGCTTGAACCCGAGTCCCCTGAATTGGCAGGTGGATTGTTAACCACTGCACCACCAGGGAAGTCTGAGGGTTTGTTTTTTTGTTGTTGTTGTTTTTAAATGGTTCTTTCTTTACACTTTAAGAAAATAGATCGTCTTATAACAGTTATACATATTTTTAGTCTTTATTGAACTCAACGTACTTGGATATTCTTGCTTGAAAGCAATCCATACAGGCAGAGTGTGCTTGTGAATTACTCTTCATTGGTGCACATGAGGCATGGTTAGCTGCCTAAGACCCAAATCTCACATTCAAAACTACAGATGCAATTGTTTCTGAAGTCAGTTACTTTAGTGCAAGTCTTGCTTCTCTGCTAGAAGAGGATCTTTGTTGCTCAGAACTTCCTTTCCTGTTTGGAACTGGAAGATGAGGCATCCTTTGGCGGTGCCAGTTTGGCATCCTCTCTGAAGCATTTGTGAATTACACTCTTCAGAGCTCTGCTGGCTCCTGGTGTGGTCCCCTTCTGTTTCTGTCAAGTCACCAAGGCTTTGTCAGATCTTCTTAGTTCAAGGAGGTGTCTTCACTGAGACTGTCTGTTCCTTTTGCTGTTAATTTCTGAGGATTTTACATAACTCTTGGGTGTTATTATTACTCTGTCAGTGTTATAAATATATGTTACAATATATTTGACAATATATTAAAAAATTATCAATAATACATCACAATAGGAGTGTGTATCTCTTGCCAAACCATGTTGTTGTCAGATTTGATGAACATGCATTAAAATTACAGCAATTTAAAAACATCTGTCATAACTCATTATATTCTGATTATTTAACTGAACCTAAGGTATAAATCAAAGTTAATCATTCCAGAGACTGATAAGAAGATAGCTTAATAATATCTAAAATTTCATGAAAGATATCCTTTTAAAACAGTGAAAGTGACATCAAGGTTAATTAAATCCCATCTTTATTCCTATTTTCACTTAGTTTCAGAAAGTTATTCAGATTTTAGAATGTGTTTAAGTGAAGAAATGGTATTAATATTAGGAATCAGTGACTTTTCCAGATAATTGGTATATTTAAAGTAATTTATAGTTAAAAATTTCAATGGAAGTTACTTATGGTCAATTGTAATTTGTTTTTTGTTTTTTATTTAGTTCAGATGGAATATGATAGGCATACTATATAAAATATTTGTTTTAAAATGGTGGATGGTATTTAATAAAATGTTGAACAAATAGATCAAATCACATTGTAAGAAAATCTAAATGTCCAAATTCCTCTGCTAAGTTGGAACTTCTTTTTAAAAAAAAATACTATTTGAAATAAATGGGACCTTTATGGAAAATATCTTTTTACTTGGTTTAGGAATTGTTGTCGAAGCTTGTGAGAATGGGACTTGCAGTGTGCAAAACATCACATTTAATAAACTCCATAAGACAGCCACATTATTGGTTCTAATGGCGGTTTATTGAAATAGATGTGTTACTCAAAATCACATGTCTGTATTTAGAGGACACACAGATTAAATATGACAGAATTTCTTCCTTTCTGTAATGGATGAATTAGCAAGTAAATAGAATTGTTTTGGACCCAAGAAGACAGGTTTTATTGCATGCCATCCTCTCTCAGATACTGGGATTTTTCCTGAACAAGTAAGCTCAAGTACAAGTCCATTCTGTTTACTGGTAGGTCGACATAAGCGTGTGTGCATGTGCGTGTGGTTAACAAGGGAAAATGCTAGACAAATGACCATGAGGGCTCAAATAGCCATCAGCTCATTTTATTTCTTGCTGTTAAAAGTAATTAATGAATAATACTTTCATTATCAGTAATATTTGACTAGGTAGAAAACAAAGAACCCAGCACATGTATACACACCTCCATCCCCTATCTCCTTCCTTCGTTAATGAAGCCATGCACATCCCAGTGTCCCCGACATGTCACCTATTAGACAATGGAGATGAAAAATATGCGTATTATCCCGTGAACTTTATAGACTTACAGCCTAGTAGGGAAGATTGTCAAACATACTCATAGAATTAATTGTGGTAGGCAATGAGCATTTCCACTTCGTTCAGGAAAAGCTTTAATTTAGGCAATCATGGCTCAGCTGAGTTTAACAAGGCATGAGGTTTCTGTCAGGTGAACAAGCTAAGTTCAGTATATTCTGGTCAGAAGGTATAACGTGAGCAAAAGCGTGTGGGGTGACTGCCAAAGAGCCACCTGATGTCCTCGTGGTCACTTACAAGAGGTGATGCACAGAGTGTAAGGCAGTTGGGTGTTTCATTCACTGGTTCACGGCAACTTAACCAAAAGGGGTGGTTCATTTTCTCATGTGACAGTTCAGGAGAGTCAGTTGCTGGCACTGGTTCAGAAGCGAGAATGTCGTGGTGTGCGACCCTGCAGTCTCTGAGATTCACCCACAAGAGCCCACGGTGGCAGCCAATGAGTTTCTATTTCTTGAAGAGAAATTTAATGCACTCCAGGGGATTAGGGCTGTTAAATAGTCTGTCATTTGATCTCATTGGGAGGACAAACTATTTGAGTGGTTTATCGCAGCTGGGACCCTCGTGCCCTTACAGGGTATCATGGAGTCTATTATAGGAAAAGCTAAAAGAGAGGAGGTTGTAGATGTCTCAGTGTGTGCACTTTGGGAGACTGGAGATTGAAGGATTTTTGACAGGGTCAGATGCCATTGTAGTCTGCCATTTGGGAGAATAACATGATTTGTGCCCTGGTTAACTGAACATCACACCAGTCATGGAGATAATTTTGTGTGTGTTTGGGGGGCGGGGGGTGGGTTTGAATTCACTTGTCGCAGACCAATACAATCCCCAAATGTAGAAGTAAGGGTAAGGGTTTTGGAAAAGTTAGTGTTTACCATTTATCAGTTGGCATTGGTGTTTCTCTTTTTATAAATAAATAAATTAATTATATTTGTTATTTATTGGCTGATTGGGTCTTCGTTGCTGTGCATGGGCTTTCTGTAGTTGCAGAGAGCGGGGGCTACTCTTCATTGCAGTGCATGGGCTTCTTATTGCCGTGGCTTCTCTTGTGGAGCACGGGCTCTAGCTGTGTGGGCTTCAGTGGTTGCAGCACATGGGCTCAGTAGTTGTGGCTTGCGGATTCTGAACCACTGTGCCACCAGGAAGCCTGGTATTGCTGTTTTTGGAAAAAGAAGATTGCTTGGGATTATGTCATTAAATAAACATTTTATTTTAGAACAGTTTTAGATTTACAGAAAAATTACACAGTACAGAGAGTTCCCATATACCCATAACGCAGTTTCCCTTATTATTAACTTTTTTGTTGGTTCTAATCAATGACTGGTTCCAATCAATCACTGGTTCCAATCAATGAACCAATAACAATACAGTGTTATTAACCAATGCCTATATTTTATTGAGATTTCCCCAGATTTTGCCCAATGCTCTCCTTCTGTTCCAAGATCCCATGAAAATACCAAAGTACATCTGTCTTGCCCCCTCAGGCCCTTCTTCAGTGGAGGTTTCTCAGACTTGCTCTGTTTTTTGATGATGTTGCCCGTTTGAGGAGAACTGGTCAGGTATTTTGAGGCGCTCTGACATTTTTCTGGTGCTTTCTCATCACATGACTGGCGTTGTGGGTATTTGGGAGGAAGAGCACAGAGGTAAAGTGTCATTTTCATCTCACATTGTATCAGCGGGATGTACTGTCAGCATGAATCATCACTGTAGACGTTGACCTTGGTCACGACCTGAGGTAGTGCTTGCCAGGTTTCTCTACTGTACGGTTCCTCCCCCTCCACCGACCTCTTCTGCCCCACGTTCTTGGAAGGAAGTTACCATGCACAAGCCAAATGTAAGCTCTGAGGCGTTTATGCTCCATCTTCTCAACGGCAGAGTAGAATTTATATTTCAAATATAAATTATTTGGAGCTGTACTGCCTGAGCGATCTGTCTTTTCTCCCATATTAATTAATTAGGTCATTTATTTATACCAGTATGGGCTCCCTGATATATATTTTACGCTTTGGGTTATAATCCTACTACTGCATTTTATTTATTTATTTGTTTGTTTCTCACATCATTTCATATTTGGTTATTGGGAATTCTTGCCGTTGGATCCTGTGTCTCTTCCACTGTGTATGTGTGTTTAATACTTCCTTACTTTCTAGCACTAAAAGATGCTCGAGGTCACCATGTGCATTTTCTGTAGCAGTCCTAGAATCAGCCAGTTTTCCAAGGAGCCCTGATTCATTTTATTAGAGACGGTGTTAGAAAACCAGACCTGGGCACTGGGTGTGCTTGTTATTTCTGGGATGTCATTGATTTTAGGTCCCCTTTCTTTTAGAGAGAAAAAAATATATGTGTGCATACTAATATATATATATATGTATATGTATATATATTTGTTTATTCATTTATCAGTATTTCTTTAGTAACCATCTCTGTATTAAGCTAAACACGAATTCACACTGATTTCTCCAACTTTCATACACTACCACATGGATCGTTTTAACCTTATTTCCGTGTTTGCCTGTAAACTCCCCCTCTAAAAGAGAGAAACCTAACTCCCTTTTTCCACCATTCATTTAACTGATGTAATCAATCCTGATATACAGGTGTAGCAACATGAAAACTGTTAGCTGTAACCACATGGGGCACAACGTAGCAACTGTAGTGTGGTGTTTATGTGCAGTGCCTTTGCCTTCAGTGTTACAGACTCCACTCACTTCCAGAGTTAACGCAGGTGAACATTTCTCTTTTCTCCCTTTAGTGAAGGTGTTTCATACTGTATGGTGTAGTTAGATTCTCTTGTCACATTTTGCATTCCTTCTTAGTGTCCTCTTACCCTAATGATTTTTAAATTTGCATTCATCAAGATAACGTTTGGTTATAAAGATGTATGTGTTTTGACAACTGCATAATGTCATCTATTCACCGTGACAGGCGTCATGCAGAATAATTTCATTGTCCTGGACTATTCCCTGTGTTTCACCTATTCAGCCTTCCCCACCTCTGCTCATCCCATAGAAACCGCTGCTGATTTTCGTTCTATACCTTTTTGCCTTTTCCAGAATGTCATGTATTTGGAGTCATCCAGTAGTGTACCCTTTTCAGATTGACTTATTTTAATTAGCAATATGATTTAAGATGTCATACATGTCATTGCACTGCTTGGTCACTCATTTTTTATTACTGAGTAGTACTGCATTGTGTGAATGTACAGTAATTTCTTTGTCCATTCTCCAGTTGAAGGATATCTTATTTCTAGCTCTTAATCATTGTGAATAAAATTGCTGCAAATATCTATATGTAGGTTTCTGCATGGACATTCATTTCCAAATCTGTTAAGTAAATGCCTAGGAGGTTGATTGCTGGATTGAATGGTAAGGACTTGTTTAGCTCTATACGAAATAACCAAACTGTCTTTCAAAGTGGCTGTACCATTTTGCATCCCCACCAGCAATGAATGAGAGTTTCTGTTACTTTGCATCCTTACCATCCAGGGATATTTAACTTTTTGGCTTTTAGACATGCTGACCGGTGTGTGACTGTATGCCATTGCTATAACTTGCAATTATAATTTGCATTTTTTTCCAATTAAATCTTCAAAGTTTTTTTGCATATTTTATGTACAGATCCTACATTAAATAGACATTTTGTAAATATTTTCTTCCAGTCTGTGGCTTGTCTTTTCCGAGAGCAAAAGATTTTAACTTTAATGAAGTTCAAATTAGTGTTTTCTTTCACAGATTGTGTTTTTGGTGTTGTATTTAAAAAGTCATCCCCAAACCCAAGGTGACCTAGATTTTCTCCTGTTTTCTTGCAGAAGCCTTAGTTTTATGTTTTACAGTTAGGCCTATGATCCATTTTGAGTTAACTTATGTGAAAGCTGTGGAATCTATATTTTTTTGCTCACGGATGTCCAGCTGTTCCAATACCACTGGTTGAAGACACTTGTCTTTTTTAATTGAATTGCCTTTGCTTCTTTGCCAAAGAGAAACTAAGCCAACTGACTGTATTTCTGCAGGTTTATTTCTCTGTTTTGTATTATTGACACTCACCTATTGTTTTTCTAAGATTGGTGAAAGAGATCATGGAGAATTAGTGTTATTTCTTCCCTTAAATCTTAGGAAGAATTCACCAGTTAAAATGTTACTTTTAGCAGGGATGGTTATTAACTGCTGATTAAATTTCATCAGTAGACATAGGCTGATTCAGATTATTAGTTTCTCCTTGTTTGCATTTTGGTAGTTTGTGTCTTTCACCTATGTTGTCAGGTTTGTGGGCATAGAGTCGTTTATGGTTTCCTTTATTTCTCTGTTATTACCCATGGGATCAGTAATGATGACCCCTTTTTCACTCCTAGTATTAGTAGCTTGCATCTTGTCTGTTTTTTTCTTGGTTAGCCTGACTAGAATTATATCAATTTTATTGATCTTTTCAAAGAACCAGCCTTTTGGTTTTGTTGATTTTTCTCTATTGTTTTCCTGTTTTCAATTTCATTGATTTCTGCTCAAATTTTTATTATTTCTTTTCTTATATTTGTTTTAGGCTTACATTTCTCTTCTTTTTTTCTAGTTTTCCAATAGGGATGCCTAGATTATATATTTTAGATCTTTCTTCTTTTCTAATATGAGTATTCAGGGCTGTAAATTTCACTCTAATCACTGCTTTTGCTGCATTTCACAAATTCTGATAATTTGTCTCTTCAGTTTAATTTACTTCAAAATATTCAAGTGTCTCCTGAGATGACTTCTTTGACCCATGGGTTATTTAGAAGTGTGTTGTTTAATTTCCAAATATGTTGGCATTTTCCAGCTATCTTTCTGTTGTTAATCTCTCGTTTAATCCGATTGTGATCTGAGGGAGTATTTTGTATTACTTCTTTCAAAATAAATTTGTTAAGATGTGTATTGTGACCCAGAATATGGACTCTATTGGTGAATCCTCCAGGTGAGCGAGAGAAGCACACGTATTTTGCTGTTATGGGGACCGTGTATCTGCTAAATGTTAATTAGATCAAGTTGATTCATAGTGATGTGCTGGTCAGTCGTACGCCTCCTGATCGTCTACCTATCTGACCTACCAATTACTGAAAGCGGGGTGTTGAAGTCTCCAACTGTAGCCGTAGACCTATCCCTTCTTTCATTTCTTTTAGTTTCGCCTCATGTAATTTGATGCTCTGCTGTTAGTTGCATACAAATTTAGGATCCTTGTGTCTCCTTGGAGACCTGATCCCTTCATCACTGTGAAATGCCCCTGTCTATCCCTGACAGTTTTCCTTGTTCTGAGTTTGGTTTTGGTCTGAAGGTAATATTGTAATTCCAGCTTTATTTTGATAACAGCATGGTCTATGTTTCTTTCTTCCTTTATTTTAAATGTATCTGTCCCTTTATATTCAGAATAAATATTTTGGCAAAATGTGGTTAAGTCTTGTGTTTTTATCTGTTTTGAAAACCTCTGTTAATTGGTTTATTTATTTATTTTTGGCTGCCGGCTTTCTCTAGTTGTGGCGAGCAGGGGCAGGCTTCTCCGTGCAGTGGCTTCTCTTGTTGCGGAGCACAGGCTTTAGGGGCACAGGCTCAGTAGTGTGGCACTCAGGCTTAGTTGCTCCGCGGCATGTGGGATCTTCCCAGACCAGGGATCAAACCCGTGTCCCCTGCGTTGTCAGGCGGATTCTTAACCACTGCACCACCAGGGAAGTCCCTAATTGGTTTATGTAGACTATTTCCCTTTCAAGTGATAATTGATATGGTTAGATTAATATTTACCATGTTTATCACTATTTTCTATTAATTGAATTTTTCTTTTATTTCTCTTTGTTCTCATTTTCTGCTTTCTTTGGCTTTAATTAAGCATCTTATATGATTCTATTGCATATCCTCATTTAGCACATCATATATACTTCTTTGGTATTTTCTTTGTGGTTGTCTTAGAGCTTGCAATATTCATTTCTAAGTAACCTCAGGCCACTTTCAAATAATTACGTAGTGCTTTGTAGGTATTCCAGGTATCTTAGAGTATTCCCTGTGACATTGCTGTCAGTTGTTTCATGCACCCATCTACTATACCCACCTAATACATTACTACAATTACTACTTTAAATGAGCACATATTTTTGAGCCACTGAGAATTAAAAAAATATTTTATTTTGTCTTTACATTCTTTCTCCAACAGTCTTCCTTCATGTGGACCTGCATCTTTTATTTACATTTATCATTTTTCTTCTCTCTGAAGAATGTTTTATAAATTTTCTCACAGGGCACGGCTGCTGATAATGAATTCCTTTATTTTTATTTGAGAAAAATATTTTTCTTAACTTTTGAACAAGACTTTCACTGGATAGAATTCTAGATTGGCATTTTTTTCAACACATAAAACATTTCACTCTACTCTCTTCTTGCTTGCAATATTTCTAACATAAAATCCAACCCATTCATAAAGCCATCAAAGGCATTTTAACATTTCTATTAATGTGTTTTCTTTCAAGCGTGTCTTTTTTCCTCGCAGTTTCCATCATCTCGTGCTTCTATCACCCAGCATTTTGCATGTTGTCCTTCTCATCATTAGAACCCTTAACCTATTAGTCATTGTTGCTTTAAATCCTGTGTCTGATCATTTACCAAATCTATATTGTATCTGAGTATGCTTCTGATACTTTTTTTTTCTTCAGTCTGTATTTCCTTGATTTTATCACGCTCTGCAGTTTTTTGTTGAAAAGTGAATGTGATGTATCAAGGAGTGGGAACCAAGGTAAACAGGTCTTTTGTGTGAGGCTTTGTGTTTACTTGGGAGGAGTCTGGCTCTGTTTCGTGTTTGCTCTGGCTGTCGGTGCCAGAGGCTTCTGTTTCCTTCTGTGGTTTTTCAGCTCCTGTGTTTTCTTGGGAGTTATCTAAGGTAAAGTCCTTCTCATATAAAGTCCGTGTTGCTGCTGCTTCCACTAGAATCTGTGCTGTTTCACTGGAGTCCTGCTGGCATGGTGGGGCGGTGTGGCGGGAGGAAGGGTTCTATGACTTCATGGTTAAGTCTCAGTCTTTAGGTGGGCTTGTGTGTCTGGGCCGTGACCTTCACAAGCATTTCTTGGAGTCTTTCCTCTCTTAGGTGAAATAGGAAGCCTGCAGGAGGCTGGAGGGGGAGAGATGCTCTTTCCTCAGGTGACCTAAGTCTCTGGGAATGTCTTTACCCTGGAGAACACAGCTTTGGTATGGAGTATAGTTCTCTGGGTCTATTTCATAGGGATTACTCTTCCTCTTGCTCCGCCAGAACCAAGAGAGGATCTTTCTTGACGCTTCAACAAGAAAAAATTCTTGGTGTTCTCAGAGGTAAAAACTACAGAAGTGTGCTGCTCCAACACGACCGCCTTCAGGAGAGCCTGGTCCACATTCCCAAATTCGCTAAGTGAAGTGTTCTACTACTGTATGACTCCAGCAGCACCTGCTCCAGGGATGCAGATCTCAGCTGTGATCCTCTGAATTCACCTGTCCCTCCAGGTTTCAGGGAGATGACTTTTCCCTGCAAACTCCATCCTCTCATGAGTCCAAGAAAAGTCATTGTTTCTTAGCGAATTCAGCTCTGTCTTGTTGTAAGGATGGGAGTGACAACTTCTGAGTTCTTCACACGTCAGAGCTCAAACTGGAAGTCATCTTTATTTTTTTAAAGGAATTTCAAGAATCTTATGGCATGTGCGCTCATAAGAACCAGCCCTGTGATCTAGTTACCGTCAAATAATAAATTCCTATGGAAAACTCTATTCTCTTTCTATGCTGTGATTCTACTTCTTTTCAATACTGGTTTCTATCCAAGAAAGCAATATAATATAAGCAATGATTAAAACTATAGACGAGTAAGCTTCCTAGAGCCAAGGTAACTCCACTTTACACAGCTTGGACATTTTCTCTATATTTAGATTAGTCTCTATATCGTGAGTCAAATCTTCCAGCTTTTTTTTTTTTATATTTTTGCTAGTTGTCTCAGTCATTTGTTATTTTATTCATTCCATAAAATTCACACCTACTCTATGTAAATATTGTCTAGGAATAAATGCACCAGATAATATTTTCTGGATAATGCGGTGAATACACTATTTAAAATTCTTATTCTTGTGGTATTTAGATTCATAAATTAACGTTTTCTTTCCAGTTTAATTGTATATTCTTTAAAGGCAATGAACTCAGCTCTTTAACTCTTTTGTGATGCTATATTCCTCCTCACCCCATACCATTCTTCATTATGAAGACTGGATTAGAGCACTCCTGAAATGTCAAGAGGTCTATTTAAGGCAAAGAGTACTTGAAGATCAAACTCTTACACTTATCTGAATGGTCTTCAGGCTTACCTGCTTAATTGAGGGTCTTTTCAAACATAATAGGCCAAAAGTCTATTCTACATTCTGGAAACCATGCAATGCAGAATTTTGTTGTCCTATATGTAGGAGGAAGATATAGTAATAGTATAGAAGCATTTTATTAAGTTATTTGTATAACATGAGCTTTGGAGGCAGATGAACTGGAGTTCGATATCCAGCTTAATTTCCTGTTAGTACTGTGCCTCACAAAACATTTAAACTTTAAATTTTGGTCTTTGCATCTGTAAAGTAGACATATAATTATAAATCATAAAAACATTTTCATGAAAAAGACATAGGGCTGAAAGGCACTGAGCATATTGTACTGCACATAGGAAACTGATACAGGATTCTTATTACACACATTTTCATACTCCAGATGAGTCTAGGAAAGTACCATAGAGAATCCATAAATGTTCTCATTCTACCCAAATATTCTTCAGAAACTTGGAGACAGGCTAAACTTTTGCTCTTTTCCCACATTTGTCATAGAAGGTTAATTCCTGTTGGATTCTCTAAATCAGCAAAACCCTCAAGATGGATGTTTCATGTAGATAACATAAGGAAGGGAGAACTTCAGGGGATCAGTGAGGAAAAGGGATGCTCTATAAATAGAACATGTGTGGGGGACAGGAAAGCACAGGGGAAGTAGTGGGATCCTGTGGGAAGAACCAGGGCGGGGTCGATCTTTAACCGTTCAGTTCGGTCAGGAGGGTGCTTGAGTTCATTATCATTAGTGCTTAATTCATTTGATTCCTTTTCCCATTTTCAAAATAAACAGTATCAAGGCATAATTCACACTGAATAAATTGTACCAGTTTTATGTGTAGATTTCAATGAGTTTGATATATTGACACACCCAAATAACCATGTCACCAGACAAGATAGATAATATTGATTTGCTTTAATTTGTTCTTTTTCTGCCTAATTATGGAAGAAATTTGGTTTGTTGATTTTTGATCTTTCTTCTTTTCCTGTATAAACCTTTATCCCTATGTATTATCTTCTCAGCACGGCTTTCCCCACATTCCATGAATTTTGATATGTTCGTTTTTATTTTTATTCAGTGCAAATATTTAAACATTTTTCTTCCGATTCCTTTTTTGATCTATAGCCTGGTTGGAAATGTGATGTTTAAATGTCAAATATTTAGATATTTCCTAAATTTTCTACCTTTATTGAGTTCTAATTTGATTCCATGATAGTTATAGAACACACTGTTTATTATATCACTCTTAATAAGTTTAGCAAGACTTATGGTCTAGTGTATGGTTTATACTGGAGAATACTCCATGAACAGTTAAAAAGTATTTGGACTCTGCTGGTGTTTGGTGGAGTGCTCTAGAGATGTCAGCTAGATCACGTTTCATCTTTCTCTCTCCTGATTTTGCATCCTAGTTTTATCCATTAGTAATATAAGAGTATAGAAATGTCAAAGTGTAATTGTTGAATCAATGATTTCTTGGTTTTGACTCTGGCAGATTTTGCCTCACGTATTTTGGGGTCCCTGGCTAGGATTGTATGCATTGATTATTGGTATGTTTTCTAATTCACTAAGCCTAGTGGCCTCACAAATTTGTGTTACCTGCCCATTCTCGGAAGACGTGCAGATCCTAGAGGGTCACTCTTTAATGCACGGCTTCTGGTCCAGTGGCATCCACATCACCTAAGACTACTATTGGCAAGTTTAACAAATAAAAATCCAGGACACCAAGCTAAACTTGAATTTTGATACATGAAAGAAAATTGTGTATCTTTTATTGAGTGCCTGAAATTCATATGTACTTGGGTTACCTGTGTTTTATCTGTCAGCCCCACCTGGGGCTACCTTAGAAATCAAGAACTCCACCTCAGACCTGTGGAATTGGAATCTGCATTTTAATGAGAGCTTTTCATAAGTTCTATGCATATGAAAGTTCCAGAAGCATAGGGACCTAGTTTGACCTAGGGCAGGGAGACTCAGGTCGGGCATCACAGAGTGACGGCTGAGCTATAAATTCAGAGCAGCAACAGGAAATACACACTTTGGAAGAGAGTCTGTGATGGTGGGTTCTGCTCATTTCTGCAACTCCCCAATTAAACAGTCTACTGAATTTCCTTAGTATCATGTGTGATCAAAACCATTTCCAAATTAGTTGTAGCTCTTGGCTTTAAGTATTATAAAGCAATAAAAGGAAAATAATTCAGAAGTGTAGTTATTGGAGTATTATTTTTTGAATAAATCTTCTGTTTTAATTACATTAAAAATATTGGACCAAAGCCATTACGGAATTTTAAAATCTCAAGGCATGTGGAGTGATATTGGGTTGCTCTCCATCACTACCACCCCTCACCCTAAACGCATATCCTTCTAGACTTGCATTTTGCTAATTATCACATTGTTTACTATAACTGCTCTTAATAATTACTTCAGCTGTTTCACCTACATATATCTGTACTGAAAGTTGATCTGTAAATTAATTCACCTTTATTAATTAGTCTGTACATATGTATGATAAAATATATCTATATTATACATTACATGTATTTTACATATATTATATATATTATACATTACATATCCATATATGTGTACCTATTCTGTAATATAATTCTAAGTGTCAGAAATCAGAAACCTTCATTTTTTTAAAATAACAACAATAAGAAACATTACCTTTTATATCAGAGATTTTTGTGCTTTTTTTTTTTTCCAACTTGGAAAATACCATTATTTTATTTTTTTTCCCTCTCTTTTTTTTTAATTGAGGTATAGTTGATTTACAATGTTGTGTTAGTTTCAGGCGTACAGCACAATGGTTCATTTTATCTGTGTGTGTGTGTGTGTGTGTGTATCCTTTTCTAGATTCTTTTCCCTTATAAGTTATTACAAAATAGTGAGTATAGTTCCCTGTGCTATACAGTAAGTCCTTATTGATTATTTTATATATAGGAATGTGTATCTCTTAATCTCAAACTCCTAATTTATCCCTCCCCAGCCTTTCCCCTTCGGTAACCATAAGTTTGTTTGCTATGTCTGTGGGTCTGTTTCTGTTTTGTAAATATGTTCATCTGTATCTTTTTCATTTTTAGATTCCACATATGAGTGATATCATACGATATTTGTCTTTCTCTGCCTGGCTCACTCCACAATGGAGTATTACTCAGCCATAAAAAAGAACAGAATAGTGCCATTTGCAGCAGTGTGGGTGGGTGTGGAGATTATCACACCAAGTGAAATAAGCCAGACAGAGAATTTCGTGCTTTAACAACCCCACAGTGATTTCTCATGGAGTCACTGGCAGTAGGAGCCGCTGAGAAAGGGTGAATCTCGGGGGCGGCTCCCGCCACTCCCGGGCATTGGGAGCCTTGTCTGTGACCCTCGCCTGGTCCCGTCAGCTCTCCACCTCTCTGCTTTTCATCTTATGATGAGAATTCTATCACACTTACTTTTCCAGAGCTGCTGGATGAGTCAGATTGGAAAAGACATACATTCAAGCAGCGCTCGCCCTACTGTTCAGTGGAACAATGACGATCTCTGCTTAAAATACGCTACTTATTACTAATATCAGTCATTTCTCTCTCCATGTGGACTTTTATGAAAACTTCATTCTTCCGAGGAGGGTAACATATGTTATTTGAGTGTTTATGTAAGGAAATTCCCTGGCGGTCCAGCGGTCAGGACTTGGTGCTCACCCTGCTGGGGCCTGGGTTCCATCTCTGGTCATGGCAATAAGATCCTGCAAGCCATGCGGCGCAGCCAAAAAAAAAAATTAATGGTATCGTTTATATTGTTTTAAGTAGAGTTAAGCACAGGTGTTGGTAATTATTAGCAAGGGAGCAAAAAGGGAGGCAACTTGGGTGGCAGACCAATGGTAGCCGAATGGGAAAGACAGATGTAGGGAAGATAAATAAAGCAGAGCTCAAGTTAAGCCCTGTAATCAGACTCTTTCATCTCCTCTAGGAATGCAGCTGAAGCAGAATATTCACTCATGTACCTCATATCAGGAAAGAATGTGTATGTGTCTATATTTAAGCATTTGTTGACTCCCATTCACTCCAGATTCATTCAGATATTTCTGAAGTTGTCTTGGAAGTTTTCACTTAGTCATCGCATAAATGGCTGAAGGACTTCTTGCTGATCTTACTGGTTCACCTTCTTATGTAATTGCAACTTTGTCCTCATCTTTACTCTGGGGAGTTTTATCATCTTGAGACTATTATGCTATTTATTTCTAGGAGGGTACCGTTTGACCTGCCTTTACAGAATGCCACTGGGGTAACCTGGCTTTGGTGGGTTTTCGTGTTCTGGTGAACACATGAACTCTCAGGCAACTGGTCACTATTTCTCAGGGGATACTGTTTTTTTTTTTTTTTAATTAATAGGTAATACTTTAGAGTAGTTTTAGTTTTACAGAAAAACTGAACAGGAAGTACAGAGAGTTCCCATACATGCCCCTCTTCCTCCTCACACAGCTTCTGCAGATATTAACAGCTTACATGGGTGTGGTATATAGCGTTTGTTGCAATTCATGAACCAATATCAATACACTATTATTAACTAATGTCTATAGTTTACAGTCGGGCACACTCTTTTTGTTGCATGACCATGGGTTTTGACACATGCCTAATGTGTCACCTCTTCATTCTTATGCTATGATACAGAAGAGTTTCCTTGCCCTGTGCCCCACCTCTTCTACCTCCCTCCCTCATTCTGAACCCCTGGCAACCACTGATCTTTATACTGTCTCTATAGTTTTATCTTTTCCAGGATATCATATGTTAGAATCATGTAATATGCAGCCCTTTCACATTGACTTCTTTCACTCAGTAATATGCATGAACTTCCTCCATGTCTTTTCATGGCTTGGTAGCGCATGTTAATTAGCACTGAATAAGATCCCATTGTCTGGATGGACCGGTTTATCTATTCATTCATCTGCTAAAGGACATCTAAATGCTTCCAAATTTTGGCATTTATGAATAAAGCTGCTGTAGACATTTGTGCGCAGGGTTTTGTGTGGACATAAGTTTTCAACTCCTTTGGATAAATACCAAGAAGCATGGATGCTGGACTGTATGGTAAGAGTATGTTTAGTTTTGTGAGAATCTGCTAAATTGTCTTCCAAAGTGGCTTTAACCTTTTGCAAGTAATGAGAGTTCCTTTTGCTCCACACACTTACCAGCACTTGGTGTTGTCAGTGTTCTAGATTACAGACATTCTAATACATAGATAGTGATACCTCATTGTTGTTTTAATCTGCAGTTCACTAATGATACACATTGTTGAGCATCTTTTTAAATGCTGATCCGCCATTTGTACATCTTCTTTGGTGAGAGGTCTGTTCAGATATTTTCCCCATTTTTAAAATTCAGTTGTTTATTATTATTTAATTTTAAGTGTCCTTTGAATATTTTGGATACGTATGTTATCATATATGTGTTTCGCTAATAGTTTCTACCAGTCTGTGACTTGTCTTTTCATTCTCTTAACAAAGTATTTCACAAGGCAGAAGTTTTTAATATTACTGAAGCCCAGATTATCTTTTTTTTTCCTTTCATGGATTATGCTTTTGGTGTTGTATCTGAAAAGTCATCGGTAATGACTCAAGGTTACCTATATTTTCTTCTTTGTTTTCTTCTAGAAGTTTCATAGTAGTTTTTCATTTTACCTTTAGGTCTATAATCCATTTTGAGATAATTTTTTCTGAAAGGTATAGGGTCTGTGTCTCGATTCTTTTTTTTTTTTTTCTTTTTTTTGCATATGAATGTCTCATGGTTCAAACACTATTTGTTGAAAAGTCTACCTTTGACCATCCATTGTATTACCTTTGCTCCTCTGTGAAAGATCAGTTGACTATATTTATGTAGGTCTATTTCTGAGCTCTCTATTCTGTTCCATTGGTCTGTTTGCTTATTATTTTGCCAAATATAACACTTTCTTGATTATTGTAGCCTTATAATAAGTCTTGATATCAGGTCATATCAGTCCTCTGACTTTGTTTCTCTCCTTCAAAATTGTCTTGGCTATTCTGGGTCTTTTGCCTTTCCGTATAAACTTTAGAGTTAGTTTGTTGAATCCACAAAATAACTTGCTCATTGAGTTGACTCTATAGATCAAGTTGTGAATAACTGACATCTTAATGATGTTGAGTCTTCCTATCCATGAACATGGAATATCTCTCCAGTTTTTTTAGTTCTCTTTGATTTTTTTCATCAGAATTTTATAGTTTTCCCTGTATAGATCTTGTGTATAGTTGGTTAGATTTATGCCTTAGTATTTCATCTTGGTTGTGGTAATGTAAATGGCATCATGTTTTTATGTCAAATTCCAATTGTTCCTTGCTGCTCTGTAGGAAAGGTATTGACTTTTGTATGTTCATCTGACATCCTGCAACCTTGCTGTCATCGCTTATTAGACCCAGGAGTTTTGTTGTTGTTGTTGACTCTTTGGGATTCTACATAAGCAGTCATGTTATCTGCATACACAGACAGTTTTATTTTCTCCTTCTAATCTGTATAATTTTTACTTCCTTTTCTTTTCCTATCAAATAAGCTAGGACTTTCAGTACTATGTTGAATGGGAGTGGTAAGAGGTGTCATCCTGCCTTGTTTCTGATCTTAGTGAGAAGACATCTGATTTTTTCACCATTAAGTGTGATGTTAACTGTAGGGTTTTTGTAGGTGTTCTTTATCAAGTTGTAGAAGTTATCCTCTATATCTAGTTTGCTGAGAGCTTTTTATACTGAATGGGTGTTGGATTTTGTCAAATGGTTTCTCTGCATCTATTAATATAATTATGTGATTTTTCATTTTTAGCCTATCAGTGATTACATTAATTGATTTTTAAATGTTGAATTAGCCTTGTTTATGTGGAATAAATCCCACTTGGTCATGATTTAAAATTCCTTTTATATTCCTTTATATTTCTTTTATTGTTGAATCCATTTGCTAATATTTTGTTTAGGACTTTTTCATGTGTGTTCATTAGAGATGCTGGTCTTTAGTTTTGCACTTTTGAAGTATCTTGCTCTGGGTTTGGTATGAGGTTAATGTTGGCCTCATAGAATGAGTTAGGATATATTCCCTCTCTTTCTATTTTCTGAAAGTAATTGTAGGAAGTAATTGGTGTAATTTCTTCTTTAAGTGTTTAGGAGAATTCACCAATGAGCCTGGTGCTTTCTCCTGTGGAAGGTCATTAGTTATTGAATTTGTTTCTTTAAGAGATATGGGCCTTTTCAGATGATCTACTTCTCCTTGTGTTAGTTTTGATAAATTGTTTCAAGGAATGTACCAATTTCATCTAAGTTATTAAAGCTTAGAGTTGTATATAATTGTTCATGTTCATGGGCTCAGTAGTTAGAACGTCTCTCATGTGGGGATCCTGAATTTCTATCTTTTCGGGTCTCTCTTTGTTCACATTCCACTCATCTTCAGACACCCACTTTCCCATTTTATTAGCCACATTAATATTTAGCAGCTTATTGTCCATGTAGCTTCCACTCCACTCTTCATGTTACCATTACTGTGTCTGGGTCATATGTATTATAATGAATTATTATTAATACATAAAAAGAGCTGGTGAAGCAAAATGAATTGCTGTCTCATGAAGTTATTAAGGGAAGAGCCTGTGCATTAGCAATAGCTTGAAATATTTCCTGGCCCCTTGTGGAAATTTTTTCCTTAGTTATGTGACTTAACATCATAAAAATCTTGCATTTTTGGTATTTTTCCCTGATTCTGGCACCACGCCACAAACCTTGAAACTAGTACTCAGTACCAGGCACCTCAGTTATTTGGCTGGGAAGACCAAAAGAGGTAAACAACACAGAATTAAGAAACCACATAAATTAAGATAATTTTAACTGATTCTTTTCAGTTAGCTGGTCCTTTGCTAGCTTTTGTACATAGAAAGGAAATGAGCACACACCGCTGTCATGTACTGGGTGCTGACATGGTTGGCTGTGCCACAGGACATCCCAGCACTGCTACCACGAGGGCAGAAACAACATTCAGGGCTGTGGTTTGGAGGCTCTGTGTGCGTGATCCCAGTGCCATGGACCTCCTCTCCTTGAGGCTAATCTACCACTGGTGCCCTGGATGGCCAAAATGCCTGAAATAGACTCTAACACTCAGCCTTCACTTAACACTATTTATTGAGGGGAAAACCATCTCTTGGGATAAAGTTGACTACACTGGATTCCTTCCACTCTTGACAAGACAGTGCTTTAGGGACTTCCCTGACGGTCCAGTGGTAAAGCATCTGTCCCACAATGCAGGTGACGTGGGTTTGATCCTTGGTTAGGGAACTAAGATCCCACATGCCATGGGGCAACTAAGCTCGCATGCCTCAGCTAGAAAGCCCACACGCCTCAACTAGAGAAGAGAAAACCCACACACTACAACTAGAGAGAAGCCTACGTGCCACAACTGGAGAGAAGCCTGCGCACCACAACGAAAGATCCCACATGCCGCAACGAAGATCCTGCATGCCGCAACGAAGATCCTGGGTGCCACAACGAAGACCCAACACAGCCAAAAATAAAAAAAAAATAAGTAAATAAAAATTATTTTAAAAAAAGATGTGCTTTATTTTGAGTGGAGAAGAAGCATGTTTTGGAACTTGGTTTGCCTTTCCTGACACAAGGGCCTCAGTCACAAAAACAATCCAAGGACTTGCTGTGTTCATCCACCAATTACAGGTCCCACATCCCAGGGAATGAGACGAGGGGATTCACTTCATAGGAAAGAGGATGCTTCTGTGGACACAGCAAAACTGAATCCACCAGTCTTGTCACATACTGCGCCGCCCATGGGCAGCCCGCCTGGTAAAGTGAACAGCTCACAGGTGGCACAGCTGAGGGTCACAGCTCAGAGATGACATCATGCAAGGATTGGACCTCATCCTCTGAGATGCAGTATATACTCTAACAACCACCGTATGGTGCTGTGTCCCTAATGGGTACAATACGTAGGTCTAGGAACCAATGATATAGAATATAGGTGTGAGTCTGCTAATGTTACTTCCACTGACTCACTTGGGGTACTTGTTTTCCCTGCCCCTTCAACTTTGGACTCTGCAGGTTCTCTTGTTCCTGCAGAGAACCAGGAGACACAGTGAGCACCCCTGGACTTTCAGCAGTTAGGCTGCTCAGGCTCATTGGATCTTACATCAAGAGACCAGCAGGCAACAAGAGGGGTCACCTTCCTGGCAGGGACAGTTGTCACTGATCATCAAGATGAAACAGGGATGCTTTTATATGTGATCATGGAGAAATGTTTCACCTTCCTCCCTTCACATAAAGGCAACTTATTACATCATCTCTTTATGTTCCTTGCTCAATTTTGAGAATAACTGGACAAACTCAGTAGCCATGGCCTAAGAAGAGCGTGGTTACTAGGGGGTTATAAGTCTCATGAATGAAGATCTGGAACAAAACATCATTTTACACATCTGGACCTCCGTAGATAAAAGCTGAGTGTGAGGGGAGTTGGGAATGATGTCAGCATGGCCTTGAGACCAGCCTGAGGGGCGGGAGCTGCCGTTCATTCCACGGCCGTCCCTCTTGTATCGCAGGGCATTGGTTCCAGGACACCTTCAGATACCAAAATCCATGGGTGCTCAAGTCCTTACACAGAGCAGCCTAGTACAGTCTGCATTTGGTATCCGTGGATGCAGAATCTGTGGGTACTGAGGGCCGGCTGTACTAACTTCTCTCTTCTGAGCTGCCCTTGGGAACAGACGCACCAGTGAATCTTGGTGCTGCTCCCTGAGATATAAGACCAAGCGATATGAGTGGCTCAAGGGATGGGCGATAGCCTCACTATCACGCACGTCCAGATCCCACCCTGGGAATTAAACACACTCACGGAGGGGTAGGGGATCCCGCCAGCCAACAGTTCAGATGAGTTAAAGAGAGTGGCATCGCCCGAGGTCACACTCCTTTCCGTGGGGAATCCTGTATCCACTGACTGGGCCATATAGGGGTACCAAGCCTCTCCCTTCTCAGCCAACTTCAAGATAGCTTTGATGGGCCACCTCAGCATCAAAGTTCCCTGTGTCCTACCTGAGTGCGTTATGATGGCTACAGTGGTACCCACGCTGCCGTCTACCCACTCCTGCATCACCTTCTTTCTCCACGGGTGGAGAGCACACATTACTAAACTTCCTGAGCGCTACCAAGTCTGAATCTGCTTCCCAGGGGTCCCAACCAGAAAGGAGGGTATTTTATTTATTTATTTATTCATTGATGGGACATTTTATTTATTTTTTTTTTGAATCTTATCAGAGTATAGTTGATTTACAATGTTGTGTTAGTTTCAGGTGTACAGCAAAGTGATGATATTCTTTTTCAGATTCTTTTCCATTATACGTTATCATAAGATATTGAATATAGTTCTCTGTGCTACACAGTACGTTCCTGTTGGGTTATCTCTTTTATATAGGGTAGTGTGTGTATGTTAATCCCAAGCTCCTAATTTATCCCTCCCCCCACCCCACGTTTCCCCTTTGGTAAGCATAAGTTTTTCTAGAAATTTGTGATTCTGTTTCTGTTTTGTAAGTTCATTTATATCATTTTTGTTTAAAGTTAGATTCCACATGTGAGTGATATCATATGATAATTGTTTTTCTCTGTCGGACTTACTTCACCTAGAGTGATCATCTCTAGGTCTTTTAGAAGTCGTTTCCGGAGTAAATTAATCAACCTGGCAGAGTGGGTAGCACAAAGCTCTCATCCCCCTAGAGAAATACTGAAAATATGGAAAGACAAACCAAAACTGTCAGGACCAGATTTGTCAGAACTCTGGAAAACGCACAAAGGTTTAGAGCAGACCCGTGAACACTGGATCAGGAAAATGGCAACTTGAAAATGATGGGAAATCTTTGTGATGTCTTCACTTGCACTTGCCTTAGTCTTTTCGCAGGGTGGCGGTTAATTCTGGAATATCAGGATTAAGTGTAGAAGAGAGCCAAGGGCGTATAAATGGAGGCAGGAAAGCCAACAGGATGTGGGTGTTGTCGTTGACGTGTCCTCAGAGGAGCCTAAATGCTGTTGAGATTTACAGAAATATATGTTTGCCCTCTTTCTACAGAACAACAAGAAACATGCTCCTAGTTGAAAATCAAACAACAATAAACAGAAAAGTGTTGCTGAGTGACTATCCAATAATGTGTTTTTTCCCCTAAATTGTGTATCACAATATGTATGTCATTAATTATGCTTTAAAAATATGATTTCTAATTGTAAACATGTATCTTGTCACCTGGATGTAGGTTAGCTTATACAATTGTGAAGCTTTTATCCATCATTCAAATCATTCTGCTTTCTGTCTGTTGCCAGTACTGTGAGGACTATCCTTTCAGGTGTGTTTGTGTTCATTTCACTAATTATGATAGATGTTCAACAACTTCTGATATACTTCTTCCTTGAGATTATTTTTTCCATTGTGTTTGTGCTTAGGAAAGTTTCATCCTGCCTGTAGAAAAGTTAAATATTCTGTTATGTTTGTAGAAACATGTAACTATTGATCCAGAATATTAAGAATCTTCACACTTATAGTCATTGATAGCTGTATTAAGAATTAATTCTTATTCAATTTATTAAAATATTTTATCAGTAAAATCTTAAATATTTCCACGTGTAGAGTTTCACTATTTTTCTTAATGTTATTATTAAGGTTTTTATATTTTTCTCTAAATACTTTTTTCTATATTTTCTATATTTTTCTCTTTTATTCTATTCTCTAAACGAGAATAGAAAAGTATACCAATGAAAACAAATTATCGTGAGTATGTAATGCAATTATTTATTTGCACCTTGATTGTTTCCTGGGTCATATTTTTAAAACATTTTTTTAGTTTTAAAATTTTAGTCAATTTCCTTCTGTTTTCTAAGTCAATAAATATCATACATAAATTATGATAAATTTACATCTTTTTAATATTTTTCTATTTCTATCTTACTCCTTGGCTAGACAGCTAAAGCAGTATAAACTATAGTGGTAATAGTCATAATTATTTAATTATTTACTTTAATGAGAATTGCTCTTTATTTTACATTGAATTTAGCTTTAAAGATTATAGAATTTTTCAGGTTATACAAGTATATTCCTATATCTAGTATATAATTTGTTTAAAAATTAGGAATAATGTCAAAAGTTGTGGAATGCCTTTACCAAAATTACAGAGGCATTTCTTTTCTTATTTAGAATGTCTTTGCGATTCATTATAATAGCATTTTCCTAATGAGAACTCATCCGAGAAATAAAGCCTGCCTGTTGGGATGAATATGAGTTTTAGAGTTAGAAATATAAATTCAAATTAAAATAATAAGTTAATGTTTAATCTAAACATTTTCCTTGTTGTTGGACAGTGTTTTCTAAATATTTTGGTGTCATGATTTCATGTCTTACTAAAATTAGTTACCTTTGATATTTCCGTCTCTCCTGGAGCAAATTATATATTATAGGATTTTCTGTTCATTTAACATGCAGAAGAATTCTGTAAAACCACATGGATGTGGATAAGAAGGATTTGGGAGAAAATTTAAAGAGGAAAGGGGGGAATTCTAACATTTAACGTTTGGTGGAGGAGACTAGACCTACAGAGGGGAAATAAACCAGTCATTTGAAAAGAGCAGCCGTGAGTGTCCTTGCCTATCAGAAGGAAGGGAGGCATGTTTTTGGAGGAAACTTCACCAGCTCTGAGTGCTGCTGAGACCTGAAATACAATAAGATCTAAGCATAGTCCGAAAATTTAAAAAGTGACCCAAAGATGTGATTATTTATGTGCAGTAAGGTTGTACACAGCACTGTTCATAATAGCAAAAAAAAAAAAAAAAGGTATATTTTCAGAGGTATGTATGGTATTGATTATGAAAGTGGTCTTATCCCTTTGCTACACTGATACTAAAATGATGTTGTAACAACATATTTAGTAACGGGAAAGGAATTTCACGCTAAAATTTTAGGTAGACAAGAGGAAATTACATAACAGGGTATAGTCACGATTGGGAAGGACTTTTATTTCTGTCATTGTGCTTATCTGCCTATTTTAAAGATTCTAAAAACGATCACGTTTAATTTATATAACAGGAAAATGCAATGAACCTTCTCATCATGAAGAAGTGACTTGTGGGTGGAGCTGCGTAGAGATCTTGGGTGAGTCTACTGACAGCTGTATCCTGGAGTGAAGTGCCACAGGCGGGTGGCAGTCAGCCCAGGAATGACGGTGGGTGTGAAAATGAAGACATAAGTGTCCACTGCTGGTTTGGGATTCTGCCCTTGAAAGAGGGAAAACAGATTGACTAGTGACCAGAGGAGTATTCAAAACTGAGTGAGGATTTGATTGTTTACATGGAAGTATCTTCAGTGGTGAATCGTACAATGAAAAGTTTCCAGGTGAGAGACAAAGATTGAATATCCAATGAAAAGGGGTAAAGAATGTAATATTACTCCTGGTAAAATAAGAATAGTTAGACTCCAGAGTATAGATGAAAAATGAGTCTTGGTGGCAGCATTAGCCCTGCCCTTGCGATAGGAGAGGAGAGAGATGGGTGCAGGAAATCCACATGTATTGATAATTAGGAAGATGAGGTGGTTGTTTCTGATGGATTCGCTCCTCTCTGTTAAGTGAGTGGCTGGAGTCGTCTTCTGAGCGTGAGTGGAGGTCAGGTGGCCAGAGGGGAAAGGAGAGGGGGACCATTTGGAATAGGACTTGGGAGGAATAAGAGAGAGAGTTGACCTGCGAAATATAGGGAAGTGCATCGTCCTGTGCTAAGGGTCCTGTGGCTGATGGTGAAGAGTTTGTGATGGAAACAGTCTTCCATGTGGGTCCGTCGTGTACGGCAATGGTGTGCTGCTGGGATCCAGGCAGTGGCTTATCAGAAAGAGGATAATTGTGTTCAATGACTACATTTTAAAATACCTCCTGGGGCTGCTTTGAAAATGAAATGAGATAACGCTTACTGAATGTTTATTGGCACCTCAGTAGTACACGAGTCAATAGTTCAATAATGATTTTTATTCCTGAGCCAGAGTTCACCTGGACACACACACACACAGATAACCAACCCCCCCCCGCACACACACACCTAAAATAAATATTTATATGTTAATAAAATAGGTATACTTATATGTGTATATTTTCAGAAGTATCAGTTTCAGTGATACTTCAAACAGCTTCTGATTATTTCTATTATATTGCTTCAAATTCCTATTTTTCTTATTATAAAAAAATTTTATTTTTATTGTGTGTATTTTCATTTTATCCGCTTTTTCTTAGTTTCATTTCTAGAAGTTTGTATCAACATATCATTAGCTGTTTTCTTTTTAAGCTCTTTATTGGAATACAATTGCTTTACATCGTTGTGCCACTTTTTGCTGTACAACAAAGTGAATCCACTGTATTTACACATATATCCCCAATATCCCCTCCCTCCCACAACTCCTTCCCATCTTCCCTATCCCAGCTCTCTAAGTCATTACCCTTCATCGAGTTGATCTCCCTATGTTATTCAGCAGCTTCCCACTAGCTATCTGTTTTACATTTGGTAGTTTTAATTATTCATCAATGCAAGTGATATAGTTTTCTCTGGTTTTCCAATTTATGTATTTGTACTTTAATCCTGTTTTCTTCGAACATTCTATTTCTGTTTATTTTAACTGAAGCTCTTGTAAGGAATTCTTACAAATGAGCCTTTATATACTGATCATTTTTTTCACTGGATGATTGAAATAATTTAAGCCTAAGAGGGTATCTCTGAGTCCTTCTTTGATACTTTACCCTAAGTCTAGACACCCAGTTTTAGTAAAGTTTTTTATTATATTATTCATTTCTTAATTGACCTAGTATTCGCTCATGAGAGTATCATTTTAAAAAGAGATAGACATCTGTCTTCTGATTAGAAGCCCATAGTATTGAATGCAAACAAACACAAATTCGAACAATGCAGCCCTCAAGACCTCACCCAGAGAGAATTCCTATTGACATTTTTGGGGTACATCTTTGGGGGAACCTCATGGTTTGATAGAACCAGAAGCCAGAGACATGCAGTTGCCACGTGAGTTTAGAGTTTTATTTCAATTTTTATATTTTTTGTGTCTAAATGGACATTTTAATGGAAATTGCCTAATGTATATCAGGAAAAGCTGCACTAAATTAATGCTGTAGAAGTTTGTAATATTTTACTTTAAATCAAGCATTTATTCAACATTATTTTTTTTTCCACCATGTTCCTGTATGCGGGTATTTCTATGTTCCGGTTATAAATGAAGATTTACTGAAAACTCATTCAGAGTGGTTGGTTGAACTGGGCTTCCTCCCCTCTCCCAGTGCTTCAATAATTCTGTGAAGAAGCAGTTTTTGTTCTCTCTTATTACCTTAATTTTGAAACATGATGAAACTTTGAATGAGAGGAAATTAATTAGCATCAGAAAACAAGATTTCCTTTGTAATTTTTTTCTGAGTAATTTCTTTCACAGGCTGTACCTACACATGTTGGTTGTTTCTACATCTTCTGCATGAGATGTTAAACTATAATATGATTTTACAAACCCCTGTTTTTATTAACAGATTTCAGAGCTACCTTTCAACACTTTCTCTTTGTTTTTTTTTTTTTTTGTTTTCCACATTTACTGTCTATTAGAATTGCAGGCAGGGGGCCTGTGTGTTGTGAGAACTTTAGTCTTTCTGTGTAGTGTTCCATTTGTGGGTGTATTAGTGAAATGTGGGCAGTTCAAGTTGGAAAGAGAACAATTTCCCTTTTTAAAGTTTATAACCCATTGAATAATATTTAAACAAAATGCCAGAATGTCTTCCAAAAGGTATTGATTATTGGTTTTTTTTAAACTTTGTTTTGTAGGGGAGGCAAAAATAATTTTCCCTCTACCTTTCTGAGTTCTGAGCTGAGACCCTTCGTAATAAAAGGTGGATGAACAAGAGGAAAACACACAGATATTTGATTAACATTTTAACCTCATACCTAGCAGATGCCCAGGGGAAAATGAGTAACTCCCTGAGGTGGCTTGGAATTCAGGCTTACATACCTTAAGAGGTATGTAGGCCTCTTAGGGGAGAGGAAATTGTTTTTAGGAAGATGATGGGCCCTTAGAAGAGTTGATGGGAGGTGTGCTAGTTTGTGACAAAGTGTGTCCGGGTGTGGTGTCCGCTTCTAGTTTCCTCTCCTGTGACAAGAGTCCATCTTCCCTGGTTGATGAAACTCCTGGGAGGGGATTTATGACAATTGGTTCCTTTTGGAGGATCGGTCTTCTGGCAGATGTGGGAGTTCAGAGAAAGCCTCTCCCTGCATTTGCTGTTTTCCAAGCACCTACAGCTCCCAGCAATCAAGATACCAAAGTGGTGGACTTTGGGGTGGTATGTCCTGAACCCCTACAGTCATATTTTGGGGTGACATAGTCTGCCACCCTGCAGTTCCTAACTTCTGAACATGCTGAGTAGGGGACAGTATGGAATTTAGTTCAACGAAATCATTTTCAATATAAAACTTAATTGCAGGAGACCTGTTTATTTCTTGCATTAAAATAAAACAAAGACTATTTTGTGATAATAAATTTAGCTTCCTTAAGGCAATAAAACCATGTGAAAAAACAAAGCAGATTTTTTCCTTCCAAGCACTTGTAAGTATCCAATTAAAACTAATACAAATAAGACATTTAGCAGTCAACTAATAATGAGATGTACTTAGTTCTTCTGACAATTCTGTGAAACCGCGGGCTTCACCTCTATGTGGACTAAGTGCCCTCCCTCTGCTCTGCGTACTGTTGCTTGTTTATGTTTCCAGCAAATCCATCCTACTTGGCGGCCCCTGTGATGTGGGGCTGGGGTGCTGGTGATGACGGCTGTCCAGCTGCCGCTCCTTTTCAGAAGGGAGGCCCTTTCCAGTGCTACCTTGCCTAAGCTGGATTAGATGTTTAAAATTTTCTACAAAGAATTCCAACCAGTCAGACGGCATTGCTCCAGGTCAGAAGAATGAAATTAGCCACTTCCAGTAAACATGCTGGCCACAGCCAGCAGGTGCAGAAGTGTGCTGCCCACGGGCTGAGCATCACAGAGAAGCCAAGTCCAGAATATCTTCAGAGCAGCCAAGACATACTGTGCTTGCCGAAAAAAGCAGGAGAGAGCAGATCTGTAAGAAAAAGATACTACAGCATGACACCATCCAGGCTGAAATCCAGTACACCCCAAAAAGTATCACAGTAGTTTGGTTCATATTTTATGAGATTAGGTCATTTAGATTTCTTACATCTCAGTGAAATCTTGGAAGGATGTCATCTTGAAAAAGATTTTAAAAATTACGCAGATAATGAAGTGCTTGAAACTGTCCTTATAAAACACTGTGAGAACATGGCCTTTGCCAAAGATGGGCCACAATGAACATTTCAAAGTTACAATAAACCAGTGGTCAGAGACTTCCTAATTATGAAAGCTACATCAACGGTATAGCATAGAGTTACTACCCAATCCAGTATGATCACATTTCGTTATATCTCCAAAGGCTCTTTTTCCAAATAAGGCCACATTCAAAAACTTCAGATATTCATGAAATTTGGGGGAACACTATTCCACCCACAGTATAGACCTAAATATCAGACCTAAACCTATGAAACTAGTAGAGAAAAGGAGATAGAATGAAATCTTTGTGACTCCGTAATAGGCAAAAATTTCTTAGGTATAAACAAAGTAATAACCAGAAAAATGAGAATTGACGTTTCAGAAGTTATCAAAACTTAACACTATTAAGCTTTGACATACAGTAATAGTAAAATGAAGAGGTTAGCCACAAAGAAGAAAATATTAGCAGTATACATTTCTAAAATATGCTTGAATACAGCATATGTTAAGAATTCTTACAGCTCAACAATATGAGGGCAAACAGGCCAATTTTTTTAAATGGGTAAAAAGATTTGAACAAACATTTTGTAAATAAAGATATACAGTTGGCCTACAGATACATACAAGGTTGTTTTCTTCTATTATTAGGAAAATGCAAGTTACAGTCACACTCTGATAATACCACACAAACTAGAATGGATGAAAAAGCCTCGAAATACGGAATGTTGGTGAGGACTTGGAGAAACTGGGTCTTTGATTCTCTTTGGGTGAGAATGTAAAATGGTACAGTGACCTCCATCACTTGATTGAGTTTTTTAAAGTTTTAAACTTTTGCTACTCATGGTCCAGCCATTCCATTCCTAGATATTTAGCTAAGAGAAATGGAATCATATTTTTACAAAAACTCATACACACATGTTCATAGTGATTTTATTCATAACAGTAAAAAAATGCAACAGGAAAAAACCTCAAGTATGCATCACTTGGTAAGTGGATAAACAAAATGGGATGTATTCCACTGGAATACTGCTTAGCAATAAAATGAATACATGAACATACAGTAGCTGGGATTAAGTGTCAGATTCATTTTGCTTAGCGAAAGAAGCTAGATCATACCTACTGTATGTTTCTGTTTTTATACAAAATTCTAGAAAATAAAATCTGATTTATAGTGCCACAGAGCAGATCCATGCTTGGGGTTGATGGAAGGATAGGTTATGACATCACTGGGAAACTTTGGAGCGTCATGCAAAAATACCGCATCCTCATGGGACTGGCAGTTTCACAGCTATATACTCTTTGGGTTTTACACTTTAAACTGAAGCATTCATAGTATACAATTACACCTCAAAAACCTAGTTCACTAAATGAATGTTTTTATTTATGGTGAGGATGTGTGTTTCCAAATGAATAGTTTTCTTACCTTAAATTTCCTACACTTGTATTCAGAGGAAAATATTCTGGAGTAAATGGATGAATATTTGGGTTGAATTTCTGCTTTTTCACTTTCCCATTTTGTAGCGCTACTAAAATCAACAAAATATTTCAAATTCTAATTCTTTTTGTTATAATCGTTGGAGTTGTAATGGTTTAATTTCTAAATGTCATGAATGTGTCCAGCAATAATTTCTGACTTGTGTAAACGGGGTAGCTGCCTATTGAGTACACAACAGTTAGTAAATTAGATTTTTTTTGAGCTTCTAAAGTGCTGCATCGCATGGTCTGGGAATCTAGAATTTGTCCTGTGCATATACATTTTTTTTTCCTTTTCTTTCTTGCATCACTTTATCTTTCCTTTTTCTTTTTCTCCTCCTGTGTTGCTATAACTAATCTCTTTAAGAGAGTCACCTGGGTTGTCAGTGACATGATTTTAACAAATAAGATTGAAAACAGAAAATGCTTATTTATTCTTTGTTTTAGTCTAAAGAGGTCATAATTTTATCTCAAAGAATCTTAACCATTAGAAGTTGTATAATAAGCCAGTAGTAACCATTTATAATATTTTTACCTGTAGTGAATCTTTGGATCTCTTGTAATAAAATAGTCGAGTTGCATTTACATTTACCTTACTGCAGAGAAATTTAAGTCCTTGATTAGATGTATTTTTAGAAACTACTAAGGATGGGACTTTGGGTCTCTTTTAACATTACATGCTCAGGGATTTTTCTGTTGACATGATGGAGTAAAACTGGCACCGTGCCACTTCTAAATACCTGGGGCCCTTCCATCAGGTCTAAGTGCCATCACGGTGGCCAAGCCCAGGTAAGCACCTGCTCAGGCTTCCCGATGAGGATGCCATGGAGTGAGGAGTCACGATCAGTGTGACACTTGGTTCACAGCTCTTGCCTCTGGGGGTGGAGTGCTCTTTATAAAACGGTAACAACGTACAGATGAGGAAACTGAGGCCCGGTGACTTGAAATAACCCATGAAAATGTATATAAGCAGGGCTGAGAGAAGAGTCAAAATGTCCTGACTTTCATTTCAGTGGTGGCGCTTTCTAGCACGCAATTGGCTTTAAAAAAATTGTAGTAAAAAACACATTAAATTTGCCATTGTAATGATTTTTAAGTTTATGGGTCAGTAGTTTTAAGTACATTTATACTGTTCTCGAACTTTCTCATCTTGCAAAACTAGAAGTCTGCACCCATTGAGAAAAGCTCCCCCTTCCTCCCACCCCCAGGCAGCCACCATTCTACTTTCTGCTCCTATGATGAGGAGGACCTTAGGTACCTCTTTTGAGCGACTGATTCAAGTCCTAGCAATTTATGCAAGGGATTCTTTTCCATCAGCCTTAACAACAACAGAGATAAACTATGCTTCAGTGTGGTCTCTGTGCTCTTACTCACAGGATTCTCTTAAAATGTTAGAGTCACAATTTGCAAATTTGAAGATGTCAGCCAGTGTCACAGAGGATTTAGTTTCTGGTATTTACTTCAACCTAACACATGTTTATAGTATAGCTCCTGTGTGTCACAGTAATGACTATCCCTCTTTGAAGTGGCTTGCAATGGGATTGAGAAGATGATCGTGTAAGAACTAACGTTAGGCTCAAGCTGAGATCCTTGGATTGTGAATTACAAGGAGAAGGGAGAAACTGTTTTCAAGGAGACCAGGGAAGATAACACAGAATAGGGCAACTGGCTAGATCTCGAAGGTTTCTAAATTTACTGACAAAAGGATGTGTCAAAATTTGAGCGCACTGAGTTTTGACCTAAGCAAACCAAATTAAATACTTTTTGCGATCAATCATCCCAATCTCTTTCTTACCAATAACTTCTTGAATCCAACCTGGTGGATGCCATAGATGGGTTTTCAAGGTCAGAGTCTGGAAGAGGGTATGTGCTCAGAAACTCAGTGAGGAATAAATAACTGCAAACCATGCCTTACATGTTTTTCCAGATGATCTGAAATAACGTTAGTGGCAATCTCGGGTTAAAAAGCCCTCTTTGCACATTCTTTCTTGAAAAAGAAAGTCATGAAAATCAGGCACACACAATTGGCAGCTTTGATAGGGCAGTATAAGGAAAAGGTATTGCATTTTATTGATAGTATTGGGAGTTTTTTTAAGCTTAAAGTCATATCAACATGTACTTCAAAGCCAAATAATCTGGACTATTTTCCACTTTAGCCTTGGTGGTGGTAGATTAAAGATGTGCATTGCATAAGATGCATTCCTGGACAGTTAGGGACTGAGGGACTATAAACCTCCAGACCTTTGAATAAATATGCTCCTTTATCAACTCTAAAGACATTATAGTTTAGACACACCCCATTCGTTGAAAATAAGTCATCATGTGTTCCTAAGCCTTGAGGAATGTACTAGCTAAGGGGTATAAAATGGTGAAAGTTGAAAAAAATTAATAAATGATGAGAGGCAGTTAAGCTAGCTTTGCTGTGCAGTGAATTTGTGTCTCTTCTGTGAATGAACAGAAAAAGCCCATTACAATTATTGGAAATTAGTTATGTAGTGATCTGCATGCTCTCAGGGTAAGTTCACCCTTATCATTCAGTCCATCATCAGAGAGCTGAACACATATCAGAGATCAATTTTGCATTTAAAGGTGGTTGTGATTCTATTTTTCTAGGTCGTTCGCGTCTTTTCTCTTTTATTTGTTTGTTTTGCTTTTAAGTGCATTATCGACAGTGCACAGAACACCAACCACACAAGGGATTTGGGGGCTTCAGGATTTCAGATTGTTCTCCTCATTATTTTGTCCTCAGGTTAATAGGTTTTTTTTTTTGTAATTGTCATATAGAAGTTTGGGGGTCACAGCTCAAATATGACCTTAAATATAGAGGTGGTGAGTTTGGGTGACCTTATTGATCCCTTAAACTCTGAAATCCTATGATTCTATATGTATTCTCAAAAGGAAATGTATCCTTAGTTGGGTCTATAGAGTAATTTCTTTTCTCTCTTATCCATGCTTTTTATCTTCTCACACTTAACAATTTGAAAATGTTTTGAGTTGGCTATCATTATATATACATATACACTTTAAAAGGAACAGAAAATAGAGTCAGTACTAAATCACCTAGATGCGTTCTATTTGCAAGTCAACCATCAGTGGACATAGGAGGAAGCTGAGGTACCATTCTAGATTCAGCAGTGGTCCTGCAGGTGGATAAAGAGACTAACTAGTGTGATCCCTGGTGTCCTAGGGAGGGTTTGGGGAAGGCTGCACCCAACCCAGCGTCTCCTATGCCTTTACCATGATTGATCCATCCTGAAAAATCAAGAATTTTTACTTAAATCACTATGATGATGGCCATTTGTGATGTTATTCTTCTACTTACCCAGTTAATAAGGAGTTGACCATAAGTAGGTATAGGGACTAGGAAAAATACAGATGAGTTAGAGAATGAAAGGGAAGAAAGTGAGACAGAAGCAAAGAGATCAGTGTCTTTATGATGACCTTTAAATTAGGTTCTGAATTCTGGCTACCAAATAGTGAAAGGGACCAGCTCTGTTACAGGGTTGACATCCACAAGAAATTCATACTCCTGGTTCCTCAGAGGAAACATAGCTGTACCTGCCACAAGAGCCTGAAAGTTTTCTCAAACAGAAACCTTTATCCTGGGCCTTAATATTGTCCTCAGGTCCAGATGGGTCAACACTTGCCCATATGCAAAAATTTTCTAAAGCAAGGATATTTTTAAGGGAATCAAGCTTGTGAGACTCAAATTTCATAGGTCCTCTTTGTTAAGCCCGATCTGACTGGAAAAGCACTTATAATTTAATCGAGAAGGTTTGGGATTTTTAAAAATTTTAAAGCCTTATGGACTCCTGAAATATAAAAGCAAGTTTTAGATGAGTATGATAGAGTGATCAATAAAGGCTTTAAACCACAAAAAATGTCACAGTAGAATAAAATTATGTGGGAGAAATGGAAGAGAACTGCAAGTTCAGTGAGGAAAGAGGGTCATTCTGTAATTTCTCCCTCCTAAAGAAGAGCTGGTTCCTATTCTTAAATGGAAAATAGTCAGTTTCAAATTGCTACGGTATTTAGATTTCACTGGATAACTTTTAAAAAGACATAACAGCTTTATTTTTAAATGTTGATATTTGAAGCATCAGAAGTTATATCCTTTGTAGTGATTTCAGTTAATTATAAACATTTTAGATTCAAATTAAAAGGTATGAATGGGTGGATCATTTTCCAAAATCATTTTACAGATTATAAGAGCAAAAAAAATTTGCTGGCCCTTGTTGTAGAGAGTGCTTGCTATCTCAACTATATCCAATAGTAAATGTCATGGCTGGTTTCATATGAGTAGTGCCACCCAGCTCTGGGAAAAGAGTGTGATATGAGAGAAAGTGTGTGTGTGTGTGTGTGTGTGTGTGTGTGTGTGTGTGTAGAGAAGGGTTCAGCTGACTGAGATCAGGTAATGTGAGTCCATCTTCCCCAAAGCATGTGAGGCTGAGACCCAGACTGCATAGAGACCACCCTGCTGGAATAGCCAGTAGCCACGTGAAGATATTTAAATGTAAATGAACTAGGAACTGAAATTAGAAACTTAGGCCTCCTGCCACGCTAGTCAAGTTCAGGGGTCCATTAACTACACGGGTCTAGTGGCTGCCCCATTGGACGACAAAGAGAGGGAATATTCCCTCATTTCGGACAGTTGGATGGTACGTACCTTGAAAAATGGGTGGATTGCATAAATACTGCTTTCCTCCAGAGCTCTTGACCTCAGATTTAGGCAGCAGCCCACATCTATTTTCCTCTGACAAGGGCCTGTGGGGTATGATGTGATAAGTGTTCCGTGTTGCACTCTTGGGGATGATTCAGGCACATTCAGCTATTATGAGCATCTGGCGGGGTTGACAGCAAGGAGAATGCAAAACACTGATATTTGAGCTGATTTGGGAGCTACATTGTGGCCAACATATTAAAATTGAGCTTTATCTCATCTTTTTAAAATGGGATATTTCTGAATATATCACTTTTTTTTTAGAATCAGAAAACCCAAGCATTAAAATTCAGCATTTGTACTGTATCATATTACTCACTGTTCAAAAGAAACATAATATGGGCCACCGGAAATCCTTCATCATGTCTTCTCATCTAAATGTATAATTTTTGTATTTGCGACTACATCATTTTCCTTGATTGAGTTTTGTCTTAAGTTAAAGGTGGTGTGATGTATTCCAATTTGACACAAATTATACTCATTGATTCTTAGGGACATTAAAACTTTCCATGCGTCGTTATGAAAATTAGTTATTACTTTTGAATATTTTGCAATAAAGTCTCTCATTTTGAAAGACACAAATGAATTTAATTAATGGAGTGTATTAGCAGTGATTAGAATAGGAAGCTTTATGAGTAGGACAAAAGTAAATCCAAGAAGTTTTTAGATTAATAAGTTGGAAGAATTAAAAATATCATTTAAAATAGAAAATATGGAATTAATACAGAAAAAGTATTTGACATACTCTACAGGAAAAATATTCTATCGGCCTGTGGTGAGAGAAATGTTGGGTTGCATTTATATCAAAGGTGAAATATTGATTGAAGTTATTAAGCTCAATACTTTTCTCAAGTGAAGAATAAATCTTGAGTTTTTCATTGAGTCTAAATATCAATACATATTTGGTTACAAAAACACTGAAAATGTAGTCATATTTTAATATTTTCTTACAACATAATGATTTTCAGGAAAGACTGCTATTTCTCAGACCATGGTTTTGAAAGAAATAGACTCTATCAAATTGTGGGGCAAGGCATCTCTCATGGCCAGTTTGGATGTGTCTTTCTTTGTTCTTCACCTTTTTCCCTTTTCTTTCTACGTGTCTCCTATAAAAGAAGATGCCTTTGCCCACACCTCTGATTTAACTGTGTATTTTTCATCTGGAAGAAGCAACTGGTAATTTTGTAAGAAGGAAGAACAGTTTCCCACAGGTGATATAACAGCCTCCAGGCGGTCCAGATGTGTGAAAGGGCCTTCTGGGAGGTGGTGTTGAGGTGTCAGTTGATTCTCTGGTTTGATGCAAGTGCAGAAAAAGGTCTGTGATTTAAAATTGTGCAGAATAGGGGCCATGCCTACAACTCTCTTTTCATTCCTCAGGTGAAAACAGATGCCCTGGGCAGGTTGTCATGTGCCGAAAAGGGTGCGTATTGTGTATGTGTGTATGTGTACATGTGTGTGTGTATGTGTACATGCCTGTGTGTGCACGGGGTTGGCACAGAATATGGGATGGGTGGATTATACTCTCTGCCTTTGCAGGTCATTTTTTTCTGGACAGTTTGCCTGTTTCTTTGGGGGGGCAGGTTTGGGGAAGGACTGCCTGGCTCACAGACACAGTTGCACCCTCTGCAGTCGGTCCCTCTGGTCCCGTGCCAGTCTCACCCACAAACATGATGTATTAACAGTATTGAGGAGATGACTTTACTATCGGAGACAGTTTGGAGCAATGAACACTCAGGAGCTTCTGGTTACTTTGCAGATGACCAGGTGTGAGCCTTTGTCCGAGCCCCGCAGATCTCTGAGTTTAGAAGTAACTTGAAATTTTATACTTTTTGCTTCAATCGCTGCTTTATCCATTTGCTAGTAACGCCCACATTATGCGTTTTCTGGTATCTCCTGCTCTCTGGCTAGGAATTAAGGCTGTGAACGCTGCAGACGCCACAGTGACAGGGGTTGTTATTGATGAAGTTGGTAGCAGCTTTTCATCATGAGATGCTTAGTCGTGTTGCTCAGCGCAGTCGTCAATGAAGTCACATTCCTCTCCGTATAACTGGTAAATTACTCATCTTGAAGTGTCTTTTGTAAAAACGTTTTCAATAAAGAACACCTCTATGCTAAATGCATAGGTAGAAAAATACGACCAAACTCTTTGGCTCAAGGTGGCCCATCCCTTTGGGGGCCCTTGCCTTTCCCGTGACAATATCTAATTGCTTCTTGGATGTGCATTAATATTTTCTTTTAAAAAGGGGCCCATTGGATTTGTGGAGTGTTTACTGCTTTGTTTATGAAAAATTGTTTTCTTTTGTCTGATTCGAATTTTTTTGTTAGCTTTTGTTTCAACCCTCTGGCACGATCATCTGTCAGTGACTGTCAGGGACTGTCTTGGAAGAATTGTTGGCTTACAGTGTCTGTTTTTCCTAAGTTCCTATGGTTTTGTCAGGCATTTCCCCTTTGGATCAGTGCATTGCAGCTGCCACTGTTCTTCCTCGTGGAAAAGGTTGCCTTCATTACATACTGCGAATTTTTCCTAGCAGATCAGCTATCCCTCAGGTGGGATACCAGAAACTACCATTGCCTTTCTTAACGTTAACGTTCCCTTCTTCCTGTCCTCACAGTTTTAGTTTGACGCCTGGGTGCCCAGAATGAAGTCCACAGTTCCTAGCCTCCCTTGAAGTTAGACGGTGAGGCGGTGACTTAGAGACAGGGTTTATACTGTATATATTGAACGGACACTAAAAAATCATCCTTGAAACACCTCTGAACCACACCCCCGGCCCCTTCCTCATGGTTTCTTCGTTGATCAGCCTGGACTGTGTGTAGAGGGGCCAAGGCCAGGGATTCTGTTTTAAAAGCTGGCGGGCAAGAAGCTGTGCTTGACTGAGAACAAGTCATAGGGATGGTAGGAGGGCTGAGCTGGGAGCCCGGGGCCCTGAATGATTTGCTGCAGTTTCCACAAAATCCACCGAAGCCTATTTTCCTGTTCTGTTTACGTGAGGAAGCAAAAAATTGATACTATGTTTTTGCCACTTTTATTGTGGGTTTTCTCGCACACGCAGCCGAACTTAATCCAAGATGGTAGTTAGATAATTTGTTTTTCTTGGATCAGTGAAATAACAGAAACAAGACTAGATATCATCGTCTGTAATACCACATCCAGTTTCTCACACCTCCCTGTAACATCTGGGACAAGCGGTCTCCCAGCCCTGTTGGAACGTCTTCTGTTGTATGGACCCTCCATCTCCCTGGGTCAGCTAACTGGTTTGAACATCTTCCTTTAAGATAAAGCAGAACTCAGGCAGTCCATCTGATACAGAGCAGGTATTTACGAATCAAAGACAGCTGTGATGTCAAGCTAACCACTCAGAACGACTTGAATGCTCTCAGCTTCCTCTACCATTGGAGCTGTGGTTACAGGCACCTTACAGTGGTCAACAGCCCATTTTCCAGTATCCGCTGGCTACAACTGAAAACATTTTCCAGACCAAGTGTGATGGGAGCGTAGGAGAAAGGGGATTTGCCTGTTTTTTCATTATTACGTTGTCTTCTCGTTGGATTACGAAGCTCCCCTGACTTCCTGAAGTGAGTGGTCCTGACAAGAATAAATGAATGGCCATTCCCCTCTGGGTCTCCTTCTCTCAGAAATCAGTGCTCTGTGCTTTGCAGGCGGCCCTGCAGGGGGGTGGGGTTGTGCATTGCAGACGCCAGGATGTCAGTTTCCTCTCTCTGATGCTGTTCCCATCTCATCCTCTTACCTGTCTTTCGAGGTTAGTTTACTGATTGAGTTACCAAAAACTGTCACATCCATTTCAAGGTACATTGGATTATATTTTGATATCTGAAAGAGCTTATTTTTTACGACTCACCGTTACCTCCTTTCCTAGGATGGTAGCCGACCTGGGGAAAATGCGTGTGTGTCAAAATGACAGTTTCCTTTGGGAGTACCCATGCTGAATGGTCTTGCTACATTAGTCACAGGTCATGGATAATCATAAAGTATTAGATGTAAGTAATTGGATTAGAAGGTAGGTCATCTCCTACAACAGGCATCTTTGGCAGGCGGAAAAGGCAGGCCCAGGAGATGATGCGGTGAAAGTCACCTCCTGTGTGCTGACAAAGATCTAAGCAAGAGCCAAGAACCCCTGAGCTCAGGCTCTTTCTCCTGTTCCCTAACCTCTTACTTCATTCCACATTGGCCCCCGGGGGACTTTCAGAGGGTGACACTGGGCCACCCAGTGATCCCTGCCACCTAATCCTCCAGCCAACCTAAGTATTTTTTTTTTTTAATCTATTTTGTGTTCTGAGATTGACTGTACAAATTTATTTGGAAAAAAAAATTTTTATTGATCCAGGGAATTTTTTTTAAAGAGAGTTTTCTTTATTATTTTTTGGCTGTGTTGGGTCTTCGTTGCTGCACACAGGCTTTCTCTAGTTGTGGCGAGCAGGGGCTGCTCTTTGTTGCAGTGTGCGGGCTGCTCATTGCGGTGGCTTCTGTTGTTGGGCAGCAAGGGCTCTAGGCCCACGGGCTTAGTAGTTGTGGTGCACGGGCTTCGTTGCTCCGTAGCATGTGGGATCTTCCCAGACCAGGGATCAAACCCGTGTCCCCTGCATTGGCAGGCGGATTCTTAATCACGGCGCCACGAAGGAAGTCCCTATCTGAAATTTTAAAAAGTTTCAGTCAAAAACTCCCTTGTTTGACAAAATAAAAATTCAGATGAAACCTCTTATAAGTATAAATAAATGAATAAAATATGTGTATGTGTGTGGAATGCTAAGGGAAAGTCTAGTTTCTCCAACCACGAAAAGTCACCAGAAGACATTTTGTGACTGTTGAGAAGGGAGGAAAATACATCTGAAGTACCTCCTGTTTGGTACCAAAGAGAAAGAAAGTTTGGAATCGGGCTATTGCCTTTGGATGGACCTGGAAAGGCAAGGCAGACAGGTCACGTGACTATGTCACATCTACCCCCATTTGGGGATTGGACGGGGCATTCACTGTGTGTGCCTTCAGTGAGAGCACGGACAGAGGAAGCACAGACGTTCCCACCCGCATTGTGTCTAATCGGCCTCTTTTTGTTTCCTAATAGATGACCCTCCTTGGAAAAAAGTGGGTCACAGAATTTTAGCATGTGTTACCTAGGAGCTATGACAGATATTGGTTGTTGTAAATTATGGAATGTCAGCTGAAACTGGATCATGACATATGTTACATGAAACAAAATATTTTTTATAAGACTCCCCAACTTATTCAAACGTGAGATGCGAGCAAACCAAGCATTTCTTACTTAAAGGGTTGAAGAAACTTGAATGTTCACCCTAAGGTTTTCATATAATTCCAGCCTATAAGAGTATTTTGAGAAGCCAGGGAAAGCATTTCTGTAGATCAGGAGGTTTTTGGAGTCAGTTGTTGGTATGCTATCTGGTTCTCCTCATCGTCCTGGTAGAAACGGTTGGATAATGGCGATTTCTTCCTTAAGTCAGGTGAGATACGTGGAGCACTTGGACGTCTCCCCTGTAGGTTTATGGTCATCGGGTGCTGAGTGAATGATTGTCTGGTTAGGTTCCCTGAGTCTAGAGTGAGAAGGCATTGCTAGTCTATCAAGATTGCACAGTCAGTGTTTCCTTGAGTAAAGAGTATAGAAGTATTTTGCGTAGAATAAACATGAAATGTCATCCAAGAAGGCAGCCTTGAGATGCGGCAGAAGTAGCCACCACATTCCCAGAGGTGGAGCTATACGCTTCCAGCTAGAGCAGAACATATCTGTAGCTTCTAATGAGCTATGTTTCCAGGGTTAGGAGAGTGGAGTGGGCCTGTAAAGAATTGATGGAAACACCCCGTTTGGAAAAGCCAAGCATGTACACCACGTGCCCCAGAGCACGCATGGCCGGCTCCCTACAACACGCGGCTGTGACTTCTGAGGGGCAGAGGCCGTAGTTATCCAGCTGGTGGGAATCGTGGAGAAGAGAAAAGATGAGCCAGCTCGACTCCCAGACGACCAGCGTATGCAGCCCAGAGCTTATAGAAGGCAGAAGATGGAAATTTGCTTTAAAGTTTTGATTACCATAGACTGGAGGTATTTTTATTTTATTATAAAATTTTAATGTTACTATAGACTAAATCTATTTATTATTTTATTATAAACAGAGACTGTGTTTTGTAAATGCAAGTAATCAGAGAACTGTTTTGTTTTGTTTTGTTTTACCAGAAATATTCTGAGACTTGCCCTAAGACAGGGGACAGGGGAACGTCATGATAATGTCCTACATTCATATATATTTACTCTTAAAAACATTGCCTTTAAAGGTAAATTATATTCTACCAATTCTTGTAGGCCCCTTTCAACTTCATATTCCTATGATTTTAATATTTTTTTTCACTCCTCTCTTACAGGTTTCAATTTTCTTCACTGAGGATTTTTGAATAAGCTAGGCTGACTTTCTCACAGGGTCCACTGTAAGAGTGTATTTTGCATAATTTCACAATGCTGAAATGTGGCACCTTTTATTAACGGGCTTTTTATTTATTTTTGGCTGCGTCGGGTCTTTGTTGCAGCACACGGACTTCTCTCTAGTTGTGGCGTGTGGGTTTTCTCTTCTCTAGTTGTGGCACGTGGACTCTGTAGTTGTGTCGTGAGTGCTCCAGGGCGTGTGGGCTCTGTAGTTTGCGACACATGGGCTCTCCAGTTGAGGCACGTGGGCTCAGTAGTTGTGGCACGTGGGCTTAGTTGCCCTGAGACATGGGATCTTAGTTCCCCAACCAGGGATCGAATCTGGGTCACCTCCACTGCAGGACAGATTCTTTACCACTGGATCACCAGGGAAGTCCATATTAATATACTTTAAGTGCAACTTAGTGTTGGATTATTATTTTTTTCCTGAAAGTAAAGTTAGAATTTTTAAATGCACAGGATTTGTAAAAGTACTATATATCATAATGGATCTTAGTAAACATAACGTAGCCCGTTTTTTGTACTAACACTCAGGTTGAGGAAACACAAATAACAACTGTGGAACTAAAAGTATTATCAAGGAATTAAACAAAATATTTAGATAACTATAGAATTGTATGAAACAGCTCCTTGTCTCTATCAATTCCTGTATCGTTCAGAACGCAGGACTTTGAGTTTGAAGATGAAGGCAAAAACTCTGAAACTCAGGTTAAGGAAATTGACAAAGCCAAGCAAGTGGTGGAATTATATTGCCAAAATAAATACAAGTGTTGAGATTCTAACTAACCTATAATTTGCTCCAGACTATGATTCACCTTATTTATTATTGGTAGTGTTTACATGATTGTTTTAGACTCATAGATATACACCAGAACCTTAACCTTTTTGACCAAGGTAAATCAAGCATCAAACTCAGCAAAGAGAAGATCACAAAGAAAAACCACTGCCCTCTAAAGCTATAACCTGTGACATTTGTCTGCAACAGAATGGAGGAAAAAAATAAAAGGTTGATTGAAAACAGTAAAACCGCCTTGCTGATGGCTGTGGGTTTGCCATGGTCTTTGTTGCCAACACAATAAAACCTGAAGAATGATGGAAGATGGGTTCTTGCAAACCACGAAATGAATATTGCAACTTACCTTTAATGAGTTTCTCAGCAACACTTATGCTTTCAAACCTGCTTATATTATGACTATTTATTTTAACTTTGAGCAAACTTGAATTCAGCTGTATTAGGAAACAGAGAATGAAGCACTTTTCCTTCCATTTTTTCCAATTATTTATTTGTATTCATATTATCTTTTTAACTTCTCTTCTGAAGTATAACATATATATAACATATATAAAGAACATTGTCTGGTATATAGGGCTCAGTAAATATGTACGTTGTATTCTTATATTACCCCACCCATATTATAACAGTATAATGGCACTGTATAACATGTAATATGTAATGTATAAACTATAATTATATAACATGTAATGATACAGTATGACATTAATGGGTTTATTATTATTTTAAAATAAATGAATATTTAATGTTTTTGTTTAATTTTTTGAATATGTATTTGTATTAATCTTAAAATAATAAATCTATTACCTGTTAATGCAAAAAACATTTTTGTTATTGTTGTGGTAAGAACAAACATGAGATCTCCCCTCTCAACAAGCCTTTAAGTGTACAATATCAAAAGCACAAACAAGCAAGTGGGACTACATCAAACAAAAAAGCTTCTGCACAGCAAAGGAAACCATCGACAGAGGGAAAAGGCAGCCTGCAGAATGGGAGAACATATTTTCAAACTCTATCTCTGTCATGGGTCAGTGTCCAAAGTAAGGAAACTTTATAATTAATAGCAAAAACAAAACAAAACAAAAAACAAAAAAACACCTGATTAGAAAATGGGCAAAGGACTTGAATATGCATTTCTTCAAAGAAGACATACAAATGACCAAAATGTGTATGAAAATGTGCTCAGCTTCTCTAATCACCAGGGAAATGCAAATCAAAACCACGGTAAAGTATTGCTTCACACTTATTAGGATGGCTACTTTAAAAATAAATAACAAGAGTGAATGGGGATGAGGAGAAATTGGGACACTTGTACACTGTTGGTAGGAATGTAAAATGGTAAACCACCGTGAAAAACAGGATGGAGGCTCCTCAAAAAATTAAAAATACAACTACAAAATGATCCAGTAATACCAATTGTAGAGATACATCCAAAAGAATTGAAATCAGAATGTGTTTCCTTTTTAATACATTGACTATCAATAGGTATAATATACATAAACAAGAGATCTTTGGAAGCCTCAGTTTATAAGAGTGTAAAGGTTTCCTGAGACCAAACATTTGAGAGCTAGTGACCTACTCCATAGCCTAGTGATTTTACTCCGTACTACATACCTAAGAATAAAGTGTCCATGTCCCCAAGACAAATGGATGAGAAAGATGCTAGCAGGTTCTTTTTTTTTTTTTTTTCTTAATAGCCTCAAAGTAGAAATAACCCAAATGTACGCTGACAGGACAATAGGTAAATTAATTGTGGTATATTTATAAGCTAAACACTGTAGATCAATAAAAAATCACTGCTATATTAAAGGACATCAATAGATATCACAGAAAATACTTTGAGCAACAGGATCAAGACTAATAACAAACGAATATCGATGGATTCCATTCATAGGGAGTCTGAGAACACACACAGCTAATCAGTGGTGGTGCAGATCAGAACGACCCTCGACTCAGCAGCAAGGAAGGGGGCATGGCTTGGATGGACACAAAGGGGGCACTCTGTCATCGCTACCATCGAAAGATTGTTTAGCATGTCTTCAATGGTAGAGAAAATAAAGCTCGGGTGACAACAATGTATGTATGAATAATATACAAAGGTACCAGTGGACAGAGGTATTACTAGAAGAGCGCCAGGAACTGAGGACTAGTGGGCACCATCCCTAATCATATTTGAAGAGGTGACACGGTTGGAGGCTGAAGAACCATTGCTTCCGAAGAGACATGCTGTGTTTTCATGTTTTCACACTGTGCACATGCTTTTCCTTGACTCGACAGTCTTTTCTCTTCTACTGAACTGGCAAACTCTGTCTGTCCTGTGTGGATTCGGGAGGGAAGAAGCCCTCTTGAAGCTTGTTGAAGTCCACATCATGTTGCTGTCCTTTACTGACCCTTGGTTGTCTCCTCTGCTAGACGCTTAAACCCGTGCGTGGAGGGACCACGTTTAGTGACCACTATATCCCAGTGCCTAGACACACCTCACACAGAGTAGGCACTAACATGCTATATTTTCTTTATTAATTACTTAAACTCATTGATTAGGCAGTTATACATTTATTACTTCAGCAAAATGTATAATGAATTAAATTCATTTGTTAAACATAGGACTAATGATGCTTATGAAATAAGAGCAGAAGAAGAGTATGGGAGGTCAGAAGAAAGCTAAGACCTGGAGGAAAAGGGGCAGTGAACCGTCCCTGACCCAGCTGCCAAGGGATTGCACGCTCTGTGCTGGGACAGGCTGGCTGCTGGATCCAGGTGTCCCAGCTGTGCCCTCCCCAGTGTGAGCGGGACAGTCACCTCCATGCTCCTCACCAGGATGCTCCGTGGGCATCCATCCCCCCTCTCTAGTCCCCATGCGCTGCCAGTCCCAGCATGGGCTGGAGGAGGGTGGCAGAGGTAGTTGGTCAGGGAGGAGGGGGCGGGGGTCAGGGGTCAGAGGGCTGGGGAACAGGCAGCTGAGAACTTGTCCAGGAACGGGAGAGGAGTTGTGGCCGGAGGTGAATGCTCTTGGGAACTGAGGCTCCAAGCCCCCAGCGCATGGTCCATCGTCCAATCAGATTTCCCTTGGAAAACACAAGTGCAAAGATAAAAATATTCAGACTTTCAGTACTTCACCACAGAGCCTTAAACTCTAATTGCAGGGTCCCTTAGAGCAAGACCCTCTAGATTGCACTGATTGCATCCCACAACGTGGGCCCTGGGTCTGGGTTTGGTAGAACTTCTGGTGGGACTGGCGGTAGTAGTTCCTCAAAGATGGTTCACCCAATTCCACGTGTTTGAGAGCGTTGCTGGGATCAGCTGTGAACAATCCCCCACCTGCGAGGACTGCCGTGAGAGGCACCCCATGCTGCGTTTGAAGCAGCAGCATCTGGTAGAGAGTGAGGCAGCAAGACGTGATCTTGACCTAAAGGGCAAAGCAGAACACCACCAAGATGCTAACGTCTTCCTGCTTCTCCTGGGACCCCCTGCACCCTGGGCTTCTCTTACAGTCTGAGGGGTGATGAAAAAACCCAAGGGATGACTGAGATTGAACTCCCCAGCTCTCCTGAAAACCTGGAACTTAAGACAAAGAAAAATGAATTAGAAAAAGAGAGAAAGAAATGAGGCATTTCTTGAAGGTGAGTGTTGTCAAGCAAATTCATCCCAGTTACCTTTGTGCGTCTGCCTGCTTCTAGATTTTGCAAACTCCCTGAGTCAGAGTTTCGAGGACTCCATTTCCAGATTTTTGTCTGTCCTGAGATACTGCTGGTAAAATACACCAGAACATCAATATATAATCTAGTTATATATATATTTTTTAATTTCCTCTGGCCCCAGGCAGACTGGGGACACACCCAAATCCATATATTATTTTGGGGGAGGATGGAAATTATTACAGTAGCAATAAAGGAGTCTGCAGAGATAAATGAATATCTCTGGTATTAAATGCTTTATATGTTGTTTTTTAATTTAATTTTTCTTAAACGAGGAAAGGACCAAAAAAATCTATGCCCAATTAAATTACCAGTAAAGTTTAACATAGTTAAAATACAAGTTGATGAAATTACCAATAATGTCATTTACATGTAGGACTTCAATCTTCATAATGATTTATCTTTCAGACTCAGGTATTTCCATATACTTTAGCCATTTGGATACTTAAGTTTTACAATGTAATTCTACCGGGATAAAAACAAATGCCAGGTTTTTGAAAGTTTTAAACAAGTACAAATTTTCTGTTTATCAATTTTTAAAGACATCATCTTAAATTTTATAATATATGATTATATTCATGAAAATAGATAAAATACAAAGACATTTTCAGAAACAAGCGGAAGGAAGGGTTTATGTTTCTGAGATACATTTGCTGCACCTTGTTCTTTAAAATGAGCTTCCATGAGTCCCCAAAATCCTGATTTTCTTCGACACCTCTCTGTCTTTCCCTAGTGTCCACCCCCACCCCACCTTCCACACTGTTCTTCGTTAGGGCTTTTCAACTAATGTCACAACAGATCTGAATTTGTCCACTTTTCTGTTGTTTTATCCTCCCCTTCTGTCCCCTTATGATTCGGTTTTCTCGTGTTTTTGGATGTTGAACAAAGGAGATACTGATTTGTTCCACCAACAATCTTCCCTGTCTGTTCATGGATTTGATGTGAACTATAAAGAGATAAAGGGATTACTTCCTGGAATATCTGGCAGGATCCAGTGAAGTTCTCCAGGGACGTGAAAGGTAGTTAAGGAAAGTGGATGCAGGTGAGTTAATAAAATAATGGAATATGTATTGCATGTGTTTGTCCAATTGAACCATCCCTGTCCCATTTGCAAACTTGAGTCAGGTTAAGTAATCTTTTTCTGTAAAGCTAAACTAATCCATGCATCCAGTGGGTAAAATAAATTCTGTTATAATTTGTACACATTCCCAATTCTCCTTCTCTCTCTCTCCCCCTCTCTCTCTCTCACACACACACACACACACACTGTGAGCAAAGGTAGCCAGCACTTCCACATACAATCACATGGCAATGTCAGATTTTGCTTTTTCTTTTTTGTTACTCGTTTTCATCTTAGTCTTCAAAACCTGTGCATGGGATACATGAGTATCTTATTTTATTAGTGTTGTCAGGAAATGAGGAGGTGCATCTAAGTGTATTTTCTGGATGACTAACAGCCACCTTTTATAAGGAGGTTTATCTTAAGTCATCTCTTGTGGACTGATCCCCTTGCTAATGTCATCACGCACTGCCTTTCACCCTGTGAACGCGGACGCACAATGCCTCCCTTTCTCTCTGCATCCGTGGTACCTAAGCCCATCATCAGCATTCTGAGCACCACGTGCCGGCCTCTTCAGCAGCTATTAACACATCTGGGATGATTTTCTTCTCCACTGAATGAGTTCAGAATAGTGGATTTTTAAAAACATCTTTGTGTTTTTACACTATGGTTCCTATGGTGTCATATCTCATTTCGTATTGCTCTCCATGGTCTCTGCCTTGGATAGACCACAGGTTCCAAAATTCTAGCTTGCTTCATCAAATCTTCTGTAGGCTCAGAAACAAAAAAGGACCCAAATGTTTGAAATTCCATTAAGAAAGATTCGGAGGTTACCTCAAAAATAAATACAGGACAGAGTATGGGCTTAAGTATGAGACTATTTTAATCCTTAAGTTTGTTGTTGAGATACTCTTTTTTTTTTTTTAAGCTCTTTGTTGGAATATAATTGCTTTACACCATTGTGTGAGCTTTTGCTGTGCAACAAAGTGAATCAGCTGTATTTACACATATATCCCCACATCCCCTCCCTCCTGTGACTCCCTCCCACCCTCCCTATCCCAGCCCTCTAGGTCATCACCCATCATCGAGTTGATCTCCCTGTGCTCTGTAGCAGCTTCCCACTAGCCATCTATTTTACATTTGGTCGTGTGTATATGTCAATGCTACTCTCTCAGAGATACTCTTTTTCTACGTTTACCATCTTCTTGGTAAAGGCGTCAGAGCAGCACACCATGAATCAATAGCACAGTTTGAGCTTGGACAGGTCAGTGTATTTTAAGGGTCTATTTTCCCCTTGCTGAGATGAATATTTGATGGAATGACCCCTCAGATTCCTGACATATACGGAAAGGCTTTAACTGCAGGTGAGATATGCCTCTGCATGTGAGTGTGAGCTTGAGGATGATTTTAGGGAATACCATAATGAAAAGTTAAATCTGAAGTTAAAAATGAATAAATAAAGACCTAAAGGTATGAAAATAAGAACACTGTTTATGGAGTTGTATATTATATGAATATCTTACCTCTGTTATAAACATACTGATTCACATTAGTTGCTTTTAGAATAAATATGATCCTCCCAGAAGAATACTTAAAATTATATTATTTATTGTGTTTTTCAAGCAAATAAATAGTTTTGTATGTACATAGCTTTATTCATATATAAATTATATATATAACTAATTTTATTTAATTTGAAAAGTTGTGTCACATACATTAGTTAAGTGTTGGCTGGTACATCTCAGAGATTTTTCTAGAGTATTTCAAATGGGGGCATTTAAGATATTTTAATCTATTTGGTATATGTTAGAAACTACAAATTTTTTTGGTGAGATGGTTTCTGTTATTAGGAAGTTCGTTTGTTTCCTTGGTCAGTGTCACAAATCAAAGACAGTTCAGGTCATCTGTTAATGACAGTAAAAATATGTATATTATACAATTTATCTGCTTTATTTATGATGGTAGAATTCTAGCTTAGCGATAATGTTTCTATAATCATAAACTTAAGACATTCCATGACTTCAGTTGTTGGTGGGAATGCTTTGAAGGGTTTTATTTCCGAAAATGTGAGGGGCTGTTGTTTCAGAAGCTAGTATCAATATGCCATTCCCACTGAAAAAAAAATCTGAAAACTTTCAGTGAGATTGGTGGTCCACTCTGACCCAATTTACAAAGGAATGTGACTCAAAAAAGCACTGAGAAAAGGCAAGTGAACTCACTGGCGCTTGGTTCTTGCTTCAGTGGTTGGTTCTTGCATCAGTATTATTGCAGCTGAACGGCTACTGCATCAGGACCAGGAGAAACATGCTAAAATGTATAGATTTTCTGCTTAGTAGATTCCTGCAAGAGCTGCCTCATAGCCAGCACGCATTGACCATGACCCAACAAGTCATAGTAAACCAAAAAGCTATGAAGCCAAAATTGTATTTTCCAGCTGGCTTCTCTTGCTCTCTCTCTGCTGTAATTTTTGCTTGAACTTGACAGCTAATCATTGGTAAGCATATGCTGCTGGTGAGTCTTGATTTCGCAGCAGTGAAGCTTAGAGCCAAATTGACAGTGATTGCATCTTAAGAATCTGCCAGGTCAAGAATTCACAAATATCCAAATGGTTTTTGCGGAGATATTGACCATAGGAAACCAAAGTACTTTGAGGTATGACTACTTTCATGAACTCAAATCTACTGAATACCTATTGTGGAGCCAGAGTCCAAAGGTTGCCCCATGCTATGAAAATAATGCAGGTGAAAAGTGAGGGAAATTCTGCCTGATTGTCCGTCATCTAGAAATAAAGCATACGTTCAACTGTAATGCAAAACATAATGGGATGAGTACAGTAAGAGTAGTGAAAATGGAGTGCTAACCTGACTTGCATGAGGGAGTGATCTGCTTTAGCTGGAAATAACCAAAAGTGCCTTATTAATGAGGTGACATCTGAACTGCGTATTGAAACTTCTCCTCTGTGTGTTAACTGCAGGTAAAATTAAGAGAATGATGTTAGAGAAAGCATATGTGGGGATGGGAGAGTTTAAGACAATTACTTAAAAACATTGACTGAAGTTAACCTAGAATGAAGTGCAAGCAAACAAAGGACAGAAATGCTGACATGGTTGAAAATTATGTGGGTTCGATTGAGAGATCTGAAAGTTGTTGTAAAGAGTATAAGTATTTTTAACTAGGGAGACAACCTGAATAGAAGAAAGATATGCAGATATATATAGAGAGACAGTTATCTGGGGATTGTTTTATTTCGTATTTATTTCAACTATCCACATTGATAGTATTATTATAACCCATTGTCTGGCTGGGTATAAGGTATTTGAGGCCCAAGGAAGATAAGGAAACTGATGAGGATGAGGACACCCAGCCAATCAGTGACCCGGGTGTATTCAAAATATATCTGTTTTGACCTAGAGCCTGGGCCCTTTACCAGTGGTGGAATTATGCCTCCCAGCAGGTAATAGTATAAGATTAATCATACAGCAGGGATACGCTTAGTTGCATCCATAAGTTCCAATGGGAACTTAAAGCTCTGATTCAACCGTCTATCCAAACCAGGCATTCTCTCTTGGTTATTATAGCCCATGATTGTTTTTTAATTAAATTTTAATTTTTGAGCGTTTTGGATTTACATAATTGTGAAGATACTGCGGAGAGAGCACATGTACTCCACTGTGCTCTAAGGCCAGAATTAATATTACGTGCTGCCTCGACATTCGAAGCCAGAAGGACCTTGAATGGCCTTACTGCAAATTTCCCTCCTCACTCTGCTTCCGAAAATAAATTCCCACAGGCAAACAATCTTCCTTATTAAACGAACCACACGCATGCAGTTCCTGCTTATCTCTGAGTCATGGGTTTTAGTTCCCTGCTGGCCGTGGAATTACTGAAACAAGATGATGACACCTTCCTGTGGGAGCTGGGGATGGGGCAGGGGGTGGTGAACCTCACCCTCTTGATAGTACAAAGCCTGCTTCCTGCAGCTCCTGGTTGTGCACTGTGTCCTGAATGCAACCCACGTGGTGTGTGGCATGTGTTCTCCTACTATTAACATCTTACATTGGATGGCATATTTGTTACAGCTCCTGAACCAATACTGATATGTTTGTATCTGTTAAAATTCAAGCTATGTTTAAAATTCCTTGGTTTTTACCTAATGCCCTTTTCCTGTTGCAGGATATCACATTATGTTTAGCCATTATATGTCCTGAGGTCCCTCTTGGCTGTGACAATTTCTCAGGTTTTCCTTGTTTTTGATGACCTTGACAGTTTTGAGGACAGCTGGTCAGGTAGCCTGTGTCTCTGTTGAGATTTCTCTCTTTTTCTCCTAGTCATACAGGGATTATGGGTCTGGGGGAGGAAGGCTGCAGAGGTAAAGTGCCGTTTCCTCACATCACATAACGGATACGTACCACCCACGTGACATCACTGTCATGCTAACTCGATCACCTGGCTCAGGTGAGTTTTTCAGGCATCTCCACTGTAAATGACTCTCCCCGATTTTCATCCTGTGCTCTTTAGAAGGAAGTCAGTATGCACAGTCCACACTTAAGAAGTGGAGAGTTACACTCTATCCTCTTAAAGGCAGAGTATCTACATAAACTTTCTGAAACTCTTCTACCAAGGAGAATTGTCCACTCTCCCCATTTACATATTTTTTCAGTCATTTATGGAGTCACAGATATTGGTTTTATAGGTCGAATACAATCCAGTTATATCTTGTTGCCCAGATTGTTCCAGCTTTTTGACTGGAATTTGGCTCCTGTTTTGACATACCTAGATCATCATGCACGTGTGTTTGTGTGGGTGTGTTTTGCAGCACTTTTATTAGTTTCTGGTTTCACAAGATGTTCCGGGCTTGTTTTGTATATTTTCTACCTCAGTCCTGCAGTAACCCCTTTCTCCAAGGAGCCTTGGCTCCTTCTTAGAGAGTGGCATTAAATTCTGAGATCTGGTTGCTAAGTGTGCTCCTTGGAACTGGGCAGCCTCGTTGTTGCTAGATATGCACCGCTGACATAGCAAGGAAGTACATATGTGTGCGCAAAGCCACAAATATACACATATCTATCGGTATTTCTATACGTAAACATGGGTGTATGTAATAGGGTAAACATGAGTGCCTGTTTAATTATTCAGTTCCTGTATAGTATATGGTGGCATCACAACTGTACTCTATCAGATGTGACTTCATTAACTGCAGTACAGTGATTTTCCACAATTCCTTTTGCCGTCAGTCTTACAAACTTTACTCATTTCCAAGGTAACTTAGGTCACCATCTTTTTACCCACCTCTTTCGGTTAGATTATTTCATACATTTGTAATCCAGTTAAATTGTTTCGCCACATTCTGCATTCTATCCTGATATTCCTGTGAAGGGTGTTTTGAAATGTGTAAATGCATGAAAAATCTCCATCTCATTTTTGCAACTCTAGGACTCAGATTTTTCTTATTTTAATTGAAAACATCTCTTTGTTGTTTAAAACTATCGGAGTTATTTATGTTCTCTAGAGTTGCACAAACTATGTCTGTTCATCTAATATAGGCTGATGCATCACATATTCTTTGAAAACAGCTATTCTATATTCCCAAATCTTCTCCAGGGAAGGAAACAGACCTAGCTGAGCCATTGCTCCTGCTGTATGTGAGTCCCAATTTTCTGTTGAAATTGTCTTTCTTTTATAAACAGTATTCATAAAATGCCTCAAATGCAGCAAGGTGTCCCACAAGCCATCTTTCCAGTGTCCCTGGTTTGTCAAGACCTTCTCTTGATATGAAGCCAGATAGATTTCCATTGTTTTCTGTTGCAGGTGTTATCATTTTTACATGAGGTTTTTCTGGGTTTGGTCCCAGATTCCTCTATTCATTATATTTTCAAGTAGTATAATCCCTCTTGATCATCTGTACATGTAAAGTAGTTTCTTAAATATAAAGTACCTAATATGTATTTGCAAGCACTTCTAACTCCCTTCTCCTTCCACTTACTCCTAGTATTTGAAATGCCAGGTTGAGATTCTGTAGACTTGCATGGGTGGAGAACTGATAAAATACTTTGAGCAGAAGGTGGTTGATGCAGAATGTGTGCGGTTGCAAGAGGAACCTGACGTGTGTTATGCAAGATGAATGAGCTCCTTCATTCAGAAACTGTATAAGAAGCACACAGAATGCCAGGCATGGTGCCAGGTGCTGGGGCTACAGGAGTTAGCATCACAGGCGAAGCTTCCCTTCTCTCATAAAGGCTCAATCCTTAATGCAGAGATGCGGCAGGTGTACAGACAGTAGACATATAAACGCATGCTATGCCTCGTAGGAGTACATTGGATTAAGAACACTAAGCAGCATGAGCAGAGACTGATGGAAATGGGCACTTGCTCTGCAGAGGATGGACACACATAGGCTCTAGCAAGCTCATGTTTAAGCAAGGACTGAAACAAAATGCGTGCAGATACAAGAAGAAAGAACATTTCAGTTTAAGGAAACACCAGGTACAGAGCTTCTCAGACAAGTCAGATTGAGAAATAGCATAAAGGCTAATGTGGCCCATAAGCCACATGGAACCCACATAGGAACCTGTCTCAGGTGCTTACTTCCCTCTTTCTCCTTTTTAAAAGACCTTACAGGTAGGGTAAGCACATAAGTTAAAGACCCAGCTAAGAGAGTTTTGAAAAATGAAAGAGCACTAGTAATAATTACACTAGATACAAAGCATAAATGGAACTGTCCTGGTCCTCCTGTTTATGATCTATTAAACTTAGCATAAAAAAGCAAGAACTGATTCATGTTTTCTCAAAAGTAGGGAAGGAATAATCTCCCAATTTGTAAAGTAGGCAATGAGGTAAAGAATTGTACCCTCTTCTCTTAATACATGAACAAAAAGGAAGAGATACCAAGCTGTATTTTTACTGTTAAAATAAGCAACGTGTTCATATTCCACCATGCACATGTTAGAACCACTTTAGAACAAGACTTAACTGTGGATTACTAAAGGAGAAAAATGCATGATTTTAAAAATATTTGGATGAATGACTAGCATTTTAAGAAATAATGAAATCAGGCACAGGGTTCATTGGGTAGGTGGCAGTGAGTACCTTTCAACTTGGGATGTCACCTAAGTGGAGGTAAGTGTTGACAATGTTGGATGGGGTATTGGGAGAGTAGGTAAAACGGGATTAAGATTGACATTGTTGGTTGAAGCCAGAGCAGGGGATACATATGTATGGAGAAGATATAGACGGTGGGGAAAAACAAAGGGATATTGGGCAGTATTCATGGCAATGTTCATATTCACAGTAAGAAAGAAGGAAGAAGAGTGAACAAATGTGAAAAAGAGAGTACAGTCAGAAAGGTGGGATGTGGACCAGGACAGCACTCTGTCACAGAAGCCAGGTCTTGAGAGTTCCTGTAGCTTTCTCCTGTTCTATCCTTGGTATCTCCATCTCCTCAAATGTGACACCTGGAAAATTGCAAAGTAGAGACATCTGGTTGACCCGTAAGTAGAGGAGACTGCAGAAAAATCAGAGTAAGATGAATCCAAATAAGACCAAGCTTTTCATATTAGATAATGGAAGAAGAGCACTGCACTTTGAGAGCTGGCTGCTTTTCTTGCTAAAAATGTGAATTGGTAAAAATAATTTCAATTTTTTTCATCTATAAAATGGAAATAATAATCCTTGCACAAATTGCCTTGCACAATGGAGCTGCTGTATCACTTGAAATATTAAAGAGAAAGTGCTTTATGATGAAAACTCTATAATATGACATAGAAGTATGCTGCTTCTGAGGTATAAAAAAGAGGCAAATGTTGCTCCCACCTTCCTCAGTTTTAGAAGTGTGTAATGAAATATTTTATAGGTAAAACCAAAGAGAGAGAGAGAGGAGAGAGAAAGAGAGGGCAAAGAATGTGTAGCATAGTGAGATTATGAGATTCTGCCACTTCTTTGGTTAGTAATTTTAGACAAGTAACTGAAACTGTCTGACTCAGTTACTCCATCTGTGAAATGGTGATTATATTCTCCACCCCTCACAGAATGGGGAGAAGATTCATGTACACAGCCTAAAACATGGTGAGGATTCAGGTTCATAGCTGTTAGGGTGGTTACTTTTATACGGTTTGTGATGAGAAGGCGTGACAGGGGTCTGTTTGGGGCTGCTGAGAAGGAAAAAGCAAAGGAGGTTTTGGATTTCCCTAGGGCTGTTCTAACCAAAGTTCACCAGCGTAGAAACAGAAGGGACACTTCTACCGTAAAGTTTGAGAGAGTTTCTCTACTGCTTAAGTGTGTTCAGCAAAATTGAAGAGGAGTGTCTCCAAAAACTCTGTGAAATGTTGAGGACAAAATGTTCTTTCTGAGCCCTTCCCTGAGGTCTGTTTGAACTGTAGGATCCAGGAGGCAGGTGGTCTTTGTCGCCTTTGGGTTTGCAGGCGGCAGTGTAGGAGGTGGAGGTGCCGTGTCCCTGGCCCTTTGTTGGGTATTCTTTCCAGACTGAACAAGGTACCAGAAAAAAAAATAATTTGTGATTTCAAACAGAACAGAAAACCTTGCCATTTCCACACCTAAATGTTAAACTTAGGCTCCCAATCATGCCAACTTCAGGATTATTTTGCTCTGAAATGAGACCATAGGCAAATCACTTCTCTGGTCTCTATATCTTTAATTAAAACAAGAAAATGAGGAGAATAAGCATGTCCCCAAGAGAGGAAGTTCTGAAAGGAAATTAATTTAGAAAATACCATGATTTTTGCTGAGAGCTCTCAAATCAGCTATATTCAGTAAATAATCAACTTTGCATTTGCAGTTTGAAAAATAGGCCACTAACCGATACTGTAGGAATGGAAGAGGCTGTTTGTTACAAATGGAAATTTCCCTTAAAATAGCGCATTAACAAGGGTTCTTGAAAAAGAAGAGAATTCGAATGACCAGAAAATGCCGCGAGAGGATTACTATATTCAGGGACTTTGCAGATAATCACCTGTGTCTATGGAACACAGCGAGTAAAGAAAATATTTTGGTAAAGCAGTACACTTGATCTCAAACCCTTAAGCACACCATTTTAAGCAACAGTGTGTGTGTGTGTGCACACATGTGCGCACGTGTGTGTGCACACGTTTGCATGTGTAGATGTGCTCAAAGGCAGTACTGCCATCACAGTGTCCAAGTGCAGTGGAAGAGGAAGTTTGCTGTAAGGGAGGAAAAATAATATTCCCTCTACCCTTCTGAGTTCTTGGCTGAGACCCCCTTTATAAAAGACATATGAACAAGAGAAAAGTAAACAGCAGTTTAATAACATGCACACTGCCTGTATACGTGGTAAATACCTGGAAGAGCTGAGCAGCTCCCTGAGATGGCCAGGGTCACCACTTTCAATACTATCTTCAGCTAAAGACGAAAGAAAAGTGCACGAATGGGAGGTTAGTTGTGGGAGGCGACCAGGAAGATCACAGAAAACCAGGGTCATGTTTGTAATGCAGATTTAAGTCAGTGCCTTTGCCAAAGGCCAGATTCTCTTGTGAGTTACCCCTCCTTCTCTTCCTGGAATGGGGAGGTGGAGGGAAAGACACCTTTTCAAGAGGAGATGCCCTTTATAAATTACGTTTATGAATGTCAAAGTCTCTTACAAAAGAGTAACTTTTACTCTGTTTTCAGAGCTTCTCTTGGATCTGCAGTTTCTCAGAATATCAATTCAAATAATCCTTAGGCCAAAGAGGCATGTTTGGGGGTTGTGTCCTCTGCTAGCCCTCGTTACTGAGAACGTGTGCTATTGGCACATAAACCTTCCCGGAGCTCGATTTTACAACCTATTTCATGGATGTAGTATATGCCCTGTGTGGAGCTCAGAGGGCTTCTGGGAGGATTAAATGTGATAATGGATGTATATTTTTGAGAAAACTTCAGGATATTTCTAATCACAAGTGACTACATGTTTAAGAAATCAAAGGTCAGCTTATCTGGATTATAAATTAAGAGAAATAATTGTTGCTTAATTATTAAAAAGAAGGAAGGAAGGAAGAAGGAAAGGTTGGGGTTCAGGTCATGTGACCCAAAAATCGTACCTTGGCACACTGAATGTCTTAAACTATGAGTTTGAGAAAACGGCAGAAGCTGGGCGATCATTATGACTGCTGCCCTCCAGTTCATAGATTTCTCCTGTGCGAGTGCCCTTCCAGTACCAGGAGGAGAGAAGACAGTCTTATCACCAGAGCGAGAGACTTCCGAGAGGAGGAATCTGTACAAACAAACCATATCTTCCCAGTTCCTCCTCCACCATTGACTCCCCTGGCCCAAACCTCTCTGTCTTGTCAGTTCTTCACAAATGTAGTTTCTTCCTCTAAAAACTGGAAAAACTTCCAACTCTGGTCAGCTAGGACTTTATTCTCTTGTGAAGGCTCCTAGGTACACAAAAAATTTAATAAAATCTGAATGCCTTTCTCCTGTTGATCTTTGTCAGTTTAATTTTCAGACCCAGACAAGGACTTTAAGAGGTTTGAAAAAAAATTGTTTCTCCCCTACAGAAGGAGGAAATACAGGAAGGGAGGGAGGAAAAAAAAAGAAAAAAGAAAAGGAAGGGAGAGAGAGAGAAATGGAGGAGGGGAGGGAACAAGGGAAAGAAGGAACAAGAAAAAGAGAAAACAAGCAGTGACTTGTGATCCAACTGTTATACAGGAAGATTAGTAGATTAGTTAGTTGACGTTGTTGAACTTGGCCTGGGAGACGGGATGGTGGAAGGAGGTGGGTAGAATAATGCACTTCTTCTGCGCCTTTGATTGCCCTGCAGAGACATGCATGTGATGACCACATGATAGGATACAAGGCCGGAGGCCGTGTGCTTCTCTCGCATTACTGCCCTTCCAGGTCTGCTGTCTCTGATAAAAAGTGGGACCCAAATCCTGGGTGTGGCAAGGGGGAGAGAGAGGGGTCAGGACAGAATTACTGTGAGTGTGGGAAGGGGGCTTTCTCAGAACACACATGCGGTGAGCTCGGGGGAAACACATCACAGCACCCGTGTTTCCTAACGTGTGCAGACGTGTGTGCATGCGTGTCAGCGTCACCAAGGGCGTGGGCGCATGTGCTGTAAGGAGGGAGAAGGCACATGGACATCTCACCCTCCCTCCATCTTATTTCTATTCTTTTATTCATTTTTATTTTATATTGGAGTATAGCTGATGTACAATGTTGTGTGAGTTTCAGGTGTACAGTAAGTGATTCCGTTATACATATACATGTATCTAGTCTTTTTCAGATTCTTTTCCCATTTAGGTTATTACAGAACATTGAGTAGAGTTCCCTGTGCTCTCCAGTAGGTCCTTGTTGTTTATCTATTCTATATGTACTAGTGTGTGTATGTTAAGGGTGCCCACTTCTTTCTTTTCCATATGTATGTAGAGACCACTGTACTTCATCTCCAAAGTCCTGTGCCGTTTGCCGCTGATCGGCACATTTTATGCTCTGATCGTAGACACAGGACATTCATTCTCTCACCTCCCACCCATCCTGATATTATCTGTGGGTTGCATGTGGTGCTGGGGCCCTGGGCCAGCGCTGGCATCTCTGGACCTCTTCTGCGAGAAATCGCTGTGTGAATCTGGGCAAGCAGCTTTCCTCTCAAGCAAACCAGGGGCAACCAGCCACCACCTGCCCACCTCCCAGGGGTCCTTGGAGGCTAAGGTAGATCATAGCAGCATGAGAGCTCTAAGAACCATAAAGCTCTGTACAACTTAGAATGTTTTATTAGCCACCCTACAGACAGGGCTACATTTCTGTGTTGTTTCTGTCTATTGCCAGACGTAAAATGAAACAAGCAGTAAACAGACCCTGAATTCTCTCTTCTGGTGGCTAATAGGAAGAGTTTCCTACTCCTTTTCCCTGTATTACATGGATTTATTCTACTCTCGATCATAATTTGTTTTTAACTTTTTAAATGTGAAAGTCTCTTATCTTCCCATTTGAGGAGACTGTGACTAGATCCAGAGGTTCAATCTCATCCCTGGAATAAATTAACTGTGTGATCTTAGGTCATTCCATTTTCTGACTCTTGGTTTCTTTAGAATTAAAATTAAGATGTATGAATAAATAATCTCTAATGTCATTCCAGCTCTAAAATTATATGATGCTGGTAGTTTTAACAAATGTTTTACTTTGCCAGAATAGATTACTAACGGCAACTTCAAAAAAAACTTGAGCCATTTTAAATTTGAGATTTTAGAAATTCTTGGCTTGAGTTATTTTTTTAAAATAACAGGGAAAAAGAATTCTGCCATCAGCCTTTTTTCTGAATGTTCTGTCTTTTATCCCTTTTTTATTTTTATACTTCTGGATGTAGAGCTAGTATAAATTATAAGTAGAACAATTAGCATCAAAGTTGAAATATTGCTAGAATTTGTATGTAAAATTAGATGGTGCTACACATTTGTTACCGTAAAGGAGAGTTCAAGACCCCCCACGGACTTGTTAATTACTGATGAGGAGTGGCCATGATTGGCATCCTGTGACTTTCTTTTATGTTTCAGCCAGGGGCTAGATTACCTTGGCAAACCTCACAAGACACTGTTCTTAGTCTATACCTTCACCTTCTTTGCAAGGATTTATTCCTAAAATGTCCCAGTGAGATAGGTCAGCCTTGCTATTCCCAGTCCATTGAAACATGTAATGCCCCTGTGACACATTTCTCCTGAGGTTCAGACTTGAAATGGAAATCAGAACCAAAAAATAGAATGGAAAACGATCTGAGTCCAAACTGGGAGCCACAAACACCCGAGAGGACAAATCTTGTGACCCAAGCCTCAACCTGCTACAGAGCTAATAAAGAATATCATTGCAACAGGTTTTTAAAAATGTTTTCTCTTAAATCCACTTTGTTTTCTACAAATTACTTTCATTTGATGAGGAAAAGTAAATTCTCTCGGTATATAAAGTGTTTAATAAGCAAGGTCATGAATAATAATTGTTATTTTGGTAAATCTATATCTGCAAAGTATTTTACTACATTCTATTAGGAAAACGGTCTGCATTGTTTAAGTGAATTTTAAAAACATAAGACCAAGTTTTTACATATCTATAATCTTAAAAGCAACAACAAAATGTATTCACCTGCATTACTGAGTTTTCCTGTTATTTGGCAAACCAGAGGATTTAGATGTCAGCTAACACGCCATCATCTTTAAATTTCTTTCTGCCTGTTTGTCACATGGTAATTGTGGTGAATGTGCCATGAATGAGGCCACGAAAGGATCAGAGTGTTTAATTTGTCAGTAATTCTGATTTCAGCAGATTACCATAGGGATTACAGATGTCAGGGAGCCTCTGAGTGAAATTAGGCCTAAAATGTATCTGCTGCTTTCAGAGGAGGAAAGAGATAAAGGAAAAGGAAAGAGAAACTTAAGTGATTTTATAATCGATACTTTCATGTGTATAACATATGGCGATTTATAGCTTTTACACATATGCGATAAATGTCTAGCTGACTTTTTGTAAAATAAAATGAGTTTAATTTGATAGAGAGAAGTTGATTGCATTTATAAGAACTTACGCAGTGCACAGAGAGAGGTCGCAAAGTAACAGCGGAGAAAGTTAAACATGGGTTAGAAATGATGAAGGAAATGTAGCCTCTCCTGGGGTTACTACTCTGGTTTACCTACAAGAGATATTCCAACACTCTTCAGAAAACAGAAAAGAAGGACCCAATTGATTCATCACCACCTTAGTGACAAACTGTCTCTACAGCAGTGATGTCGCAGGATGTGTTAATACATGGGCAGGGTCTTAAGGGAAAAAAGGAAGAGTTTAGAAGATGGTTGATTTGATATGAGGTATTATAACTGCCTTAGACATCTAACTTTGTTTGGTGTAATATAATGGCTTAGTGCAAGGTCATCTAAGTACTGGAAGAATCTACTACATCTTTATACCATTCCTACCATGTCAGTGGTTCTGAGTTGAAAGAAAAAAAAAATGGAAAATTTTAAACAACTAAAACAGTGCTGAGAAATAATGAATGTTTAAAAACATTATGAAAGTGGTACATCCAGACAATGGGATATTATTCACTGTGGAGAACAAATAAGTTATCAAGTCATGAAAAGAAATGGACCAATTTTAAATGCATATTGCTAAGTGAAAAATAACAATCTGAAAAGGCTCATACTATATGATTCTTACCATATGACATTCTGGAAAAGACAAAACTATAGAGACAGTTAAAATATCAGTGTATACCAGGGATTATGGGTGGTACAGTGGTGGCTGGATGAATAAGCAGAGCACAGGGAGTTTTTAGGACAGTGAAAATATGCTGCGTGATACTATAATGGTGGATACATGTCATTATACATTTCTCCAAACCCACAGAATGTACAGCACCAAGACTGAACCCTAATGTCACCTCTGGACTTTGACTGATAGTCATGTGTCAATGTAGGTTTATTGGTTGTAACAAAAATGTACCATTTTAGTTGTGGGATGTTCATAGTGGAGGAAGGCATGCTTGTACGGGGGGGAGAGGATATATGGGGACTGTCTATACTTCTTTGTCAATTTTGCTGTGAGCCTAAAACTACTCTAATATATATACATATATACACACATATGTAATATATAAATAGATATATATGTATTTTATATGTATATAATATATATATAAGGGAAAAATTTTTAAATGCAGCCATCCAGGTTTATTGCTACTTGAATTATTTAAAGTGTTGGCCATGGTGCAGTTTAGCCCATCTTCAAAGTAAAAGTTGGTGAGCCCTCAATTAGCATGTTTAGTAGCCTTAATAAGAAAATTATTAGGAAGTTTCTGCTAAAATACAACATATCCTGTGCACTTAATGTTTGAAAAAAAAAAGCATCTACTATTTTAAAAGCCTGCCTTAATGGTTCAGAATCCATTTATTCATCATATTGATTAAAAATTTATAATATGTCAAACACTGTTCCATATAAATGATCCTGAAATGACCTAAATAAATCTTGCTTTCCTGGACTTTTCACTCACAATGGAATGATTCAAGTTAGATAAGATACAAAATAGTAAAATATATACTAAGCTAGATTGTAATAAATGCACTGGAGAAAAATGTTTTAAAAAGTAAAGAGGACAAAAAGTGCAATGGAAAGTAGGTGTAATTTTAACATGGAAGTCTTCACAGGGGAAATTTATATGTAAGCAAACTCATGAGGAAGGACAGGGAGTTTGTGGATATGGATGTGAGTGGAGACCATTCTAGGAGGATCCACAGCAGATGCGGAATCCCCAAGGGAAGAGTTTGTGGAAGAGCAAGGAAGCCAGTGTAGCTACTCAGACTGAGCAAGTCAGCTGTTAGTAGGACATGAGATCAGAAGGGTAACACGGGAACTTCACAGGTATAACCCTGAGGACAGCCCACACTGTGTGCAAGCACTTTGTCTTTTACATGAGGTGAGATAGAAAGTCATCAGCAAGTTTTGACAGGACTGAGTGATGTGATTTGACTAATAATTTAAAAAATGTGTTTCTGAGGAATATCTTCTTTTGGAATGACAGAGTAACTTGTGAAGGCAACACTATAGAAAACAACTCAACAAGCTGGGTAAATTCAAGTAAAAAAGCAAAAACAAACAAGAGGAGAAATAATCCCCTGTACACATATGTACAGCTTGTGAAGCATTTTTTTTTCTATTCTTCCATTTTCAGCGTATTCGTGACTTTGACTATAAATGTTGTCTCTTGTAGGCAGTGTGTTATGTCTTGATTTTTTATCCAGTCCCACAGTCTCTGCATTTTGATTGAAATATTTAGCTCATTCATACCTAATGTAGCTATTGATCTCATTGGAATTATACCTGCAATTTTGCTGTTGTGCTAATTGCTAATCTTTCTTGTCTTTTTTTTTGTTCTTCTGCTTCTCCTTATGTGTTGTACAGATATTTAATGGCTTAGCACTTTGTTTCCTTCATATATCTAGAATACATTGTTAGAATTACTGCTTTAAATAATCATATGATTTTGAAGACATTAATAGAAAAAGAGAGAGAAAAAATTTTATGCATGCTTAGTGTTTCTGATGTTCTTTCTCCCTTCCTATGGGATTGATTTATCATTTAGTGTCATATCTTTCCAGTATGAAGAATTTACTTTAGTAATTTTTTTAGGAAAGCTTTCCTTATTTGTTTACTTGGGAAATTTTTGTTTATTCATCATTTTTGAAGAATAATTTCACTGGATATAGAATTCTTGATTTTTTAATTTCTTTCAGAACCTCAAGTAAGGCATTGCTAGACCTCCTAGTGTCTTTTTTGTTTGTTTTGTTTCTGATGAAAAGTCAGCTGTTTATTTTATTATTAACCTTAGGTTATAATAATCTTTCTCTTTCCACCTTCAATATTTTCACTTTGGCTTTGGCTTTCAGAAGTTTGACTGTGATGTGTCTAAATGTGATTTCTTTTTGCTAATCTTAATTGGGGTTCATTGATCTTCTTGATCTATTAATTGTTTTTTAATCAAATTATTGAAGTTTTCAGTCTTTATTTCTTCAAATATGTTTCTGCCTCATTTTCTTTCTACTCTTTTTCTAGGATTCCCATTATCCAAGTCTCTGATGTTCATTTTTGTGAAATCATTTTACTCTCTGTTCCTCAGATTGTCTAATCTCGGTTGATCTATAATCAAATTTGCTGATCTCTTCTGTCAGTTCCAATTTGCTGTTAAACTCACACCGTAATTTTTTTCATGTCAGTTATTTTTTCTCAATTCTAGGTTTCCACTTAGTTCTTTTGAACAGTTTGTATTCTGTATCCATATTTTTTGAGTCATTGTCATATCTTTGTTTAATTATTTTAATATGATACTATCAATTCTTTTAACATATTTATAATACTAGCTTTGAAAAGCTTTTCTCATAAGTTCAATATCTAGACCAATGCAGAATCAGATTCTGTTGACTTATTTTTTTCTTATAATACCACACATTTTGGTTTTTTTTTTTTTTCATGCCTCACAATTTCTCTTTAAAACTGTGCATTTTATGGTAATGTACAATAATACCTCTGGATTCTATTTTATTGTTTGAGGGCTCTTGTTTGTTTCCTTTTTGAAACCTGTCTGGACTTAAATCCTGGATTTTTTCCTGTGTATGTGCAGCCACTTTATTTCTGTTCACCCTTGTGTTCTTAAATTTATTTTTAAATACCCACAAGGTTTATCCAGAGTCTGCAGAGCTCAGACAAGTATTTGGGCGGAGATTGTGTTAAACACCACTCATTTGTAAGTCTTGATCCAATCAGTCTGTTTCTTGGCTCCGGACACATTCAAGGCCTCCATCTCCCCTGACTTCACCTGTTCTGGGCTCTATCAGGTCTCTCCAGGACACGCATAGGGATGCCCAGATAGGAGGCATGTTTGGGGAGCCTACCTCTGACCTCCTACTCTCCTCTTATGTCAAGAATCTCCACTTTAATTTGTGGCTGGACTTGTACTAACTCCAACATTGAGACCACAACCTCCTGAAGGTTTACCTGTTTCTTCCTGCCTGAGTGCATAAATTTTAGCTTGGAAGGCTGTGGGTTTTTATTCCCAATGCAAATACAGTTTATTACCTAAAGCAATAAATCTTAACGTTGGCCAGTTTATGTTTGTCCTCGTTAGAACTAGGCATGGGAGAGAAGGTATCTCTGACTTCATTCTTACCCGAAGATCTTGCCTAGTTTTTCAGAAATAAATGTCTCTTAATTTGGGTCTTCTTTTGGTTGATTTCCAGAGCCATGGGAATTGCTTTGATTTTTTTCCCCTGCTTTAGTGTTTTATGACACATACCATAAAAGGTGGTAGAGCCATAGGTTAGATTACAGTGTCTGTGTTGGAGGATGAAATAATTTGTGCTGATTTGTGTTAAACTTTAACAAGTTAAAGATGTACATATAATGTTAATGTGCGATATGACTAAAAATCATAAATAAGTTGTAGCTGAAAGTTAATTATAACATATAAACATGCTTGATTAATAAGAAAGCAAAGAAAAAATAAAGTTGAAAATAAATGTTAAAATAGTATATAAACCCTAACATACCAGTGATGAAAATGGAATATTTACTTGATGTAAAGGACACATATAGTCTAAATGCTGCTTACAAGAGATACACTTTAAAGATATTGAGAATAAATTTTGGAAAATAAAAGGATGTAAAATAAAATCAAACACAAACAATAATTTAAATAAATAATCCCACCATTCTCTTATCAGGAAAAGTTCACTATGGAAAGAAGAACTATTTGAAAAAAATAGGGTGACATTTCATAATGATTAAGGTGCTAATTTTCCTGGAAGATATAAGAAAACTAAATATTTATGGACATAATAATATAGCTCCAAAATTTTTAAAAATAATTTTACAGGAAAAGAAGAATCAGATGAGCATTATAAAGATTTTAAAAGAACAAACATGAAGATATAAGTATAAAATCTTTGTAGAGAAACCAAGAAGTATTGTCAAAGGAAATTTATGCCTCTAAAAGCAAATACCACAACATAAGAAAGGCTACTACTTACCTCAGTATTTCTCTAAGTACTTGTTTCAAAAATTTTCAAAAAGAACATCAAATGGAACCCAGAGAAAGTAGGAGGAAGGAAATAAGAAAAGAGCAGAAAAAAAAATCAGAAAATAACATGCAACATTAAAATCAGTGAGGTAAGAATTAATTGTTTGATAACCATAATAAAATTGATAAACTTTAGCAAGTCTGATAAAGAGATAAACCAGTAATTAATATGCACAGTTAAGAGTGAATTGTAAAACTTGGGCCATAATTTTTGCAGACATTGAAAAAGCATGAGAAGATATGATGCAGAACAAGTTCATAGAAAAAGCATAAAATCCAATTACTGACTGAAGAAGAAACAGAAAAATCTAAATAATTCTGTATTTATTGAGGACACTAAAACTGTAACTGAAAGCTTTTTTACAAAAAGACCTGCAGAATCAGATGACTTCACCAGTGAGCTTTTCCCAACATTTACAAAAGAAATAACAGCAGTCTTTCTCATGTTCTTTTATAGCAATGAAAGAAAAACAGGGACATTTCCACACCTATTATGAAACAAAACAACGACAAATGCCACAGTATGACAAGGACATGACAAAAAAGGAAAACTGGGAAATTATGAGCCCATTGCTTACATAAAAATAGATTTTAAAAAACCTAGCAAATTGAACTTATAAAGGTATAAAGAGGAAATCAAACCAAAATCATGTGAGTTTATTTCTGGAAGCATTTCTTTTACTCATAGTTGCTTTTTGTTGTTGTTGTTGTTTTTTAACATTTGATAGTCAATTGTGATTTTCTTCCTTATGTAAATAAAAAAGCAAAATCATGAGGTCATTTCAGTGCATGTAGAAAAGGCATACAGTGAAATTCAAAGTTAGCAATTATAAAACATTAACAAACTATGAAGAAAAGAGAACTGCCTCAGTCTTGTAAGGATTATTGATCAACACAAGAAAAAATATATTATCCATCATACTTAATGGTAAATTACTGAAAATGTTTCTTCTCTCATCTGGAATGAAATGAGGATGCCTCCTCTCACCCCCTCTATTCAGAACTGTAGAGGAGGTCACAGAGAGAGAAGCAAAGCATGGAATGGAAATGAAAGGCGTGCAGATTTGAAAGTAAGGAGTAAAATGTGATTTTTTAGAAAATCCAAAAGAATGTGACTCTATCAGAATTGAATGCCTAACTTTAGCATGAATGCCAATATAAAGCCAGCATGAAACTTTATTGTATTTCTATATACTAACAGCAAACAAACAGAAAATGGAATGTTAAACCGACACTACTTATATTATAAAGCATCAAATAACTATGCATACATCTAACCAAGACGTGCACTTCTATAAACAGAAAACTGCAAGACACAGTGGAGATGAATTAAAGCAAAGCTAAATAAATGGAGGGAGACAGAGCGACTCTTGGATTGGAACACTTAATATGTAAAGACGGTTCTCCCCCTCGGTCTAAACATTTGATGCAATTCCGGTGTAAGTCCTAGAAGTGAGTTTGTTTGCATGTTTCTATTTCTTTATTTAGGTATTTGTCTACACTGGCATACTCATCCTAAAATTCTTACTGGAATTCAAGGGTCAAGAATAACCATGATAACCTTGAACAAGATGAACAAACTTGAAAGATGTATGACTGATTATATAGGTAGAATCATTAAGACTGTGTAGTACTGGCATGGGGTAAATAAATGGATGTAACAGAATAGAAAGCCCCCAAATATTCTGTCATTTGATTGATGACAATCATGCCTCTGCAGTGCAGCACATTTATTGTATAATTTACAGTAAATGATACTATTGGATATAAATGATACTAATTGGATGTTCATTTTAATGAATTTTGACAGGTGAAATTATACATAAAAATCTCTTCCACTTACTTCAGTAAGTATTTCTTCAACAGGATTAAAAAAAAAAAAAGACTAACCATAAGGGAAGATAGCAATAAATAGCAATAAATTATACTAAACTGATGCTTTTTATCATAAAAATATTCCATTAAGTGGGTGAAAATTCTATCTAGAGGGTGGGATGTGATATTAGTAATACTCATATCTGACAAAAGACACAGAAACAGAACATATAAAGAATTTCTACAAATCCTGTAAACAACAGATCACCTAATACCAGTAATAGGCAGAAGATTTCCATATGGTCAATAAGTTCATTAAAGTGCTGACTTCTTTAATTGTTAGAGTAAGGCAAAGTGAACGCCATCAAAGTGGCTTAAATTTCAATACTGAAAATACCAATGGTTTATGAGGTTGAGAAGCAACTGCAGGAGAGAGGTACGTTATTACGACCACTTTGGAAAAGTTTCATAGTTTCTACTAAATCTGAAATTGTGCCCACTTTCTGGGCCAGCTTTCTACTTCTCAAAAGTACCCCAAAGAAAACCATATATTTGTCAGGCAGAAGATATTCATACATGGGCCTATAACAAAATTCAGAGTAGCCCCTAATTGGAAATAAATAAAAGGTTCAAGTAAATGCTGGGGTAGCCATACAATGGAATATATTCAACAATGAGAAAAGATCAATGCTTATATAGAACTGCATGGGTAGACCTCAGGAACAATTTTACTCTGAAGAAGCCACATATCAGAGTAGATATTTATGATTCCTTTTATATAGAATTTAAACCTGAAAAACCTTACCAGTAGAGGCAAGTTAGCTCACTCATGACTTCCATGGATCCCACGTTTCTTGGCTTCATCTGGGTTATGGTAACACAAGGTTGCTCACTTTGCAAAATCCATTGAGTCAAAATATGTGATATTCAATATAAAGTTTACTTAAAAAAGCTTATGTGACTCCTGAGTTGGCCTGGGGAAGATAAAAATACGAGGTGGGAGTTATTCCTGTGGGTGAAGACAATTTGGATTAGGTTTTTGTGATGGAAGAGGTGAGAATTCTTTGGTCCAACATGCTTGCTGATGGGCTGAGATGCACAGAAGAATCAAGAATAACTCCGTGCTACTTGGCCTCAGCGCTTTGGAGGATGGAGCTGCCTTGCATTGAGAGAGTGAAGGTGGTAGAAGGACCAGGTTTTGAGTGGAAGGACAGACAGTTGCCTTTTCTCTAAACATTTTTTCTATAAAAATATTGAATCACTATGATGTTTACCTGAAACCAATATAATATTTTAAGTCAACTGTACTTCAATATAAACATATTAAAGTTTTTTTAAAAAAAGATCTGTTTGGGATACTTGTATTAAATATTCAAGTACAGATGTTGAAAACACAGTTGTTTATGGACACTTGGAGTCCTGGAGATGGTCAAATGATGTTGCTGAGTCAGATGAGGTGTGGATGGGAGACTGTGCTTCAGAGCACAGCTGTTAACGATAACCTTGACAAGAGCTTTTTTTTTCTGTTTCAAGTGGTCAAGGGTGAAAACCAGATTGGGAGGCTTCAACAGAGACTAGGAAGAGAGAAACTGAAGATGGGCAAGTGCAGACACCTCTGCCAAGGAGCTTTACTAAGAAAGCTTAGTAAATGTTACATCAAGACATAACTTTTTATTTATTTTTTAAGATCAGAGAAATCACTGTATGTCCTTGCTTCTAGTCTGCCTTAGCAGAGTTATGACAAACATGTGTATGTTCTAACCCTTTTATTTACACACATCCGTGTTTCTGTATCATCTGTCTGTGATATGCGTGTGTTTGTGTACATATGCACGTCCAATGAGGACACAGTCACTAAAGATTGCAGTTCAAGATCACAAGATTCCTTCTGGTAGCCCATCCTTTTCTTATTTGTAAAATCATCCTCTGACAATAACACACCCAGTCCTTGTCATCTACTATGTGCTTACTGATTTGTTGAATTTCAGTGTACATGCGCAGTTTCAGAACTGTGAGAAACACGTTATGAGTTAAACCACATCATCCGGGTGTAGCTGTGTTTATCTGTAGCTGCACAGTGTCCAGTCAAGATACGATTTTCTGCTTTCATCCACCCACTTCTGTGTAGTAATGTTATTTATTTGTGCAAGAGCTAGGCTCATTTGTTAATGTTTATGTTTCATTTTGGCTCACCTCACATGCTGGTTGTTTTTCATTGCTCATTTAATTTCAGTATGTGAAAGGTGGTTGTAAGAGTTAGAGCTATCCAAAAAAGTGCACTCGGAGAAGTATTTCTGCTTTCTACCGGTTTCCCACCCACTGCCTGTAGATAACCAATTGCTATACTTTCTGATTTATCCTGCCTACATTTCTTTCAGGTACATGAGCAGATACATATTTATTTATTATAGTTACTTTTTTGTAGTGATAGCATGCTATAAGTGCTTTTTTTGTGCTTTGTTTCACTAAACAGTTTGTCCTGATCAAATCACTTCATATTAGTTTATGAAGATATTTTTAACTTCTGAATAGTGTTCCATTACATAAATGCACCATAGTTTATCAGTTATTCAAACACCCTCCCTTATATAGGAATTCAGGTTGTTTCCAATATTTCGCAATTGCAAACAATGCTGCCATGAATAGCCTCGTGCATTTGTTTTTTTGTCTTATTGATGGTGTATCTTCAGGGTAGATATAGGATTGCTGGGTCAAAAGTTAAGTGCATATGTCAATTTTTTGTTTGGTTGGTGGATTTCTTTAGTTATTGAGATGAGTTGAAACAATTGGCTTTCTCATCAGTAATGTGTGGGAGAGCTGTTTCCTCACAGCCTCCGGGGCAGAATGTGTTGTCATATAATTTTTAAAGATTTGTATCAGTCCGATAGGTGAGAAATGCTATCTCAGTGTTATTTTAATTTCTTTAAAAATGAGTGAGTTTGTTCGTGTGTTGGAAGGCCATTATTATGAACTGTCTGCCCATTACATTTTTACTTTTTTCTACTGGGTTTTATTTCTTCGTCCACAATGTTTAAGAGTTCTTTGTAATATATTAGGGGTCTTAGCCCTTTGCTCCCAGTATATGCCAAGAATATTTCTTCCCAGAATGTAACTTAGCTTTTGTTTTGCTTATGGTGTTTCTGTCATGCATTTTTAAATGCATTTTGTGTGTGTGTGTAGCTAAATTTATCCATTTTTTCTTTTGTTGGCTGTAGATTTTCATTTGTTGTTAGAAAGCAATTTGCTATAACAATGCTAAAGAGGAATTTATTTCTTGTATTTCCATTGTTTGTATGGTTTCAATGTTTGCATGTAGATTCCTAATCCACTTGGAACTTATTCTTATGGATAATTTGAGATAAGGACTTAATTTTGTATTTTTACAGATGACTGTCCATTTGTTCCAACACCGTGAATAAAGCAGTCCATATTTACCCCTGTGATTTGAGATGCCACTTTGGTTATATTCTACACTTCCATATGTATTTGAGTCTAATTCTGCACTTTCTCTTCAATTCTACTTGTCTCTATGTCTGTTCATGCACCGGCACCATAATGTTTTAGAAATGGGAACTTTATCGTATGTTTGACTATCTGGCAGGGCAAATTCTCCCCCAGAGTTTTTCTTCTTCAGTGTTTATGTGGCTATTCTTTCATGTTTGTTATTCCTTATGAACTTTATATCCAATCATTTAACTCCATCAAATAGCGTGTAGATATTTTTACTGAGCTGCAATGAAGTTAATTTAGAGAGAACTGGCAACTTTATAGTGTTGAATTGTCCTTTCCCAGAACAGGGAATATCTTTCCATTTGCACAGATCTATTCTCATCTTTCAGGAATTCTTTTAGATTTTTGCTATATGGATTTTGTACAATTCTTGTTATTTTTTCTCAGTCTTTGTCTTCTTTATTGCTACTTTAAATGTACTTTTCTCTGCCATCATGCTTTAAAACTCTTTCTATAAAGGCTGTGAATTTTTGTCTGTTAATTTTATTGTCTGCTGCTTCACTGAATTATTTTAATGTTGAGTGAGTTTTGTCATGGACACTCTGGGATTTTATAGGGACACTCATGTCATCTGCAGTTGATACAGCACCACTGTTCCTTTACACATTCTTATGTCTCTGATTAACTTCTTTCGTCCAGTGGTACCAGCTAATACCCTACAAGGCTAAATCCTAGTGGAATAGTGAGCATCCTTATCTTATTCCCAACATCACTTGTAATACCAGCAGTACTTTTTCTCAAAAATATCAAGACAGTAGCTTTAGGATTAAGATATAAATATATACACACACATATATGTATACACATCTGTCTACACGCATATATAATAATATATAATCATGTTAAAAAAGTATCCCACAATTCCTATTTTCATAGTGTTTTTATCATAAATAACTGTTGGGTTTTGGCAAAGGGTCTCTCCATATTTATGGAGATGATCATATATTTTTTCCTTTGATTTGTTAATATTGTATACCATGTTACTGGATTTCTAATATTGAAGTAAACTTTAATTCTGGAATGCAAGTTGGTCATGGAACATTATTTTTTCAATGATAAGGGATTTGCTAGGGTTTTGCTTACAATTTTTGTATTGACATTCATGAAGGATATTGGTCTATAGATTTATTTCTCTGTACTGTCTTTATTTGGGTTAGGTATCCTCGTCATATTTGCCTTGTAAAAAGAACTACAAAACTTTTTTTCCTCTTTAATGTTCTAAAATAATTTATAGGGTACTGGGAATAAATTTGTTTTAAGTTTTGGTGGAAGTCCTCTGATAAACTCCCTAAGCCTGGTGTTTATTGTAGAGGAGTTCTTTCATAATTTTCTGTATTTCTTCTGTGGAAATTGGTCTGTTTAACCTCCCAAACATTGTAATTTCTTAGGGAACTCTCCATTTTCTCTAGAACACATGAAATTAATTTACATAGAAATCATAGAATAGTCTCATGACTTTTAAAATGTCTTCATTTTCCATGGTTATGTCCACCTTGTTATTTCCTACTTTGTACATTTGTGCTTTCTACTTTCTTCCCTTGATTAAGTTAGCTAGTGCTTTGTCTATTTTGCTCTTTTAAAAATTAGTTTATTAATAAAATCTACTGTTTTATATTATCTTTGTCATTAATTCTTATGTTTATATTATCATTCTTTATGCTTCCTTTAGTTTAATTTGTCATTTTTTAAATATTATTTTGAGTTGGGAATTTAATTCTACTTTTAGCCTTTCGTTTTTATTGACAAAGTACCTAGGCAGTACATTTTCCTCTATTATTATTCTTTTTTCCTCTGATTTTCTTTTTAAATGAATCTTGTAGATTCTGATAATGTATCCTGGACAAAATTTTTTAAATTCTATCAATTTAGCTGTTATTTCGTCTTCGTCCAGAAGGTCTTTAATACTAAAAAATAAATAAAGCAGTTTTCTGTTATTTTTGATAACACAGCTCAACTTACTGCATTTGTGACCAGAGAGGGCTGTTTGTAATATTTCTAATTAATGAAAATGACTTACATTTTCTTTGTGTTATAGCATCAAATTTTATACTGTGCTTGCTCTACTATCTGAATGTAGAATTCAATACATAAGACCTACCCTAGTGATAATGTTGCTTACATCTTTTATCTCCTTACTTATCTCTGTCCAGTTGATGTCTGGAACTGAAAATAGTCTGTTCAAGTCTCCTGTTAGTGACTTTCTGTCTCCTCACACCGCCTGTAGTCTCTACAACAGAAGTGGTTATTGAGGTGCTTAGTGCATCAGTATTCATAGGTGTTCTGTTTCATTGTGGATTTTGACATTTAACATTAAACAGTATCACTTTCTCTTACTTTTAGTTCCTTTGACCTAAATACTACTGTGATATCAGGACTTTTGAATCTTTTTTTTTTCTGGTTTGTGATCTGATCTGCTTATAAATACACATAGGTAGATAACATATATGTATATACTTATTCTAGATACAATATATTTATAGTCTATATATTAGTATTTTCCAATTTGGGGTGAATTTAATGGTTCTGGTGTCTCCTCCAACTCCCCCCAGGCCTCTTCCCTGGTGTTTCTGCCCCTCTTCCTCGAGTTTGTGGGGTCTTGGCCCTGTATCTTGTTTGGTCGTGGGCAGGGTTTGGAAGTGGGCGTGTGGGATGGAGGCACAGGTATTTACTGTCACTTTTTCTTCTTTTTCGTCACAGTCATCTTTTAGTTTCCTTATTCCCTTTTTTCAAGTGATGTTAAAGACGTGTGTGTGCCTCTGTGTCCCCATGTCACCTTCAGTTTGGTGATTTGTGAAAAGTTCTCCCAGAACTCAGCGTGCAGTTATTAAAGATAAATGTTGTTCCAGCCAAAGATACAAGGCAGAGCCAGCACAGGGAAAAGACACACGGGGCACAGTCCACAGACCAACTTAATTCCTCCAGCAGTGCGTTATGACAACACACGCCAGGTGTGTCTGCCGGAGAAGCTCACCGGGTCTGTGGGGCACAGGGCACACAGGCACCTTCGCGGGACAGGTACCAAAACTCCAGACTCCTGGAAGGAAAGCGGGCACTTAGTATAGACCATTTGTTTGTGCAAAAAATTAAGACATAGTGAGCTATATTTATCATTTATGCTAAGTTCCACATCCGTGTAAGGAATTCGGATTCCTAGCCCAACACCCAGATGCAAAGGATGGGCGTCTCAGGCCTGTACGTGTGGTTTTACATCAGATGTTCACATATGTGAAGTTATTTCACTTTGTCATACAGGAGTTTGGAGAGGTTGTTTACTAATGCCCAATATTGTCTGCGTCATTCCCAATCTTACCAACCAGAAGTAATCACGATTTAGTCAAGTTTTAAATATTTTTGTCCGCGGAAGGTGCAGCCCCGGGGCCGGCCGCGAGGCGGCGTCGCTGCGCAGGCCTGTCCGGGATGCGGATGCGCAGGCCCGTCCGACACCTGCGGGCCCAGTGGTCCCGGGTCTGCAGGACCAGCCCTCCGCTGGGCCGCCGGGCCCGGGAAGCCCCTTCCTCGGGTCTCGGAGGGGGTTCGCTCCGTCCAGGCAGCCCGATTCATCCGTGTGAGGGGCAGCGCGGCCGCCACAGCCTGGGGACGGGTCCAGGACAGTCAGCCCGGCCCAAGGTCGGCCCCAGGTCGGCCCAGGTCAGCGCCCAGCCCCGCCCCGCGCTGTGGGCCCCTGGCCGCCCCCGGAGGAGGACCGACGGCGGGGACGCGTCCGCGGAGCCGGCCCGGCTCTGCAGGGAGGCCCTTCGCCGTCCCCCGCCCCGGGGCGGGCCGCGCCTCCGGCCAGGTCCCCGCAGCCTCTGCCCCGCACCTGTCCCGCGCAGGTGGCCTTCAGGCCTGGAGGACGAGGGGCCCCCTGCAGCGGTGACTCGCCTCCGGGGCCCCGGGGGGCGGCGTCGTCGGAGCCGCGCGGGCGGGGTGGGCGGCGGGGAGCCGGGCCGGCGGCGGCCCAGGGGTGCAGGCGCGCCCGGCACGTGCAGGGGAGCCGCGCGGCGCTGGGCCCGCCGCCCTCCGGAAGGAGCCCAGGAGCGGGACTGGCTCCCTGTTGCTCGGTTTCCTCCCTGGTGAGTGGAGCTAGTTATCGTGCCCTCAGGGGAACGTATCCCTGAAGTGGCCCCTCTGCCCAAGGGAGCACTCGGCGTGGTGAGTGGTTTGTGTCTGGGACCGTCGCCACCGCCTTTGTCCCCGTGGTGAGTGTCCCGGCCTCTGTCTTACGCACCCGCACACCTTGCCCGTCCTAATACCGCGCCGCAGTTTGGGGGAGGACCCCTCACTTATGAAGCAGTTTCCCTGACCCTGTTCCACCCCTGTCGTGTCCCCTTGGCCTTTCTAAAACACACATTGGACCGTGCCCTTCCCTAAAATCTCCCAGTGGCTCCTGCCAGACTTTAGAAAGACCCCTTAGCTTGAATATATGACCTTCCATGAGCTGACCTCTACTCAGCTCACTTGCCCAGCTCTCAACACTCCCCCTCTCACTTGTTATCCAGTCATACTGTCCCGACAACAGGTGTTAGGCATGAACTTGAACTCACCTAGAAGCTGATCGTCCGTCAATGCCTCATCTTCCTAATTGCCTTTGTCCTTTGGCACGCATTCTAGAACTCTTTCTCTGCACAGTACCATGCAGTAACATTTCCTCAGATTCCTGTACTTATTTCTGTCCTAGTCCTTATCGTGCCTCCTGGAAATCGCCTGGTTCCTTGTCTGTCACCACCCCCTCCATTGCCAGTATAACCTAAGTTCTTCCAGGGCAGGAATTGTCTTGTATACATAGGATGTTTGTCACACATATACCTGGTTTACTGGAAGAATCGCCAGGGCAAAGCTAAGTCATACAAATTAGTGTCAAATGAAGATTATACAAAGATACTGCAGTATGGAAGATAAATAATGAGGTTGTTAGATGCAACAGAGCAATACTTGATGAAATTTGTACTTTTTCTTCATCCTCTTAAGAATTGCCAAAAGCAGGACCCACTTCATACACACAGAGGTACACAGATGTGTGTCAGGTGCCCCCACATTTCTGTGTTCCTTCCCTGTAAATTCTCCCAAACGACTTCACATTTACTCTTCTAACTCTGTTCCAGTTCTCTGCCCTTTCAGAGGTCCATCCGCTCAGCCGATCTAGGATTATGTTAACTCCTCCTGGGCGTGATGTGACCCCACATTTCAAGCCCAGAATTGAGCCACATGAGATTCACTTTTGCAAGTGATAAGACTAAAAGCTGTGAGTACTTATAGGTTTATATATTCTTGCCAGAAGTAATGGAACAAACATACGTTGTTAATCCTCATTCATTGTTAATTCTACGGTACATTTTTCTGGCAACTCGTGTTATAGTAACTAACAAGGAGGCCATCAAACTGTGGTTGCTTTGATGCTGCAGCCAGGGCGCTCCAATGGAGAACGTGAAACTTAAGAACAGCTGATCACAAATGGCCAGCTATGCTTCCCAAATGTAGCTTAAGCTCCATCCCATCGGATGATTGCTCTCCTTTGCTTTGCTTCTGTGTCTTCTCAATGAACACTGTACCCCTGGCTTGTCCCTTGGAGCACTCCTGACCACGTGTGGTTTGATGCTGTCTGATGCAAATGGATGTGGGCTGAGATGAACTCTTGTAAATTTTAATGTACCTCAGTTTACCTTGTAATGCCAGCTGGGTTGTGGCATAGTATTTTCTAGTTAATGAGGAACTGAAATTTCTGTTTAAGTATGTGAAATATTCAAAGCATTCTAATGAAGTTCCATAAATTTGATGAAACGTTCATGTTAAATTTTCTGAATAATTCTTCCTTGGTGGTTTGAAGGCACATCTAAATCTAATTTATCTGAGAACTTTTCAAGGTCAGTTTTATTGAGGTAAAATTTGAATTCAATAACGTTTTCCACTTTTTGGGTACATAGTTCTATGAATTTTGACCACTGTTGACAGTCCTGTAACCATCATGATGATTAAGATTTAGAATGTTTCAGTCGCACCAAAAGTGATTCTCCTGCTTCTCTGAAATAAATCGCCTCCTGCCACCAACAGCTCCGGGCAACAGTTGACCCGAGTTCTGTCCCCATGAGTTGGCAGAGTTCAGAATGTCATATAATTGAATTTATGTAGTACGTGTCCTTAGGAATCTGACTTCTTTCACTTAGCTTAAAGCTTTGGGGATTCATCCATGCTGTTACATGTCAGTTATTGCTTCCTTACTGTCCTTGAACTGTCGAAAGTAACATAGCTGTTTACTCACCACACAGTGGACATTAGGTAGTATCCAGTCTTTGGCAATTACAGAGAAAGCTGCTGTAGCCACTCACAGGTCTTTCCTGGACATGTTTATTTCTCTTAGGTAATACCTAGGAGTAAGGTTGCTGGGTTGTATGGTAAATATAGTTTTAACTTTATAAGAAACTACCAAATTACTTTTCTATTTGTAACCATTTTTTACTCCCACTAATAATATCTGAGAGTTCTTGTGGCTCCATCTTTCCCACATGCCATATTTTTAGAATTTTCCCCATTTGAATTGGTGAGTGACAGTCTGTCCTCTTGCTTGAGCTGCATTTCCCTGCTGAGATTGAGGACCTTTTCATGTGCTTATATCCTATGCAAACATTCTCTCTTCTTTGAGGAAGCTTCTATGTAAATGTTTTGCCAACATTTACATGGAATGCTTGCCTTCTTACTCTGAGTTGTGGAAGAGCTTTGTACAGTCATCGTAAAGTCCTTTATCACCTGTATGTTCACAAATATTTCATCCCTGTGTGTTGCTTGTCTTTCCATTTTCTTAGCAGTATCTTTTGAAAAGCTAAACATTTTCATTTTGATGGTTCATTATACCAATTAAAAAAAAAACTTTCCTGTTCACTGGTTAGGGCCATGTCATTTCCTGATCCCAGGACACATGTTCAGTCTTTTCTTCATCAGTTATAGTATCATCCTGTTATTTTATAATTTATCTGCAGATGCTCTTCTTCAAGGTGAAGAAGTTTTGAGTTTGATGAGAGTTTTTAATCAAGAATGGGCATTGACTTTTGTCAAAAGCTTTTCCTGAATCCTTTCAGGTGATCAGATGGGTTTTGTTTTGTTTTCAGTTTGCTGGTGTGGTGAGTTACATTGTCTACAGTGTTAAAATTTTCAGTTCCCTTGCTAGCAGTGGGATTTTTCTCATTGCACTGGAGGGGCTAGATTTGTTGCTCTCCCCCCAGAATCATAAATATTTTGATCTTGGGAAAGAAGGGTCCAGATTAAGTCCATATTTCACCCCTGTTCCCTCACACTCACAGCTGCCAGTTGCGTCCTGACCCCTCTGTTACCCTGCAGGCTCTCTCCCATCCTCAGATCTGCCCCCAGATCTTTCTTGTAAGTACCCAGTGGAAGCCGTGGGAAAAAAGCTTGCAGGTGATTTAATAGGCAATTGCTCTTTTCCTCGCTGTTACCATGGGTGTCACATATGGTAGCATTTCTAAGGAAAGGAACTCTGTGGCTGAGAATTTGAACTGGTAAATTTTAGAATTATGTTATAATTGATTTTCTGTTTAGCAAAAATGCTTTAAGGCCTGTAGGATTTTTACAATAACTTTCATCATATATATTATATCTAATTGCCTTCTACTAGTTTACTTAAAGCTTCTTATTACTATTAAACTTCTGAATTTTTAATGTTTTTAGATTTATTTCCCTTGTCCACTCTTCAATACTTTTTGCTTTGTAAATTTTCCCTTTGTTCAGATTATTGAATAATTCTCAATGTTTAGTTCTATACAATATATATTTTTATGACTGCCTATGTTTATTTTTTTCCAGCTTTGTTGAGATATATTTGACATGTAACACAGTGTAAACTTAAGGTGCACAATGCAAAGACTTGGTATCTGTATATGTTGTGAAATGTTTACTGCAGTAAGGTTAGTTAACATATCTATTACCCCTCATAGTTACCTTTTCTTAAATTGTGAGAACATTTAAGATCTATTCTCTTAGCAACTTTCAAATATACAACATTATTAACTCTCATCACCTTGCTGTACATTAGGTCCCCAAAACTCACTCATCTTACAAATGAAATTTTGTACAATTTGACCATCATCAACCATTTCTCCCATCCTTCGGACCCTGGCGACCACCAGTCTACTCTCTGTTTCTATGAGTTTGTTTTTGGAGATTCCACATATAAGTGTGATCCTACTGTGTCTGTCTTTCTCTGTCTGATTTATTTCACTGAGCATAATGCTCTCAGGTGTCATCCAGGTTGTCACAGGTGGCAGGAGTTCCTTCACTTTTATGGCTGAATAATATTCTAACATATATGTGTGTTTTAACACACACATATATAAAATATACATTATTTTATACATAATATATATATTATAATTATTGGGTATAACAATTTACATTCCCACCAACAGTGCACAAAGTTTCCCTTTTCTCCACATCCTCACCAGCACTTATGTCTTGTCTTTTTGATACTAGCCATCCTAACAGGTGTGAAATGATAGCTTGTGGTTTTGTTTTACATTTCCTTGATTATTAGTGGTGTTAAGTACCTTTTCATGTGCCTATTGGCTATTTGTATATTTTCTTTGGAAGAATGTCTGTTCAGGTCCTTTACTCATTTTTTAATAGCATTTTTTTTTTTTGCTGTTAAGTTGTATGAGTTCCTTATATATTTTGAATATTAACACCTTACCAGATACATGGTTTGCAAATATTTTTCCATCCTATATATTGTCTTTTCATTTTGTTGATGTTTATTCCAGTACAAAAGCTTTTTAGTTTGGTGTAGTCCCACTTGTTTATTTTTGATTGAGTTGTTACGCTTTCGCTATCATATCTAAAAAAAACCATAGCCAAGACCACTGTCAAGGAGCTTTTCCCCTATGTTTTCTTATAGGATCTTTAATGTTTCAGGTCTTACATTTAAGTCTTTAATCCATTTTGAGTTAGTTTTTGTGAATGGTCTCAGACAGGGGTCCAGTTTCATTCTTTTGTTTGTGAATATCCAGGTTGACCGACATGGTTTATTGGAGCGGTTATCCTTTCCCCATTGAGTATTTTTGGCTTCCTTGGCAAATATTAGTTGACCATAGATGTGCGAGTTTATTTCTGGGCTCTTAATTCTGTTGCATCGGTCTCTGTTTCTGTTTCTGTGCTGGTGACATACTGCTTTGATTACCATAGCTTTGCAGTTTGCATTCAGGAAGTGTGATGATTCCAGGTTTGTTCTTCTTTTTCACAATTGCTGTGGCTGTTTGCATTTATTTGTGGTCCTGTATGAATTTTAAGATTGATATTTCTATTTTTATGAAAAATTCCTTTGGAATTTTGATGGAGATTGCGTCGAGTTTGTAGATGGCTTTGGATAGCATGGACATTTTAATAATATTAAATCTTCCGATACATGAATGCAGGATATCTTTCCATTTATTTGTATCTTCTTCAGTTTCTTTCATCACTGTCTTATTTTCAGTGTACAGATTTTGCCTCCTTGGTTAAATTTATTCCTAAATATTTTCTTGTTTTTGATGCTATTGTAAATGGGATTGTTCTCTTTATTTCTCTTGCGGACAATTTGTTGTTGGTGTGTAAAAATGCGAGAGATTTTTATGTTATTTTGTAAACTGAAACTTAGCTGAATTTTTTTACTAGTTCTAAGAGTTTTTAGTGTAATCTTTAGTACAGGTTTGTATTATTTTAGAGATAGCTATATAGGTGAGAATTGTGCGAAAATGTATGTAATACATACAAAAGGGAAAATATTTATAAAGGCAATAATGTAGTTAATAAGAAATGTGGAAATAGTTGAAAAAGAAAACAATTTCATAAATATTGAGAGATTGTTCCAGTGAGCAAAGAAAAGTAAAAAATTGAATAATCTAAAGTTTTTACAAAATGCTATCAGAATACACACACACACACACACACACACCCCAATTTTGTTCAGTTTGGACTCTTACTGTAGTGAATGACTGTTTATCCCGTGGTTTTGTGCTAAAATATGCTGATTGTCTGGGAAAGAGGAATTGCAAAAATAAAAATGACACCACTTTTTCCCCTAATTACAAGCTTTTTCTTGGTGTCATTTTCCTTTCTTCTACATTATACTGCAAGTTTTATACTGAAAAACTCCCACTGTGTGTTTAATCATTTAATTTTCTACTGGATATTATACACAGATGAACAACTTCAAATAACTGTTCAATAAGAAAAGTTGGTGCTAACCTACACTGATCAGTATTGTTCTCTTAATAATTCAAGAATCATTTTGGAACTTAAAAGATAAAGTCATGATCATTTATTGTCAATGGAATACATATGTGTTGGTTCAAATTAATGGTGAATAACATTTAGAGAAATGTAAGCATGCAAATACTATTTAATAAAAAACTTAAATGTATATTTTGAAAGTTATTTTTTAAAGTGGAATATTTTTATTACCAACTTGTTATTAGCTCAACTTTGCATTTAATCTGAAACTGTATCTGAAACCTATAATTGTATCCTAATGTATCATCTTGATTCTTGATTCTTCTGTCTTTTTTTTTTATCGCTCAGCTTTTCCTTTGGTGGAAAACAGACTGCACAGTGACCCCCAATGTTCCTTATTTTCCTGTATTTATGCCTTGTGTAATCCCCTGTCCTTTAGTATGAACTGGATCTGTGTTGTTTGTAACCAGTGAATATGTCAAAGGTGATGGGTTCCATGATTATACTACATAGGCTATAATTTCCATCTTGCTAGCTGGTCCTCTCTCTTGTTGGCTTTGATAAAGCAAGTTGCAGCTTGGAGAGAGAGAGACGTGAACCACATAGCAGAGAATTCAGGGTGGCCTCCAGCCCCAGCCGGAAGCCAAGGCCCTCAATCCAACATCCCAAAAGGAAATGAATTCCTCTAACAACCATGTAAGTGAGCATATCTTTTCCCATGTGAGCCTTCAGGTAAGAGCCCAGCCCTGACCGACACTGTATTTGCAGTCTCATGAGACCTTGCAATCTGTGTGTGTGTGAATGTATGTATCTAACCTACAGGAGATGGGATGGTGGTATTTTATGTATAAGTGGAATTTTGCTATTGCTTGCAGATACTCTGAGTAAAAGCACCATTGGGGAGTTGCCCTGTAGATTGTTGTGAGCTGAAAACATTTAAAGCGAAATTTCCAAGGGTAAAGTTCTGACCTAAGTCTGTCAGATTAAGAGAAATTGTAAAGGTTGATTCTCATTCTGGGCATTAAATAAGGATGAATCATGTTGTTTAGTGGTCTTACTGCTCAGAGCAATGAGATTTAAGTTGGCTCTTTTAACAAACATGGCAAAACCAAAATATCATTTCTTTTAGTCTCTTTATGCTCATTTTAAAAATGGGTTTGTGTCCTGTATGATATTTCTGCAACCTTTGGAAAAGTATAAATCTAAGAACTCTAATTGTGAGTTGTTATGGAGTAGTGTGACAGAGAAAACATTTAGCACAGTCAGAGTCCAGGACTAATCATGCAAGTCAGCAGCCCTGAGAAATGAGCAGAGCTGGCTGTGGCAGAAATTGGGACAGAGACACCCAGGTCACATCACAGTCCAATCAGGGAAGCTACAAGTTGAAACTTGTTGCTTAAGATAATGGAGTTTTACACTTACTGCTGGTGTGTCACCTTTTTCTTCACAGACAGCATTTTCTCATTCTGTAGTGCTTTCTCTTTGTCTTGTCTAACCCAAACCTAGTTATCTGAACAGAGACCTGGAGACAGTCCAGATGTCAACTCATAGCTATTAATCTCTTACCTGTTGGTTCTGGGAATTTGCTTAAACCATTTAATGAATGTCCGTTCCTGGAATACTACATTGAGAATTAGTATGTTAATTAATCCAACTTCTGAAATCTGTAGTACTAAATGTGGAGTTATTATTAGAAATATTTGCACAAGTAAGCATGTACACTAGACTAATGTGTAGGACTGTTTGAAAGTCTGTATATGGAGAAACTGATATCAGTATGGGTCTGTTGGTCCATTAGAAATTAATAGACTCAGCCATCATTCATCTTTACTAAGAATGTCTGAAGTATGTATTTGAGATTCAGATCAGGAACCACTTGGCCTGCCTAATCTTTCTAAAAATCAGTCCAAGAACTGAGAGGTAAATTATTTTTTTCAAATAAATTCTCTATAATGATTTTACATTTATTAGCAGTGAGTTATAAATTTTGTTGATTTGTTTATGTTTTCAAAACTGGATCCTCAGTGATATAGTTTTTTCCACACTGTGAGCACAAAACCAAAACTATAGGTTGAGTAACTGAAGAAAAAAATAACAGTCATTTAAAACTTCTAATCCAAGATTGGCCATTCTAAGAATCTTACTAGGCCTTTTTGTATCTTGAAGACTTATTAATTCTTGTAAAGTGGGGAAGAAATTAGTTGGGTTTCTGCAGTTAAATCAGCTGGTAGGATTCCTTTTTGTTGCTGTTGTCTTTTTATGGCTGAGTAGTTTTGAGTAAATGTTTGAGAAAGGATAAAGCAGTAAGTGTGGTCATTGTGGGGAGAAAATTGGAGCAGCACTGGGAGGATCCCCCTTATAGACAGGGGTCCCCACACCCAGAAACCAGGTTGTTGACCCATGGTTGCAGGAAGCATGTTACACCCTTGCTGAAAAATAACAAGAAGTAGGCAAAGCACATTACACCCTTGCTGAAAAATAGCAAGAAGCAGGCGTGGCAGGCTATTAAGGATTCTCAGTGAAAAGATGAACAGACCTTCGATAATCATCGAAAGTATGCAGACATCCAAGACTATGAAGGAAATGGTAAAAAAAAAAAAAAAAAAAAACCTAACAATTAGTAGATGTGATATATGTATTTTTTTGTGCTTTCAAAACATTGTTCTGAGAAGGGATTTATAGATTTCAACACAAAATAAGAGTCTGTGGCCCGAAGGACATTAAAAATTCTGATAAAGAGATTCACAAACATAAAAAATTGAACTCAGAAAGAGGAGCGTGAAGGAAGAAATGTCATACAAATAAATCTTATTTGATAAATCCAAGTAAGTTTTAAGTGGTAAATAAGGATCAATAATAACAATTATAAATGATTTAAATTTGTCTAATAACAGAAATGATCAGTTTGGGGTTTTTGCATATGATTCAGTTGTGTGTGTATATATTTTTTTTCAGATTCTTTTCCATTGTAACTTATTATAAGATATTGGATATAGTCCACTGTGCTGTACAGTAAATCCTTGCTACTCTCAGTTTGAATTTTAAATCTAGCTATGTATTATTTACACGTGACATAATTGACTATAAGATAGAAGGATTGGGAAAAAAGGCAGATTCAATGCAGAGACATACAAATAAGAGCAAATATTAATATCAACCAAAGGGTCTTCTAAGGTGAAAATCAGTCACATGGATTAATACAAATACACCGATATCGTGTAGTAATTTGAAACCATATGCCACACATGTTATAGAGGACAGTCTGACCTGATTTCATCACATTCAGTATGTGCATGTTCTGTGACATACGAGTTCTGCTCTTGAGTGTAGAGCTCAGCAAATAATTTCAGACGCATTCAGAAGGCAAGGTGTACAAGGATATTTATCAACATGTTGTTCATGTAGTAGGGAGTTGACCACTTTGTCCATTACTGAGGTAGTGGATACATTGGCAGTGATGGATGGAAGTGTTGATGTAAGATGCTAGGCGGTCCTTAGAAGATACAGGCTATGTGTACACACTGCAGTATAATTAGATGCTAAAAACATAAAGCTGAATTTTTAAAATGCAGTGAGAGCTGTAATATCATGCTACTTACATGCATTTACAATGCGTAAACTCCAAACCATAATGCACGCTTCACAAGATCACGTATTTCATTTGCATCGCATACATTTGTAACACGTTAGAGTGTTTGCCTCTGGGGAAAGATAGGAGTGAGGAATGGCAATAGAGAAGGGGTGTTCATTAACCCATTTACTCATCTACAGGGAACGCGTTCGCAGACCAGTGGTAATACTGTATGTGAAAATGTATAACGGTCTCAGCCCCTACACCTTAACACAGAAAGTGCAATGAAGCGGTAGTGTGAGTTCCACTTGTGGTGTGGAGCAGCGGGCTCCTAGGGAAGCAACTCATCTTCTATAAAATCTATGAGCAACACCAAAAACAAACAAACAAACAAAAAAGAAAACTGAAAAAGAACAGATGCCTTTTTTTTTTTTTTGTGGTAGGAGAGGAGGGCAGGTCCAAACTTGGAGCCATCATCCTACCTGGAATTAATTTTCCATTTTCTGTGGCTTTTTCTCTGAGGGTACCCATCGTCACAGGGTGATCTGGGAAGTGGAAAGGCAGCCTTCTGGAGGAATCAGAAGGACCCAGGACAGATGCAGGGTGCAGCAAATAGGTCATAAAAAGGGATGGCTCCATCATGGTTACATGCGTGTGAGAGGCGCCGCATCACACACCATCAGAGAGTACTGAAAACCCAATGAAATATTACTGTACACTTAATGGAATGAGTACTGTTAAAAAGCCACTGTGTGCTGGGATATTTGTAATACCTCCATTCACAATAGCCAGACACCGAAAAAAAGCCAGAAGGTCTATCAAAAGGTAAATTAATTAACAAAATGTGGCATATCCATGCAATAGAAAGGAGCTACTAACAGTGCAGAAATGTGGGTGGATGTCAGCATCATCGTGCTGTGAAATAAAATTTATGTTTTATGGCAAGATGAGAAAAATTTAAACATAGAAGATTTTCTCTGCCCTTTGGCCCCTTCTCTCCTCCCACTCTGTATTGTGTATTTGCATTGGGCATCGACCAAAACTCCCCTATGGGCAGAAATACCTGCTCAGCCATAAAGAGCAATGTTCTCCTAGCGTCAGTAAGACAGCTCCTCACAGATAACATTCCTCCTTGATAAGGGCGTGACATGGTGCTTAGATCTGGATTGTGTAAACTGTTATTTAATGAGCAGCCCTCTGTCTCAAAAGACTTGTATAACTGTCTTGACTTCAAAATGGGTGAAACAGTTCTCAAGAGCTTTCTGAGATGCTCTCCTGAGTGATAATCCTCAAATTTGGGTTGAATAAAGTTTTCCATTTTTCTTAGATCACCTGATTAATTTTTCATCAACAGTGCTAAGTTAAAGAAATGCAACAGTCTATACCATATGATTCAATTTATATAAAATTCTAGAAAAGGAGAGCTAATCTGTAGTGACAACAAGGAAATCTGCTGTTGCTGGAGGTACAGAGCATGGGATGAACTTCAGTGTGGAAGGAACACTCTCTGGGGGGTGGGGTAGGGACGATAAAAATGTTCTGATTTTTTATTGTAGTGGTGGTTTCATGGTTGTGTCTATCTGTCAAAGCTCATTGACTTGTGCACTTAAATAGATGCATTAGATGGTACGTAGATTGTACCTCAGTAAATACGATTTTAAAAAGTAATCTGAAAATGTGTAAGACAGATTTGGCAGACGTACAAGATTACGGAGTCATTCACATAAAACTCTCAGAAATGAATGATGTATATAAAAAAGGAATGTGTATAGAAAACTTGAATCATAAATTTAAAAAAAATATGATTATTTCTGTTTATATTTGTGTGTATAATATACTGGGTCACAAAACAACTCTCACTAAATTTGAAAGAATCAATAAAACAAACTTGTTTTCTATCACAAAGCAACGTAGTGAGAAATAAATGATTTGAAATAGCACAAAATACGTAAGTCTTGAAGCTTGAATAGTTACTTCTAATTAAATTATGAAATGTTAAGAAAGAGCACTTTTTTGGAATTAAATGACAGTGAGGACTCTGTATCAAACCAAGTAGGATTCAGGGAAAGTATTGTGTCAAAGGTTTATTAAAAAACTGAAATCAAGGAGAATGAAAGAATGAACGTTAGTAACCAAAGAATTAAGTAAAGCAGAAATTACTGACCAAAGAAGTTAGTAAAACAACACTTGACTGAAGACAAGTCGAAGGAAGGAAAGAAATAATAGACAATTAAATTGATTAGATAGGAAACAAAGAAATAACAGGGAGACCAATGAAACCACAAGTTCATTGATTTGACTTCAACAACGTATTTAGTGTAATTTTTAATAAAAGTGGATCATTTTGTATAAAATCATAATAGACTCAAATAGAATTTGATTAAAATAATATCTAATTAAAATATAAAATGGTAATAAAATTAACTTCTTCTCCACTCTCAGATGTAACAAAAGTCATCAGGGTCAGGTGGTTTTATATTAACCTCAAAAAACCTTTATGTATTACAAATATTCAGGTGACTCCTAGGTAGTATGCTTTATAGAAATAGTATATAATAATGTATCATGAAATAATGTACCATGAAAAGTATGTTTTGTAAAATAATTTAAAATTTAAAAATATAGTCCAAAAGTTAACGTTTGAAAGGTAAAAGATTACTGTATTATTTTTTCCAATAGATACAGAAAACGTATTTGGTAAAATTTATTAGGAATTTCTCTATATGTATGTACATTAAATGGCTTCTTTAATTTAATTATCCACCACAAAAATACAGAAAACAATAGTGAATTTTTAGAAATATTTCCATTAGAAACAAAAATAAGACAAGGGTGCTTGATATCACTAAGCCCGCTCAACATTGTATGAGACAGCCTAGCCAAAGCAATGAGGCACACGTGCGCACGCATACACACACACACACACACACACACACACACACACACACACACACGTATGTGCGAAGTTTGGAATGACAGATTTAAAAAACTACCTCATTTTTTTTTTAAGAACTTTTGTTGAGATACAGTTAACAGACAATAAACTGCATATATTTAGAGTGTACTATTTGGTAACTCAATCTCCCAATTCATTCCCCCCCCAACCCTCCCCGCTTTCCCCACTTGGTGACCATATGTTTGTTCTCTACATCTGGGTCTCTATTTCCGCCTTGCAAACTGGTTGATTTGCACCATTTTTCTATAGTCCGCATATATGTGTTAATATACAGTATTTGTTTTTCTCTTTCTGACTCACTTCACTCTGTAGGACAGTCTCCAAGTCCATCCATGTCTCTACAAATGTCCCAGTTTCATTGCTTTTTACAGCTGAGTAATAGTCCATTGTATATATGTACCACATCTTCTTTAGCCATTCATCTGTAGATGGACATTTAGGTTGTTTCCATGTCCTGGCTATTGTAAATAGAGCTGCAGGGAACACTGGAGTGCATGTGTCTTTTTGCATTATGGTGTTCTCTGTGTATATGCCCAGCAGTGGGATTGCTGGGTTCTATGGTAATTCTATTTTTAGTTTTGCAAGGAACCTCCATACTGTTCTCCATAGTGGCTGTATCAATTTACATTCCCACCAACAGTGCAAGAGGGTTCCCTTTTCTCCACACCCTCTCCAGCATTTACTGTTTGTAGATTTTCTGATGATGCCCATTTTGACCAGTGTGAGATGATACCTCATTGTCGTTTTGATTTGCATTTCTCTAATAATGAATGATGTTGAGCAGCTTTTCATGTGCCTCTTGGCCATCCGTATGTCTTCTTTGGAGAAATGCCTATTTAGGTCTTCTGCCCATTTTTTGATTGGGTTGCTTGTTTTTTTGATATTGAGCTGGATGAACTGTTTATATATTTTGGAGATTAATCCTTTGTCTGTTGATTCATTTGCAAATATTTTCTCCCATTCTGAGGGTCTTTTCGTCTTGCTTATAGTTTCCTTTGCTGTGCAGAAGCTTTGAAGTTTCATTAGGTCCCACTTATTTATTTTTGTTTTTATTTCCATTACTCGAGGGGGTGGATCAAAAAAGATCTTGCTGTGATTTACGTTGAAGAGTGTTCTTCCTATGTTTTCCTCTAGGAGTTTTATAGTGTCTGGCCTTACATTTAGGTCTTTAATCCATTTGGAGTTTATTTTTGTGTATGGTGTTAGGAAGTGTTCTAATTTCATTCTTTTACATGTAGCTGTCCAGTTTTCCCAACACCACTTATTGAAGAGGCTGCCTTTTCTCCACTGTATATCCTTGCCTCCTTTGTCATAGATTAGTTGACCATAGTTTATCTCTGGGCTTTCTATCCTGTCCCATTGATCTGTATTTCTGTTTTTGTGCCAGTACCATACTGTCTTGATCACTGTAGCCTTGTAATATAGCCTGAAGTCAAGAAGCCTGATTCCACCAACTCCATCTTTCCTTCTCATGATTGCTTTGGCTATTTGGGGTCTTTTGCTTTTCCATACAAATTGTAAAATTTCTTGTCCTAGTTCTGTGAAAAATGCCATTGGTAATTTAATAGGGATTACACTGAATCTTTAATTGCTTTGGGTAGTATAGTCATTTTCACAATGTTGATTCTTCCAATCCAAGAACATGGTATGTCCCTCCAACTGTGTGTGTCATCTTTGATTTCTTTCATTAGTGTCTTATAGTTTTCTGAGTACAGGTCTTTTACCTCCTTGGTTAGGTTTATTCCTAGGTATTTGATTCTTTTTGTTGCAATGGTGAATGGCATTGTTTCCTAAATTTCTCGTTCTCATCTTTCATTGTTAGCGTATAGAAATGCAAGAGATGTCTGTGTGTTAATTTTGCATCCTGCAACTTTACCAAATTCATTGATTAGCTCAAGTAGTTTTCTGGTGATATCTTTAGGATTTTCTATGTATAATATCATGTAATCTGCAAACAGTGACAGTTTTACTTCTTTTCCAATTTGGATTCCTTCTATTTCTTTTTCTTCTCTGATTGCTGTGGCAAGGACTTCCAAAACTATGTTGAATAGTAGTGGCGAGAGTGGACATCCTTGTCTTGTTCCTGATCTTAGAGGGAATGTTTCCAGTTTTTCACCATTGAGAATGATGTTTGCTGTGGGTTTGTCATGTATGGCCTTTATTATGTTGAGGTAGGTTCCCTCTATGCCCACCTTCTGGAGAGTTTTTATCATAAATGGGTGTTGAATTTTGTCAAAAGCCTTTTCTGCTTCTATTGAGATGATCATGTGGTTTTTATCCTTCAGTTTGTTAATATGGTGTATCACACTGATTGATTTGCGTATATTGAAGAATCCTTGCATTCCAGGGATAAACCCCACTTGATCATGGTGTATGATCCTTTGAATGTGTTGTTGGATTCTGTTGGCTAGTATTTTGTTGAGGATTTTTGCATCTAAATTCATCAGTGATATTGGTCTGTAATTTTCATTTTTTGTAGTATCTTTGTCTGGTTTTGGTATCAGGGTGATGGTGGCCTCATAAAATGAGTTTGGGAGTATTCCTTCCTCTGCAATGTTTTGGAAGAGCTTGAGAAGAATGGGTGTTAGCTCATCTCTAAATGTTTGATAAAATTCACCTGTGAATCCATCTGGTCCTGGACTTTTGTTTGTTGGGAGATTTTTAATCACAGTTTCAATTTCATTCCTTGTGATTGGTCTGTTCATATTTTCTATGTCTTCCTGATTCAGTCTTGGAAGGTTATACCTTTCTAAGAATCTATCCATTTCATCCAGGTTGTCCATTTTATTGGCATATAGTTGCTTGTAGTAATCTCTTATGGTGCTTTTTATTTCTGCAGTGTCCATTGTAACTTCTCCTGTTTCCTTTCTAATTTTATTGATTTGAGTCCTCTCCCTCTTTTTCTTGATGAGTCTTGCTAGAGGTTTATCAATTTTATTTATCTTCTCAAAGAGCCAGCTTTTAGTTTTATTGATTTTTGCTATTGTTTTCTTTGTTTCTATTTCATTTATTTCTGCTCTGATTTTTATGATTTCTCTCCATCTACTAACTTTGGGTTTTGTTTGCTCTTCTTTCTCTAGTTTCTTTAGGTGTAAGTTTAGATTGTTTATTTGGGATTTTTCTTGTTTCTTGAAGTAGGGTTGTATCGCTGTAAACTTCCCTCTTAGAACTGCCTTGGCTGCATCCCATAGGTTTGGAATCGTTGTATTTTCACTGTCATTTGTCTCTAGGTATTTTTTGATTTCCTCTTTGATTTCCTCTTTGATTTCTTCAGTGATCTCTTGGTTATTTAGTAGCATATTGTTTAGCCTCCATGTGTTTTTGGTTTTTACAGTTTTTTTCTTGTAATTGATTTCTAATCTCATAGCGTTGTGGTCAGAAAAGACACTTGATACAATTTCAATTTTCTTGAATTTACCAATGCTTGATTTATGACCCAAAATGTGATCTGTCCAGCAGAATGTTCAAGGTGCACTTGAGAAGAACGTGTAATCTGCTGTTTTTGGATGTAATGTCCTGTAGATATCTGTTAAATCAAGCTGATTTATTGTGTCATTTAAAGCTTGTGTTTCCTTATTAATTTTCTGTGTGGATGATCTGTCCATTGGTGTAAGTGGGGTGTTAAAGTCCCCCACTATTATTATGTTCCTGTCGATTTCCTGTTTCATAATTGTTAGCATTTGCCTTATGTATTGAGGTGTTCCTCTGTTGGGTGTATATATGTTTATAATTTTTATCTCCTCTTCTTGGATTGATCCCTTGATCATTATGTAGTGTCCTTTCTTGTCTCTTGTAACATTTTTTATTTTAAAGGCTATTTTATCTGTTATGAGTATTGCTACTCCAGTTTTCATTTGATTTCCATTTGCATGGACTGTCTTTTTCCATCCCCTCACTTTCAGTCTGTATGTGTCCCTAGGTTTGAAGTGGGTCTCTTGGAGACAGCATATATATGGGACTTGTTTTTGTATCCATTCAGTTAGTCTGTGTCTTTTGGTTGGTGCATTTAGTCCATTTACATTCAAGGTAATTATTGATATGTATGTTCCTATTACCATTTTCTTAATTGTTTGTTTTTGTTTTTGTAGGTCCTTTTCTTATCTTATGTTTCCTGTTTAGAGAAGTTCCTTTAGCATTTGTTGTAGGACTGGTTTGGTGGTGTTGAATTCTCTTAGCTGTTGCTTGTTTGTAAAGCTTTTGATTTCTCCATCGAATCTGAATGAGATCCTTGCTGGGTAGAGTATTCTTGGCTGTAGGTTCTTCCCTGTCATCACTTTAAATATATCCTGCCACTCCCTTCCGGCTTGCAGAGTTTCTGCTGAGAAATCAGCTGTTACCCTTATGGGAGTTCCCTTGTATGTTATTTGTCGTTTTTCCCTTGTTGCTTTTAATAACTTTTCTCTGTCTTTAATTTTTGTCAATTTGACTGCTATATGTCTTGGCATGTTTCTCCTTGGGTTTATCCTGCCTGGGACTCTCTGTGCTTCCTGGAATTGGGTAGCTACTTCCTTTCCCATGTTAGGGAAGTTTTCAACTATAATCTCTTCCAGTATTTTCTCGGGTCCTTTCTCTCCCTCTTCTCCTTCTGGGACCCCTATAATGCGAATGTTGGTGCGTTTAACACTGTCCCAGAGGTCTCTTAGGCTGTCTTCATTTCTTTTCATTCTTTTTTCTTTATTCTTTTCTGCATCAGTGATTATCATCCTTCTGTCTTCCAGGTCACTTATTCGCCCGTCTGCCTCAGTTAATCTGCTGTTGGTTCCTTCTAGTGTATTTTTCATTTCAGTTATTGTGTGGCATATCTCTGTTTGTTAGCTCTTTAATTCTTCTAGGTCTTTGGTACACTTTTTGATCTTTGCATCCAGTCTTTTTTCAAAGTCCTGGATCATCTTCACTATCATTATTCTGAATTCTTTTTCTGGAAGGGGGGCTATCTCCTCTTCATTTAGTTGTTTTTCTGGGGTTTTAGCTTGTCTCTTCATCTGGTACAAAGTCTTTTGCCTTTTCACTTTTTCTATCTTTCTGTGGCTGTGGTTTTCAGTTCCACAAGATGAAATACTGATGATACTGCTTGATACTGCTGTCTGCCCTCTTGTGGAGGAAGCTATCTAGGAAGCTTGTGGGTGCTTCCAGATGGGAGGGACTGATGGTGGGTAGGGCTGGGTGGCCGGAGCTCAGTAAGACATTAATCTGATTTGGTGGGTGGAGCTCAGTAAAGCTTTAATGTGCTTGTCTGCCAATGGGGTGGAGCTGTGTTCCCATCTTGTTGATTGTTTGGCCTGAGGCTACCCAGCCCTGTCACTTACAGGCTCTTTGGTGGGGCTAATGGCAGACTCTGGGAGGGCTCATGCCAATGAGCCCTTCCCAGAACCCCTGCCACCAGTGCCCCTGTCTCCTTGGTGAGCCACAGCTGCCCCCATCTCTGCAGGTAACCCTCCAACACCAGCAGGCAGGTCTGGTTCAGTCTCCTATGGGGTCACTGCTCCTTCCCCTGGGTCCTGGTGAGCACGCTGTTCTGTGTGCCCTCCAAGAGTGGAGTCTCTGTTTCCCACAGTCCTGTGGAGGTCCTGCAATCAAATTACACTGGCTTTCAAAGACTGATTCTCTGGGGATTCTTCCTCCCGTTGCTGGACCCCCAGGTTGGGAAGCCTGACATGGGGCTCAGAACCCTCACTTTAGTGGGTCGACTTCTGTGGTATAACTGTTCTCCAGCTTGTGAGTCATGCACCCAGAATTTATGGGATTTGATTTTAACGTGGTTGCGCCCCTCCTACCATCTTATTTCGGCTTCTCCTTTGTCTCTGGATGTGGGGTGTCTTTTTTGGTGAGTTCCAGTGTCTTTCTGTCGATGATTGTTCAGCAGTTAGTTGTAATTCTAGTGCTATTGCAAGAGGGAGTGAGCGCATGTCCTCCTACTCTGCCATCTTGATCCCTCCCTCATACCTCTTTATTCTTAATTGGGTTTTCTGTATTTTAAGTTTTAAAATTTAAAAATGAAGCATATAAATGTATTTAAGTATGCTATTTAGATAAAAATCAAGAAAGAAATTTCGTAACTTTTCTGTAAACCATAAGTGACCAAATTCGTTAAAAAAAAGTGAAACTAATACTTCCAGCTTAAAGTACTGATAAAAATTATAGCAGTTATAGCATTAATTCTAAGAAAATTATATTATGTAAGTCCTTATGGAGAAAAACTGATGTAAGATGGTGATCTAGTGCTTGCATAATATACCACAGACTTCACCATAAAGAACCTTATCCCCACTGAATATTTAACTTCAATGCAGTTTCAAGAAAAAGGGTTACAAGAAGTATTTTGGAAAAATATTGGAAAAACTCCTTCTAATGCCTATATAAAACAATCATGACTGAAAGAAGCCAAGACAGATGTAAAGAAGTTAAGAAGGGGAATTTGCTTAAAATATCAAGGCCTGAATACATGAATCTAGTGAATCAAACAGAACACAAGGGTAGTCTAATAATTCAGCTGGGCAAAACCATGGTTCCAGAAACACTCAAGCTGGTACTTGTCGTGTGTGTATAATGAAAGTATCATTTCAATTCAGTAGAAGAAGAAGGTATTCAATGAGACCTAACAGCGGTAGGTTACATGTGAAGCAGCTCTCTCAGACCTCGTGTCAGGCTGCAAATCCCATCCATGAGGGCTCTGCCTTCGTGTCCCATCACATCCCAAAGGCCCCACTTCCAAACACCATCGCCTTGGGGGTTAGGATTTCAACCCGTGGATTTTGGCAGGACACAGACATTTAGACCACAGCACCCAGTGTATTATCTGTGCACTCTTACGGTTTATGAACCTCTTCTTGATGATATTTCTACTAGAATAAGAGGTTTCTACGCCCTGGTTTTACCCCTCTCTTCTAACTGTTGCTTCTGTCTTGCGCCCCCATGCCCGCCATAGGACTCTGTTAAATGGACTTCAGCTGTGGAGTGGAGTGATGCTTCTATAAGGATCACCTCACTGGATGGAGAGGGGCTTCTTCCAACTATAGAATTGTTGGGTATTTAATTGGTGAAGTTTCTTCCAGGCAGAAGGGACCCTAAACATCCCAAGGAAAGATTATGAGTATTCTGCTCAAACCTCTATCCTACCTGAGCCTCTGTCTCCTCATCGGCGCTATGAGAACCAAAATATTTTTCTGCCTAAACCTGAAGGTGACTGTGAGGGTCAAATTAGGTAATACAGGTAGCAATGCTTTGAAAGCCACAAGTTAGGTACAAATGTAATGTATTATTATGCTCCAATGTATATTTTTACCTTTGGAATATATCACTTATCTATAAACTGTAATCCTATGCCCAGTTCTAGTTTTCTGCTTAAAAACTAGCAGATTAGGCCTTACCAAAGTTAAAATAATTACATTCACAAATGAAAATACTTTCCCCTGCTACTCAATTTCTCATACTGGGCCCATTTACCCGTCACTCCTATGAAAACTCCTTTGGCTTTTAGAATCATTTTTAAAAGCCATAAAAGCACTCATACAAATCATGCAAAACTGTTGTTCTGACGACATAAATGTCCCAGGCATCAAAAAACACATTAAAATCATCCAAGCGGCTGTGAAAATGCATCCAGCAGAGGAGGCTTCATTTTTTGATAAGGACCCCCCACAGCAGTAAAGAGCACGGTGCCCCTGACCCTCTGAGGTGGGCAAGTCCTGGCACAGCAGGGCTGAAGATGTCGGAAGGTTTGCATCATGACAGGAGGCAGGAAGGCCAGGGTCCAGGCTGTGTATAGGGACAGAAGGAGTGAATAGGGTAATCGGAGATGATCAGACTGCTTCTATACCATGGCATGAAGACTACAGGCTTAAGAAAATAATCACCTTTTCAATTATACTCTTTTTTAATTTTAAGATAATTCTCTACATGCTTGATTTTCAGACCAAAGCACTTTAAAATTGGCTCAGTGTAATTTTTTGCAGGTCTTTTTCTGTACCCAAATGAAAGCCCTCAAGACACAAACAGTCATTTATCTATAAACGTCTTGATTAGTTGTGCAGGCCTAACTGTACTCACACTTGGCTTTATCACATACACACGTGATACTTGTCCACATATAAGTCTATATATCCGTGTATGAGTGAGCAGGTATTGTGTTTCACCAGAAAACCCAGTCAAGAAAAATACGGCCTCAATACCATTCACTTTTGTCCTCATTTTACAGCTTGGTTCTGTTAAAAACGTGTATCTCTTGAAAATTAGATACATGGTAAATTAAAATTTGAAGAAAAATAAGATAGCATACTTTGTTCTTAAGGAATTCAAGGAATGTGAAATGAAACACTTTGATGGTGTAACATTTGCATTGGTCAGCATGCGTACAAACAAATTAGCCGTGGAAAATATTAGAAATATTTCTCTACAAACATAATATCAACTTGCTGTTCAGATTCTCTTTATTCCCATTAAACCCTATACCTCCCCTAGCATCACATCTTCTGCACTATATTCAGTTTGTCTAAGTATAGTAGGTTCTATGGCATCTAAGATGAAGTAGGGGAGGAGGGGAATGATTAATACATGAAGACCCTAAAGGATTAGATATAAATGAAGTTAAAAGCTCAATATTTCATTAAACTTATTAACAGTCCACACCTAGTGTGTTTCTTCTGTCAGTTTGCAAGTTTCTAGTCTATTGATTGTTACTAGAAAGCTTTGGCTCATGTGTCTTTAAAGTTCTGTCACATAAAAGGGTGCAGCTGACATGGCCATTGTCATGTGATCATTCAGTCATATACAACATGTTCCAGGGATGAAGCATTACAAATACACGTGCTTTGTTTTCACTTCCTTTTCTCAAAGCTAACCGAAGTGTCTGTAATCTGTTATACGAAAACATCCATTCTAATATACGGGCATTTACTTTGAGAAAGAGCTTGAGTGTGCATTTTGGGAAAACCACTGGGAAGGTGCAGAAGGAGAAGGGTGCTTCCAGCTCTCAAGAGCTTCAGTGAGCATCTGTGCTATTTTGAGAGGATGGTGTGCGTGTGGGAGAATTTAAAAACTGTTCTGCAGTTTCAGTTTGGAGGACAACCTCCACTTCCCGCAGTGTATCAGAATTTCGTCCCCACCCATGACCATTTCAAGGATACACAAGTAGCCCCTTTTCAGGGGCAAGAAATAAAAGGATCTTGCAGTTTGACTGTGTCACATGGAAGAAAATACAACAGACACACTCTGGGGATAAATGCACTGGCTCATCAGAACAGCTGACGTTCTGTGTCTGAACTCGTGTGAATGGTCACACACACTGACGAAACGTGCAGCTGTTACTCAAGCAGCCGGCAGCCTCCTGGTGTGTGAGTGCCTGTTACATAAGTGGCAGGGATGAGATGGGTGTGCTTTTCCAGAAAGAATAAGAGAAAAAAGAGTAGGTTCAGTCTACTTGTGAGATTTAGATACTGAGAAACTCTTGCTGAAGATATGTTTTGCAGGACACCATAACCTATCTCCAATTAAGGTTCTGTATTCGTATTCCTTGGGTGCCAGGTCTGGACCTCCACGTTTCAGGACATAGATTGAAAGCATGTCATACCTAGACATTCTGACTTATGTTTTACTCCCAACATAGGAGGTTGAACTTCCTGGTGTTTCCAGAACTATCGCACTAAAAATCCCATGCCTTGGCAATTCCCCTCCTGGGATGTAAAAAGTCCCAGTTTTGGGTGATGAGTACAGAAGTTTGGGGAAAAGTCCAAACCAAAAAGGTGATCCTTAAAATAGGTACTGAAAGCAACACTGTTTTAGCGTCGGATCGTTGGTCACAGCTTCATCTCCAATGATCTTCCATGGTGACTGTTGCTCTTTGCCAATAACCACAAGCCCTGTTTCCCACAACAGAAAAGCCACAGTTGCATCACTCCAAGTGAAACAACTTAAGTGCCTGGAATCATGAGTATTAACTGTCCATCTCTGATTTGTCTGTAGCTTAGCTGCCATGTTTTGCATTGAGATAATGCTTATTTACTTTCAACATTGTAAATATGGGGACCATGTTTTGTGAGAGTTCAGGTAATGAAAATTAGAATGATTACAGTACCAATATCTTCATGACCCAGACATCACTGAAAATGAAGGTCAAACCACTGTGTTATTTTATTGGTACATGAAAGATCACAGGTGCCTGATTAGGGAGAAAAATAACCTAAACAGAGCACAGGAGGCAGGGAAGAATTGGGGTTTGGGCGTGGGTATGGAGAACAGATGTAAAACACGTAGGGAGACTGTCACATGCGTGGCGGGGGGGGGACACAGCAAATGCATTTAAATCAGTTGGGATTTTTATCTCACCCAAAGGTATCCCTGTATCCCTGCTTATTTGGAAATAGTGGCCTCTGAATTAGCTTGGGCACTCCTCACTAGCAAACACACACCATTGTATTCCCTTGCTTGATCTATGAAACTGAGTAAAGTTGCATTTCTTGGTTAAGAGGTTGCAACTAAACGTCCTGTGGGTGAACCGTTTTGATAACAGATATGTGGTATTCATATGGTGAAGAATGGATGGGATTCGAGCCCTGATACGAGGTAACTAGGATCATGCTTTCTGCTGTGTGTCAAGTCGTGAGCCCAATGACAACAATAGCAAGTTTTCCCTAGGTGCTTTGATTTGAAAACTGTAGTTTCAAAGTGTCTTCTTCATTTCTGTGACTATTTGATGACCTGCCGATTGTTGATACCTTGTTCACACACAAATTAGACTGTGCTCCTCTGTGGGCATCTTTAGCAGACAGTGCGATGGTAAAAATTTGTCAGATTCCATTCAGTCTGTAAACTTCTCTTGAAAACAAAATGGTGTTACCCGCAGAATATCCTGCAGACATTTTGCACAGTGTGGCTAAAAGGTGTGTCGTTTGCTTACCTGCAATAACTGAGTCATAATAAAAGATTTCAGTCACTTCAGTTTCCTCAAAATGTGCAGAAGCACTTGATGAGATTTTTTACTTTAATGCGATGGAAGACAGTAACCTTATACAAGTTGGTCATCAATGTTACTGACTGTAGAAAAGATGTTGAAAGGCTGATCCACGCATAATCTGGTCTTCAAAGTGTGTGGAAAGACAACTCTCCTTCTCTAATTTGACAAGATATTGACGATGATAATTGAGGAAGATAAGAAAGCTGAAATGTATGTGCTATTTCTCTGAAATTGTGAAATGGTCTTGGAAGAGACCTTAAGTTATCTAGGAAAGGATAAACTGCATGTGAGTTGTTCAGCTTGCTGTTGTGTATAGGTACCAACAGAAACTCATAGGGTTAAAAAAAAAACACACAAAAAACACCTCATTTTTTGGGAAAAATAGGATTCCTTCAGAACTCGAAAAAATTCACAAGGAAGGGACAGCCACATTAGAAGAACATTCTAAGTTTTTTCATTAAAGCTATTAAACATTTGGAAACCACTTCAGTTTCACAGATTCAGATTGTTTCTGTGCTTTAAAACCATTTTCCCTGAGAAAGGGGAGGTTTAACTTTTGATGGCATGCAGTGTGCTTCAGAGTGTTTACAAATGGTTGACATTTTAGATGGGGGTAGGGGTGGAGTTCTGTATGATGGATTTGTAGATGCAAAAGTCTTGACTGACAAACAGCTGTTTGGCCAAAACAAGCCTGCAGATCCAAAGTGGACAGACATTTCTGGAGAAGTGGAGACTAATCCCTAGTGTTGCTAGTAAGTAAATTCCTAAGTATTCCCTGCTCAAACGCTTTTATGAGAGGAATTTAGCTTGATGTCAACCCATTGGACCGATACCAGGAATCACTGTAATGTAGTCTTGATTAGAGCAGAAGTCAGGCTGATGGACTGCATTCAGTGTACCACCATGGAACAGAAAAGGAGACAACCTAGGTTACTGGAAAAGGAAATAAACTTGCACCTGTATCATGGGACGTAAAGAAATACATCATGATCATTTTGTAATTAAACACATATCGTATTTACATTCTCCTTTTAAAAAGACACGTTTTTGCGTGTTAAGAATATATAGTAATAGCGCTTACAGGTTTTAAATATCCAATGAGGAGTTTAAAGGGTTAAAACAAATTTCTGCATATTTCTGGCATAGTGTGAGATTATCTATTTATCTATTTATGTATGCTTTGTATCAAATTCTCTGAGACTTGAAATGATGTTTTCTTCTGAGGAGTGTTTTACTGGGTGCCTAGGGTGACTACCAAAAAAGGACACATCCATCCTAAAAGGTGAGCCTGTTTTTTTTCCTACCTTCCCATTAGAATTAAAGCACCTACCAAGCCCAGCTGCGGGTCAGTGTGTCTGTGGCTTCGGAAAGGATCCCTTTCCTTCTCTCTGCCCAGACTCTAGACAAATCAGGCACAATGTACTCATGCCTGTTTCCCCACGCAGACTTCACCGAGTGATCTTACATTTAATCCCTGCCCTGCTGCATCCTGGGCTTTCCCTTGTCATTCTCTGCACAGCACCCACTAAATTCAGGCTTTTCTTACATCTTTGCATTGCTGCTTCTGCTTTTTTTGTAGGCTCTGAAGATCTCCCTTTACTTTTTATTTTTGTTTCTCTTTCTCATAAATTTTTGTTGTGGTGATAGTAAGCAAATACATGAAAAAGGGGAATGAAGTGTTATTTCACTGCTGCACTTTTCCTGATTAAAAAATCACCTCTCTAAAGCTTAGTTATTCTATATCGTTTTTAAAAATCTAGGCTAGCGATAAACTAAATCACATTTTTAATTTCTTTTGTTGAGTTTTTTTTTTAAATAATGTTGGATTCAGACAATTGGAATGTGTTTTCTTTATCTGGGATAATAAGCACTTACTTTGGAAGAACACTCATCAATTTGCAAAGTACTTTAGTGATAGCATCTTATCCTCCAATCAGCCGCTTCTCCTAAGGACAGAAGAGCAAATATTTAATATTCTAATTATGCAGGAAACTAAGGTGCAGTGCAATACAGTGACATGGGTAACACGGTGTGTCGTTACAATTCAAATGTGCAAAAAAGGAAAGGTGACTCTTTTCCTCTTGTAAAACTGATAGTATCTTAATATAGTTTTGTGTTGTTTAAAAGCTACTTTTCACATTAAGTCAGTTTCTTTTGATGAACGCTCACTCTTCAACGTGCTCCATCTTTCACGATCTGCCTAAATAAATTGACTTGACGTCTAAGTGCAGGTGAGGGTTAGAGGAATAACTCACGAGCTCCCGGGAGTGGCGGGGCCGGTGGGGGGGGGGGGGGGGGGGAGGCGTTCCTGGGTCCTGACTGATGCCTCTCACATCCCACGTGGGGCTGTTGGAGAGGTCTAATCTGGGTCTGTGAGTCCCTGGATTCTCCCCCAAGGCCCCTGCCTTCACGTAGCGGTTGGTGTTCCCATTGTTCGCGTCCCTTCTCCACCGGTGCCTGCGAGCCCAGGAGGGCTGCGGTCTCCATCTCTGCCCACAGACCTGTCCCGTTGTCCTCCTGTGCACCTGTTTATTTAAAAACTACGCTCAGACGTCTGAGATTTTCACATGATCCATAAGGAAAAACATTTGGAACCCAGGAAATCATTTGCCCTCTTAACAAACTGGCTTTAGATGTCTCTTTAGGGTTACTGAAACCTAAGCTTAGAAATTTTTCTGTAATGTGCATCTGAGTCAGTGTGTGGTATTGACTCACTTGGTGGGAAGCCACAGTGTTCCTGAAATCTCAGAAAAATTAGCTTCATAGCTTCAAGCTATCATAATATGGTAGCTTTTCAGAGCACAATTAACTAGTGAATGGCAAAACCATGAAAATATCCATAACTTCTGATGCTTCCTCCTACATCACACATTCTGTTTCCTTTCATACATTACGTGCTTTATAAAAAGCATCATAGATGGTCACACATTCTCTCTTTCTAAAGCATATGCACACACACCCGGTAACAATGGGAGAGGGATATTTAAACACGTTATCTCTCAAAATGGTAAGACATTTTTCTCTATACTTTTTTAAACAGTGGGTAGCTAAATATAAGTTTTAATCACTGTATGTTAGGTCCATCTGATGTAGATAAGAATTCTGTTTTTTATAATCTGTCTTTAAATATTCCCAAAGTATATCTACAATTAATTAACACCTGTAGAATCCATCTGGCTTCTGCACCTGGATAACCCTGAATTGTGGGACGGAGGGAGCTTTTCCAGGTCACCTGATTCTGATGCAGAATCATGAGCTGGTTGTTTCCTCTGAATATATAATATCATGAATATCTATCCATTAACATCAAATGCCAGGTGTTTCTCTGATATACCAGTTAATGGCCAGTTAAGCTGTCATCTGAATTGACTCCAGGGAAAGCAGAATGCTCTCAGCTAAGAAAAACTTGACTGCGATTTCACTTAGTTTCTTAGGTATGAAGAAAAACAAGGAACACAAGTCTTTTGGGAATGACATGCATTTAAATATGACATCTTCCTAATACAGATGTGAATTGCCATCAGATAAGAACATCCATGCTAATAGAATGGACTCAGAGAGAGTGATTTTATTTTATTTTTTAGAAAGAAACTGTGCTACCTAGGAGAGTTATTTTTCTCTAAAGAATTGATACTAATTATGCATTTACTAGTGGAAGATAGATTGATTGCCTAGGTCACTGCAGTAACACGCCTGAAAAACAACAGGTATTTCTGAAATATCAGCTTATGACAGTGTTTGGTACTCAGTACTTTAGAATGATGGGGATGGTTGGAATTTGAAAGGATGCCTGAATTTAGATTACATGATTATTTGTAATGCCTTTCAACTTATTTCTAAAATGTTAAATGTACAAGATGCCAGGTGAAGAGCATAGGGCGACCCATGAGTGAGAAACGTGAACATTTGGTTTTTGTTTTCATTACATATATTGCACACCTTCACTTTTAAAGTTTGTTTACCGTTTGAATTAATAATATATTCCCATGGTTGCGAACCTCAAATGTGTAGTTGAATACTGAGTGAAACCTGTTCATCTCACTGTCAACTGCCATCCACCAAATTCTTTTTCTAAAGGCTACTAACGTTAATGAAATTTTAGTGCAGTCTCATATACAGTAAGTCCCCTACGTACGAACGAGTTCCATTCCGAGACTGTGTTCGTAAGTCTGGTTTGTTCTTAAGTCCAACAAAGTTAGCCTAGGTACCCAACTAACATAGTCAGCTATATAGTCCTGTACTGTAATAGGTTTATAAATGCTTTTCACACAAATGATACATAAAACACACACACAAAATAAACCCTTTTTAATCTTACAGTAGAGCACCTTGAAAAGTACAGTAGTGCGGTACAACAGCTGGCACACGGGTGAACATCGAGCGAACAGGCAGGAAGAGTTACTGACTGGAGGAGGGAGAGGAGAGGGGAGGTGGTAGAGCTGTAGGACTGTCAGCAATAGGAGACGATGCGGGGTGGGTGAGTTGCAAGTTCACGCACATCTTATGTTGATGGAACGCGTGTTCACATCTTTGAAAGTTCGCAACTTGAGGGTTTGTATGTAGGGGACTTACTGTAATATAATTAATATATATAAATATGTATTCTCATATATAGTACAATTATATATACATATATTTATATATAATTTTTTCCCTATTTAAAAAATAGTAAAGTAGTATAATACTCTCCTGGGTCATAGTGTTTTCAGTGAATGATTCTTGGAGCATATTCCATTTCTTTACATGAACTGCCCTCAGTCTTTTCTATAAGAGCCTAAAACCTCTTGGTGTGGTTGTCCTCTATTGACAAACATTTTAGTTTCCAATTTTCTGCTATTGCAAATAATGCTTCAGTGAATAACTGTATAGACACATAATACATGTGTACACATACATCATGTGTGCATGAGTGTATATATGTACGCACACATGCACACAGAATCTGTGTGTGTATGTATCTTTTCTCCACACATTTGTAATGATAGTTGTGCACCTGGGCAGTGTTTACAGTCGTGTTTTTCTCTTTGCTCACTTGTAAAATCAGGATAATCGTACCCACTCTGCATGTTGACTGTGAAGCTGAAACAGCATGATGTATTTGTAAAAGTTCATAACTAGAAAGTACTTAATAAATAGCATAGTCATCATAATTAACATGCATTATGGAGAATAATTTAACAAATACATTTACTTTTCTTGACAATAGAACAAACCTAGAAATTTGTTATAAAAAGTAAATTAGAGCAGAATTTGAGAATTTTTTAGAGCTTGAGTTCATCCTGGTCCCTCATGTGACTTGAGTTCTGCGTTTTCAGGTTACTGTTTAACTTGTGATCTTTGGCATTAGAGAGACCACCTTGCTTGTATTTTTATACGGTGGCATTCACTCTCAAGGAATTTGAATCTGGACTTTCTTTTTCCTCTTCTTGAGTGAATTAAGGATTTGTCTACTTCACATTTGATGCTAAATATTTAGATAGGTTGCGTTTCTGAATTTGGTCCTTGCTTTTCTGAGACATGCAGGTAGCTGAAATGGGAAATACTAAACAGAATTTTTAAAACTAGGATTGCATTAGAGAAATTGTTTTCGATCCTTCACAGGACCATGGACTTTAAACAATCTGTTAAATCGCCAGTTTCCTTTTTTTAATTTTATTTGATTGAGATGATGTAAGGTGAGTATTCATGTGAAGCGATAATGTGAAAGGAAAAATATATTTGGAAAGATGACTAATAAGGGCCTATATTTTTCAGACTCTCCTTAATCATCTGAGAGAAAAATATATCCCAGAACATACCAATAAGCAGCTAGTATAAAAGTAAATACAAACCAAGAAGGAAAAAAACTCTAATGCCAAGAGAAAAAGACTGCTCCCCTCTTTTTTTCTTAGAGTATTTTCTTTGAAAATTTGTAACTGTTGATTCTTTCTCTGCCCCTTGGAGGTGTAAATCTCAAAGCCAGTTTTACTGTCCAGGACTTTCTCAGGAAAATAGGTACTGTCCCTGTGAAATGTTTCCCCCATTTTTCAAGCTTTTGTGGGCACCTGGTTCCAAGCTTTAAAACTACCTCTCCTCATAAAGATACAAGAAGTTTATTTTTCCTGAAACCAATTAGCTAAAACAGATGGTCACTCTAATTACCAGGGGAATTTGGGATGAGCAGTGTGTGACAAATGATGCTGTTGAGTCCTTATACTTGAAAACTAGTTACTGTTTATCTTGAGAACATGCATGTCATGGGCTGCATCTGCTTGGCTATGTAAGGTGAGAATTTTTTGCTCCTGCATCTCTTAGCAAATAAACTGTGATGCACATACCATTTTGGTTAAATGCTTATTCAATAATGCATTTGTTTTCTTTCTCTTCTACCTCTGTGGAAAGTATTTATGGAGTGGAAGGAAATTTTGTTTTTAATGATATTTCCTAGGCACTAGTCAGACTTACTAAAGTAGAATTTTCAATAAACATCATGTTTGAAAGATATATGTGTGTGTGTGTATGTGTATATACATATGTATGTATATATATGTGTGTGTGTGTATATATATACCTCTCCTGAAATTTTTTAAGTTCCTAGCTTTCTTTTTTGGTTTGTTCAAAGAAACCAACTTAATCCTGAAAATCAGTGGATGATGAAAGGTAATCATTCATTTTATTGTCATTTAAAGTTAAAATCTATAAAATGTTTTCAAAGCATTTGATATTCCATTGACATTCAGTAAACAAAGGCAGTTTAAAATTTTTATTTGTAAAAATTATATAGTTTTCCTTATGGTAAATTATAGGCACTGGACATATCAGGTTAATATATGCATTTTAAAGTGATTTTTGGCTAAATATTCCCCGGTCACTCTCGAAAAACTTACATCAATTAAAAGCCTAATACTCGCATATGAAGGTTTCTATTTTACTACAATTTCAGAAAATTTATATTATTAATGTAAAAAATTTATCATTATTATATTAGTGATACACATGTATTATATATATATGATTTTTGTAAATTCTGTCATCAAGTTTATGCTTCTATCAGGTAATCAGTCCACTTCTTTTATTATTTCTGGAAACATGGTCATAAGATCGGAATTATTTCTTCCTTAAATGCTTGGAAGAATCTGCCTTCCAGTTAACTTTTACCAGTAATAGTTTACTGTGCTCATTTTATGGTGTATCTGTCTACATAGTTGTCTGTCCTTCTAGTTACCCAGTAGTCATCAGCTTTTCAGTAATTTCTAAATTAATTACAAGTATCAGTCGAGTCCAGTCTAAACTTTTTGGCATGCATGTCATTAAGTAGAGCTCCATCTTTTTAATGCAAAATATGTATACAAACAAATGCACGCATGTAAGTGTATTTTGCCCAAGTACTAACAAACATGTGCACCTGTGATCTAAACCCCTACGTCGACGCAGGAGATCTCCACCACTCCAGAAAGGGCCCACGTGGCTCGTGCCGGTGAATACCAACCTCACCCTCCAAAGGCCTTTACTTTTCTGATTACTCTTCTGCCACAGGTTAGTTTTGCCTTTTTAGAAGTGCGTGTAAATGCAGTGATACGGTAACCTCTCTTTAGTGTGACACTCCTTTCACTCAGCCTAATGTTTTTGAAATTCATTCATGGTGTTGAGTGTCTGCGTAATTCCTGCCGATTTTGTGGTGGTGGTTTTGCACATGAATTTTATCACATTGAATAAGCGGTGTTTTCAGGCATTCTCTACTGGGGGAAATCTGGGTTGCTCCCAGGTTTTTTTTCTGTCATGAATAAGGCTACTGTGGACATTGCTGTGTAAGTCTCTCTGTGAGTGTTTGTTTTCATTTCCCTTAGGTGAATCCCTAGGATTCGAAATTGCAGGGCCCATCTGTGTCACTGAGAAACTGCAGATCTTTTCCCAAAGTGCTTGTACCATTTTACATGCTCACGCGTAATGTACGCGTTCCACATGTTGAAACCCTCAACACTTGGTGTTAGGTAGTGATAGTTCACGGTGGTTTCCGTTTCCACGTTTGCAGTGAATGGTAATGTGCACTTGTTCACATGTTCATTGCTTATGTGAATGACTCCTTTCCCATTTTTAATTGGGTTGTCTCTTTTGAATGCTATACTTTAAGGGTTCTTTGTATATCCTAGATACCTGGCTTTCGTCAGATGTGTGATTTGTGATGTTTTCAAGTCTAAGGCTTGCGTGGTCTTTTTTTATGGTGAATTAATGAGCAAAATTTTTAGTTTTGTACAAGTCAAATTAATTTTTCCTTTTCTCCCTGATCCTCATGACGCCTCTAAGAAGCTTTGCTCACCCTCCAGTCGTAAAGATATTCCTCTAAGTTTTCTTCTGATGCCTTGATAGCTTTAGTTTTTATGCTGAGGTCTATGATCTAGCACGTGAATTTTTGTGTACAGTGAAAAGAAGTGGTAAAAATCCATTTTTTTAATGGAGGTGAAGTTCACATAACAGAAAGCTACATTCATAATGTTTTGCAACCACCAACTCTATTTAGTTTCAAAACATTTTTGTCACCCCAAAAGGAAACTCCTGTCCATACAGGAGGAACAGGACGCAGTTGCTCCCTGTTCTTTACTACCTCCCCTCACCAGCTCCTGGCAACCACCAGTCTGCATTCTGACTCTATAAATTTACCTATTCTGGACATTTCATATAAATGGAATCATATAATATGTGACCTTTTGTGCCCTACTTCTTTCACTTAGCATAAAGTGTTTGAGGTTCATCCCAGTTGTAACATGTATCAGTACTTTGTTCTTTTTCATGGCTATGTAATATTCCACTGTGTGGATGGACCATAGTTTGTTTATCCGTTCATCTCTTGATGGACCCTTGGGTTGTGTCCATTGTTTATCTATTGTGAATAGCACTGCTGTGAACATTCTTGTATTTATTTGAAGCGCATTTTCAATTCTCTTGGATATGTATACCTAGGAGTGGAATCACTGGATCAGATGGTAATTCTGTGTTTAACTTTTTGAGGAGCCACCAAACTCTTTTCTGCAGCGACTGAACCATTTTATGTTCCTGCAAGCAATGTCCCGGTTTCTAGTTTCTCCAGATCTTCATTCAGTACTTATTAGTTTTCTTCCTATGTTTTCCTTTCTTTTATTTATTTATTTTTTGATTGTAGCCATTTCTCTGAGCATGGAGTGGCCCCTTATTGTAGTAAGATTCATTTTTTTCCACTAATATTTGCAGTTTATCTGTCACTGTTTGTTGAAAAGACTTTGTTTACTTATTAAATTATTTTGTTACTTTTAGTAAAAAGCAAATGAACATAGAAGTCTGTATCTTTTTCTAAATTCTGTTCTTTTCCATGTATTTATGGCAAATCCTTATGTCAGTACATTGTCTTTTTTTTAATATATATCACTTCATTGAGGAATCGTTGATGTACACAGAGCTGTATAGTTTTAATGTATACAGCTTAATGAGTTTGGAGATAAGTAAACACCTGTGAAACCATCACTGTAATCTATGCCATAAACATCCATCACCTCCAAAAGTTTCCTTCCACCATCTTTATTTATTATTGTTATTATTATTCTTAGTGTGTGAAAAGAATACTTAACATATGATCTACCATAGCAGTTTTTTTAAGTACATGGTGTAATGTTAACTTACAGTCACCATGATGGACAGTAGATCTCCAGGAATCATTCATCTTGTGTAACTGTATAACTGAGACTGTATCCTTTTACTAATACCTCACTATTTCTCTAACTCCCAGCCTGTGGCAATCAATATTCACCCTCTGCTTCTGTGATTTTGACTATTTTAGACTCCTCAGATAAGTGTTATTATCTAGTCATTTGCCCTTTTGTACCTGGCTTATTTCACTTACTGCGATGTCCTCCAGGTTCATGCATGTTTCAAGTGGCAGGATTTCCTTCTTTGTTAGGCTGAATTATATTTAATTGTATACATATACCTCATTTCCTTTATCCACTCATCCATTGATGGACATTTAGATTGCTTCCATGCCTTGGCTGTTGTGAATAATGCTTCAATGAAGATAGGAGTACATGTATCTCGTTGAGATTCTGATTTTATCTTCTTTCGAATTATACCCACAAGTGGAATTGCTACACAGTCTTGATTATAGAGCTTTATAGTAAGTCTTGAGCGTAGGTTGAAAAGAATTCCAGCTTTTTTCTTATATTTTTAGCCGAACTAGATTCTTGAATTTTCATGTAAGTTTAAGAATAAGCTGCTAGTGTCTGCAAAAAGCCTCTGATGTTATGACCGGGATTGTGTTTGATCTGTCGATCAATTTCTGTTACTGAATGCTGGGTTGACTGCATGGTGGCCAGGAAACACTTGCAGTGTGATTTCAAATATGTGGAATTTATTGAACATTGTCAAATGTAGCTACGTACACTCCAGTAGGTATTCTCAATCGAAATATTGACAGCTTTGGGGAATTTTTTCTTGCGTGTTGAGTCCCCCCAAGTAGTCTAAGAGTTTGCACAGTTGGAATGCGTGCTCTGTTTCCGGTGGTTTAATGCCGATAATCAGTGAGGGCGGGCGGGGCTGCCCTTCTGAGGGAGGTGTGCCCTCTTCTGCTTTCTGCGTGCTTGACGGGAGCTACCTTCTGGCAGTCAGTTGCTAATTGGAGCACTTCCCTACCTCTAACTCCTCCATGGATGCCCACGCTTTAAAATGGGTATAAATGGCCCTGACACCTCATGCAGTTGGAGCAAGGCAGAAGTGATAGCCACACTAGCTGTTCTAAGATCCTCCCCACAGTTAACCACTGTGAGAATCCTTTGATGCCGTCTCCCACTTCTGCATCTTTTGACCTTGATTAGCTTTCAGTTCTCTGGGACATCTCTTCCCTCTGTGTTTCTCCTTCCTGTCCTCCTAGCAGTGATTAACTCCAAGCAGGTTTTGCTTTGTGTCTGATTCCATCCACTTTTTATCTGGGGCCTTGATTTTACTTTGAGGAGGCATTCTTGGAGACATAGTTGATTATGTTTAGCTTCAACAAAGGAGGTTATAGAAACACAGATGGATAGTGACGACTAAGAACAAAAGTTATTTTTGTTGAGACCTTTTAATTTTTCATCTGGGGTGTCTTAGGAGGTCTTCTAAGTATAAAGCTGAGACCCGGGATCCTCCAGTAATAACCTCTTTGATTATTGATCTTAAATGCACTAAAGTGTTTTGAGAAGTGATTTTTTTACACGACCTTTTAAAGAACCATTTTATTTTGTGTGTTTCTTTTGTTTGTTTTGATTTGTTGTTGTTGAAAAATTTTCCTTAGTTTTAGTGCCAGGAGAACTATGGAAAGTCTTTTTTGAGGGGCAGTTACCATTTTTTGACCATTTATTTCTTCAGCTGTGTTCAGTTGCATATAGATCTCAAAAATAAATAAATAAATAAATAAAGACTTACGTACTTCCTTATCATTATAAACTCATTCATTCTTTAGACACTTTTGTAAGAAGCAGTACTTCACAACTGATACAGAGATGACCCCCACGTTTTTATAAACGTGAGACATATGGAACCAGAATCAGCTTTTCAATAATCATATATGACATAGTGGAAATTATTTTACTTTAGGTGCACAAAGTAAGAGTTTGTAAACATTGAAAATAAATTAAATTAAAAATAAAAATAAAATCTGGGTCTATCTATCCATCTATCCATCCATCTGACATTTCCCTATCTTTGGACGAAATGGTGATGAATCTGGGCTTTCTGTGCTGTATTACTGCATTCTGAGAAGATGCATAGTAAATCAAAAGAAAGAATGTTAGAGGACTCAAAATCTGCAGCTAGGAAAAAAGACAGAGAGAAAATGTGATGTGTGGTATTGTCTCAGTCCATTTGGGCTGCTGTAACAAACCATAAGCTGGATGGCTTATAAACCATAGAAATTTGTTTCACAGTTTTGGAGACTGGAAGTCCAAGTTGAAGGCACCAGCATGATTGAGGTAGGGCCATTTTGGGGTTCATAGCTGGCATCTTTCTCTCTGTGTCCTTCTATGGTAGAAAGGGTGAGGATGCTCTCTGGAGCCTGTTTTATAAGGGCATTAATTCCACTCATAAGAGGTCCACCCTCATGACCTAAGCAGCTCCCAAAAGCCTCACCTGATAATGCCATCAACTTTGGTATTTCGGGATTCAACATGTGTATTTTAGGAAAGACATATTCAGACCATAGGAAGTAGGCTAACATTGCTACAGTTATTAGAGCTCACTCACCCACTCCTACTTACCAGGTGGAAGAGTGTCCCTTGAGGTCTGAATATTGAGGTTTTAGTAGCACAGCAAAAGGTATACACCTTGTCTTGTGCACCTGCTCTCAGGTTCTCCTGTTTTCTTCCCTGTGACTTTATTTCATCCATTACTCTCTCTGATGTATCTTCAACCTTCTACTCTCTGCTGCTCCATTTCTCAACCTAGACTAACAGTCATGATCAAAGAGTAACAGCTCCCTTCACCCTGTAACCACCAGCTTGGTCCCCCACTTCCATTTTATTCAGAGTATTTCTAAGAGTAATCAATGCTACACAGAGCCAACCCATCCCCATATATTCTCTCCCTAACCCACTGTTTGTCTCCCTAATGAAACAGTTTTCCTTTAGAGAATTTCCTTTAGAGATTAAAAATGTCTTTAATAGCTAAATTTATGGTAACATTTTCCATGTTTGTCTTTTTAGATTTAGTCAATGCATGTAAAGCTATTTTTTTGTTTCTTTCCTCATGACCTTCTACTGTCTACTCCTATTCTTCCTTTTAAAATTTCTTTTAGAAAATATTTAAATTAATTCAATTTATTGAAGAATATCAATAGAAAAAATTATTTAACTCAGGAAGTAGAAACCTCAACAAACCAATAATTATAGTAGGAATTAGAGAGGTATTCAAGGAGCTGTCCCTCAAATAGCATCAAGTCCAGACAGTTTTATAGATGAATCCAAAACTACTTAGAACAGAAAACCCCTGTGATCTTTAACTCTTCCAGATAATATAAAAATTTCTAGCTTGTTTTGACAAAGGTAACATAACCTTGTTAACAACACAAAAACAAGACAAAACAAACAAACAAACAAACAAACAGGAAAACAGAGAAAGACCTTCCGAGAAATCTATGGGCCAATTCTATTTTCTAACTTATGTGTAGATGCAGAGTTCTAAATAAAATGTGAACAAATAAACCTAGAATTGTATAGAAAGAGTAGTGCATGATGGCCAAGTAGAGTTAATCCCAAGCATTCAAAGTTAAGAAATGGATTAACATAATTCAGATCATTGATGTTTGAAGAAATTAAGCATAGGATCATTTCAGGAGATGCCAAAGCATGTGAATCTCTTTCTCATGTTTGGAAAATCCTTCAACTGAGGAACCTCTGGAGAAGCAGAACCAGCCTCCCATTACAGAAGCTGACAATTCCATACACTTGCTTTTCCAGACTCTCTTGTAGCTGGGTTGCAGGCATGTGACCCATCCGACTCAACCCAGACTTTGAATCAAGAGTCAGTATTGCAAAAGAGTAGGGGTGGTGTAAGATTCTCTCTCTGTAGCAAGGAAGTTGGGTTTTTTTTTTCACTCAGATTCTGTGTATCTTAGCTTATCCTTTAAATATTTGTATGCCAAGGATTTGGGCTTCTGCCTTGTGAATTTATACTTTTTTCTGTATAGTCTCATTCTCATGCTAATCCTTCTCAAAGATTTGTCTTCATCTCAGAGCTCTCTGTAGATATTTACATTCTATTGCCAACTTATTATATCCACTTAAAATTCACAATCCCACTTCTTTTCTTCTATTGCTTTTTAAGTTTATAAACATTTATATTTCACTATTAGGAAATACATACCTATAATTTATCATTATCTTAGTCTTGTTTCCCAAAATGAATAGTGTATGTGAGGATGTGATCCCAGGGAGCAGAAGTGAGAACAAGAGGATGGAAGATGGTTGCAGAGGTAACTGTGTGCTATTTCCTGGGTCATCGCCTACAGCTGCTGGTTGCTCGACCATAAAGAACTTTTAAGGAATGTCCTGAAATATGTCTCTTGTGTCTCTCTAAGGCAAGAAAGTGGGGAGCATTTATCAGCAGCTCCCATACTTCTTCAGCAGTCAAGGGTAACCGATTGCTGTAGCTCCCTTGCATTTGTAGGCTGCACTTGCGTGAGTACAGATCTGTTCCCATGGGTCCCTAGTGAGGGAGAGCAAGCAGATAACTGCATGGGGCCAAGGCCAGCCTCTGTCAGGTTCCATCTGTGCAGAGCCAAGGGAAGCCTGCTGCTCTTTGTCACTGCGGTGGTGACTGGGATACCTGGAGGGGCCGAGGGGACTTGAGATGCTGCACAGGAGAGACCTGATGAAATCTTACTCATAGAGCTAAGGAGGAAAATCGGGGGATGACCACCTCCATAGGTGCTGAAAATGCCATTGAACATTTTCAAGTTAAGATGTTCTTGATAAACACACACTAAAATAAGTAACAGTGAAAATATCTTAAACACACACATGCATATCAAAGCAAAGATTTAGCATATACTTAAAGGCAAAATGTGGATTTATAGCTACTAAAGTCAGAAAACAGACAAGAGTACCCCCGATACCACCAGTATTTTAAACTCTGATGGAATTATTAACAACATATTAGATGAGAGATAAAATAGAGGTTTAGGAGGCAATAGGTAAAATTACTACTGCCTTTTTTTTTTAATAAATTTATTTATTTTATTGGCTGTGTTGGATTTTTTTTGCTGTGCACGGACTTTTTTTAGTTGTGAGTGGGAGCTACTCTTCGTTGCGGTGCGCGGGCTCCTCTTTGCTGTGGCTTCTCTTGTTGCGGAGCACAGGCTCTAGGCACGTGGGCTTCAGTAGTTGCAGCACATGGGCTCAATAGTTGTGGCTCATGGGCTCTAAAGCGCAGGCTCAATAGTTGTGGCACACGGGCTAGTTGCCCTGCAGCATGTGGGATCTTCCTGGAGCAGGGATCAAACCCGTGTCCCCCTGCATTGGCAGGCGGATTCTCAACTACTGCGCCACCTAGGAAGCCCACTACTGCTTTTTAATGAAATGATTATATCCTAGAAAACACAAGAATAATCAGCTATCACTCTACTATAAACAATAAGAGAACACAAGAAGATAGTAAAAGATTAATATGTAGATATCAGTGTCAACTGTATTTACAAATGATAACAGGTTGGAGTACATAATAAAAGAAAAATATAACAGCAATAAAATTAAAACACATAGAAGGGGAAACTGAGACGAAGCGAGAGAGTAGCACAGACATATACATACTACCAACTGTAAAATAGTCAGCGGGAAGTTGTTGTATAACAAAGGGAGTCCAACTCGAGGATGGAAGATGCCTTAGAGGACTGGGGCAGGGAGGGTAGGGGGGACTCGAGGGGGGGAGTCAAGGAAGGAAGGGAATACGGGGATATGTGTATAAAAACAGATGATTGAACCTGGTGTACCCCAAAAAAATAAAAAATAAATTAAAAAAAAAAAAACACATAGAAGTAAACTTAATAAAAATGTGAAAAACTCTTAAAACATTGGGGCCTAAAATTATACCTATACATGTGGAAGAATATACCATATCCTTAAATAAATAGTATCTTCTTTTTTTATATAATAAATAATAATGAGCACTATGAGATTAATAAAAACACAGAGTTTGACTATTTTGTCACTGTTAGCCAGGAAACGGGGAAGTGAGCGCTCTCGTACGTCTTTGGGGGAGTGAAAAATTGTGCATCCCATATGCAGAGAAATTCATCAATACTAATGAAAATAAAGAATGCATTTACCCTTTGGCACAATGGTCTTTCTTGTAAGAATTTATTCTACAGATATACCTTTACAAAGACATAAGTTACAAATGAGCAAGTTTGGTTTTGCAGCATTTCTGTTATCTGAAAATAAAGGATTGGAAACAATACAAGTTATGATATATTTATAATTCATACAAAGAAATATTCAGACAGTAGATATAAAGACAGTTTTGTATTAGGCTTGTTAATATTTCATTTCAGTTTTTATAATTTCACCAATTTTATGTCAGCCTTTTCTATTGAGAACTGAAAGAGATGGGTTTAAATCTCTTGCTAAACTAATGGTTTGCATGTCTTAGGGATAGAAATGCAATTGATTTTTTAAATAATTAAAGGACCTTGCCCAATCATCTTATTAGTTTAATTACTTGTGAAGTATTTTGGAGTTTCTGTGTAGTAATGTATAAAGACTGTATTCTTTCTTCTGTGATGATTGAATTTATCTGTCCACTTAGGCAGGCTATGGTACACAGTTGTTTGATCAAACACCAGTCTAGATGTTGCTGTGAAGATGTTTTTTTTAGATGCGATTGACAGTTACAATCAGTTGACTTTCAAGTAAAGGAGATTACCCTTAATAATGCAGATGGGCCTTTGGTTGAAGGCCTTATGAACAAAGACTGAGGTTTCCTGAAAACAAAATTCTCCCTCCGAACTGCAGTGTAGAAACCCTGCCTAAGTTTCCAGCCTTTAGACTCAAGACTGTAACATTAAGTCTTCCCTAAATGTTCAGCCTGCCAGCTGCCCTGCAGATATCAGCCTCTCTAGCCCCTCTTTCTGTGTGTGTGCGTGTGTGTGTGTGTGTGTATACACACATATATATGCATATATATATGTATATACATGGAAATGAATGAAATATTAACAGGTCTGATACAAAAGCTGCATTGTATTATATGAATTGTATTTCTTTGTATGAATTGTAAATGTATCATCCTTTGTATACTTTCTATAGAAAGTAGAGATTAATACAGCTTTCTTGGCTTTTTCTTTTTTTTAATATATTTTTAAAATTTATTTATTTTATTTTTTATTTATTGGCTGCATCGGGTCTTTGTTGCTGCGCTCGGGCTTTCTGTAGTTGTGGAGAGCAGAGGCTACTCTTCCTTGCGGTACACAGGCTCCACATTGCTGTGGCTTCTCCTGTTGCAGAGCATGGGCTCTAGGCGCATAGGCTTCAGTAGTTGTGGCACATGGGCTCAATAGTTGTGGCTTGCAGGCTCTAGAGTGCAGGCTCAGTAGTTGTGGCAGGTGCACGGGCTTAGCTGCTCCGTGGCATGTGGGATCTTCCCGGATAAGGGATTGCACCCGTGTCCCCTGCTTTGGCAGGTGGATTCTTAACCACTGCACCACCAGGGAAGTCCCTCTTGGCTTTTTCTTGATTTTAAAAGAAACGCTTGAAACTTTTTACCATTTATAATTAATTTGGGGTCATATTCCTAAGTTATTTTAGGTTTTGGAGCTCTCAAGTATTTCCTTCCTTAAGTTGTATTTTGTTCCAGTATAATCTTTGGAAGATTAAATACACAGGTTTTCGTTTGGAAAAAGCACCAATGTTCTTGGTGTTTTAACTTTCTATGTAGGATTCAACATGATATGATAAACATCAAGATGGTATAATTTGTACTCTTTTTTTTCCTTTGGTCGTTGACATTATTTTTCATATAAACTTGCATAAAGTTAAGCGGGTTTGCCTAGAGTAAAATGAACTGATTTCTAGCCAACACTGAATGTAGTGGGATTCAGCTGGGTGAAGGAGAAACAGCCATATCTTCACTTCAAGCGAAGTTCACGATAGAAATGAAAATCACTTCATACTATAAATTTCCTGATTGTTGATATTGCTGTAATTATTACTGTTATAGAATGTGTTGTACTTCATTCTGGCCTTCCTTTTAAAAAATGTGAGAACATTATAGAAATATTATTTAACGGCTTATAGTTTATGATGTCTGTCAAAATATAAGCTGAACCAGTGTTTGTTGCATATAGTAACTCCCATGAAATGGAGATCCATTTCTGTTTAAATATTAGTTAATTTTATTTACACATTTTAATAAGTATAATTTTTAGTCACTCATGCTGAAAGTGACATGCGGTAAAGTTTATTAAATTTTTTTAAACTTTGGAATTTCCCAATTATAATGTAGTTGTTGACTTATTCATTAATTATTCTAAATAGTTTGACCTTATGTTTTCTTCTGCACTTTGTATTCTACTAAAATCGCCTGAAATGTCTAGTTATTTTAAAGAGAATGTGTCAAGAACAATTTTTTAAAGTAATTAGTGAAGAAATTATTCAAGTTGAAGTGGATTTTGTAAATATGTTTATAATTCAGATGTATATAAAAAATTTTTCAATGACCTAATTTTAACTTGATAGCATAATCTTTATTTTCATTGTAATCATCATATCATCATCATGCTTCATCTTTAATCAGTATTTACATCCCAAGGCAATGTCCAGTCCCTTATTGCATGATCACTTTTAATTTTCAAAAATAACTCTATAAATCAGACACTGCTATTATTCAAATTCTTAGAAGAAACTGAGGCCCAGAGAATAGGGGATTTGTTCAACATCAGAGAGTTGGTAAGTGCTCTGAGAGAGCTGACCCAGAATTGTCTGATTCCATAAAGCAAACTATTAGCCACTACATTATTTTGCCCTACCACATCCTTATTAAAAATATTTTCTTGGCCAAACAAATTCTAGAAGCATTAGCTTTGTTTGCTTATTTTGCTGTAAACCACCCTCATTTGAGTGGTATGAACCTTAACCTTATCTTTTTTACAAGCTAGAAATTGGTTATCTGAGAAACTATCAGTGATACATTGTTTAGAAAGAAGGGCTGTGTAAACTAAAACAATGTATAAACTGAAATTGTGATGATGAAGCCATGGCTGTCAAAGAAGCTTAGTGAAGAAGAGTCAAGACTGGAAGAAACATTGAGAGTGGCTGGAAAGGGAGCCCAGTTAGCCCATTAGTGATGGAGGGGTTTTCTGCAAGTCAGGGGTTACCTGTGTCTGTCAACAGGTACCCAGGATAAACTTGTTCCTTGTTCTGAATGCCCATGGCAATCCCTCACAGCCAGTTAGTTTTAGAAGTTACTGTGTTCAATGACTAGCATATGTTATTTCATCTATATGAATTTTAATATTTCATGATTAAAAATTCATAGTAATGTTTCATTGCCAAGTTCCAAAAGCAAAGAATGAGGGGAGGGAAGTGACAACAGATGTTATAGACCTGTTTATAAAATACTTGTAGCAGAGCTGGATGAAGGACTTAAGGCATATTCTTGTGAAGTTGTACAATGTGTAAGTACAAGGGTGTAAAGAGATTTATTTTCCAGCATCCTGTCATATCATACCTGTATAGATACCACATATCATTAACTACTCCTGTTTTATATTTTTAAGTTCTCATTTCCTGACTCCTTTATACCAGCATCTAAATAACATCAAGTCTTTTCCATCCTAAAATCAACAACAGTTACCAGAATTTTTAACTTTGCGATTACCGCTGACTTCTACCCTAACTCTCTAAACCCATTCACGGCAAAACTTTTGAAAATGTTATTTACACTCATTTCATAATTGTTTCTTTACCCTCCCATTCATGTCTTTCTCCACTGTGACTCAGATTTCCTCCCATCACTGTACAATTGGCCCTCCCTATCTGTGAGTTCCACGTCTGCAGATTCAACCGACCACAACTCAAAAATGTTTGGAAAAAAATTCCAGAAAGTTCCAAAATGCAAAGCTTGAATTTGCTGCATGCCGGCAAAAATTTACGTAGCATCGATGCTGTATTTACAATTTACATGGCATTCCCACTGTGTTAGATATTATAAATGCAGACACACCGCATCTTATTGTGATTCACTTTACTGTGCTTCACAGATACAGTTTTTTTTTTTTACAGATTGAAGATTTGTGGCATCCATGTCTCAAATAAGTCAGCACCATTTTTTCTAACAGCATTTCTCCATGTAACATTTTGGTAATTCTTGCAATATTTCAAACTTTTTCATTATTATTGTATCTGTTATGGGGATCTCTGATCACTGATCTTCGATGTTACTATTGCAAAAAGATTATAACTCACTGAAGGTTCAGATGATGATTAGCATTTTTTAACAATAAAGTATTTTTAATTAAGGTATGTACATTGTTTTTTTAGACAAAATGCTGTCGCACACTTAGTAGACTGTAGTGTAGTGCAGACGTAACTATTATATGCACTGAAAAACCAAAAAATTTCTGTGACTCTTTATTGTGATACTTGTTTGATTATAGTGGTCTGTAAGTGAACCTGCAGTGTCTCCGAGGTATGCCTGTAATCTAGAGATGCTTTAAAGTGTACAGGAGGATGTACATAGGCTATATGCAAATACTATGTCATTTTATATGAGGGACTTGAGCATCCTCAAATTTTGGCATCTGTGGGGAAGAACAATCCACCATGGATACTGAGGGACAAGTATACTGATTTTTGCCGCCATCCACAGTGATACTAAGTGTCCTCAGAAATGTTGCAGCAGTCCTGTTTCTTGACCTCTCTCTCCTGCATACATCCTTGTTCACTACTCTTTTCTTATTAACTCTCCTCTGCCTTGCTTATTATATCATACTCTCCTGGTTATCATTCGTTCTCTTATTCTGCTCCTTACACTAATTTGTTTTCTCATGTAGACTATTGCAACTCTCTCTAGTTTTCATGACTAGTAAGAATCCCCTCTAACAGATCCTCTTAAGTATGGCAAGAACATCCATTCCAAGTGTAAATATAAGTATGTATTTATTTTATATAACCCATTTCACTGAAAAGTCTGAATCAAACAATCTTAGACGTACTTCTTTCTGGCATAATTAGATTGATTAAGTAATCTTAATTAATAAATTTTTAAATAGCTGTAAGAGCTCAGGAAATTCTTTTAATTTCCTTGAGATTCAGTTCTCTCACTTTTAATGTAGGGAATCTTGTGGATTTGAAGTCTGGGTTCTCAAATTAAGTGAATTCAGAAAAATAATTTAAGTCTTTCCAAAAGCCAAATTGGTATTGCATGTCCATTCCCAAATAATTGGTTCATAGTGTAGTAAATATATAAATTTTGATTTATGTTTATATCATGTCAAACATAATCATGTAACATGTTAAATATGCCACATATGTTAAACATAATATTAAATATTAACTGTCGGTATCTGATGAATATACATTTCAAAACCTTAAAATTTATTATAATTTATTATGCTGTTTTAGTAGGTGTATTATTTTAAAAGCAAGGAGCCAATGGAAAAACATTAAAGAACTATGTGATAGAGAAAAGTTAAAAATAAAACAAAATTAGATCATTTATATCTAATTAGATCAATTAGATGATTAGATCGTTAGGTCTGTGGACCTTTCTAATATAAATACTGTAATGCCATCAGTTCCCGGATGAGTGAACATCACAGTAGGGACTCACAATTCAGGAAATTAGTGGAAAGCTTTCATGCCTCTCAAATTAAACCAAGGATGGTCCCCAGGTTCTCTTTATGTTAAGAGGCATTTCTTTGCTAATTGCATATAACACTGTGACAGAGCTAGATATTTAGGAGAAAATATAAGAACTAAAGTAATTATTTATTTTAGTAATATTTTGAAAGTCTGATAAAAGTGAGAAAATTATGGATAGGCTCTGCATCACAAGAATACAGCTCTGAACAAGGTCCTAGAGGCCGTCCTGTCCACCAGGGGACCAGGGGACCCTCATCCACCTGAGCCCCTGGGAACAAGCACACCAACCTCGGACCCACAGCAGCCTAGTGACAGCCTCAGAACTGGTTCAGATGTAGTTCCAAACGTAGTCCCATCAGACGGGAAGGTTCACCTACCATAACCAGTGTATAAAGACTGGAAGAGGTGTTTACATTTTCAAAGGCACAGATAGCAACACAAGTCTACCTGGATCATGGAATTAAGGTAAATATGACATCACCAAGGGAAACTAATAAAGCTCCAGTAACTGACCTCAAAGAAATGGAGATCTATACTTTGCCTGACAAAAAATTCAAGAAATCATCTTAAAGAAACTCAATGAAAGGCAAGAGAACACAGGTAGACAATTAAACAAAATCAGGAAAGCAAAGCATGAACAACATAAGAACTTTAATAAAGAAGCAGAAACCATAAAAAAGAGCCACGTGGAAATACTGCAGCTGAAGAATCCAATGATGGAACTGAAAAATTCAGTAGAGAATTTCAACAAGAAAAAAACCCTTGATCATGCAAAAGGAAGAATCAGTGAACTCAAAGACAGATCATTTGAAATTAATCAGTGAGAAGAACAAAAAGGAAAAAATGAAGAAAGCCTACATGAATTATTGGACACCATCAAGCAAAGGAACGCATGCATAATGGGTATCCCAGAATGAGAAGAGAGACAGAAAGGGACAGAAAGGTCATTAAAAGGAATAATTGCTGAAAACTTTCCAAGTCTTGGGGGAGACATGGCCAGTTCCAGGAAGCTCAAAGGACCCCCCCCCCCAAGAAAGTCAACCCAAAGGGGATATTACCTTGAGACATATTATAATCGAAATGTTGAAAGTCAAAGACCAAGAGAATTTTGAAAGCATGAGGATAAAAACAGCTCATCACATACAAGGAAATACCTATGAGGCAAATAGCAAATTCCTTTGCAGAAAACTTGAGGGCCACGAGGCAATGGGATGATGTATTCAAAATAATGAAAGGAAAAAAAATCTTATCAACCAGAGATACTAGACCTGGAAAAACTGTCCTTCACAAATGAAGGAGAGATACAGACTTTCACAGACAAAAAAGACTAATGGATTTCATCATTGCTAGACTTGCTTTACAAGAAATGCTGAAGGGAGTTCTTCATATTGAAAGACAGGATACTAAGTAAAACATGAAAATATATAAAAGTATAAAATTCAAAGGTAAAGGTAAATAGTCAAATTCAGAACACCCTAATACTGTAATGGTGGTGTGTAAATCACTTTTATATCTAGTATAAATGTTATAAAACAATAATAGTAAGAAAGTATACTACAATAATTTGTTAATGAATACATATTTTTAAAAGATGTAAAGAAATCAATAGTATAAAATGTAGGTGGAGGAGAAAAGTGTCAGGCTTTTGTATGTGAATGAGGCAAGTTGTTAGGTTAAAATAGATCTGTAATATGTTTAATGTAAGCCTCATAGTAACCACACACACACACACACACACAAACAAAAACAAAACAACCTCTACTAGATACAAATAAAGTAAAGAGAAAGTAATTAAATCATACTACTACAAAAAATAAATTACAAAGGAAGGCAATAAGAGAGGAAGAAAGGAATAAAAGAACCAAAACAAACAAAAAACACTCAGAAACAACAAAATGACAATAGTAAATCTTTACGTATCAGTTATTACTTTAATTGTCAATGGACTGCTATCTGCAGTGCAAAGACACAGAGTAGCTGAATGGATTAAACAAACACACCAACAAACAAAAAAAGCCAAGATCCAATAATATGCTTCTCAGAAGAGCCTCATTTTAGCTTTAAGGACACACACAGGCTGAAAGTACAGAGATGGAAAAAGATATCCCTTTCATGTAATCAAAAGAGAGCAGAAGGGGCTATACTTACATGAGATAAAATAAACTTTCAGTCAAAATCAGTCACCAGAGACAATGAAGGTCACTGTATAGTGATAAAGGGGTGAATTCACCAAGATAATGTAGCAGTTGTAAGTATATCCATACCCAACATTGGACCATTTTAATATTTAAAACAAATGTTAATAGAACTGAAGAGAGAATAGCAGTACAACAGGAAGGGACTTCAATAGCCGACTCCCAACACCAGATAGACCATCCAGACATAACGTCATCTCTCTTCTTACGTGCACATCGAACATGCTTCAGGACAGATCATATTTGGGGCCACAAAGCACGACTTCACAAGTTTAAGAAGATTGAAATCATATCATGTGTCTTTTGGGACCACATAGTATGAAACTAGAAATCAGTAACAGGAGGAAAATAGGAAAATTCACGAATATGTTTCACGAAGGAAGTTCAGTTGCAGATAAAATTACTCTGTATTGATAGAAGTCCAGTGGTGTTGCCTCCGGACTGGTGGTATGGACTGCGAAGAGAGACCGGAGCACACGTAGGGGTCACAGAAATGTCCTGTGGCTTGATTTGTACTAGGGTCACATGGGTGAATACGGATGTAGTTAAAAGATAACCTGAGGCATGTTATAAATTTTAAGAGTTTCTTTGAGCAAAAATCAGTTTGAATTGGGCAGCTTCCAATCTAGCGGAGAGAAAGGATCTCTGAGGAGGTGTGCAAAATGAAAGATTTTACAGCCAGAAGGGAGCAAGACCGCGAAATTTATACTGGCTTTGCTCTTGCACAGTTCCTCTCCTTTAGGGGATGACAGATAACCTAACAAGGGCTGATCAGATGATTCCTGACTGAAGGGTTAAAGATTCCATTTCGGGAGAGCCCAAACGGTGATTAAGTCTCAGTTTCGTGACAGGGAACTTAGCATAAGTGACTCCATTTTGAGCTGTTATCTTACTTTTCACAGTGTCAAAACTCATAACCTTTTTATTGGCTATAAAATGCATCACCAAGAAGTGTTTTAAAAATAGGAATTTCAAAACCAAATCCATAAGTTATTTTTGTATCCTAATTACCATCTAAGTTTATAAAATGTAATACTTATCTAATTCTGTAAAAACGAAGTCTGTGCATTTCTGTTTTCAGTTTAGATCATGTATTTCCTATTTCAGCTTAGCGCATTCAGTCTGAATCTTTTCAAGCTGACTCTTATCAGTCAGCACTGTTCATGTCAGGTATTCATGTGTAAATGTTCACAGTGAAAAGATGGAAACATAACAAAACTCTTTCCATTACTAAAAACTGCAACCCACGGCTACATTTCATTTCTTAACTGTGAAGACTTTACTTTGCAATTTTCCTTTCGCCTGGCAAACCAAGCTGCCACTAATGTATTGAACTTGGTGCTTTGCCTAATGAATGTTAGCTCTTCTTCCCACTGACAAAAACTGATAACAGTCTTTACAGCTATAAATGGTAGCCAATAATGATAGCAAGCCAATCACTGCTATTGCTTGTCAGAGGCAGTGGTTAGGAGCCTGCCTGCTTGGAACGCACATTGGTGCCTCCTCGTTAAGCTTCTGAAGCCACATATCAGCCCACACGTATCTTTCTTCTTTGACAAAAAAAAAGAGAGAGAGAGAAAGTTAAGTTGTTCTATACAGGATTCCGTATCAGATCTAGGTGAAAGAGACCATAGCATAGGCTAGCTGTGAGGCAGAAAAAAAGTGTGCTCAGCCTAGTTTCAAGCCCCACGTCGCATTGCCCCAAGGAGCCTTTCAGTTCACTTCTGCAAATGTGTACTCAGTCCCTGCTGACTACAGAGTGCATTTTGAGCTCCCTGAAGTGATAGACACATAAGGAAGCCCTAAATCTTGAACTAAATACAATACAAATGTTGGAACAGCAAAGAGAGCAAGATCGTTACATCTGGGGGAGTCTGTGAAAGCGTCACAAACGCGGCAGCGTTGACCTGGGGAGAAGTTTGTTCCTCCAGTCCCTGGGAAGGGGTGCCCTGCCCCCAGCGTTGTGTTACTAACAATCCCACGGAAGCGTGAAAACGTGTGTGTTTGGAAATGCCAGTTTGTTCCTGTGGCCGCAGCAGGTAGCGGAGTGTGCTTGAGGGTTACTGTAGAAGATGAGGCTTGAGAGGCAGTTGTGACCTCGAACAGATCCTGAAAGTTTAACAGTTTTTAAAGTTTCATCTGGTTCCGTGATTAACGGGTCATATTCCCCCACGTGAAAGATACATCTCATATATAGAAATAGCACTGCTGCTGTGGTTTTCTCTTAGGTTGACCTTTTTCAAAGCAATGAAAGATCCTCTCTCCTTTCTTAAAAGACTACTCCCCTCCCCGTCAACATAGACCAACCTGGAGCCCCTCATCCTGCTCTGGATGTGAGCATTCCGTACCCAGCCTGTTTTATGAAATCTGCTGTATTCCAACAATTGTGTGCCTTTTTTATCCTCAGAATTTGCGTCTTATCCGAATAAGACTGTGTTCTGAAAACTAATCTTAAAATGAATTTAATTATCTGACGTGAAAATCTTCAATAACATAGTCTGTACTATCCTAATATCGGTATCTTTTTCCCCTCTGGGATCCCAGAGCACCTCTAGTAACCACAGTTTCGATTAGTAAATGGTAGACATTGTAGATGTTCCTGGGTGGAGGATAAGGAAACCATTTTGCATCTGACCTCCCGTTATCATTCACCACTCATCACTCAGACAGCTGTCTCTTCTGTGTATAGAATGTTGCCCCAGCTGGTGAGAAGGAAGGTCACTAGCAACCCCTCTATAATTTGGAATTATTTTTAGATGGCCTGTCTATTTTGGGTCTAGTGGTAGATTTCAATAAAATTAATCTTCTCTTCGAAACTTGGAATGTGTTATGTGCCATTTATTATGACAGTCAGGCACTCCAGACAGGCCAAATATGCTGATTAACAACCCTGGTGGAACCCATGTCCTAGGCTTTGCTACTTACTTCACGTACCAAAGACACATCATTCATCAGCAATGACCACATGGCCTGCCGTATTTTATTTCTTAATTATATTTCAGCTTTTGCAAGCTTAGATTGTAAGTCAAGAGAAATCTGAAATTAGAACCTTTCAGAGCATATAAAAACCACTTTGATTTGTATACAGAATCCATCTGGCCATCTTCTGAAGTAATAAAACACACTCCACAACTCAAGAGACTAAAGAATCCATCTCTTGATTTTTCTGTTCCCTGAAAATATTAGTATTCACAAGGTAAAATGTTTTCACTTATAATTAAGTCACTAATTTTTCTATGCTTGGTACTGGCGTCAATTAATTTGAATAATAAGGTTAAAAAAGCAGTATTAAACTCAAGCCATTGTAGTGAAAGTCACTATTATTAACCTCTGAACTAATTTTCCTTGCAGAACTGTTGAGTAAGTGCATCACTTCAAATGTTAATTTAGGTTAACTGCTTAAGCACGTTACTGCCTTTGGGGCTCCATCTAAACTTGGATACATATAGTTCAGTTACTTTAATTAAAAATATTCAATTAACTCGAACCCAGTTGAACTGTGAGTCCAGACAGCATTAAACTTCTGATTAATAATTACTAAGTAAATAAATATTAAATGAAGAATGATTGATTTTCCCCCTTGAAACCTGAAGTCAATACAATTCCTCTACAGTTTTTCAAGTAATTAGTCAGTAAAGAAAACACCAAATTTATTAAGAGACTCAGTTTAGAATTAAAAGATAAACTTGGAAATCCCAGGAGAGGAAAATCTGAAAAAGTTTTTTTCAAATTTTGCTAAATGAGAATGAAATGGTTTCTTAAAATATATTTGTATTTTATTTCTAAAATAGTCAAACCTGAGCAATTTATATACATATAAAAGAAGTATTTACTAATGAAGATAAAAGCTACTAATTGATAAGAGAAAATTCAATTTTATATGCATTTTTATTATGTAATCAAAATATATCATCATAGAAAAAAGTCAGGAGTCCTGAATAGAAAATATGAGGAAGGTCATGGTTAAGGTGAAGTCATATAGCAATGAGAGTGCTTTTGAGAACTTTCAGGCACTACAGAATTTTGCAGCATTTCTGCCTCTTTATGTTATTTTTCAACTTCCAAATTATAGAACATTTTCCAGTGACTAAGGAATTTATAATTCCCCATGAGCTTCTCTTGAATCTTTGTTTTGGCTTGGAAAATTTTCATACTGCTGAGATCTGAGATCACCTAACGCCCATCATCAGAATGTTTTATCATTGATCCATGACTTTCTCCAACTTTGAAACATTATTAAGTATTTGGAAAGTGTGTTCTTTACCTTTAAACCAAGTTTAAATTAAAATAAATGTACTTGTATATATGTATATATTTTTTATTGGTAATAAGTGCTGGTATAAGCAGTGGTGATTTTTTAAGAAGATAGGAATTGTGAGGCTTGAGGAGGCTATCATTATTTAACTTAATTTTTTATATTGAATGAGTTGTAATGACAAAGGCACCTCTGATATATGAAAAAGAGCACAGAGCAGTGATTTAACTCGCATCCTTTATTCCCTCGTTCACACGTTTATTTGACACTAGGTGTACAGCAGCTCTTCCCCCGTTTGTGACAACCGAAAATACCTCCCCACACTGGACATTTTCAGATGTCTCCTGGTGTGTACGTGTGTGTGTGTGAGAGCACGAGACGCCCCCACCATCCTGACAAACTTTCTCTCCCTGACCAAGCACTGCTCAGGCTCTTTCGAGCTCTTTTTCAGCGAGGCCTGATTTCTGACTTCTGTGTCCACTGGTGCACTGACCTTTCCGCTGCGGATCCTGCTGGGAGAGTTTAGCCGGCCCCCATTCTACTCAGCCTTGAGTTCTGACGGATTGCTCGCCCCTGCCCCGCCCACCGCCCCAGGTGACGTGTGGTGGCCCTGGCCTGCCTTGCCTAGGAGTCCTGCTAGGTCAGTTCGCCAGACTCCCTTACTCCTGATGTCTTCTCTCAGTAAGATTACCTCTGCTGAGCTCCGCCCTCCTCTTGGGCTTATTAACCCCACTTGTCTGTGTATATTCGCCGTGGAGCCCAGTCTCTCTCCCCCACTGCAGAATCCCATCGCAGCGGTCTCTGTACCTATCAAGGTGGTCCCCCCTTGCAAAAAGTCTTTCTTACCATGCTTTAACAGGCGTCACTCAGCCATCTTTTCTTTAGCACCCTGCTTCGTGGTTGAGAACCACAGCTCTTAGCGACTGCACGTGTCAGCGCGACAGACTGGAGTTTCTATATTTGTGCATCCTTATGTATAACATTTCATTTTGTTTCAACACATCTCCTTGTTGAACATGTATTATCCTACCAGGACTTTATTTATTATTATTAAATATTTAGGTCTCTAAAAGTGAAGACATTCATTTTAAACTAAAAGGGTATTAAATGTAAGAAATAAAACTTTAGGTACTTTGATCGAACGGGAAGAACACTAGCGGAGGCATTTTTTCTGTACTTCTTTTGTTCCAGATGTAATGTTTCCTTTAAAATATAATTATACTTTCCATGTTCTTTTAGGTAGACTATAGATCTTCAAAACACGAAAAGCTTATGCAGAATGATTTGTCTTTACAGTGACTTTGAAATTTCTCTCTTAAAATGTCTTATTATTTCTAACTACTTTTGCTAGATCAAGTTAAGCAGAGCTTGTATAACAACTTTTGAATATAATAATTTAACTGTAACTCTCCAGTTGATGTTAGAATCTTAGAATTTTTAGTCAGTGTATTATAATCATGTAGACCATCAGATATAATGCTTAGGAGGATTTTTATTTAACTTTAAAACTATATCACAAAACCTGTGCTTCATGCACATGAAGAAATAGGCCAGGAATTAATCTCTCACCATAAACAACTAGAAAACTGCAGGGAGCACTATTTTCAGATATTGAATGACAGGCAAACAGGGCTCTGGGAGAACAGAAGTGAACAAGGTGTATGTGGCCTTCATATACACTTTCCACCTGGAGACAAGTGCCGCAGTGTCCTAGAGGGAACAGGAACCCCAGTAGACAACAGAGGTTTCACTCAGCTTCAGGAAAGCAGATCAGACTTCAGGAAGTCAGCAGTGACTTAACTGAAGCCTGGAGTACTTAAGAAAAGGAAGCCATTCAGGACAAGTTGGGTCAAGAAATCTTTACAGGTGACACCACTGAGTATTTGGCCAACTTAGAATCTTAGACTGAAATCCAAAGTGTGTAGGCAGAAGAAATGTGGGGAAAGAAAAATTACAGAGGAGCTGTGCGATGAAAAATTCCCCAAGCTCACAGTTTCAGGCCTTATTCAGATTCTCATAAGCCTGAGTAGAGAGACTGTTTTGATATGAGACAGTCAGTAAAGACCCCATTAGGGAGACACCATAAAAATAGGGTCAAAAAAGGTCACTCTCGCCCTACTAAAAAGAGCATAAAAATAAGGTTTGATGGGATCAAACTTCTCTGCAAGTAACTCAGATGCCTAACAGAACAGAGTACAATACTCTTGAAAAATGCAACAAAACTCAACTTTCAAGAACAAGAAAATGCCCAGCATCTTATAAAAATTAATGAGAGGTGAAGAAAATGAGATACATAACCTGGAGAAATATTAGTCGTTAAACATAAAACCAGAAAAGAAAAGAGAAGATGGGCCTAGCAGAAAAAGAATTGAAAAAATATATAATTTTGTTCCATATGGTCAAGAATGTACAGGAAAATATGAACATAAAAAAAGACTTAAATAGGAGATGTAAAAAAGAAACATAAAATTATAAGTTGAAAACTATAATATAAGAAATGATATCAGTGGATGATATTAACAGCAGATTTGACACCATAGAATAAATAAAAATCTGTGATCTTGAAGACATTAAAATAGAAATTCCTTAAAATAAAGCACATCAAGAAAAGAGATGAGAAAGAAAGAAAAAGAAAAACAGATAAGCTTTCAGGGAACCATGGGGGAACATCAAGCCTTGTAACACGTGTAAGTGGAGCCACCGAGTGGGAAGCAGGAAAAGAAGGGCAGAAATAATTGCCACGTTTTTCAAACTTGATTGAATCAATAAGTCCACAGATCCAAGACTCTCAATGAAACCCAAGTAGGGGAAAGACACATACATCTCACACACACATGTGTGCACACAGGCACACACACATCATTCTTAAATTCCATGCACAGATAAAATATCCTTCCAATAATTAGGTGAAAGAAACACATTTCAGACATATAAAACTTTGGATAATTTGTCATCAGTGAACTTGCACTACAAGAAATATTTAGAAAGTTCTTCAGGCAAAATAAAAATTATACCTCGTAGAAACTTGAATCTAAACCAAAGAATGAAAAGTTCTGGGTATAGTAAATATGTGATATTTATCAAATTTGAATTTTTTCTTTAAAAATAGCTTACTATTTAAAGTAATAATGATAATAATAGTGATAGTTTCTATATGATTCCTAGCGTACACAGAGGCAAAATTATGCCAACCGTTAGCACAAGCGCTGAGAATGGAAAATGTATGTATACTGTATGTATACTGTTGTGAACACCTTATGTTGTACATAAAGAGGTATCAGTTAAAGGTGGGCTGTGATAGGTGAATGACAAGTATTATAAGTCTTAGGTATCTTCTAGTTTTGCAGTCTATTCTGTGATGATACAGCAGGCAATTTATCAGAAAGGCATAGCATCTATAAACAAATACCCCCAAAGGAAGGAACATAATTATTCTGAGTGAAAGAAGCGAGGCAAAAGAAATGTGCATTCTGTATGATTCCATTGATATAAAAGTCTAGAAAATGCAAACTAACTAGCGACAGTAATAGGTCTGTGGTTTCCTGCGGGGGGGCACAGAAATGTAGATGGATTGATTGCAGGGAGCACAATGAAATCTGGGAGATGATGGAAATGTTCTTTTAATTGTGGGGATGGTTTCCCAAGTATATACATGTGTTAAAACTCATAAAATTGTGCATTTTAACTATGTATAGTTTATTTGATGTTAATTACAACTACGGCGAAACACCATCGCACACCCATTAGAATGGTCCTAATTTAAAATGCTGGCAAAACCAAGTATTGTGAAGATATGAGCGACTAGAAATTTCAGAGACTGCTGGTGAATGTCTGCAGTGGTGTGAGCCCTTTGTTCAGAAGTTTCTTACAAAAAGAAATAGAGTCTTACTCTATGATTGAGTAGTTAACTGCTAGGGATTGTGGTGGTCATGAAAACGGCTTCTCACATCTCCTGCAGTGAAGACTGTGATTGACTCGTGGGCCCATCTGCTGTGCTCAGAAATCCAGCTCCGGTTTGTGTGGGCGCTGCATTGCCGGGAGTTGCTTTTTGCAGGTGCGTGTGTGTGGCAGAGGTATTAAGGCAGGCTCATTCCTGGGGCTTTGGGGGACCCTCGGGAGAGAGAGACATCTCTCATGGGTGATTTGGCTCAAAGATTTTCTGACAGCTTTGTCAAAATGATCTTACTACCGCGCGACAGACAAGACCTTCTTTCAGTCCTTTACTCCTTCTTGCTCAGAGCTCTGCCCTGCCTCATGCATGGGCTGATGGCTTTCTACATCCTCCTGGTGCCATCCGTGTTTTCCTTCATATATGTTTCCCCCACTTAATCGTGTGTATATCTTGCATCTCCTCTTGGTGTTTGCTGCTTAGTAGACCTGGGTTATCACAGGTAATTTCTCAAGACCTGTGTATCCAATGTTTACAGCAGCTTTATTTATAACAATGCCAAACTGGAAACAACCCAAGTGTCCATTAGCAGGTGGATGGATAATCAATTTGTGCCAGATTGACACCATGGAATACTCTTCAGCAATGGGCGTGAATAGGAATTAATGTACTGGTATAGGCAGTGTAATGAATGGATATCAAAAATGATATTCAAGTGAAAGAGGCCAGACATAAAAGAGTACATAATATATAATTTTATTTGTATGAAACTACCCAAGACAAATATTATCTGTATTGACTGAATGGAGATTGGTGCTTGCCTGGGACAGAATTTTTAGGCTTATAGACTATATCTTGATTGTGACAGAGGTTACTGGTCAATACATATCTGTCAAATTCATTGAAACGTATCCAGATTATACCTGAAATTGATTTAAAACATCTGCACAACCAACAATGTAGATTCTAAATCAAATTTAGGTGAAATATTGACAATAATTTTCTTAAAATAGTGTCATTATCCCTATCCTAATATCTAATACTTAGTAAATCATAATGTATATGCAATTAATACATCTACTTCCACTATCTCTCCTATTACTACTAATAGATAAACTATTGGTTTATTTGTCTATCATTTTCCTTTTCTGAAAAAAAAATGGTTCTCTCTCAAGTATATCTTAATGTTTCTTGCTGTATCTATCAGTTAAAGTACCTACTTTTCTTTACTTTAAGCTGAATCAGCCTATTCTTGGTATTTACAAGAGTCTAATGTGAGAAGGGTTCTTTATCTCTGGTGGAGAATCTGGGACTCTGTGAAGTTGCATCCATGTATCAAGTTTTAAGGTTAAATCTGCTCTAAAAGGGCTAAACCTGGCCTCAGAGGATAACGTCCAAAAGTAGAGAAACAGACAGGAGACGACTGTGTAAAATCAAGAGTTCTGAGGAATGCACTAATTGTCAGTGGTGCTAACTCTGGGTCAAGTCCAATGCTAAGTGCATATTTCATCTTTAAAACAGTTTTGTGGAGATTAATGATCTCTGTCTCCTTTTAGAGAGGATGAAAATGCAGTTTAGAGGGGTCAGGCATCTCGCCCATGGCTACAGCCTAAAGGAGGGCAGAATAATGATTTGAGGGTGGGCTGCCTGCCTCAGAAGGCTGTGTGCTTACCACAACCTGATGCCCACCAAACCAGTTTCAGAGAGGAACGGGCTAATGAGGGACATAGGAGCGTGGCTTGGAGACAAGAGTAAAGAGCAGGGTGGCAAATCACAGCAGGCATCTTACAGAACGGCCTTCCGTGGACCTCTTCTTTCCATTCGCATTTTTCCTAAAAATGGTTATCAGTCTTGGGTAATTTATTTTATTTTGTCAATGCCTGAATTGTAAAATATAGTTGAAGAAAATGTATTTTCCAAATTAATATAGTGAATATCTAACTTCATAAACATTTTGAACATTACTTTCCTTGCATTATCCAAAACTCTTCTAATTATTAATCCTGCCTTAAATAGGAATTTCTATAGATTGATAAACTTGAAAATTAATGTTTACAACAAGACTGAAATTCATTGTGAAGTTATTTCTACATCATTGAGAAAAACAATATTGATAATAATCATTAGTATTACATCTTGTACTAAACTTTGACTACCACCTAGAGTAAATTCCACATTGAATTTCTAAAATTACCATAATCTTACTTGACCTGTCTTTAACATGGTAGTGCTCCACAAGTTTCTGTTACTTGTTGTTCATCTTTTTAGTAGATTCTCATTTTTTTGGTGGCTTTTACCTGTACACACCCAAATGTTTCTCTCTCGCCTAGAATTTTCCCAGAAATTCCAGATGCTCAGGGCTAATAGACTCCCGTCGTAAGATGGCTTCTGCAGATTTACAGCTACGTGTATCACAGTCTCCTGTGAGCCTTACTTCACTCACGGCACCTCTGTTTATCTAGTGTCTCAAGTTGGAAGCTCAGAAGTAACCCTCGTATATCTTCAACTATTTCTTCTGAGAGACACGCCATTTTGATCTCATTAAATACTTCCTTTTCCCTAAATATTATCATAAATCCATTTCACCTTTATTTTCTTCTCCATGGTTTTAATTCAGGTCTTTATCATTTTCAAATGTATCATGCCCTGCAATCCAGACTCCTCTAGTCAACATCGTCTGTCATCTCTCTACAGCCTTTCCGAGGTTTCATGTTGGCAAATCAGGCACTTTGAGGTCTTGGCCCTTATTTCTCCAGCCAAATTTGACATCTGTGAGCTTCTCTGTGGCAGAGACTTGACCTCCTTCATCTCTGTCACTCCAGCACCTAGGACAGTATGTGATAAATAACAGCTATTAGGAAAGAGTATAGTGAATGAATAATATATACACAAATGGATGGATTTTAATAGCATAGTTCAAACATACCTGTTTCTTTCTTGGCAGTCTTTATTGGCACCTGTCTGGGGAAGAATCAACAAGCCATCAAGCAAACAAATAATAAACCTTACCTAATCCATGTTTAATAGCAAGTCACTGTAAAGAGATTAGCATAGATGATTCTGTAGCAGTCTATAAACTTTAATGTCACATGGTATTGGATAAAATTAGTACGTTTACCATAATAGCAAAATGTATCTGAGTATCTTCTGGTGGTAGATTTAGCAAGGTACATGAATTTAACTAATGTCTTTGCTGCTTTATAAATCTGTCCATTCACATGTAACCATGGAATAAACTCTTCAGAAATCCAGCTTCTTGTTTAATTCATGGTATCTGTGTCACCCCCAAAAATCATGAAAGTGGATGTTAATTTTTCTTTAGAAGAAACACATTATGTACTCAAATTGATGGTTTTCTTTGCCATTAGATACCTGAAGTCCTTTAACACAGAGAATCAATGTATGAAGCATGTAATTATCTTACTTTAAGGGCCAATATAGACACAGTACATTCACTTCTTCATCACAATTTAGTAGGTGCTTCCTCGGTATTAAGGACTTGGACTGTGAGGATTAAGAGATGGATAGGAAACAACTGCTTTATTAAACACTTAACCTTAAAGCATGAAGAGAGTCTTGCTAAGTCCTACTGGCAAAAGATGACAGTAGTCATGGGTGTTATGGGAACATGACTACAGTAGGCTCCTTTTAGAAACTCCTGGTTCTTGACATGTTAAAGTTCTGAGACCTGTTTAGCTTAGTTAACAGACTTATTTTTTTATTTATTTGGTATAAGCTTTATTGCCCTTTTAAAAAAATTTGTTTTCTTTTTGCAACTTTTTATGTCCCATGGAGTTTACATTGTACAATAGCCACTGCAAAACACTGTATTAATAACATGGGATGATAAATATTGTTTCTCTATCAGAATAACAAAACTTCATCAATTTGTAGTTGGTGAGTTAGAACAATTGTGCAGTTGTTAAAAGTAATTTCTTTAATCTCTGAATAAACCAGAGTATCTGATCTAACTCAGTCCATAAAACTATAAGTAAGTAAGGTCCATATAAGCACTACATACTGTTGGAGGAACAGGCAAAACTTTCTCACCTTATTTCTTATGAATGATGTTTTTATTAGCATTATTGCATTAGATTTATTTTAACGTTCTAATGGGTTTGGTGCTAGCTTAGTAGAGAAGCATCAGTGAGAGTTGGATGTGGAGAATGATGAATGCCTTTAGTCCTGAAGCTACAGTCATGATCTACAAGCCATTTTCTGAATATTATTAGAAAGTAAAATCCTGGTTTTACTTTTTACGTTCTAACTTTATGCCTTTTATAGCTAATATCTTTTTTCCTGTTCACTTAAGAAAGGAAAAATTGTATAAATATCATAAATATGTATTTTCAAATAAACAGTGTTTATGAGATATGTAGGTTACACTAGCATAAATAATATTGAATATTGATTTCCCTTATACCACTTTCTTTTTATTTGCTTAAAACTTTCTGAAATATTACTAATTTCAAAGCAAGGAAATCTGTCTTTGGCATCAGTATATTCTTCTTTAAAAGCAATTTAAGATGCTTATGACTTGCATAATTCAAACCCAATGGAAAGTTTCAATTTTCAAATCCTAGGAAGATAGCATCCACATTTAATTATGTGTTACAGAAATTGTATTTTACTCAGAGCTATACTCAGCAATGTATACAACCTTAAAAAAGAGATATGATATTCCATTGAATGGTATAGTTTAGGCATATCCATTTTTGTGTACTGTATATTATCCCTAGAAATTGCTTTGAAACACTTTTTTTCCCACATCAGTTGATGAACTTTGAATTACATATAGTTCAGGGTGCCTAAATAGGATCATTTCCTTTTTCTTTTTAAAAAATATCGGTAAAAGTATTTTATTTTCTATATTTAAAAATTTTTTACATGAAAGGTCATTAGAAAAAATAATTATTTGGTTATGATTATTGAAGTGTCTGGCTTTTTGTTTATTGTTAATAAGGTCTCTCCATCTTGTATTAAATGGAAAAAAACCAAATAGAATAAAAAAATAAAATTTAGGGTATAGAGACAAGCAAAAGAAAATAACAATCCTATTGGATTCCCCTATGTAGCCGCCCTGCCATTTTGCATGTCAGTCATTTTGCTGTTTGGAAAGAAATCTCTATCATCATATATTTACCTGTGTGTATATTGCTCCAAGTAATTTGAAAAAGCACCAATATTGTTTACTATATTCTTTCTTCCTCTAGCATGGGTAGCTTTCTGTGTAAGTTGGTGTTATACCTTCAGACTATTGGGAGCATGCATGCCGTGTGTGTTTGTTTCTTCCTTATCTTTGCTTTTGTTTCCTCCTGCTTTCCTCTTCCTTTTCATCTTCCACTTCTGTCCTTCTCCCCCCCCCACCCCCAGTCTTAGTCATTTCACTGACAAACAGAAGAGGTTCAATGGCAAAAAGTAATTTGAACATTTCAAGTTAATTCCATGCTTTTTTTTTTATAAGCTTTGGTTAACATGTGATGGAAGAGTATGACAATTACATAGGCTGACTTTTTTTTCCTTTAAGTTGGATCTATATTATTTATTTAAATTATTCATCTCTTCAATTAGCTCGGGAAAGTATACTACCCGTTTAAAACAGTATTCAACAAGGAAAAAAAAGAAACATCTGTGAAGATGGAAGCAAGAAGGGTTTAAGAGTAAAGATACTGTACCTGATCCCAGGCCTGAGCACTGTCCCCTTACTTTCTCACTGTTCAGAACAAAAGATGAATATTAAGTCAAATAGAAGTTTTCCTAATAAAGCACACTGGTTTTTTTTTTTTTTTTCTTGTCTTATTGCACTAGCAAGGACCACCAGTACAGTGTTGTTTTGCTCTTCTTTCTCTAGTTTCTTTAGGTGTAAGTTTAGATTGTTTATTTGGGATTTTTCTTGTTTCTTAAGGTAGGATTGTATTGCTATAAACTTCCCTCTTAGAACTGCCTTTGCTGCATCCCATAGGTTTGAGATCATTGTGTTTTCGTTGTCATTTTTCTCTAGGTATTTTTTGATTTCCTCTTTGATTTCTTCAGTGATCTCTTGGTTATTTAGTAGTGTATTGTTTAGCCTCCATGTGTTTGTGTTTTTTATAGTTTTTTTTCCAGTAATTGATTTCTAATCTCACAGCATTGTGGTTGGAAAAGATGCTTGATACAATTTCAATTTGCTTGAATTTACCGATGCTTGATTTATGACCCAAAATGTGATCTATCCTGGAAAATGTTCCATGTGCACTTGAGAAGAATGTGTAATTTGCTGTTTTTGGATGTAATGTCCTATAGATATCTATTAAATCAAGCTGATTTATTGTGTCATTTAAAGCTTGTGTTTCCTTATTAATTTTCTGTGTGGATGATCTGTCCATTGGTGTAAGTGGGGTGTTAAAGTCCCCCACTATTATTGTGTTCCTGTCGATTTCCTCTTTCATAGTTGTTAGCATTTGCCTTATGTATTGAGGTGCTCCTATATTGGGTGCATATATATTTATAATTGTTATCTCTTTTTCTTGGATTGATCCCTCAATCTTTATGTAGTGTCCTTTCTTGTCTCTTGTAACATTTTTTATTTTAAAGTCTATTTTATCTGATATGAGTATCACTACTCCAGCTATCTTTTGATTTCCATTTGCATGGAATATCTTTTTCCATCCCCAGGACAGTGTTGTATAGAAAAGAGTGCTAACATTCTTTCTCACTTCCAGCCTCAGTGGAAAATCATTCAGCAGTTCACCATTAAACACAATGTTAGCTGTAGGAGTTTTGTTTGTTGTTTTTTTGTTTCTTGGAGGGTTTAGGGGTTTGGCAAGATACGTTTTTCAGATTTAAGAAGTTCTTTTCCATTTCTAATTTGCTAAGAGTTTTTTGGTTTGTTTAAATCATGGAAGATGGTTTTCTGAATCTGTTGAGAAGATCCTGTGGTTTTCCTTCTTTTTTTTTCCCTGTTAATGTGGGAATTATATTGCCTTTTTTTTCTTTGCCACAAAGCATGTGGGATCTTACATCCCTGATTCCCTGACCGTGAACTCGTGCCCCCTGTAGTGAAAGTGTGGAGTCTTAACCACTGGACCTCCAGGAAAGTCCCTAAAGCACAATGTTTTTAAATGAAGGGAATACTTTACTTCAACCGTTAGAAGCTTAAAGAAAATACCCTAGAATCTGCAGAGGGCATTTGATGAGTTCTTAATCTGCCTGAATTTATATGAAAACATATTTTGTTTAAATTAGTGATAGTTTTGTTTCTGGGTTGGGATTTTATATCTTCTTCAGATTCTGCAACAGTTCCAAGACAGAAAAGGGTGAGACACCAGAGCCATGAAGGGGGTTCCAGTCTGTCTTGTTGAGCAAATCTCTTCATGCCCTTTTTGATGGAGACATAGGATAGAAGTTAACATTGATAGAAGAGCAATAAGAAGTTTGTCTAATTTTGAGATAATTCCCTATTTATTTCCACATATGAATTGTGTTTGGTTTGCAGTAGTGCTTTATAACAAATGTCTTTTCACAAAGCTAATTGCTTTCTTTTTTTTCCCTCATGGATCTGCTCTTGTGGATCAAGTTACTTGGCCTGCTTTATGATAACATGAAGAATGTACAAAGATTCATAGTTCCTGCTTTTACAAGGTCTTTCTAAATGTCCTCCTTCGTGCCTTGGACTTTATGCGTATGCATTAGAGTTTCAATTGGAACTTTCTCGTCTAAAACTCCTGCTAATTACAGAGACATTTTTCTGACGCTCTTGGAAAAATTACCTTGATGTTTTACATTGGAAATGTCAGCCTAAAAATGTCAATCCTTCCTTTTAAACATGGTTACATGGTTTCCTATCTCTCGTGAGTGTGTGGAACTACATTCGTTTTATCACTGGTGATTCTATTATCATTATGGACATCAGATAACTTCTGGCAGAAACTCAGTTCCTACTGTGGCACTTAGGGCTGTTTGCCTGTGCATGAAATGATTCCAGACAACAAATGTCTCATGCCTTTTGTTGGGTAATTTACCTGTCTCATTTCTTACAGTTGGTTTGTTATTCCCTGCCGTTATCACAGCCCTCCTAGGTGCTAATCTGCTCTGAGCTCAGAAAGGAAGTCAGCAAGATATTTCCATTGCATAAAATAAGAATTAGTAAGTATAAAGTGAGAGATCGTGGCTCCCACTATAAGTGAAATGCATGGAATTATTATATAGTACAATGTCATAAAATCATAGTTGAAATTTGATGTTAATCATTTTAAATAGACTTTCAAAATCCTTAACACAATCTGTTAGTTCCTTGTGAAAACCTTTGATTCGCTGTTGTAACTGTTTAACAGTCACACAAAAATTTTAAAATTATATGACAATCTATGTTTTATACATTGATGGATCATATATTAAAATACAAAATTATGGCTGCGAAGGGCGCACATTTATCCTCCTGACAATAACCTCTCTAAAGTGAGAGAAGAGATGGACCCTCAGATTTATCTGCTAAGATTTTATTTCTTAAAAGCAAAACAAAAAAATAAACAAACTAAAATGTATCCAAACAAAAATGTAGAAACTATCCACTTCTGAGGGAGAGTACCTATTTCTTTGAGAATTCCTATACCTTCATTTTTTTATTTTGTAAACATTTACTTTTATCAAACATATAAATATACTTAGATGTAAGAAGCAAATACTTAAAAAAAAATCATGTAATGAAAAAAACCTATTTCTACTTCTCCCCCTCCTCCTCGCCCCCAATTTCAAAGGTCTTCCCTTTCCCCTGTATCCATATCACTATATACACACATGCACGTGTCCATATACCTAGAACAGGATTATATTGTGATTTAATTTGTCAGTTCAGTAGGTTATCATTTGACTTCCTACAGTGGGAGGTATGGATTTAGCTCTCTTTCACCCTTCCCCCATCAACACATGCCAGTAAAAATAGCCATATACATTTTCTTTAATCCCATCCTTTTCATACTTGCCATTACTTTTTGCTAACAATAATACAATATTTTTTACTATTATGACTATGTAAACATTATTCACAGGTGAGTCATGTAACGTACTACACAAATTTTGTTGTTTGTGTAGTATATAATTCTCTCATTGTGTGTGTGCATGCAGTCGTGTATGTTTTCTATGTAGCTATCGATAATTTATCCTTCCTAACAAACCCTCCTTGATTTGTTTCAAATGCTTGGGTTTCCTCTCAGTTTGAATTTCGTGGAGAAACTAGATTTCTGGAATTTTGAACAATTCCATTTCAATCTCAGTTTGGACCAGCTGTTCTCCAAGTTGGCTGAATTTTTGCCATCCTTAAATTTCCTTTCACTCACATGCTGTAAATTCCTTCTGCTGCTGTCCTGCCAGGGATCTCTTAGGGACTAGATCCTATAACTTACTCTTTCCTGGCTTTCTAATACATTTTGGAGAGATACCTCCTCCAATAATTTCTGCAAAGGGGATATATAAGTGTGAATGTTGCAGAACTGAATATGTCTATATTCTGTCTTATAGTGGATTGATAATTTATCCTGACATAAACCTCTGGATTGCAGTTCATTTTTTCTCAGATCATGAGATGTTTCTCCATTTTGTTTGTTTTTATTCACTTGTTTTTATATTGATGTCTTTTAAAATATCATATTTTGTTTTGAAAACCTGTGTCATTTTATTGACATATGCAGCTGTGTCAATAATAGATATTTATCTAATACAACTTGCACAAAGCCAGTTTACCAAGATGATATGTAAATTCTGGAAAATATAGACTTACTTGCCTGTGACTTAATATACCATGGTCATTAAATACTTGGTAATGTTTGGAAAAAATCTCACTGAAACTAACCTTCTGAATAGAAATGCAGACAAGGCAAATTGAATCTTTTTTATAATCTCAAGACTCCACCAGTTGAAATATGTGAAATTTGTCTTTCTTAAGCTCTCTTAAGAGAGCATTCATAGGCTCATGTTTTAAATAGAGGTAATTGACAAAACCTATTTTATCAGGTAATTGTTCAGATTAAACTAGTTATTGTGTTCATAATCTTAGGAGAGTGACTGCTACCTAAGAGCTCAAAGGTATTATTATTGTTACTTTCATTAGATAGATCAAGTGAAATAATTTTAATAAAGTTAACAAAACTAGCTATTAAAGTGTATTAGTGAGAACTCCACTTTACATTATACTATATATTGAAATTTGATATTGGACATTTAAAACTTGATGAATTGAGGTTTTTTAAAACAGCTTTATTGAGATAGAATTCACATGCCATACAATTCACTCACTTAAAAAGTACAATTTGAGGTTATTTTTAGTATAGTCACATATACAAGAAACCATCACCACATTCAATTTTGGAATGTTTTATCATCTCAGAAAGAAATCCCAAACTCTAGATATCACCCTCCCACCTCTCATCATCCCAGCCGTAAGCAATGGCAAGTCTATTTTTTGTCTCTATAGGTTTGCCTGTTCTGGACATTATATGTAAACACAATTATAGAGTATGTGGTCGTTTGTTGTTGGCTTCTTTTACTTAGCATAGTGTTTTCAAGGTTCAGCCATACAATAGCTTGTATCAGTGTTTAATTGCTTGCCATGGTCCAGTATTATTTCATTGTACGGATATACCGCATTTTGTGTTTGTCCTTTCATCAGGTGATGGGCATTTTGCTTGTTTTCACCTTTTGGTTGTTATGAATAATGCTGCTGTCAACATATACGTGTAAGTTTCTGTGTAAATTCATGATTTTATTTATCTTGGGTTTGGATATCTTGGGTGTAGATGGGAGTAGGATTGCTGGGTCATATGGTGACTCAATGTTTAACCACGCGAGGAGCTGCCAGCTTTTGTCCCCAGGTGACAGCAGTGCGTGCGAGCGCTAATGTCTTTACATCTTTGGCAGTACCTATCACTACCAGACTTTTTGATTCTAGCCATGCTAGTACATGTGTTTCCTGACAGTTTACCTATCTTTTTGGAGAAATGTCTTTCAAACCCTTTGGCTATTTTAAAATTGGGTTGTCTTTTTTTATTATTGAGTTGGGGTGTTCTTTATATATTCCAGACACAATTCCGTTTTAGATATATATAATGAATTACAAATATTTTCTTTCATTCTACAGGTTGTCTTCACTTTCTTAAGTCCTTTGAAGCATTAAAGATTTTTTTTTAATTTTGATGAAATCCAATTTATATGATTTTCCTTTTGTGCTTGAGCTATTGATGTCATATGTAATAATCTGTGGAGTTTAATTTTTAGACGTGAAGTCAGTTAAGTTATTTAATACATATTAACTTTAAAAAGTCAATTTACTATTCGATATAGAATATCTCAGCAGGCTTCACTTTTCTCTATGAAGTAATAATAATGGGGTATAGTAGGGTTCACATAAGAAATCCTTTTCCCCAGTATTGATTTTGAAGAACTGTCAGTTTTGGCAAGGAAGATTTTATACAGCATGATGGTCTGTAAAGCATATTTTCTGTGGCAGTTTCACATGTGCACATATGCTATTTAGGCAGTACTACTCAGTATATAGTAATAGTCAATTATTTCTCATTTTGTTTTCCATATGGAACAAAAGTTGTTCTTTGAACCTGTGTTTTCCCACTTGAAAAATTTCATCTTCTTCTTATGCTTAATAAATATTAAAATATGTAAAATCTTAGACTTCATTTTCAGTGGTAAGAGTATTTGCCCCTAATTTCGTTTCCCCAGAGTGTATACATGACCACCTATGTTGCTTATTATCTATCAAACGATCTTCATCCCCTGTGTTATTGTTATTGGATTTTTCCTGAGAAATACTCTCTGGTCATATCACAATAAATAACGTGTGTGTGCCGTTTAGAGACATGACGAGGTGTGGACTGAACGGCAGCAAAACGAGTTGGTAACAATCCGTGATGTAGAAACATACAGAAACTATGCAGGGGAAAACCATGGCTTTGGTGGCTTTAAAAGGAAAGACAAGAAAAGCTGAAAAATGATAGAGAGCCTGGCCTCAGCTTTAGGGAAATCATGGAAGCAGTAATGTCAGAGGAGAAGTAAGATGCTGATAAAAGACAGTCAATCCAGACAAGAGAATAACTAAACACATGCAGGGAGAAGGAAGAGGGAGGAGAGGAATACTGGTGTGGTTTCCAGGTGATTAGTCAGGGGGCAGAGGGTGGGGGTATTGTGCAAAAAGCAAGACATCTGAGACATCTATGCTAATTGCATTTGTTTCAGTGTTATGTACAATTCTTTCCTACACACAGTTGGGAAACGCGCCTAAGAAGAGATCCTGATGAAAAATGCAATTTATAATTTCAGGAAAGGACAGTAGTGACGTGGAAAATTGATATGTGCCTTGTAATAGTGTTACAAGACCAGACAGATTCTGTGATGCACTTAAATGAGGATTGGATTTGCCAATATTCAGTATTGGGTCTGTTTACTGTATCACATGCTAATGACATGGGTAATTACCCTGCTGTCTGAGACTCAGTTTCCTCAGCTGAAAAGCATGAAAAAGATACCTTTCTCAGGAGATTCTTTAGACATTGAACAAGATAATACCCCGATCACCAGCCTTGTAGGCAAGGGCTTAATAAACATTTGTTTAATTACAAACAAATAATTAGTGAATTACAGACCTGGTGTCCACAGGTGTCAATCACACAGTCAGTAATATTTCAGTAAAAACTTAGAGGTTTCCAACATTATAGTTGGATGTGGCTGCAATTGCTCTATGATGGCAACCCTAAAAACAGGACAGAATATTGAAATTAGGGAAAATGTTCGTTGGGCATTTAAGTAGCATTCTTTACAGGAAAGATAATTTAGAAACCAGACTGCATCAATACTTGCTATAGATTTTGAATCTTCCTTGGTGCTATTTGCTTGCACGCGTATACATTAGTAGACTGACTAAAGGTCTACAGACGCTATAGTTATTGGCAGATCACAGCTACTCATTAAATTATTCTCCTATATATCCAGAGTACACTTAAGGCTGCTATTCTCTGAGCTAACAAGTACTATATTGCCTTCTATTCTTATAGGAAAATCTGGACTTTCCTCTTCCAATCAGGTGGAATGTCTGTTGTGAATGGGAGAGCCAGAAATCATAATCACTGATGTCAAATGTATAAAATCTGTAGTTAGTTATGTGTATTTTCTGAGAGCTAATTTTTAGTATAGATAACTGTACTATGGTTATGTGAGATTAGGAGAAGCTGAATAAAGGTTGTTTAAAAAATACCATATTATCTAATTAAGAGCTTGTCTGTCAGATTTAAGTATGTTGTTGCATAATACTTAGGATCTGGAATCACTCAATATAATCTGATTATTTTAAAGAAAACAAAGACAATTCAGAAGTAGTACTCTACAATATGGGGGTTTGTTTTCCACTCTAGTCATTTGCACTGATTTCTTTAGCATACTTTTCACTTTTGGAAATTCAGTATCTTAGAGATTCTTATACATCTAGTTTTTGAAATGTTCACGCATATGGTATTAGACATTATCTTTCTATTTAATACTTATATTGAATGCTAGTTTCAAAAATTTTGTTATTGATGTAAAAATGTGTTCTCAGATCTCTTTTAGACATTTCTGGATTGCAGAATAACTCTTTGTTGGTAAATAAGGCATATTAATACAAATCCAAGTTTGTATGCATAAGCCCTTGAAAATATTTTTGAGCATACTTAGGAAAAGATCATATTTTGATGAAAAAAAAGAAAACCTACCCAAAAGACAAAATCCTTACAGTAGTTTTTGTAACCCACAATAGAAATACTGCCATTTTGAATGTTTTTCTCACCTTTTCAAAAAACTTTATTGAAGTATAATGTATATACCATAAAATTTACCCACTTTATGTATACCATTCAGTGATTTTTATACATTTACTGAGTTGTGCAACTGTGACCATAATCCAGTTTTAAGATGTTTTTATCACCCTGGTAAGCTCCTCATGCCCACCTGACGTTCCCTCCCTTGGTCTCAGGTAAGGACTCACCTACCTTCTGTCTCAGTGGATTGGCCACTTCCAGGGCGTTTCATTTATACATGTGGGTCACACACCACGTGGACTTTTGTGTTTGGCTTCTTTTAGTTGGATAATGTCCCAGCACTTCCTCCACGTTGTTGCAGGGATCAGTGTTTTGTTCCTTAGCATTTCTGAATAATACTCCATTTTATGAACGTACCCCACTTTGTTTATCCATTCACCAGTTGATGGACACTTGGATTGCTTTCGCTTTCAGGCTGCTTTGAATGTTGCTGCCACGAAAATCTGCATGCAAGTCCTTGAGTGGATGTGAGGATTTTCTTGAACAGAATCTAGTGACTAATTTTTCTTACTTTAATGAATACCGTAAAGTGGATGACATGACTTCTGTAGTTCTCTGCCTGTTTATTGTTTTTCAATGCTTAGCTTCCTTTTCCCAACTAAAAAAAAATGATCAGCAACTTCAAAACAATAGTGTCCGTCCAAGTCCAGTGTCAAAATGAAATTATTCCCATGAATTCACATCATATTAATACTTAAAAATGATTATATTTTCAACACTTAATTTGAGAAGTTCTATTAGTAAACATAACACTTATGAAAAACAGGGCACATTTTCAGAAAGATGACAGTAAAGAATATCAGGTTTGAAGTTTTTAAATAGTTTAATCATCTTAATATAGCCACACATGTACAGTGTATTTGTTGCTATGTTAAGATGATTAAATGCCACAATTGAAATGCCACAATTTGAAACTGTGTCTGCTTTAGGTTTAAGGATAAGGAAGGAAAACTGCCATTTTTTATTTACAAATAATGGCAAATTTATATTAATTTTTTAAAAAGCATATTTATCTGTTGAGTTGCGGAATTACAAGTGAAAAAGTTCACATAACTATTTCCCTATATTGTTTCTAAAGTAAATATATTTTCATGCATGTTTCCTATATTTGTAAAGTAGTGGTAATTTGTAAAACCTCAATCATGTAATCAGATTTGGCTTCAAAAGTCATGTGTGCTGTGCCCTTATGCTGGTGCTGATAATTGCCAAAAAAATGTTCAGATGCATCACAGCTACAGAAGCGTTGATTTTCCAATCGGTATTTAGCAAACATTATCACCGCCATCATCATCCTTTTCACTGTTTCCTTCTTAGTTGAGAGTCTCCATATTGTCAGGGAGGAAGAAATCTTCCTCTTCCCTTCTAGGTTCCTCTGGCTGGTCTAAGAATTATATTGACATGAGACTGATTAACAGTCAGGAGAAAATCAAAAGTTTAATCACACGTGTACATGGGAGAGACCCAGGAAAGCCAAGTAAGTCATCGGAATGTCCAGAACCCTCACCATAAGTACCGTTTTGAGCTAAGGACGACAGAGGAACCAAAAGTGGTTCTGGACCTCAAAGTGGAGAAAGGGAATTGACATGGAGATGAGAACACAAGTGTTTGGTGAACAGGTGGCCGCTGGGCCAGCAGGGATGGTGGGACCAGAGAGGAACTTTAGCAGGCTTTGCCGGGCTCCTCCCTGTCTTCACACCAAGCTCACACTGTAGTTCTCTCCGCTGATGGCTTCCTTCCTGGGCCAGGTCCTCAGTCTGCATTCTTGAGGCAGTTGGGGGAAGGTCAGAGTTTCTTCCTGAGTCTTTTGGGCTTTGATTTTTTTCATGATGAAGAGACATACTGGGGTGGCAAGTTTTGCTCCCCTATAATACACATCCTCTTTATTGCCTTACCTACTCACTAATTATTTAGGTTTCATCTTGAGAAATAATCATATCTTAGTTCTTCTCACATCCAGGAAAGCGTAATTGCCAGAAAGAAGTTGCCATTCAGTGGTCCTGCTTTCTCAAGTTCTTACACTATTTGCAGATCTTCTGTGATTTAGATTTTTTTTCACAAAAAGAAGAAAGGGGACCAATTTTGAGTAAACACCCTTCATGTCCCTGGGCCATCAAAACAATATTGTAAGGCAGATATACAAAGGAGAAAGCCTCAGGTCAGAAAATTTAAATTAAATACTCAAGAACACAAACACATGGGAAGGATGGAACAGCTCTTTGAGTATAGTAGTTAGGTTCTGTTCATATAAAGATTTGTAGTGAATATTTGTGTAACATTGTGGCATTTTAAAACCAAAATTTATATGTTTTATGTCAGGGGAAGAAAATAATAAAATTCCACATTAAGTCAAAATATAGCAGTCGTTGCTGTCTGAGATAGTCAGCTGTAATTCAGAAAAATAATCTCAGAAGAGGTTTAAGCGCGAGTTGATTATTTGCATGATCTGGATTTTAAAATGTCAGACAAGTCCAGGACACTTGTAAGTCTCCACAACATAAAGTGTTGCTGTTACTTTTCTTAATTTCCACATTTGCTATGTGCCTGTTTTCCATCATGTTCTGCTAAATGAATACATATGGAGATATATTTCTGCTGTGGGTGTGTTTTAAAAAAAATAAGAAATACTTTATTTTCTGACATGTGGGTTGATTTTTGATTCAAGTAAAAAAAAATAAATGGGGATTTCTGGATATCATGTAAATTGAAAGCTAATTGATGATTTTTTTCTTTGCACAACTTGTGTCTCCGTCCTGAGTGAGGAAACAGTGCAATCCCATGGCTGAAGGAGTGTCCCAGGAGTTAGATACACTTGGGAGAGAGTCTTCTTCCATCACCAGTATTTGTGACGTATGGCAGACTTTTTAATAAAACTCTCAGATTTCTTCTCTGTAAAACTGAGGATGATACTCTCCACCGGAAGGAGTTTAAGAAGATTTGCTGTCATGGAATAATTCCACATCTCCCATCTTTGCTGTGTTTAGCAGCTACCTTGTCTTTCATCTTCACATTCTCTAGTTTTTCACTTTATTATTGCCACAGAAGCAAAGGGCTCATTGTGTGTGTGTGTGTGTGTGTGTGTGTGTGTGTGTGTGTGTGTTTTCTTTCCTAAACCACAGAGCATCTTTTGAGCCAAATTTTCTTTAATTCCCAGAGGAATTATTCTATTCCCCCAAATATATTTACTTTAAATGACAACCAGCTATTAAAATAGCATTGATAGTCTCATTTTATGAAACATTTTCAGTCATCTTATCTAGTGGGTGAGAGTGTCTGGGCTTCCACTGAGAGGGACACAGAAAAGGCATAGCTCTCCCTCCCCATGAGTGACTAGAGTACAAATTGTGATCAACTTTTTCTTTATCCTCATCCTCATCCTCAGTTACATAATGTGTTACAATTCAGTTTTGTCTCACAGCATTGCTCACTGCATCTGCAAAAATTTGCAGAATTTAGCTGGGCAGTTATTAGTATTCTCGCTTCACAGATAAATAAGGTGTGGCACAGAACATTTAAAGTCCCCTACCAGATAAATGGAGGGAATAAGCAGTTCAATAAGCCTAACGTCTTTTTTACGTCAAACGCAATGCTTGGTGTCAAGAAAAAGCAATCTTTAGGGCCAAGATGGAGTAATGGGGTCCAGATTAACAAATGAGATATTTCCTATGAACACAAAATATGGCATCATGGTTTCAAGCATTGGATAGCAAATCATGGACAGTGTTCATTGAGAGACCAGAAAAAATAAGGGGAGCCCTGCAGTTTCCTTAGCTTGCTTCTGTAAGGGGTTACCAGCCTGCAGTGCAGGTGGAGGGCGCTGAAGTCAAGCCTGGCAGAGTCTCTGTGTTGAGGCACATTGATGAAGGGACATGATGCCTAGATTTGCAGGACGGAGTAACTGAGAGGAGGGAGATGCACAGGGAAATAACACAGGTATTGGCAAAAGGTCCCTTGAGTATTCAGTTGAGTAGGGATCAACGTATGTGTGAGGAAACTATCCCAACCAAGGGAAAGCACCACCCACAACGACTAGTAGTGACACCGCCAGTCAGAAGACTCAGTACCCCTAACCTGCCGGTTCTTCCCAAGTTCATCTGTAGGGTGAACACAATCAAAATCCCTGCAACCAAATAAGTACGTCTTGGAAGAGCCCAAACAACTGTGGAAAAGAATAAAAAGTTGAAGGACTAACATTACCTGATCTTAAGACTAAAGCAATAAAAATGTGTGACATTAGGATAAGGCTAAAGAAAGTGATAAATGGAACAGATTGAGTCCAGAAATAGATCTGAACCTGAATACACAACTAATTTTTGACAAAGGTACAAAGTCAGATCTGGGGGGAAAGGATAGTGTTTCTGGCAAATGACACAGGAATCATTGGATTCACATATACAGAATAGTGAATTTTGATGAGTATTTCATGCTCTCTAAAAATAATCCAAGATGGATCATAAACTTAAAGGTAAAACCTTCACATAGACAAGTTTTAGAATAACACTAAGAGTAAGTCTTTGTGAACTTGCATGAGGTAACTGTTTCTTCAACATGACACTCAAAACACTCTCTGTAAATTAACACACCAGTAAATTGGACTTCATGAAAATTAAATATGTTCTTCATAAGAGAGCGTTGTTAAAATTCAAGCCACAGGTTGGGGAGATACTTTCAATTTATGCATATTATAAAGGATATATCTAGAGTAGATAAAGAACTCTCCACACTCAGTGATGAGAAAAAAGCATTTTTTTTAAATGCCAAAGATTTGAACAGATTCTCCACCAAAGAACACGTATGCATGGCAAATAAACCAATGAGAAGATTCTCACCATCATTAGTCATTGGGAATATAGTAATTCAACACTGGGCTGCAGCTACACACCTGTGAGAAGAACAAAAATTACAGAGAACAAACACTGCTGAGCATGTGGAGAAACTGGAACATTTATACATAGCTGATAGGAATGTAAAATGGTACAACTTGGGAGAACAATTGGACGGAAGGTTTTTTTCTTAAGGTAAATGTATTTACCATGTGATCCAGCTAATCCGTTCCTAGTTACTTACCTGGGGGAGAGGAAAACAGTGTATTTCCACGCAAAGATGTGTACACACTATGTTCACAGCAGCTTTGCTTGTCCTGATTCCAGACCAGAAATAGCCCCGTGGCCATCAGCAGGTGAGCGGGTGGATGAATTCTCGTCTATGCGTAAAATACCGTGTGACTCAACAATAAAATGAAGTGAGCTCTTGATTGTGGATGAAAGAGGCCAGACACAAAAGCGTACGTTATGCACGAGTGTATTTGTATAAAATTCTAGGAAATGCAAAGTAACCCACAGGGACAGAACGAATAGGAATCAGTAATTGTCTGGGGATGGGAGTGAGCGGAGAGTAAGAAGGCGGGATTTTCAGCTGTCGTGGGCAAATCTTGTGAGGTAGAGCATGCATTTATTATCTTTATTTGGGGTATGGCTTGATGGCTATATATAATATATCAAAGTATATCTCAAGATACTCTTTCAATATGTGCACTTTGCTTAATTATACTTAATATCAACGGTGCTCAGTAAAGCACATACGTGTTTAAAAATGTGATCTTTGTCAAAGATCCTGTTTGCGTCAAGGACCTGAATTTTATTCTAATCAGGGTTAGTATCAGCATTAGCCATGTATTAGAATGGCTTAACCTGATAGTCTTACGTGGTTTTGAATGACTATACGGAGGCCATTTGGTACGATTGCATACTCACATTTCAGATATTAAATGCGTGATAATTATATTTTCAGAACCCCAGACCAGGATACCCTCTATTTAATTCACGCACCCTGTGTGGAGTTTGAGAAAGTTGGGCCAGATTAAAGAAGGGGCCTCAAAGAGAAGAAAGGCTCGTGAGGCCCTCCGCTGGGAAGATTACGCTGTCATAATGCATTTTCGTTTCCGTACGTTGTAATCAGACATAAAACTAGTTTAGGAGAGATGGTTGAGGGCAAGTGACAAAGACCAACCTCTGTCTGAGCTCATCGAGCTGCACGGTTTTGTACGCATTGTCAGCCTGGAACAGGTTCCACCCTGTGATGAAAGTGAAGTCAGACTTGCTTTTCATCTGAGCTCTGCTGTGTGCAGCATTCCAGCCTCACATTCAGCGGTGTGAGGCCTCAGCCCAGCAGAACTCTTCTAAGAACACTGGCAAACTGTATGCTCAAGTCAGGGTGTGAGAAATGTTTTATATTTTTATACTTGAGCAGAACCTTTAAAAATTGCCTTTGGTTCCGTAGTCCCCCATTAAAAGTTGTTTTGATAAACATACAGGAGTCGTGGGGAAATACATCTGTGCCATTCACCTTCCATTACTAGCATCACATGTGTCTTTGACCCTTTTCTGAATTTTTTTTCCAAAGGACAATCATTCAGTATATTTTTCCAGGAATAACAAGATAACATTTTTTTTTAAAACTGCGGTTTATCATTCCCATAATAATAATAATATTGTTAGGTACTTACACCATTACTTTTCTTGAGGGAGCTTCTAATATTTGAACCATACAAACTCTCCTCTTGGATGAAAATCAGAGGAAGTTATGTAGAAGAAAAAATTATTTGCTGAAATATTCATTTATGATATTGTTCAAAAAGTTAACTAACCAGATTAATTACCCGTGCCTTAGACAGTCCATGTACATTTTTGTTGGAAATTACTCATGTTTTTTTGGGCAAGCACAGCAGCCCTGGAAGGTGGACCTTTTATGCTATGGAATGCAGGGAGCTTTGTCTCTTCCGTTTGGTGATGTGGCCCCCACACTTGAAACTGTGGTTGGTGGTAAGGTCATCAAGAAACATTTGTTAGAGATTTTTTTTTTTTAAAGCTCTTCCCTTAGTTGTTTGATCTTAATGACTGTTCTCCTGGGCAGTGTACATCCAAAGCAAAAACCACATCATGGTTAGATGTTTACATTCACATATTACCTATATTGCATATTGATTACTAGCATATTGTTGTGCTTTCAATTACAAAATCAAATCATTCACACTTGGGGCATGAAGAACAGTGAAACAGAAAATGTCAGGAGAGGCCTGTACCTGCCGGAGTAAAAAAGATTCAGCATCAGACCTACTCCCAGCCAGTGAGAATCAATAGGCTTGACAGAACCCAAAATGTCAAATGATTGTTTTTCTAACACTTTTCCACATTTGCCATTTCACATTACTACATTCTCAATCTCCTATGATTAAGAACATATGTAATCACCATTATTACATCTGTTAATATTAATTCAACAATATTTTTATAATTATATACAGCCCATGGTGAAATTTTGCAGGGTGCTCCAAAGATGTTTTTCAATAAAATTACAGAATTCGTGATCCAAAGTCTGTGCATTGTCATTGGTGCTTTGATATGCAGCTTTAATCCCCTTTTAAGATTAAAAGACTTATCCCTCCAGTTTCTGGAAATACTCCCAGCTGCTAGCAGTTGGTTTACGTCTCTCAAGTGTATTAATCTTTTCAAGTCTTTGAGCCTTCTTTCAGCTTTTGATGACACTGATATTTTTTAAAATAGTCCAGGGTACTCATTTTATTGAATGTCCCACCTGTGGATTTTATGTCATGCATAGGTTTGGGGAGAACTTTCCAGTAAGTGCACTGCGCCCTTGATTGTGTGTTTCCTTTCTGCAAAACCTCAGGAGGCACGTAATGCTGGCTTGTTCCGTGGCTGCTGAGGCTGTGCTGGTCACGAGGTTAAGATGGGCAGGATGGTGACTTCCAGATCTTTCTACTTTAAAGCTGTGTTATGTACTGAATGTACGTGTGCCGTCCCCCCAAGTTCAGATGCTGAAGCCCGAACCCCCAGGATGGCTGTACTTGGAGATGGAGCCTCTAAGGAAGTAATTAAGGGTAAATGAGATCATGAGGGTGGAGCCCTGATAGGATAGGTTTGGTGTCCTTATGGGCCAAGGCATCAGAGGGTGGTCTGCCTGCCTGCCTGCCTGCCTGCGTGGCTGTCTCTCTCTCCTCCACTTTCCCTCCCTCCTTCTCTCTATCCCTTCTCTCTCTCTCTCCCCCTCACCCCATCTGTCTCCTCCCACCTCAATATTACTGTGTACTCATTGATTAATTTCCTTATTTAATTTATCATAACTTTTAAAAAATATTCTATTTTGTTGCTTTCATGGACCCGTGTGTCAATGTAAGAGAACTTCTTCCTTCTAGTTCCTGTTACTTTCCTTTCAGCCGTAACAGGCTCATCTGTGTAAACCTTGTACAGAGGACCCAGCATCAGCCATTTCAGGAAATCATGCTCTATTTTATTGTGAAATTTTATTTCAAGCACATGACTTACTTGCATATTGCTTTAAGCCTTTTTAATGGATGTTAGCAGGATTCAGAAATCTGTTTACTATCAAATGCTTCATGAATTTCCTGATTTTATGTACTAGAAGCATTTAAATTTGAATCATATGCTGAGGATATTTGGGCTTAGAATTTACTTTGTAGAAAGATTTCACTTTACAAATTTAAATTATTTAGTACTTAGCCACGAGATTTTAAATTTCTTTTTGTACCTGGTTTTGAAAGTATAATTTTTCCTATTAAAAATTCATTTGTATCCAACTTTCAAATGTATAATTTAGATCTAATAGCCTATCATCTTTTTACCATTTGTATTATGTGAGCGGATGTTATAATTTTCTGTTTAGTTTTGTTTTGCTATTTGTATTTTATTCTTTACCCATCTTTCTAGAAATTAGTAAGTTTTGTTAGTTTGCCATTGCTGATTTTTTTTATTGTTTGTAGATTTTTATCTCTTTAATATCTGTTCTTATTTTAATATTTTATTTCTCCTATTTAGGGGGAGGTTAATTTGCTATTCTTTCTCTAAGATTTTCAAATGAACACTTAGGAAGTGAAGGCTGAAAAGCCAGTGACCTAAGGCATGCATTAAAGGCTTTAAATTACCATCTAAGCAAGGTCTTAGCTGCACCACTCACATTTTGACATAATGTATTTTCATATTATTTAATTTTGGAACTTTGAGGATTCCTTAGTTATGTTTTCATTACTGAATTCTAGCTCAAGTACACCGTGTTTAAAAAAATAGATTGTTAAAAAATAGATTGCATATATTTTCAAAGTTTGGAATTCCTTGAGGGTTACTTTGTGGCTCAGCATGTAGTACCTTCTGGCAAATGTTCGCTGTGCTTGAAAAAAAAAGTATCTGTGATTTCTTGGGGGTAACAACGTATGTAAGTCAGCTAGGCCAAGTCTGCTAATCACATTCAAATATTCTTTCTAATAACATTTACATCAGCTTATCTGTAATTACTGATTGAGGCTGTATTAAATTGTATTAAATTATTACACCACAATGGTGAATTAACTTCTTTTTCATATCTTTTGGGTTTTGCTTAAAATACTTTCTTTTAAAATTCAAGTATAGTTGATTTACATTGTTGTGTTAATTTCTGCTGTATAGCAAAGTGATTCAGTTATATATACGGGGGGTGTGTATGTGTGTGTGTGTATGTGTATACACACAGAAACACATTGTTTAAAATATTCTTTTCCATTGTGGTTTATCACCGGATCTTGAATATGGTTCCCTATGTTATACAGTAGGACCATGCTGTTTATTACTTTAAGTATTTTTATGTTATGGTATTAGTACATACCAAATTGAAACTGTGTTGGTCCTACTGGATCAGCGTAAAATATTCCTCCTTGTGTCTGATAAACTTCTTGCCTAAAGTTCATCTAGGTTTTCATTACCATTTTGCTTTATAGTCCTTATAGTCGGTGTGTGTTCCTGTGACCACCATCGTTTTTAAGTCTAATCTGCCTAATTTTGTATTTAACTTGGGTACTGGGTTTACATACATACAATGAAATTTTGTACGTGTGTGTGTCTGTGTACATATATATATACATAGACACACACACATATGGGTTTTAACATACATATCATATATGGCTTTTCTCATATGTGTTCTTTTTGTCACCTGTGTTTGATTTTTCTTTCCTGTCAAATTTATTATTTCTCTCCATATTATGTTAGCTTGATAGTAACCTGTTCTTTGATTTCTTTAATGGTAACTTGCCGGGGTCCAGCCCAGTCAGGATCCAGGGAGTCCCTTGGGAGGGGTAGAGTCGGCGAGAAAAAAAAGAGACAGAGACAGGAGAGAAAGAGAGAGAGTGAGAGAGTGAGAGTGAGAGCGAGAGAGAGAGCGAGAGAGAGTGACTTTTATTTTTGCTCGGGTCTTATATATCTTACATCTTGCTTTGTGGATTTTTCCATTAGGGGCCCCATATCCCTCCCCCAAATGTCCCATTGATTCCGCCGGGGGCCAGTCCTTAGTCAGGTGATGAGTCTTCTATGTAATCATTAGTTCTCATCAGTTCTTCGCGTTCTTGTTTTGTCCTTCCAGTGGTTACAAGGGGGAGGGGAACACAGGATAACAATCTCTAAGGGCAGGCCTCTCAGGCGCCCAGGCTTGAAGTGACAGACACATTGTTAGCAGGTTAAGCTTAATTAGTGAGCTACATTCTCTATGCTACGTGACAGCAGACATACAGGACATGGACATAACATAGATACCCGTAATATTCTGTTCTTATAAGGGAAGAGTGCATGGGATATTTTATAGGCAACTTTGGTTTGACGGACCCTCACTTCAGAGGTTTGGGATAATTGTGATTGGGTGAGGCAGCATTCTTGATCACAATGCATGGCCCATGACGGCCGAATTGCCAGCATGGCCTAAGGGTGGGGACAATAAGTTTAAACATTCCTCCATTACCCGGGCCCCCTAAGGGTCTACATGTGATTTGTTTGTGGCCCATAGAATTTCCACAACACCAAGAAAGCGGGGGGTAGCCACCATTCTTGAAGGTGGCGTTGGCGCCCCTCACCCAGAGAGCTCATCATTCCTAGAAAGAAAAGTACACAAAGGAGACTCATAGTGAAACTAAATCTCGGAGAACTCCGGTACTTCCAAGATGCCTGCTTTGCAGCTCTCCCGAACCGAAGATGCCTTCATCGGAATTCCCGCCTTGCAGGCCATTCCCGAAGTGCTTGGCCTTGCCTGAGCCTTTAGGCAATCCCCGGACGGCTCCCGGCAGTAACTCTAGGAGTGGGTACTTAGGTTTGGTATAGTCAAAATTATTCCTCTTTTCACTTTCCAGATAGCACAAGGACCTTAAAATCTCTCAACTATAACATATTTCCCCCCGCACCATAAACTGTTTTTTATGCAGTACATTTTAACAGACATTTTCAGTACCACAGACACTGTCATTCTTGTGTTCTGTTTTCAGTGTTTACTTATATGTATTTCGTGATTTAACCTTCCCAGCATTCACCATTCCTTCTTACATTTTCACACTTCTAGGTAGGAACACTTTATTTTTCATGTTCTTTATCGAGATTTGTTCTGCTTGTAATAAGTTCTTTTTTTGTTTGTTTGTTTCTGAACTATATTTAGCCTTTGTTTTCACAGGATATTTCCCTGTGGATGGAACTCTGAGATGTCAGTTTTTATTTTCCCCCAGCGCTTAGTTTCCCATCCATCGTCTTCTGGTTTCCATCATTTCTGTTCAAATGGCAGCTTTCCATCTAACTTCTTCTAAAGAATCTTTAAAATATAAAGAAACTTAGGTCACAGAATTTTAAAATGTGTATAACTTGAGCCACAAAAGCATTAGAGAGAGAGAAGAAGCAATCTGGGGAGAGATATCCAAGGATTTTCCAAACTGAGGAAAAATAGATTCAAGAAGTTCTGCAGAACCAAACAGGATAAGAAAGAACATTTAGAAAATGCAAAATGTCGTGTGTGTCTCATGTCATGTTTCCAGTACACAGCACTTCTCTGAATGCTGTCATAGATAACTTCTCATTATGCAAATTAACTCTGCTAAACCTCGCAGTAACCCCACGAGGCTGAAACTGTGTCCAGTGCCACGGGGCAGATGAGGGATACTGCTGATGTGGGGACCAGAGCACCTGGACTTCACAGCCACTGTTAACTAACGCCCTGCAGGATATTCCAAAACCTGCTACTTTTACTCCTCCACATTTCTCAATCTACCCATGTCTCAAGAGAATGGCGGTACCTGACTCCACATGACTGTCATTCCCTCTCCAATCTCACCACATGTGAACTTGGTCCTTTCAACCCTATGCATCATGCTATAGCTGAGATGACCTTACCCAATATAAGATTATTTATGGCAACACTATATATGTTTACTTTTACTGTAATGACTAACAGAAGGCATCCAAATGGTTCAGTTATGCATGATGATTTTCTTTTGGGTCTTCCCAACTTCCTGATTAAAACACAAGTGTGACAAAGGCAGAACCATCTCTGTCTTGTTACTGCTGTGTTTTCAGTACTTGGTGCCATGTCCTGCAAAGAGAAGTAGCTACTGCAGACTTTGTGACTGGATAAATGAATGAATTATATGTAGCAATAGACACTATCATTAAGAACCTTTCAGTATAGCTTTATAATTTCTTTCTTTCTGCTTTCTTGTCAATTCTTAGGACAAACCTGGCATGTGAAAGCTCTGAATCACGTTCTGTAATCAGCATCGTAGTATTAGCGTCTGCTGCAATGAGCAGAAGATGCCTTTCTTCTAGCCACAGGACTAACCTGGGGCAAGATACATCACATCTCCTTGCTTACCCCAACTGCACGTTACTCACACCTACCTGCGCATTATGTATTACACTTTACTTGACAAAAGCTTTATGGCTTCAAACAGTTGTTCAGCGGAAGAAGGCTGGTGTCACAGAGGGACCAATTACTCCTTTGTAAACATTCAGGGGTGTGAAGCAGCTGCTTTACGGAATTCTTTAGTGTGAAATTTGTTCCAGTGTGAAGTTTTGCTACCTCTAAACTTGTAGATAGTTTTGACAGAATTCGATGCAGATTATTTCAAGGATATACTCCTTTTCACTCTAGGGACGGTCACTTCCAATGTATCACTGTGAACTCAGAAATTTAAGGAAAATATCACGTCTTGTAAATTGCATGTGATTTTCTCAACCTAGGTGTTTATAATCAGTTCTGAAACAATTTCCTTTTAAAATTTGTCTGAAAAATGATTCCAATTTAGAATTGCCATGTAACAACAGGAAAATTATAGTATTTAACATTAATATATTTTCCAACACTAAAATTTTATGAGTCTAAATTTTATGACTCCCATAGTAACTACAAATAATTCTAATAAATAAAAATGGTGGGTGATATTTCTATCTGGGACTAAATTTTAATATGTTATATAATAACCATGTTGAATCTATCAAGGGTAGTGGAGGGACTATAATTTTGAATTTCTTGACTTTTGCAAAATGAAAATCATAGCACAAAATAGCCCTAGATAGTACTTTACAAACCTAACATAAGAAGAAAGATTATAATAATTTCTTTCTAGCATCTGATTTTTGGCAAATTATCTGGAGGTACTGCTATCTTTTAAATAATGAAATCATTGTGGAATTCTTTAAAGATTTTGAGAAAACTTGAAATGTTTGGGGAGAGGTTATAGGATAAGTAAATATTTTTAAAAATTACCTATTTATTTTAATAAATATGCTGATTGAATATCTCATCATATTTATAATTGTAGAAGGAAAATCAAGTAACATAAGGAGAGTCCACTGGGTGAGCACTGTTGGAAATGACACACAACAGTACAGTTAAGGCACAGCCACTATACTGTTTAACTAATACATTAATTAGTTTACATGACAGAACTTTAAATTGTCTTTGTACATTTATAAAGACATTCATGTAACTCTACATAAAGACATAAATGGAATTCCAAATGCTGCTTATTTTTCAGTGTTCCGCTCCACGGTCTCTTTTTCCTGTGTGTCTGGCTTGGGCTACATCTGTATAGGGTGGCTTCATGAGGGTAGACGTTTTACATGGCAACTGGGTTCCAAGCACAAAGTAAATTCTGCCTTGATTCTTAAAGCCTGGGCTTGAAAATCCCAGATCACCACTTCCTTTGCATGTCACAAGGCCAGCCCAGAAACTCCAGGAGGGGGAATGTGCTCCACCTCTTACTGTGAAGATTGGCATATTGGGGAGGGGGGGGGCGCGGGGGATGGTGGCTGTCGTCTTTGGAGACAGGCATGAGAACAGTCAGTATTTTGAGGGTGAAAAAAACCAGATATTCACTGCGTAGGGAAAGGCGTTTGTGAGGAAAGAATGTTTGACAATAGAATGGAATTTACTAGATGGATGTAATATGTAGACTCCTGTTTGCAGGTTGAGAAACAGATGTGTGACTTGTTCAGTCTTCAAGGACAGTCATGGGAATCTCTGGCTCATGGTTTTGTCACAGGCAGAGAGCCCTGAGTTGTTAGTGCCTTAAGGAGAATAACTTAGTGGAAGGGAAATGTTTTGAAGAAGGTGATACCACCTTCCAGGGTGGCCCTCAGGAACCCATCAGTGTGGGAATATAAAAGCCTGACCCTCCCTCTGGGCACAGGAGCTCTGAAGCACCATCACAGGCTCAGATCTCCCCACAGGCTTGGCTCCAGGCTACCCTGACCCTGCATCTCAGCTCCACCTCTCCCCCAGCCCAATCCTTCGTCCACAGGTATTAACCCTGAAAACAATCCTCATCCTTCTCCAGTACACTAATCACTGACTCAGAGTTGACTTCCCGGGATTCCTAACCCGCTGCTGTTGGTACTGAAGGTGTTAGAGACAGCAGTCGCCTGGATGGGAATTTGGAGGCAGCTTACCCACTGATCACCCACTGCCTGTCCGGCCACGAGGACCCCACATCCAGGGGTAGGTGGGGAACAGAGAACAACTGTCCCCAAAAGTCAGTACCCCTTGACTAATTTCTGGAGAGGTTAAGACCCCGAGAGGAAGAATGACACAAGGTAATGAGTTCCCAAGACCTTCCCGGTGACATTCAGAAGAGTACACCGGAGAAGGAACGTTCCGCACGTTTGAGCTCACATGGATACCAGGATGGGAGAGGGCATACGGGCCCCAGGTAATATGTGGAATATGGTCGGATCCCACAGGTTGCAGACACTGCTGATGGTCATTTCCTTCTCAGTTGGAACTGGCATGCCTAATACTTAGCGCGAACATGCATTGGTTTTTCGGCTTGTATGGAAAGTCAGGTGAAAGCTTCTGAAATCCTAGTTGAGACAGCAGATCGAAGACATCGCCTTCTGGAGTTAATGGTAGAAATGAGTGCACCCTTAAAGACTTAAATAATTTAGGGTCATGATTCACAGTAAATCTCCCTTGGCAAAGACTAAATCAATCTGGAAGGATAAGAGTGGATTATTGCAAACACAGGCAGCTGTGTCCCAATCCCAGCTAGGGTGCTAGTGTGTTATCTTCGTTCAAGCAGATTCACACAAACTCCTGGTCATGGTATATGGCCAGCAATTTGGAACTCATGGTCTTTCCCATCCCAGTTAGAAAAAAGATGAGAAAGTATACACCTTAGTGGGGACTGGGCAGTAGAGTACATTTACAGTGTGGCTGTGGTCCACCCTTGAATGGCCTTGGTTGGAGAAACTCACTTCTGCAGGTTTCATCCGAGTCTGGCTGGCCCACAGACAGTGACTGATGTGGGTTATATATCCACTCAGACCCCTTGTCCCAACCGGAGACCCATCTAAAGGATCGTGCACCTCCAGGAGTCGCGCACAGGGTTGACAGACCTGCCCTGAGAGGGCTTCTCAGGTCACCTCTTCTCCTGCCCAAATCTGCTTCTTTTCCTTCCTTTCCACTTCCCAAGAGAACCACCAACCCTTCACACTCAGGTCCATCTCAGAGCTCGCTTCTTGAGAAAATCAACCTGCAACAGAAGTCTAGTGCAAGTGTTTAAATTGTATATATTGTCTCTGTGTGTGTTCATCTGGATGCAGAGAAAATACTTAAATAATTGGCCCAGCACTAGTTCTCTCTCTCAACAGAAATAGCCAGAATATTTATTTTTCTTTGTCCATAATGAGACCCATGATCCATGGTGGTGTAAATGTCATCTGGGATCTAGTTTGTTGAGTGTCATGGAAAGAAAATGAGATAAAACATATGAAGTTTTTGACACTGTATTTTGTACAGTGGAAAAAAAGAGAAATCAGTTCCTTAAGGAGGAAGTTACAAGAATTTTTCAGTCAGGTCCTAAGCTAATAACCTAGCCAAATCATACATAGACAGATTTATGCCACAAAACGTATTGTGTTATCATATGCTTTGTTACATATTTTATGCATATAACATGTAGATATTTCAAGTTACAGATTTTATGGCTGTACAATGCATCATGATATACACTGTGATATAAATAGTTTATTATAATGGAGTATTGAAGTTGCTTCAAATGTCTCAGTTTCATGCATTTATAGAGTATCTTTGTTTGCAGTATTTTAGCTTAAGATAGAGTCTGATGAGTAGAATTACCGAGTAAAAGGCATACATTTTTATAGGACCAAGGATGTAGAATGTCAAGTTATCTACATATGAATATGCCTATTGCATCAGACCTTATCAGCATTGTGTGTACATGTACACACATGTGCACACGTATACCTTACCAATTGTTATTTTGATTTCCCTACAAATTTGTTTAAAGTGATTATCATATTATTATGCTCAGCTTAAGTGACAAATATTATCCATATTTTTAATTAAGAAAATTGTTAGGCAGAGCATGGTATCTTTTATAAAAATTAAAATCTGCTTCAAACTGTATTTCCATGTTTACTTTTCAAAGCTCTGTTTTTGACTTGACATACTTTCTTTCCTGTGTTTTCTTTAAATTATTACGTCTCCACAAATTTTGCCTTTCATGACATACGTTTATCTTTGAGTAAGCATAGTTAGTCTTGGGGCTGGGGTGTCACAGCTTTTAATCTCTCTGAACCATTATGCTTTGGTTACTCACAGGCAAGGTACTTCACAAAATGTTCCTTTGGTTCTTTACCTGAAAAATAAGTTCCCATTCAATAACTGGCTTAACCACAAAGCCAGTATTTGAACTAGTAATTTCGTATTTGAAAAGAGTTTTAAAATGTGATGTAGAATGTAGTGTGCTATTTAAACTTTTGGATTCCATGAAATTTCTGCTCTTTTTGTGTTGAGCCCATGAATCCTATATTGAACTGCATTCGTGCTGTCTACGAGCTGATCATGGCTGTATAATAAATAGAATTGTGTAAAAAATCCCATGCACTTCTTTTGTCTCAGGAAAAGTGTTCCAGGCATTGAATCTTTTTATTTCCTCTTTAAACTAGACCAAAGCATAATTGTCATAAATTCAGCTGCCCACTGGGCAAGTGCACGAGGCGTAGACTTATTTTATTTCCTATGGCACACATGCAGAGCATAGAGACATACCCACATGTTATTTCAGTTTGTCCTGTTTAAAAAAATAAAATAATCAAGCCCATGCAACCAAGGAAACTGATATCACCTTGCTTGATAAGTTTTCTTCAAGAGTTTACATTCCTGTGGGTGATCTATGTCGTGTAAGGGCAGAACAGGCTCTTATATCTCAGTGTGAGCCTTGGTAATGAAATTTGGGTTGGGAAAATACACTTGGGTGCTGTCTGCACACAGATGGTTATTGAAGTCGTAAAAGTGAAAAAGGACATTCAGAGTATACTGATGGATATGGGCATAGAGATAGACTAGGCAATGTTTTTGAGTGAAAATCAAAGAAAGGAGGGTCCGTAAATGAGATTGAAAAGGAATAGATAGAGAAGAGGAAAAGAAAAACAGGAGTTCCTTGGAGAAGCTCAGAGGAGAGGAATTTCCCGCAAGGAGATTAGTATTGACAAGAAGCCCATTAGGATGAGGACTGGAAAGGATCCATTTGCTTTGGCAACAAGGAAGTTGTTATACATTATCAATTTCAGCAGAAGCTGCAGGGGGGGTCCCATTAAAGCAGGTGGAAAAGTGAATGGTGGGTGCATCAGAGAAAATGATGTGGAGGGTCTTAAAGTGAGGCTATCATATAAAGCTAGGATCTCTTTAAGCATCTCTTTAGAGCTATTTCATAGGGTATGAGAGTCAAAGTAGGATTTTTTTAATTTGAGAGAAATATGAACTTATTTGAATGTGATATAAAAGAGCACCAATGGGAGATATTGAAAATGTAGAGAGAGATGGGATAATCAGAAGTGTGAAGTCTGTGTGGGCACAAGAGGCTAGATTCGGTGTCAGGCATGATACTTGGCTTTAGAGAGGAAGAGAGAAACTACCTTCATTGTAATACAAATAAAGGGATTCTTCAATGTGGAAAATATTGAGGGCTTTCCTCCTGGTGATTTCTTTTGCTGGGGTATTTAGAAAGGAAACAGTCATCTGCTGAATGTGAGAGGGAGTGTCCCTGAGGTTTGGGTGCATGAAGAGAGAGATACTTGAAATAGCTCTGCTAAGGGAAAAAAAAATAATTTGGAAACATGAGGAGGCAGTGCTGGTACAATGGATTCGTTCCTCCCAATTTTACACTTTGTTTTAGAGTAAAATCAAATCCTGGCTGTAGACGTGGGGGTGCCACGCAATTTTTTTTCTTTCAGGTGTTTCCTTTTCCTCCCTGAGAACAAGGAAATGGAGATTAGTATATTGACCAGCTAGTAATTAATGGGCGAGTCAAGTTACTCTAATGTGAATTAGAAAGGAAGCTTAGAAATTAAAGAGCTGATGTGCAAAGAAAAGTAGAGGGGTCTGCAAACGGAAACCTCACTGAGATTAAAAGTTAAAACCAAACAAACACCTGTAAAAAAAATAGGTGTAGAAGGAATGACTGAGCAGGAATTGAAAGCATCAGAGGTTATAGTTATCTTTCAAGCAGAAGGTCCTGCCTTCTACAGTTCTTTATAATGGAAATTCTCTCTTGACCTTCACTGGTCACCCCTGAAAGAATTTAAGTTTTAATACCGCTACTATAGTTATCTTTATAAAACATAAATATGAAGCTAGAAGTCATCTTGTTAAAAACTCCTTATAAATGATCATTACCTTGTCTCCAGAAGCAAGTCTTAAATCTTCCAAGTCAAAGCTTTATGAACCAGTATCCAATTAAAAAAAAAACTCCCGGGAATAACCAGTGTTTACTCTTTCCTCCATAAACTTCTTGACTTACGCCCACGGCACTGCCATGATTGTCGATAGCAGACCATAGGTTTTCCATCAAGTGAATCACATGCATTCTAAGAATCAGCTGTTCCCAAACCTGTCTATTTACGATTTCCCTGTTAGTTAATATTTTATAATTCAAATAAGCATGTAATAAACTGGTGAAGTCTCAACTGTAAAAGAAAAAGAAATTTGTTTACTTGAATATTAAGTTAAAACTTGAAGTTATATTTGGTAAGCACCTTGGTATGTTTTTGCAAACACACACACAAGCATACACAGAGACATGCACAACGCGAGAAATCCAGTCAGTGAACGTTCACAGAAATGTTCTTGGCCCTAAAACTAAAGAGTGATAAATAAGTGGATTGTGTATGGATTTGTATTTTAAATTGGATAAAATGGTTAAAGTCAGTGGTTCTTTTTTATGCTCTTCCCTGCTTTATCAGTGTTTTTGGTTGGCTGTCAGTGTTATTGCATGCTGACTTCCGAGGGTCTTTACAGTTTTACCCAGTTCTCTTTTGCAGCCTGTCATTACCTCACATACAGCCCCTCTCAGTCCACATTCCCCGCCCTTCTCCACAAATGCAGCTGTGACTCCATTTACATGGGACCACTTGATTTCTGATTGTGTTGAGCCTTCATGTCTACATGCGTTTGCATACGCTTTTCCCTTTTCTCCTTATCCTTCTATTTTTTGCCTGAAGATGGAGTTTTGTTTTGTTTTTATAAATTTATGTGTGTATGTATTTATTTATTGGCTGCATTGGGTCTTCTTTGCTGCACACAGGCTTTCTCTAGTTATGGCGAGCGGGGGCTGCTCTTCGTTGTGGTGTGCGGGCTTCTCATTGTGGTGGCTTCTCTTGTTGTGGCGCACAGGCTCTAGGTGTGTGGGCTTCAGTAGCTGTGGCTCAAGGGCTCAATAGTTGCGGCTCATGGGCTCTAGAGTGCAGGCTCAGTAGTTGTGGCACATGGGCTTAGTTACTCCACGGCATGTGGGATCTTCCTGGAGCAGGGATCGAACCCATGTCCCCTGCATTGGCAGGTGAATTCTCAACCACTGCACCACCAGGGAAGTCCCTAGAGATGAAGTTTTAATGGTGCTTTCCTTATGAAACACACCATTATTACTTCCACCAGGTTTCATCATTCATTCCATTGTTTCTCAGTAGCTCCCAGTGTATAATCTCCATGTGATACCAGCACATGACTATTATCTTTACATATTTTAGTGCCATTAGGCTTTATTCCTAGACAGCCAGGATTGTGTCATAACTTTGATATCACAACTCGTTCTTAATTTCTGGTATGTAATAGTTAATCACCAGTTTTGCATCATGAGTGAATAAAAATAGGTATGAAATAGATGTATGGTTTTCTCTACTAGATTAGACAGTTCTTCTAGGAAAGGGATGGAATTCCCCATCTTCGTGCACTTAGCATGGAGATACTTGCTTTGTAAATAGGAGATAATCCTTTATATTTTCTGAAAAACAAATCAGTGCTAAAATGGACCAGTCAAGCTTTTCTACACGGTTGGCTTTTACCTCAATTGCCAGGACGCTCATGCTCTTCCTGGTTTCCCAAAACCCTACATGAGCTGAGTTCCTTGTGATGTTGTTAATAATATCCTAATTTCCACCTGTACTCAGAAGACTCTCATTTTTATATCATCCACTCCAGTCTTCCTGAGCTCTAGAGCCATGCATCTGACTCAAACTCATTACATCCAAAACCAGCGACAGTCTTCCCCACTAAATCTGGTTGTTTTCTAGTATTTTTTCCCTAAGAAATAACACCATCTATTGAGCTGCAGTGTCTAGACATGACACCTTTTTGTAAATCATCCATATTTAATGTGACAAGAGCCTATTTACTTAAATGTTTTAAGTTATTCTCAAGGCCACTCCCTTCTGTCCTTTTCTACCTCAATGGAGTTTAACCAGATTTTTCTTATTTGTAGTCTAACCAGATTATTATTACTTCTATCTGGAGTACTGCAGTATCTTGCTAACTGGTCTGCCTTTATCCACTCTGCTTCCCCTCCCCCATGTGTACAAGTCAGACCATTTACACAGTAGGCAGATCTGTTTTGCAAATCTATCTTTAGAAAATCCTATAACCAACTGAACATGCTTCTGTGAATTCCTCGACTTCTCTCTTGAACTTTGCCTATAAACAAGGGTTTTTAATGGCCTGAAAATGTTACTGTGGTAACTTTTCAAGAGAATATAGCACTTGAACTGAAAGAAGCATACCAAGTTGGCAACTTTAAGATCTTTAGGGGCATTTCCCGAAATGGTTTAGAGCACAATTTGAAGAAAGACCTCAACTCACCATTTATTAGCTATTTATCTTGAGGAAATCAATTTCTAGCCTGTAAAAGGAGAGAATTTCAGCCTCTTTAGGTTTTGAGAATTTCATTAAAATAAAATAAATAATATGTGAAATTACCTAAAGTAGTAAATGACTCCTAGTGATTGTTTTAGAAATGCATGTTCGTAGGAAGGTATGCATGTTTGGAAAGACAGGTCTTAGAGCACTTTTTGACCACATTATAGAAACAAAGTGTAGTTTTCCTTATATCTCCTTTTCAAAAAGTTTAGTTTTGAAATAAACTGGAAGGTATGAAACATGTGACTTCTAATTGAAGCAAATATTAGAGAAAAGTGGAATTGCTTTAAAAGTTAAAGGGGAAAAACCCTGTGATTGTCCTCTTTTCCTCTGGAGTTTTTTTTACCTTTATGGTTGCAAGGGAACTCATATTGTCCTGAAATCATGCCTTCCTGGACTAACAAAAGACCTTGGTTGGAAGACAATTACATTCTGTCTCAGGAGTCCATCACTGAGTGATAATGAGGTGTGAACACATTCCTCGGAAACCACAGACACGCCAAAAGGGCAATTTAACACCTCTTCAAAAGATAGATGAGAGATGAATTATTCATAACGAGCTCAGGCCACATTCCCTGTGCACCAGCTGACTTCAAAGCATGCACTGGTGTGATGGGAGCTCCTTTTGGTGGAACTTGCATATCTTCTCCCTGGGCAGAGGTCACAATCTTTAATCTACTTCATACTTTCATTGCAGAGGTGCCAAGAGAACGCTCTCTCTCCCTCTCTCTCAGTTTCACTCTTCCAGTTACCATTTTGTCTAGGATGTGTTGTGCATGTGTGTGTGTGTACACTATGAGGACCTCGTTTCTATATATCCTACGTTGGAACCACAAGGTGAGTAAACATTTTCCGTGTGGTCTTTCAGTCTTCAAATCTGCCTGTTCCACGCTCTTGAGTCATGACTTCTATATATAAGATGATGACCAACTTAAAGCACACTTCTTCACTTCCCCTGCATGTCTGGGTTATGTCAGAATTCAACTGCAGGCCTGCAGGAAAGGCAGCCATGGCTGTGAGGCAGTGAGTATTCCGACATGTCTAAGGATGATAAATAGTTTCATTGTATTGAGCCAATCGATGAATAAGGAATCATGGCCCCAACCTACCTGCCCTAAACCAGTGTTTGTCAGACTTCAATGGTGCCATGCAAATTAAGTCCCTAGAGTTGTTTTGCAAATAGAGATTGGTTTTAAATGACTGTGTGAAATAATTCATTTACTTCACAGATAGCTTTGTGAAGGGTCATTATTTATGCGTTACATTCTGGTCTCCTCTCCCTTCACATCATACACTCCTCTTATCCAATAGTTTTCCCCTTGTGAAATGTATAAGTGGGCTAGAATATTTATTGGCAATATATCAACACCACAAGGAAGAACATTCAGAACGTTTCTCTTACTGAAATCTGATTATTATATGAAATTCTGAAATGCATATCGAACAGATTTTGTTTTCAATAGTACATAAAATTGAAGCTGTAGTCTCCTCTTTTAAGACTCTTATTATTTTCAGTGCTGTTACATAATGTCGAATTCATTTCCCCCCCAAATTCTCAAATTTAAACTCTCATTAGTAGCGTGAATAGAAAGTAGATGCAGAGAGAAGAAGGTATACAAAGAATAGCTTAGTGACTTCATGAAGTAGCTCTCCACTGAGAATTCAAGCCCTTGTTGATTGTCTCAAGCTGCTCTTCACCAAGGACAAGCCTTTCCATGAGCATTAATTCTCTCTCCCTTTTTTTCTGTTTGCCATGTAACTGTTTCCTTTATCAAATCATAATTTCAAATGTAGCCTGAGGGAACTTCTTTCTTGAAATGAATCTACTAACCAGAACTCTGTAATTGCTTCTGTTTTCCTCAGATTTAATTTTGTGCATTTTTCTTAATTGTTTTAATTTAAAAGCATCATCAGTTTTAAGAAATGCTATCATTTAATGGTAAATTGCGCAGGGAAAAATAAAATATTATCAATTGAATATTCGTATCAATTGCATGAGGCCTGCAGATTTTTGAAAAAGAAATCTTTATTGAGACATATACTTCATAGAATTTAGAATCCAGAGTTATTATGCTGGAAGTCTGACTATTTTACTGATTTCCAATTTTAAAATAAATTATTGTGATAATTTTTCAATTATGTATTTCTTATTTTTCAAATTATTTTAAAGATGTTATTTTACTTTTTTAGCTTTCCTTGGCTCGGTTTGTTTTTAACCTGTATTCCATGTTACTCTTTAGTAGATTAAATTGCACTCATTTTTATTTAATTATGAAAGAAGCTAAGGGTAAATGCTTGTTTCTGAACAAAATATTTATTGGATTTCGAAAGTTATGCTATAAACACTCCCTATTGTTATTTTAGGTAAATTTACTCATGCATTTATTTTTAAAAATGACCTCCATATTCTACATGGGAGGTACTGTCCTAGGTCCTTGGAATAAAGTGAGAAGCAAAAATAAAACTTGACACTGACAGTCTAGCAAGGTTGTATAGCTATTAAACAAATAGTCACACAAAAATGTAAAACTGAAATGTGGCAGGAAGACCATTAGTGGTGCTGGGGACCATTATTTTAAATGCTCCCACAGGATTTTAATTTGAAGAGTGACTGGGGGTCGACAGGGGGACGCTAAGGACGTTGGAAAATAATTGATGGCTCTGGTCTCTTGAAAGGAGAGGGCACGCTTGCTGGGTAGGCATGCAGGGGGGCCGCAGGTTGAGCAGGAGGCAGGAGGAGCCCTGGAAATGTGGGGCCCGGAGGCTTTGTTGTGTTTTCCTGGGAAAGGCTAGGCAGGGAAGAGGAAAGAGCTCAGGGCTGGCTAGCTTGAGTAGTGTCAGCAGGCTTTGGGCTGTAGGGGCCACCTCCCTCAGTCTGTGACCTGGCCCTGGGCTGATTTAGGGCAAGGAAAATATTGGCTTGGGGTTTGAGAGTTACGTAAAAAGGGCGACTGGGGGTATGGGCCGCAGAGTGGTTGATTCGTGTGTGAAGGGCGTTTTCCTCTTCTCAGGAGTTGTGTATTATCCCTGTGAATTCCCTCAACCTGGGAAGGGCAGTCTGTTCCCAGACAGCCAGGCCCCTGAAGATGTCAAAACACCATAAAACACTGTTAAAAACCAAGATTAATACACAGTAATGGCTGGCGTTTCACTTAGGGGAAGGATTTTCTGAGTGCTATTTTGGGCTGAAGTTTAAGTGATGGATATATCATGACTATATTTTACTACGTGAAGAAAGGCATAAAATATTTTAGTTCAGGGGATGCTTCTGCTTATACTTTCGATGTCATATCTATAAAAGCCTTGTTCTATCCCGAGAATAGAATATTTACTTCTATGTTCTCTTGTAAAAGTTTTGTAATTTTAGCTCTTATATTTAGGTCTCTGATCTACTTGGAGTTAGTAGTTGTATATGATTTGAGAAAGAGGTCTATTTTTGGTACTTTTGCATATGACTATCCAGTTGTCCCAAAGCTCTTTGTTAAAATGGCTAATCTTTACCCAGTGCAGCATCTTGGTACCTATGTTGAATGTTAATATGCAAATCAGTTTCACATATTAGAGACCATCACTCACTCAACAAAATTAAAAATTCTACCCATTGAACGTGGAATTCTTTTCATTTATTTAATTCCTTAGTTTATTCCAACAATATTTTGCAATTTTAGGAGTATAAAATTCACACTTCTTCATGAAATTCATTCCTAATTATTTTGCCATTTTCAGGCTATTGTAAATGGAACTTTTTTCTTTAATTTTATTTTTAAATTGTTCATTGCTCAAGTGTAGAAATTTAGCTGATTTTTTCATATTGATCTTATATCTTGTATCTCCCTGAATTCACTTACTAGTTATAATCATTTTTAATGAGTTTCTTAAGATTTCCCACATACGCCTCCACATGTTCAGCAAATACAGATTATTTTACTTCTTCTTTTCCAACCTAGATGCCTTTCATTTATTTTTCTTGTTGATCACCCTGGCTAGAACTTCTAGTACAGTATTGAATACGTGTGGTGAGAGCAGATACCCATTTTCTTTTCCTAATCTCAGGTAGAAAGCATCTAGTCGTTCACCCTTATGTATGACATTAGCTGTTTTTTTTGTGTGTTTGTTTTGTAAATACTGCTTACAAAGTTGAGAAGTTTACCTTGTATTCCTAGTTTGTCTTTTTGTTTTGTTTTATCACAAGGTGTATTGGATTTTGTCAAATGACTTTTTTCATTTTGTCTACTGAGATGATCGTGTGGTTTTCGTCCTTTGTTCCATTGACGTGGTGTATTGCATTATTGCATGACTGGATGATTGGATGCTAAACCAACTAATACAGGTTGAATCTGCTAGCACTTATTGGAAGCTAACAGCTGGGTGTGAAAGCAATGAAGGCAGAGCAGCCAGAAGCTTACAGGGACGTTGGGAGAGAGACAGTTAAAGCTGGGCATTTAGTTAATAAATTGTAGCAACTCTGGGTATTAAACTCCTTCTGATACTGAGTCAGGGCTGGTTTTTGTTGGTTTTTCCGATGTCACTCCTAGGAGGACACAGTCTGGGTATCTGTGCCTCACACCCAGGGTTACTGTGGTTTTCGCTGGATTTTCTTTGATCTTTGGTTTCAAGTAATGCTCTGAGCACATATTGTTCCGAAGTGTTATCCAGTTACAGCCAGACTCCCTGGCAGAGGCCGTCTTTGAGGCTGCTCTGACCCCAGAAGGGCCATTAGCCATCTCTCTCCTGGTTTTCCCTGTTAAACTTCTGATAGTCTGTTAGAATTCTGGTAAACCTGTTGTTGTGCTAGAGATACCAGCTTCGTTGGAATTGCTCACACCAAGGTCTCTATGGATTTTATCATTACTCTTAGGCTTGAACTTCCCCAGGCTCGGTTCCAAATGAAGTCAGCCCACTTGCTGGGGTCTACAGAGCTCTCTATTCTCATGGACGTCCTCCCCGCCTCCCACCCCTGTCCCAAACAGACACGTGCTATACCAGTGATCCCGATGTGGGGGCAGGGATGTCACCCCTCTTTCCGTGGAGTGATACCCTTGTTCTGTCATTGGAATGGAAAAGGCACCCCTGTCTTCTTGTCTCTCATTTTCCATGGTGGAAATTTTGCCCTGTCCCTGAGCAGGGGCAGGGGTGATAGAGTCTCATTATCCTCAGCCTGCTGTGCTTGGGGCACAGCTCCCGTTTTCCGAGTAGAGACTGGCTGAGGGATGAGCGCCCCAGGTCTCTTGGCCATGCTTTCCTGCAGCCACCGGGGAAATGAGAAACGCTGGGGGCTTCCTGTTCCTGGGGGGCAGCACTAGACTGGGAGCCGAGCTGGAGGCAGTCCTCTCTCTCCCTGCAGCAGAGCTTCCATCGCACTGGCCTGGGGGACAGGAGGAAGGAGCAGGTCAGTGCTCACATGTCAGACGCCCTTCCTTTTCTGACTGAGCTTGAGTAGATTTTCTTGAGTAAATGTTATTCTGCTTGCTTGTTTGCTATATGCCATTAGAGCAATGTCCAGCCACTTCAGATGGTTGTGTTGTTTTGTGTTAACGATTTTCACAATCTGTGACTATTTCACAGGGGAGATATTGAACTCCCCACGACATGATTTCAAAAATACTTCTCCCCTTTTATTTTTGTCTTTTTTTCCTTTTTATCAAGTAATTACTGCTCCCCTTTCCATGTGCCATTAAAACTCACTCTAATGTGCCCTGTGCATTTACTTGATTATGTAAGTCAAATTATACGTAGTCTTGCTCTGTGGTATTGTATATGCATGTCATCAGGTTTTATATGAGTGGTGTTATTATACTTGCACAGTCACACACATATTTTTTAAACTCAATATATTTACTGAAAATCTGTTTACGCACATCTCTGAACGTCCAGCTCACTCTTTCTAATAACCAAAAAATATTCCATAGTACTAATAAACAGTTTCTTATGTATGTGGAATTGAGCAGTTCTTGGCATGCAGTAACATCTATATTTTACCCATGAAATTTCCTGGTCATAAACACGTAATACTTGCAACTCCTTACGTGTGTATCTCCTGGTGGATGTGTGCAGGGGTGTTTAGGCAGGACTGTGCTCTGTATGGAACTGCTGAGCCATTGTGAACTCTTGGACGTACGTTCCTGAAGACCCACTGGAGTGCTATCCAGAAAGACTCTAGTGGGATGCACATTCATCCAGAGGGCATGAGGCTGGCTTTTCTGTGGTTACCAACATCTGGTTATTAACCAACTATAAGTGTTTACAATCTTCATGGCAAAAATATCATTAATTTTCAGTTATCCTGAGTAAGAGTGAGAGTGACCATTACGTTACGAAATTAGTCATTACAGTTTCCCTGAGTATGAAAAGCCTGTGTATAGTCTTTGCTCATTTTTCTGTTCCCATATCATTTCTTGTTAATTTATAGTTTTTAAAATAATTTTGATGTATACACATTTCTGATATAACTCGTCTTTCTCCTAAATTTTCAAACAACTCTCGGCCCTTTGTGGCACTGATAGTTTTAATTTTATGTAGACGGTGTTTTACCTGATGAACCATGGGTTTGGGATCTTATTTAAGAGATTATTCATCAACCAAAGGAGACAGAGATATTCAGTGACGTTTTTGCTACTGTATTTGTACCTTAGCTCTTACGTGATGGTGTATTAAGAAGATCTTACGTTTTCATGTTATGTAAGGCAGGTATGCACAATTATTTTCCGCTTAGAATTCTTATCCCAACACCATAATTTAGCTGTTTCAATTACATACACACATGTACATTTATGTTTATGTGTATATATGCAAATTATATGCAAAGTTTTCACGTGCACATGGATCTGATATCAAAACGTTGAATCTATTCCATGTGACCATCTGTCTTTGTCTGGTTAGAACTACAGTATTTCTTATTATGACACCCTTTTAGTATAGCTTGCTCTCTGGTAGGACAAGTTTATCCTCTTTCCTCTTATTTTTCAGAACTATTATAGGACTTTGTGGACTTTTATCCTTTATATACATTTAGGAAATATGTTTAAATCCTCAAAAACGACTATGGAAATTTTGATCCAGATTACACTGAAATGAGACATCAGTGCTGAAACGGACATCTTTATTAAGTCAGCTTATCCATAAAAGTTATCTCTCTCTCCAGTTAAGTATTTCCTTTTTTCTTTGAATAGAATTTTAATTTTCAACAAAAAATACTTCTATGTTAACTTTCAATTTATAGGTACATTTAAAATTTTATAAATATTATTTTACTGTATAGTATATTTTCTGGTATAAATAACCAGTGTTAATTTTTGTAGGGTGATCTTGTGTACATCAGATTTGCTAATAAACTCCCTTATTGATTTATAGAGGTTGCTCCTTGATTCTGTTGAATTTTCAGTATATGATAATGTCATATACAAATGGAATTGTTCTTTTTCTCTTCAGGCCTCTGCTTTTCATTATGTTGCGCAGGATTATCCTCCAATTTTTTGTTTAAAAAAAACAGTGAGAGTAAATGCACTTTGATCTTGTTTTCAAAAGACATGAGTTATTCTCAAGTGTATATATGAGGTCATTTTGTTATAATTTGGTATGTGAAATTTATCAAGTAAGCTATTTTTGAGAATTTAATCCTAAAATTGTTAATTTCATCACATGCCTTCTCTGTGTCTGTTGAGATAATCATGTAATTTATTAAGTGATTAGTATTTTCAATTTCATTGACAGATTTCCTGATATTAAATTACTTATGTTTCTCGAATGTATTTAACCATCTGTTACATCATCCACTGTCAGATGAAAATATTCCAAGTATAATATTTTCAATTTAAGTTTCCAAAGTGAAATGGGGTATGAACTCTGATCTTTCTTATTTTAAAAATCAGTATGATACTCCTAAGGTATAAAGAAATAGGATAAATACACAACTAGTTGTCACTTTTTTGTAATAAATTATATTTTACAGGGGTTAATTTTTTTGCACATTTGAAAGCAATAACCTTAAGACATGTTTGTATGAGTCTGTAGAAATGAAGATCTTTAGTATTTTGCTTGGGGATATTGTCTGTTAATATATATCAAAAATATATTGATGTGTATTTATTGTATTATTTGGGATGTGCATTTTTCCATAATTCTTAAACTTTTAAAGTTTTATATTTTATTTACTTCTGTATTTTCCTTGAATAGTCTTTCCAGATATTTTTTAAATTCCAATTAATACAATTTTATAAATCTTTTTAAAAACCTTATGTATTATTTTATCACTTTTGTCATAGCAGTGTCCCCTGTTTCATTGCTTTCTCACTCCATATTTATTGTATCTTTGCTTCCTGCTTTGAGTTACTTAGTTTGTATTCTAGTTTTTGTGTTCACAGTGTGCACACTTTTTTTTTCATTCAGTTTTTCTGACAAATGTATTTAAAGTTATAAATTTCCTTTTAAAGGCTGTTTTAGTACCATGTTTTTGGTGCATTTTTTACAGTACTCCAGCTTTATGTGTCTTATGAGGTTTTTAATGATTTCTTTTCTTTAAATATTTACTTATTTATTTTTGGCTGTATCGGGTCTTAGTTGCAGCACACAGGCGTCTCTCTAGTTGCGGTGCGCAGGCTCTCTAGTGGAACGTGGGCTCAAATTGCCCTGTGGCATGGGGATCTAAGTTCCCCAACCAGGGATAGAACCCCCGTCCCCTGCATTGAAAGGCGGATTCTTAACCACTGGACCACCAGGAAAGTCCCAATGATTTCTTTTTTTAATTCAAGGAATATACAGTAGTATGTTACTTACTTTCTATACATTTGCTTTTAAAACTTTGCTTTATTACTGATTTCAATAATGAGAGAATGTATTCATAATGATGATTCTTTAGAATTAGACTTTCTTTTCACCCACTACATCTTTATAGTTTTCAGTGTTCTGTGTACAGTCAAAAATAGTGTTATTCCCTGTTTATTAGGTTTAAATTCCGTGTTTGTGTGTATATGCAGACATGTATGTATACATACATGCATAAATACATACTTATATATACTGTGTGTAATGTGTGTAAAATATACAACTTTGATTTTATTCAAATTCTATATGAGTTTTTTTTTTTTGATCAGGTCAATTTATCAGTTTCCTAGAGAATATCTTAAAAACCTTTAACTTTCATTGACAACTAATCTGCAGTTGCGTGTCCTGGATACCAAGGCCCCTCCCACTCAGGGCTTCGTCCCACTTCCTGGTTGGTCTGGTGGAGTCACCACCCCCAAGTGAGCTCCGTGGTCACTGCAGCGATGAGAAGGGAGGGGAGAGGCCAGCTGCTTGTGCTACTTATGTCCTTGCTGGGAAACAAAAGCCAAGTGTTCAAACCACATTTTGTAAAGAATTCATGCTTCTTACACTCTCCTGATTTCAGTATCACTGCCAGTCATTTTATAAACAGGTTTAACAGTTAGATCTTCTAGTTTTACTTTTGATGAGTGGAAAGGTCTCTTTAAGTCCTATTGTAGCTTAAACATCACGTGGACAGGCTTTCTGAGTCCTCGCTTGTCTAACAGTACATTTACACCCCCTTGTAGCAAAGCCAACCCTTAAACACACACAATGAATTAGAACCTCTTTCTGGTTTTCCTCCATCATATCAAAGAAGAACTTCTGTTAAGGCCCCGTTTGTGTTACTTATTGTTGTGTATTGTTACAGAGAAGTCTGAAACCATCTGCTTTGGTGGCATGTTGGCTTTTGACTTTGTATTTTAGGGTCATTTCTCATTTTTAAGTCAGATCTTATTTATATGGCTGTTGTTTTCCCTTTTTTTCCCTTTCCTATATGTCCCTTAAATGATTTGAAATCATTGTAGGACTCATTATCTTTTTCTTCACAATGATAAGTCTGTGGGTTTCCCTGGCCTCCATGGCAGGCTGTGCTGTTGCTTGAATTTTCTTGGATGTGCACCTCGCTGGTGACTTGGTGTACGTGGCTCCTGAGACAAGTCTGTTCTCCTGGCAGGCGTGTCAGCAGCCTCAGGGTGAGGCTTCACAGCTTTACCTGTTGGCGCTGAGAACGTCTGCTGCTGTAACGCCTTTGCTCTTGCTTCCGTCTTCGGCTGTTGTATTTTGAGACTTCCACCATTGCAGTGTATTTACACACGTGGGAGAACCAGCCATGGAGATACTTTACACAATTCAAAACCCAGGAAATGTGCAAAGGAGGGTGGGCACTCAGCTTTCTGTTGAGTATAGATTCTGGATGTTTACAGGAGGGCATGCATGCCGTCAAAGGGAGGCCGTGGAATGTTTCATCTCGTTTTTGCTGAGCACGGCTTCTCTTTCATGAGTTCAAGCCACAGATTTACTTCCTCCAGTCTAATTTCTGTAACTTGAAGAGAAGATATTCCTCACATATTATTGCAGTAGTTTGCCAATGTTTGCGTTCAGCCCATTTGCATTCTTTTTTGAATTAAACATGCGTTTCCGTGGATAGTGAGAAAGCACTGGCATTTTCCACCCTGAGATACAAGAATATTAATTTAAATCACAGAATTGTATGTACCACTTGAGGGAAAATCATACCCTATCTCACATCTCTCTCTTGCAAACACATATTTTTGGATAAATTTATGCAGAACAGTATTTCCAAAAGTAACTAAATACCTGAAGTCTAGTCACATTTTTGGATCATAGTTTTAATGGTAGAACACGTCAGTGCCAGAGCAAATTAGAGAGCAGCCTTAACGGTAGAAAAGCTGGGGCATGTAGGACGTGAAACACATCCGTTCCAAATGAGGAGTCCATATATCTTAGATCTCCTCCTAAGATGTCAACAGCTAATGGCAAAGCACTGGTTGCCGTGGCCTCCTCCACCTCCTGAAGGCTGTGAGATGCGGTAACACACTTTACACTTTTTATCCCACCCATCTCATCCTCTCTGGACCTCTCACATCCCCAGTTTTATGTTTGCCAAATAATGCTGTATTCTGAATATAAGATAAAATATTGATGACATGATGTTAGAAGACTCAGCCTGGGACATAAATAAAAGCAGGAAATCTCAACGGAAGGGTCAGTTTTTCTTTGCATGAAATAGTAGTTCTGATCTAATCATCACATTCTATTACCAATTTTTTTTTTTTAACCAGAAGAAAGAGGATGATACATTTTTACTCATTGCTGCCAAATATTCCTTCTCTCTCAGCAAGTACTATAACTCCACAGAAATATTCAGGTTATAATTTACAGAAGTGCATCGGGGAGGCAGGGTTCTTTATTTCAGTATTTAAGGAGGGATGCCCATGCTCTGGGATGAAGAACACATTTGATTCCAAAGTCGATTTGAGTAAATGCTTTAAAAACCTGGCTCCAGACAGTTGGGAACCAGCTGCAGCTCCATTAGGAAACCCCAGAGAAACCTTGTGGGTCTGAATTTATGCTGTTTCAGGCCTCACTGCTACGTATCCAGAATTGAGGAGAAAGTGAGGAAGGATGCAGCATGAAGTTTGGAATTTTACTGTCTGCAAAAGCACATGCCCACATCTTTAGTCAATCTTTAAATAAAAACCCATTTCAAACCTCCTTTTTATTTTTTCCTTAGTTAACATTTCACAGGAGTTTTATTTAAAATCAGAATCTCAGCTGAGATTAATTTTTGACAAAATTTAACATTTGGAAACAGGGATGCACAATTGCTTTTCGCCGTGGCTCCAATACACTCAGAAGTGATGATTCTAAATAAAAATCAGTGAGTGACTATCCCCACAGGTTCTAGGGATCTCACAGTGTGCAGCAAGAAAATATATAAGAGGAATAGGGTTTTTCCCCTTTTTAAAAATTTCTTTTTATTTCAGATATTGCTAGAAAAATCTTAATATTATTATATTATTTAGGGCTGGCTGGCTTTCTTTCTTTCTTTCTTTCTTTCTTTCTTTCTTTCTTTCTTTCTTTCTTTCTGTTGGTGGGGTTTCCAGGAATTAGGCCACTGCCCACTTTTTAAAAAAAATTTATTTATTTATTTATTGACTGCATTGGGTCTTTGTTGCTGCGCTGTCTTTCTCTAGTTGTGGCGAGCGGGAGCTGTTCTTCGTTGCTGTACGCTGGCTTCCCATTGCAGTGGCTTCTCTTGTTGCAGAGCGCGGGCTCTAGAGCGCAGGCTCAGTAGTTGTGGCGCACGGGCTTAGTTGCTCTGTGGCATGTGGAATCTTCCCAGAGCAGGGATTGAACCCATGTCCCCTGCAATGGCAGGTGGAATCTTTACCACTGCACCACCTGGGAAGTCCTTTTCTTTCTTTTTTTCTTTCTTTCTTTCTTTCTTTTTTTTAATCGCATTGACAAGATTGTACTTAGATTGAAAATGTGAACTTTATCTCATGGCTATTAGAACACACGGGACTTGAGAATGTTTTATGTATGTTTGCATTTAAAGGAGCCTTTCACGTAGATTTCTTCCAGGGAATTGAGAGTATCTTTTAGCAAATTGAGTATTGCCTGTCCTTTTGCTGTTATCATTTCTTTTTAGCACTTTTTGTGTTCCTACCCATCATTTTAGTTCCTGCGTAAGACCTGTAACAAATCACATTGCCCTTATTTTATAAAATGAGGCTGCGGAGATCAAGAGGAAATGTGAGCTGACGATCTGTAACATTAATTCTAATTTTCGTATTCTGAGTCTAGGATGCGTATTACATTCCTCATTTAAAAGAAAACGTAGTCATGTATACATGAGCCTTTTAGTACGGATTTTTAAAACTTTGATATATAACCACATTATGAATTACTAGATATCGTGCTCCTAAAAATATGAATAAAATGACAAATGCATCAAAAAGAGCTACTCTCGTTTCCACCGAAGGCCCTCGTAGCACATTATATCTAGGAAGCATCAGCAACCTTTTGTAGACAAATGACTCGGCTGAAGTTCCAGACGAATGTCTCCTGCAAGTGGGAGTGGAAAATGAAATAAGTGGAGCTGCCACTGGAGAGCTATCAGGAGCCGCGCCCTTCCAGCAGACGCATCTCCGGATGGCTTTTTGAGATCATCGTTCTGGGACCTGGGACGGGGGAAGTTCGAACTGATGGTTTTTTGAGGTTCCTTCTCACTCTGTATTTCTGAGATTCTATTAAATATTCACCGATTCCAACGTTAATCGGCTGCAGAGCATGAACAGCTACCTGCCGATGTCTTCAAAGTTCTACTCAGAGAACCAAGTGCAAGAGAAATTTACTTTAACCTTGATGGAAGTTAGAGCAAGTGACGTGGAAAATATCAGCCTAAATGCCAACGTCAGATGGAAATGAAGTGAAAACCGTAGATTTCACTCTGCGAGGTGTATCAGCTTGGCTTGCATTCCTTATTAATCTGACATCATGCTATTGGACATCAGTGGTAGGAAGTCAGCTTAAAACAGTATTAGTTCAGCTAAGCATCAGATTCTTGTTAGAGGAACGTCTCAAGAGTTCAGGTAGAAAAAGAATGAAGAAAGCAGCGGTTGTCATTTCTGGAAAGACGAGCTGTGTATTCAGAATGTGCGTTTATGTGAGTAGAGTGTAACTGTGAACAAAAGAGGAAGTGTGACTACCACCTAAATACTTATTGTAATGCAGCAGAAGAGAGAACCCAAGTCTCACAAAACATCCAACCAATTTGAGATTTTGCGGGTTCCATACAGGGAAGTCTTGTGCACCAAGACAGGTGGTGATGACTCCAGCTAGGAGACTGTTACAGTGGTTCACAGGACACTGAACCAGGACCTTTACAGTGAGAAGAATCAGAGCTCACATTTACTGACTGTTGATCATGTGCTAGGCTCTCTTCCATGTGCTGTACTATATGTATTAGCTAATTCCTCACAGAACTCAGATGTAAAATGATGTACTGTGTCCAGAATCCACACCCTTAACCATTATCTTCCTCGGCCGCTTCATGTACACAAGGTCTTAAGGAGGGACAGGTTTCATGATCCGATGCTGAAGACAAAAATCCTTGGGGGACACGAGTGTATCTTGTGGAGCCACAGTGAGAAAAGTATGAGGTCTCTGCTTTGAAAATCTCTAACTAGTAAAAAAATGTGTGTGTGTGTGTGTGTAGACAGATGTACTGATATATGCATATTTATATTTTACCATTATCAATGTGATTTTGCAAGCAGCTCATGGCTCCTTCAACAATTCTTGTGACGTATTTATTAATACTGAAATTGAGTGTCTGAGATATAAGGTCAATCACCTAATTTCAAACAGGTTTAGGCCCCTCTTTTTCAGTCACAAATCCACATTTTTACTGTGGCATTCTACGTGAAAGAGAATTGAGGAAGAAGAGGAGTGAGCTAGCACCGTACCTGTTGACTTATTTATTTTGCAAAGAGCAATGCACCAGATTTTCCTGAATATTTTTTTTTTTTTGCTAATATCATAGTTCCCAGCCATATGAATGTGAGTCTGATTTACAATGTGATTCTTATGGCTCAACTGATATTCATGAACCTTGAATTTTATTTGCTAATCATTGAAGTTCAAGGATGGACTTTTAAAAAGCATCTTGGAGTGCCCTGGAAGTATGGACAGTATAACCTGTTGTGTGGCTATTGTGAAATTAGATTTATTTTCCTGCTTTTGAAAGTGAGTTGAAGTCCCCAGAGTCTTCATGCAAATATGGGATTTAGGATTGGAAGTTTGGTTGATTCTCTTTGTTTGCCTCTAGAAAGAATAAGATGGAACAAAATCAATCAGTCCATTAGAGTTTTATAACTGGCAGAATGTCCTGTTAAGTAGTTAAGTGGGAAAAAAAATCTGAGAGAAAAAAAACTCAACAACAGCAAAGAAATGGAGAAACTCATTAAAATTGTTTTGTGTATGAAGAGGAACAGTTTGAGTCAGTCATTGTAGATGTGTGCTTTTAGCGCTTAAAGCAGATTCAGAAGCCTTGGTCTAATTCAATAATTTAAGCAGACTTTAGTTTTGATTTACATATCTCTCTTCGGGTCTATACTAATTAGGTAGAAATAAAAGTTGAGGCCCGGTTCCTTCAGGTCTTTCAATTTTTCTCCTTAATAAAAATGCTGCCTCAAGTCTCTTGGGACCTCAGCTAAGTTCCCTACATCTGAGACATAAAGAGCATAGATTCAGTTCTGAAAGGTGCACGGGGACACAGAGACGTGGACCACTAATGGCATCTCTGGGGAGGTTTCCTTGGCACACAGACTCAGGCAGGACACAGCCAGACAGGTAGTGGCGGAGGCAGGAGAACGTGGGTTCCAATAATTAATCTTCACGTTTAAGGATGAATTTGGTCACTTTAGAGTGACAGAAATATTCAGTAGTTTTATACAATTTTCAATAAGCAAAGGAAGGCAACGTCGAAAGGATGCATCAGTGGATCGTTGGAGCAGGGAGAGCCTGGTTAGGGCAACGTCATAAAACCCATATGGGCGTCAGTGGGGCCTGGTGATGTGAGTGGAGAGGGCATGTGTTGTGTTTTACCATCTCGTTAGTTTTTCACCAGAATTTGACTGCCTTAGTTTGCAGTTTGCCTCTGGTGGGACTTGTGTGAGTGAGGAGGGAAGGGGCATTTTTTTTGTTCACCCTTGTTAGTCTCTGCCTAAATCACACCATAGAGTTTACATAATTGGCTCTGTTATGCATGTTTATATTTTCCCTGATTTGCTAAAGGAGGGAGTACGAACCATCGCAGGGAAGTCGGGTTACATGCCAACTGTGTACCCGATTCTCAGCAGTGTTAAACCCTTTCTTTACTTTGGGTGTTTACCAGATTAGGAGTGTAGAATTAAGATCATATTTTATTACCCATATACAGAGCACTAACATGGCAAAGAGATATTCTGGTTTTATACCCCAACATCAAGAGAACAATTAATCATTTTATTCATTACAAAATCTTCTGCTTTATTTTGGTACATTTACTATATTGGATAAATTAAAATCAGAAAATACATAACTAATATTTTTATCGTATTTTTTATTTACCCAAATCATTTGTATTTCCCAAGGGTTATATGGATGGGAGTCAGAATTTTACTATGTTAAAATATATGCTTTTAAAAACTTTCTTTTAAAAAAACTCTTTAACACAGCTGTAAGCATAATACTTTCCATATAATAGGTGATCAACAAAATCATGGTGAATGAATACATATTAGATAAATCCTTGCTTCTTAATATGTGTTTGGAAAAAAGTGAGGAGGAGGCTGTTAACAGGAATACTTTTTAGTAAGCCATCTGCAAAACTGTGTTCATGGTAGTTACTTCAATATCTTTGCAGCATTAAATTTGTCATTTTTTACAGAGATGCTGGAACTCAGTATTCCAGTGCTTCTGATACAACATTATTCCCTAGATTCTCACATCCACCCCTCTGTCACGATCCCTTACCTAATAGACAGTAGGGGGATAGAGATGACAGATAGGAATAGGAACGCTCACAGTAGAGTGAATTTTATACTTCATCTCTTCTGATTTCTCTCTCTTTCTTTTCTCTTACAGAAACACAGAGATCCACGAGCTTCTTGTACACGTGGGTAAGCAGAAGTTTTATTTTCTACTTTCTCAGTTGCCCGGCAGCAGTACTTGCCAATGCCACCGGCTCTCTCCTAATACCCAGTGTTTACCCATGAAGCGTTCATCAGCGGACACTGAAAGTCAGGGAGACTAACATTATTGCATCATCCAGAGTAGTAGGATTTTATGGAGTTCATAGTTGTCCAATTAAGTAAGAGCCAAGTTTTCAAATGTTTATAAAGTTGAATGTTCAGTTACAGGTCAGAGCAGGATCGTGGCTGATGTGGTTGTAAGTGCTTCCTGGTTTTGGTTATTATTAGTGCTCACTGTGTTGATACAGGGAACTGATTCCTCCAGGTGTGTAAACAGAGGCTTTTAGACCTCTACTTGCATATGTTTTGTAGGACAGTCACGTGAGACTGGAATTCAGTGGCACGTTCAAGACTAACGACGTAAATATGGGCGTCTGGGTTGCATAGGACTAATTGTGTTCCCCTTGTACGTGAGTAAAAGGAGACGAGGAAAGACGTCTCGGGAATGAGATCTGGGTATCCCCACATGTAAGGGTTGGTGAAGAGTCTCAGTAATAGACTGAAAAGGAATGGACGGTGAGGAAGAGAGAAAATCGTGTACTCTACTGAACAGAGTATTGTGTTCTGAGGGCAAAGAGAAGGTGTTTCCAAAAGGAGGGGGTAATGGACTGTGTGAAGGATGCTCAGAAGGTTCCCAGGAAAAGGTCTGAGGAATGTGTATTGGCTTTGGCAGAGCGGAGAGTGTCTGAGACCTGGGCAGGAGCCTGCAAAGGGTGAAAGCCTAATAAATGTAAATCCAGGAGAGGAGAGGGGCTGGGATGAGTGGAAATTGAGCCTGTGGATATCGACCGTGAGAGCAAAGAAGTGGAGTGGTGGGTGAAAATCGAAATACGTATTTAAGATGGAGGATCGTGCTGCATGTAGGTTTGCTGAAGGCGGTGACCTACTGAAGAGAGAGGAATGGTGTTGCGAGACGTTAGATGAAAAAATTGCCAACGTGAATTGCTTGAGTACTTAAGGAGGAATCTGATCCGGTACCTAAATCCGGTACTGATATTAGATACAGCTTACAGACCAATATCTCTGACATTAGGGGATTGCAATGCTTTACATAAGTGAATCTCCCTGAGAAATCAAATCCACCTGTTATTTGCAGTGATCATTTGTAGGATTTGGTAGATAAATCCTCTAAAAGTGATTATGTACCTTACTATTGAATTTATTTTTGCTCTCAAATGATTCACGATTCTTTTTTTTTAAGAATTTTTATTGAGATACAGTTAAAATACAATAAACTGCATATATTTAGAGTGTACAATTTGGTATCCCAATCTCCCAATTCATTCCCCTCCAATCCTCCCCACTTTCCCCACTTGGTGTCCATATGTTTGTTCTCTACATCTGGGTCTCTATTTCTGCCTTGCAAACGGGTTGATGTGTACCATTTTTCTATAGTCCACATATATGTGTTAATACACGATATTTGCTTTTCTCTTTCTGACTCACTTTACTCTGTGTGACAGTCTCTAAGTCCATCATGATTCTTAATGTGAATTTAATATACCACACATCATGCCGAGTTGACTGATAGGGTATTTTTCCTTTCAAGCTCTCTTTATAAGAATCTTAGCCATTATTTTGTCCTCTTAGATACAAGAGATTTTTCTCATCGTAGGAAATGTTTCAGGGTAGTCAGGAATAGAAGCTACACAGTGATTTGACCAGGGAAGTTTTAATAGACAGAATTATTAGCTATTTCCAGGAGATTAGATTGTAAGAAGATTGGGACAGAACACTGAAGAACGCCCTGGGACTGAGGGAGAACCCCCAAGGAACCCCCAAGGGTAGAGTGGACTCTGAGGGTCCCCCTCCAGTGCTGGCCTTCAGACCTGTGTGGGGGACGGTGTTGCAGCCCCCTAGATGCCTTCATGGGTACACACACTGGTCTGAGCAGGCAGGCTGCAAGCTTTCCCCTGGAGCCCACGTGGGCTGACGCTGGTTGAGCTACCAGTGGGCTAGGCGGGCGGGGTCTCCTCCCAGGAGACCAGGAGGCCACACCTGGAGGGAAGGAAACTATGGGACAGGTTCAGCAGGTGGGAGACCCTCTGCCCGGATACCAAGGATGCAGGAGGGCATCTGAAGACAGGAGAACTCGCATCACCTTAGGAAATCCAGGACTCGCGCCAGGAGTGGCACATGGGAAGCTCAGTGTCCCTGGGCTGTGCCTTAGACAGCAGAATAACCCAGCAGCACGGGGGTGCCGCCCCCCTGCAGGGCTCCTCCAGGGCTGACTGCTGGCACAGGGGGTGTCTACTTCATCCAGCTCCACTGTCACGAGTGGGACCCCTAGAGGGCACTTGGAGCTGAGAGGCTGTCAGTCACCTGACAGCCGGCACAGGCACTTTTTTATTTATTTATTTATTTTAATATTACTAATTGTTGTTGAACCTTTCTTAATATCCTTGGTGTTGTGATCTTTAACTTAATTGTGATCTTTCTCTTTCTGTTTTGTGAATAAGTTCATTTGTATCATTTTCTTAGATTCCACATGTAAGTGATACCATATGATATTTGTCTTGTGTCTGACTTACTTCACTTTATATGATAATCTCCAGGTCCATCCATGTTGCTGCAAATATCAGTATTTCATTCTTTTTATGTCTGAGTAATATTCCATTATATATATGTACCGCATCTTCTTTATCCATTCATCTGTTGATGGGCACGTGGGTATCTTCCATGTCTTCACTATTGTAAATAGTGCTGCTATGAACACTGGGGTGCATGTGTCTTTTCAAACTGTGATTTTCTCCAGATACATGCCCAGGAGTGGGGTTTTTGGATCATATGGTAACTCTATTTTTAGATTTTCTGAGAAACCTCCTTACTGTTTTCCATAGTGGCTGTACCAATTTACATCCCCACCAACAGTGTAGGAGGGTTCCCTTTTCTCCGCACCCTCTCCAGCATTTATTGCTTGCAGATGTTTTGATGATGGCCATTTTGACTGCTGTGCAGTGATACCTCATTGTAATTTTGATTTTCATTTCTCTAATAATTAGCAATGTTCAGCATCATTTGCAATTTTACTTTTTTAAAACTGCATTAAGTGTATGTGGAATTGAGAGAGAAGGTGTGTACAGATCATTAGCACTTACACTGTTGCACTGAGACCGTCGTCAAAATCCACACTGCAGTAGGCTTCCAGCACTTGCTATTTTTCCTCTGCTGTTTTCTTCTATATTTGCTTTTTGGCTTAAAATGCCTTGAGAAGTATTATCTCTTCCTAAACAACACAAGCATTAAGACTTTAAAATTTGTCCGTGTTCAACTCTGAAAAATCTGCTTAAGTTTGCCAAATTCTGAAGCATTGTATAGTCATAGGCTTACTCAGTCCTCAGCTTCTCCCCGGAGGCTGCTCAGAACTTTTCTGTAATTACTTTTGGCTATCAAGGGACCTATAAAAACCAATAAAATTGTTCCTTATTTCAGATATCGTCTGGATGCACTGACATTCTTTGCGATGTTGAAAGTATTCTCCTCACTCTTTTTGCAGAGAAAAATAGCTCAGCTAACATGAGAATTAGACATAATGGTTTTTTAGAGAGTTTGTAGAGTGCCAGAATTTAGCTGGTATTTGCATATGGCTAACTGCAAAAAACAGGATGTGGAATTCCCCCGAAGTCAACTCCACCCATCCTGCATTAGATCCACTCAGGGTCAGTAATTAGATTAGAGGATGCACTATATTGTACTTAACAGTGAGATAATATACAGATTTTTCACTGTGAAAAAAAGACGTCAGTGATTACAGTGAGTGTTGATTGCAAGCTGAAAATTCTTTTTAGTTGTCAGGGTAAGAAGATACTTGCCTAAACTTTTTCTCCTTTTGGGATGCAATATAACTTTATAAACGAGTTTTGACTCTGGTACCTCTCTGAAAAATGTCAATTAAGTAAGAACTAACAGAATAGAAATCAATTCCTAAGGCCAAAACCAAAAGGTAACCCTTTTTTTTTTTTAACCCTTTTTTAAAATTGTAACAGTCTTCCAAACAAAAATTAAACTGGTTAATTCATACATTTTTCTATTGACTTTTTCTTTTTAACTTTTTTAAAAATAATTTTAGACTTAGAGAAAATTACTAAAAATAATATAGAGTTCACATATACTCTTCATCCAGCTTTTGTTAATTTTAAACATCTTACCTAACCATAGACCAATGATCAAAAATCAATAAATTGTCACTGGTACAGTGCATTCAGATTATACCAGATTTCCCTTAATGTCCTTTTTCTGTTCTGGAATCTAGTTCAGGATCCCACATTATACTAGTCATTATGTCTCCTTAGTTTTCTCCAATCCATGGCAATCCCTTCTTTATTTTTATTTTATTTTATTTATTTTTTTTTGGTCGTTTTGGGGGAGGGGCTGTGTTCTTTTATGGCCTTCACATTTGGAAGAGTACTGGCCGGTTATTCTATAGAAAGTCCCTTTAATTTGGATTTTTCTGCTGTTTACTAATGATTTCATTGAGGTTCAATACATTTTTGACAAGACTGTGACAGTAGCCGTGTGCCTTTCTTTCCATCACCGCAGGGCACACAATAGGAACATGTTTTATTACTGCTAATAGAATTATTCCCTTGGTTACAATGATGATTTCTCCTGTAAAGTTATTATTTTTCTTTATAAAATTAATCCCTCGGGAGTGAGATTTAGAGATTTTGTAAACATATTGTTTATCTTCTCTTACCCAACAGTTTTGGCACCCTGTAGTGGCCCTTGCTGGCAGCAGTCATTACAGCGCCAATGGTGTTTTCTGTTTTCCTGATTCTTGAAAACGTTGCTCTTGGAAATTATTATGTATTCAGTTCAGCATGGTTGCAGGACTGTTTTATTCTGTGTTACAATCCGGTACCTTCGTTGGTTACTCTTGTCGCTCAGATTGCTCCAGCGTTGGCCATTGGAGCTCTTTCTCATTGTTTCCTTGATTCTTCTTCAACGTGCTTCCCTTGTTTCCTTTTTGGAGCATATGTGGGGTTAATTTTCGTAAAAGGTGTCAGGTCTCTGCATAAGCTCGATTTTTTGTACTATAGGTATCCATTTTTTCCAGACCCATGTGTTGAAAAGACTTTCTTCATGGAATTGCTGTTGTGCTTTCTTTCAAAGATCAGTTTCCTATATTTTGGGGATGACCTTTGTGTTCCGTTGATTTCTGTGTCTATTCTTTCACCCCTGCCACACTGTCTCGATTAAGGTAACTTTATAGTAAGTCTTGAAATTTAGCTGTATCAGTCTTCCAGCTTTCTTATTCTTTAGTATTGTGTCTGTAATTCCAGAGCTCTGCTCTCCATATAAACTTTAGTGTCAGTTTGTCAACATCTACAAAATAGCTTTCTGGGATTTTGATTGAGATTTCATTGAATCTATAAATTAATTTAGGAAAAAAATGACATTTTAACACATTGTATCTTCCAATCCATGAGCATGGAATATGTCTCCATTTATTTAGATCTTCTTTGATTACTGTTTGTTTGGTATCATCTACTTTTACAAATTACATTCCTAATAAATCAAACTTTAATATTAAGTGGTATTTCATATGGTTTCCTAAAATACATGAAGCAACATTGAAATAAACACACCAATCTTGTGACTGTTGAATGCCTTATAGTCTTCAAACATCATCTAAATTTTCTCACTGAATTAGCCTACTTACCATAGAAAGCAGAGCCCAAAGCAGAGATTTCAGTGCTAATACTTTATTTGGGAAATAAAACCCAGGGCAAACCCAGGGCAGTGACACTAGGGGAAAAAACAAAAGAAAACAGACAAACAACAACAAAAAAAAACCAAAGAAATATGCAGATGAATGCGATCTACCTCCAGGCTAGGTATTGTTTCAAGGCGGGCCTCAAAGAGTCACAGCAATTCTTGACTCAGGACTTCTGCTCAAAGGGTCCCACCTCTGAGTGGCTCAGAAAAGAGGGAAACATGAGTTTATCTGTGTAAAGTTTTCCACTGCTCGTTTCCCTTGGGCTGGGTTCCCTCTATGGGAAGCAAGCTCCTCTCCAAGTCAGGCCTCTGTGACTGTGTCTCAGCAGCTGCCCGGCAATGTGAATGCCACTGCCCAGGTTAAAGTGTTTTCTCAGCACCCTGAATTGGGATGGCCGCACTGCCAGAGTTAGACACTGATCGACAGAAAGAGGACGACGGCTGAGAGAAGCTGAGCCAGCATGCCAGGCTGTATCCACACATCACCTCGGAGCTAAACGTGCTCAAAGCATACTTCAGAGATTCAAGATAACTTTGTCCAAGTCCTGGAAAACAGCATTTCTCATTCACCAGTGTCTTCATCCGCCAACCAGAGTGTGCTGTTTGTTTTCCTTGTTTCCTGTTACCTATGAAACCGACGGGCTCTCTCTGTCCTCTTGTCCCTTTAATATCCTGCATCTTCGACCATCGACAGTGCTGCCTGGTATATATTATTTTCCTTTGCAAACAAGTATCTTGTTTTCCTTTTTTCTCCTAGATATAAACCTTTTTAAAATGGGTTCTAGTTAAAAAATTCGGTAGGATTTGATTCCTTTTAAAGGTTAGTTGTTAAAAATACAGTTTGTAATCATTACAGCATGTCTGTTTCAAAAGTAGGTAATTTATTTTAGAAGAACTATAAAAGGATTTTCCCCCAGGTTCCTGAGGTATTGTGGCATTACTTCCTGTTCATTATGTAAGTAAAATTGTATCACGGGGTGGGGAGAAGTAGAGTTATGAGCTTGTAAAAGAAGATAAGTGTCAGTGAAGTGAGACTGTAGGGAAGAAAGGAAGCATGGATAATGTTGAAGTCATGTTGCCGTAATAACGGCTACCCTGTACACCGAGGCCAGAGATTGTGGAGGGAGAGAGATGGCTTTATTTTTCTTTGCCAGACAAAAGGAAGACACAGCAGGCTAGTGCCTCAAAAACTGTGTCCCCCTCCCCACCCCCCCATCCTTGGGAGTCGAGGAAGGTTTTATACGTGGGGCTTGCAGCCTGGGGTATGTGATGAGGATCAAGGTGGTGGAGGTCTTGCATTCTTTTTCCTTCCATTATTCTTTTTTTCCTTTGCAATATTTCAGAACAGTCATAGCTGGCTTCAGGCCACCAGGTGACTGGGATCTGGCAGTTTGTTGATTGTCTGTCTGTGTGTGGTTTGTCGGCTGGGGACCTCCTTTCTGAAATGCAAAACAAACTACAGGAATGATTTTGTTACCATAGCTATATAGAATGCGGCTTCCAAGTTGTAAGTGAGGTTAGAGAGTGAGAGGCAGAATATAACTCACACAGAGTTAAGTATCAGGGAGTTAGCTTTGTGAAGTAAAAATCTAGTAACTACAGATTAGTAACAGCTAACGTAAAACGAGGAATGATTAACTCTTTCAGGCCAGGTTATCTTTCTCCTCTAGCCTGTTCACATTCTCTTTGTTTTCCTTGCTCTCAAGAGGAAAAAAAAAATCACTTCTATCTGCATGGCAACAGTAATACCTGTTGTAACTGGTGGGGCTACTTTTTTTTTTTTTTTAATATTCTGGAACTTTCATTTTGTTAAACCTGGAAACATATGAATCATTTTGTGTGGAATAAAAGCCTAAGAACAAAGAACCCTGAGAAATATAAGTGACTTTGAATGGTTCCTACGTGCTTAGCAACATAGTATCCTCGCTTGATATTGTAATTCACAAAGGATCTTTACTGTGAACTTTACCAATGTAATTTCTGCAGAAAGTTTTCTTTTGTAAGGTTAACTCAGATCAGTCAAAATGCATTTTTGTTATCTCTTTCCAAAATCCCTATATTTGTGCATATTCTTACTTTGCTTAAAAATTATGTAGAGCCTATGGAATATTCTTTGCTATTTATACAAGCCATAAGTAAGTAGTTAATAATTCTGTTTTAAAAATGAATAACAGGAGAACAGTATGGAGGTTCCTTGAAAAACTAAGAATAGAGTTACCATATGACCCAGCAATCCCATTGCTGGGCATATACCCAGAGAAACCATAATTCAGAAAGACACGTGCACTCCAGTGTTCATTGCAGCACTATTTACAACAGCCAGGTCATGGAAGCAACCTAAATGTCCACCAACAGATGAATGGGTAAAGATGATGTAGTACATATATGCAATGGAATGTTACTCAGCTGTAAAAAGCAATGAAACTGGGACATTTGTAAAGACATGGATGGATCTAGAGACTGTCATACAGAGTGAAGTGAGTCAGAAAGAGAAAAACAAATATCATATGTTAACACATATATGCGGACTATAGAAAAATGGTACAAATCAACCCGTTTGCAATGCAGAAATAGAGACCCAGATGTAGAGAACAGACATATGGACACCAAGTGGGGTAAAGCCGGGGGTGGGGGGGGGGGGTTGGTGTTGAGGGGAATGAATTGGGAGATTGGGATTGCCGTATATACATTACTAATAAGAAAAAAAATACCAAATTGTACACCCTAAATATATGCAGTTTATTGTATATTAACTGTATCTCTATAAAAGTTCTTAAAAATAAATGAATAACATTTTTACTTTTTGAAGCAGTTATCGATTGAAGAACACTTGTGTCTCACAAAATATCCTGTGAATTTAGTCAGGAAATAATATAATTTGATTTTCTAAATGAAGAAACTCATATTTAAGGACATTGAGAGAATAGCAGGTTAATGGTAATAATGAAGCTATGAATACTGGTCTTTAGATACCTATGCCGAACTTTATGTAATATTCCATTTTTTGGTTCTGTATAACAGTAACATGGCTTAAGATTATTATCTTTATTTTTATTCCATTATTTTTTAAATTAAATTAACTACTGTACTGTTTTTATAATATTTTATTGTGGTAACATATGTAAAATAAAATATGGCATTTTAATCATTTTAAGGGTACAATTCTGTGGTGCTAGTTAAATTTAGAATTTTATACGACTATCACTGCTATTTCCAAAATTTTTCATCACGCCAAATAGAAACTCTACCCATTAAGTTATAACTCCCCATTTTGCCTCCCAAAGTCCACAATAACCTTTAATTTACTTTCTAAATATATGTATTTGCCCAAATATTTCATATGAATGGAATCATATAATATTTGTCCTTTTGTATCTGGCTTATTTCATTTAGTATAATGTTTCAAGGAGTATCACTATTATAGCAAGAATTGGAATTTCATTCCTTTTATGGCTGAATAGTATTCCATTGTATGTATATACTACATTTTGTTTGTCCATTCATCTGAGGACGGGTGTTTAGGTTGGTTCTAGCTTTCGGCTGTTGCGCATAACGCTGCAGTCATGTGGGTGTGCAGATATCTGTCTGAGTCCTTGTTTTTGGTTCTTTGGGGTATGTACATGGTGGGGCTGGAAGTGGAATTTCTGGATCCTGTGGTAATTCTGTGTTTAACGTTGAGGAACAGCCCAACTAATTCCCACAGTGGCTGCATCATTTTACATTCTCACCAGCCGTGAATGATCGTTCCAATTTCTTCACATTCTTGCCAAAGCTGGTTATTTTCTTTATTTTATTTGTACATTATAGTCATCCTTCTAGGTGTGATGCGGTATCTCTTTATGGTTTTAACTTACATTTCCCTAATGGCTAATGATGTTGAGCAATCTTTTCATGTGCTTATTGGCCTTTTGTATTCCGTCTTTTGAAAAATGTCTATTCACACCCTTTGTCCATTTAAAAAATCTGGTTACTTGTTGATGTTCTTGGAGCAGTTATATACTCGGATATTAAACCATTATCAGACAGATGATTTGCAGCTATTTTCCTTATTCTGTGGGTTGCCTTTTCACACTTAGGATAGTATCCTTTCATGTACAGATGTTTTAGATTTTAATGGTATCCAATGTAACCACTTTTAAAAATTTTATTGCTTGTGCTTTTGCATATTTTATAATGCATATGATTTATCTTTATAATCATTTACAATGATTTTATATATTTGTCTTTTAAATTTGCAAGAAATAAAAATTGGAGTTGCAAGAAATAAAAATTGGAGTTACAAACCAAAAATATAATACCAGTTTTATCTTTAACAAAGATCTTTGTTTCTTCATGTGGCTTTGAGGTAATAGCTGTGTCCTTTCAATTAAACCTGAAGGACTTACTATATTATTATTCATAGATCTGGTTTAGTGGTAATGTACTCCTAAGCTTTTGTTTGTTTGAGAATGCCTTAATTTCTGCCTTAAATTTGAAAGGTAGCTTTGCCAGATACAGAATTCTTGACTGACAGATTTTCAACACTCTAAATATGCCATCCTGCTGCTTTTTGGCCTCCAAGGCTTCTGAGGAGGAAATGGCTGTTAATTATATTCAGGGTCCCTTGTCCATGATGAGTCACTTCTGTCTTGTTGATTTCAAGATGGCATTTGGCTCCAGACAGTTTGCTTGCCACGTGTCCCAAAGTAGACCTTTGCATTTATCCTGCTTTGTATCTGTCGACTTTCTTGGATGTACAGATTCATGTTTGTCAAATCTGGGAGGTGTTTGGCTGTTATTTTGTCAGATATTTTTTCCAGGTCCTTCACTGTGTCTTCTCCATTCAGGTCTCTGTGACGCCTGTGTTGGTCCACTTGATGGTGCCACACAGGTTGTGTAGGATTTATCCCCTTTCTTTCATTCTTCTTCTTTCTACCACTCACTTTGGATAATTCCTGTTGTTCTAGTTTCAAGTTCATCGTCTCTGCCTTTGCCTAATTATTTCTGCTGATTCAGTCTAGTGAATTTTTCACTTCAATGGTTGTACGTTTCAGCTTGGTTCCTTCTTATACTTTCTTTATCATTATCGACAGTCCTATTTTGCTCACTCGTTGTTTTCCTGATTTTCTTTAGTTCTTTTGCTACGTTTTTCTTTAGCTCTTTGAGCATAATTAAGACAGTTGTTTTAGTTCCTTGTCTAGTAAAGCCAATATCTGGACTTCCTCAGGGATGGTATCTGTCAATTAATTTTGTTTCTTTGCATCAGTCACACTTTCCTATTTCTTTATATGCCTTGTGATATTTTTGTTGTTGAAAACTGGCCATTTGCATATAGTGATGTGACATCTCTGGAAATAAGATCCATCCCCTAAAATTTTCTGTTGTTTTTTTTTTAAGGATTTAGTATTCTGTTTCTGACTTGACATTTTCCTAACTATTTTTTGAAGAGATTGCATTCCTTTTCATGTGTAATCATTGAGGCTCTGCCCCTTCGCTTGGGGTCAGCTAGTGTTTTGACAGAGAATTTCATGAATGTCAAGAGAGGGAAAAAAAGAAAAAACAACCTCTCCTAGCCTTTGCAGATTGACTCTGTGCTGGGTCCTCCATCATCCTTGAGCAGATTGGCACTGAGAACTTATTAGAACTTTCCAGAGCATGCATCTTGCCCTAGGTGTGCATGTAGCTTTTAGTTTATACTGCTTCTAAATGCCCTGATTTCCCAAAGTAACTCTCTCTCTCTCTCTCTCTCTCTCTCTCTCTCTCTCTCTCTCTCTCTCGGGCTCTTCCTGCCAGACCTTAGATAGTCTATTGTGTGTCTCAAATGTAATCTTTTAGCCCAGGTGTCTGCAGATTGTTCATCCAGTTAAAATATTCTCAGTTACTGCCCTTTGCTTTCTCAGACTGGCTGAGTTCCAATTTAGGCAAAACAGAGGAGTACACCTTGCATTAGACCTTCTAGCAACCCCCAGAGAGATCAGAACAGACTCCCAGGATAATGTATAGATAAGGTCTGCTCTGCTCCCTTTAGAGTCTGGGAATAGGGTCCCACGCCGGGAATTTAATCTGCAGTCTTCAAGACTTCAGCTAAACCATCAGGGGTGGGGCTAGGAAAAGTAAAAATGCCACAAAGCTTTGCTACTATTGCCTTTTTCTTGATTCAGGGTTTGCTTGGTTGCTGTAAACCTTTGACGGGTTTTCAGAGTTCTGACAGAGTGTGTACTGACAGTTTCTGCTTGTTGTTCAATGTTCCTGTGGGGGACCGAGCTTGGAGCTGCGTATCCCATCGTTTTGCAGACGTGACTCCTCAGTTACAGTTCATTTTAAAATTCTGTCAGCTGTAATGGCAACTGAAGTTTTTATGTTGTAAAGAGCTAGAACATAGGAATATTAACAAAAATATGATTTTTCTCCTAAACTGATATAGAAATTAAACATATTGGAAATTCATCCAGTGGTTTAAAACAGTATTATGATTACTTCCATTATTGGCTTTTGAACCATTTTACTAGTTTCTTTCTAGATAGCTTAAGTGATATTTTTAATGTCTCATTTCTGGTAAGGATTACATATTAATGCTATAATAATTTTTATTTTATACTTTTAAACTTATAACTATGTTATGGTTTACATACTATTCTATAATTAAAATTATAATTTTATTGTGAATATTTTCTTACTAATTAAAATTAGTATTTTTCAAAGTGTTTTAGATGTATCATTTTTAGCGGTATTCATTGATCAACACCTATTAACAAATTTTAAAATATTAGGCATAAGGGAAATACTTTTAAAACATTAGCATGTTAAGGATATGATAAGTATACCACTGAGAACAACTGCGCCTCATACCTACCTTTCAATCTCAGGTTATTTATTTTACTTTTCTTATAACAAAGTAACAGCCGTTTTCTGTAAAACTCTCTAAAATATGAAAAAAGTACAAGGAAGAACTTCATGCTTAAAAGTTAAGGATAAAAAAGTAAGTACACTTCTTTTTCTTCTCAAAAATTAACCAGAAACAGTAAGAAGACTGAGAAACCATCCCAGCCAGGACAGGCTGAGTTTGTGTCTCCCAGATACATTACAGGAAGGGACGCTGAGACAGCAAAGCCAAATAAGCATACACGAAGCAGGTAACCATGGTCTTTGGCTACAGCCCAGAGAAATCCAGCAAAGGATGTTTCTCCAAAGCAGGTGATACACCCTGAGGGGCAGCCCTCCTTCGAAACAATGCAGTGGAGTGAATGGGCTATTGAGGGAACCCTCCTCAGACTTTGTGGGCCTTTCATTCTGCAACACCTGGGACATCACCATGTTTTCAGGGAAGGCAAGGGGAGAGAGCTTCTGCATCATGAGCTAGCCAGCAGGGCTATATTTCAACCATGGAGACAAGTAGAGGTTACAATATCTCAAGTGTCCCAGATTTCAAGGTGAAACAAAATTCCTCTAGCCAGGAAGACAGCCCTGCCCTGTTCCCTCACCCATATCTTCTTTTGTAAATAGCTCAGTCAAGAAATGCTAGGAAAGAAGTGGAAAAAGAGCTAACCGTCAATCACTACATAGAAAGAACCACACCAAAGGGGAAAGAAATAGGAAAAACACATGGCAGCAGAGAGCACTCAGTTGGCAGTTCTTGCCAGAAAGCAGATGACAGTCGGTCCCAAATATATTGCTATGAATTAAGGGAATAAAAGTTTAATGACGCAATCACTTTTGTAAAAGAAGAGAAAGATCCCCAGTGCAGAAGCTTAGGGAAGACAAGGTACAGAAGTAGAACTGAAACATGAACAGGCAGACCTCAGTAAGAGGGGAAAAAAACTGAACTGTCATTGAGTTGGAAGTCACATCAAAAGCTAAGGAAACAAAGAAAACAACGCTGCTGAGAACACGGCACAGGGTCAAGAGGAAAGAACTCAGAAACAGGAATATAACAAATTAACAATAAACACAGAGTTAGTAAATAGTGTGAATACATTATACATAGAGAAGACAGGCCAAGGATATTCATCAGGTACATATTTCGTGTCCCCTGAATGGAGAACTAGAGCCATAGCAAAAATACCTACCATTATAACCTAAAGGTTATTGTGAAGAAATATAAGCATCCTTCACAGCATATACTAAAAAGAGAATAAGGAAAAGACATTCTAGTAAAGTTGTTGCATGTCAGAGTTAAAGAAAATAGTTCTTTGGGCATCGAGTCAAAAAGAATAATCAGCTTCTAAGGAGAAAAATTACTAAGCTAGCTTCACAGCACTTGGCAGGAACCTTCAGTACTTGAAGGGTAATGGTGCTTACAAAACATCAATTAAAGTGTCCCTCAGTAATTTTATCGCTAACCAAATTGTCGTTCATTCGTAAAGACTGACCCAAAAATATTGAAAGAATTCTGGAATATAGTTGCAAGAAGCTCTTATACAAAGTACTGAGTGGAAAGCCTTGCTAACAAGTAACTGGAAACAGTTTGGAGGCCCTTAAAAATACTTATAACTCTACGGTTAAGATCAGTAGAAGTGGGCATGCATGTGACATGTAGAATACAAATGTTGCAAAAGCTGAACACATAAAATAACAGCAATGTGTGAGTAACAAAATGCTTAACATAATTGAGAGAGGAAATAGAAGTTGTGAGATAGGGTAATACAAACATATTTACCTTTAAAAGGAAAACATTAGGAAACAATATCTATACAATTGACAGAGTGGAAAGAAGGGTGGGAGAAAAAGACATAGAAATATGTGAATATCCTTGTTAATTATAAGAGTGAATCAACAGATACTGTGCGACAAAATAATTATAACTATGCAAAAGTAATATTTTAGAAAAATTATATAGCAGATATAAACTTCCTGTAATTAGAACAATAGAACAGAAAACAAAGCAAATATGAAAGCAAAACTAACAAAAACACAGATCATGCAGGGAATCCTTAAAAGAAAAATTAGAAACAAAATATAAGAACATTTCGTAAAACTAATACCAACTACACGTGTCCAATCTGTAAAAATAAACTGCCTAGATTTATCTATTAGAAGTAAAACTTCCCAGATTATATCTCTAAGTAAAATTGATCTGTCCACTCTGAAAAGTGATTTACGAGTGTTGAAAATACATCAGAAAAATGCAAACCCAGCAAAGACAAACAAAAGGAAAACAGAGAAACACAGTCTTAGTACCAAAAAGGCTGAATTCAGGAGAAAAGGGGAGCAAGAGATCAAGAAGGGACACGTCATGGAATACTGTAAAATCTATATTTAGAGTAAGTCCAAAAGAACCTGATATTAATTGTCAAAAAGCAAAAATAAGAGGAAATATAGAGATAAATATATGGGAAGTCAGTAGTTTAAAATAGGGACTGACAGACAGTTGCCCACAGGCCGATGCATTCTGCCTTCTGATTTTGTAAAGAATGTCTTACTGGAACACAACTGTGTCCTTTTGCTTCTTATTCATCAGTGGCCTCTTTCAAGCTGTAAGTGAAGAACTGAGTTAGCTACAGCAGGGCCCAGGCGGCCCACGAAACCTACAGTAGTTACTATCTGCCCTTCATAGAAACAGTTTGGCAACCTTGGTCTAGAAGACTTAGCCCATGATAGTCACTATGGAGAGGGAAAATAAACCCCAAAACTAAATAATAGAATTCATATGGTAAATTATTTGTATTACATTACTTATATATTTATACATGAACCCTCGAAATTCCGAAAGTACACCATCTTTCAGAGTGCCGGTCACCTTTTCAGGAACAAACAACAACAAACTATATGTGAGGCTTCAAAGTTAAAAAAAAAAAAAAAAAAAGGGCAAGTTCTCTGATTCCAATTCAATAAGCTAGAAAATATGACAATTAGAAAACAAAATGATGCTACTACTTGGGAATTCAAAATGTTTTGCTTAAATAACACTTGGATCAAGTAGAAAATTAAAATGGCATATGATTGGATAGCTAGATATAACAATTAAAAAAAAAAGAGACATGTATTAGAACCTGTGGACAGAGCTACAGTGAGATCAAGAGAAAAATAGTTGGTCTTGTATATTTAAAGTACTTAAAGAAAGAAAGTGAAAATAAGAGTTCAGTGTCTGGGGTGAAGGAGTTAAAGGTAAGATTCGGAAATAATTCCCTGAAATATAGAGCGTTGCTGTTTTAGTGACATGATTTGAGAGTCGGTGATCTGGGGCATCTTAGAACCAATGAGGAACAATTTGCAGTACGTGGCTTCTTTATCACTGTGAGAGAGGTTAACCATGGGGTGGGCCCCTGTGGATATTTCAGACATCATGTCCCACATTTGGAAATGCTACGTTGACTGCTCATTATTGGGCATCCTTGGAAAGGGATGAACTTTCAACAGCCAGAGCATGAGTGGAGTCTCCAGGTGGGGGTAAAGTCTTCTGAGTCATTTGCAGCAGTGAGCAGGGGGTGCTGCTGGTGTCTGGAGCAGACAGCAGCCTCAGGTGGGGTGCAGAGGTGACGTGGTGGTCCTCTCTCAGACAGATGCCTCTGCTGGCTCTGTAGCATCCTTAGTTTTTGATGCTTTCCAAGCCCTCTCCTCCAGAATTCCATTAGTCACGCAAGTCACCCTTCTGATTAATCCCCCTCAAAGGTAAGACAGCCAAAGTCTATACCTGGTACAGATTGCATCCAAGAACGCTGAGAGTGCCTGCTCATGAGGGCTCCCAGTCTTTGGTTTTTTGTTCAGATTTAGGAGAGCACAGAAACAGACGTGCTTGACTTCTCCTGAAGTGCTCTGGGACATGTCTTTGAGGAGGTGGTATTGGTGCTGGGTGTTGGAGCATGAAGAGATGTTTATTAGGTAGGAGAGAATGAGCAGGGTGGAGGGGAAATCATGTGAAAGAATCTTTTGATACAGTTTTCTCAGTCACATAAGCATCATGTGCCTTGAGGGCCAATGACATAGTTAAGATGGATTTATCTCCACGGGAAGTGCTGAACATATAGATGCTTTCTCCCAAGGACCAGTGATGATTAACAAAAATTGAAGCTGGTATTATAGGTGTGCTAATTTTACCTCCATATATATATGTATCAAAATCAGATACCTTTAAAAGATACAGATTTTCAGGATTGACACGATCTATAAAATCAAAATCTCTTCGTCAAGTTATCTAGAATTCTGTATTTAAAAAGCGTTTCCCCTGAGATTCTGATATGTAGCTATATCTAGGATCTACAATTAGCTGTATCTACAATGAATTATACCTATAATTTTGGCTATATAATTTTGATAGGTAGGTAAATAGACTGATTTGAATTGGCCACCTTGGGCAATATTAATGCAGTTATCACTAGTAACTTTGTTATTTCCAGATACTAACAAAAATGTAATATTCACTCATCTTATTTTTCACTATTAATTCTGTAATTTGAGAAATATTTTGAGTTTTAATGTGAATAATTTAGCAGTTTTACCTGAAATTTGTGGAGGTGTGGTAAAGCCTTTATATATATTCCAAAAATTGCTGTGTATATTTCATGTTATTTGTGATGAAGTGTATTGAGCATATTATTTTTACAGATGTTCCCACTGAACTGTGCATTATTGTGTTACTATTCATGTTAACACTTGGGAGATATATATTTATATATATGTATACATACACATCCGTACGCATATACATCCTATATGCATATGTTGAGATTATATAAGTATAGCAAAAACTATATAACTATGTCACCTATAGTTGTATCTATAAAGCATTACTCCAAACATCTTGAGACTTTATTTAGTTCCAGTCTTTATGATCGATGTCTAAGTGTCTCAAAAATTTGCTAGTCAGTGAACTCGTAGATTTCAGCACTGGCTGGTAGACTTACTTTTATATGACCATAAATCAACAGCTAAATATGAAACAGTAAAATAGCTCGCAGAGCTTTGCATTCGGATAATAGCTATTTTAAAAAAGGAATAAAGTATCTATAAGTACAAAATTTGAGTGGTTTATTATTCATATTATATTTGTTGTAGTAAAAAATGAATCTTGGACTGAAGAACACCATGAGCCTGTTAAATGTTAATGAGGTATAATACATTTTCGTCGTTGGTATTAAACATTTATGACCCACTTTATATCCGCACAAGTCCTTACTAACAACTCCAGGTTCACACACACATACCCAGCATCACTTTCGATTGAAGTTAACTACAGGATGAAATTCTTGTCAGAACACGTGGCAAAGCTCATGACACAATTCCTATTTTGAGTTTTGTATTAGATTCCTCATACAAAGCAGGAAGAAATCATCCGTGCCATTTCTGGCTCCTGTATTAACGAGATAAAAGAACAAAGGAGATGCAGTTCCGTCTCACCTAAATCATTTCGTGGTGTGACTCTTGAGAATAGCCTTGAAGCAAATGTCTACAGCCTTGTAGATTGGAGTTCGGTAACATGTTTTCTAATGAGGAACTAAAATTCCCCTGGGCCGTAAATAATGTAAAGAAAAGTCATCCATTGGTTGAGAAGGCTCAGAGAGACTTGCAGATATGAGAGTAAATGTTTGGTTTCTTATTTTCCAATAATTTTAAAATTTATTTTCTCAGTTTATCTTCAGTGTCTTTTGAAGAAAGTAAGATTTTACTTGCCTTTCCAAATTTGTGAAATAAAACAAAACAAAACAAAAAACAACGCTGCCTAGTTTCAGTGACTCACCCAATTTCATACAGAATATTAGAAAACGTATTAACTATAGAATCCAAGAGTCTTCAAATTAAAGTGTTTTTCTAAGTAATTTCGTTTTTTCTCTTTGGGGAGAAAATAGAACTGAAATCAAGGCGAAGAATACAAGGGCATGTCTTTCTCAGGTTCTTATAAAGTTGGACATATTGGAGGTACAGATGTCTGAAGTGGATCAGTCACAGACTGAGATATCCCCTGGCAAAAGCTTGGGGCAGTGAAGAACTTTACAAACTTTGTCTAAAGTTTGTAAAGTTTGTGAAAAGCAAAGAATTATGGTACAGATGCGACAAAATACTCAGAGCAGATAGCAGTTTTGTTGGATAATGATGTTTCTTATGCTTCCCGTACCCCCAACTTTTTTCCTACATTTTAAAGTAATTAATTATATTTGGAAAATAAATGCGTGTTCCCATTTTTAAATAATCTAGGAGGGAACTTCAGAAGGATGGACTCAAAGTCTTCTTAAAGACTTTTTTTCTGGTAAATGAATTATGTCTCTTCTTTCCCACTGAGGGAAACACTGACCCTGGGATTCTCTCTCTTTTCTGTTTTCCTACTGCTATTCTCATCTCAAATAGCATAAGGAAGCACCTATAAAGTTACCTTAGAAAATACACATGTGATATGTGTGTGTGTGTGTGTGTGTGTGTGTGTGTGTGTGTGTGTGTCGGGGTGGGGGTGGGTAATTTCAAGGCTGGAAGTATTCTGTACCTGTCTTCTGAAGCCAAATAATTGCGACGCTACTTAAACCAAATTGATTCCTTTATATATAAGAGAAAAGATAAAAAATAAAAGCAAAATGCTTTCTCCCTCAGTGAACATGTGCTGAATTTATCGTTATACCCTTTGCACACAAACAGAACGTCAGAAAGCGGATCCTCACAGAGTGACACATCTCTTACATTCATTCGATTTGATGATTGATTTCTTAAGGACTTCATTTAAATGTATTTTCTCTGCGTCCTAATGCTCTGACCTTTGCCCTCTTTTCCTTTTGCTTTGTGAAGTCTCCTCAGACCAGCTCATCATTCACAATAGTTAATAATCGTTGCCTCCAGGGTTCCTCTGAGTTACAGGCTAGAGTCCACAGTTACCCAAAAGATATGCCCGTACAGATTCATCGCATGTCTAAGTCAAGCTTAGTTTCTTTCTCCTGAATCTGCAGCTCTGCGTTTCTTACCAGTCTCTCAATCTCATATTCTTCACATTCATCGAGATACCAGAAATGTCAGTCATGCTTTCTCTCTCTTTTCCATAACTCATAGGTAACTCAGTTTTTCCAGTTCTATGACAAAAATCAAAGGACCTAAAATAAAAATGCTTACGATGAAACGGACACATCTTAGTGGGGGTGTGAATAGCCACGGTGAGCTGGGAAATGGTGGCTGGCGTGTCACAAGCCTTAAGGACAGAAGGGAGGAGTGAGGACTCTGACAGACGAGAAAACCTAGACACGTCTGATCATCTGCACGAGGAAACAAGTGTTCAGTTTTGCCCTATTTGCACGTCTCCGCATCTCCTGCCACCACCTTTAAAAAATAATATGAAGATATAAATTTATAGGTGAAATATCTTAATATTGGAACAATGACACATAATTTTTAAAGATACCTTCACGTGGACCAAAGAAAGCTTGACGGCCGGCAGACTGGCAGTCATTTGGGGGTTGCAGTGCTTGTTCTCTGGCGGTGTCTTTTCTTCCATGGCTCTGACTCACGCTGTGATCATTCCTCCTACCGGTCTTCCTTCCGTCCCTCTTTCTCCATCCAAATCCTTCCTTCCTTTCCCTGCCTGTTATCTTTTTTTTTTTTTTTTAATTTTTTGGGGGGTACACCAGGTTCAATCATCTGTTTTTATACATATATCCCTGCCTGTTATCTTAACCGATGTTGTCATGTGCATCCTGAGTCAAATATCTCTGTGGCTCCTGGTCGCCTCCCACGCTGCTTCTCTCACGGTTGAAATCTTTTTATAACTGAACTTCATCTTTGCAGCCAGGACCTCAGTCTTTTCTTGGCCGTTCCGACTTTACCTACGGTGTTGTACAGCTTGCGCTACCATCCTCCGTCAAGTCTTTTCACTTACCGGCGCTTCAAGGCTCTGCCCCAGTTCCCCTTCATCCATGGAGAACTTCCCGGGTAATTTAGTCTACCCTGGTGTCTCCACCCCAGGCTTTCTTTTTTTTTTTTTTTTTGTGGCACACGGGCTTCGTTGCTCCGCGGCATGTGGGATCTTCCTGGAGCTGGGATTGAACCCGTGACCTCTGCATTGGCAGGCGGATTCTTAACCACTGCGCCACCTAGGAAGCCCCACCCCAGGCTTTCTATAAGCCTACTCTGCGACAAATGTTGCTGTTCAAAAAGGTTTCTTATGCTAATAATGCCTTGGAAACAGCACCTCAGGGATTCATGAACTACAGTAATAAATGCAGTCATATAAAGTAATTATGATTATTTCCTATTTGACTTATTCCTCCATGGAAAGCCAGAAACTTTCCATAATTCTTATATCCCCACGTGCCTGTGGGGCAAGGAGAATAGTCCACAGCTGACACTCAGCTGCAGCGCGTCTGTGAAATGCCAGAATGGGGTGATGAGGGTGAGAGAGACTCGCCATTCTGGGCAGAATCCCACAGATATTACATCATATCGCTGGGATCCAGTCTGTATGTATCAGACTGGCTCAGTAAATATTTTTATTGAATCTTTTCTTACCATATTTGCAGTAGCTATGTGATAACCGTATTCATAACTGTGAATTTTGGGTGTCTTGTATATTCATCTGTTTTATTTATGTTGAATAATCAATAGATCACTAAACTGCTATGAATCCTTCCAGAAGAAAGAAGGTAAAATCTCATTCCAAAGATTGCACATCTGCTATTCTTCAATCTTCTTCTCTCTCTCTCATTTTATGAATGAAAAAGGAAAGATTCATCTTTCCGGAAGAACCAGTTGAGAAAAATGTATTCTTAAACCTCATGCTATCTTTGCGGAGCACCGTTGAAAAGAGCTCAAGGAAAGGAAATCAGACTTAAAAATATAACAGTGGTGATAACCATTCTCAGCACCTCTGAGGAATGTGAGAGGAGCATGCAACTGTTTAATCATGCCACAGAGCGCTGTGTCTGTTACCCAGGATTTATTCACGTCAGATGGATCGCTCTCAAAGGATGGTTTTCATCCACACATCCAAGGTATCATCAGATTTACTTGCTACCAAAATGCAGTCACAGTTGAGCCAAAATCAAAATAATAATTAGAGTGTTAGACATCTTCCACTGATATTTTCCTTATTTTCCTTTACTGTTTAGCCGGCTTTCATGTTTACTTCAACTGCTGTGAATTTTGCTGTGGGTGTAATTTTACATTTATCAGGTTTTAGACTCAATAGTTGTCCCGTTTCCTTCATTGTCTCCTATGATAAACATGTTTTTTTAAAAAGTGACCTTTCGTAGCCCTTTCCTTTCGAGAAGATCCGTGTACGTGTGAATCATTCTCTCCTATGATAGTCTCTCAGTTTTAATTCTTGTGTATTCTTAATAACAAGGAATTGGGGTCATAGGATAAATAGTAAGTATCATTATGGTAAAACAATATAAAATATAAAAGAACAACTTTACTTCCAAATGTTAACATTAATGCAGATAATAAATGCAATTCATGTACTTCAGTTGGAGTGGATAGCATCAAAGATACGGGGTAGTGAAGTTTGCATTAATAGAAGATTTTTAGATACATGGAACCCATTTATAGTTTTGGGTTTTTTTTTTTTTTAATCTCATTTGATGCTTCCAACGGCTTCAAAAGGTAATGGAGAAAATGTCATCATATCATTTTTTTTTAAGTAGGAAACTGAGACATCTAGGGTAAAAATGCTGTCCGTGGGAATTTCATGCAGTTCATTTCTGAAGTGAGCTTACAATGAGGTGCTGTGGCTTTTAGTGGTAGGTGGTTTGATGAGTCATTTCCTTCCCTCTCTTTCCTCCTAATAAGATTTTTGTAGTTCATCAGAAGCTCATGTGAAAGTGTTTCCCCTTTCTGGGCAGCCCTAAGTTTCAGCTTGGGTGAAAAAGGGATAATGTTAACATCTAAATTAGAGGCTATTGTGAGGATTTATTATGTAACACATTTAAAGCATTTAGATGCACTCTTCTCACACAGTGAGTATTCCAGGAATGTCAGGTATTTGTAAGAGTAGCACAGCACCACCTTATTGTAATGAACTGAAGAAGTTCTGAAAGGAGAAAATAAAAGTATTGATGCAGTTATTTTTGTTATATAATAGCCAGTGCACATTTCCTCCTAATTTAGTTTTCAAGAAAGGGCTTCAATTTGGGATAAGGTTGTTTTTCAAGTAAAACAACAAAAACAACAAAACCTTTTGCACCTGTTGGTGGGCCTTAGCCATTCTGAGGCAGCCCTGAAGACAGGACCTCATGAAACTGACCCAAAACCCTGGGAGGTGAGAAAGCTGAGTCCCAGTCTGAAACAGAGAAGCTGAAACGCATGGAGGTTAAATGACTTCCCAGGATCTCGTCACTAGGAGGCAGAGTGGTGACATTGTTTTCTTTCCATTACTCAAAATCGCTAAGAAGGACAGGCCAGTGACTGGGCTGTGGGTGAGAACGTGGTGTCACGTTCTCCTACACTGAGCTGGGGGCACGTGGAGTGTGCGGATGAGTACAGGTGTTTGGAGGCAGGTAGAGTGCAGTTTCATTTGCATCTCAGAATCCACTAGGTTCCTGTCAATTTCAGCATGCTCTTGGGAATACGATAGGACAGTCTTTACAGTAGGTGCATGAAGGTAATATTTGCACTCTTAAGGTTTATCACTGTGGTTATTTAGGTTTATATACACACATACAGGGTTCTCTGCAGGCAGTAGCTGGTTAGTACTGAGTTAACATGTAACCACTGCCAGTTCCTGTTGTTTGAACATGATGAGCTTTTAGTAAACGCTCATGTACTTTGCTCTGGTGGAACAAAAATCATCAGTGTGACTAATGTAATAACAGGGTACTCTCTCCCTGGCACCAAGGAAATAGAAAGGAAATTGGAAGGGCAGATTCCTGAATAGACTGGATGTTTACACAGAAAATAAACGAAACAACTCTTAAAATGACTGAACTTACCTTGACTTGGGTAAGATGGTTTTCCACTACCAAACAGAAATGATGACCCAAGGTTTAAACTAACTTCCATTATGGAGAAATACATCAGTGATAATTTTTCATACTCAAATCTGACATCAGATTCATTATTAACATATAAGCTTCATATCTTTAAATATATTATACATGGTTAATATGTATTTATGTTTGTGTGAAGTTCTGTTTTAAAGGGATGCAAGGGAAACAAAAGTTGTTTTTTTTTTTCCCCAATTGAAAAGAAGTTACATAACAGAAGTAATGAGGTGAAGCAGAGAAATATTGAATCCGGTCATAATCTTATTTCTAGAGAAGCAGATATGAAACATCAGTCCCTCTTCCACAGCCGATGCTCCTCTCACGAGCGTCTCACTGACCACCACTGCCCCCCACCCACTGCTCTGTCCTCACCGGCTTATCTTCCATCACTGTTACCATGTCTGCAGTCAGTGCTTCCACCTGCTGTGTGGCCAGCAGTCGCATTTCTTCAGAAACATGGATTACCACCCTGTATGTTGTCTCCTGACCTCTCGGACTAGGACCAGGACCTTCGGAAGATAATTAAATGGTCAAACGATGTTCAAGAATTGTTTTGCTGAAAGCCTTACTTTCATTTGTGGGGTTCGTAGGATTCGCTGGCAAAATAAGCACTCTACACTCAGTTACACAAGAATTTGGAGATAATTTATTAAATTAACAAAGATCACAGTATACTAATTAAGAGAATAATTAGCTGAGAAAGAATAGTAAAGACAGAGGCTCATACATCACAGAACTGGGAAAGCACCTCCATCCAGACCCAACAGCGCTGGGAGGTCCCGGGTGACAGCAGTCTGGAGCCTCCGTTGGCAGTGCATCCCCTCCGAGGGTGGAACGTCAGAGTGGAGTGCTGGGGGCTCCTGCTTGTAATTCCAGGCTGCAAACTGATATCATCAGTATGCTTGTAAAAATGCAGCTCTGGATTTACTTTAACAAATGTTGTTGGTTTCCTCATGTGAGTCACAAGATTCTCCAGACCCCAGGGGACTGGCCAGGTCCCCAGGGCTCAAGAAACTCCAACACCCACTCCCTTTCTTTTCATAAGCACCGTTTGACTTGCTAGCAGCAGTTGTCGGGTGTGAAGCAGGAGTGCAGTCCAGGCAGGGTCACAGGTCGGGCAGAGGCCTGCTTCTTTCTCTGAGGCCTGAACAAGACTATATTACCAACTTCCCCAGCAAGAACACACACACACACACACACACACACACACACACACACACACACAGGACTGAGTGAAATTTAGTATATGGGGAATTTTAGTCCAAAAATTTTTTCTTAAATTAAGAAAATGAGTTATCAAGGAGCAAAGTAGTTAAAATAAGATTACTGTAGGCTGGATCTAGGCTTCTGTTGTTTTCTTTTGGTTTTGATTCTGTTAGTCTCAGTGCATGCTGGTTCTGTATTCAGTTTTCTCTGAATTTCTCACCCGTGATTGGCCTTGTTTCCTTGATAAATGGAATACACAAATCAGCAGTATCTTCGCAGTCTATTCAGGGTCAGAAGGGCTGTTCTAAGGGAACCAACAACACCTCTCAGGAAATTATTGTCATTTCAGAAATAAGCATAACATCTGAAAGTAGTAGAGTGTTTCTTCATTGCTGTAGTCCTGCTCTTTGAATGTGAAATCGTTCATGGAAGTACCTTCATCTAGTTTCTGAACTATTGAGTTCTGCTAGGTATCAGGTAGAGAATGGCTGGGCCCAGTTTTCTGAAAGCAGAAGGAATTTCCGATTTCTTAGTGAGGAATGAAAGACATGCCTGTGTAAACTCCGTGTTGGTGGCTGAGGGTTTCTGGGTGAACCACATGCATCTTCATTTGCACCTTCTCTCTCCTGGACCGAGTCACAGCCTGTTACCTGGTGTCTAACCTGCACACCCTCTGGCCAGTGTTGGGTCACGGGTCAGCCCCCTTTCCACAGCTGACAGCACCCTGTTCAGCAGGGCCCGCCGAGGCTGACCGGTGCTCTCTGTGCCTCTCTGTCCTGCTGCTGACCTTCCCCCCCTCTGCCAGGTGACGCGGAGGCCCTCCTTCAGTGCCGCGTGTTTGCCAGAACCCCTTCATTATTTACATATGTGGTTCCCTTTGCTTGAACATCCGTTCCCTCCCAGTTCTCGTGGGGAATCCCGACTCAGTCTGTAGATCTCAGGTCACTTCCTCGGAGAAGAATTTCCTCAACCTCCATAATCAGGTGAGAAAGGAAACAAAACCACTCTTTTTTTTTTTTTTTTTTTTTCTATTATGGTTTGTTATGTTCACCGTAGTTCCCTGTGCTCTACAGTAGGACCTTGTTGTTTATCCATTCTCTGTATAGCAGTTTGCATCTGCTGATCCCAAACTCTGTTTATCCTTACCCTCTCCCTTTCCCCTTTGGTACCAATAAGTTTGTTTTCTATGTCTGTGAGTCTCTTTCTACGTTGTAGACAGGTTCCTTTGTGTCATATCCTAGATTCCACATATAAGTGACATCACATGGTATTTGTCTTTCTCTGATTTTAAAACCATGATTGACTCTCTGAGCCCTGTCCTTAGTTTCACAGTCATCTCAGTTGCGTTTCTAGAGTTGTTTTGTGTAAGTACATTTCAGTTAATTTGACTAATGTACGTCTTCACTGCTGGGCTGTAAGCTCCATGGGGGTGAGGGCCATGCCCTTCCTTGTCAAAGCTAGAACCTAATATTTCCTGGAATAAAATAGGCCGTGCTCAATAATATTTTTGAAGAAGTGAATGAATGAAGCATTTGAAGGCTATTCGAAAAGCAACGTTTCCGTATGTCCTCTGGATTGAGGAGTGAATTTTACACCATATTGTAATATATAATGTAAAGAAACCTTCCTGTTAAAGATGAAATCTGACAACCCCATCGTCAAGTTAATTTTTTCCTGGAATATATCTTTATCATGTTTCATTGTGTACATGCTTATACTGTGTGCATAGGATCCTGCTTTAATCTACCATCTCTATCACTTTTCCCTCTTGATGTTGAGCTTACAAAGACCAGGCACTGAGCTTTAGCATCCTCCAGTTTCCCATCTGCTGCCGTGTTTCCTGTCACTCAGTGCACAGAGAAAGGCCATGTATTGACTGCATGAAGTGAGGATAAATTTCTGATGACTAAAATGCACTAATCGTTGCATGTAGAATTCCTGCGTCTGTGTCCTTTGGTGCTGTTGTCCCTCATGGCGCTGCAGGGAACCGTAGTAATTTGCCTTCCAGGTGCCTATGTGTCCTGGGTACAGAGTCTCAAAAAAGGCAAAGTGAGGAGACCGTTTCCCTTAATTCTGGGAAATGCATTTAAAGTAGAAAAAAAATGTGCTGATTTGAAAGCCTAATGCCATTAGCTGGCTTTTTGGCCAAGAATGTGTACAGCAGCTTCTCCGTTGCATTTCATTTATCTGGGAAGTTGAAGGCGATGAAAGTTACATGTATTTTTACAATATAAAACTTGATTCAAAAGATGCAGTTGTAGAGAGCGGACTTCAGGACACGGTGGTGGGGGGGGGTGGCGAAGGGGAAGCTGGGACGAAGTGAGAGAGTAGCACTGGCACGTACACGACCAACTGTAAAATAGCTAGTGGGAAGCTGCTGCATAACACAGGGAGATCAACTCGATGATGGGTGATGACCTAGAGGGCTGGGATAGGGAGGGTGGGAGGGAGTCGCAGGACGGAGGGGGTATAGAGATACATGTATAAATACAGCTGATTCACTTTGTTGCACAGCAGAAACTGGCACAACAGTGTACAGCAATTATATTCCAATAAAGAGCTTAAAATAAAATAAAATAAAAACAAAAACAAACAAAAAACTTGATTCAAATCCTATCTTTGCCACCAGTGAATTCGGCAAGCTACCCAGCCTCCGTGAGCACCCGTTTTTTTCACTGTACATCTGGGTAATACCTACCTCTCAGAGTTCTCCTGTAGATTGTAATGAATACACGCAGGGCACTTAACCCCACACTTGGAAAACGCAGGTGGTGGCGTGTTCCTACCCATGGGCAAAGATAAGGTGAAATAACACGTAATAATAACAAACCAGTTGCTAAGAAATGGAAGGAGTACGTTTAAAAGTATCGTGGACAGTGCTGAGCGGGTCTTACCCAGAACAGCCACATTGTTTGACAGAAGAAATCTGTTGCGGCTCAGGAGACACTTCCAGGAAGCAGGACACTGGGGCTACATGTGCAGAAGGAAACACATCCTGCTGAATGTAATGATCAACCATCAACGTGAACGTGCACTGTTCCCACGTACACCATCTCCCAAGACAAAGCAGAGAGATCAGCCGCACTGCTGATGGTGGTTCCGCCACGTGTGAAGGAGAAAACAAGCAGCTTTCTGGCATTTCGGGAGAGCTTCACAAGCTTAACTATTCCAGTCCCTTTTTTCCTGCCTATTAAAAACACCAGCCCACAGACTCTGTAGGTCATTTTATAAGAGAAAAAGTCTTTATTAAAGAGAGCTGTTTAAAATAGTCTGAGTGTCGTGTCCCCATATTTGGGAGAGGGGTGTCCGGTCCACACTGTGCAGGTAATAGAATGGACTGAATGGGCGCAGATGGTTTACCCTTTCCCAAATACGCAGAAATACTCGGTACTGTGGTTCAGAAGAAGCAATACTAATCTTTCAAGTGTAGTTTTCAAGTATGTCTTCAAGGCTAAAAAATATGTATCTGTGATTTTAGGTGATTTTAGTCCCAATGGTAGGAATTAGCAGAGGAGGTATTAATACGGAAGTGGGTACAGGGAATGAGACCTCAGGTGTGTGTGAGGCGGGGGTTGGAACAGATGCCGGGTTTAAAGCTTAGAGCCGCCGAGAGCTGCTTTGTCCATGGAGCTAGGAACAGAAAACCACGCCCACGTCCTAGGAGGAGAAGGAAAGACTGCAGGCCAATGGGAAGTGCAGCCAGACGGAGAGTAAGTGGGGAGAAATCAGAACCCCCCAGCCTGCTGTGAGCTCACAGAGGACCAGAAGTGAGAGCAGTCACCTGGTACAATCACCCTTTTTGAAAAAGTACCAAAAGATGTCTCTGGAACTGGTAACATCCATACTGCTCTAGCAGAAGCAAACTAAAAGTACATCTGTAGAGTATTTTTTTCTTTTGAGTCCCAAGATCCCCTGTCTGTTCCTCAGTCCTACCCACCCACATCAAACCCTTCATCAAACACCCTCCAAACCTCAGGTGAGTGTGCTCTTCCTGCCGAAACCGTGGCCAGTCCCAACAGATTGTCCACAGAGAAGGGAAAATAGACAACGTTTCTCATCAGAAATAGCAGGAACCCACGAAGTACAAGGACTCTAGGGGATGAACCTCAGTTTAGAACTTTAGCTCTAACCAGAATATCGCTCCTGAGTAAGGGAAAACAAAGGAAAAATGAAAATAAGAAAAAAAAAAACAGCACAAAGTGCTTATTCGAGATCCCTAATAATAATTTGAAAAGACTAATAAATGATGTGGTTCTGAATAAAGAAATGTGGTCAAGTCATCCAACACTCAGGATTAACACAAGACCGGTGATCATGGCTGCATCCTAACACGTACTGCCTTTAACACAGACCTCGGTGGTGACACACGTGTGCTGACATGCTAGGCACGGGAATGTGGAGGAGCAGAGTTCAGTCTTTCTAAATTTCTTGTCTCGCTTAAGAGGTGAGCAGTATTCACATTAATCTCGAAGTCAGGTAGATGGGTTAAAATAGTACAGAAACCTTTAGGGGGAAAAAAGAGAATATTTTCCAAACGAATAAAGGGGCTAGGTGGGACAATCATTTTGAAAGTGTAGAAAGGAGTCTGGAAAATGAAATGTTTAAGAACCGCTGCATTAGGCCATCGCTCCTGCCCAGTATTCATCCCCACGTCACAGGAGCCAAAGCGTTTTAGTATGATGCGCTGCTGCTTCTTCCATTACTGTTATTATTATTATTATTTATTTTTGCCATGGAGTCCCAGCCTAATACATCCCCTCATTATATCGTGCTGATTCCGCCCTCATCCAAGCCTATCTGTCCTTATCAGAGTTTTTTTTTTTTTCAGAAGTTTTCCACTGAGACCAGATAAAAACTGATGAGTTAACATGGGGTAGAATATTGAGCTAGAGATGAGGAATGTGGCTTCGGTCTGAACCTTGGCTTTGATTCAAGGCAATCTAAGCATTTCTTAAATATTGCTGTCTACCAGTTTTAAGGTAACATACAATACTTGATGCTAAAAGGATTTTTTTTAAATAAATAATGAGCATATGGGTTTTAGACCTTGCAATGTAAAAATAAGGCATGATCAGTGTCTGGCCAAAACTAGGTACTCAATAGATGTTCACTCAATGAGTGAATTAATAAACTGCTAGAATCTAAAAGACTAAGTCACTTTACCCAAGACTTTTTATCCGTGGAAGAGTTCCTAGAACTAACATCTAGGAGTGTCTGACCCTTTAGTGCATGCTAAGTGTAAAACGAAGGCCCAAAACAGACAACACCTATAAAGAACACTCAAAACAGAGCAGAAATTCAGGGCCACGTGATCTGAACTACAAGTGACTTCTGTGAAAAGCAAATAGCAGGTGTGATTTTGCTGCCTGAATTGAAGAGCATTATTTGACGCAAATGATCCCCACTGAACAACCCCATTTATGGACACCCTTGGCGTAATTTTTCAAAAATCTTTATTAGCTAAAAAAAGTCAGTGAAGACTGAGCGAAAATATAATTAAAGGCCTCAGTAAATTAAGGAACCAACCTGAAACTGGCAATAGGAAGCAGAATGTACACACTCAGAAAATGACCAACTGAATTTGCCACGGTGAAGAAAAATCTGAATATCAAGAATCATTTCATAGCTCAAAAAATAAAAGCTTAGTGTTTTAGCAGAGCCCACTGAGGAGAAGCTAAATGAACATCAGGACTCTGTGGAAAGATGGTGATGATTATTGTGTAATTATCAAGAGGAGAGCAATGTACTCACCTGTACAGTGGTCCCTTTCAGAGTGAGAAGTCAGGCATTTTCACAGAATCTATCTTTTTTTTCCTTTGTTTTTTCCCCACAAACCTTAAGCTACCACCATCCCTGCCTGAGCCAGGTATTATTAGTTTTCAGAGAGACTCATCAAAAGCAGAAATCTCTCCGTGTCTAAAACTGCACTGCCCAGAATGGGCATGAATGAGATTTCTGTCCTATGCAGCTGCTTTACCAAACCGGCCCTCTGACCAGGTGCTACATTTAATTTCCCACATATGTGTGCTGGCATTGCGGTGAACATTCTGACTTGTGTAGATTCACACAGCTCACTTTGTGGATGCTGAATCACTGTCTATATGTTCTTGTAATTCCTGAGAAAAAAAGGGATTTATGATAATAGGAGATAATTCTTCATATTTGTGTCAAATGGAATAAAAACCTCTTTCATTTAGAGAGATTCTTTTCACTTACTAACAAAGACTAGTTTAGTGCCATCCTTTCAGCCTTACTAGTGATTTCTTTGGGAATAAATGGTTTTATTAATATATGATTAATTAATATGTACTTAAAAGGTAAGATAATTTTTTTATACAGAACATTGAAAGTCAGAATGATCTATGGTAAAATGCCAGACGGGGCAATGAAATGTAAATTTGTTCTGATAAAAACACTAATGCTTAGGAAATAAATTTGTATGCTTTAAATTGTAAACCTGTCTGTGCATTTGTTTTTAGAGGTAGATAGATGGTAGATGAGTAGATGTTGGATAGATGATAGATAGGTGATAGATAGAAAGATAATAGATAGATGATAGAGGTATATATATATATATATATGTAGAGAGAGTTGTTTTTGATCATTTATTTTTCCAATGTATTTGAGAAATTGAAAAAGATTAAAAAGACATTCACTTTCAAACAAAAATTTTTTTCTTGTTACAACAGCTATCTTTATTGCAAAATGGAAAATATAGGAGTTAAATGGGAAATATATATATAAATACCCATAATCTAAGCACTCTGAGATATGCGCCTTAGCCTTTTATATACTTCACTTTTTTTCTTTTCTCAGTCACTTTTTTTTAGTTGTACAGAGGTTTATTATATTACCTCAATATTTGTGAATATTTGAAAATATCTATAATAAAAAGTTGTTTTTTTTTTTAAGCTCTTTACTGGAATATAATTGCTTTACACTCTTGTACCAGTTTTTGAGGTACACCAAAGTGAATCAGCTGTATTCATGCATATATCACCATATCGCCTCCCTCCTGCGACTCCCTCCCACCCTCCCTGTCCCAGCCCTCTAAGGCATCACCCATGATGGAGTTGATCTCCCTTTGTTATACAGCAACTTCCCACTAGCTATCTGTTTTACAGTTGGTAGTGTGTATATGTCTATGCTACTCTCTCACTTCGTGCCAGATTCGCCTTCGCCCCCCACCCCCCAACCCCATGTCCTCCAGTCCATTCTCTGCATCTGCATCCTTATTCTTGCCCTGTCCCTGGGTTCATCAGTACCATTTTTTTTTTTTTTTTTTTTTAGATTCCATATGTATGAGTTAGCATACAATATTTCTTTTTCTCCTTCTGGCTTACTTCACTCTGTATGATAGACTCTAGGTCTATCCACCTCATTACATATAGCTCTGTTTCATTCCGTTTTATGGCTGAGTAATATTCCATTGTATATATATGCCACATCTTCTTTATCCATTCATTTGTTGATGGGCATTTAGGTTGCTTCCATGTCCTGGCTATTGTAAATAGTGCTGCAATAAACATTATGGTACATGTTTCTTTGGGGATTATGTTTTTCTCTGGGTATATGCCCAGCAGTGGCATTACTGGATCATATGGTAGTTCTATTTTTAGTTTTTTAAGGAACCTCCATACTGTTTTTCATAGTGGCTGTACCAACTTACATTCCCACCAACAGTGCAGGAGAGTTTCCTTTTCCCCACACCCTCTCCAACATTTATTGTTTCTAGATTTTGTGATGATGGCCATTCTGACCGGTGTGAGGTGATACCTCATTGTGGCTTTGACTTGCATTTCTCTAATGATTAGTGATGTTGAGCATCTTTTCATGTGTTTGTTAGCCATCTGCATGTCTTCTTTGAGAAATGTCTATTTCGGTCTTCCGCCCATTTGTGGATTGGGTTATTTGCTTTTTTGGTATTAAGCTGCATGAGCTCCTTGTATACTTTGGAGATTAATCCTTTGTCTGTTGCTTCGTTGGCAAGTATTTTCTCCCATTCTGAGGGCTGTCTTCTTGTCTTATTTATGGTTTCTTTCACTGTGCTTTTAAGTTTCATGAGGTCCCATTTGTTTATTCTTGATTTTATTTCCATGATTCTAGGAGGTGGGTCACAAAGGATCTTGCTTTGATGTATGTCATAGAGTGTTCCGCCTATTTTCATTCACTTTTAAAATTACTAAATAATTTCAAATATTCTGAGAAAAATATACACTAATAAAACCGTTTATTCCCCTGTGCAGTTCACACTATTGACTGCATTTTTATTTGCTTCAAATAATGACTTACCAAATAAAACCTCAAATATATTATTAAAATATCTTTTACAACCCTCGTTAATTCCATCATAGCTTCACTCTTCGAGTTCAGTGTGTATCCTTCCCTGATATGCCTTTGTACTTTTACTCTACATTTACTGTTTAAGCAATATATTTATTATTCCTCTGGGTGCTTTCGACATGTGAGATAAATGGCAACTCATTGAACCTACCTTTTGTGATACTTTGCTTTTTGTTTCATTAATATAAAGGAAGCATAAGGTAGATCTCTTCAGATCCATTTTACCTGCCTACTAATTCCTTGTTCACTTTTCCTACTAATACTCTGTTGACTTATACATTTCAAATAGCTCCTAATGCGTTTATTTTGTTGAAAATATTTTTAACATATGTAACTTATTCATATTTATTATTATTTTTTGTGGTTTTCCTGTCTTGCTCAAGAAAGTCTTCCATATCCTGGGAATATTCATAGAGTATTCTCTGTTGTCTCCTATTATTTTTCTAAAGTTTTTTATTTATCATTTAGATCTTTAATATATCAGGAATGTATTTTCTGAGTCATGTGATGTAAGAATCTAATTTTATTATTTTCTACTCATCTGGTCAACCAAACCCTCCAAAGCAATTCAGTCCATTCCTGCCGATTGGTGATGCCACATCTGCTCATACAGGCTCCCCTTTGTGGAAGGGACTGTTAGGGTTTGTCCAGGGTACTGCAGGGGTCGGCGAATCTAACCTTAGACAATGGCCTTTTAATTGCCACAGCTTTATAACAGTTTTGATAGTCTTCTTCTAGATACATTACTCTTTAGGAAGGGAGTTTAGGGGAGGAAGCAGAGCAGTGCCTGAATGCCTTGGCGGAAGGTGGCAGGTGTCAGTATGCTTCTTGTGCCCGCAGAGCTGGGGCCAGGACTCAGCTGCCACCAGTAGATGTGCAAGTGCCCTGCAATACAGGTGAGGCTGTTTCAAGATGCAGACTGTTGCTGTTGCATTTTATCCTCTTATCTGCTCAAAAGCAGGCATAGGTGCGACCAAAATTTCATTATAAGCAAAACTACAAAAGAGCTGAGTTCTCATGAAGTTCAGACCACTAATAAGGGTTCATGTTGGTCCTCGAGGGTCAGTGTTAGATCAGCTGCCTCAGATGCCAGCCTACATGCGAGGTTAAGTAGGCAGCTCAGGGGATGAATCCTGCACTCATGTGGCTGGTCTCAGCACTTCGAGCAGTGGTTCTCGACACTGGCTGCACAGCAGAGCTGCTTGGGCAACATTTAAAAATACTGACCAATTAAATCAGAGTCTCTCAGGGTGGGATCCAGGAATGAGTATACTTTATATATCCCCTAGTGATTCTAATGCGTAGGCAACTTTGAAAACTGCTTTAGTGTAAACATAGTCAGCTGTCAAGGTTAATTAACATCAATAGTAGTAAATCAGGTTGATAGTGACAGATCACGCTGGTCCCTTTTCAGCACGAAAGCATGAGCTGCTTTGTGTCAACACGACTGTCATTAACCAATTCAATTATAGTCATTTTACGTGAGAGTTGTACTGGATATCAGTGTCTCGGTACGGTGTGATGAAAATGGTACTTTACCTCTGTGGTCTTCCTCTTGAAAACCCATAACTCCCTTCTAATAATGGGATAAACATCAAATAAATCCCAGTCAGATGAAAGACCAGACAAATCTCAATGTCCTTTAAATCAGACAACCAGTTTTCTGCGAAGCTGCTGAGATCCAATAAACTCTGAGTAGCTGTTCACAGCGAAGAGGAGGCGGTGACACTGGCCGCTGAATGTGAGGTAATATCTTGAATGAGATTGTACAACAGGAAAAGAGCATTCATTAAAAACAAAGAAGAACTGAAAAGGGTATTAACTTTTGCCAATAATAATAAAAATGAAAAGAAACAGCTAACCAGAAACATCATATACACTAAACAATAGAAAGAGAATTAAAAGCCAGGGAAAGGAATATTTAAGTTTATTGTGTTTATAATTACCTGACGAGGGATGAAGAAAATTTGCAAGAATGTTTGTGTTTCCTTTGGAAGGTAAAGAATTTAAAGATATGTAAATAACACTCTCATAATCCCAGTGAGTAGAAGAATCTTATATGTGAAATGGATATGTTACTTGGAAAGTAGAAAGGCTCCATGAAAGTGACTGAAGGAACACAGGTATTTGTGGGTTTCATGTACATTTTAGCAACTTTCAGCTCTTTCACCTTCTGCTTCAAGGATGGGAACCAAAATTCTCTTCTCCTTAATGTATTCACAGTGTATCTATGGAATGAAACTTCCTTTCCATGATTTGAACCGTCTTGACGGTTGCTGTCCAACTTGGTAAGATAAATACAGTTCCCGATGAGAAAACAGCAGTTGTCCACTAGGCAGTCCCTTGCCTCTGTCAAGAGGCAGAGTTAACTTGTGCCACTTTACCAAGCTGTGGGTTCCTTACTTCACAGCCTGAGCTTAATGATGGCATTGATCAAAATGCTAATTTATGTTGATTTATCGAGACATGATGATTGTAGTGATAAGCCTTCATCATCGGTACTTCCAAAGCAAATGTACTGAAATGATAAATGTGTGTTTCCTTGGCCGCAGAAATGGATTTTGCTCTGCAGTTAATGTTTCATGTAACCCATCTTCATTAGGCGGAACTCAGCTAATGACATCACGAATTTGTTTCATTTTATCAAATTGCATTAATTAGGGAAATGTGTTGAATGTTGATTGTGAAGAAACAATTTTTCCTTGAAATAAAGAAAGAAAAAACAAGGTAATTGGATTAATTTTTCCTTTCCTTTTTTTTTTTTTTTTTTTTTTAAACCTCCTTTAACTAGGGATGTGAAGATCCTTTCTCAACAGGAAAGTGTGAGCAACTTTGCCTTAACGTGATTCTCACTAGCCGCTTTAATTTTAGGAATTTAAAGTAAGAGTTCTCCCGGACAGTGCCAGACTCTGAGAACCATAGTAAATTCTGTATCTCCAGGGGATAACATATTTGATAATAAAAGCAGGAGGTTTTCTATAATGGTCCCCCCAAAAAACTGAACACTGAGATCTTTCTCATAATTCTGTTAATCATTTGTGTTTGCTCTGTCATATCACCTCTCTGCCCCTAAAACTGAGATTAATACTGTGTTCTTGGAGTTTGGGTTTTGGTAATAGTACATTATAGGGTTAATGATGATCAAGGTGAGTTGCTTAAAATATTGTTATACTGAACTGAATTATAGGAATAGACTATTCCAACAGTTGAAAATCACATCATTTGTGTGATTATGGGTGTTCTTTAGATTGGAGGGGAGTAAGTATTGTAGCTTTCTTTAAGGAGGAAACATGGGTCTTCTGTTGTCTTTATTCCCTTCAGGACTTTAGTTCCCATTCATGTTGGAAACCACATTTGATGAATTCTGCCCCGTGCAGCCCAACCATGGCTCTGTGCTCAAACCCAGTGAGTGCCTCCTCAGTGGGACCTGGAACGAATCACACGGTTTAGAAGTAGGTCCCTTCCAGGATCAGACGTGTTCATGCTTCAGCCCTGAGGGACGTGTATTCTAAAATCAGGACTGGTAATCGTTTCATGCACTTGAATGCTATAATCGGGGGTAAAATAAGTAAATTATACAAGTGTTTTCATAGAAAACTATTCGGAATTATATATGTATGTATGTATAGTTTATACATACTTCATATATATATATTTATATATACTTACGTATTTAGAGAGAGTTTGTAGAACTGTCAAAGGAGAATGGTATCTTTTTTGCTGTTTTAATGGTAAGAGTTTAATAGGCATACGATGAAATATTTTTAAGGAAAAATTGCTATGGCTAATTTTACACTTAAAATTTGGAGAACACATTGGATGCCTGTAGATTTTTACCACAAACTAAATAAATTCACAATTTCTTCTCTTTCTAGAACCCAGCTCATCTATAAAATAGTTCGTTCCCACCCTGATAGTCTATCTATATGATTTTAAAAAAATCACTTCCCACCCTTTTGATTATCTTGAATTAGCTGTATAAAGAAAGTTTTATTATATTAATAATGTCAATTCATCAGGCTTCAGGGAGAATAAGAGATAATACAGTATTCAGCTGATATTTACTGGTAATAAATGAAAGTAGTATTCTTCCAGTGATTTTTAGAGGAAGGAGACATCGATTCCAGAGATAGAAGGAAAGCTAGACAGTATCTAGATACTTCATTACTTATTTTCAGGAGATGGAGAATGGAGAGACAGGGACTTGCGTGTAAAGGTGAAGAGTGTTGGCGGCAGAATTTAAACCTAGGGTCTGGAGGGCTTTTGCTATTACTCCCTGAAACTTCCTGATATACAAATACGTAAATAAATTTGAGGTTATCTGACTTTAAACATGAATGAAGCTAATAAATACATTTAAATCATTTATTTTTAAATTTTTATTTTAGAATATGTTTGTATCTACAGACATTCGAGAGGATAGGACGTGAGTTCTCATACACCCCGCGCTCAATTTCCCTGTTATTGACGTCTTGTATTAGCATGGCACGTTTTTCACAATTAATGATCCAATGTGGAAGCATTGTTATTAACCAAGGTCCACACTTCGCTCTTATTTATTTACGCTTTAACTATTTCTGTCCCAGGATTCCAGTTGGTTTTCATGCCTCCTTAGGGTGTTTCCTCTGGCAGTTTCTGACTTTCCTTGTTTTTGACGCCCTTGACGGGTTGGAGGCATACTGGCCAGGAATTGTAGATTGTCCCTCAGTTGGATTTGCCTGATGTTTTTCTCCTGATTAGACAAGGGTTACTGGTTTGCGGAGGAATGCTTCATGAGGTGAAGTGCTGTTTTCATCTCATCTTATCAAAAATGCGTACTGTCAACGTGACTCCTCCTTGTGGTGTTGACTGCATTACTGGACTGAGGTAAAGTTTGCCATTTTCTCTGCTGTAAAGTTATTCTCTTCTTTTCCACGTTCTGTCCTGTGTACGTTGGAAGGGAGTCCATCTTTGCAGCTCACATTTAAAGGATTGGAGTTACGTTCTACTTCCTTGAGGACAGAATATCTTTTTTATATTATTTGGAATTCTTCTGCACAGGAGACGTATGTATTCTCTTCTGTTTATTTAATTACTGAATCATTTATATCAGTGTGGACTCATGGGTATTTATTTTATATTTTGAGGTATCATCCAATATTACATTCTCTAATTAGTTTTTAATTTAATTAGTTAATTTTTTGCCAAAATTATTCCATATTCGGCTATTAGGACCTCTTTGAGTTGGCTCCTGTATCCCTGTGACATAGTCCCATCAATTTAGACTTTTGGGGGGAGTACTTTCTTAACTTTCTGCACTCAGTCCTAGAATCAGCCAAGGAACCCTTTTATGGGTCAATGACATTATAAAGCAATATCTGAGCACTAAAGGTCCACATTTCTGAGGTTATCGTTGCTTCTGTGCGTTTGTTCTTTCACCAGGACCACATTGTCTTGCATAAAGCTGTCTTGAATAATGTGGCTTTATAGTGAGTCTTGAATTTAGGGAGTGTGAGTCTTTGAACTGTTGTTCTTCAGTAATAGTTAGGCTGTTATAGGGCTGTTGCCTTTCCATATAAACTTTAGAATAGGTTTGGCAATGTATACAGAGTAGCTTGCTGGGATTTTAAGTGAGCGTGCATTGAATCCATTGATCTAGTTGGAAGTAATTGACCTCTTAATGTCACTGACTCTTCCAGTACATGAACATGAAATCTCTCTCCATTTATTTAGATTTTCTTTGATTTTCTCATAAGATATTGTAGTTTTCTATAGATAGATTCTGTATGAACTTTATTATTTTTGTACTTAAGTATTTCATTTTATTTAGTGTGATTGTAAATAGTAATGTTTTATTATTATCTTTTAATTTCAAGTTCCAATAGTTAATTTCTGGTCTATAGGAAAGCAATTGACTATTGTATATTAATTTTGTATCCTGTAACCTTGCTGTTCTTGCTTATTAGGTCCAGGAGTTATTTTTTCAATTGTTTGGTGTTTTCTACATAGGCAGTCATGTCATCTGCAAATACATATTTTTATTTATTCCTTCCCAACGTATGTAACTATTTCCTTTTACATTATGATAGGTAGGACTTCCAGTTGATGTTGAGTCAAGAGTGTGAGAGGCGAGTCCTTGTTGGGCTGCAGATCACGGTGGTGTCCAGCTTCTCACTCTCTGTTACAATGTTAGCAGTAGGTGCGCAGTGGATGTTCTTTCAGGGTGGGGAAGTTCCCCTATATTCCTAATTTGCTGATAGCTTTTATCATGATTGACTGCTGCATTTTGTGAAATGTGTTTCCTAAATTAATTGGTATGATCGTTTAATTTTTCTCCTCTAGTCTCTTGATGTAATATAACATGTTGAGTGATTTTTGATTGGTGAACCAGCCCAGGATACCTGGTCATGGGGGTATAATTATATTTATATATTGTTGAATTTTATTGCTGATGTTTTGTTGAGTGTTTTGTATCTGTGTTGATGCGAAATTTGATCAGCACTTTTTCTAACTTTGAAACTGGGTTTAATACGAGTGCAAATTGGATCTCAGAGTTAGAATGTGTTTCCTCTGTTTCTAATTTCCGGAAGATGTTGTGGAGGGTTGGTATCATTTCTTTCTTAAATGCTTGGTAGAATTCACTGATGCAACTCTCTGAGCCTCGTGGTTTCTTTGTTGATTCCTTTAACAGATGTAGGTATATTTAAGTTATTCATTTCATCTTGTATAACTTAGTTTGTGTCTTTCAAAGAATAGTCCATTTTACCTAAATAATAAAATTTGTGGGTATGGTTTGTAATATTCTTTATTATGCTTTCACTGCACATGGGTCAAGGAGAGATCAGTAGAAAGATCCCTCTATTATTTCCAATATTGGTAACTTACATCTTTTTTTTTCTAGGTTAGTGTAGCTAGAGGTTTATCAATTTTACTGACTTTTCAAATAAAAACTTTATGTATTTCTATTATCTATTGTTTTTCTGTTTTCAGTTTTATTTATTTCTTCTTTAGTTTTTATTATTTTTCTTTCACTTGCTTCAATGCAGAATTGTTCTTATTTCTCTAATTTTCAAAAAGGAGGCTTAGATTATTAAGTTTAGTTTTTTCTTTTTTATGTATACATTTAGTGCTATAAATTTCCCTCTATACACTCTTTCAATGCACCATACATATTTTGATAAGTTGTATTTTTATTTTCATTTAGTACAAAGTATTTTAGTTGTTCAAGACTTTTTACCCATGTGTTATTGAGAAGTGTGTTGTTTAATATAGAAATACTTCAAAAATTTCCAGTTCTCTTTATGCTGTAATTTTCTAGATTAATTCCATTGTGGTGCGGGAACCTATGTTGTATGATTTCTGTTCTGTTACCTTTGTTAAGGTGTACTTTATAGCCCGTAGTCATGTCTGTCTTGGTGAATATTCTGTGTGATCTTTTTTTTTTTTTAATTCTGTGTGATCTTAAGAAGCTTGTATCCTGTTGTTGTTAGATGGTATGTTCTATAAATATCATTTAGATCAAGTTGAATGATATTGCTTTTAAAGTCATCTGTATCCTTACTGATTTTTTTGCCTGCTTGTTTTACTAATCCTTAAGAGAAGGTTGTTGAAGTCTCCTGCTATAGCAGTTTCTATTTCTCCTTTCAGGTCTGTAAGGATTTGCCTTACCTGTTACACGTCCTGTTGTTAGGTGCATGTATGTTTAGGATTGTTGTATTTTCCTAGATAACTGATCCTTTTCATGATGTGTAATGTCCTTCTTTATCTCAGAGGTCTGCTTTTGTGAGATTACTATAACTACTCCATGCCACTTATGGTTAATGTTAGCATCACATGTCCTTTTATTATTTACCTATCTTTAACTATTTGCCTACTGAGTATATTTGAAGAGGGTTTCTTGTAGACTTTTAGTTGGATCTAGATTTTTTTCTTTCCTAATTCCACTCTGACAAAATCTCTGTTTTTTTCATTGATGAATTTAGACCATTCACATTTAAAGTAGTTATTTATATATTTGGATTAATACTTACCATGTTTGTTTACTATCCATTGTATTTTTCCTTTGTTTCTTTTTTGTTGTCATTTTCTGCCTTCTCTGAGTTTAAGTGAGCATTTTATATTATTTCATTTGATCTCTTAATTATGCTTTTATTTAAAATCATTTTGTTGATTCTTCAGTATACATTTGTAACTAATCTAAGTCAGCCTCCAAATAACACTCTGTCACTTCATGTGTAGGGCAGATATTTTATGTTATTGCCAATCCCTCTCTCTGGCCTCTTACGGTGTTGTTTCATTTATATCACTTATTCATATGCTATAATTATCCAATATGTTTTTACTGTTATTTCAAAATAGTTACCTATTAGAACAATTAATAATAAGAAAAGTAAAAGATTGTATTTTTTACACTCATTGATCCCTTGCCTACTCTACTTCCTTTATGTAGATTTGGGTTTCTCATCTATGTCATGTTTTTCCTCTCCCTATGGATTTCCTTTATCATTTCTTAAGAGACAGATCTAAAATGACAAATTTCTTCAGTTTTTGTTGAAATGAGAAAGGCTTTATTTTCCCTTGGCTTTGAAGAATAATTTTACTGAATATAAAATTCTAGGTTGGTGGTTTTGGTTTCTAGTTCTTTTTTTTTTTTTAATTCATTTATTTTATTGGCTGTGTTGGGTCTTCGTTGCTGCACACCGACTTTCTCTAGTTGATGCGAGCGGGGGTTACCTTTGTTGTGGTGCACAGGCTTCTCTCATTGCGGCAGCCTCTCATTGAAGAGCATGGGCTCTAGGCGCGTGGGCTTCAGTAGTTGTGGCACATGAGCTCAATAGTTGTGGCTCACGGGCTCTAGAGCACAGGCTCAATAGTTGTGGTGCACAGGCTTAGTTGCTCCGTGGCATGTGGTATCTTCCTGGGGCAGGGATCGAACCCTTGTCTCCTGCATTGGCAGGCTGATTCTTACCCACTGTGCCACCTAGAAAGTCCCTGGTTTCTAGTTCTTAATTTTTACTTTCAACATTGTAAATATCTTACCCCACTCTCCTCTTTCTTGCATGGTGTCTGATGAGAAGTGGTCTCTGTAATTTTTATCCTTCCTCCTCTAGAGAGTAGATTATTATTTTTTGACTGTTTTCAAGATTTGTTTTTTGTCTTTAGATTTTGCACTTTAAATACAACATACCTAGGTGGTTTGTGGGTTTGTTTGTTTATTTGTTTGTTTTTGGTGATTTTTCTGCTTGGATGTCTCTCAGCTTTCTGCTTCTGTTGTTTGGTGTCTGTCATTAATCAAGGCAACTTCTTGGCCATTATTACTTCAAATATTCTTCTACTCAACTGACTTTCTTCTTCTTCTACTTTACTGATTAATATTATGTTATGTTTTACCTTTTGAAATTGTCCTGCACTTCTTGGACATTTTCTTTTTTTAATTCTTTTTTTTTTCTCTTTGCATTAAAGTGTGGGGAGTTTCTACTGACATATCTTCAATTTCACTGATTCTTACCTTGGCCCTGCCCAGTGTCCTGATGAATCCATTAAAGACATCCTTCATTTCTCTTACAGTGTTTTTGATTTCCAGTGTATCCTCTTGATTTTTTTTTTTTTTAGTTTCCACTTCTTTTCTTACATTTCTTGTAATGTTGCATGTTGCTCTTACATGTTGTCTGTTTTTTCCATTAGCACCCTTAGTATAGTAATCATAAATATTTTAATTTCTCAGTCAGATAATTCCAAAATCTTTACCATGTTTGAGTGTGTTTCTGATGCTTTCCTTGTCTCTTCAGCATCTTAGCATGCCTTGTAAATTTTGTTGAAGGCTGGAATGATGTAAAGGGTAATAGGAACTGAGATAGGTAGGCCTTCAGAGTGAGGTTTTATGTTTTTCTGGGTGGGAGTTGGTTTGCTTTTAATGTTTGTGATTGCTGTAGAAGCCAGGACCTTCAGATTCCTCCAGTGACCTTGTCTTTGTGTTTATTGTTGAATTGGGGATTCTCTAAGAACACCTTCCCAGATGGAGTTTGAGTTTTGTAGCTTTTTCGGCTGTAATCCACTGTTATTATACTTGATCCCTGTTGGTATAGTGGTGAGATATTGGGGAGGGGAAACATTTTTTAGTCTTATAATTATAGTTTAGTCTTTCAGTGGGCCTATGTCTTAGTGCTGTGATCTTTATACTTATTTCTTCAGTAGTATAATTTTTTTTTTCAACCCCTTTGGTGAGACAGGAAGTCTAGAGGGAGCTGGAATGGGAGAAACGCCCTTCTCCCAGATGGTGTAAAGCTCTTGTAAAGTCATCTCACTTACTGAGTAGGCATTTCTTGTGAAGAATGCTTTGGGTGAATTTCGTAAGGATTACTCTTCCCCATGCCCTGCTGGACCCAGGAAGGTATATTTCTCTGATCTTCACCAGGAGGGCATGGTGGGTTTCCTGGAGGTAATTCCCACAAAAGTGTGAGTTTTAAGACTGTAGTCCCTAGAAGTTCCTCTCTCTCCTGCTAGTACAAACTCAGCCTGGAGAAATACGTTAGAATCACCCTGTGGTGTTTCCTACCAGGTTATGGCTCAAGACACATCTTCTCTGATTAAACAGGTATCTCCTGCCACCCTCTGCGTTCACTTGTCCTAGATTTGGGGATGGTAGTTTAGTGCACTGAAGCATGCAGAAATAGTCCTTGATTCACAGGTTGTTTACATTTTTCTTGCTGTGAGAATGAGTGATGAATTTCAACTTCTTGAGGTAGCAGAGCTGAAGCCAGACATCTAAGTGGTTTATTTTAAAATACTGTTTTTATTATTTTTCTTTGGACTTCCCTCTGTTAGGCCTTTCTTCTTATGTAATACAAGGATGTATATGTAGATGCATTTCTTTGAAGATGCTTCCTAAAGATTCTAAGTTAGAATCTTAAAATAAAGATAATAAATATTATCAGAGGAAATTTGTAAAAACAGTACTTGGCATTACGTAGCATGTGACTATCTACAAATCACTCCCATAAATATTCATACAGTTCCACCCTCAGGGCTGAGCAACTATTTATTGTAGACACCTGGACCCTTCTTCTTGACTTCTGTTTTGTGCCCTGATTTTCCGATTCCTTGTGCCATTTCTGGACTTGGAAGAAGCATCATACCACAGGGACACAAAATCTGGCTCCTAAGCAGTGCCAAAGACCCAGGTAATGTCACCTGAAATACATTTAAAAAATCTGAATATCAGGAAATATAAGGAAAGGACAAGTCTGACAGACAGATTTCCTTTCCTCTCTCCCTCCAGTGGACTGCCCCTCCCTCTCCTGAAATACCCCGAGGCAAACGCTCTCTGTGCAACTACTTGGAGATGGCAGGTGGTCAAGCAGAAAGGCCCTGCCACGTGGTCAACTGTGTCTCTCTCCAGGGCATTGTGGGCTACACCTCAGATTGCGTCCTAACGTTTGCTACCTCATTTCTCTTTCCCTAATTAACATCGCCCTGGGAATGTGTCTTCAAAATACAGTCTCAGCAATTATTACCTATTTGCCTCAGTTTTGCTTGGGAAACTGAGTTGAAACAAGCATCAGTGAGTTTAATAGTGGTAGATCTTTTGAATCTTTGAAAAAAGCCAAGTGATAATGGGGAGGAGGCTGCCTTAATATTTTGACTTTCATCCCTTATTATTTTATATTTATTTTCCCTTATTCTTGAAAAAAAAATTCAATTCTGGTTCATTTTCACTTTCTCCACTGATAACCCCAAAATAGTCTATTGAAATTTTAATATTCATAGAACATGCTTTCTAAAAAGCTGGCCTTTTAATTCCTTGCTCCTTCGGCCAGTGATTATGTTCTCTGTGCTTGTTCAGCCTTTCCTTCCCGTGGTCGTAACACAGTGTAAACTTTTTAAAGTGCAAACTTCGTCTCCTGTAAAATCTCAGTTTAAAATATCTTAGACTCTGAGCAGCACTTCGTCTTTCCAGCTTCATTTGTTTGACTCTAACAGTTTTTCATTATCTTCTGCATCTGTAATCTATTGATTGTACCAGTTTCCCATGGTCCCTCATTGCTGTCACTCTCTTGTCCTCCCCTCTCTCATGACTGCACTTAAATGCCCCAAGTGACCCTTAGCACGACTTTCTCGCGTACAGCACCCTGTTTCCTGCTTCTGCTTTAACTGCAGCCTCGGGCCCATCCAAATGTCTGCCTCCCCCACATGCACCTGCACGGCCTGGGGATGAACTGACCGCCATGCTTGTGCGAATGACCTTGAATCCTGACCAGTAAGCGCTGCCAGCAGGTTGTTCATTTCCCTGATACTTCCGTTCTCCTGCACACATAGGTCATTGTTTCCTCTGTGCATCTTTCCCTCCACGTATCCATCCTGCTGTCTCACGATCCCCTCCACCCAACAGACAGATTCTCTGCCTTCTCACCGACAGAAAGAAACTGCTTGTTTTCCCCTCACTCCTTTGTCATCAGTTTTTCCTTCTGTCCTAGCAAAAGTTGCTCCAGACAGAGTTAAATAGGCAAGGAAGACCTTGCTCAAGACTCTTGCAGTAGGGGAGAGAGACCAGAACTCAGTCTGAGCTCAACTCCAGATGAAGCATACAAGGGTTTTTTTTCTGTTTAAAAAAATGTTCTTTGACATACAGAAAGCTGTATATAATTAATGTATACAATTTGATGAATCTAGAGAGAAGTAAATACCTACTATAGACTGAATGATTGTGTCCCCACAAAAAGTCGTATGTTGAAATATAATCCCCACTGATACAGTGTTTGAAAGTGTGACCTTCGGGAGGTGACCAGGTCACAGGGGTGGAGCCCTCATGAATGGGGTTAGTACCCTTCTGAAAAAGCCCTCCGAGAGCTCCATCATCCCTTCTGCTACGTGAGGACACAGGGAACAAGGAAGCAGGTCCTCACCAGACACTGGATCTGCTGGTGCCTTGTTCTTGGACCTCATAGCTTCCAGAATCATGAGAAATACATGTTGTTTAAGCCACTCTGTCTGTGGCACTTTGTTGTAGAAGTGCAAGCAGCCTAAGAGAACACCTGTGAACCTCACCCCAATCTGCACCATAAACCTACCCATCACCTCCAAGAGTGCCCTCTTGTTCTCTTGGTGATGACGATGGGGATTGTTTTGAGAGAGAGGTTTTTAAGAGCCGATGTTGGGAGGTCATAGGTCATCTGTATCTTCTTACTGGCCCTGTCCAAGGAAAAAGTAAACTTTCTTTGTGGCAGGACATAGTTTTGAAACTTGTAGCAGATGGGCACTGCGGTTAGGCTTCTACTTTCCCACAGAGACCGGGGTTTGGGGGTGTTACCTTCCTCAATGATTACATTTCAAAGAGATGGCTCCCAAGTCCTTGAGAAATACATTACTGGGTTGTAAACTTGGAAAGAGCATTTTTAAAAGATTTGCATACACCTCAAGAAGCAGGGTAGGTAAAGAATTTATAATTTCAAGTTTTCTAAAGTAGATGTTCTAAGATAAGGGAGGTCAGGTCATAGAGTTGGAAGAAACCTGTCTGCAGTTAACTCACGATGAGGGGCAGGTTAAGGCTGTCTTGCTCAGTTCTTTCTGGAGGGATTCACTTCAGCATACAAATGCATTCCTATTTCTATCATCTTAAAAACAAAAGCAAAACAAAAATAAAACAGAAGAACGGTCTCTCTCCAGGTTTTACATCTTTCTCTAGCTACTGTGCCATTGCTCTCCTGCCCTTACAGCAAACTACTTGGAAAGTCGGTGTATTCTTTTTGGGTCCAGTTCCCCTCCTCTTATTCTCTCTTGAATGGAAATGAGCATCTCATTCTTTTCCTCTAGTTAAATTGATCTCGTAAAGATTGTCAATATAAGAGAACCGTAGAACTTATTATTTAAATCTTGACAGTTATATGAGGGATATTAAAGTAATGACTTAGCTTTAATAGAAGTTCTGCGAACGCAAACCAGACCTGTTTCAGCAAATTTGTGTAGTCCCCCTGAAAATCATTCCCACATGACTAAATCCTGTAGGCAGTTGTTAACCCTCATCTTCACTGACCTGATAGCAGAGTTCAAGTCAACCCTTTTCTTTTGTCTTGAAACAGGTTTTTTGACTTGCATTCTGAGGTACATTGTCTGGAACTCAATCCTTCTCTGGACGGACCCGTCTTCTGTGGTCCCCTTTGATGTTTCTCCTTACCCCTTTATATTCTAAAGTGACAGTGACTGCAAAAAATTTCTGCAGTAACAAGAGAGTTCATATTCGATGCAGTCCCAAATGGTAGCTCCTAGTCATATATGACTGTCCGTGATCAGTTGAGATTTCACCATGTGACTGAGGAATTGAATTTGTAATTTTATCTTCATTTAAACGTAAAGAGCCAGCTGCATGGTGGCTGGCACCTTGGGCAGTGAGACTTTCAGTGACGGAGCTCCAAGGTTCCCCCTGGCGTCTCCTGTTCACTCTTCATGCCTAGGTCTCCCTCTCAGGGCTTGAACCATCCGACCACTTTCTATCACCACTGTCTTGTTAAACATCAACCATAATTTTCCGGATTTGTGTAAGTGATATCTCCACTTTGAAGTCTAATAAAAATATCAAATGCAATGCTTCCAAAATATGCCCCTCACCCCTCCCCTAACTTACACCCCTCACATCCCTTCTCGTTAATAAACTAGTAACGCAGGGGGAGAGCATTAGGTCATCCTGGATGTCTGTTTCTTTCAAACCTGCATCCAATCTGTTGGGGAGTCCAGTGGGCTTATTTTTTTACCACCTTATTGCATATCCTGCTGCAACCCTATTCTAAGCCACAAGCAACTCTTGCCTTCCACCCCCCACAAAGTTCCAGATAGGGCCCCCTTCCTCCATTCTTAGTCCCATCAGACAACCCCCAGTCAGCAGCCAGAATGTTCTTTCTGTAACACGTGCCAGATAATGTCACTCCTCTGCTCAGGTTCCCCTGGTGGCTTCTTTCCCAGTCAGCCTAAAGGGACATTCTTTATCGTGGCCTGAGCCACAGGGCCACATCTCTGATGGCTCTCCTCCCACCACGCCAAGCACCTTGCTGTGTCTGGGACGTATCCCCGAATCCCCACGGCAGGGTCTTTGTTGGTTGCTTCTCTGCCTGGAAACCTTTCACCAACGTAGCTGCCAAGGTTGTCTCCCTGTCTCTGCCTTTGCTCAGATCTCAGTTTCAGTGGGACCTTCCCTGGCCTTCCTGGTTTAAAATTGCAGCCTGTTCCCCAACTCTCTGTGCTTTGTCTTTAACTTAGCAGTACTTTTTATGTAGGTTTTTGTTTATAGTCTGTTTCTCCCGTTTGAACACTAGCACCACAGGAATGGGGTCTTGGTCTGTTTTATGTATTCGTGTGTCTCCTGCACATTGTTGAGTGAATCAGTGAACTTATTTTCACCCTGAAGGGAGATGGATGTTTCTTGAATACATGGAATTGAATGATCATTTTCCAGACTATTTATCCATTTTGGCGACACTCAAGAGCTCGCTAAATACTGTTGGTTTCATGTCATGGGCTAATGTAACAAGTTAACAAACAAAAAGGTATCCTGTTAATTAAAGGCCTTCTGAAAAAAATGTTTAGCTTCATCTCATTTACCAAAGAGGCAGGTGAATTGGGGCAGCAGAGGGGCCGCTGGCACGAGGACGAGAGACGTGCTTAAAGCCGGTTCTCATCCCCATCGCTTTGCTTTATGAGGGATAAGTTAGTGAACATCCTCAGGCTCAGCCTCCTCACCTGCAAAGAGAGGATGATCATTTTTACCCAAAATAACTCATGAAAGTGTTGCTAAGAGCAAATGAAAGAATGTAGCAAAGACTTAGTAACATGTCCCATGTAATAAAACTGTGGATGTTTATTCTAGAGGTCTAATTCTACTTAGAAATTAACTTTATAAGGATGAGATACATCTTTCAAGTGGAATGAAAAGATAAAATTAAGGGAAACGTTTACAACACGGTTCCTAAGTATCCTCTCCCTTCGCTGTACCTTTCCTCACATCTTTGTTCTACTTACCCTGGAGAAACTCAAATCTAAATTTCAAGAGTCTATGTTGGGAAGAGTTTCAAGGAAGATAATGTTTGGAAAAATCGTATAAAAATGAGAATTGATGAGAATGACAGGAAGTGCTGAGAGCAGACATGCCTCTGGAGGGTTATGTATTACATGTCACGATTTCAGTCGGAGCCCTTTGACTTTGCTGGTGTTTGCTGTTGTTGTTTGTAGCTGTTCTGTGATGGAATTATGAACTTTGTCTAAGAGATGCCCCAGTTATGTGGTGGGAGAACCTGGGGTGGGTATCATAATATCTGTGTGTGAACTCTCGCTCTGCCACTCACCACCCACCTCCGGGTCACAGTTCTTCACACACTAAAGAAAGATGAGGTCGGAGTCTCCTTTACAGAGATGTAGTGAGAAGATTATACATTGGATCCGTGATGCCTGGGTAAGACCTGAATGGCCACTTGCTTTGGGTGGGACACGTAAACTCTGTTCCTCCAATAATAATACCCCAAAAAGCAGTTTGTTACAGAAACTGTGTAAGCTGGTGGATATACAATGCTCAGAACAGTGCCCAGCCCTCGGTAAGCACCATGTAACTATTAACTATATTACAAGTAACACTTTTACATCAGTATAGATGTCCTACATGTTCATTTTGAATGAATCCACTCAGAATCTTTAGAACTTCATATAAACTATCATATACCTAGGGGTTTTAGTTAGAGACTTAGCAAGGCTCTCAGTCACATAGATTTTATTTCAATACTTTAATCACGGATCTGACATTCTCTGGCTTACTGTGTGCTTGACAGAGTCCTGTTTGAAACTCTGGTTTCCGATAGCCTGAAGCGAACCATGTTAGCCATGGAATTTTTCTGATTCTGGATGAGTAGGTTCTAGGTTCCAAGCAGTGAGAATTAAGTCAACAATTGATAGAATAGTTGTCCCTCCTGTATTCATTTTCTTGTGTGCAAAGCAAATGGGAAGCCGCATTTCTTAGCCACAGTTGACACAGCTTTTGTGCTGTCACAAGAACAAAATGCAGGGAAGCAAAGGTTTTAGTGTGTCAACATTTGCATGTTCCGGTGCACCCAGCACGTGGCCGCCACCAACGGCCTTAGTGTGCTCAAGGCAGTGGGCACGTCAGGCTGAGGGCACCTGATGGGCGGTGCGGCAAGCCAGTCGAGCCTCGGCTGTTTTGGTTGTTGTTGGCTGGTTTGGGTTTATGTGATGCCGTCACGCGTGGGCTGCGTGGAAAGGGGTGATTTTAGAATACAAAGACCTCCTGCAGCGGCAGCTCATCCTTCAACTTATTTCCAAATACTATTGTTTTAATGCTTTGAGCCTGAGTCCTTCTTGTTTGTCCTTCTCACTGGCATCAACATCCGTTCCTCACTGTAATTAAAGAGACAAAGCTAGGGCCTCCCCGGTTGCACAGTGGTTAAGAAACCACTTGCCAATGCAGGGGACACGGGTTCGATCCCTGGGCTGGGAAGATCCCACATGCCTTGGAGCAACGAAGCCCGTGCGCCACAACTACTGAGCCTGCACTCTAGAGCCCTCAAGCCACAACTATTGAGCCCATGTTCTGCAACTGCTGAAGCCTAGAGTCCCTGCTCTGCAACAAGAGAAGCCACTGCAATGAGGAGCCTGCACACCCCAACAGAGTAGCCCCCACTCGCAGCAACTAGAGAAAGCCCGCGTGCAGCAACAAAGACCCAACACAGCCAAAAAATAAAAATAAAATAAATTTTTAAAATGCAAAAAAAAAAAAGAGAAACAAAGCTCGTTCTGGAGATAATGTGAAATAATCTCCAACTTCTCCTTTTACTTCTCTTCCTTCACTAAGCCACGCACATCCCTTCTTCTCATCAAGACTTTTCTGGGACCCTTTTCAGACCAGAGTGGGAGGCACGTCGTCTCCTGAGAACATGATGGGCTCGGAGCTGGGTGGTCTGGGCACACAGGTTCTCACCCTGCCTCTGCCAACAGTAGCCAGTCAGTGACTTTGGAGAATTACAGTTGACCTGAATGTTTTCTGTAAAATAACTAAATCGTCATCCCCTTCTTAATTTCTGTAAGGATGAGTTGAAATAGCTAATGTGAACGTGCTGTATAAACACTCGCTATTATCATCAGCTTTCATTTGCAGTTGGTAACAGCCCCCAATATTTCCTCTGATTAAAAGGATTTTCATTTAAGTGGCTTTAAGCCTTGAGGCTGAAGGGACGAGGCACCAAAATTGGAGGTGAGGGGCTGTAAACATCAGCGGGCAGAGGCACTGAGGTTTCTCTGGCACCTGTTATACCTGCAGACATAGGGGAAAGAAACAGCCTTCTGTTGAGCTCAGTTGTAATTCCTAGAAGTGAACAGACTCGAGAAGACTCAGCTCAAGGACAGGAGCATCCACCCAGCCGCTCAGGCTTTTATTGTCTCGTCAAATCACCGTGCCCCGGACTCTTTGTACCTGGCATTTCCTGTCTCATCAGTGTGTCCTCATTCAAACAGAATCCCAGGTCTGCCCATTGTGGAGTGAGGGGAGGGAGGCAGCGCGTTGCTGTGTGCTTTTCCATCTACCCTTTGTCACTCTTGCAGGACGTTCGTGTTCAGTCTGAGAGGCGTGCAGCACCGTGTCAGAGCACTCACAGGGTTAATTTGAGTGATTTCTCCGGTTTTTTTCCTTGCTGTTGTCAGCCCTTTGTGACATAAATGAATCCCTGTAATGCTATGATGTCTGCCTTTGAGCCAGAATTTCAGGAGAGTGCAAGACGTTATAGATTCCTACCAGGCCAATTCAAGTAGTTCAGTGCAGTTGGTAGGGACATGCACATATGTGTCCACAGCTTCAGGAAAGCTCTGTAACAACCAGAGAAAGGCCTGCCCCCCCACGCCCCCACCTGTGCCTGAGGCTGAGCTCTGCACTCTGGGCTGCCCCCTGTCCAAGGAGGAAGCATTCTGTTTCTCCAAAAATGTTGATCTCTTAGGGAAAAACAGCCCTGCAATTTTCTAGGGGTTACATCGTTTTCCAAATTTCCACTTTAAGTTAAAGAATGTCCACCCCCTCCTTTGCTGTGTAAATCAAGTGTGGGTCTGGGCAGTGGTCACAGTGCTGTTTTCCCTCATGTTAGGGGTGACCCCTAGCTTGGAATAGGCATCGTTGCTCAAGTATAAAATATCGCTTTTTGGAAGCCTTCATGTAACCTGTTATAGTTTAGAGTAAATCCTCTGAGGACTGCAGTGTCCTTGAAAAGACTGTGACCTGTGTTTCCCAACCACTTGTATCCAGTGGACAAGGTACCCAACAGGCATAGGTGATGTCAGCAAAGGCTACAGGTTGTTATGAAGTCCAGTAGAAGCAGGAAGTATGTGACCTTCGCTTAAGAAATAGACCCTTTTCTCTGAGTTACGTGAGAGCTTTGGAGGTACTGGGCAGTGGCTCTTATTTGTCCTGTTGTGAACCAGATACATATAGAAATACGTAATACTCTCAGGCTTCATTAAATTCTCCTTTGTGATTATGCTTGATTCTTGTACTTTAAGAAAGAGGAAAGTAATCAAAAGTAGGGTTTGTAAAGTTTGTATGTAAACTATACTTTAAAAAGTAGAGACACTTTATATGAAAAATAATTAACTGTAAAGAATGCCTTTACTTCTTACTCTTATTCAGATTTTGTCTTCCTCTTTCTCTCCCTCTACTTTTCTCTCCTTTCCCTTCTCCCCATCTCCTCTTTCCTTTCCTCTCCTTTTTTTACTCTCTCTTTCTCTCTTCTCTCCTAAACAGTTCAGCCAGAAACCATTAGGACAGAACAAGGCAAGAGTGCACCTGGCAGGAAAGACACATGGAGATCTCAGGGGTTGGTGGAGCAGAGTCTGTAACCTCAAGGAGAAAATAAGTGGGTAATTAAGTAGGTCTAATGAAAAGAAGTGGCTGAATTCTCTGAACCTAAAAAGAGCCCTAATATTCAGGGAAATGTAGAAACTAAATTCACCCAAGAGTGATGAGTGCTGTGGAGGGGGTACTCACGGTGTTATGGAAGCGCACGTGACAGCACCTTACGCCGGCCTGGGAGAGTCAGGAAGGCTTCTCTGCAGAAGTGGGTTTAGGCTAACAGGTAAGATGTGACGGTCAGCCGGTCGGACAGGGGTTGAATCACCTTGTAGGCATGAGAGATACGAGTGCAAGGGCTCTGAGGCTGGAGCACAGTGAACAGCATACCTAAAGTGTTGAGGGAAGTGTATCAGAGCCAGACTGAGTGACAAAGAGGGCAGCCTGCAGTGAGACTGGAGCGGGTCAGCAACGGCTAGATCTTGCCGTTTAAGAACGTGCACATTAGGAGAACTGAACTTTATTAGGACATAATATTGGGAAGCCTGTTATTCTTCTTGAGTCTTTAGTTTAACTGTGTTGCCTCCAGATTTCAGAGTGGAAACTTCCTGCCTGCCTCTTTAGCCACATTTTATCTTGGCTGTCGTCCCCGTATGACCCCGCCCTCCTCTGTTAGAAATGTCATGTGTGTTCCCCTGGTTCCTCTTCCCCACAGCACACTGGAAGGATTTCAGCTTGTGAATTTTCACAGCTACACTTTTCATCTATGTCTCTGTGTCAAAAAGGCATCACCCTAGTCAGGTGCTCCCTGTTTTCCTTACACCAACCTACCTCTGTTTGATAATAGTTATCAACTTTCAGCTCAGTACGTAATTATTTATTTAATATGTCTTCCTTTTATTTCACCAAATCAAATATAAAATCCATAAAGGCACATAATTGTGCCCTCCCCCCATTACTGTCTACTTCCAGAGACTACAGCTGTGCCTGGTATACAGTAAATAGGCACTTAATAAATAATATTTGAATGAGTAGATGGATGCCAAGGGACTCCTAGATATGGTTCTTTTTCTTCTGGTCTCTAACCCTACATATCACAGCCAGTAACTGGCTGTTACTATTCTAGGGATGAAATTCTGCATGTCTGAGTTCCATCCCTATAAAACCTGCTTTCCTCCCTCTGTGCAGTATCTCAGTAAACACCACGGCCGTCTGCCCGATTCTTCAGTGTAAAAGTCCGGTAGAGAATCTTGACTCCTTCCTCTCTTTGGCAACATCTAATTGTGTCCTTGTTCATTGTCTCTCTCATACATCTCTCACGTCTACACCCTCATGTTCATTCCAACCACCACCACTCTCGTGGAGGACACCATCATGTCCCTGCCGACCAACTATAATAACCACCTAAATAATCATGGTCAAGCTGATAGAAAGCTCTTTCATCAAGCAGTCTTAGGTCACACCCCATCCGAAGCACTTTTTGAAAAATGCAAAGCTGAATAGGCTGCTCCGGTACCTGTGGCCTTATGTACGTCTATTAAGGGCTGCAGTACAGACAGCACTGTTGCATGGGATGGTGATGGTGGAGGCTAATTTTAGATTATACTGCGTGGAGGCAGAGCAGGTAAAGACACGGTCAGTAAGAATAGACAGCATTTCTAGAACTTTTGCTCAGAAAGGGGTCATGAAATTACGTAATAGACACACAAGGAGATGGGTTCAAGCCAGATGCATCTTCAGAAGTTTGGGAGGGTGACTTGTGCATTGATGATGATGTCCAGGACACTGCTGAGGACTCAAGTAGGATGAGGGCTTAAGCCATTCATTGGGATCTTAGCATCATGGAGTTCATGCTGGTCCTCGGAAACTCACGTTGGAGTGATGCGATTAGAGGAATACGGGAGTGATTTGAAGAGTAGGTGATTAGGAATAGAAAGCAAAATATTTAAAACTTAACGTGGATGAAAACAGAAGGTGATATATATTATGGTACCTGGAAGTGGACATTGGCCCAAAGGGAATCTTGTGTGTATGTATGTATGTATGTTTGGAAAAGACACAGATCACGGGTTTATGATGAACTGTAAGTATACATATAGCTACAGAAGGTGTAATTGCCCAGGTAAGATTTTTTTTTCAGAGAGCAGAAGGAAATAGTAAATAATAGTAAGTAGAGAGCTCTAAATAAGAGAGATGAAACCTGCTTTTGGTGTCAGGAGAAAGAAGAATGAATGCAGCCAAACGTGAAGAGATGGATGGTGAATAGATAGGGAGATAGATAGATAGACAGACAGATAGATAGGCAGGCAAGGCAGACAGACATTATTGATTAGTTGGGAAAAGAAGCTGGCTTTCTTTTTCTTCACTATAGTAGTGGATAAGATCATCCATGAGAAATGAGCAGAGAAACATTAGAGCTTTTTGACCAGAGGAATACGTACTTTGTAAGAGTTGTGGAAGATGAAAGAAGAAATTGATCAGAAAACATGGATAAAATGACACATAGTCAGATGCCTGCTGGAGGCTCATCGTATGTACTTACAGTTAATGTTTTACTGGTGTTATTTTAGGCAAGACGCTTGCTTTCTCTGACCTTCAGTGTCTTCTCCTGTAAAATGAGAGCATTTGATTACATGATCTCTGTGATCTGTTACCTTTCTAAAATTAACCTCAGGATTTGCATTTAAATGAGAGAGACCTGCCACCTTGAAGTAATTCATCTCACTTCGTCAAGTCCAAGGCCTCTGTATTTCACTACAGCTTTGAAGAAACTCTGACTCTGACAGGCACATGTTGGGCCGAGGCCAGCGTCGCGGGAGCCACGCTCGCAGGAGGGCTTATCCCCTCCCACCCAGTCCTTTAATCGACCCTTGCCCACAGTAGGGGTGCGTGTAAGGGACGGAACCTTGTAGAGGATACGTACCTGGGGGGAGGTGAGGGCCACTGGCGAGCCGGTATTGCTGAAGATTGTCGCTGCTTTCACCTGCCGTGAGCACCTGAAGCCAAAATACGGAGATTCCCTGTGTGCACGTGCACACACGAAATCAACTCCAGGTCGTAAGTGACGTTAAAGGCTATACCTGTCTGAGTTGTGTGTGACTTTCGCATGTGTGTTCACTCTGGATTTTTATTTTTATTTTTATTATTCACATGTTCTTTTAGCCTATTGCTATTTTCCCTTGTTTCCTTCTCTTGTCTCCTTTCATTCTGTTTAACAATTATTTAATCATTTAATTTAGAGCTTTATTGGAAAGATATGACTCTGCCCTTTCTCCTGCCTTCAGGAGTTAACTAGTAAATGTGAATAATTTAATCTGTTTGGAGGTTTTTCTTGAATAACAAAGATATGAGTCACTGAAGGCAAATGCTGTTTAATGCCTGTAATTGCTGCCCTGTGGGTTAGTATTTAACCAGATATTTCTTCAAAAAGTGATGGAGGGGCACTGAATCTAACAGCAGGTCTTCTGCCAATGGGGAGAGTATTTCTTGTTTCAAAGTAAATATAAATGATAATCTCCTTGGGAAAATTAAATCCTATTTTTTTTTTAAATTTATTTATTGGCTGCGTTGGGTCTTCATTGCTGCGCGCGGGCTTTCTCTAGTGGCAGCAAGTGCGGGCTACTCCTCGTGGTACACGGGCTTCTCATTGTGGTGGCTTCTCTTGTTGTGGAGCACGGGCTCTAGGCACTCGGGCTCAGTAGTTGTGGCTCGCAGGCTCTAGAGCACAGGCTCAGTAGTTGTGGCGCACGGGCTTAGTTGCTCTGTGGCATGTGGGATCTTCCTGGACCAGGAATCAAACCCATGTCCCCTGCATTGGCCGGCGGATTCTTAACCACTGGCCACCAGAGAAGTCCCAAGCCTCCCTTGATAAGATACTGATACTACAAAGTTTATGCTGGTGAGGCATGAACTAGAAGATTCCTGTCTTATCCAGCCTAAGAGACTGGGGTCCACTTCTTTAACTGTCTGTGGACGGGGCATCTGTGGCCATCTTTAGTCCACCTGTCTGAAGTCTCAGAGTCAAAATAGCCTGGCCCAGACGGGAGCATTATACCAGGGGGCAACCACAGACCTGCCTCTCGCCAATCAGATAGTAGATATAGTCCTTCCTGGACTCCTGAGACAATAATTCAGTGACTGTGTTTCCAAGATCTAAATCTCAGAACGACTTTTGCAGCATTTCAGCAGCTTCCCAGGAAGATTTGCTGCCGCTGTGTCAGAGTTCAGCCAGTGCAATTTAGAGTAGTTAGTACGTGCGTGCCTGCTAATCAGAGCTTATCATGAAAACACTGCAGCAGCCTTCACAATGGGCAGGCTATTAGCACCACTATAATTCTCCGGATTCTGTAGTGCCTGGGCATATTTTATCCAGCTGTCTGGTTAATCCTCCCCCAAGGTAGTGTGACTGTCAGACTGGGAGGAAACCATTCTGTTAGAGGCTATAAAACTATATGAAGAAGTAGTTGTAAATGGTTTGAGTGTATAAATTATGTATGCCAGTAATTAAATTAAAAATTGCAACAGGAAAGGATTTGGCTCAGTCTTTTCAGGGATGGAGAACCTTAGCTGAATATTTTGGAAAACCTTTCCAGCATTTTACATTTTTGTGAATTGAATACTTATTATTCTTTGGAGCTTGGGTGACACAAATTTTCTTTCTCCGTACAGAAAATAATACACAAAAGTAAAATGAATCACCCTGAAACATAATTTATCAGCTTTTAAATATTATGATGGGTTAAAAGCAACTCAGGATGAATGGGACAGCAGAATATGCTGGAAGTTATTGGTTTTACAGTAGTTAGAAGACTGTTTTAAAGGACTTTATAAAACTCCTGAAGTACTCGGCCCTTAAAGAACTTTCTTTGGCCAAAACTCAGTTATGTTTGGTATAGCCTACATATATTATTGTAATTGTAAATGTTCGTACCAAAATATACCATGGATGTTAGAATCAGGACACTGAGATTATAATCAAAATGCTGTGATTAACCAGCCGAGTGACCTTGAACAAAATATTTCACCTCCATAGAATCTAAATTAACAGATCTTTAAAATGAGGGAGTGGACCATTCACCTGAAAATCTCACTGTTTTGTTTCTATGCCTGTCCTATTACAGGGTAGCTCATTGATAGAGACAAGACTTATTATTATTATTATTATTATTATTATTATTATTATTATTATTTTCTACCTCAAGTACATTACAGCGTATTGGAATGAGTTTGCAGTACATATTTTGAAACATGTAATGAGCCAAACCTACAGCGTTATTAAAGCACACTTTTAAAGTTGTATATATGGCTCGTAGTATATCTGTACGCTTCATTATTGTAACACGTGCTCTCAGATGGGAGTTAAAACTGTGTCTTCTGAGGAGTCACACTGATATTGATTAAACCTAGCATTTCTTGAGTTCTTATATGTTCGTGATTTCACATGTATGATCTCAATTTAATGTTTAAAATAACTGTATATTGTGGATATATTATTATACTCATGTACCACCAAGAATACTGAAACTTAGAAAGATTACATATTTGCAAATATTAAAGCATTATTAAGTAAATCAAAACAAATTTAACAATTCGTTCTAGAGTCAGAATGCCCCGACAGTTGCTTTGTGATACCCAGTTCTGGTCTATTTTATAACCTAGATAGGGTTCTATAAGCTGACAATACAACAATATAAATGCTTCAAAATAGGGAATGTATTATACATATAGGAGAATGTGGTTTGAGTTGAATACCTTTATAAACTCATACAATTGAATTTACAGTTTGAGAAAAAAAATTTGGCTAAGATACTGAATCCTGACATTTATCTTGGAAAATAGGAGCACCTTCTTAAGTCTCCATTATGCATTGCATAAAATAAAATAGAAAATGATAATTCTCATACTAGGTATTGAGTCCAGTTGTATGCCATGTACCACGGACCTGCCAGCAGTTTCCTAGATGGATAAGTGAACTGACCCACGGAGGAGCAGGAGTGAGGGGCCGTGTCCCAGTGGTGGGGTAGAGGGAGCAGCATGTGAAGAGGCAGAGAACAGCCCAGGCAGCAGTGGCAGTGGTGGCGAGTGGAGGAGAGAATCAGAGGTGCCTTAGAAAGAGGAGGGGAAAAGGGAGGGCGGAGAGGGGAGCTCTCCCAGGTGCTGATAGTAACAGCCCTGGTGGAAAGAGAACAGAACCGGCGCGTTTATGGGGGCAGATAGTTCCATGTCTCTCTTAATATTTATTTTCTATTCAAAAGCTTCCACCGTGCGGTGGGAAGCACTGAGACCGAGAGCTTGTCTCTCCCAACCGCACATTTAGCCCAGGGTTTTTACATACTGCTCCAGTAGCTCTTTTAGGTCCTTTTAAATAGATCAATACTTTTTTTTTTTTTTTTTAAAGTAGCAATAGTCTATTCATGCAGAATTCAGCACCCTACAATGGAAACAGATTTGAATCCTGGGGGTTCGTTCTAGCCGACCTCAGGATTACAAAAATGAATAGGTCACTATGAACCCTTCAGGTTTCCTAAAGTGTGAATCATTAGGAAAGTTAGGTTGATCAATATTTTTCCACATTTTGAGAGTGCATTCATAATATTGTGTTTACATTGTATTATGACGTATATAATAAACAAGTACTGGAAAGAACATGAGTAATAGATTCAGAAAGATCGCCCAACTCCCTTCTACTGTTTATAACTCTGATAATTGGGGAGGCATTGCATGATATTATGATTTTCTTGTAATTCTTTTACACTCAACCTTCTCTTCTACAATATGAGAACAAAACCAAAATAGCATAATAGAGTTGCTAAGGTCAATGTTAAGGTTAAATAATATAAGTAATAAAAAAAGTCTGAAGCATAGCATTTGGTTACCACTCTATAAAACTTAATAATGTCTTCTTCTACCCTGTGTTAGTCCCATTTTTTGTAGGGTGGCTTTGGTTAACTTTTGGTTGAGAATTAATATGGTCAGGTTCGTCTATTACAAATAGTTTTATGTTAAAAGTCATATTTTTTGATCAGTAAAAGATTACAAAGTGTAGAAAAATGTAATCGCACTTAAAATCGTGGCGTAACTTTTACGATTACTAAGCTCAAAGGGTCTTAGCTTAATTAGAGAACTGAGTTGAGAATTTTGGGGGATTTTGTGGAATGCACTTAGATGTCAATGTGAGTAGGAAGGTGGCAGCCTCTGAAGGCTGCTTGCCCCCTTTTATTCATATGAGATGGTTTCAATAGTGTTCATGTTGTTTAAGAGAGAGATTATTTTTGTGCAGTTGGTAACTGTCACACTTTGATCCAGACTGGAACCAGCTCTTTGAGTTCCCTGACAGCTAAAGCATGAAATTAATCAACAGGTGAGGAAACAGGTGGAAGATGTGAATGTCTGGAGGATTTCTTTATATTTTTTAAAGTTTTTTTTCCCTTTGTTAAATTACCTTCAAATCATGTGGCTGCATGGTTTTAGTGTATTTTACTAAATTAACCTATTGAGTTCCTAAGATAGATATTAAATAAAGATTTCCAAAATGAAACATTGATTTCTAATTATGTGCCATCCACATAGTCAGTCTCGAGTGTGAAACAGTGCGTGGTTGCTGAACCGTGTCTCCACTTCAGCAGATACTCGGAGCCCATACAATGCATGCCGTTCTGTGATTCGTCACCAGCGGTTCAATTCTCCTCTTGGAAGCTGTAGCCCTCAGATCTACGCAGGGAGTCGAGAACCCGACCGGGTGGGAGTCCGTCGTGTGCAGGGAAGAAAAGCCAGTTGTACTTGCTGGGTGCTCCCCGTCTGTGTTGCCTCCCCCATGCCTCGTCTCTTCCGGCTTTCCAGTCTCCTTGGTCCGCTCAAGGGGCCTCAGGCGAGGGCCCTGCGCTGTCCGCAGTCTGCAGTCCATGCTGGTTCAGGCAGTGAATGGACTTGGGGGTCAGGTCTTCATCTTCATCCCAGCTCTGCTCACTTGTGTGTATGACCTGGGACAGGTGACACGCACCTGAACCTCAAGGGTCAGGAACGCACAAGAATACCTAAGTATAGCATACTTGCAATAAAAATGTATGTAAATAAGGTAATGTATGCAAAGTGACAAGCAAGTCATAAGTCATCGAGGGAAGGGGGGGCAAGAAAACATGCTTCAGCACTTATTATCACGTCTTTTTGCCCTTTAGAATTTTTGATTATATTCAAGGTGCTCTGCAAGTTACTATAGAAGACAAAAAATGAAAGCTTATATTCTGCCAAGTTAAGCATATACATAAATATGAAAATAATATTCTAAGCTGCATGAGAAGAATTAGAAGTATAACATGAAGATTTTTTGGAGGGGAAAATCACAGTGAGGAATCACGGATAATTTCGTAAATGAGGCGGCATTTGATTGGAGCCGTGGAGCATGTGTAAGTTGTTAAAAAACAGATAGGGTTTCACCTGATGTAAGACAATATAATTACATAGGTTAAAATAGGGTAGGGGAGTTACGTGGGGCACCTGAGCACATAATGGCAAAAGACGGCGGAGACAGGGAATGAGAACAGTGATTAGGGAAGTACCATAGATGACAGTTCTTCCCGCGTGGATTTTTGACTTTAATAAAATCCCAATTAAATTCTCAACAGTGAGAGAGAGAGAGAGAGAGAGAGAGACAGAGAAAGACAGAGATGGAGAGAGAGTAAAGACACACACTGATTCTAAAATTTACGTGACTGCTTGACGTTCTGATAATCGACACGATGCTAGGATCATGCTGAGGGGTCTTGCCTTACCACATATCAGGACCTATAATAAAACGTATTTTTTATAACAGTGTGATTTTGTTGCAGGAATAGAAAAATAGGCCACTGAAACACGTAGATAGCCCTGAGATAGACCGCACACATATGTAACCTGCATGGACAAAAAGGTATGTTTTGCTCAGCAGTGAAGAGAGGAAGGTTATTCAGTGTGATATATCATCGCACGTATGTATCCAGTTGGGAGAGGAGTGGCAGGAATCGGGTCTGTACTACACAAGTATGCAGGGGTTATTGTGGGCTACGCTGAAACCTCAAGGTGAAAAAAAAACACAAAATTATAAAATTTTAGAATACAAAATAGAATATGCGTATGATCACATGATTGGCAAATATATTTTTAAGTTGGACATAAAAATTCCCGACTACATATGAACAAGAGTTGTAAATTCAACCCCATTAAAATGAAGAGGTTCTCTTCATCGGAAGCTTCCGTAAAGAAAGTTAAAACATGAAATCACATAGTGGGGAAAATAATTTACCACATATATAATTTACAAAAGGATTTGTGTCTAGGATACTTTTTAAAAGTCTTATAAGTCAGTGAGGAAAGGTCAACAATCCAGGAGAAAAAGAAAAAAAAAAAAAACTGGGCAGAAAACTCAAAGAAAACTCATATGATGCAATATTGTAAATCAACTATATTTCAATTGAAAAATAAATGAACAATAGAGAATTTAATCTTGAAAAAAGATCATATGAATAGATTTGCAACCTAATTACTGCTCTAGGGAATTGCAAATTAAAGCTGCACTAAAAACTGTTTTATACGTACTAATTTGTGGAAATTTAAAAGTTGGACAATATCATGTGTTGACAAATAAGCAGGGTTCTTGGAATTGTTAAGTACTTCTGGTGGTTTAAAAAAATGGTATAGTTACTTTGGAAAAGAGTTTGTCATTGTCTGGTAAAATTGAAGATGCTATAGCTCACTGTCCTGGCAATATACCTTAAAGAGATGTGCTCCACAAGACCTGTGAAGTGAATCTGCAGCTGCAAAGTGTGTAACAATGAAATGGTGCAGACAGTACAGACGCTCGGCAACGGTGTGAAGGATTCAGGCCACACGGTACACGTGATGCAGCTGAAAAACTGCGGCAGTGAAAATGCCCTATAGACAATATCCTGGAGGAAAGTCTGGAATACAAAATTGAGTGAAGAAAAGTCAAGTTTCAGAAGAATACATGTAGTATGAATCCCTTTGTGAAAAGGTAAAAACACATGACAAAATAAGCTGTAGAAATATCATAATGTGAATATTAGAGTTAAAAGTAAAGAATGAGCAAACAGTAACCTGAGAAAAGAGATTTCCTCTGGTAAGCGAGAGAGGAGGATGGGGCCATTTGCTCTAAAGGCCTGTTCTGTAGCCTCAGCAGAAGAAGATCGATTGCCTCGGCCAGTTTCCCAAATAGGAGACAAATGTCTTGGCAGCTGGGGAAACTCAGAGCATTGATTCGTGAATGATGTTTAGAATAGCATGGGCATAAAGAAACCACGAGACATAGTACAGACAGCTAGTCTACGGGTAGCTCAGCTGTGGCCATTCCTGGGCAGACGGGAAGGAGACAGAGAGAAAGAGCAGTAGCTGGAGTCTGGAAGGAGAGGCACAGAAAGGAGGCTGCCCTGAGAGGCGCAGGTGCTATCCGTCTTGGGCCACAGGCAGCATCTAATGGGATGATCCAGCAGGATAAGCAACCTGCCCCAGACGTTCTCCATCTCACACCTCTTCATGGGGCTTCTCCTTGGTGGGACTTAGCTAGAAGCCAAGCGGGCAGAAGGACCTGCTCATGGATTCCACAAAGATCCGTTTCCTGGGGCAGACAGTAGGCCTGGGGGAGCGGACCACAGGCTGGGCAAATGGGAGGACTCTGGCTCAGTGACACACATCCATTTGCCTACGTTCAAAATGCAGTGGACGTTCTAAAGGACTTCTGCTCTGCAACGGAAAGGAGAGAGAAGGGCTGGGTGAGCATCTGAATACTAAGAAGGCAAACCAAGTGAATAAAGAGCCGGGAGAAACGTGGAGAACAAGGGGGCAGGAGGAGGTCGCGGAGGAGGAAGATGAGCAGGGAGGGTGTTTTCTGAAGAGCTAATTACAGCCATTTAGCTCTGCTTTCCCTTGGTCATTTCCATGAAGGGTTATCACTTTTTAAAAACTCTCTTTCTCTTGTGGTAATTTTCCTGTCAAACTATTTTCTCTGAACAGATTAATTCCTCCTACAAATATACTTCTTGGATTTTGACATACTGATCCTTTTAGATCTTGTTTCTCCATGAACGGCATCTGAAACTAGATTAAAATTCTATTTCTACGTAGCAGCAGCCCGTGATAATTTCACTCTGAACAGCTGAAGAGTCGGTTTTTAGAGAAGTCTTGAGCGTATCCCAGTTTTACTCTCTTATACACCAGCAGGTCCGTGAGAAGTTGGATTCCTTGACAATAGTCACTTCTGGGTTTCGAGTAGCCACCTGTGTTTAACATGTCCAGAGTTATTTCATCTTTGAGTAGGAGGAGACAAGGAAAGAGTCTTCTTTATGTTTTAATGTCAAATATATCCAGATTAGTAGACTTATGAGGCTATAAAATTCATTAACGCTGAAAATGTATCCTTTGCTACAGGACATTCTCATAAGTGCAACTGTTTTGCTTGCACACATATAAAGTTGTATGATTTTAAGGATGTTTTGCCTTCAGTAGGTAATGCTGGTCGCTGTTCCCAGTGCGAAACAGTGGGCAAGGGAGTGTGAGTTTCTGTTACCACTTCATCCGCTGATATGGACGTAAGTGGAAGTTTCCTTTAGCACTTCAAGGAAAGCCCAAGGAGGAAGGTACTGAGAGGCTGGTGTGATGTAGGGGGCACGGTCGCATCATCAGTTCAGTAGACTCTCCAGAATTTTCAGTTGCCAGCTCCCTGTAAACTTCCTATAAACCGCAAACTTAGGGAAAATTACAGATGAAGTAAGGAGGAGGAAGGGAAGAAAGGAAGGATGGGGGCAGGAATAAATGTAGAAGAAAAACAAATACACGAAAAAGATCAGTGTTATGAAAAGAAATGAGGGTTCAGACAAACTCTAGTGTACATTTCTTGCTCTATCCCGATTGCATCTTCATTTTAGTTCAAGAAACATTTTGTTAAGTGACAACTGTGTCTCTGGGACAGTGCGAAGCTCTGTGAATAAAAAGTCTGTAAGTTCCTATCATTGCAGACACTACATTAAGAGTCCACACTTAGAAAGGATTTAAGATTTAAAATGGCATTTTACCCTGAAGGAAAGTAGAGAAAAATTCTGAAGCTTATATACCAATAAGAAAAGAAAACTGGTGATGCTAAGTAAATGATTATGCAAAGACTTACTTCCATCTCAATTTGTATGTTCTACCTTTTGAAAGCTGTCTTACAGAATTATCTATTTTATTATATATCTCTGATGTGCTTTATCAAAAAGAAAACATACATGGCATAAACACTTTCAACGCTTTTTTTTCGTATTCATAGTGCAACTCCAATTAACCTTCAAAAGAGGATCATCTTCAACTGAGGGTCATTTTTTTTTTCACACTATACCATCCTTTGCTGAATTCAGAGCATCTGTGGTGATGTAATATTTCCTAGGATTGATGTATTATCGACTCTGAGATTCCTCGTGAGGAGTTGATGCCTGCGTTTGACTTGCTTTTTCCAGACAGTGTCAGTGGAAGATGTCTAGGCATCCAGTTTCATATCCCTTCCTAAACTGGTACTAAATCCTGGATTACAGCATGTAGTTTTCCAGTCGAAGTACAGTAGTAGCAAGCCGTTTCATGCATGTGCAGACACTGACAGCTATGTCTCTATTGCTGCCTAGCTGAGCAGTGAGTAAGATGCCTTACACAACTCAGAGAAACTGATAAAAAAAGGGAACAAAAAAACACATCTTACGCATAAATTAGTTTGGTAATTGAATTGACAAATCCCATCTAATTGTAAGAACTGCCAGAAAAATCAGACTTATTTTCTGGCAGTAATGCAATCTGTCTTAAAAAAAATAATCATCAAAGACTTCCATAATCCTTATGATGGTTGGACAGTGTTATAAAGTCTTTACTGAGACTGACCATATGGCCTAGTTTACAACCATTGTCCTAGTTCCCAGCCAAGCTTAGAATTTTATCAGAACGTCTCAATTTTTAATGAAGTATGTTATTCCTAATTGCATAGGAATAATTTGGGGTAACTGTAATAAGGTTGCATTTCCTATTTGCACCCTCAGACGTTGGTCATTATTTGAAGCTGGGCCCAGAGGCAGTTACATTGCCCATTCAGCTGCATGAAATGTATTTACCCAGCACTCTGGAAAGCATTTCATTTAGATCAAAAGATTGTTCTAAATTAATGTTATTTATTTTGGAATTGGTATTTGCCTGTGCATACACAGACAAGTATTAAAGTCACAGCTGCTAATAGGTTGACTCCAGAAGCAGGAGAACTTGGCAAACAGTTAAATATCGCCCGTTTGTATCAGTTAATTCTGATCATTTTCCTCTTTTTTTATTCAATTTACTGAGTAAAATCATGTTTTTGAAGTTCATTGTGTTGAATGTAAAAACATTCTAAGTGCTGTCATAAATTAAGTTAAAAAGTTCAGCAATGAAAATGAAAGTATTTGTTTTTGCAGTGATAATAAAAATACACATTTTAATGCAGCACAGCCTCGTGGTAAAAACTCTGTTCTTCCTAAAATAAGATACTTATGAAACAGAAATGTGTTTGAATCCATACTTTCCTCCAAATACCTGAAGTATATTTACAGAGAGATTGAAAACCTTGGGGCTAAACATACCCCCCAAAATCCTTTCAATTATAGACAAGGTAATAGTAGACACAGGATATTTGCTGAAAGAGTGACTGTATGATGGGCTACGTAAAATAATCCACTTCCATTTCTGTACTTTTTACCTGAAGCCCCCTTTCTCTCCCTCTCCATGGCTGTCCCTCAGGAACAACAGTTTCTGCAAGGTCTGCTTTTTTGGTTTCCCTGTGTAGTTTTCTACTCCAGGCAATGAACCATCATAAGATTCTAGGTGGGTGAGAGACCTGCCTTCCTTTTTTTTTTTTTTTTTTTTTTCTTTTCTTCAGATCTTTATTGGAGTATCATTGATTTACAGTGTTGTGCCGGTTTTTGCCGTACAACAAAGTGAAACAGCCGTATTTACACATGCATCCCCATGTCCCCTCGCTCCCCATCCTGCCCCCTAGGTCATCATCAAGCATTGGGTTGATCTCCCTGAGCTAGGCAGCAGGTATCCTTCCTTCTGAAAGTTGAAATGTGACAGGGCAGGTTGGAAGGAGGAACAAGGTGAAGGCACAGTCTCAGGCAGAACAGTGCTGGGAAAGAGACCGCCTGCACAGGGAGGGTGGGGGACTGATTGCCTTAAGCCCCCCACGCCCGCTACCCAGGAGAGGATGTGCGTTCCCTATGTGGACCAGCGCCCCCTTCAGGGATTGAGCTCTGAAATGAAACCACAGTGAAACGGGGGGGGGCGGGGGGGGCAGAGTAATGTTACCCCAGCCAGCCCCCTCGAGGGGCGTTATGTGAATACGTAACTGTATTCCCAGGACTTTTCTTGATCATTTAAGGGTTTTCCAAGGATTGCTCGTTCACTTTTGGGTTTGAGAGTTTAATTATTCATGGTGCCCCAAAATCATCCAATCCTAGAGTTTGATTTGACATAACCAAATTGACAAACCTCAGTGCTAATATGTGAACCTTGTTCCTTGATTGATACGTAATAACAATGAAATGTGGACTTCTGTTCACCAAATGGCGTATTCCCTCTCTGTATAGAAGCCTCCTAAATAATGCAAATTATGAAAAGGCTTGGTGGGTGACCACACAAGGATATCAGAGGGTTAGTGAGCTGAGTTCATTAGCCAATGCCATCCAACCATCAATGGGCACACAACCCTCTTCAGTACAGGGTCCATGAACCTGCCGCACGGAATTGCTGGCATGTTTGCCTCTGGATAGTCCTGGGGACCCACTTGCCATGCTTGCATCTCTTACTTCCTTCTTGCAGATTCCTTGAGACCCCATCCTTCACTAACACGTTATTTCCTAATACAGACGATATTGCAAATATATATGAGCTTTTCTAGTAAAAAATCACAATCTAGTTTCCCTCGATTGAATTTAAGTAAATATAAAAAACACCTGGGGTAATTTTTATAAATTCCTAATCTCATCCTTTATGTTTGATTTTATCTAATGTCATTCAGAGAGACAGTTTCATTTTAACTACGGTAATATTGCTTTCTTTTGTTTCAAGTACAAGCTACAGGGGCATCTGAATAAGAGAGTGTGCTGGGCTAAAATGTATGTAGCATGAATCTAAGAACATAGTCAACGCTGAAAACTGTAATGTCCTCGGGTGGGTTAGTTGTGCTGCCTATTGTCTGGCCCCTTGGAGGTTAGCATCAGAAACTTCCCCGTGAAAAGGGTAGGAGGGTTTGACTTTTGGGTCGGTGACAAAGTGGAGCTGAGGGCCTGAGAGCCTGGCAGACTAGGTCCCATTTTCTAGCCTAACGATTGAGAACCAAAGTCTAAGTGAATCTGTCCACGTCATTGATGTGTCCTTGGTTAGGATGTATATCCAGTCTTTTTATTTGAAGTGTGTTGCGTTAGAAATAAAGAGGTTTTGCTTTTGTGATCAGAATAAATTGCTGTGACCCGAGTGTTTGTGTCCGTCCCAGATTCACATGTTGGAATCTTAACTCCCAAGGTAATTCGTTCAGAGGGGGGTGGTCTTTGGGAGGTAGTTAGGTCATGAGGGTGGAGGCTTCACAAATGGGATTAGTGCCCTTAGGAAAGAGACGCCACAGAGCTCCCAGCCCCCTATGCTGTGTCAGGACACAAAAATAAGTCTGCAGCCACATGGGAGAGCTCTCACTAGGACCCAAGCATGCTGGCACCCTGAGCTCTTGGAGACTTTCAGTCTCCAAGATGTGAGCAGTAAACTTGCCCTGGTTGTCAGCCTCCCAGTCTGTAGAATTATGTTACGGCAGCCCAGATGGACAACGACACGTGTGTTTTACATGACACTTTTAAAGATGTGAAAATTGTTTTATTTTTATAAGAAAATACATTTAGTATCACACATGCTGAATTAGTATGTTAGATAGCTCCAGATTTTCGCCTGAATGATAAGAGTTTAAAAAGAAATAGTTGTACAAAACAGGCAGTACAAAATAGACTCTAGACTTTATAAAACAGCTATCCTTGGAAAGATGAAAACATCCTAAAGTTGATTGTGATGACAGTCACACAACTCTGTAAATCTACTAAAATAATTGAATTGTACACTAAAAGCAGGTGAATTTTATGGTTCGTAAATTACACCATAAAAAACTGTTCTACCTATACACTCCCTCATATACAAGAAATAACAAAACTTTGGAATTCATTGAATCCTAAGAATGGGTAGGAGATACTAGTCCACAGAATTCCACTTAAAGAAAAGCTGTTGAGAAGCATGGGTGTCTGATAGACACACTGTGCATTTTATTGAGTGTGAATTGTGAGAGAAAGATGGATCATTGGTAAGTTCAACTCTACCATTATCTCAATTTTAATAAGTAATAGAAATGATTTAAATTGTTTTGGTTACAAGCTCCCATATGAGAGTCCGTGCTGCAAACATGTGTTAATCCACTGTAATTAATTTTAAAAATACTTGGTGTAAATCTGAAAATAATCACCCAATATTTCCCAGGAAGAACAGAAAATTTTATTGCTTTTTTTTTTCTTTTCTTTTGCTTTGCCCCTTGTTTGCTTCCTTTTTGCTTTTGTATTCGCAAATTTTTCAGCCATGCACTTTATGTGTAGGATCTGCAAAATTAAAAAAAGAACAGCAAAAACAAACATTTAGATCTTAATAAGCAACAACATAAAGCAAAGGCATTTCTGCGGCATTTCATATGTTACAACAGAAGCAGATTATTTTTTAAATTAAGTAATATATTTTAAAATTCAAAGGAATTAAAGAGTGAAAGAAAATAGAAGCTGTTTGTTGGCATTTCTGTAATCTATCCTTTATATAGTGTGGAATGTACACCTGGTGGTTCCATCATCTGTATGGTTCCAAAATGCAACTGAGTGAGGCTGGGAAGGATGGGCTGGGTTAGAGCTAGTGGGAGAGGCTTTCAGGGAGGGTGTGAAGTGCTGAAGTTCATTTCTGCGGAGAGACTGCAAAGCAGAGACTGGCTTAAATTACAGCAGTGGGGATTTAGATTAGACATGACAAAGAACACTCTTCTATCAAGGCCCTAAGCGGCCAGAATGCATTGCTAAGAGAGCTAATAAAATCACATGGTTGCCGTGATTGCAAGGGCAGAAAGTGAATGATTTCTTACACTCACTGTAGCACTTGAGATTTTAAGATTTCATCATGCCACATGTGCATGCATGAATTCAACTAGAGCATGGTTTTTTCACTCGCCATCCTTACTGTATACGGCTGGCTCTGGATTGCGTTCTAAATGCAGTTGCGTGCAGTTTATTTCTAGTAAACCAGTCGTTAGCATCAGCAAGATCAGCATTTACAGCTTAATTACCTTTGCTGGAGGCATAAACGCCAGCTCTGTTTGGGGTTTCATTATTTTAAACCTACTGGAGAAAAAAAAATGTGTGTGTTTGGCATGGTGTCAGATATGCTTTAAATATGTATATTTGGTAAATCACAATGAAAATACCAAAAAGCTTTACCTAGCTGTTACTCATCATAATACAGCAGTGATGCTTTATGAGGCACTAACACACCTCCTCAGTGAATTCACTGTGAGGTTGATGGCTGGTTTCACCAGCAGGATGCCAGATGATTGTCCCATAAAACAGTTCAACAGGACTGTTATTGGCACTACCTAGTGTCCTTGGAATCCATTTTAACGTGAGCATTTAAAAGCAAGTTACAAGTGGAAAAGAAACATACAGACACATTACATCCACACTGTGTCCTAACGTGGAATGAACATTCTTAAAATTTGAAGTGAATATTTGCAATTTTAAGCTTTCCTGATTTTCTAGGTTTGCAACAATGCTAAGCATAGTCTCAGTAGATAAGATTCTACCAATAAATTTCAGCACCTCGGGCTCCCATCCGTGCACTTTTTTTTAACGCACACATGCATGCATGCACGTACTCACACGCATCATAATTTACTACACTTTCCTCTCCCTGATTTGGTCGCGTTTCCTTGAAGATGGAACGTAACTGAGCACAATTCCTCTTTCCTGTGCAGCATGTCTTCTTGGAAAAGGCATTCCCTGTTTCACCCCCTGCTCCTCACTTGCACACGCCCTCTCTCTGCGGTGTCCCAGGTGGGTAAGTGGAGGAAGTCTGCCCAGCAGGAGTTGAGTGCTTCCCTGGGGCGGTTATTGTCTTAAGAACTTTACCTAAATTTCCTTATTTAATACCCATTGTGCCCGGTGCCAGAGGCATTTGCAATTATCATCATCTCTAAGAAAGCAGAAGTGAGGAGTAAGGGGTAAAATAACTTGTCTGAGACCCCACCTCTAGTAAATGTCACAGGCAGTTTGAGTCCAGTCAACAGCCTTGGCCTCAAGCTTGCATACTAAGTGTGGGGGCGTCTCCAGGCTGGTTTAGCTTTGTTTCCCCAGCACTGAGTCTGGTACCTGCCAACTACTACCTGGACTGCAGAGCCTAGGTGATGGCTGCTGAGAGGGAGACTGCTCTTGTACTGATGGGTTTAGTTATCTGTCTAGGCGGGGCTTTCAGAGCTAGGCAAGGTGGTTGTTGGAAAGCCTATGGGTACAAAAAAGAGAAGAGTCCCTGAGCGCAAAGTGCCCTAGGACCCTACCTCCAGTTTCTCAGCCCTAGAAAAGAAGCTTAGACTTAAGGAAGTGCCTGCCTGTATGGGAAATTGTACCATCCTAAGACCCTCCATCTGTATAACTCTCATTGCTAGTTTAGGAGTTTTCAGTCACAACTTTTCTTTGTCAAATCGTTTCTAGATCTTCCTTTATATGCTTTTTTTAAAAAATGAATTTATTTATTTATTGGCTGCATTGGGTCTTTGTTGCTGCACACCTGCTTTCTCTTGCAGTGAGCAGGGGCGACTCTTCCTTGTGGTGCGCAGGCTTCTCATTGCAGTGGCTTCTATGGGCTCTAGGCACGTGGGAGCTTCAGTAGTTGTGGCTTGTGGGCTCAGTAGTTGTGGCATGTGGGCTTAGTTGCTCCGTGGCTCTGGGATCTTCCCAGACCAGGGATAGAACCCGTGTCCCTGCCTTGGCAGGCGGATTCTTAACCAGTTATGCCACCAAGGAATCCCCTTTATATGCTTTTTAACTTGTATTTTTTCACTGTTTTAGCCCTTTACCTCTGTTTAATATTAATACCATATTAGGATTTGGGAAATAATATCAAGCTCATGCTATAAAGGCACTTAGCTAAATAAGAACTCTATGTGCCTTATCAATTTTTTGAATGGGAGTATAGTTGATTTACAGTGTTGTGCTAGTTCAGGTGTACAGCGAAGTGATTCCATATTCTTATAGGTTATTACAAAATGCTGAGTATAGTTTCCTGTGCTATACAGGAGGTCCTTATTGGTTATGGGTTTTATATATGATACTGTGTATGTGTTCATCCCAAACGCCTAATTTATCCCTCTTCCGCTTTCCCCTTTGGTAACCATAAATTTGTTTTCTTTGTGGGTCTGTTTCTGTTTTGTATATCATTTGAACCACACCTTTTCCATTTTTGTGAATCACCTTTTTATATAATGATTCCCCATCATCAAGTTTGGACAGTGAGTATACAGCCCACACGCAGAACAGAGGCTCACACTTGGCACTTTGGTGTCTATCACTGTGTCTCCATTTCAAGATGAAGATGTGTCTTTAAGAACCTCAGCCCTGGGGTAGATGGGAGAAGATGAGCATCCTTCTTCCTGGATACATTATATTTGATCCCCTGCAGTTGTGTCTCAGGGCTCCACAGATAACAACACTTAGATCTTCTCCCTGGAGCTGTGTTCACCTCCATTTCCAGGTGCCTCTAAAAGTTTCACCATCCCCTTGGAGATAGTCCCTGCAAAATATAAATAAGGGCTCATCTTGTTTTCATACTAGAGCTAACACGTTGTTGCAGATTCTTCAGGGGGAGATTTCAGACTCAAGTCCTAACCACACAGCCTATTTGCTTTATGAGCCATTGAATAATTGGAAACCCACAGAGTGAAGAACAAACAAAAGAGTTGCATTTAGGGAAAAGCTAGTAAATAGGGTCTGTAGCAACCTCTTTATGGCAGAAATACTCCATAGCACTCCAGTGATGAAATAGTAGACCTATGGAGGGAATAAGTAGTGGCCAAGACATTTTATATTTAAACCAAGATAAGCAAAAGGATTACCACTGACAAATGGCAAAGGGTTGAATACATGAAGGTTCAAAATATACTTCAGGTATCAATCTGCAGATGTGAGTGGTTTACGACAAAGGTGCCTGAGTCAGCAGAGTTTTGTAGCTATGCCACCTTCCTGGAAAGAGGGCAGTTCTCCTAGTGCCCTTCACAAGGTTTCTTTCCCTGCTGCCAGGACCCTTGCTGTCAGCTGATTGTCAGCATATGTCTTCTAAAATAGTGCTTTTCATTGGGATGGTTAAATATGACTAAGAGATGGCAGACCCCAAACAACATTGTCCCATGTTCAATTTTCTGACATCTTAACCGGTTCAAAATTTTCCCTGAAATAGTGTCCTTTATTATATCCCCAAACCTACTCTTTCTGTTCTAACCAGAAAGCTGAATTGAAATAAATTCAAATTAATGAACCTAATTTCTTGTAAAATTACCTTAATCTTTAGCATGAGGCAGGCATGGTTCTAAGCACTTTGCATTGAATCTGTACAGCCAGCTTTTGCAGTGTGGGGACATTTTACACCCATTTTGCAGTTGATAAGACAAAGCACGGCTGCTCTAAGTAGATCAGCTAGTGAGGAGTTGGGCTGAGATTCAGCTCCAGGATCTTGATTGACTTGGGGGGGGGGCTTCCAGAGGTGGTGAAAAGGTTTCAGCTGCTAATTCAAGAGGTGTTATTAAAGAGAGGGAAGAAGCCAAGTGAGGCTAGACCATCAGGCCATCAGGCAGACTCCCCAAAGTTCCATCACAGTGTCCCCAGCCCAGCTCAAGCCTTGGGAGGGAAGCCTTTCAGACTTTCTTGAAAAAAACTGAATATAATTTTCATCCATTAAAAAAAAATGTCCTGAGGTCCTCTGTGTCCACATCAGCGGTATGTCAGAGATTGCCGTCAGATGCATAGAAATAGAACTGTTCACACGTAAAAACCAATAACAAAGCTTTGTTTTGTGTAGCCTTATCACGTGTGGGGAACGCTGTCTCGACCTGCGCTGCTGGCTCTGCGGGGCATCAGGTCATCGGACATCGGACCGCGTTCCTTCTCTCCTCCCGCTCTGTGGTCCTCGGTGGGCTCCTTTGGTCTTCATGGTCACCTTTAGGTTATTCTGCCTCCAGGTCCCCACATGTCCTATGATTAGGGAAGAGAAGGGTGCTCTGTGGGGAAGGGGGCAACGGGAAAGCAGACCTTCTCCATAAACATGCAACAGGTTTCTTCTTGCGTATCAGTTGCTGGAATCCTGTCCTGTGACCACATCTGACGGAAGCCATCAAGTAGGGTTTTTCACGTGTGCATGTTCCTACCGTTCCCCAAAAATGGATCTTGGGAAGGTATCATAGGTTTGGGTGCCCTGATGAAAACAAAGTTTCTTGTGAAAGTGAATTATTAGAATTCTCAGAAAAAACCAGAAGGGGCGTGAAGGAGTGGGCCAGAGCAGTGCCGACAGCCCAGCAAGCGTTCAGTATTGCACTGAGTCCTAAGAGAGGAAGGAACCTCGGCTTCCACCCGGCGAGAACTCTGCCGGCAGTGTGGCCGCGCCCCACAGTCACTCTGACCATTGGGAAGGAAAGTGGCGTGTTCATACCTCTGCATCTGTCAGTTGTTGATAAAGGCTACGGGGGCGTGAGATTCCCAGGCACCTCCAGCTCTCCTCCTGGAAAAGAAGCCCAGGAAGGTGGGCTTCAGCAGTCTGAGTTCAGGGTCCAGGCTGAACTCCTGGCTCCTGGGCATGGAACCCACCTGGAGCCAATGAGGGGATCCAGGCAGAGCCCGGGCTGTCCACTTCCTAAGGCTGCCACTGTGGCCGGCAGTACTCGGGACACATCCCCAATACCAAAAGTCCCCGTGACATCTTTACTATTCCTTTTTACCTTTAACCCATGTTTCTTATCTCTCCAATTAGAGCTGGCTCCCTTGAAGGCTGGTGATTGTGTGTGAATTTCAGCGTGTCCCAGGAGCGTATACTTGACGTAGCTCACTGTAATTCTTGTCTTAGTTGCTCAGATACGTGAGTGGATTGAACAATAAATTCACCAATCTAGGTGCGTGCGTGCAAGCCTTCTCTAATTACTACATGAGTTATTTTATTTTTATTGAAGTATAGTTGATTTACAGTGTTGTGTTAGTGTCAGGTGTATAGCACAGTGATTCTGTTATATATAACAATATATATTCTTTTTCAGATTCTTTTCCCTAACAGGTTATTACAAAATACTGAATATAGTTCCCTGTGCTATACAGTAAGTTCTCGTTGGTTACCTATTTTGTGTATAGTAGTGTGTATCTGTTAATCCCAACCTCCTAATTTATCCCTCTCCCTTCCCCTTTGGTAACCATAAGTTTGTTTTCTATGTCTCTTGGTCTATTTCTGTTTTGTAAATAAAAAATAATGCATTTGCAGCAACATAGATGGACCTAGAGATTATCATATTAAGTAAACCAGACAGAGAAAGACAAATATCATATGCTGTCACTCATATGTGGAATCTAAACCAAAAAATACAAATGAGCTGCGTGACTTATTTATTTATTTTTGTAGGGTCTTGAAATATTTCTGATTGTACAGTTGAGTGGTCTCCAGTCTCGCTTCCGGTATGATTACGTATGAGTGGCTCTTCCAACCATATTCTTTCATTGCTGAATGCGTTTCTTTGGTTGCACCGTTTACATTACAGGTCCCTCATGGTGCCACACGGAATTCATCCTCTCTCCTCTGACCTGTGTATCTGGGGTGAAGCAGACTGTGCCCTTGTTGTCACCTTCTTCTCCCTGCCCCGCTCCCTCTGTCTTGATTTTTCCAACCAAAATTTCTAAGATAAATGGGCATTTCCAAATTATGTTTCAGCGCTTCAGAGTCTGACCTGTGTGGCCATGACACATTCTCACTTGATTTTCTGACACTTTGGACCTCATATTAAAAATGAAAAAGGTCTAAAGTTGCAAGAGACTTTCCCAGTCATCTAAATTAATCTTTTCAAAGAGGAAATTAACACGGGAAAGTAGCTTGACCAAAGTTACAAAAGTAGGAAATGACCTAGGTTCTAGGCTTTCTCCTCTGTACACAACAGCACATGTATAATTCAGTAATCCAATCACTGTTTTCTCCAAAATGTCTGCAGAATGTTTGATTTGAACAGTCTTTCCTCATCTGAAACTGAAACTCTTCCATAGATTGTTACATTGACTTTTGCTTAAAGCCAGCCCCACTGCCCTAATGTTTTTCACCTTGCAAACCTTTTCAGGCATTGTCTCATTTCTTCTGACCAGTTAGGTCATAGATTAGGCTGCACAGAGTGGGACTTCTTTCCGTGATGAAATTTTGATCACAGTCACATGAGATGTGTTAAAATAAATGTAAAGGTTTAGGGTATCTGTGTAGGAGTGCCCTCATCTCACCTCTGCCCCTCTCTCCCTGCCAGAGTGGATCTGCTCTGTGGGCCACGAGGCGTTTCTATCTTAGTGCTTAGAAAACACCGATTTTAGAATTCAACATGTCATGCTTTTGCTCTGTGGGTGTCATGATCTTCTTATCTCTGAGAACTTGGACTGAGTCAGTGTTGCCACGTATACATTTTTAGCAGTAGTTTAGAGATTTGAAAATCAAGTGTGGTAATCTAGGCTTGGCACAGTAGGGGTGAATGAACTGACACGTCTAGCGTGTGCTCCGAATTTGGATAAACATGTAATTTCTTGTTTTCTTGATAATTTAATGTTTCCACCATTTGGGGATTATTAAGGATATCATTAAAAATGCAAAGAAGTTTTAAAACTTTGGAAAGCTTAAATAAGTTTTAGTAAATCCTTCGTCTATAGAATGATGAGTGTAGTGTGGTATAGTGGAAAGAATGCTTTCTCTCATAGCAGAAAAATCTGGTGGAAAAGCCTGCTCCATCATCTTCTCGTTTTGTGATTTAAAGTGTGTATGTGGGACTTCCCTGGTAGCACAGTGGTTAAGAATCCGCCTGCCAATGCAGGGGACACAGGTTCAATCCCTGCTTCAGGAAGATCCCACATGCCGCAGAGCAACAAAGCCCAGGCACCACAGCTATTGAGCCTGCGCTCTAGAGCCTGTGAGCCACAACTATTGAGCCCATGTGCTGCAACTACTGAAGTCCACACGCCTAGAGGAGCCCGCGCACCACAATGGAGTGTAGTCCCCACTCACCACAACCAGAGAAAGCCTGTGTGCAGCAACGAAGACCCAACACAGCCAATAAATAAATAAATAAATATATAAATTTATAAAAAAACAATTGTGTGTGTGTGTTGTTTTTCTGAGTCTCGGTTTACCTCACTTAAATTTTTTTTTTTAATTTTATTTTATTTTTTGGGGGGTACACCAAGTTCACTCATCTGTTTTTATACACATATCCCCGTATTCCCTCCCTTCCTTGACTCCCCCCACCTCGAGTCCCCCCCACCCTCCCCACCCCAGTCCTCTAAGGCATCTTCCATCCTCTAGTTGGACTCCCTTTGTTATACAACTTCCCACTGACTATCTATTTTACAGTTGGTAGTATATATATGTCTGTGCTACTCTCTCGCTTCGTCTCAGTTTCCCCTTCACCCCCCGCCCCCTCCCATACCTCGAGTTCTCCAGTCCATTCTCTGTATCTGCATCCTTGTTCTTGTCACTGAGTTCATCAGTACCATTTTTAGATTCCGTATATGTGAGTTAGCATACAATATTTGTCCTTCTCTTTCTGACTTCACTCTTAAATTTTTTTAAAAAATGATTTCTATTATGTTTTAAAGGAAAATGTCATATGAAATATGTAAAACAGGTTGTACATAGTTTCTTACTAAATATTATGTTCCTTCTAAAATAATTTCCCTTCTTTATGTTATTAGTTTATTTTCCTTTATTTAAAAAGTTCACTGTTGTAAGCTTTGACTGAATGCTGGGTCTATAAAGATAAAAGTCACCTTTCTTTTTTTTCCTCTCTCTTTTTCTTTTTTTTTTTTCTATTTTTAGGCCATTTTGCCATAACTACGCTTTTAATCCCTCACTCAAATCAATAGCTCTCTCTTGTTTTGAAATTACCGTTTGTGAGTCTAATGACAGGAAGTGGTCATGAAGCAGGCCACTTGAACTGAATGAGCATCTTCTGAAACGTTCCCTCTGGGTGGACCAGGAGGAGACTCTTGGCGTCTAAAGACAGCGAGATGCTGCCCCAAGAGCAGAGAGCGCCACCCCCCCCCCCCACCCGGGACGGCTGTTTCTGGGAGAGAGATGCTTCCAGGAGAAATCAGGTCTCTGAGAGGACACCGTGAGTCAGGCTTAGGGCCAGGAATAGGAGCCCGGACTCCTTTCCATTGCCCACTTTGTAAGGCTGTGTGATCCAGCCTCTCACAGAGAGTATTCTGGAACAGGTTTCATGAGTGGTGAGAAAGCAGGTTTTCTTAAGATCTGCCTATAAAGGCCTCTATGCAAATTAGCATTTGGGACTAGGATAAAACTAGTTTTTATTTTAAATACCTTCAGCTCTAAATCGAAGTATTTTTCCAGCCTCAGGAAATAACACTTACACCCATCATCTTCTTTCAAGACTCAGATTCTTTGTTATTTCATGATAGACCGAATATGAACTGTCAAAATATGTGAGGCTTGGTCAACTTTAGCTTCACACTAAGCCTAGAGCTTTTTAAAATACAAACAAACAGATTTCTGAATTCTAAAAATGTATGTCTGTGTTTCATAGGCCGGTTCATTTCGGCTGTCTCTGAGTGGGGTGGAAAATTGTGCAGCGCTAGCTTTTTGTACATAAATATAAAGAAGAGTCCAGGAGAAAAGGAAAACTTCTACAGAGGGTGCTCAGTCAGCTCACAGATTCTGCATGTGGTTGGGGGGGGGGGGGTGTTGAAAGAAACTAAATAATAAATATATTAGAAAAAATTAAATAACTATGAGTTCAAAGGATACTGATTGATTTAATAAATGCTTTCAACCAGAGAATTTGAAACAAAATTAATTTTCTAGTTAACCTTAACTTGACAAAAAAATTATATTAACTGTTAACTCACCCTTTATTCCAATTCTGATGAATAGAAACTATATGTTAATGTGTGAGCTTGTGCATTTGTTGTGTGTGTGTGTGTGTGCATGTATATATGAAGGTAGTCATTTTTTTTAGCTTTTACAAAAGGTGCTTTTACTCCAGATGAAAATTAACATTGTGAAAATTGTGAGATTGTGATTCTTATAAAAAATAAAAGATTTTTGTGGTTTTGAAATGCAAATGGATAATTGGTAACCTTTAGTTTTGACTATAAATGCCAAGGTGATTTCCATAGAAAGCCAGTTGATTAAGTGATATTTAAGACTGAAGTATAGCCCCAGCTGAGTGATTTTTCTGAGAGTTTATTCATGCTTAGAAGGTCTTCCCGGGGTTGGATCCTTAGAGTTTCTGTGTAGTTCTGAAATTATTAACTGCCTAAACTACCCTAGATGTTATGTTTGAGAAAGTTATAGATGTGCTTTCAATAACTTATTTCAACAATATGACAAACCAGAAATACCACCCACCCCCAAAACTGTAAAGTTTTGTCTTAGTCACAATATTATCTTTGGTATATGAGCCTGACACCTAGTAAATACTCAGCAAAGGAATTCTCCTGGCCAGAAATGCAGTTAAGGGTACATCCAAGGTCATCTGGATTAAAATATGACTCAGAGACCTGCAAACAATATCTTTATTAGTGCTGACAAAAATCTACAAATGTACCCATTGTATGAATAGTGAAAAATAATTAATTGTGACATCCCAAAGAAAGCAAAATTGTATTTTCTTTTCTTTTCATCACTTTTTAGTTAATTAGATACATGATAGATAATTGCTCAATAAAGGTTTCCTCAGTAAGTTTAAAAATACCTACTGTGTGTTCTTACACTGTGGTTCAACGTGCTCCACAGGTCCTGCTCCAAGCCAGGTGGGAAAAGAGCACATCTGATCTACGGTTTTCGTGGTAGGTGTTGCGGGGTGAGGTTCAGGGCGCGTAGGAGACCCTCACCTTAAAGGGCCTTGGTGGACGGTGAAGGCACTTAGTCCTTGCCCTCGAAGGATGAGCTGGGCGCTCGTATTCAGCATTGTTATCGCGGTGTCGGTGTAACCAGGGATGGAAGAGATCTCTAAGGAGGCTGTAGTAAGAGTGAGAAGAGCGCAGGTGTGGAACAGGAATAGAAGCCGCCATTGCTACAGGGAAAAGCAGAGGAAGAGAAGCCGGGGCAGGTGGGGCGGCTGGAGTCTTGGTAACGGGGAGAGCCATTGTGGAGCTGCGTGCCGGCCCGGGGATTACCGCCGTGGGCCCGCCCGGGAGAGGAGCCAGGTAAGACGGAGGACGGGCGGCGGAAGCAGAATTTCAGAGAAGACAAAGATACTATTTCTTAGTGCTTACTTTTTACCAACACAACTAAGAAAGGCCTGTGATATTTAGTTTATCATCTATAATGTCACAAAAGCTGTTTCGAAAATGATTATTAATAAACATTTTACATTATCAAAGTAATAAATGCTTATTATTAGGGATGCAATACAGGAAAATGTAGAACAATATTGGAAAAGGGAATTTTTAATTTCTTATCAACTAACTGAATCAGCGTAATTGAAATTGGTGAATTTCTTTCCATTGTATTTTAATATAGTTTGCTTGAGTTTATTTTGGTTCCAGGGTTGATGACAAGGGCCATGTTCCTTGTTTCTTCTGTATTTTGGTGAGAATACTTGACATGACATTCACCCTCTCACTAAATTTTCACGTGCACATCGCAGTATTGTTTTCTATAGGTGTTATGCTCTAAGGCAGACCTGCTTACTCATCTAGGGTAACTGAAACTGTACCTTGAACAGCAATCCCCCTTTCCGTGCCCCCCCCCCCCCCCCCCGCCCTTAAGTAGCTACCGTTCTACGCTTCCTTGAGTTTGCCTATTTTAGAGACTTCATGTAAGTGGAACCATGTAGTATTTGTCTTTCTGGGACTGGCTTCCTTCACTCAGCATAATGCCCTCTAGGCCCATCCATGTTGACATGGTAGATTTCCTTCTTTTTCAGGCTAATATCCCATCGTATGTATATACCACGTTTTCTTTATCCAGCCACATGTTGATGGAAAGTTAGGTGGTTTCCACACTCTTGCTATTGTGAATTATGCTTCAGTAACATGGGAGAGCAGACCTCTTTTTGCTATCCTGATTTCAGTTCTTTTGGATACAGTCTAGAAATGGGGTTGCTGGGATATATGGTAGTTCTCTGTTTAATTTTTTGAGGCATCTCTGACCTGTTTTTCATAGTGGCTGCACCACTTTGCATTCCGAAGCACTGTGGAAGCATCTAATTTTCTGCCTCCTTGCCAACACCTTCTATCTATCGTTTTTTGATAGTAGCCATCCGGACAGGTATGAGGTGGTATCTCGCGGATTCGGTTTGCGTGATTAGTGACATTGAGCATCTTTTCCTGCACCTGTTTGCCATTTGAATGTCTTTGGGAAAATGTCTATTCAAGTTCTTTGCCCATTTTTTGATTGGACTTTTTTTTTTTTGGCTCTGTATTTGTAGCTTCTTCTTGTATATTTTGAACATGAACTCCTTATGAGATATGTGATTTACAAATATTTCTCCCATTCCACTGATTGCCTTTTAATTTTGTTGCTTATGTTCTTTGATGTGCAGAAAACTTTTAGTTTCAGGTAGTCCCACTTGTCTATTTTGGCCTTTATTGCTTGTGCTTTTGATGTTATATCCAAGAAAATATTGCCTGAACCAATGTCATGAAGCCTTTTCTATGTTTCACAGACACATTTTTAGCACGAGTGTGTCCCAAATATTGTATGGGACAAACATACAGTTTTTTAGAAAAAAAAGAAAACAATCTGAGATTCAACTTTGAATGTCCTGTGGAAAAAATACTGAAGTAGAGTATATTGTATCTAAATTATTATCTAGGTCCTAACTCTTCCCTGAAGTTTGGAGGCATTTTTGTAGGTAACTTTGCTGTGATGAGTTAGAAAACTTCCCAGAGAGAGGCACTTGATCTGGTCTCCAAATCCCTCTCCTAGAACAAGGAGACCACCCTCTATTCTCTGAGCTGCTGGAGAAGAATAGAATCTCCTGCTGACAAATTTCCTCACCCCGGAACTCTGCCTGACAGCGTGTTTTCCTGGTTGCAGATGACAGGATATATGCCTATAGCGTGTGATGTGTGAAGCCCTATCTCTGCCAGGGCATCTCTGTTCCACTTAGAGACCAGTTCTCTGAATGGATAGTATAGATATGCATTAAAAAGGTCAACTAGGGGAGGAAGGGTGGTGAGAGCATGTTTCATTTTTGAATTTTTTTTTCTTTCTCCAAAGGATAGACTGTCTGTTTTTAACAGATGACTGTGGTTTTCAATGTCTAAAAGTTTCCCTTGTTTTTAATAAACTAAAAGGTTGTTCAACAGTTATAGAACAGCCACCTTTAAACACACAAGCAGAACTGTCTCCTCTGAATCACGTCTTGATGTGTGTGTGATCTGATTTCTCATCAGTCCTCTGGTAAGTCCCTGCTTCCTGTTCCAGAGCAGCCGCAGTTACTCCTGGCTGTGCTGAACAGGTCTCCCTTCCCTTCCACTCACAGCGCCTCCAGGCTCAGCTGGATTGTAACCCAGCACTGTGAACTCCCTGGTTCCCAGCCTCTATTCTCTTTACATTTGAAAATCTGTTATCACTACCTCTGCTTCTTTAATCCCTCACAGCATTATGTCGATGTGTCGGCTTTGCTTTAAAAAAATGAAAACAAAAACACACAAAAAACAAACAAAAACCTTCATTTTCTATTCAGGATGGTCCATGTTCCTTACAGAGGCTTTTAGGTCCTCAGATAGGGCTGGTTCAATAAATCTTTCTCGTTTCCTCCAGGAATCTTCTCACTTTCTTATCTACCTTTACTCATTCGCCTCCTCTGCTAATCTCATCTCGCAAAGCCAAATAACCAGATCTCATATGTTTGTCCAGGTGGATGCCCGATAGGGATACCAACTATTCCAAGACCCCTCCCGTTAGCACTCCCTCCTGGTGCCCACCTCTAGGGCTTCCTAAGCCTGTACTCTTCATTGGTCATGACCCAGTGTGCACTTTTGAGTTATAGCTGTTGGTAGGTGTTTCATAAATTTTCAGGATGCCTAGTGTTTCCATTATTGTTTTAGAAATGTCATAATTTTGTTTGGCTCAAAATCCAAATTAGGACATGAGAGTAAAATTACTGGCGTGCGATTTTTCTTTGAATGTACTGCTATTTTTAAAGATAATGCTTACCTTCATTTGCTAGTGGCATAGTCTTTATTTAAACAATAGTATAACTGTGTTTCTCCTTTTTCAAATTGTATTTCATTTAAGGATGGCAAACTATTTAAGAATTTTATACAGTAAGCTCAATAAATAGTTGCTATTACACAATATTTTTCATTTGAAAATACCCTGTTTTACTAAAAAGCGCTTTCATCGATTAGATCCCAAGTATTATTTATATCATACAACTTTTTTCTTCCTTTATCTCTTAATTCTGGTAGAGGTATATGCTAATCTTGATGTTCTTATTGGATCCTTTGGAAATCTGAGTACCCATCCATGGTGTATTTAAACATTTTGTGGGATTCTAATTAATAATGAGTGGTGTGGACACCTTCTATTGAGTGAAAATATTTCTGAGTGTTAACACTACACAATGACATTCTATAGAACGCACAAAGGCTGTGACTCGTTGGGAGACATAATGATTTAGAAGAACTCTTACTATAATTCCCTGGGCTGTTGTACCCAAGTTAGAGAAAACGATGGAGAGCTGGTATTTGTCTACGAGACCTTGACATAATGAGCCTTTTCTTAAAGCTTCAGGTAAAAAATATGGGGCAGAAAGAGTCTGCGTATGTCTGTCTACATAATTTAATACGCTTACATGAACAAATAGTGGAATTAGCATTTATGAAAGTTGACGTTAGTTATGGAATTCTTAACAAATGTACAAATATAATAATAACATTTCACAAGGTAGTAAAGGATGTTTTATTTTAATATATTAGGAAAGTGCTTCTCGAGTATATATGTTGAAAAAAGGCCATTTATGCAATTAAATAATATGCCATTAGCTAATGTAGCTGCTTGGAATTACAGCCATTTCTCCCCAAAGAAAAATATGTCAGAATTTTATTTCCACTACAAATGAATACAATAAAGTGAACATTAAATCAGTATGTATTTTTTGTAAACAGAACTATTAAGATTATTTTTAGTCTATCTTATATGTGAGTGTTTTAAAGATAGCAACCGGTACAAATTAAATCCAAATATATTTTTAAATAGGGAACTTTGGATGATGAAATTAAATATAACAGTCTGTACAGGAAAAATATAATCTATGCATTTCTCTAAATTTTATTAACTCGTCCTGAAGTATTTTTAAGTATTAGTATCTACAGTCTTAACCTCTGAATCTCTACTTTGGAATTACACTGGTATGACTGACCCAGTCACCCCGGTACCCACAGTGAATGTGATCTTATGTGAAATGATGGGTTTCTGTGTGCTACTTCCACAGTGGGAAATAGGCTCTAGTGCTGTCATCACATGTAAAAAAAAAAAAAAAACTGGAAAGAGCTCTGTTTTAACAAATGTAATTGGTTGTGTAAGTGATCTGTGTTTTCCTTTCCTTGACTGTTGGTGAACGTCACATTTAAGTGCCCACCACTCAGTCTCTCTTGCCAGACGATGTGACCCTTGAGGCACAGGCCCCCAAATCTTTGCCTTCATCTCACTGTTGTGTAAGGGGCTCCAGGGTTCCAGGACGGACCAAGGGAAACCGCGCGAGCACGACGGGGCAGTGGCACACAGGAGCTTTGCTGAGTGCTGCTCTGATTTGCTGGAGAGGGTTGTCCCTCCCCGCATGCGTGTCCAGAGGCCCCCGTCCAGGAGGGGAGGGGCCTGGGGAGGGGCTTGGGTGTCTAGGAGATGTCACGCAGCCTCCTGGCAGAGTCTCAGGGTCAGAGCTCTGAATGACAGCACTGGCTTGGGGTCTGTCGCCACAGAGTGTATCTGATCTGTGCCTAGCGGGTGCTGAGGGTGTTTTCTGAGGTATGCAAAAAATTTGTTTGGTGCTAGTAGGCTTTTGAGCTAAGGGATCTTATCCCGGTGTGAAGAAATAAGTAACCTAGGGGCTAAAATACAGAGAGCATCCCTGGTTCAGTGCCTGGGACAATGCACGCAAAATAGAAGGACCAGATATGCATCTGACGAAAATACACAGTCAAACTATTTTGCATAATGAAATAATTATGCATAAGCCTCTAATCACAATCCAATTTTATTTCATGTATGGAAGGGAAAACAAACCATCTCAAAATTCATAGCCTCTGTTCTCAGTGAACTTACAGTCAAGTTAGAGGAAAATGTACTTGAACTTTACGTAAAGTGTACCAAGTTGCAAAACGTTTATTGGAAAAAAATTCATAGGGAAATATATAACATATTAGAAAGTATTCCGTTTTCTAAAATAGGCTAAGCTTTAGGAAAGTCTGTTATAGGATGGAGATACTGTTGTATAGTTTGTTTAGATATTTGGTGAGCCATACAAATTTTAGATTCCTTTAGATTAGTATGGGATCTCTGTGTGCCCATAAGCTTGTGATTTTTAATTAACGATATTAGCTTCAAAAAATAAACTCAAAGCCAGTCTACTCACCGAAGCCTCCCTAGATGTTCTCTATCCCAGTTTTGTTTCTCCTTAAATCTAAATAACATTAAATCTTATGGCACTGATCCTTATAAAGGCTTCTTTGGAGTAGGATTGTGGGCTACAAATAAACATCCTCCTCATTGTACTTCATAAATCATATGCCCTTATTTCTTTAGCCAGAAGAACTTCCTTTAGTATTTCTTACATCAGAGGGCTTTTGCTGATGAATTCGCTGAGTTTTCATTTACTGAAAATGCTTTATTTTGCCTTCCATCTGGAATAGTATTTTGGAAGTAAATAGAATTCTGTGTTGGCAGCTTTGATTCTGAGCTTGTTTCAGGAGTTTGCAGCTATTATTCTCTCGTTTCTGGTAGGATATCAGCTCTCATTCAGATCGTTTCCCTCTTCTAACATGTTGCGTGTCTCTGGCAGCATTCATGACTTTCTTTTTATCTTTGGTTTTTAGCGGCTTGACTCTGAGATGCCTGAGTCAGATTTTCTTTCTGTTTTTCCTGCTTGTGGTTTACTTATCTTCTTGAACTTAAACCTTTGTATCATTCCCCAGATTTGGCTAGTATTTAGACACTGTTTATTCAATATTTTTATGCCCCTCTTCCATTGTCCTCTCATTCTGGGGTCCCAGGCATTCTGTTCGACCTTTAGATATTGTGAAATGTCACTGAGCCTCTGTTCATGTTTTAGAGTGTTTTCCTTTATATTCTTCAAATTGGATATTTTTGTGAAGCTACCTTTACATTTATCAACTCTTCTACAATGTCTACTTTGCTATTAAATCTGTACAGTGTAATTTTTATTTTAAATTTATTTTTTATGCTATAGTGTCTATTTTATTGTTTCTTAGGGTTTCTGTCTAGCTGCTCAAAGTTTCTATTTTTTATTCATTATAAGCATGTTTTTATTAATATTTGTGACTCTAGTAATAATAACTACTTAAACATTCTCTTCTGCTTATTCCAATATCTGAACTCTCTTGGGATCAGTCTGACTGTGAGTCAGGTGTTCGTGTTTCTTCCTATGTTGTATAATTTTGAATTGTATTCTTCACACTGTGAATGATACACTAAGAGACTTTTAATTATGTCATGTGTTCCTTAAGAGTGCTGGTATTTTATTTTAGCTTTCAGTTAACTCGACTGAAACTCATACAGCAAATTCCTGATCTTCTGTGCTGAATGACAACAGAAATTTCTGTTATCTTACCATTAACTGAGCACTCACATTTTACGTGCATCACCACGTTGGTTATCAACTGCTGCATCACAAATAACCCCAAACATAACAGTTTGAAACAACACACAATACCTCATGTAATCTGTGGGCCAGGATTAAATGTGGCTTAGCCGTGCGATTCTGGATCAGAGTCTCCCATGAGGCTGCATCCCAGGAGTGAGCTGGGGCTGCACTGATCTGAGACTTCCCTGGGGCAAGCAGCCTCTTCCAAGTTTACCCACGTGGCTCTTGGTCATAGCTTCATGGGCATTTCCGTTGGGCTGCTGTGATGACATGGCGCCTGGCTTTCCCTAAAGCTAGAGATCCAAATGAGAGAGAAAACCTGGCAGGAGCTTTGTTTTTGGTCACCTAATCTCAGAAAGGGCGTACCACCACTTCTGCCACATTCTTTAGGCCACACAGAGCATCCACTGTACACTGCAGGAGGGGCTATGACTGCGATCCTCAGGGGGCCCCTTGGAGGCTGGTCAGCACTATCTCCTCTGTCTTCCAGTGATTTGTGTCCCTCCCACAGGCACCACTACTCTTTCCCGAGACCCTCAAAAGCCTCATCTCCTTTACATCAGGTCAAAGTCCATGATATTGTTGTCTGAATCAGATATAGGTAGATAAGTTGCCTGGGGCGTAGTTCCTTAAGTACAGATTCTAGAGTTCAGTTCTTCTCAATCCCCTCTTCCTCACATGCCGAACCGTCAACGGTGAGGCAGACACAGGATAACCGCAGCTGGCGTTCCTATTCAAAAAGGGGGAAATGGAGTTTCACACAAACCTCAATGTCAAATTCTCATTTTAAATTTACTTTTCCTATGACTTGGGAAAACTTAGCTTACCGTAATGAAACCTGTTATGAAGGTAAACCCTACAAAGCAGCTATCCATATCGCCATCTAATTTGGAGGGAAAAGGCTCATATTGGTTAATCGTGTAAAGCACTCCGCATGTGGCAAGTTGATCAGGTTATTTATCATTTTTTTGTTTCTTGCTCTGCCCTTTTCTACCCTGCCCTATGGCCCTGGTTTACGGGGCGATGCGGAGAACTCCCTAAAGGAACAGCTAAGAGGTAGCAGAACTGGCCAGCATCTCTGTCTCCTCCCCATGCTATAAGGAGGTGATGATGACAAGATGAGTGGCCGCCACATGATCTTGTAGGTTATGCCCTGTTCTCTGTAGAATATTCACCTGCCCTACAAACCAGAGGGGCCAAAAAAGCATCCTTGGAGAGGATTGGACATACAGGCAAGGGGTCGCTGGAGTCCTCTCGAGTAGCTTGTCGCACGGATGGTATTCACATGCTGTTGATAACAGGGGAGGTCCCGTATGTGTGGAGGCAGGGAAGATGTGGGAAATCTCTGTACCTTCTCAATTTTTCCATTAACCTAAACTGCTCTAAAATAATGGTCTGTAATTTTTTTAAAAGGGTTGTGGTATAATGATTTGGGGATAAAAGTTGGGTCAACCATTAGTTCTGTTCTGTCGGAAGATGACTAGTCTTTCCAGAGGCTCCAGCTGAATCACGGATGTGCAAGGTGAGGCAGGCGCTGCAGGTCTCCCCAGAGAGTCCTGAGCCTAGCGGAAGCACACACAGTGGCTTTGGGGGGATTTATCGCTGAAGGAGTCAACAGGAGATTGTTCTCTCTCAGAGGGGCTCCTCAGGGACTGACACTGACATTAACACAGCGAGGGTGAAGCTTTCAGAAGGTAACCGCATGTATCTTCTAACTACGCATCTCATCTTGCACCTGTTACTTAATCTCTGAGTCAGTTTCTAGAGCTCTAAATGACTTTTTAATAACATCTCTTTAAAGGGTCCCCATGAGTATGCGAATTTTCTAGTACTTCGTAGGCACCACAAATACATTCTACATGAATGTTGAGCTACACAGTTGTATTGCCGAGTATTGTTTGCTCTGAGCAAAGCAAGTTGCATTGTTTCACCTGATTCACAAAACTCTAGGATTTACTAGAGAAGCAAAATAATTTGCCTGTGTCACAAATTTAACAAAAGCAGAGCCAGGATCTGAACTGAAATATAATTTTCAATCACTCTCCATAACTGCGCCCCACAGGAAGGGGCGATTAATCACCAGGAACAAAAAAGCACAAACCCAGCTAATAAAAATAGAGGTATGCTCTGCACAGACAGTCTCTCACTAATAACTGAAAATGACGGCTGCATTTATTTATGTGTGCATGTGTGCATTATCGTGTACTCTGTCAACCTGCTCGAGGATTTGGGGTTCATGTCTTTCATGGAAAATATGTTGGATAAATTTCTGCACCTTGCTTGCCATGAATTTTCCACTGTCACTGAAATTTATGTGACGATAAAAAAAGTGGTAATCAGATGAGATAAGGACTTCACCCAGGATCCAAAACTCAAGATTCTAAGAAACCAAGCACAACTTTAATTGAATAAGGAACCTCCATGGATTGGGGTACAGATACATTCCCATCACCATCCCCCCAAAAACCCTGTTAACACATTCAATTCCTATTTAAAGAATTGGAATGTTAAGAAACCATTCCTCTTACTTTTATAATTAAATTCAAACACCTAGAAACTAAGCTAAGGATGGAAGTGTTTTTCTGTTGCATGGAAGGAGAAACTGGGTGTGACATTTTTCAGTAGTTATTTTGTGTCAAGCACAGTGATAGCCAGTTCACATATTATTATATAATTTCATGATCTCCAAAACCCGTCAAGGTTACTATTATTTTCACTTTACAGATCAGATACCTGAAAATCAGAAAACTATCCAATGTCACGCTGCTAGACACGAATATTATGATGTTTTGTAAAACTTTCTGTGATAAATTGGCCATTATTTCTGAAAACTAGGAAAAACATTTTAATCAGATTTTTGAGATGTGTAATTTTCAACTTTTTATCAGACTTATGAAGGGAGAAGTAGATCATTGAATATGTATTTAAGGTTTGATTCAAATGGAAAACCCAAAAATATCTTCGCCTCTTCATCCTTTGAGTTGAGTTCTGCAAACATATTGAGTATCTAGCATGTAGCTAGCGTCATTCATTCGTCTGTGTTAACAAAACTTAGTGTGTATCTACTACATGCGATGATGGAAATGCACTTGTGAGTGATATTGTTATTATCTAGAGCTGACAAGTGGCTAATACATGTACACATATGTACAAATGTACATGCAATGTCCTGCACACTTAGAGTGATTATTCTCTTGGTTAATTCATTTCCTTATCCATTCAGAATTATTTATTGCAGACCCATCACGTGGGAGGGGCTGCTTTAGGAAGTGGGGGTAAGAGAGTGTAGGAAGCAGACATGAATCCTGCCTGCATGGAGTTGTCAATCTCCATTAGTGCTCAATGAAGAGGGTGCTCATTTGCACAAGATAAAAAGTAAAGTGTATAAAATATTAAAAGATGATGAAAGCTATGTGGAAAAATAGGCCAGAAGTGGGGTAGGATGGGGCATGTCATGTCACAACAAGGAGGCCTTTGTCATGAAGTGCTGGCCCTCTTCAACTCTGGGAAATTTATTTGCTTTAACATTTTTTTATTCTCAACATTAACATAATTTCTCTAAATTTATTTTTAGTCATTATTTGTTCGGCATATCCTTTACCATCCTCTGTTTTCGATGAAGTCTCTGTCCTTAAATTTTAGATGTGTCTCTGAGGACAAATCCAAATACTTTTATTGTTTAACTAACAGTTTTTCTAATTAATAAAGTAACTTTTAAAGTAGAAAGTTTAGTTCATTTGTAGAGTATTTAAAGTCTGGGTATATGTAATCATATATGCCTGTTCAAAACTATTTAGAATTTGCATATCATTTTGAGTTGTGAATTTGTACTGATTTTTTTGCATCAATTGTACATTGTTCTTTATTTTGCCTTTCTTCTCTTGTTTTGAGTTAAATGAGCTTCTCTCATTTGCTTGCTTATTTGTTTGTTGGTTTGTTTTAAACCCTCATTTGTCATCTTTTTACCCTTTTCTGGAGAAGCCACCAAAAATGAGACACATCCTGCATGCCAGCTTCTTTCTCCACATTTTGACTCTTGTCTGAACGATTCCTGCCTTTTTCAGCCTCCGACGCCTCTGTATTTTTGCTATTGTACTTGTCACGTCCAGTATTTATAGCAGTTGTTTGCAGAAGAACCGACTTGTCAGGGTCTCATTACCTACACCAGAATTGGAAATTTACCTAACGTCATTGATTGCAAATATTCTCATTTATAGAAGTAGCGTTGTTATGTTTTTCAAAAAATTTAAGTCATATATTCTCTTTATATTTTTCAATCCTTTAATTCTTAAAACATGTTAAGAAGAGTTGCTTTATAACTCATGTACATCATCCATTATTTGGAGTTTTGGGCACCTGGATATGCTCTGTGTATGTAACATTGACTCATGTTTCTAATGACTTGTTTGTGTGTGTGCGTGTGTGTTTTCTCTAGGATATGACACTTGTAAGAACTTTATTTGTGGCAGTTCTCTGAATCAGGACTGTAGGTATATTCAACAAGTACGATCTACAGTTAAAGTCATGACTCTGTATTTCCCCGTCTGTCCCTTCAATCTTGGGGGCAGTGGTTTGTCCTGTGCCCACCTCCCTCTTACAGATACAAGAAGAGTTGTTGATTTTTTGGTCTGTTCAGCTTTTTACTTGTTGCTAGGACAGAGTGGTGACTTCAAGCTTCATAAATACGGAAGTGGAAACCCTGTCAGTTCTTGTACAGATAATCTGATTTTTAATCCTTTTGTAGGTTTTAAGCTCTTGCTTAGCTTAATCTATTATTTTATTATAACTATATCTATACTTTAAAAAAAATTTATCCTGCTTATGTTGTATTATTCTTTTAAATTTATGTTTCCATCAATCCTAAGAATTTCTCAGCACATCCTGCTGCCACTCTGATCCTTTTATTCTTTATTCCATATTCTGCCATAACTTTTTAAAATTCCATCTATACTTTATGTGCTGCATCCTGAATACATTCTTCAAAATTATCTTCAGTAAATTGCTTTTTCTCTTTAACTATATAAGCTTTTCTTCACACATTCCTTAGGTTTTTAATTTTAATGACTAAATTGCTAGATAAGAAAAAAATGAGAAATAATATTTGAGAAAGGAACAAGATCCTTTCAAAACCTGACTAATAATATATTTAGGACAAAGACTCATTAGAACTTTTAGAATTGAGGAAACTAAAGCACCATTCTCTTCTTAAATTCTGATTTCCATAATGATAACATGTGAACTTTTATGGACATCTCATTTTACTCTTTCTTTTTAAACAATTTCTGTTAATTCTCACATATGGTAACTCATTTCCTGTTGTGTTCCGTAAGTTTTCATTGTGAACTCATACTTGGTAGGATTTATTTGTGAATATCTTGAGAGACCTGGATGAGGTTCCCTATGAAAAGGTACCCAGCACTAGCAGTCATGTTCTGTCTTAATGTCTCAGATTAAGATTTTTCCAGACCACACATTGGGCACAGAGACCCATGGGAGAGCAGATTTTTTTTTTTTAATTTCCCAAAGCTCCTGGACCAAGACAACACGTCTCTCACACCCTTTGCTTGGTGGCCATCCTTTTCTGTCTTCCAAGAAAGAAAACTATACTCTCAGAGTTTAGTTCCTTCAGGTCTGGATTTCTGAGGAGGTCAAGGTCTGGAACATGGATGGGCCCATGTCTTGCCCGCCGTCCTCAGCATGACCATTCTATCCCGAGTCTCAGCCAGTAGCATCTGCACAGCCCTTCCTTGGGGTCCTAACAGCAGCTTCGTCCAGCACCCAGATATCCAGCTCTCTTTTCATGTTTAAACTGTAGGGAATTTTTTTTTAATTTCTTCGGAACTTAATTATTTATTTAAAAGCACATTTGTTGACTTAACTCATATTTCAAGAGTTAAACCTTCCGACCATGTATACTTTTATATTGCTGGAAACAGATGTCCCAACAGTGTCTTTAAAGTAGAAAATTAATAGTGTAGGAAGCTATTGTATTAATAATTGGGCATATTATAACCACTTTCCAGGTACTGTATTTCCTGACTTCATCAGTGACACGTCAGTGGTAGTTATCGGAATATATCACAGATATAGTAAGACCAGCCTTGTTTTCACACTTAACTGTAAACAATGCAGTGTCCTTCCTACCGTTTTCCGTCTCAGAAATTCTTCTTGAACTCTGGACTGTCTCTGAGAAAGGACAGGTAGTTTAGGCCATAAAATGCCTTTCTCTTGACTCCAATGCCACAAGGTTCATCTGTTTTGCCCAGAAATATGAGAAAAGTAGGAAGTCTTTTTTTTTTTTTTAATTTTATAATTTCAGAACCAACCTTGAGTATCGGGAAATGGTGCCATGAGTCCAACATAGGCCTTTCAAATTGTAAACACACTGTTACATTATAACTAATGTTGCTTAAAAAATATTTTCAAGGTCTAGTTTCATTAGTATTTTTACTGCTGAATGGTAATCAGAAAATGTGAGGTTTGGGTTTTTCTGTTTTTTGGGGGTTTTTTGCTATTTTATTTTATATTGCATGGTTTGGGATGATTTGATCAAATTTTACTTTGCTAAGGCTCTGGTTAGATAATGTAAATAGTGATGGGGAATTGTGCTAAAGAGGAAGTATTCTATCTGCATTGTTTAACTTGGTATAGATTCAGTGAGCACAAAGTTGTTTGTGAAGAATAACCTACTCAGGAAATTGTAATTTTCTTTGCATGAACAGCACAGCTAGATAAAAACTGACATTTTCAAATAAATAAGTTTATTGCTATTTTTAGTCTTGGTGTAATTTTATGTTTTCCATGTCTTGCCAGTCATGAGTGTCCATTTTTAAATAGATTTTTTTTTCCTCTGTGACCATCTCTGCTTGATAAAAACTGACATCTCTGAAATGAGCCACAATATATATGCTATTTTTAAGACTGCCCAGTTTTATATTTTCATTTCTAACAGGTCTGTCTTTATATAAATTCATTAATGTTAGAACATTGTCTAGAATTGGAGAGTCCTTAAGTTGTTCAGTAATTTAATAAATGCAGTTGTTCTACAAATTCAAAAATAGTTGTGGAAAATAAATCTAAAAGAATATATAACAAATCAACCCTAAATAACCCCTGGTGTGTTAATAGTTTTTTATTAAATCATATAGGATTATTTTTAAATATTTCTATATATAAATACTCATGAAAAATAATTTGAAGGAACTTATGTAAGAGTTCAAGTTTATGGAAGTAAACACAAATTTCTCCATTCTCTTTAAAATTGTACACATAAATATTGATGTATGCAGTCATCCTAGTTGGCACAGGGTCATTTTGTAAGACTTTACATAAACACCGCTTAGCTTTTCTCTATTTTTAGTACTCATTTTTCCTCTCCTAACCCCTTCCTTGCCTCTCATCTGCATTGACTGAAGGATGCCTACTATTAGGTCTTTGTCCTTGACTTTCCTACACCAACCTCACTGTTGCCTGTATTCTGTCACAGTGAAAGCCAGAGGGCAAAAATGAGTGAATTTGAAATTACTGTGTTCATGCTTATGGATGTCAGATCAGATGACCCTAAAGGAAGCAAAGGTCAATGTGTGACAGTCACAGTAGAAAATATTTGCCCCCGTCGAAAGAGGGAGAAAAACACCACCCTAAGAACCTTGTCAACAGGGATGGCTATCTCAGCTCGTAAGGATTTCTCAAGACTGCCCTGGGTCACAGCATCACTGCTTTAACTGGAATTTAGATAGCTGTGAAACTTACCATAATGTCCTTTTCTTTCTCATGTTGTATTGTGTTGTTGTTTATTTATTATCTATTTCTCTCCTGTCAAAGTTAATAGATGGATTTTTAAGATGAGCTTATATAGTCTTAATTATGCTATAGAAAACAATTACCCTGGAATCTGAGGGTCCGACAAAACAAAGGTTTATTTCCCACTTTTCCTTCCTTTCTAATGCATGTCAGGGGAGCACAGGTTGAGATAAGGTTTTGTGGTTGGTTGTAGAATTTTAGGGGCTCTTCTATTTCAACACTAGGATCTAAGTCTTTCACACAAGGAGACAGGAGAGAGAGATCACAGCACAAATGTGACCACAGCATATCTACTCCAAACCCAGTGTCTGGAATTGGTCTCCTGGCCCTGCCCGTTTGGAATGGGCTTGGAGACATTTAACCCTCCCACGTGCTACAGTGGAGAAGAGAACCAGACGTGGACAAGCTTTAGAAGCTCTAACAATTAGGAATAACTGGCTGTTTGCTTTGACCTGTATAGCATTTGGACTAATAGAATCACAACAACTTCTTTATCCCCACTTGTTCCTTTTTTCTTGCTTTGTTTTCTTTCCTTATTTCAAAATGGCCCAAACTATAGTAACCAGAAAACTACGCAGACACCACTCTCACTGCATGGAAAATGCTACACCAGACAGCAAGAACCTCCTTCTATTAGGAGGACTTTCTCCATCCCCTTTAGAGGGTATGACCCCTGAGCAACAGGGTGGTACCTCATGGAATATGTCCTGGGGTGTAACTCCACATGCAGAGTATGAGATATTGATATGGAGTTAGAACAATACTGCACTTGATACTTGTGAAAGGTGTGACTTTCCACATATACCATGTCACTTGATAGACACGTCACAGAGGTTTCTGGATTGGAATCATATTCAATAGGTTCTACTTCATATCATTATCAAAATTATTTTTGAAGGAAAAAATAGTTGTGATTTCCACAGTATGGTAGAAAATAGACATAAGGTTGTGATTCTAACTATTTCTATCTATCTATCTACCTACCTACCTACCTATCTAAAATAGCCAAGTCTGATGAAACCCTGAGTCTCACTTATGTTGCCATTCTTATGTATTGAGCAGCTACTATATACCAAGCCTGTGTTGGGTGCTGAGGGTGAAATGGTATGTAAAAGAGATGGCCTCAGAGATTTTACAGTGACTGCATAATGCAAGAAAAATGTCAACATGTGAACATCTTCACCACATCTTCCAGCCTCACAGATACAGGACTTTTCGGCCAAGGGAGGAATGGATACCACTTATCTAGTAAGCTGGTCTGGAAAGAGTGGTATTCTCCACTCTTTGTCATCCTTCGGGGACACAAAACTACTACTACCACTACTACTACTACTACTACTAGTAAAACCAACAAATGGTTGTAGGAATGCTTAAGAATATTTAGATTTCTTTTTAAAAAGTGAAATCTCTATGTGCTGATGATAAAACTAAGTATAATCTTCCTACAAGACACTGGAAGACAACAGTACAAAGGATGTAAAGTTAATAACAAGATAGCAATAATGACATCGACTAAAGTCAGATTCTCCCAGGGGCAGACCCAGTTTTTTTTCTCTTCTCTAGTTGTGATGCGCAGCCTCCAGGGCACGTAGGCTCTATAGTTTGCAGCACACGGGCTCTTTAGTTGAGGCATGCGAGCTCCGTAGTTGTAGCGCCAGGGAGACTCCCTGTATAGCTTTAGTTGGCCCTTCCTCCCCGAGGTTCCTCTGCATTTATAATTCTTCTGCATCAGCGAATTCAACCCGCCATGGATTGTGTAGTACTGCTGTGTTTACTAAGAAAAGAGCTTGTGTATAAGTGGACCAGCCAGCTCAAACCAGTGTTATTCAATGGTGAAAGGTATTTTAAGGCACCATTTTCTACAGGGTCCTTTGACACTGTTCAGTTACTCTGTTGTTCAGATTTAGTCATCTCTGTTTCCTTTTCTCCTTCTTTTCTTCTTTTTTTTCTTTTCTTTCTTTTTAACTCTTGGCTCAAGCATCTCGGATTTGCCTCCCAGCATATCCTTCCACGTGATTTTTTAATTTTTTTGTCATCATCACCCAAAACGAACTGTAGGTAAGGGAAAATAAAAAAGACGAAAAAGCCAGCTTTCTTCCTAGGAACGGTGAATAGTACAGGAATATAATACACCTAATATTTCACCGAGATTGCATACAATTAAGAGAGAATTGAGAAGAAAAGAAAATCATTGAATGGATACAGTATCTAAAGTTTCTCATTAGTGACTCGTTTTCACATAAATTGTAGTCGTTTACCACTAGGGGAGAAATCATTTGGCATAATTTTTTAAAATATCATCTGTAGTTAATCTCAGACAGAAAATTCGTCTCAGTTTATTAGCCAGGTTCCCCTTATGGAAATTAGTTCATAATAATGACTTCTGGATTTTATTTTATCCAGATTAACAATTTCTAACATAAAAGCATCCATTAATCCCTTAAACATATAGTTGACGAAAACTGTCAAAAATCTTGGACTAGTCTTAAGTATTTATCTACAAATAGGTAAGACAATGATTCTCTTCCACTTTAATCTTAAAAATAGCTTGGATAACCAGATTTATTATTTAATAGTGACACTAATCGAGGATAAAATAATGGAATTCCCAATCTCATGAATAACTGTCTGTTGGATGGTATTTTGATTTTACTAAACATGTTGAAGAGTTTCACAAAGAATTAGGGACACAAACAGCTTGCTAATCTTAAGTCGATGTATCTTATTATATCAAAAATCCCCTGAGGATTTTTGCTTAATTAATTAGGAAAATCAGATCTAGAGAACAAAATAAGTCATATATCTCCTAGAAGTTTAAGTAGTTTACTCTTCTAGAAATAGTATTTTTCATGTTATAGCACTGCTTTATCTTCCTTTATTCTGTTCAGCATACTGATTTCTTTATATTTTAAGGCTTCCAGGTTATGTGCATACAGTTTAACAGCTATTAATAGATTACTTATTTGCAAATAAGGAGGTCAGAGTTCTAATTCCTATAATCATTCTCAAGGAGTTGAACTTAAATTGCTTTACAGTGGTCTTTGAGTATATTTCCTGTGTAGTCTAACCAGATTGTAAATATTTCACACTTATATTTAGTTTTTTACATAAAGGTACACTATAATTCAACATTGTCATTTCCTACAACTAAAAGAGAAATCAATTCAAACGACTGGTTCCCTCCAATGTATGTTCATCCTGGTTATTAATTATCAGAGTTTATGCAGTGGTAGGGTACGTTTCTCCACAAATTTTATAAATTAGAAATTGTAATTATTGCAAATTAAACTTTAGGCCATTTCTGAAATGTTGAGTTTAAGATTTTTGTCAACCTAATTTAGTGATAAAATGTACAAAACAGTTTTTGTCAATAATTTTAATATCTTCGGCTGGTTGCTGAAGTCATTTTGACCCAAGCAGATAGTCTCAAGATTCGCTTTCACCTTACTTAACCTTCAGTAGAACAGTCCATTTGATTAAGAGTTCATCATTGTGCTTACCACTTCAGTTTAATTATCTTGAACATTTTTAATATTTTTTAGGGGCACATACATTTCTAACATTTTGACTTAAAAGCGGAATAAAATCATCACTAGTTTCGTTTTTATAAGAGTTTTGTTCTTTTGAGCTTGCACAGGCTGTCCTGCAGGGTTTCACTGGCAACAGTGGATGCTTCATTGCCAATGAAACTGATTGTGAGGTTGACATATTCTGAGCAGGCTCCTTTCTCACAAACAAGGTGGCGTCACGTTTCAGATGGCTTATGGCTGAGTTCCCTTAGAGTACATTTGGGGAAATGCAAATTTTCACACCACTGAGGGGTTCTCAGCCCCCAACTTCTCAGCACCTTTTGCTGATTTTTCCTTTTCATTAAAGTTATTTTACAGGAGTGAAGTAAAGCTATTGGATCCAATGTAAAATTGCATTTTTCTGAGTATCTCATAGTTTCTGCAATTTCAGACAATGTAAAAATTTCTGGTGATTCTGAGCACGAAGGGCCCCGGGCACAATACTCTGAAGAGGTTTCTCTCCCTTAAGATGCAACCTACATGCTTTTTGTATTATTTTCTGCTGTCTTGAGACTTTAGTCATTTTTCCATTTTTAACTATTTGTCAATGGAAGACTCTGATTTTCTAATTTGGAGAAATTTTGAAACAGTTTGGAGAAAATTGCAAAAGGTCTTACACATCAAAATAGTAAAAGCAAATGCTTGGGAAGATTAATTGTGGCCCCAAGAAGGTGAGAAATAACATTGGAGAGAGAAAGATAAAACAGCATGTGTGAAGTTAGCCTAACGTCATTTTAAATATTGAACTATTCTTGAATTCATGGAGGTAGTTATTTACTATTAAATATACTGGATTGTATTTAATATTATTCTTCTATAATTTTGATGGGAATTTTGAACAATATTGAAAGTGAATGGGAGTCCTGGATTGGCTGTCTCTTGTTGGTTCCTGTGGTATCAGAAGTTCATAGGACAGAATTTTCAATTGTTAGTCTTAAAAGCATTTGGAGTCCTTTTATATCTGGACTAAATTTTTAGTTCTAGAATAGCCTTTAAAAAACATATTAAAATTCTCCGGTGAATTCTAATCTCTTCACCTATTAACTGAATGGATCAATCATAGTTATTTTTATTGTTCGTCTGTTATTTTCAATACCTAGATTATATGTCTGCCTGTGTTCTACTCTCTGTTCATTCTTTGGTTTTCAGGCAAGTTGTCCTATATCTTTCCACATCCGGTAATTTTTAAATTGAGTATTGGATAGTGTATATGAAAAATTGGAGTATTTGATAATGCTTATCTTTCCCCAGAGAGTATTTTTTCTGACAAGTGGGCAGTGTACCAGTTAGGCACCTTGACCCAGCTGAGTGTTACCCATCTCCAGTATGACCCAGTCCTTCGACACGGCCGTCCTGAGCTTCTCAGCTGACGTCTCGGAATATGTACCAGGTCCACTCTTTCTTCCCCAGACCATGGCGGTTGATACAATGCGCTTTTGACTTGTGAGCCTCAACCTATTTCTCGGTTAACCACAAAATATCCTCCTCATATATAAACTGTGAGTTAGCAAATGATTGGAGGGGAAACTGCACAGAGAATGTCAGATTTAGCCCTTTCTCCCTGGAATACTGGCTCTCGAGGCTTGTGTTGGTATCCGTGAAATCCGGTGCATTTATCCTCAGCCCAGTGTGGTTGCCATGAGTAAGTTCTAGCCCCACTCTCTCCTGCCTCCTTGCCCCATGAAAGTCCGCACATTCCCAAGGAGAACAACACCTTCTAAAGTGAAGAATACACTTAGCTGCACATGCCTTCTCTCTGGGAACTTGGCTTCTCAAGTCTGGATCCCTGATTGTTGTCACACTTTCTATTTCACTTTATTCAATATTCTTTCAAAGTTATCTTTGGTAGAGTTATTCTAATACCAGTTACAACTTCTAATATTCTCTGTTACTTTTAGTGCAACTGGGGGATATTTTCTTCTACTTTTTCTAAAAAATAGTAATTACAATCAAAACTCTTCCTTCTATTCCTTTTTCTTTCCAGAACTCATTTTCCTCTATCATTAGTCTTCTTGATCTGGTGTGCAAGTCGCTTCTTTTTTGCATGTTATTTTTCTTCACCTGCTCAATTCTAAGTATTGTGTTATTACACTGCTGTCATAGACAACGTGGGAATGATAGATTTCACAATCAGTGCTCTGAGCTTTGGAAATCCAACAACCAGTGGTTTTTTAAATTCAAGGTACTTGACAGGAAGGTGAACTTTTATGTATAAGGAAAAATTTGAGAGTGTGTATGTGTATATATAATGCATATTTTAATAGTTATGTTATTCAAAACCTTTATATTTTTGGCTTGACATGTTTATACATGAACATAAGCTCGTGTCCCATTAATATTTTTCAACAAAAATTTATCATTCACTTCTTATCTTGAACAATTTCTGTTTCAGTATTACTCGCTTTGGCATATGTTAAATCATGACATCTATGCATTTGTTGAAGAGTAAATATTTAATCACTAAAATGCAACCTTTTTTGCACAAATAATTTTTAAATTCAAGTCTGTTTTTCTCATATTAATATTGCAGTCCTTGCTTCAACTTTGTTGGCATTTGACTGGAGAGTCTTTGTCCAAATGTCTCCTTTCAGAATTTTAGAGTAGACGCAAATGCTTCCTCTCTGTGCTCAGGGATGTGTGAGGATTTGAGTCTTGGTTGAATCCTCCTTTTCTAACTAAAAAAAAATCCCATAAGAGATTTAAGGTATGAGAATCCAGTGGAACCTACTTTGTACAGAATCAAACACGTGTAGTTCATGGTAAGGATTATTGAGTAATACGCAATTGCAATTGATGAGTCAGTAATACTGATGACACACACCTGTATTGAGAAATGGGCACTTCATTTACTCCAGTGGAGACCGCTTTGTGGCTAGAAAATGGAAAACCTGGGGGAGTCCCAGTTCCCTTGAATAAAGGTGGTCTGTGCCTCCTGGTCATACCTGTGATAAGCAACTGCATCCTACCTGGGGATGGAGTGGGCAGTGGCTGCAGGGGCCTCACCGGGGGTCAGGATGCGTCCGCTGTGCCACTGAGGCTCCCTCTGGGATGCTTGGTCTATATTCTTTCTCACAAACGAACGAAGCACAGTAAATCTGTTGGCTTTGAAGCTCATTTAGTGTTGAGCGTGGTTGGTAAACTCAGAGCAAAGGCTCTCCGGGAGTTGAGCATAGCAGGAGTTGGTTTGCTTTTTTCCCTTTCTAGATAACGTGTTTCTTTCACTTGCTTGTTTGAAGAAAATGTATATTCTCATTCAAATTAATTGATTTTTTTTTTAAATTGTGTTGTTGGGTGGGACCCGAAACACAGCAAGGCTGAGAGGTTCTTCAGATTTAGGTCCTCTTTATAATTTCAAAAAATTCACTTGTGTATATTTTACCATTTAAAACCTGACTTCATCTATCATTTACTATGAGAAAAAAATTGTGCGCTCATCAGTGTCTTTCTACTGCATTTATGGCCTCATAATTTTCATGTTTTATGCTCTTTCTCTGGATCCTGAGGAATTTTTAAGCATTTTATCCCACGCGGAGACAGTTTCCTTGCTCGGTTTGCTTTCTTACCCCGTTCCCTGTGCTCTTGGCCCGCTCCGTAAAGCTTTGTAAACTTATTTCCCTGTTAGGGGGTCTCCTCTAACTGTGAAAAGTGTTCTTCCACTTCACAGTGCACCAGACAAGAGCAATTTCCCCGGCACAGTTGACTTCACTGATCCTTTTCTGAGGAGCTAAAAGTTGATTTAAATAATCCCTCCCGCAAATTCCGGTTATCCAGGTAAGAGGATCCCTACCGCATTATAGTAGACTTAGATCAGGAAAAACATGTTGTGGGGTCAGAGTAAAGAGATGATGATGGTTACGTGGGGTTTTCTTCCAGTCCCACAACTAAATCCTCGGGTGTAGAGAAGGCAACAAAGGCCATGTCTGCATTCACTTTCAGCACTCAGTCCCTAAATTGGTGATCTTGATAGTGTTTTCTATATTTTCCCACTAATTTTCCCTTGAAAATTGATTGCTTTCTCAAGAAAGGATGAAAGGAATTGTGTGTTCTTATCCACTATAGATCAATCATTAATGTAGCTGCCCAAAATTCATCAAATGGGTGCTGTGTTTTTGAGATCATTTCTGTGTTTCAGAAATTGTCATTTTGTTTTGTTTTTATCCTTTTGGGATTTTTGACCATTTTGCTCTTTTGCCAGCATGTTTCTTAGAAGTTACATTTTGTCTTTCTTAATTAGAAGGATTGTCACATTCCAAACACTGATTAAAACCTTTTGGAATAAAATTAGCATCTTCTGGTTTGGGGTACAGGGTTCTTTATAATCTCAAATCTTATTCCTGACACTAACAGCACCCCCTTTTATTTAAACATCTTTATTTTTTTAGAAGAGTATTAGATTTATAAAGAAACAATAAACAAACCAAAAACCCTGCAGAGATAAAACAGAGTTCCTACATATTCCACAGTTTTCCCTCTTAGCATATTAGCATGATCTATTTGCTATAATTAGTGAAACAGTATCGACACACTATAATTAAAATGCACACTTTTCATATTTCCTACATATTTCCAATACGTAATGTCCTATTTTCATTCCAAGACTTCATACATGACACATTAAAGTAATTCATCATGATTCCTTAGGCTCCTCTTGGCTGTGACAGATTCTCATACTTTACTTTTTTTTTTATTACTTTGACAATTTTGAAGAGAGCTGGCATTTTGTTGAACATTCTTCAATTGCAATTTGTCTGAGGTTTTTCTCATGTCTAGACTGGAATTACAATTTCTGGAAGGACGAGCACAGAGGCAAAGCGTTACTTTCATCACACCTCATCACCGGTGCACGCCATCAACGTGGTTTATCCCTGTCGATGTTCACCTGGATGACCTTGAGCTGATTCAGTGTTTGTGAGGCTTCTGCACTGTGAGATTCCGCTTCTCTTTTTACCTACTGAGCTCCTAGGACAGATGTCACTATGTGCAGCCCGTACTCCAGGAATGAGGAGTTAAGCTAGCCCTGCTAACATCTTGAATTTCTGAATTAATGAACTGTAAGATCATGACTTGTATTGCAAAGCCCCTAAGATTGTGATAATTTGTTACGCAAACAGTAGAAAACTAATACCTTGATAGGGTTTGATGGGTACCTGCCATGTTTGTAACTATTTCTGCTCGTGTTTCTTTTGGGTTTTTTTTTTACTCTTTTTTGTGCATTCTCAGTTTCAGTTGAGCATTGTATATAATTTACTTCATTTCTTCTCTTTACATACAAGTTATACTTTTTTTTTTTTTTAATAGTGGTTTCCTAGAGGTTGCAATGAACATTTTAAACTAATCTAAGTCTACCTTGAAATAACACTGTACTGATTAATATGTAGGGCAGTTGCCTTGTAACGATGTTCGCAGTTCGTCCCTCCCACCCCTTAGAGCCTTGCTGTTATTCATGTCGTGTATCCACCTGCTCTACTCACTGGATTCACCTTTACTGCCATCACTGTTAACAGTAGCCTTTAGATCAGTGAAGAGTTTTAAAAACTATTATTTTATTGTCTTTTATTCCATTTTCAACATTCTTCCTTTTTTATGTTATCCCAGTTTTTAGTCTATATAATTTTCCTTCTCTATGATGTACTTCTGTTTACATTCCGTTCAAGACAAATATGTTGGCAGTTAAGTCTCTGTGATTTTGTCTGTCTGACAGTCTTTATTTCTCCTTCACTTTTGAAGGTAATTTCCTGGATATAGAATTCTAGGTTGCCCTTTCTTTCTTCCCTTCTTTCCTTTCTCCTTTTCCTTCCTTGCTCCCTTCCTCTCTCCCGCTCTCCCTTCCTCCCTTCCTCCCTGTGAGCACTTAAAGTATTTCACTCCACTGAAGTTGTGATGCATGGTTTCTGACGAGAAGCTTGCTTACCTTTTATCCTTGTCCCTGTATTGGGAACATGTCCCTTTCCCCCCTTGGCTTCTTTCAAGATTCTCCGCTTTGTCGTTGGTTTTCTATAGTTTGAATATGGTATGTCTATATATATGTTTTTTTATATTTTTACTTTTGATATCTCAGCTTCCTTTATCTGCCATTCATCTAGTGGTTTGGTGTCTGACTGATTTAGGAACATTCTTAGCCATTATTACCTAGAATATTTTGTCTCTGTCTCCTCTTTCCTCTGCTTCTGATATTCCAATTATGTGTATGTAAATCTGTTTGGAATCATCTCACAGTTCTCAGATGTTCTACTCTATTTTTTTACCCAGTTTTTTCTTTCTCTTTGTCTTTCAGTCTGTGAACTTTCTATTGACCTGCCGTCCAGCTTATTCTTCCTTGGCCATGTCCAGCGTCCAGTTGAGCCCAGCAGAGGCATCCTTCATTTCTGTTACAGTGCTTTTTAATTTCTAGCATTTTATTTTGATCCTTTCTTAGAGTGTTCATCTCTATGTTTATGTCATCCATCCGTCTGTCTGCTCTCAACTTTTCCGTGAGCGCCCTTAGCAAATCCATCATACTTATTTTATATTCCCCTTCTGATAGCTGCAACATCTCTGTTATATCTGAATCTGGTTCTCACATTTGCCTTTCCTCTTCAGACTGTGCTTTCTCACCTTTTAATAGGTCTTGCAATTTTTTTGTCGAAAGCTGAACGAGGTGTATTAAGTAACAGGAATTGAGCTAAGTAGCCTTTCAGTGTGAAGTTTATGTTAATCAGGCTATGAGTTGGGCTGTGTGTACTTTTTGCTATAGTTTTAGGTGCCAGAGATTTCAAATCTTCTTGTGGCTGGATTTGTTTTTCCTCTTGACCTTGGACTTTTCTAAATACACCTTCTTAGAGAGTCTGTGCCTTACAACTCTCTCAACTGTAACCCACTGGAGTCCTGTTGATGTGGTGGTAGCTGTGCAAGAAGGAAAGAGTTCTGTAATCCTGTAGTTAAATGTCGGTATGTTAGTGTGCCTTTGTCCTTGGGCTGTGACCTTCACAAATTTTCCTTAGCTTACCTCTTCCCTTAGGTGCTTCAGGAAAGTAGAGGGCCCTAGAGTGGGAGAAAGACTGCTCTTCTCGGTAGGGGACGTCTGTGTAAAGTTCTTTCTACTGGGGGGCATTGGCCTTTGTCATGGAGAGTGCCGTGGGTGTACTTGACAATGGCTGATTTTCTCAGGATCCTGCCAAGGCCAACAGGGGTCAATCTTGGCTGGGGATCCTGGTGGGGAACCTGGTGGGGTTCCTGCTGGTAAAGCCCCTGAATGTGTGAGGGCACCCTAAAATTAAGGCCCCCAGGAATTCTTCTCCATAGAGTCCATGGAAAGTCTCCAGCAATTCATCCAATTGCCACTTCAGTGTCCCCGGCCCTATAGGGAGGGTCTAGTAGCTCCTGTTCCAGGAAAAAGATCGTAATGTGACTCTGGGTTTTCCTGTCTCTGTACATTTTGGTGGCAGTTTTCTCTGTGACCTCACTTCACTGATGGATCCAAGGAAGAATGTTGATTTTTTTTGTCTTTTTTTTTGTTTTTTTTTTTGAGTAACAGGGATAGGAGGATGACTTCCAAGCTTTTTCACTTGTTGCAACTGACACCAGAGGTGCGGGCAGGAGACACAACCCTCCGTCCATCTGCACATGGTGGCCGGTCCTGCATGAGTGGTATTGCTTCGTGCCTCTGGGGTGCTGCACACATTTCCCCCACATTTCCCATTCTCTGTGCCTTAGGACCCCATCTTAACCTTTACTTGTAAAGTTAGGTGCATCCCTGAGTCTCCTTACAGGTTTCACCACTTCTGTCTTCCCTCTGATAGTCATAAATTAGGTACATAATAAAAGTGTGGAAGCTTCACTTCTCATTCAAAAATATGGGTTTGTACTTTTTAAAACTTTATTTTCCTCGTTCAGATAGTTCTCAGTGATCATTTTATTCTTGCTTTGTTTTGTTTAGCTTTATTGGAACTTACTGGACTAAATCAGCAAAATGCCTTTCAGAATATATGATTTATATGCAAATATAAATACACTATGGGCTGTATAATATGCTTTTAAAACTTAATGCATGAATGCTAATTCATTGTGTTAGGAATGATGTATAGCACCTTTAAGGATCCTTTTTTCCCTAATTATCACTTTCAGCACTGGGCAGAATTCTTGTTTTTATGTAAAAAAGTTATAAAAATAAAATCAAATGGCACACTGAATATGGAAAAGTAATATTCCAGTTCACCAATATTAAAAATCCCTCTATATATGCATTTTAATGATAAATCACTACCTTTGTAAAAAATTTTAAAGCATGCATAGTTACCAATGAATTTATCTTTCTAATTTCAGCTGAAACTTTGTTTGTCAGAAGCATTTTTATAAATGTCAGTTCTTAATAGCAGTCAAATTATTTTTAAATAATTTCCATTGCTTGTTTAGATGAGGCATTTTAAAATTATGATGTGCTTATATATACCTTTAATATTTCTTAATTCACATTTCTAATGTCATCAAGCAAAACATCACTTACTTGTTTAAAGTCACAAACATAGTGTAATTTTTTTTTCTACTTCAGGTATACTGATGCCACTAGAACAATATTTAAATGCTATATATTCTATATGTATCAATAGTATATATGTGGTACAGTACAAATACATAATTATTTTCTTAGTATATAATGCATCATTTTATATTTCAAATTAAAAGCATTACTTTTTTTTCTTCTTTAATTTCAGGGAAATCCTTAGCTAAAATTTTATCTAGTTGCTTAGTCTTAAGTATGAAGTAACATGAGGTATTTAAAGTCGAGTGCCAGAAAATATGTTCAAGTTAACAGAGCTATTTAGACATAGAACAATTAACAGCCCACTTTTAAAAGAAAGAGAGCAAGTGAACCAAGAAAAGTTAGTTTCAAAATGTCTGCTATGCTGTAAATACACAATAAACAGGAAAAAAAAAAAAAACCCTTTAATGTACACTTCTAAGGGACACAATTGAAAAGCCACCAAAAACAAAGCTAATGGGGAAAATCAGATAAATGTTATTTTAAGAATAGGTTTGGATGCAATTTGTATTTAAGACAGAATTTTTGAGAGACTAGATCAATGCATATGCATTTTGCAGCAATGACACTATTCTAAAACTATTAAAATATGCCAGAAAAAAAATGCTTTCCAAAGTAAATTGATGGAAAAGATATTAAGAAAGTTTTTTTTTGTTCCAGTGTTGAATTCTTTAGAAGATATTGATTCAAAGTTAACCTCTCAGCAGTTAAAATATTTTCAGTAAATTAAATAGGAAAAATTTCTATACCAACATCCTTTCCAATTACTTGTATTTTTTATGCAATAGTATTCCAGTGTAATCACGTTTCAGTTTGATGTTAATATAACCTCATCTTACCATGTGTTAATGCACTTTCACTCTTCATTAAAACATACAAGTTTTAATTTAAGTCTAAAATACTATCAGACCTGAAAAACTCCAGAATTTCAGATTTAAATTCAAACACTTGTTTTTTCTTTATAAAAAGAGAAATGTATTATCATAGCTTTATAACTCTTAGACTCACTTGCAGAGGTGTATTACTTTTGTTAGTATGATTGAGATAACAATGAAAATAAGGTTTTAGTCTGTGTTCTCATGGAGCTTTGGTCTAACAGAGAGGAAAATGGTGAACAAGTGTGAAGTGTGTTACAGCAGGGGAAATACGGGGTGTTAGCAAAGCATGAATGAAAGAGACTCATAAAGTCTGAAGTGTCAGCAAAGGCATCTGTAAGAAAGAGCCATTACAATTCACACCTGAAGCATCAATTAGGGTTCTGTCTATACGAGGGTTTGGGTGAAGAACAGTCTACAGAAAGGGAACATCAAGTTCTCAGTTCCAGAGACGATGGGACCTCTCAGAGTTGAAAGAAGACTTTTTAATATCCACGGACAAAGAGTGCAAGTTCACCCATGGCCAGAAATGAAGCTAAAGGAGTAACTAAGGGATATAGTGTAGAGGAGAGGAGTATGTAAGCCACATTGAGGATTATAGATTTAATCTTTAGCTGTGTTATGACACAATGAGCTGTATAAACACACACACACACAAAAAATCACTTTGTTGAAATGAGAATGAATCTGTGAAATACATATGCAAAGAAGTCTTACCTAACAGGAACAAGGAGTATACATGAGTTCAGGTGCACAAAAGATAGCCATTATTCTCCTGATTACCCCTAAAATTCTGAAATCTACAGTTAAATTTTAAATTTAATTTTTGTCTTTAAACACCTCTCACATAAAGCAAAAAAAGCTAGAATGCTTTACTATCCACTGTCATTTCCTTGACATGGATGCAGTGTTAATCTGGTATTTTAACTCTATTTCAACATTTAAAATATTGTTACTAAAGTATAATATACATGCAAAGATGTACATATTGCAAATGAATGCCTGTGATGGATTTTTATTAATTGCAAGCGTATTCTTGTAATTAAAAATCAGATCTAAAAGCATAATTTTACCAGTACCCCCAAAAGCCCTTTCTTCTGCCCCAGCCCAGGTCAGTAGCCCTTCAAAGCTTAGTACTTCTGAATTCTATCAGCATCAAGTAATTTTGCTGAGTTTTGTAGATTATATAAATAGAGTCCTCCTCTGTATTTTCTCTTTTGTCGTTTGCACTCAGTATTATATTTATGATATTCATATATAGTGTTGCAGTTCATTGATTCTCCATGTATAGATGACTGTGATGATACACCACAGTTTATTTATCCAGACTGCTGTTCGTGGGCACTAGTTGTTAATGTGGGACTATTCAAATAGTGCTGCCAAGAATATGCTGGTATACGTCTTTGGTACACATACGCACCCATGATTGTTAGACATATATCCAGTAATAAAAAATAAAAATGTTATGATAAAGGCAGAATGACTCCAAGAGCAAAGCTGAGACCCTAGAGATCAAGAGATCAGAGCCAAGGAAGAGTATTTCCAGGCCTTGAAATCTAATGGAGTTTGATCATCTGGATTTCAAAACTGCTTTGGACCAGAAACACTTTTTTACCTCCTATTCCCATGCTTTTTGAGCCACATTTGCTGTAATTATTATCCTATGCCTGTCTCATCATTGTATGTTGGGACTACTGGAGGAAATGCCTTATTTATTAATATTAATGTTTCACAGATGGAAAAGAATTAGATCCTAGGAGATGTAATACCCAGGAGCTTCATTTATACCTGATATTAGAGATGAAATTTTGGACAAAGAACTAATGCTATGATGGGCTGAGTTTTTTTAGGACCTTGAAAGTGGTGGGTGTAATTTTTTACTTAGGAGGAATGTGATTCTTTGGGCATAGAGAGTATCCTGTGGCAGGCAAAGCCTACCACAGGACACTCTCTGATATTCTTGCCTGTAGGCTATTCAATAAAGCATTAATATAGGTACAGCTGTAAAGGAAAATTTTCAGAAGTAATTATAGTCTGAAGTCTGTTGACATTAAGATATGGAAATTATTGGCATGTCTAGATTTAGTAGCTACCTGATCCTCTAAAAGCAGAGATAATTTTCTCCAGCTGGTGTCAGGAGAATTCAGAGAGATGGGCTCTTGCTGGCCTTGGGGAAGGAAGTAAACAGCTATGTTCTGAATTGCTGATGGAGAGAAGGGGGCCTTAAGAAGCTGAAAGTGCATCATGTCTGACAGCCAGAAAAGAAACAAAAAACAGCACAGACATCAGTGCTACAATCTCAAGGAACCAAACTTGACCAACAATGTGTATTTTAGGTAGATGAACTTTGTAACATCCATTGACACTTTGATTTCAGCCTGTGAGACCTGAGCAGAGCACCTTACTGACCTATAACTAGACTCATGACCCATTAGTACTGAGATAATAATGAGTGTTGTTTTAAACTGCTGAATTTGGTACTAGTTACAGTAGCAGGAAACCAAAACACAAGGATAGTACAGGATAAGAAAATAGCAGATCAATGTCCATCAGTAGCCCACTTTTAGAAAACTAAAACATTAATAGCAAATTCAATACAAAAATACAATACAATAATAACTTCCATTTGTGATACAGATTCATTAAAAAAACACAAGGAACCTGGTGTACCCCCCAAAAAATAAAAAAAATTAAAAAAAAAAAAAACACAAGGGATAGAAAGGAATATGCTTATTTGTTAAAGGACACCATACAACATAAAAAATGAACAGGCAAAATAAAAATGTAAAGAAAAATATCAGAGGGCTTCCTAGGTGGCACAGTGGTTAAGAATCTACCTGCCAATGCAGGGGACACAGGTTCGATCCCTGCTCCAGGAAGATCCCACATGCCGTGGAGCAACTAAGCCCGTGAGCCACAGCTATTGAGCCCATGTGCTGCAACTACTGAAGCCCACACACCTAGAGCCTATGCTCCACAACAAGAGGAGCCACTGCAGTGAGGAGCCTGTGCACCACCACAAAGAATAGCCCCCACTCACTGCAACTAGAGAAAGCCCACGTGCAGCAACGAAGACCCAACACAGCCAATAAAAAAATAAATAAACTTTAAAAAAATTAAAAAAAAGAAAAATATCTTATTTGTGGGGAATTACTGTAAATTTATGCCCGGTATTCATAGATGAGGGAAGGATCCCTGCTGCTCAATCACAAGTTCTAGTTGTGAGTGCCCACTAGGCTCTCATCACCTTTGCTTTTGTTTTTATTTGAATCTTTAGGTTTTTCTACATATTAGATCATGATGTATGCAAAAAGAGAGAATTCTACTTCTTCCTTTCCCGTTTGGATTTCTTTTATTTATTTTTCTTGCTTCATTGCTCTGGTTAGGACTTCAAGTGTTGATAGAAGTGGAGAGAGTGACACATCCTTACCTTAGTCCTGATGTTACATGAAAACTCTATGTTTTTCTCCACTGAGTATTCTGATAGCTGTGGACTTTTCATGTATGACCTTTAAAGGTTGAAATCATTTCTGTCAGTTCCTAGTGTGCGGAGTGGTTTTACTATAAAAGGATGTTGGATTTTGTCTAATGCTTCTTCTGCATCAGTTGATAATGTCCGTGTGGTTTTTGTCCTTCATTCTGTTACTTCGGTATTTACACTGATTTCTTTGCATATGTTTAACCAACCTTGCATTTAGGGATAAATCTCACGTGGCCGTGATGTAAAGTTATTTATTATGCTGTAGAATTCAGATTTCTAGTATTTTGCTGAGGATTTTTGCATCAATATTCATCAGTGATAGCAATCTGCAGTGGGTTTTTTGTTTGGTTTGTTTTGTTCCATTTTAATATCGTTTTCTGGCTTTGGTATCAGGATAAGGCTAGCCTCATAAAATAAGTTTGCAAGTGCTCCTTCCTCTTCATTTTTTTTTTTTTTTTTTGGAAGAATTGCAAGGGATTTGTGTTAATTATTATTTGAACATTTGGTAGATTTCTCCAATGAAGCCATCTAGTCCTGGGCCTTTGTTTGACGGGAGAGTTTTGATTACTGATTCAATGTCTTTACTAGTTATAGGCCTGAGAAAATGAAAATTTATCTTATGTTTATAAATCAGGAGACTTAATATTGTTAAAATGTCTATACTACCAAAAGCCATCTACAAATTCAAGTTAATCCCTATCAAAATCCCAATGGTATTTTTTTTTGAGAAATTGAAAAAATTCCTGAAATTCATATGATATCCCAAAGGACTTCAAATTGTCAAAGCAATCTGGAAAAAGAAGAACAAAGCTGAAGGTCTCATACTTCTGATTTCAAGACATTGCAGAGCTGCAGTAACTAAAACATTGTGATGCTAGCATAATGACAGATTGAGAGACCAGTGGCACAGAATAGACAGCCGAGAAGTAAGCCCATGTGTATATACGGTCAAATGATTTTTGACAAGGCAGCCAAGACCACAAGGGGATTGCTTCTCTAGATAAACAGGTTGCTAATGATTTATATCCATGTCCAAATCCATATCTACATCTATATCTATATATCAGTAACCATGTTGCTCTCTGTATCTGTCTACTTGTCTATTTTATCTACCTGACTATTAGTTTATATTAGATGATTTAAAGATCTTGAGATTACCCAGATGCCATAAACAGCATTGATGCTTCTCATCTTTTGAGATTTGTATCTGCCATTCCATGAACTGTGTTAATTTGAGAAAGACACTTCTTTTCTCTCAGTTCTCATTTGTTGCCTCATCAATAATATTGGGATAACAATCTCTCCTGCCCAAATCACAGGATTTTATTGAACTTTCAAAGCACTTTCATGGCTATTTCAGAGGAGATAACATATTTGAATAGGCTTTAAGAACTCTGGTATGCAAATGCAGTGTTATTATTGATTTAGAAAAACTAAATGAACACCTTGTAGCCTCTAATGTTGCTTTTTAATCTGTGAGCTATTTTGCTTCAGGCATTTTTATCTTTCTCTAATGGATATGCTTTCGCCAAGGAGCAAGAGTTTGAAACTGAGAACTGACAATGATTGTTTGACAGAATCTAAATTAAATGTATGTTTGAGGCCGTTAGGATAATGCACTGTCAAGTGGTGGAGACACACGTTTTCATCTTTAATCATCTGTTTTTATGAATTAACTAGAGAATCGTCATGCCGTACACAATTTACATGTTAATATCAAGTAAAGTCTCTATGATTTTATTAAAAATCCCTCTGCACATGCCGTTGGCCCAAATTTGCATCCTAAGTACATCATATTTCATCCAATCATACCCAAATAAATTATAGTGGAGGCTGCAATTCCCTCTTACTAGCATTTATAGTGATTTAAATTTTAGAGAGGATTTTAAATACATGCAATATAGAATATTTTATGAATGTGTCAAAAATATGCATGTAAAACCCTGAAAGATACAGCTCATAGTATTTCCCTATGTTCCATGTATCATCCTAATGAAACATCTTTTCTGTCTCATACTTTGATCTGGGCATAGCTGGAAACTTTCATTCACATAATGGTGAGCCCTGGTACATTTTCATAAAACACAGAGTTACTTAGCACAGTGTCTAGATTTGGAAATACATTTTTATACCTGTAAGCAGATTTCTTCTGTTATATTATATGTGACTATTTTTTTAATAGTTAGTAGTTAATAGTTGTAAAACTTTCAGACCCATAGGGTTTATCACAACCAGATAAACCTAGAAATGCCATGAAATCAATCAGTTGTTAGATTCTTTCACTGTGTTCATTTGCTGAAGGTTTCATTTTGAAATAGATTCAGTTACCAGAAACGTTACAAAAATATTATGAAGAGTTTTCATATGACCTAAAACACCAGATTCCCTAAAATCTCAGCATGTTTATCACATTTCCTACATTCCCTTATCATTCTTTATCCCTCTCTCTCCTTTTCTCTCCCTCCCTTCCTCCCCTCATCCATGCTTCTTCCCATCTTTGTCTGTACATTCTGATTGCAGCATGTATTTCTCAGGCCTACCTTATAATTCACTATTTCAGTTTTAAACCTTAGTCCTTCTATTATCAATAATTCCATTGATTCTTTTAAATATACCAGTAATGATACTTTTCAATTTCAGAAAGCTTCTCTTATTGTCAGTTTTATCCTTTTTTATGATAACAGATTCAAGCTATTATTGAAGAAATAGTCTTTTAATTATCATTTTAAAATGTATTAAGAAAATGACCTAATTATTCCAGAATGATTTTACTTCAATATGACTAGTTCTTGAGTGTTAAGATCTGAGGATTTCTTTTTTTGTTTTTGTTTTTTTCCAGTAGTCTGGTGACAGTTGTTCTTTTAATCATATTATAGGTTATAGTCTATCCTTGGAAACTGTGTAGGTTACTCTCAATGCTTAGTTAAAATGAGAAAATAAACTTTAAAAAAAATGACAATTTTATCTTGCTTCTTTTCTACCAGCCTGGATAGCTTCGTGCTGGAGGAGACGGAGCTGTGTACACAAGAGTGAGCCTTAGATGCAGAGAACATCTGCTTCAGTCAGTAACAAGCACCCTTAATATAGTTACATGACTTATATTAACTTGTGTATTCCAGGGGTTCCTTTAGTAATAGTAATTGTTGGCTTTAACTGAATATTGGTTTTAGTATTTGACCATCCAAAATTCTGCCAAAATGTGTATCCAGTGCACATCTACACACACACACACACACACACACACACACCTTATTCTCTGAACTTCACAAACTTTGTAATAGGGTTGTCTACATACTTCCCATCCACTTCTACCCATTCCAGTTTTGGACCCTTTTTGCACTATTTCAAGTAAACACCCTTGAGTAAGGTGATTTGTGAAGGTCACCCTGCAAAATGTAACGGTCGTGTAAAAAGTACTGTTGCACTTGAGCACTCCCTACGTTTTTGCATCATTGCTCTCTTTTTTTTTGGTTTCTATCACCTAACATGGTCCTTGTCTGCTTTCCATTTTGGGGTTATTCCTTCATTGTTTACAGCACTAGTTTTTGAACATTGTGTTTTCTCAGCGGTCAGCCCAGGGTCATTTCTCTCGTCACGCTGTACACTCACGCCAAGAAACACCAACCACATGCTCTTCTTCCTGGTATAAATGACTCTAGAATATATATTTCAAGTCCCCAGTTTTTCTCAGCGCATGACACCATTATATCAACTGCTTAATTTATATCTTCTCTTTGGTGCATCTAGTGTTCAACAGTACACAAATGAACTCACCGTCTCCCTTGACCTCTTGCTGTTTTATTGATGTCATTGAAAGACAGCAAAATCTGTCTAGTTGTTCACACCAGAGACCAGAGTGTTAGTTGTGACACCTTTGTCTCCTACGTTGTGAACAGCCCCTTGCCCTGCCCCTCACCCACTGTGAAGTCCAGTGAGCTGGGCCTTCCAGCAGCCTCACCGCCCACACTGCCCTCCATCCCTTCTGCCCCCGCCCTCCAAGACAGTAGCAACTCTGCTGTGATGCCCAGAAATACCCTCCCAGCAGGCTTCCAGCCCCGCCTTGCCTTCTGTCAAATTATCCCCGCAGTGCTGCTCAAATTATCTTTTTAAAGCTCAAACCTAGTATTTTCAATCCCTATTTAAAACATCTGAGTGTCTTCAGAACACTCTTGCAATGCATCCAAACTCTTTAACACGTCCCACAAGGTCCTACACATCACGGCCCCACCCACCACTCAGGCCTTCTCTCCCACCTCAAGATCCTGCTTGGCCTCCCAGCACAATAGCTTATTTACTTGTTTTAGGCCTGTGGTTGGTGTCCAGTTCTCCTGCGACAGGCAGGTGTACACTTCCATCCTCTCCTGGAGCAAACTTTCCTTCTTGTGCGCTTAGATACGAACTTCATTTATCCCTCGTTCTCAATCTGTTATTCATCGTAACTTAAAAGGAACATTTACTGACCTGTCTGACCAGGTCAGAGCCCTTGTTCACTCACTCACTTCCTAGCACTGAGCCTCCCTCCCTCCCAGCACGCGGCAGAGTTGCACAGTAACACACGTGGTTTACGAATGGAAGCACTGCGGTTCCAGTGCTACTTCTGCTCCCCATCTTCCTCCCAGCCAGCAGCTCCGGGGCCACCACATAGTGAGAGCGCAGTAAATATTTCTTTAATGCATGTGCACCAGACAGCAGTGTAAAGAAAGCATTCAGGGAATCCAAGTATGGTCAATCCCCGGATGAGCGTTTGTGTTTCCATGCTTATTTCTATTTATCTTTATTTGTATTTATTTGTATTTATTTATTTATTTATTTATTTATTTATTTATTTATTTATTTCTGGTTTTCCTGCACTCTTCTTTCTCATTTTTCAACCTGGTCTAGCCCGCAGTCAGGGATGTCGTCAATCTTTGGTCTTCTTCCCTATGTTTCTGCCTGCTGAATCTAGTAGAATTCAGATGCCTTTGGTTCTTTTCCAGTTGTGTGTACTCATAGCCTGGAAGGGACCAGCTTGTGCAGGCTCCGGATCTCTAGTGGCAAACACATTTCAAGAATAAATGATTCCCGTCTACCCCCAGCTCATTATTCTTCCTCCAAAGTAGGGAACGTTACTAGGAATCTGCCTGAACATACACTATTTGTTTGCCGTCGACTGGGATGAATTCTCAGGAAGAAAATAGTCAGTATGATATAGGTTAGGTATAGGTATTTATTCAAATTGGTCAATTTGCAGTATACTTAAAAGAACTTTTCCCCAAGTTGAGACATATATAGGTACATTTGAAGTGTGGACATGCGTACACGTCATGCTCTATTTTCTTGCTGCAGTCTTTGTTTTGATTCAGACTTAAAGTTGAGAAGTTATCATCTCAAGTCACCATTTTGCAGAAAAATGATAAATCGTTTACTTTCTGGAAGAACGGAGATGTTTGTGTGAATTTAAGTAGCTTGAATATTAAGGAGGGAAGACATCTCCATGAATATAAGCATGCGATTTTTATTTCAGGGTTTATATCTCACTTGTTTTAGGGTTCCGTGGACAGCACCAGTGAGCAAGAGAGAGAGGTTGATTTTAAGGCATTGTCTCTTGTGATTGTGGGGCTGGCAAGCCTGAAGTCTGCGTGGTGGGCTGGCAGCCTCCAAATTCCACCAGAAGTTGATGTTTTGGTCTTGAGAACAAAGAGAGACTGGAGACAGAATCCCTTCTTCCTTTGGAGGAGTTTAGTCTTTTCCCTTAAGCTCTTCAACTGATTGGATAAGACCCACCCACATTACGAAGTGTTATCTGCTTTACTCAAAGTCTGCTGATGTAAATGTTAATCATAGCTAAAAAAATATCTTTACAGCAACATCTCAAGTAGTGTTTGACCCCAAAACTTGGCACCATAGCCTAGCCAAGTTGACATAAAGTTAACTATCAGCACTGAATTATGAAAACAATATTATAAATATTTACAAGTTTTGTCCATAAATTTTTAATATAATTTCATCCTTCCTGAGACAGTCTGTACTTTTCCAGATATAGACATCCTCTGATACTTTTTTAAAAAGTATTTTATTTGTTCAACTGCAAGTTGGAATGAGAGAAATGCACCTGTGACTATGAGTAGAGTAGAAATAGAGTCATTTTTGTCCCAAACTGTTTGCCCTAAGTGTTGTCCAGAGAAAGAAACTCCCTGAAATAATAAGACATTTTAGAAAAAACCCAAGTGGTTTGAAATCAAATCGAAAATGAATAAAAGCTTCTTAGGAATCACTAGTATTCAGGAATAAAAACATTCTAGAAAAATTCCTGTAAAGTTACATAAGGTTGAAACCATTACACTCAGAACTAAATGTTGGTCGTACCTATAAAGTTGCACTAATTCCAATGATTTTTATTTTTCCATTGAGAGTTATTCTAAGTTCGAACTAGTCACACTTCAGAGAGGAAAGTTTAATAAAATGCTCACTCCATCCATGTAAGGGTGCAGGTCATCAGAGACCTTCCCAAGAGAGCATCTCTGCTCACTCTGTGTCTCGTTAGATGCACAGCAAATACAATTTCCTAAATCACACATTGGTGTCTGGGCCTCACAGAAGGTGCATGCATCTCACATGGATTTATAGTTTCCCGTCAAAGGGGCTGTTGGATCAGATATATGCTGCCAAGAGAGTTAATTTTTAATTTCCATAAACACTGTCTACAGCATTCTATTTTATAGGCAGAGGCATTAATGGAGTAAAAACACAAAATCTCCAGACCCCTGTTTCTTTTAATATGCTTTGGCCTGGTATGATATAAATAATAAAGTGATTAAGAAGGATTTTGAAAGTGTAAAGTGCTAAATGGTTTAAAGTGCTTTTACAGTTAGTGGTTGCTGCAAGTCAGAACCGTGTGTCTATATGTGCTTATGTCTAATTAGAGAGAATTCTGAGTTCTAAAAGGATGGGGATATGTTGCATATGTTACACGATCCATTAGTGCTCTTCTAGTGGTAAAAGCTCCAACTCTGTAATTTATCCACCTCTTTCTTTAAAAATATAGTTGTGCAGTCACATCAATCAATAATGTCTACATCTGTGAGCATCTGTGAAGTGAGAACGGATGTGGGTAGTTTCTGTGTGGGCATGTGCCTTCGTGGAGCACACGTGCACACGTACGTACAAGTCTATTCCAGAAGCAAGCGTCAAGTATATACGTACCGTGAGCTGGGCACTGGCCTGGGTCCAGATATGATCCATGCGTATAAATAGGAGAGAAGGAAAAAAAGCATACAAAGAGGAGATGATCCATCATATATGGTTTCAGAGAAGATATTGAAAAATAGAGCACTGTGCTTGGCATTAGAAGATATAGGATAAAGCCTATGCCATCCTTTCCAGCTGTGAGAATGTGGGCAGGTCATCGAGAATTGGTCTTCTCAAATTTGGACAATAATATCTTCCTCATAGGGGTACTGTGAGCATTAATCACAAGTTTCCCAAATTGGTGACATACCGTAGATCTCTGATTTTAGATGTTCTCGATGCCTGATGCTGGAGGAGATTAGAAAATAGTCCACAATAAGATTAGCAAAAAAATTTTGCTTTTTTGAGTTCAATTCCTTCCTTTATGTATTTTTTTCTTGTGATTCATTTTATTTTTGCTATTTTCAAGAAATAGAGTATTGGGTACCTCTACAGTAAACCCTACACTCTCAATAGTTTGGGGTTCTTATTTAAGTTCCTATGGAACAGCTGAGGTCTGGTGAAGTTCAGTGGTTGTAGTTATGTCTTCAGGGCATAGAAATTGCTTTTTCTCATCTTTCATCTTGTCGGCTAAAGATCATTAGAATTCCCTTTGGAACACGACCTAAGATCATGCTATAATATTAGCAGAAACAGAATAAAAATGGAGGTTCCATGCTGAGAGTCATGCGATAAAAAGAGCCACTGCTCTCTGGGATTTTATAAATGGTGGGTTTAAAATGCCCTTACATGCTATATACTAGCATGTTGCCTTTGTTTTGCAAATCATCTCCTATAATCTGTGCTTAAGCAGTGTGTCAACCTGCCTGCCACTCTATTGTAATGTGTTTTTTCTTCTAAAAATAGCAGTAAATGTATTAAGGAATCAAAATATTTCTGCTCTGTCATGGTCATAGACTGCATTGTCATTAGGTAAACAGTGCGTGGTGTTTACACTGTGTGTATACTGAGTCTCAGATTATAGGTGTGTAAGTTACATGGCTCTAAGTATGTTTCCATTAACTCACAGGCTAGCAGAGTTCACTGTGGGTTACATTTTTGTGTAATCAAATTCAGGCTGAATTGCCTCCCTGAAGGAAAGTGAGTAATAGGAAAATCTGATTTAAGAGACACACAGTGATTGTGTTAAAGAATAATGAACACAACAGTATGCTCTTATACAGGACTTCCTCTAGAATTGCAAATAACACAGTGGGGAGTCCTCAGCCCCAGTGGTTAACAAGGAAAAGCCTGAACCAGAAGGTTTTCAAGACCAAATTTGCACACTTCCCAATGCGTGTTTATAAAAATCTTTAGCCCCAGAACACTGTCTTCCATAAATATGATTTCTGAAGTCAGAATAATCAATAAGTTCTCTCTCTCAGTCATCTCCAAGCAGATGAAATAAATTTGGCCTCAGACTTTCTCATATCCTAACACATATGATGGAAAGACCTCCAGATTTCTTTTTTTTTTTAAAGGTCTGGAACTTTATTTTATTGTTTATTGAAGTATAGTTGATTTACAATGTTGGGTTAATTACTGCTGTACAGCAAAGTGATTCACATATATATATATATTCTTTTCTTAATATTCTTTTCCATTGTAGTTTATCACAGGATATTGAATATAGTTCTCTGTGCTGTACAGCAGGACCTTGTTGTTTATGCTGTGTATGTAGTTTGCATCTGCTAATCCCAACCTCCCACTCCACGCCTCCCTCAAACCCTCCCTCTTGGCAACCACCAGTCTGTTCTCTATGTCTGTGGTTCTGTTTGTTTCACAGGTTCATTTCATATTTTAGATTCCACATATAAGTGATATTATATGGTATTTGTTTTTCTCTTTCTGACTTACCTCACTTAGTGTGATAATCTCTATTTGCATCAGGTTTCTTTAATTCATTCAACTATTCCTAAAATTTGCTGTATTTGTTGAGTAGCTAAAATGAGCCCAAATCACTAATGATGGTAAACTTAAAAAATGCAGAGTATGGACTTTATTGCTTTGGTTGAGTATTCATTTACTTTCATTCTGTGTTATAAAATAATCTCATATATATGTATAAATTCATAAAGTACATGAGATTTTAAAATATTCAGTCTGCCTGAATTTTATGAAATCAAATAGAAGAATTTCATGCACTTAAGAATATATGCAAGATTTCTGTACATAAAATGATAAAACCTTCTGCAACTGAAGCACATTTTCTAATCAAGAAATTCTGAGATGCTTATTTTTGAAAGGCAATGCAATAGGTAAGGATTACTCAATTTTTGCTTGTTTGTTTCAAAAAAATGATCAACAATTGCTATTACATACATCAGCAGTCTCCTCTTTGCCTACTGGAAGAATCTGAATTATAGTCAAACAGATTTTATCTGCCTAAAAATATAAGCACTTAATAAAGCGAACAGAGTCAAGTCAGTGGATCGAGTTCGATGTGCACCCACGTTGATCTGAATGCATATAAAGGAACTTCTCTCATAAGGATTATGATGTTCTGTCATAAAATTGCCCTTTAACGACACAAGGAAAACTGAAACATCACTGGGAAATGTATATTTTTTGGCTTGTTTATTATGGGGAAAAAAAAAAACCCTCCATGAAATCCAATATCCTCAGTACATTATTGTACAAAACTTCATTCCTAAATTATTGGATTCTTAGAATGGCTCAAAGCACATGTCTCTCTAAAGAAAGCTCTACCATATTGAAAAAGCTGGTCCACCTAAATCACATTCTTATACCTAATATATAAATATCCTAACATGGTTTGAGAAATCTATTTTTTTAAATGCGGACCTCATTTTATAAAGGCAAATAATATTTTATACCATAGTGAATGTGTAAAAGATTGAAAACCCATTGCAAAGCTAATTATTTCCAGGTGAAAGAATAACTGACTCTGAACGGATATTTCACTTGAAGAAATCCAGTAAAATGTCTGGAATATAGTAAGTACTCAATAAAGATCATCTGTTTTTAAAGTCATTTTATTTTAGTCCCAAAGGAAAAAACATTGTCTGTCTTAAATATCTATTGCCAGCTACAAGCAACAACAAAATCCTTATGCTTATTATTTTTATAAGTAATGAAAATATAACATTTTTATAGTTCAAACTAATAAAGATGATTATCTAATTTAATTAACCAAAAAAAAAAAAAGAAAGAAAAAGAAAGCAAACAAAAACAGAAAGCAAGGATTTGGGGGTTTTCCCACTGTTTTATGTATAAAAAATCAGGGAAGTCAAATTTCTCTTCTAAAATCATAGTACAGCCAGCCTGTTGAGTCCCAAACTTCACCTTCAGTGTTTGAATCCATCCTTCCTTGGTACGCTGTTTCTTACCATTTGCGACAACATGGATAGACCTGGAGGGTGTTATGCTAAGTAAAATAAGTCAGACACATGGTGTATGATTTCACTTATGTGGAATCTAAAAAAACAAAATGAATGAACAAACATAACAAAACAGAGGCAGAGTTATAGATTCAGAGAACAAACAGGTGATTGCCGGAGAGGAGGGGAGGGAGGGGAAGAAGGAAATAGGTGATGGTGATTAGGAGGTAAAACTGCGAGTTGCAAAACCAATGAGTCATGGGTGTGAAATGTACAGTGTGGGAAATATAGTCAATAGCTATGTCATATCTTTGAATGGTGTAATATTGAAACTAGACATTACGATCTAGTATAAAAATATCTAGCATATAATATAGTGGGAAATGTATAGAAATATCGAATCACTGTGTTGCGTAACAGAAACTAATATAGTGTTTTTGGTCAATTATACTTCAAAAACAAGCAAACGTGTAGAAAACGAGATCGGGTTGTGTTTAGTCAGATGCAGCGGGGATGGGGAGGAGGCAGGGGAAGAGGACATTGAACTAAGGTGCTCAAAAGGTACAAACTTCCGGTTATAAATAAGTCCTAGGGATGTAATGTGCAATGTGAATATAGTTAACACTGATGTATATTATATAGGAAAATTGTTGAGAGTAAATCCTGAGTTCTCATCACAAGGAAAAGAAATTTTTTTCTACTTCTTTACTTTTGTATCTGTGTGAGATGATGGCTGTTTGCTAAACTCATTGTGACATCATTTCACGATGTGTGTAAGTCAGATCATTATGCTGTACACCTTAAACTTACACAGTGCTGCATGTCAATTATGAGTAAAAAACTGGAAGAAAAGAAAAATACAGCAGAAGAGATATGTCCATAAATTAAGAATCACTAAACTTGGGGACTTCCCTGGTGGTACAGTGGTACACAGGGAGATAAACTTGATGATGGGTTGATGCCTTAGAATGCCAGGATAGGGAGGGTGGGGGGGGAGTTGAGGGAGGGAGGGGATATGGGGATATATGTATAAATACAGATGGTTCACTTTGGTGTACCTCAAAAACTGGCACAAGAGTGTAAAGCAATTATATGCCAATAAAGAGCTTAAAAAAAAAAAGAATCCACCTGCCAGTGCAGGGGATATGGGTTTGATCCCTGGTCTGGGAAGATCCCACATGCCGCACAGCAACTAAGCCCAGGCACCACAACTACTGAGCCTGTGCTCTAGAGCCTGGGAGCCACAACTGTTGAGCCCATGTGCCACAACTACTGAAGCCTGTTCGCCTAGAGCCCATGCTCTGCAACAAGAGAAGCTACCACAATGAGGAACCTGCACACCTCAATGAAGAGTGTCCCCCACTCTCTACAACTAGAGAAAGCCCATGTGTAGCAACGAAGACCCAGCACAGCCAATAAATAAATAAGTAAATAAATAAATTTATATTAAAAAAAAGAATCACTAAACTTATGGAGTTATTTATTTAACAGGCAACGCAATATAAATGTTACAGCTAGCACAAATGACAGAGATGGTTCCTAGATCATCCTAAGGTCCAAGTAAACAATTGCTTCTAAACAGATAAAAGAGTGCATGGCGAGTGAACGAATGACAGCATCAGCAACCGATAGCACTAAGAGCCGGGACAAGCACTAATCAGCCCCATCTCCACCCCTGGAAACTCCACCGCCTCCCCCAGGTATTAAAATCATGGCCATCTACTTGCAAAGAAGGAATTCTGAATGGCTGCTTCAACACATATCCATCTATTGATACTTAAAGAGATAAGTGGTCAAATAATCCTTCCATGGGCTCTCTTCTCTTTAAACTAATTACGATTCTGAAATATTGATAACTGTTCCTTCCAAGAGTAGCCATTTGGCCCTTGAAAGACTGCATTACGACTTGTGATAAATGCTCAAAATAAAGGAAGAGAGACCTGGTAAGAGGAAATTATATTGCTGAAGAAATCAATACAAAACAGCTTGGCATGTACCCACTTGCACTGAATAATTTATAAATGCAAAGGCAAGAATTGGCAAAGACAGACTAAAAGTCAATTAACCAGGAGCCCACCCTTCTTCGTGTTTTTAGGGAACACCACAGTGGGGTCAGGAGGGTCACTGGCCGCTTCCGCCCTGGCTACTGACCATGAGCTCATTTTGCTCAGCCAAAACCATGGTTCCTAACATCTCACCCCATCCACCTCAGAGCTATTGTGAGAACACCATGAGAAAGCCTCGTGAAAACACATTCAAAATTTTAAAAGTTACTATTATTGACAGACTTCCTAATTATATATTTTTTCTTATGACTATGAGCAAGTTTCTGTGTTTATATGTGGACACTGTTTTAAACTATGTAAATAATTACATGTCATTTGGATGCAGGAGAGGAAGAGAAATAAAAGAAGGCAAAAAAATCTTTTTAAAAAGTGTTACATTGGTTTTCATGAGATTGACATACTCCCTAGCTGTTATTGGTATAATCATTAATATTTAACTGGCTATTTCAGTTGTCCAAGTCTTCATACATATTTAAGGTGGACCCTAAATATACAATAAGTAAGCCATAACTAATGAATGCAATAATATAATTAAGGAGTTATTAAGATATTGAGAATCCCTATTGAATGGTTTCTGGCCTGTCTATAAATTCTGAACTTGCAAACCGGTAATCTAGACAGCATCAAATCTTACCCAAGGTAGCTTGATAACAGTGGTATTTTGGGGACCTCCATTATATTTGGGTACATTATTAGCTCTTGATGTCTTGTAAAGTGTTTATGGGTGAAGCTTTTGCTCTGTCTCACATATTTATAGTATTACTCATGGTTGGTTCCTTCCACATAAATAAGATAATTTAATTTTAAGATGGTAAAAGCACTTCTATTTAGTAGATTCAGAAACTGTGATTTTATGTTTACTTGAACAATATAAAACTCTAAGAAATGATTTTTTTAAAACCATAAAACACTAGAAATTTGACTTTGAAGTTGGTTTTTTCTTCCTTACTCTTACATCCTGGACATCTTTGAGTCATTTCACCATACTTCACCACTGAAAATTAATCAAAAGCAGAATTTGCATTGAAAAAAATCTAAATCGAGGTGTACCAACCTACTAATCACAATAGCTGACACACTCATAATGACTGAGGATCGGTTTCCAAATCTTGACAACAGAGCTTCTTCTAGGTCCAACCACATGTATTTTTGAAGGAGACAGATGACTGTACCACGATATAAAAATGAGCATTCATTTATTCTTTTAGTAATGGGCATATGTTTCTAAACTAATTTCAAGCAGTAAATATTTTGCATAATATTTTGCATCTGAAACAAATTGAATTCTGATGTACCTGTCATCTAATTTATGTTGAAATTGTATTTATCAATGGAAAGATTTATTTTTCTCAAATAAGAAAAAAAAATCAGGATATTTAAAAAATAAGATGTGAACTACTTTAACATTCTAAGAACATTTTTTAAAGATAAATTTTTCTTGCTCCTTGAGAAATGAAACATATAAATTAAGCATTAAGAAATCAAAGAGAAAATCAAAAAATACCTAGAGGCAAATGACAATGAAAACACAACGATCCCAAACCTATGGGATGCAGCAAAGGCAGTTCTAAGAGGGAAGTTTATAGCAATACAGTCCTACCTCAAGAAACAAGAAAAATCCCAAATGAACAATCTAACCTTGCACCTAAAGAAACTAGAGAAAGAAGAGCAAACAAAACCCAAAGTTAGTAGATGGAGAGAAATTATAAAGATCAGAGCAGAAATAAATGAAATAGAAACAAAGAAAACAACAGCAAAAATCAATAAAACTAAAAGCTGGTTCTTTGAGAAGATAAATAAAATCGATAAACCTCTAGCAAGACTCATCAAGAAAAAGAGGGAGAAGACTCAAATCAATAAAATTAGAAATGAAACAGGAGAAATTACAATGGACACCGCAGAAATAAAGAGCACCATAAGAGATTACTACAAGCAACTATATGCCAATAAAATGGACAACCTGGATGAAATGGACAGATTCTTAGAAAGGTATAACCTTTTAAGACTGAATCAGGAAGACATAGAAAATATGAACAGACCAATCACAAGTAATGAAATTGAAACTGTGATTAAAAATCTCCCAACAGGGGGAAAAAGATGGCGGCGAAGTAGAGAGACGTGGAGTGCATCCCTCTCCACAGATGCATTGGGAATGCACGGAAGGACGCAGTCATTCCCACAGAGAACCAGCTGAACACCAGCAGACGGCCTCGGACACCAGAAAGGGCTGCGGGGAGCCCGACATAGCCGGTAGGGAGGCATCTACGAGGGCTCAAAGAGGGTGAAGCGGCGGAGCTGTGGCAAACGGGAGGGAGTGAGAAACATACGGAGGGTCCGCAGCGCAGCTCAGCGTTCCCGGACCGAGACATCGATCCGCGGCTGAACGGAGGGTCCGGGAGCGGGAGCGTGGGAACCGGAGAGCTGGTTCAGGGGGAGAAACATTGTTGCCGGTAGGGTGATGCACCGAGAGGACAGGAGGGAGGAGGTCCGCGGAGAGGAGTGCCGATCCCTGAGAGCTGCCCGGCCATGATGGCGGCTGGAGGCTGCAGGCTCCCGGGCGGGGGGGAGGAGCCGCGCGCATAGCCTCTCCCTCTCTTTCGGTGCCTCTGCAACAGGCAGCGGAGAGACGCCCTGCGGGCCACCTAAGGCGCTCAGGGATAACGAGCACTCTCAGGCGCTCGCGCGGGGCTAGATTAAAACTCCTTGCAACGCCAGCAGCAGGGAGGCTGCCGAGAGAGAAAAAAAAAAAAAACAGCATCAAAAAGAAAAAACCCCGAGAGAGGCCCAACTCTAAGACTTTCTGTGTACGCCTGAGCCACCAGCGCCCTCTGCAACAGGCACCTCCAAGCCTGACTGAAGCAACAGTGCGCCACTGCTCACTCACTCCCAGGAGAAGGAGCCACTATTGCACCCTCTCCCTCCCCACACACCCAGGCTTACAGACGAACAATAAAGGAACCTCTGCTGGTCACAGAATAACGCAAAAAAAAAAAAAACCCAAGGCAAGGAGGACACTTACAGCTGAGACGCTAAGGAAACAGAAATAGTAGTATCAATACCTATTGAACTGGTCCATTTGGGGATCAGTTCTGGATTTTTTTTTTTTTTTTGATTTATTAAATACGATCTTAGCCCTAAGGGATCTACAAGTTTTACAACATAATTTTTTAAGGATATTTTTTACTCTTTTTTTTTTTTTTTTTTTTTTTGTCTTTTTATATACTTCTATATCTAGCTAAGTTTTTGGTAGTACGGACAAAATATCTTTCATACTTTCCTTTCATCCCTTTCTTTTATACACTTCTATTCCTTTCTTTTTCTTTGCATATTTCCAACCACATTACGCTCTTCTGTTCCCCTTTCTTCCAGCCATTTTAAGTGTATTTTATCTTAACATACTTATAAGCAACACTATCGGTCTGCTCAGACTCCTTGCTCTATTCTCCAGATGATGCACTGCCTTGGTATTAATATTAGGCTTTTGTCTTTATCTTAGTTCTTAGTACAGTTGTCTAATTACATTCTGAGAATCTCCATTCTCTCTGGTGGTACTCCAGCTCATTTCTATATTTGATCCTAGCTTACAAAATCTCCCTGGATTGATGTTTGTATGTGTAGGGTGTTATTTGTTGTTTGTTTGCTTTTGCTTTTGTCTCTGATTTGTTCTGTTTCAGTTGTCAATTTCTGCTGGGTTTCTCTCTGAATATCTGATAGCACACTGGGGTTCTGTCAGGTCTTTCTAGAGCCTTATGTCCTAACGGATTCAATAATTGTGTGTCTTATACATGTATGTGTTTCCTAGACTGAATATTCGTCTACTCCAATACTTGGACATTAGTCTGAGGCTTGGACAGTCTTCTATAAACACCTCTATCACCAGGACAAGCAACCCCAAAAGCTTGGACAACCATGAGGAAACAAAGAAACACCATGCAGGCAAAGGAGCAGGAAAAAAACCCACAAGGCCAAATAAATGAGGAGGAAATAGGAAAAATGCCTGAAAAAGAATTTAGAGTAATGATAGTAAAAATGATACAAAATCTCAATAACAAATTAGAGAAAGTACAAGAAACAGTTCATAAGAACTCAGAAAAACAAACAGCAATGGATAACAAAATAACTGAAATTAAAAATACTCTAGATGCTCTAACCAGCAGAATGACTGAGGCAGAAGAATGAATAAGTGAGTTGGAAGATAGAATGGAAGAAATAAACGCCACAGAGCAGGAAAAAGATAAAAAAATAAAAAGACTAGAAGACAGCCTCAGAGACCTCAGTGATAACCTTAAACATACCAACATTCGAATTATAAGCATCCCAGAAGAAGAAGAAAACAAGAAAGGGTCTGTGAAAATATTTGAAGAGGTTCTAGTGGAAAACTTCCCCAACATGGGAAAGGAAATAATTCACCAAGTCCAAGAAGCACAGAGAGTCCCATACAGAATAAACCCAAGGAGAAATACACCAAGACACATATTAATCAAACTAACGACAATTCAACACAAAGAAAAAATATTAAAAGCAGCAAGAGAAAAGCAACAAACAACATATAAGGGAAAACCCATCAGGATAACAGCTGACCTTTCTACAGAAACTCTGCAGGCCAGAAGGGAATGGCAGGATATACTGAAAGTCCTGAAAGAGAGAAACCTACAGCCAAGAATACTTTACCCAGCAAGAATCTCATTCAGATTTGAGGGAGAAATCAAAAGCTTTCCAGACAAGCAAAAGTTAAGAGAATTCAGCACCACCAAACCAGCCTTACAGCAAGTGCTAAAGGAACTTCTCTAAGTAGGAAACACAAGAAAAGGAAAACACCTACAAATTCAAACCCAAAACAATTCAGAAAATGGTAATTGGAACACACATGTCAATAATCACTTTAAATGTCAATGGATTAAATGCTCCAACCAAAAGACACAGACTGGCTGAATGGATACAAAAACAAGACCCTTCTATATGCTGCCTACAAGAAACCCACTTCAGACCAAGGGATACATATAGACTGAAAGTGAAGGGATGGAAAAAGATATTCCATGCAAATGGAAGTCAAAAGAAAGCTGGAGTAGCAATACTCATATCAGACAAATTAGACTTGAAAGGAAAGACTATTAAAAGAGACAAGGAAGGGCACTACATAATGATCAAGGGATCCATCCAAGAAGAACATATCACAATGGTAAATATCTATGCCCCCAATATAGGAGCACCTCAATACATAAGGCAAATGCTAACAGCTATAAAAGGGGACATCGACAGTAACACAATTATAGTGGGAGACTTGAACACCCCACTTACATCAATGGACAGATCATCCAAACAGAAAATAAATAAAGACACACAAGCTTTAAATGACACATTAGACCATCTCGACTTAATTGATATTTATAGGACATTCCATCCAAAAACGACAGACTACACTTTCTTCTCAAGTGCACATGGAACATTTTCCAGGATAGATCACATCTTGGGTCACAAATCAAACCTCAGCAAATTCAAGAAAATTGAAATCATATCAAGCATCTTCTCAGACCACAACGCCATGAGACTAGATATCAGTTACAGGGAAAAAACTGCAAAAAATACAAACACATGGAGGCTAAACAATTCACTATTAAACAACCAAGGAATCACTACAGAAATCAAAGAGGAAATCAAAAAGTATCTAGAAACAAATGACAACGAAAACACAACAACCCAAAACCTATGGGACGCAGCAAAAGCAGTTCTAAGAGGGAAGTTTATAGCAATACAGTCCTACCTTAAGAAACAAGAAAATGATCAAATAAACAACCTAACCTTACACCTCAAACAACTAGAGAAAGAAGAACAAAGAAACCCCAAAGTGAGCAGAAGGAAAGAAATCGTAAAGATCAGAGCAGAAATAAATGAAAAAGAAAGGAAAGAAACCATAAGAAAAATAAATAAAACTAAAAGCTGGTTCTTTGAGAAGATTAACAAAATTGATAAACCATTAGCCAGACTCATCAAGAAAAAAAGGGAGAAGATGCAAATCAACAGAATTAGAAATGAAAAAGGAGAAGTCACAACGGACACCTCAGAAATACAAAACATCATGAGAGACTACTACAAGCAACTATATGCCAATCAATTGGATAACCTGGAAGAAATGGATACATTCTTAGAAAAATACAATCTTCCAAGACTGAACCAGGAAGAAATAGAAACCATGAACAGACCAATCACAAGTACAGAAATTGAGGCAGTGATTAAAAATCACCCAACACACAAAAGCCCAGGACCAGATGGATTCACAGGCGAATTCTATCAAACATTTCGAGAAGAGTTAACACCTATCCTTCTCAAACTCTTCCAAAATATTGCAGAAGGCGGAGCACTCCCAAACTCATTCTATGAGGCTACCATCACCCTGATACCAAAACCAGGCAAAGATGTCACAAAAAAAGAAAACTACAGACCAATATCACTGATGAATATAGATGCAAAAATCCTCAACAAAATACTAGCTAACAGACTGCAACAGCACATTAAAAAAATCATACACCACGATCAAGTGGGGTTTATCCCTGGGATGCAAGGATTCTTCAATATACGCAAATCAATCAACGTGATACATCATATCAACAAATTGAAGGATAAAAACCATATGATCATTTCAATAGATGCAGAAAAAGCTTTTGACAAAGTTCAACATCCATTTATGATAAAAGCTCTCCAGAAAATGGGCATAGAAGGAAATTACCTCAACATCATAAAAGCCATATATGACAAACCAAAAGCCAACATTGTTCTCAATGGAGAAAAACTGGAAGAATTCCCTCTAAGAACAGGAACAAGACAAGGGTGTCCACTCTCACCACTGTTATTCAACATAGTTTTGGAAGTGTTAGCCACAGCAATCAGAGAAGAAAAAGAAATTAAAGGAATCCAAATTGGAAAAGAAGAAGTAAAATTGTCACTCTTTGCAGATGACATGATACTATATATAGAAAACCCTAAAGACTCTACCAGAAAACTGCTAGCACTCATTGATGAGTTTAGTAAAGTAGCAGGATACAAAATTAATGCACAGAAATCTCTTGCATTCCTATACACGAACAACGGAAGAGCAGAAAGAGAAATTAAGGAAACTCTCCCATTCACCATTGCAACCAAAAGAATAAAATACCTAGGAATAAACCTGCCTAAGGAGGCAAAAGATCTGTATGCAGAAAACTTTAAGACATTGATGAAAGAAATCAAAGACGACACAAACAGATGGAGGGACATGCCATGTTCCTGGATTGGAAGAATCAACATCGTGAAAATGACCGTACTACCCAAAGCAATTTACAGATTTAATGCAATCCCGATCAGATTACCAATGGCATTTTTCACAGAACTAGAGCAAGAAATCTTACGATTTGTATGGAAACGCAAAAGACCCCGAATAGCCAAAGCAATCTTGAGAAGGAAAAATGGAGTAGGTGGAATCAGGCTTCCTGACTTCAAACTATACTACAAGGCCATAGTGATCAAGACAGTATGGTACTGGCACAAAAATAGAAAGGAAGATCAATGGAATAGAATAGAGAACTCAGAAGTAAGCCCAAACACATATGGGCACCTTATCTTTGACAAAGGAGGCACGAGTATACAATGGAAAAAAGACAGCCTCTTCAATAAGTGGTGCTGGGAAAATTAGACAGCAACATGTAAAAGAATGAAATTAGAACACTTCCTAACACCATACACAAAAATAAACTCCAAATGGATTAAAGACCTACATGTAAGGCCAGACACTATAAAACTCCTAGAGGAAAACATAGGCAGAACACTCTTTGACATACATCAAAGCAACATCCTTTTTGACCCACCTCCTAGAATCATGGAAATAAAATCAAGAATAAATGAATGGGACCTCATGAAACTTAAAAGCTTTTGCACAGCAAAAGAAACCATAAACAAGACTAAAAGGCAACCCTCAGAATGGGAAAAAATAATTGCCTATGAAACAACGGACAAAGGATTAACCTCCAAAATATACAAGCAGCTCAGGCAGCTTCATGCCAAAAAAGCAAATAACCCAATCCACAAATGGGCAGAAGACCTAAATAGACATTTCTCCAAAGAAGACATACAGATGGCCGACAAACACATGAAAAGATGCTCAACATCACTCATCATCAGAGAAATGCAAGTCAAAGCCACAATGAGGTATCACCTCACACCAATCAGAATGGCCATCATCACAAAGTCTGGAAACCACAAATGTTGGAGAGGGTGTGGAGAAAAGGGAACTCTCCTGCACGGTTGGTGGGACTGTAAGTTGGTACAGCCACTATGGAAAACAATTTGGAGGTTCCTTAAAAAACTACAAATAGAACTACCATATGATCCAGTAATCCCACTCCTGGGCATATACCCAAAGAAAACCATAATCCCAAAAGAAACTTGTACCATAATGTTTATTGCAGCACTCTTTACAATAGCCAGGACATGGAAGCAACCTAAATGCCCATCAACAAATGAATGGATACAGAAGATGTGGCATATATATACAATGAAATATTACTCAGCTATAAAAAGGGATGAGATGGAGCTATATGTAATGAGGTGGATAGAACTACAATCTGTCATACAGAGTGAAGTAAGTCAGAAAGAGAAGGACAAATATTGTATGCTAACTCACATATACGGAATCTAAAAATGGTACTGATGAACTCAGTGACAAGAACAAGGAAGCAGATACAGAGAATGGACTGGAGAACTCGAGGTATGGGAGGGGGCGGGGGGTGAAGGGGAAACTGAGAAGAAGCGAGAGAGTAGCACAGACATATATATACTACCAACTGTAAAATAGTCAGTGGGAAGTTGTATAACAAAGGGAGTCCAACTCGAGGATGGAAGATGCCTTAGAGGACTGGGGCAGGGAGGGTGGGGGGGACTCGAGGGGGGGGGGCGTCAAGGAAGGGAGGGAATATGGGGATATGTGTATAAAAACAGTTGATTGAACCTGGTGTACCCCCAAAAAAATAAAAAAAATAAAAAAATAAAAATCTCCCAACAAACAAAAGTCCAGGACCAGATGGATTCCCAGGTGAATTTTATCAAACATTTAGAGATGAGCTAACACCCATCCTTCTCAAGCTCTTCCAAAAAATTTCAAAGGAACACTCCCAAACTCATTTTATGAGGCCACCATCACCCTGATACCAAAACCAAAGATACTACAAAAAAAGAAAACTACAGACCAATATCACTGATGAATTTAGATGCAAAAATCCTCAACAAAATGCTAGCCAACAGAATCCAACAACACATTCAAAGGATCATCCACCATGATCAAGTGGGGTTTATCCCTGGAATGCAAGGATTCTTCAATATACGCAAATCAATCAATGTGGTACACCATATTAACAAATTGAAGGATAAAAACCACATGATCATCTCAATAGAAGCAGAAAAAGCTTCTGAGAAAATTCAACACCGATTTATGATAAAAACTCTCCAGAAGGTGGGCATAGAGGGAACCTACCTCAACATAATAAAGGCCATATATGACAAACCCACAGCAAACATCATTCTCAATGGGGAAAAACTGGAAGCATTCCCTCTAAGATCAGGAACAAGACAAGGATGTCCACTCTCTCTACTACTATTCAACATAGTTTTGGAAGTCCTTACCACAGCAATCAGAGAAGAAAAAGAAATAGAAGGAATCTAAATTGGAAAAGAAGTAAAACTGTCACTGTTTGCAGATGACACGATATTATACATAGAAAATCCTAAAGATATCACCAGAAAACTACTTGAGCTAATCAATGAATTTGGTAAAGTTGCAGGATGCAAAATTAACACACAGACATCTCTTGCATTTCTATACATTAACAATGAAAGATCAGAAAGAGAAATTAAAGAAACAATCCCATTCACCACTGCAACAAAAAGAATCAAATACCTAGGAATAAACCTAACCAAGGAGGTAAAAGACCTGTACTCAGAAAACTATAAGACACTAATGAAAGAAATCAAAGATGACACATGCAGATGGAGGGACATACCACGTTCTTGGATTGGAAGAATCAACATTGTGAAAATGACTATACTGCCCAAAGCAATTTACAGATTCAGTGCAATCCCTATCAAATTACCAATGGCATTTTTCACAGAACTCGAACAAGAAATTTTACGATTTGTATGGAAACACAAAAGGCCCCGAATAGCCAAGCAATCTTGAGAAGGAAAGATGGAGTTGGTGGAATCAGGCTTCTTGACTTCAGGCTATACTGCAAGGCTACAGTGATCAAGACAGTATGGTACTGGCACAAAAACAGAAATACAGATCAATGGGACAGGATAGAAAGCCCAGAGATAAACTATGGTCAGCTACTCTATGACAAAGGAGGCAAGGATATACAATGGAGAAAAGGCAGCCTCTTCAATAAGTGGTGCTGGGAAAACTGGACAGCTACCTGTAAAAGAATGAAATTAGAACACTCCCTAACACCATACACAAAAATAAACTCCAAATGGATTAAAGACCTAAATGTAAGGCCAGACACTATAAAACTCCTAGAGGAAAACATAGGAAGAACACTCTTCAATGTAAATCACAGCAAGATCTTTCTTGATCCACCCCCTCGAGTAATGGAAATAAAAACAAAAATAAATAAGTGGGACCTAATGAAACTTCAAAGCTTCTGCACAGCAAAGGAAACTATAAGCAAGATGAAAAGACAACCCTCAGAATGGGAGAAAATATTTGCAAATGAATCAACAGACAAAGGATTAATCTCCAAAATATATAAACAGTTCATCCAGCTCAATATCAAAAAAACAAGCAACCCAATCAAAAAATGGGCAGAAGACCTAAATAGCCATTTCTCCAAAGAAGACATATGGATGGCCAAGAGGCACATGAAAAGCTGCTCAGCATCACTAATTATTAGAGAAATGCACATCAAAACGACAATGAGGTATCACCTCACACCGGTCAGAATGGGCATCACCAGAAAATCTACAAACAGTAAATGCTGGAGAGGGTGTGGAGAAAAGGGAACGCTCTTGCACTGTTGGTGGGAATGTAAATTGATACAGCCACTATGGAGAACAGTATGGAGGTTCCTTGCAAAACTAAAAATAGAGTTACCATATGACCCAGCAATCCCACTGCTGGGCATATACCCAGGGAACACCATAATGCAAAAAGACACATGCACGACAATGTTCATTGCAGCACTGTTTACAATAGCCAGGACATGGAAGCAACCTAAATGTCCATCTACAGATGAATGGCTAAAGAAGCTGTGGTATATATATACAATGGAATATTACTCAGCTGTAAAGGCAATGAAACTGGGACATTTGTAGAGACATGGGTGGACCTAGAAACTGTCATACAGAGTGAAGTTAGTCAGAAAGAGAAAAACAAATATCGTATATTAACACATATATGCAGGGTATGGAAAAATGGTACAAATCAGCCGGTTTGCAAGGCAGAAATAGAGACCCAGATGTAGAGAACAAACATGTGGACACCAAGTGGGGAAAGCGGGGAGGATTGGGGGGGAATGAATTGGGAGATTGGGATACCAAATAGTACACTCTAAATATATGCAGTTTATTGTCTGTTAACTGTATCTCAATAAAAGTTCTAAAAATAAAAATAAAATGGATTTAAAAAAAAAGATAAATTCTCCTTGCTCCTTGAGAAATGAAGCATATAAATTAAGCATAATCCCTCTAATTTAGACTAGACAGACATTTTCTGTTCGACAGTTACACATCCTCGTAAGGATAAATTAATATCCCCTCCTGGACTCTGAGTATCGTCTCAAGAAGCTAGACAGTGTCGGAGTGCAGAGAGAGTCGTACATAGATGCAAATGTTGGTGAATAAACAAAGCAATAAGCAGTCATTTCCAAGGCATATTATTAAAAACAGGTTGTGTAATGGAAATAAGGAGGTATGTCTCCCAGTAGCTGTGTTTAGCATGTTTAATATGCAAACATATGAAGCAAGATTTGTGAATAAATTAACAATTTACCATCAGCCACAGTCTGCTTCCTTATAATTTTTTCTTCTTTCCTTTGAATTAATTTTTCCTCATTATACTGTTCTTACATTTCAACCTGAATATCATTTGCTGTGGTCGAAATGAGTGGATGCAAACTTGGAAGTACATAGATACCTTTAACGAACAGTCAGAACCAGGTACACTATACAGAATAATCCAGCACCTGTCCCACGAGGAAAAATCATTGCTATTTATTTCAACCATTTAGACTCAAGGTGAATGTTTACATGTTCCAAGAATATAATGGAATGAACTCAAATTCTGTCGTTTTGTTTTCCATTGGAATGTATATTTTTAACGGTCTTCTTTTAAAGTGTATTGATGCAAACTTAATTTCTGAATTTAGAAAGAACAATGATCTTGAATTATTAAAAGCACATGTGTATTTATTACATATATACACACATACACACAAATATCTTTGCAATGAAATAGTGTTATTGTTTAGGAGTATAGTTTTAAAATTGCAAAAGATTTAATGTCTAGTAGTTTAAAAGGACAAGGGAGATTATGTCTTACAACCTCATCTTTTTATAGATCAGGATTCTCAGGTTAAATGAATTGTTCAAGTTTTACTGTCTCACAGTGGCATAGCCAAGTGTTAGCAAATACCTAATTTCACTCGCTGAGTTCTAATATTGTTACAAATGCTTTAATTCTTGGTAAAATGCTGATGATATTCCAGGGCTTATTTCAAAGCTAAAGCTGTCCTAAAACTAAAACTTTACTACACTAACTTTAACATCGTTTTACTTTTCTTCTTGTATTCAGGAATTTGTTATTTTTTCCATTTTGACAAATTGTATTTTTTAATTGGAGTATGGTTAATTTACAGTGTTGTATTAGTTTCAAATGTATAGCACGGTGATTCAGTTCTTTTTCAGGTTCTTTTCCATCATAGGTTATTACAAGATACTGAGTAGAGCTCCCTGTGCTGTGCATACATCCTTGCCATTTACCTATATTATCTGTTTTAATTTGTATCTGCTAATCCCAGATTCCTAATTTATCCCTATACCCCCTTTCCCCTTTGATAACCTTAAGTTTGTTTTCTATGACTGTGAGTCTATTTCTGTTTTGTAAATAAGTTCCTTTATATCATTTTTTTAGAGCCCACATATAAGTGATATCATATATTTGTCTTTTTCTGTCTGGCTTACTTCACTTAGTATGATAATCTCTAGGTCCATCCATGTTGCTGCAAATGGCATTATTTCATTTCTTTTTTATGGCTGAGTAGTATTCCATTGTATATATGCACTACATTTTCTTTATCCATTCATCTGTCAGTGGACACTTAGGTTGCTTCCATGTCTTAGCTATTGTGAATAGTCCTGCCATGAATGTTGGGGTGTGTGTATCACTGATTTGGTATTTGAATTCAAGTAGGTCATACTTACACTGCAATTACTTTTGAACATTTTGATTTCTAAAGTCAGAGGTTGATAAGGTTAGTTTTGTAGTGTGTAATATTTTATTTCATTCATTTTAGCTTTTTACATGAGATTTTATCATTAGGATATCTTTATCATTTAGCAAGGTTTAGAGATGTTTTGGTTTCACTCATCTATAAGATGAATGAAAGGGGAAAAGAACAAAAGGAAATAAAATAAGGAACTGGGAAAATGTCAGAAGAGGAGGGAGGAGAAAGGTTTCAGGAGAGTGGATCTGTGCCTCTGGGAGGCAGTGGCATTCTGAGCAGGATTAATGGAGCTGTGGGCTCTGTAAGAAGCACTGCTTCTCTGAAGGAAAGGGGGCGGGGGAGGAGCGAGTGAGGGAGTCCCCATCAGTCAGGCGATGGCTCATCCCAGGACGATAGAGATGCTCTGAGGAGTGAGGGTGATGGATCACAGCCTAAGGAGCTTTGGGAGGCTGTGCGCTGGTTGCCATTTAACATGTATAAAACATGAACACATTTGTACTTGGCATGAGTGAGCTCCTATAAGGGCTTAAATATCACTGAGTAGAGCTACATCCATTTTTTTTTTTTTTTTTTTTTTTTTTTTTAGTAAGGAGAGAATGGAAAACAGAGCCAGTAGTTCAATGATGCTCTAGAGAGGAAAGACAGTTATTTTGCATTTATCAATGTAAAGCGGCTTGGGCTTCCAAAAAATGTTATTAAAAGGTTATGCGTGGAGACAGTGATGCCGGTTAGCACCTCCGAACTCTTCCTGGAAAGTGCTAGACACGAGTGAGAGGGGACCATAGTGAGGATCACTGGTCTCAAGGGAGAGGAAATTATGCTTCTCAGTCAAGTTAGACTGTTGTTTCAGAATAAATTGAAGAAGGGTAATACTCAAATCATTTTGATTGCGGATGGATATTAAAGAATGTTTTGTGATTTCCCTACTTTGGATGGCCATGCTGTAAATGCATATCCCCAAATGTAAGCAAATTGAAATTACATATTAACTAATTTATAATTTTGATTATTTTAACATACACTGAATGACTCCAAACATACCAATAAATGAAAGAGAGGGATCTCATTTCTCTTATGAAGACACATTATTAGGTTAAGTGCTTTAAAACCAGAACCAGTTGACTGACTGTATCATCCACATTTGAAACTAAAACCGGTCACGTTTAATGGGAGAGCAGTTGGGATAGAAGTTAGAATTGGATCAAGGCTGCAGACACTCTAAAAATAAGATCTCCTTCATCTCTACCTAAAAATCACCAACCAAGAATACTCTTTACGTTACCCTTGCACTTATTAACTGTACGGACTAGGGAGAGAGAAGAAAAGTAAGAAACATGTTGAATTGACTGGAATGCATGATAAAATTATTTTAGAATAAATAAGATATGACTGTGATGGTGGGAAATGAAATAGTAAACAAGAGGACAGAATGTAATCAGGCAGAAATAAATGCTCTGTATTCATTCTGTCCTTTGATTTTTATCAAAATCCATGCCTGACTTTTACTCCACTTCCACTTATTCACTAATCATAGCAGGGCTTTCTATGCTGCAGGTCCTATGCTGGGCTCTGGGGGCAGAATGAATGTTCTGGAGTAAAAGTGCCTTTGCAAACACATATATCTGTGTTCAATGGAGACTTCTCCATTAGTGTCTCTTTAACCTTGGATAAGTTAATGAACTTCACTCAGCCTCAGTTACAAAAAACAAAAATGATAATTCACACCTCTTAAGGATAAGTGAAATATTATATTTTAATATTTTAGGTTTAACATTGTCTGGCCTAGAATCATTCCATAGATGACAGGAATATTTTATTGATGTTCAGATACTTGTTATAAATTTATTCAAAAACTACATAATAAGTACTTAATATATGTCTTCAAGAAAGTTTGATGTGCAGGAGAAATTACTGAATAAAAATAAATGTAGCATCATTAGGCTTGTGGCTGACTCTTGCCTGGCTTTCCAAATGCCGTTCTCAAACCTTTGTCTTGTCACTGCCCATAATAAGGCTGGAAAAAAGAAACAAACAAAAAAAAACTTGCTTGACAATCTCCCTGGAAGCGAGATGAGTTACTGGTCAGAACCTGATGAAAGGCTGTTTTGGAAAATATTTTCCTCCCAATAAAAAGAAATTCCTTTTTTTCTGGCCATCTCTTTCTGTAAGTTCGAAGTGATAATCTAAAGATATAAAAACCACAACTACAGCAGCCATTGTGCAGCTAGGGCAGCGGCCAAGATCATTGCCAAAACGCTGACCAGAATCTCTGCCATAACTGAGATTTGCATCAACACTGAAACTGCTAAGCAACTCTGTATTTTTATGCATGAGAAAGAAGTCATTGTAACTTAATAAAATATCAGTCACATATTCTGATTTTTAGAACTTCAGTCATTTCTAATTGATGAAAGAGTCATATTAAGGAATGGTCAGGGTTAGAAGGAAGCCCTTGGGAATAATATCTCATCTTTTAGTCTGTGATGGGGACAGTGACTTGGGGTTATTCCTAGAGAAGATGACATGAAAATTAAAATTTAAAAAGTAAATAATAGACTGGATAGACTGAGAGTTTGGGATCGATATGTACATACTGCTATATTTAAAATAGATAACCAATAAACAAATGAATTACTTTTGGAAAAAAGGTAAATAATAGTTCTCTTTAGTTTCAGAAGCTTGTCTGTGGTTTGTCTTGCTGTGGATTTCTTGTTTAGAGTTTGCTCAGCTTCTTTAATCTCTAGCTTTCTGTTGTTTTCCAAATTTGTAAGTGGTCTAAATATGTCAATTAAAAGACATAGATGGTAGAGTGGATCAAAAATCATGACCACCCTGTGCAGAAGAAATTCACTTATAATATTGGTAGTTTGAAAGTAAAAGGACTGAAAAAAGGTATATCATAAAAACATTAATTAAAAAAAGCAAAAATGGCTATATTAACACCAGATAAAGCAGACTTCAGAACAAAGAAAATCACCAGATACAGAAAGAAACATTAGATAATGATGAGTCAGTCCACCAATCCGAAATGTGTACCCATCAAACAACAAAGATTCAAAATACGTAAAGCAAAAACTGACAAAAATGAAAGGAGAAATAGGTAAATCTACTATTATATTTAGATAATTAAACATTCTCTATAAACAGTGGGTGAAACTAGAGACAGAGTCAGCAAGGATGTAGAAGAATCCAACATCATCAGCCAAAGGCTCTAACGCACATTAATACAAGCCCCTCAAGAACTGCATGTTCTTTTAAAATGCCCAGTGAATAAATACCAATATATATTATATCTTAGGTCACCGAACATGGCTGAACAAATTTAAAAGAATTAAAATCATACAGTGTATGTTCTCTGACAACAAGAAGATAAAATTAGGAATCAGTAACAGTGAGATGAGAAGAAACTTCCCGAACACTTGGAAACTAAACTATCTGCTTCACAATAATCCAAGGATGGAGAAAGCCTCAAGGAAAATTAAATATATATATTAAAATGTTAAATATTTTAATTATTTAATTTTATTTAATATTTAATTAAATGTTAAAATAATAAAATATAATTATATATATATAATGAACTGATTGAAATGAAAATAAAATGTATCAAAAATCATCATGCTGGCGACTTCCCTGGAGGTCCAGTGGTTGAGAATCTGCCTTCCAGTGCGGGGGACATGGGTTAGACCCCTGGGCGGGTAACTAAGATCCCACATGCCTTGGAGCAACTAAGCCTGTGCACCACAACTACTGAGCCCACGAGCCACGGCTAGAGAGATGCCCCTGCACCACAACAAAGAGCCCACCTGCAGCAACACAGACTGAGGCAGCCAAAAATAGAATAAATAAATAAATATTTGAAAAAAAAAAAGAAAAGAAACTGTGCGGTCCTATAAAAAAAATCATCATTCTAAAGCAGCATAAAGGAGAAAATTTATAGCACTAAATGCATGCATTAGAACAAAGAACAAGTTTCAGATCAGTAATCTAAGCTCCCCCCTCAATAACAAAAAAAAAGGAAGAGCAAAACAAAACAAACAAGGGAAGAAAGAAAGACAAGCAGATGTGAATAAAATTTAAAAATAAAAACATTCAGAAAATGAATGAACAAAGCTGATTCTTTGGAAAATTCAATAAAATTAACAAATGTTTAGCAAAACTGTCAAAGAAAAATAGAAGATTGCCAATATAAGAATGAAACAGACCTGTATACACCAATAGGAAAGTAAGGGATACTACAATTCTACACATATAAATCTGAAAAGATAAGTAACATAAGTCAATTCCTTAAAAACAAACAAACAGACAAACAAAACCCTCAAATTACCACAATCCACTCAATATAAAGTAAATCATTTGAATAGTCCTATTACATCAATTAGGGAATTTGAATTCCTAACTTAAAACAAACAACAGACAAATGAAAACCTCAAGAAAGAAATCCTCAGTTCAGATGGTTTTCTCTGGAGAATTCTACCAGAACTTTAAAGAGTAATTGGCTCCAATTCCACACAGTCTCTTCCAGAAATTAGAAGAGTGAATCATTTACAAATTGTTTATGAAGCTATCTTTATCCTAATACTAAAACCAGACAGATATAGTACAAAAACAAGCACACACAGAAACAACTGTAGACCAAAATCTATATGAATGTATTTGTACAAATCATTAATATAATATTAGCAATTAGAAATCACCATTACCTAAAATGAATTATACAGCATGACAAAGGAGAGTTTATTCTAGGGATTCAGGACTGGTTCAATAAATTCAAAAATCAATCAATGTAATCCACTCTATTTATAGGCTAAGGAAGAAAAAAATCACTTATGTTCTCAGTGTGGAAATAGCATTTGACAAAATTCAACATCCATTCATGATAAAAATGATCAGAAAAGTAGTGATAGAGGGGAACTTTCTCAACTTGATAAGGAGCAATCACACACACACAAAAACGTACCAGAAACATTATGGTTCATTTTGAATTCTGAGAAGAAATATGTTTTGAAAAACTGAATGTTTTTCCCCTGTGATGGATGAGGCAAGTGTGCCTGCTCTTACTACTCTTATTCGGTGTAGTGTTGGAAGTTGTAGCCAGTGCAATAAGGTAAGAAAGGGAAATTAAAGACATACAGATTGGGAGGGAAGAAATAAAATTGTACTTATTTTACTTATTCGGAGATGGCATGTTTGCGTGTTGTCTTAGTTTAGGTCACTACCAAAAATGCCAGAGAATGGGTGGCTTAAACAAGAACATTTATTTTTTGCAGTTTGCAGATCCCTTTGCAGATGGCATATGGTACTTGGATTCTGAATTCAGAGCTGGATTATGTGATGGTATGAATTGAAAGGGAAGTAGTGTGTTCTGGAGCTGGGTGCTGCAGGTGGCTTTCTACTGTAGCAGAGGTAGCTCTGGACAGTGGAAGAGCAGAAGCTCCCCGGCCACGCGTATCTGGACAGGACTTTTGGAGTTGTTCCTGGAAACAGCCCAGCATCTGCCCCTTGAGCACCCCCAGAACTTCTGGATGCCATTGACTATTTTGTAATTAATCTCTTTCTGTTTAAACCAGCTGGAGTGAAATCTGTCCTCTGCCGTTGAATTCTGACCAGCACAAGGCAGGTGTACTGTGTTCATTTTGTTGAAACAGAGAGTGCTAATCCAGAGTTTGAATCTGGGGGAGAAAATGTAACCTGAGTTATTTCCTTTTAGCATAGTGCCAGCTGGTGATAGGTGAGGACTAGCCTGCATTTTTTTTTTTCCTTGGGAAAATTTCTTATTGCATGAATATGCATAGGATTTGGTTATCAAGATACCTATTTATCTTTTTCTAAATGTCTTTTTCTGAACTTTAAGTCCACCCAGAGACTTGGAAATGTCTATCTATTAAATGTTATAATAAAGTTGTTTTAGGAGACTTGTAGATCCAAATGTGATGCAGTTGATTAAATAGGTAGCATTGTTGTTGATGTAGTTTTATGTCAAAGAATTTATCACGTAAGATAATAGAATTAAGCCTATAATCACTTAATCATTTCCTGCAGACTTTGATAAGTGGGACTTCAAAGACATGATAGAATCAAGACAGGACATATCCTCACTTTAAATTTTATGCCCAAGGCTTTTTTTTGTTCACATCTTTATTGGAGTATAATTGCTTTACAATATTGTGTTAGCTTCTGCTGTACAATAAAATGAATCAGCTGTGTGTGTACATATATCCCCATACCCCCTCCCTCTTGAGCCTCCTTCCCACCCTCCCTATCCCACCCTTCTAGGTCCTCACAAAGCACCAAGCTGATCTCCCTGTGCTCTGTAGCAGCTTCCCACTAGCCATCTATTTTACATGTGGTAGTGTGTATATGTCAGTTCTACCCTCTCACTACGTCCCAGCTTCCCCTTCCCCCTCTGTGCCCTCAAATCTGTTCTCTATGTCTGTGTTTTTATTCCTGCCCTGACACTAGGTTCATCAGTACTGATTTTTTTAGATTCCATATATATGCGTTAGGATATGGTATTTGTTTTTCTGTTTCTCACTTACTTCACTCATATAACAGACTCTAGGTCCATCCACATCACTACAAACAACTCAATTTCGTTCCTTTTTATGGCTGAGTAATATTTCACTGTATATATGTGCCACATCTTCTTTATCCATACATCTGTCGATGGGCATTTAGGTAGCTTCCATATCCTGTTATGCCAAAGTCTTACTGATGATGTTGAATTTCAGGAACCGCAGCTTATGTGTGGGCCATTAGCCAGTAGTGGGTACATGGAGACAATGGAAAGGATTCTCTGTGCATTTGAGAAGAATGTGTGTTTTGCTGTGGTTGGGTGGGTAAAGAGTTCTGTACATGTGTCATCTTACTGTGTTAAAGTCCTCTATTTCCTACTAATCTTCTGGTCTGTTTGTTCTGTCCATTATTGAAAGTGGGGAATTGCAGTCTCCCACCACTATTGTAAAACGGTCCATTTCTCCCTTTAATTCTGTCAGTTTTTGCTTTATGTAATGTATCTGTTGTTACCTAATTAAAATGTATAATTGTTATAATTGCTATATCTTCCTAACGTAGTGAATCTTTTGTTAACCCACAATGTCCTTCTTTGTCTCTTGTCACGTGATTTGGTTTAGTCTGTGATGAGCTCATTATGCTTAAATGAACAGTGCCTTCTGCTGTTCCAGCCTGAGTTGTTCATTCGTTGAAACAGTGACACCCACCTTGCCTCGTCCCTTCAGGTGTCCCGCAGACAGGTTAGCGCAGCCCCACAGGACAGCTGGCAGTGAAGCCTCCTCCGCACCCTCCCTCGGGCTCCAGGGGGGCCCTGGAGCTGGGCTTCCCCTGCTCAGGGAGGGGTGGGTCTGGGGCAGGTGAAAACGACACCACTCTCCCTTATCATTTTCAAGGTATCTTATTGTTGACGGGGCTTTCCTTGGTTTGCTGTAAACCTGTGACTGTTTCCAGAGCTCCAGGGACATGGATCCTGCTGTTTTATTCCGCATTTGTGTATTAGAAGGAGCGCTCAGGGCTGCCCTCGTTTGCCATTGGCTGACATCACTCCAAGCATCTCTTTTTTGAGGCCCATTTTGAAAGAATCTGCATGAAGGCAAAAAGAAGCAGATAGTTAAAATTCACCATCTCCGCCAACAGAAAACTATATTATCGTATCATCCTTTTGGCAATTATTCTTTAAACCACTATCCCAGAAGGGGTCTGAAAAGAACACAAAAGTACCCCCAAAATTTTAGGAGTAAGATGTGAAAAAAAAAAAAAGACATAAAAATTTTCAGGAAAATTCTCATGCTGACAGATCAAATAGCGCATGATATTTATGGTGTTATACACTGCAAGCATTTCATTTCAGTGCTCTCGTGTCTTCCAGGTATACAGTTTTGAGAGAGGTGTGGAAATCAGTAATCCTCTGCACCATTTGACTTATTCTCTTCCTGTGCATGTGGTGATGGTGTTAGGTCCTTTCCCTCTTTAGTCTAAAGTAAATGTAAAACTTTGTGAAGACGTAAGAGCCTTCAGTCTGTCACTTCTGTGTCATGACTTGTAGCTGTCTTTATCATCTTGAGAGGTGTTAGTAAGTTAGTAAGTTTAGCGAGGTGAGAGGTAGGTGGTAAAATACAAGGTTTAGTTGAGAAGGAAGACTATTACAGCTTAATTCGAATGACCATTTTCAGTGGTGGCACTGAAGAGACGACACCCTCCCTCACATGTTCTGTCATCAGATCATGAATTGGTGTCATGTTTTAGTAAAATGAGATAACATATAGAAAATCTTAGGGAGGTACTTTACACTAACCTCACTTCTTTTTGAAAAAGCTTTACGGAAGTATGCTTGATTTACAGTGTGTTCATTTCTGCTGTACAGCAAAGTGATTCAGTGATATGTATATATATATATTTTATTGTATTCTTTTTTCATTATATCTTATCACAGGATATTAAATATAGTTCCCTGTGTTATGTGGTAGAATCTTGTTTTAATCTCACTTCTAAATATTGATTTTCAGCGAATAATCTAAGATGAAGAGGAATCTAAGATATAGCGTATATAGTCTATGAATGATCACTCTGGATTTGTGGATGTGTGTAAAGGTGTGTGTGCAAGTACGTGTGTGTGTTAGAAATTGTAAACAACTCAATAATAGAGGATTATTAAATGAATTGTAGTTCATTTAAACAGCCAAATACCGTTCCGCAATTAAAATGATGATATAGTTTTATATTTCACATAAAAGGATGCTAACATCACATTAAGTGAAAAAGCAGCCTTCACAGAAACACAGATCATATGATGACATGTCTGTAAATATAAATGTGTAAGAGTTGTGTTTAGGCATGTAGACTAAAAGCAAAGAGTGGCTGTCACTGGGAAGAGGCTTTTTCTTACTTTCTGCTTTTACATATTGCCTGGAATGTTTTATTTTTTTAATCATAATGTGCGCGATATTGGAAAATATTCTTTGACAAACACAAAATTTGGATTGTTAGCGTTGGCAGTATAGAGATGAGAAAAATTTAAATTTGGAGATGGAGGGCCAGGAAGAGAATAAAATGAAATTTACTTCCAAGAATTAACTAAGAAAACTCCAAGATATTAAGTTGATAACAGAAGATGGTAAAGAGTTAATTCAGTGTTCGAAAGAACACAAGAATAGATTAAGATGAGACTGGTCTTCTTGCATTCAAGAATTCGAAAGTCCTTTCTCAGAAATGGTATAAGGCTTGGTCAGTTTAGTGTGAGCCAGGGTGGAATTTAGATAAAAGTGAAGTGGATGTGAACGTAAGCTCAGAATAACTGTAAACACTTATATGATGCTTGTAATGTGTTAGACACTGTCCCAGATACTTTACAGGTATCATAAATACTCATTTATCTTTCACAACCACCAAAAAAGAGTTTCTATTACTTTTATACATAAAGCACAGAGAGATTTATGGGTGTCAGAGCGGGGATACTTTTTTTTTTTTTCCAACAGACAATAAACTGCGTATATTTAGAGTGTACAATTTGGTATCCCAATCTCCCAATTCATTCTCCCCCAGCCCTCCCTGCTTTCCCCACTTGGTGTCCATATGTTTGTTCTCTACATCTGGGTCTCTGTTTCGGCCTTGCAAACCGGTTGGGTTGTACCAGTTTTTGATAGTCCCAGAGCGGGGATTCTAATCCAAGCAACCTGCCCCCCCCCCCGCCCCGTGTCCTGCACTTTTGACTACGAGGCCATACAGCTGATCCAACTGTAGTCTGAACAGTCCTCAGCATAGACGTCAGAAGAATGATAGCAGAACAAGTTGTAGAAAAAAAGCTGAGAGCCAAATGCTGAAGGTGAGAACATCCCTCGAGGTTAGTAAAATATAATAATGATGGAGAATCATCACATAAACTCTTAATGTATGCATACTCTTTGCAAGAAAAAGAAATCAAAATCGCTTATGGACTTTATAACTCTGAGGATTAATATCCTCTCATGTTGGCAAATGGACTTACAGAAGAACCTTGACACAGCTGCTCCCCTTTTTGTTCTCTTGTATTTCAAATAAAAACCCAGCGTAATTTGCCTCAAGGTCATTGATCTCTGATTTAGAATGCAAAACCTCCAAGCCTGCCTACAAAGCCTATTGTTAGACTCTCTAAATAAAAACAACAACCAAGGCATGGAGGAAACCGAATATGGTATTTTTTTTTTACCTGTAAAATTAAAAAGCGAAGAAAATTTGGTGATGTAAAGTTCAAGCTTGTGACCTTCAATGGGGAATAGCTCTAAAAGATGGAATTTGAGCTTCTAGAATTGCACAACTCCCTAGGAAAACGTGGTAAGCAGAATTCTCTCATGGCTGCCATGATTCCTGACCAAGAGCGCACAGGCCTGCGTATGCCCTCTTCCTGATGGTGGGCACAACCTCTGATCATGAATTATCTGGATATGAGGTCCCTGGATTCAGTTATTTTGTACAGTAAATGGTGGTGGGTGGTCACTCTCATGATTAAGTTGCATTATCTAGACAGCAGACTGGGTGGAGGGTGGGAAGTCAACGTAATGGGCTCACATCTGCCTGGAATAAGCAACCCCTGGTGCAGGTTGGGGGGTCCCAGGAAGCAACTGTGTGTGGCTTGGAAGAGCTGAGTGTGACCTCCAACTAGTGAGCGGACGGCGACCTCCGTCCTGCTACCTCCATGGATTGCATTGTGCCATTGACCTGAATGACCTTGGAGGAGCTCCCTGACCCCCAGATGAGATGCACAGCCTGACAACTTGACTCCTACCCCTGAGGCCAAGTCATGCCCAGATCCCTCTTCTCAGGAAGCGCTAACATCATAAAGTTGTGCTATTTTAAGCTCATAAATTTGTGTTAATTTGTTATGTAGCAACAGTAAACTAATACAATACGCAGAGAAGATGGACCACAGCAGAACATGAAACAAAATGGCACAACTTTTATTTTTTTAAATATAAAAAATATTGTGACAAATTCTGACAGATGATTAAAGTTACTTAAGTGAACGTTGGCCGGTGTTGTAGTTAACATCTCAAAACGTTCAGCTATTATTCATTATACTACCTGCCCCCGTACACTAAATCATCCTCAGCCAATCATTCAATACTCATGAAATGCCCATATGCACCTGCTGCTATACAGGGCACAGGTACCAAAAATCAACACAAAATGAGATCATTGCAATCTGTGGAAAATAAAATACTTAATTCTGATATGAGCAGGGTAGGCTTCCCCACCCCCCACCCCTGCTTTTAGGGTTAAAGTGAATGTATATGGATGGAGAAGGCAGCTGAGAGCCACAGAGAGAATCCAGGCAGTCACAGAACCTGATTTTGCAGTGAAGTTTTTTATCATGTATTTCAGGGCCCCACCCATGCAGTCAGAATGCCCATAAATGGGGTCGGAGGATTTGTGTGTTAAAAATCTCTCTAAGTAGTTGTAATGCACAGCTACCAGCTTAAAAGATGAATGAGACCAACAGTGACAGCGAAAGCTGCATTTTTGTGCACTTTAATGACTGACTATGGAAGTAACCTACTTTTTACAGTTATTTCGGCAAGTATTTATTCTCTGGTGATCCAGAGAAGAAGAAAAACAATGCCCCGGTCCTCAAGAGTCTCACAATCTAGGACAGTAACTGTCACAGCACGTGCTGCGTGCTATACCGTCACGTGAACAGTGTTGAGGAAAGTGCAGTTAGGATCGCCTATGGGAAAAGTGGCTGGTGGGAAAGGAGACTTGACAGAGGAGATGATACTGGAGCAGGACCTCAACATTTGAGTCAAATCAGTCAGCGTGACAAGTTATTTCTATATCATTCATTCGATGCATATTCTAAAACACTGAAACAACATGGTGCAGTGATGGAGAGTTTGTGCTCAGACAGATGTGTGTTGATTCCTGGGTCTGTGATTCCTAACGTTTGGTTTTCTCCTTTTTACATTGGCTAAGAGAGCAGGGATGACCTCACAGAGGGTTGTATTTCTGAGGATTCTATGTGGGTAAACTCTTAGCATGTTCCCTACCACATATTCTTATTTTTCTTGCGGCTGTGCCCTCCCTAACCATAGCCACAGGGCTGTTGGGTAAGATGATATTTTAAGAAAGCTAGAGGCGGGCCTTGCTCCCCAAAGTTTCTCATCTGGTCTGGGGAAAGGAGGTTGAGACTCAGAAACACACAGTTTCAGCACTTCACCACCACTGCCCCAGAGAGACAGCAGTGCTCTGTGAAAGAGAGGGTGTGTTTAAATTCACCTGGAGGCGTGAGCAGAGAAGTGAAGCTTTTCAAGAAAGGAGTCATTTTAAGTAAGTTTTGAGGATCAGTTGGGAATTTATCAGGCACAGAAGGAAAGCTATGGAAACCAGGTCTTCCAGGAGAAGGTAAAGGGACTCTAAAAGTATTTGTGCCCAGGGAAAGCTTTCAGTTGGCATGATCTGCTCATTAGATGTTTTTAAGGCATTGTTTTAGCCAAGTCCAAGATATCGTTTCCATCGAGAATTCTTAAACACATGAATGGACATGCATATACCATTTCTTTGTAATTTCTACGAAGTGTATTTCTTGGATAGAACGCACCAATATTCTTTACCGTGTACTTGAAAACAGTGAACAACTCTGAGTGCTCATCATGTGTGAGGCCTTGATTACTGACCAAACGATGTTATCAAAAAAACAAAAAAGACTAAAATCTTGAATCCTTTACAAACACCTAAGAAACCTGTGAGTTGTGAAAAATATACATAGATCACATGGAAAGGAATATTGCCTTTTCTGCAGGACTAATTCCCAAATCCAAAGATTTCAGTTTTACTCATTTTACTGTGAAATCAGGGTCCTATGGAAGCTACTTGGTGTGATGAATGTGTCTCGCCCCTTTTTTCTCCACAGGCTACAGGGTTCTTTTGTTTGTTTCTTTTAGCTCTTTCTGTGATCTCTGGATCCAATAAGGATTACATAAAGAAATGCTTTAGTTTCTTAGAATTATACTGTAGAAGATCAGGAACCCACTGGCCAACCCTGGATCATATACCATAATATATCCTCTTTAAGGAGATTGTGAATCAGAAAGAGAGAGAGAAGAAAAGCTAAAGTAGAATGAATTTTCCTTTCTTCTTTAGAAAAAAAAAAGTGATTTTACCAAAAGCCTGTGAGCTTGTGAAGCCAATAGGAGTATGAAGTATTCTGCTCTCTAGTGAAGGCTTTTTCAGTAAATCACCTTCTTAGTTGATCTAGGTTCTCTTTGTTTATATGATGAAAAGCAGGGATTTGTGCCAATAAAAATGACAGGCTTTGCAGCAATTATTACATGTAGATTATACAGATCAAACAGTCAGAGGGACACAGCCATGACCCCATGTGTTTGGCAGCCCGAGACTTTTTGTGGGAGCAGTAGCTCTTGGTATGGGGTATCCCATGAATCAGGAAAACTGGGAAAGATACCTAAACTATACACAAAAAATGTTATCTTGGTACAGTTGGTAATTCTTGATATAACTAGAGACCTCATACTAAAGTAAGATGTACTGAAAATGCATTATTTGCACATGTTCTTAAGTGCAGTGGATGGTTCAGAGAACAGCATGGTGTTTTGAATAGTGCATCCTTTCTCACAGACTTGATTTTCCTGGTGTGCAGATTATTTGTGACTGGTTCACAAATTAGATCATTCAGTGCAATCAGGTGAGAGTATAGTTCCTTGTTACCAGACCTTCTCATGAAATGGTGATAAAATGCCCACATTTCTTCAACTCTCACTCTAAAATTACTTCTAGACCAAACCTGGAATTCTTCCAGTAGTAGACAGAGTAGTATACTACAGATGCTATGTTAAATACACTTCGATCTTTCTACTGGATCTTTTGAGTGCTTCATTTCCCAGGGCTGACTGTTGAAGAATCCTTTCAGACCCCTTTGAGAAAAATGTGTGGAACGTAAAGTGTTAGTATGCCTCTCTCCCACCAAAACATGAGTGCATTTAAGTAAACCTATAAGGCTAGTCATACCTTTAAAATAAAATTTAATAATAAATTAACTATAAGGTTATGCAGTTCAGATTTCTTATACTTACAGAATTATATTTTTGCTGTTGTCACGTTAGAATAATTTTGTATGTCATTTTTAAATAGAATTGTGTAATACAAAGTGCAGATTCAGAAGTGAATGAAGATCACTTTTTAAATGCGTGGCGTATACTTATTTTCTCTGAAAGATTCACAAATGTTAGACTAAATCCATTACTGTATATTGGCAGTGATTGATGATTTATGAGTAAGTTGGTTTGATGAGACATTTGACACAAACTTTGGCTCGCTTGTGAAAATCTGTCAAAAACGAACTTCATTCTATGGTGATAACATGGTAGATGTATTGTGATTAAAGTATGTGAACACATTTAAAAAACCATTACCTTATTTTGACTAGTTGCAAATCATGTTTTGATTAATCCTTGAAATAGAAGTAATTATGGAGTCGACGTATATAGAAAATTCTAGCTTCTAGAAAATCCTCAGAATTCGAAGGGCTGAATTACAGCTATTCCAGACTGACTGCTGTTCCGCTTCCCTGGTTTGTGAAGGAACTCCATTTGAGATTTCTCACTGGAAAAGTGGGTGTTTGAAGTCACCATAAGGAAATTCCCTCACTTTATTCTTTTCAGTTCCAGTATACTGCGTAGTTAGGTCTGCGGTTCACGGGGAACGCACTTCTCACCCAGCGCCTCTGTGATTTAATCCTGTAGTCGGTATTTCAAGTAATTATCTTTTTGAAATCAGGAAGGGATTTTGACTGACTTAAGAAAGAATATGCTTTTCTAAGGGGAAAAGCGTGGAGGCAGAGATGGGGAAAATGCTTTTCTGCCCAGGGAGGCAGTGACGTACCCGTCCACTCGTTAGAGTAGGAGGCAGTTAGGTTGCTTCTCAGCCAGTTCCCCTTCTCTGAGAACTGGGGTCACAACATCAAGGTAGAGCACAGCCTCCATGTCTCCTTGCGAGACCCTCGCCACGTAGGTTATGTCATCCTCATGTTTGCCTGGCAACCACCCACAGAATTCCTTTCCGTCAAGAATGGGTCGAAGTCAAGTTAATGATGGGGTGCTCGTATAAAGCTCTAGGGGTTTGTGCTGCTAAAGTCTATGGAGTCCCCGTGACACCGGTCCTTTCTAGGGGATGCTTGTACAGGTCTTGATCTTTGATTCTTAGATACCCAAAGATCTTTCCAGAATGTCTTCATTTTGCATAAGATAGTGATTTTCTCTTCTCTGAACACCGTGGATTCTTTTTTTTTTCTTTTCATTTTTAAATTTTATTTATTTATTTATTATTTTTTGGGGGGTACACCAAGTTCAATCAACACCGTGGATTCTTAAGAGCAGTGTAGTCAGTTATCAAAGTTGTGGTAGCTCTTTTGAAGTAACAGGTGAAGCGGAAGCACTGTGTTCCGCTCCCTCAATGAAGGAAGGTAAATGATGGGAAAAGACAGTAGAGTTTTAAATCACATTATTTTTTCACCACCTCCCAGGATCACATCCTCTTATGCTATATGTTTCAAAATTGTAGCAATATAATTTTTTAAAATAATAAAATACATCAAGTAGTGGTTAAAAAAAAAGCTACAAGCAATTTTACAGCAAAGTTACAAACCATTTACCCCCCAGTTTCTCCTCATCATTGTGAACTACTTCATTGAAATGGATGAAGCCGGCCAAATAAGAAACCCAGAATTTCATATATACCTGTATTGTTTCTAGACTACATTTGGCCGTACAGTTTTGTTTTTTGTTTTTTTTTTTTTGCTTTTAATTTTGCATGCCTAAAATTGCAACTGTGTGTATGAAAAATAGCTGCCTACAACAGTGTCATTACCCTCTTTTATTGCCTTCCTGTTCCTTACATTTTGCATTCTACCACTCTCTCCTTTGTACTTATTTTTTCTGACATTTTCTATTAGACTCACCCTCTTTTTCCAGACATGAGGAATTTGTTGATCTGAGCAGTATCCGTGTACTGATATAAAAAAAATTGTTACAATGTTAATTCAAAATGGTTCTAGATAAAGGTAAACCTAAATTGCATTACCTAAGTTATATAATTAAAAGGTAGTTTATAAATGCTATTATTTTCTTTCTCTTTTTCTTTCCCAAAGGAATATTTATCTTTTTGTTAATTAAGAGCAGTATCGTTCTTTTTTGTTTATTTTTAAAAGAAAAATACAGTGAAACAGCTAATTCATGTCATTACATTTTTTCATGATGAATGAATCTGCTGTTTTCTCAGTTTCTTCAGTATACCATAAGACTTGCCAAACGATAGACAGATTTAATCATATCTTTTTGTGACCCCTTGTGGACATGTGTACACACACAGTGTAGGCTGTCCTTTACATGCTCATTCAGTCATCAGTCAAAAAAGAAAGCCTGTTTTCATGTTCCATCTCTAAAATGTTACAATTAATTTTTCCAGGAAAAATGGGTTTTGCTTGTGCAAAGTCAAAACTTCTGAAATTTTAAGATTGAGGATTCTAGCTTCTAGAAAACCTCAAACTTTAATAAGTAAAAAGATGCATAAACATAGAAGAAAACAATAGAATGTGTGTGTGTGTGTGTGTGTGCATTTGTGTGTGTGTTCAGATTTGGAAAAATCCTTGAACATATTTTAAACTAAGAAGGAAAAAATGTCTAAAATATTATTTTAGTAAAATAATGAACATTGTCTTCCATATTTAGTGTAAAAAGTTCAAAGTTTTAAAATCATGTGCTTTGTAGACTACGATTGTCATACGTGTAGTTAAAATGTGAGTTTTATTGTATAAAATACAACAGGACAGAGTAAAGTATTTGTCTTGAAGAATCATGTCCCATTCATTATTTCTACCAGTTCAAATGCTTACACGTTTGGGCATCACTCCTCTAACCCCTCAGCATAAATCTTCAGTGTCTTTTCTTCACAAATTTGGTCAGACTCTCTCCAGAGAGAGTTTCATTTATTTGCTCGTTTGATGCATTTAGGGGAATTCACAATAACCCTTTCAAGATATTGCACATCTGAGGTTGGCTTTTAAATTGATTTTAAATCAAAGAAAGGATTAACAAAGTTTACTCTGTCTAGAGCAAGAACAATTTGGTTAGTACTTGTGAATAAGTTTTGCTTCGTGTAGTGTGAAAAGAATTAGACGTTGTCAGGTCAGGGGTCCTAAGGCTGTGTTTATCTATATTTTTAACTAATGAAGATTTATTGGAAGACAGTGATAGGATGAGTGGCGGGAGCTCTTACGGACACAGTGCTGTAAACCATCATTTCAAAGGCCAAGGCAGCAACATGGATCAAACTAGAGGATGTCATACTAAGTGAGGTAAGTCAGAAAGAGAAAGACAAATACCATATGATATCAGTTGCATGTGGAATCTAAAATATGACATAAATGAACTTATCTGTGAAACAGAAACAGGCTCACAGACATAGAGAACAGACTTGTGGTTGCCGAGGAGGAAGGGTTGGAGAGAGTTAGACTGGGAGTTTGGGATTAGCAGATGCAAACTAGTGCATATAGAGCGGGTAAACAAGGTCTCACTGTATAGCACAGGGAACTGTATTCAATATCCTGTAATAAACCAAACTGGAAAAGAATAAGAAAAAGAATGTATATGTATGTATAACTGGATCACTTTGTTATACAGCAGAAACTAACACAACATTGTAAATCAACTATACATCAATGGAAAAAAAAAAAAAAAAAAAGCCAAGGCAGACAGAAGCAATTCTGCTGCTTTTTGCTTTGTCCTGATGGGTAGACGCAGTTTTATTGTTGGGCCCCCGTAGAACTTGCACAAGTACATTTTCCCAAATGTGCGCTACTCCATGGAGAGTACATTGTGTGTGCGTTTTCTCATTGTCACTTGTTTTCTAAGTTTTCAGTGCATGAAGCATGGACACCCATAAAAGACACATGGTTTGTATAAGGTCAGTTTTGGAAAAAATGTAGCAACACAGTGATGAAGAAAGCGTTAGTCTTGGGGTTATGCCCCATTTCAGAGAATTTGCTAGCTACAAGGACCCTGGCAATGTACTCATTATGTCTGAGGCTTCCCATCTCCATTTAAAATAAGAAAACAGAACGAGATGTTTGCTTCTCTTTGCATTTCTTCTAGTATCTGGCAGAGAATTAACAAAGAAGACTCTGGACAAAGCAAAAGGATCAGAAAAAATGAACAACAAGGAAAATATTTAGTCAAATATCAGTCAAATGTCATGAGCTGTGGAAGCACTATTATTATTGACTGGAATTAAAAAAAAAAAAAACACCTAAAAAATGCTTGTACACTCACTGGCTATAATGGGAAAAACACTTCTTGGCTATCTTATTTCAGTAAGCAAATGTCTTCATTTGGCCAAATACTTATCTTCTCTTAATATCCACCCTTTCCATTCCGAGGTCATAATTATAGATGGGGCATGGTAAGAGTACAACCCTGGGTAGCAGGAAATTTGGGGGATAAGACTGGAATTCAAAACTTAGAAATGCTAAGTTCTGACTCATCAGGAGAGCCTGCCTCCAGTAAGGGAATATCCCAAAGTTGGTGCCCATGGAAGCACTGTTAACCCTGGCTTATTCATTTGTAATAGCATAGTAGTTTTTACATATCTATTTAGGGTGTATAGCGTGATGATTTCATGTACAAACACATTGTAAATGAAGTTTATTAACACACTCATCATCTCATATTGATTGTAACCCTTTTATTTGTGGCAAGAACGTTTAACATCTACTGTCTTAGCACATTTCACATAGTACACTGCGGTGTTATTAACTATAGCCGTCATGCTCTACGTTAGATCCCCAGAGCTTATTCATCTTATAACTCAAACTTTGTACTTTTGGCCAATATCTCCCTATTTTCCCCACTACCCAGCCCCTGGAAACCACCATCTACTCTCTGTTCTGTGAGTTTGACTTTTAAAAATTCCGCTTATAAATGCTGTCATACGGTGCTTGCCTTTCTGTGTCTGGTTTATTCCACTTAGTACAGTGTCCTCCAGGTTCATCCATGTTGTCGCAATTAACAGGATTTCCTTCTTTTATGTAGCTGAAGAATTGTATTACGTAGCACATTTTCTTTATATATTCATCCGTTGTCGGATACTAGGTTGTTTCTGTGTCTTGGGTACTGTAAATGATGGTGCAATGAACTTGGGGGTGCAGATATCTTTTCAAGATAGTAATTTCATTTCCTCGGATGTGTAACCAGAAGTGGGCTTGCTGGATGGTATGGTGGTCTGTCTTTAAGAAACCTCATTACTGTCTTCCATAGTGGCTGTACCTATTTACACCAGGTGTGCAAGAGTTCCCTTTTCTGCACATCGTCACCAGCACTTGTTCTTTCTTGTTTCTTTTTTGTTTGTTTGTTTGTTTGTTTTTAATAATCCTGGCTTACTTCTTGAGAGGAGAGTGTGCATGGCAAGAGAGGACACTGGACATAATGGAGAAATAGCTTTGTGGGAAAGTTGCAGTAAGCCTACAGTGTATGTTATGTCCCAGGAAAAGATGGGCACCACCTGGGTCCAAGGCCATCGATAGCTTCCCTGAGGCATAGCAGATATTATTATATGCTGAGTTATTTAGTTTTTAAATTTCACCTTTGAGGGCAGATGAAAGTGTCTGCCTCTTGTGGGAGAAACGGTGGGCTCTGAGGCACGTGGTGCAGACGCATGCTGGGGCGGCCGGTGAGGCAGTGCCATCCCCACGCAGGCATGGCTGTGCAGTGGGTACACACAAAGGGTAGCCATGAAAACGCTTGAGAAAAGCTGGTACCATGGAGAGTGCAAGAGAACGGGGCGCTTTTTATAGAAGAGGGACGTATAAGCCCAAATCTACGGGATATGTTGACTTTTAAAACTGGTTTAAAGCATTGGAATGAGGCAGTGACTAGAACCATATTGATTGATTCGCTCATAATTAAACAGTCTGAAAAGCATGCTGTAATTGCTAAGATGCTCTCGAGCATGTTTATGTTCTGTGGGTAACTAAAAAAGGCGACATAAACATGGTAATTAAAGGGGTATTTTTTTGTCCTTCACGTTCAAGGATGTTGTTACTCCAAGATCAACCTGATTTGTATGTGATCTGAGCAAGGTGTTGAAATTTCAATTTTCTCATGCAATAAAGGGGATCATTGGTGTGGGTAACTGACCAGAGTGTATAATTAACATGACAGGGGCTGGTGTTCAGCATGGCCAATGCCTCTGCCATGTTTTGTGTGCTGAAGTTCACCTTCTATTCTCTTAGACTTTCTCTGTGCAATTTTAGAACCCATTCAGAGTCAAACATTGAGAGTTCTGTATCACACGGTGTGTTCAGATTAAAGAGTGCACACCTGGATACTAGAACAGTAGCTACGAAAATATAGTTATATCTGCTAAGATCAGTTTATCCCTCTGGTAATATTCACGGTTGATCTTTAGACTTCAGGAGGGCAGCAAGCGAGGCGAAGAATTAAATCTACATAATGAAATCCATGTCATTTCTTAGAGTGTGCTTACACTCAAATATACAAAATAGAAATACTACATACTGGTATGAAGAAAAGGATGTTCAGAGTTACTAACCAACACTATCCAGGTAGAATACTGGTGAGTATTTACTTCTAGAAATAGATATTTAGAGTAGAAGATTTTCCCTTCTCTCTGATTTGCACTCTGTGAGTCACAGTCCCAGTTCTCAGTCATTGCTGGTAAAAACATAAATAATAAACAATTGGAACAATTAAGAAAGTTCACTATGTTTCTATTTTTCTAGCTGGTTTGATTTTATTATTTATTTTTTTAAAATACGTATAGTAAAAGCACTGTGGTTGGTGACATTCTTTTTCCATAAGCTCCTAATATTGGTTTTTCATAATTTACTGAGGCATGATTAGCATTAAAAAGCACATATATTTAGCTATACATTTTGATATGTATATGTAGAATTTTAGGAAAATGTAAGATTATCTGAATTAACAAAAATGGTGGTTCTTTTTGTCCCACTTTTATGCAAGTCTCATGGGTTTTGTTTTGGTTTTTTGTTTTTTGTTTTTTTCTCTGAAAGTTGTTAAGAACACCCAGAGAAAATATCATAGTAAGAGGGAGATTGGCTGTCGTTTTCCTCTGTGATCATTTGGGAGTACTCCTAAAGTTTCATAAATAATAAGCTCTTTAAGAAAGAGTTCTAGTCGATGAGCTTTCTTAGGTTAACGTATCTATTATTACAAGATGAATGGGTAAAGTTGAATGTAGTGTTTCCTTCATTATCAAATGAGATGATTATATGAATATTAATGTGATGAATTATAGTGATGTATTACCTCATGTTGAACCATCCTTGCAGTCCTAGCGTAAAATCAGCCCTGTCAGAATTCTGTGAGTGTGAGATGCATTATGTGCTATATTGTGTCCTGCAAAGAGATATGTTGAAGTCCTGACCCCCAGTTCCTCAGAGCATTAATTATTTGGAAATAAGGTCAGCACAGTTGTGATTAGTTAATTTAAGATGTGATCATACTGGAGTGGAATGAACCCTTGACCAAATATGACCAGTGTCCTTATAAGAAGAGTAGAAGAGACACAGACATAACAAGAGAAAAAAAGCCACTTGAAAATGGAGGGAGAGATTGAGATGCTCCATCTGGAAGCCAGGGAACACCACAGGTTGTCAGGAAACACCACCAACTAGGAGAAGAAAGTCATGGAACAGGTTCTCGCCTAGATTCTTCAGAGATCATGGCCCTACCAACATCTTGATTTTGGACTTCCAAATTCCTAAACTGATAAAGAAAATTTTCTGTTGTTTTAAGCTTGACCTTTTGCTATGGCAGGCTAACAAAACTAATACACGCTGTGTATGTGTGTGTGTCTGTACACAAAAATCTTGCAGTTTTAAGCTTTATAACTTCAAAGGTGTAACTGGTACATATTTTTAAAAAACATTATTTTGAAGTTTTTTAAATCTTGAAATTTTATTTTAATTTTTTCAAGTTTTCCTATCTACAATCAGATTGACTCAACACCCCAAACTATAGTTTTGGCAAGAGAAGAGACATCCCATTTCCAGGCATAAATATTATTTACCTCAGTCTACATTGCCCCTCACAAAACACTTAGCTTTCAAGTGAAAATTACATGCTATTCAAAGAAGATAAACAAACAACAATAAACAAAAACAAAAAATAAACAAACAAAAAACAGTAGGACCAGGTTCACATATGGCTCAGATGTTTGGACTGTCATACAATTTAAATTTTTAAATTACAATGATTAATATGTAAGAGGCTTCAGTGGAAAAGTAGGGAACATGCCTAAATGACTGGAGAATTTCAGCACAGAAATGGAAATTAAAAGAATTAACTAGAAATGCTAGAAAAGCAAAGCATGGTAACAGCAATAAAGAATGTCTTTGAAAGATTCATTAGTGAACATGACACAGCTGAGGGAGGAATCAGTAACTCAAACACAGCCTAATTCAGATTTTCCAAATGAAAGCACACAAAGAACTGAAGATGCATTATTAAAATATCACTCGTATAAGTGAATAAGAAATATAACTGTAGTTGACCCTTAGAAAGTGTGAGGGTTAGGAATGCCAACTCCCCCCATAGTCAAAAATCTGCGTATAACTTTATAATTGGCCCCCCATATCCACATATTTAAGCAATCATGGATCATGTAGTACTGTATGAGGTTATTGAAAAAAATCCGCATTTAAGTGAACCCACGCAGTTCACACCTATGGTGTTCAAGGGTCAAATGTAATTACACTTTAAGTGATGCTTAAAGGTTGTAGAATTTATACTTCGGAAGTTATAAAAGCTTGCAACTGTACTAAACTTTTGGGGGTACACACACACACTCAGACACATTCTGCTGTATTTTATTTGTTAACATTTTTGCATCTTTGCTTTCTATTTTGTTCACGGGTGAGCATATTTAATTTTCTTTTTTTGCTATGTACTGTCCTGCCCTACTTTTTTTCTTTTTGAAAAATTATTTAAATCCACTTACTTATTTCTATAAGATTACTATTCATCAGTATTTTACAGAAAAACAGAACCAAAAGGGTGTATCTCAATAGAGATAGATACATAAATAGACAGAAGATGACACAGATATAGACTTATGATAATGAGTTGGATCGTGCCAATTAAGGAGAAGTCCCAAGATCTTCAGTCAACAAGCTGGAGACCCAGGAGAATCAGTGATGTAGTGTCAATTGGAAAGCCCACAGGCTCACGACCCAGGAAGAGCCAGTGTTTCAGTTCAAGTCGAAAGGCAGGAAAAAGTTGGATGTCCCAGCTCAAGGTAGTCAGATGAGAGGGGTTCCCTTTTCCTCTGCCTGTTTGCTCTATTCAGACCTTCAACTGATTGGGTGAGGCTTACCCACAATAGGGAACGCAATCTGCTGTATCTAGCCTACTGGTACAAGTGTTAATCCCATCCAAAACCACTCTCACAGAGACTCCCAGAACAATGTTTGCCCTAATATGGGGCACCCTATGGCCCAGTCAAGTGGACACATAAAATTTACCATCACAGATAATATCTGTTCTTTAATATTTAGGTAAAGCCTACCTTTGAAAAAATTATTTTAGCTTCATATGTAACTTTTTACAGGGATATTTGTGTAATTTGAAGATATTCTGATTTTTCATTTTATTTTTAAACCAATTTTGGTAATTTACATTTTTCTATGAAAATGTCCACTTTAGCAAAAGTTTTGAATTATTAGCTTACATGTTATTATAGAATTATTATTATTGCTATTATTACCATTATTGTTATCCTATTGTTTCCCTCCTCATTCCAGCTAGTAATCTGGACATTATGAGTTACAAGTATGCTCTTATTTTTTGTTGTTTTTCTTACACTTCCACTAAATACTTAACATACATACTTACATAATTACTGGAGCATCTGTGCAGCTAAATTTAAAACCAGGTCATATTTTGGCCACTCATGAATTCCGTTTTGCTAACCCATTAGTGATCTCGCAGATCCACTTACACAGTCAAACGCGTGGCTTTGCCAGATTCTGCTTGTAATGGATGTGTCTTTCAATGATCTGTAGACCCAGGTATGGAGGGCAGCTTCTGGCAGTCTTCTTCTCCAGGAGGGTCCGTCCTACATGCAGCCCCTGACTTCCAAATGTAGCTTCAGATTTTATCCCAGCCTTGCACCAAACCCGCCCTGGCCCAAAATATCCTAGAGGAGTTAAGCGTACCTGCCACTGCTCTGTTTCTGAAGCTGGAGCCTGTGTCATAATTGGGGCTCTTGTCACTGCTTTTGTGTGTATGTGGTTATGCTTTGTATGCATGGTCTGTCTTAGCCCATCTGGGCTGCTATAACAAAGTGCAATTCACCCGGTGGCTTATAAACAACAGAAATTCATTTCTCACTGTTCTGGAGGCTGGAAGTCTGATCAGGGTACCAGTGTGGCCGGGTGAAAGTCTTCTTCTATGTTTCCAACTTCTCCTTATATGTTTCCACAGTTGAAGGGGCTAGAAAGCTCTCTGTGGCCTCTTTTATAAAGGCACTAAACCCATTCATGAGAGGGCTCCACCCTCATGACCTAATCACCTCCCAAAGTCCCCACCTCCTAACAACCATCACCTTGGACATCATTTTCAACATATGCATCTTTGAGGGATGCAGACATTCAGACGATAACATCATCCATGATATATTTACATTGTTTAAGGATGATAAAGTAACTTTATTTTTATTAGGTTAGGGTATACTAGAATTTAAACCCTAAACAGAGATATTATTGTTTTACCGACTAATTTAGTCCCAGTGCCTAGAAATTTGTCTAGAATATGGTAAGCACTCATTCAAATTAGGTAACTGAATGACATTGTTTTTATTTCTACCCTGGGCCTAGGTTAGGAGTAGTGATAGGGTTCGTAGAAGTACGTGCATCTAGCTAGGAATAATTACTGCAAAAACACGTCCTAGAGTGGAAACATATTGTAGTTTAGTGACAGTACCTCATTTGATTATCGGATGTTCATCCTGAAGCTGACGTGACCACCCCTGCCTTCTCTTCCACACGTGCACAAATGCAGAATCAACAGAATACGGCAATCTGCATTGTCTGTCCACAAAGTTCTCCTGTTGAATCCTCATATCACCCTTGGGAGTTATGATTATTTACCCCAATTTTACAAACAAGGAAGTTTTTCTTACCAGTTAATGGCACAGCACAGATATTACTAATCTTCTTTGGAATTTGTATTTCACTGGCTTGGGTTAATAGTTCTCTTTTCTCATATTCTTCTTCCTCTCACACTGGTTGACAGTGATGTCATTTTATATGAGTTTTTAGAGCCCAAGAAAATTATTTTTGATTGACTCAGATATTGAGTCAATACTCAGATATTGTCAATTTGTGTTATATTTAACACTTGTCTTGAGTGACTACATGAGAAATAGGACCTGCCTCCATGGCCCTGCATGCAAACCTGGTGAAAGGACATATTTGGCAACAGTAGGGTGAAGATCACCTTTTCATGCACTGTCCGAGGAGGCGTGAAAATAAAACCTGGTCATAACAACTCTCTCTGATCTTAATGTTAAATTTACAGTGGGATCAAGGTTACAACCTACTATCTGTAAATGAAATGAAGGAAAACTGATAGGAGTAACTTTTTTTTTTGACGTCGTATCAAATAATAAGAGAACTGACTCTAAAGATCAGTCTTTTAAAGGGCTACTGACACCGCATTTAATAAGGTGCATTTTTGGAGACATCTAATCTTCTGAACTAAGTTTCTGAAGTGAGGGCTTCAGTATTGAAGCCTGAAAACATCACATTTTCTGAACCACACCATCCATTCTGAGAACATCAGAACCTCAGGTAACAGGGACTTACCCATGATAAAAATCATAGCAAAATGCAAAACAGAGTGAATGTTACCAAACACAAGTTTGTGTACTGGACGCACAGGGAGGCCAAACAATACGGAAATGTCAAAGTTGGAGCAGAGAAAGGGTTATGGCAGGGCCATGCAAGGGGATGGGTGGCTAGTGCCCAGAGAGCCCCGAACTCCCTGAAGGGTTTCAGCAAAGCACATTTAAAGGCAAGGTGAGGGAGGGGCATGGTTAGTTGCTGCAAACGTCCAGGTGTCAGAATCCTTTGTTCTTGCAGCTGTCCACCTAGGTCAGGTCAGGATGTTCCTGTAAACTTCCAACAAGACAGGTGTTATTCTCTGTGCTACAACTTTTTATCTCTGTATGAATGGAGAAGTGTTACACACTGGAAGGGGAGAGCCCTAAGAAATGGCTTTTCCTGTATATTTCAGGCTGCAGGCAACATTGTTTTACAGAAGGTGCAGAGCCAGGTGACTAAGCACAGGCCACAGAGCACAGAGGTCAGAGCGGAAGGAACAGATCCAACATGGAGTCAGGTTTGTTCTTCCCCATTACAGGAACACCCTAATATCATATTGGCTTCATTGAATTTTGAGCGAGGTGAAAATTTTAGGTGACGCGTTTGAGCTTTATTACCTGAAAGTATGTTGTTTGATTATTAAACAATCCCCCATTCTCAGTGATCACTGCTTCTTAAAGACAAAACAAAATTCATTTTTAAATGTTCAGATAAAAACTTTACAGTATAATATTTCATCTCAAGTTTTGTTAAATTAGAATATTCCCAGCAGGGTAACTTGTGAGTAAATAATCTGGAAAAAAATGTATTGAGTAAGGTTTAATTCTCAGAGTTTAAGGATAACATGCCAGAAATCTTATAATTATTATAACTAAGGAGTCAGCAATATTTTTAAATCAAGCATGTATACGCTTGTATTGTTATCATTAGCTGAGGACTCGCATTCCTGTACTCTCTTCTTCCAAAATTGAATCACTGAATCATTATTTTCTACAATATCCAACGTTAATTTGTAGTGACAGTCTCTCTCACAACTATATATATAAGGGTAATTCAAAATATAAATACAGTTGGCTTTGAAGCTATGGGGGTCAGTCAGCATTTTACTTTTATTACTAGAAAATAAAAGGTCATTTTACTTTAAAAAATAAGATCTCAGCTGATCTTAATTTTTGTTTTAGAATGAAAATAATGCAAATTGAACACAGGAAGGAGAAAGATAAAGTGTAGGGCATCACGGTAAAGTGTTTGGGCCTGAGAGGGAGGAAATACCAGAAATACCACTGGCCATGAAATCCAGTAGAAATAGAAACACCAAGAAATGTTCTGGTGTAAGTTCTTCCACGGCAGAAACCAGTACTGTCTCTGCAGATTTAATACACTCTCTAGAGTTCCCTTTCCTTCCCCTCTCAACACTGTGCAGTCAGCTCTGCTGTAATGTAACCTGTGCTTGTAAACATTACCATATAGTGTAAAAAACCATACAATTAAAGCAAAATAAAACAAAACGTAGGGCTTAAGTAAGGAGAAAACAGGGCTAGGGTCACACCACTCAACAGCTTGGTTAGTGCTACATTTAAAAAAAAAAGACAAGAATCTAGTAAAAATGGAGGCACACTATTATACATGTCAGATGGTTACAGAATACATAATACTAGAGTAAATACGGTTCCTTCCCTTCACAAAGACCTAAACCTTGCTTGTGGAAGCCCTTGAGAAGGCTGCAGCTTGTGAATGATGGTGAAGTTCCAAAGGAGGATGACCTGGAATAGAACTGAGGTTGACACAGCAGAGGCAGATGCATGTTGCTCATAATACAAGTGGTAAACTGAGGTAGCTTGTAGATGGAGGAGGGGTGCGTGTGTGTGTGTGTGTGTGTGTGTGTGTGTGTGCAGGTCATGCATTCTTCTGCAGCTCATTTCAGCTGAGCGCAGTTTTCTGCACTTGCCTAGTCCTTCTGAAGATGAAACTGAGAATAAACAAACACCTTATGCTCAAATTGTTCCCCATGTATCCATCCTCAGTGGATGATGAACAATGTCATGTTTTTTTAGAACAATGTCATGTTTTCAAAACAACCGGTACAGCAGAACTGAGTGTATCATGAACATTTTATCATGTTTGTTAGTTGTTTTTCATAAAAATTATGTGTAAAGACATCATCATATTCCAAGAAAGAAATGTATGTAGTTTTCTGCTGTGGAACAAAGAGGTTGTTTCTAACTTTGTTTCTTCCTTTTGGAATATCTTTATAATCACTGACATATCAATATTTCATTAAGATAAATTAGGAATAAAGTGTATGTTGTGAGTAGTTTAAACAGAGTATGTGTAGTGAGTAATTTGTGGTCCATTTGCGGACCACAAATCCCTTCAATCTGAATTGTTAGACTCTCAGCGCTGAATCACCCAGCTGACGTTTATACAACAAACCCTGCAGTCGAATTCCACTTGCCATTTCTGACATATGCCTTGTCTTTCGTTTTCCCCATTATAATTATTTTTACTCTTGGCTTCAGCTAGGTGACCTTTTGTTCCTGGCTTTACTGCCTCTCTGCACACCCCAAAGTTTTTTGTGTTCAACTTAATTTCGACCTGTTTCATGTTTCGCTTCTCTTTGTCTGGGTCCTCCAGAGAGTACAACCCCAACCATGTGTGTTATAACCTTATGTGGTATAACTTTATTAGTGTGTAATCTCAGAGGATCAGGAATAAGGAAAAAGAAGAGTAAGGCAGGGAAAAAGAATGAGTCAAAACAAAGGCACCTTTCTCAGATGTCTCCCACCTGTTATCTCTCAAGGGATGCTAATTGTTCAATCTTAATGGACCATCTTCCAACACAGTATATAACTACAGTGTCACAGGGTATTCCATGTGTTGGGCCGGGTTGGGTTGACGAGAAAGGGAAACAGAGGTATGCTTCCTTTCTTGACTCTGCTGGTCAGAGGTTTACCCCACAAGGCATGATCCCACCTGTACCCCTGGTTGTACACGCATGACCGTTAAGCGGCTTCCCAAGGTTTTGTGTGCCTCAGTGTCACTGGGGAAGCCCCAGGGCAGGCGATGAGAGGCATATGGAATGGTACTGCCACATTTCATTTGTGTAAAGTCAGGTGAATCCCCTACAGAATAGTGGCTGGAATAAAAAATAGAAGCTTATGAAGCCAAGAGGATTTAAAGTAGGCATGTGAGGTGGTTGGTGTATCTCTCCAACCCCAACCCTCTCTGCTTCCCAACCAGACTGAAGTAAATTCCTTTCAGCCTGATAAGCATGTAAAACACTGTATAATCATCTTTTCTCAACTTTGCTCTAATGAAATAAAGTAAGTAATAACAGTCTAACTCCATGAGGATATATTATATGTATCCCTATACCTTTTAGAACATTGTTGACAATCAGTATTTATTTAATAAATAGATTCATAAATGTATTAAAATATAGTTAGCTGCTAAATAACAGAATTTAAAAAATATTTTATATCCCTCTGTAAGCCCCAAGTCATTACTCTTTTATGCTAATCTAATAAATAAAAATTATAGAAATAAGTTGATAGAAAAAAATCCCAGAAAACAAATTAAACATATGTCAAGAATCGTGACGTGTCCACTCATTTACCCTACTTGCAATTAAAATTCTAGGCTTCCAGTTTCATGAATGCTGGCTGGGACATGAGATTCCTGGGTCAGAAATAAAGGGCATTGTCACTCTTCAAAGTAGTAATATGTCAGAATATCAGCGTTTTCTTTCACCTGCTTCCACCAGCCCTAATTTTCCTCAGAGAAACATGACTTGCCTGTGACACCTCCATATGCAGTGGGTTGTGTTACCAGAGAGGAGTCTGAGCTTTGGGAACATAACTCTTTTATGATCGCCAGTAAATAACCCCGCCCTTTGCTCTGGACAGAGATGCTATCTCTATCTTCCAAGACTGATCACTCTGAAAACATCCTTGACATTTTGGAACAAAGATATTGTGGAACAAAGGCAGTCAGCACCTCTGCTTTATTGCAAGATAAGCAGAAATGTGCAAAGCCCATAGGGAGTGTCTTCTGATAATAAACACCACTTATTTCTATGCTACCTTGCTTTTTAGAGAAATTTCCTTGGAGTAAGGCACTCTGTTGTCCACTCTGGAGGGTGGGAAGAAATCTATCCAATTTGTCTGATACAGCATCTAATTAAGTCTACCATCATTACAAGAAAGGAACCCTGAGATTTGGGAGCCCAAAGCTCCTTGAGTGTTGTGCGTTTTAAAGAGATGGTTTTCAGGTCCTAGAGAAGACAGCTCTGGATCTTAGAAGATTTATATCTCAAAGGGATATATAATTGAGATATAATTATATCTCAATTATAATTCTTTGAGATTATAATTCTTTGAGATATAATTTATATCTCAGAGAAAGGATATATAATTGCAAGCTTTCTATACAGCTGCTCCAAAAGGGGATAAGGAGTCTCTCTGCCTGTTGACTTAAAAAATGCACAATGGAGAGTTACAAGTTGTTTTATTTGGGGCAAAATGAGCACTGCAGCCTGGGAGACAGCATCCCAGATAGCTCTGAGAAACTGTTCCAAAGAGGTAGAGGGGAAGATTAGTATCTATGTGAGGGAGGAGTACATGCAGTAAAACACATACTTTTGCAGGGGGTTTCTGCTAGTCACGAGGAGCAGACATCACCATGAAGGGATTTAGTGCTTTTCTAGATATGAGGAGATGCAAGGATTGGCTCACAGAATCAGCTCCTGAAAACATCTAACTATCGGAAGACCTGTTCTGCCCGTTTTTCCAAAGCACAGAATGCCTTGTTCCTGATCTCCACCCTGAATTCCCTTCAGGGGTGTTGAAGGTCAGCCGCTGCAGCAGCAGAAGGGATTTAAACCTTGCAGAGGTAGATGGCAAGTGCCCATGGCAAGTGCCAATTTACAGTTGACATGCCTATCGTTGAGTTTTGGCTGAAACAAACAGTACATTTTTCCTGGCAGCACTGAGCTTTCTCAGGTATGTACTTTGAGGCTGGGGTCACTCTGGAATGTGGTCTTGAGCTGTTAGGAACTGTGCTTGGGGCTTTGTTATGGGCTGAACATTTGTCCTTCTAAAATTCCTGTGTTGAAACCCTAATCCCCAGTGTGCTGATATTAGGAGGTGGGGCCTTACGGTGGCCTGGCGATTAGGTTTAGATGAGGATCATTAGGATGGGGCCCCATGATGGGATTAGTGTCCTAATAAGGAGAGGGAGAGACCAGAGCTCTCTCTCCACTTTGCCAGGACCCACTGTCTGCGAGCCCAGAAGAAAGCTTTCATCAGGAGCCCAGCTAGCTGGCACTTTGATCTTGGACTTCCAGCCTCCAAAACTATGAAAAATATGGTATTTTGTTACAGGAGCCTGAGCTGACTAAGATATGTTTGTTCAAATCTCCATGTGGAGGGAGGACAAAAGAATCTGTGATGTGAGTCTGTGGTTCTCAGAGGTCAAGGCTGAGGCCAGGTCAAGAAGAGGGCTCAGAGGTGTCTACTAGAGTTGCTACATCTTGAATATGCCATTTCCATCTGAAAAGTGACTGCCCTCAGGTTTTCCACACATTGTGAGTCCTGGAGTCTGAGCTGACACACCCAACACAAGCATTTCAGCCACGGCCTCCTGGGTAAGGTGTTTGGTTTGAATAAAAGCCCATCATCCCATTAGGAAGCTAATGGTTGCTTCTGAAGCAGGGTGTGTCTGGTAGCTACGTCAAGAGGGTGACAAGTCCAAAACCCTGGAGGGTTGTGTCTGTAAGGAGAATGCCTTCCTTTGCCAGAGGCTCCATTTGGCAACAGCATCAGGCAGAGAAACTTACAGCTTAAATTGCTCATCAGGGTTGCAGGGTCCCAAAGGTACTAGCATCTCTCTGCATGAGGAGCCCCCAGTTGAAAGAATCCTTCTGGAATTTATGTGACAGGGATGTACACAGCACCTCAATGTCTGCTCTATACTTGGTGGTAGAAACAACTAAAGCACATTGATTTTGTCCATCTCTCCTCCCCCAAAGTCAAGGTTAATTTCACATCCCATCCCATTGAGAACACCACTAAAACCCATTTAGGGGAATGGAAATTCCCCTTCCCCCACAGTATCAGGTGGGTTGGTCATACCATGACTGGGGCTCCAACAAAGTCATACAGCTTGGAGCTCCTCCTGTCTCTGAAGTTTGAGGTCCTGACCTCATCGCTAACCATCTTTTTCCTTACACCACCATCTGAGGCCTGGGCAATGGGGAAGGTCTGAGCATCAGGGTTGTGAATGGAGAGTTTGGCTCCACCCAGTACACAAGTCTCTTCGACTTTTGTCTCTGAGTGGCATGACTCCTGCTAGCAACTCAACCAAACGAAATTCATGGTTTTAGTCCTTCTTATACGGAGTAGCAGGGTCATCATAATTGACACCATCTGCTTCAGCGTTGGGAGCCTCTTGACTCAGCAGTCCTCCCCGTATTGTGGCTGGATTGCAGGGTTTGCACCCTTTAGCTCACCTGGGATGGACTCACACTATGGCATCTTTTAAAGGAGACCACCCACCCGAATGTTCCATTACCATTTCATCTCTTAAGCTCTTTCCAGTTTTCAAAAATGGGCTAGGAGAGTCTTCTCGGGATGCACAGGTGACTGAAATAATGTATCTGAAATCCCTTTGTTCAGTCTCATTGTCTAGTGGGTCATCTTCTGCGTTGTAAACCCAGCCCAGGGCGGTGAGAGCCTCTTCTGTGTCAGCCTCTTCTGTGGGTTCCCATGGGAGTTTGTCTGTTTCAGGAAAATCTTCCCTAAAGAGTTAAACCTCCTCGATAGCCAACAGGACCTGTTGCAAAAACCTCTACATCATTTACTCTTGTATGTGAGTGATCTAAAGTTGGCATGAGAGACCAACAGCCATGATTGTATTAAACAGCAGCCATGGTGTAAAGAACCATTTATTGCCCAATTGACTGTGTTTTGGTCAATATGGTTGCTATTGATGACTGTGGACTTCCCTCAAATCCTGTTCATCTTGTTGCCAAAACTCGGCCTCTGTTCATGGGTGCTAAATGGAAACATAGAGACAGAGTTTTGGGTGAAGTAGAAAGAAATAGCTTTATTCCTTTGCCAGGCAAAGGGGGCCACAGCAGGCAAATTCCCTCAAGACACCCTGGAGGGGATAGTGAGGAGTCTTACAGGGTTCAAGAAGCAGGGCGTGGTCAGCTCATGGACATTCTTGTGATTGGTCAGTGGTGGGTAATCAGGAGTCAGCGTCATCAACCTTCTGGTTCCAGCTGATGTGGGGTCTTGGGCAGCATGCAGTCAACGTCTCCCACCTGGTGGGGGTTTCAGTATCTGCAAGACAGCTCAAAGGACATGGCTCAGAATATTATCTGTAGTCTTTGAAGAAGGACTAAAGGCCCTGACTTTGTGTAATGGCTAAAGTATTCTGTTTGTCTTGCTTGACTCTTTTCCTTTCTTTCTGCATTTTCTCACTTCTCTGATTAAATTTATTCTTTGACTACAGACAAAAGGCAGGTGGAGGACATGGGTGGGGGAGTCTATTCTGGGAAGGTTCATTGGGCCCTGCTCAGTTACAATCTGTCCAAGAGGGCTTTGATTTTTCCTCTTCCAGAAAGACATGCCTTCTCCAGCATTCCCATGCTTATGGCCCAAACTGTGTGGGTGTGATATTGTACAGTTAGCCTGCGGTCAGTTCCTGGATGCTGGCTGGGCTGAAGACATCGTAGTCCTGAGTCAAGACAAAGGACTTGGTTACACAGGGAACACAGAAGCCACAGGGTCAGCATTTCCCTGCCCTGGTTCTCTGAGTCCTGATCCCCATGGGATGACACTAGAGATTCAGGGGACGGTGGCAACATGCAGTGACCTCCATTACAAGAAAGGGACCGTGAGATTAGGGAGCCCAAAGCGTTTACTATCATTGCAGTAAGCAAATTGGCCCCTGGCTACAAAGAGAGACACACTCTGTATCTTCTGTGTCTATGTTGTAAACCTTCCCTTTGTGCCAGAGGGAGATCTCTGTCTTCCAAGAGGATTTGCTATAGGAGCACCCTTGTAAAGATAGTTCCCAACAAACAGCGCCTCTACTTGCAAGAGCATCAAAACACAGGAGATCCACGGGGGATTGTCTCTCCAAAACATAATCACGCCCCCCAAGATAACTTTATTTGAATCTAGTTTCTACAGCAGGAATGCTTAAACTGTGTTTCATAGCCCATGTGAAGAAGCATTTGTGATACCATGGATGTCCTTTCCAGAAACGAACCGCAAATGTCACTTAAAAACAGTGTTCAAAGCCTGTCTGAAGCCCACGTGTAGATCTGGGACTCCCCCGTTAAGAATCTTGATTGGAAGGATTTTTCTTGCCTTTAATGTAAATTATATAACTGTATGATGCTGTAAGGTTATACACTGAAGTGTTTTGATACAGGAAAGAAAGAAAGAATTGTAAAAATGGGCAGTAGAAATCAGTACGAGAATAGAGCCCTCATAACTCCTTCTCTGCCCCTTCCCTCTTTTCATGCCGCAGCTGCAGTCCTGCGTGCAGTGGTCAAGTTCCTTCCAGTAAGTTAGACAGTAGGGTAGACCCACGCCCTCGTGTTGAAGTTTTCGCTCTGAGGGAAAGGAAGCTAATGCATTGCTCTAAGGAGCGTGGGGCTAGACCCTACTGCTGACTCAGATGTCTATCTTTAAACTGCTCTTTATTTTTTTCTTGCTTTTTTTTTTTTTTTTTTTGGCACACGGGCTTAGTTGCTCCGCGGCATGTGGGATCTTCCTGGAGCTGGGATCGAACCCGTGACCTCTGCATTGGCAGGCAGATTCTTAACCACTGCGCCACCTAGGAAGCCCTTTTTCTTGCTTTTGACTGTCCCACTGCATGTGCTTCTAAAGGAGCCCGGACTTACAGAGTAACTCACATATGCATGTTTGCAAGAGGTTTTCTTAGCGCTTTGCTTTACCAGTAATTATTATTCACTAAAAACTCCTGTCTTAAAGTTTAATGTAGATGCCAAGGTATTTTTGACCCCACTGACAAATGTAGATCTTGCTGTCAATACATTAACTCTATCACCATAAATATAATCGTAGCTTTTATATCAGGGTGTTCCAGTAAGACTTGACAAACACAAAGGAAGCCGCTTCTATGACATCAATATTTAACAGTCATCAGATGCACTTAAGAGCTGATAATGTTAGCATTTCTGCATAATTTGCCATTGTTTTTCTTAACGATGAAAAGATTATTTTTGGGTTGCTGTTCAGTTTTCTTCAGTATTAAGTTTTTATGAATGATTGATTATAACAGATGCTAAGCCTTAAGTTATACTAGGGAACATTGAAGGATTGGTCCCTTTTAGATTATAACAACTCTAAAAGGTCATGGCAACCTACAGGCAACATTTGTGTAGATAGATACAAGGATAGATATAAATAAATGAGGTTTGCACCAAAGTTAAGTTGTATGCAATATGCAGTCAACATGAGTGGACTCATTCAGATGTGAAAACATTTGGGGCCATTCAGTTCCAAGCGAATAAGATATAACAACAACAACAAAACTTTCCTAGCATCAATTACCTAATTCAATATTCTATTGAAGATCGATTGAGTTAGTTTGAAAAGCTTCAGATTAATATAATTATATATAGCTCCAAAAAAATTGGTGGATAATATCATGACTGCAGGCAATATAGCAAACTGTGTTGCTTTAATTACATTATTCAATCAATCATTGAGGAGAGGAAAATGAATTAAGAAGTAGAAGGATAGAGGGCCCGGACAGGGAGGGTGGGGGGAGTCGAGGGAGGGAGGGAATATGGGGATATATGTATAAATACAGCTGATTGACTTTGGTGCACCTCAAAAACTGGTACAAGAGTGTAAAGCAATTATATTCCAATTAAAAAAAAAGTATATGTAAAGGAAAAAAAAAAAAGGAGACCTGAATAGTATTTTCTTAGCTGAAAATTCTGCAATAGCTATGAACCTGATGATATATGAGAGAAAATTAGAAAAAAAATTGTTTCTGAAAACCAGAAGAGTTGGTGTGCCCCTCAAAAGCGCTGAAATTCTCAGGCCTTGCCTAATTTTTCCAGCCTCTGACAGTTTCTGTATCACGTAACAGGAGATAGCTCTCGCCCCAGTGTCTTGAACTATTTAAAATGAGGAAGGGGAGATTTAAGGAAGTCTAGTCTAAAAGTATGAAACTCATCTTTGTTGTTAAGGATCTAAGTCCGATCATCGGTGTTTGGTGTGTGTCTGAGATCAGAGGCGCACTCTCTAGCCGCATTCTTACAGTTATTCCTGACCTTATTTGCCTGAACTTCTGCACACTTGATTGTATGGTCTAGAGCCATGTATGTCCACTCTCCTGTCTTTGCACTTTCAATAAGGAATTTACTTCCAGATGGTTAATCTTTCTACATTGCCTGGACGCATTTAACCTGTTCGTGCCCAGCGACATGCTGATACAGAGAATGTGATGAAAATAATGTAGTACCCAGTGCGATGGACACCACCTTGTCACCTATCTTGCTTCCAGTTTGTTTGTATATGTTTATTCCTCCCGCTCTCATACGTGAAGCATTGCCCTTCTCGATCATGGCAAACACGTGACCCAAGCTGGCCAGAGGGCCGGCCCCCACTTGAACCCAACCATTAGTCCTGGGATGCTCACGTGATCTAGGGTCAGGGCCTTTGCTGTGGACACTAGGAGATTGCAGCCTCTGCTTTTCAGATCTTGAGCTGTAAGGACCAAGTAAACCTGAAGAAGATGGAGGCAATTCTTCCAAAATCACAAGCTCTCCTGCCACATGTAGGCAACACAGTATAAAGCAGAGGTGGAAACTGAGAGAAAGTTGGCAAGATTCCTCCCAGCATTCCTGACTCCCTGAATATTTCGGTTAAGAGAACCAAAATGTTTTCGTTTTTTTCCTAAAATGAATTTGAACCTACCCCTCTTTCTCCGTCCCTCTCTATCTCTCTGTCTGTCTGTCTCTCATATCTCTCATAGTATCTCTGGAGGTGATGGTTCTCCTCGCTGGTTTCCAGTTCCGTCAGTCAGCTCCTCCTTTTTGGGTCCTCACTCCCCGCTGGCAGCCAGTTCTTCAAGACCACAAGCGCTGGCCAGACCACCCAGCTGCTGAGCTCTGCAGAAGCCAACTTCTCTCTGTGTCCCTGCATCCCCAGGGTACCCCTTCCACCTTTTATTTCTGCTTTGCTTCATTTTTCCCTGTTTTTAGCTCTTCCACTATATCCACCAACTGTATCAATTTTCTCTGTGCAGTAAGCTGACGTGGGTTCCGCTGGTCCATGTAGAGCCTAGCTGATAAAAGACAAGGCATCTACTCCACAGCAACTCCCTAGGAAGTAGGGAAGATAGACTTACGGAGCCCTCTGAGTCACATTTATGTCTCCTACATTTTCTTAAGGGTCTTTTTATACCAAATCAAATATCTAAAAAAGGCACACTTTTAAAAGTTGACAATGTAGGTGCAGGTTACATTCTTGATGTTTGCACAAGGTCTTAGATCCGTATACTCTCTTTGGTAACAACAAACCACAAGCCTGATGCTAAGATGTACTGTCTCATGAGATAAAAATGTGGGAATTTGATTCCATCTTGAGCAAGCACTAGAGAAGAAATGAAAGAAGAACATTGTAAACAAATCAATGCCTTTGACAAGAGAGGTGCTACAAGATTCTAATGAGCTGTGTTGAAAATATTTCTTCCTTGTATTCAAGTTAGGCCAATCATTCCATTATTTTCTATGGCATGTGTTAGAAAATGGAGAACCGTAATTTGGGGACGTTGGTAGTTGATGTTTTAACATTATTTTTATTGTTTCGCACTGTGTGTGTCATACATGTAAATCAGGAGTAAAACATTGGATCTAACCTTTTCTTATGTTACAGGGGCTTGTGCGTTATTTGTTCCTCATTTCATCCTGTTTCTGGCACATACATTCGTGTGGAGTTTAATAATCTAGCTTCATTCTCACTTTTAATTCTCCAGTTATTTTTGTCTTTCATTGAAATCAACATCTGTTGTCATTTAGGAAATAAAAGGACAAAACTAGAGAGTCTGAACCATTATATCTAAATACTGACGTGCCTCTAACAGCTCATAGTTCTGATGCTTTTCTGAACTCTTAGGCTCTTCTGTATCTCTCTCAGTTCTTCCCTTACGGCTGTCCCAGATTAAGGCATAGGGGTCAGGCCATTTACCCCTGTTGGTTCTTGGCCGTGGAACACCACCTTGGAGGAAAGGTAATCCTGGCTGAAGCTACCAAAGGCATTTTCCATGGAAAGTTAGCTGCGAGCCACTAGCTGCTAATGTTCTCAGTGTCTAGGGTGTGAATGGCAGAGGGAATGTGCGTGTAGCACCACGATATACATTCTTTTTAAATTTCTTTTAACTGAACTCTATTTTTTAATTGACGTATAGATAATTTACAATGTTGTATAAGTTTCAAGTGTATAGCAAAGTGATTCAGTTATACATACATTGTTTTTCAGATTCTTTTCCATTAAAGGTTATTACACGATATTGAGTAGGGTTCCCTGCACTATGCAGTAGGCCCTTGTTGTCTATCTATTTTATATATATTAATAGTAGTGTGTATCTCTTAATCCCAAACTCCTAATTTATCTTCCCCCATCACCACACTTTCCCCTTTGGTAACCGTAAGTTTTTTTTTTCTATTTCTGTGAGCCTGTTTCACGCGGTATACGTTCTTATTTAACTTCGTTTCTTCCCTACTTAGGGATTTTTTAACTAGAGAAAACGCAAAACAAAATGCACACATGTTCTCTTCGTCCTAAATAACTGCCCTTATTCACTGGAGAGAGCTAGCGCTTCCCAAGCAGAGATGGTTCCCTTTCACTGGAGCACGCGGGGATGGAGCGGAGGAAGAAGGATCGTGACACATTCCGTACACACGTTCCAGAACAGGCAGCTACAGGGATGAGAAGTACCGAGTGCTGACCCAGGTTGGCGCTCTGACTTGTCAACGACTTCCCTCGCAATCCCCCACGTATTCACATGTGGAGGTATTTATTAATTGCTACATAAAGGTGATCAGTGTTGAATGCAATGTGTACCGTGTCCACAGGACACACATTATTGCCTCATGCAGAGTCAATCCCCGTTCTTTAAAAGCTCCCCTGCAGAGCCCTTGCTCCAGGTTTGAGCTTCTGCTGCTGCGCCTTTAGCAGGCATCTCTGACCTTTTAACCGTGTAGATTCAGTCAGGTTTCCAAGTGATGTGCCCAGATCATCTCTAATTATTTATATGTACATAATATATATAGAGAGAGATAGATGTATATATAGACAATTAAGAAAGACAACTTCATTTGTTTGTGCGTGCTCAATTCAAGCATTAAAAAGCAATATATTTTGTTTAATAACAAAATAATGATAATAATAAATAGAAAAAAGATGTATAGAAAAGCTGTCCATTCACTGAACACCAGGTAGATATTGGGAATTATTGTGGTCATTTTAAATATTCACTCATTTAGTACTCAACTCTGCCTACGAGGTAGGTGTTATTATTATTTCTATTTTTTACGTGAGGAATCTGGGATAAATTACCCACGTATAATTAGTTTGCTAACAAGAGGAGTGGCTAGGAGAAGAAAAAAAAAGCTGCTTTCTAGTTTCCTTATCATGCCCTGATCTAGTATTGATCAGCACTTCCTTATCCTAAATATTTGCGGATAGATACCTTTCAGGATTCTTGACTTTCAAGAAGGCAGTACAGTATATATATATCATATAAAACTCGAATAACTCCCCAAATATGTCTGGGGCAGTACCCTTTAATCACATGTGTTACTATTTCTACAATGAAAGGCAGACATACATTATATTGTGTAAATAAGGGCAATAAATAGCCTCAGAGAAAAACAGGTCCAGTCAATTCATGGCGATATGAATTCCGATTTCAGAATGCTTTGAGTTTTGTAATTTCGAGTAAGAAATTTTGGTCCAAACTTATATGGAGTTTCAAAATCTATAATTTGTGAATGCTGCCTGGGGAGAGATGAGACTGTGATTTCCGCCAGACCCCTGCAGGTAGTAATAGTAGATAGTCACTGTGCTAAACCAGGTTTAGATTGTTCTCAGCCTGGGCACTGTGGGCATTTTGGCGCAATGTGTCTTTGTTGCTGGGGTCTGTCCTTTGCATCATAAGCTATGGAGCGGCATCTCTTGCCTCCACCCACTAGATGTCAGCTGCACACCTGCCTTGTAATAAGTGAAAGTATCTCCAGACACTGCCCCGTCTCCTCTGGGGAGGAAAAACTGCCCCCAGGTGTAAATAAAATGTAAAAACATGTTTAATTTTTAAATTCCTGCTTTTCCTTTTTTTTTGAAAATATTTCCCATTACTTGAAATTTTTGTGCTCCTTTTCTGACACGAAAGCAATTGTACCCTCAAATTGGGATGTTTCATTTTATTTTTATGAATGAAGAAATATATGCTTTGTGTTGCATATGATGTTTAGCAATTTGTATTCCATGGGCATTTACTTTTTTAATTAATTAATTAATTTATTGGCTCTGTTGGGTCTTCATTGCTGTGCGTGGGCTTTCTCTAGTTGCCGCGAGTGGGGGCTACTCTTCGTTGCGGTGCACGGGCTTCTCACTGCGGTGGTTTCTCTTGTTGCAGGGCATGGGCTCTAGGCACTCGGGCTTCAGTAGTTGTGACACATGGGCTCAGTAGTTGTGGCTCGTGGGTTCTAGAGCACAGGCTTAGTAGTGGCGCACGGGCTTGATTGCTCCGTGGCGTATGGAATCTTCCCGGACCAGGGATCAAACCCATGTCCCCTGCATTGGCAGGCAGATTCTTAACCGCTGCGCCACCAGGGAAGCCCTTACATGGGCATTTAAATAGATAGAGTTAAAATGTTAATGTGACTGACAACAAATGAATGAAATGAAGTGGAAAAAAATCAAAGGCTAGCTTCACAGGGGGATGCAAACCATGTTTCCTACATACTGGTCGTGTGTTATTATTATCCATTAACATTTAATATTGAGTATTTGTAATAACTTCATATTTTAGTTGGTATTACTTATTTGGCACGTGAAAGAGTCACATCTGAGGGAATTTAAATATATTGTTCTGTGTTACACATTGTTTTTTTTTAAGTGACTTGCTTTAAATTGGGATGTCACTGACAACACATGCCCTTGTCTTAATTAACTGTACTCAGTCATTTTTACACCGGGTATTGACTTTTATAGTCACCACTCAAATATGGGACAATTCCATCCCCTAGGAAAGCTCCCTCATGCCCACGCACTCAGTACAACCTCCCCATGGGCGTCGTGGGGCGTCACTCCTACTTCTCTTACCGGAGATTAGTTCTTGCTGTTCTCCGGCTGCATGTAAGTAAGGGCACGTGGTCCGCACTCTGTGTCTTACTTATTTTGCTCATTAGTGCACCTAGGAGACACATCCCTGTTGTTGTGCGCATTAGTACATTACTCTGCTATTCCGGTGTATGGATACCCCACAATCTGCTGTCCTACCGCTGATCGTGGTTTGGGTATTTCTGGTTTTGGGCTGTGACAGATAAAGCGCGTATGAGCATTCTTGTCCTTTGCACATCTTGCATTTTCGTGGATGTAATCATGTGTCGTGTATCCCACAGCCGGGAGTGAAGTGGCTGGTCTGTAGTTTATGCTAATATTTAGCGTTTTCGTAGACATTACTCACGTTTTTCCAAATGCTTCTAACTGCTCATCTCACATCAGAAATGTCTGGCGATTCCCATTGTTCTGCACCCTCAGTACTGCCAGGCTTCTAGATTTCAGCTATTATGGTAGGATTAATGGGTATCTCATTGTTATCTTTAATTTCCTTTGTCTGATGAATAATGATGTTTAATCATGTTTCATATGTGAATGGATATTTTGATATTCTCCTTTGTGAAGCATTTTGCCCAACCTTACTTAGTTTCTCTCACTTTTTATAATTGATTTGATATAATTTTATATTTTGATGGATGTGAGTGTATTACATAAATATATTACATGTATTATCCCATCAGGGGCCTGACTTTTTACTTACTATATGATATTTTTATGAGTGAAATTTTTTATTTTTAAAGTCAAATTAACTTTTTCTTTATGCGAAGTGCTTTTTGAATTCTGTTTAATAAATCTATCGTAATCATGAAGCGATTCTCTTAGGTTCTCTTCTAGAAGCTTTAAAACTCTAGCTCTCACTTTTACATACATGATCCATCTCAAGTTAAATTTTGTTAATTTTCTACATAATTATGCAAGTGATTCCGTGCCATTAATTGAGAAGACCATACTTTCTGAACTGATATGAAGTTATGCCTTTTTGAAATCATGTTAACTTATGTGGGGGAATCTCTTTCTGGACCCTCTATTCTATCCCCTGGTCTATTTGTCAATAGCAAATGCTCTCCCACTCTGGGTCTTTACAGAAAGCCTTGCTATCTTATCATCTGGTAGAATATTTGATAGAGTAAGACCTCTAGCTTTCCACTTAAGGATATCCATGGCTATTCTTGGGTCTTTGTAATTCTATTTGAATTTTACAATAAGAAAGTTAATTTACTCAAATCCTTGTGATTTGAATGGCATTGCACTGAATCTATCGGTAAGTTTGGAAAGATTGATATATATCAAGTTTTCTGGTCTATGAAAACTACATCACTCTCTCCATTGATTTTGGTGTCTTGTAGTCTCTCTCAAGTACGTTTGCAAATTACAGTGTAGGAGTTTTGCACATGCTTTAGTTGATTTATTTCTCGATGTTTGGCTTTTTCTTCCAGTTTTTTTGAGACATCATTGGACATATAGCACTGTACAAGCTTAAGGTGTACAGTATAATGGTTTGACTTATGTACATCATGAAATGATTATTACAATAAGTCTAGTGAACGTCCGTTGTCTCATATAGATACAAAATAAAAACAGAAATAAATATTTTCCTTCTGATAACTCTTAGAATTTACTTTCTTAATGACTTTCATATATAACATAGAGAAACATTGATCATATTTGTCGTATTATACATTACATCCCTAGTAGTTGTTTATCTTATAACTGGAATTTCGGATCTTTTGACTGCCTTCATCCAGTTCCCCTCCCCCAAAACCCCCACTTCTGGTAACCAAAAATCTGACCTATTTTTCTATGAGTTTGTTTGATTGATTGTTTTTGAAGTATAATCGACCTACAGCACTACCTTAGTTCCTGTTACACAACATAGTGTTTCAGTATTTCTGTACATTTCAAAATGATCACCAAGGTTAGTCTAGTTACCATCTGTCATCATACAAAGCTATTATATGTTGATTGTATTACCCACACTGTACATTTGATACCCATGACTCATTCATTTTGCAGCTGGAAGTTTGTACCTCTTCATCTCCACTCCCCTCTGAAAACCATCTGTTTATTTTCTGTGTCTGTGACTCTGTTTCTGTTTTGTTATGTTTATTCATTTGCTTTCTCTTTTAAATTCCACATATAAGTGAAGTTACAAGTGAAATTATACAGTATTTATCTTTGTCTCTCTGACTTGTTTCAGTGAGCGTAATGCCCTCTAGGTCCGTCCATGTTGTTGCAGATGGAAAGATGTCATTTTTTTCTTTTGTAATGACTGAGTAGTATTCCATTGCTCTCACTCAAGAACATTTTACAGTTTATGGTGTGTGAGTCTTGCACATACTTTAGTTGATTCATTTCTAGATATTTGAATTTTTAAATACTATCATAAATTATGCTTTGTATTGCCTTCCTCTGTCTTGCTACTGTACAGAAATAAAGTTGATTATTTTTCTGCTGACTTTGTTTCTAGGAACCACATAAAGTTCATGTGCATTATTACATCAGCTAGGGGCTTCTCTACAATGTTGGATTGAAGTGGTGGTAATACTCATTCATGTGTATCCTCAACCATAAGGGAAAATCTTGCAAAACTTTATCATTAGATATGATGTTATCTGTAGCTTTTATAGCATGTTCTTTATTAGATTGAGAATGTCCCCTTCTATTCCTGATTTGATGAGAAATTTAAGAAGTTTTTTTAATTTATGAAATGTTTTTTATATATATTGGTGATCATTTTGTCCTTTATTCTATTAATGTGATGAATTATATTCATTCATTTTCAAATATATTATATCATCTATATTTTTGGAGTGAATCCTATTACTTGAACATTTTTTATTTCCATTATTCTATATGTAACTGGATTCCACTTGCTAATATTTTGCTTAGTATTCTGGTATCCATGTTCATGAGAGAGATTGGTTGCTAATTTTCCTTAATGCAAACGCCTTATAAGATTCTGATATAAAGCTTCTACTGGCTTGCAAAGTATGTTTGAAAATCTTCCCTCCACTTACTATCCTCTGCAGTTTTCATGCAAGATTGGTATTATCTCTCGCATACATTTTTGAGACTTCACTTCAAAAACATTTGAGAGTGGTGTGTTCTTTATGAAAAGGTTACCGATTAAGGATTCAGTTTCTTTAAAGATAAAGGTCATTCATGTTTTATATTTCTTCTTGTGTCAGTTTTTATGTTTATTTTTCAAAGGATCTGCCAATTTCATCAAAATATTCAAATTTATTGTCATAGAGTTCTTTACAATAATCCCCTGTTGACACTCAAATGTCTATAGGGTCTGTAGTAAAGATCTTTATTTCAGTCTTGCTCTTTGTAATGATTGTTTTGCCTTTGTCGTTTTTATAGATTACTCATGTTAGTGGTTTAAGTTTATTAATATTTTCAAAGAATAAACTTCTGTCTGTATTGGGTCTTCTATGTCTGTTTTATATTTCCTTTTTTCTTCCTTTATTTACATTATTTTATACATCTAATTTTTGTGCATTTAATCTGCTTTTATTTTTCTAGCCCCTTAGCTGGAAGCCAAGATTTTTTAAGCATTTTTAAAATGTCTTTACTACTATATGCATTTTAAGCTATACATTTTCTTCTAAGCCCCTGCCTGGCTGTTTGTCATTATTGCTTAGTTGAGTTGCAGCCATCTATTGATTTTCTAGTTACCTTCTTATCCTTGATTTTAATTTAATTCTACAGAAGTTAAAAAAAAAAACATTGAATTATTTAAAAAATCAAAATATATGGGCCTTAGCTTTCTTGTCAGATACCTAGTCTATTTTGGTAAATATTTTATTTACACATTTAAAGAACTTGTATGCTGCAGTTGTTGGATGTAGCCCTTTATATATGTCAATTAATTCAAGTTAATTAATCTTTATGTTTAAATCTTCTATAGTATTAATGGTTTTTTGGTCTACTCTTCTATCAGTGACTGAGAGATGTGTGTTAATAATAACAAGTATAATCCTGAGATTGTCTATTTCTTCTTTAATGTCTTTCAGTTTTCTATATATTGAAGTTATATTATTAGGGGTCCCTGTTTATAATCACAATGTATCTACATATATGTAGGTATCTCAATTTTATTTATATATGTATATGTTTATTTGAGCCACTTAACATTATGAAAGATTTTTCATTATCTATCTTAATGCTTTTTACATAAAATATTTTTTCCGTCTGATACTAATACAGCCACATCAGATATCTCTTTCTGGTTAGAGATTGCATGATATACCATTACATACTTTTACTTTACATTTTTCTATCTTTATATTTAAAAGTATATCTTATAAATATTATATCATTGGATTTTGTTGATTATCTAGACTGATAATCTTTTTAATAGCTTTACTGAGGTATAACTGACATACATTAAACTACACGTATTTAAGCTATGCAGTTGGTAAGTTTGAGTATAGTTGTATAGTAACAGAAAACAGATTAGTAACAATATTTATTGTTACTTTTGTTTCTTTATGTTTGATTAGTCTCTTTATGTTTGATTAGTCAAATCTTGTATTATTATTACTATTATAGTTATTATTGTAAAATCCTTTTGTCCAGTTGTGGTTACTCCACAGAATCCAATAAATGCAACTCCTCAAATTCGATTTGGATATGGAGACCAATGACATCATACTTGGGACAAGATATTTATTACCTACATAGTAAGGCTTAGTGAGAATACTGTGAGCTCCTAAACTGGTCTGAAATGGCTTGAGAGGGCAGGGAAAAGGGTCTGGCGTGGACTTTTATAGTGGTTAAAGAGTGGGGCTGGAATGAGGGTTTCCACATGTGGGCTGGGTTTGCATCCTTTGAATTTCCTGCCAGCACCGAAAGAAGAGGAAAACCAGGGTTTTCTTATTAGCTCGCTGAGAAATGGACAGGTGGAGGGGCAGAAGGGGGGTGGTGAGTCTTCAAAGTCATTACCAACCAACAGTAAAAATGGAGTTGTACTGTTTATTACCCCAGTATTATTTTTTCAATTTAACAAATATTCACAATATTAGAATAGTTTTATTTGATGTGCTACATTCTAACTGTAATCTTTTCCCTAATAATACAAAAATCTCTCAAAAGTGATTCTGGTGTTCAGAGCATGACACTTATGCCCAGGATGTGATCTTTCTTGGACCTTAAGCGAAAACCTGTGGTCCCCTCTATGGAGAATCCACTCTACCCAGGTCTAAATGCCAGTATCTCCCATTTGCTGTGCAGCTGCTGAAATCTCTACTGGACTCTCTCTGTCCATGTCTAGTTTAAGGGTCAGCCAGAAACCTAAGAAGAAACTTTTCACGTATTTTAGGGGCTCCGTCTTTGTGACTCTCCCTTGGAAATTGCCCTAATGTGAAAGTTGCAATGAATATGATGTCCATTTTTGCACCCAGGGCTGGATCCTGTCTAATCAGTTTTATAAAGCCAGTTGTTTTATATAAGTTGTCAAGTTTTTATAGTTATTTACTGTGAGAAATTAAGTTCATTGTAGCTGGACTGTGAAGTTTGGATTTTAGATTACAGTGCAGTTGAGTCCTGATACAATGTGACACCACAAAGAATTCAAAGTTAAGTTCTCAACATCATATTCAATACATCCACCGTCTAAATTCACTTTCCAAAAAATGAGGGAGTTAAAACAAAAGGCTCTCTTCTTAAGGGAAAAGCTATAGAAGGAGTAATTTTTCAGTGATACCCCATTTTATCCCTCTCTAGGGGTATTCCCAGACTTCTCTTTACAAATACGTCCTCTATATCTTTTATTAGCCAGATGTGTTCACTGACACAGGTGGACTACATCCTGACAATGACTAAATCCTTACCATGACTGTGAGAAGAATATACTATTATTATTCCCATTTTGCAGATGATGAAACTGAGCCTCAATTTATCTAAGGTCTCAAGCAGTAAGCAGGGCTAAATGTGCAATCAGGGTGTCATTTTCCAAACTCAAGTGCTTTCCGTTTTATTACATCAGTTCTTACCTCCCTCCTGAATAACTGTCGTTTTAAGATTCTTCTCATATTGCTGGCCAAAAAAAAAAAAAATCCTTGAAAATTTAGATGCGTATTCCAAATCCACTGATATTTAAAAGATAATTTGTAAGTAAATGGAATAAATGAGGGTGCTGTTTTAATTTCATGATCCCTGTTTCCCTGACTTAACGTGCAGTCAAGCGCTTAGTCATTATCGCCATGATTTTCAGGGTTGGCTTGGTTTCTAAACTCAGGCTGTGTGGTTTTTCCCAGTTAAAAAAAGTAATTCATTTAAATCAATATAACGTTGCCATTTGGTTTGAAGCAGATTTAGCCTGTGGTTCTCCCTAATATGTTTCCTCTTTTTAAAGTTTTCTAGTTAAAGTAGATAATATTAAAATGAAAACTACTTTGAGGGAGGAATAGAAGATTAAGTTAGGGTGGATATAATGTTTTATTTTTTAACATGATAGATTACTAAGGCCTTTCATTAAGACTGAATACACATCCTAACTCCCCCCGTCTTTCTCTCTCATCTTTCATTTCTGTATTCTAAGAATTGAAAGCAATGGGAAGAATAGCATGACTGAAAGCAAAAGAAATTCATATTCTAGAAGTTCAGTAAGATCGTCCTTCCCCATGCTTCTCAGGGTGAATTTTAATGAATTTTTTGTCACTAACAGAAGGAGAGTTGAAGTGTCACTGGGACACACATTTCTCAAAGATATTTTGTGTTAAATTGGCACATGAATTAACATCAGGATTGGATTAATACATTGCCCCTTTGTTGGTCACCTGGAGGGTGAATCTCAGTTCTTTTAAAGATAAGTGAATCATGGGTAAGGTTAGTTACAGATTTTTTATTCATTTAACTCTGGTACAGCACAAAGTGTTGAACAGAATATAAATAAATAGAACGTTCTGGGATTATTTCCAACAAAACTCTTTGGCAGTGGTGGTCGGTTACCATGAGCACCCAGTGTCCTCTGTTCCCAGGAAACCTGCTTCTCCCACACGCAAATACATATATGTCTCTATTTTTGAAATTGCGGTTACTCACAAATTTCCAAAGAGGAGGGGAGATTAGACAAACATGCACTGACAAACACAATTACAGTATTAAGCTCGTGAATGTGATAGAGCTGAGGTTATTTTTCCCACAATTTCACATGGGTAGTGATAGCAAAATACCATGCATGCTCTATTAAACCCACTTTTGAATCACCCGGCATGGAATCGAGGGGTGAATGAGCCTTGCCTGTGGGAGGAAGCAGTAAATAATCCAGTCCCTCCAACGTTTCACACGGGAGCTACACTGGAAGTCGCCTTACAAATCAGTACATGGGCGAGTCATGTCAGAAGCTGGGCAGACGTGAATGACAGAGAAAGCCCTTGTTCAGGAATGCCTTTCAGAAATCCGTGCACTGGCCTTCGGCTGAATGCCATTTGTGTCAGTCAACAGGGGAGAGAATTTATATGGGAAGCAAGACAGATGGCAGCGGCCAGAACAATGGCCAACAGTTGTGTACTCCAGTATCCAGGCAGGCATTCTAAATCTTGGCACTGGAAGTAGTTGGCAGCAAGCGGTACTTGGCCTGCTGCTACCACAGTCTGATACTCCTAAGCTAATGGCTGTCGCTTCAAATTGCGAGTAAATTAATGCTAATCAGACAGTGAAATTTGGCTGGAATTATTTTTCTATTCTGATATCAGAAGGCACTGCTAAATTGAAATGCTAGCTTTCTGTGTATCTTTTTCACATATATGCCACCCACAGGATGTCTTTATTCATCTGGTTTCAGCTCCTAACATGTAAAAAGCTTGGGAGCTGGCAGTCACATCCTTATAACAGGAAAACACCAAGCAAACTGAAAGTAGAGGACCTTTCCTGAACATGTCAGAGAACTGTGGTTGCAGGTAAACCCCCACTCTGGAGGCAAAGGGGAACCCAAACAGTCGGGGCTGACGTCTGCTCACCTGGACAGGGAGGTTCAGGAGGCAGGAGCTGTAGGAAAGAGAAAGAGTACACTTGATGCATTGCTGGACGACGAGTGTGGGAGAAACTCCTGGGGCAGTGTTCTTGGGAGGTGGCCCACACTCTTGTAGATTTTACCTCTGGGAACTGTACTGGGTTTTCACCAGGAAGAGCCATGAGAAATCTCCAACTGGCCCTGGAAGGAGAAGAGAAAGGGTTACAATTGTGAAACACACCAAATGTGCTCTCCATAACAAAGACTTACTCTCCAGGAAAAGAGACTTAATGAAGCCTTGTCCCAGCTGGAGGGAGCACTTGTTTTCAATTCACTCCCCTCTCCCTCCTCATTCACTGTAGAGGCTGAGGGAAAAGCTAGGACAGTGCAGAAATGCTTGTGAAGGTCACAGCTCAGAGACACAGGCCCCTTAAAAGACTTAAATTTAATCATGAGATTTTAGAACTCTTCCCCTCCACCCATTTCACAAACCTCCAGCAGGGCCCGAGTATGACAGTGGGTTAGAGTTGAAAGAGCTATAAAGCACAGATTCTTCAAGAAAGAGGGGACCCCAAGGTTAACAGTGTGGATGAAAACTAGGACACTGGAGGAAGTACTTGGTGTCTGTGGTACCTACAGCTACAGCAAATATTGGGCAAATACCAGAATAGCATAAAACCTCGTGCTGTAAGGCTGTTCACCTTAGTTCCTATCACCTGATACATCATGTCCAGGTTTCCACTATCAATTTTACAAGGCATACTGAAATAAAAGAAAACATGAAAAAATTTTGAAAAGGCAAAGCAACATCAGAAGCAGACTCAGACTGCATACATGTTGGGATTGTAAGACCAGATACTTAAAATAACCATGATTAATATGTTAAGGTCTTTAATAGAAAAACATGTAGACTACACGAAAGAACAGATGGATTTAAATAAGTGGAGAAATGGACACTCTAAGAAAGAATCAAAAGGAAATGCTAGAAATCAAATGCACTGTGACATAAGTGAAGAAAGCCCTTCATGGGGTCATCAGTAGACCAGGCAGAGAGCCAAGGTAAGAATCAGTGGCCTTGAGGGTAAGAAACTTCTCACACTTGCACACAAAGGGAATAAAGAATCAAAAGAAAATAGATCAGAACATCCAAGAACAGTAGTACAATTTCAAAGGAGACCATATACATAATTAGAACACCAGAAGGGGGAGTAGGAGAGAGTGGAGTAGAAAAAATACATGTATAGATGAAGTAATCATGACAGGAATTTTACAAATTAATGGCAGACACAAAACCACAGATTCGGGAAGCTCAAAGAACACCAGTGTGGAAATGTAAAAAACAATATACTCTTAGGCATATCATATTCAGTGTGTATATCTTTGTCAGTCTTTGCCAAAAGACAAGGGAAAAACTGTAAAGAAGCCAGACTTTAAAAAACAAAACAAAACTACTTTACATGTTAAAGACCAAAAATAAAAATAATAGCAAACTCTCATCAGAACCATACAAGGAAGAAAAGAATAAACTAAAACATTTGAAATGTTGAAGAAAACAACAACAAAAATAAACAATTCTATATCATGTGAAATAAATCTTTAAAAAAGAAGGAAATAAGAGTTTCTTGGACAAAAGCAACCTGCATGAAAGAAATGTTAGTTCTTTAGGGAGAAGGATAATTATGTAGACCAGAGTCTCAGATCTATAGAAAGAAAGGAAGAACATCAGAAAGGAAAGTGAAGGTAAAATAGAAAGTTTTATTTTTCTTAATCTTTTTCATTTAAAACATTTTAAACATTGTGATAAAACATGTAAAAGTTATCAGCTTAATCATTTTTACACACGCAGTTCAGTACTGGCTGAGTATATTCACATCATTGTGCAACCAGTCTCCAGAACTCTTTTCATTTTGCAAAACTGAAACTCTATATTTATTAAAAAGTAACTCCCATCCCCATCTCCTACCAGTCACCGGCACCCACCATTCTCTATCTCTGTGAATGTGATGACTCTAGGTACCTCATATAAATAAAATCATACAGTATTTGTTTCTCTGCAACTGGCTATTTCAATTAGTGTAATATCCTCAAAGTTCACCCATATGGTAGTGTGTATCAGGATTTCCTTCCTTTTTAAGGTTGAATAATATTCTGATATGTGTGTGTGTGTGTGTGTGTTTGCCACATTTTTGTTATCCATTCATCTGTGGATGGACACTTGAGTTAAGCGGCTTCCTTTTGGATATTATAGAAAATGCTGCTGTGGACACAGAACATTCTGGAACTAATAAGTGAGTATAGTTGGATCACAAGATACACAAAATAATATACAAATTCAGTTCATTTCCTAAATACCATTGATAAGCTGTTTCAATTTGAAATTAATAAAACATATGATTTATAATAGCATCAGAAAATGGAAATTGTCCTTCAGTGGGATAATGGTTAAACCAACTGTGGTACATCCACACAGTGGAATACTATTCAGTGATAAAAAGAAATGAGTTATCCGGCAACAGACAATGTGGAACCTTCAGCACATATTACCGAGTGAAGGAAGTGCTACAAACTGCAATGATTTGAGTGTAATAATAATAAAAGTAATATTGGATAATATCTTCAAGTGAAAAATATATTTGAGTCCATACTGTTATAAATTAAGGATCAAATAATTAAATACATGCAGAAAAAGAGACCCCTCACCCATGCAGAAGAATTCCAGATATTTTATGTGTATTTTCTGACCTCAAGGAGGTGGACCCTAACTTCTTATTCCATAAATTTCACTTCTTTGTAGTAATTTTCTTCCAAAAGATGGAATATGGAAAGTTGGCGGTGGGGGGGGGGAGAGCATGACTTTTCAGTGGAGAAGCCTGGCAAACACTACTTCAGTCAGGTAACCAGGTTACACATCGGCTGTGAGGAGTCACATTGATGCTGTGCACCCTTGATGTGGTGTGGTGAGAATGGCAGATATTAACAGTTGAGGAAACTTGGAAAAGAGCTGATAGGCAAGTAAAGGAGAGATTGTTTTATGAGGCCAGTTAGACGTAGAGAATGCCAAATACTTACTCTATGTAGGTTCATGTTTTATGAAACTATTCCAGACTATTTCTATTCATCTTTTAAAACCAAGATTTTATTCTAATTCGCAGGTATCCATCTTTAGGGAAATGAACTGTTGTAGGTATGTCCTATAATTATATATAATCTTATATTTATCATGTAAAGATATATATGTGATGTTCACATTTTAAGCAATCACGGTACTATTTTTAACTTATTTACTAAGACACCCATCACTGTAACTGTGTGATCAATAGCCCCTTATTTCTAACTTTGCATTAAATACTTTGCCTCCATTTTTGTTTATTTTCAAGAATTCCACCAGATGATCTGTATAAGCATTCAGTTTACTAAAAGCTAATGTTGATTTGGGTGCTGTCACACTAATATGACATTTTCAATTAGTACTTAGTTATTGAAAATAAACGAAGTGCCTTGTACTGTGAGACATGCGAGGACTTCCGGCCACACACACACGGACTCACATCAGTGGTGTCATCACAGAACGTCATGGTCTTGTTCATTTCCTTGGCTCTCATTGTCCATCTGCTTGGAAGATATTTATTCTGCCAATTCAGTTTCACTTATTTTGTCCATCCATCAAGGGTTTTTTTCAATTTAATTTTTTCACGTGAAGGATACGCTAACTACTACAACCTGTAGGAATAACTTGTTTCCTTTAACTTTTGCTGCACTGTCTTGGTCATTTATTTGGAGCTCAAGCTATTTACCATATTCAATAATTTATGTTTCTTACAAACATTTTTTAAAACTCTATTTTTAAAATCTCACTCTCCTTAGAGAATATCATTGATTTTTGCTGTTTTTAAAATATAAGCAAAGACATGTACATTAATTTAATGGAGTTTCCTCTGAGAAGCGCTTGAACTGTTCACATATATTCAAATAATATTACAGCTAAACTGTTTTTTGTATGATAAACAACAACAAAACCCCACAAAAATCTACTCAAAGATTAGCACTAATGTGAATTAAAGTCAAGTAAATCATCTCATCACATGATTAAGCTCCAGGGACAGCATTTCTGCTGTGTATATGTTTGTGTGCTGTGGTTTTGATGACACAGAACTTAGGTGATAAATCATCTTCGTTTTGGGGCTTGGGAGCCCTAAGCATGGGATTTGACCACGTGACAGAATTTTAAACTCAGCACTCCATTTGCTTGACTCTGTGGCTTTGGACAAGTAACTTTAAGTCTCTCTATCTTGGTTTCTTAATCTACAAAATAGAGATAATAATAGTATGTATTTTAAAAAGTTGTCTTAATAATTACATAAGTCAATAGATATAATGCTCAGGACAGTTCTTCACTCACACACACACACACACACACACAAGGATTAGTTTTCATTATTGACGCCATAATAGATTTTATTAACATTTTGGGCACAAATGTATATTTCAGAAATTGTTCCTCCAAAATTAACTGTGGGATATCAAACCATCTGATTCACATAGTTTTTAAGTTACCAAAATATTATGACTACTCTGGTTGGATGCTTCACTTTGAGATTGTTTATTATAAGCAGGAAAACTTAATTTGGTACAAGTATCAGACAAAGAGGATGCATTTGAAGACCGCGTGGAATAGTGGGTGTGAGGTCTAGTGAATTCAGAACCGGGACTTAGGACGTTTAGAGTTAAAGGAAACTTTAAAATGGACAGACAGGTTTTTTTTTTACCGTCGTTGAATGTTGATAGATTGACCTCAGGCTGTTTGAATGATATTCTTTGCTGACCTGGTACTCTACTAACAGCAAAGGATATTAGACCTTTTGCCTCTAATCTCTGTATTATGTTACTTTAACATCATGTAGAGTGCTTCAGAATTCCAAAATGGGCCTAAAACTGGATTTTGTCCATTTATATAAGCTTTTATTTAGAAAATGTAATTTTTCACATAATCATAACAAATTAATTATTTTCTTTGTGACATAGAGATTTTTAGAGGAGAAAATCATGAGCTTGCATGATTTAGTAGATTTTGCCAGAGTTAGTAGTAAAGAAAGATAGGGATTTCTTACTCAGATGTGAGGAATTTTTGTGTAGGCAGGATACCACCACCTCGGTTAGGGTCTTACCATGCAGTTTCACATCAGTACATCAGTCTATAAGCTACTGGATGAAAGAGATAATTTTTATATCTCTCACACTACGTAGAAGTGTCCTTCTTTAAGTAGGTGGGAAATAAATTCTTATTTGGTGAATGAATCAGTGCATAGTTAAAAACAATAGTTTTTGAATGAAACTGTGGTCTTTTCTTTCAGTCATGTTGGAGAAACATTTCTAAATTAACTTCTTCCCCCCCACCCCCCACCCCGGCCCAGGGACTCAATTGAAACCACCAGTTTTTTCCTTCTATTAAAAACGTTATTTATGATATTAATTAATTTAAAATTAATTACAGTACTAACTTTTAAATATGTAACTCAGATTTAAGACTTCTTCATCTCATGAATGTTGTGATTATTTTTACCCCCAAGTTCTGGTAATGTGCTGCATTTGGAGGTTGTAGCCCTATATTCACTGAATACAATCAAAACATTTTTTTAAAAAATGTTTATTGACACCCTGCTTTCTACGGAGAATACTGAATTCTGTTCTCAGAGCTGGTGATACAGAGTAGCTTGTCATGAACTTTATTCAGGACTATTAAAAATGCTCAAATGAATTAAATTATTTAAATATGTTTTGAGTTACCTTTAAATAAGAAAATGTATTTTGAAATATAGAGTCTGTCATACAGAGTGCAGTAAGTCAGAAAGAGAAAAATAAATACCGTATGCTAACACATATGTATGGAATCTAAAAAAATGGTACTGATGAACCCAGTGGCAGGGCAAGAATAAAGATGTAGACATAGAGAATGGACTTGAGGACATGGGGTGGGGGACGGGGAAGCTGGGGTGAAGTGAAAGTGTAGCATTCATGTATATACACTACCAGATGTAAAATAGATGGCTAGTGGGAAGCTGCTGCATAACACAGGGAGATCAACTCGATGATGGGTGATGGTCTAGAGGGGTGGGATAGGGAGGGTGACAGGGAGGCTCTAGAGGGAGGGGGTATGGGGACATATGTATAAATACAGCTGGTTCACTTTTTTGTTGTACAGCAGAAACTGGCACAACAGTGTAAAGCAATTACACTCCAATAAAGATCAGAAGGAAAAAATGCATAGTTCAGAGGAGAATTCATTCAACCTAATTGTTCATGATTTAATAAATGCATCCTTCTCAAACCTCGGTCCCCAACCTGCTCGCGACCTAGAGATCAACACCCAACTGGACTTTGTGTTTCTCATTTTTTGTTGTTATTTAAGTAACGTATTATTCTGTCTAATTCACTTTGCAGTTGTATGAACAGTATACCCTGTATAGACTTTTGCAATATTTTCATTCAACATTGTGTATCTGATATTCAGCATTTCTCAGGCAACCGTACTATTCATTTGTGAATGACACAGTTTATTTTTTATATTTTTATTTTATAGTGGAGTATAGTTGATTCACAGTGTTGTGTTAGTTTCAGGTTACAGCAAAGTGATTCAGCTATAAATATACAGATATCTATTCTTTTTCAAATTCTTTTCCCATTTAAGTTATTACAGAATATTGAGCAGAACTCCCTGTGCTATACAGTAGGTCCTTCTTGGGTATCCGTTTTAAATATAGCAGTGTGTACATTTTTAGTATATTAGTCCTGTTGAACATGGACTAATATAATTGTGGCACATTTACAAGTGAATAGTATATTTCAGTAAAAAGTTTTGCGAACATCTTCTAATTGGAGAATTGACTGTTCATTCACCTAATGGTGTGTTTTGAAGAGCAGAGGTTTCATTTGAACGTAATTGGATTATGGCTAAGATGGGGTTGTATTTAAGAAAGTTTTCACTTCCCTAAATTCAGAAAAACAATTCTTATATTTTCTTTAAAACAGTTACTTTTTTTAAAAAATTATTTGTATTTGGCTGTGTTGGGCCTTTGTTGCTGTGCGCTGGCTTTTCTCTAGTTGTGGTAAGCAGGGGCTACTCTTAGTTGCGGTGCACGGGCTTCTCATTGTGGTGGCTTCTCTTGTTGTGGAGCACAGGCTCTAGGCGAAGGGGCTTCAGTAGTTGCAGCACACAGGCTCAGTAGTTGTGGCTCGTGGGTTCTAGAGTGCAGGCTCAGTAGTTGTGGTGCATGGGCTTAGTTGCTCCGAGGCATGTGGAATCTTCCAGGACCAGGGACTGAACCCATGTGCCCTGCACTGGCAGGTGGATTCTTAACCACTGTGCTACCAGGGAAGTCCCAAAACACTTACATTTTTGCTTTTTATATTTGTCTTTAATATACCTAAAGCAATTGTAATCTATGGCCTAATATAAGAATCCAATTTAATTTGTGTTCCATGGTAATAACCAGTTATTCCAGGATCATTGCTAAATACTCAGTTATTTTGCCACTGATATGCTATGCAATGATTTTCATTTTTTCATATGACTGTAGATTTGTTTCTACAATCTCTCCTCTTCTCCACCATGTTTGATATTTTACAAATTCGTCACATTACGTCTACAAGTGAATTTGCTTTTATTTTTCCTTATATGTCCATTGTGTTTCCTGTATCTTTGGTTTCATGCCTTGATTAACTTGTAAAAAAATATTTTTAACATTTTAAGTAGTACTTCTCCTTCATTTATGCTATTATCTCTTTGTGGACCTTACTTAGCCATACAGGAATCCTAATTTTATCACCCATGTCTCTCTTTTTTTTTTTTTTAAGCTCTTTATTAGAATATAATTGCTTTACACTGTTGTGCCAGTTTCTGCTGTATAACAAAGTGAATCAGTTGTATTTATACATATATCCCCATATCCCCTCCCTCCAGCAATTCCCTCCCACCCTCCCTATCCCAGCCCTCAAAGTCATCACCCATTATCGAGTTGATCTCCCTGTGTTATGCAGCAGCTTCCCACTAGCTGTCTGTTTTACATTTGGTGGTGTATATATGTCAGTGCTACTTGCTTACTTTGTCCCAGCTTCCCCTTCGCCTCCCCCCACCCCGTGTCCTCAAGTCAGATCTCTATAAGCACCCATGTCTCTTATCTTTCATGTTTTCTCTCTTCATTTCTCTTTATGCCAATTTCTGAGTAATTTTTTCCAGATCAAACTTTGAGTTCACTATTTCTAATCAATTGTATCCACTTTATTCTTTAACTCATCTATTGAGTTTTATATTAAAAATGGTACACTTGTAACGCATAAAAATACTTGCTTCTTTTCCTAACTTTATGGTCACTTTTGAAACCTGTGTTGCTTGCTCATTATTTAGGTTTTTTTAAAAAATATTTCTTTAAGCATTGTGTTCATTTTTATTTTATAGCTGTAACTAGTATCTTGTATTTTAAGGTCATGTCTTCAGAGGCTGAATTATTTGTTGTCTCTGACTCTCACTCATGGTGACTTTTTCATCATGTGTTGGTAATTTGGGATTGTGAAATCATGTTGCTTGGTTTTTATCTGCAGGAATCCTGTGTCCTAGTTCCTTTCAAAACTCAGGTCTTAACACAGTAAATTCTAATCCAGATAGGCTCTGAATACCATGTCAGATCAGTCCAAGCGCTGGCTTTGGTCCTGGCCTCTGGGCACCCCCATGCTGTTCAGGGCCCCCCTCTTTTTTACTGAGTACTCATGGTTCTCTTACTCTTTTACTTAATGATTATACTTACCTATTGTTTACAGTTGTGTTTGTGTTTTGGACTTGGAGATCATAGTAGTTTCCTGTGTCTGCCATAATAAATTACCATAAACTGAGCAGCTTTAGACAGCAGAAGTTTGCTCTTTCACAAAGTCCGCAGCCATGGAGCCAGCAGGGTTGCAATCTCTCAGAAGGCTCTTGGGGAAAATTCTTCCGCCACTCTTCCACTTCCTGATGGCTTTATTTCTTCTTTGTGACTGTACCTCCCCAAGCTTTGCCTCTGACTTTACGTGGTCTTTTGTCTCTTACAAGCACACTTGTCATTGGACGTAAGGCCCATCTGGGTGGTCCAGAAAGATCTTATTTCAGGTTCCCGAACTTAATTACATCTACAAACACCCTTTAGCCAACTAAGGTCACATTCAGTTTTCAAAAGTGAGGATGTATATATCTTTCGTGAGGGCTACCATTTGACCTATTACAGAGAGTTCCCTTGTTTTCTGTGAAATATGTTCTATCCTGGATCTAGTTTTATATTTTTAAGATTGTCCTTCAGAGTATATTGATTATATAGATCCCTTTTCCTGTATCACTTTCACAAATACAGGTTTTAGAATCTATATAACCTCACCGTCCTAACTTTCTGATTTTGGATAAGCCTAGAAAGATTGATAGATATAGACAGATATAGATATGTAGGTTTATATACAGCACCTTATTCAGTCAGTAACATTTACCATTTATTGAATGCTTACCTTAAAGATACTATATTACAAAGCTGAGAATGTAATGGTGAATATTAAATAAATTGAAGCCTTATCTCTAAATTACCTTATATGACAATGTGCTCTAATCATCACCATCATCACCATATCATATCCACCATCACCATCACCATCACCACCATAACCACCATCACCATCACCACCACCACCAGCACCACCATCATCATCATCACCACCACCACCACCATCACCATCATCACCATCACCATCATCACCATCACCACCATCACCATCATCACCACCACCACCACCACCACCACCACCATCACCATCACCACCACCACCATCACCATCACCACCACAACCATCACCACCACCACCATCACCACCACCATAACCACCACCACCATCACCACCACCACCGCCACCATCATCACCATCACCATCATCACCATCACCACCACCACCACCACCACCACCACCATCACCATCATCACCATCACCATCATCACCATCACCACCATCACCACCATCACCATCATCACCACCACCACCACCACCACCACCATCACCATCATTCATCATCATCATCATTATCACATAACTTTGAGTACTGAGAACTTCACTGGAATTTGGTCCCTTCAGCCAGCATGTCAGATTGGCACTGTCATTATCAGTGGGGCAACATGAAAAAAGTTATTTAATACTCTGAAACATGACAATACTTCTTAATGGCTGTGTTTTTTAACATCTTTAGATTGATAGCCAAGAGATTTAAATTCTGATCTTAACTCTGCCATAAGCGAACTAGGTTGTTTTAAGCATATCCTTTAACTTTGCTGGGCCTAATATTTTACTTGCATGAAGTGGGAGATATAAGCTCGGTAGTGAGGCAGGGCCTTTCCAGGTTTGAAATTTCAGGACAGTTTACAAAGCAAACACTCAAGAGGATATGACATTTGCCGATTAGATTAAATCCAGATACTATATAGTATGGAAATCATGCTCTCTGTTCCACTTGGGTGCATGTGTGTGCTTATATTTAAACCTGTCAGTTATCTAATCTGTTTATTCTTAGTTCATAGCTGCTGAATGCTAAAATTTCCAATCTGAGAAAAGAATGTCTCAAACATGGCAGAGGGTACAGATTACACAGATAGAATTTCATTACAATAGGCTTATTTATACCCCAAAACATCTTCAGTGATATTTAATGAAATTTAAAGAGAGCCACATTTCCAGTGAACTTTTGGGTTTACTCCATTCAGAAAAAAGACAAAACAGAAAGCAGAAAACCAAACAAAACAGAGGGTTAAAAATTATAAGGCAGGGTTGCACAGTGGTCCCTGTCACCCTAATGCCTTCAGAGATTTCAGCTGTCCTATCAGGTCTATGCCATCCAGGATGGTATCTCCAAATGCTGGAGACACGTAATCTAATTAATTAAATTTATTTGAGCTCATGTAATGCTCTTCCATCCATTAGAATATTGTTTATAAGTATGCCACAGAGTTGTCATCTTGACATTGCAATCTGACAGCTTACTGGCAGCTTACACACCACCCAATACTTTACAAGTTGAACAATCTCTAAGTAATCATTCGGCCCCATAAAATTATGAAATGTGAAGCAAAACTGGGATTGAAATCAAGTGACAGTGCTTAGTTATACAGTAATTTTCTTCGTCAGTTTGGCCTACCGTAGCAGATGCCACAGACTGCATGCCTTAGACAATAAACATTTCTGTTTCACAATTCTGAAGTCTGGAAGTCTGAGGTCAGGGTGCCAACATTGTCAGGTTCTGGTGAGAGCCGAATTCCTGTCTCTCCCTATAAGGGCACTAATCCCATTGTGAGGCCCCAGCCTCCTGACCTAGTTACCTCTCAAAAGCCCCACTTCTAAATATCATCACATTGGGGGTTAGGGGTTTAACATATGAATTCGGGGTGGGGGTGTGGGGGATACAACATTCAGCCCATAGGGTAATCATCTGGATAACCTGTAACTACAGCTAAAGTGTTTTATTTTAAACAAAATACAAATGTTCAAATTACTATATAGGTGCCTAGTTTGATAAACACTGATAGGAAGACATGAAATATAATTTCTACCTTAGGTCACTAAACGCTATTTGAGAAGTAAAATATTTTGTGAAGAATATTTTCATTTCCTTTTTTTTTTTTTTTTCGTAGTAGTAGTCATTGAGGCTTTTCACTAGTGTCCAGTTGTCTCTTTCTATCTGGGACATGGAAGACTGAAATCCTTAGACCTCTTGTGTTTCCTGAGCCCATGACAGTAGTTCTGGTTTGTCACATGTCAAACATGTTTTATTTGCAGGAAAGAAAGCCTCCAAATGCTCTATTATGTCTCTGTTGGCCTCCTGGGGACTGTCTCACATTACTCGTTTATCCAATACTGAGTGCCAACCACTGACTCCGTAGTTTAATTAAACTATATATGTGTGTATGTATATATTTACATGCACACGCACACCATCCTTGCTAGTACTGTGCTAATGCTGTTCTGTAAAATCTCTGACTTCTGTCCTTAAGGAGTCATATTCTAGGAATATCAACGTGTAAGCCTTTTAGACAAGGGTCATGATGAATTACAAAAGGTGCAGTGATGGAGAAGCGCATCGTGACCTTAGTTGGTAATACTACTGTATTATATACTTGATATGTGCTAAGAGAGTGCAATTTGTGTCCTTACCAAAATTTTAAAAAACGTAAATATGTCAAGGGATGGATGTGTTAATGAACTTGATGCTGGAGATCCTTTCACAATGTGTGCACGTCTCAAATCATCACATTTAGACTTTAAATAGAATGCTATTTTATTTGTCAGTAATACTTCAATAAAACTAAAAAAATGAAGCAGTGTTAAGAATTTACATGTTTAAGGACTTCCCTGCTGGTCTAGTGGTTAAGAGGCCACACTTCCAGCTTCCACCATGGGGCATGGATTCCATCCCTGGTTGGGGAACTAAGATCCTGCATGCCATGTAACATGGCCAAAAGAAAATGTTAAAAAAAGAAAAAAAGAATGTACAAGTTTATATTAGAAGAAAAAAAAGGAAAACAATAGGACACAATTAACATTTAATGGTGGAAATATATACATTCCTTGGATATAACCAAATATAGTTTCAAAAAGCTATTTTTGTATTAATAAAATTAGCTGCCTATGTGAAAAAAGTTATAAATAATAATGATCGTCTGGCTACAAATTTAATGGTCACACTCCTTGATCTGGATTTCATGTTTCCAGTTTGAAACTGTTTCCTGTTTTTTAATTTGAGCTAGTCTATTGTTTTTAACAAAAATATGTATTTTTTGTAATTATAGGCAGAATGAAAAGGGAATACATCCCTCCAAATTCACCTCTGAAATAAATACTTGGTAACTGTAATATTAAGAAATATTTTTAGCCTTTTGTTCTGGCTAGGACTCCCAGTAATATGTTAAATAAAAGTGTAGGAGTGGGCATCCTCGTCTTGCTCCTGATCTTAGAGAAAAAGCTTAAACTCTTCTCCATAGGAGGTGATATTAGCTGTGGGCTTGTAATATATGGCCTTTGCTATGTTGAGGTATGCTCCTTACATACTCAGTTTGCTGGGAGATTGTATCATGAAAGGATGTTGATTTTTGTCAAATGCTTTTTCTATGTCTATTGATAGAATCATGTGACTTTTGCCTTTGATTTTTTAAATGTTTATCACATTTATTGATTTGTGTGTGTTGAACCATCCTTGCATCTCAGGAATAAATCCCACATAATCATGATGCATGATCCTTGTAATGTACTGTTGAATCTGGTTTGCTCCTGTTTTATTGAGGATTTTTGCTTCTTTGTTCATCAGGGGTATTGGCCTGTCATTTTCTCTTTTGTAGCATCCTTGTCTGGTTTTGGTAGCAGGGTAATACTGGCTTCATAAAATTAATTTGGGAATATTCACTTTTATTTTGTCTTTAGGAAGAGTTTCAGAAAGACTGGTATTAATTCTTTTTTAAATGTTTAGTGGAATTCACCAATGAAGCCATCTGGTACTGGGTGTTTTTTTGTTGGGAGGTTTTTGATTGCTTATTCAATCTCCTTATTAGTAATTGGTCTGTTCTATTTCTTTACAGTTCATTGTTGGTAGATTGTATGTTTCTAGGAATTTACCCATTTCTTTTAGGTTATCTAATTTGTTGGCATAGCATTTTTCATGCTCTTTTCTTATGATCCTTAGTATTTCTTTATCAGTTGTAATGCTCCCTGTTACATTTCTGATTTTGTTTATTTGAATCTTCTCTCTTTTAATCTTAGCTCATCTAGCTAAGTGTTTGTCAGTTTTTTAAAAAAGTTCTTAGTTTCATTGAGCTTTTCCATTATTTTAATTTTATTTATTTCTTATCATTATTATTATTTGGCTTGTGTCTCAATCTCCCTCACCTATTTCACTCATCCTCCCATACCTTCTTTCCCTCTGGAAACTACCAGTTTGTTCTCTGTATCTATGATTCTTTTTCTGTTTTGTTACGGTTGTTTTTCTTGTTTGTTTGTTTTGTTTCTTGAGTCCACATATAAGTGAAATCATGCAGTATATGTCTGACTTATTTCACTTAGCATCATACCCTCTATGTGCATCCATGTGGTTGCAAATGGCAAGATTCTGCCTCATGGTTAATATTCCATTGTGTATATTTCCACACTTCTTTATCCATTCATCTGTTGATGGGCACTGAGGTCGCTTCCATATCTTGACTATTGTAAATAATGCTGCAGTGAACATAGGGATGCATATATAATTTCAAATTGGTGTTTTTGTTTTCTTTGGAAAAATACCCAGAAGTGAAATTGCTGGATCATGTACTAGTCCATTTTTTAAAAAAATTTTGAGGAACTTCCATACTGTTTTCCATAGTGCCTACATCAATTTACATTCCCACCAACAGTGTATGAGTCTTCCCCTATCTCCACATCCTCATCAACACTTGCTATTTGTCTGTTTGTTAATAGTCATTCTAACAAATGTGAGGTAATAGCTTACTGTGGTTTTAATTTGCATTTCCCTGATGATTAGTGATGTTGAACATTTTTTCATGTGTCTGTTGGCCATGTGTATGTTTTCTTTGGAAAAATGTCTGTTAGGTCTTCTGCTCATTTTTTAAATTGGGTTGCTTTAAAAATAAATAAATTACATAAATAAACAAACAAATAAATAAGGTTGCATATTTTTTGGTGTTGAGTGGTGTGAGTTCTTTGTATATTTTGGTTATTAACCCCTTATCAGCTATGTTGTTTGAAAATGTCTTCTCCTACTCAGTAGGCAGCCTTTTCATTTTGTTGATGGTTTCTTTTGCTGTGCAAAAGCATTTTAATTTGATGTACTCCCATTTGTTTATTTTTGCTTTTGTTTCCCTTGCCTGAGGAAACATTTCCAAAAACATATTGCTAGGACCAGTGTCAAAGGGCATACTGCCTATGTTTTCTTCTAGGAGTTTTATAGTTTTAGGTCTTACATTTAAGTCTTTAATCCATTTTGGGTTTATTTTTGTATACAGTGTGAGAAAGTGGCCCAGTCAGATTCTTTTGCATGTAGCTGTCCTGTTTTCCCTATTTTTTTAGTCTCATTTCAGTTATTTCTGTCTGCTCTTTGTAATTTCCTTCCTTCTAACAACTCTGGGTTTGTTTTTTTCTTCCTTTTCTAGCTCTTTGGTGTATAAAGTTAAGTTTTTTATTTATATTTCATTTTTCTTAATGTATGTATTTGTAGCTATAAACTTCCCTCTTAACTGCTTTCACAGCATCCTGTACATATTACTATGTTGTGTTTCCATTTTGATTTCTTTCCCTCCCTCCTCGGATGCTTGAAGAAAAAGCAGTTTTGAACTAGACCAGACTTCCTTGTTTATTGAATGGAAAGACCCTGTACTAACTCATATCACATATGTAGTTGGTGTTTTCCTGTCACTTGGAAACCAAGATGTGTCCCGCCTTGATGAAGTGGACTCAGCAGGCTGCCGTTGATGCTTGTCAGGGAGGTGGGCCAGACAGAATGTCATTGACTGTGATTTTTTTGTTTTTATTTGTCCCAAATAATTACTCAAGCTTGATGCTGGGTAACAGCTATGATTTCTTGGGTGTGTGGCAATGCTTTATAGAGAAGTGGAATCCCAGGGCATTGAGGGATTAAAATCAAGATATTTTCTGCTGTTACAGACCACCTCCATATTGTAGCACAGAGAAAGTTTGTTTTGCACCTGCACTGGGGTTTAGCTGGGGGAAGGGCGCTCCCCACTCGGTCATTCAGGAGCTCAGGATCCTGGGCTCTGTGTCCCCACTTTCCTTTCTGGTCATTGAGTGGTCCTTCTCTAGCTGGTACACGGGAAAGTGAAAGCATGTAGGATTACCAAAGAGGTTTTAGGAGCCAGGACTGTAAGGGGCTTATGTAAGACCCGTCCACATTCCATAGGTAAAATCTATGGATCTGACTCATTTCCGTGGCTTCACTTATGTGCAATAGAGGCTGACTCTACAGAGGAGACAGGAATGGAATATGATAGCAGTCTGTTCTGTTTTACAATCAACAAAAGGAGTTAGCGACTAAATACTTTATTTTTCTTCATGATATATATTTTTTAATTCTTAAGAAGAGTTTAATATAAATCAGTGGAGCCGAGTAGATAACTCAGAAATAGATGTGAACAAATATGGCCAGCTGATTTTTGACCAAAGGGTTAAAACAATTCAATTGAAGAATAGCTTTTTCAGAATACAGTGCTGGAGCAATTGCATATTCAAACAAACAAACAGATTAACAAAAACAAACAACAACAACAAAAACAAACCTAGACCTACACTTCACAGTTTACACAAACTTTAACTTAAAATGGATCACAGACTTAGATTAATTCTATAAGACTCTTAGGGAAAAAAAGGAGAAAGAATCTTTAAGATCTAGGACTAGGCAAAGAGTTCTTGGACTTGACACCACATAAACAATCCTTAAAAGAAAAAAAAATGGATAAATTGGACTTCCTCATAATTTAAAACTTTTGCTTTTCAAAAGACCCTGTCAGGAGAATGAAAAGACAAGCTACAGCCTGGGAGAAAATATTGGCAAACTGTATATCCAGCAATATACCAGGCTGTAGAATACATAAATAACTCTCAAAACTTAATAGTTACAAAAATTAATCCAATTAGAAAATGGGCAAAGACATAGAGACATTTCAATGAAGAGTATGTAAAAATTGTAAATAAGCGCAGACAATGATGTTCAACATCGTTAGCCATTAGGGCAATGCAAAGCGCAACTTCAGTGAAATGTCACCACACACTTATCAGAATGACTAAAATGAAAAGTAGTGACAGCATTCAGTCGCTGGCAAAGAGACAGAGAAACCGAAGCGCACATGCATTCCTGGTGGGAATGTAACATGGTGCAGCCACTCTGGAAACTGGTTTGGCAGATTCTTAAAAAGCTGAATGTGCAATTACCACATCATCCAGCAATTGCACTCATAGGCATTTATCCCAGAGAAATGAAAACTTATGTTCATACAAAAAGGAATCAAGAAAATTTGTGAATATTTACAGCAGCTATTCATAGTAGACCTAACTGGAAACAACCCAGATGTCCTTCTACGGGTGAATGGTTAAACAATCTCTGGTCCAACCCTCCCCTGAAGCATTACTTGGCAACAGCTTGGATGAATCTCCAGAACTTATGTTGAGTGAAAAAGTCAGTATCAGCTTGTTATATGATGGGTAAACCCACATGGTCTAGAAATGAAGAAGCTGCAGAAATGGAGAACAGATTAGTGGTCACCAGCGGGGAGGGGGAAATGGGAGGGAAATGGGTGTGGCTTTAAAAGGGCAACATGGGGGACCCTTGTGGTGGTGGAAATGTTTGCACCTTGAGGACATCAATGTCAATATCCCGATTATGATATTGTGCTGTAGTTGTACAAGATGTTACTGTTGGGTGCAGAGTAAATGGAATCTCTTTTTATTATTTCTAACAACTGCATGCGCGTCTATAATTAGCTCATATAAAAAGTTTAATAAAAATTTACCTTGCTTTACTAGAGAAACTTCTCACATGTAATAACATGAAGGATTTTTTTCATTGTGCTGATATTTTAGCATCACTCATACTTAGAGTCAATATTTGATTAAGATTAGTTGCCAAGCATTTAGACTTTTCCACTGTTTATTATCTTTTTAGTTTTAAATTACAGAAGTTGTTTTCCTCTTTAAAATTATGTTTCTGAAGCACTGTTATATGTGCTTTTCACCTGAATGTTATACACAATTTTAAATTTCTACTAAAATCACGTTTCTTAAATAAAACCTAAGAAATGTATTCTTTAATTTCACACTTAATATTTGAGTAATACTGAAAACAAATGGACATATATGTACTTATTCTTTAATTCCCAACTGAAAATATATTTTAAATGCATTCAAAAATAATAAAATGGGTGACAATTATGTCATATTGAACTCCCTTTTCTAAGTAAATAGCTTCTTTACTAATAGAAAAATACTGGTATGAAAAACATTAGTTTCTTATTCTTCTAATATTACAATGGAATGTTTGCTCCATTAATTGTATAATTTCATAAAGTGGAATCCTGACAGCTCAGTGCCTGTTGAAGTGGTATTGCATAATCTGCGTTCACAGGACAACAGATTTATAATTTTATACCCATTTTCACACAAAAAGGTTATATTCTCTCCTGAGCACTTCTGCAAATAAACACATTTTGATCACTTTGTCATTATCAGTTAAAATTCAAATAATATGACAGAAAATTACTTTTCAAATCATAAAAGTTTATGCTCTTGAACATATAATAATTAGCTATACTTTCTCTGAAATCAGCTGCTTATGAATCTTGTGATTGAAGTCGGGTTGATATTTGGTTTTATTATTCACAGAGTTAATTGGCCTGCATTTAGCTTCTTCATTTTCTTTTAGTAAAATTGCTTCTGGTTTATCTGTCTTACTTTTATCAGTTTTTCTCTGAAATCAGGGCAGGGAAAGAAATTTCTGTCCATCTTAGGGAGACTACTCCTATTCAATGGTATTTACATTCTGAGGCATCTCTATAAACAAGCAAACAACGTGGAAGCAGTGAGTCTTCAGTGGAAGAAAAAAAATCTTTAGTAAAGTTCGATGGTCATCAAATGCATAAAATTTATCTTAAGAGAGTTTGGTTGCTAAAGACACCAAAATCTTAGTCTCAAGACATGTTTGTGACTCTTCAGTCTGCAAAGCAAAGCTGAGGCTTCCCATGTTCCATTGGCAGGAAGCCGCCTGGGCCACCTACTCAGACCTCAGGAGAGCATCTGCTCTGTCAACTTCTGCAGATGCAGCCAAGGAAGAACATGGAAAAGTAAGACCTCTCTCGAGGGCAGACCCTGGTCCCTTGAAGGTAAGCATCAGGCATAACGAGAGAACGTTTTCCACCCCTTAGTGCCTCCCGCGTGGTATTTTTGACCTGCCGGGGACTGGTCATATGCGTGTCTTACATCTCTCCCCTTTCTGAAAGGGAGTGTTTCTTGTGGTGATCTCGTTGCGGTTCTATGACTGTGGGTTGCGTGAGTGCAAGGAAGGTTTCTTTTCATTTTGACCTGGTGTTTCTCTACCAAGAGCAGCGCCCATGGAATATCACATGAGAACGGAGCACATGGTTCAGATCCCAGACTATGACCTTGACACACTGGCCGGATAGGGTTGACGATGAGCCCTGGGAACAGGATGAGTGTATCTTCCATAAAGGAAGTGTTCAGAAGGGCACGCGCTGATGTTTATTACCATTGCTCACCAAAAAAAAATCATTTCTCTTTCTTCTGGGTAGATGATAGAATTGCACCTCTCCACCTTCGGTGAAATTAAGTGAAGTAATGTCATATTTCAGCCAGCAAAACAGGAACAAAAGGACCCGGGTCTTTTCTGGGCAGAAGCTTTAAGAGGCAGTGCACCGTTCCCCTGAATAAGCGGACGCACTGAGTGAGATGGGATCCCCGGCAACAGGAACCCTGACGACAGGGGGAGGAGCATGCTCCCCGTCACCCCGCATCAGCCGTGCAGAGTGAGCAGAGGTCCGGAGGACCTCACCTGTCACCACGAATAAACTTGGCTTACGTATACATTGCATGCAAAGAAGACATAATGCAATCCCTGTGATCGTAGATGGAAGTACAGCAAATGCCAGAGACAGAGGTTTTTGTTTGGAGGAATTGGTACCTTCGACGGCGGGGGGGGGGGGGGGGGGGGGGCTTGCATGTGCACGTTCTGCAGGGCAGCCCAGCAGGCTGGGGACAGAGAGAGGGGAGGATGTTTAAGCCCAAGTCTGCAGGCAGAATTTCTTCTTCCTCTGGAGGAGTTGAGTCTTTGAAGTTCAGTCTTTTGCTCTTAAGGCTCCGCCCACATTTTAAAGGCTAATGTGTACTCTCAGAGTCTACTGATTTAAATGTTAATCACATCCAAGAAAAGTACCTTCACAGCAACGTCTGGACTGTGTCTGACCAAATATCTGGGCATCACAGGGACAGAGTGGGACTCAACTCTTTAAGACTCAGTGTTTTCTTCCCTTTCCTGTGTTTTAACAAATACGTGAGGGAGAGAGGTGGTCCGTTCTGGGAGGTAAACGTTTCTCGGTAGAAGCAGCACATTTTACAAATATAATTTCTATCAGCTCACAGGAGAGAAGTGAGGAAGCTTCGTTCTCCACCTCCGTGGGCAGACCACCCATTAGAGTGACTATGATTTAGAATCTAGTGCTACGATACACAGTTGCACACTCCTCCTCTGTTGACTGAATGCCACAAATCTGACGATGTACCCCAAAGTGCAGTCTTTTCAGGAGTGTGTCTTTTAGAAGATGGTGTTGGACTCATGGCTCTTATTGGTTGGATTCAAGAACTTCGCAAGGAGCTCTTCTTGAGGTCCAAATGGTATTCCTGAAGGAAGAAAAACAAATATCTAAGCAAACAAAAAAATACCTTGTTGTTTGTAAATGTATTTTCTCTTCTGATCTAAAAAGATGCAAAATACATGATCTTCTCTTTGCTGTCTCTTTTGTTTAATGAAGGGTGATTTTCACTGGAATCTACTATAAATATGAGATGCACTTTCTATATCATTGTGGAAAATAGTCCTAAACCATCTGAAATGTTACCAGATAGGATTTGGGTTATGATTTTCTTAGCTTGAATCCAGGAAGCGTTTGGGGTTATCATTTTCTTAGTTTGAAATCCTGAATTTTTTTATTTTAAAAATAATTTTCAGAAAAACTTGTCCTGTCAGTGAAAGTAAATGAATATCCTTGTAAATGTAACCAAGTTAATCATCACTAAGTGGATATAACATTTTAAGTCCAAGTGATAGATGCATGTAATGACGTATATCTATATACATGTATGTGTATTTGTACGTGTGTGTATATATATATATAATTCTCTTTTCTTAGCCTAGGTATACTGAGTTTTGAGATAATAACTCAAGCTGTACACCTGTAACTTTTATTCTATACTTCAATATAAAAAATCTGCTTTATAGGACTGATTATCGTGAAAACAACAGTCTCTCACTGAATCAGTTCTCAGCAGGTTGCAACTTGGTTTATTCCGTCTCACTTCCGTGTTTTAGGTCAGCAGTACCGTCTTGAATGTGTGTGAGCAACCTTACTAGGTGTCTTTTCTCTTGTGTCTTTAACTCTCTCAGTCCATAAGCGTTGAGTCCTCCCACTTTCCTCATTCTTTCTGCCTTTGCTCTTTGCAACATGGCATTTTCTCATGCAAGCACACATTTTCGGTTGCTCTGCTGCACGTCGTTGAGGTGGAGGGATGCTGTGGGTTTCCAGGCACAAACGCAGGTCCACATCATCTCTATGGACTGTGCAGTCATGTATGTACCTTAAGTATTTGTGTTGGGATGTCTGCTGCAAGAATATATTAACAAGTGATAGGCTTCAGCAAAAGTGGAGATGGAGTAAGACAGTAAGAGTGGGGATACTTCTCGAGATTCTGGAGTGAGGGAGCCTGGATTTAGCATGGAAGCTGCTGTTTACTTGGGGTGGAAACTGGACTGTTGTTAACCTCTCAGTGCCTCCATTTCTAAACCAGGCTAAGATAACACAGGCCAAGTCTCTTAATCCATCTGGGCTGCTGTCACTGAATTCCAGAGACTGGCCGGCTTATAAACAGCAGAAATCATGGCTCACAGTTCTGGGGACTGGGGCATCCAGATCAAGGTGCCCGCATGTCTGTGTCTGATGAGAACCCACTTCCTGGTTCATAAACATCGTCTTCTCGCTCTGTCCTTACCTGGCAGAAGGGACATGGGAGTCCTATGGGGTGTCTTTTGTAAGGGCGCTTATCCCATTCACAGTGGCCCTACCCTCATGACCTGTTCACCTCCCAAAGGCCTCATCTCCTAATAGCATCACATTAAGGATTAGGTTTCAACATATAAATTTTGGGGGGACACAGATATTCAGTCTATGGCACTAACATTTTTGTCCTCTCTGTTTGCCAAGTTTTGTACTGACTCTTTTCACTAGTCCCTATTTATTATTGTAAACGTATCATGTAAGTTCTATTATTATATAGATTGGGGAACTTGTAATTAGAGAGAGAAAAACATTTCTCCTGAGGACATGATGAAGAGGAGTCAGAATTTCAGTTTGGATCTATGTGGTCCAAGAGTCTGTTATTAACCACGAAGCAACACTGCCTCTTCCCATGAGGCTCTGTTATAATGGCATCAGGTCTCGTGCCTTCGATACTCAGGAATCCAGTCCTGCTGAGGAACTAACACTTGTCCTGACCTCAGTCCTTGAATATTTCCCCCAGACTTTCTAATTACCCACCCCAGTGACCATTCATAATCTTGGTACTTTTGTATCAAAAGCAAGGTCCCATTTTTCCTGACTTTTTTTATCTTCGCTTTCCTCCTGGCTTGTGCTGTCATTTATCTTCCTTGACATTGTGACTATGTGGATGTGTCACAGGTAGATGCTCCTTAGGAGCTGGCCCCGTCTTCAAAATACTGATTCTTTCATTTAGTCCACAAAAATTCCCCACCTGGGCTGTGAGGGTTTCCTTGGTGTGCTGTGGATATAAGGAATTTTGTAGGCGAGTGTAATTGATGTGACATATTACATCCTGTACCTTTCATAGTCTTCAGTGTTTAGACAAGTAGAATAAAACCTGACACATACAAAGATTTGAAAAGAAATGTTATGGATAACACATTTTCTTGATGTCTCTGAAATTTTTGCAGTGAAAGAATCCTGGAAGACCATTAGGTATACATTTCTACAGATAGAGGAACTTTTGAATATGGAGTAATAAATGGTAATGTACCAAGTTAACCAGTATGACATGGATGGTTAAGTATCCAACGGGGTGGAAATATGTCCGAAACACATTTGGGGTTGTGTTAAATGGTTATGGACAATTTCGAATTATCTTTCCCTGAGGATCAGTGGTGAAGGAGGTCCATTATATTGTGTGTGAGTGAGGAGGTGGAGAGGTTGTTCAAAGAGCATGGTATAGATAGGTAACCTGTGAAATTGGAAAAACATTAAAATTCCTTTTAAATAGAGGAACTAATGTTCAATAATATGTTGTGAAAGAAATAGAAAGGAGTCAAAAGCTCAGGTTTTAGCACAGCAGAAAATCATGACAAAAGACCTGAGTCCCATTGAGTGATTAGTCGTTCATCTCTTGTTCTTTGTATTTCATGGATTTTATTTTCATGATGTATTCTTTGTTCTACCTTACTGTTGTTGTAAAAGGTATCAGGAACTGGTAAATGGCAGCTGGCCGTGGCAGTCATATGTCTGATAGCTCCTCCTCCTCTCTTATGCACAGTTCTTAATGGAAGTACTTGTTCAGTGCACACGATCAGTAGTGTCTAAGTCATATCTGGTGTCCACGATGGGAGGAATTCTGGTCAGTGGTAGTTACAGCATTTCAGAGTTGACACTCTCTAGAGTCATCTTCTAAGATGAACGGATTTGTAAGTTTTCAGAGAACTTAGTCACAAATACCCACACATCCTCCAAAAATATCACCTGCTGACCACGTCTTCATTACCAGTTACCTTCCAGTGGAGGGAGGCTTGATGGTGGGGCAGTCAGAGGAGGGCAGTCCTGCACGTGTTCTTGAGTCGGCAGTGTACATTTGAGAAGAGCAGCCACCACTAAGGTGATGCAGGTTAATAACATGAGCAGTTCCAGAGTATGTATTTCCAGAAGATTAAATACTTTTTTGACAAAGAATACAAAGTTATGAACAGAAAAATGAACCTTTACAATAAAATATATTAAAATGATAAGCTATTAAGAGAGTACTAAGGGTGTATCACAGACAGCGTCAAGATGATAGATACAACAGTATAGATGAAGTGGGAAAGGTTCTTTAAAGACACGAACTGTCAAGGCTCACACAAGAAGACATAGATAAACTGAATAACTACCACTATTAGAGAAAGGGAATTTACTGCTGAAAACCTTCCCCTGAAAAATCTCCATATCCGGGTGTCTTCACGGGTTAATTCTATAAAGTATTTAATGAAGAAATAATATCAGTGCTATACAAAATCTTCCAGAAAACTAAAAAAGAAGAGAAAATTCACAGTTCATTCTGTGATGCCAGCATTCCTCTGATGTGAAAACCAAAGATATTACAAGAAAAATACAGAACAATGTCTCATAAAATAGATGCAAAAAGTTTTAACACATTTCCAACAAATCTAATACAACATTATATATATAATATTATGTATATTATATATATATATATATGGTGCTAGCATTAAGATAAACATATACATCATTGAACAAAATAGTGATTCATGCTGCAAGAGGTATGAATGCATATGTCCATATAAAGCCTTAGACGTGATGTGCATGTCACCTTTATTTGTGTTACCAAAATGCTGGAAATAATCTAAATGTTCACCAAAGGGTGAAGAATGTTGAAACAAACTATGGCCAATTCACACAATGGGATATTTACCAAAGAAAAAAGAATAAACCATTGCTACCACAACATGGATAAAAGAAGCCACACAGAAGTGAGCAAGCGTGTCATTTAATTTACATAAAATTCTAGAAAATGCAGACTCATCAGTAGTGATAGAAAGCAGATCAGTGGTTGCTTAGTGAATGGGGTCATGGGTAGGCCAAGGTGGGAGTCAGGGTCTACAAAGGGTAGGAAAGTTTTTCAGATAATGGATGTATTCATATTTTGATTATAGTGTTGGTTTCATGGGTGTACACAGGTATCAAAACACACCAAATGTTATACTTCAAACACATGCTGTTTATTTTATGGCCATCACTCCTCAATAAAGCAATTAAAAAAGAAATCTGAAAAAATAAATGTAAAGAATTAACATGTCCATGAACACCACACACACATATAAATATGTATAATTTCTGATATACAGTAATAATCTTATGTATTTTACAGTGTCTTTGAAGTGTTTGTGTGGTACTGATTTTGTTACATTTTCTATAGGGAAAATAGAAATTTAGTCTTTATTGTTATTGGTCAGAATTTATTGGGGATGCTTGGATTCCTAAAGCATGCAGCTTTCCACTTAGGACTGTTTACTTCAAGTACACTGTTCTCAAATGTGTAAGTGCTGATAAATTCATGTCATACAATCTCCATCAAAATGCAAGCGATCATATCGTATCATTTAGTTACTTCCATAATGCTACCGTGTGACAAAACTGTGCCAGACATAGTGGCTTCGGTAAAAATTATGCATTCTCCTGGGTTTGTGAGTTGCCTGGTGCTTGGCAGGTCCAGGTGCCTCAGCTAGATGTCGAGGACAACCCAGCTTCTCACTGAAGTTCTGCAGGTCTGCTGGGTGGCTCTGCTCTTTTCCTTCTAGAACTGGGAGCTGGGCAGGGTGTATTCTGCTCATGGCAGTTGCAGAGAAAAGGCAGGCAAGCAGAACTATGTTTGGTCTCTGAAAGCCCAGGCCAGAATGGGCGCATCGATATTTCTACCTCATTCCTTTGGGCAAAGTAAGTCACATGAAAGAGCGAAGAGCTGATGGTTGCACAAGTGTGATTTCCCTTTAATGAGAGCTTAGCAAAATGTGGATGGATAGAGAGGTGAAGAAATAGGGCTCGTTGTTCAATACACCGCCTGCATTTACATTTATTTAAGCTGGACCTTGAAGAAAAAGACATGATTTTGAGAGGCAAAGGTGATAGGAAAGGATGCTTCATGAGCTGGGAAGGAAGGAAATGCAGGGTCCATTTCAAGAGAGAAAAAGAGTCCAGGGTTCAAGAATAAGATTGTTTGGGGAGGATGGGATTATGCAGGAAAAAAATAAAAGTACGTCAAGGCACAGTTATAGAGGTTCTCATGCATCGGCGTAAAGTGTATGGATTTTATACTCTATCCACTGAGGAGACAGTGCAGACATCTTTTATCAGGAATTTGACTTGAATTTACCTGGGTAAAAGGAGAGAGTCTGATAAAATGTGACAAGGTTATATCCAGATTTGAAAATGTCAGAGACAGACGCAGCAGTTAGCCGACCTTCACAAAAATTAAGCAACAGGCCGGGAATTAGGGCAAGTTGATGTGGTTGAGACAGATGTGAAAGGTAAAAAAAAAAAATCACGAATAAAATTCAACAGAAAAAAAAATTAGAAACTGATCTCACCAGAGACAGGAAGTCAGTGCAGTAAGCAGCTCCCGGTAACTGAAAAGGCAGAGAGTGTCATTATAGCAAACCTGGTCATCGGGAGTTCCCTGGCGGTCCAGTGCTTAGGACTCAGCGCTTTCACTGCCATGGCCCTGGTTCGATCCCTGGTCATGGAACTAAGATCCTGCAGTCTGCACAGAGCAGCCAAATACACAAACAGATAAACGTAGTCATCGTAGTCCGTCTGTGTGTTTTTCTGCCCTGTAGCTTGGGAACCTGCCACATCTCCATATACCTCTTGGGGCTGTTATGATAATTCAGATAAAGGATTTAACATGCTGAGGACAGTACCTGGTTCATAACTCTTTTTAAGGGCTTGTGGGAAAAAGGAACTTGCCCACAGTATATACTCAAAACTCTTTTGAAATAATGAACCCCCTTGCTGTCCCTCAGCCCAAAGCATTTAATTTCCACAGGATGTTGGTCCAGCGACCCCAATATTCTGTGTCACACCAGCTCAGATCTTGTGTGAGAGTTGATATCAAAGCAGTCCCAGACCCCTTTGCTTTCCACCCAAGTTACCACATTCTGTTTATAATATGGAAATGACAAGGGTTTGGTGGCAGGATAGAAGGTATTTATTGAGCTATATACTATGTCTAGAGAATGTGGACATGAATTTAACTTTCACATTGGAGTACAAGGATGCTGATTTTGTATGACTTAACAAATGAGGGAAAACAAGTGTGGAAAAGTTAAATTACGTATCCAGAGTCGTCTACTTAGTGAATGTTGGGATTTTGGAAGGCAGTTTTAACCCAAATGTGTCTGGCTCCAACACCTCTGTTCCTTTTCACTGGTGCATGCTGCCTGCTGGGACTGGCTGGGGTACATAGCTTTTCAGTGACTATTCAATTTGTTTCCATTAAGTTGCTAATCCTAAAAGAAGAGTACAGCATTGATTTTCTTACATTATATTTGTATCTTTATGGAGGTTGTTTGACAAATGGAGCAGCCTGTTTTGATAGTGGAAACAAAAACAGGCTTGAAAAAAAGACCAAAAACATGTTTTCTTTTCTCTTCATAGAGAGGCATATAGTTTGAAGAGGAAAAAAAATGGCAGATAACCTTCCCAAGTGGAACAACGCAGTATGGGAAACCGTACTTTGTAAATTAATTGACCAACTCTCTCATCATTCTCATAGTTTAATCATTGAAGGCTTTGGGTTGACAGTCTATCGCATGGAAAGAGTGGGCTCAGGTAGCCGAAGTATTCACGGACACGACAGCCTTGAGGAATTTAGGAATTTTGTCAAATAGCAAAGTCGTCTCTGAGCCCAGTTCCAGAGACAAACCACAAAGCTGGCCTCAGTCCCCCATGTCAGCGCGTGACTGGCCCATCCCCTGCCTGCTCTGGAACCCAAACTTTACAGGTTAAACTTGGTGGCAAGATGTGCCACATATATACAATGGAATATTGTGCAGCCATGAAAAGGAACAAAATTGAGCTATTCGTAGTGAGGTGGACGGACCTCGAGTCTGTCATACAGAGCGAAGTAAGCCAGAAAGAGAGAAACAAATACCGTATGCTAACTCATATATACAGAATCTAGAAAAATGGTACTGATGAACCTGGTGACAGTGTAGGAATAGAGATCCAGACGTAGAGAACGGACCTGAGGACAGCAGGGGAAGGGGAAGCTGGGATGCAGTGAGAGAGTAGCATTGACATATACACACGACCAAATGTAAAATAGATGGCTAGTGGGAAGCTGCTGCATAGCACAGGGAGATCAGCTTGGTGCTTTGTGAAGACCTAGAGGGGTGGGATAGAGAGGTTGGGAGGGAGGCTCACGCGGGAGGGGATATGGGGATGTATATATATGTATACATGTGGCTCTTTCATTTTGTTGTACAGCAGAAACTGACACAATACTATAAAGCAATTATACTCCAATAAAGATTTTAAAAAAAAGAAGAAAAGAATGAAACTTGGTGGCATTTTGTCTACAATGAGATGAGTACGGCTTCCTAAACCGTCTGGTCTTCGCTCTGGCATTTTAGTTGGGTGTTGGGCTCTGTTCTTGTACAAACTGAAAAGTCACGTGTCACTCCTGGAAAAAATGTTCCTCTGAGTAATTATGTTTATGAGCAGAAACCATGTCTGGAGAACTAAATACTACTTTCTGAACCATGAACTTTAAACATTGGCATGACATCTTACCGTTTACAGAAATGGTGGGAAAATATTTGGAGACCTGAAGGTTAGCCTGCCCCTAAGTTGGCACTCATTACAGAACATGCTTCCCTCCATAAACTGTGAAAGGGATGAAGAGGAGAAAATTGCAAACACAACCACACAAGCACACATTGAGCATAGAATCCACTTTCCTTTACTCAAGAGAGCTGTTTTGAAACGTCAGGTCTCACCTTTCCTTTTTCCCCTTATATCTTCGTTTTTTAATATTTGTAGTAGGTTGTAAAGACCCTTTATGGATCTGTATTCAGGGCTCTTTTTCAAATGCCTGTGTTTGCCCTTAGTACTCGGACACTAACAAAAAGTGGCGAAGACTTGCAGTTTTCTTGGAGATGAGGTAGGTGTGACACCTAAGTGTGATGTTCCTTTAATTCTCCTACCCCTGTTCCTGGGCTTTTGTTAAATGCCAGAGGGAAGTGATGGATAAAAGGCAAATGAACATCAGAGAGAAGATGGTACCCAGAGTTATTTGGGATGACATTTTCCCAACAGGAATAACAGAAGGGCTGAGCTCAGACCATCTTTGAGAGGACGGAACGTGTTCACGCTCATAAAGGCCTTAGGTCAGTTTGGGGTTCGTGGTTTAAGTGTCCAGTAGGTACACAGGCATAACTACTAACTAGTAGCACCTGCACCACCACCCGGGCTCCCTCTCAGCACGTTCTCATCCAGTCTCGGGAGTGATTCCCACACTGGCTTTCTGTGCCGGCCAACGGAGACAGAACCCGAGGGCCAGTGGTCACATCCTGACATTTACCGTCTCCATGCTACAAACTGTATTGTCACTCCTGTGATGCACTTTTACAAATGCAGAAAGCATAGCCCTTTTTTTTTTTTCATAGCCCATTTTTTAGAAAGTATTCTGAGGTTGATCCATCCATATTCAAGGGAGAGATTCCCTCCCAGCATGACAGATTCTCCAGGAAACGAGGCAAGCAGGTGCGCTGAGGACCCCGGCAACGGGGCCCCATGGGGTGCAGGAGACACACGAATTGTGAAGATGTTTCCAGAAGACCCCGTGTGAGTTCTTTCCCAGGAGTGCCTGCCAAGCAAAGGGCTCGAGCCGGTCCCCTTTCCAGGAGTCTGTGCTCAAGCTTTAGGCCAGCTGTGACAAGTGTCTGAAAGTCATCACGGAAAATGCCAGGTCACTTAAGTCCCCCAGCTGATGTGCACACAAGAGAGGTGTGAAAACTGCTCCAAATCCCATCATTGAAAATTGAGACAGCAGAGAATCTGCTTTACTTTCCCACTTTTAGACTGACAGGTTTTTTTAAAAACTGCAGGTGAGTACTGCAAGCTGAAGCGGCAACACCTGAAACGCCCCAGCCATTGCTCACACTCCAGTGTTCTTGCACCTGCAGACAGGTCCACAGGGTTTGTTGGTGGTGCCACAGTGGACCAGACTTGGAGCTCTGCTTTCCTCACTTGCCGCCCTCCTCCAAACTGCTAGGAGACGCGTTTGCCTCCCATTGCGCAGGAACAAAATGAAAGTTATGGTAGGCGCCCGTCAAAAACTAAAATAAGATCCTGACATCTGGGGCTGCAGGGAAATGAAATTTGCATTTATTCATAGGTCATGATCAAATAAAAATGTTTTTTTCCCACAGAGCATGCATTTGAACTCCATGTACGAAATCTTAAAAAAGAGAATTTTTCAGATTCTATTATTAAAAATTCCCCACTGTCTTGAAGCCATCTCTGTCATATCCAAGTTTCCTTTGTATTTAAGACTGAATAGGAACTCTTTACTTTGTATATAATCAGTTAAGTTTTCTGTTTTCTGTGCTAATTTTTCACTGTTTTTAATACTATTTCTATGAACGATATCTCCTATTCAGGATCTTTTTCCAATTCATTATTGCTGATCATCTTGTACCTGATGAATTTGCTGAACTCTAACTTGTTTTACATGTTTATCTGATTCGTCTATTGTGTTTCCTTTAACAATGAGCATGTTGTGTACACATAATGCCAATTGTTAATTCCCTTCTGTTCTAGCCTGGGGTCCCCAGGAAGCAGCCACTTACGCGGTGGTTCACGTGCTAATAACCTATCAGGACAATTCCAGGAGCAGGATTGAGGGCCAGGGCGAGGGAAGCAGAGAACAGAGACCTCAGTCAAGCAGCTGCCTCCAGGTGCAGCCCAAACCTAATCTTCCACTTTGTTCACCAAGAAGTCGTTACAGTTGCATTTTAGGGCAGTGCGGCCCCAGCAAAAAGGGAGGAAAATGAGCCCACTGGTTCCTATCTCTGCTTAGCCAGCGATTTACACGGATGTGCATTAGCTCCCTGGCACTTGTAAATTTCACCACCTTGGGCACCAGCTGAGCCTCTTGCACCATCATAAGCAGTACAGGAAGAGAGGGGACTGTAAGGGCAAGCAGGAAGGCCCTCCCCAGTCGTGTTTGAGTGGAATTCGGTTAAGTCACAGGCGAGTCTGTCTCCAGCAACAGCTGGAACAAGCCATAGATAAGGAAGGCCAGGAACATGAGAGGCGGTACATGGGATGTGCATGACAGAGGCCCCTCCTGGGCTCCACTCGGGTCCACTTGTTTCCTGCAGTAGAGCTGGCCATCTTGTTGCATTATGGAGTCTCCACAGGGGTGAGAACAGATGCTGTCACTTGTTCTCTGAGGAGAGATTGGAAAGTCCAGTTTGTCACGGAGTCTCCTCCAAGATGGCAGCCAAAGGTAGATGCTACAAAGACTTCAGGCGAGATGGAGAGTGTAACAAGCTCAGCCTGTACTTGATGTTCACCTGCTAACCCTTCAACATCCCTTTCAGTTTTCTCTCATCTCTGGCCAGGGTTTTGGCTGATCTTGGTCAATAAATGATAGAGTAATCCAAGCTTCATCCCCAAGGGAGTTGAGTTGTTCATTATTTTGTAGTTTGGTTTGGCTTTGTTTTTGGCCAGGCAATAGTTTTGCGCATATATTCCTATCATACACGGGAAAAACAGAAAAAATAACCCCAGGGTGGTTCTTCAGATCCGTTCGTCCTACTATGAGACAAGCTTTAGCTGCAACTCCATTTGTCACGTACCCTTCAGATGCCCTGACCCTATCCAGAGGGTCACGATGGTGTTGTAATCCTGGTATCACAGTATCAGCTGGCATCAATGTCTCCTGGTGTCAGTTTCAGCTCAGGCTTCATTTCCGTTAACCCTCAGAATATCTGGGGATCCTTATCTCTGTCTCCAGAGCACAGTTACCTTGGAAAATATTCAGAGATCTCTTTGAGAAAAGTTAAAGGAGTCTTTGGGCCTATACTTGTGGTGATGTTGCAGAGAGCTTTTGGTTTGCGGACTGATTTTCATCTGGAAACTTGGTGAAGAACCATGGTTTTCCATTTATCAGCTGATAATAGCCTTCAGTCGACCAGCCTGTGTAGGACATATCTGCACAGAAACGTTCTGTCTATCGATCAGTCAATCGATAGACACATTGATTGATGGATTGATCTGTCAGTCTGGTGTTCATCTAACCCTAATTGGCTGTCCGTCTCTCTTAACCATGAAAGCTCTATGATCAAATATCCATCGCCGGCCTGCTCGCCTTGCTCCCCATCACAGTGGTTCCATCCGCCTCGTCTCAGAACCTGTGGCATGTTGCTGTGCCATCCTGGAATCCCGTCGCCCTTGACGCCATTGGGGGACTCAGCCTGGGCAGCACATCTTGCAGCCACCTTGGCCTACAGAAGACAGCGTCTGTTTCCTCAGGTGCTATGCAACTTCTCACAGAAGTATATTCCTCATTTCCTTAGGACAGGGTGTGTCCTTGGACCATCTCAAGGAGCATGGTTGGTTGTAGTTTCTCAGTTCTCACATAGTAAGTCTGTTCTGACGTTTTCACTTCTCCTGGACGACTGATAACCCCCTCAAGGCTGTGCCCAGAGACTTCCGGTACACCCGCCTAATAGACTGGGCAAGGCTTGGAGTGTCAGAGGTGGTTCAAGGAGCCTGTTCGACAAACGATTGGGGTTGCATTTTGGTATATCTGCCAGAACGCCAAACCCTTGACCATGTGTTCTGTGACCTGTGTTCGCCATGTCAATAAATGTGCCCTGTCTGTACCGTCAGTTCAGTACCCTTAACATCTAGCCTTGTGATCCATATGTGTTCTATTCCCATCGGTATCAGTTAGCCAGGTGCTTCCATTTCTTTGGCCGTATCGCTGTTTCCTCCCAGAGCAGAGACTGTAATCCCCCTCTCTCTCTGCTGTGTGTCCTGCCCCCCCACCGTTTCCTGTTGATGCCAAAGCTGGGACATGGCGGGACCCTACCTGGCACGGCGGTTATAAAACTCAGAACTGTGGGTTATTTCGTGTCCCATGGGCCATCCCTTGACTAATGAGATGTCGCAGCCAGAAGATAAATTCTCCTCTTTTCTCCTCCGGACAGTCTCTCCAGAGACGCAGTTTATTCCATTTCTTGGAGGATGTTGCATTAAATCAAGCGAACAGTTGCAATTAGCACTAGCTAACTCATTGCGTCTCATATTTTTCCTTGACGTTATCCCTGTCGGTTACTCCTTCTCCTTGAGATTATATCCCCAGGGAAGGACCAGCACAGAAGCCTTTGCCTCAGATTCCTTCCGAGGAACTAAAGCCAAGATGAAAGTTAATGTTTGGCCCTAGAACACAGGCTGTCCCGTCGGGATTTTGTAGCTGCGTTATTTAGCAGTCTCAACGTTACACACAAAGCAGATCCTGGTGCACATGTGGCAGGGGTAACTGCTGGATGCTGGGGTGTTGCAGTTATGAAGGCTTTCATCTGTGGTTAGTCATGGTGAGAAACAGGTAGGAGGTGAAGCATTAGTGTACAGTGGGAGCCATGGCACCTGAACAGCGTGGAGCGCAGAGAAAAGAATGAGGCGTGTAGAGTGAGTTGGTTTATATTAACTATATTTGGAATCTTAGACAAAAGAAAATAATAGGTTTAGGGCAGTTGACTTCCAACTCAAGGTACACCATGAAATCCACCCAAAGGACTTTTCTTGACTGACTTAAAGAGATTTTCATCTCCATAGGAGAAGAGCAGACTATGCTAAACTTCGTGGCCAGGAGTGCATTGTACATGTAGGGGTGAGGCTTCAAGGGAGACCCATGCATAACACCCACCGTCTCCGAAGTGAGACTCAGAGCCCTGAGATGAGGACTGGGCCCTGAATGCTGGGGCAGGGGTATCTGGGCGGATGAGCCTGCGGGCCTTGAACCCTGAGATTCCCTTGAAACTTCTGATTGGTAGAAGCCTTCTCTACTGACTTTTTTTTTTAAGATTTATTTTATTTATTTATTTGGGCTGTGTTGGGTCTTCGTTGCTGCACACGGTCTCTCTCTAGTTGTGGCGAGTGGGAGCTACTCTTTGTTGTGATGCGCGAGCTTCTCATTGTGGTGGCTTCTTTTGTTGTGGAGCACAGGCTCTAGGCGCGTGGGCTTCAGTAGTTGAGGCATGGGGGCTCAGTAGTTGCAGCACTCGGGCTCCATAGTTGTGGCTGGCGGGCTGTAGCGCACAGGCTCAGTAGTTGTGATGCATGGGCTTAGTTGCTCTGTGGCATGTGGGATCTTCCTGGCCCAGAGATTGAACCCATGTCCTCTGCATTGGCAGGCAGATTCTTAACCACTGTACCACCAGGGAAGCCTCTACTGATTTTTGACAAAGAAAAGTAGCCTCATTTTATCAAGAGACAATGCAGTGAGTTCCAGATGTAGGGGCGTGCCCCAAAGACACAGACTTTCCTCAGGATTTGCTACCTGGCTTCTCACTGCTTTGAGGCAGGTCACAGCTCATTTAGAGATGAGATTTACAGTTCCTGCTCTGGGAGGAAACAGCTGTACGGCCAAAGAAACTGAAGAAACTGCCTAATGGATACGGAAGGGCAAGGACGAGGTTGCCTCAGAGAGAATTTGGTTGGAGTTCACACATAATTGGTCACTGTGACGGTGGCTGGAACATGAGACAGAAAAGGCTGAGGGTACTCGGTGTAGGATACGCCATCCTGTTTTACACTTCACTTGTCTCTTGGTCTTGTTTTTTTCTTGCTTGCTTTTCTGGCCTAACCTTTAGTATTCTATTGGATGATAATAATAACAGTACGTGCTTTGTTCTGAAAAATAAAGAAAGCACAACCAAGTTGTTTCTATTGTACATGAGGTTTGCTGTAAGATTTTTTTTCATGAATTCTTTTTCTTTTTTTAAATTGAAGTATAGTTGAATTACAATGTTGTGTTAGTTTCTGGTGTACAACAAAGTGATTCAGTTATGCATATATTTTTTTTCAGATTCTTTTATCTTATAGGTTATTACAAAATATTAAGTAGAGTTCCCTGTGCTATATAGTAGGTCCTTGTTGGTTATCTATTTTGTATATAGTAGTGTATATAAATTAATCCTCGACTCCTAACTTATCCTCCCCTCCCCCTTTCCTCTTTGGTAACCATAAGTTTGTTTCTATGTCTGTGGATCTATTTCTGGTTTGTATTTAAGTTCATGTGTATCTTTTATTTTTTAGATTCTACATATAAGCAATCTCTCTCTGTCTGGCTTACTTCAATTAGTATGATAATCTCTAGGTCCATCCATGTAGCTGCAAATGGCATTATTTCATTCTTTTATGCTGAGTAATATTCCGTTATATATGTACCACAGCTTACGTATCCATTCATCTGTCATCTATCCATTCATCCGTTGCTTCCATGTCTTGGCTATTGTAAATAGTGCTGCAGTGAACACTGGCGTGCATATATCTTTTTGAAATATGGTTTTCTCTGGATATATGTCTAGGAGTGGGATCGCAGTAAGATTTTTATACATGCTTTCTTTTCCATGTAAGGCAGTTTCTGTTTTTTTCAATTTATATATATTTTGTATACTAATTTCAATTTTAAAATTTACCAACAATTGTATGCATCTATTCAGATAATTATGTGATTTTGTATAGTTAACTGAAGTGATGAATTCAGTTGCTGAGTTTTTCAGAAGGTATAAAAGTCTTGCATTTCTGGAATAGACTCATGTTGATTGTGATGGCTTGTTATTTTTTAATGCACTACTGGATTTGGTTAGATAATATTATGCTTTGGATTTTTCAGAGTGATGCTATGAATTTTTGTTCTTTATCTGGCTTTGTAATCAAGGTTTATTAAACTTACAAAATCAATTGGATGACTTTCATTTCAGTCTATTATGAGGAAATAAACCTTTTACGAGTCAGAGGGTTTTCCCTTAAATGAGGTGTTCTTTGAGCACTCTCACAGACAGCCGTATAGGAGTGGAACTTATGATGGGGTGGGGCTTTGCTTTGATTCTGATTGAATATTTTTATCTGCAGTTGGTTCTTTGAAGGTTTTTACTTCCATTCACCAATTTTGACATTTCTTTTTTGTTTTTTCAAGACCTATTTTGCTTAGTTATGACCACCTGGCCCCCAGGGTATAGAGTAGGGCTCAGCAAACAACCTCACCTGTTAGCTGTGTCCTCACCACCCATTCTCCAATGACCCCTTGACCTCTACTGGCTGTCCATTCCAATGAACTCTTTCAGCATCAATAAGAAAACAACAAACAATATCTTAAATTAAAAACCAGTAATGATTTTATTATTGAAGAAGATTCCTGACAAGCATGTAATTTGCAGAAAAGATCTTGACATTTATCACCTGCCATGGGGCTTTTACTGATTCATATTGTTTGTTCACCTAAAATCCAGAAGATACAAGTCAGAAGCAGCAGCAGGTACTTCAAAAGTGTGCAGTTATTTTAAAAAGCCTGTGCCCAAAGTGATGGTTTAACGTGTTCAGCAGAAGAACAGATATGTGAGGACCTCTCTGTGCATCAACAGTTTTCATTTAGATCAAGTGACTCTTTGTGTCAATTGATTCATCTCAATTCCAATTCAAGGTGTGTGTATGGGGGTGATGCGTACATGGAAGGTCAGGAAATAGACTTTGGCTTCATTAGCAGATCTTCACAGATACTTTAAAAGGTGCCACTTTAATAACAGTGTTCATCAAATAAAAAATTAGGCTCATTCCAGTATCAGTTTATTTTTTTTTAACACAAATTTATGGAAGAAAAGCAAAGCTCTTGAAAATTTATCCAGTAAAAAGTGAAAGAATAGAGGTTACTGTGAAGGCTACCATGAATTCTGCAGTTCAGCCTTGAAGAAGAACATTAGTTGTTTTTGAAACGTGAAAAATGTACAAAGACTTTGGGGGGGGGCCGGGGAGAAAAACATCATTGTAAAACAGTTGTCTTACTAAATTAAGAAGGTTATGTAACACGAATATTTTTGAGATGAATTGTGATTAAGATAGTTCATAGTGTCATCCAAAAAGCATCTAAAAGCAACTGAAAGAAACCGTAGTTTTCAAACTCCATAAATAATGCTTATATATTTTTTTCAGAGTCACGAAACTAAGAACGTACATTTCATGATTCAGTTTGGAATACAAAATCAGCTCATTTATATGCATTCTTCCTCTTTGCTACCCACGATCAATTATAGTTTAGAAACAACTGAGCCTTTAAAACCTACTTTGTAAATCAGGTCTGTATTCTAGAACAATATTAAATATTCCTGTAATAAGGTCTTCTAAGTTTTGGCTGCAATTCATTAAAAATCACTTGAAAATATGTAAACGAGAGAAACGCCAAACTTCAGCTTCTGATACTTTTAGAAAATTTCATTTGTTTAAAACAAAGCTAGCAAACAGCATGGAGGCCCAAACTACCTAGAATGTTTAATTTTCTGATCCTGTAATTACTCTATGGGATATCTTGATTTGTTTGAAAATGGTTCTAATTTTAGTTGTATACATTTATATCCTGTACTGTAATAGAATGAAAATGCAAAGTCTATAGTTCTGTAGTATCTAAATTTGGTGCAACATTTGAAAGAATTATAAACAGAGAAAACCTATTAGACATGCTTTATCTTGTACAAAAAAAAATATTTGTCAGTGGAAGGTGTCATGAATACATATAAAAGAGGAAAAACTGGTAAATTAATGTTTCTTAAATATTTACAAATTACTCTATTAAATATATTAGAATTAAGAATATACTCCATCTGGAATAATTTGCTAAACTTAATGTGTACCTACTGCATTGTAACGATTATTTCCTCATTTAAAAATACAAAGGTATCTATTGAAGGTGTCAATAATTTCAAATTTGTTAACCATACAATACAGCTTTAAAAAAGACTGAAGACAATTTTATTTAAAAATCACATATTTCAAAAAATCCTCAGAAAATACCAGTGTCTGTTAGCACTGAGAAACTAATGAAATACTTAAATACGTGTTACCAAGATTAATTATTCTGGTTATGCTTTTATAATGTTGAGATAGCCAGAATGAGTAAATTGTTCTTATACTTTTGTTTAAACGTGTGTACATATGTCCCATGGATCCTGATAAAGAATTTGTTTGTAATATATTTGGTGAGCTGTTTCTCAGGTTTGCCAGTGCGATTTAACAAAAAGACTTGAATTTGGATTCTTGTTTAGTGGCTTCTTCTTTTACCTTCACAAGTTTCCTGGTTAGGAGAATAAAATGTGTGTTTAAATAGAGATTCTGGACGTAGTAACAGCTTGGCTACTTTATCATGTGGTCAAAAACATGAGGGTCAAGTGCCTGGCATTATTATTCCTTATTTTTGAATAAACCTTTAGAACTTAAAAATGGTTTTAGATTCACAGAAAAGTTGAAAATGAAATTCAGAATCTGCAGGTATCTCACACTCTACTCCCTCTGTTATTAACCTTTTAATTTAGCACAGTGGACCATGAAATCAACTCTACTGCAATAAAAAAAGTTTTAAAAATAAATCATAAGATTTAGCATGGTGTATCTAACACCGTGAGCACCTACTGACCCATTATTATTCATGGAACTCCATGCTTGATTCAGACTTCCTTACATTTTACCTAATGTCATTTCCCTGTTGCAGGATCCCATCCTTAGGCTTCCTTTGGCCGTAAGTTTCTCAGACTTTCTTTGCCTTTTTTAAAAATATTTATTGGAGTATAATTGCTTTACAGTATTGTGTCAGTTTCTGCTGTACAACAAAGGAAGAGCCATATGTATACATATATGCCCACAGCCCCTCCCTCTTGAGCCTCCCTCCCAATCTCCCTATCCCACCCCTTTAAGTCTTCACAAAGCATCAAGCTGGTCTCCCTATGCTCTGTAGCAGCTTCCCACTAGCCGTCTATTTTACATTTGGTAGTGTGTATATGTCGATGTTACTCTCTCACTGCGTCCCAGCTTCCCCACCCTCTGGTGTCCTCAAGTCCGTTCTCTAGCAGCATTATTTACAATAGCCAGGACGTGGAAGCAACCTAAATGTCCATCGACAGATGAATGGATAAAGAAGATGTGGCACATATATACAATGGAATATTACTCAGCCATAAAAAGGAACAAAATTAGGTCATTTTTGTAGAGACATGGATGGACATAAAGACTGTCATGCAGAGTGAAGTAAGTCAGAAAGTTAAAAAATATCACTGACTATCCTCCAGATCACACGAAATGTTGAGAGTAGAAGTTGTCAAGTTTCCTGTTATTAATTAATACTATTTTTGCTAAGAAATTTTCTTCTTTATTTTTTATTTCTGGTGCTCTTCATTCCTTCTAGAAGGTTCCACGTGCCATCTGTTTTCATTTCTTTCCGCTTAAAACTTCTTTTAACATTTAAAAATGCAGTGAATTGGTCAATTCTGCTGCGCTGGATTCTGTCTGTCTTCCATTGCTTGGCAAAGTTTTATTTATTTTCATTCTTTAAGGCTGTTTTTGCTGCATCTATAAATCTGGGTTGACATTCTCTCTTTCAGTTTAAATATACCGTCTCCATTGTTTCTGATGGGAAGTCAACAACCATTCATACGGTATTTTCCTGTGTGGGATTTATTGGTTTTATTCCGGGAAAATTTATATGCAGTGAAATGCACAGCTGTTAAACATGGGTGAGGTTTTGCAAATTTATACAGCCATGTAACCACCACCTCATCAAGGCCTAGACTGTTCCACCCCGTTAAGAAAGTTTATTTATGCCCTTCTTAAGAAAATACTCACTGCCATAAGCCACTATTCTGATCTGTCACCTTTTGTTTTGATTGTTACTTTGTTGTTTTTATGCTTTATATTTCATCGATTATTTCTCTTATCTTTATATTTCCATCATCCTGTTTAATTTGCTCCTTTTGTTGTTGTTATTTTACATCGAAAGTTAAGTAATTAATTAAAAATCATACCTGTTAGAATAACTATCATCAAAAAAGTAAGAAATAAAAAATGCTGGCAAAGATGTGGAGAAGACACATGCCCTCCAATGTTCCCTGCAGCACTAGTTACAACAGCCAGGTCATGGAAGCAACCTAAATGTCTGTCAACTGATGAACGAATAAAGAAGATGTGGTACATATATACAATGGAATATTACTCAGCCATAAAAAGGAACAAAATTAGGTCATTTTTGTAGAGACATGGATGGACATAAAGACTGTCATGCAGAGTGAAGTAAGTCAGAAAGAGAAAACCAAATATCATATGTTAATGCATATATGTGGACTCTAGAAAAATGGTACAGATGAATCTGTTTGCAAAGCAGAAATAGAGACACAGATGTAGAGAATAAATGTAAAGGGCACCAAGGGGGGGAAGGGGGAATGGGATGAATTGGGAGATTGGGATTGACATATATACACTAATATGTATAAAATAGATAACTAATGAGAACCTGCTGTAGAGCACAGGGAACTCTGCTTCACTTCACTGTACAGTAGAAACTAACACAACATTATCCCAATAAAAAAAAAACTGTATCCCCCCAAAAAAAATGTAGAAAAAAGAGAACCTTGGTTCACTATTGGTGGGAAAGTAAATTGGTGCATCCACTATGGAAAAGTGTGGAGGTTCCTTGAAAATTAAAACTTGAACTACCATGTGATTCAGCAATTTCATGTCTGGTTATATATCCAAAGTAGATAAAATCATTATGTGACAGTGATATCTTCATGCCCATGTTCATTGCAGCATTATTTATAATAGCCAAGTGATGGAAACAGCCTAAATATCCTTTGATGAATGAATGGAAAAGAAAATGTGTGTGTGTGTGTGTGTATGTATATATGTATGTAATATTAGATTATATACATATATTATATAATCTAATATTATTCAGCCTTAAAAAGGGAGATCCTGTCATTTATCACAACATGGATGGACTTCGAATGCATTATGCTAAGTTAGACAGAGAAAGACACTGTATGATAACACTTATATATGGAATTTAAAACATTGAACTCATGTAAATAGAGAGTAGAATGGTGGTTGCCAGGGACTGAAGTATGTGGGAAATGGGGAGGTGTTGGTCAAAGGGTACAAAACTTTCTGTTATAAGATGAATAAGTTCCAAGGATCCAATGTACAGCACGGTGACTATTAATAATACTGTGTTGTATGGTTTGAAAGTTGTTATGAAAGTAGAGATTTTATGTTCTTACTATAACAACAGCAACGTAATGGTAATTATGTGAGGTAAATAATGTATTAACTAACCATATTGTGGTAAACATTTTGTAATATATATGTGTACAGTCCACCTTGTTCTCAATAAGTGTCTACAAACTGATGCACAAAGTGACCTTGAGATCACTTATGATAGGTGCTAGATCAGGAATTCCTCAACAACTAGATTCCTTGAGGCTGAACACCAATTTCTTTTTGTTGAGGAGAACGAATTAGCCTATTTACGTGGTGGCCACACCTTGTGACTGAGTCCCAAAATTTGGGTTTCCCAAACCCACAAAAGTAGGCTGTCTGGATCACAGTTCCTAGTTTCCAAGGTGTACTTCTGCCCTGGGATGTAATTTGATTTTTATTGAACTGAAAGCTAAGAAACATGTGGCCATTTTGTGCACCTCTTCCAGTGGACCAGCACGCAAATAAGCTACTCTTTTTACAGAGTTCCTGCCTTCTCATGATTGATTCATAAGAGATTTTTACATGAGATACAAGTCCTTTGTTAGATACATCTTGGAAAGACAACTATGATATGATGACTTGGGTTCTCCGTAGTAGTGTGTCTGCAAGCAAATAAAGCGATCATTACATAGTTGAGGTGCTTCAGGTACATCTTTGTTCCTCCTTTTAACCTGTTTGAGTCTTTGTATGGAAGGTTAGTTTCTTGAAAACAGCAAATAGTTAAGGTATGCTTTTTCAGGCAATCTGACAATCTCTGAATTTTCTTGGGGTGTACAGATCATTTATATTTAATATACTTAAGCATATCTTGCTATCTGTTTTCTATTTCTTCAAGTGTTTTTGTTTTTCTTTTCTCTTTGCCTTTTCGGTAGATTGAGCATATTTTCATTTTTTTCTTTACAATTGGCTTATTAGCTAAAATTGTTTCCTTGTTTCATCTTGTTGTATTTTAATCATGGCTGCCCTAGGATTTATAATATACTCCTTTAACTAATCACAATTCATCTTCAAATAACATTATGCCATTTCACATGTTACGAACCTTATAAAAGCATATTTACATTTCCCTGTTCCCATCCTTTATGCTATTGTTGTCAAACATTTTACTATTTTTACATATGTTTAAGCCTCATAATACAGTGATCTTACTTTTGCACTAAATTGTCAGTTATCTTTTAGAGATTTCAAAACTGGGGAGGAGTGTATTTTGTAATATTTAGCCACATTCAAAATATTTATGGTGTTTTGATTAGTTACAACTTTTCATCTCTTAAGCTTTTTCTTTTGGCTTGAAAAATACCCTTTAGAATATTCTCATAGTACATGTGATGGTGATGACTGCTCTCAGCTGTATGTTGTCTAAAAATGCCCCTTTTGGAGGTCAGTTTTTTAAATGTATTTTCATTAGATATAGACTTTTATCTTTTAGTACTCTAAAAATTGTTGCTCCATTGTTTTGTAGCCTGTACAGTTTCTCATGAAGTCTATGATAATTCTTATTTTTTGACACAAAAGTCAGTTATCCCCCCCGTACCGTCTGCTTTTCAGATCTTCATTTTTATTACTGTTCTTCAGAAATGTTGTTAGGATACATCTTTGTAGAATTTTTCTTATGTTTTTGTGGTTGCAGGTTGAATTCCAGGATCTGTAGAGTTATACTATTCATCAAATAAATTCCTATCCACTATCTCTAAACAGTTTTGTTTGGTTGGTTTTTGTTCCTTCTCTCCTCCTACGGCTCAAATTGCATGTTTTTTTGACTGCTCCATACTTCCCGTGGGTCAGTGATTCTCTGTTCGTTTTAATCCAGTCTTTTCTTTCTGTATGTTTAATTTTTGAGAGTTTCTATTGCTATTTCTCCAAGTTCACTAATGTTTTATTCTGAGTTTGTAATCCTCTATTCATCGCAGCCAGTGTGGTTTTATTTTGGACGTTACGTTTTCATCTCTAGAAGTTCCACTGAGATTAGGTATGTGTGTTTCCCGGGGTTTCCTCAACATGCGTGTGTGTCCTTCCTTGTTCTGCAGCACGTGGGTTATATTTATAGGCGCTGTACTAACTGCCACGTCTACTGATTTTATCATCTCTGTCATTTCTGTATCTAATTTTATTACTGATCTACCTCCTGGTTAAGGATCATATATTTCTGTCTCTTCATATGCCTGGTAATATTTTACTGGATGGCAGACATTATGATTTTACATGGCTGGGTGCTGAGTTTTGTTCTGTTCATTGAATGGTGTTGAGCTTTGTTCAGGAATTCCGATAACTTAGTGAGGGTCAGTTTTACCCGTGCAGAGCTTATTTTAAGCTTCCTCAGGGCCAAGCCAGAGCACTCTTCAGCCTGGAGCTAATGTTGCCTGCTGCAATCCTTGGGAGGACTCCTTCAGATGCTGTGTGCATTTCAGGGTCACTACATTTTGTCTGGTTGGATGGAGACTTTTTCAGTTCTTTGTGGGCTCTGGGAGTTTTTCAGCCTATTTCTTTCTGTGTCTTTTCTATAGCATGACTGAGTTTCAGCTCATACGTGCTGAATTACGTTGTTAGACAGACATTCGAGGATTCTTTTGCATATCTCTAAAGTTCTCTTTCTGTCCACCTGTCTCCCTCTCGTGTTATCACCCCCAAAATCTAACAATCTCAGCCTCAGTCAGTTCTGATCTCTGTCGCCTAAACTCGGAGAACTTTGGGCTCTAACAGCGTAGTTTTTTGTTTGTTTAGCTTTTGTTTTGGTCTTGTTTTTCCCCATGTACTCTGGCTTGGAAGCTGTCTCAGAGCCTTCAGGGACTGGCATAGGACTTACCTCATTGGTTTCCTTTCTCTCAAGAACCACAGCCCTGTATTCCTTTTGCCCAAATTATGAAAAAAATCAATGTAATATATCCTGCGTAGCTTACTAGTTGTTTACTGTAAGAGAGCAATGTCCAGCACAGATGATTTTTCATGAAAGCAGAAATCCATGATTATATATTTTGATTTGATATACCTTGTGAACTCCAGATAGATACTATGGTTTTATAATTCAATAGGCAGTTAGAGTTTCGTGGGGATTTTTAGAGACTTTATTTTTTAAAGCAATTGACAAATTGAGAAACTCCTGCACTTTAATCGACTTTATTTTTTAGGGCACTTTTAGGGTCACAGCAAAGTTGGGCAGAAGGCACAGCGATTTCCCATATACCTCCTGCCGCCCCATGCATGGTCTCCACCATTATCCACAACCCCTGACTAGGTGATAGTTTTTTTTTTTTTACAATTGATGAACCCATTTTGATACATAATCACCCAAAGTCCATAGTTTATGTCAGTTTACAACATATTGGTGTTATATGTTCTGTGGGTTTGGACACATGTATAATGACATGTATCCACCATTACAGTATCTTACATGATAATTTCACTGCCCTGAAAGTCCTCTGTGCTCACACCATTCACCACCACCACCCCCCAATCCTGGTAACCACTGTTCTTTTATTTTTTTTACTGTGTCCATCATTTTCCCTATTGTAGAATGTCATACAGTTGGAATCATACAGTATACAGACTTTCAGATTACTAACATGCCTTTAAGCTTTCTCCATATTTTTCCCTGCTTTGAAAACTCATTTATTTTTAGTGCTAAACAATATTCCATCGTCTGGTTGCACCATGGTTTATTTATCCATCACCTACTGAAGGACATCTTCATTCCCTCCAGGTTTTGGCAGTTGTGGATAAATCTGCTATAAACATTTGTGTGCAGGTGTTTGTGTGGACATAAGTTTTCAACACCTTTGAGTAAATACCAATGAGCATGACTGATATGCCATATGATAAGGGTATGTTTAGTTTTATAAGAAGCTTCCAAACTGTCATCCAAAGTGGCTATAAAGAACAAGGGTTCCTGTGGCCCCGCACTTTCCTGGCACTTTGTGTTGTCAGACACTGGATTTTGACCATTGTAATAGGTGTGTAGTGATGTCTCGTTTTAATTTGTGGTTCCCTAATGATATGTGATGTGGGGTGTCTTCTCCTGTGCTTATTTGCTATCCTGATTTTGTCTTTGGTAAGATGTCTGTTAAGGCTGTCAGCCCATTTTTAATCAGTGTGTTTTCTTATAGCTGAGTTGTAAGAGTTCTTTGTGTATTTTTGATAACAGTCCTTTTTCAGATGTGTCTTCTGCAAATATTTTCTCCCACTCTGGCTTGACTTCGCAAAAGAAATGTATTTTTTTATGGAAATAAAGATATGATTGGACAGTTCACATGCTATGTATGTCTAATAAATGTTCAAAAACGTCACCCATGGGCAATACTTGATCTGCATTTTTATGTATTTTTGCAGTTTGGTGCCCATTGAATTAAAAAGAAACGTGACAATATCACATCCTTATTCGTATTAGTTCTTCTTGATTGTATATGCTTAGGAGTGTTTAGATTTGTGCATCCTATTACAAGTGGCGTCTTTACACAGAGAACATAATTCAACTCAGAGAAGATTAATCTATAAAAGTTTTCTCAGAAAACAATGGCATGATTGTGACTTGCGAGGCTGGAAAGAGACCAAGATAAGAATACAGCAGAGAGGACCACATATGGAAGAGGCTCTTCCTGCTGCAGACACCTTTGAAAAGAAAACACACATTATACATGAAGCCTAGGCAGCTTTCCTGTACCTATTTCCCACCCTCTCCACTATGAACCCCTGGCCACAGAAAAAGAGTCTCGTAAACTCCACGTTTACCCTCCCCAGGAGCAGAGTGCGTAGAACAAACCTGGGCAGGCAATGCTCAGTCAGTGTTCTGGATATTTCACTACATATGTTGTTCTGGATATTTCACTACATATGTATCAAAATAGTGCTTGATATTGTATGAGAAGGATGGACGTTTTAGTTTCCTCTGCAATTTTTGGTTAATCCATCGTATGCATTTGAATTACCAAAGCTGACAAAGTCATTTATAGTTTCCAGCCTGTAACTGGTGCTCATTTTTTACTTTGCATAAAATACCCACTTGCTTTTGCATTTTCCTGTTGAAACACCTTGGGTTGTTTCTTATTCTTGATATTAGAAACAGTGTTGCCAGGAACCTTCCTATACATTTCTCCCTGGGCAGGTTCCTGAGAGTCACCCTTAATATAAAAGTAATAAGTGGCTTTTCCTGAGTGTGGGAGGTAATCATCTTCAGCAATGCCCAACCACTGTCTAAAATGCCAGTCGTAATTCAAGTTCACACCAGCAGGGTATGAAAGTTCCCATTGGTAGTATATATATGTCTGTACTACTCTCTCGCTTCTTCTCAGTTTCCCCTTCACCCCCCGCCCCCTCCCATACCTCGAGTTCTCCAGTCCATTCCCTGTATCTGCTTCCCTGTTCTTGTCACTGAGTTCATCAGTACCATTTTTAGATTCCGTATATGTGAGTTAGCATACAATATTTGTCTTTCTCTTTCTGACTTACTTCACTCTGTATGACAGATTGTAGTTCTATCCACCTCATTACATATAGCTCCATCTCATCCCTTTTTATAGCTGAGTAATATTCCATTGTATATATATGCCACATCTTCTGTATCCATTCATTTGTTGATGGGCATTTTGGTTGCTTCCATGTCCTGGCTATTGTAAAGAGTGCTGCAATAAAAATAGTCAGTGGGAAGTTGTTGTATAACAAAGGGAGTCCAACTCGAGGATGGAAGATGCCTTAGAGGACTGGGGCAGGGAGGGTGGGGGGGATTCGAGGGGGGGGCGTCAAGGAAGGGAGGGAATATGGGGATATGTGTATAAAAACAGTTGATTGAACCTGGTGTACCCCCAAAAAAAAATAAAATAAAATAAAATAAAAAAAATTAAAAAAAAAAAAAAAAAGAAAGTTCCCATTGCTCTATGTTGTTGCCAACACATGCTCAGGTTTGTGGAAGGATACCTGGGGCACAGGAATGCAATGATTATCTCAACAGATGGGTGTGTTTCCAAGGAGACTTTGAATACAGCTCGGAGCAGCCAAGGCAGAAACATTGGGTCTGGAGAACAGGACTTGTGACATTCGTACAACTGAAAGAAGAAGAAGGTAGTCACCTTAAAAGGGTGAATATACAAGGAGGGGGTGTCATCAAATCATGTGACTAAGGTGTGTAGGTGGGTGTGGGGTCACCAGTCCATATGGGGAGAGGGGACTGGGGGCAGGTGTGTCCTGTGCTCAGAGTGGCATTGGTTGGTAGAATAACTGAATATCATGCATGGAAATCTTGAGACCAAGCATCTGTAAGTGTTTTAGGTGCCGTGAGTTTCTCTTCATCTTTCACGATCTAGCCTGAGTGTCCCGGGCACATCCATGCCTCTAGAATTCATCCAGAAACGTAGCTCTGTCCTCCGTTTGGCCAGGGAGACTATTTCAGAATATTCTCTGGAAATGGAAAGAGGATCATGGTATGATGATTGAGGTGCCCTCCAATCTATAGATAGCACTCGAAACTGTAAACCTACCCTTCAGGAGCTTCCCCTACAAGGGAGGTGATTCATTTGGGAAATAAATAGAACAGTGATCTTGCTACACTAATTATGTGAGTTCGCACTCTAATTACCATCAAATGATAAGTTACAGTAATGTTCCATCCTCCACCTGGGAAAATGAAGTTACTTTGAATTATAATGGCAAATTAGATGGTATCTTAGGAAAACCGGAGGCAGCATAAGTACTTTGGGTCAGTGTTGGGTGTGTTATGTCCCCAAATGCATCCTCTTCACTTTCTGATTAAATAAACACCATCTATTCATGCTTGTACTTAGCTTTCCTCCCACCCAGTGTATAGTGGTAATGAGACTCAGGGAATCGCAAAAATAGTAGTAAAGGAAGGGCTCCACCCCTTGGAAAAGGACAAATCCCGTACACGGGAAAGGTGAGCAAGGGAGGTGCGTTTGTTCAGCCTGCAGTGTACATGCAACTTCCCTCTGAAGCAGAAGCTGCAGATGCAGCTGGGTTGCGTGACACATAGCCCCATTTCCCTCCATGGCATCTTAAAGTCTGGTCCAGCAGTAGCATCACCATCCACCCCGTGAAGCCTGCGGAGCAGAGATCTGTGGCCTCATAGAAAGACAAGAGGGCTTTTGTGCGGGGAAGCCTATATTTGAATCCTGGGTATACCTGATTCTCTTGGGTTTTACATTTTTTATTGATAACATGGGTATAATCTTCCCATTTCACAGAGCTACTGGGGTCATTAAGTTACAACACACCAAGTGCCAAGCAGCTTTCATAATTCTTTGATAAGAATTATTGCTTCTCATGGTCCTCAAAATCTCCAAAAGGGGCAGGATTTTACATAGTATTTTTCTCCTTAACAAAAGCCCAGGCAGGATTGGACTGATCACCACACAGGTTTTTTTATAAAACACATTCTCAGTAACCACTCCTGCGAATGTTGAGAGGAGCATGGAAGATGGTTACGGAAACTGTCATTCACTTTACACCGTGAATTATTATCAGACATCATGTCCATCACCCGCCCCCGCGTTAATCTCCACATTAAATAATTCTTTCCTTGGGTGCAAACAGACATTTGAAAGTTAATGATATGTCCACAGTGACACAACTTTTAGACTAGATTTTGAACCCTGATCCTCTAAAACTTTTGTTGTATATTACCCTTCTCATCGACAGCTCTAGTGGAGCACAGAACAGTTTTACCTGTGGGTAGTAGGACATGGTTTTTTATTTCTCCCCATGAAATAGGGTTTTGGAAATGTGGGGATGATTAGTTTCTCTGGTCAAGTGTGATGAAATATTAACACAGCAGATAAGATCACATATCCAGAAAAGTAGATGCCCCCCCTTTTCAGCATTATTGCCAGAAAACCTTTGGAACTTTAATTCTCAGGCCCCTTGTTTCTAGTTGTAGTTCTGTGACTAATTCTCACCAAAGGAATACGAGAGTGACAGCGGCTTGTTTCTCTTCTGGGTCAGGGCTTATAAGAAACCTTTATCTTCTCTTCTGCTCTGCCCCCTCTTCTTCCAGAGTCAGCAGACAGATGGCAGTGAGCAGCGGTTCCCAATCTTTTTGGCACCAGGGACCGGTTTCTTGGAAGACAGTGTTTCCACACACCGGGGGTGGGGGGGGATGGTTTCAGGATGATTCAAGTGCCTTATATTTATTGTGCACTTTATTTCTATTATTATTACATTGTAATATATATTGAAATAATTATACACCTCACCACAGTGCTGAATCAGTGGGAGCCCTGAGCTTGTTTTCCTGCAACTAGAGGGTCCCACCTGGGGGTGATGGGAGACAGTGACACCCAAAGTGTGTCCAGTCTACTCTGTAATCTTGTTTTGGTAGCTGTCGCTGCAGAAAACCCTGCTTCACAAAGATAGGATGTTGCAAATGGAAGCAGGCTTTTCAGTGCTTTTGTGGCAATCTCCGGATATTCCGCCTTGACTTTAATCTAGAACGAATGGAGATTTGAAGTCGTCTCAGGCATACTTTTAAGGCCACCATCATTTGTGATCTCAAGCAGCTGATCCTCTTCTAGCAGGGACAAAGTTGATTCACCTGGTTTATTCACAAATGGATCACAGATCCATTCCTTCCCAGTTCAGGGGTCTTTTGTGGTTGGGAAGCAATGCTCAAACTCTTCTCAAAGCTGAGATAGGTGATCATGCACCCGCTGGGAGAAAGAAGGCCCCGGCTCAGTCTCTTTCAAAATCTCTGCTAATGTTTGAGACATGGCAAAAGTCCCAGTGCTCACTCGTCACCCCCATAATTCCAGTTTGGCTTTGAATGCAGCCACTTTATCTGCTGACTTGAACAGAGTTGTCGTTCTCCCCTGAAGTGACAGATGGAGTTTGTTGAGCAGGTTGAATATGTCACACAAGTAAGCAAGTTTTGCCACCCGTTCTATGTCCCTAAAATGTTCTGCCAGTGGTGACTTTTTCTAAAAGAAATCTCTGGGGCGGCTCTCATAACTCAAAAACTCTGGCCAGCGACCTACCTTTAAAGGCCATCTCACTAAAGTGTGTAAGAGAAGACGTGTGTGCTCTGCGTCCATCTCCTCACAGAGCTGCACGAACGGATGTGTTAAGTGCATGTACTTTAATGTGGTTGATAATTGTAATCACATCCTGCAAAACGTTGTTGAGTTCAGGCGACATTTTTCAGCTGGCCAGCATTTCTCTATGGATGACACAGTGCGTAGACTCACTTTCAGAAGTGTCCTCCGTGACCCGAGTAGTGAAACCAGAAAGCCATCCAGTCATGGCAGCCCCTCTGTCCACGCATATACCGACACAAAGTGACCGGTTCAGGTTTCCTGATATGTAATCATTGCAAGACTTGAATAGTTCTGCAGCGGTGGTGCTCGTTGGCAACAAAAGTGCACATGACATATCCTCATGCACATCCTCCTGGAAAATATATCGCCCAAAAACAAGCATCGTTGCCTTGCTGTCAACATCGGTAGACTTGTCACCTTGGATTGCGTACCGTGGTGACTCATTAATCCTCTCTAACAGCTGTGCCTCAGTATCCTCTGCTGTTTCATCAATTCGTCTAGTTACAATGCTGGCTGAAAGAGAAACACGTGCCACCCTTTGAAGTGCAGCTTCTCCTAAAAGTTCAAAACAAGTGTCTTTGGCAGCAGGCAGGATCAGCTCTTCACCAATAGTGAAGGGCTTCTGAGCTTCAGCAATGCGGTTAGCCACTGTGAATGATGCTCTCAGAGCAGACACATTTGATGCAGTGGCGGCCTTCAGTAATTGCTCCTGTTCTTCATGTTCACGTTTTTCTTTTGAAAAACTCCAAAGGCTTGTCTTTTAATTCACGGTGCTCGGTCTCCATGCGGCAAAGCAGTTTGGGTTCATTGGATAGCCAGTCACCACATATTATACAAAGAGGGCTTGGATTGCCTGTTGCAATGAACCCATAATTTAAGTAGGACTCTTGGTGTTTTCTTTTAAATGCAGCTTTTTGTTGTTGTCGGCAGCCTTAAAGTCTTCTGCTGTCTCATTGTTGGGTCTTTCCCCCTTTTCAAAGAAGCTCTCCAGCGATGTTTGTTTTTCACTCATTTTGGCTAGGGTTAGCTTGTGGGCTTAGCAAAACCGTGACTGAGACACGTGCGCAGCGCGGGAAAGAGGCGCGGACGGAAGTGGTAAATAACATAATGGGCGGGCCACGCGTGGATTGAAATGTGTGGGATTCTGATGTAAAGCCTGCCACCAGCTGCAGCGTCATTGTCACTTGCCACTCACTGATAGGGTTTTGATACGAGTGTGCAAGCAGTTGATGTATTGTGGTGTCTGTGCAGTCAGACCTCTCTGCTAATGATGGTCTGTATTTGCAGCCCCTCCCCAGCGCTCGCATCACCGCCTCAGCTCCCCCTCAGGTCGTCAGGCATTAGAATCTCCCAAGGAGCACGCAGCCTGGATGCCTCGTGTGTGCAGTTCACAGCAGGGCTCGCGCGCCTGTGAGAATCTAAAGCCGCAGCTGATCTGGCAGGAGGCTGAGCTCAGGCGGTGATGTGAGCAATGGGGAGCGGCTGTAAATACAGATGAAGCTTCACTCTCTCCCTCGGCACTCACCTCTGCTGTGCGGCCCAGTTCCTAACAGGCCACAGACCGGGACCGGGGTTGGGGACCCCTGGCAGTGAGGGCCTTGGAGACGGGGGGGTGGGTATCAGAATGGAAAGACCCAAGATGCTGGGGTGAAAGCCACCTCTAGACAGAGTCTCTAGGACACCAGTGTTGCACTATTACCTGACTAGAAAATAAGTTTCAAACCTATTTCCAAGTTATGAGGTGAAACAAACTTCCAGTTATTAGACAAATAAATCCTGGGAATGTAATATACAACATGATAACTGTAATTAAGACTGCTGTGTGGTGAATTTCAAAGTTGCTAAGAGACTAGATCCTGAGAATTTTCATCGCTAGGGGGAAAAAAAACACATTGTTTTCTTTTCTTTCTTTCTTTCTTTCTTTCTTTCTTTCTTTCTTTCTTTCTTTCTTTCTTTCTTTCTTTTTTGTATCTGTGTGAGATGATGGATGTTTACTAATATTATTGTGGTCATTATTTCACAATGAAAGTCAGGCAGGTATGCTGTACACCTTAAACTTGCACAGTGATGTACGTCAATTATGTCTGAATGAAACTGGATAAAATAATGAAAAAAAGTTTCCATTATCTTATAAACCTAATGTTAAGTTTTTGGTTTGGGTTTTAATTAGCTGGCATTTCCCTTGTATAGCTGAGTTCCATTTGGACAAAGACTCCTAAGCGGATCAATATATGTTATATGGGATGATGCCTCATTGTTTATAAATTACTGGTACTTGGTAAATTGTGATTTGAAAAAAGATGATACATTGCACAGGATTATTTTAGTTCCAGTAAAATGACATCTGAAACTCAGTAACATTATTTTAATGTACTTTATTAGTTGGTGGTTCACAACCGACCTCCAGTTGTGTTACTTTTCTTTGGAAAGGAAACATATAGTATAAAGAGCCCTGTAAGAGGAGCAAAGAGAGACCAGAGTTCATCCCTGGCTTTGAAACTTTCCAAACAGAGAGTAGTCTTAAAATGTTACTTACTTTCAACTTCAGTGTCTTCATTAGTGAGAAACTAGACATGGATATATGTTCTTATCACCTACTAGTAGTGAGATATGTAGAAACTAGAGTCTATGCTCTAATTTACATTAAGTATTCATATAGTGTTAAAATATGATTACTAGTGGAACATTATGTTTCATAGTCATTATGACTGTTATATAAAAAGACTTAAAAATATGCACACATTTGTGATGTTATAAAAAATACAGAACCTCTAAACTCAAATTATAACAACTTTGTGAAACATGTCACATTATTATATTGTGCTAATATTTAATTCCACATTAGTTGCTTGGTATTATTAAGGCTTATAAAGAATCTTCTATTCTACCCCCCTCCTCTTCATAATTCTTCCTGAATTTGTTTATAAACAAGGGAAATTTTTCATATATTTGTTTTTTTGCTTCTTTGGAGTCATCATTAGGTTATCCTTATGCAAGTGATTATAAAATAATTGTGTAGAGTTAAAAAAAAAGAGCCAGTTTGTTCATAAATCAGATTAAGATCCACCCTCAAGTGTTAAAACCCGTGGTCAGAAGCATAGGATCATTCCATGCTGAACAGCTATTCTCCAGATCCTATAATCATGGGCTGATTATTGATAAGACTAATACCCTCGGACTTCCTAGGTGGCGCAGTGGTTAAGAATCCACCTGCCAATGCAGGGGACATGAGTTTGAGCCCTGCTCTGGGAAGATTCCACATGCTGTGGAGCACCTAAGCCCGTGCACCACAACTATTGAGCCTGTGCTCTAGAGCCCGTGAGCCACAGCTGTTGAGCCCATGTGCCGCAACTATTGAAGCCCATGCACCCAGGGCCCATGCTCCGCAACAAGAGAAGCTACCACAGTGAGGAGCCCGCACACCACAATGAAGAGTAGCCCCTGTTCACAGCAACTAGAGAAAGCCTGTGTGCAGCAGCGAAGACCCAATGCAGCCAATAAATTAAATAAATAGATTTATAAAAAAAAAAAAGACTAATGCCCTCTCCTTGATGACCTCCAAATGATTTTGCAAGGTGTTTAGTCTGTGGCATAGCCATGTGGTATCAGTTAGAATCAGGTGAAGATAATTAACAGGACACACTTGGTCATTGCTGTGGGTTGATGCTTGAAAGATCTGGGGATCAAAATCATGTCTCCAGGAAGTTTATCCTTAAAAATGATGAACCCAGCACTTCCCTGGTGATCCAGTGTTTAAAAATCCACTTTCTTATGCAGGGGACGTGGGTTCGATCCCTGGACGGGGAACTGAGATCCCACATGCCATGGGGCAACTAAGCCCACGTGCTCTGGAGCCCACGTGCCACAACTAGAAAGAAGCCCAGGCACCACAATGATAGATACCATGCACCACAACTAAGATCCCACATGCTGCAACTAAGACCTGATGCAGCTAAATAAATAAATATTTAACAACAACAAAAAAAACTATGAATCCATTAGCAACAAAGGCCTCAAGAATATCACCTCATTGCCTAAGACCTTGCACTGCAGCTGTAGTGAATAAGTGATGTATATTATAAATTACATATATATTTGCCTATGATGTCTATATATACATGTGCATATATATATATATGTCATATATATAACCCCAGGGCCTTAAATTCACTACCACCCTCCTGTATGATGCATTTTCTTTCACCCGTGATATATAATCTAGTGACTATGAAACCTGATGACCTATAGACATTGGCTCTTTGCATACCTGCCATTCTCAAGATAGTATATATATCCTGGATTCCTCTAGAATATTTTAGGGAGAGGGGAAATCTGGGTTGAGGGGGTAAAGGCAATTCTGGAATTATGAATTCAGTTTCTGTTTCTGTTCATTTTGTTTTTTACCCACTAAGACAATTATTTAGAATCAGCCTGAAGTTAATAAAGTAGAATATGGGATTAGAAGTCATTTCCCCCATAAAATGTCTCCCAGCTCAAATAGTCTGTGTTATTAAAAGGACTCATCATATTTATTCAGGTACATAATTACTTAAAATAACGTGGATTTATCCTTGTATCTACTCCTGCAGTACTGAAGATTTTGACATTTATTTTTTAGAACTCAATTTTTCTCTTGTATGTTGAACAGATCAAAGATAAACCATGGGGTGAGTTTTCTAAGACAAAACAGTATCTGATTGGCCTCAGTTTTCTCATCTGTAAAATTAAGACTACAACCTACTCTGAAGAGTATAGAAACACTTTTAAGAGTGTAGAAACATTTTTAAGAAAAACAGGGGAAGAAGTTTATGTATCTATATGTGTGCAAATATAAGTAACATATAATAAAATAATATGTATATTTATTTGAAAATATCTGTGATTTTAATAGCTAAGCTAAATGTTTTCATTTCTAATAACAGGAAGAAAAAATTTTCTTCCCCCAAAGTAACAGGGATTCTGCAGGTACCTTTGCAGACTTCTAATACACATTGAAAAGTTTTTAAACTGCAGGTAATATCTTGCATTTTGAAATGACGGTTCTTCCCGTGTGGCAGAGCCCTCTCTGTGGAAATGACTTTCTCGAAGACTCATCTCAGCAAATGCTGTAATTTTCTCCCAGTTTGCCATTTCCCATCCCCTTCGTGTGCACTTTCCTTTGATGGAAAAGTTCCCCTCTGTGGCACAGCCTTAGAGATTGAGCAGTTCAGCTTCCGAACAATTGTTTCTCCAGAAATATTCAAAATGCATTTTAAGATGTTGGAATGTCTGTCTCTTTCTTCCATCTCCAGATACTAGACAATGAGACAGACAGCCGAGGGGTCACCAAGGGCTCAGCTGCTTTCAGCATCAGAGTGGCTGCTGTTGGCAGTGAACTTGGGGGCTGGCCCAGTGCAGAACTGCTGCTCTGTCGGCGTGGTTACCAGATGATGTAGTTAATGGGCACATGCCTCCTTTAAAGTGCCTGCCTTGGGACGGATCAAACTGTTTGCATTTTAATTGTTCTCCTTGGTGGCGTAGATTTCCTCCTGTTGCCTTTCTTCTAAGAAGATTTCAACCTTGCCCGGCCCCACATGTGAGATCCCTGTACAGAATCGTACAGAGATACAATTATTTCTTGGAGGTAGCCTGATATCAGGCGGAAGGGAGACTGTCAGGGAGGAAGAAGATCTGTGCTCTGGTTCAGCCACATGGAAGGGGCTTATCAATGTATTAATACAAATTACTTTGCATTTGAACCTCTGTTTCCTGTCAGTGAAATGAAGATTTTGAATTGGGTGGCTCTGAGATCACGTTTAGCTCTAAAATCAAAGTTGCTTTTTTATTACTAAAGCCATTAGAAAATTAGAATCTGTGTGTTCTCAACCCGAACTATAAACCTTTCCCTCCTATGTAAAATTTTAAATTATAGTCCATGACACTTCTGCAGAATTAGATAGCTCTAAGACCAAATCTGCCTAGAATCAAACTACTATAGTTTAGTCTTTTCTATATCAGCAGTTTTAAAAGGACAGGCATCTTTTATATGGTTGTGACAAGAAAACACAGATACTTAAAAAAATGTATAAAAGGAAAGACTGGCTGATGGGTTCCTCTAAAAGGATAGAGAGTTTAGTATTGAGTTTGAGGAACTGCAAGATTGTGCTATTTGAAGCTACGTGAACTATAAACTCATCGTAGCTAAAACCTGTTATTGTCACACAAAAATGGTGATGACGAGACAGAAAAGGCAAGCCAACAGTAAACTTCATTCAGATGAGAATTTTGTAAATGCCAGAAGTGTTATGACAAATAAGTAGGGAAAGAGTTACTCTATGATGATGCGAAGAAGAATCATAATTAATTAGGAAAGCAGGAAATTGGAATCTTTCCTCAGACTGTCCGCCATTCGCTATTGCAGATGTGTCTGGAAATGTACAAAGTGAAGCCATAAGAGGGAGAAGCAATTAAGGGAGCGTTCATCGACAGGAGGCGTGAGAAAGGATGCCTGAGGATCAGAGCGATAGATTCGTGAGTTTGAAATCCGCTCTGTTAAAAGTTACCATGAAGAAAACGAAAGGACTGGCCGTCCCTTGCTGTTCCATGCGTGTTGTGATGTCATGGGCGTTGGCAGCTTATTGTTTTCTGTGCCGATTAGTGTTACGTGGGGCGAATACAGTCAGGGTGCTTATTCCCTTCTTGGGGAAGACCCGGTTCATTTCCAGGGTTTGCCCTTATGGATAAAGTCACTGTAAACATTTTGGAGCACGTTGTGTGTGTGTGTTTCTATATTTCCTCTCTCTTGTGTAAATACCAAGGACTTAACTTTGTGGGCCATATGTCAGGTGTAAGTTTGATGTATAAGAGGCTGCCTGGCTTTCCTTCTAAGCGGCATACGTATCCTCATAGACGCACACCGACAATGTTTGCATGCTCCATTTGCCCTGCATTCTTGCTAACACTTTGTTAAAAATTCTTTTTTTTTTCTTCTTAGATATTCTAATGATGTATATTTCATAGCAGTTTTAATGTGCATTTCCCTGACTTCTAATGTTGGGGAGCACTTTTTCACGTGTTTAATTGGGCATTTGACTATTTTCTTTGTGCAAAGTGTCAGTTTAAATATTTTACACTTTCGTTCTGTTTGTGTTAGCAAATAAGCAAATAAGATCATATATATAAGATGACTTAAAAATCACGTTTTGTGACACAAATGTAGAGGAAGAATGAAAGCAGGAGACGTACGTACATTTTTTTTTTTTTTTTATTGCAGCTTAAAACACTTTCGTGAGGATTCTTCCAAAGGGTAAAGTGTTGAGTGATTTGAATCCGGAGTCTGAGATTTCCTTTCCTATACAGAACCCATATGGCTGTGTGTACAGACATACAGGATGTTAGGCTGGTGAATTTCCTCATGATCTACCTCACATCCCTTGCCTGAGCCCTACCTTGCTGCATACCTGGACAGCAAGTGTCTCTACCTTCTCCTTCTCCTTCTAAGCCTGCAGAGGATTAGAGATGAACATTGTTTCACCTTTTCCTTTCCCCACAAACCCTACCACTTTGCTATTTGCTTCCTAGAGTGGCAGACTTCCCAGGACAGAGGGATGCCAAGAGAGGTCTTTCTATCCTAGTCTAAGAGGGATGGAACACAGTGACATCTGAACTCTGTCTTTAGCCTTTAACTCATTCTTTGTAATTTTGAGTTCCCACAGCATGGTGGGTTGGTACTATTCTCTGGTGGCTCTAGATATGGATCCTTGTTTCCTATCCAGTTGTGGTTCTCTGAAGAAGTCAAGCATATGCAGTTAACTGACTATCAGATCTTTTTACAGATGTGTTTTGGAGTTTGGTCAAGCCAGGTGCAGAGGGTAATCTGTTTTAATAAGTAAACTGAGATGTGTATGCCAGGAAGCTTTTACATACAAAAACAAGGTTAATCGTTCCTCTTATTGGGGGGAGAGGAGGGACGAGGGCCTTTCTGTATAACATTCATCATCCTTTGCTGCTAAAAGAACAGCCACTAGTTATCCAGAGGAGTTAGTCTCCTGGCGTCCACGTCTCGCTCTGACACCAGCAGGCAGGACGTGGATCTAAACGGCACTTAGATTTGAGAGAAGGTGAGGGCGCAGTGACCACACAGAGCGGGATTAAAGAAGCGTCTTGACTGGACGCTTCAGAAATGAGTGTGTTAGAAATGCAGCTGTTCTGATGAAACCCTGCTGCTCCTGATAAGACCATTGGCTTACGTTTAACTTATTTTTCACATTACGAATAGGTAGGAATGTTTTATTGTTAATCTAGCAATTAAAACAAGTATAGAAAAAACAGCTTTTTATTGTTATGCCATCTGCTTATAAACGCTGGAGGTGACGTCACAAGGACTCTTCATTTCCCCGTATTCCTTTACCATCAAAAACAGAGTTCTTCTACTTTCCTTCTACTTTCCAAGCCTGAAGAAAACCTTCTATTTAAATTATGTCATTTAATCTCATCATAATTTTGAAGTGTTGTTCGTGGCTAAGGTCCCAAAGAAATGAGCTCTAAATCTTAGTATTTGACCAATTCACTCTCCTCCAGAGATTGCATTCACTTATTTTTGTGTGTGGGTTAAACGTATTTTTTAAACTTCGATTATCTATAAAATTAAAAACAGAACATATCTTAAAGTTTAATCAAAATGGCATGAGTATTGATCACATCTGAAGCTGGTTTCAACATCCCACCTTTTTCTTCCTTTTTTGTGCACCGTCATTGATGGCTTCAGTAGACGTTCTTCAGAGCAAAGCCACAAAAAGCAAGGATGCAGAGGCTGCCTCCCTCCCTGAGTAGGTGACGTGACAGAAGGTGGATGCTTCTATCATCTCACCAACGAATTGCTTATTTTATTCAGATTTCTCGCGTCTGCAGAACAAGAGTGCTGCCACTCGTAGGGGCGCTGCCCTTATCTATTTATCAGTCTGGGCGGGAGTTGTAATTCACAATCACTGCCTTTTCTCCCTCCTCTTCTGTTAACAAGTCGGCTTTCTCTCCAAACCCACCTTCGCCCACTCTCCGTCCACGGAGTTGGCTTGTGTTAGGCCCTTTCCCTGTGGTTCTAGGAGGGAACGTGTGACCCAGACTTCGGACACAATGATTGACCATACCAAGTTTACAAGGAAATTCTGAACCAATGAGAGAGACCTATGATTTTGAGCTAATAAGAAAGGAGATTTTCCTTTCCACGCAAGCTGCTGGCCGACAGGAGGCCGTCTTGGGGATGCTGAGGGCGCGTGGAGAGAGCCTGCGAGGAGTCAGTCCGCACCAAGGAGAGAAGACAAAGGTGGGGAGGAAGGCATGCCTCAGATCAGGCCTTAGATTGTGTTGTATCTCATTTCTTCCATCAGCCAATGAGAGTGGGTTTCTTGCATTGAAAACAATTCTGATGAATAAGCAGTCGGTCCTCTCATTGATGAGATGGGAAGGGACCCTAGAGACAGCAAGTAAGTGACCAGAGAGCTGAGACGGTCAGGGATCGATTGACCGATGCCATTGACAGCATGTTCCTGGCATATCAGACATGGCGGGGTCAGTTCAGATGGTCACATTTAGGGCGGATGCTGAACCATCCCGCTGGTGTCTCCTGAAATAGAGATTCTGGGCAATTCATTTCAAAGGCAAGGTAGGTGTAGGTTTGGTGCATTGTTTGTCAGACTTTGATGACTGCTAGGTATTATTTTTCTTGCTTTACAAGGAACAAAACCTGGGTACAGAGAAGGTGCTGCGTATTCCCCAGATTACAGCCAAAGAATAGGGAACTAAGTCGGGATTTAAAGCCACGGCTGCCTGACCTGAACGGGCATCTATTGGCTTACGAATAGAGTGAATGAGGCTAGTCCTTTACTTACTCTGGAGCCTGTTTGCGGGGGGAGGCTGGTAGCAGACACGCTTGGTCAAAATGGCCTTGCCTCCCCAGCCACAGGGCACGAAGTCCTCAGATCTAGAGGGGCCTCTGAGTTCAGCTGCTCCTAGGCAGAGCACTGAAAATATGTCAAAATACAGTATACGGAACACTTTTTACAAAACGACTTATTTAATCTTATTGACTAAAGAATTTGTGTTTTAGGTTCTTATTGATCCAATCTATGTTTTAGAGTCTTATTGACTGAATCTCTATGTTTTACATAGAACTCTTTAGTTTACAGATGCTTTTGGATACACTGTTTAATGTGAACTTCACAAGGTCCTTGTCTGAGGACCACAAGAACCCCATTTACGTGTAAGGTAATGGAGACTTGGAAAATCAAGGCAGCTTAAGAGAAGCAGAGCTGAACATATGAAATGTTAAACTGACAGGGCAGGAAGCATTTAAAGAATCACGCAGCTTCATGAAGGAAGAGCGTTCGCGTGTGTCTCATTTGTAGTGCACGAGGAAAAGGAAGTAAAGCTCTCAGGAAAAAACTGTGGTTATTTGTAACATGACTGAGGAGGCTGTGTTATTAAGCAGAACTACTTATGAACTATTCCGTGTAAAAGAAGAGCTATGAATTCACAAAGATGATAAAAACAGCTTCCAAGATACACGCTGGGATTGACATACTCTGAACTAAAGGCAGGAGATTAACTTTTCTACAGAAAAGAAACCCAGGATGGTTGAAGCATTCCTAAAAGCACACTTACCCCAGTGAATTTACGTGATAGGAAGTTAGAAGCGGACAAATTAGATGGCTTGGAATGTTGTCAGTGACTGCGAGGAAACGTGATTACTGAGTTTGTGAAAACCCAGAAGACGTCACGCCGCTGTGCTTCATTCAGTGGGGATCCTCTCAGAGTAAGCCGTGTCACACCGTCCACGCTGGGCTTTCTTTAAAGAGGGCCAGTGAGAAAGGGTGTCCATAAAACAGGGCTGTTAAAGTGACGCGTGCATCTCCGTCACCCGGTGGCCTTGATAGACAGATGGCTGGGCTCCACTTCAAGAGTGTCAGGAAGGCCGGATTGGGACTTGAGAATTTGTACGTTTCACAAGCTTCCAGGAGATGCTGACGCTGGAACCAGGGTTGAGAACCGCTGGGAGAGTTATGGTACACTGTGCTGGGCTCACCATTCGACATGGCGAGCGTTGACGCCAGCTGGCGAGAGAAGACCACTGCATCAAGCTGCATGTTTCTTGTTTTTTTTTTTCCCTCCCACATTCTCTTCCTTTCCATGTTATTATTAATTTTTTAAGTAAATAAATAAATAAATTTATTTATTTATTTATTTATTGGCTGTGTTGGGTCTTTGTTGCTGTGCACGGGCTTTCTCTAGTTGCAGCAAGCGGGGTCTCCTCTTTGTTGTGGTGTGTGGGCTCCTCATTGTGGTGGCTTCTCTTGTTGCAGAGCACGGGCTCTAGGCACTCGGGCTTCAGTAGTTGCAGCACATGGGCTCAATAGTTGTGGCCCGTGGGCTCTAGAGCGCAGGCTCAGTAGCTGTGGCACACGGGCTTAGTTGCTCCATGGCATGTGGGATCTTCCTGGACCAGGGCTCAAACCCATGTCCCCCGCATTGGCAGGCAGGTTCTTAACCACTGTGCCACCAGGGAAGCCCAAGCTGCATGTTTCTTAATCTGCAGACTAGACTGATGTAACAGTGCCTTTCACTAGAATTTCTGTTCACTGTGCTCTTGGCAGCCGTTAGAAGTCTTGGCGTATACTAGCTTTTCTCAAGTTGCCAGGTTGGGTCATGCATGCACCATTTTTTCTAACTTCAGAAAAAAGATTGAATGCATTCAAGGTTGTTTAAGTAGAAAATATATTTTTAAGAGGTTCTCGTATGAATCATAGAATTGTTGGGATGGCCAAAGGAATATACTTAAGGGTAACATTACAGGGATAATGCTCAAGACTATATCATTCAATTCATCCCGGAACTTACTGCGCTATTAGGCACCTTTGGTATCTTCAGCACATCCACAGCTGTCATCCCTCCCAGCGGCATCACTTCCTCCAGGGAGTCTTTTTCCCACAGTTGCCCACCCATGCACTGAGGCACATGTGAATCTACACCTGTAGGCATGTGTGAATCTACATCTCAAGCCTGTATCTGAACCACAAGCAAACTAAGAAATGTATGTTTTTGGACTCTACCTTGGAAAGGCACTACTTAGAATGTGGGTGCCTTATTCAAATTTAGGGAGATGTTCCAAAACTGTCAGATGGGCCCTCAATGGTTATTCTGGTGTTGTCGTCGTGTAGAAAATGATGCCAAACATAACACTGTTACGACAATTTACGATCTCTCGGGGCACTCTGGGTACGTTGTCATGAGCTATGTGGGTCTTGCTTCAGGTCTCTGCAGTTGTAGTCACGTAGTTGGGGCCACATCACCTGAAGGCTGGGCAAGGCTGGGTGTCCCAGTGGCTTGCTCACACGGATGTCAGTCGGTGCTGGCTATCAGCTGAGTATTCACTGGGGCTTCTGATCCATGTGTCTACACTGTCTTCTCTCTGAAGACCTGGACTTCTTAGAGCATGGTGGCTGAACTTAGGAGAAAAAAGAGAAGGGCAAGTGTGAGGCGGGAATAGGAAGAAGCCTCCCGTTCTGTAGAGGACTGTGCCTGTGTTGCAGGAAAACTGGGGTGCGAGAGAATGGATACATCCCAGGTCTTGGGCGAGTCCCTGGGATGGGCCGCCAAGTGAGGGTCCTTGGCTTCGCGCTGGAAAGAATTCAAGAGCGAGCCAAAGTAGAGTGAAAGCAGTTTTATTCAGGGAGATGCACTCTCCATAAACAGAGCAGAGGCCGTCTCAGAAGGCGGGAAGCCCTAAGGTATGGATGGTTAGTTTTTATGGGCTGGGTAATTTCACAGGCTAACAAGTGGGAGGATTATTCCAACTATCTTGCAGGAGGGACAGGGATTTCCAGGAATTCGACCATCGCCCACTTTTTGACTGTTTATGGTTGGCCTTAGAATTGCCATGGCGCCTGTGGGTGTGTCATTTAGATGCTAACGTATTGCAGTGAGTGTGTAATGAGGCTCAAGGTCTACTGGAAGTGGAATCTCCTGCCACCTCGGGCCTAGTTGGTTCTACCCAGTTTATGCCATGTCCTCAAAGGCTGTGTGATTCTCCCTGCCTTCTCACTTGCATTCGGCACAGGCCATCACAGTCTGCAGATCACAGGACTTGACCAAGTTCAAAATGCAGAGGAGTAGCAGGAAGACACTGAAGAAGAAGAGCTTGTAGATCAGGGGTGACCATCTTTGGAATATACAGTCTGTTAGAGTGTGGCTTGAAAGTAGAGAGATGGGGCATTTCTTCAGCTAACTCAAAAAGCAAACACCCGTCTTACACACACACACACACACACGTGCACTCATGCACGCACAGAGGCACATCTTGGCATTCAAATGTGTTCCAGTGTTTGCTTCAAATACTAAGCTAATAATCTTTACTACCTACTTATCTACACACACTCAGCCATATTTGAGGTCACTCCCTATGATAGAAAGAGGAAGGAAATGGAAGTGGAGGAGCAGATGTGGGACTTTGCTCCTTCTAATCACAGGTGAGAAATAAGGTTCATCAATACAGGATTCCACAGTGATGCTGTCTAATGATGTATAGCGTTTATCCCTTTCTCTTTTGTCCTAAGATAATTTTTGGAAAAGATATTTCTGCTATAAACATGGGGTTGGACTGGACCATCTGGTTGATGCCCTACTGTTTTGAACTCAAACCCTCCAGACTGGATATCTTCATGGATTAGGAAGTTGCCATAATTAATAAGTTGTATATTAGAGTTGGTCATTAAAACCTAAAGGATCCATTCATTCTGTGTCTTTCTCAGATGTTAGGCTATTGTCTCCCCAGAAAGACAATTGTGTACGAGGCCATCACCACATTTTCTTTCTTGACCGTCAATTAGATGAGAGACTAATGATCTTCATTACGTCTCCTGCATCTGAGAAAAAACGGGGGAAGTGGGCACTGTCTCTGGCTGTCCCTGTCGAGAAGCTTTATAAGCACAGCTTTTGCAGAATTGCTGTAAGGATAAAGGAATTCGAGACAACACTCAAGATTTCTTCATGCTTGATTACATGAGGCATTCCATGGACACCCACCAAGGTTATTTACAAGCACTCACTGAGATCACTTAGAACTCATTCAAAACCCAAGAGCTTCTCCGAGTCTTTGGAAGCTGCTTCCAAATTCCAACAGTTGTGAAGAAGTTATTTCATCTGACTGCTTACAAAATCATTGAGTGCAATCGTGAATATGAACACAGTTTGATATACTGAGCTGTACCAAATTAAAACTGGCTTACCTCTTGAGTTAAATACGAGTATAAATGTCCAGACTCCCGCTTTGCTCTCTGCTCCTCACAGTGTGCCATCACTTGATTGTGAACAAAAGGCTCCCCAATCTTAAAGTAACAATTTGAAAATATGAGGCTTGTGTTTCAGAAATCCCTTAGAGGAAGAAGTTGGGAGGCTCAAGATCTCATGTATAAGCATTTACTTAATTTCACGACTTTCAAAATGAGTGTCCTGTCCTCAATTAGGCCTGAAATATTAAAGTCCAGGATTCCTACGATCGGCCCTGCCCAGAGCGTAATTCTCTGGTCTTCGGCTGCAGTAGAGGACAGAAACTTCTCGGCCTTTTGGCTGAGCTCCAGTGTAGAGTCTGTTCTTATGAGTTTAATTGCAGGATTCTGCAGTATCACCTTCTAAATGTATCTCAGCTCCATCCTTTGTTCTTTACCTCTCCTTTAAGCATGGTCAGCTTCTCATCCTTGCTTTTGTTCTACTGGGATATATTGATGGAAATGGTCTGACTCCATGCCTCTGGGCCTGTGTTCTGTATAACCATTAGAGACCCTACTTTAGTATGCAGCTACCTCACTATCAAACAAGACAATTTTTTAAAAAAAACATCTAAAAGCCGTGTTCCTTAGCATGACATAGCAGGAGCTAGGTGGTCTGGCTTCTCTTCTGCCCTCCATTAACCAATTATTTGTAGTTTTCTAACTAGATTGAGAAGGACCCTGCAACAGGCTCCCCCCTTATTGGAACACTAACCCACCTGATTTTAGTCTACCCATCACCTACATATTCTCCTTTTAAGGATTCAGCCCTGAATCATTTCCAGAAAATTTCTCTTTTTCCTCCATTCCTCAGTAGGAATTGGGTTCTCTTCTTTTCTCTCCTTAAACTCCAAGCATCTCTCTAACAATACCCTTAGCATATTTTATCATCATCTGTTTTGTCCATCACAAAGTTTGAGGCCTTCTGCAATCAGGAACCATATGTTATTTTTATTTTTGCACCCATAGCCCCTAGCATAAGTAAATGATAAATACTTGTTGAAGAAATAGATGATTTTGTCCTCTACCTGATCATTTGGAAGAAATTTCACATTCTTAAAAAGATGTTTTGTATCTTTTGTAAATGTTCCAGAAAATAATTCACAGAGAAATGTTATACCATAAAAGTTAAAGTAACTTTGAGTTTATTTCCATCAATTTTCTAAATGTCATAGTTTCATATTCACATGCAACATGCAAAAGTAACTTAAGAAGAGGTGTTGTGAAATTAAAAAAAAGATATTCACAACGCTCGTTGAACCAGTAGGCAGGCTGTCTTCATAGGTGTAGGGACCAGTGCAATGGGGTTTTGTAGTAGGAGAGTGAAATGAGGCTCAACTCCAAGTACAACCAGGAAAAGTGGAGATTTATAGCCAAAAAAGCAGTGTGGAGTCAGTGGATGGAAAATTGCTAAAGGAAATATTGGGGATAGGCTGGATTCTGCATAAACTGACTTAGCAGTAATCTTGCTGGACTTGGTCTCTTGAGGATATGCCCCAAAAGGGCTCAGAGGCGGCCAGGGATAGTTTGGTTGAGGAGAGTGTCCATGGCGGTCAGTGCCAAGATGCCATTAGCACTGCTTTTTCTCTTACATCAATGCCCAGAATGTCTGTGTACAAAGAGTGGTTTATTTCCCCAAGAAAGTTGTGGTTCAGGATATGTATAAAGTTTGAATTGGTTCATCTTTCTTCAACACCATAGAAATGATTTCTACCAATAACCATGTAATACAGACACTATTCCAGAAGGACATTTAAAATGAAAATCACATGTGATGACCATTTGGCAAAGTCTGTGATTTCCAATCTCCTGGGTTCTCTGAGGCCCTGGTACCCATCTCCAAGGTAAATGGGATATATTCACGAAAAGTTTTTTATTTGATGAAGACTTAGGAAAACCAATTATATAAACATCAAACCTAAATTCATAAGTGAAAGTCACACGATTTGAGTACACATACCGTAGTCTTTTTCCTTTGTAGAGTGGGATCCCTGCAGGATTTGTGAATAAGCCCTAAATAAACAACCATTGGTCAGTCTGTGATGGTAACAGCCAAATCATAATCAATTATTCAAACAAAATGCCCCTGTAAATTACTGGTTAAAAATAATGTCTGTTAGTTTTAACAGAGAACTGTCTCTCCATATTATTGTTAAGTCTTCGTGTCGATTTTTCTTTTCACAGTTTGCTGGAAGGTCCTGTGACTAACGGAAGGGTTGAGCGGTCTTTTCTTTCTGGCAACAGGGGATGTGTCTTCAGTCCGTCACAGACTCTCAACGGAAACCAAACAGTGAAAGAGAAGAAGGTTGGCAGGATGAGCAATAGCCCAGCTTTAGTTTTGTCCGCCTGCTTGTAAGTGCTCAGCGGGGACTCTTGGTTTCTTGTGAATTCATGGAGACGTTTCACAAGCATGTGAGCACACCGGTGCGATGGATGCAGACAACACAAGCTTGAGGGTGGATGGGAGGCACCCCAAATTCAAAAAGTGACAGGACACGCAAAATTGAAACTCACTGTTTTTGTTGTGATAATTGAATTTTATTCAGTTTTAGCCATAAAATGAACCATAGAAGAACTGTTTCCAATTGCAGTTTCAGGAAAAGACTAAGATAGCATGATCAAGAAAAGACTAAGATAGCATGACTCAGAAACACACATTCACCACGTGCATTCACGGTTGTCATTGCCACCAGTTATGTACACGCGACTGGAGAACAAGTATGCCCTTATTTTAGGAAGAAGTCCCTTTGTATCTAAGGAATTAAGGTTGTCAAATCACGTGATCGTAGAGGAAAAAGAATCGCTTTTCAACGTTTTCTGTCTCGGGGCAGCAAACTGCCTTCAGGGACTGTTGTAGTAGGTGCCATTCCGACCATTAGTGCAAATGGGCAACTTTTCTAGAGACAACGTTAAGAAAAAGTTTCCTAAGTAACAGTGAGGTCTTGACTCGTAAAACTGAATCATCCAACGGGAAGCGTAGGTGGCATTCTGGGACATCCAGGCTGCTTGTGCCTAGTGGTTTTAGTTCTAAGCAGTGATTCCCTTTCTTTGCTTTGCTTTGCTCCAGCCCCCACCCAGCCATGCCCAGCAGCTTGTGGGATCTTAGTTCCCCGACCAGGGATTGAACCCAGTCTTGGCAGTGAGAGCGCCCAGTCCTAACCACGGGACCGCCAGGGAATTCCCTTCTTTTTTTTCTTTTCAGTTCTATTGAAGTATAGGTAATTTCCAGTGTTGTGTTAATTTCTGCTGTACAGCAGAGTGACTCAGGTATGCATATGCGTGTGTGTGTACACATTCTTCTTCACATGCTTTTCCATTATGGTGTGTCACAGGATGTTGAATAGAGTTCCCTGCGCTGTATAGTAGGACCTTGTTTATCCATCCTATACACACTCGTTTGCCTCTGCTAATCCCAAACGCCCACTCCTCCCTCCCCTCCGCGCCTCCCCGCCTCCCCCTTGGCATGCCTTTCTTTTTAACCTAGCTCAGATGCCCTCTGCCACTTTCAACAGTGGTTTCCAGAGAATCTGTGCTTAGAAGCAACAGGTTAAGCCGCTGCTGAGAGGCTGTCGTTTATGGTTCTCTACTAAGCTTACGAGGATTCACGACACGTTTCATCACTGACCTACACGTATGTGAACAGGGCAGACGTGATACAGAATTTCTATAAGGAAAACCTGAGAACGGCTACAGTTTTCTTTTCCTGTTATGAACTCTTCCCACCCCTTATTCTTACCCTCTCTGTTCCACCTTCAGTGGTTCATGGTTAATTAAATACATAGAATGATTGTTGGGATAATACCACGCAGGCTACACTCACTGCTAAATGGACCGTTCAGACACTCCGAATTTTAAGAGAGAGTTGCTTGGACATGAATTTTATGCTTTAAATTAAATTCTTTGGAACACGTAGAGGCAACACTCCATCTGTCCTGGGAGTCAGGGTCCTGTATAACTCCCTGGAGAACAGGAAATATTATTTAGATAGCTAACTAAGAATGTCCACTAAAGGGAAAGGAAAAGGTCATTTTAGCTCCTGTCTCCTCTTTTTAAAAGCCTTATAGTAGAAGAAACAAATCCTATTTGTGAAAGGAAACTATGTTTTACCAAACTTTCCATCACTTGTATGAAGCAAGAGGCATCTAGAAATGCTAGAAAAAGAGTAACACTCACAGATCTTTCTGAAACTCCATTTACTTTTGTTATGTATTATTCTTTTGCATGTTTTATGAGTATGTGGTTAACTTTAAAATATGGGAGTCCTGTTATAAGTTAAGAAATAATCCACAATAGTAGATTTGGGGAAGCACTTAGTGATCAAATCTGGATATTCTTCATGAATGAGTAGTTGTTCTTTTTCACAGCTGGTAAAAAAAGAGTCCACAAAATACGAATTTCCTAAATAGATGTGTTAGCAATATAAACAAAACATGGGAAGAGACTGATCCTCTTTGGTCCTGCCATGAAACTTTTAAACAGGATTCAGTGTGACTAGGAAATACCGTAGAGAAAGAGGGAACTCCTCCCAGCGTATATTCAGGTAGTGGAAATGAGGCCAGTGTTGGTGAACAGGGGTTATACACAAACCTCCTACGAGAGCATGGGGATGCGGACAGCTGCGGATGGCAGAGTAATTTGGGCAAGAGCCTAATCCTGCATGTAAATGTGAAATCTCTTCTTGATTATGTCAATATGACCCTGTGAAATCATAGAATTTTATAGTCTAGGGTTCTAATTATGGGTGACCACTAGGCAAATATTTGACTTAGTATGTGGACTCTTACATGTTTAAAATCTTTAGGACTTTTTGGTTTTGTGTAGGTTTTTATTGCGTGGTTAATCTTTTAATGTTTTGTATTTCATATATTTTGTTCTCTGTCATAGCCCAGGATCTAGAAGTGTCTAACACATAATTGTTATGCAGCAATTATTGGCTGATTAATGAATAAATGTTGTCATTGAGAGAAGCAGATCAGAGTTTACAAAACAAGGACTTTCTAGAAAATGTAAGATATACGGGTAAAATTTGCAAAAGTTGCATCATTCTTCATTGGTTTGTGGGAAAGACAGAACCCTTTGCCAAGAGCAACGAAGTCACTTTTCAGCTTTAACTTTTTAAATGGGCTTTTAGAAGCTCAGAAGACAGACCACCACCACATAAAACGTCAGAGAAGCAAACTCTCAAGTTTGGAATCTAAATAACAAGAGAGAAGTTTGGTGAACTGATCATAGAAGGTTTTACTACAATCCAGAGCGTTAGCAAGATAGAAAATATGCAAAAGTCTGGTTTTCTCACACTTCTCAGGAGGTTCATGTAAAATCCTTTCTTGATCTTGGGCTGGGGTGAGGAGGTGTGGAAAGGTCCAAGAGACAAAACTTCAGGATACTGAGGGTGGTGTGAGATCTGAGGTCCCACAGTCACTCCTGAAAGGCCCCAGTGGGTTTCAGGAGGAGTAGGAACCCAAGGTACGTTTTAGGGATTCAGAGTCAAGGGAACCTTGTTCTCCACTTTCTGCTTGGAATTCTGGGAGGAGACCATCACACAATAGGATGGAAATCCCAATGTGAACGGGTATCATTTGCTAATACTGTAGCAAATCATTCTTTGTGTCGAGGGATTAAAAATGAATGATCATGGGAACGTCGGTCCTCCTTAGCAAGGCCTGTTTGGAAGTTTCTGGTGTTTAGTCTCCAGGATACATTATCTTATACTATGCGCACAATAAATACTAGTTCATTTTCTTTCCCTCTCAGAGTTTCATCCAAGTCTGAACAGCACAGGTGCCTAGTAGGTGATCCTAGGTAAATCAGGGCCAGTAGACACTTCTAAAGTCAAGCCTAAACACTAGCCTCATGATTATAATAAAAACAGAACAAGTTATATCATCTTGAATATAGAACCGACTCTTAGGAAAGAAACACTACCCAAGTTTATATTTAAGATCATTGGTAGAGGAATTGAACTGACCTTTTTAAAATAAAAATGAAATTCGCCTTTTAAAGTACCTATAAAAAAGATATACTAAGGCTATCATAATAATTAAGATATTTGAGGGAGTTGAGGGAATTGAAAGATCTGTGAACTGTTTCACTAAAGAAAATAATTAATTACCCAAGAATCTGCAAGTGAAATTTTAAACAGGAAAAAAAAAATCATGATCTCAAATCATTAAATAAAGGTTTCCAAGGCAAATGTTTAGATTGATTCCAGGTCTAGCTATTTGGACTCATAGCATATTTGGATTGGAATCTTTGACCAGCACTATTTGGTAAATAAGGCAAGATCCTGAACAATGTGTGCTTTTGTTACGTTTTATTTTCAGCCCCTGGTGTCTTTCTGTGAATTCTGCACTAGATTTAATAAATATTTATTGAATTAGTTCAATTCAGTTAGACCTTGTTCTAGACACTAGAGATACAAATAGACAAAATGTGATTCAAAAAAAAATGTGATTCAAATAGACAAAATGCTAAGAAGACTTTAGAACTAAGACAATCGAAACCACTCATTCTACAGAGAAGAAACCTAGACCTTATAAGACAGCAAATGTTCAAATGTCTCACAGCCGGTTAGTTCCTGAGAGAGGATTGGAATGTGAGACCCCAACTTTTAATTAATTTTAATGTGTTTAATTCATTCTTTGACCAATTCTTGTCTCCTGAGGGAAACAGATTCCTAGTAGATACCTGGAATGTTACATCAAAATGGACCTTCCAGCCATAAAAACACAGCTGTTGGTTTTGTTGTAGTGTGAAACACTCAATAATTCATTTTTACCATGTAAAATTCCTGTTGAGTATATATATGTATATAAATTGCCTCTTTGAAAACTTTACCAATCCTTTGTATTTTGTTTAATTGGGTAAGTGCTAACAGCTTGTGACAAAATAAATTTGGAAAATAGCAGAATGTTGTACAAGATTTATTCATGGTGTACACTGTAAGTTTCTCCTCCTCTCTCCTCTCTATTTAGGCAGATTTACAGTAAATTTATGAAAGAGGACATGTTTATGCGTTTTGAAATTTTATTAGAATTTCATTTTAAATGACACAGTCTAACGTGGATTAGGAATTAAATACCTTTAGGATACATTCTGGACTGTGTATAATACAGTTCATTAAGATTAGGTACAAGCTGTGTGGAATGTAAGAGCCACATTTTTATTTCTCTTGATTGCACTATAAAACATGTCCTAAAAGTACCAACAGGTACTTAGTGTACCTTAAGTTATCATCATGGAGTCTAATTAGAAAGATGTTTAATAGTACACAGTGAATACACCTGAGAATAAATCAGGGTAGGGACACAGTTGTTTGTTTCATTTTGCCTTGGCTTCTGAATATTTTCAGTTTCTGGGGACTCTGTTATCAGAGCGCTTTCTGAAAAAGAATGCTTATTGGAATTTTTTTTTTTTTTTTTGGCTCTTTTCCCCACAAGAATTTATACGTGTGGACTGTGACTTTCACTCATGTGTTAGTGAAATTACAGATCCAACCAGCCTTTTACTGGTGAGGAATGGAAAGATTTGGAGTTCTCAGAAAGCAGGAGCTGGGTTACAACGCAGCACGGAGGTGATGATTGGTCTTTATAAAATCTGAGTGAAGTACTCTGGAAATCAAATCCCCTGGGACCCAGATTTAGCTTTGTGGAATGTGTTGATCTGTGTTATGGGCAAAACTGCCTAAAAATGACCACTTAGGTATCGTAAAGCCACAGACAGGGCAGAGCCAAGAACCACATTTGGACCCTTCCAGGAGAACCCTTCAAGAGGCGATAGCAGTGAGACTTCCTGGCTCTCCCAGTGGAGATGGTTATCTCCTCACGTTCCCAGAAATTAGAGGAAGCGAATGTGTCTTCACAGGAGGAGACGACAGAATTGAAAAGCTCAAGTATTTATGCTTCATAAGTCCCTGGGAATGGTGACGTCTCACAGGGCGTTTGATAACCAGATGCTACTTTGTTAATTAGAACATGTTTGAAAGAAGAGGTGCACAGACACCGTCTCACGTCTCTTGGAGGGCAGGCTTCCCCGTGACACCTCAGCTAGCACACTCCGCACAATGGGCGGCTGAGATTCACAGCAGAACAGCAACCCCGTGGATCCAGCAGCTATGATATAGTTCACAGCGGAAAGATGGGAGCATGGCACCCAGGAAAGCATGAAAGGAACCTTGAGAAATATGTTGTGTAAATGCTTCATAGAGAGAAAAACGTATGTAAAGATCGGGACTTGATAACCAGCAGAGAAAAACTTATAAATGTGATGAGTGGGATAAAAGTTTCTATTTGCAACAAAACTCTAATTTGAAAAGGTACATGCACCCCTATGTTCACAGCAGCACTATGTACAATACCCAAGACGTGGGAGCAACCTAAATGCCCACTGACAGATGAATGGATAAAGAAAATGTGGTGTATGTATATACAATGGGATATTAGCCACAAAAAAGAACAAAATAATGCCATTTGCACCAACATGGGTGGACCTAGAGATTATGATACTAAGTTAAGTAAGGCAGACAGACAAAGACAAAAAATCATATGATATTTAAAATCTAAAAAATGTTACAAATGAACTTATTTACAAAACAGAAACAGACTCACAGACAAAGAGAATCAGACTTGTGGTTTCCAAGAGGTAGGGGATGGGGACGGGATGGTTTGGGAGTTTGGGATGAGCAGATGCAAACTATTATATAGAGAATGGATAAACAACAAGGTCCTACTGTACAGCACAGGAAACTATATTCAGCATTCCGTGACAAACCATAATGGAAAAGAATATGAAAAAGAATATATATACGTTTGTATAACTGAATCACTTTGCTGTACAGCAGAAGCTAACACATCATTGTCAATCAACTATACTTCAATACGTTTTTATAAAAAGGTTCCGTTTGAGGTCTTACCCTCAGGTTCAAAGAACTCACACTGGAGAGGAATTCCACGATTGATAATGACCGTGTTGAGGACTATTTTAGTGTTTACATCTTATGGACAGATTTATGTGGTGTCACTGGGGACTCTGCAAAGAGGAGAAACCTTATAAATATTTTACTGGGGAAGAAACAATTTCCTAAGAGAGCAAGCTTTTCACTCTCTGCATTTTGGAAAGGGGAGAAATTTCATGTGTTAACAGATGAATGTATGTTTTCTTTTATTCTTGTTAACCATAATATATATTCTTAAAGAAAAGTATCTATTGATGTGAAAACCTAAATATGAAGAAAGACATAACTACATGGCCTAAAGATAAACACTTGTAACATTCTGACATGAAATTCCAAAAATGGTAAACATGGAGTTACATGTTTATTTTGATATTATGTTGTATAAATGATTTTGCAGAAATGTCCATTCCTTCTACATTAGCTTTAGTAGATTTCATATAGTATGTTAAGTGAATTTACTACAATATATTCAACATTGTTTATAGTTTTCATTTCTGCATAAAATCAGAGAAAAAGAATCCTTGATGAACATTTCTGTGAGCAAATCTTTGCTCCCTCGTTTAACCTGTATCGCATTGACCAGTGGTTTACATATTCGCTCCTGTGAAAACGACTTGGACGTATAGTGAGGGAGCACGAAGTTAAGGTGCTTCTGGTTAGTCCCGTCTGATTCCAGAGAGTAACTAGTAGCAAACGTGTACTGTTTCTTGTATTTCTTTACATATGGACCTCTCAAGTTCTGTTATGTATACGATCCCGTAGGAGTGGGGGAAAGCACAGTGTTCTAAACAGTGGAGACTCTCACTCTACGTGTTTTACCTTTACCTTTTCTACAGAAGAATTAGGACTTTCTCATTCACATATGTAAAAGTCACATTTTTTTTTATAAAAGACATACATACAAACTTCAGCAGATACCTATTAGGTCAGATTTAAGCTAATATAGATTTTTTTATACAACATGAAGAGATTGGAAATCATGTTGATTTAGTTTGCTTTGCTAATAAAACCAGCTGATGTTTAAAAAGCAACATCCCATCATGTACTTTATCCCAATTTACTCATTAAATTATTAAAATGACACCAGGAGATGCGCACGTATTCACTAGGAGAAAGCTGTGGCTCAGAGACATTAAGCTGTATACCCCAGGTATCAGAGCTAGCAATTGGCAAAGTTGATCTTGAAATTATGTTCTGCTTTACCCCAAAGCTGACAGGTTAGTCTGCTGAATCTGCCTGGTTTGTAAACTTGCTGGCAGAACCTTTTAAATTTCTAGGATTGCTAAAGGAAATCATTTCAGTTGAGTTAATTTCCTCAAATTGTCTCTTAACAGGAGAAAGGTGATTATAAATTTTTCCTTGTGTTTTCCTGAAGTTGTGAATTTTTAAAACAGAAAATAGCCTTCCTCAGTGGTTTACCAAGTAATACTGTATTATCACCAGTGAGTAAAATTGTTGTAAATATGAGTGCACGCCACGTGTGCATTCTAATAAGGGCAGACTTCACGTTCCGCCATTGCTGGCACTGACACGAGGTGATGGCAGGTGCTGTGTTCTCTCTCTTCTTCCACCTTAACCAGTGTCCATGACATCCAACACCGACAATTTCCCTTTACTATTCCCAGGCACATCATTAAAACATTTTCAATTTAATTATTTAAACTCTTTTTCAGTGTCCTAACACTTCTGATACAGCAATCTAGCCACTTTACTCTGACATCGAAATGTATCATTTATGTTACTCTTCTTTTCCCATCACTAAAGGAGCTTAAGATGTTTTCCTGCTTCTAACAGCAGCACCTGCAGCCCCTCAAACACCTTGAACCTCTGTGTTTTACAGAGTTGTTGAGGGAGGGGTGTCATCGCTATGTGACCGCTTCACTGCCTTTTGCATCTTATATTATTATCCTCAATCTCGGGTCTTCTGTTGCTGATTTTTTCCCAGGGTCCACTTTGATGTTTAATGCAGCCTTGGGGGGCAATGTTACAAGCCTTCTGTGTCTCAGCAGCTCATCCAGTCACCGGTGGTTTTGTTTATTAGTTTGCTTCTCCAGTGTGGACACTGATATTAACAAGTTCAAGCCCTGGGTGATTATCTGCACGCGTGTGTGTCTCTCTCACATCTTCCTTTGCCTGGCACTGTCGTTGGCTGAGTTGTGTCCCCTGTAAAGTCCATATGTAGAAGCCTTGACACCCAGGACCTCAGAATGTGACTGTATTTGGAGATGAGGGCCTTTAAAGACGCGACTGAGTTGACATGTGGCCATTAGGGTGGGCCGTCATCCAGTCTGACTGGTGTCCTTGTAGAAAGAGGAGATTAGGACACAGACACACACAGAGGAAAGCCCATGTGAGGACACAGCCCGAAAAGGACTGTCTGCAAGCCAGGGAAGAGAGGCCTCAGGGGAACCGGTCCTGTGGACACCTTGTCTTGCAGCCTGCAGGATGTGAGAGCGTGAATGTCTGTTGTTTTTTCTGCCCTGTCTGTGGTATTTTGTAGTGGCTTCCCAGCCAGACTATAACACAGGCTCTGTAGACAAGAAAAAGAAACTAAAACATTGACTTCTCAGAGGCTATTCCTCTGTTTTCCAATTTGCAAAGAACTTTCCCAATTCTCTATCTCATCAAGAGAGTGTGCTCTTGAGGTCAATAGCAGGAAGGAGCGAGGGACCCAGAATCGGGCAGAGAAAGATGCTCAAGTGTGGTTCAGTCCCAACCAAGACTTTAGCTGATGCAGTAGGTACCATCAGCAGATGCAGGCTGTTCCCAGAAAGGCAGCGTGCTTTGAGCAAAGTGGTCCCTTTTGGCCAAAACACAGTTCCAAGCGTACCAGCTGCATGTTACCACAACAAGAATGTCAGGAAGCTCCTTCAAGGTGTAGCCTCTTACTGTCTCTAGGGACCCAACTCTTTCCTTATCAGGTTAAGAGATGATGTGCCTCTTGTATTCTCTGGTGGAGCTGAGTGAGGTGAGGTAGATTCTAAGGGAAGGCATGTTGCCTTGGAAAGCAGAGGCCTCTACGTTATCTTCAGACGTGAAAGGGAGAGACCACTGGACTGTAACAGGTAAAGGTGGGGGCAATTCTGCAGGCTCAGGAAGTGCAGGGGGACTTGGGCTTCCACAGTTCTGTAGAGCATCAACCCTGAAATCTCCGTCCCAGGTCTCAGGATCCCATCCCCCTCCCTTCCCGTCCAGAGCCCTGATTCTGGGGTAGCAGCATCGCCAGATAGAAATTGGCTTTCTCCAGACCTTCACTACCCTGGTAATTAAGTCCTGGACCAGATCCTTCTGGCTGAAAAGATAGCATTTCTGTGTTTCTGCTACCAGCAATGTCCAAATAGCTGTCAGACCTTCCTTAAATTGGTCACCAGTTACTCCTTCTCTTTCTCCAGTACAGCTGCAACATTTAGCAAGAGTCATCCACTGCTGTTATTCTTTTTATTATGACTCCCCCTTACCTCTCAGGGGCTGGAGGTGATGTGCCTGCCAGAGCTCTGTCCTCCACTGTTATCCCATCCCTGTTCACCACCAGTGACATTTTAGCAATTTCTTGGCTACAGGATGAAACTGGGGGCTACCTGAAATCCAGTTAGGACCAGGGATGGCCAAACATTTGGCAAGAGCTGTTGTCTCTGTCTGTTCTGGCCGCTGTAAGAAACTACCATAGTAGTGCCTTATCCACAGCAGAAATTCACTCCCCACAGTTCTAGATGCGGGACATCTGAGGTCAGGGTGCCAGCGTGGTTGGCTGAGGGCCCTCGTTCTCGTTCATAGCCAGTGTCTTCTCGGTGTGTGCTCACACGTAGAAGGGGAAAGGGAACTTTGTGGGGTCTCTCTTATAAGGCCTCTAATCCCACCTGTGAGGGTCCTGCCCTCATGACTTAAGCCCCTTCCAAAGGCCCCACCTCCTAATACCATCACATTGGGGGTTAGGATTTCAAAATACGAATTTGGAGGGGGGAGCATTCAGACCATAGCAGATGTGATATAATTTTAAAACTTCATTATAAAGTCTTTTTTATCAGAGCACGTTTAGTATGCAGTGTGTAAGGTGAGAGTCTCTGAGAATCAGTCTTTGAGACGGGAATACTGAAACCCCTGAATACTGAATTGCAGGCAGGAAATTCACCAAGGAATGCTCTAGTGGTACAGTACATGAGATGGAGTGAGGGAGGCGCGACTGATCAGAGAGAGAAGGTCCACTGTCATGCACTTGTAACAGTGGTGTCAGCCAGTCACAATGGGAACTCTGGAGCTGCGATGGTTCTTGAAATTTGTCCATGACTGATGAAGGCATAAACCCTAGAGTGGAGCAAGTCACTGGCTGCGGACTGCTCCTGGGGAACACCTATAACCTGAACAAAGACTTTCTCTTTGGCCAAGAACCATTCCAGGGAGAGAGTAAATTCCATGTGAGACTCAGCTGTGAGCCGGGAGCTGGCAGCACTAACCCCAGCTTTGGGGATGAAGGCTTCCATCTGGAACAGAGCATCAGGACAGTACAGCACAGCATCTGTGGCTTTGAGAGTCCTGAGAAAACTAGCGGAGACAAATCTTCAGACTCGGGAAGTGTCAGTGTGCTGTCTGCTCTGTCATCCAGAAGCAATAGAGACAGAACCTTCTCGTACCAGCGTAAAAAGCAGTCCAAATATTTCATTCAGCCACATTGTCCCCTCTGTCTCAGTGCAGGAACAAACAGTCTTCCCAGCGGAGCATAGAGGACTCAGTGTTCTGCCGTAGTGTTCTCAATTTTATTACTATTAATAGTGATTAAAATTATAAAATGATTTTTAAATGTTGGAACACAGAGGAAAAGCATGGCTTGTAATGTTACAGAAGTATTGTCTTCCTGTAACTCCCCACCTACCGTCACTGACCGGGGTCACCTTGCCTTTTGCATTGTTGTTATTTTAGGTTATATTCAATTTTGTCTCTTGATTTTTTTTAACCTTGCTTTTTAAAAATTCAGTTTTATTGAAATATAATTTATGTGCAATAAGTTGCATCAATTAAAAGGGTGCAATTTGTTGACTTTGAGATACATGCACACTTGGAATGTTATTACCATACACCACACACAAGGTGTTTCCCTCATCCCCAAAAGACCTCAAGTGGTCTGTCCCTGTGTGCACCTAGCCCCAGGCCACTAGCAATCTGCTTGATGTCACCATCAATTAGTGTGCGTTTTCTAATATTTTACGTAAGTGAATTGTATGGTGTACACCCTTTCAATGGGCTCCTTTCAATAAGCACACTGGTTATTCGTATCTTCAGTTCATCCTTTTCATTGCTGGATAGTGTTCTGTTACATGGACGCATCACATTGTTATATCCATTCATTGCTTGATACACATTTTATTTGTTTCCAGTTTGGGGCTTTCATAAATAAACATTTTTGCACAAGTCTTTTGTAGGTATATGCTTTTATTTTTCTTGTGTAAATACATAAAAATGAATTGCTAGGACAAACAGTAAGAGCATATTTCACTTCTTGAGAAAGTGCCAGACTGTTTTCCACAGTTGTTGTAGTAGTTTAAATTCTCATCCGTGTGTGTGAGGTTTCCAGTTGCTCTATAATCTCATCAATACCTGGTATTGTGGGTCTTTTCTAATTTGATCCATTCTAATGGATGTATAGTGGCGTTTATGTGAGGTTTCAATTTGCATTTTCCTAATAGCAAACATGGTGAATGTGCTTGGTATGCTTATTAGCCACTCGTGTGTCTTCTTTCGCATAGTGTCTGTTCAAATGTTTGCCCATTTATTTCAATTTACTCTCTTTATAATATTGAGTTGTAAGAGTTCCATAGAAAAGTCTTTAATCACATATGCATATTTTGAAAATTGATACCATACTTTGGTTTGACTTTTATTTATGGTGCTTTTGTAGAACAAATATTTTTGATTTTGATATAGTTCAGTTTATCAATGTTTCTTTAGTAGCTAATGCATTTTTTACCCATCTTCAAAATTCTTGCCACAGAGAGTTCCAAAGTTTTTCCCTACATATTCTTCTAGGAGGTTTATAGTTGTAGATGTTTATATTTAAGTCTGGGATCCATTTTGCATGAATTTATTCTCCCACCAAAAGTGAAAACACTTTTCTTTCCCCAGTGACTTTTCTCGGCACCTTCACCAGAATCAATTACCTAATAATTCTTCACTACGTGATCTGCTTGGTTAGTCTATACGTCTCTATTTAAGTCAATTCACCACTTTCTGATTTGTTGAATCTTCTTAAGTCTTAAAATGAGGCCATTTAAATAATGTAAATTTGTTCTTTTTAAAAATTGCTTTGGCTATGCTAGGCCATTTGGATGCATCTAAACATAAGAATAAGCTTGACAATTTCCACAAAAGCCTGTTGGAATTTTTATTGTGATTACCTTGAACCTGTATATCAATTTGTAGACAAATGACGACTAACCAGTACTGAGGTTTCCCAACTGTGCATACCATCTCTATTTATAAATCTTCTATTGATGTCAATACAGAGGTCTTGCACTTCATTTGTTAAGTTTATTCTAAAATGTGTAATGTTTTTTGATTCCAGTTTAGAGAGCATTATTCATTATTTTCTGATTGCTTCTAGAATACACATTTATGTATTAACCTTATAACCTTACTAAGTTCATTTGTTCTAGTAGTTATCTGTAGATTGCTTAAGATATACTGAACAAACAGGTTTGACATCTGCAAATAAAAACACTTATTTGAGATATATCTGCCCTTAATATGAAAAAAAAGGCATATTATTTTCGAGCACATAATACATTTAGAATTTATCCAAGATTTACAAGCCAGAAGCTCACAAACGCCATAGCATGCTTCTTTAAGTTAAGAATGATCTCTGGTCATGCTGCCTAGTAAGATATTACATTTCCTTTAAAAGTGACTGGCTCAAAATTTCCTTTGATCTGTACATTCCCGCATTGTTTATCCAAAGTATCGCCCTTTCCTTGGTAGATGGAGACATTTTACCTCCCTTTTTGTCAGCTAGAAGAGGTTCTGATTAGCTGGCATCTCTACCCCTGGAGTGTGAGACAAAGCCCCCTCTGCTTGGTACCAGGAGCACTTAGGAGGCAACAGGAGATGGGAAGTGATGCAGGATGGTCTATACTCCCATGTGTGTACACACAGTGCCAGTGCAGAGCCCAGCAGCGTTGTACTCGGGGAACCCGGAATGGACCAAAATGCTAGTAAAAATTCTTGGATGGGCATAAGAGATGACTCGTTTCCTTTATTCTTTTTTCTGTCCTGTGTTCTTCAAATTAACTGTCATAAAACATGCATTGTTTTTCAACCATGAAATCAGAACTTTGTTTCTAAGAAGAAGCATGAGAATGTTTACAATCATTGGTTTTCAAGCATATCATAATTATTGTAGAAAGCTGAGAGATACAGGGCTTTGGGACTCTTTGAACTGAACCTGTAAAAAGAGAAAACTCTACTTCTCTGTAATGCTAGTTCGAAGCATAGCATCTCACTTTTATTATACAATTAAGATCATCTTCCTAGTCTTCACAGTCTTACGTCCTGGAACTCCGGATTATCTATGCCAAAGGCTTTTCAAGCAGTAAGTAAACTTAGTGTATTATTTGCAGCTGTGTTTGCATACAAAGTTTTTTACAGAGCGTTTCTTATTTGAAATAGTAAACTGAAATATGAAAACTAATATAATGTTACATGTCAGTTATAATTGACGTTATGCATTATTTCTCAATTTTAAAAATAGACAAAGAGATATGTAAAAAATATTATATTCGTTGCCATTTCATGAGTTGGTAATGCTTTCTGATTAAAGAAAAAAGATTTAAATATATGGTATAAGCAACATTTATGTGGTTATTGAAGTTTAAACATGGTAATACTTTTACTAAAATTTCTTCCCTGAGTTCCTAAATAGCATATACACTATTTAGTTAAGGATACTAAATGATTTCATGGATTTCCAAAATTCAATGCATTGCAAAACAATTATAAAAGAATTCCTATTACATTCTATCCTAATATAAAAACATTCTAGTATTTTTCAGGTTTAGAATTACATGAATGATGATTGGTGTACTCAGGGTAGTAGAGTAAGAGACGTGATGGCTTCTTGGACAGCCTGTCTATTGAGGAGTTGCAGTTCTCTATTGTGTATAGGTTAATGATTTCCTTTCTTTTTTAATTTGCTCCATTTGGTTGTAAACCCTCAGAGCTGTGATTTGTTGGATTCCTATTTGTTTGGATACCATTTTTAAGGGGACACATTGACTGCCCGGTTCTGATGATTTCCACATCACCTGCTCTCACTGTGAGTGAGTAGAGACATATAGTGAGGGGATAAATCTGGCTTCATGGCAGGGTATTTAAAAAAAAAAAGCCTCAGAGGTTTTAAGTAACTGCACTCATGAGTCAACTGCTTGAACTAAATGCCACCCACACTTAGGTGCTATTAATTGTTGTTGGGTCTACATGTTAGAATCAATGCGTCGGGATCCGCAGAGAAGCTGAAGATTGCACCCGCCAAGGTGATGATGGATCGCCACATGGTACAATGAACTATAGATGTTGATTTGGGGAAATAGATGTCTTACCAGGGACCTAGCAACTGCCTTTAAATCATGAGTGTTAAATGTGGAATTAGTCCAAAGGGCAGGGCTGAGATCCATCTATGAAACCTGCGTAAGTAATGGACTAAATCTCAAGGAATGGCCAGGCAGAACTGGAGCCTGGGTGTCCCGTGGGACAGTGTAAAACGGGCTCTCAGTTAATTCTCAGCTGGGGTAGGTAACCAGATTTACCGGCTTCTGCCTAGATGTCCATGATCTCTGTAAAAGGGGAAGAGCTTGGAAATAATCTACCCACTAAGATGAAAAACATGTTACAGTATCCAAGAGTCATTATCATAAATGTGGATGTCATAACAAGCCTCTTTCCACCACAATTGGTTTGTGTTAGTGAGGTGACTGTTGGAAGGGAACCAACCTTGAATAGAAGGTTGGAACTTTCAGTCCCACCCCCTGACTTCCAGGGAGCGGAGGAGATCTGGAGGTTGAATCAGTTGCCAGTGGCCAATGAGTTAAGCGATCATGTCTATGTAATGAAGCCTGCATAAAAACTAATAAAAGTGTTGCAGGAAGGGGGACCCCTTCTGGGGCCTGAGAGTGGGTTCTTGTCTAACACTTGGAAATGAATTGTCCGAGGAGACACACGTGCTGACAAAGCAAGAGACTGCATTTGGAAGGGGCGCCTGGGTGTAGAGCAGAGGGTGAGGGAACCCAGGAGGACTGCTCTGCCATGTGGCTCACCGTCTCAGGTCTTATGGTGATGGGGTTCATTTCCAGGTTGCCTCTGGCCAGTCATTCTGACTCAGGGTCCTTCCTGGTAGTGTGGGCGTTGCTCAGCCAAGATGGATTCCAGCGAGGATTCTGGAAGCTTGGTGGGACATATGGACTGGAATCTCCTCTCCCCTTTTGACCTTCCTCGAATTTTCTGGTTGGTGGTAGCTTGTTAGTTCCGCATTCCTTACCAGGACCTCCTCTTGTAAGATAACTCATGCAAGTGGTTACTGTCGGGTCTGGCCAGGGTGGGTGGGTGGGTGGGTGGTTTCCGTCAGTGGTTCCCCTAACAAAAGGAGGAGGTTCAGAGTGCTTCCAGGGTGGGGAACCAGAGCCATATGCCACCATGCCGGGCCCCAAATTCCACGAGGACAAGAGCGCCTTTGCTTGGGACCTTGTCCTGTGTATCTTTTGATCTGGCTCTTGGTTTATGTCTTTAAGAATCTTTGTAATAAAATGCTAATACAATGAGCAAACAAGCTTCCTGAGTCCTACGAGCTGCTAAAGCAACTTAATAGAATCCAAGGAGGACGTCATGGGAGCCTCTGACTTGTAACCAGTCAGAGGCACAGGTGACACGGTGGACTTACGATCGGCATTCTGAGGTGGAGGGGGTTGTTGGAACTTCCAGTTGGCAGCCACTTGGTCAGTAGCACAGGTGTTAGTTAAGCTGGGCTTGCAGTTGGTGTCTGAAGAGGAAGGTGGTCTTGGGAGACTGAGCGCTTTACCTGTGGAATCTGATGCTGACTCCAGGTAGATACTGTCAGAATTGAGCTGGACTGTGAGATACTTTGCTGATGTCTAAGAATTGCTTGTTGGTTTGCAGAAGCTTCCACACACATTGCCATGGGGTCCAGGAACTCCAAAGACCAAGAGTTTCAGCTGTAGACTTTCGTAACTCTGATCTTGATTCTCTCACCATACAATTGGACTTATGTCATTTGTGGTATTATATATTCAGAACTGCCTTTGTGGTCAGAAGCATTTATTCTTCCTTCTTTATAATCCAAATGCTATCCTTTTTTTTTTCTTTTTCTTCTTCCTACCTTAAACCCATAGACATTGTCGGGGAACAGAAGTTGCCACCCCAAAATGTGTCTCCACAACATTATTTTAAACTCATTATTTTCTAAGAAATAGCAGAAACAAGTAGGAGTTACTTTTTTGTAAGAAACATTTACATTTGTAAGGGAGCTCTCCATTTGTAAGGTGTCTCCCTCACTGTACCAGGAAGAGGAGAATGACCAAATTCTGTAGAAACTTATCAACAAAGAAGGTGATATCTAAAATCTGCACCACAATTTTAGCCTCATTTCTTTTCCTGGTGACCTCCCATAACTGACTCTCCCCACCCTCAACATCCTCTTTTGTCTTTAGCTGAGGATGGTATTTAAGGTGAGGGCTCTGGCCAGTTCGGCGAGTTACTTAGTTTTCCTGGGTCTCTTCCATGCATACGTGTTAAACTTATGTTTGATTTTCTCCTGTCAATCTGTCTCATGTAGACTTAATTCTTAGACCAGCCAGAAGAACCTAGAAAGGTAGAGGAAAATGTCTTCATTCCCAATGTCATCCTTTGTTCAGATCTGCTAGCAGTCTCCTGCGTGCACTTCCCTTCTCACTCAGCTGTTAGGCTCTACGGTGCTTCAGATGACACCCTCACCTGCCAGCATCCTTAACTTTCCTGTTATTGTGTCTCCTACCAGGGACACGCAGAGAAATTCATCTCGGTTGAATTTAACTTTCCACCTTTTCTCCACCTACACTAGAGCTTTTCAAGAGGTACTTTTCCTTGCATCACTCTACCGCTAAACCTTAAAGTCTTCAACCTCCGCTGAGCACTGAAGAGTTACTGTGCTTTTTTAGCCAGGTCTCCCTTGTTACTCCACCGTGGCCATTAAAAACACTCTGCTCCCCTGAAAACTCTGTATCCCGCACCTTCCCACCAAGCTCAAGAGATGTTGTAAATCAGAGGAAAATAAAAATGTGCATATTTAAAATTTTCTCAACTTCCTGTCAAACTTAAAGACAGTCTGGAGTCTACTCTTAATTTTTCCGTTTCTATTCTGAGAGTAATACTTTCCTGTGTTTTGAAACCATACCCCAGATTTTAGAGCATAAACCATTAATTCTGGTTGAAATCATCCTTGTGTACTTGGGTTGATTAGTCAAGAGTTTTGGAACAGATTGTAGGACGTGATCCACAACTGAAAGCTGTCCCTTCTTCTTCTTGGAGGTTCAGCCAGGTGTCTGACACCTGAAAGGATGTTCCTGGTAGAGGTGAAACAGGAATTCAGTTGACTGGCTTTCACATCATTGATATTCTCACTAAGTCATGCGTCTTTGCCTTGAAGAAAAAAAAGTCTTTAAAGAGAGAAATGTTAGAGTCAGTACCAGTAAATGTGGAAGATGTTGGGTTACTAAAATAAGTGAAGGATTCTGGTTTCATCCAAAGCATGTCATGTAGATAATGTCAGATGATGAGTTTCTTGAAAATGAATGAGGTCATATTGTCAAATCTGCACCTATAAATGCAGCCATGCTGCCAGGAGCGTTCCTCTTGTATTTTCCTTTTAATCTTTTATCAGTCTCTCTCTCAAGCCTGAAAACTTGATTTCTATGCCCGGAATTAACGTTATTGATTATCTTAAGGAGTGGTAATGCATGGGCTACCGAGGGAGATATGGAAGGTCAGATTGTTGCAGAAATTGGTCCGTGGAGAAATGAAGCACCACACTCAGAGGGCTGTAGAACGCAGGTTTATTAAGCCGGCAGCCCCAGATGAGATAACGGTCCAAAGTTCTGGGCCCCAAGCTCTGGGTGAACTTTACTTTTATAGTGCACATGTTTACAGAACATGGAAGTTTCCAAACAGAAACTTACAAGAGCAGGTGCAGAACATTCCATGTTTTAGCAAAACATCTTGAAGTTACATTGGATTGTTAGGTCATCCTGTTTTTCTGTTTTTCTCAGCACAACAAGCATATTTCACAAAAGCAAAACAAGCATGGAGATACTTTTAGCTGAGTGTAAGTTTCTAACTTTCCTCTTCAAGATGGGTCTCCAGAACTCCACTCACCTGCTTTAGAAAAGCTTTTGTTTTCTTTATATATTGGGTTTCTATGTGTGGGCTATATGGATATTTTTTAAGTGCTTTATCTAAACAACTTCATTTTGTGGATTGTGGAATTGAAGTGTAAAGAGGCAACTTAACCTGGGTCATGCAATTGATTTACTATGTCTCTATTTGTTCAAAAAGGAGAATTCAAGGCTGATCACAGAAATACCTGTGAGATATAATGGAATGTAAAATAGATAAAGTGACAGGGGTAGGGAGCACCAGCGTGTATTTAATGGATGTCTTAGAGGCTAAGAATTCTCTATTCCCCAGGGTCTCCTTCCCACACTTCCTTTCCAGGGTGTAACCCTGCAGCTCCCACCAAGTGAATGGTGATCTGAGACCACACAGAAATGAACCAGAAACAATCCAGGTGTTCCTTCCTGAGAAATGAGACTCATTCCACTTAGTCTTCGAGTGGAATATGGGTATCATTGGCGGCGGGGGCTTTTGGGTTATCTTTTATTTCTTTTGTCCATTGGATTTTAAGTAAGATTATTTTTTAAAAGAGCTACATGATTATTTAAAAAACTATTTATTGAAACAATGATTTCGGGCATTACAAAACTAACGGTAAAGAGGTGATCTAAGTTAACTCATGTAGTTGATTTACTAAGTTCCATCTTACTTAAAAATGGGAGCAGGGAAGAAAATCTAGAAAGTGTAATAAAACACACGCACAGAAATGAGAAGCTTTTTGGCCCCAAGATAAATGGCAAGAATACTCACCTGGGTTTCCAACAGCTCCCAAGGACAGACTCTAACCAAACATTTCTGCCCTTAGTTTTCTTCAGGTGCTTAGATTCCCTGTAATAAATTCTTCTAAAGCTGGATTGAAGGCTTTAGTGGTTTGCCTGGCAAACGTTACTAACTAAAGCTATATGCAGTCTTTATGTTATGAAGCTTAAATTGTTGTTAGAGGTTGGATACAAGGGGATCTTATGGAGTCAAAGCGAAAGAGGAAATAGAATCCATGACATTGCTCTTAGGAAAACAAAGTGTTCAAAATGAGCACAACTATTCTTTGTAGTTAAAATAGAGAAATATATCCCCTGGGTGTTCGCAGAATAAACTTTAGGTGATATGGCAAATATTATCTTTAGGAACATCCTTATAATAATAAATACAAGAGTGAGTTTCATAGGGTTATATTTATTAAATTTCTCAATAGAAACCAATCCCATCATATCAAAGGGGAAGTTAATAAAGGCGGTTCAGTGTGGGTGGTCCTGGCATACACCCTCGATACAACTAGTGACAGCATTATAAGAAGCCAGGGCGCCTAAGTCGTAGCTTATTGCCCTTTTTTTCTCGCTGCATCTTCTACGAGGGGAAGCTGTAGACATATACACACGTGTACTAGAGACACAGGGACAGAGGGAGATGTGATGTTTACATGTCAATGACATGTTCTAGATTGGTGAGTACACACACGCACACAAACATACACTGACTGTACCTGATATGTGAGAAGAAGAGTCAGTCTTTTGGTAAGATCTAAAATGTATTGATAATCATAAGGTAATTTTATTTTTTGAAGAACCTGCATACTCTTTTCCATAATAGCTGCTCCAGTGTACATTCCCGCCAGCAGTGCACAAGCACTCTAAATTCTCCACATCCTCCTCAGGGCTTTTTATCCTTTGTGGTGGTGGTGTTGTTTTGTAAATAATAGCCATCCTAACAGGTATGAGGTGGTATCTCACTGTGGTTTTGATTTTTGCATTTCCCTGATGATGAGTGGCTTTGAGAATTTTTTCATATGCCTGTTGACCGTTTGTATGTCTTTGGAGAAATGTCTATGCAGATCCTTTGCCCAAATTATAATCAGGGTTTTGATTTTTCACTCTTGTCAAGAGCAGGCATTCCTTCTGCATTTTGGAAATGAACCCCTTACCAGATATAAGTTTTGCAGGTATTTTCTCCTGCTCTGGGGGGGTGTCTTTTCACCCTGATTGTTTCCCTCGCTGGGCAGAAGCTCTTCAGTTTGATACAGTCCACATGTCTATTTTTGCTTTGTTGCTTGTGCTTTTGGTGTCATAGCCAATACATAATTGCCTAGATCAAGATCATGAAACTTTTCCGCTTTGTCTTCTTCTGGGAGTTTTAGTGTCAGGTCTTACATTTAAGCCTTTAATTCGTTTGTGCCGAGGTTTGTGTGTGATGTGAGATAATGGTCCACTTTTATTATTTTGAATATGAATATCCAATTTCCCAGTAAGCCCAATTCTATTTATGTATCTAAAATAATTGAAATCAGGATTTGGAAGAGAATACCTGGGCTCCCATGTTCATTGCAATGTCATTCACAGTAGCCAAGATATGAAAACAATCTAAATGTCCATCAACTGAAAAATGGATAAGAAAAATGTCTTATAGATATAGATATGAATATTATTGACCTTTAAAAAAGAAAGAAATCCTGCTGTATGTAACACCATGGAAGAACCTAGGGGCATTATTCTAGGTGAAATAAGCCAGACACAGAAGGTCAAATACTGCACAATTACACTTACATGAAGTATCTAAAATGTTCAAACTCACAGAAGCAGAGACTGTGCTGGTGGCTGCCAGGGGTTGGTTGAGGGGGGAGAGGGAGTTACGGTTCAGTGTGTACAAAGTTTCAGTTCTGCAAGATGAATAAGTTCTAGAAATCTGCTGTACACAATCCTGTGGCTATAGTTCACAGTCCTGCATTGTGCACTTAAAAGTTCATCGGGGTAGATTTATTGTGTTCATACTACAATAAGTAAATAAATACATTGGCAAGTGGAGAGAACGCTCTTAATTAGTAGTATGGAAGTTTTCAGAAGAACTCTGAAAGCCATCATGGTATGTATTTCCCTGGGTCCTTAATGACTTCCTACTTTACAGCTACTGATCAACAATGAAGGCATCTAAGCTACAGGTTCTAATCTGAGGCAATGCCTAGTCTGAAAATTCATACTTATTAGTTTCACTTAAACGTTTTAAATTAAATAATAGGTCTCAATGAACGTTGAGAGACTCCTACCACAGTGCACATTTTGTACCTGAAGGCAGCTAATAAAGGGAACCGTTTTCCTGGGATGACTCCAATATCTGGGATTATAGGAAGCATTTCTCTCTTTTCACCAGCTTTGTCTTCTCTCCATTAATTCTTCCTCCCATAATTCTCTCTATGACTAGGGCAGCTCTGGTTGCATAGGATTAAATGGCATCTGTGGTGTTGACTATACTACATTTCATACGATGTTAAATCACAAAGAGACGAGTCATCTCAATTTATTCCCTAATATTAAAGGTAAGGAAATATGGACTCAGCAAGGTGTAAAATCACTGACCTCAGGCCATGTAGCACACAGATGATAGAGGGAGAGTGCAACCCAGGTTACCCATCTTTAGGCTGTTCTCGAGTGTCCCCAAGTATAGATGACATCGGTCCCCAGATGGTCACTCCCTGCCCACTTCACTCTCTGGTAATTAAGTGAAAATCTGACACCCTCAACAGCCACACTGACCTTCATCATCACCATGTTCAAGTCTCTTTCTCTGTTTCTTTGTCTATTCACTGATTTTCTCAGGCTTCAGTGTCCGTAGTAATTTTATGAAGTGTCATTAAATAGTATTAACTTGTTTATGCTGACTTGCCTTGGTTCAACCTGTGTGTCTCCAATTTCCCATGAGGCAGTCTCTTCTCTGTCATATCCCGTGATGAGGGTGTGTTGTATTTCACCTGGGGATGAACTCAGAGTTAGAAGGTTCGCCTTTGTAGTGAATGTAATGGTTCTCTGTGATGTCCACTTACTGGTCCTTTCTGCACTGTGACGCTGCTGTGAAGACTCACATCTGAGGAACTTTCACCGTTTGCTGCCAGAGCTCCATTCCCTGTGGAGCTTACTCTTTGAGCCTGTAGCCTCTGCCTATGTTCTGATAAATTCCAAAGACACATTTGTATTGGGCACTTACCTTGTCCCATGATGTGTAGGTAAAATAAACAAACCCGGTGGTGGAAGATGTGATGCCTGAACGTGATGTCTGTTCCTTCACTAATCTTTTAATAAGAAGGGCCAATAGTAAACAGGTAACTATGCAAAAAGTTAATTACCTTTGTTATAATTTACAGAGAAATACAGAGAATTGTGAGAGAGTAAACCAGGGAGACCTGAACTAGTCCAGAGAACATTCGAGACTTTTTCTCTTTAACATCCAACCCTTATTCCAGTTTCTTTCAATGAAGCAGTTAGGAGAAACGTCCTGTAACCTCGTTCCCCTCTAAACAACACCCTTGTCTAGTCACGGATCTCATTTTTCTGTGTCTGTGTCACCGTGAGGTTCCTAGAACGTGACACAAGATTTCACAGGATGATATTCTAAACAACAGGGGGTAGGATGTGGCTGTCATAGTAACCATTGCACATGCTCTATCCCGCCCCCTCCCCCATGTTTGTTATTTTGGAATTATTTTTGTGTTTAATGTTGAATATTGCATTGAAAAAATATAGTGTTATTATAAAATAAATCATACTCATTACGTGTAAACTACGGTATCATGAAGAGACAAAAGAGGACCCTCGGACGGGGCAGGCCCTTCTGAACAGGGAGGCGTGGAGGAGGTCGGGGATGCTGCCCGGCACGCGAGCTGCTGTCAGTGGAGCAGCTTCAACTGCAGTGGGTCAACGGAGCGGGCAGATTGTATCTGCTTCCTTAGTGGGTCATGTTTCCCTTTACTGAACCGGACACACGAAAGCACTGCGTGAAGGCCAGTCGTGTGTGGATACAGAACAGACATGGCACAGAGACGTGTGTTGGTCAGAAAGGACCAGCTGGTGACCTTGAAATACTAAGAGATTCAAGAGACAGAAAGTCATTCATGGGTCACTCTTCACACCTGACGTGCTCTGTCTGGGGACTGCTCCACTCGGGGACCTGGGCTGCAGAGGGACCTTCTGATGTAAGTGACTTCTGGGTCTCTGGGGACAGATAACGCATGAGTGTTAGGGCGTCCTGCCAGCCCCCGTATGCTTCAGGATGGGTGAGAAGCAAAGTCCTCCTGTCCTCACCCTGTGGGACATGTCCCATGAGTAGTGACGTGACCGCCTGTCAGAGGCAGGGACAGCTGGGACAGTGAAGAAGACGATTGAAGAGTATGGTTGTCCCTGGCTCAGAATAGACTTTTTATTTTTCTCATTTCCTTTGGTTTTGTAATTTCTTTATAGAGATCCTTTGTCGGAAAATATCTGTGTCAGAATTTTTAACTTTTTATGGGTGATTGTGAGGGTTGGGGATGGTCCAGAAAGTATAAAACATTTATTGACTCCTCAACTGTCCGTTTCTCAAGTTCTAACGGGGCGGAGAACGTGCACATCGTAAAGCATTTACAGCAGTGTCTCGGGCACTGAGAACCTCGTCTCCTGATGGTCCCCCCCACCCCGATGTCTTCTGTGAGAGCGAGCTTAGCTGTCACCACTTCTTGGCTAATTCCACAGAGTTTTGCATTTTATAGCGAGCATATGTATACGTCCTGCTGTAGGGCCAACATGTTGTACCGACTAAGAGGGGGATGAATAATTCATCATGCGAATACCCCAGCATCTGGGCCCTCCCTTGACATGCATATGTAACAGTTTGTTGGATGATGAACTCCAAAAACATGTAAACCTGTTTTCCCAAAATGGATTAATGCCATTGGAGGATCTGTACCTTTGGAATAAAGCTGCACCGTGGCTGTGGTTTGATATTGAAAGTTTAGCTGATTATGTATGATACAAACATGATCTCATGTTATATCTTCGTAGACAGGAAAATAAGAGTAAGAATGACCATTTTAAGTTTACACAAAACAATTTAATTCTAAGTAACACATTTTATCCTTTGGAATGCAACCTCTACTTTTTTGTCATTAAATGGTGAATATTGACCATTTATATAGAAATTAGGATTCAGACTAATTTTTTTTCAATTGTCGAGCCTAGTGTTTATTTAACACAGATTCAAAGAACCTGAAATGAACTCCCAGAGATATATATTTTTACAGGACATTTTAAAAAGCTGAATTTTTCACAATTTTTTAAAATAAGTAATACAGTACATGCTGTATAATCGAACAGCACATGAGAGTTAACTGTAAAAGATCTCTTTAGAGGCTTTACAAAACCACACTTTGTGAACCATTTTTTCTTATTCTAATTATGTTAATAGTATCTCAGGAAGAATAATAATTAATAATAATTAAGGTAATTGTGGCCATCCTTATTTACTCATGACTTTCGTTGTGTATCTTTCTAATGTTTACCTATTAAACATGTTGGCTGTGGGGTGGGAAACACACACACACACACACACACACACACACACACACACACACACACACTAAGGAACTGGTTCTCATGAAGATGGAGCCTGGGAATCCCAAGATCTGTAGTTATCGAGCTGGAGACTCACGGGAGCCGATGATACAGGTCCGCTCTGAGTCCAAAGGCAGCAGCTCAGTGTCTCAGCTCAGACTTCGTCAGGCGGAAAGAAAGAATTCTTTCTCAGATTTTTATTCTATTCAGGCCTTCAGCTGATTGGACAAGGCCCACCCACCTGCTTTACTCAGTCTCCCGACTCAAATTCACCCCAGACAGAGCCCCCACCAGGGCACCTAATAGGCGGGCACCTTGGTCTGAGACGTTCAGCCTTCAGAACATTGAGAAATAAATTCCTGTTGGTTGAGCCACCTGGTCCATAGTATTTGGATATGTCAGCCCACGACGACGAATACACAGCTGATTTGTGCCTTAAAAATAGTCAATATGGTAAATTTTATGATATGGATTATTTTATCACAATAAAAAAGAAACAGCCCAGGGAAGTGGAAGGAGAAATAGGCGATACCACGGCTACAGCTGGAGACTCCACCACCCCTTCATCAGCAGTTGACACCATTGATTGATATACATTGTATTACGCTAACTATACAATATTGTGGAAAAGGAGGGAACTATGGAAACAGTATAAGGATGAGTGGTTGTCAGGGGTTTGCGGGGAGGGAGGGATGGATAAGAGGAACACAGAGGAATTTTAGGACAGTGAAGTCATCGTCATGGTGAACACATGTGATTGTACATTTGTCGGAACCCATATAATACACAACACAGAGTGAGCCGTAATATAAACTATGGAGTGTAGTGAGTAATAATCTATCAACAGTGGCTTATTAGTGGTAACAAATGTACTCCACCAATGCAAGATGTCAGTAATAGGGCAGACGGGGTGATGAAGTGAGTGACACATGGGAACTCTCAGTCCTTTCTGCTTTTTCTGCAAACCCAAACTGTCCTAAAAGATAAAGTCTATTCATAAAAGAAAACAAAACTCAGGGGGGAAAGACAAAATTCATAGCCCATACAACGAGAAAACGGGTATCCATCGTCAGGAATTGCAGCCTACTTTCTGTGGAACCCTAGTGTTTCATAAAGCGGTCCAAGCACAGAGCGTGGAGATTCTGATGGCCGGGTGCAATTGAGAGGAGTGTAACGACATCACCAAGCGGGCCACATACCACTTCATTTCTTACTGGTTTTGATGCTTGAATTCCATCCTCGATTTCATTTAATAGGAGTTCAACCACTCGTATTTCTGAAAACAAGGTGTATGTCTCAAGATAAGCTGGGCTTCTCTTCTGTAACAACTAAACTTGTAATGGTCCCCAACAGTAAGAGTTTATTTCCCGCTCACAAGTCAGTCTGAGGAAGGTGACATGGATCACCTCTAAGCTGTGACTTAGGTCTTCAGGTTGCTTCTGGTTTGTTGTTTCAGTGTTTTGAGGGAAGAGGAGGAGCCTGGTGTTGGCTGCTGGAAATGCCAGAGCTCATCTCTGCTCACTTTCCACTGGCCTTTACTGGTGTTTTGTCCCAATTTAACTGCAAGGAAGGCTGGGAAATATGCACCTGTCCAGGGCGCAGGGAGATGTCAGGTGTTTGGTGGCCATCTGTCTAGTCTCTGTCACTCGGCAGACAGGTGGATACTTAAAATTCGTACAGACTGGTGGGGATTTGTCACGGAAATAGCATCAAAATATCAAAATTATCTTGATGGAGAACATCCAATTTAGGATCTTATTTATGTTTGGGAGGCTGGCAAGTTTGTATTAAGAGGAAAACTTTTCATCTTCTAGACCCAGCAGAATCAGAAATCAAGCTGTGTGGAAATCCGTGAATCATCGTTTTTTGTTTGTTTGCTTGTGTTTTGTTTCTTTGCTTTTTCAGACTCCGTGATGCGGTTCTATGGATGGATTGTATAATGAGGATCTGGCAGCTTCTTTGGGGTTGTAAATATATAAGTTTGGCGTAATATGAAGTGATGTGAGGTTGGACTGTTGTTTAACTAAAATATCACCCCAGCCGTGCTATTTGCGCACAGTGCAGCAAAAGTTTAAAAGGAAACGACACTGGAAAAGAATATGACCCACTCGAGTCAACTAGCAACGGTTACTCAAGAACGTGATCAGAAGTGACAGTCTTCCAGACCATAAGTAACACCAGTTTTTGTCTAATTAGCACCACCTCTTCACTGTGCAACACCTTCAGGTTTCTTCCTGGAGCTCGTATAAGTGCAGATTAAAAGGAAAAACAGATCTTATACGTGAGTGCCAGGATTTCAAGAGGAGTAAGTTGCACACGGACGATAGCAGTGAATCTGGCCAAATCCATGGGTCTCCTGATGGATTCAAAAATTTGTCCTAACCCAACACACAAACCTCTGTCTTTAGGCTCCGAAAGAGAAACTTTTTTTCAGGTTACCACTTGTGGGGTCTTTTATTGGGGAATGTTTAAATTATTTCCCATAGCTTTAGTCAGGTGTAATTGCTATACAGTAAACTGCACGTTTGACATGTCCAGTTTCGTAAGTTTTGAGATATGTATATACTCTTGATACCATTACCTCAGTTAAAACAAAAACACACCCATCACTCCAAAAAGCTTCCTCAAGATCCTTTGTAACCTCTGCCTCCAGTCCTTCCCCCACCACCTCCCCAGCCACTGCCCTGTTCTCTGTAACTTTTTTTTTTTTCCAGATCTTTATTGGAGTATAGTTGCTTTACCCTGTTGTGCCAGTTTCCACTGTATAACAAAGTGAATCAGCTGTATTTACGCATATATCCCCATATCCCCTCCTTCTTGATCTCACCTTCCTATCCCAGCCCTCTAAGTCACCACCCATCCTGGAGCTGATCTCCCTGTGTTATACAGCAGCTTCCCACTAGCCATCTGTTTTACATTTGGTCATGTATATATGTCAGTGCTACTCTCACACGTCCTCCCAGCCTCTCCTTCCCCCCTCCCCGTGTCCTCAAGTAGTCCTGTCACTTTAAATTAGTTTACCGTCTCTAGAATGTTTATAAATGCAGCCACGCAGTATGCGCTCTCTTTTTTTTGTGATCCTTTTCTCACTGAACAACTCTTTTGAGGTTTACGCGTGTGTGTATTCATCATTCCTTATTTTTATTGCCTAATTTGCTTTCATTCCATGGGTTTACCACCTCCTGTGTATCTGTGCCTTTGTTGAAAGAATGGGTTCCTTCTAGTTTTTGATGACTACAAATGAAGCTACTATGAGCACTGATGTAGAAGTTGTTTGACAGACATGTACTTTCATGTCCCTTGGATGACTACTGAGGCGTGACGTAGCTGGATGATACAGTATGTATGTCTAATATTTTAAGAAACTCTAAAACTATTTTTCTAAGTAGTTATGCCAGTTTATATTTTCACTAGCATTGTATCAGAGTTCCGATTCCTGCTCAAGTTTGCAAGTGTCTGTTGTGGTCAGCTTTTTAATTTTTTAATTTTTTAATTTTAGTTGTTCTAATTTGGTTAACAGTGCTGAACTTCTTCTTACGATATGTTTTCTATCTGTCTATCTTTGAAGAGGTGTCTCTTAAAATTGGCCATTTTTTTATTGGGTTGTCTGAGTTTGTTTTTATTAATTTGTAAGAGCACTTTGTATATTCTGGATACAAGTCCCTTATCTGATATATAATTGTAAAATATTTTTCTAAATCTGTGTCTAATCTTTCCACTTTCTTACCAGTGTCTTTTGAAGAGTAAAAGTATGTAATTTTAATGAAATATCTTTTGTACATGTGTTCCCATACGAACAGTGCTTTTTTTGTGTGTAATATCTAAGATACCTTTATCTAACTCAAGGTCGTAAAACATGTGGCTGTTTGTTCTGTAGAGGTTTTACAGTATTAGGGTTTACATTTAGGTTAGTGATTTGTTTTGAGTGAATTTTCATAAGTGGGGCATGGTATGGACCAAATAATACATTATTCATATATATATTAACTGTGCCGGCAGCGTTTATGACAGAGATTGTCCTTTTCTACTCAGTTGCCTTTAAACTTTGTCAAAAACTAGTTGTCCATATCTGTGGGGGTCAGGCTATCGATTCAGTGTTATATTTCATTTACCTACCCTCCGTCATTAAACCAATTCCACACTGTCATGATTACTGAGGCTTTAAAAGAGGTCTTGAAATCAGATAGAATTATTACTCTGTTACTCTATATTTCTTCTTTTTTTTCAAGAGATTTGGTGTTTGGGGTCCTTTAAATGTTCATAATAATTTTAGAATAATTTCATCAACTTTTACAAACTTTTTAATTTTTCTACTTCTACAAAAACTTACATTAGGATTGCATGAATGTATAGATCGATTTGGGGAGAATTGACATATTCACTATATTGAGTTTGCAATCAGTGAAAATAGGCTATCCCTCCATTTATTTATTTCTACTGTAGTTTCTCTCAGCAGTGTTGTAGTTTTCAGTGTCATGTCTTTTGTCAGAATCTGAGTCAGACAAAATCTGAGGTGGCCCCGTGATCTCCAACTCCTGATATTCTTGCTTGTAAGTGATCCTTGCTTGTGAGTGTGGTTGGGACCTGCAGGTTGCTTCTAACCAACAGAATATGGCCAAGGTGACAGGCTGTAAGTTATGTGTGTGTGATTCTGTTATGTAAGATTATGTATCCATCTGGCAAAGAGACTCTCTCTCCCTTGATGACATTGAGCGGCAACATCAGAAGGTCCACCTGGCAAGGGTTTGCCAACAGCCAGCAAGACACGTAGGCCCAAGTCTCAGAGCCCTCAAGGAACTGAATGACACCAACAGCCACGTGAGCTCCGAAGCAGATCTGCCCCGGCTTGAGCCCCACACAAGACCACAGCTTCGCGGACACCTTGTGCAGCCTCGCGAGACGCTGAAGCAGGAAACGTCGCTAAGCTGTGCCCTGACAGTCTTCCGTGGTCCCTGGTATTACGGCTTAGCTCTGTCTTCCTGCTTATGTTCATCAGCTTGAGGAACTTTCCTCCTGTTACCCATCTGCTGAGAGTTTTTTAAGTTAAGAATGTATGTCGGATTTTATAAAATATTTTCTCTCTGTGTTGATTGAAATAACGATATGAATTTCTTTTAATTTGCTAATATAGAAAATATGGACTGATTTTCAAATTTTTACTTGACCTCGCATTCTTAGGATAAACCACAATTGATTATCATATGCTATGATTTTGTTTATTTTTGGATTCCATTTTCCAAATGTTTACTTAAATTTTTACATCTATGCTCATGAGAGGAATTGGTCTGTCATTTTTGGTTTTTCCGTGTCATCTTTGTCTACTATAGGTATTGGGGTACGGCTAACATCACTGAATCACTTGGAAAGTATTCCCACCTCTGTATGTCCTAGAAGAATTTGTGTAGGATTGTTTTCACTTTTACATAAATGTTTTGCATCATTTACAGTGAAGCAATTTAGACCTTGATTTTTCTGTGTCATAAGGCTTTTAACCACAAAGTCAGTTTCTTTAGTAGACATAGGACATTCAGGGTATTTGTTTCTTTGTAAGGAAGCCTTGGTGTCTGTGCCATTGAGGAAGTTTCTCTGTCTCAGCTAAGCTGCTGAACTTATTTACACAGAGTATTCATATCATCTCTTTATGTTTTTATATCTCTAAAATTGAAGTGATTTTATCTCTGATCTTGGGAATTGTGTCGTCTCTCTTTCTTCTTGATCAATCTGGCTAGAGGTTAATAAGTCTTACTGGTCTTCTCAAAGAATCAGTATTTGGTTTCCATGATCTCTTTTTATTGTTTTTCGATTTTCTGTCACCATCTTTATTGTTTTCTCTCTTTTGTTTACGTTCGTTCCACTTCCTTTCGTATTCCTAGTTTCTTAAAGTGTGAGCTGAGGATGTCGATTTGAGATCCTTCTTTTTTTGCTAATACAGATGATTCCCCTTATTCCCTGTTACAACAGCATTTAACAAATTTTCATATGTTTCATTTTCATTATAATTCCATTCAAAATACCATTGTTTCCTTTGAACCCATGAATTATTTAGAAATGTTATTATTTTCTTTTTGAAAAACCAGGGACTTTCCGTTGACCGGTTATTGATTTCTAATTTAACCTCATTGTCATCAGAGACCATTCTTTGTTTGATTTGAATTATTTCAAATATATATGAACCTCAGTTTACAGCCCAGAAAGTGGTTTCTCTCTTTTTTTTTAGCCAACAAAGACTTTTATCGAGAATGTATAAAGACCTCTTACAGGTCAATAAAAATAAAAACAACCAATGTACTGGAAAAAATGGTCAAGAGACATTATCAAACATTTCAAAAAGGAAAGTAAACAATTAATAAACACGTAACAAGAGGTTTCTCTTTAAATATGTTTTTTATGAACTTGAGAATGTATTCTCTGCTGTCAGGGGGTTGAGCATCAGTTATGCGTGTCCACTCTTCTGTATCCTTCCTGATTTTCTATTTGTTCTAGCAATTATTGAGAGGAGAATAGTGAAATCTCCAGCTGCAATTTTGAGTTAGTCTGTTTCTCTTCTTGTTTTGTCAGTTTTCACATCATGCATCTTGATGCTTTGTCTTAGTCTCTTTGGGCTGCTGTAACAAAATGCCACAGTCGGGTGGTTTATAAACAAAAGATGTCTATTTCTCAAAGCTCTGGAGGGTGGGAAATCTAAGATCCAGGTTCCAGGTCCTGTTCTGGTGAGAGTGCTTTTGCTGGTTCATGGCTGGTGCCTTCACATGATGGAAGGGAGTAGGAGTCACTTTGCAGCCTTGTTTATAACACACTGATCTTATTCAGAAGGGCTCCACACTCATGACTTAAGTATCTCCCCAAAACCGTCACCTTGGGAGATTAGGATTTTAACATTTGAGTTTTGGGTGACACAAACATTGAGACCATGAAACTCTGTTATTTAGGGTTGCTTTCTCTTCTTGATGACCTGACCTCTCTATCATTATGAAGTTATCTTTACCCACACTAATATTTTTTGTTTTGAAAAATATTTTTGTTTGTAACTATCTCTTAATATAGTTACTCCAGCTTTGATTAAATTCATATTTTCATGGTGTACTTTTACATGCTTTTACTTTTAACCTACCTGTTTCTTTGCAAAGTTAAAGTTTATGGACGGCAACCTATACCTGGGTCTTACAATTTTTATCCAATCTGACAATCCCTGCCTTTTCAATATGGTATTTATTTAGACCACTTAAATTTAGTGTGATTGTTGATATGGTTCAATTTAAATCTGTCATTTTATTTGTGCTGTATTTGTTCCTCTTTTTCTTGTCCCCCTTTTCCTCCTTTTCTGCCATCTTTGAGATCATTTGTGTGTTTTTAAAATTTTATATTTTATCTCCTTTGTTAGCTTATTAGGCATGAGTATAAGCTCTTATTCTATATTTTAGTGGATGTTTGGGGCTTTAACGAATGCATCTTTAAAATACCACAGACTGACTTCAGCTTATGTTATGCCTTGTCACAGAACGAGGACTTCACAACAGTGTAACTCACTTCCCTCCTCCTGATGTTTGTGTTCCTGTGTCCATACAATTTACGTTTACAGTTACTCTAAACCCTACACTTCATTGTCATTTTTTCCTTAAAATAGTTAATCATTTTTTTAAAGAGATTTAAATAGTACCAAACCATCGTATATATTTAATCACAAAGTCATCCTTTCAGGCTGTTTATTTCTTTGTGTAGATCCATATTTCCATTTGGTATCACGTTTCTGCTGTTTGTATAGTATTCTTTAACATGTCTGTTGGTGGAGATCTGCTCCTGGTGAATTCTTCCACCTTTTCTGTGTCTAAAAAGTCTTTATTTTACTTTCATTTGAAAGTCAGTTTTGTTGGAATAGAATTTGAGACTGGCAAATGATGTGAATTTTAATTTATGTGTTGTTGAATGCCTTTGTTTTCCTTTAACAGTTCTTGAGCTTTGTTGTGCAATGATGTTCGGTTGCTTGGAAACAGTTTACTCTTTCTGGTGCTTGCTTTTGAGGTTTATTGGGTAATGATTAGTCTAGAAATAATTATATTTTATTACTGAGGCGAAACCCTCTGAGTACTCTTCTCAGTGTAGAACCTTGAGGTTTTCTAGTTTGACTGGTGGGAACAGTCCCTGTTCCGGGTGCCATCTGAGTAGCAGGCAGTGTTTGTTACCTGTGGTCCTCTTGGGTGGCTCTGTCCCCAGCCTCCGGCATGTTCTTCAGAGCACTGACTAGCGCTCAGCTGAACACTTAAGGGGACCCCGTGCCTGCGTCTGAAGTTCTCTTTCTCTGCAGCTCCTTCTTCACTGGCCGTCAGTCCTGAGACCTCGGGCTGCCTTGGTCTATTTCAACTCAGGGAGTCGGCCTGGCACCATGTGGGTACCCTTTCCCTGCACTGTGGACTGCAGACTCCCTCAAGGCAGTAAACTAGAACACGCTTAGGGCTCCAGTAGCTTGTTTCTTACCCTCTCATGGAGTATGGTCCTTTGTTGCCTGAGTAATAGTGTTATAAAAATTGTCATTGCGTATATTTTGTCTGCATTTTTGGTTCTTTCAGGTGGGAGGTTATAAAAATGTCTCAGTGCAGAATAAAATTGACCAAACTCATCGCTGTTCATAGGAAGCTAATGCTAATTCCTGATAAAAGCATCTATTGACGGTAAACAGATACACTCAGTTCTCTCCCTATATTTAAGCAATATTGCAAAGCTCAGAAGGTCCTTTGTTGATCATAGACTCGGAAGAGATAACACCCGACGGAACAGCACTAGCTAGTGGCATTGCGCCAGGACAGACTGATACACAGAAGTCCCACCAGAGTCTCCACAACCCGTCAACATGTGCAGGGTTCAAAAGCACTGTGGCTGACAGAGTCCCCTGATAAACACTTGTTCTAAAAGTTGTTTCCTGCTTAGATGTTTGCATGTTCTTTTTCCAGTTGCCTTTGGGTCCTATTGGCCTCAGTCTCCTTAAATAATTTGCATATTCCTTAATTTTGAATATCAATCTCATTGTAACGCATAGAAACAAATTCATTCACCTAATTTTCAGATTCTTGTTAGACGTCTCAGTTAAGGCCCCAAGTGCTGGCAACAGTTTTTAAATTTGCTCACGTACCTGTGATTTCCCTCCAAAATTATTTTACTGTATAGCAGTTTAAATCCACAGATATTATATCTCTCCCTGCTGTTTGCCTTGTGCATCTGTTCCCCACTGTACACACGGCAACAGGACCGTCCATGAACACTGCGAAATAAAGATATATACACCTTTCCTGCTTTCGCGTACTCATCTGAAGGCACGCGTTTCAGAATCTCATGTGTCTCCAAAATCATGATCCTTTATTCTTCTAGATTGACAACATTCTTTACAATCGCAGTGTGGCCGTTTTCTTTCAGAACCATTACTAGTTGTCTCCAGAATAGTTCTCACTAATGGTGTATGATATGTGGTCTGTTTACTGTGTTTTATCCCTTCCACACTATGTTGAGATGCTGTCTTTTCCTAAAACTCCAAAATGGCTTTAACTGGTACTTTGTATAAAGCATTCTCTATGATATTTACTTGATCCTTGTTATTTTCTGCTGCCTCTAAAAATAACTGAAATCTTCTTATCAACACCATTTCACTGTGTGTTTATAAGCCTTCCTTGGATCAGGTGTGATTTGGTTTCTTTATTTAAGGTCTTGTTGTTTGTGTGCTACCTTCTGTCTGTTTTGAATGTATTGTCTTCTCAGAAGTTTACCTTTTCTTTTTACCAGACTTGGGAGGATAAAAATTGAAGCTTCCTGATCCATTGCTTTTATTCCCTGTTTTCTAACATAAAACAGAATAGCACAATGAGAATGTCTTTACTGACCACATCGGACCTATTTCACTGGACGGTCTTAAGATTTCCTTGCTTCCTCATTGAGTGGTGACAAAATAACCCATTTCAGGGAGTCAGAATTCTCTTGGGAGGATGTGAAGAAATTGGCAGCAGAACATACATGGCCGGCCCTGTAATATCCAAACGTTACCCCACCCCGCAAAGCATTTGACTGATTTTTCTGTTAGCTGCCCAAATGTGGGTATTCTCATCCTTTGTAAAAGTGTGCCAGAGCCTTTTACTCCCCTGTTCTTCCATTGCACATCTTCAATAGTCCAGTGAAACCCGTGGTGGGCCCTCCAGGGGCTAAACTAGCCCTTTGTCCATTCTTCCTCGGAGCAGAGCACTGGCTTCACTCCTGCTGGTCACGTGTCCCGTTACACACCAGGTTTCTAAGCTCCCTTGTTAGGAGGGGTGACCAGTGAGGTGTAATTGAAGCAGTGAACAGAGAGTCTGGGAAAGCTCCTTGAGACAGCAAACCAAGATGGATCCTTCCTCTAGTTTCCTGTCTAGAAAATACGTGTGATGGCTGCTTGAGGATGGAAATGAGACAGTAAAAATGGCAGGATGACGTTGGTGGTCTGCATCTCTAAGGACTTCAGAGCACACTGTGTCAGTCCTGGACTGTCCATTCTGTACCAGAAGAAAAGTAAATAATCAGTCGTGTTTAGGCCACTGGGCGTGGTGCCTGATACTAACAGTCGAACAGGACCCCCAGCCGGAAACGTTTCCGTGGGCACAGCTTTCTCTGATGCGCACAGATCCCTCTGCTTTCAGGTAGAAACTGGTGCTCAGTAATCCACGTTTTTGTCAGAACTGCTTCGAATACTTCCAACAAACTACTCCCCGCTCACTCGGGTCTCGGGATGGTAGAATCTTAGTTCAAACTTAGGTCTGACTCAGATATGCAAACTTAAGGTTCTTCTCAAATATTTCACAGTTGCCCCATTTTATTTTATCCCATTACAGTTTGTCTCATGTGATCTCCCCAGGGGCTTGGAGTAACATAGCTGTCTCATCCTCACCCTTGTCCCCACCCCTTAAATACACTGTGCTTGTCTTCGCGAGTCATCCCAGAGATGCTCAAATACTCAGGAGGACCCCTCTCCTGCGCTGGTCTAACCATGCACTCCCCATCATGCTGGATAACTTTCAGAGGTTGGTTTCCTTCAATCACTTGGTGTCAATACTGTGTCCTAATTTTAAGAGTGTATAGATGTATTTCACCCACCATTCATTTGGAATGACTTTTAATATAATAATTATGATGTGTCTGATGACATTTTTTCTTATTCTTAAAATGTATCATTCTAATCCCTTTAGTTTGTTCTGAAACGCCTCAGTTTAGGTTACCGTTTTCTAGCACCATCTGGTGTAATGTTACATGTTACAACTGAAACTCCCTCATTTACTTTATATCTAGTAATACTGCACAGCCATACATCCAAGCACACATATTTTACCAGAATTTATTTATAGAGGATTGATAACAGCTTAGCTAAAGCAGCACCTTCATCACTCATCCCGTTGCTTTTTTTCTTTTTTCTTGACAGCACTTACTGCAACTTCCATGTTAAACATTTGTCGGTCTATCCCTCCTGTGGGTTTTTAAGTTCTGGGAAAGCACTGAATTTGTCATATTAATTACTGTATGTTCAGCGTGTAGGACAGTGACAGCCACATACAAGTGATTATTACAGATACGCTCATGAAATAAATCATTACAAACATCTGGAAGATGAGACTTCGCGAGACTCTTTTCATGCAGACATGGTAATCTCCATTTAACCGGTGGCAAAACTAAGGTTGATGAAAGAGAAGCCACTTGCCCCATCTCAAGCAGCAGATAAGCTAAAGTGTAGAAGCTGAGCTGAGATCTGCCTGGAAAATCTATGCTCTTTGAGATGTGCTGGGAGCAGAACCTCCCCAAAGCCTCACCCTTACGTTCGAAGAGCTCTTTCCTTTCTCAGCTGTTGATCGTGCTGTCCACACTCCGTTAGTTCTGACATCTGGCATTAAGCAGTTGTTCTTTATCTTTTGCTGGGTCTTTCGTGATGCGCGTCTGCACGCACCCTCTTTCTCTCTTCATCCTGAAGGAGTTATCAAAGGGCAGGTCCCTGCCGTGGCCCAGGGCCCCCCACGTGCACCGCTGTGGGCCTCACCTTCTTCTGCTGTCAAGTCAGTTTAAGGAAGGCTTAAACTTTACTTTTGCTTGGCATTCTCTTTTTCCTTGCCTGATTGTAATCATCTTTCCTCAGTTTTTGATTTTTCGCTCCTTCTTTACTTATGTCTATTCTGTGGACTTCATGATCTGATTCTGTAGTTGGTAACAGGTATTTTGCTTTTTGAAATTAGTGAATTAATTCCACATCTTCAGAGTGTTTCCCACTGCCATTTTATTAAACCAAGGGATTTCACCCAATTAGAATATTTCTAACGAAAAGACAGTATTTCCCATTCCATGGCCATCCCAACTGCCATTTGCTGTCTTGGGTTTTTTGCGGTTGCCTTGAAATGTTACTGCACATGTGCTTCCTTTGCTGTCTCATGGGGCGAGCTGTCTTCCCTCCAGTCATGTCTCACGTATTTGTAATTTTTCTTAAACTGCGGTGGTTTCCCTAGATTTTTTAGAAATTAAAGTTGCCATCTTAACGGTACTCTTCACTGTGCACTGCTTTTCCGATCACACAGTGGCACGGTTTGTCCTTCTGTGTTTCGTAAGTCTGTCTCGGTCCTTCTGCTTTTAAATGAAATAACATCCCCGAGAACTGTGACTTCTGCATCATTACCAAGGACAGCTTTACAGTCGTCATCTCGCTAACTTAAAAGATTCCCCCTGAAGGAAAAGAAAATTGTCAACACTTATTCTGTCAGACACCATCGCTATGGGTTTAGGCGTTGTTTCTTTCTTAGTGATACATACCTATTGCTTACGTCAAATCCTTGACCTAAAACTGTTCTATATGCATATATCAATTTTCTCTTCAAAATTATGGCTCCTAAACCTCTGCTTATACCTAAAATAAAACCCTGCCCTCTGGACTGAATTACGTTGCCTAAATCTTGCCTAATATCATCAGCTCTGTGTCCTCACTCGTTTATTCTCACGCTTGAGCTCATGGTTTCCTCTTCTCCTCTCTCCATCAAAGCTCTCCTCTCCATGGTAAGCCTCATCCCAACCCTCTGTGGCCCCCAGCTCTTGGAATCCGCTCTTTGCCTCTGCTCCCCACCACTGTTCACTTCCTCCACCTCGCCTGCTAGGCATCCTCCCCCTCCTGACCGTCAGGTGGTTACCAAAGCCACCGCTTCATTGTGGTCCTCTGCTTGTCCTTCCCCCATCTGAGATGTGTCCCTTCCTTTGTCTGTGGAGCCTCTCTCTCTAGCTCGACTGAAGAACAAGAGTGATCATCAGTATCTCCTTTTTAATTTTTGCTGTCTTCACTCTGATCCTCTTTTTATGTCTTTATCTCTTTTCAGTTCGCCCTGTTTCTTCCTGTTTTGCAAGACCCCCATTTTTCAGCAAAGAAAACACCAAAGCTTGGAGAAAAACTTCTTGACTTAATACAATCAAACCCCTCCAGGGCTTTCTCTGCTGTCATTACCTATGCAGTTTGCTTTTGTTTCTGTTTTTTTCTTGTGCAATTTGCTTCTCTTTCCAATTTGCTTCTCAGTGTTTGGTTCCAAACCTCCCCAAGTCTCCTGACCGTCACCCCCCTTAATTCCCTTCCTGGGATGTTCAGCTCAGATTTACAGGTCCTCACATCCATCCTTTAAGTTGGATGGTGCTGGGAGTATTATTCCATTTTAAAGAAGCAGAAACTGGGCAACACTGCATTGCGTTTTGTTATTTGATCAATTTAAAAACTAAGCACACATTCTGGCTATGGTGAAGATAAGAAACTATTTTCTTTGCCATTCCTGTGAATACAAACCTCAGGATGATACAGATTTCTTCTTTCTTTAAATTAGTATAATGGAATTGGTAAATGAGTAGACTTGGTAGTAAATTTTATAGCCCTTGACAGACTTCTGTTTAATCCCTACAGCTACGGCATCAATCGGGTCAAGCAGTAATATTTCCAAATTAGAATTTCACTTAGAAGAGAAAACACATGCTAGCATCTTCTCTCACATCTGCTTTCCCAGCCTGATCATTTCGGCTGACTGGGATTATGATGAGGGACGATCCCATGAGAAGACTCCAGGGAAGCCGTTTGCTCTTTCTGAGCTGTAACTTCTAGAAATTAGCTTTAGGTGCAAGATACAGATGATAAGAAAAAAAGAATTCTGTTTTAAATATCATGTCACTTTTTTTTTCAATAGCTATGTGATTTTCAGTTCTTTATAAGTACTCAAACAGGCATTTGAAGATAAAGTAGGCATATATTCAATTAGACAGAATTTCTAAAATCCCCTTATAGTTACTTTGCCCCCACTCCTTTTATATTGTTTCTTCTGCCCCTTCTATGTGCTTATTTTTAAGACCCCCTTTTCTTCGCACTCTTGGTTGACCGCTACGTTAAATTAGCTGTCTTGTGTAAAGAGGTAATTCAGTAATTCAGAACTCTGAAAGAAAATACTTCTTAGGAAGCAAATTCTTCTATCATGTCTTTTAAGGCGTATGTACAATTGTAAAGGTTGAAAGGTCAATTTATGATTATTATTACTCCAAAATAATCCTTTTGAGCAAGCAGTTGACAAGTTCTCCTAAAATGGTGTTCTATCACTAGTTATGGAGTTTCTGAACAGAATCTCTCCACCATCTGCCTTTCTCATAGCGAGTATGTATTGGCTCCTGTATTTTGTAAGAATCGCATGTAGTGTTACATTACAGGATGAGTGGGTATTTCCCCACCATTTATTTAAAAAATTAGAAGCCACTTTTGCCCCTGCACTCAAGACTGGTCAATAATGTGGTGATTCATTTCTGTGCTACATATGGGATCTGACTTCAGTCCAAAGAAATGAGTGATCACTGATGTTGTCATCTACAATGTCGTGTTTCCTGGTAATCCTGAGCGTAGCACTTAATTTTCACGTGCAAAATTCAGCTCTGCAAATGAATGTACATTAGGTGTTGCATATTTTAAAATATGGAAAGCCGCCTCCTGGAACCGAGTCTCTTCTCTGTTTCGCATCCGCAGACACTGTGACTCATCTTTGGTCTGCCGTGTCCACCGGCTCCGAGGGAAGCTCATTTTCCCCCAAGGGCGCTGTAGACTGTAGTCATTAGAAAGATGTGAGGCTCCATCCAGCTCCTCCAGCTTTGAGGCTTAGTTTTAATCACTGTTAATGAAGGTAATGATTTAGTGGGTGGAAAAAATGAGTATTAGAAAGAATGATTAGACTCTCCGTGAGTTTCATAACCAACCTCCGCAGAAACGTTTTCTGTGTCCCTCCTGATACATTCAGTTCCATTTGGAAAGTTATCCCTGAGAGGGGAGAGATGGAGGGACCCGCAAACCCAAGATTTATTTAGGCAGTGCTTTTTAAGAGCTATAAAATTTTAGCTTTATTTTTCCCAAATGCCAAAATAATGCTAGTCTGCCATTAAGGTTAAAAATAACTAATATCTAATGCCAGAGTAGGGGTTTCTGGATAATGATAAACTCTGAGTTTTCTACTGACGCCTTCAGAATTGGAGAAGAGCAATAAGGAAAGCAAAACTTCCAGGTGGAGTGCACTCACTGCAGCTCTGGGAAGAATTTATGGCCGACCAGATAAACAAGTGGTTCTATTACAGGGTGTGGGGAGATCTTTCTCCTCACTCTGCCTTGTTGATTTCTCAAGTGGTAAGAGATGTCCGAAAACACCATTATGATCAGAGTGGGAGAACGATAATAAACACGCAGAGGTCTGATCTTAATGCCAAATGACTCAGCAAACCAGCCAACATGGGAATAGCTGTAAAGGGCCAAGTCTTGCCTCATGGCCTTAGTATCACCTCCAGGATAATTTTTCACAGGGAAAGAAGAAGCATCCCTCTGAGCCTGTGAGGTTGGGACAGTCTCGAAACTCAAGGCAGTTGGGAAGCTAGAGTGACTGGGAGCTAATGTTTCTGTTAAACAGGAGCTGGTGGTCCAGTGTTAGCTGTAAAGCTGACTGTCTCCCCTGGAATGGATGTGGTTGGAACAAAAGAAAGAACAGACATCTGTAGGCTTTTAAACTGGCTAAATTTGTATAGGGAATTCTTCATTAAGGAAATACATGGCTCATTCAGGAATAAAGCTTTGCACATCTGTAATAACTTTACTATGTGCCTGTTTGAATACACAACTGCAAGAAGTATTTGCTTGAATAACAATTCTTGTTCTTTCAAATATCAGAGAGTAATTTATAAAGTTTTAGTTAATGTTAGATAATTCATTATTATGAATGAGATGTTTGCTAGAATAATGAAGTAAATTGGACATTCTTTTTAAAAAAAATGTGAAGTGCTTCAGGCGAGTGAGACGTCACTGTCCTGAATGGGGTGTGACTGAACATCGAAAGGCCAGCTTTGGGGTGTTATTTAAGGAAACTTATTTTAAAGGTCTTTTAGGTCTAGATCTGTGTTTCGTTTGAAAGTAGCACCAAGCATCTCACTCTCCAGTTTCAGGAAGAAGACTAGACTGTGTTTGTGCGAGAGAGACAGATGATGGAGACAGTGGTCCAAGAGTTTGGGGAGGAGAGACGCACAAACACGTAGCGAGTGATCATGTTCAAGGAGTGTCTTCAACAGTGGTTGTTCTCTGGGTTATTTGTAGAGCCCAGAGTAAGGGTGAAAGTGTTCATACTGTTTTTGTGAGGATTAATTTCCTTCTAAAGACTGGATCTTGTTGGGAAGAGAATCATTAACTGAAGACTGTTGCTTTTCTACATGTGGTCAATAGAAAAAGGACTTATTGTAGTTTGCAAGAAGTAGTTGAGAGACATCGTATTGGGTTAAGGCCACTAAGGTCAAGTTAATAAGCCTTACCGATTCATTTTGTTGAACTGCTAGTTGAAATTTCTGAATTGGCTTTTTTTCGTGTGTCAACCTTAAATAAAAGTACAACAGTCCATGTGGGTTTAATTGGTCATATAAAGTGAGCGCCAATGAAAAAAATCAGAGATGATTACATTTTTACACACAGAAATTTGTCATCTTATGGGTTGAGTTGAAATTGGGGGGAAAAAATGTTATGTCTTTCTTCCTGGGTGTCTAAGTTGTGAACAGGTACGCTCTTATTTTATTCTTGTGCTGGTTATATACTTGCCCAGAATACAGAATTGAGAATGCAAACGTATCTATTTAATCTACACAAAATACAGTTATGTGTGTTACAGGCACGTGAATACATACATATGCTCGTTTTTATAGAAAAATCTCTGGAGCGGTAATATGATTCGGGAATTACTTTGAACTGTATTTGGACAGGAGGAAGGTGGTGCAGTTGTGAAAAGGAAATTTTAATCAAGTGTTGCTGTTACGCACAGTGTGAGACACACCAACCCAGAGACTGTGTCTTCATTGTTTTGTGACTTTATTCCTGAGGTTTTGAGTTTTACTGTGAGTTTTTCATGATACGATATAATTTATCCAAGTTACACAGTTCTGTGTGGAAACATTCTGTGACACATTTACTTCCTAATAATGTTTTTGTGGGATTTTGGTAGGTATAAATTGAAATAATATATAGCATTATAAAGTCAAATATCTCTGAGAAATTTTTCAAAATTCAGAGTTTTGTAAAGGGACAGCAATTGCTAAAATGGTTTCTGAGACTGGATTGCTGGTTGTTTCTAAAAGCAGGTTGTTGGAGTAAAGGTTTGCTGTGCAATGCTTGTATGATCTGTATGTGTGCATCTCAAAACCTAAGGGGGTGTGTGTGTGTGTTCTACAAGCAGAACTTTATACTGACAGTCAGCAATGGGCTCAGAGTCCTCAAGAAATACAAGAGTTGATACATGAGCCCCAGTGAAAGGATGTGGCCTGTAGGTGTGACCTGCCGCTTAGCTCAAGGGTATTAACAGGGACAGGGAGGACATTTCTAAGAGAGAGAAAAAAAGATCAGAAGAGAGATTGCATGTGTTGAAAGGAGCACGGCATTATGGAATTAAAACATGCAGGAGGAGGAATTAGGTGCAGATAGAAGAGTGGACTAGTCGGCTTGGCTAAGGTCTTTCCATGAGCGGGGTTCAGCATTGAATGTCCTTTCCCCTAGCATCTTCGTTCTTTGCCCTTTGCTGGCCCTCTCGCATCTTTTACCTTCCACAGGGAGACTTCCTCTGCAGGCTCAGCCTAACCTGACCCACTCCTTCACCGCCTTCCCAAACAACGTCCAGCGACTCCCGATCCCGCCGTATCTCGTGCCCCCTTCTTTTCTGCTTGCCCTCACCCCTGGCGGATCCAATCCAGTTTCTTGGCTTGTAATGACTCGGCGTCTACTCCTCCCGCCCACCCATCTTTGATGAGCTCCAGGAGCCAGATTCCAAACTGGTTACTTGACACTTCTGCTTGGATATGTAATGAGCATCTCAAGTTCAACAGGCACTAGAACGAACCGTTGCTGTCGCTCTGCCTCAGACCCATTTCTCTCTCCGTCTTCCCAACCTCAGTCAGTGGCAGCTCGCCCTGCACTTTGCTCAGACCAGGAAGCTTGAAGTCACCCCTGGTTTCCCTCCTTCTCGCGAATCCACATCCTACCCCTAAGGAAAAACTTTTGTTTTCATTTTTAACTTCATGAAACAAGGGTGGCAGCTCTTAGCACTCATCTAGATTTTAAGAATAATGTTCATTTGAAAAAATATTTTTCTCATGGGAGTTTGACAAGTCATATTGTATACACCTCTATTATCCCAAACTGTTGAATGTGGATAAATTGAGTAGACTAGCCTATTACTGGTTAGTGCATGAATCAGAGATATTATCTTAAATACTCAAAATTTTCTAAATGTCAGGCTTATGGTTAATTAGATTTTGAACACTCTTGATGGAAAAGAGTTACATACCTAAAGCCTTAAATATTTTGACAACATATGTAATCTAAAAATGACCTAGCCTTCAGAAATTTGGGGCACTATAGATTTTACTATATGGCTAAAAGTACACAGGAGACATAAAGTAAGATGTGTATGTGGTACACATGTATAAAAAGATGCTATAATCTCAATATGCAGTGCAGTCTTGCTTTCACAGTATTTCCTTTAGATCCAAATTGGGAATTGGGTAATTCTGTTATGTATCTTTTTATTTAAAGTTTGGGTTAAAAAGTCACTAAAGTTTCCCCGATCACATTTTCCCTCTCTAACATAATAATACAATATTGTTTATATTAAGAAGGTATATGTCTACAAAGATATAGCTAAGAAAGCTGTTGGATTCATCTGAATAACTATATTCACTGTTGTGGGGAAAAAAAGCAAAAGCCTTTGCACTACCATTGTAAGACTGAATTTTGTGTATAAATTTATATGGGAGATGTCAGGCAATTTATGATATAGTATATATTTTTAAAGGGTAATACTCTGTTGCAGTCCTGTGAATGTTTTTTGTTGGGTGTTTTAGTCAATTTGTATGGAGGAGCCTCATAAAACAACTCAAATGAGACCCAAGGCTTTCATGGCTCCCATAAGGGGAGAGATTCTTTCACGTGGAAGGAGACAGGTTGACAGTGGGTGGGAGTGTTGCAGAAATCAGTCCATCGAGAAACCAAGCTCCACACGCGGAAGGCTGGAGAACTCTGGTTTATTAAGCCCGCGGCCCCAGACGAGCTAACGCTCCACAGTTCTGGGGCCCGAACTCAGGGTGAGCTTTACTTTTATAATGCACATGTTTACAGAGCATGGAAGTTTCCAAATAGAAACTTACAAGAGTAGGTGCAGAACATTCCATGTTTTAGCAAAACATCTTAAAGTTACATTGGATTGTTAGGTCATCCTGTTTTCCTCAGTGCAGCAAGCATATCTCACAAAAGCATGCAGTTATTTTTAGCTGAATGTAAGTTTGTAACTTTCCTCTTCAGCACGTTTTCCTGAGCACAGTATTTCAGGTGTCCTCTTCTTTTCCATAGAGACGTTGAAGAAGAATAAATAATAAAACCAACCAATCACAGGGTTAAAGTGCCTTCATTTGGGTTCCTTTGCGTTTGGCCTCTTTGAAATTGCAGGTAAGTCAGAAACTGATGCCTTATTTCCAGAGGAGACTAAACAATAATGCCAACAACAATAACAGTGGCAGATATGCACAGAGTGGTCCCTACATGCCAGGCCTCCTTGGAAGCTGGCGTTGATACCACCACTAGTCTACAGATGCAGAAGCGGAGTTTACATAATTCAGATAATCTACCGTCCAGATTCATGCAGGTTTCTAAGTGGCAGCCCTGGTGTCAAATGCAGGCTGACGATGTTTTTTTAACAGAACTTTACGCTGATGAGAGATGCAGCTAGATTTCACCAAGAGTCCCAATTCCTTTCCCTTCTCTTTCTCTTTTGCTTCCAAGTCTTCAAAGAAATATGCTGGTCGTGGGCATCAAGCCAGACCCTGACATCAGGGAGGGGTGGGACTGCCCAGAACAGTGAGGAATGAGGGTATGAACGGATGGTACCTGGGAGTTATACTTTCCTGAAACGCCTGCTCGCTGGTCTCCAAATATTAATGTTACCAAGCCCAAGGTCATACTGCTCACCGCACGGGGGCCAATGAACCGAGAGACAGTTGTTGGGGAAAGGGATGGCGAGTTTATTCGGAGAGCCAGCAGATGGAGAAGATGGGGGACTCGTGTCCCAAAGAAACATCTTGCCCAGGTTTGAAGGCTAGTTTCTTTTATAGAACAAAGAGAGGGAGGTGAGGATGTAAAGTAAAAAAGGTGGTAAGTTGTTGCAGATGTTGGTTCTGGCCAGACTCCGGAGGGGTTGTGTTCATTTCTCCTTTCAGGCAGCCATCTACAGGTGGGCCTGGTCAGGATGCTTCCTGTGAGCTAAACAAAGGCATTTTAGCTTAATGCTCAGGAGTTGGAGGCAGGGTGCCCAGAGATGGGGCACCGTGTATACTTGAAGCTATAGGCAACGTCCCTGTAGTAGTTAACTTGTGGCAAAAGCAGTGGAATACAAAGGTTAAAGTAAAAGAAACAGAGCCAATAGGAGTCAGATCTGTTCTTTCCTATTATGTTAGTATCCTGAACTGCCTCTTTTACTGTGATTAGAAAAATCTGCTTGTGGCCTGGCCAGAAAAAGGGGAGGCACCAGATTTGGGGCAGCCCTACAGCTGCCAAATGAGCCAGGAATGGGGTTTTCTTTCTTTTTTTCCCTCAACTGTATTGAGGTATAATTGACAAATAAAAATTGTATATGTTTAAAATGTACAGCTGGATGCTTTGTTATGTGTCTATCTCATGAGATAGTCTTCACGGTCAAGGTAATCACTGTGTCTGTCCCCTCACGTGCGTACCACGTTCCCAAGTTGCGGCTGTGTAGGCTGGACACGCTCTGAGGATGGAGGGTGCTCTGTGCGCCTCCGGTTGACACGCCTGAATTGTACACTCGCACTTGCGAAGAGGAGTGTGGTTTTCTGATCATTTAACTTGATATAAGGGTGTGCTTCAGAAGTTGTAGAGGGATATGCATTCCTTACACAGCTGTTTTGAAAATCCAGTCGTGTTGCCTCACGGCTGTGCAGTGATTAATTGCGGAGGTACAGTTTGACAGCAGACAATCTGAGAGTAAAGGAGTCACTGCAGAGCCCCCGAAGAGACGTTCCTCCCAGGAGACGTTAGGATTTAGGTTTCAGGCCTGTCCACACTGAACTTTCACCCGTGGTTAAAGTCACCGACTCCCTAGGATTCATCTCTGCTGCCCGTGAAACCCTGGACCCCGAGCCCAGGTGGCAGCTGGCACGTGGACAGGCAGGCCGAGGGTCTTTAGAAAGCATCCCACTCCTCGGGAACTTACATTCAGAAGTGGCTGACAGGAAGCTGCATATGTTCTTCTTACGGAGGGAAGTAACATACGTATTTGATCTCAGGAAGAAGAACTTATTATCCCTGTGAGCCTAGTAACGTCATCAAATTCTTACATCCCTTAGGAACGCACACATGGAGAAGACTTGTAAGTAGAAACCAACCAGAAATAGTGCCGTTTCTTCAAGCTTGAGAACTTAGTCTAAAGGTTCTCGCTTCTACAAGCATTTTTTTTAATTTTTATTTTTTTAATTGAAGTATAGTTTATTTATAGCATTGTGTTAGTTTCAAATGTACAGCAAAATGATTCAGATATATATATATATACGCGTATACACATATGCATATTCTTTTCCATTGTAGGGTATTACAAGCTATTGAATATGGTTCCCTGTACTTGTTGTTTATCTATTTTATATTTAGTAGTTTGTTTCTCTTAATCCCAAACTCCTAATTTCTCCTCCCACCCCAAAAGGGAAACCCTTTGGTAACCATAAGTTTGGTTTCTGTGTCTGTGGGTCTATTTCTGTTTTGTAAATAAGTTAATTTGTATCATGTTTTAGATTCTACCTATAAGCAATATCATATGTTATTTATCTTTCTCTGTCTGACTTACCTCACTTGGCATGATCATCTCTAGTTCCATTCCTGATGCTGCAAATGGCATTATTTCATTCTTTTCTATGGCTGAGTAATATAAAGCATTCTTAGATATATATTAAGAATTTTACTGTAATCTGTGTGAAGCTTGGAAATTAAGCAGTTTCATGTGTTAACCTTTGTCTGAACCCATCTTCCTTCTATCTGTACATCATGTATGTACACATATATATGGCATGTAAGGTATGTATACTGTATTTATATGTACACTCTATGTTTGTGGCATGTATCATCCATTGTATGTGATGTATATAGTGTATTTTACATAATAAGATAGATGAATTCAAAATTCTCTTGTGTGAATGTTTCTAAAATTCCTTTTTCCCTCTCCCTGACTAAAACATTTTAAACATTTTTAAAAAATAGACAGCCTACCAGTACTTGAAAAGAGATTTAAACACATCACTGACTGCAATATTATGATATTTCCAAATATCATTTATGGTGCTTGATTTATAAAGGAAAAAGGTATTGAAGTGGCATCAACCCACAGACTTTCCAGGGCAGCTGAGCAGATGCCCACAACCCCTACTCCTTCTGTAAAAAGGGAGGAAAATCAGGTCAATTGGCATCTTTTGATAAATTGCTTGCAATGAGTCATGGTTTGAGATAAAGCTGTTTTTATTTTTTTGAAAGAGTAGCCATTTTAATCAAAAAGCATCCCTTCAAAGCATTTAAATATTAATGCGAGTGAATTTAAAGATAAGGAGAAAGAAAAAGAAAAGGCAGAAATGCACAGGAACCAAGGGGATTTTTAAGTTCAAAAGTAAAATTCAGATTGGTAAAATGACCCAAACAAATCGTGGCCACAGTATGTTGATAGGAAAAGCAGGTTTAAAGTGAAAATTAAAAAGGAGTTAAGAAATATTCTCATCAGTGAGGTTGCTGAGAAGCGAATGAGCACAGCTGAGGATTTTAGCACCAAGGGGGAAAGTGAAGCATACAGAAAGTGAAATAAATTTGCTAGAAGTAAAAAAAAAAAAAAAAGACTTTAAAAATATTTACAGCATGCACATTTAGTAATACAAGCTGTACTGATTTTATTTTTTTCCTAATACAGAAGGACAAAAGTGTTAAGTGATCACAGGACAACTGTTACCCTTCTAAGTGTGATGAATCTTGCTCTCTTCGAAGAGCGTATACTCAAATGCATGGAATCTCAGCCGTCAGTGTACAGACATATTAAGTTATTCATTGTTTCTGGCAAAGTGTGAGGAAAACAGATTTCAGGAGAGAGTCATCTGACTAAACAAATCTGGTCACTTTTAAATAAGCCAGTCTTTACGTGACTTGAACTATGGAATCAATTCCCATTCTAGACGTTACAGCAATTCCATTTTCAGTGAAGACACCTCATTTCATTAAGAGATATATACTCTTAACAGTCCTAGGATGGCCTTTGCTAGCGCAATGGGCTCAGTAAGAGTTCAGTGGAGACATTACTAAATGTTAACTATTGGAGTGCCTACACAGGAATAGTCAATGAAAAGTGGGTATGTTCTGTCCTTCTCTCTCACTTTGTGTTTTAATTCTCTTCATTCAGAACATCAGACAGGCAACCCCTAGACAGAGCACTTACTGTGCTCACTCCTGAGGGACTTAGATAAGACCCTGTCTCGTGACGCTAAGATTCCAGCGGGGAAAAGGACCCTCAGACATGATAAAAATGAACCCAAGAAACCTGAAGAGTATGAGTCAAAGTCATTTCATACTTAAAATCGAAGATTAGAAGCATTCTAACAACATTTGTTTGATTCCTACTGTATAGTTGTTAAATAATATAAAACATGTTTTTCAGAAACACCCCCCGCCCCCAAAAGAAGGTAACAAGTCGTTTATGGTGTTTAATGACGCCCTTGAATGTAAAGTCTCTTAAAATTTATGATAGTCACATCACACTGGTACTTGGATCAAACCATGAAGAATTCAAAGGAGTATGTTTTTGTAAGTTACATACATATGATAGAGAATTGATACTTCAGATAGTAAAAAAAAAAAAACCTCTTTCCTAACATTCTTAGCTTAAGTCCTAAATGCAACCTAAAATGGTATTAGCATAATTTGCAATACTACAAATGGAACACTTGCTAAAACTGAATCAACAGGACCCATTAGTTAAAATGTTGAAAATGTTAGATTAATTTACTCACAAAAGCAAATACGGGACCTGAAAGGAGAATAAGACGATTGGTAAATAACAACTGGATGAAGCATTATTTATTGAAGAAAATTTGTAAGGAAATGGAGACAAAGGATGCATTTTTTTTTAAATCACAAGAGAAATGGGTGCACCTCTCAACTACAGAAGTCTTCCATAATTACTATTTAAGATTAATTTCTCATAGTAATAAGATTCTAAACACTGATTGAATTTTACAGAGATTTAAAGTCTAAGTGTATGGATTAAAAACTCCAGAACCAATTTCCTTTCTAGTCCATAATTCTTTAATTCAATATGAACATATATCTTCACTATTGTTAATAAGAAACATAAGTTATTTCCTTTGATTTTTTTTTTTTTGCTTTTATAGCAAGCCTGAAAGGTTGTATATAAATCTCTCTGCTTCTTAAATTCTACAATACTTGATGAATTTTTAAGACAGTATGCTCCATCTCAGTTTTCAGTTAGAATTGTATCCAGGCTACAAATAGTTGTCATTCTTATTTTTCTGGAGAGCCAAACAGAAAAATCTAAACAATGTGTTGGTAATATCTTTCAGCATTATAAAAGTCTGTATGTTGTGAAATGTCTATCATATGTAATTTCTAATTATAACTAATTATAGATTGTTACTAATTATGTGTATTTAATGATATATAATTATACAGATGTATAACTTTTATTTGGGGAGGAACGATGCCTTACCATCTCCTATTAAACCAGTAGTAAGTCTCAGTCTTCTCCCTTCTTTCTCCACCAGGACAAGCCACAGCTTCACCTAATGACACAATTCTATAAGCAGTCAATCCCCCTGAGATACCTTGTCTACCTCCTTCATTTATAGCTGTGAAGAAAATCACCTGGAGAAGATAAATGTCTGTCTTGGTTAGTCCTTTATTGTGACCAGTCTTGTATACCCTGTTAAGGTCCCTCCAATGTCACCATTGCTGGGATCATGTCTCTGTCTTTTCAGAGCCTTGCTTCTTGAGAAGGGTCTCCTTGGAGTTACTGGAGGGCAGGGAGAGTAAAATGTTTCTAAGTGCACTTTTATAATGCATACAGTGTATTGGGAGAGTGAGAAATGAAATTGTTTCCATACAAAACAGTATTCAAATCTTCTTGGCTGGTAGGTATACTTGAAAGATAGACTTTAACTTGTGCAAATTGCTGATATTCAACTGGGAGGGGAAAGTGTTCAATTTTATGGTCACCAAAGCTGGTCCAGGTTACATATGGCAGAGAAACACTGAGTGGCTGGTCTTGCTTTGAAGCCATGAGAACAATGCTTCAATATTATGTTCAATGTGAGAAAAGACCATTTACTCTCAAAACCTTTTCTTCACTTCTGCTACTGATATTGTGTGTGTGTGTATGTGTGTATATATATATATATATATTTTTTTTTTTTTTTTCCTTCCTTAGCAAATTCTCCTGCATATGTTTTGGTCCATTTTGAAAATGTGAATGTTGTCCTGTTGTTTGCTTCTTTTTGAAAAGGCAGGGGGATGCTAATTAATGAATTACTCTCTGATTTACCAAATGGATTAAGCACTTTAAATTGCGTATCTGTTTTCTATTCTGGCGCTATGTTGCATTCCGACATGTAATATAGAGCAGCGCAGCTGCATGTTGGTTCTGCCTAGTAGGACTTTGATAATTCCGAGGAGTGGGGGACAGAGAATTCCTGCCGTTTCAAGCTGAGACAGATACCCTGAAAGAAGGAGTTATGTGTCTCAGAGAGCAGAGGACAAACTTGACCTGAAAGTGCTTGGTGGTATAGTACTGGCTGGAGCATCCCATCTGAGAAGTATTTCCTGGTTTTCCCACATTTGACCTGAAAGCTAAAATAGTTAAACTTTGCCTATGAATAAAATATGTAACTAAAGTTTATATTTTTGTTCTTTAATTTTCAAGAAAAACAGAAATCGTGACCGACTTATCCATAAACACTCAAGTTGTGAAATTTTAATTTAAATAAATAGCGTGAAAATAATACCTTAATTTCAAAGCAATGTTGAATGTAAACATTAAGAAATACCTGTAAGATAATATGAAAATAACTGTGATGTTTATGGGTAATACACGAAGTTACTGTTAATACTTCTGTAGCAAACTGTCCACATAATTGAAAGGGATGCTACATTTTAGTTAAAGGTTAGTGAAAATAAACATGTAATTATATCCTGCCTTTGAGTTCTCCGGCCTTTTGAATTCTATTCATGAAGACTTCAGTTAAGTAATCCTGATGGAAAGAATGTGATGACCCTCCTTCGCTTAGCTTCCCTGGAACTTCCACAATCTTGGCGCCATCTCTAGATGGTTATCACATTCGTAGCACTGGGATGTGTGCAGCACTTCTACTCACATTCATCTTTATACCCAGAAGATCCGTATCAAGAGGTCCAGTACCCCACGCCACTGAAAATCCAACATAAAACACTTTTTTTTTCCCCTAGACAATTCCTAGAAACTTAGTTTCCAAGATTCTCAAATTGTACGAGAGGGTTCAGGTCATATTTTATTTCAAAGTAGGTGCAGCCAATTGAAAAACTACCTTAAGTTGCAAAAACAGTAATAAGACAAAGTTCTCTTTAAGATAAGTCATGGTTTAATATCAGACAGTTTTATTCTAACCATGTGACATGCAAACTTAAAAACTTGATTTATTGTTGGAATAGCATTTATTGAGACCTCACGAGGAACTGAGTAGTATGGTAGCTATTTCAAGCCTCACAGAATTCTTCAGGGTCAAATGGATGAGCCCAGTTTTACAGATGTGGAGACTAAGGCTCAAGGTTTTCTGGCTCCAATGGGGAGATTCTGGCTTTTAGTGCGAAAGCGTTTAATAGAAGCCATGCCTCAGGGCTTGCAATTAATTCTATTGTGGAAAAGAACCAACAGGAAACCCCTTCTCCTCTTGGAGAGTGTTTCGCAAGCAAAGGCCTCCTGGGGGAGACCCATTTCAGGAGCCCACAATTAACATCAAGTACAAAACATCAAGAGTGCTGGACAGCTGTCCTCCTTTGTCGATGACGTTACGTTTATTTTTACTTAGCTGAAGGTCTTGGCCGAGAGCCCCTCCTCTGACTTGTCACCTCTGTTTGTCTCCTAGATGCTGGGGTAGATGTGGCAAACAGGTAAGGTGGACCTGAATGTTGAAGGTAGGTCTGGAATTTCTGCTGGCTGTTACTCCAATTTCCTTTTCTCTGTCCCTCCACATCAAGCTCTGAGTAGGGAAAGGCCTCTCTTTTTCTCTCTGTACTCGCCCTCTCAGCAGATTCCATCAGTCCTTTGTCCTGAACATTCTGTGTGTAGGCATCACACTCTCAAGTTGATAATGTCAATCAACTCTGGACCCCAGATCGGCACATGTTACTTCACAATTATCTTTTCCTCGGGATGCCACTTTCTCTTTTTAACCAAACATATTAACTTTTTTTTTATTGTATTTATTTATTTATTATTATTTTTTAGAACTTTTATTGAGATACAGTTAACATACAATAAACTGCATATATTTAGAGCATACAATTTGGTATCCAATCTCCCAATTCATTCCCCCCGCAACCTTCCCCGCTTTCCCCACTTTAACCAAACATAACTTCTACCCCGAACTGTACTCCCTTTCAGCAAATGGTGCCTATCAACACGGTCAGAAAAATCATGTGTTCACAATCTTCCTTAACTCCTCTTCATTTGTCTTTCTCCTCCAAATATCCACCAACAATCCAGGCAGTTCTGCCTCCAAAGCTCTCTCCTCACGCTTGAATTCTCTCCATCTCATGGAGGAGCAGCCTATTCATGGATCCCCGAGATTGATTCATTTAAAGAACTGTTTCTACAACACCTACTTAACAGATACCAGATACTGTTCTAGCCACAGGGGAGTCAACACTAAACAAAAGCAAACTTGGACTCTCATGGAGCGTGTAATAAACATTTATTGATCCCCATCTGTTTGCATAATGCATAGCAATAACTGTCTTGGAGGAAAGAGTATATTGCAGTGATACTGTGTTCTCTTTGCACAGTTCTGTTGCTAATTATTCTCATATCTTTGAACACAACAAGGTAGAAATCAAAGTCCCTTCCAGTCATTTAACTAACTAGGTTTATGTAGGTTGTAATGAATTATTAGCAAATGAATCATAACCCAAAACGCAGATATTCACAGCATTTAAAATGTTCTTCAAGGAGTTATAGAACTTGATGTGAATAATGGTGCTTGCTCCACCCTGATTATTTAAATTATACATCATTTAGGAGAACTGTCTTGGTATAATACTCTTTTCTCTGTTGGTTACAACATAATTGTTTCAAAACTACTTGCATTGTTACCTATTCTCAAAATGTCTTGTTAACAAAAAGGTTTAGGATTTCAGATGTCAGTCAACCTAGGAAATAGGCCAGCTTTCACTGTTTGAGATCAGAAAAACAACAAAAAATTAGATCAACTTTTGAAAAAAATCTAAGAAACTTAGACAAATATCTTAGCAGAATTGTTTTTTTTTTTTTTTTGGCAACGATGTGATTTAACAACCTTTAGGATTTTGATAAACATGATTTTTTTTGCTTTTCACGAGAAGCACCGAAGCTAGTGATTTGATAAGGCAAAAACAATATTCGCATTTAAAACTATATTCTCTAAATATTTTTTTCAACTAACTTTTAAAATACTTTGGTTGGTTCTGGAAATGATGGGTCAAACAATAAATTAATCCTTAATAGATGATCAAAGAGAATTCAAAATCTGAAAGTAATTGATAATTTTGAAATAAGGAAAATACAAGAAATTTAGTTTTTACCTGTACTTCCTTGTATGAGGTATGATTGTAATTAATAACATTATGCTTGCAGGGTCCTGATGAAGATTATGTTTCCCCAAATGCACAGGTCATTGACATGCATGTGATCATTAAAGATTCTTCATATACATTTTTCATTTTATTTGAAAATTTATTTTAGTAAGTTCTTCGTGTGTTAATACTTGCATTGACCAAATTGTTAAACTTGATAAGGTATCGTTTCAGGAGGATTTGCTGTTTTTACAAAAAGTGTGTAGATTCTAACCACATCGATTTCCATGAAAAATGCAACTTTCCTAATTTTATAAAAGAGAAAAGGTAGCAGAAGTTGAGCAACCCATGGCCTAGCATAGTAATATCAAAAAGTAAAACAGAATTCCTCTCCCTGTTTCAAATACGTAGTGTTCCTAATATTGAAAAGTGATCTTATCTCTCTCTTAGCTTCTGTAGAATGCCTCACTCAGTGCCTCGCAAGTGTTCAGAGCTTCACAATCATCTGTTGAATGAAGGAAAACACCTCAGGTTCAATTAATTGTTGCCGTGCATTATTTACACTTTCAAATGACTTTCTTTTACTTTGTTGAATATACAGAACACAATTGTGAGTGATAAGAGGGGTGTGCGTGTTACTTTATAACTTTTAAACATAACTGCTGAAGCACAGCAGGGTCGATGATAGATCCTCTGATTGGATGTTCTGTTTTCAACTTTGTTTTGGCTGCATTTCTACCATGTTTGCATAGTGCCTAACACATTTAGGAGGCTCAAATATGCAGTTTTCTTAATGGTCAGTGTTCCTTTCTGCTTATTTTCTGTTTGAATTCTCCTTTGATTTTTTTTTTTTTTTCAGTTTTAACCAACAGGAATTATGGCATTAAAAGTTCTGGAGCACTTTTCCTCCAATGGATATGTTATCTCCCTCCCCAGATTCAGTGACTACCACCCTAGTAGAAAAGGTGAGAAGAAAGCTCTTTGGCGCTTACTCCCCCTCCTGGCTGAGTTCCATATTACAGGCCGAGGTCTTTCTAATGTAAATCCACGGAATTTACAGAAAGTGTCTACCCATGTGGGTATCCCCAGCTTCCTGCTAATACCTGTTTATGTTCAAGTTCATCTTTCATTTAAAAATGCTTTAGTATTGTGGTATATTTGTTTGCATACAGATTCAAATAAACCCATGTTAAAATAGCATAATATTAGAAATCTCAAAAAAAAGTGATTATGGAATGGGCGGCAAGGAATTATGGTTAATTTTATTAATTTAATAATTATATTCTGGTTTTGTAAGAAACTGTTTCGTTTTTAGAGATGCATGCTGAGGTGCGTAGGGGTAGAAGAATGATTTGCTTTAAAATACATTATCAACAAATCAATAAAAGAAGAATTAGACACTTGAATCAAAGGTAACCAAATTTTTAAAGAAGTTGATTAGGAGTAATAGGCATATGGGACTGGTTACTACTCTTCACTCTAATTTGGGGCCAGTCTGATTCATTTCTCAAATTGAAGTTTAAAACATGCACTTCAGTGTGATGATTATAACCCGTTGACAGCTGTCCCCAAGTGCATATAAAATTCATGCCCATTTGGGACTAGAGAAAGGAATGTAACTGGTACTGGGGGTGGGAACATAAAAATTACCAACAACAGGAAAGGTGTCTGAGATTTGAGGGTAATATGAATTATTCAGTAGATTTAAAATGCCCAGGGAACCAAGCACTTCCTTCATGTTAGTTCACAGCTACACGGTAAAACCCAGTTGGAGTGAAAGTAGCCTCGCTTATGGGGGAGAATGAATACATACACCAGAAAAGGATGCTGCCTGGTCCAGGGGAGGATGGGGAAGCCCAGGGCTGAGTGGTGCTGCCAAAACCCCAGGCTTTCAGCCCCTGTACCTGCTTCCTCTTCGTCTCACTTCGGCTCTAAACTTATAATTCCTTTTCCTGTTAGATGTGATAAAATTTAAACATACATATTGTTTCATGACATGCAGTTAACCAAATCCACAGCAACCAAAACCTTCTCAGTGTAACTTTCAAGAGGATTTTGAGACCGGAGTGCAGATTATAAGTAGCACTTGCTTTACGGTGTTCAGAATCATGATGGTAACAGGCGAGGTTATGAGGGGCTTGTTCTGGGTCGGGAATTACACTAAAGACTTTTTCTCACTGTGCCACTTTATGCTCATAACAGACCTGGACAGAGCTTCTTTTTTAAGAATTGTTTTATGGAGGTATGATTGATGAAAAGCTGTTCATATTTAGTCCCTACAACGTGAAGAGTTTGGAGATAAGTGTACACCCATGAAACCAAGTGGTAATAAATATCAGCTCCCATTTTCCAGATGAGAACAATAAAATGTAGAGAAGTTAAATGACTGTCCCAGGTTCTCACCACTAATAAACAGAGAAGGTGAGGTCAAGCCACACCTGCCCGCAGTCAGAGCCCAAGTTCATAGTCAGCAAACTGCAACCCTCATGGACCAGGAGGAGCATCCCTGGATCCCTAATGAAAACTGACTTGTCCGTCTCACCAGCCATCACCAGCTGTCGTTCTTGTTTCTTTCCTTTTCCTTTTTTTAGCATGTCTCCAAATTAACCACATTGTTGAATTACATTTTCTATGGCAACTGCTAGTTATTTCTTTGGTTACAACTGTGCATAATTGCTCTCCATCTTATTTTGGTCTACCTTGTGTTTTGTTGTTGGTGGGTTTTTTTGTTGTTTTTTTCTTGTCTGTTGCTTTTTTTTTTTTCTTAAAGCATCGCCCTCGACTATTCTGTGTTGAATAGAATCAATCTCAAAAGACCTTTCTCGAGCCACAGCCAAGTACAAACAGCTTCTCTGCTTCAGTAATAAGTAAGTACATTGATGTAGAAACTACTTTTCAGAATATAAAAAGGTACACTTTTTAAAGTGGGTCCTGTACATCTAAAAGCCTTGGCTGTCTACAACTTGGAAAGCTTAATTAGGGTTATATTTGGAAGAACTGGAGGATATATTTTAATTAGATAGCTTTAAAAATATTTCTCATTACAACATTGTATTCACACATAAGTCCTCCGGTACTGTATTTATAACTTGCATCAAATTCAGAAAACGAGGAGCACATTTCTAGAGCACTAAAATGATGGATAATACGAAATGCTAAATTCTGCTTCTTTCATTACCATTAGCAGAAGCTGAGTGAAGAGAATGCGAGTCTCTGTACTATTTTTTGTACTTTCCTCTGAGTTTATAATGATTTTGAATTTTTTTTAAAAAGTTTTAAAATTAGTTTCTTTTTAAAAATACTAATAAATGTAAAGGTAAAGAGATTCAGATCAGGTCGAGTCAGTAAATATTTCAGTTTTACTTAACTGAAAAACAGCTGAAAAATAAAACAGTAAATATCAAAAAATAAAACAAATAACTAAAAAAAAAAACACTTAAATAACTGAAAAAAGTAGCATGCCTAAACCAGTGTGTTTCAGAAATTGACAATATTCATGGGGAAAGCCGGGGACTTTACTTCCATTCAATCAAAAATACGGTTTTCAAAAAAGTTCTGTGCATGTTGTGTGTGCGTGCGTGTGTGTGTGTGTGTGTGTGTGTGTGTATTTTGTGTCCGGGTCAGAGAAGCAAATGATAGAATAACTACTTCTGACTACCAGATGGAATTTTCAAATAAAAGATTTTGAATGTGAGGCAACTTGTCCAGAAAGGAGATAAAATCACAGGTCCCTGGTGACGGCAGCTTTATCTCTATTTCTAAGGCCCGGACTAGTTTAACCGTAGCCTCTGTTTTAAAAGTATTTGTAAAAATATAACAAGGCAGACAAAAGGAAAACACTTTGTTTATTCCAAGAGGTACTTTTTTTTCTTTAAAAAAAAAAAAGTAACACAGGCTCGCTAACTGCAGTCAGTGTGGTGATAAGAGAATGATAGTCTTCAGAAAGTCTTCCCTTTGATGTTTCCCAATTAAACACTTATACCTGCTTAATCTTTTCATGTCAGGAAGATCCAGGTTTGTGTGATGAACACGGGAAGGCGACTTTGAGGATGGAGACACTTCTACCGTTAAATCACAACGCACAGTCCTTTGAGGATGGCGGGGTCTCGTAGGTAAGTAATTGGAATGATTGTGTAATAACTGAAACTCTAAAAAGCAGCCGATGAATTTACTTAACCGTCTCCTTTGTCAGTGGGTCAACTAAGAGGGAAGGCTTTTCAGTTATAAGAACGTCAGGAGAAAATACATAGAAAAATCAAAAACGAAAACTCTGATTGTGTGGTCTCGGTTAGGAGTTTGCTTTGGAGTGGATTCCCTGGTTAAGATCCCTTTTTTGCACCTCAGTCGCTGTTTGTCTTGGGCAAATCATTTCACTTCTTCATGCCTCAGTGCTCTCCACTATAAAAAGAGGACATCGGTCATGCCTGTACGTCTGGGTTTTGTGAGCGTGCAACAAATTAATATTTGTAAAATGCTTAGCAGATGGTCTGGCACACAGTCAGTGCTCAGTAATTGTAAGATCCTCTTTTTTAATGATGTATTTCCAATAGCCGGTGTTATCTACTGATAGGATGTGCATATATTGAGATGTTAGACCTTTTCTAAATACAGTTCTTCAGTTGCCTGTTCCCCTGACTGTCCACTTAGGGAAAGTATCTCTCTCTTTTTTACCCCTTTGCACGGTAGGGCTTACATGGAAAATGAGGAGACTATCAACTCTGTCCCACCTGCTAGTGAAAACCTATCATAACTTTTCCTGCCTTTTACCCCCTATACTTTCATCTAATATTCAGTAGATTTTATCTGAAGGTCTGGTACTTAACATCAGAAATGAGTGTCCGTTTTGCTTATGCACGTCCAGGACCGTGGCAGGCATCCAACGCACCCTTGTTAAATGCGTGCTTTTGTACGAAAGAATGATTCTTCGGGCTACTTAGTTCTTGAACAATTTGTGTTACCGATCTAAAGAGGGTATACTTTTAAGCATCATCTGAGAGACATCGTACCCATTTTCTCCTACCTTCCCCTTCTCTCTTACATGCAGGCAATGATACACCGAATTCCCCACCTAACCAATGACTGTCACAAAGGCCAGTCCTGAAATACACAGGTGTTTTGAGAGAGTATCAGGCAATAAGAGAAGATCTAAGGCATCGGTAGCTTCAGAAAAGGCAGGACGTCTCAGGAACAGAAGACTGTGTTGTCGTTTTCTTCCATTAATTCAGTTCTAGTCAATATTTACTTGTGCCTATTTGTACGCTGGTTGTACAAACATGGACCAACATCCACTCACCCCCTGTGATATGATCGAATCTATAAGTAGTTTAAAGTTTACTCTTTCTCAACTAAGTTTTCATTCATTTATTTTATGAAAGCAATGTGTTCTGCACATTGCTGGTTATGGCTGTATACAACCGAAATTACACCTCTTCGCCTGCCCAGGGAGCAGGAAGTGGTGGTACTTCTGTCAGATCAGGACCACAGGCGAGGAACTCCACATCAGGCAGGGAGGGTGCCTTGCTTCAATGGGGATCGTGGAACGCTGTAGTCTGGGTTTGCGTCCTGAATCTGCCTAAAGGCAATCGCTTAATCTGTCCGTAACTCAGCTTCCTCATCTGTAATATGGTGTTAATGAAAATTTTGTGAAGAACAAATCAATAGTACACTTTATGAAAATCTTTGTGCCATAGAAAGGTGATTATTATTCCTCCTTCGTCTGAGTTTCTGCTCAGTCTCATCTAAAATATGACTTTTGATCATAAAGTTCGGTCTAATAAATTTGACGAGTTGGTCTGTGTCTATATGCCGGAGCAACTGGGTGAAAACAAGGCAGAGTCTGCTGAATTGAATTTCAGGAGAAATAGAAAGTTTCCTCTGGGCTGCACAGTAATGCCAGTGCCTGCTGGTGATGCCTGCTGTCTTTCAACATGAGAGAAAGGTCTCCTTTTGTGTGTTTTTCTTTCTGTAATGAAAGATACAGTTAAAGCTGAAAATATTTCTGGGGAAAGGTAACACAGTATCTTAAGTGCTCAAAAAAAGATGAAAGTCTTAGATGTTCTGAAGGTAGCTCGTGAGGCTGTCTAAAGGAATAGGGAGGATCCAGGAGAAGAGAAACGGGGCAGAAAGGCAGAGGGTGTAAGGTGAGGGTTGTGTCAAGGAAAGGGTCGCATGAGCCACCTCTTGGGGTGGTGGCCATCACAACCTCTGACTTCCTTCCGGTCGTGGGCTGTTCCCGCTCCCCCCAACATCCCACTCCCCGTCCTGTGCTGACCCTCATTTTCTGAGCTTCCTACTCGCTTAGCAGGAGAAAACCATTGTATTCAGAGCCCTGAGTTCTATTCTTGCATTCCTTCAGGCTGATTCTGAAGGTCTGCTGACTGTCAGGTGCTGGGCCAGGTGCTAGAGCCTCTGAGACAAAATAAATAGACATGACTCCCGCTCTTCTGGGGCATAGATTCTAGCAGGAGAGACAGACAGCTGTATTCCCAGCTGATACTTATGTGTGTCAGATGCCTTTCCAAGCACTTATCTGCATTAACACACTGCGTCGTCACAGGAGGCTCACAGAGCATGCTACTTTGCCATGATCATCATCCCCATTTTACAGATGAGGAAACTGAGCCACGGAGGGATCTCAGGCTTCCCAAGTGTGTCTCGCTAGTAAGCAGAACACAAGCCATCTATGCTGTTAATCTGTTCTAGAGTGCTCCTGTTTTAACGAAACAGTCATCAAATAACCTCACAAATGTGTATATCTCATGGCATGTTTTCCATTGCGGGAAAAGGTCTACATACTTTACTGTGGATGAATATTTATAATTTGATTTGAATATTATTTTCATATGCAAAGTAATGTTCTTTGCCATCAGATCTTTGCAAGCCACTTATGTGTAGAAAGGGCTGATTTATGAATTACAACCCAGCTGGTAGAACTTGTCATGCTGTCTTCTGACACTAAACGTGCTGTTCTTCCCTTGTGGATTTCACTTGGTCTTTCCTTTAATGTCCAAATACCACTTCCGTTACGCCAGTGCCGAATGAATTAAGTACAGAAGAAGTCTCGGCTCTACCTAAGGATTCATCCTTATGAGAAAAGCAGCTGCACCGCACAGAGAATATGCATTAAACCTTGGAAAGGACTACCTAAGGATGCTAGCTGGTGTTCATCACATCTGCAAACCTCGTCGTGAGCTTCTGTTCTAAATGTGAAGATGACAGACTATAAAATATCCTTAACAACTACTTTATAAAGGTAAATCATTGGTCATCAAGAAAAGAGAAAAAAAGAAAAAAGAAAAAGAAAGGAAGGGGGAGAGCAGATAAGAAAATTACCCTGCCTAGACTAGAATCACTGACCTTACAACCAAAGCATACTAAGCACTTCACTTCAGAAGCATACAAATCAGGTAGAGTGACAAGAAATCCCATAAAAACACCTGCTTTGCATAAACATCCAAGAACCACTCCAGTAGCTGTCCTGCTTTGTGAAGTACAGAAAACCCTTTTATTTCCATCATTTTCCCCTTGTATGTATTAAAGAAGACGTTAAATTTCCCTCTTTCAACTCTTTCAGGGTTAGCCTTTTAGATACAGGCTGACAGCCTTCAGGAATTGCAGGGTTTTTTCTTTACTGATTAAGTGGATTTCCACAATTACTCCCATGTAATATCATTCAACAAAAATAAGAAGCAAGTTTTATGTGCCACACCCAACGGATGAAAAGAAAAATAGAATCCTTACCTGCCAGGAGTTCACAGTTAGGAAAAGAAATAAGCATAATTGTACTGCCATCTGATGAGTGCCAGGGCACAGAGGAAATGCATTCTATGGGCACCTTGCTTGTCAAAGTGGAAAGATCACGGGGGGAGACAGTGAGAGGAGAAGGTGGCATTGAGAACCCTACGGGGGAAGTCAGGCTGAGACATGAAGGATGAGCTGGTACAACAAGCGGGATCAGGGAGAGGATGGATTTGGAGCGGGGTGTTTGAGATGGTCCAGAGTCGAGGTTGTGACAAGTTCGAATACAGGGCAGGTAAGGATGGTGTTTGTGTGGAGAGACCGGAAAAGTAGTAGGAGCCATGCTAAAAATTCTTAATCCTTTTCCCATAGGAAATTGAGTGATGAATACTTTTAAATATGAAAGTAAATGGCAAGGTGTTTATTTTGAAAGATCGCACTCTGAAAGTCTGAGGGATAGTGTTTGAAAGATAGGAGGACAGCTCTGTAGGTAAGAAATAGGTACCAGTAAAGAGACTTCCAACCACACCTCACCAGAAACCTTGCCTCACATCAGAGTAAATGAAAAGAAACTCATTTTCTTAACTGGACCTACAGTGGGTACCTGAGCTGCCCACAGATCTTGTCTTCTGAGCGCATTCCGTCACACGCCTGCATTAAGACTAGTAACAGTTTTCTGTCAAGGGCTCTGGGCTGACCATTGTATGCTGGCATCCTGGGGTTGACTGTGGTAAAAGGAATGGGATTACCATCCCCGGCTTGGACAAACTGGGATTTACCTTTGCACCTGGGGATAAGCATGGTTCTGTAGCTGCAGGGCTTCCACGGGCCGTAGAACAAAGTCAGGGTTTTGTCCTAAAGGGAGAAGATGGGTGATAAGTAGGAAACAAAGATTGTCTGATGAAGTCTGTAATTAACTACCTAACGTAGTCTGTGTGTGCGTGTGTGTGTACACATATGTATACATGCAGCCCACAATTATTAGTCACTGCAATGTCTTTAGTCACACACATATACACACACTATATATAGTATATATATATATATGCACACACACTAGGTTTATATGATTAGTTCCTTATGGTTGATATATAGCAATCAATCTTGGTGGTGGTATAGCGTAAGAATAGAGTCCTTCAAATAATTTTCAAAAATTTTTCAGGAGCAAAAATCTGGTACAAAAGAAAGTTCACTGCTTCCATCATATATGGCATCTCCCCCATCCTCCTCAGTCCCTTTTCTCCTGTGGTGACACTGAAGGTCACAGGAGCATTAATTCAAGTGAATGTCCTCATCAGTACTGATTGCCGTGGGCTCTAAATAAAATAATAATCATCATAATTTTAAAACCTGCGATGAGAGGAGAACATACGAAATCTCTTTAAGCAAGTTCGCACCTGGTCTTCCTAACTCTCGTTGCATGGTTTCAGTGATGCTGAGACATCACAGACCGTTTTCACTCTCATTATTGAAATGCAAACTTCTGATAACATTTTATTTTGGTTTCTCAGAGGGATCCTAAGAGTCTGGTCCATGCAGAGTTCAACTCAGGAAAAGTTTATGTATTACAGCTGAGCTTGGGAAGCAGTGGGAGAAGGTGGAAAGTTGGGACAGGAGAACACAGCCAAGGTTTGGGAAAATGACAGGTACCAGAGGCTCACAGGTCACATGGGGGCCACGGGGAGGCAGAGAAGAAACAAGCACCTGGACACGGCCTGAGGTGTCAGGACCAAGGAGAAACCTGCCAGGAGTTGAGAGACGCCAAGTGCAAAGCTTCAGCCCAACCAAAGATTAGACCAAGGATGAAATCTAGACAATGAGCCTGATATTTGAGTATCAAGTAAATAAGAATTTTATTTTGAGTGAGCTGCCTTCCTGGGCCAGGGGCAGGTTCCGTGGGATGTTGGAAGAAGTGTGAGCATGTCAGTCCCTGGTAATTCTTGATCCGTAGATGACTGGAACATTTGTGGACCCTTTTTCTCTTCCAGAAGGTGATGTGTTTCAAGATCACTTGACTAAAAGCGAGTTTGCTCTTTTCCAGTGTATCCAGACAAGTCCACAGAGGGCCATGTCTACAGATTTCAATATTTATGTAAAGAGATGGGCACAAAAAGATTAGCCTGTATTTGACCATAAGTTGCAAAGTGAACCTCTGGTGTCAAGCAATAAAATTAGCCAAATTAGAAGCCATGCAAAATCAGCATTGCTCCCCTGGCCGCAAAGTTGGCTCGTAAGTTACACTTGTCCCCATGAACAGAATGAACATATTTCTAGATTTATTTTAGTCAAGAATGGGTTCTTGGGGAGAAAAGAGAAAAGGAAAAAAAAAAAGTGAAAAACATTTTTGTGACACCCCCCCCAGAAGACCCAGGGAGCACATCTTTGAATTTGATAAGGCAGAAAGCATTTTAATTAACCTCAAGATAAACCTACTGTATCTAAAAGTGACTCCAAAAGCTGCAGCTATGCGCCAAGTTTGGGGAATTTGTTAGCATTTTAAAAATTCTTTAAGAAATATAAATTTTATTTTGGCTGTGAATATATACTCAGAAGCCTTAAAGTAATATGTCTTGAAAATTCATTTAGATGTAAAGATTTCTCATACGGAGCAAATGCCCCCCCCCCCCCCCCCACCATTGAGGATAATGGACGGCGTCCGTCTACCCAAAGGTTTGAGTACCGCGAGGAGAGAAATAATTTTATATTGTAAATGAGCAGTTAACCATATGTGTAGATTAAAATTTAAGTCATAGAAATTAAAACTCTGGAAACCTTGAGTCCATTTAATCTGAGCCTCTGCCTTTAGGTAGAAGCACGTATTGTTTGGCCAAACCAAAGATCTCCAAGGAGCTGCCAAGGATAGTCAGTTACAACTGAAGTAATTTATTCCCAAGCTAATTCTAAGTGACAACATGTCTCATGGACGGAGCCCAGATCCCTCGTTCGGGACCATAAGCTGGTTGTTCTTTACTGCCATGGTCTATTTCTACAGAACACTTCACCATTATCTGTTTCGTTTGTTTGTTTGTTTTTTACAGAACACACTTCTGGCATCAAATGTTTGGGGTTTTCTTCACGCCAACAAACAATTCTCCAACCCTCCAGACATCAGCTGGATGTCCTACAATTTAATTCAATTCAGACATTAAATACCAGAGTTTATATCAGATCCCACCAGTTAAGGGCTCAGTCCTATAATAGGATTTTGTAATTTTTTTTAGGATTTTCTATATCCAAGATCATGTCTTTCCTAACAGAGACAGTGTTACTCCTTCCTTTCCAATCTGGGTATCTTGTATTTCTTTTTCATGCCTAATTGCCCTGACTAGAAACTCCACAAAATGTTTGATCAAAGTGATAAGAATGGAGATCCTTGTCTTTTTTCTGACCAAAGGTGAAAAGCATTGAGTCTTCTCCATTTAGAATGAAGTTACATGTGAGTACTTCATAAATGCCCTTTATCAAGTTGAGGAAGTTTCCTTCCAGTCCTACTTTGTTGAGTGATTTTATCATTGAAGGGTGTTGGACTTTGTCAAGTGCTTTTTTCTGAGTCTAGTGAGATGATTATGTGGTCTGTGTCCATTATCCTCTTAATATAGTGTATTACATTGATTGATTTACATGTTAACCGACATAGTATTCTTGCAAAAACTCTCTAGTTGTGGTATATATTCCTTTATATATGCTTTTGGATTCAGTTTGCTAGTATTTCGTTCAATTCATTTGCATCTACATTCATGAGAGATAATGGTTTGTAGTTTTCTTGTGATACCTTTGTCTAGTTTTATTATCAGGGTAATGTCCTCATGAAATAAGTTGGGAAATTTTACATTCTCTTCTATTTTATGAAAATATTTTTGAAGAATTTGTATGAATCCTTCTTTCGTCAATTTGTGGAATTTACTAGCAAAGCTATCTGGGCCTGAGCCTTTCTTTGTGGAAAGTTGTTTTTTTTTTAGTGAATAATGGAATCTTATTCCTAATTGAAAGAAGTCTGTCAAGATTTTCTACTTTATTTTTTTATTGTCAGTTTCAAAAGTGTATCCATCTATTCAGGCTGCTATAATAAATTACCTTGGACTGTGTGGCTTAAGTAAGAAACATTTACTCCTCATGCTTCTGGAGGCTGGGAAGTCCAAAGTCAAGTCACCCACCAGCAGATTCACTGTCTGCTGTGGACCTGCTTCCTGGCTTGTGGGTGGCTGTCTTCTCCTGGTATTCTCACATGGTGGACAGCAGAGAGGAAGAAGTTCTTGTGTCTTCTTTCATAAGGACACTAATCTCATTCATGAGGACTCCACCCTCATGACCTGATTACTACCCCAAGTGCTCACCTCTTGATGCCATCACATTGGGGGTTAGGATTTTAACCTATGAATGGTGGGAGGACACAGACATTCAGCCCATAACAAGTGGTTTGTGTCTCTTTAGGAATCTGTACGTTTGATAAGGAATATCCTATTTGTTGTCATACAGTTGTTTATTCTTTTTATTTCTGAAAGGCTGGTAATAATATCCCTCTTTCATTCCTGATTTTTGTAATATATATACATCTTTATTGTTTAGTTTCTTGGTTGGTTTAGGTCAGGACTTTTTGGTTTTTGTTAATCATTTCACAAATTCACTTTATGAATTTTTTTGATTTTTCCTATGCTTTCTGTATTTGCTATTTCATTATTTTTACTCTAATCTTCATCATTTACTTTATTATTCTTTCTTTGGCTTGATTTTCTTTTCTTTTTCTAAGTTATTAAGGTGGAATATTTAGTTATTCATTTTAGATACTTCTCCCTTTAAAAGACAGATGCTTGCAGCTATAAATTTCCCTCTAAGCGTAGTTTCAACTACATGTAATAAGTTGTAGTATTTTTTAATTCACTTCATTTTTTTCTGTTTTTCTTTATGATTTCTTCTTTAACCTCCATTTGACTACTACATAAGGAATAAGTTTTATAATTTTTAAATTGCTGTAAATTTCAAAAATTTTTTCTGTTTTTAATTTTTGCATTCATTCCATTTGGTCGGAGAAAAGATGGGAGAAAATATGACTGTTTTAATTCTTAATATTTGTTGGAATTAAATGATACTATCTAAGTTTGAATATTAAGGAATGAAAGAGTACATATAGCATTTTGAATAACTGTAAATAACTATAATTTAAAAACAAATCAGGGATAGAGGGAAAGGAGTCTTGCAAAGGTGTGCGTAACAGTCTCCTCTTATGTAGGGTGAAATCGTGCCTGTTTCTAAAATGCTAAGATGTTGAGTAAAATGTATAAATCTATAAAGCTCACTATTGTGAAAATTAGACTATAAACTTTTCAAATTGCCAGTAGGAAACTGTGTGCCCCCGAACACAGGCATTAAAAAAGAAGGGAAAGTATAATCTTTATAGGAAATGTGGCAAAATACACATTCCGATCATATCAAGTAGCAAAATCAAAATTAAGTAAGAAAGAATGAATCAAATTCTGGTAAACATAATGAAAAAATATATCTAAAAATCAGTCTTACTTTAAGGTTAAAAGTAGAAACACCTGTGTTTACTGGAAGTAGAAAATAGTCCCCGTTTTCACCGTTGTGAATTAACACGTGGGGCCTAAACACTTGAGGAAGGTGGCAGCGCAGCACATTTGCTTGCATATAATATCACCATGTGCCGCAAGAAACAATTATTTAATTTAAAAACTGTTAAAGTCTATGAGAAAATGCAGAGAAGTTCTGAAGAAAGGCTTCTAAAATTAATGTACAGAAACTAACAGCTTATGAGATGTGAACAATGACTAGTAAGAAAATATAATAGAAGAAACTATTACATTCACACTGGAAATCAGTAAATGTAATTTAATAAGAATTGTGTGGGGACTATGTGAGAACAATATTTGAACATAACTGGGGGATTTCAATAAAAAATTTAAGGTAATATAAAAATACACTGGTTTGGGACTTCCCTGGTGGCGCCATGGTTAAGAATCCACCTGTCAATGCAGGGGACACGGGTTTGAGCCCTCGTCCGGGAAGATCCCACATGCCACAGAGCAGCTAAGCCGTGCGCCACAACTACTGAGGCTGAGTGCCACAACTGTTGAAGCCCGCACACCTGGAGCCTGAGCTCCGCAACAAGAGAAGCCACTGCAATGAAGAGTAGCCCCTGCTCCCCACAACTAGAGAAAGCCCACGCGCAGCAATGAAGACCCAACACAGCCAATAAATAAATAAATAAAATTTTAAAAAATACATTTTTATTTTGCTAGAAATAGTGATATTATAAAGTTGGAAATTTTCCCAAGTTAATTTTTAAATTGAATATGGTAAAATTTATTATAGCCAAAGAATATTATTTAAATTCTCTAAAGACAATTTTGTTTAATTTTACAAATTAACATTATAGCCCATCTAAAAAAGATTAAATAGGCAAAAAAAAGAAAACAAAATGAATTTAATATATAAAATATGGGGTGTGGTGGAAACTAGCCCTATCTTATGTTAAAAATATGTTATGAAACTTCAAAGAATTAACATTGTTATTTCATATACATCAATGGATCATTATCCAGAGACAAACCCAAACACATATGAGATTTAGAGCACTCTAAGTTTTGCATCAATGAGAGTATGAGAATTTGCCCCCAAAATGCTGGGTGATTATTTGTTCACAGTTAAAACCCTAGCGTTATGATCCAAGTTGGTCAAAACTTAATATAAAAAAGAAAGCTTATGAGATACAGAAGAAAGGACAAATATGTACATTCTTGGGATGAAATTTCTTTTTATTACTATTAATAATAATAGTATCTAAATTACATTTAGTACAGACTATCAGCCATAAATATTCTAATTATTCTAAGGACGTAAACATTTTAAAAATACTCCGTTTTTTCCAGATTGATGATATTGCTAAAACATCTGCTGGGGAAAAAAACAATTTGAATTGCATGATATATATTATGGTTAATTCCCTTTAATGACCAAAAAAAAAAAATCATGCAAATCTATTAAAAAAAAAGAAACACCCAAACAGAAAACTGAGAAATTTATATGGACTGAAGTGTCCCAAAGAAGACACAAATACCCTGTAAAGACACAGAAAGGTGCTAACCTTTGGGAAAACCTGCATCTCTAGACAGTAAGTTAATACTAACCTCTTATCAATCGACAGACAGTCCTTGTGACTCATGGGGAAAACACTACACCCCCCCACTTCAGGCAAGAAGGAAGATTGGCACACACATTTTGGAGGACAGTTGCCAATAAATATCTACATTTAAAACACACATTAAATTTTGATGAGCAATTCCAGGATTAGGCATTTAAATTATGAATATACTTTCAGAAAATCAGAAGACCTGCAAACAAGGGTGTCAGCAGAGCATGGTAGTTCTAGAAAGATAAAAGCAACATAAATGCTCATCAAGAATGAAATGGACTAAAAAAACTCACTCATCCTCATGGTAGAATAATAAGTCATAGCACGCATGTTTTTTAAAAGAAGGACAGAATTTTATGGAAAAAAATCTGAAACTCTATGAGTAGGACATGAAGCCAAGGCAAAGAAATGGTGTGTTTTGCATGAGATGTTCTGAGCATGTTCTGATCACATCGTTGTGTGTGTGTGTGGAGGGGGAGTGTCAGGGGTACACTGTGAGTAGGAAAATCTTATTGTTTGAATTTCTTAACCTTGTGCATGTACTACTTTTACTTACCAACTCTCGTCGTCTGGACTATGAAATTATTTAATGTATTTTACTGCCTCCACATATTTTTCTGTGAAACAGTAAAAATAAATTATATTTTTAAAAGTGGGAGGAAAAAACATTACACAGAATAACCCATCAGTAACACAATTGAACGAGATTGGGCAGCAAGTCAGGGCCCGGCCAGCAAACTGGAATTTAAACAAAGAGCATAGTCACTTCGGGCCACAGAGCTGCTTTGTGTGCCTCATATCATGGATATTAAAAATATACATGTTTTCAGGAAAAATTAGATTAACATAGAAATTTGTACTTTGGGGGTATTCTGGAAAGACCCAGCATTCATCCTTGTGGGTTTGCATAACCTCAGGGCTGTGGCCCAATAATGACTGACTTTGTTAGACTGGGGATGTGCTTTCATCCTTGGCTCACAGGGAACTAACCACACGAGGTACTGCACGTCACGCTGAGTTCTCCTGCGCGTCATGCTTAGTACTGAAATTGTATTTTAATTTTCATCCATGTATTTCTACTTCCATCTAACCTACCTTTCAAATTTGTGCCTGAGAAATCAGTCATTATTCAAATTAATAAATAACCAAAAAGGCCACATTAGCCAAAACTTTCAGGTATTTTCAAAGAAGCTCACAGGTGACAAAATGATTTGTTTCTTTCTACCATGGCCTGCTCTGTGGTGGAGTTGCTGTGAGCAATTGGTCCCACGGAAGATGGGCTTCAAAGGAGAAAAAGAGGGAAAAACACCCCACGAACTGGGAAATCAGTGAATCCGGCCAACACATTCAGCTGTGGGTGCATTGGTGATTATTTGCAAACATCTGGAGAGAAATAGAGTCATATATATGTTTGAAAATCCAATATCAAAATTGTGCCAAGTCCGTGATGGCTTTACCGATGTACACACTTACGGAGCAAAAGGAATGAAGCAGATGTGGACAGCTTGGGAAATCACTCACACGTGAGAAATGAACACCTTGGATGTTTTTCTACATTGATTCAGATTACTTCATATATTAGCTCACCAGCTTGTGAGATGAAAGCTCAGTGAGAGACTGATCTCAAAAGTGATGATAAATGATACTGAATTACAGCAAGACTTAGAAATCTAGGAGTCCTTGGTTCTGTGGCTGATTCGCGTGTGATGATCTACACGAACATGTAAATTTGTTTTGATCTCGCTGAATCCTAGAGTGTTTTCTTTAATACTCACATAACCACAGAAGAAGAAAGAAAAGCAATTCACAGGTTTTTTTAGTTCACTAAATTTTGACAGCCAAGAATCGACTATAATTACTTAAAAGACCTTTAATAACTTTACAAAAGCATATTTAACAGGACTCCAGAATACTGTGGGTTATTTTATAAACCTTTAAGTAGGATTAACTTCCTGAGAGGTTAGGACAATGATTATTTTTAGCACTTTAAAAGTCACAATCCAATTACATTCATGTTCTATCTGCAGTGACACAATCCATGTTGTGATGTTATTGTCTTTATTTTACCTGAGGAAACCTGGCTTGGCTACGTTAAGGGCATAGCCCAAGGGGAACCACAGAAATTGAGCTGGAAATCAAGGTCCCTCTTTTTAATCAAATGCCCACTCTTTTCACAATACTCACTCTCTCCCACCAGGCACAGTCAGTAAAGATCCTTTGGTATGATTTGAGGGCCAATTATAGGAAGCCCTGGTTACAAAAATCTCCCAAGTGGTGTGGCCTTGTGTGGAGTCTTCTTACTTTTTTCTTGATGTATTTTAATTGGTGTATTTTATTTTACTTTATTTTATTTTATTTTTATTGAAGTATAGTTGATTTACAATGTGTTAATTTCTACTGTACAGCAAAGTGATTCAGTTATACATATATATGCGTTCCTTTTTTAATATTGTTTTCCATTACAGTTTATCACAGGATATTGAATATAGTTCCCAGTGCTAGACAGTAGGACCTTGTTGTTATCCTTTCTGTATATAATAGTTTGCATCTACTAATGCCAGACTCCCAATCCATCTCCCCCCATCCTCCTCCCCCGTGGCACCCACAAGTCTGTTCTCTATGTCTGCGAGTCTGTTTCTGTTTTGTAGACAAGTCCATTTACATCATATTTTAGATCCCACGTATAAGTGATATCATGTGATATTTGTCTTTCTCTGTCTGACTTCACTTAGTATCATCATCTCTAGGTCCATCCATGTTGCTGTAAATGACAGTACTTCGTTCTTCTTTATGGCTGAGTAGTACTCCATTGTATATATGCACCACATCTTCTTTATCCATTCATCTGTCGGTAGGCATTTAGGTTGTTTCTATGACTTGGCTATTGTGAATAGTGCTGCTGTGAACATAGGAGTGCGTGTATCTTTTTGAACTATAGTTTTGTCTGGATATATGCCCAGGAGTAGGATTGCTGGATCATATGGCAACTCTACGTTTAGCTTTTTGAGGACCCTCCATACTGTTTTCCGTAGCGTCTGCACCAATTTACATTCCACCGGAACGGTTCCCTTTTCTTATGGCGTCTTATCCTTCAAACAGTTCTAGGGGCCTGTTGTAACTTGATTTCTCCTCCCTCCTTTAGGTGAAACCAAACTCAAGCTGTGTGCAAAACCTTAACATGATACTAATAAAGGTACAAATAAACCTCACGTTGCTAGAATACTGTCTCGTTTACCAAGTACGTGCGCACGCGCCACTGCGTTTCATATTCACACCAGTACTGTGTGGAAAAGGGGGGCAGGGATTGTTATCCCGTGTAGGGAATTTTACAGTCTAGCGGAGGAGATAGCACCTTTGCTCACCGCAGCTATAATCTGCTCTAAATTTTATTTTGCCCTAAATGGCAGTGCTGCTTTCTTTTCATCCATTTCTTACTCTTGATTGATCAGACCGTCATTATGTAACACTGAGTCGGAATCAAGCTTGCATCAAAACCGTACCACAGTTTTGAGACTGGCACAAGAGTGGGGAATGGGCGTTTTGGACGCAGAATGCTTCCTGGAGCGTTTATATGACGCCTTCCAAGCCCGTTGTAAACCAGACATCATTTCTGTTATTTCACAGAATTTCCGTATTTCACTTATCTTGAATGATCTGTCAGGGTGATGTGCTTCATTGAAGGAATCCATGCCCAGCATCTACTGTTCACTCCGCAACGTGCTTGGCGCCAAAGGTGTTATTAAAAAGAGCTCGGTGGTTCAGAAAAACACTTCAATGTCCTCCATGTTTCCCTATTGTTATGTGTTAGGTTTTATGTGAATAAAATTTGTTTTATTGGCAGGATCAAATTTCATAAATTATGGCTCTTTTAGGAAAGATGAGGTGACAGTAAAGTCTTTTCTGATCTTAATTATGTAAAGAGTTAAGAACCAAAACAAAGTGCCCACAAATCTAAAGGTTATGCTAGTAAAGAATAGTTTTCTTAGCTCCGACCTCACTACTAACCTGATTGTTAACTAATAATCCGTTGATAACATTTTGCAGGAGGAGATACTCTTGTTAAATTAAATTCCACTTGATTACATTGTTATTTCATTTTTGAGCGTAAACTCATATTTTCTTAACTTTTGTAGGCTTTATTGGAGAATATTAGTTTTTTAGGCATTTATAATGAAAAAAGAGTTTGAATTAAATTTACATTAACTTTGCCCTTTTCAGCATTGCATACATGCACAAAAGGCATTTAAAAGAGAGTACTTAAAACTTGGAATTTGGAACCTTATTTTAAAATGTAAATATTTTAGCTCATTTTAGTTCCAGTTGTTCTGATTTAGCTTGGGTTTTTCTTTCCCAGTTCAGGTCCCTGAAGTGAGGTTTACAGTTACCTGGCTCACTTGATTTCCAGGCATTGGAACAGAAAAAACTATCTGGCTGAGCATGAAAAGTGTATTTTTCCCTCTGCCCACATATTTTAAGAAATGAGAGCTATTTACCGTACTTCTCTTCCCTTTCACTTCACATTTCCCATCTCACCCCCTTCCCCTTACATAAGAAAAATAGTTTGGGGAGATTAGAAAGGGGGGATTCAAAAGTTGGAATTCAAAGCAAGACATTTCAGGAGGTATACACACTCGCACATGTGGTCTGAACAGCATTTTGCCTTCATGTTAGAACCCGTCCTTTCCGTCTCCCCTTTCCACTGGATGCTGACGGAGCAGTGGACGGTGCAGAGAAAATCAGCCTATGTGGCCACCTGCTTTCCAGCTCCGGTCTGTAAACCTGCCTGTAGTAGCTTCCCAGGCTCTCTGGGTCTGGTCTTGCCTTACTCAGGACCCAGAGTTAATCCTGTCCCTTTAAATCCTGCGCCTTTCTCAGCCTCCCTTGACCTCTCCTCCCTTCCCCCTTATCTTCTCTCCTGCCCTTTGCCCTCCCTTTATCACCACCATCCTGGTCCATGCTTCATCATCTCCAGAACTAATCTGTCACTCCTGTTGCTCATCTTTCCTCACTCAAACCCCAGCTCCCTGGCACCATCCTTACACAAAGATGCTCAAATCAGATCCTGCCACTCCACCAGCCGGCATCTTCCATGATTCACCAGAGCGTTCAGGATGCAATCTCAGCTTTTCTGATGACACGTGGGCTGTAGGTAGGTCAAGGCCCCTCCTGAGAGTCCGACTTCATTCTCTGTTACACCCCATGCTGCTTTCATGCTTTGCTCTAAACTTCGTTTCCCAGGACACCACTAACCCCTCACCCTCCCAACTGGAGTGTGTTTTATCCTCTCTGAACCATATGCCTCGATCTTGGAGATGCGATAGGTTTCCTCCTTTAACTCTACTCCCACTTCCAAATGACTGGTCCCCACTCCTCCCTGTAAACAGTATTCTCCTTGAAGCACAGGCCTCAAGGCCATACTTTGTATACCTGTGCTTCCCAGAGTCACTCACCACGCACCTCCCCTCCCGCCGTTCTGGCTCAGTGTCTGTTATCACTTCAACTCTTATCATTCTTGGCAACACTGGTAGCCCTGCAGTCTGTCTCACTCCAGGCTTTTTAGTTCCCTGACCTTCGCATTCCTATTGATTTTGCAACCCCCCCCCCCTTATGCCTGTGGTGGCCCCTTCCCCTGGGTACCCCTCAGCAACTGTATCCCAGCTCTGCAGCCTTCACGAGCCCAAGTGAAAGGATGACCTTCTCCAGCCACCACCTCCTAGCTCCCTGTCCTTCCATCGAATACCTGATTGGAGCAAATATTTGATACCGCTAAGAGTTCCCATCCGTCGAAGCATCATGCTTCCTGGATTCACTACCCCGCTCCCAGCCCCCTTTGTATCCAACCTGGATCCTACGATCTGTCCCTTGTGTGAGCCCTTCCCTTTCTGCCCCTTTTAGCTCCCTGCATCTTTATCCTATAATCCCTAAGTTAAACCTAATTATGCCGATTCTGGTGGCATCATGGTACCTGGAAGTTGGTGGAAAAGGATACACAACTGTGCCGACTCACTTTATAACTACAAAGCTCCACGGACCCTTTCCGTCTGTCAATCCTACTGTGTTTCTGTGCTTTTCTAGTCAAGTTCCCTTTGAAATAGCTGTTTCACACGTTGTCTCCTAACTAACAACACCTCTCTTTTGTTTCCCATTTAATGACCTTTTTATTTAACTGAGAAAATAGAAAAACATCATAGGGGTCCTGTCACACTTTTCTCCCACCTTCTCCCCCCACATCACCTTTTCCAAGGTCACTGGTAGCGTCCACGTTGCCAAGCCTAATGATTAATTCTGTTTTCATTTTATTCTGCCTTGTGTCATTTGATACAGGAAATCATGTGTTTTGTCGTTTGTTTTCTTGAAACATATTTTTAGTTGGCTCCTAAGACAATACGTTCATGGTTTTCCTATCTCACTGCCCACCCCTTTCTAAAATCCTTTGTTAGATCCTGCATTTTGCCGTATTCCCTACATATTGAGGTGCCCTAGGGCTCTTTTGTTGGTCCCCTGTTCTCCATCTATACTCCCATTCCTTTAAGCTTATAGCAGTTCCTAGGTTTTAAATACCATCTTTGAACTGATGACTCCCAAATTTGACATTTCATATCCTCATCTCTCTCCTAAATTCCATATTAGGAATTCCAGTTGCCTACCAGACATTTGCACTTGGATATATAGTAGGCATCTTAACGATAACGTGTCAAAATCCAAGGACATGGGAAGGTACAGGGAACCATCATCCCATCAATGGTATTAGTGGGATTCAAGGTCAACCAAGGTCTACATGGGGGGCCCTTCATGAACCAGAGCCCATGAAACAACCAAGTGCTGGGCTTTGGCGACTCTGTCACTCCAGAAATCCACTGCTTTCTGTCTAACCTCTCCCTCTATACCCTCCCTCTTACATGACGCTTTCCTTCATCACTGCCTTGTCACCCTCCCAACAACCCTCTGAGACAGCGAGGTCGTTCACATTCTGCATCTGGGACAGCTGAAACCATAGGACTCCGCCTGCTTGCCTGCATCTTGCCGCTCACTAGAGAGAGGGCAGGAGCATGTGGCCTCAGATCCGACGCCCCGAGGCCCAGAGTTCTCCCCACTCCATCGCCCAGGGAAAGACCAGGTGACATGGTGTAGAGACGTCATCGTCCTAGATCAGAAGGTCGGCTCACCAAGCCCCCCGGATATCCATTCCCTGACCTTTTCACACGGCAGCCAGAGTCTCTTCTCATCCTTCATAACGGGGACCCACTGCGCCAGGCAGACGCAACCCTTGGATGGAGCTGTGGACCCTGTAGGATGGCAGGGGGACCTCGGGAAAGAGATGGTCCTCTTTGGGCTTCAGTTTACCCAACAGCAGGAGGAGGTGGGAGGGATGAGGGTTCTCTCCGCACTGCTAAGCCCTTTTGTAAACTCAGTCTCAGTGTTGTTTTGAGCCCCTTGTCTGCCTGCTCACGGACGTGTGCGCTGTCCTGAGACCTCTAAGGTCGTGCCTGACCCCGCCCAGCTGTCCCTCTGACCCCGTCCTTGTCACTCCTGCCCTTGCTCATCCTTGCAGCCATGAGGGCTTCCTGACTGTCCCTCCCAGGTGTCAAGGCCGCTGCCACCAGGCCTGCTGGACTTTCCCTGCCCTCTGCATGGAATGCTCTCCCCTAGGTATTAATGCAACTTAATTCTTCAGTACTTTTTTTGTTTCTGCTCAGATATCAGCTTTCTAGATAAATCTTTGAAAATCCTATCTAGAAAAGCGCTCCTGTCCTTTAAAAAATTTTTTTTCTTCATGGCATATATTGCTACCGTAACTTATCTATCTGTTTACTTTTTATTGTCTTTTATATTGTTCCATAAACATAGTCTTTTTTTCTTTTTATACTCAGCTATTTTCTGAAGTAATTTCAATAGCTTCTCAATAAATATTTGTTGAATGGATGAATAAATGTTATAGCCCCTACTGACCTTTATACTGTGCTGTATTCATAAAAATTAAATGAGCAGCGTGTATGTACAGAAGGGAGCAGAGAATAGAAGCAAACAGTCCAGGGAGAGAAACACTACAATAACTCACCAGTAGGTTGATCTCAACCAAAACGATGTGATTTGTCAAACAAGAATGTCATAATGTCAAGGAAGAGACAGGGCTTTTAAAAAAATATGCTTAACAAATGTTTGGTTTTAGTTTTTGTTCCTCATGCTCCTTTTTCTCAAACTGGGAAAAGCAAATTTGAAAAAACGGAAAGAAATAAAAATAAAACCTCTGCCTGCAGTGAAAAACGGAGTAAGCCACAAGAACTCCCACGCATTATGATGTAGTTCACGAAAACTATGATGTGTAACGAAAACAAACGAAGATGCTGACACGATAGCTAAATCTTCAAACCTCAAGGAGAATAAAACATTTTTTTTAAAATAAGGACCAACCTTTTACAAAATGGATTTGAGTGAAGTATAGTTGATTTACAGTGTTGTAGCAATTTCTGCTGTACAGCAGAGTGATTCCATGATACACACACACACGCACATATGTATGTTCTTTTCATATTCTTCTCTATTGTGGTTTATCACAGGATATTGAATATAGTTCCCTGTGCTCGACAGTACGACCTTGTTGTTTATCCATCCTATATGTAGTAGTTTGCATCTGCGAATCCCAAACTCAAAATCCATCCCACCCCACCTCCCCTCCCCTTTGGCAACCACAAGTCTGTTCTCTGTGTCTGTGAGTCTGTTTCTGTTTCGTAGATAAGCTCATTTGTGTCATATTTTAGATTCCGCATATAAGTGATATCATAAGGTATTTGTCTTTGCCTTACTTTGCTTAATATGATAATCTCTAGCTCCATCCATGCTACTGCAAATGGCATTATTTTATTAGTTTTTATGGCTGAATATTTATTAATATTCCATTGCATATATGTACCTAATCTTCTTTATCCATTCATCTGTTGATGGACATTTAGGTTATTTCCATGTCTTGGCTGTTCTGAATAGTGTTGCTGTGAACATAATGGTGCATGTATGTTTTTGAATTAAATTTTTGTAAAAACCAACATTTTAAAGGCGATCTTTGGTAAACAATTGTCTTTATGATATGGATGGACCGTGAAAGAAATCTGCGCTGACCCTCTAGTCTCAACATGATACTACACAAGGGCTTAGGAGGCAGAGTAAGAAGAGAGGTTACTCTGAAATACCATTTCTAAGTTTTTACACCATAGCCTTCAAGCTTAAGAAACGACTGTGGGCCCAGCCAGGTGATGGGGGACTGTGCAAAAACTTGAAGATCCCAGTGCTTTACTCAAGGGCTTCGTCTCTAAGCCTTGCCAATTTCTGGAATACCACATACCGAGGGAGCTGTTCCTTCGTGTCAATGACAATTAGATGTTTCACAAGGCATTTTTTGTAAAAAGCCCAAATCAAGTTATGACCTGTGTTCAGATTGCCTTCCCTGCACCCTCATGCAGAGTGGACCTCAGCCATCAGTGCAGGTCACACAAAAGTAGGGAAGGAGCACAGTGGAAACGCATGGGGCCTGGCGGTAGATACTGAAAGACAGTAGAGAACATCAGTACGTGAACAAATGAGACACAAAGAAGTTGGACTAAATATGGGCCTGCAGAACGGTTTCCTTCTCTCCACACATGATCACATCAACAGGGCTCCTGAGCGAAACAGGTTTTACAGCTGAAATGAGCTGTAAGGCTCAGACTGTGCTTACGGAGGCATCTCTAAGTAACACCAGGGACCACAGGGGACAAGAAAATAAACACGGACGCTGGAGGAAATCCCAGCCGCTGACAACTACAGCTCTGGCAAATAGTAAACACTGCCTGCCCCCTTCTCCCAGACACACGTAACACCTCACACTGAAAACGCCTGTTTGTTTCAGTTCCTTCCCCGTAATACATCATGCTTGGGGTTCATCCAAGAATTACAGAATGCACTAGAAGACCCACCCCCCCCCCCCCAAAAAAAATTTACAGTCAGATGAGACAAAGCAAGTAGCCATACCAGACCAAGAGAGAACAGAGATTTTGGAACTTAAAGCAACTGTGATTAGGATGCTAAGGGCTCCACTGGAAAAGTGGACAATATGATGGGAAGAGATGGAAAACGTAGGTGAAGAGATGGAAACGTGAGCATTCTGCAGTCCTACATGTGGGCTTTTCACGGGGCCTGTGTCCCTAGACTTGCACTTTCTTAAGGGCATTCCCACCTGCAGGTGCCTGGGAGACTGGCGTGGAGAGTTTCCCTCCCCCACGCTGCGTAGGTGCTGGCGAAACCCAGGTGTGTTCAATGTTTCCCGTGCACGCGGGCCTCCGTTGATGGTAAAAGGACACCCTGGGTGTACTGCACGACGAGAACTCTCCCTTCCCGCTGCTGCTGGATACACGGGAGGGTTTTTTTTGTATGGTCACCTTGAGAACATGATGGGGTTCCTGGTGGCAAAACTCATCTAAAGGGGTGCCCAGAGTTCCCACCGCTCCACGGAGGCCAGTCCCATGCAATTGTTCGGTGCCTGTTGAAGCGTTTCCAACAGGCCTCAGCTGTGGCTTCTCCAGATACACGGTGGTGGTCTCCACCCACCTGTCTGCTTCTGCAGTCTGCGTGGCGGTCGTTTACTCTGAGACCTTATTTCCTGGATGTATCAAAAAAGAGTTGTTGATTTTCAGTTTCTTCAGCACTCTTTCTTATTGTGAAGATGGGAGTGATGACTGGTGAGCTCCTTACATTTCGGACCAGAAGCCAGACGTGCAAAACACTGCTTTTTAAGGTAAGTCTGATTAATATTTAATTTCTATCTTCCTGTTGCTACCGAACTGGAGAAGATGCATGATAGCCTGAAGAGAAAAGGTAAAGGGCTGATCTGTCGTGTAGGGGTGTTCAGGACATTAGGGAGAATTCGGAGCGTTGGGGCTTGTGCCCTCAAGGGTGGGCTGCGGAGAAAGGAGACAGGCTGTCCTCCTGTGATTGGTGACTGAACACGGTGAACCCGGGGCGCAGAGGACCCCTGGGCTTCAGCTGTGGTGGGAGACACCTCTTGGAAAAGGGGTGGGACCTCTGAGAGGCCCCCACATCTGCAAGGTTCTAATGCAGGGGTTCTCGACCTTGATTGGAACTTAGAATTTCCTGGAGATGTTGTACAAATTCTGAGGCCTGTATGACATGCCACTAAATTAAACAGATTCTCTGAGGGATGAGGCCAAGGTATCAGTATATTTTAAAGTTCCGCAGATACATGTGATATTCAGCCAGCGATGACAATTACCCTTCGCGCATATCCCAGGAACAAATTGAAATCATGGTGAAGGGTAACCACGTTTTAGACTTGATTTCTCATGTAAGAGCAAAATGAGTATTTACCCCGTCCCCATGGACGTACATGTGCTCTGGAGTGGAAACAAACAGCACACAGACCCTCCTGCTTGGTACCGGCTTACTGTTTTGTGGGGGAGGATTTGGGCTTTGTTCTTCATGATGTACGTGGAGAGGTTGCGTCCGTCAGCTCCGGGTTGGAGCATCAGTCCTGGGACTCGCTGGCTGACGGTTACCCCAAACGAGCAAGTCCAGCCAGCCGCATCCTCTCGGGGGGTAATCCACGACAGGGTGCACCTTTTAGGAACAGGCAGCTCTTCCCAAGACACTGATAAATGTAACTCACGTGTACCACAGACCCCCACATTTGAAGATAAATAAGAGGTGCATGGTTTTATTAAAGGGACGTCATATTCTTCTCTTGCACCCAACAAAAGTTGACCTGATATGTAGAGAACAGGAAAAGGAAAGGGCACGGACTCATCACTTGTCCAGGGACATCTCAGCAGAGCCTGGGACGGGCCGTACTTGCTGGAGTGGGCTTGGTGCCTGGTGGATTCATGGGTGACCAGAGGAAAGGCGCAGGAGGAAAAGCGCAGAAATGGCCGCAGCTGTGGGCCATTACTATGCTGATGCCAGGACTGATGGAAACTTCTCGGAATGTGCGGGAAGAACAGGCAGTTTGGAGCCCTTGCTTGAGCAGGTTTTAGAAAGAGCCAGGGCGATTGGATTCTCCTCCATGTAAACCGTAGTTGGACCCTCCATCCCACAGGCGGTAAAGCGAGAGGGGTGGTCTGAGGAGACAAACGTCACCTCGCGGCTGTGCCCCGCCTCTCGGCACACCTCCTCTGCGAACAGAGTCACAGCTGTGGACTCTTTCCCCTTTTCTTTCTAGTGTCTTACCAACTAGTGTTTCAACAGTATATACTAGTGCTTCTGACTTCTGAAAATAAACCATTGCAGATATTCGCGTTCCCAGAGTTCTCGTGCTGCTAGGTCCAACCTGAGTATCCTCACCATTCTCTTTGTATTTTAAAGGCCCATGAAAATGAAATAAGAGATTTTCTAAATGCTTTGACTGCTGTGTTTCAGTTTTTATCAACTTTCCATTCAGGGTCAAAACGAACCAGCCTATCCTTTTGCAGTGAATGCCATTTTTCTCTCATTCTCTGCTCAATCTAGACAATAAAATCCATGCCTCCATCCTCTCTGTGATATTGGACAAAATGTATTAGTAGGTATTAATTCAGAGAAGGGATGTCTGGTTCGTGAATTTGGCCTCTTTACTGATAAGCCTCCTAAAACATCCAGTACACAAATATGCCTTGTTCACCGAGGAGAGAATTGCATAGTATTAACTATCCCTCGAGGGCATTTAACCCTGGAATCAGAAGACTGCTTCATAAAATTGACAGACACTTGAACACATTTTAAAAATCTGTCCTTCACTTTATTTGGAGGCCTGAATGTTTCCTTTATGATGTATTCAAAGCTGAACCAGCTATCGTGCATTTACATTGGGAGGATACTTAAACACACACGATTCACCTTTTTTTTGGCTTTGGAGATTAGTGGCTGTGTATTTGCCCAGACTCTGAGCATCCCCACTGGTATTCCAAACCACTTGCTCTGCAGGCAACTCTAGACAGATCATCTCAAGGGAGGGTTTTGTTTGTTTGTTTGTTTACTGTCAACATTTCATTCTCAGTGGAAGGAACTGAACAGCATTATACTTTAAAGTGGAGTTAGCAGGACCAGGGAAATTAGACTAAAAGAATTGTAGAGAATGCTGGAAGATGTTCAGATTATTATGATTAAGCAGAAACTCTACTGTGGGAGGATGCTTTTAGGAGACGGTTAAACAGAAACATCTCTCTCTGTGTCCTGCTCCTCATTCCCAAGCACAGTTATGCAGTGGATGGGAACAGACAGCAGAGGTTCAAAATCACAGTCCAGCAAGAAGGTGGGACATTTAACATGTTCTCAAGTATTGAGATTGCATAGAGAAGGAAGAGCTGAAAGGGCAGGTACCCAAGGACCAAGAATGCTGGGACGGTGTGTCCAGGAGCAGGGTGCATGCCTTCAGGGTTCCCCGAGCCCCTCACATACTGACCACTGCACACACCCGGCACTTCATCTGTGGACGCTCCCTTCCTGCAAGAGCAGTTTGCTTTCAGCAGCCGACCTAGTCAGGAAACTGATCAGATGGGTGTAAAGCTCTTCTCCAACACATACGACTGAGTTATATTCAGAAAAGAGTTAATATATTTCTGTATCAATGCAAAGTCCATTACTAATAACATCTGTATGGGTCACTAATTATGTATTTGTTCACAGTTTTAATTGTTTTAATGCATAATTTCACAAAAACCTTGGCACAGCTGAATAACGTGTGTGTATTGGACAAATTTCCTAGGATTTGGGAATAAGCTCACAACAAACTCCTCATTAAGCATTTAGGAAGTTCAACCACATGCCTAAGTAGGCAGGGCAGGAATAAGTTCATTTGAAACCACAGCATATCATCTGTGTAAGTACCTGTAACAGAAAGCTACATTCACACATCTTGTTTATATATAAAAATGTAAATGGTAAACAGTGCATCTTATCATCAGTAGATTAAACACAGAACATTATTAAATGTGATTAGACTCTCAATAATTTAGTAAATGAAAATAAGCTAAAAGCAGGTATAATTTCTGGCGGTGGTTTCTGGAGCGTCTGGAAATTACTGTTGATTTAACGGGAAAGGAACCTTTCCTCTTTGATTTTAGTTACACAGATGTAATGAGGTGGAGCATGACATCTGGCACTTGGGCTTGGTCAGGTCATTTCCTTTTCCACTTTTGCATATTTTCCATTATTCCACAGGCCATTATCACTTCATCCTACTTTCTGCCTCTATGAATGTGCCTAGTCTGGGTAATTCACATACGTGGAATCATGCAATATTTGTCTTTGTGTGTCTGGTTTATTTCACTTAGTGTAATGTTTCAAAGGTTCGTCCACATGGTAGCATGTTTCAGAACTTCACATGGCTGAGTGACACCCCATTCTACACGTAGAGCACATTTTGCTTGTCTCTTCATTCGTCAGTGGACACTTGGCTTGCTTCCACCTTTGTCTGTCGTCCATAATGGCGTCAGGAACACGGCTGTGCAAGTATCTCTTCAATCCCTGTTTTCAGTTCTTTTTTTTTTTTGCATGTGGGCAAAAAGAATTATGAACCTAAGAATTGGTTGATAATTAAGAAATTCTCATCTCAAATGAACCATGAGACAAGAGAAGCAATTTGTTGTCACTGATGCTTTATTTCGTTTGTTTTGTTTTTGAGGGTATGTGTCTCGTTTATTGTGTATTTTCTATGGCAAGGATGGACTGGTGGATGTTTATGACCCAGTAAATAGTTGGTATTTCTGTTACAGAAAAAAGTATCTCTATTCGTCTAAAATCAGGTTGATCTGTCTTGTCGGTTATCTGCCCTTACTACAGAAACGTTTCCCTCATATAATCTTGCCCACTTGTATGTGATCAGGGTTTCTAGAATATAGTCCCCTGTCTCTCTTTTTTATGTTGGATATATACATATATGTACATATATATGAATTCACTTTCTTCTAACAAAGATCCCTGTTTCTAATTGGTTTTCTCCATCTCCTGAAAAATTCAGTCCTGCTTGCAGTTCTTTTGAGTATATACCTAGTAGTGAAATCCGATTCACGTGGTGATTCTGTGTTTAACTTTTTGAGGAACGACTGAACGGTTCCCATGGCAGCAGCACAATTTACATTCCCACCAGCAACATACGAGGGTTCCAGTTTCTCCAGATCCTCACAAACAACTTGTTATTTTTCAACTTTTTTGGGTCTAGCCATCTTAAGATGAAGAGGTATCTCATCGTGGCTTTGATCAAAATTATTTCCCTAGTGATGAATGATGCTGAGTGTCTTTCACGTGCTTCTTTTTTTTTTTTCCCATGTGCTTCTTGACTATTCACATATCTGAGCCCTGCTTTCACTGATTCACAAAGTTTGTGGTTTTGTTTTTATTGATCTCAAGGTATTTTCTGATTTCCCATGTCTTTTTCTTGTTTGACCCATTGGCTGTTTGTGCGTTAATTTCCACATTTATGAATTTCCCAGGTTTCCTGTTGCTGATTTCTAGTTTAATTCCAAAGTGACTGAGAAAGGTACTTTGTATGATCTCAATCTTTTTTTTTTTTTTTTAATTCAGGAAGACTTGTTTTGTGGTCTGACACGTGGCCTATTGTGGCGAATGTCCCAGGTGAGCTTAGAAAGGTGTGTGTTCTCCTGTTGTTAGTTGAATAGTTCTGAATATCTGTGAAGTCTGATTTGTTTATAGTGTGGTTCCAGTCCTGTTTCCCCACTGGTCTTGTCTGGTGGTTCCCCACATTGAAAGCGGGATGTTGTTGTAGCTCACTCTTATTGTGGACCTGTCTTTTTCTATCTTCAATTCTGTCAGATTTTTGCTTCAGATATTTTGGGACCCTTGTTAGGCACATAATTTTATAATTGTTACATCTTCATGATGGCTTGAAACTTTTAACAATATATAATGTACTTCTTTATCTTTTGTAACATTGTTTTTTAGCTTAAAACCTATTTTGTCTGATAATGTAATCACTCCAGCTCTCTGTTGGTTACTGTTTCAAAGATCTTTTATCATCCTTTAATTTTTAACTTCCTTGTGGTGTTGTATCTAAAGAAAGTCTCTCGTAGACAGCACGTAGATAAATGATGTTTTTATTCATTCCGCCATTCTCTGCCTTAGTTGGGGAGTTTAATCTATTGACATTTAAAGTAATAATTAATAAGGAAAGGTTTATTTTTGTCACTTGGCAATGCTTTTCTATGTGTCATATATTTTTATGTTGTTCTTCAGTCTTCATTTCTCCATTATTGCATTTCCTTGTGTGTAGTTGATTTCTGTGTGTGTGTGTGTGTGTGTGTGTGTGTGCGCATGCGGTGTGATACCATTTTGATTCTCTTCTTTCCTTTGCTGTCTTTTGTTGTTGTTGTTGCCTTATTCATTGTTGCCTTGGGGATTGCAGTTAACGTTGTCACATTATGGCAGTCTAGTGTGAATAATGCCAGATGTCAGAAGTATACAGACACTGTTTCTATACAGCTCTGTCCCTCACTTTCCCATTGTTGTTTTCACAGATTACATCTCTCTGCGTTGTGTCCATTAACACAGATATGAACAATATAAATATTTTGCGCATTTTCCTTTTAAATCATATGGAAATAAAAGAGGACTTATAAACCAAAATTTCAGTAATATTAACTTTTACATTTACTTTTGTGGTTACCTTTACCAGTGTTGTTTGTTTTTTCAAACTGCTTGTGTTTACTGTCCAGAGTTCTTTCATTTCCACTTGAAGGACTCCCGTTAGCACTTCCTGTTGGGCGGGTCTAAAGGGAGTACACTCCCTCCGCTTTTGCTAGTTTGTGAATGTCATCGTTTCCCGCTTGTTTTGTTTTTGTTTTTGGGCCATGCAGCACTTGACATGTGGAGTCTTAGTTCCCCTACCAGGGATCAGACCCATTCCCCCTGCAATGGAAGCACAGATTCTTAACCATTGGACCACCAGGGAAGGTCCACCCTTCACCATGTTATTTATTTATTTATTTATTTATTTATTTATTTATTTATTTAGGCTGTGTTGGGTCTTTGTTGCTGCGCGCAGCTTTCTCTGGTTGAGGCAAGCAGGGGCTGCTCTTTGTTGCGGTGTGTGGGCTTCTCATTGCAGTGGCTTCTCTTGTCGCAGAGCTTGGGCTCTAGGTGCATGGGCTTCAGTAGTTGTGGCATGTGGGCTCAACAGTTGTGGCTCACAGGCTCTAGAGCGCAGGCTCAGTTGTTGTGGCACACAGGCTTAGTTCCTCCACGGCATGTGGGGTCTTCCTGGAGCAGGGATCAAACCTGTGTCCCCTGCATTGGCAGATGGATTCTTAATCACTGTGCCACCAGGAAAGTCCCCCCCCCCCCCATTTTGGAAAGTAGTTTTTTATTTGTAGTTCTTGGTTAGTTGACAGGTTTTTTTCCCCCAGCACTTTAATTACATCATCCCGCTGCCTTCTTGCTGCACAGTTTGCTGTGAGAAATAATCTATTGGTATAATTGAGGACCATTGTCCTTCTGGTATGCTTGATAATTTCAGTTGTCTTATCTTCAGATTCACTGATTATTTCTTCTGCCCAATCAAATCTGCTGTTGAACCTTTCTTATGAATTTTTCACTTACTTTGCAGCTCTAGAATTTCTATTTGGTTCTTCTTTATAGTTTCTACCTCTTTATTGATATTCCCATTTTGTTCATCCATCAGTTTTTTGGTTTCCTCTACTTCTTTGCTTACATTTTTCTTTAGCTTTTTGAAAATACTTAAAAGAGTTGATTTAAATCTTCATTTAGTAACTGCAATGCGTGGGCTTCTTCAAGGACAATTTCGGTCAATTTATTGTTTTCTTTGCATCTATCATATCTTCTTGTTTCATTGTATGCTTTGTGGTTTCATGTTGTTGTTGAAAACTGGACCTTAGAATATTATTCTGTGGTAACTCTGTCAATCAAATTCTCTCCCTACCTTAGGTTTTTCTGTTCTTGATGGTTGAAAGCTGACCTTTTGTTCAACTGGTATAGCGTTAAGACAAAAATTTCCTTCAATGCCAAGAGCAGAAAGCAAAGCAAAGCAAAGCAAAACGAAAACAAACGAACAAAAATACTGCCCCACCCTGTGTGGACTGACTGTCCCGGGGATCCCTTTAACCCTAGCTTGGCCATTTACACGCTTCCCTTTCTGCTAGCCCTGAGGCTAGAGATCAGTCGGGGGTCTTCTCAGGTCTTTGCTGAGCACGCATCCTGTCCTGGGCACACGTGTGGCTTTCTAAATTCCCCCGGTATACACAGGTGCTTGTGAATGCCCTGATTTCTGAAGGAAGCGCTCTCCTGGCTTTTTCTCCCCAGCCGTTGTGGTGTGCTGTATATCTCAGCTGTTATCTTTTGCCCCTTGTGGCTGCGGGTTTCGCCTTCCATACAGTACCTTCAAGCTGTGCCGTTCGCGTTTCTGCCCCGAGTGGGCTCTGCGTTAGGTGACACCGACATGAAAGGCTTCCATCAGTCCTCAGGGAGCCCCCAGACAGGTCAGGACAGGCAGACAACAATGTGTGGAGACGCTTTGCTCCCTCTGTCGCCAGAGAACAGGGTGCCACACCAGGCGCGCAGGCTGCATCTCAGGACTTTCTGTGAGCCCGGGAGGGAGGTGGACCAGGGTAAGTACACGTGGCACGAAGCTTTTCCGCTGTTTCCAAGATGCCTGCTTCTTGATTCAGCGTCTGCCTGGTTGCTGTAAACTTTTGACTGTTTTCCAGAATCGTGACACAGTTGGTTCTGACCATCTCTGCTTGTTGTTTAATTTTTCTGAGGAGGGAGGGGAGTTTGGAGCTGTCCACTCCACTGTTTTGCTGAAGTCACTCCCTTCCCTTTTACTTTCAAACCCCAACTATCACATACATACAGTCTGATTACTCTAATACTCTTACTAACAAACATTAGCATGGTGAGCATCGTTTCAAAATGACGGACTATTTATTGAATTATTACGCCTAAGGAACATTCATCTTCAAATTTAGTGGAAGACTTCAGGTATTTTTGAAATGTAGGTCAGGTATTTAGCTGTAAATAAGTATTTGGGCATGTCTTTGCAAATCAAACATGATTTGCAGGGTAGAAAAATCTGAATCATGTTTGTTCATTCTTGTTTATTTGTTTGCTTTTTTATTGAGATATGATTACCATATGATATTAGAGTAGTTGCAGGTGTACAACATAATGGATTGATATTTGTATATATCATGAAATAATTACCACAGTGAGTCTAGTTAACACTGATGTTAACATGCTTTATTTTAGCATGTAGGGAAGGGAAATGGTCTCACTGTTTCCTTCTGTTTCTGCCTGCCCTAGCTTTCTGTGAGTGGTATCGTTCTGCCCGTAAACAAATGTGCACACACACGGAGGACACATGCTTACAGGTGCATATACCCACATGTTTATTGAATTATCTTTGTAACCTAGGGGTATGACTTTTGTGTCATGGAGAATGTTTGTCTTTATGACTTTTCTTAGAGTCAGCATTTTAATATTGATGTACCCGTATTGTACAATTTAAAGATAATAGGAAGAGTAAGAAAGAATATACTTTGACAAACAACTAAGCTGCAACATAATCTGATATCTGAGCTCTTATCTGTCAGATGCAATCACAAGTAAAAGGTAGAAGGAAGCAAGGGATTGCTTTTTAAGGAAATGAAATTATTATCTTGAGAATATTTCAAAATTGTGACTTGAAAGGGCATATACGTGACATAAGTGTGCTCAGCTTTCCATTGATTCCTGAATGATCCTGGGTGAAGTAAATCATGGTGATGTGCTTGTCTTGTGTCTAAACTCTCATCCTACTAGTGTCAGGAAATAAACTCCTTTGAGCTAAGATCCTTGCTCAGAGCCCCAGAGCAGCTGAGGCAGGCTGTGACTCAAAGCTTTTTAAGGTGATTCAATCCTTCTCTGTACCACCCAGGGCTCTCAGGAGCTGGATATAACGTTCCCTTTTGTATTTTAAGACTTTTCTGTATGATAATTAAGATAGCGACTAGTACAACATTTTTAGGCATCTGCCCATACAAACAGCACCTGATGTGATGACTGCGGATGTCTTGAGGTTTGGTACATTTTCTCAGTGGGCCAAATGTCAAGATGCAGAATATCAAAGTTCTAAATTCATTGGAACAAAGGGAGGAAAAACCTGCCACTTTTGCCACTGAGAAATGGAAATCTGATATATAGGGGGTGTGCTGACAGATACAAGATGTAGAACTGCTGCGTTTGTGGAGTCGGTTTTAAAAGCATTTTGCCATAACCAGATAGTTAATAAATTTGCATAGACTTCTTCCAAAGTCTCTGAATTTAGGTAATTAGACATTAAGATTCTTATCAAGTGGCATTTTGCATTTTGTTTTGTTCCATGCTGTTTATGCAGAAGCCAAAGGATCTTTAACCTTTGAGAAACCTGCATTAAATCAATACTACATCAGTGTTTTAATGCCATTAGCTCAATAGCCATATGCCCAGGTATTTTCTCCATTCAGAAGGTCGGGAATCAGTAAATAAAAATGAGATAATTAACAATGAATGGCTGCTACTTGAATTTTACGTACACAGCATTATCTCTTTCCATCCAAGGCTTGACATTATTACCTATCATTCAGGAAGTGTAAGCCCACACCCTGCACATTGCATAGCAATGGAGCTCTCCTGGTGACCGCACACGTTTCCATGGCAGCAAATTCGTCTGGAAATAGCACAGCACTTTGCTCTGTAGGTGGCCAAAGATGGACCTCCTGAATCACACACATTAAAAAGGCTAATTTCAAAAGAAATCTTTAGGTTGGAAATTTTGCAGTGCACAATTATAAATTAACATGGTATTTATATTTTTAATGATTATGCATTTCTAGTTCTGAATTTGAAAGAGGGCTTTTGTCATTCAAATGCCTTACAATGAGGATATCTACAAGGAAGTTAGATAGTAGCAGTAGAGCAAAGAAATCTAGTTCTGGCAACTCTCCACCACCGTTGGCCACATCTCTGCCTGTCTCCAGGGATGTTAGGCTGCTCAGGCTGCCACAGAGGAATATCACAGACTCGGGGGCTTAAACAGCGGACTTTTATTTTCTCACAGTTCTGGAGGCTGGAGGTCCTGGATCAAGGTCTGGTTTCAGTGGCTGGTGAGGACTCTCTTCTTGGCTTCTAGACTCAGCACAGCATTTCCTTGGAGTGCATGCAGAGAGCGAGAGAGAGAGAGAGCATGAGCGCGTGCAGGCTCTGGTGCCTTTTGATAAGGACACTAACCCTGTGAGATCAGGGTCCCATTCGCGGAACCTCATTTAAACGTCAATAACCTTAATCATTTCCTCATGTCCAGATGCAGGCACACTGGACGTGAGGGCTCTGATGTAGGGATCAGGGGTGGGCAGAGATTAGGTCCACAGCCCCAGGCCTCCCGTCCCTCTCCCCCCGGGCCCTGGCTCTTCCTCGTCAACTCTAAGAGAGGGAAGGATTTGTGTCTCGTGAGATCAGGTGGGGTGTCTGGATCGCTGAGCATTTGGTCTCGTGAGAGATCATTTAGTTGGACCAAGATCACTTTACCTTCAGCAAAGTAGTAACGAACTACAGATGAATGTTCGTTAAAAAAATAAGCTGTAATTAAAACAACAACAAAGCAAAACTCCTCCTCAGTAACATCTGCAGCAAAGTTAAGAAAGAAGGTGTTTGGATGTTTCACATGTTCTACGTGAAGGCTGTTGCGTGCCCTGGAGCTGTCCATGAAACAGGCTGGAAACTCTGAGAGCTCAGGCCTACACTTTGACCCCCTGACTAGCTCCTTCTTACCTGTTCTCCTTCAGGAATCTAAGCGATCAGGTGAACTGGCCCCAGACCTGACCATGTTTCTAGAGGCAAAAATAGTGAGAAAAGGGAACCTCATAATCGTGTAGCATCCCAGAGGCATCAACACTTAACTCAGAATCTGGACTGTTAAAGCTATGTAAGATTATTTTTGTAAACAGACACTAGTAAGTTGGAATAATGTTTACCTGCAATGACATATAATAATGTTAGGTCTTCCTGCTGTAACACCACATAAACATTCTGAGAAATGTCATATTCTACAAAATCATGGACTGAAAGTCACAGGGCTTACAAGGAAGATAAGGTCAGCAGCACACTCTTCATAAGCCCAGGGTAGCTGCGAGCGCAGAGCCCTAATTACGGTACTGGTCGGAATGGGGACCCTGGCCTGTCCGCAGCCTCTGCCACCTAGAACTCCCACCTCCATCCCTGCAGCCCCTCAGAGTCCCACAGCTTCTAACAGAGACTGTTTCATCAAAATGAAAAATACAACTCAGAGGTAACCTTCTCCATCGATTAGCCTTTTCACACAGGGAGAACTTTCTTTGCAGCTCTCTTGTCTATGCGTGCAGCTTCTCCAGATAGCTTAACATACTGGAAAACAATGAGTAAGTCACTCATTTCTTGCCTTGAAGTAAGACCCTTCTATGAGGTGCTGTATTCTGTTTTCTTAAGGTCTTCATATGTTGCTGACGTCTTTATCTTGAATCCCGAGTGTAATCCCTTCAAATTATTAACGTGCTAGTGGAAATTGTCAGTGAGCCAACAGGATCTCTTACAAATGAACACTATTTTCCCATATGTATGAGCTAATTTGAGTCAAAGAAAACAACATCATGTATCAGAATAGACTGTGTTTGGGGTGTGGTAAGAAAGAAAAAAGAAAAAGGCCAGAGACACCCTCTAATGGAGAGACCAAGCACTCCTGTATTCCGGCTCTGTACCAGCTCCCACTAGGGATGGGCCTCAGACCCTAGGACAGAGCCGCTCCTTTTGAGGAAGAGAGGAGGGTCAGTTTGTGATTGGAGCAGGGAGTTTACAGTAGTGAAAGATGGATACGCAAGTTTGAAGGAAGGTGGTGGGTTCCGGATTAAGAAGTTCTTATACAGTTCAAGTGGCAGGAAATACCTAAACCTTTTGAATTGCTAGGGAAGAATTTCCAGAAATAAGAACAGTTCCTTTTAATTCAGGCCACAAGGAAATATGTGAAAGGGAGGGTCCCTGAGAACAGAGGAAGTGTAAGGAAGAGCTGAAGGTGGAAGAGGCCCCAGAGATGCAGTGACCATGAGGGCTGTTCCTGTCCTGTCATTTAGAATGCTGCCCGGGCATCAAGTAGGGGAGACTGAGGGGTGACTGCTATGGTCTGAATGGCCGTGTCCCCCCAGATTCATATGTTGAAACCTAACCCCCAGGTGTTGGTGTTTGGTGGTGGAGCCTCAGGGAGGTGCTTTGGTCATGATGGTGGAGCCCCCGAGAATGGGATTAGTGCCCTCGTAACAGAGACCGCAGGGCACCCCTGCCCTCTCTGCCTTGGGAGGACCCTGAGATAAAGGGCGGTAGTGACCAGCTTTATTTTCCTTTAGGACCAGTCACAGGAGACAAGGCTGTGCTTACATTCCCTCCTCTTTGCATTTCAAACCAGCTTTTCAATACCTGTCCTGTGGGTGGTGTTCCCCACAAACATTCCTCCTTCTTTTCCAGTTTACCTTAAGTTAGCATAAGTATCCATGTCTTTAATTCCTTATACTTCCTCTTCCATCATTTGTAGGATTTTACTGCATTCCTTTGTAAATAAGAATCATAAATTCCATGGGGTCCTTATTTTATATGATAGGCCTACTTTCAAGGTTAGCATTCAAGACCCCTTATCATTTCCCGTAAGCCCCATTTCTTGGTGTTTTTTTTTCCCCCACAAAACAAATTCTGTTCACAGTGGGAGAGGAGGACCCATCTTCTATAGGCCCCCTACCTGAACACACCTGTTCTTCTCTTTCTTCTCCACTTTGACTGCACTGCCCCCCACCCCGTAAAGTCACTTCCATTTCATTCCACTCACAGACTGCCACCCCCAGCAAGAGCAGAACCAGAAAAGAGAATTCAGATAACCTTCCTTCCTTCCTTATTTCCACAGTACAGGGCATGTTCAATCCACCCCTTCCTCACCCTCCCCTTCCTAATTGTGTGCTCATGTGGACTGCAACGAGGTCATGCATGGTGGCCAAGTCTTCCATTTTTAAATATTTATTTCACAAAATACTTAGTCCGATAGATGTACATAGTAAACAACCTATAAATAAAAGATCAACAAATGAATAGATGAAGCACACAATATAAATAAATAATTTTGTGTAGAATTATTAGCATTAAATATTGACTCATTACTGGAAAAAACCCAGAAACTAAATCCCTTTGTGTAGATAACCCTGTTGTTATATAACCAATGCTCTGCACAAGGATAGCTGAAAATAAAATATGATTTCATGTAAGTAGTAGTATAAGCAGGGAAAAGAGATGTAGGGCCATTTAGATCAACCTTCTAACAAAGTTTGAATCTTAAATGTGATATCGTGATATTAATGCCTGAAAATAACCCTGAAGCTATTGGGGACTTGAGTAAAAGTAAGACTTGAGGTTGCACAGTGGATATTGAGTTTTGGGATTTTCTTGGCCAAGTGTGAAGGAAGATTGATGATCCTGGATGATGTTTTCTCAAAGGGTACTATACATCCTGTCACTCTGTGAAAGAGAAACACATGAGATAACAAACAATGACAATTTCTTCATTGAAAGAAAACCTCAATTTCAGTTTCAAATTGATGGAAACACTGTAAAGAAGGAAATCATTCCATAGTTCAGATTTTTTTTTTTTTTTGCCACACTGTGAAAGTTTTCATTTATAATTTCAGGTCTTTAGAGAACTCAGTAATCTTTTCTCTTGATATATTTCACCCCACTCATTTTTTTCTGAATTAAGACAGACTTGGAGTATATTTCCATCAGAAGAAGAGCTAAGTGAGAGAGTCGAAGTTCTGAAATTAGAATGATGGAATTCAAAGCATGTCTTTACCATCTGCTGGTTGTAAGAACTTCATCTGCTTAATCTTTAGTTTCCTCAGATTTACATGTAAGATTAAGGGTACAACAAATATATTTCTATATAATAAAAATATTTACCTCATAGGATTATTGTGGGGATTAAAGGAAACAATGTGGGTAGCTAGGTCCTGGCTCAGTAAGCACTTAAACAATGATTGTCATTGCTGCTACCCAAAATCAAGCCCTAATTAGCATCAAGAAAGCAATCATTGGTCCTGCTAAACCTAAGGACCAGCCTGACTTGAACAACTGTAGCTAAGTTGGTTGTGGGTCAAAGAAAGAAATCCAGTTTCTATTTGGGAAAAGTGAATGGGGCCAAATCAATGTTCACTCTGCCAGGAAGAATCAGGAAACAGATACAAGGAGGCCAGGCCTGCATGAATGGATAAAGACAATGCCAGAAGTGGCCGCCCAACCCCCTACCACAGGCTGGAAGATCAAGTGAACCCAAGTAAGGAAGCAGAAGCCCCCCTCTCAAGTCTCACACGCATTGACTAGTATTAAAAATCACTTGATACTTAAAAAAGGAAAAGAAAAACTAGTTACACTTACCTCTTTTGATTTTCATTGAACTCCTGTGGACAAATTATTCAATTTGACGAGACAGAAAACTCAGGTTCTGACAGTTGATGAACACGTTGTTGCTGGAACAGGACCACATCTCCATGATGACCTGCAGCTTCTGTAGTCAACTCCCGGCTCTCCGTAGAAGACAGCTCCAGTACAACATCTCAGGAGGGGCTGATGTTCAGCAGTGTTGGCTTCTAGGAAACATAATTTATTATACAAAAAATTGATGGAGAAACATGAGAAGGAGAGCTTGGTGTTTCCATCGAGGCCGTTAATCTGTGGTCATTGCTTTCTCTGCATCTTCATCTGTGTCTTCATCTTTGCTGGATTCTGCTTTTCTCTGGCATTTCCCCTCATTTGCTTCTCTCTTTCTCACTCTGTTTCTTTTATTGATGATCCTTCTTTCTGAGCCTCTGCAAGCTCTGGATTAATTCCTGTTCTTACTAATTTGCCTTCAATTTTCAACTCTTGAAATGAAGGGGGAAATAAAACAGAAAATCTCAGCAAAAACATGGAATTTATTTTAAAAAATGAAATAGAAGTATGAACATGAAAAACACAATAATAGAATCAGAACAAAACCAAACCTCAATACGTGGATCTGGTAGTAGAGAAGAAAAGACAGAGAATGAAATCTGTCAATGTGAAAACAGATTCACCCAATCTGAACAACAAAAAATTAGACCAGAAAAAAAAAAAAATAAGCAGTCTTTGGGACTATAACAAAATATCCAACGTTTGTTTCCTTGAAGTCTCAGAAGGAGAGAAACTAGGTAGGGCTATAAGGTATTGGAAGAAATAATGGATAAAACTTCCCAAATCTGGCAAAAGATACCAACCTACAGATTCAGGAAGCTGAGTAAACTTCAAACAGGATACAAGACCCCCACCAAAATGCAGGAAGACACATCATAATAACACTTCTGAAAACAAATATATAAAAAAAATTCTTGAAGGCAGTAGGAAAAATGGCATATTCCCCACAGGGAACAATACTTTGAATGACAGCGGATTTCTTATTTGAAACCATGGAACCCAGAAGCAAGTAGCACAATATTTTTTCACATTCTAAAAGAAAAAAAAAACCTGTCTATTGCAGATTCAATATTTGGCAAAATTATCCCACAGAAAGGAAAGGGGAATAAAAATATTCTCATATAAGGGCAAACTAAAAGAATATGTCCCTAACAGACGTTCCTGCAGAGTTTGGCTAAAGGAAGTTCTTCAGATGGAAATAAACTGATAAAAGAAGGAATCTTGGAGCAGGAGGAAGGAAGAAGGAACAGCAGATAGAGCAGGAGTATGGGTGTATGCAGTGAAATATTCTCATGATTTTTATAAATCATATTCAATCATTAAAACAATTATAGTTCTGTCTGATATTCAAGACCAACCTTTGCTGAGATTTTGATAGGAATTTTATTAAACCTACAGGTACGTCTCAGGAGAATCCACAAGGGGTATATGAACCAGCCCAATGAAAGATATATTCACACAAAAACCTGTACATGGATATCTGTAGCAGCTTTACTTGTCATAACCAAAAACTGGAGTCAGCCCAGGTGTCCTTTAGCAGGCGAATGGTTCAGTAAATGGAGAAGCGTCCATAACGTGGACTGCTGCTTAGCAGTAAGAATAAACACACTGCTGGTGCACACAACAGCTCGGGTGAGTCTCCAGAGAAAGGCCGAGTGAGCAAAGCCAATCCCGAAAGATGACACACGGGATGCTTCCATTTACAGAACATTTTTCAGAGGCAGTGTTTTAGAAAAGCATGATGGCTTAGTGGCTGCGAGTGTTAGAGGTAGAGAGAGGAAAGGGGGGTATGTTAATTATGCCTCCTTTTATTGTCCCTACTTTCTGATCATTAGATATCTGGGGGCCTTACTGATCTTGGGGAGATTGCCCCTCCCAGGGCTGGCTAATTCCTAGAGATTGCAACCCCCTGGCTGAGGACACCCTTCCTATGCAAAGCAGTCAATCCAGATTTGACACCCCAGTCACTTCCTTCATCAGCGCTCAGACTCAGAGCCATTATCCACCTGCCCTAATCACCCCAGGGCCAGGTACCAGAAGATGTGGGACAGCTGCTACTCCCCAGAGCCCACTGAAATTACTCATGCTTGCCATCCTAAGCCTGCCCACCCTGCCTGGCCCATTCTTTGCTGCAGAAACCACCATAAACATGGCCCTGGCCCACATTTTCCTCGCTCTCTTTGCCTCCTGGCCGACCTGGTGCGTCTCCATTTGGCCCTTCTTGGGCCTCCTGTGTCCAGGGATCTCAAATATAAACATTTTTCCCTCCTGACAGTTATTTCCATGTCTATATGTCTTACCATACCTGATGGGGACACATCTCAGGTACACGTTAAAAGAAGAGGTGAGTGTGGTTGCACAGGACCACACAGGGGGTCTTTGTGTTGGAAATTGTTCTGGACCTTGACTGTGGTGGTGAATGCATGATGTGTTTTTATAGAACTTAATAAACACACCCATAAATGAGCACAGGTAGATCTGGGGGAATGTGGATACAGTCAGTGACCATGTGGATTTCAGTATCCTGGGTGTGATGTTATGTTACAGTTTCCAGATTGTTGCCATTGAGGGAAACTGAGCCAAGTGCAGTAAGATTCTGTCCTTTCTCACAGCCTGTGTGAATCTACAGTGATCTCAGTGCCAACTTCAATGGCAAGCATTTTTAAGGCCCAGCTATAGAGTGCCATAAAATTGTACATTTTGTTTAAATTATTTTGTCTAAATATAGTTTCATGACTTGAAAATTCACTGAAAAATTATATAAGCATTTGTAGATGGCAGTTAAGTTTAGCAATATTTTGCTTAGGGAGATGTCTAGAAGCTGCATCACTTGTAATTTAATTTAAAAATTTCATGAGTTGTTTGAGAATGAGCAGCCTGTTGGAGAAGATTCGGCAAAATACTTAATATTTGGGTAAAAGGTGGACAAGCCAAGAGGCAAACATAGAAAGAGCACAGCCCACCTTTCTATTAACAGGGAAGAAAGAATCTAAAAACGAGACAGGCTCAAAGGGATTAGAGTAGCATCCTGTGGAGAACAGGTGATAGAAGCTCGCATTTCCAAAAATAAAATCAATCTGGAGAAAGAGCAGCAGTTCTCCAAAGAGAAACTGTTCAGTATCCTTCTCACAGAGGATCTGATATCACAGCGCTTGTGAGCGAGAACTCGACCCCAGGTGAGTCCTGTCAAATACAAACAAATCCAGGCTTCGTACAGAGACACCTCGTTGAGGAGATGCTTGCAGTAGCAAGAACTCTCAGACCCCACGATCCGTCTGCCAGGGTCTCAAAGATCTGGTAGCGATGGGCTGCCCTCTTGCAGGGAGGAGTAAACAGGCTAGAAATTCCGGGAGTGGGAGGTGGCAGGGCCCATGGAGTGATGAGATGGTTGGTCTACAGGGGGTGTTTTTCCCCTAAGGTCACCAATTCCAGGGAGGTGCCTTTTTTGGGGGGCTGCTCCATATGCCAATAGTTGGGGTGAGCCCATGTCCAAGGGTAAATGAAAGACTCCTGGCTACTGGCTGTCCATTCACGTAAGCAGGCATTTTGTCTGCGTTGGTCAGCGGGGAGAAAGAGCTCTCCTAATGGTTTATGAGACCACAGATGGGAGTTTGGAGGGTCCCTGTCTGGCCTCGTCACAGGCCAGCACAGGGCCCCTTCCGTTCTAAGGCACGTGGCTCAGCATCATGCCTCCAAAGGCTGGTCCTCTGTGTCTGCTCACTGGGCTGCTTCCCCACAGAGCATCCCTTGTTCAGCGATGGGCTGTGTCTAGTGGAAGGAGTGGAGGCAGCCACGAGGGGTCAGGACACACAAGGGAATTACCCAGTGATGACTGAGAGACCGTGAGCTTGGGGTAGACCTCAAAGCCTAGTACTCATTGCAGGGAGTGGGTAAAGAATTATGTGGAAAGAGCAAAAGGAAATGACATATTTGTACGTCTACTGTAAGTGGGCTTTGAGAGAAAGATGCGGCTGTTGATGGTGGTTTTTTGTTTTTGTTTTTCCCCGTGTTGGGCCTCTTATTCTTCCCTGGACATCATGTTTTTCTGGTGGTTTGTATAGACGGAATGTTTGCATCTGCCCTCCTCAGATTCAGCCATTGAAGCCCATCCCCCCAGTATGAGGGGATTAGGAGGTGTGGTCTTTGGGAGGTGATTGTATCGTGAGGGTGGGGCCTTCCTCCCTCCACCGTGAAAGGACACAGGCAGCAGATATGCGTCTACCAGCAAGGGGGCTCTCGCAAGACCCCCGATCTGCCGACACCTTGATCTTGGACTTCCAGCCTCCAGGACTGTGAGAAACCCATGCTGTTGTTTTCAAGCCAGCCAGTTTATGTGTTTTCGATATCACAGCCCAAGCAGACTAAGACAGGGGTGCTATTTCTCTATCAGCCGTGGGGTCCCCCCTAAAACACACACACACACACACACACACACACACACACACACAGCTCTCCTGAGGGGTGCATACACCGGACATAGATCAACCACAGGAGGCCAAGGTGGGATGCGTGGCCGTTAACCCAGGGTTTCTCCCTGCCCTTGGTAAAACCAGAGAAAGCAAATCTCAGACTACCTGGTCTGTGCTTTGACCACGTGATAGTCCAGGCGGGAGAACCGTTTCCTAATAAAAGTGATGGAAACTCAGTCACGTTGACATTTAAAGCTAGACTGCACCAAGCTCTAGAACGGTGATAAAGGAAAGGCTTGTCCTGGCAGCCAAGAGAGATTCAATCCACACACTCGAAGGGTCTGGGAGAGGAGCAGTGATTCTCTTTGATGTTTTCTGACGCCGTTCCCTTGCGAACAGAGCCTGCGTTATCTGCACAAGTTCTGGTTGTTTCATTTTTTTCAACACGCGTGGAGCATTTTGGGGGATGATGAAGTATACTTCATTACTAGCTTTATTTCTAAACTAAGGAATTCTTTATATCAGGGTTGGATATTTTGGGGGCAACAGACTGTCTTTTCAGGAAAGTGAACAAACACATGTATACGCAAAACACTTCCATGCCGTTGGAGTGGTCACCTGAAGGTGTAGTACACAGACCCAGGCTGACATCCTTTTCTCTATAATATTTAAAATCTCGAGTTTACTTGCTCACCTGGAAGATTTTCTTAAATGATTAAGGTTTTTAATATTCCAAAGGAAGCTATTTTATGTTAGTTTTTATCAGAGTCTTTCTTTCAATGAGGCATTTTTGCAGAACTGCGGTAACCGTTTGAAATCTGGGAAAGTTCAAATCTGCCTTTAAGAAAAATCCTAGTCCGGTCGCCAACAGACGGACAGGGACTCTGGCTTTGGGCAGGTTGATTCTGCCCTCTGAACCTCACTTCCTTGTGTGGGAGCTGTCATCCCTTAACCCAGACTACTGTGAGGGCAGAGTGGGGTCACAGGCACAAATGCAGGACTCAGGTGCAGGGGACTGTGCGGTGTTCGTTGCCATCGTGTGCAGTGCTGGATGAAGTGCTTACCACGTCGTGAGAACTCAAAAGGGGCTCTTTTCCTTCCTGGCTGCTTGAAGATCACCCGCCATCATGAACGACACAGTAACTCTCCGGACCGGGAAGTTCACGACCAACCAACTGCTTCAGCGGAAACAAATGGTCATCGATGTCCTTCACCCTGGGAAGGCAACGGTACCTAAGACAGAAATTCGGGAAAAACTGGCCAAAATGTACAAGACCACACCAGATGTCATCTTTGTGTTTGGATTCAGAACCCATTTTGGTGGTGGCGAGACAACTGGCTTTGGCATGATTTATGATTTCTTGGATCACGCGAAGAAGAATATGCCCAAACATGGACTTGCAAGACATGGCCTGTATGAGAAGAAAAAGATCTCAAGAAAACAGCGAAAGGCGCACAAGAACAGAATGAAGAAAGCCATGGGCACTGCAGAGGCCAGCGCTGGTGCTGGCAAAGAGTGGGCTGGAGCTTGGACCACAGAAGGAGTAAAGATTCTGCAGTGACTCTATTCGTGGTGATTGTGCAGATTTTTCATGAGAGAGCTAATAAACTAAGACCTTTTACATGTCTGGTTCTTTGGAATATATTTGAAGTTTACGGGGAGTGTCGTACGATTAGTTTGCTATTGAACAGATGTAGAGCACTGCCCAAGTTCACATGTTCCATTAAGCATTCAGTGAAATCTTGCTATGTTGGGGTGGTGTTTGTCCTTCCCTTTAGGAGCACAAAGATGTCAGGGTGCAGAGTATCGACAACATGGGTGCATGTAGGGCCAGTCTGGTGTGCTCATGTTAATACTTGACATTTTAGTTGGTCAAGAGACACTTGAAACCTTTTTGGCCTTACTAGAACCCCCCGTAAGTTGTTGTTGTGGAAGAAAAATTTGCTGGCCTTGTTAGAAATTAAAATTACTAGATTGCATTCTCATCATTTATCCTGAAGTAAATAGGGTCTGTCAAAATAAAACAAAAAACAAACAAACAAAAAAACTCAAAAGGGGTTTATTGAGTGAATTTGAGTATAGATCACTCTCGTCATTTTCTCAGCTGTAGAATGAAGGGGGTTGTACTGTTTGATGTCTAGGGATCCCTTCTAGTCGTATTTCTTTCTCATTTAAGATAGTGACACTTTGTAGCATTGTACTGTTTATAAACAGGTTTAAATCTCTTACCTCCTTGGCTGTCACCATCCTGGTCACATCAGTCGTGTTAATTCACACCTCAGCATTTCCAGTGACACATGAGTGTGAACCATTTCTAAATCTCTTTGTTAATACAGTTGGACCAAATCAAAAATAATAACAAATATTTATACAGACCCATTACGTTTCGACAGTGTTGTCTCGTGTGGTAATTTATTACAGCCTCAGAATTACGGGGGGCGGGTGGGGTCACACAGTTGTCACGGGCATAGTTACTACCAAGCTAGAAGAATTCAGACCGAGTGAGATCAAGTGGCCGTCTCGAATCCTCACAGCGGACCAGCGGGGACCCGGGACTTGGGCCCCGGCTTTCTCGCTCCAAGTTCATTTCCTTCCCAGCCTCCCCGATCTCCCCTCCCCCGACGCCAGGGCTTCCCAGCAGCAGCCTCAGCTCAGTGCCTTCCTCCAAAGCCTCTGCTCAGATGGAAGGCCCAGTGCCTGCACGGCTGCTGGACTGTTTCCTCAGCCTGACCTACCCTCCCTCCCCACCTGAATTTCTAAAACACAGCGCTCTGAAGCGTAGTCTCTTCATAGACACAGCCTGCAAAGGATTCTTTCCTCCACTAACAGGGCATTATTTTTTGTTACATTTTTTAAAGTATTTTTATGTTTATACAATGTTAAAGGTTACTTGCCATTTACAGCTATTAAAAAAATATGGGCTATATTCCCTGTGTTGCACAGTGCATCCTGGAGCCTACCTTACACCCACTAGTAGTTTGTACACCCTTATGTTACCCCTTTGTTCCCCCTCACCACTGATAACCACTGGTTTGTTCTTTGTATCTGTGAATCTGCTACTTTTACGTCATAGTCACTGTTTGTTGTATCTTTTAGATTCCACATATAAGTGATATCATGCAGTATTTATCTTTCTCGGTCTGACTTATTTGACTTAGCACAATGCCCTCCAAGTCCATCCATGTTGCTGCAAGTGGCAAAATTACCTTCTTTTTTACGACTGAGTAATACTCCATTGTATATCTGCACCACATCTTCTTTATCCATTCATCTGTTGATGGACCCTTAGGTTGCATCCATGTCTTGGCTATTGTAAATAATGCTGCTGTGAACATTGGGGTGCATGCATCTTTTTGAGTTAGTGTTTTTGTTTTTGTGGCTATCTGCCCAGGAGTAGAATTGCTGGATCCTATGGTAACCCTATCTTTAGCTTTTTTAAGGAAACTCCACACTGTTCTCCCTGGTGGCTGCACCAATTCACATCCCCACTAACAGTGTGGGAGGGTTCCCTTTTCACTGAGTGCATTATTGACAAGGTCTGGGGTCTGCGAAGGTGGGTCACCATGGCATCCCAGGAGGGGTGGTGGCAGTGATGTCACGGGCAGGCCACTCTGTTTCCCATGTCATTTACCACATCACATGTCACATTCTAACATCTTCCCTCTGACCCAGCACAATCTGGGTGACCCTCCCTATAATCAAATGGCCCATATTCAGCAAATACACTCATGTTAGAATGAGCAAACCTGGGTCCACCGTCAAAAAAAAAATTTTTTTTTAAGTCTTCCAATAAAATAAAAATTTGTTTGAGAACTCTTTGTGTGTGTGTGTGTGTGTGTGTGTGTGTGTGTGTGTGTGTGTATCCGTCCCTCCCAACCTCTTCATGTATCTTTTGTCCTCACCTACAATGCTCTTCATCCTTTAAGCCCATATGTGATTCTCATCTCTCCTTCGGGGTCACTCAGGACCTTGGCTTATCAGAGAATCTTGAATAGCAGCCTTGGAGACAACAGGATGTCATGAAAGAAGCCTGGACCTTGTACTTGAGTTCCAGCCTGTTTCTCGTAATTACTTCTGTGACCCAGGGCATGTTAACTTATCTTTCAGAACCTGTGTTTCTGTGCAGTCACATACTTGACACATAGCAGGCATATTGGCTAGGCGCCTCTCTCTCCTGCCTGTGCACAAAGGAGCTGTGTGTCATACCTTCGTGTCATGGCTTTAACTGCAAAGTCCTGCACATGTCAGAAGCTCCACGTAAGTTATGTTACTGCTACTTCTGTTAATATTGTCAGCAGTCGCCTCCTTTTTTGGGTCTGACTGCAGCCCTGCTCCACGTTTAAAAGCAGTAACCCAAGAATTGACTGTTTGCAGTCATTCCAAGGACGATAACTGTTGCTTTTTAAAGAAGCTTTTCCAAAGGAAAGATTTTATATCTACAGTGTCAGGAAATATTTTCAAGAATCTTATTTCAGTCAATAAGAAAGAAAGGACAGTTCTTCAGGGAAAAGAATATCAAACTATGTTTAAACTCAGAGGCAAAGCTAAAAAGAATGGGGAGAAAGGGCGATAACCATGATTTTTTTTTTTTTTCCAAATTCCGATTTAGTATTTTCTGCATATGGTCTCAACTATACCTCACATCAATCTTATGAGTTAAAAAAATGATACTTTTTAGGAGCTGGGCAATTGGTGCATTTGGGTAAATGCACAAGGCCACACAGCTAGGAAATCGGAGAATTAGGACGTGACTTTGGGTTCGTTAGAATCCATGCTTTCCCCACACCGAGAATTTCTCCACACACAGGATGTGACAAGAGCCGTCTGACGTGGCCAGACAGGAGAAACAGGGCTTGCGAGGTAACCAACTGTGGCAGGCTGGTCCAGCCTTGATCCTGGGACGCCCTCGTGGGTGTGTTTCATTGCCTTTACTGTCACACTGTGACTGACGCACTGTTCCTTAGGGATCTCGCTTTCTCAGTGGAAGGTCCGGTTACACTGCCAGAGTCAGCGGGCACAGCTGAGAACGTCAAAACTCACAGGGTGTCCGGAACACCGAAGAGCCTCAAGACTCAAAGGGCAGGAGTCTGTTCACGACATTTTAGACACACCGACGTCCAAGGAGACCTGGGGACTCTACATGTACAATAATACATAGGTAATCCCGTAATTTTCCCGTCTTTAAGGTTACTCGAGACAGAAACAGGCAAGGAAGAAAGGAAAGAACCCATTGGTAGGTGGAGAAAAGAAGGTGGACAGATCTCTGAGCGCCGTCCCTCCCCTGCCTGAGACGTCTGCACAGCCCTTCCTGCCCCGCCGGCCCCTGATGCTCACGTACGGGGCTGAGATGCCTCTGCTGAATTAGACTGTGCACAACAGTCCAGTTGATGGGGAGGAGGAAGAAGACCACACATAGTTCACCTGTATTCTGGCACCTTTACCCTGATCCTAGGACCCTTTCTCTAACAGGTTAAATCTGGCAGAATGAAGAGGGGTTGGTAAACCGGCAGTGTCTACAGTCACAGTGATAGAATGACAGGCCTCCAGCGCCCAAATGCTCATTTCAGATGGAATTATGCCTCTTCTCCACATAGTTTAAAACTGAGACAAGGGAAGCAGTTGTATGTTTTCTCAATATAAGGAAGTTATCAAGGGAGCAAGACAGAACCAGTAAGGTGGGATGGATGTTATCAGGGATGATGTCACCACCTCCTCTGATGTCTGAATCTAAGACATTTGTGGGCTAGAGGATCATTTTCGGTTTTGGGATCACTGCACAGTTCACTGAACTTCTTTGTAGATAATATCAAAAATCAGAATAGTTTCAGTTTACAGATTGTAATAGGGAAGAACTTTTGTATTCTGTTACAAGTTAAGCACTGAAGGGATGTTGCCTATAAGCTTAAATTATACATAATGGCCCATCTCTGGGAACCCTGCCTCCCAGGTAATGAGCATTAAGCTAAAATACCTTGTTTAGCTCACAGGAAACATCCTCACCAGGCCCATCTCTGAATAACTGCAGGAAGGAAGAAATTAAAACATCTCCTCCGGAGGCTGACCAGAACCAGGAAGAGTTTGGCCTCACTCCCTTCCCTTTTATAAAAGGAGCCTGAATTCTAACTCAGGCAAGATGGTTCTTTGGGACACGAGTCCACCATCTGCTCCATCTGCTGTCTTTCAGGATAACGTCACTATTCCTTGCCCCCAAAACTCTTCTCTCAATTATTGGCCTGTGGTGTGGTGAGAGGTATGAGCTTAGACTTGATAATGACCTGAAGACAAGTGCAATGATTTGTGTCTTAAGTTGCTCCAGAGGTGGTGTGTGTCTGTGTGCACGAGGGGCTTGTGGGTTGTATGTATGGTGGGGGTGTTTATTTATTGTGTCCATTTCTTTGCAGACCATCCTGAGAAACATTTTTTTTAAATAAATAAATATTTATTTATTTATTTATTTATTTATTGGCTGTGTTGGGTCTTCGTTGCTGCACACGGGCTTTCTCTAGTTGCGGCAAGTGGGGGCTACTCTTTGTTGTGGTGCGTGGGGTCCTCATTGCAGTGGCTTCTCTGTTTGCGGAGCACGGGCTCTAGGCACGTGAGCTTCAGTAGTTGTGGCGCACGGGCTTAGTTGCTCCGCAGCATGTGGGATCTTCCTGGACCAAGGGATCGAACCCGTGTCCCCCGCATTGCCAGGCGGATTCTTAACTACTGCGCCACCAGGGAAGCGCAAACTTTCTTTTTTAATATTATAATTTTGGAATGCTTTTCCCAGAAACAACTCACTGAAGCTAAACAGAGACATATAGGCACATATCATCTTACAGTCAACTGAAGAACAGGAAAATGCCGAACGTGAGGAATATAAGAAAGGAAAGCAGAGAAGAGCTTCACACGGAGCACACACGGTGGCCAGACTCCGTGTCACAGTTACGAAAGCAGTCTCGGGAGTGAAGTGGCTTTTCCAAAAGCATCAACCTTGAGACACTTTGGCGCTTAGCTTGTCCTTCTGAAACGTACTTCTGTTGGAGGGTGGCTATCAGTCCTGAGGAAAGGCCATCGGCTGCTCTCATGCACTTGTGGTCACTGAAGCTAGATGAGCATTTATTTGTGTTTTTATGATAATATTTAGCCCTGAGGCACATGTGAGTCTCTCCTCACAGATCTAATGGCATCAGTATTAGACGGAGGTGATGGCTATTAAAAGCATGTCGGGGACTTCCCTGGTGGCGCAGTGGTAAAGAATCCACCTGCCATTGCGGGAGACACGGGTTTGATCCCTGGTCCGGGAAGATCCCACACGCCACAGAGTGACTAAGTCTGTGAGCCACAGCTACGGAGCCCATGTGCCACAGCTACTGAGGCCCCTGCGCCTAGAGCCTGTGCCCCACAACAACAGAAGCCACCGCGATCAGCCCACGCACCTCAATGAAGAGTAGCCCCCTCTCACCACAACTAGAGAAAGCCTGTGTGCAGCAACGAAGATCCAATGCAGCCAAATAAATAAATACGTAAATGAATAAAACTAAAAAAAAAAAGCATCTCTGCCCCAGGTTTGCTTTAGTGCAAGAGGGAAGCATTATTAATGAACATTCAGAATGTCACTCCAACTGGTTGTGACCGAGCTTTTCCAGCTCGTTCGTGTTCTACAAGCCTTGGGAAAGAGCTAGGTGTGAGGCGCCTTTCGAGTTGATCTTAAAGGTCATAGTCAATCCGTCCCCCGCATGGACACCTGCTGGATTCACCTTGTGACAGCCTGAGAGAGGCTGACTGGATGCATTTCTTTTTCTACCGAAATCCATGTTGCCACTCCTATAATACAGATCGGAGCAGATGAGGGAGTTGTTCTCCATCTGGGTGTCTTCTCTCTTCCTTCAGAGGCTGAAGGGATAGAGAAGGAAATCATATTTTTGAGAATTTAGTGTACATCAGCCACTGTGCCTATATTGTTACTTTTTCCACATCTATTGGGTAAATAGCATTTTCCGTATTTTCAGATGCGCAAACATTATGTAAACTAGGGTTTTTTATTTTTTTAATTTATTTTTTATTTTTTGGCGGCGCAGCATGGAGGGTTTTCGTTTTCCGACCGGGGGTCAACCCTGCGCCCCCTACGTTGGAAATGTGGACTCTTAACCCCTGGACTGCCAGGGAAGTCCCTAAATTCAGGGTTTCTTGTTGTTGTTGTTATTTTAAAGTTCTCTTGCCCAGAGAGTGGCAGATATGGGACCCAACGTCAACCCCCTGTACCAGTTGTTCTCAAAGAACAGTCCTGACATGCATGCATGGTCTATAAACTTGGTGGAAAGGTAAATTCTTGGGCCCCATCCCAGACAGGCTGAATCCGAAGCTCTGGGGTTGGTGGTCAGAAGTCTGCACCCCAGCAGGCCTTCCACGTCGTTCCCATCCGTGGTGAAGCCTGCAGCCTGCACCCCGTCACGTAGCCACCCGCTTGTGTAAGGTGGCAGTGCTCAATTTTCTTCTCTTCCCAAAGGATCATTTATAGCACGGTTCGTCTCCAGACTCACATGTATGTGACACTCCTTAATTCCCTCCATCCCAATGCTACTCCTCTGTCTTCTAAGTCAGTAACAAAAGGGGGAGTACTCCCCATCTATATGTGTGTGTGTATGTGTGTGTGTACACACATACACACACACACTCAGTTAAAGGTGTTATATTAGAAAAACGGGGGAAAGTATTCAGCTTGTTTACGTTAAGCCAGTCAATGAGAATAGTTTTAAGAATCAAAATTTGCATGAACAGATAGTTGCAAAGGGCCACAGAATCTTCCTGTTTTACTGCAGAAGGCCTGTCCTGGAAAGTGTCCCTATCATGCCTGTATGGCAGTGTTACTGGGTGGCGTGCTCTCTAGATGGCTGGCTCTGTTCCTTTATAAGTCGACCACAGGAGTATCAGGGGTATGGAGACCAGTGGAGGGAAGAAGCCTGGAGTCCAGGTGTGTAAGCTCCTCCTCAGTGTGGGGAGGGGCAGCAGGGAGGGTTTTTAAATGTTGATGCAGCGAAACAGCAACGAAGTTGATGGTACCCAAGTGTGAATTACCATCAGGTCCTTAGTGAAATGTGATCTCCTACAAATTATTTCATCTCTCAAAGCTCCTTATCACGGGGAGCTGATGATAAGGACCGTGATAGAAGTAAGATTATGTATAAAAGGCTTTGCAGACAGTAAGTGAGCATCCTAACTGCTGCTTTTATTCCCTGCCCTCCTCCCTCCCACCCTCCTTGCTCTTCTAAGACAGGCATTGCATTTAGGAAAACCTGAATTGTATGGTCCTCATCCTCACCCCTGTGTGAAGAAAAGAACTTCCCCAAGGCCCTAGCCACCGCTAATTTTTGGTACAGGACATTAAATAAGTCAGAAGATGTCCCGTTTAGCAATCACAGCATCGCACTGCATTCTCTGAGATTTCCATCCGTGTGCTGCGTTTCTAGCTAATTAGCATTCTCATGTGTGCAAAGTTCTTCATTTCTAATTTTATCTCAAGGACCCTGTTCATATATTCTGTCCCCTCCTCAGACACATTCACTGAAAATGAAACCACTCTCCCTCTTCGGTGACAGCACTTTTCAGATGTTTATGTTGTCAGCGCTCCAACTGGGTCTTAGTGCAGTTGTCGCGTGAGGTTGGGGCATCTTCATCTTTCCCGCTATGTCCGACCCTCTTTGCCTTTATGGACTCCGCTGCTCAGCTCTTGTCCCTGGGTACCCATGATGTTTCTGGATGTTTCTCCTGCAGCTCAGCCAGAATCCTGAGGCTATGGACAGCAGTAGGCCTAGGATGGAAAATGGAGAAAAAGAATTAATTAAAAAACAAAACCAAAAACCAGTGCCCAAATGCAATGTTTCAGGCACCGCAGGCCAACGCAGAGAAGTGGTCACAGAGCTGCCTGGTGTGAATTCCCTACAATAACTCACTGCCTCTAATCCCATTTGGTTAATACTGCTCTAAATATCTGGCATTCGAGTTGTGATATAAATCAAGGTTTTCACAGTCATTTAAAAACCAAAAGGAGAAAAAGCCTCTAGGAACCTAATAATAGTCTTCACCTATAGGCTGATTACATGCCTGCTGCAAGAGTGTTCTGGAGAGGCATTCAGAAACCCAAGTAGGGAACCTCAGATGAGGTAAGAGAGATAAGACCAAGGGACCGTGGATTTCTCTGCAAAAACCCAACAAGAAAAAGCTTGACACTAGGTGGCAGCAGTGCCCCACGATTGCCTTCCAGTTTACCAGGCCTTGAGATCTTGGGGGGAAAATATTAACACACAGATACCACCATACAAACTCAGCCTATCTTATTTGACAGCCATTTCCCACCCTCTTCATACTTAGGGTCAGAAATTTGGCATAAATCATTGTAACTGTGATACGTGATCTGGCCCAAGAAAATACCCCAGGTAAATCACAGCAGAAGTGGGTAGTTACCGGTTACAGGCATCAGTATTTCTCAAAGAATGGGAACCCGATAGATGTTTTGCACAGCCTGCTTAAAGACTTCAAGCAGAACCCAAGGAAAGCGACCCTCAGCCTGTCGCTTGTAGCTGGTCACAGTTAAGTGTGAGGGTGTTCCGTTTCACAGGTGACATTCAGCATTGCTGAACAGGGTGCTAATAAAGTCAAAATGATCCGTGAGTCCTAGCCAGGATGGTTAGATTTTGGAAACGTTTTTTAATGGCAGAAATCCTTCTTGGTGACATGAGTCATTAGGAAGAGCAGTGCAAAGACAAGACACCGTTTCTCAAGAAGTCACCTCTTTAGTTCTCCAAAGATCAATTTTTTTTTTCTGATGAGGAGCATGAAATGAACTATTGGAGCACTTAATGGATCTTAAAAAGTGTTTTTGTTCACTTGCTGAGTTATAGGTACCATCTGGGGTCTGGTTTAAGATCTCAGAAGGGGTGAACCTCGTCTCTACATGCCTCCTTCAGTCTAAAGAATTTGGATTCCACTGAGAATTCCCCAATGACCAAGCCATTCTGTCTTCTGTTCTCCCACCCAGGGATGACTGGGGCAAAACAGGACTCGGCAAGTAGAACACCCAAGTCATATCTGGGACCGAAACTTTCAGAGAAGCAGATTTGCCTCCTCTTTAGAGGCTCACCTCTCTAGGAGAGAGGAGCCTTTGGATGGAGGGTCCGGTTGTTCCTGGCAGGCTGTAAGGAGACCAAGCCTACCATGCTTTGGTGCTAAAATTTCAGAATTGTAGCCCTTCATTTCCTGGACTCACCGTGGCTTTCTTATGTAGCATAGTGACCGCTGGGACAAGGGGAACCAAAGAACAAGAAGGCAGGGGTCTAAAACATTGTGGACTTGTCAGCCTATTTAATCTTGAAGACAGACAGACAAAATGCAGGTGGGGTGAAGCTCATGACCCGTTGCCAACAGCAGGCTCTTCACCAAAGTCACCAAAAACACCAGTGGTTAGTGCTGCTGGTGTCCTAGGATGCTTCTGGACGCAACGTAATCCTCTCTTACTAAGGTGTGGGGTTTTCGTGTTCGGGTTCCTCCGGTCTTATAATGGAATTATCTAACCCATTTTGGTCAAGAACGGTGAATCCTTCAAATGCCCCCTTGTAGGAGGACTGGCATTCACCTATGGCTTCTATTTTTCTATAACCGTCCCCTGAAGTGCCTTGCCTTACAGGGTCCCCTGCCCCAGGCCCCCGGGTGGCACAGACACCTCCTCTCTGGGGAGCTGGGTGAAATCTGGTTCATTCTATCAACCACCAGGTTGCAGAGCTCTGTTCTCTCTCTGCTCCCATTCATCCTTCTGCAGATTCAGGAAAAAAAGCTCTCTTTTCTCCTTAAGTCCCTACCTGGCCCATTCCGTTTATATAGGATTTCACCTGAAGGAGGGCCGACGGGCCATCTCTCATCACCAGACCCCACTATCAATTCTAGACACCCTGCCTAATTTTGAATTTATCTCGAACCTGAGTTTGTGCGCGATTAACCCTAAGTCAGGACATGGGGAAAGCGTTGTAGCTCCTTGACCATCGTCATCCTGCCAGAAATGATCTCGAAATAAAATAAAGTAAATCGGTGCTTATTTTCCTCCCTTGGAGTTAGAGCCTTGGTGGCTCCCTTTCCCACCACGTTTCTTTCCCAAGTTACGCAGGGGGCTTCTCTCCGGCCAGGCACGGGGAGAGATGGGCAGACGGAGGCCAGCCCCTGCCCTCGCAGCCTCCCTCCAGGTCGCGGAGTTGCCCGGTGGCCTGGCCTCTCGCGGGTGTGTGGCGCGGGTGTCCCCCGCCCGAGCGCCCAACAAGTCTCCTGCCCCAGCCTGCGCGCGGCGGCGCCGGAGGCCGAGGAGAGCGCAGCGCGGCGCGGCGCGGGGAGCCCGGGGCCCGAGGCCGGGCTCTGTCTGGGATGGCGCCGTCCCAGCCTCCTTCCCCTCTCCGTGGGTAGGGATGGTTGAGTCCAGCCGCCACGGCAGCGGCTCCTTGTGCCGCTAGCAGCCTGTCTTCTGCGCTCTCCGCCTTCCCTGCCTAGACTGGCTCTCCTCCCCCCGCGCCCCCGCCCTCCTTCCCTCCCTCTCTCCCTCTCTCCCTCCCTCCCTCCCGCAGCTCCCACTCGCTGGCTGAATCTCCAGCTGCCTCCGCGCCGGGTCTCTCCCGGCTGCGCGCGCTCCTCTCCCCGCCTCGCCCCCTCCCGCAGCCTCGCCGCCGTGGTGCTTTCCTGCCCGGCTCGGCGGGCGCTCGTCCCCGGCCCCGGCCCGGCCAGCCCGGTGTCGGCGCTCGGAGCAGCTCAGCCCCGCCTGCAGTGGTTCGGGACCCGATGCTATGAGAGCGAAGCGAGCCGGGCGCCCAGACCTGCGGGAGGCGTCGGATGCGCGGCCGGTCCGGGGACCGGGATCTCTCCCCCGCTCGCCTTGCCCTCGGCTGATTCTGTGGCTCTGTCCGTAGCCCCGCCGTGCCTCGGAGGAGACGGGCGCATCTGAGAAGAGCCATCGGTGTCGTGCGCGTGTGGAATATCTGCAGACATGACTGCGTGGAGGAAATTCAAGTCGCTGCTCCTGCTTCTGGAGCTGCTGGTGCTGTGCGCGGGGCTCCTCACTGCAGCCAAGGGTAAGGCGGGCTCGCCGGCTGCCGGGGGAGATGGGCGAACCCTCCGAGGCCCCGTTTGCGAACCGAGGGCCCGTTTGGAGGAGGGCAGGGTACCGAGTGGCGGGCCTCCGCCGGTGGCTCTCCACCGCGGACGCCCGGGGATCGCGATGCCGGGAGCCAGCTTCCATCGCCTTCTGCCCACCCGCGTCTCCCGCGCCCCACCCCCGCCTCTCCTTCCCCCTCACTTGGGCCGAAACGAAACGGCTCTCCTTTCTCGGCGCCGGGGGTCGCTGGGGAGAAAGGAGCCAAACCCGAGTTGGACTGAAACTGCGCCGTGGCGGGCGGCGGTGCCTCCTCGGAGATGCGGGCGCAGCGGGCCCGGGTGGCTGGGGTGGTTCCCGGGACTTTCTCCCCGGACCCGGGGCGGCTGGGGAAGTGGCCCGGGCCAAGGCGGCCCGGCAAGTTCTGGCTCTCTCGGGGTTTGGGTGCCGCGGGCAAAGCTGCCTGCCAGCCGGGCCCCGCGCACCCTTCCTCCCTCTCCCTCCCACGTCCTCGGGGAGTGATGAGGAGCTACCTCGGCCAGGCCGTCCCCACCTTCCTCTCCCCGGACTTTGCTCCCTGCAAGTTGGAAGGAGCCGGCGAGGTGCGCGGAGAGACCAAGGAGACCTGGACGGGGTTCAGCTCCGGAGACAGTCGCCTGGTCACAGGGTTCTTCCGCCCTGCCACCCCTGGTCAGGGGAAGGAGTGTCCCCGGGTCCCTCCTCGGCTTGGAGCTCTGTGAACTTGGTGTTCTCCTTGAAACGAGTTAGGGAATGTTTTCCCCGAACTAGCCTACAGGCTGCAACCTCGGGGCTGGTAGCAGCTCCTGCACTTGTCTATTCTCTGGGAAAGAAAACAAGGTCCCTCTTGATTCAGAGAGAGGGAGAGAGGGAGGGAGACAGAGAATAGAGAGAGGGGATCTTGGTAGATTTTCACATTGCAAAGTACCTGCCCCCGCTTCCTCATTTTAGCCTCCTTGGCTACCCCCCCCCCCCCAGACAAATTAATCAACACACATCGTCCCACTCCTGAAAATGTCTATATCTATTTTTTTCTTTTCCTTTTTAAAGGATGAAGTCAAATCTTGTGGGGTGTTTTTTAATGGCTATTTGCTCTTTCTCATATAAAACTCCCCTTTCCTCTCTAGATTCTTCCATCTTCTTTTCCGCCCATTTTCTATTCCTTCAGTGTTCCAGATTCAGGGGTGATTGACAAGGCGAAGGAGGACTGTCTCTGGTTCCGTAGGAAACTCCAGATGGGCCCGGCCCGGGGAGAGATGGAGCGCCGGCAGATGAGGCTTCCCCGCGCCGCGGCTCCTCTCCACGCGCGTCCGGGGCTGGTTGAGAGCCGACCGCTCGGCACCAGCCCCTTCGCTCAAGCACCGGGTGTCACAGGGGGGTGTCTGTGGCAATGCGCTCCGCGATCCCAGGGAGCGCAAACGTTAGGTTAGTTGCTGGAGCTCAGGGTTGCTCGGGATTGGGGAGCTTCCCGCGGACCCCGACCCTGCGCCCACCTGCCCGGTTCGGTCCAGCCGCCCCGCCGTGGGCGCCGCTGCGGAGCCTCGGCGAAGGCGCGGCGGCCGAGCCGGGCGGGCGGGCAGACGGCGGCCTCCGGACGCGCTGGGAATCGAGGGCGACGCAGGGAGAGTGGAGGGCAAAGAGGGCTGACCCTGGGAGGCGTGCGCCTGTGTGTCGGGGGTACGGGCAGGACCCGGCTTTGCCCACCAAGCTCCTGCGCCGAGAGGAAACACCTGCTAGGCAACTCTGCCCAACTTCCCGCCCCTCTCCCTCGCGCTCCAAGCCCAGCTGGGCCCCGGCCGCCGCCCGGCCTCGCAGGCAGCCCGGCCTCGGGGCGCACTCTCGGTTCTCCGCGGTTCCGCGCGCTCCGAGCGCCCTTCCCCCGCAATTAGCAGGGGTTGCTGCGCGGAGGCGGCGGCGGCGGCCCTGCCGGGGCTGCTTGAGAATCCGCACACGTGTGTGCAGGGCGGATGCCGCCCCCGCGCGGGGTGGGGGGGGCCGAGCCGCGGGGCTCGCGCGGGGCGGGGGCTGCTCTGGCGGATGCCGGGTGCACCCGGCCAGGGCGCGAAGTCCTGGGCTCCCTGGAGGGGCAGCCTCCGGGAGGACAGCGCCTCCTGCGCCCTGGGGGTCCCGGGTCCCGGCTGTAGAAGCCAAGGGGTGGAATCCAGGGTCCCAGGCCCCTGGCGTGCGGGGTGCGTGCGTGCGTGTGTGTGTGTGTGTTGCGCGTGGAGGGGCCGGGCGGCCGCGTTCCCTGCGCTATCGCTTGGTGAGGCTGCGGCGGGTGCGCGCGGCTGCCCCATCACCCCCGCGGGGGCCGGGGCCGGGTCCCCTCTGCGCCCGCGGGGTCGAGTGGGAGCGCAGGTGGCCGCGTGGGAGCGGGATGCGGCCGGGAGGCTGGTGACGCCAGTGCCGGCGTGGCTGCGAGCGCTCTGGCATCTGGGGCGGGGTCGCAGTCCCCTTGGCGGGCGAGCCCGGGTGGCCAAGGTCGGGCCTCTGCCTGGGGCGCCGGGCCGCAGGCGCGCAGGAGGGCTTCCCCGAGGAGGAGCGGGTAGCGCAGGGGGCAGCGCCGAACACCGCCGCGGGAGCCGAGCCGCGCGCGCCCAGGTGGCGGCTCCCGCGGTGGCGAAGGCGGGCGGAGAGTTTTGATGCGTGGGGCGGAATTCGTGACCTGTTTGAGAGTCGTGAGAGGCTGGAGGAGGCTGCGGTTGTGGCTATTAGAACCCGGTACCGTCGGTACCCGGGTGATCCGCTGTAGTTGATTGTGCATTAGGCTGGGGGTACCCAGGATTCCCTTGTGAGATTCTCTTTTTCTTTTTGATTATTAACGCTATTGTAAAGGTTGAGTCTCAAGTGTACATATGTCCTTAAAAGCAGCACATTTGCAGGGACCACGGGAGAGGGAAGAAGTCTTAAAAGCCTCTACAATTTTCATCCAGTAAGTAGGTGGAATAATTCATTCCGTGAGCGCTCAGATGTGTGCCCTTTATCCGGGGCTGATCTGTGGGGCTATTTGGACAAAGTTTGCTTCTCAATTGTGTCTTGCCAGTTTGTGCAGCAAGGAGAATGCAGCTATTTTCAGGCGTGATTCACAACGTGTCCTAAAAAGAGGCACAGGTAATAGTAGCTCTAGGGGTCTCACCCTAGGAAGCATGGGGGAGAAAGGTGGAGTGTTTCTTAAAATCCTCGACTCTGAAATTCACCAACGCACCCAGCAAAGAGATTTAAACATGCCTTGACAAGTTTCCCCAGAAACCTTACAAGGAGATAAGAGAGAGAGGGAGGGGGAGGGAGGAAGGGAGAGAAAGAGAGAGAGAGAGAGAGAGAGAGAGAGAGAGAAGGTTTCCCAAACCTGCCAACTTCTGTATGAGTTACCTCAATTCTTACCACCAGGAAGGATGCTAAGACCTTTCATTTGCTGGCCAGGAACCTTACGGCTGGGTCACTGCACATATGTGTGTATGCACTCTCTCCTAGGGGAGACAGGAACTCCTGTGAGTAACCCCTGATCTACTAAAAAGGTGGACCATCTGAAAGGAAGGGAATACCTCTGCACCCATGATCTGCTTAGCAAATCACATTTATTTTCTACTGAGTTCTCAAGGGGATTATTTTTTCCCCTCATTTATAGCTCTTCAGCCCATAGCTCTAGTGCTTCTGGAACACCTATATAATTCTTCTTTAGGGATTTTAAGTCCTTAAAAAGGGGAGCAAAGGGGAGCCTTTCTTGCTAAGTGACAGGTTTGGTAAACTTGACTGGTAGGACAGTGAGGTCTCATTAAACAAGTCCCGAGGAAGCAAATAGCAGGTAGTAATGTGGTCGTAGAATTCCCTGGGGTCTCACGAATCTCCGCTAACACAGGCCTTGAGAGGAAGGCGAGTCACTGTTTTGATATTGGCTTTCAGCTGGCCAGTCCTGCCTGATGAGAGGACGGCCAGGACTACAGTGAAAGCTCCTACAGGCAGAAACAGCTCCTCCCAGGGGCAGTGCTTCCTTAGTCTCCAGCTTACTGTCTCCAGCAAACACCAACAGGGTTTTGAGAATGTCAAGAAAGTGGTTTGGCTTCCTTTAAGAAATAGATAAACAAAAGGCTCCATGGCCATGGCCAGTTGAGCGCTCATTGCAGACAAACAGCAAATCCAGTGTAGACGTTTCTAAGCTGTCAAAATGCAAATGGCATATTAAATACTCTGTGCTCTACTGAATTCTAAGTGGGCCTCTGGTAGGTTTTCTGCTGAGCTCATAGTGAACATAAGCCACTGGGACTTGCATACCTGCGATTTCAACGTCACCTGCCCTTTAACCTTTTATATTTCTCTGGTGAGGTTCATTTCTCTCTAGAATTAAGAAGTTGCTGGGGGTACTCCTTGCACAGAGTAGATGACAAAGCTATGTTGTCTTTCATTTTATTTGTTTAGCTAATACATCAGAAGAAGATCTCTGAGTTAAAGGTATAGATATTCTACAGCCTACAGTATTTGCATCCTTGGGTTGCCTGGGCATGTTTAAAAGCCTGTTGGTCCCTGTACCACTAGAGTAGGAACCTGGGTTACTGGACCAGTAGTGGTAACTGATGGAATGAATCCAGTTTCACTCTGCACTCAGGCCACCATGGTGACCAGGCATAGATAATGTTTGAAACAGGAGAACTGGCTTGGATGTGCCACCTGGGGCAAAGAAATTGATGGTTTGGCTGGGCTGAGAATAATTGGTCCTAAAGGACATCAGCCCCTCGAGCTTGCCTTCAATTGCCCAGCCACTGGGCTTAGCTCACCGGGTGTCCATTTCAGAACAACCTACGAGTATGAAAATCAAATAATCATATTTAGGTATTTGCCTACGTGTAAGGCAATACAGTGATGTTAAGATGACCTTAAGTGACCTTTGACTAATTCATCTGTCTATATGTGGGGTGGAATGTAGTCCCTTGTACTCAAGGGGATACGTACCAGGATTCAAATTCCCATTGTAGAAAAAAGAAGAAACTTGTTTCATTGAACTGGTTAAAACAGACGGATTATAGCAGCTTTATGGAAATAATGCACCATGTGTCGTCACCCTCCCCGCACAGATCAACCTCTTTGGATACAGAGTATGAAACACTTTTTTTTTTTCTTTTTGAAATTTAGCTGTAATTTCCTTAAACCATTTGTACCAAGCCCTAGTTCGGCAGGGGGTGGGGCTGGGGTGGAGAGGAAACACCCTCACTGCTGCAGGGAGGCTGCGTCCTCCCTCTTTAGTCTTGAAAATCTTTGTTCTAGGTGGAGGAGGTTTCCTCATCCTCTAGGCGCGCATCTCATATAGCAAAACCTCCTCTGCATATGCTGGAAACATTCTACTTAGGAATTTCAACAAATTAACTCCATGTAGAGTCAGTGTTACTTTGACCCACTATGTGTATCTCTTGCAACACGGATCTCTTGCGAAAGCTTCTTTGCTGAATGAAACAAATGTGAAGGTATGGACCCCTATTAAAAATCAGTGTATCTTTTATGTGTCTAGTACATTTTGCAGTTTATGGGTTGAAATCCTCCTGCTTTATCTTGCACGAGTTTTAGCTCCGGGAACGCTATAGGAGGGAAAGGGATATTTCAGTATTGTCATTCTCTCCAAATATAAGCAGAATAAAACGGATACTTCCTTCTTCATGCTTATAAGCTTAATGTGATTTTACCCCCATTGTCTGGAAAGCTTAAAGTCATAAATAATGCTTTGTGATTTAAAAATTATCCTTCATACTAACATGAGATCAAGGGAAATGGAGGCATGAGAGAGTGGTGGTACTACTTGCTACTATTTCCCAGTTTTTTTCATCAATGAGTCACTTTTAGGATATTATTACAACCTGAAATTTAAATGACGTAAAATATTAGCCCGATTCTAAGCACCTTTACTCATTTATTTTGAGGTTGTATGTATTTTGTAGGACCTTCACCTCAATAAGAAAACCTCATGTGACATATATATATATATATATATATATATATATATATATAATAAGTATAAATCCAACTTTCTGCAGGAGTTATCCAGATCATTTTTAGCCACATGAATCCCAATAGAATCAGAGCAGCTTTAGAGGACATCAAGCATTTCCCCAATGTATGTTTTGGGTACTAAACATGTTACCTTTATCCTTGTAGATGTTGGCATTATGGCCTTGATGTAGAGTTTTTGAATGATCTTTTGCAAACATTTTGTGGGTAACAATCACTTGAGGTCTTGTTTAAACGCAAATTCCAGGGCTTCTTCCTCAAATGATTCTCAGTAGTAGTTTTGGGTGGTGTCAGAGATCTATCGATGGATCAATCTATCTATCTCTACCTCCTTTTCATTAAGAGGCCTCAAAATCTTATTCTCTTCATGGAAACTTCACAAGCTAATTAGCCCACCCTGATTTCATGAATACACTATATGATGAAACTGTGCAATTATTTCAGAAGATTTCTTCTCTATCATTAATGCCTCCATTATCAGTGTACATCATTCTATGCTGTTTAATCTTTTTTTTTTTTAATGGTTTTACGGCAAAGCTGAGATTCAAGTTCCTTGTCTGTAGTGTTTATATTATGGGACGACTTCAAGAGATAATTGTACTCTTTCATATAAAAATACTGTACGAATGAATTATTTCTTTTTCTTTACTGTTTAGTATATTCTGATACGATTAGTGTTATAGAAGAAGGAGCTAAGTGTTAGATTATAATTAAAATTATTTGGGGAGTGATCTCTAATGAATTAGAAGCCTTTGAAATTAACTGTGAATTCTAAACAGTCCTTTTCCAGATGCCTGGTGAATCTCTATGCCTTTCTTCACAGAAACTTGTTTATTTCTCCTCTTGTTTTTGAGAGAAAGTGTCTTTATTGATCTTTTACAAGTGAGTAATTGTCTACATGAAGTTGAGAGTCATGCCAAGTATATATGGTGGGCTCTCGCCATTCCTGTTCCTCTAAAATGCCACACCCTTGACCTGAGTTCTTAAAACCAGAGAATTTGAGTGAATCAGAGAATCTGAGTGAATTTTCACTTCCTTTTTTCTATCAGTAGATGGATATCAACACCACAGACCTTTGACTTTTATGCAAATAGGAAATCTTCAGAGGTACAGAAAGTTAAACACAGCTCCTTCTTAGGAAAATAGCTTCTCCTAGGCTTGAGGATATTCACTTTTCTTTCAAAGAATGAACCACAGAGTGTGTTCAAAGCCTGTCAACAGTTTCTGTCTCCTCGTTTCAGACTTTTTTTGTGTGTGGTTAGAAGAGTGATGTACTTTGATGTATAATACAGCTGTGGATAGTTAAGACTTGCAGGGTGTGATTGACACTTCATACATAATAGAGGAGGGACCCTGACAACATAAAAAGGGTCACATTTTTACAAGAAATTAACAAAATGGAGCAGATACTTCCCTTCCTGCACTAAAAAATGTAAATTTCTTCAGCATCAATCTTGCCTTCCTTGTTCTGACTCATTCTTGTTCTCCTTTCTTTACAAGACATAATTATTGTGAACAACTTAAGACAAATCCAGCCATTAGAATTTTCTTTTGTTTATGGCGCTGGCTCTAGAAATGAGGATGCAGGTTATCCATGGGCTACCTGCTCAATACGCATGCTCTGTTTTATATGGAAACAACATTTTCAAAATATAAATCCTTATACTTTGAAAACATTTTTGTAGGTAATATCAAGATAAAGTCAAGTGGGAAAAGTCATCTCAGTATTAGGTAGAATTATATTTATTTATGGATACATTTAAGCATCTAGGAGGAGCCGCTATCATTTGAGGGAAATGTATGTTTCTAGTCAATTACCATGCTTCCTGATGAAAATCTAGAGGCCAGAAGAGAGATCTGGGGAGTCTAGGCTCTAAACTAGGGTGATGGTCACCCTCCTGCTCACTCGAAGAGTTATGGCAGGTGCCACTAGAATCAGGCAAGTCAGTATCACTGGAATTCACAAGTACTTGCTGTTTACATGCACATTTTAACAAAGAAGACGTTGAATTCCTGATGCCCCTCATGGAGCTTACATTCTTCAAAACAAAACAACAACAAAATCACTTGACTTCGATTAGTGTTTATACAAATATTAGACTCTGTCAGAGACATTAAAGGTCATGCAGATGTTGGAGAGGAGTTCCCGTAAGAGGTGGAATCTTGATATAGCCTTTCAAAGAATGGAGGAGAAAGAACAGGGACAAAACGAGTGAGAAGGAAGATGAGAGAGAACTGGCCTGAGGACTTACAGACAGACACCCTTTTCTCTCTCTCTTTTTTTTTAAGCACCGAGGACCAGGTTAAACGTTGAGCATGTAGATGAACCTATAAACATTGATGATTACTGGAATTCTCCTCCAGAATTCTTCTGTGGATCCTTAAAGCTAAAAGACCAAATGTGAAGGCATATAAACTACTGTCCTAAGACTCTTTCCTGAAATATGAAAATATACATCTTTTTTTTTTAGGCCTTCCCTCTGCCTTTCCTCACATAGCCAGTAGGTCAGACCCTACCCTTGTTTTGGCTGGGAATCTATTTCTTGGAAACAGGAATTTTTGCTATCTTAAACTTTTTTCCCCCAAGTTCCAGGATTGTTGCTGTTACTGTCGTGTTTTGTTGTAATGACCTCTAGAAGGTAATACTATCAGAGCATTGGGTAGGAAAAAAGAAAAAGCACTTTTTGGTTTACTGGCAATGTGTGTTGGCATCCTAAGTACTATACCCACTTCGGTAGAGTATAGCATGTTTCCCCCAAACTGACTTTCAGAGTGTTTCATAATCTGGCTCCGTCTCTCCACCTCTGTCTCTGTGGTTCCTCCTGGTGATTCCAACTTCAGCTAAACCAGTTTAATGCACATCCTGAAATGCACCCTCATTCCATTTATCCCAAGCCCACCAGCCTGAGTCTACTTCCTCTTACCTCTCCCATAAGCCAATCATCCAGTCACTTCTTCATCTGAATTTCTTGGTTATTTATTGAAAGTTTAGGATCTTCTAAAACAAAACAAACAAAAAGTTCTTTGCTGTTTGTTTATATCATTCTTACTCCATAGCCTTTTTAAAAAGTTTTTATTGAAATATCATTGATTTACAATGTTGTGTTAGTTTCCAGTGTACAGCAAAGTGATACTTCATAGATCTTAAAGTTTGGAGAATTGAAAGACACTCTTAGAACTATCAGACTACTATAATGCTTCCTTATACATTCACTATTCCTTCAATGAATAAACAACTGTCCTCATAATACCTGATTCTCTCCACTTTTTGTGAGTCAAATTAATGTGTTGAAAATGTTTTGTGAAAAGACTCATAGGAGAACAATGACCTATGGAAGGTGTAAGTTGTGATATTTTCAGGTCACTGTGCATGATTTATTTATTCACATACCTAAACTAGAACATGTCAAAATAATTAGCTTTGAAACCCTATATCCAAGTTATTATTTTGCCACCCTTGTTTGATTCATTTGTGTTTCTTTCTCATAATTGTTTCTCTTTGTATACAAAGTAAGGTATCTGGAGTGCTTGCAATTTTTGTTCTTCTGGTGATAATAATTTAATGATATTAGAGTATGTTCAGTTATGTCAGCCTACAATTGTCATTTTGATCTTCATGGCTATTTTCTCTCTCAGCTTTTTAATTTAAAGAATTGTATAAGAGGATTACAGAACAAAGAAGAACTAATCAGTCTCTTTCTTTTACCACTGCAATTACAAAATTACCTTCCCAGTGTTCTCTAGTGGCAACAAGACAAATAGAAGGGGCATGGTGTCAGGGTATTTAAAACATTAGTGGTCTTCTGACCCAAAAGTACCAAAACTACAGCCACGCCAAACTTGGAGGTGTCATTTATAGCTTCTAGCAAATGTGTTTTTCTTTCAATTTTATGATGGATGGACAATAAAAGGCCTTTTAAAAAGAGTTGTGATAAAAATAATATGAAGTGTTACATGACAGAGTGAAGCAATGATGGGTTTTCTTACTCTCATATAAAAAAATAAAACCTGTGAGAAGGAAAAAAAAGTACATAAATTAGAGAACGTGTATCATTTATTGAAGCCTTAAAATCAGAAAAAGAGATTTGAGCCACTTTTTTATGCCTTTTAGTGAGTGCTCATTCTTTGTCCCAAATTAAGGAGGAGTCAAGTCAGAAAGTGGAAGACATTTGTAGCAAGATCATGTTATGTTGTCCTCTGTTCCCCATGTTTATCCTCCCTACAGGACCAGGCACCACCAGGAGCAGTTAAGAGCTAGAAAATTGAGTGTGAAGGACGACTGGAGGGAGAGTCCTCCTTCTCAACACTGTTTGTATCAGCTAGCTATTGCTGTGTAACATTATTACCGCAAGCCAGCAGCTTAAAACAGCGCAGAGTTAGGATTATGGTTTCTGTGGGTCACAGTCCCCGCTTAGCAGGGTCACATACCCTCTGCTTATGGTTTCACAAGGCCGAATCAAGGTGTTGGCTGGGACTTTAGTCTCGTTCGAAACTCAGCTGGGGAAGCACAGAGTCCTGAGATGACTCAGGTGGCTGGCGGAATTCCATTCCTTGTGGTTGTAGGACTAAGAGCTTAAGTTTATCGCTGGCCATTGGCCAGAGCTCACCCTCAGGTCCCTGAGAGGCCATCATGGTTCCTTGCCACATGGGGCTTCCCAGCATGGCTCAAAGCCAGGGAAGGAGAGAGACTCCAGCAAGTAGGGTGCTGTGGTGTTATATGTAATAATATGATTGTGGACATGCAATCATGTAGCCCATCACTTTTTCGTTATTCTGTTGGTTAGAAGTAAGACCCAGGTCCTGCCCACCTCGAAGGGCAGCGAACTAAACATCAGGAGGTAGGGATTGTGGAGGCCACCCTAAGAGTCTGTCCACCATGATGTCCTAGAAACATGTCAACATAGAGCATCATTCTGTCAATAAGCAAATGGCCAAGGACCTGATTAAAAATGGGCAACAAATACAGATATTTTATAGAAAGAACAAACATAAATGATAAATGTAGAAAAAGATCCCTAAATTTATTACTGATCAAAATAACATTGAAAAAGCAATGTTATTTTTCCCCCAGTCCATTTGTAAAACTGCAATTCATATATCATATGTTACCATGTATATAGAGAAACCACTTGCATAAACTATTGTTGTATATCTAGAAGAATGGGGGGGGGGGCAGTTAAGTTGGCCATACCAATCACAATTCTAAATTATCAGATATTTTAACCCCAAAATGTGATACATCCTGCAGCAACATATGCTTGTTCATTTTAGCCTTCTCTCTAATAGTGGGAAATCAAAGCTCAAATGTCCGTCATCCTACAGTAGCTAAGTAAATTGTTGGGTGACGCTGTGCTGCCTGTACAAAAGTGTGTTCATGATAAAGTATTAAGTTGAAACTTCAAAATAATATGTACATTGTGTTCTCATTTTCACATTGGGAAAATCCAAGTTACTTCTATAAATATCTGAAAAGATGCACATGTTATAGCATTGGTGTTTAAGTGTTGTTCAATTTTTTGGATAAGTATGTCAGACTTCTCTAAATAAAATAGTGCTTAAATTAAAAAGAATTACCTGAAGGAAAAAAAAAAAAAAGACAAGTAGCTTTTAATAGATCGTGCTGCTGAGCAGAGATAGGTTATAAGATTCTTGAACTTGATGTGACCTTCAGGTTTATATGTCCGCTCCCTTTTATTTTTGTCCAGAGAACTTGTGTCTTGCACAGATCCATAGGGAAAACTAAGCAGAGCTGAGTCTAAGCAAATGCTCTTCCCATGGGAGCCCACATGCCTCTTGGTGACCCAACTCTCCGTCTCCTCACACAGGAGACAGGACTGCCCATCTGCCCTCCCCCCCATCCCTTGGTGTACGTACAGCAGCAGCAGGGAGGAATAATCTGATCTGAGAATCTGGGAAGGAAGTATGGCTAGGAATGTTCTAGGCTTACATTAAAAACCTGATATTATCCTAGCAGCTAGAGAAGCACGGCATTCAACCTTCATGCTTCTGAGGTGGTCCAGAACCACTGGGGGCGCTGCAGGACGCTCAGCAGGATGGAAACATGCTAAAAGATTCTGCCACGTTGTGAATTACTTAACAGCCCCGTAATTTTTTTAAGTCAGGAAGAACACAGTGCCACATGTTACCTAGCTGGTGCCCCCTTTGTGTTAATAGCTATGTTTTCTATCCATCATTTGAAGGACATGTTTGTCAGGGAAGAATACTTAATTCCAAAGAACTCAACGCTTGAAATTCCACCACCCTGAAATCTTTTATTTGTTGGAACTGCTTCAGTTAGTACAATTAGACAGTTACCTGTTTGCATTTCTTAATGATTAAAAGCACTTAAATTATGAAATCACTTCACAGAAGTGAGAACCAGTTCATTTATTTATCTTTTTCAACTGGCTATTAATGTCGGAGGATAGAAATCATTCATCTTAAGTTTTTATGTGCTCAGGGGTACCATTTTGGAGGGGACATAGAGAAATGCTGTGTTTTGTGTGTCCGACAGCATCCTCCAGGCAGCTGAACAGTCAGGGTTCAGTTTCCGTATCTGCCCCTCATAGTATGTGCCTTAAAGGACATGAAACTCTCTCATACATTGTTTCCTCATCTCTGCAAAGGGCTGGTTACTGGACTTGTAAGGGTTCGACGAATGAGCACAGGTAACAAGCTTAGAACAGTGCCGGGCAGTTACTTATCCTGAGTAAATGTGACAACTGTTTTATTATGGCAGTGAAAATATTAGACTGTCAATTCTAGTTATGGTCACAGAAGCAACATTGGGGGAAGCCCTGTTTTTCTGCAGAGAAATTATATGTAAGTGGAGCTTAATAATTCAATAATTATATTTGGATGTGAGTGTCTTATATTTTTATAAGAAGCATCCTGATACTAGCTTCTACAGTTCTTTAGGATGTTCAGATTCCCTACTTCATGGACAGATTAAAAAAGAAAAACACACGGATTTCTCAGTAAGGTCGAGTGATAATTGGAGCCTCATCATGATTTGGCCTCGTGCATCACATTTGGGTTGAATAACGTTAAATGCTCAGTACAGCTACTTTGAAGAAATGTGCTTTCAAGTCGTTTATGATCAGGAAGCCTTGAACATTTGAAGTGACCATGAGAGAAGCAGTAAAAGAGAAGAGTAGAAAACATTTAAAATAGCATTGTCTGCAGGGTCATTGGCTGTGAGTATTCTTGACACCATGTGATGCTTTTATACTTTGAAAGAGTTTGTATATTTTTCTAACTGCTTCATTTTTCCTAACAAAAGTATCTGAGGTTACTTTCACAAAGAACACTCGAAAGGCTGCACCTTGTCAAGTGAGCCTTGTGAGACGCCTCCGTAGGCGGGGTCTGTGCTAGGCGGTGTGGTAACTGCTGCCTTGCGGAACATGCAGGACCGTCAGTGGAATTGGGCCCTCTGGGTGACTCACGTCTGTAAAATGCTGAGGGCCCTGTTCATGGACTTGCACTCAAACCCCCACCCCACCAGAGCTGGAGCAGGCAGTCGTGCCCCGACCGGCAGCAGGCTCTGGCCCTTTCCTTCTGGTCCAGCTTCCCAGCTTACCCAGCATAGGGTCCCGTCTCTCAAGGACGCCTGCAAATCTGCCGGGCCTCCCTGCCTGCTCTGGGTCTGCATACCTGTGTTGAGTGTTCAAAGGTAGAGTCTGTCCACAAAAATAATAAGCAATCAATAGTAAGGATAGAAAAGAGTTCTGTTTGAGCCAAACTGAGGATTATAGCTCGGACGCCAGCTTCCCAGATGACTCTGAGGAACTGCTCCAGAGAAGCAGGGTTTTCAGCACAGGTTCGTGTCCCGTCAGAACAAAGAACGTTAAAGAAGTCAGGGGGACATTCCTTCAAGGTTTTAAAAACAAAAACAAAAACAAAATACAGACCAGCCTGTACACAGCAAGTCAGTACGGCCTTGGTGCCTGGGGAGGGAATCTCGGCATTGAAGGAAGATCCGCACTGGTCTCCCTAGAAGGAAGGCATTTAATCTTTATTTTTAACATGGACATTCTTTGCTTCTGGTCAGCGAAATTAGTATTTAATTATTTTCTTTAATAACTAAAGCAGGTGTACAGTGTATGTCTGATAGGCCGCAAACAGGCCGTTCTAGTTAGCATCCAATTCAAGTTAACTCATGTATAAGCCAGAATGTCTTCCCGGCCCCTTGATATGTGAACCGCTCTTTTATCAAGTCCCTACATGTGAAAGCTCCAGTTAGAGTGACACGGATACGTTCTGCAAGGTGGTCTGCCCGGGGTCACATGATCGAGACTTTCAGAACAGGCTGCCCAGGACCCCAGTGGCCGCTAGCCAAACACAAACCCTTAGAAGTCAGGGGGCCCTGTCGGCCGCCCACGGGAACGTCCATCTCTCTCCCATCCAACGGGGCCGATTGCAGCCAACATCGAGACCGGCCGGCTCAGCCACTTTGTGGGGCCTGCAGAAGATGATGAGGTTTGGTGCTGGGGACTTGGTAAACATGGGGCGAGTGGGTGGATTAAGTACTGAACAGTTGCCCAGCCCTTTCCTTGCAGGCCAGACCTCTGTGTCCTCTGGCAGGTTCCTGCCTCAGGCCCCCTGTTTCCATACCCACTGCATCTCCTCCAGTGAAAGTCAGCTTGGCAGCCACAGAACCTATGGTCCTGCAACTTAGTTTTAAATGATGTCTGTTTCAGAGATCCTCATTCAACATTTCTCCAACAAGTGTGACCCCAGACCCAGGCTCTGCCTATCACATGGGGAGTAGCTTTGCGAGGACGTGCAACAGAGTGATTTTAGTGAGAGCCACCCAAACATGGCCATGAGTGAGGTGCTGTCTGCATGATCTTCTCAGGAGCTCTGCAATTTAAGTTTTTATGGCACTTTTAGAGCCCAGAAGAGAGAAGACATTGTTCCCCAATGTGCAGGAGACCAGGGATACAAAGTCACTACTCACACACACTGGTTTCCTTTCACTTGAAATCCTTTGACTTCTGCCACAGGAGTAGCTGCTAAATGAGCTTATGCTGAGCGGTGCTGTGTTTTGAATGATGGCGAAACTTCTTGCCTTGTTTCAGAGAGTGGAAGTTTAAGTTCGAATCTGATTTTTGCAGAATAACTCATATTCTATTCAGCTCTTCTTGAAGGAGCTATGTCATCAGTAATTTTTATAGAGAGAGAAAATAGTTAACAAAAGTATAAAACTAATGATCAACATTATATAGAAAGATTAAGAACCAGTGGTTGATGAATACATGGTCCATCTAGGGAATAGCACCAGTATGGCTGTTGGCAGAAATATTTGTATAGAAACGAGCCCTTCACCAGCACCTACCATGGCCAGTTCTCGTGCATATGGGAGACATCTGACAAATTTCAGCATTTGGGAAAAACACAATAACAGATGCCCTGACTCCACCGCTTCAGAAAACACTTGATCCCCCTGTGGGTTTTCTTTCCTTATTGCTGTCTAGCGATGTATCTCAGCATATTTTTAAGCACCGTTGCACTAAAGTGGCACTTACTTTAATAAATATTTGATAAAGAAAGAGGCCAGTGGAAGGAGTAGATGTGTAATACATCTAACATATCCAATTCATTTCTAAAATGACACATTTCCAACAAGTGCATGCTGGGCTGGGCTTGGGGGTGGGGTATTCAAACAGATAGTTCTGAAACAAAATACCATCTTAGCTTATGTAGAATGGAGGCTCATCGCTGTAGATAAATTTCAACACATGCTGCATTTTAAAGCTATTTTTAATATTTTTTAAATTGAAGTATAGTTATTTACAATGTTGTGTTAATCTCTGCTGTGAAATTAGCAAAATGATTCAGTTATACATATGTTTATCATAGGATGTTGAATATAGTTGTCTGTGTAAAGCTACTTTTAGATTATTGGATTCTTTTGGACAAGGTAAAAATATCAGTCCAAAGAACTTTATACATATTGAACTTTATACATGCAGAGAGCTAAAAGCAATAAGCAATACTAGATGGATGGTATGAAATAATTCTATATATTTTTAATAAAAGTATATTCAAGAACAAACTTTTTTTACCTTTTGTTAAGATGCCTTCACTAATTTAGTGTAGTATGTAAATAGAGGAGTATATCTTTTAAGGCATATTAAAAGAAAGTGAGACAAGGAATAGCACAACTTTTGAGGCAATTATTCCATATATTTGTAGACAGATTGTTAGAGAAAATAAAACATGATTTGTGATGGCCCCAGAATAATGATAAACCAATTATTGACCTTTATATCTAGGAAGTTATTACGTGCAACTGAACAAAAGCTCCATTCCATACCAGAAAGACATACCTGTCCACTGTACAAGGACTCCTTTTTCAATCAAGTTTTCTCATAGTAAATAAAATTGTGTTTTTTGGCAGTAGCCAGTCTGAGCAACCTGGAAACAGGATTGATCCTTCCTGATCGGCTCATTGCAGACCCTTTGGGGTTACAGAAGCAGGGTCCACTCTTTATTCTTTCTTTCCTATTATTACTGCCAATACTGTGTACAAACGGATGACTGTCACGGGTCGTCGCGGTCTTTGCCGTCCCAGCACGCGGCTGTGGTCTGTGCACACAGGACATCGGGGAGGCTCTGAGGCGCTCACGGTGGGGAGATGACCGTCACCTCTCCTTGGATCAACACCTGTTTTCTCCAGATGCTGTTCCTGTACCTGGAGCCTGCAGGGTGGGGTTTCTGGTCCAAGCTGTCTTCCATTCTAATTTGGGGACCTCCTGGGCTTCAGTTTCTTCATCTGTAGAGCAGGTGGTTTGGTCCTTTCCCTTTCTGCCCTGACATGCTTTCACTTCTGTTCCAAGTATAGCAGCAATCAGCTAATCAGTACATACTTAGAGGGTGATAGCAGCGTGGCCTGACTTCAGCAAGGCCACGTGCAGCCAGGAGGTAGGAGGAATCCATGGGGGGGGGGTGTGTGCGCACGCGTGTGCGCTTCATTTTTCTTTTTCCTCCTTATGTAAATCGGTCATCTGCGGTGACCTCAAATGACATACAGCAGATATTTCCTTTAATTAGCATAAGATGCAATTAATTACTCGTTGAGCCTATTTCTCCTGACATTTTCAGAACCCCTTTGAAAAACAGAAGTCACCTTGGTGTCCTTAAAAGCACCAGATCCTCAGTTTCATTTTCATGCCCTGGGACCACTAGGTCCCACGGATTCTCTTATTACGTAGATCTCACCCTTCTGGGAAGAAAGTGTTTATTGCAGCTTTGGGGTAGAAGCTTCCTTTCCCAGCGCTAGCATTGAATGTGAATGCCTTCCAGCAGAGCTGAAGGAAAACACATCTATTTTCCCAAAGTGTTTGCCCTTTGTCAATTGTGGGGTGGAATCTACTGTCTAATAACTTTCTCTTTTTCCAACCCCAGTATCAATGTTAATGATCATTTATCATTTATGTGGAAGTTTCTATAGTTGCAAATGACTTATAATACTTAATAGCACGTAGCATCCATGGGCGACCGCTCAGGACTGTATTTGATCATGTCATATTTTCCTAACAGGGAATTCGAGGCTCAAAGAGGCACCCGCTCCTAGCCACGTATTTGGGGTTGCGGAGCAAAGACCACAGACATTATTCTCCAGTCTCTGTCCTGATTGTAGGTCGCTGAGTCCAATTATTATTTCTCCTTACCTTCCAATTGCACCGTCCTGCTACCATAGAAAGAATGAGAGAAAACCTATGTTGCTGTTGGTTTGTTAAACCACCAAACTCTAAAATGTTGACTAGGGTCTTTCCTGAAGAATCATACATAGTGAATTGCCTTTCTGGTGATTTTTCTTGAAATCGTTTTCCTGTGGTGATCATTCCCCTTCAGCACCTAATCGTGAAGACACTGTATTTGTAGAATCTTTTGAAGTTCTGTCAAAAACTTTAAATGCATCTAGACTCCAAATATGCAGATCGGAAGTATCGAAGGGAACCCTTTTCATACAGCAGCCACATGTTTACTGCCGATCACTGAGGCTCTGCTCTTTGAAAAAAAAAACCCTGTCCAGACAGGATGATCTAAAACTTCTCCTGGCTGTGGACTACTTCATCTTAAATCACTTTCCTTTTGAAAATTCATTTTCCCTTCTATGTTAGGACACAGACAGACTTTGAAGGAAAAGGTTTTCAGTAAGGTTGGTTGTGTTGGATTTCTTATATGAAAGGAGCAATTATGGGACAAGTAAAGAAGTGGAGTTATTCTTGGGTAGAGTGTACTTAACGGCATTTGGGAGATCTGTGGAGATACAAAATTAGACCTTGTCAAACTGAAGCTTTTTTCTTTTTAATTGAAGTATAATTGATTTATGTATACTTGATTTATAATACTATATTAGTTTCAGGTGTACAGTGTAGGTCACTATTTTTATAGATTATGGTCCACTTAATGTTATTATAAAACATTGCCTCTATTTCCTGCTCTGTACAATATATCCTGTAGCTTAGTGATTTTGTGCATGGTAGTTTGGACTCCTTAATGCCCTACCCCTGTCTGCCTCTCCCTCCTTCCCCCTCCCCACTGGTAGCCACTACTTTGTTCTCTGTGTCTGTGAGACTGTTTCTATTTTGTAATATTCATTCTTATATACACTCATTTATTTTTTAGATTCCACATGTAAGTGAAAACACACAGTATTTGTCTTTGTGTGACTTATTTCATTAAGCATAATACCCTCCAAGTCCATCCATGTTGTTGCAAGTGGCAAAATTTCATTCTTTTTTATGGCTGACTAGTATTCGAATCATTGTATATACGTACCACATCTTCTCTATTCATTTGTCAGCTGATGGACATGTAGGTTGCTTCCATATTTTGGCTTTTGTAAATAATGCCGTTGTGAACCTAGGGGTGCATATATCTTTTTGTATCACTGTACTGGATTTATTCAGATATACACCCAGGGGTGGAATTGCTGGATTATATGGTAGTTCTATTTTTAGTTTTTTGAGGAACCTCCATATTGTTTTCCATAGTGGCTGCATTAATGTTTCTAAGGCAAAGGAAACAAATAAACAAATGGGACATAATTAAACTTAAAATCTCCTGCACAGTATAGGAAACCATCTGCAAAATGAAAAGACAGCCTACTGAATGGGAGAAATGTTTGCAAATGTTATGCTAGATAAGGGGTTAATATTCAAAATATATAAACAGCTCATACAACTCAGTATCAAAAAAATGACCCAATTAAAAAATGGGCAGAAGACATAAATGTACATTTTTCCACAGAAGACATACAGATGGCCAGTGGGCACAAGAAAAGATGCTCAGCATGGCTGATCATCAGAGAAATGCAAATCAAAACTACAATGAGGTGTCACCGCATGTCTGTCAGAATGGCTATTATCAAAAAGACAGCAAATAACAAGTGTCCCTCTTGTGTTTGATCACAGAGACTTTTTGATTTCTCACCTTATTGGGCGGGAGTAAACTCTGTAGGTTTCAGTAGAAGTCAACAATATTTCTATGTTTTTATGTTGGTTTTTAAAGTTACATGTGTCATGTAAGTGCTAGAAAGAGTTCTGGAACCCAAACTGGGAAAAGTAATGCTTCAATACAAGCAAATCTTATTTTCAGTGCAAGTAAATTTCACTTAGATTATTGAAATTCATGCAAATACTTATTTAGTTAACTTTATTGGACATCACCTATACGCCAAGTCTTGTGCTAGTTGCCGTGGGTCCAAAGTCAATGAGATAAAGTCCCTGCCCTCAAGCATTTTACATTCCAGTAAGGATGATTTTTCTCAATAATGGGATCAGAGTAATTAAAAAAAAAAACACTAAAAAATTATGAAGCATGCTACAAGATAGTGGATCTTCAAAGAAGAATCCATGTTTCTCAGTATGTGATTACATTTAATAAATGCAATATAGCAGGAGTTTCTTTTGAATGCCCATGAATTCTGAATCTTTACGTTTTATGCACTGTTTTTCCTTCTTTGTGATATCCTTAAAAGGATGAAAATTATGGAACAATAGAATCAAATTCCACAGAAAATACAAATGATTTTTTTAATTGATATAGTTGATTTACAATGTTATGTTAGTTTCAGGTGTACACCAGAGTGATTCAGTTATACATATATATATTTTTTTTCAGATTACTTTCCCTTACAGTTTATTACAAAACACTGAGTATGATTCCCTATGCTATACAGTAGGTCCTTCTTGGCTATCTATTTTCTATATACTAGTGTGTATAGGTTAATTCCAAATTAACATATCAAATGAGTTTTAATTTGTAAAAATGACAGCTAAACCAAACAATATTTACAAGAGTCTCTTCCAAAAATCGGTGTCAGTACTTTCATTCATTCAACGCAAACATTCATGCAATTTACTTTGTTCCAGACATTAGGAAGAAAAATTCAGGAGATATATGATTAACAAGACAACAGAAAACTCCTGACTTCCTGGTGCCTATAAGTTAGACTTCGTACACCTTAATTTTTTTTTGATTGCAGTATAGTTGATTTAAATATTATATTAGTTTCAGGTGTACAGCAGAGTGATTCAGTATTTTTATGGCTGATATAGTCCATTGATGGTATTCCCTGCCCCGTACAATATATCTGTGTAGCTTACAGCTTATTTATTGTAGCCAGAACATGGGTTTGTAGTCATACAATCTCAGGGATAAAATTCCCTACCTAACACAGAACTTCTTTATCTGGTGTCCTTGAAAGAAAGTCAACGATTTGTCTTTGAATATCATTTAGCATCCTATTTCAGAGTTTTACGATTCCCTTAGGAGGAAAAATCTATGTCTCTATACACGGAACCCAGGTCTCCATTCCTGATAACGTCTCCATGTGTGGTCTTATGTCTGCCTCCCAGAGCAGCATAGAATGATATTACCCCTTCTTTTCTTAGATGGGGATCTGAAGATCTGAAAATACTGGGAAATGGATCTTATATTTCTGATCTTCCTCTCCACAGTCTTTTTACCTTCACGTTTTCCCCCCAAGTCCCTTGACACTTTCCTCAGTTTTTGGCTGCAGCTTTTGAGATAAATATTGACCCCTAATGACTATTACACCTAAAGTGTGTGATGTCTGCTCCCAGTGAACGGCTGTTACGGAAAATATCTTATAAATAATCAAGTATTTACTAGTATGTCTGAGTTAACAGGGGTTTAAAGGCTGCTTCTCCTCTCCTAGAAAGTATTTGATTGAGTCAACTTATCTTTGAATTCTGTATTTTCTACACATAATAATGGGAATTGTCTTCATTTTTGAAGAAATTTGATTTATAAAAGTTGGTAATATTTGTACAAGGAATGTGAGAAGATAAATTATTTCAAAAATACTTTTCAGTTGTACATGTGCAAGGAAATAAGAATAATCCTGTACGTTTTTGTGTATGCCTTTACAATTAGAAATTATAGTTTTGAATGTGCAGTAAACAAAGCCTACTGTTAAATACATGTATGACTTAAAACTCAAGAACTTAGGTCAGATAAAAATAAACGTTCCTCCCTTTCCTTCTTTAGTTTCATAATAATTATGACAAATAGCACCTGTGTTCCAACTTTCACTCCAAAAGCCTAAAATTAAGGAAATATAAATTATTATAGCGTTAGAAGAATGCCTTCTAAATTACCCTGATTGGTGGGGGGCGAAGGGGAAGCTAGGATGAAGTGAGAGAGTAGCATAGACACATATACACTACCAACTGTAAAATAGAGAGCTAGTGGGAAGTTGCTGTGTAACAAAGGGAGATCAACTCGATGATGGGTGATGCCTTAGAGGGCCTGGACCAGGAGGGTGGGGGGGAGTCGCGGGAGGGAGAGGATATGGGGATATGTTTATAAATACAGCTGATTCACTGTGGTGTGCCTCAAAAGCTGGTACAAGAGTGTAAAGCAATTATATTTCAATAAAGAGCTAAAAAAAAAGTAAAATAAATAAATAAATATCCCTGTATGAAGTGGCATCTAGTTTATCACAGGGCTGCTGAGAGTGACTGTTCTGCAGGATCAGAGTTAAATCAGGACTGAAGAATGGATGTGGGGGAAATTCACACTGAAATCATTTCAAAGAGATTTTATGTTAAAAATGTCTTTAATCACTTTATCAGTTTTTAATGTAGGTATTTGGTAGCACTGATCTCATTTTTCAAAGATGCCCTCTTTATGTCACTATATTTTTGGTTTTCGTGCTCAAAAACTATAGATGTTAAGGACTGGAAGAGACCTTAGATTTCATTTTGTTCTTCATTTGGTGTATGAAAGAAATACAATCCAGTTGAAAAAAAAGAAAAAAACGTCGAGAGCAAGGTGAAGACTAAAGCCCAGACCTGGTGCTTCTCACCCAAGCACAGCCAGACGCTCCCCTCCCTGAAACCACAGATCCCGCCCTGGAATCCTCTCCTGCACATACTGATGTCACAGGCAAACACAGAATGTAAAGTAAATCCAGTCCTTGTTACATAATTGTGCATTTTGTCACTTTCCTTTTCAGTGAAACGTTGAACTAACTTTCTAAAATGTATAATACATTTATTTTGGTGATGGAAACTGGCAAGTTATCTTGGTTTTTGAGATTCTGTAGATGGTAAATTCTCTTCTTTGGTTTTATAAAAGCCAAAGCATGACATTTGCTTTGTCACAGAGTCCAAGTTGTGAATTAAAATGGCATTTGCCAGGCTATTTATTCCTAAGATTTTATTTAAATCTTTTTTATGATATATTTAAATGACCCAGTCACAAACACTTTCTATTATTTCATGTAGTAGATTTATTTCTGGTAACAAAATCAAAACCATTAGCATTTAGTGTTTGCATGATGCATTGCCCAAATTTATCAAGATGAATCTTAATGTTTTTGAAGGCTCTGTTTCATTACATGAGAAGAGAATTGCAGTGGAGGTCCTAAATGACTTGCTGCATTTTGTTCAGATAGAGCATCTTTCAAGAATTTTATGAAGTTGGTGAAGGTGAACATCATGGTAATATTAACAATAAGAACTGATATCGCTTTTTGCATCGTTTGTTCTGGATGCTTCAATACTCCATTCTTTGCACAATCTGCTTAGTCTCGTCTTACAGACCAGGGCACTGAGGATCAGAAAGACTCACAGTTTACCCTGTCCCCAAAGCGAGTCAGTGGCAGAATCAGGAATAAGTTTCAGGTCTGAAGTCCAGTTCTCCTACTGCATCCTGCTTCAAATAATAAATCAGGACATGTCCTTCTCAACTTTTATAGCATTTTCCAATAGAGTTACTTTCTATATTAATTTTATGTGAAACTGAACAATAACTGTTGTTTCTATATTCTGTTACTGAACATTAAATTGCCTTTAGGTTTTTGGTATTGAAAGAGTAATTATTGTATGTACCATGTGAAACATACTAAATATTTAAAATATACAGATGTGTATTTCGATCTAATTTTGGCCATGCTATAGTTAAAAAATCCAGCCCTCAATTGCTAGTTGTTTCAGCCATCTCTCTTTTGGCTCACTCAGGGTAACACAATATCCTCCTTGTTTAAGAGAGATGAAATTGACTACTATCTGAAAACTTTTTTTTTTAATTAGAGTATGTTAAAACTCTAGACAGAAGCCTCACTTTCTTCTGCTCCACTCAGAAATCAAAATAGAGGATTATAGGTCTGCAGTAAAGAAGAGAATGCGTACCACTATAGGCTGGAATCTTTGCCATGGGTCCCAGAATTACAGGCACACCTAGACATCAGTAGGTTCAGGTTAAAAAGCATGACTGATAATACAGTCCTATGAGTAGTTTAATAAAGCCTAGCTTTTTGAGATGATAGTTGAACTGGGCAGTTTTGAGATAAAAAGAGCATCATTTCCTAGAGGTTTGCTTTCTCCCTGCCTGGGTTGAGAGGTAGATAGATTAGGATAGAGAGATATTTGATAGATACATAGATAAATTAATAAATAGATAATTCATAGGTAATTAATACATAATTGAAGAAAGGAAGGAAAGAAAGAAAAGAAAGAGAAAGAAATGAAAGAAAGAAAAGGAAAGAAAGAAAGAGAAAAAGAAAGAAAGAAGAAAGCTTTCACTGGAAGTGTAGACAGATAGATAGATAGAGAGATAGATAGATAGATAGATGATAGATATAGATAGATAAAAATAGAGAATTGGCTTCCAAATATAGTGTGTGCTAACCTGTCCGCATTGGATCTAGGTATGGATCATCCCTTGTCTCATCTTATTTGGGATACAGTGGAGAAGGAAGAAGCTATATAAAGAAAGCAATTCCTTATGCAAAATATTTTTCAGTAGCAAATTGAAAATTCCTAAATATCTTTTACAGGACAGTAGCTTATTGATCATTATGTTTTTTGCACAAGCCATTGGTATGGAGGTGACTAGAGAGACCAACACAAACACAGAATCACATGATAAAGGATATAACTGGCCATGGACAAAGTGACCTTTGAACAGGAGCCAGCAGGTCAGTGAGTTGAACAAAACTTTACATAGCTGGTGGTATTTAGGATGAATTTTGAAGAATGAATAATGGTTTTCCAGGAGAAGCAGTATCCTTGGTTTCAAAAAGACCCTATGTAAGATGCCCAGAAGTATGAGGGTTCCTGGAGTGATGCGGAGAACGTCAAGATGCTTAGGCTGTGCGGGGCAGCAGGTGGTGGCTGAGATCCCAGAGATGGACCGAGGCCGTTGTGGGCGGTACTGGGTAGTGTGGAATCCATCCTGCTGGTTGGAGAATGGGAGAAAGGATGAGTTGCCAGGCAGTTTTAATCAAGGGGGAGTCATGATCCAGTTTGTTCCATAAACAAGCCAAAAAATATCTGCTGCACCTGCCTGGGTGAGTATTCGAAAGTCAGGCTGTAATTTTGCGGCCCAGTGGTTGAGAGAATGTTTGAAATCAGCATGGAGAGAGGTGAGTGAAGTGGGTTTGATTAAGGAGGGTCAGCCTGGGTTCAGGTGTAGGAGATCATACTTCACTAGCCTTCTAAAATCTCTGCAACTGTTTCTGGCGTGATAGATAACAGAAATTCAGGTGATGTCATTTACTCACAAGCTTTTGACAAGGTAACGCATCAGAGATTAATGGGTAAGGGAAAGATTTGTGGAGGCCGGAAAGAGTATCTTGTTGAAAATGGACCTGGGGGAAAATGAGTGGTAAAGTTAGTCATTTATCCTTATTGCAAAGAATTGGGTCCATTTGGACCCCATTCATATTAAGCATTTCATAGGAGTTCACGTGAAAGTTAATTTTTGAATTCTGTAGTTCTTTTTGTCACAGTGTATGCAGTACAAAAGTTTGCACTTGTGTAATCTTATTTCAGATGTATGACATTTGTATTTTCCTGCTTTATAAGAATCACTTTTCCTTTTTCATACTTGAATGGAAATTCATCATGAAACACATTATATTTCTCAGCTAACCTAGGAACTCTAATTTAGCTGGCTTGGTTTATTTGTCAGATTCAATTACACAAAACTAAGCTGTTTTGAAGCTCTGGCCATGTTATATCTCCCTATCATCTCCATGTAAGAAAAAAGTGCATCATTTTCCATTATTTGGGAAGGTTTAGAATGTTCCGCTTTCATGTCTGCAATAAAGTACTGGAGTCGTACGCATGTCTGTTGAGGTGTGACATTGTTATTTCAACAGTTAGATCTTCCTTTTATACTTTCAGCCTGGCTACCTTCTTACCTAATTCTAATGCTTCTTTAGCTATGTGAATCCTATAACAACAGGAGAAGCCTCATTATTTGTGGAATAATGCCACATTAATGAAACATACACGGCCTTATTAACATTTGAGTAAGAATAGTATCCAAGATTTGTGCTCATTGAAACTGGAGAATACAATTACTTAAGGCCTGTACATAGATCTGAAGTATAGGTACTATAATATAGTAAGTTCTGTCAAAATTAGAAATATTTAATAGAAGTCTTCAAATTGCTACAGGGAAAAAACATTGTCTTAAGATTTAAATATGATGGAATCACAGTTTCATGAGAAAGTGTATATAAAGTACCTAGTGTATTACCTGCCATGCTATGGGCATGCAGTTAGGCATAAAATAAAATTTTAGTAGAATTTATTCACCAACACGTGTTATAGCTGCAGCGGCTTTATCATGGCGGAGATTATTTTGTTCTCAGAATCGTTGAGTGAGCTTATGACAAATTGTTCAGTGGAGGAAAATTTAAAGATAATTGAAAAGGCTAAAGAAAACAGCATTGATAAAAACTCAATCTAAGTATATCTTAGCCTTGATTTTTTTCCTTACTGCTGTGCTGTCTCTCTGCAAACAAATGAGAAGTAACAGCTCTTGGTCTTTAAAATTATTTTCTGAATAAGAGGAGTCTATTTCTTTGATTGACTCCTGGAATTTTTTTGAAGACACGTTTATCTGCTCAATCATTTCCAATCAACGACTAATTGAACTAGCAATTACTCCCTGTAGAAAACGGTGATGTCTGGTCAACTTCTCTCCATGTAATAACATCACAAGTACAAAATGAATAAAGTAAAATAGCGATTTGTGAAAGGCAACAATTCTCAGAGGAATTTGCAACGTTAGATTGCCAACGCTGTCATTTGAGTTGGTATTTTTAACTGTGCTTGTGAATAAGGAAGGGAAAGATGCTCTTATATAATCAGCTTCAGTCATCTGAAGGGTATGTTGACAGTGTACCATAAATTCCTTGGATATTTTACATTTTAAGTGTATCTGAGTTATTTATAATCAAGGCACAAGTTAAATCCAATGCTATAGTTCCTTTTAGTTTTTTCCAAAATAAAAATTATTAGAAGAATAATTTGTGGGACCTTAATTATACATTTTTTTGCTCAGAATTTATTTGTTTTTCCACAGTTCTTACATTTCTACAGGGTGAGTATAAGATTATATCTTTCAGTTACAAATGTAATTAACACGTCAAGGTGGCACTTATCTCCCCCTCTAGGGTGGGCAGTGAGAGCTGGGGTCAGATGTCTGCAGTCCCCATGGGAGCCTTGGGGTAGGTCCCATTGGGGTCTGGAAATGAGATATGATTGTCATTAGCTTAGCAGTTAAACTTGGTCCAAATACCAGGAGATAGTTTGGAGTTCTTCAATTCTAACTTGGTAATAGTCATGGTTACCCAGTAAAAAGATTTGAATTATCATGACGTGTCCATTAGTCCAATCTGCATTCCAGCTGTAATGATCATGGTGAGTTATATTCACAAGTGCTAAGGTATCATTGTCAAATTACCTGTAGATCTGCTTCAAATTGTCTTTATGTTTGTAAGCATATATATCCCGTTTGAACGTGTCTACCCTCTAAATGAAACAATGCATGTATTTTGTGCTAAATGTCCATGAAAACCCATAAACATAGATGGAAATCCAGGAATTTTTTTCTTTCCTAAATAACTATTAGTATTTCACTATAAAAATTAACATGTGCATTCACTTCTTTTTTAAAAAATATGTATTTATTTATTGGCTGCGTTGGGTCTTCGTTGCTGCACACGGGCTTTCTCTAGTTGTGGCGAGCAGGGGCTACTCTTTGTTGTGGTGCGTGGGCTTCTCATTGCGGTGGCTTCTCTTGTGGAGCCTGACCTCTAAGCACGAGGGCTTCAGTAGTTGTGGCACGTGGGCTCAGTAGTTGTGGTGCACAGGCTTAGTTGCTCTGGGGCATGTGGGATCTTCCCGGCCCAGGGATCGAACCCATGTCTCGTGCACTGGCAGGCAGATTCTTAACCACTGCGCCACCAGGGAAGCCCAAAATGTGCATTCACTTCTATCGTGTTGAGCATCTAAACAACCTTATGGGAGAATTGAGTCCGTGTTTTCATTACATTTACACAGCTACAGGAAGGGAAATTCTGTAAACTGGAGGGATTAAGTCCAATTTTCTCATTTATAAAGGAAAACAAAAACAAAAACAGTCTCCAGGTATTAAGTGGTTTGGAAAGCCCATATGGGTGAGCTCTGCTTTTTCTTTCAAACAGGTCATCTATATGATTGCAAACATTAAATAATTGGGTGAATGACCAAAAGGATGAGCTAGGTGGACCTTATTTGAATTGCTTTAAACAGGAAGATTTGGCTTTGATGGAAGTAAAATGTGTAGCTCTGCCTGACAAGTAAGCACACAGCAAATGTCAGCTAATTATGATCAATAGTAGCATCATTTAAGTTGCAATAGTTTAGAAATCCTTATTTCAGAGACCCTTTATGTGTTTTTCCTAAGTCATATTCATAACTCATGATTTTCTGTGTTATGGAAAATATTTGCTTGTACCTCAAGGCAGAAATATATATTTACATTATTATCTATTTGCCTACACTAGATATTTTTGAAGCCATTGAAATATATTTGATTCCCTTTTGTAAAGTCAAGGAAAATGCATATTGTGGAAGACAGTCTTTGAGTTGAAATATTGCAAAGCAAAGTGACTCAGTGGGTAACAAATGGCGTAGTGTAAGAAGGACGCAGATTATTTTGTCAGGGGCTAATGTGCTAAAAGTTCTTGGTTCCCAAATTCCGCTTCATAACAATACAATACAGTTGGAGCTATCTGGTCAGACAGTGCTAGTATTACACGGAAGGCAGAGGTATGAAGACATGGTAAAGAACAGTTTCATGCACTGACAGCTTTTTTGTCTGATCAAAAGACAAAGGTGTTTTCATTTCTTTTTTAACCTTGGCTTAGGGGCCACCATGGAATTTCTAGAACCCAGAGGATCGAGTGTCTCTGAGAAGATTTTGAAGTGTCAGGAAGATGTCTTTCTAGAAAGTCCTACAGACTTTGGAGCGATTGATGAACGAATGCCGGTCCTCTGGGCTGTGTCGTTCGCTCTGCTGATCAACTGTGTTCCAAATTTATTTTTTCCATTTCTGGAATCTGCACCTTGGCTCCCAAATCTTTGAAAAGAATGAGAAGACGATTCCACTTGAGGAAGTAAAGAGCAAAACAAAACAACAAACAGAAACCCAGAGAGGGGTTGTCAGATCTACCTGGCTGTGCATAGATCATTCCATGCTCTTCCTGTGCGCCTGGGATTGGGTGACTGATAAATTGTAGAACATTCAGTGAAGTCACTCATTCTCTTAGTTTTAGAGTTTAGAGTGTAAGCCATTTGATAGGAATCTGAATGTGGAGATATGTCTATAGTCTCCTGATAGGTAGGTCCCACTTGGTGACAACTCCTGTACTTAGTGGCAAATTTAGTAATTAGGTTGCTTACCACGTGGAGATTGTCCTGCAAAACATGGTATTTTTTTAAGTGACCAAAAGAAGTTTAGATGGGTGTTAAAATTACATGGTCAAAGGATTGCTTTTAGATACTTCTGGGTACAATTTTAACACAAATACACAGAATGTATGTTAATGCCTACCCTATACCCCTAAATTACAGTAAATAAATGATAATAATATAATAAAAAACAAATGTATAAACTCACAAGGACAAATAGAATAGGTTAGGTAAAACAGCAAATAAGTGAAGTAGATATATTTCTGGGGGGTAGAAAGTAAAGGAAGGAAATGCAGCTGATTTAGCAAAATATGTTCAGGGCCATGCAGTCCTGCAGGAGGGGACACGGGGGAAGCAGCCTGTGTTCTTACAGAGGTAGGGGAGGCTCGGTAGCTGGGACCGGGGTGAGTACTGGTGAATGCAGGGGCGAGGCAGGAGGCTGGAGACAGAGTGTGGTTGAAAATCTGAATACAGGGTGGCTAGATCCTCAGGTGCTTTTCCTTACAGCATGAATGTTCTGTCTTGCATCTCTCAACCTGCTCTGCATCCTGAGAGAGTGGAGATTTGTTTTCCAGAGGAATTAAATGACAGTGCCTCTGGATTTAGGGACACTGAGAACAGCGAAGGACTAAGAATTGAGAAGATGAAGTTAAATTGTTTATGCTAAATAGAGAATCCCCAGTCCTTTTTCTCTGCCCTACCTCCAGAACATTGGCAGCTAGACCACATCTCTCACTATTAGGGACCACTCATCCTTTTCCCTACTCGTTCTGTACCCCTCTCCCATCCCCACACCACCAGGCATGAGCTTGAAGGATTTTTCTCTGGATAAATTGGAATGATGGCAACAAAATGACTTACAAATAGTGGCACTTGGGGGGGTGCTTTGTCAAAAACCCATCTCTTGACTCCAGAAGTCTACAGTAAACTCATCAAAATCAGACTCCACCCTCTGTAAGCTGAAAAAGAACTTAACATTTTTATTGTTTTGTGTTTCGCTGGATATTTGTAAATCCTCTAACACAAAAGACAAAAACTAAAACAAACGTAACAAAGAAAACAAGGATAATGGAGTAGACAGAAGACAACCTTCGGAAATGATTAAATATGAAGAGATGAGAGCACTCACACCATGAAATGACACACATGGATGATGCAGCAGAAACGCGTGCTCAGAGACAAGATACGGCTGCTGGCAATTACAGATGTTGTAGCTGAATAAATAATCAGCGGATAAAGTGGAAAACAGAAGTCAAAGAAATCTCCCAGATGGTAAATAGGCAGTGAATGTATAAAATGAAATCAAGAGATGGTCAGTAGGAAATGACAAGAAATTAGTAGATTAGCAAAATTTATCAAATAAATAATACAGAAAAATTCTAAGCAATCACGACGTAAGTTACGAGATTGAAAATATTATCTGAGCTAAGGAAAAAAATCCCCGCCAAATAAAACCACATTATCATAAAATTTAAAAGATAAAACAGAGAAAGATATCATATACAAGTCTTCCTTTTTTTGTTTTTTCGATAAGGTGGATTAAAGTTTTGGGAATCAAAATGGCACTGAATTTCTCACAGCAAGAGTGCGCACTAGATGACTATTCACAAAGCCTTCAGTATTCCAGGGTGTATGATGTTCAAACCAGCCACACTGGCCACCAGTCCTGAGGCTGAATACACTGACTGGAAGATGTATTCCACTGTGTTGAGGATGGGATAGAAGAGCGTATTTCAAGAAATTGAAGAACCGTTGAGAACAGTGAGCTGCCTTCCTCCATCCTGCAGGACACCTAGAGAGCAACCAATCAAGGTTGGAAGAGTCTTTCGGAGGCTCCAAGAGTGATGTCTTTGGCAGGAAAATAGAACTGATTGATGACTAGAGGCATTTGACGACATAAAAACTAATATTTTAAAGATTTTACAGAACTGCCAAGTAGTTAGGGAAAAATCACCCCTTTGTACACAGAAGAGTGTGTGCTCAGAAAGGAAGATGTTTATTCAGGAAATTTAAGATTTCGTGCAGGACAGGAAAGTCATCATAGTCAGCTTCTTGGCTTTTAATAGTCATGACATCGGGTTGGCCAAAAAGTTCGTGCGGGTTTTTCTGTAACATCTTACGGAAAAGCCCTAACTTTTTGGCCAACCCAGTAATATGGTTGACACGGAATTTAGTTTTACCAAAAAGTGTGGTTACTATTTTGGATGATGAGAAGTGGGGAAAACATCTGTAGGAGAGTTAAATCTTCATCTGTTGTTTTAGGAAGTTGATACGTAGGTATATATGGTAGACTAGGGATGTTATCTAGAAATGGATAGTTAGAAGAAACAGCCAAATGAATGATAGTTGTATTTCAGGATTTGAGGTGCCCTTTTTAATAAGCTTTTGTTATTATGTAACCTGTAGATTGATGAGAATGTATTCATTTGATAAGAGAATTTTATCACTTCTTAATGAACGATCATCCTTTCTTGCTTGTGTATGAGAACCTCGTGTACATTGAGACAGATATGGAAACTTATTTAATTTTTAGGAAACAAATGGACTAAACCAATGAAGCAGTAATGTGTGTGTGTGTGTATGTACTTTTCTGTCTTTTTTGTATGAAGATTGAGGATGTCCTCTAAGGAACAGATACTTAACTGTACACACTCCTGTCTTGTTCCTTGAAGAACTGTAAACAGGAAGTTCAGCTAAGGTTGGTAGTTTTCCTTTGTTTATCCCTAGCACAGGCCAGTTGAGAGTATCTTTCAACAGTGGAAAAGAGTGAGTTAGATGCCTGCCAGCTCCCTCAAATTTACATTTTCACAGTGAGATTGCTTTATTCTGTCCTGAGTAAAATGCCAGAACATTAAACACATCCATCTATCTGTTAGGGACATTACAGAACCAAGTCAGTGTTCTGTTCAAGCTCATCCATCCTTTGGTACCCTTCATGCATAGATTGTTTACATGCCATCCTTTGAGTGTGCTACGTCAGAATTTCCTAAGTGAGACAATGATCTTCAGAAAAAAATGCAATAGAGATTTGGGGACCTAATAAATTTTAGAAATACTGAATGCATACTTCCCTTCTAAAAACGTATTCATGTTCAGCAGATATTTTTAGAGACCCAGCTGTGGTCAGGCACCATTTTGGATAATTTGGATACATCTGTGCACTTTAGCTTACGTTCCACTGGGCAGGAAGAAGCAGTAAACCAGTAACACAACCCATGACACGAGTACATTTTAGTATTTTAGAGGATAAGAAGTGTTATTTTTTTAAAGGAAACTATAGAGCAGGATACTATGCTTGATCTTAGCCAAAAAGCCGAGAAGCGATTATAGAGCAGGATAAAGGAAAGGTTGTTGAAACTCTAATGAGGGAGGTCATCACTTTGAGAAACTGGTGTTTAAAAAAGACCTAAAAGGTTAGGTATTTAGCTCTGTGGATATCCAGGGGGGAAAGCATTCTAGGTAGAAGCAACTGCTCAAACGAAGGCTGATGTCTAGGACAAGTTAGAATTTTGATGGTTAGCATATTGAGACGACATTGGAGGGTTTTGAACAAAGGTGGACAAGAAGGCTGTGGAGTTGAGACCGGGTTGTAACAAGGGGGCAAGGGTGGAGGCAGGGAAGCCAGCTAGAAGCCAATTGCAGTTATAATGGCTGGGATCAGGATGGTCATAGCGAAGAAGGTGAAAATCGGTTATATTCTGGATATGTTTGAAGATAGGACCAAAAGAATATCCTAAGGGCATTGTATCCTGGTGAATGTTGACTAACAGGGTCCTTAGAAGTCCTTCAATACACACATTTCACTTAGCTCTTCTACGTATGTGACCTCAGAATCCTGTTAGAGATACAGAACAACCATTATTTTGTGGCACTACTGTTGCACAGAACATATTTGGAAATGCTGTCCTGGAAACCAAGACAAGTTGCAAAACTAAGTGTAGCCCGAACCATTCTCCTCCAGACAAAACCGTGTTGCATTTGATTTGGTATATGCTGTGTAATCTAACTTGAGAGTCTCACCTAGAATATGCAATTAGGATTTTGCAACTTTCTTATTTTTAATTTTGTAATTCTCACAAGACCTAAGGAAGCAAAGGGCAGTTCTTATATTTTTTTCTAAAAATATTCCTTTCTCTTTATTGAATGAACAAGAAGTCAATAAATTATCTACTTTCTTTGACTAAAGGACATGCATTTTTCAGACACTTGTCAAGAGCACAGGATATATTTTCTGCATGGAAGCTCTGCTTTTCTCACTCCTAGTTTAAAACAGGGGAAAATTACTGGTGGCTTATAAAAAAGTTTCATTTATTTATTGAGTCACTAAATCTAATTAGGTCTATTATTCTTAAAAACTCCATGGTAACTCACAAAACCAGAAAGACTGATTCACATACATTCCATACTTGAATAGCTTATTATTATTGCAGAATTCAGAGCACTGCCTTGCTTAAGAAGCTGTCAGAATTTCTATTCATTTCAGGAGTTTATAAATTAACTATGGGAATATTTCTGGCTAGGGTGTGCTTGGTTCTGAAAGCCTTGGTATCTTCAATTTCTATTGCATTTTTCTCTTTTAACTTTTAACCTTCATATACCTTTATCATAGATTCACATTTTAAAAAATAGTCCGCTGGTCACAAAATTTATTCATTGTGGTTTAAAATAAGTGGACAAAGACCATCCAGTTAACCTTTAAATTAATATTGACAATTGGAAGCATTTCAAAAAATTCAGACATTAGTATTGATGTGTCACCTATGTGGACTTCTGTTGAACCCGGTTTTCTAATCTCATATCAAACATGTTGGCTATTTATGGACAAGATGAAGAGTGTACTATGGAAACAGACTATGTTAAGCACAGTTGATCAAGAAATAATTTAGTTTTTGAAGAACATAGATTCTAAGGCCACAAAAGACCTCATAGAATTCCAGAGATGAATTTTATGGATTAAGAAATAAAAAGTACCCACAGCTCCATAATATCAAATGAATGCTAAAGATTCTCTCTCTTCCACTTCGTGACTTGTACCATCTGTTGACATCACACAGTTATGGAAAAATAACATCTTACTTAGGAGAGAGGAGCAGAAGGGGTACTTCAAGTAAACGACTAAAATACTTCTTGTAGACACCAGCTTTATCCATGTGCACTTCCATACTTCAAGAGCTGGCACAGTTATCTGCACGCATTTTCCAGTTGTACCATCCATTCGCTTAGCATACGTTTATCTTATTCAGTTCGCTTATGAGTTTTAACTTAAACATAAGGAACCCTTATAGAGAAGAGTGGGGGGAAGAGGAATGATAAGTACAGAAATAAAATCCTAATAGAGCAAATACTTTTCCTGTGTTTTGGTTAATTTTACCTCCAGAAAGCTAAACATAATTCATCTCTTTAGTGCATTTTTTTTCTTTCATATGAGGATCATTGACAAGATTATTTTTAACCTTTTACAAAGACACCAACATCACAATCATTTTCTCATATAAAACACTAGAAAGATTGACAGAAAGTGGTTAGCCCCACTCTGATATATTGTTTTCTCCCTGAAAATACTGAAGGAGCTCAGATAAGAAAAGCATAAGGTGTCTATTCAGTGAGATTTCTGACCATGGTGGCTGTGGAGTTGTATATAATCACTTTTAAAATATCCATTTTTAATAACCCCCGCAGTTGTACCCTTTGCTCCCAATGATCCTTTTCTTGTTTAAGATTAGAGCCTTTGAACCTAGTTTGGGGTAAGGATGTCAAGCCTGATGCCAGGTTCCTGAAGGCACTGCAATCATGTTTGACATAATAGGCAGAATATCTTGCTGCTGCTCGAGGGTGACAGATCAGTGTTTCTTAGGTGTCATGAAGAGGGTTTTTATGCAATTACCAGATTTATTCATATCATTCTTCATGATTTATTCTAATTTCAAATTTGTATTACTAGTGCATTTGGCAGTAGTACTAAATTAATATATAATTCTTCTCCTCTGAATTAGGGGAATTTCTTCTCAAACTCCTAGCTAGACTGGGATGCTGCTTTGGTCAGGTCAGGAGTGAGGAACATGATTAGGCAGCTCATCCCTTGTGTAAAATGTCCTCAGGTGTGGACCAAATTGGGAGCTCTGTGTTAGGGACCGCCATCCTACCGGGAGAGAAGACCATTACTTCTCGGTGACCTCCGCACGATGTGGACTGAAGCAGTGGAATGCGGGGGGTATCTGCGGAGAAGGTGGGATTTGCATGCTTTTCAAATCTCCCCGCCCCCAGAACATTTTACTGCTAGCGTTTCCGTAATCTTTGTTGGGACACCAGGCTCCTTGTACGGTAGGTAATTGAACACGCACTTCACAGTGTGCTTTGTTCACGTCTCATGCTCACTCCCATAAGTTTCTGCATGTATTCTGTAATTGAGCTAATATATACATATGTTATGTTTTCATATCTTATGGTAAGCAACTATACATTTATACTCAAATTTAATTATATTTAGATTTTTTAAAATTGTTGGAATATAGGTGGGACTCTTCCTTTACATTAAGAAAAAGGTATTTTATTAGAAGTAGTGAGGGCCGTAAGTGTTGAGCGACTTAATAAAGAGAAGAGCTCTAGGAAACATGTTATTTGTAATGTGGGTAGAAGTAATTAGCCTTATTGAGGCTGATAAACAGACCACTCTCTCCAGATTGGAAAGAAGTCATCCCAGGTTTTATGTCCCTCCAGGACAGGTCAGAGCAAGCAGTGCATGAAAACACAGCCATAGTTTAGAGTCCTTTTGTGTCCTGCAAAGCGGATCGTACAGGGCCGTGTTTCTCTGCTTTGAGCACATGCAGTGTTTGCCAGTGTCTGTGGTGTAAATGCTCCTCTGACAGCCAGTTTTCAGCTGCTGCTGTGGTGAGTTTGGAGGAGACGTAAATAACCTCAAGGATTTGTTAATAACACAAATAACAGTGAAATGTAAAATGCACAAGAAGTGAAAATCTTTGAGTATTACCTTGGTTTATTAAAATTTAATTATAATATTATAGAACTTAATTTTGGGTGATTACTGTGTGTCACAAATGACCTGCAAAATTTCTGGAAACTTCTCCCCCCATGAGTAGGTAAGAGCCCACTTCGGCACACCCCCCGGGTCTCCACCTGCAGCTTCAGACACAGTGGGTCTGGGCAGGTGCCAAAGATTCCTATTTCCAGCCATTTCCCTGGTGGCCCCGGGCCCATATTTTGAGAACCCCTGACAAAGAGTGACTGAAGCCCAGAGGAAAGAAGCTGGTTTTCACTTCTGCAAAGGGATGTGGAAAAACGAGGCAGGATCATTCTAAACCTTAGGGTTGTGACAGACAAAGGGAACCCATGTTTCACAGATCGTTTCAATCAGGTATTTTGAAATAAGGATTTTCTGAATCCCAGTGTGATTGGTTAGTGTGCACAAACTTGTCAACACCAAAAGTAAAAGTAAGAGGAAACAAAATTTTTCTCCTTAACATCAAATATGAAAAACCAGGATTCTGTCTAGCAGTAATTACTCTTAATATTTCTATTACCCACTCGTTTCTCTTCCTATTTCCATGCTTGTATAGTTCATTATAGCTCGTGAAGAACACTCTTATACATTAATTCATGAGTACTAATTAAGTATTTGCATGTGGCAGGATTTTGTTCTATAGTGTATCCTTCTTTTAAAATGTGTAAACCTTCTAAATAGATAAAATGTACTTATCATTTTGGAAAACATTGTTTTATAAAAAAGTAAAATCAACTGTGGCTAAATGAGGATGACTTTATCATCTGTTTTGTCACAAGAGGTGACTGAATGCAGTCATTCAGATCATCAGATGACGTTGGCTAGCTGAACTGTATCCAGTGAACAAAGTGATAACCTAGAATCCAACAGTCAGGAGAAAAAAAAAGTTGTAACTTCAATTACAGATGGAAAATCACCTTTTTAAAATAACAAGCTTCCTTTATTTAAAACCTGTCATCAGCACTTCTATTATAACACTTATCACACCATACTGTAATTGGTAATTGTTGTTCAAAAATAATCCCTTAAACCATGAGCTCCTTGAGGTTAGGGGACATTTAATGTGTTTTCTGTTTGTTTATTTTATTTTATTTTCTAATGCAGAATAGTAGGTTCTTAACTGATGTTTGAACTCATACATGTAGGAATACATGGAGGAAATATATTTATAGTAGTGAAAGGAACAAAAATCCTCGATGCCTCAATTATTTTGTGGCATAAAATCTTCCTTTATGCCACGTTCCTCTCAGTCTTGGCAGTGATTTTTCAGTTAAGTGTTCATTAGATTTAACAAGGGAGCTTTTTAAATATCAAAATTCTTGGTCCCTGTCCCTGGGCAGTTTAATTTCAATAAGCTTAGGGTTGAGTCCTGGAGTCTGAGTTTTAATAAGAATCCCAGATAATCCTTCCTGATTCACATTGTTCAGAAGCTACACTTTGGGGATAGTATTAAAGATAGCGATACAGAGATAGACTAGCAGCAAACAGGTGATGATCTCCATCCAGATCTTGATATTGATAAATTTAGCATCCTATGAAAATCGTACGTTGATAAATCTTTTTTTTTTCAAAGAGATGAAGTTAATTCTGATTATCTATGCATTATTATGGGTATTACCATTTTTCCTTTACTATATTTTATGAGTAGTTAGCAATTATTTGTCACCAGTCACCCACAAATAGAGATAAAGCTTTACAGGGGCACACTTCAAGTTACAAAACTTATCACCATGAATATATTGGGGTCATCAAGTACTATTCATCATAAGATAATCATTTTGTATTAAAGGAATAGCATTAATCATAAAATTTTCATTTGTCATCATACTGATGACACAGACACTTCCATAAGAGGTGCTTCAGATTTAGTGTTTGTGAGTGGATCTCTATAGCTAGTTCAATTTTGAATAGGCATTGTATTGTCCGAGAGACGGATTTAGTTGGGCCGTTTAGAAATATATGTTCAAAACACAGGACTGGAGATTATTCAGCAAAACTCACTAGGAAATAAAAGATTTTCCTCTGTGCTGAGTTATATCTAGAGAATATTTATGCCTTGAGAATTGTAGCCAATCAATTCAATTTGAGTTGATATTCTCTCTCAATTCTGCTTGAAGGGCTCTTTCTTTAAGGGACTATCATTTTTGTAGCCTTAAGAGATGCCCTGATATTAATGGTCACTCTTATTTTACTTGTGGGAAAACTTAAAAATAAGTATGAGTATGGATGTGGAACAAAAAGCCCCTCCAGTCTTGCATTAGAGATTATAGTGTCTCGTAGTATATATCAGTGTATTAAGGCTCAGTTTACATTTCACCATTACAGTATTTCTTTTGTTACAACATCACAACCTGAATCAAACAAGCCTACCTGCTTATACTCAGGGTTATTAAAAACGTTGATTACTGTACAGATGCTTCGTACTTTAGCATGAAAACAGTACATTTAAGTTAGGTGAAATTTCAAAGAGAAACGTAGCCCTCTATCAATATTTGGTATTCAGACCATGAAGGTTCATTTGAACTTATTCTACCTGATTTTGCTTCTGATAGATTTTAAAATTCATTTTCAAACTTTTACTGCAACTTCCATATTTACTATGTTCAAGTATAAATTGAATACAAGTCCAAGTTGCAGAATATTTAAAATTAAGATTTCAAAATCATGTTAAAGGAAATATTGAAGAAAAAGAATTTCATTAATTCAGGGGAAAAAGTACACTTTTTTGATGTTCTTTAAAATGTTTTCTTTTAGATATAGGTAATTTGAAATCCAAAAAACATGACCCAATGATTTATATTCTTCCATTTTATAATTATTGGATATGAAAACATATGGACATTTCAGTCAATGTATAAGTTATTCAGTCCTCATGTTTCAATAAGTGGGTTTACTTTCATTCCCCCCAAAAAAGCTTATTAGCTAATTAACGTGCTTGGAAAATAAGTGACTATTGCCTCCCCATGACTCTGTGCTATATTTCATTTTATTACCTATAATGACTTAATTCTATCTCATATAAAAGAAAAACTAATGCTCCACAGAACACATTTTAATTCATATTTTGATTACTGTTTCTATGTAGAAAAGTGTATATTATGCTAAACACAAGATACAGATTTGTGCAAGATATTTAATGAAATTAAGACTATCCACATCTATTTGAGGTATGTTGTTATCACAGTAGTGTATTTGCCCATGGTTTGTATAATATATTTTGTATGTATATGTTGTCTATAAACTGTGTACACTTAAAATCTTCCAAAATATACACTGTTCAGGAGTTTGGGGGTCTCAGGGAGCTGTCAATTTCAGGTCTGAGGGAAAATACTTTCCTTCTAAGTCTATAAACGTGAAGGACACTAATATTCCACCGCATGTTGAATGTTCAGGGTGCTTCAAAATGTTTATTAACTCCGTCGATTGTTATAAACAGACTATGAGAAGGATGCAGCTCTGAAATCTCCTGTACTGGGGGTTGTTAGAAATGGTCAGGGTTTTGGGGAAGAGACTATAAAAAACCTTATTAGGAATAAAGAGAGAGCCTTCCAGGTGATGCCATGACCAAGGATTGCACATTTTTCACTAAGAGTAAGGAAACCACATAGAACACTCCACAGCCCCAGAAGCTATTCACGGGCATTTACAGGCATTTTTCAACAGATTTTTTTTTTTCCCCAGAACATGTTGAAGGAGAATTACACCTCCAGCACTAGCCTGGCTGGAACCATTAGCAATTAAGTGCAGAAATAGCTCAAGTGACGGAAATATGGTTCATGAAGTCTGTTCTTCAAAGACTGAACTTTGAACGGTTTTAGACAGAGACTGAGGGTCATCATGAATAATGAGAGAAGACAGAGAGGACCTCAGTCTGGATTAACACGAGCCACTGTGGAGGGTGGTAGGCTCCCGTGAACCCAGACGCAGGACAAGAAGTGATGTAGACACGGGAAATCACAGAAAAGGAGGGTTCGTGTCAGAACGATAGACAGTAGCTCAAGGGCGGTTAAGTAACTCACATCATCTCAGAGGGAGAGGTGTTGTCCATGGAAAATCATCCCAAGTAGTTACATTGTTCATTTATTATTTGCGCTTGTGGGAGCCAGTTTGGGGCCCATTTTCTAGAAGCCTCTTGTTTTACCATAAAGTAAACACTTGGCTTACTCATCAAGAGTGCTACTTGAAATAGGTGTCTGGTTGCATCCTGGTACCTCGCTGAGACCCGTGTAGGGAAGTCAGGTCTGGTTGAATGGTGCCCCGACGGGTGTTGCCTAATTGGAGCGCACGCCCCCGGGTAACTGATACTGTGCGTGTGGAAAGTGCGTGGTATTGGGCGGCTGACTTCACTGTCAGTATGGTCAGAGCAATCTCTGAAGGTTCTTTCCCGAGTCCTTAGCCATTTTTTTAAAACTGATAGTTGTGACCACAAAAAATGATGTTTTCCGGCCTTAAATCAAGTAATATGTTTTATAGTAATGGGAGTTTAATTTTAAAAAGGCACATTTTCATAGGAAAAATAGTGTATATTTAAGAGATTGAGGCTGGTTCATTTCTTAGTCCTACTGTTTAGCTGTTTTATTTTTCATTCAAGTTGAATTTATGTATCTATAATGATAGAATCGTAATACTCATTTCCATAGACGACACTGGGCTTCAATTCACTCTTTTCACTTAATTTTTAAAAATCTTCATTTAAAGACCACTGTAAATGTTGCACAGTTCAACCGTTCACTCGCTAGTCAGAATGAATAACATAATTGAAATATTGGGTGTAAACTATCAATTTTGTGGTTTTAATTGATTCAGAAAATCATCAACTGCCTTTCAGAAGACATTTGTACAAAGGACTATGATAAACAGTTCTACCCAAGAGTGGCTTACTTTTTAGCGTAGATATATGTGCAAATATTTTCATAGTGGTAAATTGTGAATTTTTATCTCTGTTTTGCTCTCTCATTACTTTATTCTTCCAGGTGTTTTGCTTTAATCAAAATAAATTTTCATGAAAAATTAAATCAAAAAATTTCCACTGGTAGTTTAAAATAGTATTACAGTGTAAATACAATATATTCTCCAGGCTTGCTCAGTTTTGCTTTAAATGCAAGAGTAGGGAATACTATGAAAAAAAAACTTCATGTCAATTTATGGGAAATTTAGATAAATGGGCTTATTTCCAGAAAACCATAACATTCCAAAATAATGCAATAAAAATCTTCTAATATTAACTGATGCAGGGTTTGTCAACTTCAGCAGTGCATGTTGGGTCAGCTACTTCTTGTTTGGTGGAACAGGGGCAACTATCTGGTTATTTTAGATGTTTATCAGCCTAGCTAGGTACCAGCTGTGATGTGCGACCACCTAAGATGTCTCCGGACATTGTCATATGTCCCCTGGGGGGCAAAATTCTCCCAGGGTGAGAAACATTAAATTAATCAGTGGTTGAAGATTTTCTCACAAAGAAGACACCATACCCCATAGTTTCCCGGGTAAATTTCACTAAACACTTAAAGTACAGATGACTGCAGTTTCATTCAGACACTTCCAAAGAACTGAAAAGGAGAAATATCAATTGATGAGGCCAAGATAACTTTGATGCCAAAACAGATAGGCATATATAGGAAAGGAAAAATCTTGTTCTCTCTTAACGAAGGTAGGTGCAAAAATCCTGAACAAAATTATTTACAAACCAAATGCAATGGGATATAAGATGATATTATAGCAAAAATTGAGTTTATTCCCCAAATACAAGAGAGGTTTAACATTTGAAACTGTTCCCATTTACCACATTTACAGATGAAGCAGCACACAGGAGTGGTATGATTACCCCAACAGGAGCAGGAGAAGGAGTTGATGAACGTTTATACTCATTCATGAGGAAGCCATCTGACAAAGTAGAAGCAGAAAGAAGCTTCCTAACTTAAAGTGAGACATATACCAGGCTTGCCATGTAAAGTATATCTAAAAGTATATCTACCAAAAATCTACAGGAAACATTTTTAATAGAAAAACAAGGTGTTTTCTTTAAAATCAGAATTTAAAGGAGATCTCCACCATCACCTTTTCTAAGCAAATTGATACTGAAGCTCCCTCCTAGGGCAAAAAGGAGATATAAAAACACATTTAACCGTTTCAGGAACACGAGGAGGAAATAAAACTTTTATTATTGTTAAATGACATAATTGCCCACATAGAAAATCCACATGTACTAATTATTAGAAATTCAAGAGAGTTTGGCAACCTAGTAACAAATATATATGCTTGTAATTCAGTACTTTAGCAGTAATTTTTTAAATGTAATTTGAAAAGGCCCTTTTAGAATGGCAATGAAACAGAAATTGCTAGGAATAAATCTTCTAATAGATTTACAAGACCAATATTCAAAATATTAAAGAACTTTAATGGGAAAGTCATTTAAAAATCTAAATAAATGGAGACATCGACAAATGGTCTTATATGTGAATACGCAGTATCAAAAATATATCAATACTTTCCCCCAGAATCTCTAAATTCAATGTCATTTTGACCAAAATACCGACAGGAGATTTTATTGGACCTTGACAAGCTGAGTAAAAAATATTTGTGAATGAATAATGTGCCAGCAATATCCAAGGCCCCCAGGAGGAAGAAAACAAGGGGATAAGATTTAGATAAAAATATTTGTTATGGAGTTAGAATAATGAAGAGGGCACGTCATCAAAGCACGGATAGACTGTTAGACCAGTGTGGCATAGTAGAGGTTCCACACACGCATGACTCCGTGGAGCAACGAAAACAGAAGGCGTCCTTCAGTAAAAGGCATTGAGACAACTGGTTATTCAAAATTTAAAAAAAAAGGATATTAGGTTTCCATTTCAAAACACTTAAAATTATAATTAAATTATAAATTAAATTAAGCTAAATTTAAAGACACATATGAAAAGTAAACTTTGAAACTCTTAGAATAAAATAAAAAATATGCTTCCTTCGCATAGGAATTTCTTAACGAAAACACGATCATCGAGGGTACTAATCACAGCAGAAGAATACAGTTGATCAATAACAGCTAAGAAGTTCTGTCCATCAAAGGATAACAAAGAAATGTAAAGCCAGAACTAACCATGCGTCGGTATTCCCAAGGAATGTAACTGACAAATGATTGGTACAGAAAATGTAAACAATGATTCCAAGAAGAACAAGCACAAGAAAGCTCAACAGGAACATGGCAAATGTTGTGAACTGACATATCAAAAAAGAGGAAACCAAACCTAGCCAATTGCTGTATCAGAAATCGTAAAAATATCCTTCCTCACTAGCAATCAGGACAACCTCAGGTACTGTTGGACGCTGCTAGATGGGCAAACGCTATACGCTGCAGCAATGGCAGGTGTTAGAATATATGCTGTTTGGTGGGAAATCCTATACCATGCTCATGAAAGGATGCACTGATACTACTATTTGGAAAAGAATTTCCTCTTTTAAAAAATTCAGTGCCCTTGCACTTCTGCTAGTATATATTCCTCGAGAAACTCTTACATACCGAACACCAGAAGACACACACAAGGAAGCTCGGAGCAGCAGACTTCTAAATAAATAAACAAGTAAGTAAGTGAACAAATAGATAACAAGGGTAAACGTACAAAAATCTGGGAATGACCTCAATGTCCAACAGAAAAATGGACACGTACATTTTGATATGTTTACCAAGTGGCATTTTATATAATAATAAATATTAATGATATACAGCTCCATGAAACACCATAAATGAACTTTTAGAAGTATATCACTGATTTAAAAGAAAGCAAATCCAGATAGGATACTAATTTTATAAAGCACAAAGTAAGCAAAACTGAGCCACATATTGTAGAAGAAATATGTTTACGATGAAAAAAAAATTTTTTTTAAAAGCCAGGAATGATAAACACAAAATTTAGAATAGTGGTAATTTCTCATGGGAGAAAGCAGAAGGATGGCATAATTTTAAAACATCAGTAGGAGAAAAAAAACACTTAAAATTTATTTTTTACAGATTAATTTTACAGATTAATTCAGACAATTATCATGTCAGCTATTTGACCTTGTGTGCGATTAATGTTTTTTAAATTTTCTCAGTGTCTATGGTGTGGGTAGATGCAAAGTCAACATTGTGCTATTTTAGTTGTCTTTGTGAGAAATAATTGGTGATTTTAGATCTATTACATTATTTCTAGGTTATTTCCCACTAAATAATATTGAAAACTCTTTGGAAACTTGTACGTTAACTGGGAAGAGATCTCTGCCCAAATTACTGTTGTCTTACAGATTTCCTGAGCAAAATCTTATGAATATGATTAGCATAATTATAAATATTTCATTGTTTGAATGTAGAAAACAAAGCAAAAAGGTAGATACCTTCAGTGAATTTATTCTGTTGAAGTTTTTTCACCCATTTTATTTTGTTCTACATTTATATGTGAAATAGAGACAGATGCACAAACGCGTCCAAATGATCGCAGAGCACTACAGTAATATGAATAAAATATCCTGTAACAGATTTTATAACATTCACAAAAATACTGTTGGTAGATCAGAGCTCTGATTTTGTTGGTTGATTTATTAGCAGTCAGATTACAGAGGCACTGATGAGTTGCTCCTCAACCTGATTTATATCATATGAAGAAAGTAAACTATTAAAATATGCATGCATATAGGATCTGTCCTCTTTGAAGAAACAATTATAGTCCCTGATTAATAAATGAACTATGGCTTTAGTTCAAAATGTTGTGTCAAAATAAATGTGTAATTGGAGGCATGTTTTCTTTAAATGGGATAATCATCTAATTAAAAGCCATACAATCAACACAGTAACACTGGTATGAAAATTACTGAATATACTGATATTAAATTGTAATCCCTCTTTGTACAGTGTGCCTTTGGGGAGAGGGAGTGAATAGCTACTGTTTCAATGTGGGAATCAGAATCTAAATATAGAGTAAATTCTGTGCATCTTTCCTTAGACATATATCTAAAATGCAATATTGTATCCAGTGATACAGATTCATCTACAGTCACCTTTTCTGGACAGGACAGACTCCGTGGAGAGCCGCTGGGCAGAAGTCCAGCCACCATCCAAAGCCATCCTAATAGACAGTGTCTGATGATCTATGCATTTGTCATTGTGGAGATATTTCAGAAATGGTGGCTGCAGCATCCTCAGAATCTGTTCCAGGGTTTAGGTAGGTTGTGTTGTCTGAGGGAGGGTAGCAGTCTGGGGAAAATCTTTCATCAGCTCTTAGGGCCACACCTTAGAGGAAGCAGTCCCTGAGAACTCACCAAGATGACATTAGATCCGTACGTGGCCTCTGTTGAACAAGACCAACAGAAAGGGCTGCTCAGAGCTGAGTCTCAAAGTGTTGCCTGAAAGCTCACGTTTTGCCTTTAACTCGACTTGACCCCGAGCCTCTTTGAGAAAGCTGGACCTCCCAGTGTGCACACCCTTGCAGCAGGGGGAGGATTCGGGCAGGCAGGAAAAGCCTGATCTTGACAGGAGTCCACTTGGGCTTTCCAGGAGTCTCTACTCCCTCTCCAGGTCCTTCTGTTCTGTCCTCTTGTCCTCACCTCCCTTCCTGGAGATTTTCTTAACACTATATTCTTTGTAGAAGTTGCTCTTTTTTTAGTTTTCTGTGGAATACCCTGCCAAATATTGCTTCCTTTTGAGTTTCAGTGTCTGATCTCAGAATCCTCAGAACTGGGTTCTGCTGTCTGTCTGACCTCACCCGTCACCGCTCTCCAGTACTCCTCTTCTCCCCCAGATAGCATCATCCTTTCATGACACCATCCACACCCTGTAATTAGCTTCCCCCCGTGTTAATACCAATTTACCTTGGAAAATTTCCTTTCCTCAGACTCATTCAAATATTCAAACTGTGCCCATTTGCATCCGTCACAGAATTTCTTCACCAGAGGTTTGTTCTGGTTTTTGTAGTCTTCATTTTTCACTTGCATTTTTACTCAATATCGTGTATTTTTTTCTTTTGATCTCACTTCGCCTTGTGATTTGCTTTTTTATGACATTGGCGATTTTTTAAAGTTTTGGTTAAATATACATAACATGAGATTTGCAGTCTTAACCATTTGTAAATGCACAGTTGAGTTGTGTTAAGCACATTCACGTGGCAGGACAACCATTACCACCATCCATCTACAGAACGTTTTCATCTTTAAAGATTGAAACTCTCTAAATATTAAGTATCTCCCCATTTCCCACTCCCTCCAGCCCCTGGCAACCATCATTCTACTTTCTGTCTCTATGAATTTGCCTGTTCTACGTACCTCATATAAGTGGAATCGTAGTATTTTTTCTTTTTGTGACTGACTTATTTCACCTAGCATAGCGTCCTTAAGGTTCATCCATGTTGTAAGATGCATCAGAATTCCCTTCCTTTTTAAAGATGGGTACTGTTCTATGTTTCCTATTGTATGCAAAGACCACATACAACGGCTTATCCATTCATCCATCAAGGGACACTTGGGTCGCCTCCATGTCTTACTTATTGTGAATAATGCTTCCATGTACATGGGTGTACAGATATGTCTTTGAGGCTCTGCATTTGATTCCTTTGTGTAAATAACCAAAATTGGAATTCCTGGATCTTATGATAATTCTATTTTTAATTTGTTGAGAAACTGCCACACTATTTTCCACAGCAGCTGCACCATCTGACATTCCCACTGAGAATGCACAGATGTTCCAATGTCTTCACATCCTCACCAACACTTATTTCCTGTTTATTTTCAATATCCATCCTAATGGGTGTGAGGTGATATCTCCCTGGGGTTTTGATTGGCATTTCTCCACTGATTGGTGATGTTAAGCATCTTTTCATATGCTTTTTGGCCGGCATCACATACGTTTTTAAATTACTCTTCTGTTTATTTCTTGTGTGTTAGCTTTGTCTTCTCCAGTGGATTGTAAACACCTTTAAGTAGCTGCTTCTAATTTTGAATCTCTCATGTATTCTTTCTGTTTTCACAAGCTCTGTGAGGTATTCAGTTAGTCAATGAGAATGTCAAGAAAAAGCTTGAAAAAGAGGATTTTGTAATTGTCTTACTAGGATGTTGGGCAATTTGGGGACCTTTCTGTGTACCCTTATATTTAAGTCACAGATGCCTAACTTTTTCTTGATCTCCTTTGCAAACTTTGTATTTACCTCCAAAATCCTCACAGCACTGAATCTTCAAAGCTCTGTTAGGGCCCCTCTTTTTTCTATAATCTCTTGGTCTTTAGAATATCCTGTCTACTAAAGACTTCCAAATCTAAGTTCCTGGATTTGTCTCTTTCATGAGACTTCTCTGTATTTCAGCTGCCTGAGACTCAACAGAATTAAAACTTGAGTGTATCTCCCTGTCGATTCCAAGCTTCGTCATGGCTGTCACACCTTCACTTCTGACGGCTCAAGGCTTCTGACTTTATTTTTGACTCCTAATTCTTCTTTACTTTCCAAAAAATATAGCTGACAGCTCTCTTCAATATTCCTTCTTTAACGTGTTTTCTCTATTTCCACAATCAGTATCTCGGCCCAGTCCTCCATAATCCCAAGTACATGTGCCTTTAAGAGTCTATGGTTCTTTCATCTCTTTCTGGTATAACTTGGCTTTGATTTGCTCCAAATACTGATGATGCTAAATCTCTCTTCGTTAGGGATGGGTTTGATCCTGTAATTTTCTTGAAGAACAACTTACAGAAGTTCTTTTATTTGCATCTTGTACCAAGATAGATATCTTCAAATGTTTTAAGGGGTGACATATGGACCAGATATGAGATTGTCTTCAAAGTTCCAGACAGGATAACTTGCATAACATTGAAGAAATCACTGAGCCAGTTTTTACTTGCTATGTGGAATGTGTATTTGTAATTATTACAGGTGTTTATAAATGTAACTGGTTACAGAAAAGTGATGCTTTTCAACTGAAGGGGGTAATTGGTCTTGGAAAATATATACCTAATGAAGAGCTTACTAATGGGGTAGAAGTGGAATTAACCTCCAGGATTCCTTCAAATTATGAAATCTGTGGAGTCCTGTAAGGGCAACATTTATACTTAGCAATTAATCTCGTATATCTTAATGTCTTGACTTGGCCTTACTCAAGGGAAGCCAAACTCTGCAGAGTCCCGAGAGCACTTTACTTCCTCTGGAATTGCCTTCATCAAGCTCTTCTCATCCTGATTGGACACCCATCACTGACATTGTTTTAATAGTCAGACCTTTCCAAGGAGCTTTCATTGAAAGGGCACATACATTTTTCATTCTCTTAGAATTCTTTAACATGTATTGTCATAACTTTATGTTCTTGGTTAAAATTCTCTAGCTGTATCATCTGTGTATGGCATTTTTTCCTAGCTATGTTTATTAAGGTCAGTAATGGGAATCTCTGCTGATTTTGTGTCTGCAATATTGTCTGTCCCAATGTGATATGTACTGCCTCAAATGTGCATATTTGATGGCTAGGTTATGAAATGTAGCAAAATGCATATTGGGACATTACTTCTTGATGACTTATTCATTAGAGTAGAGTCACACTTTTAAATATGTGAGAATTACTAATCTATGAATTACTTTAATAGTCAGGGGAAAACAATGAGTTTTAAAAATGTAAATTAAAATTTCATAACTTAGTGAACACTGTCTATTTGGCTCCTTTGATGGGAACAGTATAGATGTACATGAATGAATGTAGGATGCCACCTAGCTCATAAGCACTGAACTATGGGGACACAAAGAAGGTACCCGGCCATTCTATTTGTAGGATCAGGCAAGGAGTAAAAGAGAAATGTTGTTGAATCCTAAGGATGCTGATTCAGGTGGAGGAAAGAAGTGATTTTAGAAAAAAAAGGAGAAAAAAAAGAGTACAACCCATAGTTGGTGTGAATGTGTTTGTGTTTGTGTGTGTTGGATGCAAATAAGTGACGTAAAAAATAAATAGGCATTAGCTTATAATTTCCTTGGAGTAGAATATTTAGGAAGTTTGTGGTATTAATTGTCAAAGTAGGAAGCAAAGAAAGATTTTTTAAAGTAAATACGTGACAGTCCTATATGCTCAGAATAATTTTGGAGGGTATAATGAGTGTGATCGTTTTTGTGTCTGGCACTTAACAAGGAATACCACGTACATAGACCCACATACAGACACACATGTACAAGCAGACAATTATAAGTTGTCCTATTTTGCAGAATTAGTGTCACCAAATTTCTGATGGTCTTCTTTGACAAAATAGAAATGAGAATATTAACCAGAGCTCCAGAAAAAAATGACTTACATGTGTAGAAAACCAATTTTTGAAGAAACTCAAGTCTTTTCTTGCAATTGGGAGAACCTCATCGGGCACCATGGCTTGCGATGTGAGCGTCATTGGTACAAAGGTCAGAAATATCTTAGAACATTGCAAGAAAATGCTTTGATTTTGAACATCACTTTTTAGTACGCAAAAGTCAAGCACTTATTCTGAATCTTCTTTATAACAATGTGAATTTCATCCAAAAACTCATTAAAACAGCATAAGAGCTGAATAATATTTTTCAATAAATACTGTTGTTTGATTTTAATATTTATTGGGTAATATGATTTGATAGATTACAATACTCATGAATCAAAAGCAGAGGCCAAAGACAAACCTTACTAACTCAGAGCTACGAGACTTCACTTTGCTCCATGTTTCCCCCTCAACGGCGTCTTACTACTTCTCTGCGGTCCTTCTCAAATACCTCCCGAGTAGGGTGGCCTAGATAGTTCTCCTAAAAATGAAATTGATCCGCCAAGGATCCCGGTCCTCACTGTGGCCGCGGCAGCCTGTAGGGTGTGGGTTTCACCTGTTTCTCCCACCTCACCTCTTCCTCCTCCCCATCCCTCACTAAGCTTCTGCCATGTGGGGCTTTCAGTTTTCCCAAACTGACTTTTCCAACACACCTACTCTGAAAGTTTCGCAGGTTTCTTCCTCTTCCTGATGCTTGTGTTACTCCCTTGTCTCCCTTTCCACGCTCGCATTTCAGCTCACATCCCATGAACAGGTCTTCTGAGCCCTTCCTTCCATCCTCATTCAGCTGCGTCCTGGGGCCCCTCCTCCCCCTCCTTCCCAGGATTACAGCTGCATGTTTTCATGAATGTACGTCTCTGTACACGTTTATATAAATATGTGTATTTCCCCACCAGACTGAGAACCCGATGAGGGCAGGAAATAGCTCAACACAGTACCTGGGGATACTCACCAAGTATCTGTGCAATGAGTTAATTTTCTGAAAAGCTTTAGAAGACGTTCATCTCTTTTACCAGAGGGCAACTCAGGATGCATGCATTGTTTGTTCACGGGAAATAGGCATGATGTGATGTAAATTTATTATAATTATAGGACAACTGTATTGAGAAGCATTTTGTAGGTTTTTTTTTTTTGAAACTTCTAGTATATGAACCCATCACACTTATACTTTTTTCCTCCAAATGCCTAAAGCTTCAAAGTCCAATGAAAATGGTCTTGAAAATCATTGAAAACTATTTTCTGCTCTACCATTCCCTCCAGAACCTTGCTAAGTAGCCGAAAGTACGTAGTTCTGCCAACGTCTGTATTTCTCTGCCACTCTCTTAATTACGTGTTGAGGTTAGTATGCAAATAGGTATTTTTAGTTATTAACCTAAGAATCCTTGTTGGCACTGAGAGGGATAAAAGTTTAAGTGTTTGAAAATTCACCCTTTTTTGATCTACTATTCCTCTATTTTTCAATACAAATATTATTTTGTGGGGGATGAGTCACAAATGCCAACAGAACAATTTTCAAACCACAACGCAGTAAATGAAAACAAAATTTAGAAAAGTAGATAGCCAGCACGCGGGAAAGAGGAAAGTAGATAAATAGACAGAAGCAGTGTTAATATTTTCTTTCAGTTGTGAATGTGGATTTGCTCTGTTATTTGCATTCTATATTTTGGTGTGTGTGTGCGTGCGTGCGTGTGTGAGAGAGAGAGAGAGAGTGAGAGTGTGTCCTTCTAGGTCAGATCACACTCATCTTACTCTGCCCAGCCTAAAATGTCAAGACATCATTCACACACCCTAAGAAAGCACTGTTCTATTTTAAATGGGTTGAAATAATTCATGTGCTTTTATTTTATGTTTCCTTCAGCGGCTCTGGCACTGCTGAGGTATTTAGAGGACTTTCCTTCTCTTTGTCCTTTATCATGCTGACAGAACAAGAAATTTGGTGCCGTAGGTTGCTAACCATCATTTTTGTCACCATCCTGTGCTTTGTAAATCTCTTTTTATCCCACACATCAGTTCATAGCTTTCCTCAATATTACTCATCACGGAAAAAAATAAAACTTTTCTTGCAAACATTTCAACCTGTAAAAGTGCCTTGTGAGAAAGAATTCACTGCATCAAATAGAATATGTGTCCTTTTGGCTCTTTTACAAAAGCAAAGAGTAAGGAGTCATGTTGATTTCATGAATATACCTAATAGTGAAGACAGGACTAAGCCATCTGGTTTAGTTTTAATTAAAAATTTTTTTCCTTATATCAAATATATATATATATATACACATTTGTTAACATATATATGTATATATATGTAAATAAAACATGAGGAAAGAATAATTTGGGCACCAAAAGCAGTAAAATTTCATATTGAATCTTTATATGATTCTGTGTTATATTTACTTGGTAGTAATGCTGTTTTGAGAAAATAATGATTTCTTTATATGAGTGTGCTTCTGGGGCCATACGTACGGATGCTTACAACATGGGTTTTATCTTGCTCTATTGTCTATACTGTGTAAAGAATAATAATGGAAAGTTTAATAGATAATATTTAGTGATGTCAGTAACCTGCCCTTGGATTAAAATCCATCCACTAGGCCTATGGGTAATTTACAGTGTTACATATATATTAAACGAGGTGTTCCATGGTTAGTTTTACGCAAGCTACTTAAAATATTCCACCTCCAAACGTTTCTTTGGAAAGGCACAGTCTATAAAGAAGAAGTATGAGTGGGAAAGGGGAGCCCAGATTAAAAGCCTTGTAATGACCATGTATTCTGGATACAATTGCTCCTCCTTTATTTTTGCTATTAATATCCATTTCATCATAGCTTCAATTTTTAAAGATTATATTTCTGCCCACTCTAAAAACCTCGAACAGGCTGATTTATTATTTCAATTTCCCCCTTGCCCATGTTCACTTATTCCCAATCCCAGGCGCACATTTTGAAAATTAAAATTCCAAAGATAAAACAATACAGTCTCTGAAGATACGTTCTCTATGGACGTCTGTTAACCTTTATCATATGGAAATGCATTGGTTTCCTGTCTCCCAGCCTACCATGATTTTTCAGGTCTGGATGCAGCCAGGAAGATGATGTAGAACAGGACAGAAACCATTTTGATAATAGTAATTACCTGTACTGCCTGCCTGTGATTATTTCAATTTCCCTCTGCTGTTTCTTTAAGTCTTCATTCCCTAATGCATTGCACTTTGAGTTCCTATTGTTCTTGGCTGTTTTGCTGATTCTTCTGTGAAACTGCTGAAAAGGTAATGCAGGTACTAACTGTTCTAGGAGACAGTGTGACATCCATGAACATCCTCCTGGAAATGGAAGGTGGCACATGAGTCAGGAGCACTGCTTCCCATTGGGTGAGAGTCGAATCCAAACCTGGTAAACAGCAAACCAAGCCCTCCCTCAACATGCACTTCCTGTTCTGGCATCCTTCTTCTTTTTTCCTAATCAAGACGAACTTCTTAGATTTTTTCCGTCAAATTACCCTCAGTTCATTTCTCAACCTTATGTTACCAAGACATGAAAACCTGTAGGGCTTTCTTCTATAATTTTAATGGTGATACCATCCAGAGAGTTTGAGTCTACATATTTGAACATCAGAATAAGAAGAGCTTACAGCCTTATTGCTAAAAATATTGAAACTAAGGGGAAAAATGGTGACTCCATGTAGCCGTATTCATTCATTCCCTCATCCATCCGTCAAACACATACCTGACTGCCTAGCATAGTGGACTCAGGCTTTAAAGACATATTTCCATATTTCTAGAGGTTATAGTCTTATTTCAACCATTGAAATGAATGAACAATTGCAACACAGAGTGATAGGGCTTTAGAGATGCACAGACAGGGCTAGGGTGCAAATAGGAGCATCTCAGGATATAGGGAAATTCCTAGTGAAACCCCTGCCTGTGTTCAGTCTTGGGAAACAATTATGACTTGATGACGCCTAAACAATGAAGGAAAGTGTGAGACAAGAATCTTCCTAGGTAGGTCCTCAAAACATCAATAGGAAGGCAGAGGTGTGAGGGAGCAGGGAGGATTTTAAATCCTTTTTATGTGACTGCAGCCTGGTCATAAAGGCATGTCCTGATATGAGGCATGAACAGCCTGTATCCACATGTGTATACTGATAACCTTATGTTCTAGTTGGACAGATGAGAAATGGGTAGACAGCCAGATTGTAGCTTATATAGATACATTCATAGATAGATAAATGATAAAGATGAAAGATAGCTACATAGACACATAGATAGACAGTAAGCAGATAGAGGATAACAGATAGATGATGGATAGATGGGTAGATAGCTAGCATGTACATGATGTATGAATAGATGCTAGATATACGGATAGATGATAGGTAGGTGGATAGTTATATGATGGATGGATGGATGGATAGATAGGTGATAGATGACTGTTAGGTAGATAACTGCTTATTAGATGTTAGATGGATAGGTAGATGATGGATAGATGATAGATAATTGTTAGGTAGATGGGAGTGATTGTTAGATGGTAGATGAATGCATAGATGAAGGTAGATAGACAATAGGTAGGTAGATAGATGATAGATAGTTGGGTGGGTCAATAGCTAGATTGTAGGTAAAATAGATTATACAGGTGGTGGATAAATAGGTGATGGGTAGATGATAGATGATATAGATGATAGATGATAGCTAGCTATATAGATGGTAGATAGATGGTTGTTACATAGACAACTGTTTAGATGTTGGCTTGATGAATAGATGGATGGCAGATGATAGATCATTGTTAGGTAGATGAGAGATGATTATTAGATGATGGATGGATAGAGAGATGATAGATACATATGACTATTAGATGACTGATTGATACATGGATGGATGGATAGATGGATAGATAGATAGATAGATAGATAGATAGATAGATAGATAGATAGATAGATAGATGGGTGAAAGGATAGACTATCTTTGGAGACAGTGTTTCTAGTGCATGTCCTGGTCTGCACCTAGTTGCTCGTAGCAATTCCAGTCCGTTCTCCACCAGCTCTCTCTTGCAGCTCTTTCTAGTTTACCTGACTCAGTGGAAAGTTTATGTGAACACCGGCTGGGGGTTTTCAAAACCACATGAAAAGCATGACGATCTTCTTAGATTATTTATTTTATATGATGGCACCATAGAATTACATTTCACATTAAGGCAAATGATTGTAAACTGAAAACATAGGGTTGCAAACTAGTGCTGTTGTTGATGTGGGCTGTGGAAAAGCAGCCCTCAGGGGAGCGTTTCTTCTTCTACACTCTTGGGGGTATTTGGATGGAAATGTCGGCCAGATATTGAGTAGGAGCCTAAGGCAGCCTCTTCCCTTTCTTGGGACCGAGGCTTCTAGGTCACTGGCCGTGGGCTTCTCCCAGTGTGGTCTTCCTCAAACATGCCTGGAGCCTGGCCTCTCCTCTCCACGCACACTGACGCGCACCTGCCTTTTCATCTGCTCATTCATTTATCCTGAAAATAACAAGTAACCAAATAGAAATAAATAACCGTGCAGGTGAGAGTTGCTATGGGGAATGGGGGAAGAACCTGACATGCCCTGGTGAAGTTGAAAACATAACAGATGAAACCTCCTATTTAAACTAATGCTGCTCTGTCCCAATCAATCTTCTTTTAACTTTTCTAAAAATAAAAATTGTATATATTATGGTGTGCAACATGGTGATTTCATAGACATATACTTACGTGAAATGACTGCAGTCAAGCTAATTATTATAACCTCACATAGTTACTTTTGTGTGTGGTGAGGCACCTGGAATCTATTGTCTTAGCACATTTCCAGTATTCAGAACTGTGTTATTATTTTATTGCAGTATAGTTGATTTACAATATGGTGTTCGTTTCAGGTGTAGAGCAAACTGATTCAATTATACATATGTATGTATATATCTATATTCTTTTGTCGATTCTTTTCCACTGTAGTTCGTCACAGGATATTGAATATAGTGCCCTGTGCTATACCGTAAATCCCTGTTGTGTATATGCTTTATGTGTGGTGATGTGTGTCTGTTAGCCTCAGACTCCTGTTTTGTCCCTGCCACCCTCCCTTCCCTTTGGTCACCGTACGTTCGTTTTCTCTGTCTGTGAGTCTGTTTCTGCTTTGGGAGCAAGTTCATTTGTATTTATGTTCCATGTATAAATGACGTCATGTGTTTATCTTTCTCCGTCTGACTTAGTTCACTCACTGTGAGACTCTCTAGGTCCATTCATCTTGCTGCAGATGGCATTATTTTATTCTTTTTAATGGCTGAGTAGTATCGCATTGTGTCTATACACCACATCTTCTTTACCCGTTCATCTGTTGATGGACGTTTAGGTGGCTTCCATGTCTTGGCTATTGTGAATAACGCTGCTATGAACACAGGGGTGCCTGTGTCTTTTCAAATTAGAGTGTTTATCTTTTCTGGGTATATGCCCTGTAGTGGGATTGCTGGGTCATATGGTAGTTCTATTTTTTGTTTTTTAAGGAACCTCCATACTGTTCTCCATAGTGACTGTACCAATTTACATTCCCACCAACAGTGCAGGAGGGTTCCCTTTTCTCCACACCCTCTCCAGCATTTATTGTTTGTAGACTTTTTGATGATGGCCACTCTGACCAGTATGAGTGGATACCTCATTGCAGTTTTGATTTGCTTTTATCTAATAAATAGTAATGTGGAGTATCTTTTCATGTGCCTATTGGCCATCTGTATGTCTTCTCTGGAGAAACGTCTGTTTAGGCCTCCTGCCCATTTTCTGATTGGCCTGTTTGTTTTGTCCAGTGCAGTATTATTAACTATGGTCTCATGCTGTACATTAGATCTCTGGCTCTATTCATCCTACATAACTACATCTATTTTTGCACGTTGATATCAAATTTTTTTATTTGTCCTAAACGTATGGACCTCACATCCAGGTCCCTTTAGAAGACAGAGAGGAGGCGCATCTGTGAATGGTTGTAAGTTTAAAGTCTTTCCATCACCATACATCCATGCATCCCATCCGTCCATCCATCACTCTCCATCCGTCCATCCACCCATTCATTTCACACACAGCCCTGGAGGATCTGTTGGATGCGGGACTCAGGCTGGGTGCTGGGGAAGTGTTCCATTTGCTGCAAAAGCGCCTGTATTATTTCCGTCAAAGTGCAATTTTTCAAAAAGTACTTTTTCTTTCCGTCTTGAAGTCACAGAGCAACTGCTGGCATTTACTTACCTTCTGCACTCGCAGTTCTCTCCTTGTTGGCTTTGAAATTAATTTTCTTTATCTTGACACAAAGACCCAAAGTATGACTTTCTTCCCATAGGAACAGACGGTGAGGAGGCAGCAGAACTTACAATTTACCAAAAGGGGGATACTATATTTAAACAGCATATTAATACATGCTCTTACAGCTGCACACAGTGTGTTCCTCCGAGAGGATGTGGCTTTTGCTTTTCTAAAATTCACCAGTCCTGCCGTACATACTTAATGGGAAAACATGGCTAATGGGAAGGAAGGGAGGGAGAGAGGGAGGGAAGAAGGGGAAAAGGAAAGACAGAGAGAAGGAAAGAAAGAAAAATTAACACTGAATAGAGAAGAAATCAAGGCAAGGATTAAAGTGATTAAATGCTTCATGGGCCTGAAGAAAGCACTATATGTTACCTGATTCCCTAGGGTGAAAAAGGAAAACAAAATCTTTTATCACATCAGCCACAAAGTATATTTAAATATTTTTTAAAATACTGTCTTTAATATGCATTTTGGCTAGATACCTACCATGTATCTATAATAATGTCCTTAGTATTGGGCAGCAGTTTTGGGCCTTAGCAGAAATTGATGTTCGTGTATTTGGGGGGGGGATGGAAATGACCTGTAGTTGAAGACTTGAATTATTGAACAGAAAGGGAGGATTAAAGGACGCTATTAAATGTGCAGAATTTTATGTTTAATCAATTTAAGGAGAGCACTTAAAACTGCTTGTTTCTGGGTTAGACCACCGTGTGCTGTTGTTGTTTCCCATCTCAGAATCATTCCTGACTACGGACTCCTTCTAAAAATGCATAGAGACCTGTTCATTTGCAAAAGTACTGGTTCTATTTGCCAAAATGCTGGACTGTCAGGTTTCCAAGGCAAGACCGTACGTGACAAACTGAGAATTTTATTTTCAATTAACTTCTAGCTAAATGCTCTCATTTATATTTCATTTTAATTGAACCAGGCTTAATAAGGTAGTAGATTATTTCTGTTCAAGACAAACTGACAGAGAGATTTTGGAAGCCTTTGTATCTTCAGCTCCCAGAAGGAACAGACTCAGCGTGTGGATATTCTAGTCTCTGAAATCAGACATTGGATGTTTTATTTTTTCCTTCTAGAAATATGTCAAGTGTGTGGTTACTTGATACCAAATGTTACTTTTTAAAACAATTTAAGTAAAAGTCACTTTTCTAACAGGAGGCAAGTTATATTTAAAGGTTTTCCAAAAATGAAATGAAGGGAACAAATTCAAAGTTTACAATTTTAATTATAGCAGAGCTCTCTCCATGGATTTAATGAATCTATCTAGATGCAATGGAGATGTGATTGAAAGTTGAAAAATTCTAAGTGAAAATTGCTTTAGTAAATGCAGTCATGCTGTTTATATACCAAATGTTAGCAATATACATTAATAGCTGTATTAAATAATCCCTCAAATTAGTAGTAGTTTAAAATGTTTACAGATGTGAGTAACTAAAGCACATTGGGTAAGGCTCTGCTTTTTAAGTGTTGCAAGGTCCGAAGAATATTTGTGAAACCCATATATAAAGAGACTTGGGGCTTCTGAAAACACCCTAAACATATACTGCTTTTTAAAATGTTTCACAAGCTAAGATATTTACAGATGGCTTTCTGAGTCTCACCAGGCTTTTGCAGGCTAATCATACTCTACAAGTTGCTTATAAGGTTAGAATGTATTGGGAATAACTCAAAAAATGAGCTTTTGTTTGCTTTTACTTTACATCACCTTAATAGAAATATGTATATTATTTCTTTCTCAAAGGGAGGTGGATTATAGATCTTTTTTTGTGGTTGCATGAGGAAGATAGTTTATCGTGTGGGGGGCAGCCGGCTAGTCTGGGCACTTCTTTTCAGCAGCTGCCTCCACGTGAAGGCTCAGATTTGCACATCTTTATGAGATGTGCTTCCATGGTCCTGGGACAGAAGAAAAACAGTCTGGGAGTCAGACATGCGCAACCAAATACATCCAGGCAGCAATGAGTCTTGTCGGTTCCACCCACATTTTATTGGCTAAAATAGGACATGTGGCCATCCCAGCCGTCAGGGAGGCTAGGAAGTTTATTGCTCATGTGTCCCAGAGCGAGAGAGGAATTTTTTATCTGTGACCTGTGGCCGCCACAGAAGTGTTCAAAATTGAACACAAAATTGAAGAGGAAACCAGTATTGCAATGGAGGGGAAGGAGGCTATCTTGTATCTATTAGATCTACCCAAATGATTTTATGCAACACATAAATTAAGGTAAAATAATAAAATAAGTTATACTAGGCCCGTGGAAGATAAAGATGTTTATATAGTTGCCTGCATCCAAAAGTAGAGCTCCATGGGCCGACTGAGTGAAGGAAATGTAATGGCAGACTTCCTTTTTCTCATGCCTCCTGTGGATAATCCACCTATCACCTGACTTTGTTTTTGTCGTGGACTCACAGTGCAATAAAGTCTATAAATTTGGGATTCTGTAGGATGCCGAGCCCTGTGCTGGCTGGTGGGATGCAGAAAAGGACTAGATGCAGAATCTAGGAAATGCCAGGAAAACTTTATGAAGACATTTAAGACACAGCCTAGATACATGATGGCAGCAAGTCTAAGAAATGGAAATTTTGCAGTTGAAATTATTCTCTCTCTCTTTCTCTGTGTGTGTGTGTGTATTTGTCCACACTTTCTAGACTCTGTAACTGTCCTGTCTCCAAAACTAACAATTAGCTAGTATTATCCACAATATAAGTGACCTAAAAATTGATACCTGGGGTAGGAAATATTAATATTGCTGGATTTGGCAGGAACTAGTCTTTGGAGAGACAGGTGATAAATGTAATTGTATTCTTACCCTTGCCAATCACAACAGGGGACTTAAACTAGATAGAAAGAGTGCTGGAGTGCGGAATTGGCTTACTCAGCTGTGCACTCGGCTGCGTCTCTAGCAATTTTCAGCACAGCTGTGCTAAGTAAACTAATAAATGAACAGTATGTCAGATTTCTCTTTAAGAGCGTATTTCTCAAAGTTGTGCGTGTGCCTGTCGTGTGCATGTATATATATACACACATACATACACAAACACACATACATAAAATCAGGATTATTATTTGTTGTAATTCCATCATTAGATTACAGTGGTCAGAACTGGCGTTCTATTATACATGATATTTTTTCATAATCACTTATTTCAATATTTGTGTGATTAATTAGCACAAAACATCTAGTGTATGAAAGGGGATCTCACGTTGGAATCGGGGCACATCCTGCGGATTCCTGTGTTTTTTATGACGTGAACGAGGACCCTTAGGACTTAAATGCAGTGGACTCTTCATATCCATGTGTGTCCAAATCCGTGGGTTCAGTATCCACGGGTCCTGTGTTCCCCAGCTTCTGCAGGGGGAGTTGGTTGCTTGAATGTGAGGTTACTGAGGGCTGGCTGTAAATTGCACATAAGGTCACAAAAAGGCAGGGTCAGAGTTAGGACTCCGAAGGAGGTCTCCTCTTACTTAGCCCGGTGGCTTTACTCTGCTGCCATGTTCCTGGGTCTATTTCTTCATTCTACCGCTCAGTTCTTAACATTAATGAAATATTAATATTTCTGCCCTCTTAACAGTGAACTATCGCCTTCGTTAGGAGCTAAATTGCTCTTGAAATAACACCTTCATTTCAGTAGCTGGAGAATTGCTGATGCTGTGACACGGAGCAGCTGTGTGTAACATCCAAGCTACCAAGGGCGATCTTTTTGGCAGTTAGGAATGATGTGGTTGTGAAGGTACTGGGCATCTCTCACACTTTCTCCTTTGGCTTCTTAGTAACCCTGGCTTGCGGTTTAACATGATCTCATTTGTGACGTATCATCTGGAAAAATGAAACAAGCTGAAGACGTCTGGGAGATGAGGAGAACAATGCGTTGGTTAAGTGAATGGGAGGAAAAGTGTGACAAAGGATTAAGTCATTTGTAGACAAATGGACTGAACACATGATGAAGTGAACTTTTCCCTCACATACACGGAGATCAGCATTACCCAGTACTTCCGAAATACCGAGACAGGGTTGCCCTATAGTAGCTAAAATATCTCACTCCACAGCCCTATACATAGTTTAGAAACATCTTTGTGAATTACACTCTTTGATTAGAAATGCCTACTCCTTGTAGATCTCTTACTTTAAAGAAGTCGTTTATTCATTCTTTTAGTCGGCTAGGGCTGCTATGAAAAAATGTCACAGACAGGGTGGCTTAAGCAACAGAAATGTATTTTTCACAGTCCTGGAGGCTGGAGGTCCGACATCAAGGTGCCATCAGGGCTGATTTCTCCCGAGGCCCCTCTTCCTGGCTTGCAGACGGCCGCCTTCTCGCTGTGTCCTCACACGGCCTTTCCTCTGCATCTGTGTCCCTCTGATGTCTCTTCCTCTTCTGATAAGGACACCAGTCCCATTGGATGAGGGCCAACCCTAGTGACCTCATATAAACTTAATCACCTCTGCAAAGGCTTTGTGTCCAAATACGTTCACGTTCTGAGATGCTGGGGGTCGAGGAGGCGTCAACAAATGAATTTTGAGGGGACACAAATCAACCCAACTAAAACCTTTAGAAACGATGGACACTCGTCAAGCCCTTACTGTGTGCCAGATACTTTTAAAGTGCTTTTGTCAATAGCCTCATTGTGTGCTCTCACACATGCCTGTGAAATAGGTATTATAACTGTCACGTCACAGACCAGAAGTTCAGAAATCCAGCAGCTTGCTGGAGTTCACGCATTCATTTAACAGATGTTTGTTTTTTACTGAGATAAATTTGACATGTAACCTCACATAAGTGGAGAGTGTACCAGGTGCTGGTCTGGGACACTGATATCCCTATGTGATCACCTCCCCTTGTGCTAGCTAGCCCTCACCTCTCTCTCTTCAGGTAACTACTTTTTCTTTTTTGGCAGTAAGAACACTTAAGATCTACTCTCTGCAACTTTCAGGTATATGATACTTGTTACTGTTACAATTGTAACACCACTGTAACACTGGCTGTGCTTAACTGTCAACACGAGGCCATGCATTAGGCCCCCAGAACAGTTCCATCTTCTAACTGCAGGTTTTATACCCGGTGAGCAACCTCTCCCCACTCCCCCGACCCCTCCGCTCCTGGTAATCCCCATTCTGCTCTCAGTTTCTGCAAGTTGGGCTTTTTTAGATTCCATGTGTAAGTGCTGTCATACAGTGCTTGTCTTTCTCTGACTTACCTCACTTTGCATAATGCCCTCTAATATGTCTGTTTTCCCCTCTGTGGACCAGGAGTGAGCCTAACAACGGACGACGTATCACTAACAAAACAGGTCAAGCATCTGCGCTGGTGGGGTCAGAGTAGACAGTAAATGACCGACTGGCTGAATAAAACCGTATCAAATGGTGAGACATCCTCTAAAGAGAAACAGAGGTTGTGTGTTGATGAGGGGTCAGGGAAGTTTGTTCTGATGCGGGGATGCCAGAAGGACGCAGGGGAGTGAGAAGCCTGCTGGTTGGCATCTTGCTGAAGGTCGGTCCAGGCTGCGCACAGGTGAGCCGGGGCACGCTCAGCGGGCCGAGAAGCCAGGGTGATGAAGCAGAGCGAGCCGAGGAGAGGGTCCAGGACAGGAGCTCAGAGATACCCTCGGGGCCGGGACTGGGGAGCATCAGACATCAGTGGAGGGGCTTTTACGTTTGCCCGTAGTGACTCGGAAGCGCCTGGGGGGCTCTGAGCAGACTTCTCTTTGAAAGGATCACTCGAGACGTTGGGTGGAGGAAACTTAGAGCCCTGTTTCCGTTCCAGTGGAGAGACGGGCGGATTGGACTGGGGCGGGGTCTCTGGTGAGTCTTGATCCCATTCTAGGCGGTCATTTTCTGGCTGTATATTGAAGGATGTGCTGATGAGTCTGGATAAGAGAGGAACTGAGTTTGAACCCAGGGTTTTGAGCTAAGCAAATGGACAAGCGCATTTGTATAGTCCTGTTCATGCTATCTTCCAAATATGTCACACCTGACAGTGTTTTTCCGTTGTATTCCCGTGACCTTGACTCTCAGTCTCATCACTACTTACCTGAGAAGTCACGCGAGTGAAGGCATCCCTGCCTTTTGCCCTCCCTGCTCCAGTGCAGCTCGATCAGGATATTTCCTGGAGCCCGGCTCTGCCAGGCAAGTCATCGCCTCTCCCAACCCCATCGCTCTGAGAAAAGGACTGCAGCCAAGAGATGCTGGGCAAAGCCAGCCCTGAACCCAGGACCCCAACTCTGGAGCCATTACACTCACTGACAGTTACTGGGCCTGTCTGACAGGGATTTAAGTTAAGATTAAATTAAATAATGGTGCTGGGAAAATAGTAGTTGGTTCTTAGATATCGTCTAAATAAGTGTCACAGCCGAAGGGGGACCCACCTTAGACTGAATGGTACCCTTTGCAGATTCCTGCTCTGGTGGGTCCTGGTGCAGTAGTTCAGGCCCAGGAAATACTGCAGCGTCTGTATTTTACAGCCTCCTGTATCACTACGCCCTTTCACCAAAACGCATAAGGAAGAATGCCTTTTCGATACACAATATCTACTCCCCTGTAGCTTCTAAGGAAGAAAATAGCATGTTACAGCTGATTGTCTCTTTTTATTCTTAAACTTGGGTACAAGAGAATGTTTTCAAAGTTCCACACAACAAAAATATCTTTGTTTATTATACCAAAAAAAACCTGGAAACCGCTTAAAGTCCACTGAGAGGAAACTTTTAAAATAAACTTGGAAGCATACATTAAGAGGAACGCGATTCAGCCATTTAAAACCGCAGGTGGTATTAAGTGCACCAGTGCGGACAGAGGCCATAACAGCACTGGCAGTAAAAAAAAAAGTAAGTGGCAGCATAGATCGTAAAGTCCTGTAAAGTCTGTTTATATTAACTAGGACAAGAAAAAAGTGGAGACAGAAAAATGTCTGTCATAATTGTTTTGCAAGATTAAGATGCCCTTGTTTTTTAATTCTATATTTTCTTTACTGTTTATGTGTAATTTCCCCCCTGAGCCTGTAAAGTTGTGTATCTAAACAAAGTGGTTAATTCAAAACACAAAAAGATAACACAAGTTTCCATACTCACATGAAAAAATTACACCCAGTTTTGAGATCCCAGCACCTTAAGTAGATGTGGTCACTGGCATTCAGCTTGAGGGAATTACACAGTCAAATGTGCAACTCTCACAAATAGAGAAAATATTGTGAAGTTAAAGAGCTCATGGCAGAGTCAGAGGAAAGGCTGTTACACAAAATGATGGGTGTTTTATTACTTCCTTTAGTCAGAACCATAAAAAAATTCATGTTTACATCTGATACATCCATTTATTCATTTTTTCCACAAGAAAAAATAAATGTAATAGCAGCCTCCTTCCTTACCCTGCAATTTGAATATTTCAGAGTTGATAGGCTTGGCTGTCTTTAGGATTTATGGTACGGCAGTCTCATGAATATCAGCATGGACGTAATAAAACATGACTTTTCAAAAACTCAAAACCACAAGCCCATTTTTAAAAGCATTTGTTTGTTTGTTTACCAAGTTTATGAGCTCTCACTTTTATACTCATTAACTATAAATAAATTGCTGAAACTGTAATAGGAAAACAAAATATAAACCTGTGACTGAGAATGCATTAAATGCACGGGGGAATGAAATACGTAAATATTTTGTATATGGGGCAAAATGGGATACCATTCACACATAATAAATGCCAGAACACACACGTCAAGGAAGGGGAGAACACAAGCAAGAGGTCATTGTGTTTCATGACTTTCGTGGTTGATTTTGAAGTGATTCCTAGTAAACGCTATGAGAAATATATATTCTAAATAGGTCCCACAAAGTGCCTTGTATTTAAACTGCTAAAGAAAAATCAGAATTTAAATAGGAATCAGACTACTAAGAACTCATTATGACCAATTCAGTGACTCTCTGCCGGTGTCTGGAAATTAACCTTCCAGTTAAATTATTGGAGCCAATTCCTCAAACCAAAAGTGGGCCACATGGAACAAAATCATAAAGATGGAATCAGTCGTGTTTTACTCTCTGACGTAGCCTCATTAGGACTGTCCTTCGTGGTGTCCACAACTCCAGGACTGAAAAATCAGAAAGACCTAAAATTTTAGCCTGCTCTGTCTTACTAGGTCTCTACCTAAAGATGGTGTTTCTTGTTTTGACATATGAGATATTCAAATATGCAAATAATAATGCAAAGTACTTGATATATATAGTCATCCAAGTCATTCGTTTATTTGTTCATTTATTCCACAAATATCTGTTGAATCTGTTTATGCGATGCAAAGTTTATTTGACTTGAGAATGTAGAGAAGGAGATTGTTTTTGAAGAGAGAAGATTTGGGTTCATATCCCAGCTTTGTATTTCCCTAGTTGAGGAAACTTAGGAAAACTACTTTTCTTCTCTGAACTTCACAACCCTAATTTGTAAAATGGGTACAGTGTGCTGGATATATCAAAATGGTTGAGTGATTCTTAAGTGAGATTATAGTTATAGAGGTTCTTTGTAAGTTTTATAGTTGTTATGTTTGCTTTTAACCCTTTTATTGAAAATACCAAAGAGTTTTTTCTTACTACAATAAAAATAGAATGGAAGAATTTCAGATTCTTAAGAGGAAAACTCAGGTTGCAGGAATATATACTTAAGATACTTTGGTGATGTTATTGTAATAAAATTATGTAACTGTCTTTGCAGCAGTCTTACCATGGTCACATAGATACCAGTGCAACTTACATCATCAGAACTCAGAGTCCATGGTTTCATTTGTGTTTAATGAGTTGTTGATTCACTGTTCAGTATAGAAAGTGTCATAGATTTCTGTGTGTGTACTTGGGTTGTCAGGATCATGAGGAAAGGGGCATGAGATGTTCATGTCCCTCCCTCCCCTACTTTGATTGGGATTTCAAGTGAGCTGAGCTGTAGCAAAGGCAATGAATTCTATTCCAACACTTTCTTGAAATAAGGTTATATTAGTTATACTAGCATGGACTTAGAGATTGTAAATATATAATACGATGATCTTTTAAGAACTTTAAGATAGTTCTCCCAAGATTTAAAATTCTTGGAGTGATGCTGAAGGAGCACCTGCCTTTTAGCTTATGTGAATGCTAAGGACTTTGCTACATACAGAGGAATGTATTTCTGTTTCAGAAAGTACTCAGCCTGGGCATTTCTCAGGCTTGGAATTAGTGATTTGAGGGACCTGAGACCTTGTGGAACTTAGGGAAGAATCCAGTTAGGACTGCAGCTCAGGAAAGACTTAATAAGGGAACCAGTGGAGTCATTGCTGTATTTGGAAGGAAATATCTCTTCAAGTGACTCTGGGGTCCTTCGGTAGCCTCCTTTTAGACTCTGTAATAATGTAGGACCATGGAAATAAAGAACTCATGTAATGTAGGACCATGGAAATAAAGAACTCCTGTACAATAGGAGGATCAATAATTTAAAGACACTGCAGGACAGTTATTCAAATTGTGCCATTTTAAATGTGGACAAGATGAGACTCTCCTCATAGTTGCCTATCTTCTGTTTGGAACTCTATGCGTTACTTTCCTAGAAAATAAATATGCTCTGGGCCCTCACAAAATAAGAGAGTATAAATGGTTTGGCCAGTAATTGAAAACAAGTCAAAATTTAAGATGAGAAGAAGCCATGTAAGTTATACTGTGAAGCTAGTAGATGTTCTTATTACTGAGTGTCTCTTTGATCTTTAATTTCTAAATTTTCTCACACAAGACCCTTTTTATGAAAAACTATTTTTGTTGATATAATTATACACAATCAGAAATGCTGGGTGAGATGGAGTGGGTAATGCAGCCAGGGACGGTTGATGTCTGTTCATGTATTCATTTATACTTGTAGTCACATCACGTGTTTATTGTGTATATACTCGGCCATCAGAACTGAGGATACAACAAAACACATGTACATGTGGACAGTGTGTAGACATTCTTATTTAAAGCTGATGTTGGATCATATATACTCCCATATAGTCACGTGATACATGTTTAGTGTACAACAGTGATGATGTGGGAGAATAGCTTTGCCAGACTTTGAATGATCCTGAGTTCCCCTGACCATATGAAAATGCGTTCAGCTCTCCCATTCAGATGGATTGACTCTAGATGTTGCCTCTTCTGGTAGCAGAGACATCGGAATGGAAGATGAGAAAGGCAATGAGAACTAGCTTGAAAATTGGCCATTTCTGACCCTCTGTCACCAACAGTTTTTGAGAAGAGGTTTAAGTAGCTTCATCCATGAGTCTTGAGAAAAATGATCTTTTTGTAGAGAAGTTTTTTTGAAAAAGGGATTTTTATTCAACTTGACTTTTAAGCTATGACTGCATTTTCTCAATTCATTATATCAGCCTGTACAGTATGCTTTTTCTCTCCAAAAACATTGTTATTAATTTTGTCATTTTCCCCAGTGTGGGCCCAATCAGTCACTTGAGTCAGTTGATTCCAACAATTATGAAAATGATATTATTTACAATAAACGTGAGTACCGTTGGGAGCGGAAACTATGACCTGGTGAAAAGGTTATGCTTCATTGGCATCCGAGTCTTAGGAAAGGCAGTGACTCAGCGTTACAGATATTACAGATCTGAAGTGGGAATTTGCCTAATAAGCTACTTCATCTTCTCTGGACTTTGCTTTCTTTTTGTCATTTCTTGTTATTTTTTTCCCCTACTGTGTTGTTGATTCAAAAATATGAAGAGTGGTGATGTTGAACCATTTCATATTATGACAGTGTTTTAGGAATGATATGAACTAGTATACACTTTCATTGCTTCTAACCAATTAAATGATGCCATGCTTGAAATGCCATAGAGTGGCTCAGAGATAATGCAAGTTGAGTCTCAATGCGTTTTTGTTGTTATCCTGAAAAATCTGGCCACATTGCTACCATTCCAAAATTGTTAGTACATTTATTTCTGCTAAAGCCCAAGAACCAACAAAGGTTTTATAGCAAGAAGAGGAATGTGACATTTACATCAAATTTTTGGTTCTAAATATAAATTGGCAGAATTATTATTATTATTATTATTGGGTCGAGTGATTGTTTCTGAATTATAGCTATAACTAAATGACAGTGTGCTTGAATTTCAAGTATATGTCAACTTTACAAGATTTTAATATTACATAAGAGACTTTAAATCAGTTAATTCATTTATGTGCTAACCTTTTATAGGAGAGCTGTAAAATGTTCCTTAAATACATTAATCATTATTTTCTTTATTAAACTATTGCCTTATTGAAGGCAGTGGCTTTGTCACATGCATCCTGGTGTCTACAGGACTAACCTTACGGTTCATATATTTTTGGTGCCGACACAACAGCTTTAGGTCAGCAAGCAAACACACTCGTACCAACCAGCCAAACACACACACGAGTCTCGTTCCATTACTTGTGGTAATTATGTAGTCACCTTTAATACACTTTTAAAAGCTCACTTTATACTGAGTGATAGAAAGTTAAATTTCTTAGGTGTTTTTGTATGTGATGGTCTTATGAGTTTATATATGTATGTGTATATATGTACACAGACATACACACACGTGCATATACATGCAAACACACAAATACGTGCATGCATATAAATACATTTTAAAATATATATAGATACATAAATTCACATGAGTGTCAGGCTAATGAATAAGAAGTTTTTGATGAATTCATGAAACAATTCAAACAATTACTTTATTTCACTGAAATCGTGAGATTAGGTAAAGAATGTATTTATCAACTTTTGAGGTAACCCGACTCAGCCATAAGTCTGTACCTTTGTATCTTTTAAATTACAGCTTTGCAGTTCTCACCTAGGTGGTGTAAATTGGCGTTTTATGTTTACGTCCCCATCCTTTTCCTAAGGAAGATTTGAGCGGAGATACATATTGTGCAGGGAGGTAGGAAATGAGTGATGGATCAAGGCGGATGGGCAGAAGGACGGCGCTGGGTGGTGGGGAGGGTCATGTGAGAAGCAGTACCAAACACTGTAACACCTGAAGTGAAGGGAACACCTCCATTTGGTGCTGAGATTTCCAGCAGAGTGGGAAAGAAGGAAGGAAGAGAGGGAAGGAGGGAAGGAAAGAAGGAAGGAAGGGAGGGAGGGAAGGAAAGAAGGAGGGAAGGAGGAGACAACAGCTATATGATTTGCAGAGTTCATAAATGCAAACATGTTGGTAGTTCTCTGGGGCAGCCCGGGAGTGGAGGGCACAGAAGGGGTGGTGAGCTGCCCCTCCTGCGCCTCCAAGACGGGCGTCTCCTTTGTAAGAAGCCTTCCACCGTGGGAGTCACGGGACACCCAAGACAGTCTCATTCAAAGGAAGAATTCTCAAGGGGGGACAGTCTTTAATGTAATAGATGTTTGAGAGTTATTTTTATTTTTTTAATAGTGCTAATTTTCTTACAGTAGTAGAAACGAAAAAGACCTTAAACGTCACAAAGGCTAATTTTATACAAATGAATCTCTCTCTTTTTCTCACTCTCTTTTTTCTTTTTCTTTTGGTCATTTCATCTTTGTATCACACATGCAGCAATACTCATTTCTTAAACATACATTTTAATACGTTTCCTGCCTCACTTTTCTGACGATAAATCTATTCTGAATTCCACCTAATTTTCAAAGTCCGTCTCAAATGCTAGCACCTTCAGAAATCCTTCCCTCCAGCGGCGCTGCCCTGACCTGTGGTTGTGTCTTGCAGCCCTCCTCTTAGTCTGGGGTGTGTTGCTACAGGATTTGTGGGTTTGACACCTGCCTTCTGAGCATCTTCACACCCTCAGGGCTCTCCTGGCACCTGGGCCCCTGGGGGTGCCTGGCTGAGTGTCCTCACCCTGGAGTGCTTGGCAGGCAGTCACCCATCAAGACATAATGTGGATGAAAGATGCCTACGTACTTTCTTTCGAAAGTAAAACATTCGAAGAGTTTTTCCGTTAAGTGCATTATCCACGGTTAATATGGGTAGAGCCCTCAGTTAAGATTCCAGATTCCAGGAGTAGGTTCGTTCACATGATGGCAATAGGATCCTTGGAGCCTTTATTGGATCACAGTGTCACAAAAGCTCTGTTGCTTTAGAAGCTTGCCTGCATTAAATTGTAATGGTAGACTCTTTCTGTAAAATATTTTCACCAGAGGTTATTGCTAGAGAGTTTCCAAGGTAGGATAATCTGATACTTTAAATTCGGGTTTCATATCTTGCCGAGGCTTTCTGTTGAGTAGGGCAGCCTTTGAGCACCACACATACTTTCTCTTTCCAGACGACTGTCTTTTAGGCTTCACGTCTCCAGGAGTGAGAAGGCAAACGGACCTCACAAATTGCAAAATGATCTTCAGTGACAAACAGGTGACTCCGGCAGGTGACTGCCGTGCTACCTGCCCCAGGGCCGCTGGTCCCATCACTATGGTCCTTCGTTCAGGGGGCTGTGCCGTGGTTATGAGCTGCCCACCAACACCTTCAGCTCTGTCTGCTGGTGTCACAGACGGGCTCTCCTTCTGCTGTTAGCCCGTGTTCTTCTAATCCTAATGAGCGGACATTCTACTGAGTTTCATAGTTGGGGTCACATACGGGGCTGCTTCAAAGCATTCCCATGGAGAATACTCTACTTTCTTTTATAAAAACATTTTTATGCCCTGAGTTATCTTCCTGACTTCATCAGACACCCGCTGAAGAACCACCTGTCTTCTTGGCATCAGGACATGTTTTGAAGGGCTGGCGTTGCCTTTCGAGGGCAAATGCAATCTGTTCTACGAACAACTGTCAACAGGTGTGGAGATGACAAGCAGCCGGGCCAGGAATGGGACCGGCAGAAAAGAAGAGCTTCCTGTAGCATCGATGACACTTGCAGTTTTATACACGCCCCCCCGTGACGATCCACTCCTGCCTGGCACCTCGGGTTTACTGAAAAGATCCAGCCGGCTCGGAACAGGCAGCGTGCCACTCCGGCAGATGGCCTCAGCATGGCCAAGGTGCCCAGGCTTCTGTGCATCAAGTGTCTCTGCTAAGGGTTGAGTCCCCGCCAGGATTATCCAAATGGATGTCTGTCTCCAAACCAGGACGTGGCGTGTGCGGCGTGGTGCTCTCACTCGTTCCACGGCTGCCAGGCATCCACTTCCACTTGTTTAAAGGTCCAGGCGGGGAGGCTCGGGGACGAAGATCCCAGAGTTGAACTGGACACATTCATTCGTCATCCCGCTGTTTCTGCTTCCTGCCTCTCCTGGGGGTGCAGGTCCATGAAACCTCAGAGCTGTGCTCCTTGACACGGGGTCTCTTCCTTGGAAACTCAGGAAAGAAGTACTTGCTGGTTATGAGGAAAGGAAGATTATATGAAGGTGTGTTTTCTCTTCTTTATATGTGACATCCCAGTATAAACACTGTGGTGTGTAAAATATGGGTAGAGTCAGTGACTGTTAGACTGTAAGGAATACAGTTTATCAACAAATAGCCTTTCACCATGACATTAAGTCCACGTGGAGAGATCTGCTTTTGTGTGTGTGTGTGGGGGTGAATTATGTCGATGCATAGGACAGTTTGTGCTAGATTTTTCTTTCTAAGAATATGAATATATAAATACATATATATACACACACACATGCGCACTTACAGATTCCTACAGTGGTCACCATATATATATTCTACGTATATACACACACACACGTATCTGTATACTTATCACTATATATACATACTGATGAGTATACGGATGTCTTATTCTTCATTCTGCAAACACATCCGTAAGAACTGACTTGGCCCAGACTTATTAGCTATGAGGGACTGAATATGCCTTCAGAATATTTACCAAAATGAAGGACAATATCTATTGCCTGGTAGCATGACAGGAAGCAGGAAAGTACTGTCTTCTTTAGATAAAACGTTCTTGTGCTATTTTCTTGGACTCGGGATCAGGGCAGTGTGAATATTCCATGCTCTTCTGGTCGTCTCAGAAGGAGCACATGAAATAGCAATGAGTCCAACATGCAGAAAGTCCGCAGGCCCCTTCTCTCTTCTGCATTTGCCACCCACTGTTGTAAGAGGAGGACTCACTCAGGCCACTAGATAAAATAAGAAAGTGCATTATGGTCTTGAACGTGAGAATATCTAATCTATGTTACTTCTTGCCTCTTGGAGTTCTTTGTTTTGGATTCGTGTCGAAAGAGAGGATCTGCTCGAAAACTTGCAAAAGTGAAAAGGAGACTCCTCCATTTATAGTTTCCAGTTTTAAAAAATGAAATGTTTCTCTTCCCTCCCCCTCCATAAATTCATGCTATCGTTCTCTAGATTTTTAAAACAAATGATTCAATCTATAATACTATAGAATCATGTTTAATTTGGGGGATGGGTGTCCAGGAAGAAACGATTCAGGAAATCAACTCAAATAATCACCCACAGGTTTGCAGTCTTTCTCTCTGCCCAATTGAGCTATCCTCTCACTGTCTGTCTTTTCAGGAAATGTTTTTAAGAAAATAAAGGCATCCCTCCCAATCTATGTAATAATAATCGCTGAATTTCTCCTTTAAAATCTTAATTGGATACAATTAATTACAGCCCGATTTTAATAGATTCTTTTGATAATCACATTAATTAAGAAGGATGCACAGGAATTGGGTTCCATCCAAACTGTAATATCCCTTCAGCTGCCGGCCAGGGAAGCTCTTCTCGTCACGAGGCCCCAAAGACGCTGCTGCAAAGGTTGGCAACGTGTCCACAATTCCGGGAACACGTGTGCTATCCCCTCCGTCACAGATTTGTCAGTGGCTCTCCCTAAGGTTAATCCAGTCAGGAAAGGTGGGAGACCGGAATTCTGATGTGCAGAATCCATGTGGGTGGACCTGAAACTTAGTCTTGGACCAGCAGCAAAGGCTGCCAGATCTTGGGCTGGAACCTTGTAACGTCCGCTGTGGATGCATGGATGCTAACACCACCCCACAGGGCTTCAGTGAGGGCAGCGCGTGGCTTCACACAAGGCTCCTGGGACAGTTTCCGTCTCTGTTTCCTGATGGTAAATGGCTCTTTCTCCATGACATTCAGTGGAGACATGTCTGTGGAGCGTCTGCCCAGGCTCTGTACTAGGTGCTGGGAAGGCAATCAAGGCAAGAAATGGCCCCATCCCTAGACGCTTTCCTAGGAACCGAAGCCAGGCTGTCAACAAATCCTAAATGGGATGGAAATCCCCGAAAGAGGGGAGATTATACACACACACACACACACACACATGTAGAGCTGATTCATTTTGCTGTACAGTAAAAACTAACACAACATTGTAAAGCCACTGTACTCCAAGAAAAATTAATTTAAAAAAATAACTACACTACAATGTGACACGGGCAACGGAACTCCAGCATCTCTCGACTAAAGAAGAAGAAAGAGCTAATGTCCCCCGGGGGAGTTGGGGCCAGTGGGCACCCAGGCGCCCCCAACCCTTCCTCTGCCCTTTCTCCGTTTTTAAAAAAGCAGCTGGTGTTTTATGTAACTTGGCCTGCAAGTCCTTCACACTCACTGAAATTCAGTGGTGGTCTCACGGACCAAACCAAACCAAACCAAACAAACAGCATAAAAACAGTGCTAAACTCTTAGGTACTTGACCTAAGTATAGCAGGTACTTAGCAAGGAAACGAAAAAAAGAAGTTAGAGAAACTAGTAGGGAGGGCATTGGAGGGAGTGGATCTGAGATAGCACGTGAGGTCACCGAACACGGGATGCAGCCATGGGACGAAGGCGCCAGAGCTTTGACCCTTGTGCTGGAAGAATTTTCTACAGACGGGCTCCTCCTGTTCTCACCTCTGGCTGTGAAGCCTCCCTGCTCTGGCCTTGGCCTCCACAACTCCACACGTGCTCTTGTAAAAATAGTGAGGTGATACTTTTTAAATTCATTAAAAATTTTTTTTGTTTTTATTGAAGTATAGTTGATTTACAGTGTTGTTATTTACTGCTGTACAACAAAGTGATTCAGTTATACACATATATTCTTTTTTTAAAATATTCTTTTCCATTATGCTTTATCATAGGATAGTGAGTACAGATTTCTGTGCTAGACAGTAGGACGTTGTTGTTTATCCTGATAGTTTCAAATTCAGTGGATTCTTCCTGCGTTGGTCTGAAAGCAGATTTCCCTGTGCTCAGCGAACAAAGTCTTCAGATTTTAAACATTGTTTTTTTCCTTTGAAGCTATGTTAAGTACTGGAAAAGAACAGACTTTGAAATTCTAAAGAATCAGAATCCAGGCTTTTTCTCTTACTATGTGATTTCTGGCAAGTTCGTGAATGTCTCTGGGCCTCAATTTCCTCATTGAAAACTGACAAAATACTCGTACAACTGACTCTGTATCCTGGCTTAGAATTAGTGATTTCAGATGGGAATGCTCCACAGAGAACAGGCACATTGTAGGCGCTCAAAAAAGGTGAAAATTATTCCTTTCTATGGTTGACTTAATCGTGCTTTCTTTCTCTTCTCTTGTTACATAGTCAAGGGAGCGTTCCGTTTCCCTTGGTAGCACTTGTAGAATCAGGGCAAAGCAAATCCTCACGTATCTTTAGGAATTAACTGACTTAAAATACAATACAACCATTCAGGCTCTAAAACGCTCTTGTGTGAGTCTCCTCAACAGCAATATCCTCTCCTGAGAAGTGGTAAGTGGTGTGTCTGGAAATCTGCGTGCTATTATAAATCCGGGATTGTCCAAATCTCCACGGAAGCCTCACCCAGCCTGCGTTACCATCACACGTCGAAGAGATGGTCAAGCTTGGATTTCACATGCTGTCAGTGAATGTCCTTCTATGCACTGCCCACACCACGGCACTGACAGTGTTTATAAAACACAGAAAGAGCAAAATCCGGGAAACTTTGCCAAAAGTTGGAGTTGGGTGACAGTACAACCAATGGTATCGATATTTAGGAAACTGTAGAGACATCACTTTTGAAATCTCAAGTGCTTTCCAAATAGCTCCAACTGTAATGGTCAGATAACCATGAGGCCTCAAAATATAGTTAATATATGTATATACACCCACAAACACCCCCACCCACACCCACAACCCCCGCCCACACCCCCATGCCATCCCCCCACACCCCGCACACACACCCCTACACACCCACACACACCCCACACCCCCACACACACCCCCACACACAGATGCACACACACACATCCACACAGACACAGCCCACGCCCACAGATGCACACACACACACACACACACACACACATCTATATATGTTAGATTGTATATTCATAGCTTTATACTACGGTCAGTTAAGAATTTTTGTAAACATCCCAAGTCTGTGGTCATAGTTATTCTTCAGTGAAAGCCATGCGTCTGCATATGACTAGATGATCCTAGCACCTGAGAACCCATGATTTGACTTTAAACTTAAAACCCACTTCTCAAGCATTTGTGAAGTCGTTGAATTGTCCCAGTACTGTCCTCCTGTCTGTGGACAGAGCATCAGGAAGTGGAAGATGCCCTGAGCAAGGGTTAGCAGGTGTGCGTGGGAAGCGGGGCTGGGATGCTCCTCGGGGTCAGGGACCCAGGGAATCCTCTCCTCTCTGGACCTCTGTCGTCAGCCACACAGGGGACTGTGATGAACCACCTCCTGAAGTCCCCTCCCACGCTGGATTCTCTGTTGCCTTGACACCAGAATGCTGTTAGAATGTAGGTACCTCCTCAATGTCTTTGTGTACCGTGGGTCACGGGAGGAGGACAGAGGGACTCAACCTCGGATAGAGATGTGAGGACGCTGTGATTTCCAGGAGGGACTTGAGTTCCTGCAGGTTGAAAGGTGCCGTGATAAAGTACTTGAGTCAAGCAGTTTCCATGATGAGAGGGTCAGTCAAGTTTCCTTGGAGGGAAGCAAGCAGACACCCTGAGATTTCAGCAGTGAACCCCACTTTCTCAGGACTTTGGCTGGAGATATCCTCTCGAGATCCCTGGAGAGAGTCACCATGCGGTTGCCAGCCCCTTGCCGGGGCTGACTCAGTCTCAGGGTGGCTCTAGGGACTTGTTTTCAGCCCATTTATGTAGACTTTGAATGTGTTATTTATCCTATAAATGATGTAAATATTTCCTCACGGGAACTCAAAGTGCTTTTGTGAGGAAGCTCTGCTGTCTGTGGAGGCAATTGATGGGCAGGTGTCAACAGGGAAGGGCGGCTCCAACCTTAACCTTCAGGCAGGTTACTGAGGGATGTGAGAACAGAGAGGTACAGACCTTCACATTCATCACCAGATATCATGGGCGGATATTCCTGGGATAAATGTATTTTGTCTGGGCCAAGGAACTACGTGACACGTCTGTGAAAGAAACATCAGAATTTTCCCTGGCCATCGCAAAGCTGATTGCCCTCCACCTGTGTGGTTGTGAGGTTACTCCCTCGGCCCCGGGCAAGGCCACCATCCACACGCGCCTGCAGGACGGGCCAGCACGGCAAGAGGACCAAGGTCATTTGAAACCGACAGAGCAGCACAGAATTTGAGGCAAAACCAAGGTCTTCAGTATGCATGGGTCAATCAGATGTGTATATATATCCTCTTCTAGAAAGAAACAATTTCCTGTTAGTGCATCACAGAGCATGACAGCAGTTCCTAACCCTCGCAGAAAACCCTAAAGCACGTACCTATATTGATAGCAACACTGATGGCATTTTACAAATTGAGGTGTGTAGGGAGACTTCAGGATTGTGAGAGATTCCGGTTCGGATGTAAACAAATGGCCACAGCCGAAGATGATTGTGAAATACATTGTATAAATTTGTATGACTATGTACAATACAGCATTATATTGGACTACATGTGTCCAAGTTATTATACATGCCATATGTATTTATAATCCAGTATATGTAATATATGTATATATACATATTTAAACTATGTGTATATATATAATTTAAACATAATTAAATGTTTAAATTACATACATATTTTTTCAACTTCATTCACGTTCCACAACCTTTCAGTCAATATAGGAATTTGAAAAATACCATGAATAGGATATATATGTATGTATAAAAGATAGTGTAACAGGAAGAAATTATAGCGCACGTGAGGATTTTGTTTTTAATTTCTGAAAAGTTTTCATAGGTCAGCTGGCCTCAGAACTTCACTAAGTGAAGGAGATGGGAGGCCCAGAGAGCTTACAGGATTTTCCAGTGTAGGGCAATGACATTCTCAATCATGTGTGCTTTAATGGAGGGGAGAAGCGTGGGGTTATCTGTTAGAGTCTGGAAACCCTACCCTACTTTTAGATGAAATAACACCTGAATCAAAATCACAGATGAGATATCAAATAGAACTCCGCCCCCCCCCCCAGATGTATCCGAATAGTGCTGCCAGGATTTCATTGCCGATGACATTTAAAAGCGGAGTGTATGGAGCACTAAAAATACACTGTAGGGAACTACCCCAGGCTGGCAGAGGAACGTTCGAGAGCTTCAAAAGGTCCCTGCTATTTTTAATTTCTACTCTCACACTACCTTAGCGTGAGTAATACCTTTGCAGAGTCTACTACGTCGCTTGATGCTGTAGCAAAGCTCCTTGGCCCCAAGAAGCATGAGGCAAGATTCTAGAAAATTGCTAGCATGTTCTTTCCTGGGCAGAGCAAATGCCTCTGGTCAGGAGAGGTGGCAATTTAGAAATAATCACGGATGGGTAGCTTTATGCCAGACTCTCTGTAACTTGTTACTGGAACCATCCAAAATAGCTGGTGAAGGTATCTGCAAAATTTAAATTTGTCCTAGAAATGTAGCTGTAAGCCGGGCCACATGCACTGGCGCTGACCGTCTTCCAACAAGCGCATGTCCACAGCCCTCTTGAACTTCCAGCCGACCCTTAGGGTCTTGAGTCCTGTACCTGTGCTCCTGTTCTCTGTCCTTCCCCACATGCCCACAAGCAGGCAGTGTGGTGCGTGGACCCGGCTCAAGGCTCTGAGTCAGGACTTTCCCTCGTGTCTGACTTGGACGTGCCACTGACCTCTGCAAATAATCGGCTTTTTCACCTGGAAGATGCAGGTTATACTTGCTCTGCCACAGTGTTGCGAAAGATATTAAAGAAAAATTAAAATTAATTTAAAAATCAATAGGCTGGAAGAAGTGCACACCTTTTGGTGGCATTTCATAATGGGTTAAACGAAGGGGTGCTGGTGCTTCTTGACCTTTCAAGCTAGGGGTCTACTGGACCAGATCCTCCAGTGGGGAGGATGCAGGTTTCTTCTCCTCTTCAGCTCTCCATTCCTGACCTCCAGCTCCTTCACACGAATTGTTCCTCAAGGCTGTAGGGCTCCCTTAGTCCCTTTCTTACAAATATTAGTCCTTGCTTTAATAAAGATCAAAGTTTCTAATCAAATTTCAAACCTATTCTTTGACTTCAAAATCTATTCTCCTGTAACAAGCTGATGGTTACAGGAGTTTTTCGTTGCCACTGTGAGTCTGGGAGCTGCTAACCACGTCTTCCTTTTGAGTATTTACAGAATTTTAAACAAAGTAGTGCAAACAGAATTAAAGATGGGCATCTCTAAATGTGTGTATGAATTAAGGATCATTCTCAAGAGAAAAAAAAAAATCCTTGGAGGTAGCTTGAAAACCCTAAAGCTTCAGGAATGGAAACCACAGATGTGCATTTAAGAGCTAAGTATAAAAAGAGTCATTTTATCCATAAAGTGATAGCTAAGTGGACATCAAAACGGTCCCTTGCATCTCACTCCAGGGAATCCAGACTCGCACTCTGAGTGAAGCTGCGGGCCGGGTTAGTCAGAGAAACACAATGTTTTTTTAATTAAATCATGCGTCTTCCTGAGGCAATATTGCATGAAAATCCAAGCAGATGAGAACTGATAGCCGGATCCACATCCCTGTCCTTTGTGAAGTCATTACCGTTGGCGGCTGATGGGGAGGAGGGAGGCGTTTCAGATTGCGGCAGCACTTTCACAGGGTGCATAATTATGGCAGGTTATGAATGACAGAAATTACTGCAGCGACAGTTTTCTTTTTCGGTCTTTGCTGGCTGTTTTGCATCCATTATAGTTTCTTTTTATAGCTCCTTTAGTTATCTGCAGTTAATTAACATCAATAAATGACTGAAAACCCTGATTGCATTTTTATCTTTTTCGTTTCCTTCTTGAGGAAACTGTCACTTGTAATGTCTTCAGGACTGTTGTCAACGTTCCGCTGAAAGTGGTTCTTGGCGTTATTTTTTAAAACGTAACTTAAAATTTGACTCTGGTTTCAAATTACGGGCCTCGGATTTTATATTTTCAAAGATACCCATAGATGCTACCAAAATACTACCTGGATAGCTATAGAATTGTATTACCAACTTCATTTGCACTAATTTCCTGTGATAATGCAAAAATTTATAATAGATTATAATACTCCTGTAAGAGATTAGAATAGGATTTATTGAAAGTTTATTTTTTGGTAGGTGAGTTGGTTGATGGCTTTTTTTTAAGTGGGTACAATTTTGACATGGTTTCTGAAATTTAGATGCCAGCTCATATTTTTCTCACTGAGAGGAATTTTTGTTTGTTTGGTCTAGGTCAGAACCTAATCTTTTAAAATATTTTTTTCCAGTTTTATTAAGATATAATTGACATATAACATTGAATAAATTTAAGATGCATAATGTACTTATCTGATTACATGTATATATTGCAAAATATTTACCACTATAAGTATAGTTAACAGTAATGTAGTCTTCTATTTTAATTTTCTCTAATTTAAATAATTTTTGGAAGATCATTATAATCACTCAGATGCCACTGGAAGATGTTTAATTTTGAAAATGTCCAACAAATGTCAGACCTTAACTAAAGGTGCATTCCAATTCAATTACTTATAAAAATATACAAGAGCAAAATAATTGATACTTTTGGCATTATTTAAGCTACTCTAATTACCGAGGAATCCACTTGCTTTCTTTGTCATCCTCTTTCTGTATCTCTATATTTGCAGCAGTACTAGAATGTTAAATTTACAGTATTTTTGTAGAATTCGTATTTATTACAGGAAGTTACCTGTGCATTTTGTTGAATGGCCAATAGTGACTTCAAAAATTGATCCTTTGTTCTTGAAGTGTTCAAAATTATGTGTATACCCATTGTAGAAATATGTGTAATAAGAACTAGCTGAGAAAAGATAAGTGTACCTCAGTGAAGCAAAGCAGCATTGGTATCCATGGAATTCTATGCAGCTTGATGTATTTGATATACAAGAGTCCACAGGTTTTACTGTTAAATGTAAAAAAACAATGCTAAATAGGCTTGTGGTAGCTTAGTGTTTGCATAAAATACATATAGCTATTATGTATGTAGGTGCTGAAAAATAAAAAGTAAGCAATAAGCAATATAATCAGATGTGTATGTATGCACATGAGACCATACATGGACTTGGTAACTGTGTTTATTCCAGGTTATGGAGATCAAAGGCAAACTTATTTTCCCCTTCCATATAATGGTATATGTTGAATTTTGTCCCTTGTACATGTATTACCTATTCAAAAATAAACTGGTTACATGTGTAAACACCATAAAGTTTATAAAGAATGAAAAAAGTGAAGTGGAATGTTGCAGTGGTCAGGTAGCAGTCATGACATGACAGTATTTATTGATTCAATGGAGTTAAGACTTAAGTGTTTCATATAAAACATGCCATTAAGTTGTTATTAGCTTTAGAAATCACATTACATTTTTACTTATTCCAGAAAAGATAACAGGATACATTCCTTTTTAAGAAACTTCATCTCTATCTATCTATATATATACATTTTTTATATGCAGAAAGAATGGAAGTCAAAAGTGTGTGTCTATATAATAGACACCATAATATAGGTCCATGCTGTCATAATACAGTTGTATCCGGTCATCAGATTGGCATATACCTCTTCAGTGGTGCTCACATCTGACTCTATGGCTTTTGTCATGACCTCTGACTAGAAAGATCAGTACTTGACCAGCAATCCTTTTAATATCTTTAGGTAAAATAGAAGTGACCCCTGGCCCCTGTGAAGTGTGTATCTCAGCGATAGGGTGGCATTTAGATGGATTTGTCTGATTTCTTTGAGAAGGTGTAATCAGCGTGTGCTTCTCTACAAAGGACCTCTTTTTATCATTTACCCAGCATCCTCTATACAATATGAATCCTAGCATGGACAGTGTCTGCTGCATTGTAAAAAGCTACAAAGAGTTTTGACAACGTGCTAGCTTTAAATTACAAATATAATATGGGGGAAAGCTAATACACGTACAGGAAAATTACAAAAATAATTGACTTTTTGTTTCCTCTTTTTTTCTTTCCTGGGGAGATCTATTTTTACAGAGGATCATTTTAACTAGCTAGTATGAAAGAATATAATTGATTGAATTATTTGGAAATAATTCTTTTTTAGCTATCCACTAAATTCTGTGAAAACATGAATAATGGAAGAGTCAATGGCTGACTTCAGTTATAGAAAACCATACTACTGTAGTCTCCTACAGGTTACTACACTTCTGACACCGTGCTCCTTGTTCAGAGTATGTGAGCACGGATAAAGTACACGTCAAAAACTTAGATGTGCTTTTGTTTTCCGGAAAAGGATAACCTTGAAGAAGATTTAGAAATATAATTGTTCTTACAAACTAAAGGAGTTTATCTATATCAACATTTGGTTAAAAAATATTTATTAACCCAGATGACACCCTGAAAAGTACAGTTTCTAGAGAATCCTGATGAGTATATATTACTGCCCCAAATAAATATTCAAATTGCTGCGACAGTACGTGATCACATATTTACACTAGTTTTATATGTTATACATCAATATCCTTTATTTTTTTTTATATACTAGCTTTCTAAAGTTTTCTGTTTGTTTTCAATTTTTGGGGGCTATAGTTGATTTACAGTGTTGTGTTAGTTTCAGGTGTACAGCAAAGTGATTCAGTTGTATGTAAACATGTCATTCTTTTTCAGATTCAATATCCTTTATTTCTTTTTCAATAATACAGTAAAGCGTTCACTCATTTGTGTATCGAGGACTCCCTGTGTGGCAGGCTTTGTACCAGGTGTTCAGATACAATAGGGACCACTCACAGACATCACACCTGCCCTCATGGTGACTGTGCTCTGGTGAAGAGGTGGGGGTGGGGGTGTGTGAGTGAACCAAATAATGATATAAGCAAGACGAAAACATCCTAGTGCGTTGCAGTTTGGCCTCAGCAGAAAAGTCAGTGAATTCTATTCAGAGGACGTGATCCCTGAGCTGAAATGGGAAAGATGGCTTGAGTAGAAGAGAGAATCGGATTCTCTTATCACCAAACATTTGCAAAACCCCTCTGGTAAATGAGAGCGTGACAAGAATGGGAGCCTAGGGAATTGCCCAGTGGCCAGACATGGAACCAGGGATGCCTGCAGGGAGTTGAGGCCAGGGAGGTGCAGGGGAAAAGGCGCTGTGGGAAAGTGGCCAGGGACGACCCGCTGGAGGGCATGACAGCTGGAACAGAGGGGATGCATGAGAAGGGAGATAAACTGGAACATCACTTAGGAGGCAGAGTCTGCAGGAGCTGGTGATGTGGTGATGCAGAGAAGCATTGTCAAAGATGGGCCAGACATCTCTGTCATGAAAATTGACAAACAGTGTAGCTGCTCATGGAGATACAAGACATGGGAAGTGGTGAGTGACATATGTCGATTTTAGAGTGCCAAAATGAGGTAGCAAATTGGTAGCAAATTGACGGGAGGAGCTCACAGATTAGTCAGAGACTAGAGGACCACCTTTGAATCATCTTCATGTCCAGGTCAGTGAGAGGCTTGTACAGTGTGAGGTGTTTCTGTAAGAAAGGCTTAGTATGAAGAAGACGCAGTGGCCAGGTATAGAAGGGTGAGCCTGCAGAGCAAGCAGAGATGTAGGAGGTAAAGCAGAAATGACTGTCCTCTGAAGAAGACAGAAGAAGATATTTAAAGGAGAGAGGAATGATGCTTAGATGACAGTGAAGACCCTTATAGTCACCAATTATTCTTTGGATGCTTAATCTGAAAATGGCCCTGGTACGTATGAAGGTAAGATCAGAGCCGCTGAAATACTAGTCTCCAAATATGTCTAATATCAGAAAAAATAATCTAAAAGATGTACTGATACACTTATTTTTGCCACTGCTGTAGGCTCTATTCTTGTACCACAGATGATGAAATTATAGTGCATGTGAGCTTTTTTTTTTTTTCCTCTCAGAAGGAAACGTTCCTCTAAGATATGGCTAGAGATTGTTAGATTGTTGACTTTAAAGTCCATTCAATGATTCAATCATTGCCTTGTATTTTCAGCAGACCTACAAATGAGAGTCAATATGTTATGTAACTAGAGGTAATTTAAATAAGCAAAACACTTGTTGCTGAGACAACCACAAGAAAAGGTGATTGAAATGTGCTCATGTACCTTTTTTTTTTAAATCAGATAATGAGAACTATCATATCATGATTCTTTCTTTCCCTTGGGATGCTTGTGTAAATTTAATTCCCAATTACATAAAATACTTCTTGGGATGAATATCTTCATATCCTTCTGAATAATTTATCAACATTTTTTATCTTGATTTTGACTGATGTACTCCTTTGTTAGTATAAGCCACTTGCATTTTAGAAGTAAAAAAAAAATATGGTGCTGATTGGTTCATGTTTTGGGAGTTATGCATGACTGGCAGTCTCTTACTATCTCAAGCAGAATTTTTCTGAAGCATTTGCTTCAAACACTGTTTCTTCTAAGTTGCATACACCCCTACACATGTGTATTTGCAACTAAGACAAAGATTTTTAGCTCAGTGTTGCTTGTCATTATTACGTGCATGACCAGGTTACCAAGTCAGATTTGCGGTGACTAACCATACTTAAATCAAAGGCAAGATATCCCACTCCTGGGTATTTAGCCAAGGAAATTGGCATCAGGGTTGAGAATAGACGTCAGTGCTCCCATGTCCATTGTAACGTTATCCACAGGAGCCGAGGTATGGAAGGAACCTAAATGTGTGTCCGCAGATGAACAGATAAAGAAAACGTGGTCTGTACATACAGTGGAGTATTATTCAGCCTTGAAAAGGAAGGGGATCTTGTCATAGGTGACACCATGCCCCTGAGGGCATTGTGCTACGTGAAATAAGCCAGACACAGAAACACAAATACTGCATGGTCTCATTTAGATGTGGGGAATGTAAAAGAGTCAGATCCACAGTAAAGAGAATAGAATGCTGAATGCCAGGTGGGGAAATGGGGAGATGTAGGTCCAAGGGTGTAAGCTTCCAGTTACGCGATGAATGAGTTCTGGAGACGCACGTGCAGTGTGAAGACGATAGTGAACAATGCTGTGTGGTGTGCTTGAAGTTTACTAAGAGGATAGAAGTGTTCTCATTCCCCCAAAATAGAGGGAAAAAGAGCCGGAGAGGGAGGGGAGAAGGAAGGAAGGGAGGAAGGAAGGAAGGGAGGGAGGGAAGAAGGAAAGGGTGGCTCTGTGAGGTGATGTGTGTGTGTTAATTACCTTGATCGTGGTGATGATTTCACAATGTAGATGTATGTCAAAACATCAGATTGTACCCCTTGAATATATACAATAGCTATGTGTCAATTATATCTCCCTGAAGTTTGAAAAAAAGATAGGTAGATAGATTACAGGATGGGGCCAAATGTTATATAATCAAGGTGTTCCAAAACGAGGCGGTTGTTTTAGCGTAAAACTCTCACTTTTCTATTTTTAAGTATGCATGGTTATTGTAATGGTTGAAATCAATTCTATAACTGCATTCTTAGAATAATATCCATTACATCTAATTTCATCAAACTGTGATTAATGTATATCAGTTGTGTTAAAACTTGGATAAATAGAACATACTGTGATCTGTATTCAGCCAAAGATTGTAATAGTGTTGATATGAAATAGAAATATTTATTATTCAGTTTTTATTTGGTGACCTCCTACTTCTTTTCTAACAATGAACTGAATTAACACCCCATAGAAAGTGGTTTTGAGGGACTGTAATAAAATCTATTCTGTTTCATGTTTCTCCAACTTTCCTGCTTGTGTACTTTGACAATTTTCATAAAATGTTTTCATAAAAATCTTCATTCAGCTGACTGTCTTTGTTAGCCGTTGAAAGCACTACGGTGTGAGTTGTGAGCAGTGAGAGGACACAGGCATAGAGACATGTTCTATTGTTCTGCTGAAGTGGGAGGACACTGAGCGTTGGTCTGTTCTCGCGCACTGTTTCTACACCCACACAATCCCTGTGTGCCAATCACCCGGGCACTGTGGGGCCTGGATGGCTGCACTTGAACTCAAAAATGTCAGGTGTGAGATACGAATTATACGTGTGACACACACTTGTAAATCATGGCCACTGTCAATGGGTGACACATGTCTTGAAGAAATACAATATGAGCATTTTATTTCTGGCTGAGACTGGCATGCAGTCTAAGGACGCTGACTCTCTCTGGGCAGGGGTGTATTTTAGTCTATCTATCTGCAATACTGAGATACATGTTGGGTCCCTCCACCAAATTTTAGAAGGTAAAAGATACGTAGATATATGTGTAGATTGTTTATTTACTTATTTGTCTGTTTATTTTACAAATAAGCCATGCCTATATATTCCCAACTAAGAAAACTAAATTTCCTCGAAGTGTTATTCTTGTTTCATAAGTTGGGATCTGTCTTTCCAATAGAGAGCAGAAGAGCATGGTCTGGAATAATTTAAAACTAGGTACATCATAAAAAGTAGAGTTATGCCGAGAAGTATAATGTCTTCACTTAACAAAAATCATGCCTTGTCATTGCTTCTCTAAGGGGTTGATGATGCATCCAGAGTTCTTAAAAATAAGGTAAAGATTTTAAATTGATGTGTCGAGATTTCAAAATGTAGATTCTCTTTTTCATCTCATTAGTACAACAAAAACTTAAATCTCTTTGTCATCTATCTCTCTACCTTTCCGTCTGTCCGTCCATCCATCCATCCATCCATCCATCCATCCATCCATCCATGTATCCACATACCTATGTATCTATCCACTCATCTATCTAACTGTCTATCCATTTACCTCTCTGTGATTTTAATTCTCAGAGTAAATTGAATAATGCAGTGTAGGAGCAAGTCTTGAGTGGCAATTTCTTATTCTTCTTTTATGAAGGTTCTGTACAGGCAATGCCATGTTATTAAGCACTAACTTAATTGCAAAGAATGAGCTTTCAACTGTATTTGTGAGGAAGGATTTTGAAAACTGAGTAATAAATTGCACTCGATTAAATATAACCAAATACATCCTTTAATTTGTGAGTAAAGATGAAATGAGAGGTTAGAACCAGTGTCTGCAGTATCCTAAACAACCATTTAAAGATGTTCCTATCAGTAGGCATAGAAGAATTATTTATTTTCTTAATTTCACAGTAAGTCATACTCATTTTCGCTTTACCCTGTTGAGGTGGATTCAGTAAGTACCTCTGTTGGCAATGGTCTATAGAAAGAATGTCATGCTTGGTAAAATTCTATATATGCCACCTTCGTTTTGTTTTTTCCTGTCCTAAATGAATACTTAAATTTTTTGTTTGAGAGTATCAAAGGATTTTGACACAATAGAAATAAGATGGACCTAATGTGGCATTTATTCTACCACCACTGACCCTAGACAGTGTCCTCATCTGCACACTGGAGGTGACAGTCTGTGCCTGTCTTGATCATAAATACATTTATATAAAATACCCAAAGTCAAGCGTGAAATTGCAGGCACTCAGTCAAGGCCAGTCATGAGAGTACTTTCTAACTTAAAAAAATTGATGAAACTCTCACATACAAGTGGAATTCACAGTATAAGAAATTAGAAAGATCAGTTAGACCTTAGACATATGAATTCTGAGCATTCCTTGCTCTCTCCCACATGCTTAGTTTCCCAAGCTCCAAGGTCATCTGGCTTCTACAAGTGTTTGCCCTGGAGGAGAGGGGCAGGCAGGAAGGATAAGGAAGCCACATTGTTGGTTATGTCTGTCTGCCTTGGCCAGCGTTCCCAGAAGCTGCTGCAGTGTGCTGTGGCTCCTACCTCCCATTGGCTACCCTGGCAGGATGGTGTCTTCTGCCTGCCCTCTGGGATCTTGCAACTGTCTCCTCCCTTTATTCCTCCAACCTCAGGGTGGGAAGTTTACTGATGCTTAGACTAGGAGGGTTGCTCACCATCTCAGGCTTGGTGGCCTGCATCTTCCATCACCTGTGTAATCAATCCCCTGGAAAAAATTCCTCCTGTTTAAATACTTAGAGTGGTTTCCATTCTCCCATTGGGACTCAGCGTGAATAGTGAAAGGACATGGCTGATTATTGAAAGAGTGATCAGTAAGGCTAGGTGAAGGAAGACTCTCAAGTCATAAAGCAAAGGACAGAAAGATGTACAATATAAGACTGACATTCAGAGACAGAGAGTTTCAGATCAGAGGTTTCAATATTTGCCTCATAGAGGTTCCATAAGAAACAACCTACGTGGGTAAATAAGAAAGAAACACAAAATAAAAAAGCTCTCTGACTGAAGACAAACTCAAATCTCCAGATTAGAGTTAATTAAATACTAGAAAGCACAAATGAAAGGAGAGCCATAGTTAGCAATCTACTAGTGAAATTCTAGAATGACAAACAGAGAATCATCCTGCAAGCTTACAGAGGAGGACTGGATAGATGTGACCTGCAGAGTTAAAAGATTCAGATCAAAAGACACTTCTCAATAACCACACTGGAGGTAGAAGACAATGCAAAAATTTCTTCAAATTTGGAGATGAATTATTTTGAGTCTTTAACCCATTAAAGCTCAAGGCAGAAAGCATAATAAAGATACTTTCAGACATGCCAAGATGTCCAAATTTTGCAAACCATACATTGTAGCAGAAAGAATTAGTCAAGGAATCATGACAAAGAATTCAATCAAAGAAAGATTTGGGGAGGAAATGGTAAGAAAAGCAAATGTACTACTGTAGTTAATTCTGAATAAATATTGCAGACTGATTTTTAAAAACAGTAACAATTTGAAAGCAAAATCTGAGATGTACATAACATAGGGGTCCACATAAACATTTGTGGAAGTACAAGGACGTAATGCCATCTTGCTAAATTCCCAGCTTGTTTGGGGATAGATGCTAATGGATTCAAAACATCAGTTTAGAACGTTTTTAATATTTGTGGCAAAGATTAAATTGCAAAGACTAGAAGAATGGAAAGAGGATGTGTAGCTTTGATACCTTTCAGAAAACAAACAGCAAAGGAGAGGTAGCAGTTGGGAAAGTGGAGCCTTAATAATCCAACAACAACAGCAGCAACAACAAAATAGGATCAAAGCAAGAGGGCAAGAAGCCAGACATATCTGTAATCAATACCTGTGAATCAGTAGAATGCCTTCTTATTAACAAAACACTAACACTGGATAAAAGAACCTTGTGATGTGTGTGGTGGGTGTGTGTGTACAAACACATGCTCACAAGTTTTTTTAACAAGACACATATCTTAAATTTTAAGGACTGTCAAAGAAGGAAGCAAACACGCACTGGATAAACACTGATGATAACAAGGCAGGATGTCAACACTGACATCAGAGCACGTTGACCTCACCAGCTCGGGCTTGTAATGAGAAGAAGAGGGATGCTTTATGTGGAGCTGAGTGCATTATGCCACTTAGAATGCACCAAAAACTGAACATTTGGGGGAAAATAAAGACAAGAAAAATATGAAGACATACCATTGTCATAGTGCTAACCCACGTTCAGAAACGTGAAAAATCAGGTAAATAAAATCAATAAAAATGATTGATATAGAAGATTTGGGAAAAAAATAATAATGCTAATGATGATATGACCAATATTTATTATATGCATGTTCAGTGTGGCGGGTGTTACTCTGAGCACTTTCCATGTACTGAGTGGTTTAATCTTCCATAACTGAAAACTCAGCTCACAAAATTAAAGAAAATTTTTTAAAAAGGCCACCATGTTGAGCTCCTAAGGGAATGATTACTGCATTCCTGCTGACCTGATAACATGGGTGAGCTTGCCTTAGTTACATGGAAAGCTTAGTTTTGCTGTTGTCATTGTTTAACTAAGATTTGTCAGTTTTTTTCTGTAAAGATAAAAATATAAATCCAACTTATTTTTGAGTAAAACTTCTCTCAAAATCAATTCTTGAAACTAACTCATGTTTAGACCATGATTATTACACGGAAGTAGAGGAAGTATTCTTGCCGATGAGAAAATCGAGGCAGAGAGCAGTTTGGTCACCTGGCAACAGTCATGAATCTGGGAGATAGAAGATGAGGGTCATTCCCAGGCATTGTGGTCCCTGACCTTGTGTTTTAAATGCTATTGCCTTGAAAATGTACATTCTTGTCAAGGATTCATGGAACAAGAACATGAAGGTCGTACAGATTATCTTAATGAAATTCAAAAGCAAATGAGTACAGGTCAAGTTACCTGTCCATGACAGAATAAAGTGAAAAACCCACAAATAAAAATATCTCCCCAGGATTTCACACACACATGCCTATGCACGCACACACACTCCTACACACACATACAAATGAAAAACATCTCCCCAAGTCCACACACACATCCACGCGTACACACATATATATATCGTTCGACTAACTTAAGTTAAAATCCAGAATAAAAACTGAAATTAAACTATATGTGGAGATAAATGATAATTAGTGGATAGATTATTATTTCATACAAGACTTTACTAATGAGGTCCCTAAAGCAAAATATATAGCCTTAAATGCACTTGAGAGAGATGGGGTGGGAGGTAGAGGGAAAGAGAGAGAATATGAAAGTCAGTGATCTGAGATAGCTTCCTCCACAAGAGGGCAGACAGCAGTATCAAGCAGTATCAGCAGTATTTCATCTTGTGGAACTGAAAACCACAGGCACAGAAAGATAGAGAAAATGAAAAAGCAGAGGACTTTGTACCAGATGAAGGGACAGAATAAAACCCCAGAAAAAAAACTAAATGAAGAGGAGATAGGCACCCTTACAGAAAAAGAATTCAGAATACTGATGGTGAAGATGATCCAGGACTTTGAAAAAAGACTGGATGCAAAGATCAAAAAGTGTACCAAAGACCTAGAAGAATTAAAGAGCAAACAAACAGATATGCAACACAACTGAATTGAAAAATACACTAGAAGGAACCAATAGCAGATTAACTGAGGCAGAAGGAAAAATAAGTGACCTGGAAGACAGAATGGTGATTATCACTGATGCAGAAAAGAATAAGGAAAAAAGAATGAAAAGAACTGAAGATAGCCTAAGAGACCTCTGGGACAATGTTAAACGCACCAACATTCGCATTATAGGGGTCCCAGAAGGAGACGAGAGAGAGAAAGGACCCGAGAAAATATTGGAAGAGATTCTAGTTGAAAACTTCCCTAACATGGGAAAGGAAATAGCTACCTAAGTCCAGAAAGCACAGAGAGTCCCGGGCAGGATAAACCCAAGGAGAAACACACCAAGACATATAGTAGTCAAATTGACAAAAATTAAAGACAGAGAAAAGTTATTAAAAGCAACAAGGGAAAAACAACAAATAACATACAAGGGAACTCCCATCAGGTTAACATCTGATTTCTCAGCAGAAACTCTGCAAGCCAAAAGTGAGTGGCATGATATCTTAAAATGATGAAAGGGAAGAACCTACAACCAAGAATACTCTACCCAGCAAGGATCTCATTCAGATTCGACAGAGAAATCAAAAGCTTTACAAACAAGCAGCAGCTAAGAGAATTCAGCACCACCAAACCAGCCCTACAACAAATGCTAAAGGAACTTCTCTAAGTGGGAAACATAAGAGAAGAAAAGGACCTACAAAAACAAAACAATTAAGAAAATGGTCATAGGAACATACATATCGATAATTACCTTGAAGGTAAATGGACTAAATGCACCAACCAAAAGACACAGACTGGCTGAATGGATACAAAAACAAGACCTATGTATATGCTGTCTACAAGAGACCCACTTCGAACCTAAGTACACATACAGACTGAAAATGAGGGGATGGAAAAAGATATTGTATGCAAATGAAAATCAAAAGAAAGCTGGAGTAGCAATACTCATATCAGATAAAATAGACTTTAAAATAAAAAGTGTTCCAAGAGACAAGAAAGGACATTACATAAAGATCAAGGGATCCATCCAAGAAGAGGAGGTAACGATTATAAATATATATGCACCCAGTATAGGAGCACCTCAATGCATAAGGCAAATGCTAACAGCTATGAAAGAGGAAATGCAAGGCAGAAATAGAGACACAGATGTAGAGAACAAACACATGGACACCAAGTGGGGAAAGCGGGGAGGGTTGTGGGGGGATGAAGTGGGAGATTGGGATACCAAATTGTACACTCTAAATATATGTTTATTGTCTGTTAACTGTATCTCAAAAAAAGTTCTTAAAAAAAAAGTCAATGATCTGTGTTCTCAAAATCTACAAACAAGCAGGAAATTAATATAAAAGAAAATAGAGTAACAAAAATAAAAGTTGAAATTAAAGAAAATTTAAGAAGCAAACAAAATAAAGCACAAATTGGGTAGAAAATAAAAGCTTAGTTCTCAAAATATCCAACAGAATAGATATAAACCTTTGGCATATCTGATCAAAGACAGACAGAAGAAGGAAAAATTGTTCACAGTTTAAAAATGTGAAGAGTTCTAAGAAATGCATGAGATAGAATGTTCAGTTTTATACCAAATAATTTGGTAAACTAGCAAAAAATATGAATATCTAGGAAAACACAACTTAAATAGATTTGAAACAAGATAGTCCAAATGTCTAGTATCGTAACAGATGTTGAAAGAGCTCTCAAAAGTCTACTCCTAAATTCCTAAATAGACAAAAGGACAGAAAGTGTTATAGCATTTACATTAAACATTTGAGAAAAGGCATTCCCATTTTTTATTGTTAAATAAATTCTTCTTGTTATTGGGGAAAAAAAAAGTAGACAGTGGAATGTGGCTTGCCTTTCCAGATATCAAAAAATTTCAACCGGTCGTAGGAGTTCAAACAATGTGGCATCAGTTCTTAAAGTAACAAATAGATTAATGAAACAAAATAGTTTAATGAACAAAACAGGTAGTCCAGAAGTAGACTTTTGTACAAATGTGAATCTGGGCCATGATATGGGTAATAATTTAAACTAAGCAGAAAAATTAGTTTAACTCTTTATAAGAAGTATTAGCAAATTTGCATATACTATTGGAAAAATGTAATTTATGTAAATATACCACAGTATTTACAAAATAATCCACACACGGGTGACAGAAAAACATATAAAATAATTGTCGAAGTATTTGGAGAAAATTAAATGTTCATTTTTATAAAACTATAATTGGAGAGTAATATAAAGCAAGACATAAACCCTGAAGCCCTAAAGGAAAAGACCTGGGTACAAATTTGACAATAACGTTAACACAAACATGGTAAACAAAGTTAAAAACAAATGATGGGGGGGGATATTTTAAAATATTTAAAATTGGTTACCATGCAGAATATATAAGGTGTTTCTGTTGTTCAAGGAAAAAAGGCTGATCAATTGGAAACATGTATAAATACAGCCAGGAAATTGAAAGAAGGAATTCAAATACCAATAACGCCTATTTCATTGAGATAATAAACCTGATCAAAATCAAAGCAGACAAGAAAAAAAAAAATAGTGTCATTTCCAGCCATCACATTGATAAAAATTGAAATGAGAAATAATATCCAGCGTTACAGAAGACGGAAGAGGTGGTTGTCAGCGTCTACCCCTGGAAGACTCATGGAGAGCAGCTGTGCACGTTTAACATGCACGTATAATATCACACCAAGCAATTTAACTCCCAAAAAAGCTTACATGGTAGTGCTTTATATGTGCAAAAAAAAAAAAAAAAAACCAAACACATAAAATATATTAACACCTCATAATCAAAAGGGAGAACTGTCCTAATGCCTTTCAATAGAAGAATTATTAAATAAATTAAGGTACACTCATGCCGTGGAAGAGCACACAGCAGTTCCACCCGAGGGAGACCCATGCACTGTGACGGGATGTTATCAAGGATAAAAAGTTGAGGAACTCAGTGGCAGAGGAAGAACAAAGACGCAGTTGTGGAGAACAGACTTGAGGACATGGGGAGGTGGGAAAGGAGACGCTGGAACAAAGGGAAAGAGCAGTGTCGACATTTACATACTACCAAATACGAAATATTTGGCTAGTGGGAAGCAATGCCTACCACAGGGAGATCAACTCGATGATTGCTGATGGCCTAGAGGGGTGGGATAGAGAGGGTGGGAGGGAGGCTCAAGAGGGAGGGGATATGAGAATACATGTATAAATACAGCTGATTCGCTTTGGTGTACAGCGGAAACTGGCACAACAGTGTAAAGTGATTATACTCCAATAAAGATCGGGGAAAAAAAGTAGATGCAAATCAAAATGTAAAAATAAGACGACAACATATCAATAAATGAATAAGTATATATATGTGTGTCTATATATGTATTTATAAGTATGTATATATGTGCGTGTGTGTGTATATATATATAAATTCACAGGGAAATACAACTGGAGAGGATAAAGGGAGTAAAATCAGAGTAGTGGGACAGTACATAATGAAAGACTTTTTTTAATATGTTTGTGTATTGATTTTTTTTGCAGTGAGACCATTTCTGTGGGTTCTGTAAACAATTTTTAAATGCTGCCATGACTAAGATCGTCTCTTTATAAATGCCCATTCTTCCCTGCTAAGAATAAGTTCTGTTCTGCTACAGGAAGGTATAGAGAATAATGAAAATTGGCTGTAGGGCTGTCCTGGTGTCTTGGCAAGTAGTTACGATGTTTCCCAATTAGGAAATGTGCATTTCATCACATAAGTGAAAAAAGAAAGTCATACATTTATCAAAAATCAATGTATGGGATTGATTCTTTATCATTAAAATAAAGGGACACTGGCTGTACAAGTACTCTCGTGATCTTAGAAGAACAATGTTTTATAGATAGTGTATATTTATTTTATTGAAATATAGTTGATGAACATAGTTGTGTTAATTTCTGCTCTACAGCAGAGTGATTCAGTTATACACATGTATACAGTCTTTTTCATATTTTTTCCATTGTGGTTTATCGCAGGATGCTGAGTGTAGTTCCCTGTGCTATGCAGTAGGACCATGTTGTTTATCCATCATACATTCTACTTAGCCATCTGCTAACCCGAAACTCCCAATCCATCCCACCCCACCTCCCCTCCCCTCTGGCAACCACAAGTCTGTTCTCTGTTGACAATGCATTTTAATGCATCAAAAGGATCTCACAAAGTTGCTCCAATTATGTCTAAACGAAACTACTTTGTTCACATTGCAGGTGAGAAATGAAAAAACGTTTCTCACACGTGACAGGGAAGAAGATAGCAAGTTCTATTTCTTCATACCTCCTGCACCTACTACTGACTCAGAGAGTGTTTATTTCTACACATGGTGGTGTTTAAACCCTGTCATCCCAGTGTTTCAGATCTATTTTGGTCTTACCTCTTTCAGAATTTCAGTCTCGGAAGGCCATCTTTTGTTTTCCCCTCTTTGATAGCCTGCCATCTGCTTATTTGCTAAAATAGAATATAAAAGAGTCCACGTCGACTTTGCAGTCAAAGGACGATAAGAGATGGTGTCTACACAAATAATTTTACTGCATTTAATTAATATGAACTTTGTGGGTTGCTAATTAATTGCTTAACTCAAATAACTGGGGAGTTTTAGGAAATAACTTGGTCTTTTCCCTGAAAACTATGTGTGTGCATTGACAGAAGCCCTACAGGAAAGACATACTAAGTTTACAATTTTAAGAAATTCGAATTTAGTGTCTTTCAACAAGACAACTGATTCTGTGGCTGAGGTGTTTCCTAAGAGAGATGACAATAAATTGTATAATGCTGTGATTTTCAAGGCAAGCTGCATAGAGAAATGTAGTTTAGTGATGTACTATTTCTATGTATTTAATTATAAACTTTCTAATTAAAAGACTGTTGGAAACTTATGTTTGCACACAGTAGGATAAATTATAATATTAGAAGCTTAACCTACAAGCCTGAACAAATGTTGTTATTCAAGGAATAAAATGCTCTAGACTAAAAAAAAAAAATATTTGCTCTAATAAACCTCAGTCTTTTAACTAAGGTTATATTGTTAGGCTAGTGTCTTAGCTTGTAAGATTCTTCTTCTTTTTCATAAGGACATAGGATTGTACTTTTAACCAGCTCTTGATAGTGAAGCGTAATTCACGTTTACAGATACGTTCTCAGAAAACCCATTGACTTGGAGACAGCAAGTCTAAGGTGGCATAAATGACAGCTCTGGGAGAAGGTTTTGCTTAGTTCTCAAGTTAATAGACAATTTTCATTTACTGTGTTAATTCTTTTAATATGGATATTTAATGAATAGAGCCGTTCCCACCCACATATTTATTTGGAGGTTTCTTACTTTAAAACTTTTCTTGATGTGAAATCAAACAAAACACTGAGCGCTTCCCTTTGGTTCTTTGCCTTTGCATGTCCTCCTACCCACAGGGCTTTCTCCTTGTGACCAAGACTGAGGAACGTGTTGGCGGCAGGAGGGTGGCAGAAAGTATACGTTTCCTAGAACTCAACAAATGTGATTATCTGCTAAAGCAAAAGCACATCCTAGTGTTGTCCAAATATTTATTAACAGAAATTTACCATGCAAGAAGGTGGCGGGGAGGGGCGGGGGTGGAGGGAGTCCATTTCTCCTCTGAACGTCTCACCTCAGCGCCACCTCCTCCGTGCAGTCCCTCCTTTTTTTCAACCTTCCTGATACGTATTTGTACATCTCTTGTCACACCAAATCCACTCTACTTTATCCTTCCTACATCATAAGCTACCTGAGCGAAGGCAGTCTTCTTCCAGTGTGAGCACAGACCAAGCCTACTTTTGAAATTTTAGCTCAAATGTCTAGAAATGCTTTCTTTTAAATGAATTTAAGGGAAGATGAGATTTTATGTAGGTCATCCAGCACATTTTCATTTTCAGAACTAGTTACCGATGTATGAAATAGTAAACAATTTTAGCACTTAACCTTTTCACTTCTGGGGGACCATGTGCCTTGTCAATGTGTGTGTGTGTGTGTGTGTGTGTGTGTGTGTGTGCGTGCGCGCACACATTCATGCATGCTTGTTTTGTAGGTATGTGTCATAATCTGGCAGTAAAGAGGACTGTTCCAGAACTAGCCCTGTGAACTGGACGAATAACTACGCATTGTGATTCTCTGTATCACCCTCCATACGTGGTAGGTGACAGCAGCAGCTCCGATTGCTGTGGTCCTACCCTCCAGTCTAAGTCTAGTAAGGACTCAGAAAATGCTTGCTTTATTCCTCATTTGGGTTATGGAACAAATGCATGAAATACAAGGTGCCTAAACATCCAAGGGCTTAATTAAGGTAAATTTCCTTTCATCGCTTTTACTCCTTTTCTCCCCATTTTTAAAAACAGCCTCATATTTGCAGTCCCTGTGTCTAACTGCTAGCCTTAAGCAATTCATGTTTTTCTATTTTTTAACTTCTCAGACTCATAAGCTTTTGCAAAATGCAAGTAATTCTTATAATAGTTTTCATTCAAGTTCTCTTAATGATAACACCTCCTATAATGATGGTAGAATTATCAGAACTAGAAAAAGAACACTGATAGAACACTGTTACATAATCTACAGAGCTTATTCAAGTGTTGGCAACTTTTCTAGCCAGGACAGAACCTATTTTGTTATCATGACTCCTGAGGGGTCTTTCATCTGGAACAGTCCCTCCTTTGCCTTTTAAGAAGTTGACACACTGGAACAATACTTATTTTGCAGAATGCCCTTCAACTTGAATTCATCTAGTATTTCCCCGTGATTAAATTTAGGCTCTGCATTTATAGCAATGATATTACTGATCCTGTGCCCTTCTTGGTGTTTTATTTAACAGGGTACGTGATGCTAGGATGTTTCATTACTGGTGATGTTAGTTTTGATCACTTGGTTGAGGTGTGTCTGTGAGATTTCTCCACTCCTAAGTTACTTTTTCTCTTTGCCAATGATGCAAATATCATGAAGTATACTTTTAGACTTTGCAAATATATTATTTTCCATTAAACTTCAGTCTGTGGGCTTTGACCCTGATGCTTGTTATCGGAACTAATTAATACCATTGTGTTTCCCAAATGGTGATTTTGCTAGTTCCATCATTTCTTTCGTATATATTTATTGGAATTCTACTGTAAGTAAGCTTTTTGACTTCTTTCCACTTATTCATTCATTTATTAATTAATGTGAGTACAGACTCATGGGTGTTTGTTTTAGCACATGGTTTACAAGCCATTGTTAACATTGTTTATTTTGTTGCTTAATTGTAGCAGATTTATTCGTTGGGTGTTCTTTCAGGTTGGTTCCCGTATCCTTGAGATATGGCTCCATAATTTTTTAAAATAATTTCTTACTTTTTGGCCTTAAGAGATGTCTCAGGTTTTCAGCCCTGGAATCAGTCATTTCCTCAAGGAACCCTGGTGTCTTTTCTTGGAGAATGACATTTATAATCAAGATCTGGGTGCTAAATGTACTCTTTGCTACCAGAATGTCATTGCTCCTAGACCCCCTTATCAGACAGAGTTAAGGTATAGGTATACAGAAAGCAATGAAATAACACACTCATATTTTTTTAATCTATCTGTCTGTCTACCTATCGGTCTATCCATATGTCCATCACCTATCTGTCTACAAGCTTGAGTTCAGGCTGATGCCTCTGACAGCAAGTCGGCACCACAGGGCTCACCCTATCCTTCCCTCTTTCCCTGTTTGTGGCTCTTTTTCCATCAGTGAGAAGCCTGGCTTTCATTATCCAAAGTGTAGCAATCACTTTTGATATAATGTTTGTAAAGAAGTTTAAGAATTGCTAATCCATACTGACTAGAACACAGTGTTTGTCTGCAGGTCTTTGTTTTCAGCCTTACAGTCTATAGTCAAGATAATGTTTCCCAAGTTACTTTAGTTACTTTAGTCACATATTTTTTTCATTCTCCATCCTTTTCGTTATAGCCGTGTTATACATTTGTGTTTCAGTAAAGTTCGTTTGCTAAAGTTGGTATTCCACTTTGGGTTGCCCTTGTTTCCTTGTTGGTCTTACTATTTTTACTTATGTGAAATAGTACTATAGCACTAAAAGTTAGAGCTATTGAAAAATTGTACTCAGAGAAGTATGTCTTAATGCTCATCCCTTCTACCCCAGTCCTATTCAGGCATTCTTTCTGACTTTTCCCAGCAACCCCATGTAGATAACCATTCTCACTGGTTATCGGTTTATCATTTTCATATTTTCTCTTTTCACAAATTAGATATATGTATATTTTCTTCTCCCCTATTCTTTTTTACATAAATGATAACTGTATACAGTTGACCCTCGAACAACATGGATTTGAACTGTGCAGGTCCACTTCTATGCAGATTTTTTTCAATAGCAAATATGACTCACTACCAGTTCTGTGGTTGGTTGAATCTGTGGATGTGGAACTACAGCTGGGGGGCTGACTGCAAGTTATACGTGGGTTTCGAGTAGGCAGTGGGTCGGGGCCCCTAACCTACCATAGTTCAACGATAAAATACATATATCTTCAATATGTAATATTTAGACCTATTGTACGTCTTCAGAGTAAATTCCTAGAAGTGGGATTTATGGGTCAAAAAAGGGTGACACAGTTTTGTTAGATATTGTAATCAGCCACTGAAAAAGGATTTTGAATTATATCTTCCCTTAGAGACTTAATCACACCAGACATATTATAGTTTCTTCACAAATTTAGACCATCCTGGGGTTCTCTTTTTTCCTGGAGATCCCACATCTGTTGATTTAACAGAATAATGCAATGATTATGTTTGCATAACTCTATGTCCCTTATATTACTGTGCTTGTTTATGTAAGTGAAACATCAATGTCTTCTCAGCCATAAAATTTATTTCCTCTCTTAAGCCCATTATAGAAAAAAGTCATTTTTTATTGCCAGATTTGTTTTCAATAATATTCCTTATGTATTTTCTCAAATACCTAAACTCCTGCCACATTTATAATATCTCACTTTTAATTCTAAATTTTCTAATTTCAGTTTCTTAATTATATTATGAAAATATTCATAGATCATACGTTTAATCATCAGATGACATATCACTTCTTTCTTTAAATATATTTACATATTAAAAGTTTGTTGCCAGTTAACCAGAATTGAACAACATGACTTAAAAATGGGCAGAAGACCTGAACAGTCACTTCACCAGAGAAGACAGTTGGGGGCAAATAAGCACATGGAAAGTTGACCACATCGTTTGTCATCAGGGAAATGTGAATTAAAACAATGAGATGCCACCGCACACCTAGTGGAATGGCCAAAATCCAGACGCACTGGCCACACCAAGTGCTGGCGCGGATGTAGAGGAGTAGAAACTCTCATTCGCTGCTGGCAGGAAAGGTGCAGCCACTTCGGAATGAAGTCTGTCAGTTTCTTACAAAACTACAGATACTCCTCCCATGTGATCCAGCATTTGCACTCCTTGGTATTTACTCAAAGGAGCTGAAAACCTGTTCACACAGAAACCCTCGCATGGATGTTTATAGGAGCTTCATTCATAATTAAGCAAAACTCAGAAGCAGCCAAGATGTCTACACTAGGTAAATGGATAAAGAACTGCAGTATGTCCAGAAGATGGAATATTGTTTAGCACTAAAAAGAAATGAGCTATCAAGCCATGAAAAGATGTGAAAGAAACTTAAATGCGTATTACCAAATGAAAGAAGTCAATCTAAGAAGATTATACTGTGTGATTCCAAGGATATGATACTCTGGCAAAGGCAAAACTGTGGCGGCAATAAAAAGATCCGTGATTGCCTGGGGTCACAGGGGGAGGGAGGGATGAATAGGTGGAGCTGCGAGGATTCTTAGGGTAGGAAAACTATTTTTTATGATACTGTAATGGTGGATACCTATCATTACATATTCCTCCAAACCCATGGCACATACACCACCAAGAGTGAACCCTGATGCATATTAAGCACTTTGGGTGATGATGTGTGAATGTAGGTTCAATAATTGTAACAAAGGTACCACGTGGCATAGGCTGTTAACAGGGGGAGAGGCTGTGCCTGTGGGAGTCTTTGTCCTTTATGCGCAATTTTGCTGTGAACTTAAAACTGCTCTGAACATAAACAAACAGAGAAAAGTTACTGCCAGAAGAGTTCCATTTTTGTCACGGGGGTGTGAGAAGCTCTATGAATCTGCCCCCTCAGCAAAATAATCATATCTGGTGTACATAATCAAAACAAAAACAAAACCCACTTAGAGCCATCGGAAACTGTTCTAAGTGGAAACAGAAAACGAAGGGACGTTTATTCAAGAATACCTGGCTAGTAAGAATAGCTGGAGTCGGTGGCACTTGAACTACAATCTCTACACTCTCCTCCAAATCCACCTTCACCCTGAGTAAGTGTGGCCAAGACTATGGGGCTCCAAGTGTCTTCGGGCCACAGGCAAGCTGTATAAAATTTCCCTGGGAGCACAGGCCCCCAACATTGCTCGCCCCCCTGCTCTGAGCTGTAAATGTGATGCTCTTGTTACTGTATCTCAGGGACCAGGGGCTTTCCTCCCTTATCCGGCTCTCCCTTGTAGGATGGACCATCTAGCCAGAGCTAATCGTCAAGTTCATCCAGCTTGCAGGGTACAAGATAAAAATGCAAAAATGTGTTGAATTTCTGTACACTGTAATGAACTATCTGAGGATAAAATTAAAGACTACAATTCCATTTGCAGTGGTTTCTAAAAATGTGTGAAATTCAGTGATGCTTTTAATGAAAGACGTTCTAACTTATACTCTGAAAACTAAGAAATATACTTTTAAAAATTAATAAGTAATTGGCATCAGAAGACTTAACATTGTCAAGAAGGCAACATCCTCAGTTGAGCTACAGCGTCAGTGCAATGCCCATGAAAATTCCACCTGAGTTCTTTGTAGAAATTAACAAACTGAGCCTAAAATTCATGTGGAAATTCAAGAAACCCAAAACACTCAGAACAGTATTAAAAAGGAAGAACACATTTGTGGGATTCATACTTTCCATATCTACTGCAAAGCTGTAGTAATCAAGACAGTATTGTCCTGACATATGGGTAGACATATAGATCCAAGGCATAAAACTGAAAGTCTAAAAATAAACCTTCACATTTATGGTCAATTGATTTTTATGACTGCCAAGACAGTTTAGTGAGAGGAATAATAGTCTTTTCAACAAATGGTATCAGAAAAACTAGAATTCACATGCAGTATAATGAGGTTGGATTCCTACCCAACTCAATATACAAAAATTAATGCAAAATGGACCAAACACCTAAATATAAGAGCCAAAAATATGACTCTTACAAAGAAAGTGCAATCATTAATCTTTTTGATCATGGGAAAAGCAATCATACTCTGTTTTTGCTTTTAGATAAGACAGCAAAAGCACAAGCAATAAAAGAAAAAGTATAGATAGATATTAGAGAGATAGATAGATAGATAGATGATAGGACTTCAAAACTAAAAGCTTTGGTGCATTAAAGGACACCATCAGGAAAGGAAAAAGACAGCTCATAGTATGGGAGATTTTGCAAATCATGTATCTGATAAGACTTATACCTAGAGTATATAAATAACTCTTACAGCTCAACAACAAAAAGGCAATCAAATTTTAAAACACACAAATTATCTGAATAGACCATTCTCTAAGTAAGATATACAAGCAGCCAATAATCATCTGAAAAGTTGTTCAACATCATTAGCTATCAGGAAAATGCAAATCAAAACCATAATGCTTACTGCTTACTATTCACCACAATGGCTGTTACTGAAAATATAGGTTATAACAAGAGTTGCCGAGGATGTGAAGAGATTGGAAGCCTCACTCAGCGGGAATAGACAGAGGGGCAATGTCACGGGAAAACAGGCTGGACGTTTCTCAAAATGTTAAACGTAAAGTTACCGTGTGATGCAGCAGTTCCACTCCTACGTATGTATCTGTGAGAAATGATGAGAAGATGTGTCCACGCAAAAACTAGTACGTGAATATTCATAGAATCATTATTCGTAATAGCCAAAAAGTGGAAAAAATACAACTGTCTATCAATATCAGTTGATGAATGGATAAGCAAATGTGGTGTATCTACACAATGGAACAGTGTTCTGCAGTAAAAAGGTAGGAGGTACTGATACATGCTACAACATGAATGAACCCTGAAAACATTACTGGAAGTGAAAGAAGCCAAGTCACGAAAGACTATTATAAGAAGTGCCCAGAGCTTACAAATGATAAACACCAAAAATATATGAGCGGTTATCAAGGGCTGGATGCAGACAAGAAGAGAGATTGACTGCTGAAGCTTATGGGATCTTGGGGGTGGTAGACATGTTCACAGTTAGGTGGTAGTGATGGTGTGCAACTCCGTACACTGAAAGCTATGGAGGTGCACACTTTAGAAGGTGAATTTTATGACACGTGAATTCAGTCTAATTAATTCTAAGTAAAAATGTCATGATGTCTCTCTATGTATACCTGTATGCATATATCCATCACTTTATCTATGTGTCTCTCTATCTCTCCATCTATCCATCATTTATCTCTCTCTGTTGGATGTCACCATTTGCTTTTTTATCTGACTGTTGTTAAAATCCACCACACCCATCTGTAGATGCCGCAGTCCACAACTGTTCTACAGGACAAAACTAGGCTTTCTTTTACAAGGAAAAATGGCAACACACACATGTGACATTGATTTTTTTAATTAAAACATTTTTTTACTATAAAATCTTCCCTATTATAGCGTTCCCAAGAAGTTCATAGCACTCTCACAGAAGATGTTGCGTCTTATTGTAAAGGGCTCTGAGCTGACTGTCATTGCCCCTTCTGTTCTGGTTGGTTTTTTAGTTTAATTGGGCGCTGACTCTGCAGGCCTACAAGCTGTCTTCACTTAATCTCGTCACAGAATTTACCATTAAACTATCATCCTTCCCATCCTTTCCTTTCTTCCTCCAAATTCTTAATCTCAAATATTTGAGTCAAAAGAATGTGAGAGGTGTTTCCTTATTTCATACTTAACAGAGGAGGGAGAATCTAGTCTGGGGAATTCTAAAGAAAAACAGTGATTATAATTCTGTCTCAGAGATGTTTCAGTCTGGTTCCCTCAGAACAGACAGCACAGTGAAACTGGATGCTTTGGGAGAGTCTATGAAGTTATACACAGAGCCTGGGAAACACAGGAATAATGGGATACCCCCTGCAGTCCTTTTCTGTCCTGGGGCTGAGGGGTTAGAGGGAAGGTGAGCTTACATCATCCAAGAGAGAAGGCCACTGACAGGAGTCACTGCCTTTGAGGGGGCAGTCATCCTCTCTCGAGCCTCCAGGAGGGAAAGCAAAGGAATAAAATTCCCAGATCACTCCTCACTCTCTCTTCAGACCCTCCAGTGCTCCGTGTGGTCCAAGCCAACTGGAAGCTGGAGTCAGGAGAATCCATTTCACCTGGTTATAAAGGTCAAGGAGAAGGATGTAGCACTGGCCTGAAGGGCAGTCGAGGATACCTATCTCAGTACACGTTAGGAATGCACCAGGTCCTGAAGGTTACTGCCCAGTACCAAAGAGAACGAGGGAATGCAAGCACTTCTAAATCCACAAGCTTCATCAGCATAATCTGGTTTGTTCTAGGAAATAATATAGCCACATGGGACTTATTATTTCTACTTTTTAAGTGAGGAAACAGAAGTTCAGAGAGATGACTTGCCCAGAATTGCAGAGAAGAGTTGGCAGAGCCAAGACTTCATTCCAGGTCTAGCTGACCCCAAAGCCATGCTCTTTTCATTACGTAAAGTTGATCCTCACCTTAAAAAAGTGCAGTTGTCCCACAGCAAATGTTTCTTGTTCCTCATAGAACTTATTGAAAAATAACAAAGCAAAAGGATGTACAAACTTCAGTACCTTGTCTTTTAATCATAGGACCCAAATAAACTTATTCGATGCAGGTAGGGAATGAAATCCCTGGGAACGTCAGGTGTGTGGACTGCAGTGGTGTAGCGAAACGTATATCACTGCTGTGTTCTCTTTTCTCCAAATGTCAAATGAGTGAGATGGGGTGATGAGAGACCTTAAAGGATACCTTATTTATTTAGACCTTCATGTAGAGATTTAATTTATTCACCAATATAATCAAGCAGTTAAATATGAATTTATTAAGTTTGAGCTTGTAAAATACCATCTTGTGGGATGGATGAGATTTAAAAAAATAATAGAACATCTAGTTTCTTACCCTAGAGAGTCTAACAGTATAGGCAAGATCCTCTGTAGGTGGAAGGTAAGATAGCTAAATAGATGATTGATGGATAGATGCATGGATGGATGGATGGGTGGATGGATGAATGGGGAGAGAGAGAGAGAATAGATATCTGATAGGTGGATGGATGGATAATGGATGGTTGGATAGGTAGGTAGATGATGATAGAGAAGTAGATGATATCTAGATATGGAGGTATAGAGATATATACTAGATATACTCTTTGTAAAAAATTTTATCTAGTATTTATTTCTATTTTTGGCTGCATTGGGTCTCCATTGCTGCACGTGGGCTTTCTCTAGTTGTGACGAGCTGGGGGCTACTCTCTGTTGTGGTGCACGGGCTCTAGGCTCGCGGGCTTCAGTAGTTGTGGCATGCAGGCTCAGTACTTGTGGCTCACAGGCCCTAGAGCGCAGGCTCAGGAGTTGTGGCACATGGGCTTAGTTGCTCTGTGGCATGTGGGATCTTCCCGGACCAGGGATGGAACCACTGCGCCACCAGCACGCCAAGAGAACTGCTGAATCTAGAGACTAAAAGTAAAATATGATTAAATTCTAATTCAATTAACTTAGATTCTAGGTGCTAGTGATGCTATTAATAGGGGTAGATCAGTATGGGTTGGTGTAGCCGGCAAAGTCCTCTAGGAAAAGAATTGAGAACCAAGCCCTGAAACATGGAAATGTTTGGACAGGTGGAAAGACAAAGAAGGACTTTATTATTGGTTTCAGGAATAGAACCTGGATTCCTGGCTCATTAAGGGTGTTTAATAAGGGCAAAGATAGTGAACGAGGAATGGCTTTTTGTAACAAGAATGACAACAAAAATTAAAACTTAATTCTGCTTTCAGGAAGGAAGTGCCACAAAAGAAAAGAATGCCTTGAAGGCAAAATTGTTTCAGATTGTCTCACCCTACATACAAGTGGGATATTTATAGACAACTCAGCGACAACCACAGGCACAGCAGAAAAGAGCCTTTCCATCTCCATTTCCAATTACTGTCCTAGAACACTTCAAAGTAAGCAAATCTAAAATCCAATACAGACCTTGTGAGCTTTGGGGACACAAGAGGCTGTGTTTCGTTTATAAAGAGGATTTCAGAGGATGGGAAAGACAGGAAAGGTGGCATTTAAAGGCGGTCGTTCCGTAGGAGAGCATTCATGGGTAAAGCAACGCCACAGGGAGCCTCTCTCTTTTCAAGCAACGTCATTAACTCACCAGACATGTTTATGAAGGGACAGGACCACATTCTAACGCTCCCTCTTTCCAAAGCAAGCGACTGGCGTGCGTGCTCTGGGAAATCACACTTGGCTTTCTTCGTGCAGCTGATGAATTTGCAATTGAGTCAGTGTGTTACACGAGATCCCCAAAGCTCACCTCATCTTTTCCATCCTTTGGGAAAACCCTTCACTGAATGGATATCTCTAAAGAGTGAGAGCAGAGTTTTCTTTTAAATCTCTCCTGAAAGAGGAATTCAACTGTGCACCTAGAAACTTATCACATCTTCAAGCAGAAAGAAGCAGAGTTTCTTAGATCATATGAGTGAGATTAGAACTACTAAAACGACAAAGTCCAACAGCGAGGTGAAAAATGAATTTTATATCCAAAAATAAATGAGTCAGTGAATGATTTCAGCTATAGTACTTTTTAACCAAAGGGACTGCGTCTCAGCAAAGAGTGAGCTCTGGTTTGTATAGTCCCCAAGATGAGAACCAGAATGCCGAGAACCTCAGGTGATTTCCTGTTTGTTAAATACATTCCCCTTGCCCCCCACGCCCGCTTTAACTTAGGATCCCCGTGTTCTGTGACATCACAGACCACAGCTCCCTTTTCAAACGCTCATTGTTCTCAGGCCTCATTCTCTCCTGATTCTCTTTTCTCTTGGCCAGATTTGCACCCACTCATTCTTCAAATCATGTCGCTCTTCTGGGCTCAGTCTTTCCCTTTACTTTCTTCTTGTTTTATAGAGTATCCTTGGAAATTAAACTTAGGTCCTTGTAAACAAATTCCAGTGGTGTATTTCTGCCTCTCACATCTACCATGAATTACAGAATCACGTTTGCAGGGTCATAGGAGCCCCTATCATCTCATCCCCATTCCCCAAACTTGCTCCCAGTCTTTCTCCAGGATACCAGTTCATCTTACGGTCTAGCCAGTGACCCACACGGGATGGTTCAGTTAATTCTAACTATAGCTCCTCCTCATTCTCTGACTCTAATTGCCTTTCACATCCTACCAAATATATCTCATGCACGTTTCTTGAACATGTCTCATGTATTCTGTCCCCTCAATCACTCCACTAGTTGAGATCCTCGCGTCTTCTCATGAGATATTACGGTAGGTTTCTCACCGATTTCTCCCTGCTTCCCTTTTCTCTTTCCTTGACTACAGTTTCTATGCAGCCACTGTATTGCTGGCTCCAAAATGTAAATATTACATTATATTCCTGTTTATAAACCTTGTTTGGTGTCTGCAGTATTACATCCTATCACCTTAACCTTTGAACTCTGATGTCAAATCCTGACGTCCTGTCACCTGCTTTCTGCTTCGTCCGCCCTCATCCTGGCCTGATGAACCCACCCCTCTGCCTGGAGCGTCATCACCCTCTTGTGTGTCCAGGTCATGTCTTCTCATTCTCAGGTCCCTGTGGCGTATTAACAAATTCCGAGCTTCAGTCTTAAAATCAGCCAGTTCACCATGGGCATTCCCAAAGTGAAAGACACACTGAAATTTTAAAAATGTGTAAAACCCAGAAGAGAAGACCTTACACAAGTAATGAAAGTCCCCCACAAACATTGCTAACGGCTTCTCTAACTTGTGATGGTGATGATACTCTCTTTGTATGCTGAGTCACTTGTATGACTGTCATTTAATTCATTTCTTGGAAAGTATACAGCAAAAGAGATACACAAAGTCAGTAGAATGATGTTTTCAAGAAGTCACAATTCTGCACCAGCTTCCCTCTACCTGTCTTCCTGCAGAGGTCACTTTTTATGTATTTCTGATACTTTTTAGAAAACGGGAGATGCACTTATCTATTTGACCTTAGACCCTCTCAAGCGGCATGTGCCTGGGATGCAAGTCCTACTCTTTGCCCAGTTTCCCAGCGAGACTGAGCTCGAGTTGCCCACGGGGTTAAGTTGCATAATAATCACTGTTGACTTGCTTGTTTTCTCCTCTTTGTCTCCTTGGCTCACCTGACTCTTCCTTTCTACTGTTTCTCAGCGTCACCTCCAGAATAAACTATTCACTCACAGATAATTTTCTTAGACCCAACTTTAGAGGAAACCCTGCAGGACATGTAAGAATAGCTGTACTAATCTTGGACAATGATAGCATTTTCTAGGGATTTAGAACCCACGGAAATTAAATGATTTGTTGATGCTCTGATAGGATATTAACAGGTAGTGTTTTTGAACAGGGGCGTGATATTTGCAGGTGTGTGTGTCTGGATTTCAGTATCTCTCTACTGAAGTGGTTCCTTTTTCCAGTTAAATACAATGGTCTCTCCCTCGTTCCCAAAGCTGTGCTGGTTAGAATGATTTGGTTGTTTACAGATTTTCACTTGGAGCAAAGAAGGTAGATCTGTTGGTTAAAAGAATTAAGACACCACATCTTGAGACTGTGCTTTATAGAGGGTAAATTGAACCCTTGTCAAGTACAAACACATAGCCAGTTCTTCTCTGAACAAAGTATTTAAATGGTTGTAGATGATTTCACTTTTTTTTTCCCCTGTAGTTCCTTAGATAAGAGAACAAGTAAAGAAACCTGACTTACCTGAACTTTCATTCATTTAGAGTTAGAAAATGCAATGGGTCTTGCATTTCTTGTATTTGTCAAAATGCTGGGTACACATGGGGATCTTTTTGTGTACGACTCTATAGATTTAGCTTCATATTTTATTCAGCTACACTCCGCTCTTATTCAGGTGCCGTTGTCAGCAGACAAAGCTTTGAATGTAAAGTATGTGGTGTGATAAACACGGGGATGATAAAGAGAAAAACACTTAATTCTCTATAAATGGGAGTCACAGCGCAGGACATTTGAAACAGGGCTATTAAAATTAAGCTCCAAATAAAGAGGAAAGCTTTTATTTTTTTTCTGTGAAACTCTTTGATCTTTTCCCCATATATTTAATTTTTATTTTTTTTTTGTCCTGAGTTTATATAATGTGTGTAAGCATTTCTTTTTTGGCATGTGGATTAGGAGAAAGCCAACCTCCTCAAAGTAATTTATTCTTTACCTTTTTGTTCATCCTTTCCTACAATGCTGCTAATTGCTTATTATTCTTAAGTCCTATTACTTGAACTAATTCAGATATGAGAAAGAAAAGAAAACACTCACAGAAAACCAAGAAATGAGTCAAATGTAAACCGGTACAGCCAGCACATAGGAGAGCGGTCAAGATTGTAATCTCAGAAATATGCACAGCAGGAGAACGTACCAGTATGAACACGTGAAACGTATTTTGTTGAACTTTGCTGCATAACCGATTATCACTGGTTTGCTAAGTTAGAGAAAGAGATACGTATGAACAAGCCTTCTTGTGTAGTAGAAAGGAGGAAGCATTGACACATGCTGACTTCTTTCAGTGGTTGTACATCCAGTAGTTCACAGAAATCTAGCTGAAAAAAAACCAAGCATAACTATTATAAAAGTGTTTTTAATCTGCATGAAATAAAGATCCTTACAAAAAACAGGCCACTTGTATCTCTTTGACAGTTTGTTCTGTATTTCCAAGAGGTGTGAGTTCTTGCACAATTACAATAAGTCCCCTATATACGAACCTGCAAGTTGCGAACTTTCAAAGATGCAAACGTGTGCTCACATGTCGAATCATGTAAGTTGGTTCACGTGTCTGGCGTGCATTGCCACGTGCGTGCATCCTCTACAAGTGGTTGTGCTGTTGTGTACTTTACTGTGCAGTGCTGTAGAGAGTACAGTAGGACAGTATCTTTATTTCAAGCCCAGGATGTCCGGAAGCAAGAGGGTAGAGAGAATTGAGTCCAGCAAGGAACCAGAACCTCTGCCATCAAGGTCAGGCGTGAGTGAACTTGCAGCTCGCCCTCCGTCTCCTGTTGCTGACAATCCTTGATCCTTCAGCTCTACCATCTCCCACCTCCTCTCCCTGCTCCAGTCGGTAACTCTTCCTGCCTGTTCACTGGATGCCAGCCCCTGTGTGCCAGCCATTGTCCTGCACTACTGGACTTTTCCAGGTGCTGTACTGTGACACTAAAAAGGTTTTCTTTATTTTTTTTGTGTGTTTTTATGTATTATTATGTGTGAAAAAGCATTATAAACCTATTACAGTACAGGACTATATAGCTGATTGTGTTAGTTGGGTGCCTAGGCTAACTGTGTTGGACTTATGAACAAACTGGACATACGAAGGCGCTCTCGGAACAGAACGCATTCATATGCAAGGGAGTTACTGTGTTTTTTTTATAGATTCTAAGTGAACTGTGTTGCCTGTGAATGCAACTTCCTTTTAAAGAGGCAGTGATGGGTGCGTACGAATTATCTTCTTGTGGAGGGCAGAATTATATCATAGTAATAGATGACTTGAAGTCTGAGTTCTAAAAGTGGCCTACATATTTCGTTAGACTCCTGTTATTACCCAGCAGGGGAATAGATCCAGCAACCATTTGCATCCCCTAATTTTGCCATTGTTCAAACCAAGCTGCACTGACTGTACTTTTTGTTATGATCATTATACAATAAGGTACTTTTCTAATAGATTTGAATGGGTCGATTTTTTTTCTTTCACTGAAATATTAACATTTTACTCTGCATTATAATAACAATAATCTTATTCAGAAGACATATGAAAATATGGTTCCCTGTTAATAAAGTAATTTTTTCTTTGAAACTTAAAAAAAAGTGATTTACTAGGTATTTATTAAATGTCTTTCATCAGCCCTTTAGAACTGTGTGTATGTGTGTGTGTGAAAGTTGATATACACAAAAACACTATTTCTTAGAGGTTCCTGACCTCTAAGTTTATGATTGTTTATTTGAGTGTATTTCTGTGCCTTTGTGAGTATTTTAGACCCTTTTCTCTACTTTTGTTTATCACTACTTAGCTTTCCCGTTTTGTTTTTCTTTCTACTTTGTCCTTGTCCGATCATATCCTATTGCCAACTGTTAAGCTACAATGTAGGGCACTATTTGCTTCCAGTTATGGGAATGAGATGCATGCCTCTGCTGGCCGTGGGCAGTAGATGGCGCTAGACAAATGCCAAAGCTTCCTCTCATGGCGTTGCTCCAGTGAGAGTCTGTGCATCAAAACAGATGTAAATTGCTTCACACTTTAATTCAAATTTAAGATAAAACCTGCGTGTCATAATTCATATCGGTGAAATAATGGCTTTGGTAGAAGAACACAGGTCACTTTTCAATTCCAAAACATGAAACAACTGTCACATATTCCAAGGCCAAATCATTTTCGAAGTGAGAGTCAATGAGCTTGAGTATTGTCAGATGGATAACAAGGTGTAACTTTTGTTCTTTTACGATTCTTATGCTTATTCTAATTTGACTTGTTAGACTATCACTGTATAGAGAAAGGAATGAGAATCCTCAGGATCTGTAGGCAGAGCACATGGCATCCTACAATGAAGGAAAGAAGGACATCAGGTCCTGCCGTGAATCTTAATATCAAGGCAGATTTCCTTAGGAAAGAAGGAAGGGAGGAAGGAAGGAGGGAAGAAAATGAAGGGGAAAGAATAAAGGAAAGAGAAAAAAGATCAAAGAGGACAAATTAAAGCTTGTGGGAAGATTTATCCACTAAAATCTATTGAAAATAATATGAATTAGCCAGGTTCTAACTCCAAATATGTTTATTTGGTTCACAATTGTATATACATATATGTATAATTGTACATACAAACACGTTAAGGTATTAGGAATTTAGATGTAATTTAAAAATAAGTCACTACTAGCTCTTTGCTTTTCTATAGTGAAATGAGGCCAATTGAGAGTAAATCTCTCCCTCCATCCCCTTCTTTTCCCTTTTTTATTCAAAAAAATGCTTAGACTTATATCAGTTGATACATTGATAAACCATCCAGATAAAAGGTTAGATTGTAGAAAACAATTTAAGATAGTAAATTACATGCTTCAGCTAAAACTAGTCCAATAAATGTTACTCTTTCAGTGATACAAATGACACATGCTCATGGTTCATTCCTTGTAGTTATATAGACATAAGGTCACTTGGAAAATGATAAAGGTTGCAATTAGTAATTGAGTTTGCAGAATACTGTAGAACAAGACCTTATGCAGTGACATTATATTAGAGTTTTAAGACAAAGATGGAAGATGGATACCTCTGTAGTCGAGTGGATGGATGGATGGATGGATAGATAAAATCACAACACACACGGATGATTCTTTATTCAAAATGAGATTGCACATTTATCCCTTGACGTTGTTCTTTGTTTCTTTCTCCCCTCCCTCCCTTCCTTCCTTCTTTCCAGTGACCATTTCTAAAAGCCATAGCTGTTCAAAGAATTATTCACCAAAGCATCTTTATTGGGAGTAAAATATTAAGCCATTTATAGCAACGCCCTCCTATGGCAATCCAAACTCCCATCGTAGTATGACTTTCTACCAAATAGGTGATACATATTTTTCTAGACTGCGAGCTCCTTGAAGTAAGGGATTCAGATATTGATTTGATTTGATTTGATTTGTTCACCACTGTTCAATACGTGTCTGCTGAATGGATGGATACAAATGCAGGTGAATGAATGAATGGGTGTATTTATTGCTTAAAAGGAGTTCTAGCCTTGAAAGAAATTGAATTGTTGCTTGTCAGTAACTTTGAGGCATCCTACGTTACCAGATGCTGCTAAGATAGTACATAAAAGTTTGGTCATTTCTGGACGCACCATGACCACCCTCAGGAAGTAAAATTTATCTCAAAATGTTCTCAGAAGTAAACATTCTCTGGATACAGTTGTAGAGTTTTCATCTCTCTCCCGCAGAGTGACCTCATGTGGCTCCTTTTCATCATTGTGCACATGTGTGAAGACACACACATCACACCAGACACACCACACACACATTATCACCACACAGACATGCACACCACACACATACACACCACACAGACACACCACACACACATACACCACACACACACATACATGCCACACACATACACGCCACACATACACTCCACACAGATATATGTGCCACAAATACACGCCACACAAACATACATGTCACACACATACATGCCATACACAGAGGTACACACCACAGAGATATACACAGCACACAGTCATACACACCACACACATACACGCCACACACACACACCACACAGACATACTTGCCACACATACACGCCACACACATACATGCCACACACACATACACTCCACACAGACATACACACCACACACACATACATGCCACCCACACATACACACCACATACATACATACCACACATACATGCCACATGCACATACACACCACACAGACATACACACCACACATATACACCACACAGACATACACACCACACATATACACCACACATACACAGCACACAGACATACATGCCACACATACACACCACACACATACATGCCACACACACACATACATGCCACACACAGTCATATACACCATAGACATACACGTCACTCTGGAATGGATTTAAAATGTGAAGGAGAGAAAAGAGCTTTGGGACATTTTTAAAGAACTTTGATATGAGTGAATTTTAAACCTATGCAAAATACCTGCCACGTAACCGAAATTATTGACTGTTGGTCATCCATTTTCCTCTTCTCATATTGTTTTAAAGCAAGTCATAGGTAATATAGTTCACAAATCAGATATCATCCTAAAGACTTGCCAGTAATGCCTTAATGCCATCTAATATCAAGTAAGTGTTAACATGTTGACTTGTTTCATAAAGGTAAGAAAATTCTGGCATGCGTGTTTTGATCCCAGGGAAGGCTTCCTGGATTTCCCCTCGTTGGATGACCAACTGAAGGCCTGTGTAATTGATATATTACTTTTACAATATTTAAAAAGTTGATTTGATTTTTGAAAGTAATGATTTTTCAACTCCCCCCTCCTAATCAAGCCTTTTTGATTGAGTGTAAGTTCTGTTTGAGTCTCCGCACCTCAACTAAGTAGCAACATAAATATAATTAAGGCCAAATAATTGACTGGCAATCATTCGTTACATTTGTTACTCTGCTGTAGAGTTTAAGGCAATTACTAAGGTAATGTTTTCCAACACAAAAACCATCCTAAATAAAAGGAAAACTCTTTGTCATATAACTTGGGTTCCCTGGAGATTTGGGAAATTAAAAAGAAAAGTAAGAAATGGCTTTGTAGGGAAGCAGAATTTGCCACACCAAAATATGTCTTTCTGGTATATTAATTATTTTCGTCTGGTTATTTTCTAAGAAACAGTAGAGGAGGGAGAAACTGGGAGTTACCATTTTGTAAAAACATTTACATTTGTAAGGGTGCCACAAACTCCCTTTCCTACCTAGCCACAAGTGTACAATCAAAGGGCAGAATCTCAAAAGAGGAAAAACAAGCTTCTGTACAAATAATATGAATGGCACAAATTGTGTGTTAAGCTGCTCTTTGAGATCATTGGTATAGTCATTTATATTTTATTTTAGTATTTTGTCTTTAAAGAAAAGTTGTTTGCTATCTATGTTCACGCGATGGCTTTCACACTGCTCATGAGAATCATCTGATCTTTGCATTACAAAATAATAATAATAATCATAAGTAAAACTAAAAACACAATGTGTTGGTTGCCCATATGACCATCCCTTTACAGATACACAGGCATTGGATCCGATGTGTTCTTTTCGTGACTCAGCTGGAAATGCTGCTGTACTAAGACTTGTGGTGCTAGATAGATTGCTCAGGGTTGAGCATACCTGTTGAGCTTTAGAAATGCCATTTATATGAATATGCAGATTTGGAAGCATAGGAAATACTAATTCTATGCAGGAAACCAACATGTATGTTGGAATGGAAAATTAAAATTTCCTGAAACAGTGATGTGAACCTTCAAAATTGTCACACTAACCGTGTTCATACCTCTGGACCCTGCAGTTCCTTTCCTAGGATTCAACCCTACAGAAACACTCATTCAGGTTTTATCCCACACTATATGCTTTCTGAGACTTCCTCCACCTCACCTGTCTCCCACCCCCTGCTGGTGCCTCCTCCCACCTCCCGACACCATTGACAGTCCCAGCTCCTGTCCCAGATCCCCAGGGGCAGTGCAGCCTGTGACACCCCTGCCAGACCCCACAGCATCCATGGAGCCTCTGGTCTCCTGGCCACATTGGATCCAGATGAAGCCCCCACCCCCCTGCCCATGCCTGCAATGCATGAGATCTGGCTGCCTCCTTTGTAGCCTAAAGGGACCAGGTGACACAACTGGGAACTACCATACAGAGGTAGTTGAGACAGAAGGTAGCCATCCAGTCCGTTTCTTTCTTCTTCCCCCCACAGGATATTCTGATGGATGCAGCTTGTACACAGCCTGTCTGGAGAAGTCTCACACAGCCAAGGACTGGCTGGGCTGCTTCTCTCACGTACCCTCTTTTTGCCTTTGCTTTCCCTCCTTCTATACTCTGTTCTCTCTTCCCTCATTCTTTTTTTTTTTTTTGGCTGTGTCGGGTCTTAGTTGCGGCACCCAGGATCTTTCATTGCAATGCACAGGCTTCTCTCTAGTTGTGCACAGGCTCCAGGGCATGTGGGCTCAGTAGTTGTGGCGCAGGGGCTTAGTTGCCCTGTGGCATGTGGGGTCTTAGTTCCCTAAGCAGGGGTTGAACCTACATCCCTGCATTGGAAGGCAGATTCTTTACCACTGGACAACCAGGGAAGTCCCTCTTCTACTTCTGAATAAAGTGTCAGTGTAAAGCTGGCCTCATGCTCTGTTTTCTGGAGAAGCCCAGCTAGGACACACACTCAGGAAGATGAACGTATGTGGATAGACTTGGCCGCACTGTATGTGATAGGAAAACACTGGTATTATCCTTAATGCCCATCACAGTAGAGCCTGGCTGTATACATTTTGGTGCACCCAAACTGTGGAATACTGTGTATCCTTTGAGAAAATTGAGTTATATCTCTGTTATAGAGTTTCTGAGCTATATTATTAAATGAAGTAAAGAAGAGCACACAGAAATGTGACTAAAGCCTAGTTTCTATAAGAGGATATATGTATATTTATCTTCCATTTTTGCACATACAATGAAGGTTCTAGAGGGATACCTAAAAGGTGTTATCAATTTTCACTCTTGGGTTGAGGGGTTAAGAAAGAGTATGGAATATTTCACAATTTAGTTTACAAAAGTCTGTAATATGTAAATATTTTTTTCCAATAAGGATGGGTAATTTGATTAAGTAAAAATACATGAACAAATAAAGAAATCCTGAAACATTGAATATTATTTTTATTTAGCAAAAAGTCTTAAAGACTGCAGTGTGGCACACAGGAGGGACACTTTGCAGTTGTCATTAGAGACTGAAGCACATTATGCATTTCTTCCAATTTTTAAACATCATGTCAATCAAGTTTATGACTATCTAAGATTATGGTGATACGCTAAGTCATCTTTGTCCTTTAGAATTTGTAAATATAATATTAACTCATTTAAATTGAAAGAGAAAATGTAATAAGTTAAAGAGCATAACTCTTTATAAGTTGAAGTATAATAGACAAAAATAAACAAATGGAAAGTTTTTGGTTTTGTTTATGCTCTATTGCAAGAATGTGGAAGCCATTTTAGCAGTTTAAAAAAAAAAAAGGACAAAGAGAATATGTTTCGCAAATTTTCTTAAATATCCATACAAGCAGAAAGAAATAATAATGAGAATTTCAGGATGTTATGCTGTTGTTGTTTTGGTTTGTCTTTTAGTGATCATTAACTGAACTACAACATTTAACACAAAATTCGAACTTTTCATGAGCCATGAAATAGGAAAAGATTAATAAGTGCATTATATTCAGCTATCCTGGGTTTATTATAATTTGCACAGATATACTTAGTGATTACTAAGTATTCTATTTGTTAAGGGAAATTTAGTCACCTCACTTATATGTAATAGACTAATTAAAACAGATGGAGTATTTAACAAAAGAAAGCCATCCCTTAGTCCTAGAGAATTAGTTTCTTCTTGGTTTCCATCAAACTTTAAAAAACACAATGGAGTTAATGGTATGTATGTATGTATGTATATACACATACATACCATTGTGTGTATATATGTGTATGCGTGTGTATAAATGTATATGAGAAAATACAGTTCTTAAGCTATAGCAGGTTTACAAAATTATTAGCATTTAACTTAGTAGATGTGTTTTTTTTTCTAGGTCACAAATTTGGTAATACTTATATATGTAAGTAAAAGTGATACAGAGTAAGGATTTTTTTCTCTTTTTCAACTGCTAACATATTTTCGCATTTAAAAATGATGTGTAGTAACATATAATAAAATATGAAAGTCAATATCTGTCTATGATCTGTCATCTGTAGTGCATGGATACGTCTGTCCCTGCCACACTCATGTGAGGGATTCCTCTGTGTCAAAATTGCAAGTGTTAGCTCGTTTAACCCTCTCAAAAACTGTTCTGAATTGGTAATATTACCAGTCCCTATTTTTCAGGGGCACTAACTCATACAGAGTCATTTTTTTAACAAGTCTTTTTACTGCTTTTACAAAGTCTCACAGCTATCTCTGATGGTCACATGTTTCAGATCTAGTTCTGACTCGTACCACATCCAGTACTTTCAACCAACACACCCTACTATTAATTGTTTTTTATTCCTAGATACAAATTATCAATTAATCTTGAAAGTAAGTAGAGCATTGGAACCTTATTTAACATTCCTCAGTTTAGGTTAATGAAAACGACTGGCTCTTTAATAATAGCCATAAGGATGTGTTAAGACCGACACTAATATTAAATGACTACGAATGGAAAAACTAACGCATAAGTTAGGGGCAAACGTCTTTCCTAAGCACTGTGCATGTATTAACTTACTTAACTCTTACATCAGCCCGCTCATCTCCCATTTTGCAGATGAGTAGGCTTTGGTCAGAGAATCCTGCTTCTTGCCATCTCCCCGGGTCTAAGAGGCAAAGTGGAGGTCATGGGAAAGCAGTGGTTTGCCAAAGCTTTTTACACATTTATCCATTTGGAAAATTGAATTTGAAGGATGTACAAACTCCCAGAAACACCTAAGGAATTTGTATAACCATATGCAGTGGTGGTAAGATCTTAGCTAGAGAATCCTACCCATCTGTGACAACATATTTGATGTGCAGTATTGTAAAGGCATGCACGGTTGAGAGCAGGCAATCAGTCAAATGTTGTCATACATATCAAAATCAATTCACTTTTTATAGTGATCAATAATGCACTTCTCTTTAAGCAACTGGAAAATAGAGTGCATCGATCATTAGTATGGCATTATCTTTGAGAATTTACATACACATAAACCAACACGCTCCAACCTGTTACTTCCCTCAGCACCGCCATTCTATATCCAAGCTTGCATTTCAGCATAATAAAGTTAAGTGCAAGGTGGTTATAAAATACAGCATCTATGAAAAAAGCCAAGTTACGGCTGCCATGGGACCATCACTAGCAATTTGCTTATGCAAAAGTAAAGAAATTTGAAATCAGAGTTTGGCTTGAGTAGAAAGTGTGTTGGCCTCAGATAATTGCTGCCTATATATAAATACCTCTACCTCATTGGGATGTCTTCATTTATGTAGGATGTATTTAGGTTCTGCATTTAGTAATACCTTGCATATAATCAAGTGTTGGTCATCTTTGTAAGGAGGAACTGTATTAATCAAATGCTCTTTGATGACAAGACATGGCAGTGTGTCCATTCATTTCCCAGAAGCTATTTGAGGAGCAGGGCATGTTCATCAATCTGCACAGTACTTGACAGCCCCAGATTTTTCCAGCCTTTGCAGGTGGTTAGAAAGCTGCACCAGAGTTTCAGCTGTCACGACGGTTACGTTAATTATGAAAGTAAAAGATATCGGTCCACTGGTTATCACAGAGCTCGTTTTATTTTCTTAACTTCCTTGCAAACCTGTTTTCTGGATGGGTTGTTTTAAATGAAAACGAGCAACTGAAGTTTTTAGAGAATCGATTGTTACTGTTAGTAAGCCCAGCATCTAAAATCTCCGTACGACTCAGCACAGTCCATATTAAGGAATGATAAGGTCACAAAATGTAAGGGTTCTCTGTGGATGATAAGGCCACAATAATCAGATCAGAAAAAAGCATTCTGCATTGTTGGAAGACACATCTTTCCCTTTTCATCCATCACCTTGTGTTTTTAATAACTAAATAGAAACTAGATGGAAGGTTTGCTTTTAACATCATTTTCATGTTGTAACTTTTATTTATGTGTATGTATTTACATATTTATTTATATGTATTTCTTTTTGATCCTGGTAAAGGAAAAGCAGGGACTGTCATTTTAAATTCTGATTCAGCTACATATAAGTTACGTGCCACTGGGGAAATAATTTAACTTCTCTGGGCTTCTATTTACTCAATTGTCGAGTAGAAATTCATAGTACTCATCTGGTGGAGATTGAGAGTGTCTAGCATGAAGTAGTAAGAAAATGGATGTCTTTAAAAAGTAGATGTCTAAAAAAAGGAAAGAAAAAAGAATAGAACAGACAAACCTCTTTTGTCAGTGTTACCTTAGAGAAGCAATTAGGAAAATGACATCTACAAGAGATACTCTTCAAAGACAGTGGTCTCTCATTTTCCCATTCTATCTGTCTGGGAACAAATCCCTAGAGAATTAAATAGATGACTAGATACATACCATGTTTGCAGCAGGGACTAAAGACCAAGAAAGAGAAGAGATTTAATGGCAATTTAAGAAAGTCTTGTAAATTGAGGTTTCATGGAAAGCTTTTCATTTGAAGTGAAATGGTGGCCATCCACCTCTTAAACCCATGTCATAAACTTTGCAGTTTAGTATGACATAATTCTAGTCACTTTGAATTAGTAGCACAGTTGGATTACTGTTATTGATGGTTCGTGTAGGCTTAGAACCATTAAGGTGTCAAAACCTGAGCGACGTAATATGACATAATGCCAGCCTTTCCAATTCAGCTGTTGCTATTATGTTACATCTCGAGGATTCCCTGTGTAAATATAAACTGACAGAAACAATTTTTTGGGCAAGAATTTCAAATGATCGACGCAGGAAGATTAAAGCTCTTCACAGTGATTTTTCTCTCAACCTCATGATTGAGTTTAGTTAAAATTAAATGGAAAATGAGTCCTAAAATGCATAAAAGTGAAGAATAATTGTTCAACTGAGCCCCTTTAAGATCTGGGCAATGCGTAGAATAGGCTTCTGTTTTTGGTTAGGGTAGCACTATTCTTTTTCCTATGAAGGGATTGTGCACAAGCTCTACAATTAGAGCAACTGGGGTCCATGGAAGACCCCCTAACTTCTGTCATAAAAAGAAGAATTGCAAATTGAAGTTCATTGTATTTAGATCTGTGTAAAAATGGAAATCAAAGTCATCTTTAACAAGGGTCCTTGTTGGGTTAGAATATTGGGGTAATAAGAACAGTATTTTCCATATGATCTTCTAATACGTTGTTAATATGTTGCTACAGTGGGAAAAAAATAACAAAATTGTGTATTTATTACTCAAAGTCATGAGTTTTACTTCAGACATTACAGGCATGAAGAAAATGAAGTAACTGTTTTCAGTGTAAGGTGCTGGTTTTATTGCAGCAAATTCCAAGATTCTTAATGAGATTTTCTCTTTATTCAAAGCAGAGGCACTGCACATTATTTCCTTAGGAACACTAAACCAGAGATTTTGTGTAACTGAAGGTACTTTAATTTTCTAAATAATGGGTCTATTTCTATGTGTGAGAATCATTCAAGTTCATGTTATTGAGGTAAGTCAAGAATTAGGTAACATGTTAAGCAAATTTGCATTTTAAAATATCAGATTCCATTTAAAAATTATATACATGACTTCATAATATACATATATTTAGAAATATATATAATTGTTAGGTGATATTAACAGATGCTTTGCCGAAGGAGGCTGCTGTGTCAATTGTGCCAAATGTGAGAGTGTGAGAGTGTGTGTGTGTGTGTGTGTGTGTGTGTGTGTGTGTGTGTGTGTGTGTGTAGAGGGTAGAATCTGATATTTCAAGGAGAGTAGGCACCTCTTTTTTTAATTTTGTTGGTAATAGTTGATTTAAAATGTATTAATTTCTGCTTTACAGCAAAGTGACTCAGTTATACACATACATATAATATTATAATATTTTTCACTTTCTTTTCCACTATGGTTTATCACAGGATATTGAACAGTTTCCTGTGCTCGACAGTAGGACCTTGCTGTTTATCCATCCTGTATATAATAGTTTGCATCTGCTAATCCCAAACTCCCAATCCTTCCCTCTCTCCCCCTCCCTCCCCCTTGACAACCACAAGTTCGTTCTCTATGTCTGAGTCTGTTTCTATTTCCTAGATAAGTTCATTTGGGTTACTTCTTTCAAATATTCAGTATGAATTGAAACATCTCAGAATGCAAACATTATTTGTTTTAGCCAATGTAAAAAATAATCATGCCTTTATTATCCATATGGGAATTATTCACTGAATCTTTCTAAGCACAAGGTAGTTTCTCATACTCATGCGCAGACTTTATTTAACCCGAGTTATTATAATCCTTAATATCTGCTTGTGGGTGTCTTTGAATAAAATTTTAAAATTAATAAAGCTAACTATCATGATAATATAAAATAAAAATTATTATTAACTTTGGCAAAAAGTAATTATAATGAAGATTCTGCCCATAAAAAATCACATATGTAAAAATCAAATATAAATTAAACTCTGCCTTAGATTTTTTGGAAAATGATTCCTGTCCATTAAGCTGGACAATACAAGGCAAGTTTGTGGATAGCATAGTAAGGAGGAAATAATTTTTAAACAGTTGCAAGATGAGTACATTTTAAAGTAATTATTGGTTTTTTAATTTGCATTCCAAATATATCATAAATTTGGCATAATCACTCCAAATTGTGTGTGTGTGTGTGTGTGTGTCTGTGTTCCTCAAAATGATAGATGCGCTATTTTAGATACTTTAATAGCAGCTTGGAACTTGGCCCATTTTATGTGCACATTATCTTTTGAAATGTTGGAGGAAAACCCACACAAGTGATTAATTTAAAAAATAACTGGATATACTTTTGCATGCATGATTGTATAGATTAAACTTTATAATTACATCATTTTATATGTAACATGGAAACAGAAGGGTTAATGGCCCAAGAACTAAAAACACTGTTAATACAAAGAATAATAATATTGCCAAATATAGGTAGGTATTGAATGAAATATCAATCATTTTTAAATAATGCCTTGATATTCTTTTAGGATCCATTTGTGAAGAAAAATAACATTTCCCTTGCTCTTCGCTTTCTTTAAAAAATTGCACTATTTTAGAAAGGCAGTTTTAAATCAAGGAAGAATTCTTTTTTTGATTCCACTTCTTTTTTTTCTAAAGGATTTACATATTTTATTTAAAATTACTCCAAGGAAATATGCAAAATAACATGCTTATGAGATATGTAAATTATGTTGTACATACTTATTATATCAAACATTAATTTTAATGGAAAGATGATAAGCTTTTTATTATTGATAAGTCAAATTTGAGAAATGTACACATTCGTATCCAAACTAAATATTCTGCCAAGTCCCCCAGGTGGAGATATAACAGAGAGTGTTACTTATGTGAGAGTCAGAAATGCCTCTGCAAAATTGTTGCTAAAATTTGCAGAAATGAGAGTATGAAATTAAAAATAGAAGTGCGCTATGCTTTTTACTAAAATACTCAGCAGTAATTGAATGTTACGAGACTACGTATATGATGTCAGTACTGATGTTCTAGAATCTGGTTACAGGTTCTGTGGTCCGAGGGTTCTCATGGAGGGGGTAAATATCTGATTACTTAAGGCGTGGCTGTGTATTGATGTCGGGCGAGGTCGCCAGTTATTTTACGGTAAACACCGTAAACTAGCTAGCGGAAAGTGAATAGACACCGTTCATTTGGAATATATCTCTTACTCACTAAGCATTTGCTCTATTTCTGTAGTAGTCCTCAAAACACATTGTAATATAATTTGTCTCCCCATGTTGGCGATTAAACAGCTGAGGTCGAGAGAAGACCGTGCTCAGTTCACACCAATGCTTACACACATAACCCCAGTAATTGATGATCCCATTTTTCATGCTGGTAACCGGTGGAGCCTTTGTTGAACCATGGTGTCCACCAGAGTCCACCAGTGGCCTGCACGTGGTCCAACCCAAAGGTAGTTTATCCCTTTCCCTTTCACGTGGTCTCTGAGAGATATATGCTCTGTATATGGTGGTCCCCTCCTTCCCTGTTCTGACGTGACGGTGAGGCCACGGTCTCCCTAGGTTTCCCTCCACCTCTCTCGCTTCTTTTTCTCCCTCACCTGTATTAGCTTTTCCTATCTCCCTAAACCCTGCACATCTCAGGTCCCTGGGATCAGACTTAGGACCTCTTAGAGCATCCCTGAATCCCTTTGTGGTGTCACCTGCGTGGCCCCAAGCACCTTCTCCATGCCGTCACCCGCCGTGTTTATATCTGCACCCGGGCAGCTCCCCCGAACTCTTCCTGCCTGTGGCTTTCCTCATGTCAGTAAGTGGCAACTGCAGGCCTTAATTCAAGACAGTTGGAGCCATTCTTGGCTGCCGTATTTCTCTAAAACTTCACCGGCAACCTTTTATCTTGGTGGTTCTCACATTAAAATGTATCCACAGTCTCGCTGCTTCTCTGCCATCTTTGTCCAAACCATCATTATTTTTCGCTGGTTATCACTGTAGCCTATTAACCTGTCTTCTTATTTTTAATTTTTCCACACACCCCATTGCTGTGATCTGAATATTTGTCTCCCCAAAATTCACAGGTGGAAATACTAACCCCCAAGATGGTGGTATTAGGAGGAAGGACTTGGGGAGGTGATTATGTCATAGGGATTAATGTCCTTATAACAGAGACCCCAGAGAGCTCCCTCACCCCTTCCTCCACACGAGGACACAGTGAGAAGACTTCATCTATGAACCAAGAAGAAAGTCCTCACCAGACGCTAAGTCAGCAGGCATCTTGATCTTGAATCCCCAGTCTCCAGAACTGTGAGAAATCATTTCTGTTGTTTATAAGCTGCCCAGTCAGTGATGCTTTGCTATGGCAACCCAAAGGACTAAGACACCCTCTCTGTCAAAAACACAGTTTGTCATGTATTTAATAGCTACAGTGATTCTTTGAGAAATCTAGAACTAGTCAGATCAAGGTTATTCCTCTGTGTAAAGCCCTCCAGTGATTTTCCATCTCATGTTTTTGTATAATTTTACAGTCCTGACAATGATCACGGATATCCTAAATAATCTAGGCTGTGGATACCTCTCTGACCTCGTCCTCATCTACCTTACTTACTCTGCTGAAGCCACTCAGGAATCCTCAAGTTTTCTGAAACTTAACAAGCTCCTCCCACCTCAGCATCTACACACCACCGGCTGCCCCTTTATCCCCCTACTGTAGGCTCGTCTCTCCTTTTCTTCAGGTGTCTGGTCAGAAGCCACCTTGCCCAAGAAAATGGCCCTGCACGTCCTATGTCATAAATGCAAATCTCTCCTCTTCACAACCTACATCATCTTATTTCATTTTTCTCCTCAATGCTATTTAATGCTTGGTGGCCTCTAATTTTATGTGTTTATTTTTTTTATCTCCTCACGCTGAAAGTTCTTTCTCTCTCTTTCCCCCCGAGTAAGAAATCTTTCTGAAATATATTATGGGTACAATAAATAATACTTTAATACATTTTTGAAAAAAGTCTTTAGACCTTTATATTTCGACGCTTTATGCAACACGTATCTCCCGATATTCTTTAACTTGTGCCATGTTGAAGACAAGCCACGCCATTGCTGGAAGCGATGTCTTTTAAAAAGTTAGTGTTGAGAAAACTTATGCAAAGTAGGTTTTAATCTCCATGAATTTGGGGAATTATATGCATTGACGCTAATCCTTCAGTTCAGTGAGCTTAAAAAAAATAGAAATCGAAGGATCAATGTGGTTGGATTTTGAGTGAGTATATAATTTAGACAAATTTTAGTTCTCCATTACCTCTATTCATAAAATTTCACTTGACAATGCTAAATAGCATTCCCGTTTTCTTTTAAAACATCCATCTATGTCATTTGCTCCATTCTCCTCTCCAGACACCAAATCCTGCACTTACCATAAACACACTTGGAAAGGAGTGCCTAATTCGCAGGTTCCCCTCCCAAACTCGGCTTCCTTTCTTCATGTGCACCTGGGTGTTTGCAGTGTGTAATAGGATCAAGCTGCTTTCAGAATTAAAGCCTGAATCCACAGAGCCTGAAATGTCAGCCTTCCCATTTTGCTTTCACGTGTATGTAAATTCACAATTATACACATACACAGTTATACACATTTAATGCTACGTCTTTTTCAATGTATAGTTGACATGAAATATGTTCTAGAAAGTATGTTCTAGTAAAGTAGTCTGGGGAACATCTCTGGGTTGAATGTCATGATATAGTATTAACTTCCATTCATGCATTTTGGTCAACAAATATTTATTAAATAGATGCTAAGTGCAAGGAATTTTTCTTATCATTGCAAATAAAAGGACAGTCTACCATCAAGGAGCTTTTATAACAAAAGAAGACACAGATGAAGAAATACCCAGGATGTGTGTTATAGTAGTTGTAGGAACATTAATTTGGGGGAGCAGAGGATCAGTATTCCTTTAATGCCAGAGCTGAGGATAAGCAGAGCTTCACTATGTAAACCCGAGGGAAGGGTTCTTTAGCAGGAGAATTAGTGGTGTGAAGGTTTGTAGAAAGGAGAGATTATGCTGGGTGGAGGATACTGCAAGAAATTGAAGGTGGTTGCAATTTGGTATCATGGGAGCAGGATGAGTTATGAGATTGGGGAGGTATAGGACATTTTATGTTATATGAAGGTATTTGCCTTTATTCTGAAGGCAGGGTGGAGCATTTCAAACATTCTCAGCAGGTGAGTGGCGTGACTATATTTACTATTGCAAGAATTTTTCTGGCAGCAATAGATTGGAGAGGAAAAATTTACAGTACGCCCCGTTAGGAGAAAATTGCAGCAACACAGCTAAGAACAATGGAAAACCTGAGCTAAGGAAGTGGAGAGATTTGAGACTTACTGAGGAGGCATGGAAGTTAGACCTTCGTGGCAGATTAAAAGTCGAGAGAGAGAGACCGTGCGTGTCCATAGGGAAACAGGGTAGATTGATGGTCTCCTGGGGTGGGGGAAGGGATAGAGGGAGGAGGGGGAGTGACAGCAAATGGGGACCAGCTTCCCTTAGGGGGTGCTGAAAATGCTCCAGACTGGATTATGGTGATGGTCGCGCCTCTCTGTAAATATACTCTGTAATCGTGCATTTTAAAAGGAGGGATTGCAAAGCGTGCTTTCTTGATAAAGCTATTTGTTTTTAAAGCCAACGCAATTCTTGATTAGTCATATGGGTGACTGCCGATTCTATTCCCTGGAAATGTCCGTTCAGGAGAGGAGGAGCAGGGGGAGTTTTGGCGTCAGGAGGTTTCTGAGATGTTGGTGGAACACCCAGATAGAGATGGATAAGGTAGGTAGTGCCCCAGACTGGACATCAGACGTGCCGTCTACAGAGGCAGAGGGCAGGGTTTGGCCCTGTAGGAGCCGATCATCTCACTCCTGTACAGAGTGTAGAAGAGAAGAGAGAATCATGGAGGGAAGACTCAGATGTAAAAAAGCAGGGACTGGCAGGGGAGAAGCAACTGAGAAAGTGATGGGGATGAAGCAGGCAGAGAAACAAGGGGGCAGAGCAGGAGTTGGTGAATCAGGAAAGCAGCAGAAGAGAGGGTTTCAGAAAGAGGGTGTGGCGGCGAGATCAAATGCCCTGGAGAGTTTCAGGGATACCAGGACTAAACACAGGTCATTTAATTCCAAAAACTTTTGTTTATTTAGTCTTTATCAAATGCAATACGTGAAATTATCAAAATATATAGTCAAAAAAGTTTAAATGGGCACTGGTTGTATTTTTAAAAGCAGTTTTGGTGAAATTATGAGCATTAGAGTTGCGTGGAAATTGAAGAAATGGAACGGTGAATCTATACACTGCCTCTATCTGTATAATCCATCCAAGGAGAGAGGAAGTGGATTGTGAAGGATTGATACGGAAAGACATTTGTTCTAATGGAAGAACCGTGAATGAGGGAGAAGAGGTGGAGATACAGGAACCAAGAGGAGAGAATGAAAGGATTCCAGTGGAGGGAGAGAAGCTAATTGATGGTGAGGAGTCCTGGGAGAGAGTGAAGGAGGTGGGGTGGGGGTAAAGGAATCGAAGATGTGGGAAAGTGACCAAGGCCTGCAATAGTTATTGACTGAAAGGAGAGTAAGCTGCCTGCAACAATCAATGAGAAAAGAAGGATGTTTTTACCAAATGCACAAGCCACAAAAGAAAAATAAGATAAATTGGTTCATCGAAACTAAACCCTGTGCTTCAAAGGGCACCATCAAATAAGTACAAGGACAACCCACAGAATGGGAGGAAATACTTGCAAATTATACATCTGATAAGAGACTTGTGTTCAGAATATGGAAACAATGCTTATCTCTCAATAATAAACAAGACGAATAATCACATTGAAAAATAGGGAAAGCTTCTTAATAAATCTTTCTCCAAAGAGGGTATACGAATTGCCAATAAGCACATGAAAAGATGCTTGCCATCTTTACTCATCAGGGAAATGTGCACCAAAACCACAGTGAGATACCATTTCACACCTGCTAGGATGGTTAGAATCAGAAGGTAAGATAATAACAAGTGTTGGCAAGGGTGTGGAGAGAGTGGACCCCTCATGAGCTGCTGGTGCAAATGTAGTGTGGTGCAGTAGCTGGGAAAACAGCCTGGCAGTTCTTAAATGATTGAATGTGGCTTTACCATGTGAGCCAGCAGTGCCACTCCTAGGTATACACCCAAGAACAATAAAAATAAATGTCTACACACAAACCTATATTACGAGAGTTTTAAGAAAATTATTCATAATAGTCCCAAAATGGAAACAACACAGTACCTCATCAGTGGATGAATGGATAAACGAGTGTGTTATTTTCATACAAAGAACTATTGTTTAGCCATAAAAAGTAATGGGATGCTGATACACGTTGGGCGAATGTTGAAGATACTATGCTAAGCAAAATAAGTGGGTCACAAAGAAGACCATATATTATATGATTCCATGCATATGAAATGTCCAGAACAGGGAAATCTACAAAAACAGAAAGTGGATTAGCTGTTGCTTAGGGTCTGAAAGGTGGGGGTGTTGGAGATTCATGATGAGGGGACTTGGGGGTGATAGTAGAGGTCCTGGGGTCTCTTTTGGAGATGAAAATAATTTAAAATTTACTGTGGTTTTACAGATCTGTGGATGTACTAAATGAGCAACATTTATTTAAATGGGTCAATTGTATGGTATGTAATTTATATGTCACAGAAACTGTCAAAATTCCTAATAGAGGGGTATTCCATGAAATACCTGAGCAAGGACTCCTGGAAACTGTCAAGGTCATGAAAAACAAGGAAATCCTGAAAACTGTCACAGGCAAGAGACCCCTAAGAAAACATGATGCTAAATGTGATCTGGTCACTTAGCTGGATCCTTGAACAGAAAAAAGGACATTAAATAAAAAGCAAATCTGAATAAAGTATAGGCTTGTTCTAAAATATGTCAGTATCGGTCTACTAACCATGACAAATTGACCACACTAATTTAAGATATTAATATTAGGGAAACACTAAGTATAAGGTAGGAGGGAAATCTCTGTATTATCATCACAATTTTCCTGTAAATCCAAAACTGATCTAAAATTCAATGTTTATTTAAAAAGATTTTTTTTTCACTTTACTGTTTCAACATGTGATGTTAGAGTTATTCTCTAGAATTAAGTATGCAAGATCTGTTGTTATAAATTGCTTCTGCCAATTAATTCTTAGAATGCTCTTTGAGATTCTAAAAGTGCCGAAGAAATGGTTCCTGCGCAAACCCATGATTAGTTTAAGCATTAATTAATTTTATATCGGCAGGGACCTTAGATTTGCATTCTGAAAGAGAGCAGAGGCCAACATTCAGAAATCAACTAGGAGCTCTAGTCACTCTGGGTGAATTAAGGCTTGATGCTGAAGCCCGGAGTTCTAGCCTATGTTGGCTAATTTAGCCAATCATCAGTACAAAAATGCTTCTTCAAACAAATGCTGTTTCTTCTACTGACAAATCATTAGGCAATATAATTAATATGGGTCTTGAAAAAACTCACTATATAATGTTTTATTTATTGGTTGTGTTGTGTCTTCATTGCTGGGCATGGACTTTCTCTAGTTGTGGCGAGCAGGGGCTACTCCTTGTTGCGGTGCACAGGTTTCTCATTGTGGTGGCTTCTCTTGTTGTGGAGGTTGGGCTCTAGGCGCCTGGGCTTCAGTAGTTGTGGCGCATGGGCTCAGAAGTTGTGGTGCACAGGCATGTGGGATCTTCGTGGCCCAGGATTGAACCCTTGTCCCCTGCATTAGCAGGCAGATTCTTAACAACTGCACAACCAGGGAAACCCTTGCTTCCTAGTTTCTAATGAGCTTTAGTATTATTCTGTCTCTTATTAATCTATTTTAAATGTATGTACAGACAGAGCTGATATATATGTAAGATACATTGTCTCTCTGCATGTCAGATGTAATTTTGTGAACACATTCACTCTCTCATTTACTCTCTATATTAAGAGATAAGATATCCTTGACCTGGGAAGTGGGTTTAAAATTATGACCAGTTTATGAACTCTCAAATGAGGCCAAGTTCAAGAAGAAGAGAATTTAAAGTGACAGGCTAAAAGTTCATTTTTTATACTGCTAATAAAATTTCTAAGAGTAGCAAGTCCGGCTTAGTGAACTAAGCCAGAGAGCGGGTCCCGTGAAAACCTCAAGGATGAGCCTGGCAGCAGGGCCTGTCTGACCAAAATGGATAAGGAAGCCAACAGCGTCAGCTCACCCGCAGGCGTCCTCATATCTGTACCCGTTTGTTACATAGTAGCTGTAAATAGGAAGACTTGGAAGTAAGGTATGAAGCAAATGAAAAATCAAAGGTCTTCTGTCACGCATTCTCAGGTTTGAAAGGAAGGGCTCTTTCTCGCACAGATCAAACAAAGAGGCTGAGCGTGCATTGGAACTTCCGTGCATGTGCTATTTTTCACTCAAGACAGTATGTAGAATAGGAGAAAGAAATAAGAAAGCTACTCAGTGGCCACGTGTAAGTTCCAACTACTTTAATCATTTGACGTTGGAGGTGGCACAAATGATGGGCAGAATTCCTCGTTCTGGAAAGAGTCATGAGAAGGAGGGTGTGGAATGTAACATTCTTTCTGTGAAAATTCATAGCAGATTCTCCATCCACTTGTATGTGGACGTGAATGAGGCCAAGTTCATGTGCTAGCAGGAAGCTTGCCATTTTGGTTAACCTAGTTGATGGATAGACTTCCCATTATGTAGTGGGAAAAACTCAGCTACAGGTATTATTTACATATCTGATGCAAATATCAATTTTCTGTAACTTTCGAACACTATTCAACTTGAGTCCTGAGTAGCCCCCAGGACAGGCGGGTGTGTTTTTCTCCTTTGAGCTCTTTCTGTACGTGGAACATGATTCTATCCTGGTACTTCTCAAACTGTAGTGCAATCTTTTACTTATTCTCTAGAACTTGAACATAAAGCAGGGACCATGCTTTTTCCACTTTGAATCCAAAGCTCCTAAAACAGTGCCTAACATACAGCAGAAACCCAATAAATATTGGTTGATTGTTCAAAATCCATGATGCAACTAGCAGCCCAAGATGCACACTTGCCAAAATATGTAGTCGATGGGAATTTGAATTCAAATATCCCATCAATGAAACTTTTTGGTTGATTGCACTTGTATATTATTGGTTGAATCAAATGCTTTGTAAAGGAAAAAGGAACCTAACATACAGAGAGATAACAGTGTGTCTGGTGTGTGCGTGTGGGTGTGTGTTCCCTGACTAGATAAGGTCCTTGTCAAGGAAACAGCTAGCATATTAACCAGTGTTTGTTTTTTAATTCCAACAGCTTTTGTTTGTTTAGTCTTTACCAAATGCAACAAGTGAAATTATCAAAATATATAGTCAAAAAAAGTTTATGTAATGATTTGTTATACTCTACTGCTCAGAAGGAATGAATGTTGTGAGTGACATTTTTAATATGCTGATTAAAATTTAACATGCTGGTTGTAAAAGAATCATATATACATATATATCATAATCATATATATGATTGCAATATCATATATTTAATATATGTACACTATTGCAAACATTTCCAGTATCTAATAGAATTTATGTCCTCAATATGCATGGAAAATCCCGAGTATTATGTGACTTTTTTTTTAAACGCCATAGGTCTGATTCTACTTACTAAGCTTTAAAATTTTCCAGATGAACTCATACCAGTTTGGGAAATGCCAAGCTAGATAAAACCAATAAGCTGGTCTGTTACTTAGCATACTAAAGTTTAAAAGGCTAGTTTGAATTGTCCTGCGAATCAGAAAACTTTTGTCAGTCAGTGCGTTTGCCTGGGGAATTGATTAGATCATCACGGAGATATTTCTGTTATAAATAATGACATTATTATTGAGTCTTTAGAGTCTGGACTCATAATGAGTAACTACTATTTATTTTCGGTCCTGAGCAAACGTTTTTGTGTGAGTTGTTTAGGAGAGATGTCCAGTAAATGGAAACGCAGAAAAAGCACTCTGTGTAGTTCATTCTGTGCGACGCCCCCTCCCTTTGGCTACTTATTGAATTGCAAGGCAGTCTCAGCAGGCAGTCCTGACCTTGAAGCCACAGAGTGCTGATTAAAGCGATTATGGGCAAAAAGATGGCATTATGCTGAGTAAATAGGAATCCAAAATAAAAGGAGTGGGTGAAAGTTTTAGCATCCATATTCAGATCTGTTAATTTCCTTTGGGAATGGCCTGCGTCCCTTCCCACTGATCTTTTTGATGATAAATGATTCAATCAAAGCCCTATCCACTAAAATAATAATATTTTATTGTTAAGTAAAAATAAACATGAAGTCCAAAAAGGCTAGTTTTAGTAGGAAATTCAACCTTAGAGTTTACTACTTGAAATTACTAGGTGGCTACAATTAATGTGTTTTTCTTTTTTTTTTTTTTTATTTTTTTGTGGCACACGGGCTTAGTTGCTCCACGGCATGTGGGATCTTCCTGGAGCTGGGATCGAACCCGTGACCTCTGCATTGGCAGGTGGATTCTTAACCACTGCGCCACCTAGGAAGCCCTGTTTTTCTTTTTTTAAACAGCACCATATATAGTAGAACATGGTTCATATTTGGTGGAAAAAAATAGAACTTGTAAATCAATGTCAGATTATGTAAACACTGCGTAGACTCATTTTATCCCTAATGGATAAAAAACTGAAGCATTTCACATGCATGCAGTGCGTGTAGTCTGCGTGCTGGAATCATCCCTTGTCGAATGAGGTGCATTCTCATCCTTCCTGCTGATTCACAAGAAGGGCATGTTTCAAGGAGAACAGCTTTGTCTTCTTTAGCTTTTGAAGTTCCCTGTTGTGCACCCAGAAAACAGCTAGCGGGGTGGGAGTTATGCGGAAGGCTTCATGAATCTCAGTTGGCTCCATGTACAGGAATCACATCTTCCATGCCTTCCCTGCCCTCATTTTCTATTTTATCATTCATTTTCTATTTTATCATTCATACTTATTAGAGACGCTTTAGAAGCAGCCTCAAGGCACTGGGGTAGAAAGAAAAACAGAGTCTTCTCTTCTGGAAGAGTAGGAGGAATGTGTACCTAAATAAGTCTGGGGTATGGTAGGTAGTGAACGCCTTCTAACTGAGGTGTGGGAATGCTGCGTGGAGATGGGCAGCTCGTTGTTCCTGGGTCTCGACAGGCGGCAAGAATTTGGACCTGCAAAATGGGGGGTTATGTGGAAAAACCTTTGTTTCCTCCCTTTGTATGTATAGTTTCTTTCTCTTTTTTTGTTCTAAAATGCCAAGATTCACTGTCAGGGAAGAATTATGGAAACATTTGAAAACAACCGTGAGTTCTTAAGGTCTTCATCTTCCACAATGTATGTATTTTAATAAGTGATTAATTTCAAAGCCTCAGTAGTGAATCTTTAATGGTAGAAACGCTAGCACACGTAATAGGCTATGCGTGAGGTATTGTTGATTAGGGAGACAGTATCGGAATCCCTCGCATCACAGTATGTAGGAAGTGGCCTTCTCCATCTATATTCAAGGTCATGGTGCAGAGTGTTCCTACTCAGGGAAACAGAACGGTAATGTAACCTGGGGGTGCTGACTAATTTTTGACTCTCAGCCCCCACACCTTTACAACTTAATGAGTTTATATTTAATCCCCATATAGCAAATTAGCATCACCTCTTTTAAGGTGGCTTCGTTGATTATAGATTCCTGGAGTAGAGTGTTAACATCTACTACAGATGCATCTCTGAACAGAAAAGAAAGGGGCATCTGCTTATCTTCTTGTCCAGAGGGCATGTTTCCTCCTAACCCTGGATTACATCACCTTTAAGGTTCATTCCACTTCTACATTTCTAGTGTCCTTTTGGGGAGACTTTAAGCAAAACAGGAAAATGCTTTGCATTAGAACCTGTGCTACTCTGAGAAAGTTCCGTAACTTCTTTGAAATTCAGTTACGATTGATATAAAATGCAGCTATTAATTCTGCTTTTCAAGGTTATTATAAGAAATAAATAATAATGTATTAGTGAAAGCACAGGATAGTACCAGGTAGCCACAAGGTGTTCAGAGGTGTTTGATTTCCTGCCTTCCTTGCTAAAGTCCCTCCAGAGCAGAGGTGCTACAGGCCAACAAAGAGTGACCCCCCGGGTTTGACTTTGTAGGCAGCTTCCTACTTCCTTGCAACAGAGGCCTGCATGCTCTGTATTGTATGTGGTCTCTATGCCGTTGCCTCTTGTGCTAATTACACGTAGATACATCCTACCCTTTTCAGGAAAGCTTTTTCTCAAGTTATCCATCACATCAGGTGACTCATGAAAGGTTAACAGAAAGTAGTTCAGGAGATAAAAATCATTAAGATTGGACTTGCATTGGAAGTTCTATAGATGGGAAAAGAAAAAGAAAGCTATGAAGAAGAGAGTTTAAGCCAAAGTACACTATGAACATTCCATCATAGAATGTGGGCAAGTAGTTTTCCAATGGCAGGCCCAAATCCAATCCATGTGGAAGGTTCACATTTACATGAAAATCACCACGGGCCCCCTTTTTGCCCCCTCAATTCCCATATTCACTAACTTACCTTTTTATTGCGACAAATCTTTTCATCTGTATATGGCTTTATCTTAGCAAGGACAGTGCACATTCTAAGAGGCCTAGATGGTGACTTACAACTTTTTCCATCTCTAGTACAGTGTTGACACAGGGTCCAGAAAATTTACATGTTGATTGAAAACTCTACTTCTGTCCTCTAGGGCTCAGCATTCCTTCTTGGGTTTCTCACTGATCTCAGGAGGAACAAAATATTTTCATTATAGTATCACCTTATCAATACCTTTTGCATCAACACTTCCAAAGAGTACCCAGGAACAGGAGATAAAAAATCTCTTCATCTTATGGTTAAGGTTTTTCTAGTTTTGATGTTAAATTTTAGATTTTGAAATATTATAGGATTGGTTTCTTAAGTCTCTTATTCATGTTTCAGTGTAATGTTTCAATGGTTTGCAGGGGACCTTTGTCTCACGTGTGGCACATTAATTTTTATTTTATTTGAGATGATTCGATGATTTCTCCAGTGCTGTCTCATTCACTCACTCATTCATTCCACATAGACAAAGCAGCCAACGTATGCTAGGGTTTGCTGTATTTTTAGAATAAAATAGGTAGAAAAAGTACAAGTCGTGCCTTTGGGAAGCTCGCTTGTTTCAAATGTGGGTTCCCTTCAGAGATCAATTCCAGAAGTAAAATAGGTCTGTGTTTATGTCCTCAATATTTTTTGAAAGTTGAAGGAAAATTCTACATTAATCAATACCAAAGGTTGCATCGGTAAAATGAGATGTCACATTTTATTTTTTTTTTCTTTTTGCTAGAATTCTATTAATGAAAGGTATATTTGCTTTCACAAGGAGAAGAGAAACACTGATTATTATTTCCATATACTTTCATTAGTAAAGGTGATAATGCCAGTTATTTTGAAATGCTGCATTTGCAGTAAACAACAGTCCTTTAACATAAGTGCTTGGCTCCTGATACAAGTAAGCAAAGCACAAGCAGCAGTGTTGGCAGTGGAGGCTGGGGAGAAGGCGGCAGACTTCAGGGAAAAGCACAGCATTCTGATCCCATTTATATATGAGGGATATTAGTTTCTACCTTAAGGAACTGGTGGTGATTGAACCTGGCAGATATTAGGCTCTGATAAACAGCATCTGCTTTTATTAGTCTCGTTCATTATTACTAATGATTCTTCACCCAGATGTGTGCGGGGTCTGACCTGCCTGCATGCACACATGGCATGAAAGTAGCTAATCCTGTGGGTGGGGAAAAGCCTGCATGTAGTTCACACAAGAAATACCATGAAAGATGGTGTCCCACATACACTGAGTCATAATAAAAGGCTACCCTGGGACACGTCACTCCGAGGGAGTAACACCTCTCAGTTGGTAATAGAGTTCTGTCTTTTCCAGTTACGTTTGATTCCATTTACGATATTTCTTCCTGTGCCTTTTCTCCGGGAATTTTATTTTGTAAGCTGTTCCTTCAGTAAATGTCTTATCACTGCATCGTAGTTTACTACTTCTTGCTCATCGTATAAAACCAAACACGTTATAGGTGTCTTTGAGACGGACTGTAATCTCAGACAAATGAGTTGTGAACGTAAGTTATGTTCGATCCACATTCAGTGTCACTAGCAAGTCATCTGTTCTGTTTCGTGTGGCTGTCGTGATTCCAGTGCAGATAGCATTAACATGGACAACTTGGATAGAATGGGAAGAGGAGCCGTACAGAATACTTTTACTCAGGAAGACTTGAATGGTTTTTTCACCACAAATAAAGTGCTGGAATGGTTTACACATAGGTGTCCATACAAGTATCTTTGGTCTGTATTATAAGTGGGACAAACTTATAACTCTGGTAAGACTTTGTGACGTTTTACTGCATTTGCCTATTTCGGTTGAAGTCACTGCCGGAAACAGGTTAGCATGGATTATTCATATGCGTCCAAAGTGCTCTCATTTGGATAAGAATGTTTATGATTTATGTAAGCTTAAAGCTTCAGTTCTAGGCATGGAGAAACATGAAGCATCTCGTTCAGTGGGAACTTGGTCTTGGCAGAGAGCATCGGTTGGTAGACCTTGAACTCTGGGAGGGAGATCAGCTTCCCTGTTGGTTTTAATCTGAGCTAAGGGGGTGGTATTCAGTGGAGGGGGTTGGGGGAGCTCCATCTCAGAATAAAGGTCCTTTATAGATAGTTAGGATTGACATGTACACGCTGCTATATTGAAAATGGATAACCAGCAAGGACCTACTGTGTAGCACAGGGAACTCTGCTCGATATTATGTAACAACCTAAATGGGAAAAGCATTTGAAAAATAGATACATGTATATGTATAATTGATCCCTTTGCTGTACACCTGAAACTAAGACAACATTGTTAATCAACTTCACTCCAATATAAAATAAAAAGTTTAAAAAAAATGAGCCAGAAATAAAAAATTACATTAAAAATAAGAAATAAAGGTCCCTTATAAATGCAACTAGAGCAGTTTTGCAGTACCACTTTTCAATCCACCCAAACTCAGATCGATGAGTTGGGAGTCTGTGCTCAGCACCCCCTCTGCTACCCTCTACGCAGGCTCAAGGAGCCCTGGAGGCTTTGCATCAATGTGATGAGACCACAGAACCCCATTTGCATCAAGTGCCTGCATGAGGGCGTTGCCTTGCTTTCTCTCCGTCCCCCCGCCCCGCTTTGAGCTGTGCCTAATTATCACAGGACCTGCACCCACAATCGTCCCTTGATTTTTCCCCTCTTCACTCCTTGAATGCACAGTCTTTGAGGCAGGGCTGCACTTTTAATGTTACTTCCGTGAACAATTATGTGGGCGTGGTGACTGGCGTCAGTGGACACTCAGACACTTCTTGTTCAATGAATTAGTGAATAAAAACCTAAAAGGAGCCCCCAGTGAAACCTTAAGGGATTGAAGAAAGGGGAGACATTGCACAAAAGCAAACTTTAAAAGGCTGCACAAAGCTGCATCTGTCCTGGCTGTAAACGTACCTTCCCCTCGTTTCCATGTCTTTTCACTCCACTGCCATTTCCAGCAAAGCCAAGCCCCACCTTCACACACCCCTCCCAATCCCTCTTGCCTTTCCTGCAGTTGGCTCTGGATGAGACGGAAGACAGAGAATGGGCTGCTTTCATTGTCAGTGCCTCATGGAGCACCTGTGAAGTGTCTGTCTCTCTTTTCAGTTTAGACATAAAATCATTTGGATCTATTAGACATGAGAGTGCCTAGTGAAGCCCTTGTGAATTAATGGCTCTCTGTCCCAAGGCACTGGTTCACTGAGTGGCCTTTTCCCACCTCCCCATCTTTGTGAACTCTACCAATTCTTCACTCTGCTTCTTGGGAGGATGCAAGGGTGGCAGTGAGAGATGGTCTTAATAGAAGAAAAATTAATCTCTGATACTGAGGGTTTCCTTTCAGTATTCGTTGAGGTGAGCATCTGTGGTCACCTCTAACCAGCCGTCTTTCTGCCAATCAGAGTCAGAAATGGTTCCCCTGCCCTGTGCTCCTCTCAAAGGAGGACGGCACCTTTGTTTCTCTCAGCTGAAAATTCATCCGGGGCAGGTGTCCATCAGTGCTTCCGTATCTGCCAGTCGAGGTGCGTGTGAAGACCTCTCTGTTGATATTTCAGGGTGGAGATGCTGTGATTTCTTTGCTCCGGGATGGAAAAGTAGAAACGGAGAGCTGAGTGAACAGCTGTAAAATTTCAAAGCATCATTTAGTAATGACTGCCTTTTAAGAATAAGAACAAAAGCTGAGGATACTGCTTGTACTGCATACTAATCAACATTTATTCATAAAGTTCAAGTTCAAACCTCACTGTCTCTAAATATTTTCATTATTTATTACAATTAGCATATGCATGATTCATGTTACCTGTCTGCCGCATTCAAGAGCGCTAGTCCTGCGGAATTGCACTGGGGGGAATCTGGACAAACCTCTCCACAGGGTTGCGATAACCATGCTCTCGAAGCCAAGCAGCGTCGGCCAGTGAGATGCTGCCCTGCTGCACATGTGAATTTTCATACAATGTGAAAACGGTGCGATGCTACAGTGTATTAATTAATATCTTAGAGGCAGAAGGTAAGGAAAATTAGTCTTCCTGTTATAATTTGAAAAATGAGTCATGGTAGTTAATTAACCTATCTAATTCTTCAAGGTAAGTGAATGCCTGAATCAATTCACAATTAACAACTTAAATAACCCTGCTTTTAAAGTAGCCTTATTATACCTATAAGGAAAATTGGAAACTTGAAAGTCCGATGCAGCATCTCTTCTTACATGACTGGCATGCGCTTCACATTGGAGACGGGAAACATTTGAAGACAGGTACCATCTCCTTTTATTCTCCACATCTTGCTTGGGGTCTGGTAGGATGCTTTATATTTAGAAGGCACTTAATGAATTCTTTAAAAAAAACCCTACATTACCCTTCTTTGTACTCAAAGTTTGTTATAAGATTTTTCCAAAAGAGACCAAAAGAAGTGGTATTTATATCAACCAGCACGTCAATCAGTCACATCGGTTACTGGCTCACCTTGGAAGTGTTTGCATATCTGGATCCTGTGTGAGATTTTACGATATAGAGAATTACTCATTTTTGCAGCTGCGTGCCCTGCCTAGCAGGGCCTCCCAGCTGAGAGGTATTTGGTAGATGGTGAACGAAAACAAACTGACCAAAATCAAAGGAAATATCTACTTTGGCAGATAAAAGAAAATAGTGTTCTAACGGTTAAACATAACTCATCTATTTTTATTAAATTTTATCACCTGAGCGAATCAGGTTACTCATATATAAAATCTGGAGGGTAAAATTTGTGTTTTAATCATTCCAAAATCTCAGTCTCCTAGCCCAGCCATCCTCATAGTTGTAGGTCTCCAATGGATTTGTCCACCTAAATGCTTCCTAGGTATCTCAGATCCACTGCAGAGAAGCCTGAATTCACCACTTACCCCACTTCCGAAATAACTGGTTTAACTTGTTTTCTTTATCTTAGTTACTGGTGTCCCGCGTGCTTTTCCTAGATTAGCTTTCTCAGAGTCTCCCTGCTAGCTGCATCTTCCCTCCTCACGACCAGCCTGCCTCCAGTCTTGTCAGACCTAATCCCAAAGGATGTTTCAGTTACAGCCTCCCCTTTCCGTTCCCTCCATCACTGTCCTAATCCAGTCCTGTATTCTCTCTTGCTCTAATGGGTAAGTGTCCATCTGCTTCCCTGACTTGAACCCCCAACTTCTCTGGTCCATCCTGCATTCTGATTCTAGTGATCTTCTTAAAAAATAAGTGACTCCCAGTTTTCTAATATCTACAGGGCAATGTCCAAACTTCTTTGGTGTGTGAGACATTTCATGATTTGTTCCCCCGATGTATATTTTTTTACTTTTCCCATGATCTAGCCACTTCCTCCACCTTTCCTCACCCCTGGACCTTTCTGGTCCTGCTCTGCTTGAGCTCATCTTACACTGTCCTTCCGTTAGACAAGGATGAAGCCTTGTCCTCAAAATGTCTTGCCTTATCTTCTTCACCTACTGATCCTAGCTCACGTTTCTCCTCTTCTGTGAAAATCATAAGGTATTTACCTACTCAATTCTTTTTGTATTTTTTCATACTATTGTTAGAACTTAGTCTAACAGTTTATATTTAATAATATAATAAATCATATCTAATACTTTATATCCCTCAATTTATATATATTTGTCTCCCCAGGGATAATACTTTTTTGATTTTGCATTTTTTATGCTAGGTGAAATTCTTACCTACTCTTTAATCCCAGTCCCTCATGTGCCTTGAACATCATATGCACTCGGTAAATATTTCACTTCCTACCTTCTAAACATTTTTTGGCCCCTTCAAATACTTACTGTTCTCTGAAAATACAGCTTTGACCTGCTAACACATCCTTGTTTTATCTCTGTGACTTAGATATTTGTAAAAAGTAGCCATTGCCTTGCATCATTTGCATCAACAGGAAACCAAAACAATTCACTGAAAAAAATCGCTGGGATTCAGTTTTAAAAATCATGTGGTTGGTGGTGGCACCTACTGGCCAAGTGTGATATTGCATCCCGGAGCTATTGTTTTCATAAAAATGGGGCCAAAGGCAAAATCTCTCCTGGGCTCTAAGGTAGTGGAGGAAAATCAGTGACTGCTGTGGAGGCGGGTATCCCGATCAAGGAAGGCTGTTCCGGGTCCTTTAAGTGCTGACATCAACTCAAGCAACATGCATCGTTGTACATACGATGTTGCTTGTGTAGAAAGGTATATACGGTACCCAGCTGATTGGAAGGTCACTTGGAATAACTTTTCATGGGATTTTTCATATGTCAACCAACAGAAGTCAATATAAATCAGCAGTTGCTTTAAATATTTATGAAGAGTTACCTTCCTTCCACTAGATATGATTGAGCACTTGCTGTTGCAAGTAACACTCTACTTCGAAGCATCAACTACGCAGTAAGGACCCATTATAAATATTTAACACCCTTGCTTTTGATAATCGTGCACCCCATTTGTAATATAACAGTTGGTGCTCCGTAATAACTTCTCCTCTGCGGATAGCTAAACAAAGCTCAGTTTCCATTCTGCTCTCGTCATGAGGAATGCAGGAACACTCACATACATATTTAAATCCGGTAAGAATTAGAAGGTGTTATATACATTTTTCCATCTGACATCTTCTCCTGTAAACCTATTGAAGTGAATCAGAGTGATAGTTTTTAATCAGAGATAGTGACCATGACAAGCCCAGGAATTCCCTCACTGAGATCAGGCTAGAACTTTCTGGAGCAAGGAATTCAACCCTCACGAGTTCTGAGCTGACCGATACCTAGGAATGTGCACGCCTCCCAACACAGCCTCACACAGATGCACCTCCTCCTATCACAGAGGTCAAGCTAGGTGGCTCTGAGGACACAGGGCTGGGTTAGCTGAGTCCCCTCTCTCCTGTGTGAACCTGTCTAATTAGCTGATCCCTCTCTGCTTTAATTCCTTTATCAGTGAAATGGAGATTATCTACCTGAGAGTTTTGTTATCTGAAAGTAAATGTGATAATGTATTTAAAGCAGTTATTGGGTGTATTGACACATATTATATGCTCAGTAAACCTTAACTGTTAATATTTTTAACTCCAAGTAGACAACAGATGCTTTCTGTAGCCTTGCATGCCTTGAGCCTCAGTACTTTTGTCCATGCGGTTCCTTCTGCCAAGTTAAATTCTCCCAACTTCTTTACATGAACAATTTGCAATTTTTCTTTACGGCCACGCCATGTCTTCTCTAAAGCCATCCTTGATATCCTTAGTGGAAATCAACTACCACGATATTCTTGTTAATGCTTTAAACTTGTCTCCACTGTAGCACATAGTTTTATAATCTAGGTTCTCTCTTAATCTGTCCATCTCCTCGTGTGCTCTGTTAACTGAAACCTCCCCAGGACCTGGACCAGGACCATTCATTGTTGGCTGCTAATCGGTCCATTCTCCTCCCCACCCACTCCCAGCATCTCTCTTCCCATCCCTGGTGCATCGTGAGCATTTGACAGATGTTTGCTGATGCATTTGAATTTAATGGAGACACAGGAAAGCGGGGAAACAAGCCAGGTCCGGTACCAGGCGCTAAAGGTTTTAGAAGAGAGCGAGAAAGACAAGCTGAGTTTGGTGGTGAGGTATTACGTGGAATTGTTTCCAAGGAGTTTTCTATTTTTCTGAACCTATTTGATCAGCAGAAGTTTGAGGTTCCCAGCAGCTTTGCTCCCAGACAAGTGGCTTAGATCTCAAAGGGCCCGGCCCTGCGGGTGAGTCTGTTTGCTCCTGTAAACAGCCTCATGGTCCTTCCCCATCAGCTCGCCTCCGGGTGTGTGCCACAGGGTGTCTTGTTTACAAGTGTGTGGGGCAAGGAGGCGAAACTGGTACTCATCTCTCCCAAAGCCTTGGGGATTAGACTGGAATCTCAAAGCCCGGATGCAGGCATCTATTTCTAAATGTCTTACAGGTACTCATTGAGCATTATATTGAAGTATGAAGGAAACAGAGTGCCCTCATTAGATAACTTTCATAATAAAATTGAAAGTGTAGCATCACAAAAGAAGGTGGTTATGGAGTCAGGCAGACGTTGGCTTAAACCCTAAACTGTATGACCTTATGGAAAAGGTATTTAAGCACGTTGAGACCCTTTGCCTTCAACCATACAAAATGAGTATAATGCAATTACAGAGTTTTGACATCAGCCGAATCAGATGATACATGTCAAATACTTGGCATACAGTAGGCACTCCACGTTGTCATTTGTAGGTCCTCAATAAATGACAGCTGCTTTTTTATTCTTAATAATGCCAAGGATGCTAATTACAAGGATGTTGCAACAACCGGTGAAGATGTGAACCAAAGTGAAAGCCCCCATCGGAGCTCTGGTTTTCCAGGCGCAGCTGGAATCCACTCCTGCAATCCTGGCTCTTTCTGTCAGGTGCGGAAGATGAAAAGACATCTGCAAATAATTGTATTTTTCAGATCTCAGGGGGTTTTGTCCATTGAATAGCTGATGCTTTAATGAAGTTTTGACAGTTTCTCTTTCTTCTGAGACATAGGTAAAACGGAGAAGAACAAACCTCCCACTTTCTGACTTTGCCTGCTTGCAGTTGAAGTAAAGGGCAGATCATCTTGTTATTCACTCTCTGCCAAGTGCAGCCCTGAACGAAGGGCTTCTCAATGCCTCCGTGATGAGCTGCTCTTGCCCTTCACACTGCGAGTGATCTCTGGGCAACAGAAGACGGAAGTTCATGGAAAGTTCATTAGACTTTATTCTAAAGTGGTCTTTTTGATATTATTCCTTCCAGAATTTTTCTACCCATCTAATTTCTATTCCCCTCCTCATCTTGTGTTCGCCTCAGGATAGACTACACCTGATTCTCTGCATTCATTTCTTAGAATGCAAGGATTCCTGTGAAGCAGAGACCCAAGAACAGCAAGTTGTGGTACGGAGTTGTCTTTAATAAGTACACTTTCCTTTGTGACCCCTCAGCAATTGTACCGACCACTGCCAGCTCATGGTACTACCTGTCATTCTACCATCTGTCTTTTTATCATCCCTCTCTATAATCTATGTGTTATCTACCTATGATCTATTTACTATCTATCTGTGATCTATCAATTGTGTATCTTTTAATCCATCATTTATCAATCAATTTATCATCCATCAATTTATCATCTATCATCTATCTATTATTTTCTATCCTCTATCATCTGTCTATCCATCTATCAATCACCTATGTATGTATCTATCATCTATTTGTCTATCTGTGTACCTGGCTATCCACCTCTCTATGTGCAGTGCCCTAATTATGTTCCTTCTTTACATGCAACACTGTGATCTGCACGTAGTAAGTTGTCATGACCAGTAGCTTCTCCATCCTTATGTCCTGAAAATCCAACACAAAAACAGGCCCCAAATAATTGTTTGAAAGTATAAACATTTCCATAAAAATACACATTCAGTTTTTCTATAATTACTCTGTGGCTAAGTGCTATTCCTTCCATGGTCATCAGATATCCGTGACGTGTCCAGGATTTTGTAGATGCTGGCAGTGAGGGACACAGGGACAAGAAAGGAAATAACAATCTCCCGGTCGCTTTCTTTAGTGAATTTGAATCTTCGGGTGCTGAGCTGCAGGAATGCAGATGGGAAGGACCCTGTTCTCTTCCATGCTCTCGTTGGTGGAAGCGAGACGCCTTGCAGACTGTGCGAGGTGTGAGGACTGGCCCGGGGCCCGTGTGGAGCTGGGGTTTCCCTGGGAAAGGGAAGGAAGGGCGGGTAGGAGTGTACATCGTCGTCCTCCGTGTCATCAGCGCCTTACGGGGTGGGTGCGGGTCCTCGTGGGGGCGTGGAGAGGTACGCCGGTGGGTACCTGCCTCAGTCAGTTGTCTTCTTGTGAGTTTTCATCCCCCCGCAGGAGGCCTCTCAACAGGGAAGGGTGACTTGGCTCACCCTGTGACTTTGAACTAATTAACCTTTCCAAACACCTTGAGTACCAGCTACTAGGTGTGCGTAAATGTTTATCCTCTAAACCAGATACTCTGCAGGCATTTTCAAACTTGATCTCAGTAGATATCTTCACAGTTAGGGAAGCATTTTCATCTCATTATAAGGGTAAGGAAACAGAGGTACAGAGAGTGTAGGTGACTTTCCCATGAACGTGTACGTGTAAAGTTAGGACTTTGAGTCCGGCCGACTTGCCTTCCGTGCACCTGATCTTCTACCCCCATGCATCACCGTACCCATGCCAGTCAGCCCACGTAAGGATCCCGGCTTTAAAGAAAGATGCTGGGTTTGCTGCACACTTCAGGAGAGCAGGAAGTGGCGCAGGCAGTCAGGCTCCAAGACAAGAAGAACCTAATGAAGAGAAGCCTCACTTCCTAGGTGGTTCTGACCCAGAGAAGGTCAAGTGTCGGGTTACCTGCCTGGGACTCAAAGCTTACTCTTAATGCCCTCAAGTAAGTGTAGGAAAATCACTGTGTTCTTTACCGTTCAGCTAACAGTTGACAGTTATGCTATTTTATTTTCTTGTGCCTGTACAAAAAGCCAGCAAATATGTTGACATAATTTGCATTGAAATAAACAAATGTGGAGTGGATGGAGTACATTTTTCCCATAATGATTTTGGCTTAGCATGTAGAATATTAAGTGACAATAGCCTTGCTTTTAAAACACTTAAATTAGCTGTGTTCATGATTGCAAATCAATTACCTCATGGGATAATTTTTCGTGTTAAAAAATCAACTTTGTACAATTTTGTCAAAAAAACCAGAAGAATATTTTATTCATACAAAAAAAACCAAAAAAAGAAAAAAGAAAAGAATAGGCTGCTCGATTCTAACTGGCTTAAAAATTTAATATACATTTTATAATACAAAGTTTATTATGATGTGACTGTTGAAATTCTATGTTTTGATCACCATACTTTTAAAACTCTTAAGCACAGCATTTGTCATCATTCATTGTGTTTAAAATAGTTGTTTGAGGAAAAATACTAAATATCAAAAGACAAGTAAATTAAGAATTTGAATAGTTTATATCTGTAGATTAGAATAAAATTATCCAAGAGGTCTAACCATGAGCTCAGATTGTAAACCTTGAACAAAACATCTTTGGGGGAAAATATAAGCACCCTGGAGTATAGTACAGTTTCTATGGATCTGTACGTAATTTTTAAAAAAGTGCTCAATGGAAGTTTTTCAGCAAATCAGGGTAAAAATAATAATCTGATAACTCCTCAAGACTGGCTAGTCAATCTCTCTCAGATGGATACCCCTAAAATGAAATTCATGATTTATTTATTTAAATGATGTGTTTGTTTAAGTAATATATTTATTTAAGTAACATTTAAATACATTAAAATGAATGCAGCATATATGTTCATTGAGAAATAAAGCTTTGATATATTTGAAAAAAAAATCTTCCTAGGAACCTTGGTAGAAAACTTATTTACAATATTTTAGAAAACACTTAGCTTATTTTAAGTGCATTTTATTTTCACTTGGCTGAAAAGGTTTGAGCTAAGAAAAGATACTATATGTAGTGCTTTAGTGGTTTTCTTCTCTTCCGACGAACTTTGAAGTTGAGAAAGGGACTGTGAGTAGCGATTGTATTTGAGTTGGGCCAGTCTGCCCTTGCAACCTTAGAGTTAAGGCAAAGTAAAAAGTATTAAGATCTCTCCACGAGAAGCATGAGTTAATGTCAGTCCTCCGATTGACTTGGGTAAACAAAAACCAATGCAGAAAAATAATGAAGGCAGATAGTTCTGAATTTCCCAATCCTGTAAACTGCATGGGAGGGAAATCTTTGCTACAATAGATATTTTCTTTGTCTCTTTTTAATCTTATCAGCTGATTAATCCTGCTTCTTCTCTGAAGACAAGGGCATTGCCAGTCCATGGATTTGAAGATTTCCCCTTTTTTTTAGCCTAGTAGGAACCAGTAAATACAAGAATATGAGTGCAGTGAACGTGAAACCGCCAAGCAACTTAATTCCCTTCCTCACTGCCATTCAGGCACATGGAGAACTCAAAATTAAGAGTCAAGGGACCAGTAACAAGAGCATTCAGTAAGCTCTCAGCCTTTGAGGTGAGCTCCATATACTCGCTAAGGTTTGTTCTTCTTATGTGTAAACTGATGCCAATAATATATAGTCCCTAAGGTAGTTGCGAGGATGTTAAGACACACATAAAGCAAGTACTTCAATACAGCATTCAAGCAGAACTTGTAATAAGCTATAATGGAAAAGAATTAAAAAAAACATATATATATATGTAAATATATGAATCAGTTTGTCTATACCTGAAACTAACACAATATTGTTATATATGTATGGTTTAACCATTGCAAAGTTGTTTAGGCTTTGGAAGAGGTACATGATATCTTTTTTTTTTTTTTAACTTAAGATGTAGTTGACGCATGGCATCACTGTTTCAGGTGTACAGCATAATGCTTTGATAATATGTACATACAACGAGTCGAATTCATATCCGTCACCATACCCAGTTACAAATATTTTCTTGTGATGAGAACTTTTAAGAACCTTTTTAAAGACACAGAGGAGAACCTCAAACTCAAAGAAGAGATAACCTTTACTTAAAAGTTGATAGAGCTCAAATACACTATTTAAACTGCAAGTTGTAAAGATATTTTGGAACATTTCAATAAAACAGATGAGAAACAAAACAAAACAAAAAAAGACGGAACTGTCTCTGGGGGTTGGTTACAGGCCGTGATGAAGCGATCAAAGAGCTGGGGAAAGGGGCTTAGAATCTGCAGGAAGAGAAGCTCTCGCAGAGGGCCTGAGGGGCTGCCCCAGGACCTAGGCATCTGGGCCCTTCCTTCCCCATCCTTTCCCTTCTGTGCTGCTACCAAGGTTTAAAGAAACTAGATACCACTGCTCCTCACCTTCCCTCCCTCCACACTCTTTTCTCAGAAAATTGTTGAGTTCTAAAAGCATATATGCATTGATTGCTATTTTTCTTCAGTTTATACTTTTATGCAGATTTTGAAAGGGGAGGGAATCAACTGCCTGGGAATTTGTCTTTTAAAGGGATGACAAACCTAAGGTCGTCAAGATGCCATTGTGTTCTGCCTTTCTGGTTTTCAAAGTGAATTCTTTAATTGTCCTCAACTTTCGTTTCCCGTAAACGTCTTGGCCTTGCATTAGCATGTACGTGGCAGTAAGAGCCCATTACCACATGGCAACCGTCTATTACAACGACAGCATTTTACTTGGAAACACTGATTGGTTCTTAAATATAGGCTATATTCCTGGTCATTTCTAGTAACAGCATTAAAATAGTAATTATTATCCTTATTAGCTTTTGTCTTTGAGTGACAAGTTCCTTAGTATTATTCTAAGTAATGCCATGATGTCTGCTGTTATTTCATTGGATAAAAATGCAGAAATGGGAATTGTCACTCTTGTTATGAAACTTTTTTTACTTGGGACACACAAACACACGTGCAGAGACCTCATCAACCACTTTCTTTGAAAGTAAGAAGACAGCTGTATTTGAAACATTTTCCATGGTGTAATTGTTAAACACTCTTTCAATCCCCAAATGTTTCCAGTAGGACAAGGTTATATGATCATTCTATTAAAAAAAAAATACATGCTTTTAAACAAGAAGCACATTTATTTTTAATCATGTCACTTTTCCAAGAACCACATTATCTTCAGTCTCAGAGGCTTAATGACTCCATCCATTAAATAGAAATTCAGCATATTGTTTAGGTTTTCATCAACTACCTACCTCACAGAAACAACAAGGAGTATTATTTCGAATTGATATGTGCGCAAGGAAAAGTTACTGTGTGTTTTCTCCATAATCTTGTTCACACCTCAAGCCCTCTTACTTGCTCATCTGGATACCATTAGATGTTACAGGTAGAGAGCTTAATTATCTCTTTGGTCCAAAGGTATATATCTATAGGCATCAATAGTATTTTTCCATTTTCTTATGTGTGTGTGTGTGTGTGTGTGTGTGTACGTGCACGCCTTGATTTGTGCTATTATTTTTGCTTGGAATGCCCTTTCCTCTTTCTTTACTTGGCAAGATTGTATTTGTATTTCAAAAGTTCAACTCTAATACAATCTTTTCTTTTTACTCTCTCAAGCCTCATCTATATTAACCTGTGCTAGTTTACTCTTCTCTCCCTTGCTTTATCTCACACACACACACACACACACACACACACACGTCACCACCACTGCTCTGGGCAGATTTCTCACTTCTCTTCTGTAGCATTCATATTCCATTGTATTAATTCTCATCAGACAGAATTATTTGTCAGTACATCGATATACTTGTTATTTTTGTAAGTTTTGTTGACGTATACTTGATTTACAGTGTTGTGCTACTTTCTGCTGCACAGGAAAGCGATTCCGTTCTTTTTCATATTCTTTCCATTCTGGTTTATCACAGGATATTGATTATAGCTCCCTGTGCTCTACAGTAGGGCCCTGTTGTGTATCCGTCCTGTGTGTAATAGTTTGCATCCGCTAGCCCCAAACTCCCAGTCCTTCCCTCCCTCCCTGCTCCCCCCGCAACCACGAGGCTGTTCTCTACGTCTGTGAGTCTGTTTCTGTTTCGTAGATAAGTTCATTTGTGTCATATTTTAGATTCCATAAAGAGGTGGTATCATGTGGTATTTGTTACTGGTTATTATGACGATGTTACTAATCTTAGAGGCTGGCACCTAGCGTGTGATTTGCAGGGGGCGTTCAGTAAGTATTTGAATGGACAGAGGCACCACTGTCACTGTGTTTTACTGGGTTCAGACCCCATTAAGACTTGCTCTTCCTCCATGAGGTCTAAGACGTAGCCAGCCTTTACTATGGGTGAGGTGCTTGGCCAGCCACATTGGGTGTGTTAAACCATTTCATCGTTTTCCCAACCACCATATTTTACTGGCAAGGAAGCAAAATAAGGTCAAGATCACTAGGTCACACATTCACTAAGGAAAGGCTGAGTCAGTCCCTAATCACTGCCCCCACTTCCTTATGCACAGTTGGGAAGTTATCGGAGATAAATGACCCCCTAAAATAACCTATTCCACAGTCAATGGTTATGAAATATGTCAAAAAACCTTTAGTAAAAAGAAAATCGTTTTTTGAAAAAAAATTTTTGATGGATTTGGTTTTTTAAGGAAGACAGGGTCAAAAATACAGAGAAGGCGATGGATAAATTCATGGTGTGGTAGAAAAGTAAGAACCCTTGATAAAATAATTTGAATTTTTCACAAAGTCACTCTTGTACAGAAGTGTCATCATAAATACAACATTTTAAAAAATCACTGAAAAGTAAGCCATTGAGAAAACTAAAATTTAGAGAAAGGAATTAATTCGTCTATATTTAATTGCAAAAGTTTCAGCATTTAAAACCATAGTCATGAGAGTTAGGTGATTAGGGAATTTAAACTTTTGGATTAAGCCTAATAAGGACCTAGGGTTAAGCACATCCTGCAAAGCCCAGAAATTCTTGCGATTGCCATGTAAAATATCAGAGACTTTGCTTTGACACCAGCAAGTCATGCTCTATCAAGACATCACTTAGAGTAACTTTAGTGGACAGAGCAGCAAAAATGGATTTTACAGACACAGCGATGAAATAAGAACTGGATATGGTGAAATAAAAGTAATTACTGGATTCCCCAAATGGTTGCTGGACAGGATCATCAGAGACAAAGTCAGAATAAATTATACCAGCCCAGAATATTAGCCACAGACAGTGCTCAGTGTGTTTTTCAAATTAACATAAAATATAGTGGAAGAGGTGATGAATCAAATGAAGATTACGGAAGGGACAAAATATATACGGTTTCATCAAACAGGAGTATGTTCTGCAAAGATTTGATGGACACATCCAGAGGTTAAAAACAGTATCATTTATACAAATATGACATTCTTCTGATGAAAACATAGATGTAGGAAATTGCATATAATTGATTAAATTTTGAATGAAAATTATGGGCAGAGTCTCTCAAGACTTTATATATTACCCAAGATAAATGTGATCTTAAACCTCTCATGCCTATTTTTTCTACAGATAATTTTTTGAACCAGAAGCAGGTTAATTGCCTGGTAATCCCCAGTACAAGCAAATATGAAAAAAATCTTGATTCAGTTACAGTCCACTTATGTTGTCTGTAACCATTTAAAAAATCCTCCTGAATTCATTATAGAATATGAATTAAAAAATAATTAAACTATCAGAGGAAATTGAAGACAACACGATGAACACACTTGTCCCTTGACTAAAAATAAGCCTAGGATTATGACTACTTACAGTATTAAGATTTCAGTGGCATTTGGCTTGTAATATAGCAAGAATCAAAGTCTGGTCCTCTGTTTAACAAATGAGATAATGAAAACGTAAGGCATAAACCACCATGCATCTAACTCAACTTTATTTTACTTTCCTGGGATATATTGACACATAGTTGAATTCAGTGGATTGCAACATTTAATTTGGGAAGGAAGCAGATGGAAGTATGTGAAAGATGCAATTCTTTGCCCAGAAGAAAAAAGAGAGGAAGAGTAACAGGAAGAGAAAGAGTAATTTTCGTAGAAATACTTATGACGCCAGCCGTCATTGTGTCATGTAATAGTTTTTATCTTACGCTGTATGTTTTGAGATGCTTTCCTCAGTTTGATTCTTTTAGAATACCTGAAATAGGCAAGTGAGTATAATTACCTGCACGTAGCGATGGAAAATGTCTGTACTCCTAGCTCGACACAAGTAGCATGTGCGAATGGTGGGAACAGAACTCAGATTTCCTGACTTAGCGTTTGTTGCTCTTGATTTAGTTACACCCTCTATTTAGTTTCGCCCATCTCATTGCTGGAGAGCAGTGGCATCTGATGTGAAGATTAGGAGGGCTAATATCACTCAGGACACAAGGACACCTCTGTTGCTCATTGAGATCTAAGCATAACTGATACAGCTCCTTCTTTGAAGAAATGGGTTTCACCATTTCCTTGTTCTCATTAGGATAAGTGAACTTACCTACTTTTCTGAATACCAAGGGCTTCAGGAGACACTGTAGGAATAATCCTGATTACCAGGGAATTTCAATATGCTTAATTTGCATATTGCACTGAGAGATTCCATAGTGCATCTAGAATGTGCAGAAAATGTGAACTGAGTTGATTATCTATAATACATTATTATATAATATGAGATTTTTAAGTTAAATTGCCATGGAAACATTCAAAAGCAGTCCCTAAGCGCTTTATGGGTGAGATATGAACTTCTGTGGAGCTATTTTATTTTTGAGATCAAGTTTGTATAATTAATGGATTCTTCAACTGATTGGGTTACATTAGTACATATTACTAAGGTATGCTTCAGCAGTACTTCTAAATGGAAATTGCAAAATAATCCTTTATGCTTATAAAAATGTTTTTGCATCCCTGACATGACTTCAATGTCACAGTGACCTGGTTACAGATGGGAAAAGAGGAGGCGTGACTCAGAGAAAGATCCAGGGTCTTGTGGGGCGTAACCCAGACCTTAAGTGATCACTCGAATATCTTTGTACTCGAATAGCAGGACTCTTTACCCGCACTCTTCTCCTTATGGTGTGGAAGAATTGCAGGCAGGTGATCTAAGAGAGATCCAAGGAGTTTTGTGCAGATTGACTATTTTTTTTTATTATTATTATTTTTGGGGAGGTACACCAAGTTCAATCATCTGTTTTTATACACATATCCCCGTATTCCCTCCCTCCCTCGACTCCCCCCCCCACCATCCCTTGAGTCCCCCCCATCCTCCCCCTCCCAGTCCTCTAAGGCATCTTCCATCCTCGAGTTGAACACCCTTCATTATACAACAACTTCCCACTGGCTATCTATTTAACAGTTGGTACTATATATATATGTCTGTGCTACTCTCTCACTTCGTCTCAGCTTCCCCTTCACCCCCCCGCCCCCTCCCAAACCTCGAGTTCTCCAGTCCATTCTCTGCATCTGCATCCTTGTTCTTGTCACTGAGTTCATCAGTACCATTTTTAGATTCCGTATATGTGAGTTAGCATACAATATTTGTCTTTCTCTTTCTGACTTACTTCACTCTGTATGACAGACTCTAGGTCTATCCACCTCATAACATATAGCTCCATCTCATCCCTTTTTACAGCTGAGTAATATTCCATTGTATATATATGCCACATCTTCTGTATCCATTCATTTGTTGATGGGCATTTAGGTTGCTTCCATGTCCTGGCTATTGTAAATAGTGCTGCAATAAACATGATGGTACAAGTTTCTTTTGGGATTATGGTTTTCTTTGGGTATATGCCCAGGAGTGGGATGACTGGATCATATGGTAGTTCTATTTGTAGTTTTTTAAGGAACCTCCAAATTGTTTTCCATAGTGGCTGTACCAACTTACAGTCCCACCAACAGTGCAGGAGAGTTCCCTTTTCTCCACACCCTCTCCAACATTTGTTGTTTCCAGATTTTGTGATGATGGCCATTCTGATCCATGTGAGGTGCTACCTCATTGTGGCTTTCACTTGCATTTCTCTGATGATGAGTGATGTTGAGCATCTTTTCATGTGTTTGTTGGCCATCTGGATGTCTTCTTTGGAGAAATGTCTATTTCGCTCTTCCGCCCATTTGTGGATTGGGTTATTTGCTTTTTTGGTATTAAGCTGCATGAGCTGTTTGTATATTTTGGAGGTTAATCCTTTGTCTGTTGTTTCGTAGGCCACTATTTTTTCCCATTCTGAGGGTTGCCTTCTAGTCTTGTTTATGGTTTCTTTCGCTGTGCAAAAGCTTTTAAGTTTCATGAGGTCCCATTTGTTTATTCTTGATTTTATTTCCATGATTCTAGGAGGTGGATCAAAAAGGATCTTGCTTTCACGTATGTCATAGAGTGTTCTGCCTATGTTTTCCTCTAGGAGTTTGATAGTGTCTGGCCTTACATGTAGGTCTTTAATCCATTTGGAGTTTATTTTTGTGTATGGTGTTAGGAAGTGTTCTAAGTTCATTCTTTTACTTGTTGCTGTCCAATTTTCCCAGCACCACTTATTGAAGAGGCTGTCTTTTTTCCATTGTATATTCGTGTCTCCTTTGTCAAAGATAAGGTGCCCATATGTGTTTGGGCTGACTTCTGAGTTCTCTATTCTATTCCATTGATCTTCCTTTCAGATTGACTATTTTACCATTTTTCAACATTAGGAAAATAAAACTTAAGAGAGGAGCACTGTGAAGGTATATACACCTGGGGCTTAAGGAACCATCTCAAATCACTTACATATAAAAACAGTAACAATAATTACCGCTCGTTGGTACCCACCACGTACACAGTACAGATTATCATCATTTTACAGAATAGCAAACTGAGTGTGAGGTCATGTAAAAAAAGTAGAAAAGCAGAATAAATGTCTGCATCACAAATCTCTACACTCCTTCATTCATAAGGTCTACAGCCTCAGTAAGGAAATGATAGAGACATTTGAATAACCAGAAAACATGGTCTTGAATTATTCGGAATTCTCAATTCACCGTAATAATTTCAGATAACTTCTGCCATATTCATTTCGTTTTTGCACGTTTTTTTGTTTAGTTTTTTTTTTTTTTTCCTAGCTTATCTTCTCATTATTGGGTCAGGCTGAAAGGGTGATGACAGTTTTCTCATGGCTCTTTGGTGGGCTTTAGTTATCATTGACAGAAAACCATGCAGAAACAGTGATAATTTAATCTCGTCCGCATGTATATTCCGAGCGCTAAACACGCTCTGTTAGAAAGTGCTTATGTAACAATGTAAGTGCATGCTGTCTATTTCCTTTTCATAATGTGTCTCTGTCCTCAAGTGTCCATGCCGCTCTGATTGTGCCCTGGCCCTCCGTCATGGTGGCCTGTACTGCGCCTCTTCTCTGTGTAACCAGACCCCTGCCGCATCAACAGGGAGTATCATCTCCCCTTTGGACCAGGAGAGGATACTGCCTGCGTGCATTTGATGGAGGGCTGTGTGCTCACAGAAAAACAGGAGGAGAGTGCCCATCTGGGTCTCGGCTCAGACAATCACCTCTGATGGTTTTCTTTGCGCCAAAGGCACGAGGTGGGTGGGCGTTGTGCTTCTCTTCCAAGGAGGGAAACTCCTATGAGTGGAAACCTAGATGTTGGTGCATAGAGCAATTCTATAAGCGTCCTGATTACAGTAAAACCAGCGTGTTGATCGATTAAAAATACTTCAAAATTATGTATTTTATCATAGCTCTCCATACATGGAGAAAGCCACAAGACAGAGTCCACTCTTCTTTCAGAGGCCTTTGCTTTTCCTGTTTGGCTCTTCTACTTGGAGCTTCCAGAGCTGCTCCTGTTCCAGACACTGTGACCCTTAGCGTGTGACCCTGTTTTGTGACGAAGCAGCCAATTCACTCCACACAGTCATCGTCACTTCATTTATTTTATTTGACAGCATTCTATAGACACATTTCCACAGAATGCACCTATCTGTCACGTTGTATAAAAAGACCAAGGGGGTGCTTCCTAGGTGGCTCAGTGGTTAAGAATCCGCCTGCCAGTGCAGGCGACACGGGTTGGATCCCTGCTCCAGGAAGATCCCACATGCCGCGGAGCTACTAAGCCTGTGCATCACAACTATTGAGCCTGCGCTTTAGAGCCCGTGAGCCACAACTATTGAGCCCATATGCTGCAACTACTGAAGCCCATGTGCCTAGAGCCCGTGCTCTGCAACTAGAGAAGCCACGGCAATGAGGAGCCCACGCACCACAACGAAGAGTAGCTCCCACTCACCGCAACTAAAGAAAGCCCGCGCACAGCAAAAAGGACCCAACACAGCCAATAAAACAAACAAACAAATAAATAAATTTATATAAAAAATAAAAGACCAAGGGGACAGGGCAGAGGTCAGCTAGTGTTTGCTGACTGAAGGCTTGGTATTCCAATCTTAAGAGGAGAAAATTCGAAGACACATTCCAGGATACAGACGTTCTTCTTATGCTATACATGTAAACAGTTCAAGAGCCTACCACAAAGGAAAACAAAGACCCAAGTAATATAGGAGAATATTTATCATATATTTATGACATGATGACCATAAATTTGGTAACAGTCCTTCTAGAAGTTGATCAGGAAATTTTCTTTGCTCTATAAATCTTGCAAAATAATTAGATAAAATGAAAACCAATTCAGGAGACCTATTTCCATATCAAATAAAAGGACACAAATTCTCTGTTCGGGCATGAGGTGTGTTGTCTGATGAGATTGTTATATAAGATAAAGGATTTAGCTTTTTTCATTTTTAAAATGTCAAATAAATATCAGTTACTTTTACAATAATAGTTATTAATATTTCTTCCATCAAAAATTAAATCCACCTTGCTGGGGACCTGAAGGACAGCAACACAGTGGAAGTTAATACAGTCCGGACGCCATGGACTCTGAAGTGTAACACAGCAAGGCTCACCCTCCACGAGCAGGCTGCTGCTATCTGTGCTCTTCTGTTCTTTTCTATCTCCCAAGCCACTTACTTCTCACATGGAAAGCTGGTGAAGGTAAAGATTATTGTTTTTCCCATTTACAAAGGAGGACACAAGGCCTGGTTATCAGCTAAATCACAGGCTTTGGCACCAGACACCTAGTTCCAAATCTTGTTCTTACCACGTAACAAACTGAACATCCCTCAGTAAACAACAGAGCTCTTTAGATTCTTACCTGCAAAGAGGGAAACAGACCATGCTGCACACATCCTGTGAAGAGGCCCAGACGAGAGGAAAGCGAGGCTGCTGCGTGGACTAGAAAGCGACACATGGACATAATTATTCGACTGTGACTTCGGTTTGCATCGACGGCTGCTCTCTGGATAAGGATTGTTTTCTATAAACATTTAAGTATCAATATTTATATCTTTGCCCTTTTCTAACGATATTACTTCCTTTTACTGGCATTTTCCTTCAGGCATGTGTCATGTGGCCTGATGCATTATTTACTTAAGGGAATATTTATCCATATATGTTTTATTTATATAAAAATAGATATGTAAATATGAATAACATTTATTATATATATAGAAATGCACATGATATATTCATGTAGCATGAATATATTTCCATTTATTGTTTATATTTATTTATATATACAAAGAATAAAGCATTATATATAAATATGTATCCATGCATATATCCACTTATATGTCTACATATGTACACATATGTGTGGGTTTACGTGTGTACATATGGAGATCGTGACCAGTGGGAGTAAAAATATGAATAAAAATGTTAAAACTCACTGTCGTTGCTAGGAGTGAATCTCATTTTGGATTCACTGAGCTTTCTGGTAATCAAGATATAAAGAAAAACCCACTTTTATATGGTGTGCTTTATTTAAAAAAAATGAATTGTTAAAGGAAAAAAAATGTATATAGTATTTGGCATTAAATGACGTAATAGGCAGTGTCCAAAACTATATTTCTGTAGTTTAACTGTGGTAAATTTCATAAAGCCATCATTAGCTAGACTTGTTTCTAGAATAAATGATGGGCTTATATGAGAAAATTGTTAGGAAGTTAGAGTGATTTTTCTTCACTATACATTTAAAAACATTTGTTCAAGAGAACTCATGGTGATATGAAATATTAAGAACTTGTAAATTTCATCTGTCACATAAGTTATACAATTCTGCGAACAGGCTCCGAGACTTTTCGTTCCGCGTTATGTATGTTGAGTTCAGTGGTTAATTCATCACAGCACGTTACGACTCATATGTAGAAGTGCTGGTCACCAAGGTGTTGACTGAATGTTGTTATGAATGAGGCATAGTATCTGGGTGGGAACTTCAGCTCTTCGACTCTGTCTTGATGGTAGAGCTGACAAGCTAAAGTACGTTAGAGCAGATGCTGTTTGTGGCTGATTGTTCTATATCAGATCATTAACTATATATTCAGTTTTCACCCGATGACTCCACAGTCATAAGCTTCTTGCATTACCATGTTACTCCTGATGATTTATTTCTAGTCATATTGTGCGTACGTATTTAGGGTGATCGCTGATTTATATTAATTTGGCTACCAACAAGACCATGCCGTTTAAAACACTGATTGTGGCAGCTTTCTCTGCTCATGCATCTGCCTCGTAATTCCACTGATTTTAAGTATGTCATTAAATTGTTTGATTTGATGCAGAAATTATAATGGGGTTATATGAGAAAACTCAGAAGGTGGAAAATTATGATTTTACGTGGGAAGGTCCACGGTGCGCACTGTGATGAAGCAGTGGCGTTGGGCGCGTTGCAGGTGACTGGGGTGACACCTGGACAGTGTGCCTGTGCTCTGTGGGTCCCCTGGCTGGGGCCCTGCCTCTGTGAGAACACATGGTCCGTGGTGGCGGCAGACTTGAACTTGAGTTTCCAAGCAAGCTTCATCTTTTCATTTTTGTTATAAATTTTATCTTTACGTAGGAAGAATGGGAGTTTAAAGAAAATAAGAAAATCTTTAATACCTACGGAAACCCTGGCATGTATCCATGGGAAAAGAATCCTCCCATTTTATCACTAAACACAACCCTAGGTTAAAATCATGTTCATATATAGATGTAATATATATATATATATATATATATATATATGATGTACTTATGTATATATAATGTGTATATTATATTATATGTAATATTATATATTTATATATGTAGCATTCATTTATTATGCATAAATATATATATCTATATATGTTATGTATTATGTATTAACATATATTAATATATGTATGCTTATGTACTAATACATACTTATGTACTAATGCATACTTATGTACATATACATACATGCATACATACACGCAGAGATAAAGAGATTCCTCATTAATGTATAAGGAGGATGCTATTGTAATGACTATTTTAGATTATGTATATATGTGGAATGTACATGCAGTATATAAGGTCTATAAACAAGGCATAGGCCTGTATGTCTGCTCCTAAGTCCTAACACGGATTTCCCCTCCGAGAGCCTCTGAGCCCTCTTCCCTGTGTTCTGCTGTGGTTTTCCTTCTCTGTTAACTGGTGGTGGTCTTTTACATGAAGAAGGTACGTTTGCCGAGGCAGACAGGGGAGGTTGCTATGCTGGGAGCTGCAGGAGGCGGGTTATTTCTGAGATTCCTGTGCAGTCCATTCCCGGTGGTCATCGGTCGCTCAGACCATCCGCTCTGCCTCTGCGATCTCTCCCACTTCCTGCACGTCCATCCCCCCTTCAGCCCTCCTCACGTCCCACCGCTGCCCCTCCTGGGCTGTGCCCTGTAACTAGCTAGTCGCTGGTAGAGGTCTGCTTCCTGATGAACCTGCGCCGGGAGAACCTTAGGCGCACACAGGCAGGGGACGTGCGTGCACCCCCGTTTGCCCCACATCGTGGGGGACAGGCAGGAGGCCCGGTGCACATTGGTGCTGTGCGGCAAAAATGAATGAAGCCCTAACTCAGTTCGACTCACCTGAGCAAAGCCAGGCAAAGCCTCAGACAAACTTGAAGCTCTGCGATCCTGCCTTCAGGGTCCTTCTTCTAAATCCAGCCCCCACCGTTTGCATGTCTGCACTCTGGGGTGAGTGGCTGAGTCCTCTTTGCCTTCTAGCTTCATGGGTATTTTTTTAATTGAAGTATAGTTGATTTACAATGTTATGCTAAATTCAAGCATATAGCAAAGTGATTCGGTTTTTTATACCCCCCCCACACATACACACATTATATTCTTTGTCAGATCCTTTTCTCTTGTAGACCACTGAGTACAGCTCCCTGTGCTGTGCAGTAGGTCCTTGTTGGTTATCTATTTTATACATAGCAGTGTGCGTATGTTAATCCCAAACTCCTAATTTATCCCTCCCCAACCCCTTCCCGCCTTGGGAACCACAAGTTTTTCTTCTGTCTGTAGGTCTATTTATGTTTTGTATATAAGTTCATTTCTACCATTCACTTTTTTAGATTCTTCATATAAGCAATATCATAATGATATTTGCCTTTCTCTGTTAGCTTCATGTTTTTGTCATTTTTTTCCCTTGAGAGTCCTTCTCACTTTTCCGTATGCCAGTTATCACCTCTCAAGGCCTGATTCAGACACCGCTTCCTAGATATTCTACAGAAGGTCTTTCCTGATCAACAGAAAGCCGTCTCTTTTTTCTCCAGAACAACCACAGCCCTTCTTGAGAGGCGACAGTTTTGGCATTGATTACTTTGAAATTGTTTTAAGTAAAAATTGTTGATATGCCGAATGGGTGTCCCCACCATAAAATTCCTTAAAGAAAAGATTTAAACTTGATGTATCTTCCTTGTACCTAGTAGAACCCTGGTGAGAACCAAGAGGTTTCTCTCTATTTTGTAAAAAGGGTGACCAGATGTAAATCACATCCAGGCTGGAGACTTACTTAAGTCTCTAGATAACGTTAACCCTGCCTCCTTCTCTTACATCACAAGTGGTATTATTATGCTCCAGTGAGTACAGTTGTCCGTACCATTCTACCATATCACTTAATTCCTTTTCTGTTCCCAGAACCCTCAAAAATTGTACTGATGCCAACACCCCCATGTTTCCTTCTTAATATATTGCCATACATCAGCCCTGCAAGGACGTTTGCCCCCAGACTGACTTGGACCTTAGGTAGACAGTGGTCTCTGGAGGCTGAGGGGGTCAGGATACCTGCAAATTGACTAATTTGCAGCCAGTTAAAATGGATTGTTAATTTAGTTGTTCAGGTGATGAAACAACACAGCTTTGCTCTCGCGTGTTCGATTCTATTGATCTGCAGACGTTCACTGTGGTACCCTCTAGACCTCAGTGATATCGACATCGGGCTGTTGATGGAGTCAGACCTCTCACGTGAAAATTCAGGTTGCCCAGTGGAATACCGCATAATTCCCTGCTTGTCAAGTCATGATTTAGAAGCACTTTTAAACTATATCTATATAAGTAATACCTTTTAAAACTGAAAAATGATTACCGATGAAATATAGAGATTCATCAGTCCAAGCAATGAACACATATGATCATTACATTATTAATTTATTTGGTAAAACCTATGATTGTATGAACTAAGTTATATTTGTATCAGTTAAATATAGGTTAACTTGATCCACCTAATGATGAGATTTCCCCATACTATAATTTGGGTGGAATCTTATTTCAATAAGCTAAAGTGAATAAAGAGGGGTTTTGGTATTCTAGAGCATCTTCTTGTCAATGATTTCTGTGCGGGGCAAAATGCCGAGCATATAGGTCCCAGGAAGCAGCTGCATGAACTGGTCCTCTGCTGTGCTCACCACGCCCCAAATCTCTGCGCGGAGTAGACACTTCACGAGGACTTGTAAAAATCATGCTCCATCTATATGTAATGAGGTGGATAGAACTACAATCTGTCATACATAGTGAAGTAAGTCAGAAAGAGAAAGACAAATATTGTATGCTAACTCACATATACGGAATCTAAAAATGGTACTGATGAACTCAGTGACAAGAACAAGGAAGCAGATACAGAGAATGGACTGGAGAACGCGAGGTATGGGAGGGGGCGGGGGGTGAAGGGGAAACTGAGAAGAAGCGAGAGAGTAGCACAGACATATATATACTACCAACTGTAAAATAGTCAGTGGGAAGTTGTTGTATAACAAAGGGAGTCCAACTCGAGGATGCAAGATGCCTTAGAGGACTGGGGCAGGGAGGGTGGGGGGGACTCGAGGGGGGGGCGTCAAGGAAGGGAGGGAATACGGGGATATGTGTATAAAAACAGTTGATTGAACCTGGTGTACCCCCAAAAAAATAATAAAAAAAAAAAAACAAACAAACACTGAAAACTAAAAAAAAAAAAAAAAAAATCATGCTCCATCATTCGTATACCTAAACCTTCTATAAAACCAAGTACTTTGAAGATAAACGAAATCTAATTTTCCTGCCATTTCTAGGAAAGTCATTACGTATTCCGGGAAATAGGCCAAAGTTGTGATGCTTATGATGAAAAGTTTCACTTGAAATTATTTTCTAAAAGTGATTGGTTCTGAAACTTACTTTGCTTTCCATGGAAGTGTAACGGTGGAGCTCAGAAATGATTTTATGCAATTATGTAACCATTATTGAGTATTGGATCAATAATGCGTGATTACAAACAGTTAAGAAATTGAGAGACAGTGGATCGACCTTGCTGTGAATACCCTCTTCAGCTTACACTGTATTCGGATCCCATAAACGTGGCACAACGCCTGAGAAGACTGCTGTATGTTCTAGAATTGTTCTGTTGTAGGTGATGAAATGCAGTGACAGCCCCAGACAGCTTCAAGCAATGGTATGATTACTCCAAGTGCGTGTTCTCAAAGGCTGCATGTCGGGGGTTTATCTGGGCTGTTTTTATCTCGAATTACTGAGGATTCTTGAATTTTAACAGTGTGTCCTTCTCTCCTGAAATGTGTGAATTGAAGTTATTATAGCTTTGGAGACCCTTTTAGAGGCTCAGCAAAGATGCTCGCCAGAGATTTGAACTTTGATGAACACGTTTCTCTAGGGTTTCTGGGGAGTGCTAACACTTTCTCTGGTGTTTGGCCATTATCATTAGGGTACGAAGGAAATCAGAAAGCTTCTGATACTTATTTTTAGAAACCCCCTTGATATATGCAGGAAGAATACAGAGGATGAGGCTTATGCAGGCCATAAGTTAAACTTTTGTCTTAAGATAAGGTTGGTGGCAGTTTTATGTTCTAAATATTTTTTTCAGAATCTTAGCAAATTTTTTTCTATAGCACAGACTCTGGGTGGGAGTAATTTCTGTATTTATTTTTAATGGAAAGATGTCTCCTAGCATTTCAAGTTTGATTTTTTTTTCTAAGTACATTTTCTTCTTGAATATATATATTCTTAAGACCAAAACATGGTATTACTTTAGTCTATGAATGAATCAATGAAGCTTATGTCAGTTATTTAGAGAGAGCTTACCATATTTTTGGAAACAGTTTTTCTCAGCTGTGTAAATCATGCCTAAATATAAAATCTTCTCTTGGGGGGATCTTAAAAGCAGGGTGAAATCTTGTTGTTCCTTTTGGAATCCAATATTGATATGAGTTTTGGCAGATAAATAAGACAAGGCTATTTTTTTTTTTGAAGAGTTGTTCATTCGTAGAATTTCGTCAAACAATGCATGGTTTAATGTGTTACATTCTGACATAAGCAATCACTTGCTTCTCAAGGGTGTAATAAAGGATACTGATGACATATGCATGGTAATACTGCCTTATAAAAAGTGGGATATTAGAAATGCGTTTTCCTCTCTAAGATCATCTATAAAAATGCACAAAAACATGCACTCTGGATCTTCCCCAACTACTTTAGAAAGTCAGTTTCTTTAAGTGGTATTTTTCCTTTGTGGTATTCATTTCATAGCTTATTCCTTTAGCAGAAGTGTGCAGAGTAAATGAGGGAGTTTTTGTTTTTTTTGTTTGTTTGTTTGTTTGTTTGTTTTGTAGTGATCTTTGGAGAGGCTCCATGTAGGTGTAGATTAGATCAAAAGGTCCTCCAAGAATCTGTCCTTGATGGAAGCAGTCATGATCCCAAATAGGGTGAAGAACCCCTCCCCTGACACGTAGAGCCCTTCATCTGTGCAACACAGAGTCTGACTGTGGTCCTGCCTCACTTAGAGATGCAGGAAAGGCAGAGATGGACAGCTGTATTTGCCTCCTTCGCGTACACGGAGCGCCCGGTAAGCGCCATCGAAGGAATTAATTGATTACTTTCTCATCACTGACAATTCCTGTCCAGCTGTGCAGGAGATGTTGGGGATGTCAAGGTCGTATAAACGACGGGATGTATAAGATGATGTCATGTCTTGGTCTCTTCTGTAATAGGAAGAGTTTTTGTTCTTTTTAAATTTCATTTATTTATGTTTTTAACCCTCAACTTATATTGGTATGACTTCTTCTAAAGCCCCTCTCAGAAAATACTAACAAGAGAAGCAGTTTGTTAGGGAAGTGTCCTCTTATTCACACATTAGCGGTGGTGATTTCACTGTTTCTCACAGAAAAACGTAATACATTTTCCTATGGCTCTGCAAAACTTCTTGTTCTAAACCGTATTTTTAAAGTAAAATCATGTATGGAAAGATACTGGAAGACTTAAAGCAAAAAAAACGAATGAGTACAAATCTTTTCTGATTTTAATGACTTAGCCAACAGAAATTCTCTCCACGTTAAAACAAAACAAAAGACAAGCAAACTCTGGTTGTCAGAGCCCCTCCCATTTTCAAGTAAATACTGGATACTGTGCATTACAAGATATTTCAGTTCACACTGAAGGATGAAAATCACATTTCTTCGGTTTTCCAAATCAGTACTCGCCAGTCTCCCTTGCTACTGTGGCATCCGTGTGAGGTCATCATGCCTCGAAGTTGCATTAGATTGCATCTTTTGAAATTGTGTTCCTCTAGAACAAAAATGGTCAAATAATTTTATATGATTCAACTTAATATGTTATTTGAAAAAAACGAATCCTATTTAAGTGGTTAAAAGACAGTGGGCCAACATTCAAGATATCTTGACAGAAGGAACTTCTGTGGTCAGAGGCAATATTCCCAATTGATACTGGGTTTTGCATTTCTCATTTGAACAGATTAACTTGAAATTCATTGAAATTGAATTGTCCACAGTTTCCTTATTCAGCCTGGTGCTTCACGACTTTCCAGAGGTGCGAAAGGAAGAAATTAATGAGGCAGTGATCGTCACCACCACCAGTCTTATTTTTCTCACTTTCTCTCTTATGTGTCGTAATAACGAGGCTTTTCATTTATACAGCACCTTTCTCTGAAATGCACGGATCACTTTCCTGATAGAATCTGATTAATTCTTTAATTTTGGTGCACATTTCACTGAGTGGAATTGTACTGAAAATGAAAACCTTAGAACAAGTATCTTGCTTTGAATATCATACTCTTTCATCTCATTTTGCAGGAAAGGTAGCAGTTTAATTTTATGTGGTGCAGACTAAAGGGTCTTACAGTTTTCTCGTAAATCATTTAATCTCCATGAACTAATTTATAAAGCTTTCATCTTCCTTTTTTACACAGTTTATTATATTGATGATATGCAAAGCATTTTCTCAGGCCTCTTCAATTTCCTCAGAGTAAATACGTTGTTAGATATGAATTATGAAAACTTCCAGTTGACTGATTTTCATTAGCTCTCTAGAACAGTATAAGCATGCTATTCAGTTATCTATGAAATACCAAGTTATGTTATCTGTGTATTTTCCTCAAATCCTAATTAGAAGGAATATATATACATATATATACATATATATATATGTATTCCATGCAGTAAAGCAAAAAAAAAAAAAAGGTCTTACTGATTTAGCTTACCTACATAGTGAATATGAAGATATAATCTAATTATTAATGGTTATGGATTAAATTACCAAAGGAAAAAAGCAAAAACAGCAAAGTGTTCACTTTCAAAAGATTATTACATTGAGCAGCATTTTCATTTGACTGTGAGGAATGCCATTCAAATTGTAAAAGCAAAATCATTTCCTAGAAATAATGAATCAGAAACTTCAGTTTCAGTTCAGCACAGGGAATGCATGTGGGTTAATGTGACTCAATTCTTTGACGTTCATATTACAGTTTTTCAAAATTATGTAAAATGATACAGTTAACTAAAGTTTTGTGTTTGTAAAGACGACTGAATTTCATTTCAAGATTAGCTAACTAGAGTAACTGACATGTCTCTATAAAGCTGACCCTGGACTGTCCAAGGTTCTCAGCACTTTATACCTGCAATTTCCCGAGATGTTCCCAGCAACATTTCGAGGGAGACACTGTCATTACCCCGCTTACAGAAAAGAAAGGTGTGGCGACGTTTGCGAGGTAACTAGTATAGGTTTACACACTTGGCAAGTAATTGAACTTGGATTTAATCTGGTCAATCAGTGTGGTAGCCACTCACCCCATGTGGCTCTTGGGCACTAGAAAAGTAGCCAGTCCAAACTGAGATATGCTGAAAGGTTAAGAGACACCTAGATTTCAAATTTTAGTATAAGAGAAAGGATGTGAAGTATCTCATTAATAATGTTTATATTGATTACATGTTGAAATGATAACAGTTTAAATATACTCAGGTAGATGTTATCAACACTAATTCTATCTTTAAAACATTTTTTTAATGTGACTGCTAGAAAATAGTAAATTATTTATGTGGTTGCATTTATTTCTGTTGGAGAGGGAGGCTGTGCAGTCTGGTCTGGCTTTAGAGACCTGACCCTTCAAACATAGTGGCTCCTGTCAGGAGTGGACTGAGTCTGAGATTGCAAAGGTCCAGTGAGATGGGCTGGGACTTTCCTCTCCTGCTCCTTCCGTGTTGTTAGCTGCATCTTTGCTTTGGCGGGACACAGCGCTTTTTGTTTTTTTTTATTGCTGTAATGTCATATTGATTTATATTAAAATTATTTCATATCCCCCATGACATTGGACAAATAATCAAGCACATGGCTAGGATTCTGTTTCATTTTTTTTTAATTTGTGTGAGATTTGTTGTTTGTTTTTGTTGGTTCTTCGGTTTTTATGCAAACCATTCTATCTGGTCCTCATAGCTACCTAGCCAGCTGTCTGTTCCGGATTTGTAATTGGACTAAAGTAAATATATTTCTATTTTAATTTTAAGTGTAAAGAATACAATCCCCTGGGTGAGTCTGAATATGAAACACACGCTCTCGGCACTTGCTTTCCATAACGTTACGTGCTTTGGGATCAGGTTCCGTGCTGGATTCTGCCGCTGCGTGTAAGGAGCTTTGTCAACTCACCAACCCCAGGTCTCAGGTATCTCCTGCAGGAGGGGAAGTGACCATGTCTGTGTTTTTAGATATTAAAGGGCCTTTCATGGAATCATGTAGGTGGCGTTCTCATCGGATATCTTGGCACACGTATGCTCAAAATGGTAGCTGTTATAATTTACTCTGTATTTTAATTTTCCTGTTTTGTATCACGTGTCCAAGGCATCTTTGAAGAGTGTATCTTGATGGATGGTTTATATCTTGAAGGTATCCCCCCATATTTCCTAGTATCAGTACCTGCAGCATTTGTGGAAGTCTTTCTCCTCGCGATCCTGTACCCAGCCCGCGTGTTGTGGAGGAGTGCAGCTTTGTGTTCAGCTGTCAGCTCTTACCCTAGGAGCACGTTTTTGCAACATTGTTGGCTCCAGGGAGTTTGTGGGAAGATACTAGGGAAACAAGATAAATAAACTGCGCTAGATTTGTGTGGTTTTTACAGCCTGTTCTGGGGGAGTGGGGAATATTGTCCTCTTTCTAATTCAGCCATTTACTGATTAAATATTTGTATATTTAATATTCAAAGGAACAGATTTCTATCATGAAGCGTTCGATCCCACAGCACAGAAAGGCAAGCATGTTCATGGTGCAAGTAGATATTCTCCCATATATTTTAGGTTCGACTTAATAGGCCTATAGTATTGATTGAATATCATTCAGTCGATCATTAAGTAAACATCCACTGAAAGCATATAGGTGGGTGCGTATTGTGGCCTCATGGAGCCAACAGTGTAAGAAGAATTAAGGGCGGGTATGAATGATTTGATGAACAAATGCTACCAAGGATGTGTGTGTGTGCAGTGCTAATGGATCACAGGTGCATCTAACCTGAGGGAGGTTGGGAGGATGCAAAGACTTCCACTAGAAATAGGACATTAAAACTGAATCCTGGGGGTGAAAATGCGTTGAACAGGCAAAAAGCGGAGAGGATATTTTACGAATTAAACAGCACATAGGAAGGCCTTACATTGCGAAGGGGGTTAAGGTGTTTCTATTGGATTCGGACATTAGTGCCAAAATAGCGTCCGCTGTTCTGTTGAAGAATGCTTTATTATACACGTGGCTCACCTGGCTTCTAAAGAGACCAAAGCAAAACCAAATAATAATATAAAAATTCATTAAGATTTTGGCTTCAGCTCTCAGGTGTCAGTTTTAGGAAGTTGTCTGAGTATGTCCATGACTAGCCTTTATTCTTCCCCAATGGGCTGAACATAAATGCACAAGATCGATTTTTTTAAAGTTAATTTTTTTAATGTTTTGGTCAGTCATTCACCATACTGCTGTTATTTTCCTGGAACATATGAGTTTTTGTTTGGTTGGTTTTTGTTTTTTTTAACCAACTTCTAGAGTAGTTAGCAAAGAATGAAAACCCAGCGTCGCGGTGGCTAAAAGCAAAAACTCCAGCTCAGCCTTTGCCAACCTCACAGTGATTAAAAGCCTGAAAAAGTCTAAAAGCCATGCCTGGGACAAAACAAATTCTACATACAGAAGGACATGTTCATTTAAGTTTATGTGAGTAGGGTTTTGGAAGAATAATGTATGTGTGTATCTATTAATATGATATTTACTTGTAATTATTTGGATGCAACTATATTATGTGAAATATTGTTCTTTAAGAAATATCCAGAAAAATAGTAATCATTTAGCGCTAAATTTAATAAATTAAAGTGATGATGCAGGACAGTGAGAAAAGTATGATAGTATTAAGTGTAGAGTTTAATTAGAGATACACGCAAGTGGTAAAATAAGCTATGGATAAGTAATTCTTTACACATACAGTTTTTGTACGTTGCAGGTGGTATTTGGAGATTTAAATTAGATTCCTTACTGGGAGATTGGGATTGCCATATACACATTACTAACAAGAAAAAAAAATCAAACTGTACACTTTAAATATATGCAGTTTATTGTATGTCAATTATATCTCAATAAAAGTTCTTAAAAATTTTAAAAAATAAATAGATTCCTTACTGCTGAAAATGTTGGGTGTTTGATGGGAGATTTTCGAAGCAACTATTCTATCCCATGGGTTTAAACTGAAAACTCCAGATATGGGTATATAGTAGAATTAATGTGTGACTTTTTTACTGTCTTTCTTCAAGATTTTTTTTTCCTCTAATTTTTAAAAACTGCATTTTTACTTCAAGAGAATAATGTCTACAAATTCAGGTGCTAGCAGTCCATATGCTTGTCATGAATGGATCCAACAGTTGCTCTAGAATTAATAGCTATAACTCCTTTTATTAGTGATAAGACCTGTCTGTTTGATTCTCAGTTGATTTGGCAGCCGTGGAGGTGAGGCTCGTAAAGCATGTATTCGTCGCTGCCAGACTGCGAAGTAAAACTTTCTAAGAGATGACTAAGTGAGAAGGGGGTCCCTCAATTTATAAACAAGATTCTACTGGCCGCTCATAGCCTTGAATAATGATTTCTCTTCCCGACCCAAATGATTTCAACTCAGCCATTCGAAAACGCAGTTCAAGAATATTTGACTCAGATGTATTTGAGAGATACGGAGAGAGACCTTTTAGACCCTGAAAGCACTGTCACTTGAATATATGACTCTTGGCCTGGGGAGTAGGAAGGATGATCCTGAGATTCTAAAATCTATTTATGTTTTAATGCTTTCTCCCATCAGGTGAGCTTTTTGAGTGGTAAAATCCAAGAGGGAGTTTGTTTTAAAACCAATGTGCTCTAAGCCACGTAGGCAGTGAACATGAGTCTGATTGCTGCCTGGGTTCTGGCTAATTTCAAGGTGAGAGCATTAGCATCCTCTGTTATGATAGGGATGCAGAAACATCATAAGTTGTATTGCTACTGTAATGCAAGTACAAGCTTCAGGCAAGTTACATCAGCCTAATGTTTCAAAACATGTATTTGTGTTTTTTCCTTTGGTTCCTCATAACCTACAGGCAAGAGGGCTGTAATCTAGGAGATGCTTGGTAAATGTTTGTCTCAGGACGGGGAGAAAGAAAGTTGGAGGCACGTGTCAGGAAAGGAATGTGCACACGTTCCCTTCTGCAGTGCCAGTTATCAGCACCCTTCCACAGCCAGCCCCCACAGCAAACACTTTTCATCACCATTCTTAACACAGCCGCCCAAAGCCGCTGCCAAGTGGCTGGCGTTGGCGATGGAAATGATTTGTTTGCCGCCCTCTCCGGTGCCCTGCTGTCGGGATTGTGGAGGTGGGCTCCTCAGCCGTCCATCACCGGGGAAGTCTACATGCAAGCGAGCGTGCTAATGGCAATCTTTAGCCCACATTAGGAGTATTTACAGGATTCAGCCTGGTGTCCTGTCCGTGGAGGGTGGGAATGACGTACAGAATAGATGTGCGTTCCACTGTTTGGGAAATATGTCCTAGTGAATTCCAGTGGATGCATTTATTAAATCAGGGCATTAGGAAGAGAACTTGCATTTCCCCTCATGGAGGTCTTTAGGAATATACTACTCTTCTTAACGTTATTAATAATAACATTATTAATAATACAGTAATATTATTTATTAAATATGATGCCATAATTAATTAATTAAATATACTATTAATATAAATGTTACTATTAGGAGGAGTGGTATGTTATTAAATAATAATATAATGATTATTGTTAATATAATAGCTAGCATTTATTGACCCATTATTATATAAAAGACGTTAATATTTTAAATTATTTTTGATTTATTGATTTGTAAGGCTATATGTAGTATTTCTATTTCATTTAACAAATTAGTAAACATACATAGACATGCACACACACATATATACCACGTGCAAATATATGTATATAAATTAATACTTATCCTAGGATTATTAACGTCACTGTCTGCTATTGCCATAAAAATACTGAGAGACAATAATTCCAAAACCTGATGCCACAAAACATCAAGCATTTATTTACCAGGCACGCAGCTGTGATTATCTGGGGTGGTTGATTTGAGCTGGGCTTGGCTCAGCATGGCCCTAGGGCAAGCTTTCAGCTCAAGCATATCCTTGGGGTTTTTTATTTTTAGGAGAATCATAGGCTACCCGGAGCACATTTTTATCACGGTGATGGGAGAACCTCAGCACCTGTGTTTGGAACTGGCACCAGTGACATGCGCCCTTAAAAACTAGTAAGCCTCATCACCCGGCCACGCCCGAGATCAGAGTGGCTGGAAAACACTGGAAATACCACTTCTTGTGGAAGGAGCTGTGGAGGCACATGGCAAAGGGCAGGGCTACAGGAAGGAATGAAAACATGGAGACAATAATGCCGTCTACCGTGAGCACAGACTGAAATTTCCTGAGGACTTGTTCGTATTTTCCATTAATTTGTTATGAAAGTGTGTTGCTCCTGGGGTGAAGGAAATCTGAAAGATATCATTATTTTCGTAGTTCAGGATGCATCTATTTTGAGATGATGAGGTAGGCGAGATGATATTTGAAGTTGTTTTTTGTAATATGATGCCTTTTAAAAAAGCAAAGCATTCCATAGCACTGAATAAATAAATAACAGCACAGGAGCCCATGCCATGAATTTCTCTTTACTCATTCAAAACATATGAAGGATAGGGTAGTCTTTCAGGCAGCAGTCTTATTATTTTTTTATCGTGCTTTCTTCTTTTCCTGGTTCCCCTCGAACTCCTGGGTCAAGAATTGAAGGTAATCACATACGGCTAGAGTTTAGTGATTAAACGGGTGGTTTTCAAATGAATATCTCATTGCTCACTGAATGGGTTTAACCAAATGCATTGTACAGTCACCATGAAGGAAAGGTGACTGATGTGAAAAGATATCTATTCCTGGTATGATTTGAGAATAATTTTAATGACCATTTCTAGCCGAGTAGAGAAATTTAATTCCTTTGTATCTTAAAATTATTTTTACCTTCAAACGTTCCCTGTGTCTTAATAAGACAGTAGCCTGGTATTGAGAAAGGAGCTCCGGAGGAAAGAAACACATTCAGTTTAATCGCAATTTGTGGCCTGAGGGTGCGGGTGAGGTGGGCTTTCTATGCCACAGACCTTCGCTGACCCGTCCAAGAAAGCAAAGCTGAAAAAAGGATGGATGCGGGCTCCGCATCCAGGGGGGACCTGTGCCGCCTTCCTAGGATCTGCACGCGCCTAGCGCGCTCGTGTGACTCTGCTCAGGCTGGTGGAGGTCACGGGATCCTACGGGGACCCTCAGTCAGATGGTGTGTTTGAGAGTCGCCAGAATTGCTGGTAGTTATTCAGTGTGTGAGTGGCTCCATCACAAGAAACTGGGTCCTCACTTTCTAGAAACTTCTCAAGTTAGGTAGCCTGGTGTTTTTGTTGTGTACATTTTATTAACATGAGAAATCACGGGTCCATAAATGTCATTACAAGTCCAAGGTTCTATCATCTACTGGCTGGTTTCATCAGGAAAACTCAGATAATTCTTTTGTTTAATACTTGTTAGCGTGAAAAAGAAAAGTGCTTAGCGATTAAAAGGTAGTCTGTCAGAGATTCACCTTTACGTCTGAGGTTCACTGGCCATCTCGCTGTACTCACCATAAATGGTTACATTCATCATGATTTATATTACGGCATCTGTGCTTCATCCTCAAGACAGCTTGGATTCTTGGGTACTTCCCGGTCCCGGGACAACGTTTCATTTTGAAGGCACTATCCTTGAGTCATCCTATCGTCATCATTGGACTATGACAAGGTTTGAAATTTGAACAAAGTAGAGTGTGATCCTTTATTCAGTCCGTTTATTATTTACATGCAAATTATTTTATAATGTATCTTTTTAAAGATCCTTCACATGCATTAGCAATGTAATGCACACAGCACTTCCTGGGTTTGGGCTAAGTACCTTCATTTCTATTTCAAATCTAAGGCAAGTGAGAGTGAGGAAGTTTAACTGATATATATGACCCCGGGGTGACAGTCAAGAGTGCTGGAATTATGCTGGCAGACATCTGAACTCAGATTCTCCTGGCTGTATTAGGCAAGGCCTTAGTCACCTAAAGACCAAGAAATGATTTATCTCAGTAGATCACAGTACGAATGAGACCACACACTGGCAGAGTGCTTCGTAATTTTGAGAGGACGTTTACCTGTTATGAAAAGTAAAGCAGATTACGTATAATACAGAGAATATGCTAAATCTATACCTGAGGAGGGGATGCAAGCACACATATTCCTGAACCACAAGTTTAGGCCTAGAGGGACCTCGGAAATTCTCTCACTATTCAAATGAGCAAAGTAATATTCAGGGAAAAAAATAAGCATTAGAGCAAAATCACATCTATACCGCAAAATTTTATGTTCCAATTTAATATGATCAGTTTGATAGTTGGCTACTTTAAACGCTCTTGAAATGTGAACGGTTTTATTACAAAGCTGTCTCCTCCTTAAACCTGTATTTTCCCAAATGCAAAATTACTTTCTGTGTGTTTATCAGGAAGAAGAAATCTCTCTCTTTTAATTGTTAATTGTGGTATTTTAAGTGGGTTATTTTTTTTGAGAGGCACATCTAGAGAAAGATTGTTTACACAGTGTATTTGATCATGAGGTATTCTCTGTATTTGTCAAAGGTATCAGATATATTACTATGTTAAATTCCTAGGAACAAACTATGCCGTGTTAAACATATAAAAAATGCTAAAACCCTTTTTACGAAAGTTCCCACGTATTTCATAAAGCGCTGACATCCATATAATATAAGCACACATTACTGGCTCTATATTTTGACCAACAAAAATTCTTTATGATATTGTCCGTCTGTCCCTCCCGCCCACCTTTCCTCCTTTCCTCCTTCCTTCCTTCAAGAGCCTAACTTTCTAACTTCCTCCCTCCCCTTCCTGCCTCCCTCCTTCCCTGTCTTCCCCCACCCTGCTTTCCACCCTTTTTTTCTGCTGGTAATATGAAGTAAGTCAGGAATTCCTTCTTACATTAAATTAAAAAATCACGTTTACACTGAAAACAGTCTGTGATTGGCAATTTATCCAGTAATTGCACAAAGGATTAGTGATATGCCTTCTTACAATACTTTAATCAAAATTGTTGATTTTGTTATCTATTTTTAATCTCTGACTACCCTACCCTTTGACTTTATTCAGTTATTAACTGCTTCTGTTCTGTTAGTTTTCTAGCATCAGTGATTAGAGATTCACATTCCAAGAACCATAAAAGATATATTTTAACTCATCCGGTTAAATATGGTCTAAGTTAAATGGAAATTAACATTATTTACTTCTACTTGCAATACAGGTGTTTTTAATTCTGACTTGTAAAAGAAATATTTTTTCATCATTCTAGAAATAAGGTTTACTGTAGAACAAATAACTAAGTAATCATAAAGTAAAACACATCCCCTATTCCTATTTTATTGGCGTTTATGGGATGTGCCTTTCCAATGTGTTATGAACAGTAGAGTTCCTGGCTCAAAATGCATTGCCTTGGACATAGGAGGTGTTCGGCAAAGACCTGAGTTGTGTGAGTGGCCGTCCCGTCAGTGGAGGTTGGTGTGGGCTAGCTACTTTCCCAAGCAGCTCTCACGATGCTCACTTAGAATCCTTACAACAAGCCTACAGCCCATATGTGAGGATGGCAGCTGGGATGTTCTATGAGGCGACTTTGCTGCGAGACAGAACAGTGACTGGCAAAACAGAGGAGTTAAAACACCTGGTAATATTGTATGAAAAAAAAATTATGTCAGTGTTTCAAAAGGTTCCTAGAATAGGCCTCAACAGAAAAGTGAGAAATGAGTTTATCAACTTCATTCCACTATTTTTTAAATTTAACGTTTATTTTATATTGAGGTATAGTTGATTGTATTAGTTTCAGGTGTACGGCAAAGTAGTACAGTTACATGTACACATATACCCATTCTTTTTCAGATTCTTTTCCCATGTAGGTTATCACAGAATATCGAGCAGAGTTCCCTGTGCTATACAGTAGCTCCTTGTTGATGACCTATTTTATATATAGTATTGAATAGTGTGTATGTGGTAATCCCAACACTGTTTTTGTTTTTTTATTTTGAATTAAATTGGATGGCAGTCTCGAGGCATAGATCTTTTCAGTAATTAGGATCTATAAAGGAACCAATTGAAATATTTTGTATATAAAACCACTGAGATTGAGTGAGTGTAACTTGTTCCAGATGAAGTTCTGATCGAGTGAGTTTTGGAATCAAATTTCACCCCAGGGCTGTTTGGCCCTTAAACCTATTTTCCTTCTGTCATGCAACACCCCTTCATAGAAGAGAGATGAGAGCTAATATAGATTGAATATTTAATAACATGTTGATTAAATTATTAGTGACTATTATTAGTCAGTAGTCAATCCAGCCTAGTTTTTTATATTTCAAAGGTCTTTTCCATGAATTCTTCATTGTATCCTAAGGGAATAAATTCCACTAATGCTTCTCTAGGGAATTAGTTTTGAGTAAGCTATAAATTATAACTTTGGATTCAAAAGTTTGAAATTTATCATTACCTTGAAAGTGGCCAGGGCCACCTTAATGTATATGAATAATTAGCTAACATTAGTGAATAGTCCATGTTGACAAGGCTGAGAAAATTCACCTTTCTATAATATTTGACTTTTACGTGCATAGGAGATCACAGTCATTCTTTATTGAATTGGAACTAGCATAGGAGAAAGCTAGATGGCATCTGGTCACTTTAGAGCTGGCTCTAAAAGCCTAAGCATTCTGAAAATAGAATTTATTGCATAAACCACATTAAGATCACTTGATTCTTCCTCTCTCCACTAGTCGATGTCATGCAGTTTGCAAACACATGGATCATCTGTTATGTTTGTATCTTGAAGGGTGTATTATATGTTTCAAGAACTACGTGTAGTGAAAGTCACAGGCTCCCTGTGAAATCTCAGGTTTTCATGGATCTGGAAGCAAGGACAAGTATAACAACAGAAGTCGATCCACACATTAAGCTTAATCTTTGTAAGAGAATATTAGAAATAAAGAGGAATGTCCTTTCAGAGTAGAATAAGGCATTTCAGGGTTATCAGAAGCAGGGAAGTCTATGCTTAGGAACATAAATATAGACATTATGTGTTAAGTAGGAGAAAAACTATTGAGTATCATATAATATCACTTATATGTGGAATCTTAAATGATACAAATGAACTTATTTATAAAACAGAAACAGACTCACAGACACAGAAAACAAATGTATGGTTACCAAAAGAAAGGTGAGGAAGGGATAAATTGGGAATTTTGGATTAAGATATACACATTACTATATAAAAAAGTAGATAGACAACAAGGACCTATTGTATAGCACAGGGAACTGTATTCCGTATCTTGTAATAACTTATAATGGAAAAGAATCTGAGAAAGGTGATTGCTGTACACCTGAATCCATGTAAATCTACTATACTTCAATTTAAAAAATTTTAGGAAAGAAAAAGCAAAAAGAAAAACTATTGTGAATGCGTTTAAACTAATTGTGATTTGAAGATTGTAGAAGTCATATTATAGAAAGCTGCACTTCTCAGTCTCATTTAAAGTTCCTGTGTGTAATGATTTTCTGCTATAAAATGGACTATTTACTAATTTGAAGATTATAATCTCTCCAGTTGCTTGGAGGTTCACCATGTAGCTCTATTTTCTTAAATGCTGTCTTGTTTTTATTGTTTAACTTTTGTTGTTTGTTTGTTTTTGGTGGGGGCAGATGGCAAATATGGAGACGTGAACCCCTCCAGCTAAATTACCTGCGGAGACACTCCTCACTCCTCTCGCATGCATGCGACACCCTTGTGTATGCATTTTGGTGATTCCTAGTTAGATGTCTGGTGGGAGGGCAAGGGCGAGAGGGTGACTTGAAGTCCTGGCTGCAGCAGGGCAGGAGGGAAGGAGATGAGAGAACATTCCCGTGAGCCATCATGACACTGGAGCTAAAGGAGCATCTTATATTTCAGCCTAGGGGTCTGAATGAGTTCCTTTGTGCTACTGCCCTTCGGGCCTGAGATCCCTCTAGATCTTCTCCACACTGTGCGAGAGCTGATGGAATTCCCTAGTGTCAGTGAGCTACGCTGGGCATGGGTGTCCATGCATCAATGCACTTCGCAAATGCTAGACCCTGCTTCACTTGTCGACTCAGGAAATGTCAAGGGAAGAGATGAGAAAATAAAACCAAAATATAGAAATTACCTATATTTAACAAAAATACAGAGTAGTTGTAGGAATAATATCCTGCAATAGCCCCCAGATGTAAAATCACAAATCATACTGACATTGCCACGTCTAGATAAACCGAACAAATCGTCCTGTCCTGCATCCTAGAAAAGAGTAACTCCGTTCTTCTCCTATTTTATTCCCAGATTTTTGAACATTGTCTTCCTGTTTTTTCCCTTTTTTCTCCTTCTTTTTTGGCTCACATAATTTCTGTATTTTTCCTACAACTAGTGCCGAATGGTGAGGGGTGTAGACTGACTTGTGTCAGAGGAGAGCACCGCCTCATTAGACAGGCTGTGGACCTCTGGGCAGGGGGAGCTGGGTTTCACAATCCTGAATGTGGCAAAGCACGGATTCAGCGCCTCAGCTCCCGGGACGTTTGAGATAAGAAGCGAATTAGTGAAAAAGGATTTCTTTCTAGCCTAGTAATTGCATTCCCTCAGAATTGCATGATGGGCTCCTTTCCATTAGAAAAGAAAATACCAAATAAAAAAGTCATCAGATGCTCTGAGGTCCATTAAGTGCCGCCTGGCAGAGATAGGGCCCAGGCAAGGGTGTGTGTTTCATCCTCATCTCCTGCCGGGTATCGGGTTCTGGCAGAGGCAGCAGTTTACGGCTCCCCGTCCTCTGCTTCCATCCTCTTAGTCTCTGTGACTCCACACTTTATTTTGAAATTGAAGATGACTTGGAAAAGCTGCCAAATAATACCTCAGTCCCACGGTGGTGACAGTCAGCTGTAGCTGAGAGATGAACAGAACCGGGGAAAGGGCACAGACCGCCTGGGACAAGGCATTTATTGAAGGGAAGGTAGAGGACTTGTGTGCAAGCATTTTTGTCTCATGGCTTTATAGTTACAGGTTTTTTTGATGCATGCCTTTTGCTTTTTATTTAAGGATCCGTTAAGTGGTGAACTTGAGACATCAGAGACATAAAACTGAACTCAAACAGTGTTGCTCCTCAGCGACTTGGGATAAAACTAAGGAAAGAGGCTGATTCAACACCAAAATATATGTATATATATTAAAAGATGATGTTTTGAGAACAGTTTTATGTTTACAACAAAACAGAGAAAAAGGAGAGAGATTTTTCTTATACCTCTTGCCCCCACGCATGAAAAGGAGGCTGATTTTACGTCAAAATCAAGAGATTTCAGATAGTGTGGTATCCGTTGGACTCGTTCGAAATGTGGATTCTTCATGTTAATGCTGAGAACTAATGTTGATATGTTTGATCCCATTCCCTGCTCTGCCCCACCCCCAGCCTCCCCCACCCTCTCCCACCCCTCCCCCACCCCTCCCCTTTGCCCATCAGCCCTGTATCCACCTCCCCATGGCCCCTCCCACCAGTCCTGGTCTGAGGCCTGAGATCAACCAGTCCACCGTCCAGTTGACAGATGTTTGGGGGGCTTTAGCCTCCCTCCCTCAGTCGACATTCTGGAATGTTCTGAGACGTCACCGCCCCGGCTTTTCCCTGTGGGATACTGAGCCAGCGATACATCTGTGTGTGTGTGGAGGGGGGGGTGTGGGTGGGTGGGTGTGGGTGGGTGGATGTGGGTGGATGTGTGTGTGTGTGTGTGTGTGTGTGTGTGTGTGTGTGTGTGTGAGTGTGTGTGTGTGAGTGGCCGGGGGAGGGTGCTGGATATTGCAGTCTGGCCTGGCCTCCTGCCTCCCCTCCAAGCCCACTGGTTGTATCCGAGAACACCTTGAAATCGTGCTCCTGTGAATACATGTCCCAGGGTATATTTCTGGGGAATATAACCTAAGATAGAGGTTATTCATTTTTAATTTTCCTTTCTGTATTAAAAGTGATTTTATAGAAAACAAAAAGGATATACTTTATAAAAGATATTTAATTTTCTGCCATCCAAAGATAATTACTACTATCATTTCATGTATTATTTCCAAACCTTTTTTTATAGTGGAGAAAAATTAGAAACATCAATGGAGTGTGTGTGTGTGAGTGTGTGTGTGTGAGTGTGTGTGAGTGTGTGTGTGAGTGTGTGTGTGTGTGAGTGTGTGTGTGTGAGTGTGTGTGTGTGTGAGTGTGTGTGTGTGTGTGTGTGTGTTTAAGAGTACGTGCCCCATTTTTATAACTGGATTTTACCAATGCAAGTTTGTTGAATATTTGGGTGGTTTTCTACATGGATTAAATAAATACAATGCTGGAAAGAATGTCTTTGCTCAAATCTCTCTTTTTATCACTTTTTTTATCTCTCTTATATGATCACTTTTTTTTTGATTTGTATATATCCCTAGAAATAGGATTTCCAGGTTAAAATGCACAGGTTAAAAGGATGGATAATGCCAAATTCTTCAAGAAATGTTATGCTGCTTTGTTCACCCCAAAGCAGGGAAAATGAAGTCCTGTTTCCTGATAGCTGTGTGCGTGCTCAGAAATTATCTTCCAAAGAAATTATACGTGGGTAAGTTAAAAATTATCTGCACCCTGGTTATATTAAAACTTCTATAAATTCTACAGGCAGAGTGCGGATAATTTTTGACTCGTCCTCGTATAATCTAGTAGGCATAAAATTATACATAAAATTGTTTAAATGTGTATTTCCTTATAAATTAAGCTGAATGTCTTTCATAGACTTATCCGATTTATGATTCCTTTTATCAATTGTTTTTATCACTTGCAACTTTTTTACGTATGTATTGATTTGTAAGATCCTATCATATATTAACCTTACACGTCTTTCATGTATTGAATTGGTCAAGGTCCCAGGAAAACCAAACCAAACACAACGTCATTCAGAGTGACTAGCTGAAGGCTGCTGAGTGATGAAAGGACCCTGTAAAGACCCAGGCCGGGTGAGGTGGCCACACCAGGATGAGGTGGTACCCAGGGCTGATGATGATGGGAAATGGTACCCTGGGGAGAGGCTGCAGGAGTAAGGAGATGCTCTAGCAGCCCAGGGGAGGCCGGAGACTGGTGGGAGGAGGGCCCCCTGGGAGCTGGGAGCTGCAGGGAGGAGAGGCCCTTGCCCCTCCTAAGGCCCAGCAGGGAAGGAATCTAGAACTGGTGGGGATGTCCTCCAGCCCTGTCCTCAGCAGCCTGCCTTGTCCTGTCCCAGACTCTGCCTGGGGAACCATCTGGCAGCCAGAGGAGGGTGGTGAGCGGGGAGGGCATGGAGATGCAGAAGCAGGTGTAGAGGGAGAAGGGTGGATGTGGAGGCAGAGGAAGAATCTCCAGCACAAAGCCCTCCTGGGTTTCCTCGTCTGGGCGTCAGCTTCACCTTGGCACTTTATTTATGGAATCTGGGATAGAACAGAGGTCATGTATAATTTTCGGTCGCCAAAATGATTAATCGCTTGCCTCCCAGCTTCTAGTTTTGACGTTTCGCTAATGAGGTCTTTATCAGCAGGGTCCTACATAGATAGTAATGTATGTAAGTTTCTAGTACTTTAAAATAATGGATTTTTTTTCTGGAAATCATTTTGGTATGTGTTACGATGGGGATATTGTTTTCTCCAGAAATTTTTGCCAGGCTCTAGAATCATTTTCTATTCAAAATCCACTTCCACACGCAGACTCTGTGGTCCTCTGGAGTCCCTCCACCCTGCCCCCCTCCCCACTGACGATACTACATTGTCTGCAGCAATAACAGCTCTAAGCCGTTTGCAGTTCTGCAGTGTTTAATACAAGGTCTCTCTTTTCTTTTACACAGTCTTTCTTTTCTTTTACAAACTTCCTCTGTTAAAAATTAGAAAATTGTTGTAGTTATGAAAGACGTACCTTGAGATTTTGACAAGAATTACTTTGAATTTGTAGATGCGTTTGGGAAAATTGTCCTCGGGGAACACCGTTCACACACCCCAGTGCGATTTTATCCGTGTTTCAGATGTGGTGTTCTTCAGATCAATCAATAAATGTCTTTATAAGTTTTTTTTCACTTGGTAATTTACAGTTTCCTTTATATGAACAGAAATTTTTACATTTTTAATGATTATTCTTGATGTTTCTGAAATCTATTTATTTTATACGTGTATTTTGTACCTCTCACACTCAAGGGCATCTCTTTATAGCTAGTGATTTTCAAAGGAAGCAGTCCTGTTATCGGCAAATAATGTCATGATTTCTGTAGGTTCTTTTGTAATCTTTCAGTTTGTCTGTCTGTCTTTCTTTCTCTCAGTGCATTGAAATAGTACTTATTTTTTGGCTTTGAAGTGACCCTTTGATTCCCATGTTCTAGGTGGAACTCAGTTCTGTAGATGTTTACTTTTGCTGGTTTCATGGAACGTGTGCCTTTGCCTGCTTCATAGTCAAGTGCAGTACAGTTATTTTAAGAAATAACTTTCAAACCACAACCACCGCAGCAAATGGTGTTTATGTGAGGCGATGGATGTCCTCGCTAGCCTTATGTGGCAAATTCTCTCAATATATATGTGTATCAAATCGTCATCTTGTACACCTTAAACTTACACAATGTTATATTTTGATTATAACATTATCTCAATATAATGATCTCAGAAAAGCTGGAAAGATAGTTTTAAACCATCAAGGTTAGGGCCTCCCCTCCCCTAGAGACTGGGAGGTGGAGGAGCTGTCACCTCTGATGCCTGCGTTTCAAAGGGACAGCTCCAGGGTCCTTGAGAAAGACCGTCCCGGATGGTAAAATTGGCAGGAGTCTCTTTAATGAGTTTTAAAAGTAAATGCTCTTTAAAAAAAAAAAAGCAAGGGAGGAGTAGGGGTAGAGGCCTAGAGTCCGGAAGATGTCTGTCTGAAGTTCAGTCTCACCGAGGGGACTGGTGAGGCCACCTCGACCACCTGCTCTGCTGCCTGCCTGACCCGCCCTCTGCTGAGTCCCCCGCTGGCCCATCCTCTGAGCCTCGGAGCAGATGAGGCTGTTGCTGCCTCCACACACTGAAACATCCTTATTAACTAAGCACATCCTACCTTTGGAGTCTCAGTGGCTCTCCTGGTGAGTGTTCTAATTTATATACCTCAAGTCTGGCCTTGACTACATGCACGCGCGTGCGCGCGCGCACACACACACACACACACACATGTTCTTTGGTTTGTTTTAAGAAAAATTGGAGAGACTAAAAAGAAGTATCATAACATCATTGTGATTGCTTTCAAAAGCCTCGCATATATCCCTTAGAGGCAATATTTTCAGTCTACTTTAACAGGAGAGCAGCTTCCCAGGCTTCCATTTGGAATTCATTTGTGCTTAATTTGAAGAGCGCCTGGGTCGGTGCAGCACTTAGCATGATGTATGGATTGTACTCTGCGTACCTGCAGGCGTGTGTGAGGACCCAGGTAACCGGAAGGCACTGCGGGACAGGCTAGGGCACCTCCCTGCCTGGAATTGCTGGTCCCAGCTCGACACAGACTATTGGTTTCCCTTTGCAGCATTTATTCTAGAAGTTCTTGTCAGAGAAGCGGATGTGTACGGCTGCTCTCAAATAAACAGAAACTTGAAACATTGCTTAGAAAGCTGAGGCACCGGTAAACCTGGACCGCTGCTCTGCGTGTGGACTTGATTGAAGGTGTCAGTGGGTGAAATGGTGAAGCCGTTTGAACGCGTGCAGAATGCATCTCCTTATTATCACATGATATATTTTTCCAACGGAAAGTAGATGCCCCAGTCAGGCCCCCTCAGCATGAAGAAGCAGGAATTTGCAGTTGTCACCTAGTGTGTTGCATTTATTGTTAGTGACTAGTCATCACTCAAGGACTTTAAAGGTTAAAGAAGTTGGTGCTGTAAGCCCGTTAGTTTCATACGTGCTGCTATGGTTCTAAGATAACAGAAACAGTTTAGATACCATTACCTATGTAATATTTTCCATTTACATGTTTCTGGGCCAGATTATCCAGTGGCCACGTTACATTTCTGTAAGGAATTCCCGTCCCTTTTTAATCACACGGCAGTCTACACGGACTTCAGTGTGCTGACACACGGCGTGAAAATAAGTGGACAGTACAGGTTGGCTGCAGAGCCCTGTTACAGTTTGGCCTGGGACCGCTTGGCTTCCTTAAACATTGCAGGTGCTGCTGGAAGGCGAGGGACCGAGAGACAGAGTATGCTGTACGAAAGGGCATTTGTGTAATTGAGGACAGCTTCTGGACAGCACCTCCCAGGATTGCTCCTTGAGGTTCTGAGCCGTTGATTGTACATTGAGTCTTCCATATAATTACTGGCGATTTGGGAGTGGTTGTGTAGAGCGTGGTGTACGGGACTCTGCTCACCCTTCCCTGCTGGAGTCGGGCGCCGGCACACACGGCAGCGAGGGCACGGTGAGGAACGAGAGAAAAGTCCAAACAGCAGATGAGGTCAAAGCCAGATAGATCTGACGTCCCACCATTGAACTCAAAGTGCAAAGACTAAGTATGTCTGGAAGTAAACTTGAGTGATAATTTTGTTTTACTCGGTTAATAACAAATTTAATAACAAAACTAGAGAAGTACAGAGATAGACAATTATACACCAATCTTAATTATTAACATAGATGGAAGAGTCCTAAAATATTAACAAATCCAGCCCAATAGTATATTTTTTTAAATTACATCATAGTCATTTGGGGTTCTGTCCACGATGCAAAGGAAATTCAACATCAGAATTTATTAAGGGGTAATCCACATTAATGAAATAAAGAGGGAACACCTCAGTAGGTGCTGACAAGTCATTTGTTAAAATTAAACTGTGTGATAATTTTTTAAAAAGCAAATTACTTGTTGGAAGTGGGCTAGTATGTTATGGATGTAATCTTAAGAAGTAGAGAGCTCTTGGGGACCATGCATCTTATTTATGGGTGGCAGGTAGTTGAGGGGTGTTTGCATGTTTTCTTGTTGTGCTATTTTTAGCTTCATACATTTAACATCTAGTTCACTGCCTGCTTAGTTGTGTTAGTTTAATAAATAGCTATGTGAGAAAAAGAAGAAAGGAAAGGAAAGGAAAAAGCAAAAGAAAAGAAAGAGAGAAAGAAAAAAGGGAACAAGGAAGGAAGTGAGGGAGGGGAAGGAAGGAAGGAAGGGAGGAAGAGAGGGAGGGGGGTTCTATTAGGAAGTAGAGAGGAAGAGAGCTCCAGAAAGAAAGATAAAATTAAAAGCAGGACAATCCATCTTTGCTGAGAATGTCACCCGTTTTGTGGCGAGGTGGGGTTCATGAGTGACCTTTGAGGCACATAGTGTAAGAACCCTTGTGTAAACACACTTGTATAAAGAACAAGAAAATGAACTAAAAATGAACTAAAAGGAACTAAGTTAAGCCACCTTTGAAAATAAAAGAAGTCAACTCTTGCTAAATGCACGCACAAAAGAGTAATAATAGAAATAAAGATGGAAGGTGTATCCATTAAGCTTTTCTAGGTCAACTTGAGAGAAAATGCCACCAATTTTGGCTTAAAGTCAAAGTAAATCTTTTAGCACAAGAAACTACTGAGGTGAGGAAGCTCGGGCTTTAGGAATTCCTTGAGCCATTGGCTCTGGGGACGACAGGAGGGCTGGCTCCCCTTCCCGGTCTGACCTAACCTCTTTCCTGTTGGTCCTCTTCGTAGGTGAGTTCAGCCCTCACATTGGTCATGGGTGTACAGGCCCAACTCTAGATTCTCTTGGGTTAATTTCTGGCAGAAAAGAGAGACAGCACTTTTCCAGTGGTTCCTACACAAGTTGGGGGATTTGGTGGTTAGTTCTTCCTTGAACCCAACACTGTGGGGAGGGAATTTGGTTCAGGTTAGCTCAAGGTCACATCCTTCATTTATAGACAAGGGATGGAGTCCCACCCAAAACACATGAACTTCAGGGGACACTGGGTCCAGATTCCCATAGAGAACATTGGACTACATCCCAAGAAGAAGGAAGAAGAAATGGCAAAGAGGTGTCGCAGCAAAGGTCTATACCAAGAGGTGCAAGAGAGCCTCGAGGGAGTAAGGCAGCCTTCCTGAGGGTCTGTAGCCAGGAAAGAGGGGGCATCAGGAGCCTAGGCAAGTGCTCACCACTCAGCATCCTCGTCTCTTCTTTTCTTCCACCTTCTTTTCTCTGGGGACCAAGTGGTCCTGCATCTCTGTGAGATCTATGTGTTTCTTCCTTTCTCTCATAAACTCTCTCTCAGTCTCTCTCCTGCAGTCTCTCTTTCACTATCCTACTCTGTCTCCCAGCCTGTGCATCTACATCTCCTGAACTCCAACCACATAGAAACACGTGAGCATAGACGTTCCTACTGCCAGTTTCTGGTAAATCTACCCATTGGTGCAGAACATAGAATAAACGTTGCTCTAGGGAAGACATACCTGTCTTTGGGGAGTATTTCTTCCCCTAAAGGTGATAGTAATGAGTTGTAGAGGTGAACTTGAGTGTGTGTGTGCACATGTGTGTGTTTAGGAGAGACGGGTCTCCTTCAGATGCTGTAAAGAAATGATCGGTCATCTCAGTTTGATCCAAACAACATCATGGTCGATGTCTTATGGAATTGATTAAATGGAATCCTTTTGGGCTAAAGAAGTTACTGACATTTAACTAAACATGTTCCTGGGTTGCTTTAAGATGACCACTTCAGGTTTTAAAACCTCTTTTCAAATTTTAACTGAAAATAAAATACTCCATCTGCATACTCGATCTTTCAAAGCTAATTGTGTATCGCATGCACAAAGGCTGCTGTATTTCTGTGCAGGATCTGTGTGAATAAGGACAGTGGTCCAGATGAAGCTACAGCCTGAAGCAGCTTCCCTGGAGCATTACAGTCCATGGAGAATGAAAGGCTTCCTATGCGTTCTGCTCATGGGACCGAGGGCAGAGATGCGATCCCAGTTTTCTTTTCCAATGCTTGAGATGTACGTGGCCATACATGTAAAATCCGATGGAAATCTCATGTCTCTACCTTTAGGTTCTGGATGACCTAGAATACTGGTCTCAGAAACTGACCTGAACCTGTCCTTTGAAATGTTCCAGATCACAGCATCTTCTTGCTTTGCTTTCTCTCTCATTCCTACCATTGATATTCCAAGTAGAGCAGAAGAGAATGTTATCTATTGTAGGAGTCCCTCTCTTTTCTCCCCATTCCCTCCCGACTGTCTCCGTGACTGAGCGTCGCTGCTTGTGGTAAGGTGGTGGCCACGTGCTGAAGATGAGGTCATTGGGTCTGCGGTTCAGGTGGGACTCAGGTGTGTGCTGGTGGCCATGGCCCTGACGGTGCTGCGTCTGGGTAGGGAAGGCTCGCAGGGGACAGCGGTGCTGCAGTTGTGCTCCGGATGGTCTTCCTGGAGGTCAGGTTTTACTTAATGCAGTGACACCCACATATCTTTATTTGTTGGGCGTTACTGTTACACTTGGATATGTATTTTGTTATGCCCTGTATTTCAAATTCAATGTGGCAACAAGTAAACTGAGAACTATTGTTAAAATTCAAGCTTAAATCTTCCCAAGCTAGTATATTCTTACTAGGTTGAACCATATGTACTTGCCATATTGGTTGGTCAAGCAGAGGCAAGTCTTGGCTTTTTTTATAATACACTGTAGCTTAATGTTTTCCCACGAAATTCCTGTGGCATTTTCTTCCTAGAATTATCTGGCGACTCACAAATAATCATGGCTTTGTCTTCCTCAGGGTAACTTGACCTCTGTCGAGTTATACACGGAGGGAAGGTTGACAGCACTTTTAGGGTATATCTTTAGGGTACGTTGCATTTTGCTACTTGGAGAGGAAGGAAAGATAAAGGAATGCTAAAAGGCGTTCTGAAATTTAGATTTAGATTTATTTTTAGTAAATAAAATAGCAAGGACCCAAATGGTACCTCTTCCCAAATTATATTAGGATTTAAAGAGTGAGAATAATCACTTTTAAGATAGTGCACTGTATGAGTAATGTGTTTGGCATTATCAGGCAATCTTTATCTAAATTACACAAGACCGTGAGTAAATAAGTGTTAGAATATTGTCAGTTTTGGAACATAGCAATTGTGCCAGAATTCAACAGCATGACACAAACTAGCTATTATTGGACTGAGGAAAATAGTTGCTTCCCAAACCCAGGGAGCTACCCTGTGTGTAAAGTCCCCTGTGGTATATTCTGAATAAATCAAAATCATCTGGGAGAAATGGGATTCACATGTCTCAAATGGACACCAGGTGCCAGGCATTTAACTGTGTGATTTTGTAAACTCTTCAAATACACAGTAATATCAACTTTAGACCTAAGAATATGGGTAAAAATGGTGGTCCAAGGCAAGACAACTGCAAAGACAGAGAGCAAAGATTCATTCTTAATTGGTGATTATGAACTTCTTCGTATGTATTGGGTACCGTAAGGCCCAGGGCAAAACGTCATCATAACTAAGTCATCTTCATCTACAAAGAAAAGTGACCTGATAGATTTACGAATGTTCACTTTGTACCAAGCATCAATCTAAGCACATTACGTATTATTTCATTTTTCAGTGAATTCTTAGAATAATCCTGTGAGGTAGTTTTCATATGGTCACCTTTTCTATAGATGGGGATTCTAAGGTACCAAGAAGTTAAACAAACGACGTACAGAGCAAGGAATCAGATCCAGGCCACCGGACTCCAGAGGTCCTCCCCCAACTCTTCCACTTCCCTGCCTTCTGTTCTCAGTTTATATCTGTAAACTCTTAACCAGAGTCTGTTCCTGTTAGATTCTGCCAGTCCCCACACTTGGAAACTCCGGGTGGGTGCTGGTCCTGACATCGGCGAAGAGGCAGGGAAGATTTCCATAGTACAATTTATAAGATGTACAGACACGCCAAACGCAGCTGTCATCTTCAGTTAAACACGGTATCTCCCCCTTTAAAGTGGAGAAAGCTGAGGTCCAGCATCACTACGGCCCACAGGAGCCACGAGGGTGAGACTTTGGCTTTCTCTCCTCCTCCTCTGTTCCGCGGTGACCACTTAAACAGGAGCGGCGCCAGTCAAGCTCTGCATGGTCAGTTCTCCTATTTCCGGTCACATTCAGGTCTCAGCAAATCAGGAAATGCTGTAGTGAGTCAACAGAGGTTTCGGGAACAGATCCAAAGACGGAATACGGCACGGTTTTAGTGTTTTTGCTAGTTAAACCACACCATTTAGTCAATGGTAATGTTTCATGGAATTTTCAACATCGCCATCTTTTAAATTTTAATAACATTAGGAAAACAAGTGGGGCATTACCATAGGCTGGTATGTGGCTTTAACAGTATACAAAAGGCATTACCTTGAAAAGAATGAAGGTAAAAGCATCTCTTAAATGGAGTACTATCTGCTATCACCGACCATTTCATTTGCAGACTTACTATTTTCTTGTCATTATCTCATGTAATCTGAATTATATAGACTTCAGCTTTTCAGAAAACATTGCCAAATCTGCGCATGCTTCCCAATTGGGAAAGATTGAACACGTGTAAAGGGAAAAAAATGAACTACGACATCCTATTTTTAAAATCATCTCATGTTTTGAAGAAAACCAGATAGAGCAGCATTTTTTAAAAGAACATCTTCTAGATTGAATTCAGAGTCAGATCAGAGAGGCCCAAACATCATCATAATAACACTGATGTCTCAACTGCTACAAATCGCTGTCTTTTAAATGGTCTCTAAATATAAGTATCTTGTCTAAAAGCAAAAAAAAAAAAAAAAAAAAAAAAAAATTACCAATCGCCAATTTCCATCTCATTGCCAATAAAATAAAATGAGGTGTCTGTTGGTGTGAAACAGAAAATCAGTAGGGAGTGTCACGGGTGTCTTGGACCCCACACCAGAAGTGGATATTTATTAATTAATAAATGTCTCTTTTGTACCCACCACTCTAATCTAAAATTGTGTAGCCAAATTACATATTTTTACATGAACAGGATTCTAGGGGTGTTTGCTTTCTGGATCAAGGAAGGAAGGAAGGAAGGAAGGAAGGAAAGAAAGGAAGGAAGGAAGGAAGGCAGTCAGGCAAAGAGGTAAATCCTAATGGATATTTTTAAACTCCTAGTGAATTGGTGAAATAAAGCTCTTGCATAAAAGCAAAGGTGGTTGGAGGGATGAGTTGTCCAGGCTTGTGAGTTGTTGTTAAAATCCATTTTCAGAAGCCAGTGGACTGTTTATTTTTCTCCCGTCTCGCACTTCTCTCTACGTATCGGCGATCTTGTTAGTATTTGTAAATTCCATGTGTATGAAAATGCTGACAGTTCTTTCTCATTCTCAGATGCCCCCTCTAGCTGCTGGATCAGGTGCATTTAACTTCCTATAACGTGGCATTCCTTGCGAACATTTGAATTGAGGGGTGTGGTGGAGAAAGTCTGATCTTGGGTGTGGTGGCTCTTGGGGTTTAAACCCTGGCCTTGCTATGTCAGGAGACCAGACAGCCTCCCTGATCGTGTTCAGGTGCCCTTGGTCCCCATGTATAAAATCAGGGTAATAACTTTCATCTCATAGAATTTCTGTGAGAATGAAAAGGATGTCATTGTGTCCAATGAAGTAGTATAAGAATGTGCTTCATTTTTCCTTTATCTGGTGTATCAGTTTCTGTTTTCCTATGAAAGCCAAGTCTAGGACCAGGGCCTCCATCAGAACTAGTCACAAGGGCATGAGCTGAACCTAAGCCAGGACCCTGTGGGTCTAGAAGACTTTCCAGGGGGCACAGGGCTGAGGGGGGAGAGACAGGGATGATTCAGTTCCTTGGGCAACCCAGCTTTCTGGCAATATTCAGGGTAATCAACTCCCTAAACCTCTCCTGGTCTCTGGCCCTGAAACTTGCAAGAGTGCTGTAGGTAATAACAGTGCACCTGACACAGTGTAGGGACCTTGTGGTACCCAAGAGCTGTTGGTGCCACAGACCTGCATCAAGCCCTCATCCTCTGCTCCTGTTACTCTCCAAGTAAATTACGTAAACTAGCATCAGACTAAGGACAGAGATTTCCACCCATGCTTCATGTCACAGGAAGGGCCCCCGTGCATGCAGTTAGAGACGCCATCTGTGCAGGGGTTACCCCCTCGGGACTCGTCCCCGCCGACCACCTCGACGTGGTGTCACCTTCCCTGAGCAGCTGCAGGGACCAGGCCGTCAGCAGACCACGTCTGACACAGAACACACTACACAAACATGTTCTTCTCTTTTCCACGAGGCTTGAAAATCTCCTGGAGGGAGATGGAAGGCACAGATGACCTCCTGAGATCCATTCTTGCCTTGTGGTTATATAAATATCCACTCCTCCTCATTCTGTGCCCAGAATTGATTCCAGAATTTCCAATATCAGCTAAAACCTGAGGACTTCCATTTCAGTGTTGAATATTTTACCACTTGTGAGCCTAATTTAGTCATCTTTACAAACATAAATTTCCACTGCTGTCAGTATGACATCCGAACAAGGGCTGGAGAAGGACCTTAATAATTTTAGTTTTAATGGCATTACGTCCTGCTAATCTCCCTCTCAAGGCAGCACACTCCGCCTAGCTGCTTCTTTTTGTGTTATTTGAAGAGAGCAGTATGGTTAAGATCTTTTCAGCTAGTTCTTTTAAATCTAATATTAATATGAAAACCTGTTGTCCGTCATTCTGTTCTTCTAGGCACTTCAAGTGTACAAAAATATTTGTCCCTCTTTTAAATTAGAGGCATGATAGACATTGAAATCCAGCGATGAAAAAAAGGGTAAGGGAAAATAAAATACGTATAAAGGAAAAATAATTGTCCCCTAGAAAATACAAAAGGTTAAAAGGTCAAAGGGGACAACCTCCCGTGATCAAGTAAACATCGTTGGCTGATCCAGTAACAGCGCAGTTTCAGTGCGAGTGTTACTCATAGATTAAAAAAAAAAAAACTGAACATGTGAGTTTGGGTCTTCCCTTTGTAATTGTTTCTGTTATTATATAACATCTGCCATTAATTGACCCCGCCAGGGGAACATTCCAGAACAAAGTGCTGCGTACCTTCGTGTTTGAACTGGCACCTGGACATTCGATGAGAGGAGAGAGAGGTCAGGCGTGTTGCCTTGAGTTTGGCTTTCCTGATGATAACACAGACCACAGCGTTCGAACAGGCCGAAGATAGCGCCCCTGTGTAGGAAGATGCAGGCGCTCGCACACACAGACCTGCCCGCGGCCCTGGCCTGGCCCCCCTGCGCGTGGCTGCCTTCCAGCAGGTGCCAAGAGGCAGAAACCTCAGCCCGGGCCTCGTGCAGATGGGCTGTGCTAGATATCCACACCTGCACTGTGGTTACACGTGTCACGCTGGCATGCCAGAGGATCATTTTTCTAGTTGCTATAGGCTGGCTTTGGGTCGTTGGGTGGGATTTACCCAAAAGGGTACACAACTGCAGAGAGGAAATTCTGGAACCAGGTTTTCTGAGTTGATACAGAGTTGAATTAAAACAGCTCATGCTAAGAAAAAGCAAGGCTGGACTTCCTAGATGGCGCAGTGGGTAAGAATCTGCCTGCCAATGTAGGGGACATGGGTTCGATCCCTGCCCCAGGAAGATCCCACATGCCACGGAGCAACTTAAGCCCGTGGGCCACAACTATTGAGCCCACGCTCTAGAGCCCGTGAGCCACAACTACTGAGCCCATGTGCTGCAACGACTGAAGCCCACGTGCCTAGAGCCCATGCTCTGCAACAAGAGAGGCTGCCACAATGAGAAGCCCGCGCACCACAATGAAGAGTAGCCCCCACTCACCGCAACTACAGGAGGCCTGTGTGCAGCAACGAAGACCCAACACAGCCAATAAAATAAATAAATAAATTATTTAATTAATTAATTTTTAAAAAAAGGAAAAAAGAAAAGAAAAAGCAAGGTAGAAGCCCAATCCTGGGACACTCCCTCAGACTCATAGGAAAACTTGCACATTGTCCCTGACCCTGGCGATAACCGTCCCGTTCACTAACCACACTCCTTCAGCACCAGCCGACCTCTTTCGACCCGTCAGGACCTTTAGGAGTCTCTTTGACTTTGTTCTGGGCAAGTCTGATTTTCAGTCTAGTTCAGTGTATGGAAATCGGTCACAAAAGCAGACGTCAAGTGTTGGCTCTGGAGGTGCGATTTCACTGATGCGGGAACATCCTCCCTGGACGGGCCGATCCCAAGGCCAGGCCCTTCCTCTGCGTCTGCAGGTTAGGCACCTCCGGGTGCACCGGGGGCGGGGGTGGGGGGTGGGGTGGGCTGGCTTGCAGCTGCCGCTACTGGTTGGAGGCTTGGAATCGGACACTTTGGTGAGTGTAGGCTTTGGACTGGCTTTGGTTGGTAACAACCGAGCTTCCTGGAGCAGAGCTGAGTGAAGGGAGGTGCAAGACTGTGAAACGGCTGGTCCGTGAAGCGGGGCTGCCAGTAGCTGGGTGTGTTTGAGGGGCAGGGAGAGCAGTGCAATGTGCGTAAGGGTTGTTATTATTATTATTCAATTGTTGGTATTAACGACCACACAAATGGTTTCATCCTCGGAACATCGTGCCGACAAGCAGGCAGATCACCAAAGCCTCACCCGAGTGAGATCCCAGCATGGGGATGTCGTTCCAGCTCCAGCAGCCCCACCTGGTCCCTCTCCGCCCCCAGGGGAGGGCCTCCGGGACAGTCTGGGTTGGTGGGAGGACACCGTCACTCACCCTGTGTGGCTCTCAGTACATGATTTCACACACTCATTTTGGGTTCCTCTTCTGTAAGCTGGGGTCCTAATATCTCCTACCAGATGTGGTTCTTTCTGTTATGAAGGCAATGCTGAGAATATCTTGATTATCTATAAAATTCCAGGTGGGAGATATAAATTTGCTGATTGCTAATGACATGTTACCTCTGTGAATCAAAAGCAATGCCTTTTATTGACTTAGTACACATTCATATACATTTTTAGAAGAGGTCTGAATTTATAACTGGAGTCAATGCTCTGATTTCCAGACAGCAGCACTTTGTGGACCTCAGTCTTGTTTCAGTTCCTACGAATCTGAAGTTGTCCTTGTCCAAGAAAAAAAAAAAATAAGAGTTTTTTTGTTTGTTTTTAAGAATTCTTTTGTTAGTAAGAATCCAAATAGGGCACTTTTTTCTTCCTCCAAAATCAAAGCACGCATCTCATGAAACTTTCTAGGGTGAATGTGTTTATTGAGAAAAGAGTTTCATTGCTTCCTAAATTCAATTTGGTGGACTTTGTGAAAGGGCACATAACCAGGAATCTTCATAACTAATATTATCTAGACAATGATTAGCCAAATTCTCTGCACTTTCACTTTTTTTGTTTCGAATTAAAGAGAGAGATGAAATGCTCATTTGCAAGAGTATGAGTCACAGAAGAGCTACGTTGTGCAAAAATATACAGTAAAAAATAGCTATAGATGCAGAGTTTATTTTCAATATCTGCAAAGAAAATGAGATGTAGGTGTTTCTAAGCTAAGTAGTGCAAAACTAAAATGTCTTTGAATATACTTATGGTTTAATTATAGACAGACAAAAATCTACAATTCTAATCCTCAGATGAGATTTCTTTAGACTAAAAATGTTCAGAACTTTATATTCTGAATTTTAATGAAAATGAAGCTATGATGTCTTTTTGAAGAGTATGGTGTGGTTGTTTGTGCTATTAGGATTTGGGATAGTTGGCATTTTTTGGACTTTGTGGCCTGAGAAAGGCAGCACAGACAGGGAAAGGGTGGACACTCTGGCATCCTGGAGTCAGAGTTAATTTTGTTGTTTGTGTGTGTTCTTAAAGAGCTGGTTTATCATCTCAGGAAGGAAGACATTCCCCTCTAACCTTCTAGGGTTGTGTCTCTGGTCTAAGAATTAAATGGCATGCGCATATCAAAAGAAGAAAATCAGCCAAAGTTTACTAAGATGTATACATGAGAGAGACCCAGGAAGACTGAGTCACACACCAAATGGATGAAGCCATCAGCTTAAATGCCATCTTCAGCTAAACTCAGAAGAGGATGTTGAGGTTAGTGGTTTGGGACTTCAAAGCAGGGAGGTGAAAGCAAAGGTTTGGTGAACACGTTTGCTGGGCCTTTAGGGACAGTGGGACAGAGAGTGGACCCTGACCTCTAGGCCCCGCCCAGCCTCCTGGCCACACGTAGCTGGTATTCTTAGCAGACGTCTCTGCTGATGGCTGGTCCTCGAACAGGCCCTTTATCTAAATTCGCTTAGGCAGTTAACGGGGGCTACATAGAAGGACTTTCTGAGTCCTCTCTTTCTTAAACATCGTCAGCCTAAATTAATCCTCATGGCAGAGGCACCCTTTGGAGGGGCACGTTTTGCTCCTCTACAGTTGTTGTTGTTTTCTGTTTCTTAATTAAAACTTGATTTTTAGAACAGTTTTAGGTTCAGAAAAATTGGGAGAAAGGTACAGAGATTTCCCATATATCCCTGACCCCAGCACATGCAACGTCTCCCCGTTACCAACACCGCACGCCGCGGTTTGCATCAGGGCACACTCTGGGCGTTGCCCATTCTGTGGGTTTGGACACACGCGTGATGACGTGTATCCGCCGTCGTGGTATCATGAGAGCGGTGCCACTGCCCCAAAACCGCCCTGTGCTCTGTCGGCGCATTCCTCCTGCCTCAGCCCTGCCCACCGGCCATCCTTTGGCTGTCTGCGTTGTTTTGCCTTTCCCAGAATGTCCTAGCGTTGGTATCCTACAGTCAGCAGCCTTTTCACACGGCACCCTTTCCCTCAGTAATACGCGTTTAAGGTTCCTCCGTGCCTCTTCACGGCTGCGTAGCTCATTTAATTTTGAGCGCTAAATGAATTCCGTTGTCTGCATGAACTGCAGGGTGTGTATTCATTCACCCCCGAAGGGCGTCTCGTTGCTACCAAGCTCCGGCGGCTCTCAGGACTCGAGCTGCTGTACACATCGGTGTGCAGGTTTTTGTGTGGACCTGCTTTCAGCTCCTTTGGGTAAATACCAAGGAGCGTGATTGCTGATCCTATTGCGAGAGCAGGGTTGTGCCCCCTGATCTGTGGGGGGGTGTGGATGCACTTAGGGCCCCAATGGATGCCGGAAACCACGGATAGTACCAAAGCCCACACATACGAGGTTTTTTTCCTACACATACCTACCTAAGGTAAATTTAATTTATAAATTAGGCACAGTAGGAGATCACTAACAGTAATTATTAATAAAATAGAACAAGTATAATACTATGCGGAAATCAAAGCAATGTGAATGTGGCCTCTCTCTCTCACAATGTCCTATTATGCTGAACTCACCCTTCTTGTGATGATGTGAGATGAAAAAATGCCTACGTGATGAGATGAAGTGCGGTGAATGTCGGAGGCACTGGAATGCAGTGTCAGGCTGCTATTGGCCGTCCGACGATCCGTCAGGATCCGTCAGGGGGATCACCTGCTCTGGGTGATCCTGGGTGGTGGATCCTGTTGGTGTGTGGACATCAGGAGCAAACGATATAGGTGGCCGGGGATTGTGGGCAGGAAGGAGCCTGAGGGCGAGAGGTTTCATCACGCTGCTCGGCATGGAGCACGACTTGAAACCTAGGAGCTGTTTATTTCCGGAATCTTTGCTTTTGTACTTTCAGACTATGGTTGATCACAAGTAACTAAAACTCCAGAAAGTGAAACTGTGGATGGGTGGCCGGGGCTACTGTATGTTTAATTTTGTAAGAAGGTGCCCAACGATCTTCCCAAGTGGCTGAAAAGCTTGTTTGAAATCCTGGTTTCCATTTCCTAGCTGGACTCCTGCTGGCAGTTGCGTCACCTTTCTGCCCCTCAGAATCTTAACTGTAATATGGGAATCATCATTGTGAAACGTGCTTTTCTGGTCTATATGAGGATCATGCATGCTAATTATTCTACAGATATTAATTACTGCAAGGGATAATGGTTATTCAGTAGTCAGCATTTATAATATGCCAAGAAATGTGCATATACACTCTATCACAATGGTGTTTAAGAACAATATCATTTCACAGTTGAATGGATTGAGGACGTTTGATTAAGCACAGGGCCACAAATTAGTGAACAAGAAGCCTCAATTTTAAGTAAGATCTATTTGACCCCCTAAACTGGGTTTTCCACTGCCCACCTCATTATTGTTAATTCTCTTCTTCACGTGATCTGTTTCTAAAAGACTGGCTTCTGGGATCCTGTTGTTGCCTTGATGCTAAATGTGAATTAAGGTGATAACGGTTTCTCTGCAGTATGCTCTCTTGGCTGGAACCAACTAAAAAGGTAAATGAGGACAGAGAGAACAACGATCTAGAAAAGGACCCATCTATCATAAATAATTGCAAATCAAATGTGAACCCAGACGTTGTTTTTTGGGGGGAGGTGCGTTATTGTCTTTATGGTGCTGGTCTACGTAGGAGGAAATTCCGTTTCCCTGCTTGGCCAGTGTACCTCTCAAGATATGACCTTCCAGCCTGCTTTCCTTACTTGGGAGCCATGTTCACTGGATGGGCAAAAAGCAGAGCCATGATTGTGGGGTTTCGGGCAACAGCAGCTCCCATCTCTGGAGGCAGAGGCGTGACTCGGAGATAAGACCTGTATTAACTAGAGGGTGAAGCACCGCAAAGGGAAACCGATTTCACAGCAGGAAAATCTCTCTGCGGGTGGTAGTTACCTTACTGAGGGTAAGAGTTCATCCTTCGAGTGAGGGCTACTGACCAGAGCAGGCCATGACATAAGTCTTACCATGATGACTTGGGCTTTTTCAAGCTAATGAGGTCTCAGCCATGACAGAGCAGAGGCAGAATTCCTTTCTCCTTTCCCCAGTGAAAAGAGCTGTGAACAAAAACAATAGCACAGAATGAAGTGCTTTGCATTCCAGAGTTTGAAGCTCATGATATTTGGGTCCCTCCAGTTTCGGGTTGTAATCGTTACAGATGATGTGGTCGAGGCCAAGTGCCTTCCTGTCACCAGAGGCAGCACACAGAGGATGGAGCTCGAAGCGTGCACGTGTCTGCTCATCTTCAGGGTGGTCCTGAAGGTGGCCTTTTAGACATGATTCCCTATTGTATACCAGCTACGTTGAAGATGCTGTCTGGTCAGTTACGCTGGGAGTCTGTGAGTGGAGTAAATATTTTCAAAAGGCAGTGCACAAGTGTATGTGTTCAGTAGACACTCTTGAGGGAACCTCCACGATGGCTGAATCACTCTTTTCATCCCTTGTTAACAGGGGAGAGCAAAGGACGTTTCCTTAAAAGACAAGAACTTATTTAACAACTGGTTGGAGCAAGTAAGGTATATTTCTTTTTCGTATTGAGAAAAAAGGAAAAGGGAAAACAGTGGCCTGGCGGGGATGAGCGGGGGAACCATCTTCCTCTGCTGTTTGGAAGCTAAAGATGCAGACGCATTGGCTTCGATGCCACAGAAACCCCCAGGGTCTTCGCTGCTGAAAGGGCTCTGGCATCTGCAAGCCTCAATTAACAGGATTTATTTCTTATTTACACTTTCCTTTGGTTTTATGCATTCACGTCTGGATTTGCTCAGAGATGAAATGTTGCAACGGAGACTGTTTAGAAAAACACTCAACCCAGCTTGCCAGAGAAGCCTGGAGATACGGCTGGGGGCACGCGGCTGATGTTTCCTGGGTTTCTTTGAACTACACCTGATATCCATTTTGTTCTTGGCATTTATAACCCTCACATAATGTTCCTTCTCTGCAGCCAGATGAGGTTTAGGACTGTGCATAAGGAAATAAGGACAGATAAAGAAATGAGTGAGCTTCGTTAAATATACATCCTGGCGAGTTTCGTCTTTCAGACCGGTAATGCTTCTTTGGACAACACGTGCTTCCAAGGCGCAGCAATCCTCCCATAAAAGTTATCCTGTGAGCTGATGTGAGTTAGTTGCACTTCACATTTCGAAAAATAAAAATGATATATATGTGAAAATATGGGTCAACCCTAAAATATTGTAAAAATATAAGGGATGCAAAAGTAATGTCAGATTCCACATGAGGCTGGACTACTTTCAAATAAAGATATTAACCAGACCAATTAGCATATATTTGCCACCACTGGGAACTAGTTTAAACATAGGACTTCAATTACTTCCTAAAGAAGGGTTCTGACATTTTAAAGAATTAAAGCAGCTTCGAAATGAGCATCAAACCTCAGGTAGTGGCTTTGTATGTATGTGTCAATTCATCAGATATTAGTCAAAAAATAATAATAATGGTTATTATTTATCTCTACCATCATACATCCATATATCTATGTGTTCTAACCATTAACATGTAGTGTAATATACAACGGTGAGTCAAAAATTACTTGCACAAGTGGCTTGTTTGTTAATTTCTTGTATTTGAGTTTCTATGAGGGTGAGTCAGAAATTATCCGCACTCTGGTTATATTAAAACATCTGTTGGCCGCACTGTCTTATCAGCGCTTTCCATTCAAGGCTACTGTCTCCCCAGTCCCTGCTGTGCAGCTGTGAACATGTTACATCAGTTCACTTGTAACTGTGGTGCGAGCAAAAATGGATGCCCTGCTTGTGATTTGCATGAAAGAAAAGCAGCGTGCAGTGATTCATTTTTTGTGGTCAGAGGGTGTACCTGGTGCCGTTACTTATCGAAGACTTTATGCACAGCATGGAGAAAGTGTTTTGTTACAAAGAAGTGTGTATCAATGGATAGAGAAGTTCAAGGACGTTCACACAGGTGTCAGCCATCAAGAAGGAGATGGACGCCCATCCATGTCCACAGCTAATGACAGCATTGAGCATACACATGAAATGATTCTGTTGAATAGATGAGTGACAGTGGATTATGTGGCAAATCATTTGCAAATCAGCCATGGCTCTGCCTGTGAAATAATCCACTACAGACTTAGCTTTCAAAAAGTTTGTGCTGAAGCCTAAACTTCGGATTAAACGTAGAGGACTGCTATCCAAGGGTGTTGTGATCTTGCGTGACAATGCACGTCTGCACACGTCTGCCCACACTGTCAACACTCTGCAAAAACTTCGTTTTGAGGTGTTAAAGCATCCTCCCTACAGTCCTGATCTCACTCCATTGGACTTTCACCTGTTTGGTCCCCTGAAAGCAGCCCTATGAGGACGAAGATTCACTTCTGATGGGGATGTGAAGACAGTGGTGCATGTGTGGCTCACAGCTCAGGCTAAAACATTTTTTTAATGAGGGAATATGAAAGTTTGTTGACAGATGGACAAAGTGTATTGAAAATCAAGGAGATTATTTTGAAAAATGATGTATTTGTCTCTTCTAAAATTTAAATCAAATAAATTCTACAGCCAGAGTGTGGATAATTTTTGATTCACCCTCATAGCATTATGGTTGTTTAAAAACTCACCAAAAAGTGTATCTCTTCCAAATCTTGTAAAAATAAATCATCTGTTCTTTTCCCATACACAATTGCATTTTATAGTAGTTCCTAAAAGTGAATAGTGTCTGAATGTTGATCAATATACCTACTCTGTAGCAGAAGTAGCCTGAATAAAGAGCCCAGTGTTTCCTTAGGAAAATCACAATGAGAGCGTTTAATTTCAAAGAGTAATATTGTCAAATGGGTAGAGTCGGATGGAACGCTCTTCTGGGTCACTCCAGGTTTACCAGATCAAGATGTAGATCATTCCTGTCAAGGTCAGCAGGTCAATAGCTGCAGTTGAAGACGTACCCGCACGTCATCTTCCGCTCAGGGAATTTCCGGGATGGCCTTCCTGCAGAAAGCATGGCTGATGTGAACAGGTATGGTTTGCTGTACGCTTGCCCTGTGCCAGATTCTGTACTAAGTCCTTTGCATTCATGGTCTCACAGGACATGGAAAATACACTAGGAATGAATCCTGGAGAAATTCTGAGTGCTTCAGGGGACTAGCAGAACTCCAGTCTGAATATATTGAAAGGGATTAGGAAAAAGCAGAATCAACATTTATGGAAAAAACATCAAACGAATGAAAGAATCAGAGGCCCCTAAAAGTGTTATCAAAACGACTCTGGGCTTTTTATTTGCAAAAACGGACTACCAACCTGTGTGCTGTAGTTTGCCAAACTCTGATCTAGATTATTCATTATTGATAGCAGATGAGAATATTAATTCTCACGAGCAATCTCAATAATGTGATGGTAATTTCATAATAATAAAAATATATTATACATTTAGTCCATATTTATATTTATTCTTACCCCAATAATATTTATGCACATATATACACATATATATGTGTGTGTATATATATATATACAATCTTTTGTGTTTATATACTGGGTACACTGATAGTGAATGTTACCAATGTAGCTGGTAGATTTGAGTTTTAACTTTGCACGACCATCCAGAACAGGGGCAAATTAGCATTTGCCATTGTGAAACCAAAAGCTTAACTCATGTTTGCCCCCTGTTCCTATGGCAACTGTATTACAGTAGGGAGCCCTTTGCAGTGACCTGGACAATTTGTTTGAGGTTTAGAGAAACTGTTGAGTGTGTCAGAACTAAACTCACACTTACTCTTCCTTGAGACTCAGATCTGACGCCTAGAAGACCACGTGCTTCCCTGTTTACTTTTACTCTTTGACGGCCTTTTGTATATGTATGCGTGTGTATCACATGCACTAAGCACACACACAGAATGTTTTAAGAGCAGATCCTGTAGAAACAATCTGATTTAGAGTATGTGCTTGCTGCATGTTTAGGATTAGTTGGTAAAAAAGAAAACCTCCTATGTCTATGATTTTTTAAAGATGCATTATGTTTCAAGAATACACCTGTTTGGACCTTTGGTTTGTTTTTTTTTTTTTTTTTAATTTACCAAGCATTTCTTTTTTATTAAAGTTTTGTTGATTTATAATGCTGTGTTAGTTTCTAGGTGTATAGCAAAGTGATTCATTTATGTGTGTATATATATATAGTTTGTATATATGTTCTTTTTCAGACTCTGGAGTTTGGGATTAACATATACACACTACTATATATAAAACAGATAATCAACAAGGACCTACTGTACAGCACAAGGAACTATACTGAATATTTTGTAATAACCTATAAGGGAAAAGAATCTGAATATTTGTTATAGTTCTAATTCTGGTTTTATTATAATAGGCTTTTAGGTGTACCTTTCCCCCCGTGACTCTAACCTAATGGACAGTGCTCTTTGGGAAACACTCTCCAGCTTATCCATCCTTTTCATCCTTCCCCAGATCAAAAACAGGCATCTCAGCTACTGAGGGCACTCTCTCATTTACTAGACCCAGTTTTCTGGTTTTATCCACATGCTGAGTCAATTAGGCTTAATTGTTTCTTTCCCTGCCCTGCCTCCCGCTCCTGGGAGATGCTCTGTTTTCCGTGTGGGTTAGCTCTCTTTGGTAAAATAACAACCACAGGTAAGACAGGAAGTTTGAATCGACTCATTAATTACCCATCTCCATGTGGCGCACACTGTGAGTATATAGTCCGGCAGCGTCATGATGAAGTTCTGATCTAAATAAAAGGTTTCCCGTGAGTCTCAGGCTGGAGTGAACCATAAGGAACACAGAAAATTCACTACGTAGAACTCAGTCACGTGTTTTTAGGAGGGTGAGCTAGATTTATATTGACAAATGTTAGCTTGTCAAGTGTTTTCACAAACACCTGTGTCTTTAGTCTTTTTAGTAACTTTGTGAAAGAGGTGTTACTATCTCATTTTAAAGTTGAAGATAAGCAGAAGGTAGTAAGGGGATGTAGTGGAAGCTGCAGGATTAGAGACTGGTGAACAGATAGAATGAAAACCTAAATCATTTAGTAATTCTAAAAGAATGCGCTTTGTATTTCTACAGCTGCTCCTAAAATGTCTTTAGAGATGGGCGGTGTGTTGCTGAGTGTAATGTGTGACGTTAAAATTAGAAGTGAATGAGGTCGGTCTTCTGTAACTCTGTTCACTTGGTACAAGAATCCGGAGGGATTCTTGGTCCTCAGGTACTAGAATCTTGACTTTCGTCATGCAGCAACTACTCTGTTTAAATAACTTCTGGGTAGTAGTAACACCTGGAGGTTTTGTTTAACCAGGGACTTCATATACAAGTGCAGAACGATGCGGTCTGCACCACAGATTCACAGAGATGTAGCGGCGCCCTTCCTAAGGGGTCCCCGGGACCCCTTCGTGTTGGGTTCCCCTCCCAGCGCTGCTTCTTCCTCTCTGGGTTCCAGACTTGTCTGATTAAAAAGAGGAGCGTCATCATCTTCCAGGGACGCCATCAGGATCCTCCGAGCTAAGACAGCTCAAGTGGCAGCGCTGGGTCATTATTCAACCGTTAGTAGTCATACCCTTGTATTTCCCTTGCTGCTCAGTTAAAATTTCAGGAAGGTTTGGAAGGCAACTGCAAGCTCCTCCTCATTCAGGCGTTTGCGGACATCCTCGCCGGGGTGCCTGTGGCCAAGGGCTTTGTCCTGTGGCTTTGCTCTGTGGCTTTGCCGAGCGTCCATCAGTGATCGTCCTAGTCGTGTGAGCCGGTGCCTGCCTCCTGGAATCTGAGGTCTGGGTGCTGGTTTTCTAGAGTGACCGCGTGTGTGTTTAAAGTACCCGATGTGAATGTGCTGCTGCCCTCCACCCACGACGCCCTGCTTCACGCCGGGGACTGGCCTCCTGGACGTCCAGGAAGACTGCTTCTCTCTGACCCGGCTTCTCTGCGCCTGTGGTGTGCATTCCATGCTGCGGTGAAGCCATGCGGTCCTTCCAGCGTGAGGTGGAACTTTTTGACGGCGTTTAACACTCAGAGGACCCCTCTCCCCCACATACTGCAAACGACTGAACGGAAATATGATGGCATGACGCTTTCTAGAAACATACCTAAACGTCCCTTGACCACGCCACACTGCCCTGGTGCTGCAGTCTTTTCTCTTACACGGATCTAAAGACAATTCCAGAAGAATGAGATTTTAGCTAAAGTGTCCTTTCAGTTGGCATGGATTAGCTGGCTTTAAAATTCTCCCTACTTTTTGTTGTTACGGTCATTTTTCTGTCATTCCTAAATTAAGTCTCATCTGTAATTCTTGTTCCTCAGACAGGAACCCCTGAAGTCCTAGAATGCTAAGTGAACATATTTTATACCCTTGTGTCCAGTATTTTTATTTCTAATTGAATGCAATAAACACACGCACGTTTATTTAGATCCTGTTCCTCTTACTCTGTTATTAATAGACGTTCAGAACCTTTAAGTACCAACTTTGAATAACATTTTTCTGTTAACAAAATGTAGTGGTCCCTCCATCAATGTTGTCCTACTTAAAACCTTGAGTCCCTTCAGGATTTTCTACTTGGTCTGGTTTAATCTGTATGGTTTTTCTCTGATTAATTTTTAAACTCTCCCTTTCCTGCTTCAGTTATGTGTCCCAAAATTAGAAAAAAAATGAAATCCTAGTCCATATTGAGAATAATCGGAGAATTACTGCAGCGCTTCCCTAGAGGTAGACTTTGTTTATATGGTTTTCACTCCCCTTCTGCTGCCCTTTATTATATATGCAAACCTCTTACAGAGCTTACACTTGATGGTATCCCAAATTTTTATTTTGTATTTCTTATATGAATATGTATCTTTCTAGGGATAATGACACCATGACTTTTTACTTATGAACTATTTTAAAATTACTTCCAGTTATTTGGTGTTTGCAAATAAATATCAATCATATCACCCTGAATTGCATTATTTGATTCCTTTACTTATTAACATGATTAATTTATACTTCTCTACTGATCTTTCCAAATGAAGTCTGAGTTAAATAACAGGATGCTTCTCTGATCTTATTCACTGCCTTCCTTCGGCTTGAAGAGACCTGCCCTCGTATACTCAACTACCGTAGCTCACTCAGGAAGCCAAGGTTCAAACGGCATTGTTACTTTACATTCTCCCCTTCACAAATGCAATGTGTTTAAAAGAAAAAAAAAATAGTTGTATGTTAGGCAGCTCAGTGGAGGTGGGTACGGATGTGTTTCAAACAGCGATTGAAATAATTAGGATTTTTTTTTAATTTTAAGTTTCTGTATGGGGAGTTCATGGGATGGCTTACAGATTAATAATACCAATTAAAGCATGAATATCACTGCATCGGTATTAAAAGAAGAGCGGTAATGTTTGCCACGAGATGATGCTTGTATACCAACATACCAAAAATGACTATAGAAAGCGATCAAATGCCCTTGCAAGAAGCTCAAAGCCAATAAAAGAAAGGCTGATAAAAGGCTCCTCGGTCTACTCTTCGTATAGATGAGAAAGGAGGATTCAGTGTGAAATTAAAAGTAACTTTTTTTCAGCAGAATCATAAAAACTGATTGAGGAAACAACCCAATAGGATTCTTTATCCAAGAACACAGAGAATCTTTGTACTGGGCTACCCAGGCCTCCCGAGAACAGCAAGACATGAGTAAGCTGACTATGCCAGAAACAACAAGAAGCTACTGGGATTTTGTGTTAATTTCTGATTTTCTGGGACCAAAAAGCATCAGTCGCCTTTGAAGAGAGGACTGCAACCTTTTATTTTAAAACCAGCTATGCTTCTGGTATGGGTGTTTCTCAACCATTAGTCAGTCTTAGAAATGATACTGGTTTAAACAGTATCCCATATGTAAACACTACATGTTTTATATTCTGGCAATGTAGGGCATAGAATATCTAAGAAATAAGCTTCTTATTTTTTCATTGTCAATAATAGATTTAAAGTCTAGCATTCGTTGAACAATTCAAGAGTAGCCACATGTCAAATCCAGAAGTCAAAGTTAGGAAATATTACTGTCCCAAATTAAGAAATGAGGACACCGAATCTTGGGATGGTTGGCATAGCAACCAGGGGACACTGTAGCTGATCAAAAGTGACCAGGCTGCGATGGGAACCCACCTCCCTCTGACAGCAGCGCTCCAGCTCATTGCATTCAGGTGCACACCCTTCCACAGACACTGTTTTCATGGTTTCCTTTCTACTCCTGCACATCCTGTGTCTTTACATTTCCTTTACTATGAAACAGTCTCAGTATTAAAACAATCTTTAATAGTTTTCTCAATACACTTTATTCAAAGGCATAATAGTCCTTAATCACCTTGAGAAGTGTTTTTACAATGGGTTAAATTTTACCTTAAAACAAAACAACAACAACAAAACAGCTTTACTTCAGTGATACTGACTGTGTAATATAGTTAGATATTTTAACATCAGCAAAATAGCTTGTCATCTCCTCAAGTACCTTCAATAAATTTAAAAGCTTGGAAGCTGCAGATAGAAAAAATCCTATCAATATATAAGTGGTATGGTATAAAGATTTTAAATAATTAGAAAATAAACATACTTAGCACAGTCATCCTGAGGTTAGTAAAGTATCTCTGCTGGTATTTAGTGTTAGAATATCAAATTAGGAAAAGACATTTCCAAGCGGCAAAAGTACTGCAGCCCTGAGGAATATCAAATGAAAAAATATCTAAGAAAATACTGCCATAACATAATTTAAAAAAAGAATACTACTTTTTTTCTATATAGGCCATTTTATATGTTGCTGTTGATCTATTTTATGTATGGTAGTGTGCATCTGCTAATCCCAAACTCCCAGTTTATCCCTTTCAACCCCCTTTCCCCTTTAGTAACCATACATTTGTTTTCTATGTCTGTGAGTCTGTTTCTGTTTTGTAAAAAAGTTCATTTGTACTATTTTTTAGACTCCACGTATAAGTAATATCATACAATTTTGTCTTTGCCTGACTTTAATAATCTCTAGGTCCATCCATGTTGCCGCAAATGGCATTATTAATTCTTTGTTATGACTGAGTAATATTCCATGGTATATATGTACCACATCTCTTTATCCATGCATCTGTCATTGGACACTTGGGTTGCTTCCATGTGTTGGCTATTGTAAATAGTGCTGCTGTGAATATTGCGGTGCAGGTATCTTCTTGAATTAGAGTTTTCATATTTTCCGGATACATGCCCAGGAATGGGATTGCTGGATCATGTGGTAACTCTATTTTCAGTTTTTTAAGGAACCTCCATACTGTTCTCCATAGTGGCTACACCAATTTACAGTCCCACCAACGGTGCAGGAGGGTTCCCTTCTCTCCACACCCTCTCCAGCATTTGTTACTTGTAAACTTTTTGATGATGGCCATTCTGACTGGTGAGAGGTGGTACCTCATTGTAGTTTTGGTTTGCATTTCTCTAATACTTAGTGATTTGAACATCTTTTCATGAGCCTGTTGGCCACCTGTATACCTTCTTTGGAGACATTCCAAATTCTGTATATTCTTAAGCTGTATGATCTTAAACTTCCTAACCTTTTGGGATCTCAGTACCCTATCTCTGAATTATGGAAGACAGACATCAAACAGTTCTTCTAGTTCTCTCATTTTAAGTTTGTTTGAATTCCTTCCATCTCATAGCAATTTTATCAGCGATACGGAAATCACCAAAAACACCTCATTCTGTCTCTACGTGGAGTCTTAAAAAATATTGGAAACATACCATGCATTTCCACCAAAGGAACACCCATTTCATATCACATGTAAGAGCAATATCCCCTTCCCTTAAAGGCAGAGCACTTTCTCCAGAGTCACAAAGATGTGATGCAAGAAGAGCCAGGAAAATTGAAGCTGAAGGGGAACACTAAAGTGGGGAGTACTCTGTTTAGGGCTTTGAGGATGGAGGGAGGGGCCATGGGACAAGGGGTCAGAGTTGGCTTTAGAAGCAGAGGATGACCCACAGCTGTCAGCCAGCAAGGAACCAGGACCTCAGATCAACCATCACAGGAAGGGAAGCCTGCTGAAGCCCTGGATGAGCCCAGAAGCCCATTCTCTCCCAGAGCCCCCAGTAAGATGAGCCGCCTGAAGAGACTCGTGTGGAACTTTTAACCTGCAGAACAGTGAAACGATAAACGGTCTTGTTTTAAGTCCCTGTGTTGGTGGTAGTCATTGTAACAGCTTCAGAGACCAGCCCAGGGACAGAAGTGCACGTCTGCTTTCATGCCTGCTGCATGGAGCACACCTCACTCTCCTGTTACAGCCTCAGTGAAAAGGTGTTCATTGTTTAAGGAAATAGAAACAACCTTTGAGGACATATGAAAGTGGAAAGTCAACAATTTTCTTCACCAAATGAAAGCTGTTCTTTGCTCTCATACGTAACTATCCCTCAGCCCACATGATATGCTGGGCATGGGTGGGGTGGAGGCTTTTAATTTGACTGATGAAACATGCAGCATCCATCTGACGTTTATGTAAGTCTGAGCGTATAGCTACTCCCTCCTTAAATATTCTGAATCTTTTCAGGATTTCTTTCCTTACAGTGGAACATGCCCGGCAGCACACTCGTAACTTCTAAACGATTCAGTAATGTGTGACTACGTGCTCTCAGGATGGAGCTCCTCATAGAGGATGTGGATTTAAAATAACATTTTGGTTTCAAATTTTACAAAGAAATCCAAGTGTCCCTGTAATGGTAATGAAGTTTCCCTAAATATAGCCCGAAGCCTGGTATTATGTTTAACCAATTGATGTATTATCGAATACCTGAATGATGTCTGGATGTGGTAGAGATGTTTGATATTGGCACAGTGGATTTATATGCAGTATGTATACTTTTCTTTCCATCCTAGTCATGCCTCCAGCTAACTGCTTGATCACAGTCAAAGCGGCGGCTGTGTCTGGGCCCCCATCTCCTCTCTGTGAAGTGGGTTTGGACTGAGTAGCCTGTATGTGACCTACCACCAAGCATGCCTTTAGCCTGCTTTTGCTGAGCAGAGACTGGAGAGTGTAAAGAGCCACCCTGGGCACTGTCCATCTCAGTGATGCTGAAGATGTAGTGAGAGGGAGGTGTTCATCAAAAATAGTACCCAGATAAACGTATAGTTACCATTGTACTCAGTGCTGTGAGTCCGTATAATGAGCTGAAATATCGAAAGGAGGCGCTTAACTGGGTCAACAAGTCAGGGTGGGGTCCAGTGTCCATTGCACACAGAAGAGGCTACCTGGGCACATGTCTTGGTGCCCTGGGGAAAGGGAGCATGTGGCTTTTGCCAGGTCAACCCAACTGATGTTCAGTGACCAGACAGGCCAGGAGGAATCTGGTGATGTAGACAAGGGATGATCCACACAAGTCTTACAGGTCACATCTACACCGTGGCTTGTCTTAAAGTCACAGGGTAAGATGTAGAATGCTTTGTAAACAGAGGAGTAACGTGACTGTATTTATGCTCTGGAAAATGGCTCTGGCTCTGTAAAGAATGAATGGATTAGATAGAAGAAGGGAATGCATGATGCACAAGTACCTTTGAAGAGGTTAGTGCAGTATCTTCATGGGAAATGTGGTAGCTTGGACTTGAGAAGTGGGGCTAGAAATGGTGGTCAGGTGAATGGAACTGGGAAAAATGAAAGGATAAAATCAACTCACACAGGGGATGCTTGCGTATGGAAGATAAGGGAAAATGTCTCGAGTCCAGCAGAAGAGTTTCTTTCGGTGCAAAGAGTGTTTCTGTGCAGATTTTGCATTCTGAAGTGAAAAAACTGTTATTGTTTTAAAAATCTTAATTCACCATGGGAATTCATGATTTGAATAAAGGATTAGAAATTGAGCAGGGGAGAGAATTATTCTTTGTGAAGACATGATAAATCACAATGAGATGTACTTGTTAAACTATAGAAAATGTTAACCATGATTACTGTGAATTTCAAGTATTAAAGGACAGGATGAGGAGTCCTCAGACTACTGTAGTTCCCCAGAGTAAAATCTGACTTTGCTTTGCTTCCAGAGCTTCTGTGCAATGAACTGTGTGGTTGGACACATGCCTTGAGCCCATTCACCTTCTCAGGTCCCAGTTTTGTCTTTCAACCAGTTAGAGTTTAGATTAGAAATCCTCTTAGGACTCTCGTAGATTTACAGTTTATAATTGGCAAAAGTAGATAATGATAAAATAGCTCTTTGGCTAGGTAGGTGTTTTTGCTTAAAAAGAAAATATTCTAAGTACTAATATATAATTTGTCAAATATTAATTCATAGACATTTGTGTCTTATAAATGATCTTCAGACAATAGTGTCACAGAATTGTAATTCAGTACAATTTAACTCAGAACACTGAGTAGTAAAATTGTGTTTTGATGTCCCTTATGCATAATTTTCTCATTTAATAAAAATACCTCATTATTAACAGTATTCGTAGTAAATAATAATAGCAGTGGCTTACCAATCACAGTGCTTTCAGGTGACGTTTTGGGCACTGGGAATTTGTGCCAGCCACCTTTTCAAGTTCTTTAAATGCATCATTCCATTTCATCTTGTCTATAAACCCATGAGGTGTGTGATGTCATTATCCGCAACGTACTAATGAAGCCGACACTGAGGGAGGTGAAGGAGATGGTCAAGGTCATGGAGCAAATGGATTCTGAGCCAGATCTGTCCAGCTTCAGAACCCAAGCTGTGAACCATTTTGCCTCTAAAATACATTACCTGTAATGGCTTTGCTGGTAGATGGGTGTAATAACCCTGTCATAGGCGCCAGCCTCTTCTTCCCATGAAATAACGATGTAGCCACAAATCAGCTTATTTACCTGACTTGGGGGTGAGAGGTGAGGAATCAAACACAGAAATCGAAATTGCTGGAACGTACAGAGCTAGCTAAGACAGGAAATGGAGCTGCCTCTAGGCTACCTCTCCTTCCTCTGTGAAAGAAGGACTGCCCGTGTCTCCATTTGTTTTATTAATTCCTCCCTTAAGATGTGCTCACACAGTGAGCAAGCCCAGACACCTCAGCAAGGAGACATCTGGGAGTGTGTAAGAGCCTTAGGTGAAACACTGTTCTGGAGATTCCGCATCTTTCCCACACACATGAGTGGTTGGCTAACTGGCAGACATCCATTCTTCCACGCAGGGGAAGAACAGATAAACAGAGCGAATCAGGAAGAGTGCTGAGCTCTCAAAATCCAAAGTATTTATTTTCTACACAAGGGATTCAAAAAAAAAAAAAAAAGGTTATCTCAGAGCTTCAGCGTAAAGAACTCAACTCAGTGCCAAGGCTCATAAAGGAATGAACACACATAATGCATCTTGGTTTCCCCAAAGTCTAACAGAATTGCTGGCACTCAGCAGACACCAGATAAAGATTTTTTGAACGAAAAGAATGCAAAGCTTTGACTCGTTGTCTCTCTGCATTTCCCTGTATGTTACTGCCATATGCAAGTATGAATGTATGCTGTTAGTGTGGTGGTTTCTACCCTGTGCTGTCTTCCTGGTTAAGGGCTGCTGTTCAGGATGGGTTCATAGAAGACCAGGAGAAGGCTCACTCTCACGTAAAAGGCGTCTTTTAAGTAAGCTATCAAAGGCCTATTGATTATTCCCATCATTTCTGTTTTAAAAATCGATTGCTAATTATGTTTTCACATTGCAGTGGAACACACATGCACTGGGTATCTGCTGGACATAAGGTACCTATGCAAGGGTCAGTGATAGTGAAAAATTGACTTCGTCCAGCCCTGTATCCAGAAAACTTGAACCTGAGCTTCATGTCTGTAGTGCCCCAAATTCAATGCTAGAATCACCCAGGGCCTCAAAGACCTCTGAGTATAGAGGAAGCAAAAGAAGCAAATCATTATGTAAAGGGCAAAAAGAAAAAAAATTCTAAAACAAAAGTGGTGCTTCATCTAGCCTGCATGTTTGGAAATTCCCTTGTAAAAAGATAATTAAGTGTGGCTGAATGAAGAGTAGAAAAAGACAAAGAAGCTTGAGGAAAATGAAGGATGTAGGTCCCAGGAAGGACTGTGGTGGTGGATGTGGGGAGGGAGTGTGGACGTGGGGTGAGAGGTGCACAGGCGCCAGGATGAAAAGAAAGGGACTGAATTTCACTGAAGTGAAATCTTAATATGATTGTGTTCACAGGTCTCTGCATTTGAAGATAAACATCTACTTTCTGTCACCAGGATAGCCACCTATACAGTTTTAAAGTGATGTTTAAAAGTTGGATTTTGTTCTACATTTCATCCACGTGGGACATGATACTTGGCATCTGAGAATATGGCCCTCGAATGCTAAGGGTTTTTCTGTACCTATTAATTTAGTGCCTCCCAACTATTCCCAGCCAGTTACATCACTTTGCCAAAAATCCATTTTTTTCTACACATAAAAAGGTGTGAGGGTTTATAGTTCTGACTTATAGTTTGAAATCACTCTTTCCTGAAAACAACTGCTGATTTGCACCCATACTGCACTTTCCCAAGACGTCGCTAATTAGGGAATAATTTCCTCCTTAGCACATTCTCTTATCCTAGCCCTCTCAAAATATTTTCTTATATAGTATAAATAGGGTCTAATTCTCAAGCCCCATGAAATAAATCAATATAAGAAATCAATATATACATGTATATGTAAATCATTAAATCAATGTGATATATACCAATGCCACTTTTACAGAATCGTTATTTTCATTGTGTGTATAAACCTCCATTAATCAAGTGAAAAGAGGCAGCAAAGGAGCAAGAGAAGCCTTTCTGGCCTGGAAGCCAGAGTCTGGGTTCACCCCATAGCAGCCACCGTTGGATCCCAGGCAGTGCCTTCATTAGTCACCGTCGATTTATGTTCAGGTTTATTTATTCCACGAGCAGGCAACGAATGCCTTACGTACCTTAGGCAAGACTTTAGGAGACGGGAAGGGGCATGGAGCACATATTTCTCAATCATCCTGACAGTGGCTTGTAATGCATCTTATGTCACCAAGAAGTTTCCTTTCTTCCTAGTTGTCACAACCTTCATTATTTTGAGGGGGGAGGGGGGCACTTGAGCCTTCCCTGTGGATTCGGGATTGAAAGGGAGCTCTGTCTTGCTGCTTTGGAAGACTCTTACCCCCTCCCTCTGCAAGCCCGCTGCCTTTCTGTGTTCTAACATCCTTGCTCCAGGCCCCCACACCATGTGAGGCAGAGGCTAGGACTGTATCTTTTTGTTGCATTCTGCAAGATAATCCACATCTCTTAGCTGTCTATGCATGCTTTTACAGGCTTGGACATAATCGTTCACGTAAGGTCTACACAGGAAGAATTATCTTAAAAACTAAGCTACGTGAACTTGGACCAGTCACATAATGTATTTTGATTTCATATTTCTCACTTGTATAATGAAGAATTACTTCTATGCACCATGTATCCAATATCTAATTTTTTTTCTTTACCTGTATTTATTTTTTATTTATTTTTAAAATTTTTATTTGATATGGGAGTATAGTTGATTTACAAGGTTGTGTTAGTTTCAGGTGTACAGCAAAGTGATTCAGTTATACATGTACCTATTAGTTTTCAGATTCTCTTATATAGGTTATTACAGAATATTGGGTAGAGTTCCCTGTGCTATACAGTACGTCCTTGTCGAGTATCTATTTTATATATAGTAATGTATATCTGTTAACCCCAACCTCCTAATTTATGCCCCCCACACCTTTCCTCTTTGGTAACCATAAGTTTGTTTTCTATGTCTGAGTCTGTTTCTGTTTTGTAAGTAAGTACATTTGTATCATTTTTTTAGATTCCAGGTATAAGTGCTATCATAGGATATTTGTCTTTGTCTGACTTACTTCACTTAGTGTGATTATTTACACATAGTTGGCCCATAGAAATTTGCTGAATTAATAATGATTGAATAAGTAACTCAATAATGATTCAGTAAGGTCTTTTCAATGCTCAGATGATATGTGGAGACTATGTTTATTAATATAATGACAATTTTAGGTATCATAAAATAAAAATGATAGAAGTATATCTATATAACATAAAGCACTCAGAATTCTCAGAGAGTTTTTAATTTGAAATAATTTCCCATCAGATAACTGACAAATGATACAACAATAGAAACTGAGCTCATTTCTCCAGTTGTAGGTACCCTTGTGATTTTCCGTTTGATGCTTATTCTTTTGAAAAGGTTGGTGCTACCTTTATTTCACTGAATTGAAAACTATTCAGAAGGACCAGTGAAAAATTTAACAAATTTTGTGGCTGAAGTCTGTATGGTTTATGAATAGGGAGCAGTGATCTTACTAAAATGATATGTTGTTACAGAAATTTTCATAGAGTATCAATAAGAATAAAACAGGTTACTAGCAGGTAAGATATTCATGATGAGATACTCTGCAACTCCATATGTTCATCCTAGTTGTCACCAACACACTCTGTTGCTAGGCAACCACAGAGTGGATATTGGGACCAGGTCTCCAAGAACAAAACACCATCATTGTGCATTTTAATGAAAAACTATATTAGGTTGCAAAATATAAACTTAATCACCTTTGGGGAAATGCCTTTCCTCAACCTATTATTCAGAGTTTCAGAATATCGATATACATAGACTGATAAATGTTTTACATTGTAACATTAATTAAAATATATATTAAATATTTTATTGTAAAATAGGGCATAAAAGTAAATATATCAAGAAATGGATTCTCTAAAGTTGATTTTTTAAATTATCTTTGTATTTAATGGCATACATGCTTTTAAACCAGCAAAAAAAATACTTGGCAAGTTATTTTTATGGATCTCTATTACCTTGTGGTCTACCAATTTAGTTTTGTGCCCAAGAACAAACAGCCCAACTTCTAAGCTCCCAGTGGAATTCTAAAGATGGTTAGCTCTACATGCAACTACCTTTCCATCAATCCTGAAGTTTGTCTCTATTATGGAAACCATACTGATTATTCAAAACCCAACTAGATTCTCTAGCTGTTGGTGCCTATCTCCCTGGGCACATTGTTCTTTTACAGGATTGCTTAAATGCATGTTTGGTTAAATTCTCCCCTCTGCCTTGTATCCTTCTTGTTCCCAACGGCCCATTTGGTTGATATCTTTGTCTATATCTTGCTTAACTAGTTAGTTAGTTGTTTGTATTCCTCTTTTTCCCTTTCACGTTCTTCCCAGTATTATAATTTTGAAACACAGAAGGTGTCCAGCAAACTCATTTTGAACTGAACTGTGATAAATGGAATTATGTATTGAAACATTGCATAGTGAATTACCTTGAAAGAATTATTTCCGGCAATCTATTACCTGACAATTTGATGGTGTCCTCCTTCAGTTTTGTTGAAAACGATAAATTGAAAACCACCTGACTTTCAGAAGGATTTGCTCCCCTCAATTTAGAATCTTTTATTACCTAAGCTGTTTTTTTCTACACATATAGACCCATCATTGTACCATCAAGGAAGCTGAGAGATCTGCATTTCTTTTGTAAATGAAAGGACAGTTTTTTTAAAGATAAAGAAATAATTATTTGCAGGATACCTGGATTATAGCACTTTATGAGGCAAATCAAATTGAGGATGAACATTTATGGAAGGATATAGAAATTGATTCTCTTAAAGTTCTCCTTTGCGTCTGTTGGAAGGTCTTTAAGTGCCACCAGGGAGATGAGTGTTCTTCCACTGGAAGGTGGTGCTGTGAAGTGTATAAAGGAAACTTAAGGCAAAATGTGTTCTCTAGAGTGTATATGCTTTGAGAGAAGTAAAAGTCGATGCCTGTAAATCACGCACGAAGCAATAGGTTACTGAATGAAATAAGAATCTGTAGATGAAGAGGTCACTGGTTAGGCAAGTCAGAATATGAAGAACCATGAAGATGAGAGCATTTGGGAATGGTTTCTAAAACTAGACAGAATTGTAAATGGTCTTTCAAAGTGGGTGGATTTGGAAACAGAAAGCAGAGACAGAGTCTTATTTTAAGCAAGGAAACAGAATGAACTGAAACAGATAATCCTGCAGTTTGGTGGACGATGAGCACGTTGATCTTAATGAAGAAGGCTTGTCCTGTCAGAAAGAGATGTGTTAAAAGAAGTAAGGTGGTATCAGTTTATGAAGGGCCTGGAAATGCTGAGTTTTGGGGAAAAAAGTGACGTGAGGAAATCTCAAATTGAGGAAAAGTAGTTTTTCATCTGTATAAAGTATAGATTGGAAAGAAATCCAAAGGTACGCAGTTGGAGTGACATGGTCAGAAGCCATTACTGGGGCTTGCCCTGTGGCCTTGGTCACAGTGGGTGTGATTTATCAGTGCCTGTGAGGGGTGAATCACTGTGTCAAGAGATGTAAAGGCATCTCTCAAGGAATCTTTCCAAGAGCGCCATCAATTTGTTGTTATTTCCACTTTAAACTAAGGACACTAAGGCTTCCAAAGCACCTGTGATGCATGAATGTAAGGGTGAGATCCCATCTGAACACAGTTGTTAGCCTGTGCCATCACTCCGTGCACGTGCAGAAGTGGACGGCGTCCTCGTGAGACACGAGGGGCCTATTGCCAGAAATTCAATATGTGGTTTGTGGATTTTAAATAAAAGGGTATGCAATGAATAAGTCACCCTCAAAGAACAATTGTAAGCAAAGATTTTTTTTTTCAAACACAAACTGTTGTTAACTTCTTTCTTTCATCATTTACCTGGAAAAATACCATTTTCTGTTGTTTCTACTACAAACAGGATTAGAAAAAATGGATGGGACAAGAGAATGCTAGAGCTTTGGAACTGCTTCAGAAGCTCTACCCTAGTGTAGGAAGATGAGGTTTCCAAAGACAGCAGTTACCATGAGGCAGCTCATGGAGTCTTGGAAGTCAGAGACAGAACTGGCTAGAAGACATGTTTGACTGGCCATGTGTATTTGCATGCAATTACCTGAAACCATTGTCATTTAAAATCTGGTGAACATATAAAATTTGAGAATCATTTTACTAATTAAGTAAGAAAAGATGTGTTAATATTGACTTTCAGATGAGCTGAGTGAAGTGAACTTTACCCATTACTGTCTACAGTGTACAGGTAGACAGTGTTACAAGGTATACTCCATGGTTTGCACTTTTTCTGTATTTCTACCTAGTTACTCATTGAAGTGATATTCAGTGATAATTCTGAAATCTAATTATTGGAAAAGGTATACACTATCATAGTTTTGCTCCATAGGGTATGGTTTTATAAAAAGCCTTACAATGGGACCTTTCCAATAATGGAGGATACATTCATTCTTTCAGCTGGCAAACTCCCCCAGGCTGCCTCCCGCACAGAGATACAACCAAAACCACGATAGCAATATTCACTCAGAATCGGTGGGTTTTTAAAGAAAATGTGTGCAAGGGGAGTGAAATGGTTTCAGGATTAAAATTACACAAAACTGACAATAACACAATATTTTTTTTGATGTTAATGTTCTCAAGGATCATTCTGTGAAAACATCCCAGTATGTTGCCCAAGGTGCAGAGTTTATTCCTTGCCTTCCACGAGCCCTTGAAGAGCTTGACAAGCAAGAAAACAAAAGATGCAGAAAACCATTGATAACTTAAGCATCTCACTACTCTTTTTATACCTGCATGAGCTCAAATATGAAACGTAGGTTAGGAACATGGGAATTATCTAAATCCAAGAGACAAAAATCTCCTTTCCACTCTTTTCGAAAAGAGTAGTTTAAATCGATATTTTTAGAGAACAGCTTGGATGGCTTCCAATTTGGGCAGAACACTTAATTTGAAAAATTTCTACTCCCTGGAATGCTAATTGTCTTTTCAACATCGTATGCTTAAGAATACGGAGGATAACGTAAAATTATCTTCCATTTACTTGGATCCAAAGTTGATCCAATTGTAAAAAGGTAGTAGGTCAGAAAATTCTTAATCCTATGTTTGCTTCTTTGTGTATCAATGACCATCTCTAGATTTCTAAATCTGTGTATTGTGGTCTACTGTATGTTTTGCCAAAAAAAAAAAATAATAAAGAAAAGTCTCATGCCTGAACCCCATCATAAAAAAAAAAATTTCTGTAGTCTCTGTACAATACTGTCAAGTTGCTAAATTCTATGTGCCTCTGAAAAAGACATTGTCACTCTTTTCATGATCTTTGTAGTGATGTTTCATCCAGAAAGCTAGGATAATGTGAAATCTCATATAAAGTTTATCCCTTATATGGAGTGGAGATTGGGTAGACGTTGCGCACAGAATGTTGTCAGCTGGCAGCATAATTCATTGGCAGTTAGCAGCTGCTTCTTATAAAATTTAAATTAAAGACTACATGTGGATTTCCTGTCGGTGTCTAATATTTTGACGTCATAAGTGGCATGAGAGATATTATGATTTGTCAGACTTAATATTTTAAAGACCTCAGGGTTGTGTAGTGATACTTAATCTTGCATTTTATTTATTTTTGTTTGTTTTCCTTCAGGAAAATATCTCAAGTGGAAATTAAACTGTAATCATTTAATAATATTAATTCAAGTATTTCATATAAATCAGCAGATATTAAGAAACTATCTGCACATGACTCTTGAAGTGGTATTCCAGAACTCTTATATTGCATGCTTTCTATTTAATTAGTAATATGTTTAAATCAGAATTTGCTTACGACATGCACTATTATTCACATCTCATGCACTATTATTCACATCACGTCTGTTAATCCTTTAAATATAGTTGGTAAAAAGGAGTAAAAACGTAGTGGAACCCATTATTCAGAAAATAAACAGCTGGTACGAGAATATATCTTCTTTTTGTGTGGTACCTCACCCCATAGAAAAATGATTGGCACATTATGGTAATCACCAATAAATAATTGAAAGATTGTGGATCTATGATTATAACACTATTATAAATAATGCAGCTTTCTATAAGACTGGCCTACATTCTACTCTCAGCACAGACTGAAGTTACCATGTGGAAACCCACAACAGGCAGGTTTCTGAATGGGAAAGGAAACCTTGGGGTGATGATAAGGGATGAATTAGCCCTTAGGGAATTAGGGAAAGCAGAATTATTTTATGTGTACAAAGCACGTAAAACTCCTCATGGGTTGATTTTTTTCCTTTGCTGAAGATAAGTTTTCATAAAGAAAATACAGAATGAGTTTCGAATTCCGCTTTATCCAATAATCTTTGAGTTATTAAGTTGATGGTTTACGATTTTTGTCTTATTACCTCTATTAACCCCCTGTCTTTGAAAGTTGGTGCTGAATTTGGTTAGCATCTCTGTTCACCCAGGTCTTATCACAGGATATTTCAGACATGGGTTCTCCTTGAGTGTGTTGGGTAAAATGAGAGAGTCTGTCTTTGCAAACAACTTCCTCTTCTGTCTCCTTCCCCCAAAGCAGCCAGATATTGAGAAATATAAACCAGCCTAGACTTTTCAGATTACAATCTTACCTGCAGTGGTGCTCTGGCAAGGACATATAAATGAGATTCCTAGTAAATATGATGAACTTTGGTATACATACCAAAGAAAAATCTTTTCTTAGCATTGGTAAATGGTGTAATTTAGATACATCGTTTGGCCTCCTTTCAAAGAGTTCGAAGGAGACTGTGGCTGCAGGAGTGCTGAACTGAGGTGGAGGGCGCACGGCAGACGACTTTGGAGATGCATCTGTGGCTCGAATAAGGACCTCAGTGTTGAAGAACCATCATCCTGAGTAGAGATGATGCGTTGGTATCCTCTGTGAGTGTAAGGAGGTCGCTCAGGCTCCAAGACCTTCATGTGTTTCCTTATGTTGATAGGAGGATGCGTTTTTGAAATGTAGGTCAGTCACTTTTTTGAATCTTCTTTTTTGGAAATGTATATGCTTACAAATGTAAATTAAGACAACTTCAAATTAAATCAAAGCAATTTAGTAACTGAGACACTGAAGAGAAGCAAATGTTTGATATACCATGAAAACATCTTTAATACCCCAGAATTCAGGTGAAATTGATTTTATAAAAGTATGATATACATTTAGAAGCAGTTATACATTTGATTTTTCCCCTTAATGAAGCTACAAATATCAGAAAACCCAGTCATCTCATGAGTTCAGATTCTAAAATAGCCAATGCTGGCACCGTACAAAAAAATGTATCAGTGCAGTACATAAGCATGAATATGCAAGATGTTTTTGTTCTCTCATGTTAGGTGGTGACATTGCACCTTTTAGATTTATGTCACTGCTATGTTATTTTAGAGGGGAAATTTAATTTAAAACACCAACTACTGTGTTTGTATCATATGAGAGAGAGAGACTTCGGTCTTAATCAGTATCCCGAGTCCTAATATATTATTTAAAAGTTGTAATCGAGTTTCCCATGTTAATTTGGGTTCCTTTTCCACTGAGAATCTTCCAGTATAAATTTTCATGTACTATTTTGCTATTTCAGTTATCAGCAGGATTATTCAAAATGTTAAAACAAAAAAATATGAAACAAACCATGTGCTCCATAGTCAGAAATAACAGTGACCTGATTCATTATTTCAGAATAAATAATTTCTGGATTACTTGATTCAGCAAAAATACCTAATTATTTTAATAAAATCTTTTATCTTTTAATAAGAGAAGTTTATGCACTTCTGAATTTTAATTTAATTTAATGGTGTGACTTTGCAAATACCAAATGATAAGTAGTTTATAGGAGGCGACCATTTCAGCCTCATTCTCATGAGAGACTTCAAACTTTAAGTCGGTGGTGTTTCATAGAAATATAATGCAAACTGGTATGCAGTGTAAAATTTTCTCCACATTGAAAAGTAAAAGAAACAGGTGAAATTTATTTTAAGAATCTATTTTGTTCTGTGTAATATATTCTGAGTATTATCATTTCAACGTATAGTCGGTATAGAATTATGAATAAAATATTGTACGTTATTTGTGTGCTAATCTGGGAAAATCCGCTGTGCATTTTACACTTCCCTCGTCCCATCTTTCAGGAGAGCCCCGCCTCGAAGGGTCCTGAGCCTCAGGTGACCTTTTAGCCGCTGAGTTGGACAGCCCAAGCTCCAGCGCCTTATCTCAAGTTTCATTTTCATTGTGATGGTTTTTAAATTAGTTTAGTGTGGAAGTCAGTTTCAGGGATGCACTGTTTCCATCGACTTACAATCTGATGAACAAACACATGTTTCTTGTCCTACTCACCTTCAGCTCCGGATGTAACACACTTCCTGTTCTGAGTGTAATGCTGGCTGTGTTCACCCCAGACTCTTCCTTGTCAGTTAAAAAAAGGATAATGAAACTGAGAATTGACACTAACATCACAAAATTGGTCTCGGAGAAGTCGATACATTTGTAAACATAAGGCATAAGATAGCTTTCTCCCGATAACTTTTTCCTACGCACTTCCTAAAAGGCAACTGCATGAGCTGATGCAGAAGGAATAACGCGCTTCGTTCGTGACCGTTCCCCGCGAATGCGGCAGAGCTGCATTTGATGCTCTTTCCATACCTTAGTCTGCCCACATGCTTTGCCCAGGCTGAGTCACTTGCATCACAGAATACACACTGTATGAGGGTATACTTTAAAAATATGGACAAATGAAAAGCAGACTAAATGTTACTATTATACCAAGATATTTATAAAATAGTATTTTGGTATATTTCCCATCAATTTTTTTTCTAATTTTCCATAGGTGTGAGTAATTCTAGAAATAAGAATATCATTCCTGCTTATCACTAGTGCGTGGCTGAGTGAAGCGGGCGGAACAGAACTTTGGGAGGTGATGGGTTATGTTTATGGCCTTGATAGTGGTGATGGTTTGGAAGCTAAGTGTATACTTATCCCCAAACGGATTGATTTATATACGTTAAATATGTACATCTTTTTACATGTCAATCATACCTCAGTAAAATAGTTTATATATTTTAAACTACTGTAAAATGTGTGTATAAAACATGGCTAAAACATGTTTGCATTTAAAACATTTTATTGGGAAATTAATGAGCTTTAATTCTTACAGAGTTTCATTTATTGTTCAGGACTCAGGAAATACTGTATTGACAAGTGGTAGTTACTGGAGAAGATGTGGTCATGGTTTTGACTTTGTTTTTCATTTTAATTTTTGCATGTGCTGTAGTGATTTTAATTTTGTGTCTGCATTTGGGTGGCTACTTACTTGTATGTGACCAGCTGGAATATGACATTGAAGGAGTCTGAACAGCCACAGGGGGTGGGTGGCACCATAGCAAGGGCACAGTTAGAGGCTGGACCTTGGTCCTATTCTGCTTTCTCCATTATGCAGCAGTGCAGCTTCTAGCAACTTCTTCTCCTTGTTAAGCCTCATGTCCTTCTCTGAAAATGAAAATGGAGACCCTGCCTTTCAGAGTCTTGATGATGAGTTACGTGTGTGTAGCATTTGGTCCTGGATTTTGTACTCAGACCATTTTATTGCTACCACTTGGCATAAACTTTTAATGTAACATAATATTCATATTTCACATTTCCAAATATGGCTAGCTGTATATCAATTTTTTCTCTTATGTCAAAGTTAACCACCTTCAAAGAACATCTTCAGCCAGACAGACAATTTTTACTCTGCTTGTGATTGAATCTACTCCTTTGCTGTTTTTGATTAAAGAATTTAAAGAATTGAGTATCTTGTTCATGTGAGAAGGTGACTCAGTAGAAGAATGAGGTGGTGGTGATGCTCTCTAGCTGGGGCTGCATTTCCTGGGCAGCATGGAGGAGGGCGTCCAGCTCTGTGATGTCACCAGAGGGGCTGGACACAGCAGACCCCGTGCGGTCACTCACGGTCGTAGGACTTAAAGGTTGGACGATGGGTAGCTTAGTGAAAAAGATGTATCAGCCGAGGCAGCGTAGGGCAGGGCGATTAGAACGCCGACCATATGGTAGGTTCAGCAAGAAGCTGCTTGACTGTCACTGATAGGCTTTCTCAGAGCAGCAGCAGATCTCCCGGTGTGTGTTGTGACAGCGTAAACCTGAGCGCTCAATGAACGGAGACGTTTACAAATGATCGGGCTGGGTTTGAATGCCATTTATTAGCCTTTGTCTCAGTCTTTTAAACAGCCTTCTGTGTGCCTGGGCCACAGAACCCTGGCGACTCACTCATCTGGAGGCCAGGATGACGGCGGGTGAAAAGTGTGGCGTGTCACAGTGCCTACAAAATAAATAGCTGGGTGTAGGGGCAAAGGACAGGGATGATGCTGACTCTGGAAGAAATAGCTCATAAAAAACACACTATTCAGACTATGTGGTCGACGACAAAAAAGTAGTCTCCACAGTAGACTCAAAACTTAAATTGTATGTAAATGTGGGGTGATTTGCTTTGAGTTGTAAGATATTTCTCCACCCAGGAGGGCATTCTCTCCCATTCGTCCCTGCTTTTTTTTTCCTCCAACCTCCATATCACCACTTAACTTACCATGTGTTTTCCCTATTAATCTTGGGAGTTGTCTGTCTTCCCCAGAAAGAGTTCACGTTACCTAGCGTGTATAAGGCACTCAGTAAATGTTCATGAAATTAATGCATGAGTGAGTGAATGCACGTTATGTACGTGCAGAAGAACAGGGCTCGTTTGCCCTGTGTTTCGGTGCTGCTTATGAAGAGGCCATGTCCTCGTGTAACACTTTGTTAGAGGCAGATGTCATCTAAAAGGGAAAAATACAAGGACTTTGTTCCTCTCTCCCTTTGAGGAAAGATGGGGGAGTTGCAGCTCCCCCAGGTTGTTGGGGCAGCAACCAGAGGCACGTGCTGCTGTCAGGACCGGGTGTTGCCTGGTGAGATGGAGGCAGCCCTCACCCCGGATGGAGTGGTGGCCAGTTCTGGGTCGGAGGCCAGTCTCAGTCACTTCTAAGTGACGGCCTCTCACCAGTTCCTGCTTGAGAGGTTACACGTTCTTTTGTCTCTGATTTGGAGCCACACCTGACTCATCAGCTTCATTGCACTTACAACTTCTCACCCACTGCAGATCACTTTTCTCCTGATAGATAATCATCCTTTCTGACAGACGGTCATCCTTTGATGTCATAATGCCTGAATGGATGACCTTAATGCCTCCTGCAATTACTCTTTCTCTCTGCTCCTCAAAGAAGGGATACACATTTGCCCCCCAATTTGCAGGATGTGCTCAATGCCAGATAAACAAATGAACCAGGAACAGTGAACTCCAGTCATGGTTCTGTGATGCTCTGGGTGGATTCGATTATTCCAGCAAGTGTGTCCTGAATGAAATGCTTGAGCACTGGAGTAGATCTCAGTACCGCATTCTCACTTGGCAAGCCTTTCACCTTCATTGATAACAAAATTAGGTCTGTTAAATGCCCTCATCTCTGATGAGAAAGACATGAATCAGTCATTCTTGAAAGAGCCTGATATTGTGGTGAGCAAGTCTTGTCTGATTCATAAGAAGAAATGCTGCCTTTGCCTTGAAATGAGACTTGAGGGTTAATGGGAGACCTTATCGCTTAAAACTATAACCCTTGAGTTCCTTCCAAAGTGTCTGCAGCTTCTATTTTTAGCCAGTTCTTTCTGAAAAGGCAGCAGTGCCCAAGGCCAGCTGTAATTGTGACATCTGGATGAAAGGCTACTTCCACTGGAGTGTGTCAGTCACACCTTTCAGATGATTCAGTTGAGAAGCCTGATGGTCAGAATAACTCCAATTCTTTGGGCTCCATCCTGCTTTGGATAAGAAAGTGTATAATCTGGAAAACTGGGCTCAAAGAGGAGTTTTTTTTTTTAAATGTTATTGGAGTATAGTCCATTTACAGTGTTGAATTAGTTTCTGCTGTACAGCAAAGTGAATCAGTTATGCATATACATATATCCACTCTTTTTCCCATATAGGTCATTACAGAGCATTGAGTAGAGTTCCCTGTGCTATTCAGCAGGTCCTTATTAGTTATCTATATATAGTAGAGTGTATATGTCAATCCCAATCTCCCAATTTATCCCTCCCCAACCTTCCCCTCCGGTAACCGTAAGTTTGTTTTCTGCCTCTGTGACTCTGTTTCTGTTTTGTAAATAGGTTCATTTGTATCATTTTTTTTTAGGTTCCACATAAAAGCGATATCCTATGATATTTCTCTTTGTCTGACTTACTTCGCTTAGCATGATAATCTCTAGGTCCATCCATGCTGCTGCAAATTGTATTATTTTGTTCTTTTTATGGTTGAGTAATATTCCATTGTATATAAGTACCATACCTTCCTTATCCACTCATCTGTCAATGGACACTTAGGTTGCTTCCATGTCTTGGCTATTGTGAATAGTGCTGCTATGAACATAGGGGTGCCTGTATCTTTTCGAACTAGAGTTTTCTCCAGATATATGCCAAGGAGTAGGATTGCTGGATCATATGGAAGTTGTATTTTTAGTTTTTTAATTTAACAGTAGAAAAAGGACAATGGAATTTGTCGGGTTACTGGTGGGAAGTGGTGATAGTAACAAAATTCTATTAATGAAAATAACCCATTTAGACAATATTCTATAGTCTACAGAAACTTGGTTCTCAGACAGTAATTCTGGGAGGACAGCTGAGAGTTCCCCATTGTTACCATTCTACAGGTAAGGGAATCGTAGCTCACAGAGGTTAGACTGACTGATCCCGGGGAAGTGAGGGGCTGAGCGTGTCTTTATCTCACTGGAAGTTGCTCAAAAGCCCCTCCATGCAGGAGGTTTTTAATTTTCTTTGCATCTTCCCTACACTCCTCACTCTACTCATAGGAGTTTAAAAATTCATTTTTATATACACTTAAATGTGTTCGAGCATGTTAATTCCTTGGAAGTGAATTAAAATAATCTTAGTTCTCAGTGGCTAAGATTGTAAACTCATGAATTGTGTGTTTTCTTTCTTTTTTGTTTATTTTTTGTATTCCTAGCACCTAAGAAATGAGTACTTCATTTAAATAAGTGACTGGATAGTCAAACAAGCAAATGAAAGCATGAATGGGCTCTTAATGTGAAGACAGTCAAAGTCACAGTAGTAAATAATATCAAGCAAAACTACAAATGTTTTCACTATGAGAGCTATATGTTCATATTTAATGTCTATTAAAGTTACAACCTGCTAATTCATTTTAACAAAATTGCATTGCATTTCTATCCTTTATAAATAAAAACAGAATAAAATCCATTAGGCTACAATAGTATTATTAAAGAAGAAGCTTTTGTTTTCCTTCCTAGACCAAAATAAGAGAGAGAGAGAGAGAGAGAGAGATTCTGCCTAGGAAACAAAAATTGCTAAGAAAATTAAATATCTATGACATGTGAATGCATATGAAATTAAAGTGTCATTGATTAGAAGTTATCTACATAGTTAAATCTGATTTTAAAAGTATAACTTTGAGTCAGCGGTTGGTGTGGAGTTCTTATGCCTTTCTCAAGATTTTACTTACCAAAAAATAGGTTCCGTTTGCCTAAAAAAGAAAGCTGTCGGTGTATGAGCTCAATTTAACAGTAGCTAATGATGGAAGGCTGATGTTCAGAATAACCACGTGACTTTAAAAATGTCTGGTTTGAAATGGTTGAAGGACAGTTTGGTTTTTTATTCCAATATACACTTGAATTATATATGCTGCACCATTAAGATTATATTCAATAATTTATCTCAACCTTAATGTGTAAGAATATTAAGAAAATATATTTTCTGAAAGTCGTGTTCTACTCTTTTTAATTCACGATGGTTCATGAATGAAATAATTCTGCAGGAGTTCGGTGAGCAAGAACTCACACTCACATACGAATGCGTGGAATAAGGTGTCTCTCCGCCGGCTGTCTGGGTTAACACTGAGAGGACTGATATTGTAGAAGCGCTCAGGTCAGAAGCGGTATGTTTTCCCCACGGCCAACTATGGGTGTTAATATTAGTGGGTTTTTTTTTTAATACTGTGAGTCACCGAGCCAGATACTCTGAATATAGGTAGTCAGTTTACATATTGTCATGACAAAGGTCTCTACCCTCCCGCATAAAGAGCGCCTTTCTGTCGCAGGAGAGGCGCAGAGCTGAGCAGCGGTGCTCGGTGTGGTTCGGAACTCAGCCGCGCTGTTTGAGGAGAGACAGCCTGAGATACAGGCCTGCCCGCACTTATGATGGGGTCACACCCCGACAGACCCAGAGGCACCCGAAAGCGCCTGAAGCCGGAGGTGCGCCCAGGCCTGGCGTCCGCCCCGCCGACCGCGCCCGCGAAGCCTGTCTCCCGGCTGTGTGTCCGTGTCTCGGGGCATCCCGTGCCGCAGGTGCGCGACGGCACCGGCCTCCGGGCCCAGGGTGGGAGCGGGTGTGCCGGCTGTCGGGCCTGGTGGCCTCTGGGCTGTGGCCGCCGCCACCCAGCCTCACCAGCCCGGGAAGAGGCCGCAGTTCCGCATCCGCGGGATGCTTTCACGCCGGTGGAGAGTGGAAAAGCCCTTAAACGGAACCATCATTCAGCCGGGATAGTCTATGCCATGAAACGGTAGTAAATGCTGACTGCGGGTGAATTATTTGTAGTGAAGCGAAGAGGAAAACGAGGGAGATGGAACGGAAGGAGGAACGTGGCGCTGGAGAGGCGCGCGCCCGGCGCTCGGGACGGGCCTCCTGGGCGGGGGGCTCGCTGGGCCCCCCAGCGCCTGCGGGGACCCTCGGCCTGGAGCCTGTCTCCAAGGCTCCGCACAAGAGCCCGGGAAACCGCCTTCCTCGAGGGTCTTCCCCAGCGTGGGGAACTGGCCTGCTGAGACCCGTAGCTCCTTGGCTGCATCACCACGAAAGCCGCATCCGAAAGACGAGGTGTGCCCGTCGGGTCCAGGTTGGGTGGAGACCCCAAAGCCTCGCTTCACGGCGTGTGTTTTCCAGCCCCTCTCTCTGTGCGGGGTCAGTCTGCGGGCGTGGAGGAGGCTGTGATTCGTGAACCTCTGACCGGCGGTGGGGAGAAGCCAGCGGAAGGTGTGAGTAGGTAGAACACAGGTGGGGAAGGACAGAGCGGCCTGTGGCCCTGCAGCTTTTTCTCTGAGGTGAAGTGATGTCTTGAAGCATCAAAGACCCTCTGCTGCATTTTATCTTCGTGTAGCGCATGGCTTTTCAAGGTCTGTGCCGAACAGAGTCCAGAGAAAAATCCATTCGTGTATCAAGGTGGTTAGGGCAGAGGAAAGGTTCAACTCACATTAGCTAAACTCACAAATGATTAATGTGTAAATCAGTATGACAGTGTGTGAAATTCTACTAGCATATGACTGTCCCTGGGAATGGCCTCATCTCCGTGGTTAATCATAATTGAGTCTGGCAGGTGTGTTACGCGTTCCTGATAATTCCATCCTGAATGGGTCAGTTAGAAGCCGTCTCTACTCGGCCATGCTTCACACACACACACACACACACACACACACACACACACACACACACACTTTCTTGCTTTGTTTCATGGTGATAATTTTCATTTCTGTGAACTTTTTTGGTTTGCTTTTGTTTCTTGTCCATTTAGTCATCAGCATTGCAAATGAAATATATTGACATAAAGATTTTTTTTTGACTGGAACTTGGTTGACTTCTGCACAAACCTTTTAAAGTATATTACTCCTACAAGAAGGAGATCTCATCTATTACACATTTGATTATTACTATTATTTGGTATATTTACTCTTAGTAATGCGACCTGCAGGCTTTAGAGATATGATATACTAAATCAAAAGTTTCAGTTAATGTAATAATTAATGTAATGAAAGATTGAACAAGAACACCCAGAAGATAGATGTGTGTCTCGAAACTTGGGAAGCTGGTACTTGATAAAATGAGTCTGTCTTTCTCCTGTAGTTCTAGAGAATGGAGTTTCTAGTATGATTTTCAGTTTCATAATTTATTTTCAGATTTACTGAAAATCCGTCTATGCAGTTCTGATACACGTATCCCTTTATAAAAATCAAGACAATTAAATTAGAATAATTGAAATTTGCTGTGTCAAAATGTTCTACAGGAACATTTTCCATGATTTACATAATCTGGCACTGGTGAGACTGCCATTTAACACATCACGCAAGTGTTTTTCTTTCTGCCACATGCCATTTCTCAGTTGAAATTTTGCTAAAACTAACCTAATTATCAACACTAAGGCACATTCCATTTAAATAGTATTTTTTTTTACTTTGATTCTTACTATAGTAGCAACATTAACGTAAGAATTTCAATTTGTAAGTAACAGTTAAGTAAAAACATTTCTTTGTATATATGCAAAACATACTCTAGATTTTCTCTTTGAATAATATATATATATGACTAAAAGTAAACACTTTTTTTTAGACTAGTATTTTTTGGGATTTTTTTTTTAATTGAAGTGTATTTGATTTACAGTGTGTTAGTTCAGGTGTACAGCAAAGTGATTGAGCTATATATATATATGTATTATGTGTGTGTATATATATTCTTTTTTATATATATATTCTTTTTTCAGACTCTTTTTCATTACAGATTGTTACAAGCTATTGAATATAGTTCCTTGTGCTGTACAGTAGGCCCCTGTTGGTTATCTAAATACTTCTAATCTTAACCATAAGAGGAATGATGGCCTACTTACGAACAGAGGACGTTTGTTTCTCACCGTTCCGGAGGCTGGGAAGTCCAGGGTCAGGGCGCCTACAGGTTAGATGTGTAGTAAGAGCTCACTTTCTGGTTCACAGACACTGTCATCTCCTTGTGTCCTCACAGTGGGGAGAGGGAGGGAGCTCTCGGAGGCCTGTTTCATCAGGGCACTAATCCCATTCACAACAGCTCCACCCTCATGACCTCATCCCCTCCCAAAGACCCCCACCTCATGACGCCATGACACGGGGGCTTAGGTTTTAACATATGGATTTTGGGGGGACACAAACATTTGGACCATAGCACAGCTGTACATTTGTTACAATACAAGTGGTAACACAGAGCTGTGCTTTTCAAAACTTGATGTGTACGTGACTCACCGAGGATTGTTAAGAAGCAGATCTAATCCTGTAGGTCTGGGGGGCGGCCTGAGATTCCAAATTTCTAACAAGTTTCCAACTGATGCATAAGCTGTGAGACCCCACTGAGTAGGGAAGACATAGAAGATGTGATTTACGAAATGGATCTTATTTCCCTAAATAACTTAATACATGTTCTTATCATACTGTTCCTTGAAGGCCTTACAGTCTAGTCCCTGAGACAGATGTTAAGACCTAAACATTAAATGCATCCTGATTGTTATTCAAAGCATGTAATCATTCTGGTTTGCTCATACTTACAATCTCATCTAACACATATTTTGTATATCTTTATGACAGATATAAAATATATACATTTTCGACATTCTCATTTACGAGTAACAAATTCCTTTTATCTCCTGGTAATTAATTATTTAAGTAATTTTGTGACATAAATGATAATTTGTTTATGACACATCAACATAGAATAGCATAGAAATAGTATAGTCTGAGAGAGAAGTTCCACACTTCTGGATTGCAATAATGATACTCATTACGATAGAATGATCTAATGAAATTCAGCATGATGCTTGTCTCTCAGCCTCATTAATGGACGGGTAATGAATTATGTGTACATCACTAGCGTCTTCTCTTAAGAGTTGCCTTCTGACATTACGTACATGTCTAGTGCTTTAGAAGAAGGACCGTAAACACAGCGGGAGAGCGAGGTAGCTCTGGGAAAAGGAGACAAGAGGCTGGAGTTTGTGAGGAATGTAATGTTTTCATTCCTGCAAGCATGAGCATTAATGACAACATTGTTTAAGCTGAGTAATAGGTTACTAGGTTCTAATACATTATTTTATGTATTTTTTATGCTTCATTTTTTAATTCTAAAAAATAATAAATGGGGATTTGCTTAATACATATTAAGATTTTTATTATGTTTATTTCAAAATTTTATATTTAAAGGCAGGAGCTTTAGCAGGTGGAAAGGTATTCAAAGCTCCTTTGGTGCAATGAGCCCTCCTCAAGCCGCCAGCGCCGGGCCCTACACCTGTGCCTTGAACACACACCTAAGAGGAGAAGTGTAATTCTTGACTAGATTCTTGATCTCTCTTTGAACAGCTGGAGAGCTCTTCATATTCACTGCAGATATATCTCCCCTACCTTCCATTGTTTGGTGTGTGTTCTGCTGTCTGAGATCATAATGGAAAAAAGAAAAGAAAAGAAAAGAAAACAACAGTCCAAATATCTTTTTCCCATAATAACCTTGCACATATTTGGAGACAGAAAGTACATCTCAGTCATTCACCATCCTGCCTCCCTCTGGACGCCTTCCACAGTGTCTGCATCTCAGGGCTGCACTCAGTGCTTCAGAAATAGAATAAGCAACCCATGGCAGAGTGAGGCTGCTAAGTCTCTAATCCTGTTTCTACAATAATGCCGGGGATGAAAATAGCTTTTTCTGATAGCTACATCACAACATTAGCTCATATTGACTTTTGTTTTTTAATTAAAAACGCTACATCTTTTGCCAACTTAGGTTGAAGCAAGATCTTTCCCATCTTGTGTTTGTAAAATGGTTTAGTTGTTATGGAGTTTTTTTTTTTGTTTTTTTTTTCTTTGAGGGCATGGGTTTAAACTGAACTGTAGAAACATTTATTCTTCTTGTGAACTTGGGCCTATTGCCTTAACCTAACAAAAAAAATCTGCTCGGGGGGCGGGGTTGGGGGCGGGGAGCAGGGGGCGGGTGGAATCAGATTTCTCCTCCTAAGCACATTCCTCATTGCCTTCTGTGAAAGAACTCTCATCCTGGCATGGCCCAGAGACCATGAAGTGTAAATGTTGTAGTTGAAAATTGGTTCTTCCACCAATGAAATGACTATATGCAGTATTTAGATTCTCTGAATCTCATAGAAGTACCTTAAGGCATTATATCTTCTAGAACCCCAAGCATACATATTGGTGATTCTATAATAGGGGTGACAGAGATGCAGAGGAGAGAAGACTGGGGCGGCTGTCTGGGCAGGAGACAGGAAGAGATTCGCAAACAGGAGAAGCACACTTATCTTTTACATTTAAGTATGTTGTATCTTGCTTGGTTTATTATCAAAGTGTAAACAGCAGTGGAGATAATAAAATAGGTTTGAAGTACCAACAGATACTAAAACAATATACGGTTCAGACTGTTTTCCAAACAAAGTTAACTCCAGAGTAAACTACGCTTATATTTCAATAATACAACAGACTGAGTCATTCAAGGCTAAACTCCACAGGGATTTTCACTCACGTAAAATAAATCAGCACGCTGTACTTTAGAATATATGGTATGAGCCAAAGATCAGAAATTCAATTATCGAGTGGGTTCTTTCATTTTGACGGATAAAATTAATTTTTTCTCATTAAAATGTTTAAGAACGATTAAATGGTGCAAGACCTACAACTCTAAGAAAACCAATTAAGTTCCTTCCTTGAATTTGGGTAATAAGGAAAAATTCCATAGTTGACATATAATTTTCTAAAAGACAGAGCTAAATTTCCATTTCTGAGTGTTTGAAACAGCTTGTGGAGTTTTACTGTAAATATGCCAGAAAGTGGAGCGATGAAGGCTTCCCACAACTCGACTGTCTTCTCCCTGAACTTGAGCTCTAGATTTGCCCTTTGGTTCCAGGGGATGAAATCTATGGTTAGTCTTCTCAGAGGTGGATTTGCCATCAAATTTCAGGCCTCTCATTTTCATTACCCCATTTCTAATGTGTTTACCTGGTCATATATTCTTGCAAAATGTGAGATATTAAGAAATTAAAAGTGCAAATGGTTAAGACCACTGTCTGCTTCCCATTCAACTTCTCCACCACCCTTTTCCTCACGCTGAGTGGCCAAGGGCATTCTGAGGACATCGCTAAGGAGAAGTTCAGCTGAGGATATGTTACCTTGTCTTCAGTGAGACATATTTGCGGGGTCCCCAGGATATCGTGCACAAAGATTCTGTTAGATGTCCTGTTTAGAGGTGGCTTCTAGGAAAGCTGGTGCTCAGTGCTGTGAGATGAATAAACAGAGCCCGAGACTGTATCACAGTGCGAATAGGTCCCCTAGGACCCAGTACCTGCAGTGCCTGAGTGGAGGGAAAAACAAGGACCGATGTGTGTGGAGCCAGCATCTTAGTCTGTGGGAAATGGTTACAATCATAAGACTTGCAAAACGAGCATGGAGGGCGAAGTGTTTGTTGCCACCTACCCGCGCTGTCAGAAGTGGACTCGGTTATGCCTCCTGTATGCCTGACACTTGCAGCATAACTCTTCTTTTTCAATCTGTTTATGATGGTACATGTGATAACTCTCTGATGTGAATAACGGTGCATGTGATGAAACTCAAATATGCCATTTGATCTTCAGTTTGAGAAACGGATTTGGAACCTTTCAGTAAAAGAAATAAGAAAAATTTTGTTATGGGTGTTTAAGAGAGGTTCCACTTTTCTCATCCTTAAAATTAAATATGTTTATCAAATAACAGAAAAATCAGATATAATCAAACATGATACAGATTAGTGCTGAAATCAGTGGAAATTATTTTGGTAAAGTGAAGCAAATCATAACAGAAAAGTTAAATCATACAAAATCAGTTACTCCTTAAGATAAAGAGATACATTGTTAATAGAAATAATTAGCAGGCTTTGTATTGTTTGACAAACCAATTTTGAAGAGTAGATTACATATTTGAAAAAAGATTTACACTTCTTGCCGATTTAACTAAACATAATCACATCAATAATAATAACATAAGATTTAAAATATACCACCACAATCAAGACATTGGCCAAAAGGTGATTAATACGTGTCAATTCGAAGAGTATTTATTATTAATCGTTACACAGAAAAGTTTGAAAAACCCTGGATTTACTGATCATGCATGAAAATAACCACTATAAATCTTCCCAGATTTGACAATACAGACAATTATGACATTAACAGTAACTAGCCTCGTAGCTAGAGAAGACTTTCTATTAACAATTATAATTTTTTTAATTTATTTATTATTTTTGAGGGGAACAATTATAATTTTTAATTTATCATGGTAGGGAGGAGAAACTTGATCTATTTTTCCAGAAAAAAATGATGAAAGAATATGCAGACAGAAAGTAGGGAAATATAATTTAAAGGTGTATCAGGCAGTTATTAAAAGTATAATTTCTCAGGATTTTACCATGTTTTTAGAATTTGTCTGCTTTTCTTAATTTCTGATTAATTCCATTAGTTTAAATAATGACTTTTACACCTATTTTTTGTGAAGTCACTACAAAATTTATTGCTATATACTTAGAATAGTAATTTTGAAACTGGATAGCTGTATGCATATATATATATATATACATGTGATATATGTTACATGTATGTTATACTATGTAATTATAACACATCCCCCTAAACATGTCCCCTCTCTCACACACACACATACACACAGATACACAAACACACACAAATAAAAGCTTCACAAACTAATACTTGACATTGATGTGTGACATGGACTTTGATATTGTCGACCCTGCTTTATTCTAGTTTACTTTAATCTAGTTTATATTTTTAAAACAATGCTTCTGAGTCCTTACTAAAATGAATTCCCATCTGTATTAGTTACAGTCAATTTTATGACCCTGTAATAAAACACTTAAGAAAAAACAGGTTTTGTTAAGCGTGTGAGATTTCCCTGATTCCTGGGGAGAGTGCAGCAAGACAGCGTATCCTCTGCAGGTGGCTGGCACTCAGGTACACAGCTGTAGGCTGAGTACTGTTCCGGTGCAGGTGTGTATAAAATGCAGCGGGCACAGAAAGGCCATCAGGTTCTGCTTGGGGGTTTCAGAGAACATGCTGGAAGATGGGGATTCCACGTCTAGGGATGGAAGGGAGGTGCCTGGGAAGGAGGCCGGCAGGTCACACAGTGCCAGTCTCAACTCCAAACTTGAGTTGCTGCAGAGACCTTCCAAACAACGGAGGGCAGGGGACACCTGCTCAATGCTGAGCTTCAGAAAGACTCCTCTGGGAAGAGTAGGATTGACGTGTTGGAGTCAGACACAGAGAGACCACGAAGCAGGTCACTGCAGGAGGTAAGGCAAGGAGGTCGGGGAGACACACTAGTCTTTGCGTGATGCCAGACACACCTCGACCCTCTGCAGGCTGACTGCTCCATGCTCCTGATGCTGCGATGTGATCATCCCGGAGCTCTTAGATGACTGGTCCAAAGGAGAACTATTCTCTCTTAGGGCTGAGAAATTTTCCAGGGCTGATTTTGATTTTTTTGTGAGTTACTGGAACTGTCACAGTGCATTTTACATTTTTACATCTCAACAGGGCTGTATTCACATGCCCTTATCTCCATTTATCTTCTAGAGAGTGAGGATGTATCAGATACAGAGGAGATCTGACCAAGGCTGCACATTTGTGAAGCTTCCATGAGAGTAAAATGGCCCCATTAAATATCTGGTCCTTCCATCTGTGTCTATGCTTTGACATTCTGCAGAAGCTCAGAGTGAAATTTGTTTTTTCTATAATTATAAACCTGAATGTGAGACTCCCAAGAACTTAGAATGAATGTACGAGACATAATTATTAAACAGATACAAGGAATCGAGACGAGATATAGAAGTACGCACATGCACCCATGCGTGCGTGTGCACATGGGTGTGTTCAGGAAAAACAGTATGGCGGTGACAAATACTGCATTCGTTTAGCTTTTAACTTGGTTTGACTTGGAAGACTCAACATTATTTCTGCAGAAGTAGATGTATCTTTCAAATGTGCCAAATCCTTGGACAGCATCCTTCACAGCACACACACTGTTTTAACTGTGATGATTATTGATGATTAAATATATTACCTGTGGTTCTCAAACACTCAAGAAACAGCACATTTTCCCAATTCTAGATCCTAACATGTAGTTTAACTCTGATGGGAACAAGCATCTTATACATTTATTGTAAAAATCTTCATTTCATATTCAGAAATACATAGTATTAATCATTGTGATAAAGCAAATTTCATTATATAATAACATCAACACACAAAAGTTTCATGTAATCCCTTCAGTTGTTCACCTTGTCCAAAAATGACAATCAAAGGTATTTTGGAAAAATTATAACTATATTTACAAATATATTTTTAGTGTGCAGAGAGGCATTTTTGTTGACAAAAATGGACAACTGAAAGTCAAACAACAAGATTTAAACTCCCCTGACATTTTCTTAAGTCTGTGCTAGAGTCGTGGTGTGCAAAGCTCTGTGTAACTTTACTGTTTTCCTGAAGAATGTACCTCAAGTTGGTGTGTGACCTGAGCTCCCTCTTTACCATATTAACTTCTATGCCGTCTCTCCTTCCCCAAATCACACACATGAGAAAGTATATGCTATCCTTAGATCACTTCAGTGTCAGGCTGTCAGTTCACAATCACAATGTCAAAATTTAATTTCTCACCTTTTCCTAAAACCAGTTCTGCTGTCAATCTCCTAGTCATACAGGGTTAACATCTTTTTTTGAGGGGAGTGCAATATTTGATTCCTCCCTGCAAATCTACGGCATGCAGCCATCACGACTGATCATTTCTAAGAGAAACTTGTTTCTACTTCTTCCTGCGCTCTTAGTTCACGTCCTCATATCATTCCTCAGACCCTTCAGTCCAATTAACCAGCGTATTCATGTGTTCCCTCCAACGGGTCTCTTTCTCTTTCTTCCTAACCCATTTTCTGTGAAATCATGTATTTGTCAAATATATATAAAGCGCTCTCCGTGTGTCCAGTCTAGAGCAGTGTGACAGGGAGGACGAAGCTGGATCCCGGCTGGCAAAGCAGTCCGTGCTCCTCCGGGAAATCATCAGTTGCCTTCCTGGCCCGATGCTGTGTGTGCGATGGGGAAACAGGATGGACAGGGCAGCCGTGAGAGAACGAAGACCGGGAGGGTCCCCTATGCCTCCGGACTGGGTTGGCTACCAGGACCGTGCAAACAGCAGGCCGCCTCTCCCGAACCCTGAGGGACCAGCTCTGCGTGAAGCGTCCCCTGTGTCTGGGGAAGGACCTCTTCTCTGTGCAGGCACCACCCCTTAGGAGCTGTGTGATCCGGACAAATGACGCTCACCTTGAAATCCTCGTCTGCAGAGTAGGGAGACCAACAAACCATCTCCACAGGAACAGACTGAGGCAGAGGAGATGAGGAACTTTCCCAAGGCCCGTGAATAAAAACCTCAGAGGTTGGAAACCCACGCAGAGGCAGCTTCCAGAGCGGGCGCTCTCCTATTGAAGCCGGGCACTGTTTTCCCCTAAAATTCTCCTCTGATCATGCGATTCATGTCCTCAAATTCACTAATTATTTCCCCCGAGAATTAGGTCTCACTACAGGCATGGTACGATGCTCACAAACCTGCTCTCTGGGGCTTCTGACTGTTCTCCCTTCCCACCTTCCTGCAGCTCACCTGGCCGATTCTCTGATGATTGCCAAGACCTGACTGCTCACCTGCGTTTTCTCATCTTTCCCGTCCGAGGGACCTGCCCATTCTCTCTGTTCGCGCAGATTCCTTCCACAAGGTCCAAATCAATGCTCTGCTCAAACTAACGGCTTTTCTGGGTCACTGTGATCATTGCCATCTCTTTATTGTCTGACTATCTCGAAGGAAAATCACCTCTGCCTTCCTGGATGCAAATCATGGTACGCTCAGACCTAAAGGGAAAACAACAGGCGTGAAGGTTTTTATTTCTCTTTCCTTTCTTTGTTTTTTCACAGCCTTTTAAAATTTGATACTGTTGGCACAGAGATCTCAGAATGAGGTCAGGAGTCCAGAACTGAAAGCTCAGGCCAACAGAATACGTTCTTACACTGGAAAAACTCTTCACGGCTCCTGAGAAGCAAAGCTTTCCAACGAAAATTAGTATCTCCAAGAAAGCTGACGTGGGGTAATAAAAATGTCTAAAGAGAACCTGAGTGCCTCCAGCAGCTCTGTAATATTAGAAAATCAAGTTATGAAATCCATTCAGGAAAACGTTAAGTGGGGTAACAGTGTTATGACTGAAACTGTGACTGTTTATTACCTGGTTATCATTAAACACTGAATAAAGCAGAAGTGTACGCTGTTCAAAGCGTGAGCTCTGGAATCAGAAAGTCCTGGCTTCTAATTCTGGCACCACTTAGGAGCTTTGTGACCTTGAACAAATAACTCTGAACTTGAACTCCTCAGCTGCAGAATAGGGAGACCAACGGTGCCCATCTCTACGCGAGAGGAAGCCTGTGAGGTGTCCCTCCAGTGCCTGGCACAGGGTGGGCCACGGGGCAGGGTCGTTCTCCATACTGCTGTCTTTGTCGCTGGTGTTAGACTTAGTTAAGGCTCTTTCACCTCTTTTTTTGGCAATATGTGGGGCCCTAGGGAAGAGAGATTTTTTATACATTTTTTGTTTTTTTTAAATTTTTTTAAAAAATTTTTATTGAAGTACAGTTGACTTACAATGTTGTGTTAGTTTCAGGTCTACAGCAAAGTGATTCGGATATATAAATATATATACACACACATACACATATGTATATTTGCTTTTTAGATTTGTTTCCATTCATTTCCATTATTGGTCATTACAAGATATGGAGTAGAGTTCCCTGTGCTATACAATAGGTCCTTGTTGGTTATCTATTTTATATATAATAGTGTGTATATATTAATCCCAACCTCCTAATTTCTCTCTCCCTCCCCCTTTCCCTTTGGTAACCATAAGTTTGTTTTCTATGTCTGTGAAAAGAGACTTTTTTTTTTTAAAGAGAGGGAGAACATTATCCTGACCTTTAATCCAAGTTGGATTAAAATGCTGCAGAAAGTTTGACATGTCAAAGAGAATCTATCTTCCGACAAAACTCGCAGGTCTGCCTGATGTGGAAGAGTGGAGTTTATTGGGGGCTGATAGATTGACGGTGGAAAGACAATCGCCCTGGCAACACAGACTCCAGGGCTGCGTGCTGGCTCGGTAACTCAGTGGCTGGCATTTGGGAAGCAATTTAAAAAGTCAATTGGATGAGGTTGTTAGACCTTTGCATTTTTCAGTGCTATGATGTCTGAAGGGTCCTCTGTGACTTCGTGGCAACAGTAAATGTTCTGAGAGGGAAGGGGCGGGGGTGCCTCACGCTGGGGAGCAGCCTTCACCTCTCAGGTACGCAAGAGGCCTGCAGACCAGCCCCCCAAATCCCTTTGCTCATTCCTGTGGAGACTTGCCTGCTGTTCTCTTCCAAATTTTAATGAGGCACAATTTGCTCCTCTGGACCAACTTGTTCTCCATCAATTGGGATGTGATCGCAGATACCCCAGGCACTCCCCAACACCACTTTACAATCATCCAAATGGAAGTTTCCACACAATCCCAGGACACAGCAAGTAGCTTCTAAAGCCAGGCTTCCCAGGCGAAGTGAATTGCTGGGGCCGCTGTTCACTGGTGTAGACAAACAAACTCATGATCACTCACTAAGGGAGCGGATAGCCTTCTGAGCCAGAACTAGAAACATCCAGGTCCTTGAGAGACACCTTAAAAATGAGGGTGGGGATGGCACTAGTGAACTTCATTAAATGAGCAACTAGTATGTTCTTTGCCCTTAACCGCAGTGCGAGCCTCTTTTACTGGGATGGTCCACTCATCTCAAATACGTTAAAAACAGAATCAGTATATATTTTTTAAAAAGTCACCAATACATAAAAGATGAGTTTCCATAAAATATAATTGTATTTTGTTAGATAAAAATATATTTTCACTTCTCTTCCAAATACCTTCCCAAATCCTTAACAGTTCTTATTCTCTAGAAGTAAAATAGCGTTAGAGTTTCTAACCACACAACGAAAATTTTCCAGCCAGAAAACCCAGATCCAATTTTATCTTTTCATCTCTTCCTTTCACAGCATCACTAAAAATACACACAAGAAAAATTACATGCATTAAAACACTCACAGGAAGATGCAAAGTTCTGTTTAATAAGCTATACTGTGAAATTCACATCCATAAGTAATAATTTGCTGTTCTTAGCACTTCCCAATTTATCACATTTTTGAAAAAGATTTAATAAATTCCTTGAAAGATAGAAAATCAAAACACATCCTTGCAATATTTAGGAACATTTTTCAGGTAAATATATTTTAAAGTCATAATATAAGCACTTATTTATATTTTAACCTGCCTTGTAAATTGAAAAAATGAATTTTTCCTTATAAATTAAATATATATAGAGAGACAGAGAGAGATAGATACAGATATTGACCATTAATGCAGACCAAAAAACCTGAAACCTCAGCTTCTCTAAACCTGTGAAAACATTCCTCAAAATAGTATTGGTGAAAGGAGTCCTCACATTGGGAATATTTACCCTACTTGTGTCAGGAATTAAATACAACTCCATAAAGCCTTGTGCTAATTCCTACGGAACCTTCCCTCCTGTTCTTTTCCCAAAATTCAAAAACCTACCTAGATCCATTTCACGAGCCACTTTGAGATCAGGTCTCATTTCTGAAACAGAAATAAACAGATGTGTCTGAAATGGGCAGAAATTGTGGTAAATCTAAGAAAGTTTTCTGTGATATAGCAAAGACATTACAGTGGTTTCCATTTTGTTTTATATTTTAGAGTTTCTTGTCATGGATTGCTGCATATTTCTTTTGTTTAGTCATAGAAAAGTAGATAGCTAGTGAACAAAATGTGCGTCCACTGTATTAAAAATGCAGTCTGGAGTATTGGCTAGAAATACTGGAAAGAGCTGTGTTTAAGCCGTAGGTAAATTATTTAATCTGCTAACCCCTGTATCTTCACCTGTTTAGATGGGAAATTCACTGTGTACCTTCCGGATCCACTGAGAGGATTGCCTCCCAATGTCTCAATGTTCCAGTCACATGACAGATTTTAGTAGATATTAACTAGCAGGTATTAACTAGCAGCTATCCAGTAGATTATCTTGTCGATATCTAATAGATATTCACTTCCTCTCTCTACTCTGTCTTCTCTTTCTTCCGTCTTTCCTTTCCTCCAGAAAACGGCTAGTCTGGAGGGAAGGAGAGGGTTTACCATAACCTGCTGGGTGTACGGCTTTGATTTGAGTTAAGGTGACGAGCATGGCTAGCCTGTGCTTGCTTGGAGGGCGAGATCTCTAGTCATTTATTTTGGCTTCTGCAAACTCTTTATGTTTTTCTAAGCACTAGGGTTTGTTAAACTTCTTGGATCCTTCCGTCTTGGACTATAATGATCAAATCTTTTGCTTTTTCCAGCATTGTTACCTGATAGGCATTGAAGGAAGGAAGGAAAGAATGAATGAATGTCTTGTCTTCTGGTTTGCCTTAAAATCTGTAGTGTAGGTACCAACCTCAGTCTGTTTCTAATTATTTTGTTTGTTTGTTTGGGGACATGATTTATTTTATTTTTCAAAGAAACACAATGGGAATTGGAGGAGGATGCGAGCAAACCTAGAGGCTGGAGAACAGATGTGGCTTCTCCCCCCGTGCTGGCTCCATCCATGTCACCACCCCCAGGTCTCTACCCGTCCCCAGGTGTGGCATGTTTTAGGGCCCCTGTGAACGTTGCAAAAGAAACGAGCATGGACATCACCCAGGCTGCAAAGAGGTTCCAAGCGTATTTACTGCCTGGAGTTACTAAATCCTGGAGGAAACGGACACAATTAGAGCTGTTAAACGGCTGCTCAGTGTTTATCATGCTGTGGGCTAAAAACGACATAAAGTACAAGGCAAGCCGCTCGGAGAGCACAAGGACACAGCCGGGCGATGCTGCCCAGACGCAATTGTGATGCCCAGGGGGCTTGATGTACTGTCTCCTGTGTCCCAGGGTGCTCAGAAAGTGGGCCGTCCTGACAGGTCACTTGCCATTAGTACAAATAAAATGCAACAGCTTCGAAAGACTTCAATTTGGCAACGTTATTCTAACATTAATAGATCTAAAAAGGAAGGGCTTAAAAACACTTGCCGCTGCGCCGTGGAAGGCAGAGTGAGGGCTTGGCGTCTCCACATCCAGAGTGCAAATCTGGGGAAAACCACCAGAAGCTGTCATATGGTAACTCTTAAAGTATCTTACTTTAGCCTGAAGGTTTCTAGAACCCAGATAGGAGGCTTTCAATAGTATTGGAGGCGGTTTGCTAGAGTAGAAAGCATCCTGCCTGTGGAGTCTGACAAATCTGAGTTGCGTCCCGTCTTCTGCTGCTTCAGGTGGGTCCTGGGCATGTGATTAGACGTCTCTGAACCTCAGACTGCTCGTGCATAAAATGCAGATAAGAATGCGGGATCGCCGTAAGGAAAGGATCGCGGGAGAGGAGTCAAGCTTCAGATACGCAGTGGGCGTGCAGGGACATGCCCTCGCTTCCTTCTTCCTTATGTCCCTCCTTCTTCTTCTCACCGTCCTCCGGGTTGTTAGTATTATTATTAATATTGCTGTTGTTGTTCTTGCTGTTGACATCCTTTTATTTGGGGCCTTTTAAGAACCGAAAATTAGAAGGAAGGTTTAGGAAAAAACACGATGCTGAAGTCCCATGTGTACACCTCACACCAGCAGGAAAACCACCATGGAGTTTGCTTCACCCCCAAATAACAGAGCACCCGGCAGAAGCTTGACTCACTCCCCAGCAGCAGTGGAGCGATCACTGCGGGTGGCCTGCCTTCTAGACCACGGTTCTCCAGGAGCTGCTAAGCTTCTTGAGAGCAAGGGTGAGTTGCTTTCATTCTTTATGATTATCAAATTAATCAAATAAAGTGTATTGACGGCATTAATAAACAAAGGAATCAATAGATGACGGTCATGATGTGATGTGATGGATATCTGCTCTTTTCAAAGGCAAGCTACCCCAAGTGAATTTGTACATTTTAGAATTGATGAAAATACTCTTTGCTATGGAAAAAAAAATTAAAATACAAAGTACAACAGATATGGGAATGTGAGTATATGCATCTTGTTCCAATCCCTGAATTTGTCCTGTGGTGAATGCAGGGAATGTTGGTCCCAGAGAGTGGAGCCTGAAGGTGGCCCTGGGCATTGCCTGTGGGAGACCAGGTTGGCGAAGGACTCATTGTAACTTCGAGGCTAAGGCAGAGATTGCCTGTAATTTGTAGCTATATTTTGGAACCTATAGCCCTACTTTAAGACTTAGAATGCTTTCTCCTGAAAGCAAATCAAAAGCCTGAGTGAACGAGAACCACTTACGGCAGGTGAAAACCTCACATGTGTCCCCACAGTCATAGAGCCACCATCTTCTTCCTCCATTAGGGTCTTGAGCTCAGGACTTTAAACCAAGAAGTACAACTTCAGAGCTTTCCCAAATGGGTGGAATCGAATCATCACAACAGGCAGGGACATTAGCCCTGCTTCACTCAGCGATGCCTGAGATCAACGCTGAGTCACCTCAGAAAGGCTTTAAGGCGTGTGTTTTCCCTCTCTGCTCTTTCTTCTTGAGATGTAGAGTTTGGGGCAGAAATTATGAAAATCAGGAATTGCCCCATCCACTCACTCCCTTTATTCTTGATTCTGGTGTTCTTTGAATGACCCCATCCAGCAAATAGTTTTTATTCTCAAGTTTATAAATTATTTTTGAATATGTTTTTATGTTCCAAGGCCTTTCTCTAGAGCTTCAATATTTCTACTGGACCTAATTTGTCTTCAGATTAATGAAATGTCTCCAAAATGACTCTGTGTCCTCCAAAGAAAATGTTCTTCTTCTGTCTTTCTTTTGTTAGCCCTTTCTTCTTCTGCACTGTGGCCATTCTCAATGTTCTGGGAATCTATCCAAGAACTTTCTAATACTTCAAAATGAGGAAAATAGAAGGGATGATAAAGACATCATCTGATTTCTTCTGCTCTGGTCATTCTGAGGATAGTTACAACATGTACATGGCAGCAACTATATTCTGAAGCATGTGGTTCAGAATCTGAATGTTACTCTTGATTTGTCAGATGTTCACCCTGTAATACCTGGCTCAAATGTAACATATTAAAATACTGAATATCAAAACTCTTGCTTGTGTTTCAGATGACGAGGTTGATACCATGTTAAGACTTCATTGGGAAAAAAGATTAGTACTTAAGAATATCTCCGTTTTCACTGGGATTGCTTGGGAAAATTTTATTTCCATTAGCTGTTATACATATATTCCATGTGTAAGTTACTTATGAAACCCTTTTGCAGTCTTTTTTGAATTTTTTTATGTTTTTAAGCTCTTTTTTGGAATATAATTGCAGTATAATTGCTTTACAATTTGTTAAACAAAGTGAATCAGCTGTATTTATACATACATCCCCATATCCCCTCCCTCCCGCAACTCCCTCCCACCTTCCCTACCCCAGCCCTCTAAGTCATCACCCATCATCGAGTTGATCTCCCTGTTTTATGCAGCAGCTTCCCACTAGCTATCTATTTTACATTTGGCAACGTATATATGTCAGTGCTACTCTCTCACTTGGTCCCAGCTTTCCTTTCGCACCCCCCCAACCCTGTGTCCTCAAGTCCGTTCTCTACATCTGCATCTTTATTCTTGCCCTGCCACTGGGTTCATCAGTAGCATTTTTTTTAGATTCTATATATATGTGTTAGCATACGGTATTTGTTTTTCTCTTTCTGGCTTACTTCACTCTGTATGACAGACTATAGGTCCATCCACCTCACCCCAAATATCTCAATTTCATTCTTTTTTATGGCTGAGTAATATGTCATTGTATATATGTGCCACATCTTCTTTATCCATTCATCTATTGATGGGCATTTAGGTTGCTTCCACATCCTGGCTATTGTAAATAGTGCTGCAATGGACATTATGGTACCTGTTTCTTTTTGGATTATGGTTTTCTCAGGGTATATGCCCAGGAGTGGGATTGCTGGGTCATATAGTAGTCCTATTTTTAGTTTTTTAAGGAACCTCCATACTGTTTTCCATAGTGGCTCCTTTTACAGCCTTATAGGAAGCACATGTTTGAGCACAGCCTTTAAAAAGCCACTGATATTTTAAAACCACTGGCTAGTATCCTGCACTCAAATTGATACGCCTGCCGAGTTTACATCCCAGTCTTTCTCGCCTGCTCAAGGGGGCAGGTGTGGCATTTCCTCTTTCTCTGGGGTCACCAGAATTCACCTAATAGCTCATTCTCAGCAGTGTGGAGTCATGGTGTGTGGTTTTTATTCCATCTTAAAAAAAATTCCTTTGACCCACAATCTCCCTTCAACTACTGCCCATTTCCCTGCTCTCCTCTGCTTTCATACTTTCAGAAGTCGTCAATACCTGCTTTTCCCCTTCTTTTTATTTCCTTTCATTCTCTTTCCAACCTACTCCCATCAGGTGCTGTCTCCAGAATTTCCATAAAAACCACCTTGATGTGGGTCATTGATGGTCACATTTCCAATAGAATGATTGGTTCTTTATTATTTTCTTCTTTCTCACACAATTTGGTTCCCTTTTTTTTTTTTTTCGTCATTTTTTACATTTGTCTTCTGAGACCCCCTGATTCTTGTCCTAGCTCGTTAGCCACTCCTAGTTTTCTGTGCTGGAACTTGCACTCTGTCCTTCTAAATACTGGAGTGATTTAGTTGTGAGTGTTCACCTCTTCTCTATCTTCACTTCATAGGTGATGTTCACCTAGTTCCATCTGTAACCAACAACTTCTAAATGTCTGCCTCTATAATCTGCCTCCCCTTAGCAATCAAGCTGCCCATTTGAACCTCCCCATGGAGGTCAGGCAGGTCTAGTACTTATCTCAAACTCGATCTGCTCAAAGCCAAATCCCTGCGCTCTACTTGCCACGATATCCCCTCTTCCTCTCTTAATCTCAATAAATGCCAGCTCTTTGCTTTCAGGTGACTTGAAATAAAATAGTTTGACTTTTTTAGTAGCCAGCAAACATCCGGTTATTTTTGTTCAGAAGACATTGGGAAAGCTCAGCTGAGTACCTATTTAAATACTATCACAATTGGAACTCAGTAAACCATCAATGTGGAAGTACCTTGTAGGCAGTATTAGAAGTGAAGATTTTCTAAAATACATGTGTCTTTGAACTATGACTTGGAGTTGGGAGGGCACTTGTTACATGCTGTAAAGGAACAAGCTAGGTAAAGACATGGGCTAATCTAACTAAGTTAAGCATTGAGAGTCATTCATTCATTTCAGTTACTAAATTTTTTCTGAGTCCTTACTGTGTGCCAGTTTTGTGCTATGCGCTGTTAATTCAATTGGTGACAAAATTAAAATGGTTTTTGCTATTGCATTAAATTGGTTAAGCCTTCTCCATAACATCAAAGTGCAGAGTGAAGCAGCAAGTGATGATGTCCAGAAGGTCTACTAAAGTAGTTAATGAAAGTGGCTAAACAGGTCTACACTAAACAACAGGTCTTCAGTGTAGATGAACCAGCCTTCTATTGAAAGAAGATGCCATCTAGGACTTTTAGAGTTAGAGAGAAGAAGCAGCGCCTGGCTTCATGGCTCCAAAAGAGAGGCTGACTCTCTTGTTAGGCACTAATGCAGCTGGTGACCTGGAGTTGAACCCAGTGCTCATTTACCACTCCCAAAATTCCAGGGCCCTTAAGAATTATGCTAAATGTACTCTGCTTATGCTCTGTAAATGAAACAACAAAGCCAGCACGATGACACATTTGTTTACAACATGGTTTACTGAATATCTTAAGCCTGCTGCTGAGACCTACTGCTCAGGAAAAAAAAAAAAAAAAAAGATTTCTTTTAAAATATTACTGCTCCTAGACAATGTACCTGGATGCCCAGGAGCTCTGATGGAGATGTTCCATGAGATGAATGTTGTCGTCACGACTGCTAATACAACATCCGTTATGCAGTCCATGGATGAAGGAGTAATTCTGACGTTCAAATCTTATTATTTAAGAAATGCATTTTGTAAGGCTGTTGCTTCCATAGACAATGATTCCTTCAATGGATCTGAGCAAAGTAAATTGAAAACCTTCTGGAAAGGAGCCACTGTTCTAGATGCCATTAAGAACATTCATGATTCATGGGAAGAGGTCAAAATGTCCACATGAATAGGAGTTTGGAAGAGGCCAATTCCAGCCCTCATAGATGACTTTGAGGGGTTCGAAACTTCAGTGAAGGAAGCAACTGCAGATGTGGTGGCAAAGGCAGGAGAACTAGAGTGAGAAGTGGAGCCTGAAGAGGTGACTGAGTTGCTGCGATCTCAGGATAAAATTTGAATAAATGAGGAGTTGCTTTTTATGGACCAGCAAAGAAAGTGGTTTCTTGAGATGGAAACCGTGCCTGGTGACGAGGCTGTGAAGATTATTGAATAGAAAACAAAGAATCTAAAACATTACATACGCTTGGCTGGTAAAGCAATGGCAGAGTTTGAGAAGATTGACTCCCGATTTTGAAAGTTCTCTTGTGGGTAAAACACTACTAAGTAGCATTACAGGCTATAGAGAAATCATTGGTAAAAGGAAGTGCCAATCAATGGGGAAAACGTTATTGTTGTCTTATTTTAAAAAAGTGCCGCAGCCACCTCAGCCTTTAGCAACCGCCACTCCGATCGGTCAGCAGCCATCACCATCAAGACAAGACCCTCCGCCAGCAAAAAGATTGACTTGTTGAAAGCTCAGCATTTTTAGCAATAAAGTATGTTTTAACTAAGGTATATATATTGTTTTTTTCAGACATAATGCTGTTGCACACCTAGTAGACTACAGTATAGCATAAGCATAACTTGTATATGCACTGGGAAACCAAAAAAATCTGTGCAATTCACCATATTGCAATATTCACTTTATTGTGGTGATCTGAAACAAACCCGGAGTATCGCTGAGGTCTGCCTGTATTAACCTCCTGTTGTTATTCCAGTATGCCTCACAGGGTCTCATGTTCCATCTCAATTATCTCCTCAATGTAGTTCTTCTAAACACATCTGTAGAGTTCCCAAAAGAAACTCATAAAAAGTGATGTGTTCCAGGTCTTTGTACGTCCACTAAAGGCTTGAAACTCAACAGTATTGGAAGGTCTCTCATTCACTGGCATCTGCAGATGAATCGTTGTATTGTCTTGATGCTTAATACACAGCAGGACTGAGGAGAGGAAATGTGCTCACACTCCAGGGGGTGCTGAAGGGAAAGTTCCAGAAGGTGGAGGAAGAAGCAAGTCTAGAAAAGCTGAAATGTGATGACAGCAGAGCAGTAGAGAAGATGTTGAAGCACCTGGAAATAGGTCCCAGTTTCTGTTTTAGGTAGATGTTGATGAGAAGCCCAGAAGTCTCGCCTGTCAGCGACAGAAATAACCCTGCCATTTGGCCAGCATCATTTAGATTCTACAGGATTGTCCACTGGGGTCTCACTTGAAAAGGGAAGAGAAGACTGTGAAGAGGGCTTAAGGAGCGCAAAGCCCTAGAGACTGAGAACAAGCTCTGTGCTGCAGCCAACGGAGTGCTGGCTTCTTAGTTGTTAGAAAGCTTTTTGGTCCTAATAACCATCTTTGGGGAATAGGAAAAGCTTTTTTTTTTTTTTTTTTTAAAGAACACACTACCCACTTAGTCTCTTTCTCTACAAAGGATCAAAGAAGGGGGAAAAAGCAGCAGAAACACAAAAGAGCTCTTCTTGAATCTAGTATGAGTGATGGAGATACAGCTGGAAACCTCCAGCTTTCCTACAGAACGACCTTCAGTATTTATCCGCCTGGAGGCAACTGGCTGGTCCAGATGACATCCTGATTATGTGCCGTGCGTTCTCATCTTGGTTCTTCCTGTGGATCCGGAGGGCATTCTGGGTATCATGAGTCTTTTGTCAGTGCCTTGAGCTGGTACTGATGTGAGGCATCACAGGGTCACATACCAAAAATATCTGTTACAAGGAAGCTCCTACAACTTGTTTGTGATGTTGTCAGAGTTTACACTCAGTCATTATTACTTCTCAGGAAAGAATGCTGTACGTGCTTTTAGACTACTAGCGAACGATAAAAAAAACAAACAAACAAAAAAAACCCCTCCCAGAACCTGCACCCGGTTCCACAGCCAGAATTTAAATACTGTTGGGGTTAGAGGTAGGACTGGGAACTCCCTGAGCAACATCTTTAAAATTACACTCAGTTCTAATCAACCATCTAGAATAAAATGCAATGCAAAATCCTTATGATAGGGTGGGGTTTTTTTTTCAAATATTACATAATGCAGGGCAAATTGTTGCTCTGTTATTTTGGATACGTGAAGATTTTTTTTCTTGGATGCCAAAAGCAAGATTGGAATTTCTATGAGAATACAATACTTGAAAGGCTCATCTGCATCCACCTCAGGAGGTTTTTAGAGCAGTGGAAATCTCAGAAGTATATTAAGCTGCTTCTGAAATTGCAGGTATTTGGTTCATTAGCAATTTCTAGACAGACACACACTGAAAGAGAAAATCATAAAATGGAAACCTCTTCGCACAATGTGCCCACACAAGCTCACAGAACTATTTTTTTTTTTCTGATCTACTTAAAAAAAAAAAAAAATGAAGAGCAACAACAGTAAATACTGTACTTCGCTCATATTGTAATTTCACAGGTGGAAGCATCACCACCACCGTCCTCATCAGTACTAGTTTTTCTTGGACTTCCTAGAACTTGATTCTGACAAGTCTAATAGGGAGAAACAGCATAGAGGAAACTTAAATGAATGAATCCTGGGCACTCGTGGAGCTGTGCAGTGAAAACTTCCTCATGACACTAAGCAACTTCTAACGATTCTTAACATTAATCATTTGATGTTAATTCTTTGGTTATTACTTTCATTCTTTATGTCTATAATGTTAGCTTTATAAAATGAAGAGTACTTTGCAGATAGACATTAGTTTGAAAAGTCAGAACTGTAAGCAGTCAAACCCACAGGTTTCCTTTTTTTATGTTTAAAATAGCAAATGCAGATATTTAAAACATATGTTCTTTCATCCAGAAGTTTAGGGCATAGGTTGTAGACTCTAATCATTTCTACAGCAGCAGTCACCTTATTTTTTTTAATCTGAAGAATTCATTTTCCATTTGTATTATAATTGGAGTTTTAACAAAAAAACTATACTGTTGTCAAATTTCAAAGTTACATATGTGAACTTTATCCAGCTTGTAATGTGTATGTAATTGAACATGTAAACCTGATCCATACTACAGGGCTATACATTGTATCTTAACTTTTAAAATGTGCTAAGAATATGAAACCTGATTATTGATTAATTTTATCCACATGTTTTGTTTTACAATAGTGTTCAATAATGTTACCTAAAAAAATACAGTGTAAGCCTTTGGGGAAACTTACATTTATTTTTATTTTTCCCGAATAATATCACATGATATGCCAATTCTAGCTTCTATAATAGAATTTCATATCTATGTATAGACACATAGATATGAAACCCAGAAAATGGTATTTATTTTTTATGCAGGTAGATGCTTCGCTACTTATAGGTGACATGAATCTTATATTTGAATCTCGTGTTTATATATTCCAGTTCCGTTTTACTTTAAAGTATACCTAATGTTGTATAAGAAAAAGTAAATGCACTGTTATACTTTAATAAAGATTAGCTTTTCACATCACCAGCAGTTGTCTTGATCTCGATGATAGCTATGATAACACGTAATTTGGACACACTTTGTAAAACCGACATGTGTCAGTACTCACATTTCAACCTGAAACTCCTGTTCTTACAGCTGAAGGTCAACTATTTTGCTGTGAGATAACAATAATCATCAAAAAATTATGAAAATGTTTCTGAAGTGTGCGTGTTTTCTTTTGTTTTATTTTCCCCAAGAGGAGATCTTATAGGAAAACACCGAATTGTGGAGGCTCACTTAAGTGCAAACAGATTTTTTTTTTACCATCTTCAGTGCTACAAAAATGATTTGCTGATTCCTGTTTAATAGACCTGACACAATAGTATATAGTGTGAAAAGAATGACCTTCAAGTTCTCCCGGACAAGGGATTCAATTTACTTCCCTCGGCAATCATGGGAAGCTTTCCTTTAGATATCTGTATAAACAGGAATAATCACATTCCCCGAGAAACATTCCCCAGGTTCTAGGCAGGCAAGGAAAACACCTTGCAGTGTCAGCAGAGAGGCAGATACTGTGTTTCTTTTCCTCTGTCTGTCTCTCTCTCTCTCTTATTCTAAAGTATATTTTGCTTTCAGTATCTAGATTCCTATAAGAATTATCCATTTTTTTCAGTGACTGTTAAATACATATACTTGTTGGGCATTTTCATCAGAATTACAAAAATACATAAAAAAGGACCCAGCTATTTGGCCATTAGCTAAGTAAACCACTAAATCAGTCATTATTTGCTTTTACATTTTCTTCCCTTTTTTCATAAAATGTATAACATGAAGCACTTATTTTTAGAGGAAATAAAATGTGTCCGGTTCCTTAAGGGCATTGAGTCTACAAATACAAAAAGGAGATTTTGTGAAGTAATCTCTTTTTTGTGACTTGAATGACAGGATACGTTGCAGTTCACATACCTCCCTGCTCCACAATATTAAACTTCATGTTTTCAGAAATGGTGACAAGTTTTCATGAGTTTAGCCAGTCTCCCTCTTGGGAAGGGACCTATCCCAGCTCTGGCTCTCAATCCTGGGTATCATAGATATTGTAATTGGATTAGCCCAGCTCACCAGTGAGAATGTGGTTAAAGCATGGCATGAAAATTGTCTGAAATGTCTTTAAAAGTAGCTGTCTACATAATACTCTATTACTTTCTAGTGGGTTTCCCATGAGACCATGTAATAGATTCCATTTCCACTAATGCACTCAAATAGGTTCTAATGGTGTTACGGATACGAGTCAGATACATATGTGCCCAGACAGAAAGCTGACCTCTGCCCATTGTTGAAAGGAGATCAATATTGTCCTAGATACTCCCCGGCTGTATCTCTCTTGTAATGCTGAGAGTAAAGAGAGAAGTGGTCCTTTAGCCCTCTAACCTGGCACACCACGGAGTTTAGATCTGAAAGTATCAGCTGGGTACACAGAATAGAAAATAGCAGGTCATTGTGTTTAACAAAGGACATCTCGTTTTCTGAGATTTCGAAAGTGGTGCCGTGCTAGTCGTCTTTCTGAGTTGATTAAGAGGTTGAAGAAAATAAGTGTTCCTGAAATAGTCAAATAGTCGAGTTCAAGTTCCTGTCATTTTCCTGACTGAGGACTATAGGCTTTTTTGTTATTTTGTTGTTCTGTGAAAATGAACCAATCCATCGTATTTAAATTAAGAAGGTTTTTCCCATCTAGGATAGCAGTGAGATGTGGAGAGTACTACTCACATACTCTCTGGGCTTGTACAGCCTGTGGTCCCGAGTTCTTTCAGGAAGGAGGACAAACATGTATCCGTATTCGATGTGGTTCGAAAAATCCCACCCCACTCAGAACATAATCCCAAAGAGTCAGCAATCCTAGCACGTCTTGAGGGAAGCAGGTGTAGTGGCTCTGGACTGTAGGACAAGATGCATCTTGCCTGCATTTAAAAGAGACGGCATAATTTTAACTCAGTCTAGAAGTGTACAGCATCGAGAGGGGCAGCTATATTTAGCAACTTCGCTTTAGATGAAATTAAAGTCTGTACGTGTATTAAATGTATTATACTCTCTTTTCTTCAAAATAACTGGCGTATTTCAAAGTGGTTCAAAATCTATGTGAATCTCAGTCAGAGACGTAGCAAGATTTGTTTCCATCGGACAACGCTTGATTCCTTTAATATCCGGGCCCCTCCCTGAGCAATAGAATAAGGCTAGACTGTTTCTGTTAAACCACCCAAACTTGTTGTTGCGCTGAGACATCAAATGTATTCGTTTCTTCCTTCAGCAAGTCGCACAGGACTGCAGGCAGGGAGATCCGGAGATGGGGAAAATGTCCCAGTGCTTGAGTCCTTCATGCATGGGGGACAGATCACCTAGATTTCAACACTACAGTGTGATAAGATTTGTGCTGTGAGAATTTTGGAGTTGACTTGTGTTTGTGTTTTCAAAGTCTTTGTCATGCTCCCCATTTAACCTCATGTTAATCTTTAGAGTTTGTTGCATCACGGTTTTATAGATGAGCCTATAAACCCAGAGATTAGCTCTGCATGTAAATTCAATTCAAATAAAAATAGTCTTCCTGGTAGGTAGCCAGGGCAGGCTTTAGAGATGCTGACTTGTGGATTTATGGAAATTCAGACATTTGATCAAGGTCACTAGGTGTGTTAGTGCCACGGATGGCACTAGAACCTTGGTTTTCTGTTTAGTGCTGAGTGTTCTGTCTGCCATCCCATAATGCCCCTTGTTAATTTTTGACTGGGATTCTAAGTCACAAAATATTGGCCAAGATGATCTTTCAAAAAACTTTAGTTTATAAACACTAATATCAAGAAAATTCTTCCAATACGATAATTTAAATGAGAAATAATAGCTCCTAGCTTTCTGTTTAATCGTGTTTCTCCTGTTTTCTTTAGGACAGTGTGTTGCATGTTATTCCAGTGAAAGGGGTTTTGTTTTGAGAAAAATAATCCCATAGGTCTTCTTTCTATGATATTTGTGAAAGCTTTTCAGATTTTCCAAAAATATTATGTTCCACTCATATATTAATTACTAAAACACAGCAAGCGATCAATTTTCCCTTTAAAATATGTATGTGGGTACCTGGCTTTGAGAACCCAAAATACAAAAATCCACAACCATAAACTAAGTGATATTTCTCACTTTAAAAAGTGTTTCATTTTATACAAAGACTAACCGCAGGAATCCTTTCTTTACAAGGTTTAATGATCTGTAAGTACGTACTTGAATTCAGTAAGAATGCCTTATTAGTTTGCAGGTAAAATATAGAAGGAAAATTTACAGTGGAGGTATTAGTAGCTATCAACAATTGGTAAAATCACCCAAATTGGAGTCCAGTGTATATGTGTGAGATGTAAAGAGGGTGTCTTTCTCAATGCTCTATGCTACTTTAATGAGATAAAATTTTATTTACAAAAGTAAAAGGCAACAGTTCGAGGTCTCCAAGCGAGATAGTAATTTATCCTTTCAAAATCACAAATGCACATTGGGAATGCTTTAAGTAATTTAAAACTCCCTAGCTTTTACTGAAATTCATAAATCAAATTACTTTCATCGGGGAGTACAACATAAATGGAAATTTAGCGTTTGAATAAAATAGGAAAAGGAGCCAAGTTTTTATTTACCTTACCCATCTAAGAGCATACTCCTCCCAGAGTTCTGTAATGTCTTGGAAATGTTTCAATAATTCTTGAAAATCTTTCAGGAAGTTGGTCATTAAAGTAGATTTTTCTTTTAAGGACAAATTTACTTACAAACATTGAAGAGAATGAAAGGCCCTGTTTCAGAAGAAATGAAGCAATAAACGTCTGGGCCTAATATGAATGCTCTAGTACAGTGAAAAATCATGGAGGAGAGACAGACAGACAAACAGAGACAGAGACGGGCTGAAGGGAAGAGAGAGAAATATCAGAATGGCATCATTCCTTATTAAAATTCATTTATTTGCTTAGTCATGGAGGTAACATGCACAGAATACAAGATATACACTTTAAAAATGTGTGTTGTTTAAAATCTCTCTCCTCCTCTTCTTAAACCATATAGCTGTCTCTCCCAGGTAACTGATGGCATTTATTTCTTATTTCTCTATCAGAGCTTCTTTGAGCATAAACAATCTATTTTTTTGTTTGTTTTAATATTCTAACGCTCCCTCTTTTTTCCACAAATGATAGCATAGTGTAAATTTCCTCTCTACTCTTTTTATTCTCATAACGGATCTCAAAACTATTTTAAATATCAATGTAGTGAACATCTCATTCTTTTAGAAAGTTGTATTGTTTCCAAAGACAGGTTTCTTTATTCACTTATGTCTTGGTGTCTTTCAGGAGTGTTTTAAAGTTTTCTTAAATTTGGTCTTGAATATTTCTTCAGCTTATCCCCTCCTATTTTAAGTTTGTGTTGCTTTAGTAAATAGATGCTGTTCTTCCCTGAAACCTTCTAACTGGTTGTTGTTTTTTATGTGAAAGCTAATAATTCCTTTATAATAATTTAATTCCTGTTACCTTATTAAATTTTTCTACACTTTGTGTTAGCATTTTTTCCAGTTGGTTTTATTTGACTTTCCGGTATGCAGTCATATTGTAAGCAAACGGTGATACCTGTTTATCTCCTCTTTTTCATGGTTTGTAAATCTTATCTATAATTGGTTTGGCTAGTCATTCCTGTAAAATATGACGTGCTATTGGAGATGTTAGCAATCTTGGTCTAGTTCCTGTTTTTAGGAGTGACGTCTCTAAGATGTCACTGTTAAGCGTGAGGTTAGATTTAGAAGTGAGCTAGATTTCTTTTCTCATGTTAAATAAATATCAATGTATGACTATTTGGATGAATTTTAGCCATAACATTTGTGGGATTTTTCGTAATATACGCAACAGTCGTGTCCTTTTGTCCTTGATTCACTGGATGTCATAACCCTGACTGCACTCTCCCACTCTTCTCTGTATCCTATTCTGTATCGATACGTTAGCCGTGCTCGTCATTAGTAATTGTTGGGTCAAAGGTGCTGAATGCCCATGGACCTGCTAGTCTCAAGTGGTTTCTGGTGTGGGTGAGACTTGGGATGCCTGGGCCATCGTCCAGATTTTATGCTTTTTCACAGTCTGAAGACTCTCATTGCTCTCATGGATACTGTTTCCTGCAAGTATGCCTTCTCAGTCTAATGCTTGGGGTCACCCAGCCTCTTCAGAATCAAAGGAAGTTCTGGAACCCATCTCCTATTACCCTAGTTCCTTCGCGATCCCTGAAGTGTGGCTATATTGCCCCCACCCCTTGTATATGTGCGTGTGCGTACGTTTTGCCGGCACTTTCTTAGACTTGCCCCTTTGGGAACCTCTCTCTATGGTGTGCTTCTTCTCTTCAGCTCTTCATCTGTGACTTTCAAACATCTCACTTTAAGCACATGTTCCCCCTGAAGGTTATGTCCTCATGCTTGTATGAAAATTGCACTTTGAGGGAGAGAGGGGAGGGGGGAGATTTCTTTTTTCTTATTGATTTTTTTAATGGTATTTAGGAATAAACAGAAAAAAAAGTGTCCCTGGCAGCCATGCTTGTACATACCAGAAGTCTCAGTTTTGTATTTTTTCCATGTAGCTGTGACAAAATCTCTTCCCTTTAAACATTGGTGGATCTGAATATTTGGCAGTGGATGGGATATTTGGGAATCTAAAGGATCTTTGAAGAAAGGACAGAATACATTAGACAAGCAGTGTGAAGTGGGCTCTTGTGCAGCAGGTGGGCTGCTAGCAGCAGTGACACAGTTATAGCTGATATCATTACTGTGTGCTGAAGACCTTGTATTCACCATTCTTCCAAGGACCTTTGACGTTGATCCTAAACTGGCTAAGAGAGGAGCCTGGTGGGGACAAGAATCCTGAAGTAATTGGGGGCCTCTTCGTCAGTGTGGGCTTTTGTGACAAAAATACCATAGACTTCATGACTTACGGTCCACATAACCATCTCCAAGATCAAGGTCTGACAAACGTCTGGTGAGAGCTTTCTTCCTGGTCATAGACTGCCTCCTCTCACTGCATCCTCACATAAAAGAAGGCACAAGGGAGCTCTCTGGGGTCTCCTTTTTAAGGGCACTGATCCCTTTCATGGGGACTCCATCCTCATGACGTGATCACCCCCCATTGTCCCCAGCTCCTAGCACCATCACCTGAGGGACCGGGATTCAACTGGATGGATTTGGGAGGCAGGAAGCACACACATTCAGTCTGTTGCAAGGGGTGTTGTCATATTTGTGGAGAAGGAATGAAAGACATAAGACCCATAAGGTAAGGCGAGAGGAGGGGAGAATGCCGGCTCCTTTGCTGTGTGCGTGGGGTAATCAACTTAAGCGGAAGGCATGCTGGCCTGATGACAGATGGCTCCCCGGAGCTGTGACGTGTCCCTGATGCGAGCAGGTTTCAGAGGGCAAGGGAGGTTTACGGGGGTCACAGGTGGACGGCTCTAACAGTCACCATCAGCCATTTATGATACATTTTCCAGAATTATTGCAAATTTGTATAGGTTTGATAAGTTGGTAGTTAGAGAAGTTATGATTTTTTTTCTAATTCTTAGAACCATAACATTGATCCGGCTAAAGCATCTGCGTTTGGTTTGGTTTGGTTTGGTTTGGTTTGCTTTGGTTTGGTTTGGTTTGGTTGGTGTTTTTGTGGGACTCTGTATTAAGTAAGGAGTATGCCATTCAAAGGGAAAAAAATATTGTAGATAAATGACAAGTAGCCCTTTACAAAAAGCTAAATACAAAAACTTTTGAAAGAAAAACTACGGACTGAATATTAACCTTTGTGTCAACTTTAGACATTAAATAATTCTTTTAACATTAAGTAACACTAAGTATTAGTATAAATATAATTAACTTCTAACATTAAGTAATACTCAGTTCTAGTGAGTGTTAAATGTGTTTTGAATAGATGTGTTTATAGTATACTTTACATATTTTCTTAAATGTGTTAGGGAAATAATTCTGTAAATCTAACCCAGAACTTCTGTTATTTCATGGTATATACCACTCAACATTTTTTAAAACCACAATCAATTGAAAGAAATTATTTACTATGAAGATTGATAACTGGAAACATAATAATGGTTTAAATTACCTTTTAAGATGTCTACATTTTTACAGATTAATTTTTCTCTCAATTAGTGCTAATTTTAAATATTCTTATTTAATTTCCTGGACTACGTTGATCTGACCAAAACCACTGTAATTTCTCACGGCCTACTGTATAATGTGTATAAACTAAAACATAATACACACGCGGAAAACAAGTATGTCATACATACCATACGTGCATTTCATGTGTGCATCTTCCAGACTTCTGCTTTTTATGTTTAATTGGTATTTATATTAAAGCCATTTTTATGTCATTGGATTCTTGACATTATTAAATCATTAAGTGAAGAGAAAACAAAAATGTTAACTTTTATTGATCAAGTGGACATTGCTGGGTATTTAATAATATTTAACTTACATTTTATCACAAATAAGTTTATTTTTCTTTATATAGCTCATATACCATCTAAATGTTTAACCTCTTACCCAATGGTTAATGGTAAAAATAATAATGATAATACTAATATCAACATTTTAAAAATATCAAACAATTTAAACATCGTCTATGCCAATGATTAGTCACTTGAGATGATGATTTTTCTCTTTAAAAACAAAACGTCAGTGCTCATTCAGTCAGATGCCCTTCCCTCCTAGTCGTCTCTGGGTGCAGAAGGAGATGGATGCTGGCTTACTTTGTTTCTTGGTGTGAGAGTGGTGCAAGGATGTAGCCCTCATCTGCTTCATGGTTTCCTGCTCTGTGGGATCGTATGGGGAAAAATGTGGAATTCACGGTATGGTTCATCTCAGAACTGGTGGTTCTCCCAGATAAACATTCACCCAACCCTGTGCTCCGCACGACTGTTTCTCTGCTGGTTCCTCCATTCATTTGTTGAATGAATTTACTTTTAATTTACTCCAGCCTCTGCTCTTAGGGTCGCTGGTGAGATTTAAGCAGAGGAGTCTGTGATCTGATTTACAAGACGATTTTAGCTATTGTGTCAAGAACAGGCTCTATAGGGACAAGGGTGAAAATACAAAGACACCACTTAGGAAGCCACTGCTGTAAGCTGGTGGCTTCACCAGGGAGCAGGTCAGACATGTTCCTTTCGAAGGTAGAATAGTAGGGTTTGCTGACAAGTTGGATGTTGGTGAGAGGAAGAGGGGGCTAAGGGTGATACCATGGTGGTTGAACTGAGCACCCAGAAGGATAAAGTTGCCGTAACTAAGTCTGGAGGGGAAAAAAAATGTGGTTTTGAAAAGACAAAAATAAAAATCAGGAGCTCGTTTGTGTACTTGTGAAGTTTGAGATGCCCAGGAGGCATCTGCAGGAAGCACAGAGGAAACACTTGGCTATGCAAGCCTCCAATTAAAGGGAGCTGTCTAGGCTGGAGAAATACATTTGAGGCTCATCATTTTATATGCCGTATTTAAAGCTGTGAAACCAGTGAGATTGTCAAGAAGATGTGCGTAAATAGACAAGAGAGGAGAACAAACGTATTTGTTTTAAATTTTTATGTGTTCCGTTTCTGGCACTGCTTTTCAGTTAGGCGTTACTGTGTGAATTTGTGAATTATTTTGTGTAAACTAAGCTGGAATAATGTCAAGTCATCTGTAATTAACTCCTAACATTTTTCTCACAACTAAGAGAGTTTAGCTTCTGAACACAAATCCATGAAGACACTTAGACGTATATCACATTTTCTTTTTTTTCTATAAAATAATAAAACCACTAAAGCATAGTAATTTTGCAGTTATATTTGTCTTACTAGCTTTCATAACTGAACTATAAATGATTTGAAGATTGTAGTAACTTAAGATCACTTAGCTGGACTTTTTCAAGTAACAGTTCCCTGGATAACATAAGAATTATGCTCGCAATTTTTAATTTTAATTACTTTTTAACATTTTAATTAAAATTTTATGTTTAAATTTTATGGAATGAAATTATACAAAGATGTATATGAAAGTGCCTAATGCTTTGAGTTAAAATTTCCATTTCTCTTGTTTGGATTCATTTTTTTTTCTTTCATTCTGTATACATTCTCTTTCCTTACACGTGGATGTATGTTTGTATGGAATTTAATTACTCACTTTCTCCCTGTCCCCCATCCCACACTTCAGCAGTATAAGAACGATCTAGATTTCCTTTTCAAAACTCCTTTGAAAACAGAAATTAGTCAAACATTGGTTGGCTCCCCACGTTACAGTAAGATAATTCTGCTTGTTTCTGAAGAGCACAGTCTCCACTGCACAAGGTTCTGAATCCCAGGTGAGTCCACCGAGTAGCAGAGACTTCAGCAAGAATCAGAGTCAAGCGTGACTTGCTCAAGGGTGCACTCGAAGCTTCTCTTCCTCTCCCTTTCGTCCTTAGAACAGTGTCTAGGATATTCTGGGAACAAAGACACTCCTTGAGAGATGTGAGGCATTTAGAAACCTCACCTTCTCCATGTGAGAAGTCTCGAAATGAATAGCAAGGATGGTCTTGAAGAGGAAAGAGGCGACGTACATTCATTTGGGCTGCGCGTTTATTTTTTTCCTGCCTCTCAGGGCCGTAGCGGGAGGACAGAGCATCCCGTCACCATGATGGACGTGGAACTTGGTGATTCCCACAGGGTACAGAGTGTGTTTTTAGGAACCGGCTTTCCGAATTCTACCTACATGTATGTGTTTGGTGTCTGCTCTACTGCAGGATATAAGAAAAGAGGACGGGAGAAAGCATGGACACTAGAATAAATGCCCTCATAGTATGGTGTTCAAACTAGGCTTCTCAGGCCTCTGGATTCTTTGCAGTTGCCTCAGGAACCGTGTTGCAGGTTTAGGGGGTAACGGGTGAGAAGAGGGGAGAGTTAGGGCTCCCTGCTCTGACCTCTGGTTTTGTCAAGAGGAGTTTCGCTTTTTAATATTTTTATGTGAGAATGTTACATGTCATTTCATTTTTTTTTTAATCACTGAATAATAAAAAGATGGAGCGTCATTGAAGACGTCGCGGGATGGTGGTTCCTGCCATCGCCTCTTCTCTCCACACCGGCCTAGCCCAACCTCTCCTGCGTGCCATTCCTTCTGTACTTCGAGTAACTGGCTAATAAATCTGAACCTAATTTGGTCTAAAGTGTTAATGGCTGGTAATGATTTAATGTGTTTCCCCACCCAGGGAACACATTTGCATTTTAATAGAGGTCTTACTGGCAATTTTCTTAACTCAAATGAATGACTTTAATGGTGGGCATTTGAGGTGCAGCGGGGACCAATTTTGGCAGGAGAACTTTTTCAGTAACCCTAAAACCACACCATGTCGCCCAGGCACCCTGGTAGCACCACCGCTAGTGCCTGCTGACTCATCCTAGTAGGAAATCTTACTGGTTTTGTGAGCCTTGCATGTAGGTCAAGCGCGGTTTTTGAGGATTGTGTTCTCTCATCCATCAGTCCTGATGTTTCTTCATCTAAGTCCAGAGTAGACCTCTCTGAGAGAGAAACTTTAGACATTATACTCATTTCTGTACCTCGACGTGGAACGACAGTCAGCAGTCCCCAGAGAGAGAAGAGGGAAACAAAGCGCACCTAGCATCACAGTTAACACAGAGGGAAGGGAACTGTAGTCGCCGTTATCCGCGTGTGGATGCTTTGTGCGTTGCTGCATAGAGAAAAGAAATCCTGCACATCTTTTCATCAGAAATAAATGACGATCAGTTTATCTTAGTACTCCAAAGCCTGTTCTTGCTCGTCACTTCCAACCCACTCATCTTCACTCTGACCGGGCAAATTTCCCTGCAGACAATTGGCCACTTCTGCATTGATGTGGGCAAACAAACAAACAAAAACATATTTCAAAGTAAGGGTCATATTTGTATTTCTCTTGTTTTAATTGACATATCATTGACCTACACTTTTCTGTCGGTTTCAGGTGTGCGACATGATAATTCAGCATTTGTATATATGGCTAAATGTCCACCACGATAAGTCTAGTTAACATTTGTCATCACACACGTTACAGATTGGGGGGGGGGAGTTGACAACATTTAAGATCTACACTCTCGCAGCTTTCACATAGGCAATATAGTATTATTAGGTGTAGTCACCATGCTCTGTGTTACATCCCCGTGACTTATTTTGTGACTGGAAGTTTGCACCTTTCACTGTCTTCACCTGTTTTGCACCCCTCCCCCCCCCCAGCCGCTGGCAACCACCAATTACCAATCTCTCCTCTCTATCTATGAGCTTTGTCTGTTGTTTTAGATTCCACCTATAAGTGAGATCATGCAGTATTTGTCTTTCTCTGTCTGACTTAATTCTCTTAGCATAATGCCGTCAAGGTCCATGCATGTTGTCTCAAATGGCAAGATTTCATACTTTTTTATGGCTGAATAATATTTAAGTATGTGTGTGTGTCTGTATGTGTATATGTGTGTGTGTGTGTGTGTGTGTGTGTCTGTGATATTTTCTTCATCCATCCATTCATCAAGCAATGCTTAGGTAGTTTTCAGATCTTAGTGACTGTGAACAACGCTGCGATGAACAGAGGGGTATATGCATGTTTCCCAGTTAAGGTTTTCATTTTGTTTGATTAAGAACTCAAAAGTGGAATTGCTAGATCATGTGGCAGTTCCATTTTTAATTTTCTGAGGAACCTCCATAGTGTTTCCAGTGACTGCACCAGTTTACATTCCCACCAACAGTAAACAAGGGCACCTTATCTCCACGCCCTCTCCAACACTTGTTGTTTGTTGTGTTTTTGATGGTAGCCTTTCTGACAGGTGTGAAGTGATACCTCACTATGGTTTTGATTTGCATTTCCCTCAGAATTAGTAACGTTGAGTATGTATTTCGTGTATTTCTTGGCCATCAGTATGTCTTCTTTAGAAAAAAATGTTTAAATTCTCTGCCCATTTTTTAAATCAGATCGGGATATTTTTGCTATTAAGTTTATGATTTTTTAATACATTTTGGATGTTTACCCCTTGTCAGCTATATGGTTTGCAAATCTTTTCTCTCATTCAGTAGGCTGCCTTTGTATTTTGTCAATGGTTTCCTTTGCTGTGCAGAAGCTTTTTAGTTGGATGTAGTCCAACTTGTCAATTTTTGTTGCCTTTGCTTTGGGTGTCTTCCCTTTGTGTTTTTAACTTGGAGGTTATTAGATAAGTTCCACTTATGTCATATAGTTTGAAGGCTTTTAAATATTGGCAAAACAAGGGTTGGAAATGACCAATATAAAATGACATAACCTCTGCTCAAGTGCACTCATGCCTACTGGCACCCTCAGCCCATTTAGAATAATGATTTTGTCCTAAAAATCGTGAGTGGGGGTCAAGGACTAGTGGATTCACAGACAGTCAAGCCCAAAGAAACGAAGTAGAAGAGAGTCAGTGATCTACAGCGCCAGCTTCAGTAATGCTCAGCCCCACTGAGTGAGTCTCAAGAGGGTCAGTCATTTCCTCTTCACGGCTCTTAACATGTGTTTCATAGGGTTTCTCATGAGAAAATGTCCTCTGCAACATTTTGACTAAGTCACATATTTTATTTTTTTAAGATAAATATTCTTTATTTTTTTTAATGTATGTATGTATGTATTTTGGCTGTGCTGGGTCTTAGTTGTGACCTGCGGACTCCTTAGTTGCGGCATGCATGGAGGATCTAGTTCCCCCACCAGGGATCGAACCCGGGCCCCCTGCATTGGGAGCACGCAGTCTTACCCACTGGACCACTGCAGAAGTCCCTAAGTCACCTATTTTAAATCACTGACTCGAGCTGAAAAATTACCTCAGGTGAGATGAAGATGCAAAGCACCAAGTCCACCGTTTTCCCACAGCAGGCACTTAACAAAGCAGCCATTTGTAGCATCATCTGCTTGTTGTCGGCAGTGATTACTATCATGGAACCAGAGTTTCACTGATCAAGGCGCTTTCGTAGATGTTTCAGTACTGTCCTCTCAGGGGAGGGTGGGGAAACTTTTGAAGAAAATTCTAGAAGGATTCTTTTGAAATTGCTTCTAGGCTCAAAGTCTTTACTAGAATTAAAAAAGAGAACCAAGAAAAAAAGAAAAAAACTCTCTACTGACAGCAGTCCTAGAAGTATTAATGGCCTTTCCTATTGTGAAAATATTTTCTGTTAAGTGGTATTCCAAATTTAGTACTAACATTTTCTTTCTTTCATTTTCCTCTGTCCTTTGTTGAAAAACTGTCAAATTTTCTATTATACCTTTTTCAGGATAGTTGTTCCAAAAATAGTTTCTCTGGAAGTCAATTTTGCTTTACGAAAATAAAAGGTACTGTTCATATCTTTGTTTGAAAATGTAGGAAATAGGAAAGGACCTGTTATCTAAGAATACCTGATACTAGAACAAGGCCACTTAATCTCCTGAAAATCTGAGCCAAGTTCCTCAATTATAGCTGAAACAAAGGTTTACTTTGGCCTTCAATTTGAAGGAAAACAGAAAATGACTTAAATGAATGTTGTTTCCTAAGTCTAATTATCCTGGCCATCTCATTTGGTAGTGTGATTTGCAAAAGGGCTGTCTTTGCAAAAATTGTTCAGAATTCCATACATTTTGCAAAGACTTCTCATAAGCATTTCACTTAAATGAAATTATTTTCTGAAACATCACATCATTCTTTTTCTCAATTTTCTTTTCATCAATGGTTAACCAGCCCAAATGCCTGAGACACATTTATCCATCGCTTATATATACTCAAGTATACCTACAGCCAGTGCACATTCAGTGGCCTCGGGATATGATATGGTCCCTCAGTACACGGACACGGGCTGTTTTCTAGTCATAAACCTTTCTTTTAGCCATGTTATATTCAACTATTTCTTCCTCTCAATTTTCCTCTGGCACACTTATTAGCTATACTTTTAATTTTCTCATTTCATCCTCTATACCTCTGAACATATCTTTAAAACATATTTTCTTATGATCTTCCTGGGCTGTATTTTCTGCACTTTCCTAAAATTTTCCAAATCACTGTTTTTCAAGTCAGCTTAGTTGCCTATTCAAACTACTCAGTGACATCTTTATTTGATTAACCATGTGTTTAATACTAAAATTTCTAAATTGACTTGGTATTTTCTCAGAAGTTCCCATTTCGTCTTATGGTTTCTAGTCTTTTATGGCTTTGGCCATTTCAAGCATATTGTACATTTTCATTTAGATTTTGTTGTTGCTGTGTTTAGTTTGTGTTCAGTTTGGGGCCTGAGTGGACATCACCTTTATTTTCCCATCTCCTCTCTCTCCTTCCTGGAGATTTCTCTCCTGGAGGGGTCGGAGCTCAGTGGCTGGGGGCTCCCCTACACGGGGCTTCTGGCTGCGTGTTCCTCGTTTCCCTGAGGCTGTGGACTGTCTCTGGAGGAGGTGAAACATTTCTCTTTGCTGGGCATGCAGGAGCTCAGTGGTTCCCGTCCAGTTTTCCTGTTTATTTCTTGCCTATGGGTCTCTGTATCCAGAAATTTCTGGAACTTGGGTTTCACACTCACACCATGGAGCTTCAATCTCCCCTGAGAATGCTCATGTTGTCTGCAGCTGGAGGAAGGCTGGAATGTCCTTGTCACTACTTCCCTCATCCCATGCACAGCGCTCTGGCTCTTGTCTGGGGGCCGGGGCAGCCGTAAGTGACTTGACAGTTTGTGGAGGGACCTTGACTCTGATTGGCTGTGTCCACTGGGATCTTTAGCCCAGACTCCCCTCCCCAAGAGGCCTCAGATCCTGACCCTGGAATTTCAACCCTTCGCTCTTCCTACAGTTTGCTGAGCTCTGAGAGCTGTGCCTCCTGTCCTGCTCTGGGGCTGCAAATTGCCTCTTAACTTCTACCCACTGGGGTTCCTCTCTCTCTTGACTGTGAGCTTAGCTGTGTACTCAGTAGAATATTGCTTTATTTTACTCATAATTTCAAAGTGATTAGAGTGAAGAGAAATTCTTCCCGGGTCAATTCAGTCTGCTCTATTTGTGGGTATTAGTTTGCCATCATAAAATACTACCGACACGGGGGTTTAAACAACATAAAGTTATTTCCATACAGTTCTGAAGGCTGGAAATCCAAGATCAAGGTGTGGACAGGGTTGATTACTTCTGAGGCCTCTTTCCTTGGCTTCTAAATGGCTGTCTTCTCCCTGTGTCTCTTCGGATTGTCTTCCTTCTGTCCATGTCTATGTCCTAATCTTCTGTTTTTATAAGAACATCAGTCACGTTGGCTTGGGACCTACTCTAATGATCTCCTTTAAAGGCCTTATCTCCAACTATAGTCACATTCTGGGGTATTGGGGTTAGGACTTTAACATGTAGATTTCTGGGAAATAGCTCATCCCATGAGAATAGAAAAGTCTTTCCATTACACATTTAAAAAAAAAAATCAATCTGGGGAGTTCCCTGGTGACTCAGTGGTTAAGAATCCGCCTGCCAATGCAGGGGACACAGGTTCAATCCCTCGTCTGGGAAGATCCCATATGCCTTGGAGAAACTAAGCCCATGCACCACAACTACTGAAGCCCTCATGCCTAGAACCTGTGCTCTGCAACAAGAAAAGCCAGCACGCTGAGAAGCCCATGAACTACAATGAAGAGCAGCCCCAGCTCGCCCCAACTAGAGAAAGCCCACGTGCAGCAACAAAGACTCAACACAGCCAAATAAAATAAATAAGTAAAAAATAAATAAATCAATAACAAATAAAAATAAATATAAAATTAAAAATCAATCTGGCTAGGATGGTATCTATTACAATAATATTAAACACTAGGAATTTAATAATTCAGTGACTCATTCTGATGACCTACCATGCTCAAGTCAATCAAAGATAGAATGTTATGTTCGTCAATTTCACTCCATTTTTGAGAAGACAGATACAGACTGATAGTTACTGTGACCTATTGAGATGGTAGCCATCACTTCCTCCATGCTCCCACATCCGGTCCCTTTCATAAGGCATCTGTCAATGTCTGCTATTTGCTATTTGCTGGGAACAGAGTGATGAACAAGACGGATCAGGTCTCAGTGTTTGTGAACCATACAGACCAGCAGGAGACGGAGGAAATTCACACATATACAAATGACAATACTTTCTACTCTGAAGGGAGTAAAGAATCATATCAAATACCTGCTTTTCCCTGTCTCGTTGGTCGTTTACACTAGAAGCCGGGGACTGTGTTAGAGTCAGCTACCTGGACGACTGCTCCCTAACTTCTGTCTTCGTTTGTCTTCCTAAATCCTGTAAAATCTGTGTCCTTCTGTTAATAGCCGCCTTCCGCTGTCACGAGCACACTGCATGATCGTTTTTGTCTTTGTTTCTTAACATGACTAAAAATATGATTTTGGAATCTACACATTCTTTGAATAATGTCCCAGCTCTGCTTTCTGATCTTGGAGAAATTAATTTTAACTTCTCTGAGTCTCAGTTTCCTCATATTAAAAATAAGGACCTAATGTTTCATACCTCCTAGGATTGTCATAAGAATTAAAAGAAGACAGTGTACATAAAGCTTTAATAATGGTGTCCAGTGCATGACACACATTCAGAAGAATGGGAGCTATTATTTTAGTGTTAGTTTTACGTGTGTTGCTGTAACAACTTCCTGGTTGTTCTTCTAATTTACTTTCCACAGAGCTGCTAGTGTGATCTTCCTAAATTTCAAATCTCATCAGTCACTAAATAAGGTCTATTGATGACATTCCTCAAAAATCAAAAGAAAAGTCCTTTGTTTTTTGGTTTCTGTTACTCTCACCCTAACCTCTGCCAAGCTTCTGTAGAATGAATCACTCCTTGCCTCATGAAATTAGAAGCTTTTATGACTCTCCTTTATGTTTATAATTTCATGGGGCTGCCTCGTCTACTTATAAGGCTTTTCCTGCGCTCGTTCAGTCTGATGACTGTGTTTACCTCCATCACAAGTCAAGCATCATCTTCCCCAAATGCTTATCCTGGTGCCTCTGAACCAGGACCCCTCTCTGTGTCTCCCTCTGCACGTTTCTGTTCTCTGATTTTCAAAGGCTCACGTCTCTGTCTGCTTCTGCCAGTGCAGCGATTAGGGATTATCTTTATTTCTTCACTCCTCACATACTGTTTTGCTGTTTTTTATGGACTGGAGGCTTACTAAATATATGAAGTGATTTAAACGTGGCATAAGGTGACCTAATTGATGTTGACTTGAAGGTATTTCTTTACAGTTCAGTCCATTCAGTACAGAATGCTAGAATTTGAAAGGTCACCGCATGGAAAAGGATTTGATTTGTTTCTTATTGTTCCTCAGGGTAGATATAAAGTAAATTGATAGAGAATAAAAAGAGAGAAATATTAACCGAAGTATACTGTGGAACGTTCAAACAGTTATCACTATCTGGATGTCCAGAAACGTGTCGACCCTCTCTCTGAAGAAAGGAGATTTAATAGGGGTCACCTAAGCACGTGTGCAGAGGTTTATTCAAGAGATTTCTGTATTGAATAGGAAGCACATCCTAGACCTAACACGTTGGGGTGATTTTCCCAGTGTGGAATCAGGAAATATTTATATGTTCAAGTGCACCCAAGGGGTCCTGGTGCAACTCATCTATCAAAAAAGATTCCCACAAGACTAGGCATTCTTTAATTCCAATAGAATTAAAAATTCTCCTTTTAATTATATTTTGAATTATTAGTTTTAATGGACTCATTTATAATTTAGTGGACAAATTTATCCGGAAAATTGATCAGACACATCTATTTTTCTAACAGTTCGGAAGCCAGTTGATTGTACTCAGCACATTTCAGAGGTTGGGAGCTGACCTGCTTTCTATCTCTCCAAAGGACGTATCTTTTCTAAGCAGCCAGGGCAAAGGGAAATGAAGAGTCTGTTGGCTTTTTACTATAATCCAATGTTAATACTTTTAACCAAAACCTCTGGAAATCTCTCAGGATTCTCTGCCTCCACATGGTGTCAGATTTTGGTCCACTGGGTCTGTCCTTAGAAATGGTACTTACGCCCTGTCAACTTCTCAAACCCAAAGGAGTCTGCTAGAGCTACGGAGCCTTACAGCCAACAATCTGAACTCCAAGGGCTTCTACCATTGGGAGTGCTTATTCTCTATCAAAACAATTCCCTATCAAAATAATAATTCTCTATCAAAAATAGGGAATAATTCTCTACCCAAAAGTGGTTGGGAAAATTTGGAAAGCAAAGCATGAAGATTTTTATGAGGAAAAAAATGTTTTAAAATATGAAGTTATAATAATTCACAATGATTAGCATGAATATTAGTTTCCTGGTTTAGGACACTATATTAGATGCTGGTAATTTAAAAAAAATAGATGGTTGATCCACTGTGTTGCTCACTGTTATAGCTGAAGAGATGATTTATGCAGGTTTATAATTACCAATTCAAGACAACATCAACGAGATAAGAAATGGGCAGGGCAGACTGTTGTGGAAGACAGTTATGAACCTCTAAGTCTTCTTAAAATGATATATCTAAGGCAGTATCCAGACCATGTCTGTGAGGTCAGAATGGTTTCAGTAACAAAACAGACTAACGTGGAGTGTGTTGAAAGACTACTCAGAAAACAACATGAGGTATATTTGAGAAGAGATGGAAGAGCCAGGACGTGGAGTCCTCTTCAAGCCAGAGTGATATAACATAAAACAAGTACAAAATTCTGTCCTATAGATACACCTGCCAGTCAAGAAAGAAGTGGTGTGTTAGTACATTGTAGGTATAAGGAGAGAAGAGGGTGTGCGCTTTTTTGTTTCTTGTTTTTTGTTTTTCCTTTTCTCAGAGAAGATAATTGGGTTTATGAGTTTGTGACAGGATGGCTGTTTGTAAGAGTGTCTGTATGTGTGGAGCCCAGAGGATTTAGGTATGGCATAAGGATTTATATCTTTGGAAGACACTACACACCTCTCCCTGGTAGATGCTGAATTGCCTTACATCACTATTTCCAGAAGTGTGTTCTTAGACTGGAATCCCTAAAACACAGAAATACATATTATTTTCAAGAGACTTGAGGCTAAGTTTAGCAAGCCTTTATTAAGATGAAATTAAACAGTTTTCTTTACTACCAGACTGCTCCCAGGCTTCCCTGTGCTACCGGGTGTCAAGTCTGACAGACTTGGAGGGTCCTTAAGACCATCTCCCAACTTAGACCTGTTAACACCACTGCCGCCCCTTCTCCTCCATAGCACATACACACCCGGAACTTTCAGAGGGCAGACACTCCACTAAACAAACAAGCAAACAAAAAAAGCTTTGGAAAAGTGTGTTTTCTTTACAGGATCAGTAGGGAATAAGAATGATAAACAAAAAATGTACAGAGTTAGAAAATCTAGAGTAGATCAATGCAGTAATGTTAGCTTAAAAGTGTCCTATGACTAATACCAGTCAGAATGTCTATAGAATGACATTGAAACATTAAATTAGAAAGAAAAAAAATAGTACTGCAAAAATTCAGCATTCTAAAATTGAATCTCATTCAAGCATGTATGTATTGAAATCCTAGTCTGTGCCAGACAGCATATTGAAATAAATAAGTAAAATAAAAAAAGATACTGATGAATTGCAATAAGTGCTGTAATCCAGTCCCAGCAAACTGATTTGTGTGTACAGTTATGGGGTGTGGAACTTGGAGGGCATATTCAGAAATGTAATTCATTAGGTTTTAGTTGTTCACTTACTGAATACAGTAAATACTAGGTGCTGAATGGACTATAAAATTTGTAAAAATCTCTATCTTCCAGATATGCTTGGAGGGAACACAGGGATTACAAGTAGAGAGTTTTTATTTTATTTATTTTTATTAGCAATTTTTATTGAAGTATAGTTGATGTACAATATTACATAAGTTACAGGTGTACAATATAGAGATTCACAGATTTTAAAGGTTATGCTCCATTTATAGTTATTATTAAATATTTTCTATATTCCCTGTGTTGTACAATACATCCATGTGGCTTATTTTATACATAATAACTTGTACCTTTTAAACCTCTAACCCCATATTGTCTCTCCCCCCTTTCTCTGCCCACTGGTAACCACTAGTTTGTAAGTCTGTTTCTTTTTTTAAAAATATGTATTCACTAGTTTGTTGTGTTTTTTAGATTCCACATATAAATAATATCATACAGTATTTGTCTTTCTCTGTCTGACTTATTTCACTTAGTATAATACCCTCCAAATCCATCCATGTTGTTGCAAATGGCAAGATTTCATTCATTTTTATGGCTGAATAGTGGGAAGTATTCAAATGACAATGTAAAGCACTTATCAACATATTGAACTTGAGATGAGTAGATGGCTTATAAATGTTTTGTGTGTTCTGGAAGAAGAAGAAACTAGAGATTAGGGCTTGACTATTCAGTCAAATGATCAAATCTCTTTTTAACTTAATAGCATCTTGTGTTTGTATTCACTGAATTTGACTAAAGCCACACATTCTGTTTTGTGTTTTTTATTTAATTTTTAAATAAATTTATTTATTTATTTATTTATTTATTTATTTATTTATTTATTTATTTATTGGCTGTGTTGGGTTTTCGTTGCTGTATGTGGGTTTTTTCTCTAGTTGCAGCGAGCAGGGGCTACTCTTCTTTGTGGTGCTCGGGTTTCTCACTGTGGTGGCTTCTCATATTGTGGAGCATGGGCTCTAGGCACGTGGGCTTCAGTAGTTGTGGCATGCAGGCTCAGCAGTTGTGGTGCACGGGCTCTAGAGCATAGGCAGGCTCAGTAGTTGTGGTGCAGAGGCTTAGTTTGCTCCGAGGCATGTGGGATCTTCCTAGACTAGGGATTCAACCTGTGTCTCCTACACTGACAGGCAGATTCTTAACCACTGCGCCACCAGGGAAGTCCCTTGTTTTATGTGTTTTAAATTAAGGCTGTGAGAAATCTAAATCAACTGCTACTTGTCTTTAAGACTTACTTTTCTTGAAATACCTAGAAATCCCTGGCCTGAAATGATTGATGTATTTCCGGAACACCAAAGATGCATTGCGGCTCTTTGTGATTATACTCCATTTCTAATTGATTTCCAAATTAATTTTCAAAAGGGCTGTACGTTTTAATACCTTTAATGAAGTATACATATTTTAAGTAATTATAAATTCTTCATGTTTTGGTGTAAGATAGGCTATTCATGCAGAATCAAAATAATGAATTACAGGTGACTGAAAATAGTTTTGGTTACCTCACTACTTCTCCTATCAGTGGTGAACTGTGGATCCTTCTGGAAGGGGATATGGAGAAAGACGTATTTGAAAAAACCCACAGATGACTCTGATGTGCACACTGTGCACCATTATTTTCACACCCTCCCACCACTGTGCCAGCAACTGAGAATCGCTGGCTTACATCATGTAGGCAAGAGCATCAAACACCAAGTTTTGCAAAGACAATTTGAATCTCTTTCCAGGGGTATATACACTTTTATTTTTCCTGCCATATTTTTGTACATAATTAACATAATGTAATATGACACATCACTCAAATGCAGATTATAAATGGTATACAATTATTCAAATAGTCATAAAATGTGACCATTAGAAATTAAAATTATCACCAGTTTTTTCCCAGTAATTTTCAAATAATTATTCTTTCCTGGAGGCAAATATTTTAAAAGACTATTTTGAGATCCTGAGAGTAAATCTCTCATTTTGTAATATTTTTAAAATTACGCAATCTGTGATGGAAATGCATAATCAACTTTCAAGGTACTTTCAAACGCCAACAATGAATTCGTTTTAATGCTGCCACCAGTTAAATTACTACAGCAAAAGAGGGTATGATGAATCCCTAAATTACTACTCAGCTTGCTGTCTATCATTTTTTTCTGGCAATGATGGTCTTTCTTTCATTGCTCAGAATAAACAAGAAATGCTACATTAAAGACTTTTTCATGGTTAGCATAAGAAATTTGGTTGTGTTAGTGGTTATTAAAGATGTTTCTTGGAAACCCTTATTTGTGATTCTAAATTTGTTGTCGACTGGTAATGAGGTTCATTTTGTAATGGGCATTATGTCCTCATACAAAATCTATCACGTGAGTCATAGTTCGTGAATGTCTGTGATTTTTATACTGGTAAATACTTTTATTTTCCATGTTATTAAAAATATTTTGACCGAATGAGACTATTTCGATTGCTCTAGTCTGATCTGTAAGATGTCTTCGCCTTCAAGGTTGTTTTAGCAAGATTATTCATTCAAACCTTTGTCTGGAAGTGGTTTTTGGAATGGTTAGTTGAAATAGGAGGTAACTAACATGATTCATAATCCAATCAGACAGCCCCCAGGCCATCTGGGTCTGGGGAACAGTGGAACCCATTGGTTCTTAGTGGGCTTTTCGGGTTCTTCATCCAGAAGAGAACCCGAACTTGTGTATTTTAACTAAATCTTAATCCAAGTTGTTCCTAAAACTAGTTTCAAGAAACTAATGATAAGAAGTAGTTAGAAAAAATAATTTTCTGAATTATTGTCACTATACTTTTTTTTTTTTTTTTTCTGAGGGGATGGGTTTGAAAGGGGAGATGTGTGGACATGGCCCATTTCCCATTTGTGTCTGTGCTCATTATTTCATGGCATACAACCTGCCAGTGTTGTGGTCAAAACCTATTTCTTAAATGAGAAATCAGTCCCATAAGGCTTCTTCAAATACTCACCATAAATGTTTACCCAGTGCTTTCTGTGGACCAGCCTTGATGCTTTGTGTTGGGGATACTGAGCTGGGGTGCTGTGGGGTCCCTCCCATCAGACCCTGGGAGGGACCCAGATATATGATAAAGTAGGCAATACAGATGAGATGTAGGAGTACCTCAGACATATGCAAAGGAGTACGTAGTCATTTCTTCTTAAGCAGAGTTTAAGAAAAAGCATCAAAGAAAAGATGACTCAAAAAGAGCCTTCAAAGCAGAGTGGGTATTTGCCAAGAAGAGGGGAGGTGGGCTTGAGGGAAGGGTAGAAGGACTAAGCACAGAGGGAATGTACACTAGGGGCAAACAGCAGCCTGGAGCTCCCGGGTTCTTCAGCTCCTGTGTTTGTGTGTAAAGGACCTTAAATCTTGGACTTGGCTGTGACTTTCACCTGCCCCTCTAATTCTGCCCTTAATTTTACTGTCAGGCTCATTTAGCAAATGCTTTATTTTACTTATGTTCTGCTCACTATCCTACCTCCTGTTCACATCTAAGACCAACCTCTAATATTTGCTTATTGTTAAAAGCATGTACTGCATTTGACCAGTAATAACTTCATATCCAAAACTAACTTTCTACAATTGTGCTGATCTCCCTTTTGAAATCTTTTAATTCTGGTCTTTATGTAACTGCAACACAGTAGCTCTATTCTTCCTCAACCTTTTCTCCCGTTTTTATTGTTACATTTTTCTCAGTTTCTAATCACTTTTATAAGATGTCCTTCTTTATTTAACTGATTTTATTGTGGTGTAATTTATATACAATAAAATGTGTCCATTTTAAAGGCATAATTTGGTGAGATTTTGGACAGTGTACATATAGATGTTGATATAGATACATCTCCTTTATATTTTCATGTTTTGGAAGAGGTCTACTCTGTTAACCCTGTTGATGCCACCTTGTTACTTCATTAACGAAAATGTTTAGCAAAGCACACTTAGGGTTTTACTCCTTTGAAACATCATGGCTCTCTTTTGGAAATGTTTTCAGTTTAACTTGCATATTTTAATTATTTTAAATGTAATAAATATGCAAGTAGTCATTGAGCAATGAGCTGTCATAAAATAAACCTACATATTCATAAATTAAAACCTGGTAAGAGCAAAGTAACACAAATGTGCGGGTTAATAATGAATAATACTTATTTTATTTGTATAATATTCACTTACACTTAATATGATAATAGTAAATAATTTATTAAATTCACCTCAGTTGGTAATATTCACAAAATTTGAATCTCACCTTTTCTGCAAAAAAAACTGAAATCCTGTCTCTAATTTCTTTGTTTGGTTTTATTATTTCGCTTCAAGATTTTTATCCTGTAGATGGAAAATATATCAATTTTTAAAAGTTAGGAGTAAGATTCTCCAGTTTTAAGAAAATAATTCAATGGTTAACAATATGTCTTCTTACACTTCTTTGTAAAGTATTCCAAAATAAGCAAGATGGACAGATTGAAGCTATATATTACAATGAGAGAATTATAGAATCCAAGCCTGTCATGTTCTTATCCCATCCTGTGTATCTGGCTAGGAATATTAATCTTCAAAGCTTTCCATTATATCTAAAAAACTTATTTTCTTCCTCTTTCTCAGAGTATTTAAATTCTCTTTTCTTTTCTGCATACTTAAGACTTGTTTATACTTTAAGGCAAGTTCAAACACAATATACTTCCTTGATAAACTAATCCTGAAGTACCATCTCTATTCAATGAATCTAGATAGGAATTAACACTTAATCAATTCTCTGGGAGATAACAATGACATTGGTCTACAGTGTTCCAATTTTTGTACCTAGCCTGTGTTTTTATATCTCACCAAGTAAATTTCAAGATCCAAAGGCAAGTTTCTTTGTTCCCCAGAGTTTTGATTTACTTTACAATTTCACTTTCTCTTATGAAAATAATAAAATAAAATTGAACATAAGAAAAGCTGATGAATAGAAATGTTCAAATATATATTCTTTATCTAGATATTCTAACATTTAATTCAGCCTGCACTGGGTACCTACTATACGAAGCTAAGAGTGGAGAAAAATACAAAACAGTTAGAAGACATGAGTTTGTCTCCTTTATGGACTGACTTTACATAGGAGATAAAGAGACATTAAAATTGTAAACCAAAAGTATATGATTACATGCTCAAATTATTTTCTCAATTTTCTGAGGAAATCAAAGAGAGAGTTATGATAGAAAATATTCCTGGTCCAGTGGCACTGAGCTGTATGTACTTATTTTTTCAGTTTAAACTTAAAGTGAGAGAATTGCAGTTGAAGTGGAAATACCACTGTAGGTGTATATTGATTTAGTTTCTAAACAATCAACAATTTCTAGGAGCGTAAGTTTTCTCATTTTTAATATGATTGTGTCAAGTTTCAATAAAATTGGTCTCAATAATTTTATTTAATAATATATTTTAATAGGAAACTTATGTCTACAATAGCAAATTTGGAAATATTAGATCCATTAGTTTTTATTTATGTTTCTTGAGAAATGTGTTCAAATTCTTCATCAACTAAAAGTGAGGGTATGAAGAGACCTATGTGAATAGAATTCCAGCTGCTAAAGCGATGGAAATCAAAGAGATTTTGACTGAAGATTCTTACAATATATGTATCTTGTAAAATTTTAGAAACATAACCAAGAGAAAAAATTAACATGCATAAAATATACAAACATCTGTTTCCCATTTTCCATAAAGGGATTTTTAGAATGTCACATTACTTGTAAATAGCTAGAATCAATGAATAAATCTTTCTTTCTCTTTATTTAATAGAGAAAAACATTGTTCATAGTTCTATTGAAATCACATTAGAAATACTTAATCTTATGATTACTCCTTTCTTTTTTTACTCTGTTTTTCTCTTTATATTTATTCCCACCTCAATGATGTGTACACTTTTTAGAAGACATGCTTTAAGATAACAAAGTGTGTCACCCAGGAATGCTTGCACGTAGTGTATATTTAGGAGTGGTTTCGGTATTATTGTTCCCTAAATAGTCTAAGGAGATTTAGGACATAGAGTTAATAAAATCACTTATGTTTATATTCTTACCAGTTAAAATAGAAAGAAAGGACACACACATGCAGATAAATAATGTGGAAAATATAGCATGTGGTGAGTGTTGGATGCATAATCCTGACCGTTGCTAGGACAGATGGTTTTGGGGAAAACTTTACAGAAGATGGCATTGAATCTGGGTCTTGACAACAGAATAGGGACACTAATGAAAAACATGAGCAGTGAAGGGTGCGATTTGTGGGTAATCTCAGCTCAGTAGGGTCTGGAGGAAATCTTCATATGGAGTGTTAATGAGAGAAAGCATAGAATAGTCTGCCTAAAACTCAGAGGTCTTGTTGGTATAGAGTTACGTGAAAAAGATGGATAAAGTTCAAGACAGACCATGTGGAACTCATCCTTTAAGGAAGGGAAAGTATTTGAATACCAAAGGCACTGAACTGGTTTTAGGGTCCAGAGTGTATAACAGAATTAAACCTTCCCAACATGGCGGCCCACAAGTAATTGATTGAGTGATGGAAAAGCAAAGGTCTGGAAATCTAGTAGGATGTCTGTATCCAAGTCCATATTTTCCCAGGATTATGGACCTCGTCCACTTTTCCTGTGTGATCAAAGATACAATAAATGAAAGCAAAGCACTACCATGAGGAGGAAAGCAGTATGATACCAACTAGAGTTGGTTAGATGGTGAAATTGGAGTTGTGTGTGCACGCGTGCGCACACATGGACGTGGTTAAGATTAGGATTGCAAACCTGGATTGAGGTAAAACAACCAGTTAGGATTTTTCAGGTTGAAATGAAAAGTCAAATTCTGTTTTAGGTTTCAAGAAGCAATGACTGCTTTGTTTTGTTTTTTAATTGAAGTATAATTGATTTACAGTATTGTGTTAGTTTCAGGTGGACAGCAGTGATTCAGACACACACGTTATATATCATAGTTCTTCAGATTCTTTTCCCTTAGAAGTTATTACAAAATATTGAGTACTGTTCTCTGTGCTATACAGGAGGTCTTTGTTGGAGCAATAACTCTATTTATATGATGGGATTTTTAAAAGGTAAAGAAGAAGAGATGATGGCCCTAACACCAGCGTAGACAAAGTTTAGGGCAGTCATTGCCTGGGTCAGCGTTCACACCGTCCAGCAGCAGTCGTGATTCAGTAGCAACTCTAGTAGATCAGTGAAAAGACCTCACCTTCTCGTTCCCTCAGCAGCTGGTGTCTGATGCTCTTAACTCTTCGTTTCACCATTAGGGCGACACAGAAGCTCTCTGTCCTCAGTTCTCTTTCCCCGGCTTCTCCCACTCCTGCAGGTTCGCGGGCTTCTCCTCTGTGCCGTGTGTGTGCCACCTGCCCTGTGGACATGTGGGAGAGAAAGCAGGCGTCCCATCAACTGGGAGTTTGCCGGCCGCAAGCTGATGGCCAGTTTCAGGGGAGGTGTGTGTCCTTTGCTCAGGAAGTGAGAAAAGTGGTTCGTAGAGAACGTGCACCAGAAGCTGCTCGCAAAGCAGTGTGCCGGCAGGGGGTCAGAAAACCAGGAAGACCCTTCACTGATTCACAACTCCCTTTTCAGCGACACTCATGCCCATTTCTGGTGCTTCCGTTTATTAAACACACCCCACACACACCACACACACACACACCACACCACACACATGACAAACACATACACACCAAACACCATATATACACACACTACGCAAAAGCAAAATCCTCAAGTTATCACCTATTTGCAGCTGCTGCATACATGCAAATCCTAGGTTTAGGAGAAGACATAAGATGGTCGGTAAAAGCCTGTCCCTTTCTCAAAAAAAGCTTGCTAAGGACTTTAGGATAAGCAGTACCTGGAAGAACTGTGCCGTTTCACATTTTATAAATGCTTTCATATATGAACTTACTGTTTCATCACAGACACCTTTGAAAAAGCATTTAAACAACACTCAAAACATCTCCTCAAGCTGGAAATGAATTTTTGACACTGATAAAGAATCAGATATTAGATTCAATATTAATGTCATTAAGTAAGCAGTTGTCACGGAGATTGTGGTAGGTGATGCAATGCTCTCTTTAAAAAGATAAAAGACATTGGTGTAACCACTATGGAACACAGTATGGAGGTTCCTCAAAAAACTAAAAAATGGAGTTACCATATAATCCAGCAATCCCACTCCTGGGCATATATCCAGACAAAATTATAATTCAAAAAGATACATGCATCTCAATGTTCATAGCAGAACTATTCACAGTAGCCAAGAGGGAAACAACCTAAATGCCTATTGACAGGTGAACGGATAGAGAAGATGTGGTGCATACATTCAATGGAATTCTACTCAGGCAGAAGCAAGAATGAAATAATGCCATTTGCAGCAACATGGATGAACCTAGAGATTATTACACTAAATGAAGTAAGTCAGAAAAAGAGAGACAAATACCATATGATATCACGTGTAACTGAAATCTAAGATATGACAGAAATGAACTTATCTACAAAACAGAAACGGACTTACAGACATAGAGGACAGACTTATGCTTGCCAAGGGGGGTGGGGGAGGGATAGAGTGGGAGTTTGGGATTAGCAGATGCAGACTATTACATATAGAATGGATAAACAACAAGGTCCTGCTGGATAGCACAGGGAACTGTATTATATATACATATATATATTCAATATTCTGGGATAAACCATAATGGAAAAGAATATGAAAAATATTGTGTGTATGTATATATATATAACTGAATCACTTTGCTGTACAGCAGAAATTAACACATTGTAAATCAGCTATACTTTAATAAATTAAAAAAAAAAGACAACCAAACCATATATTCAAACCAAAAATGTCCATATATTTGGAAAGTGGCTTGTATTTAACATAGCTGGGGAAGTGTTCTTAATATTTTGATCAAGCCATTTCAATTTCATAATCTTGTTTCTTCTATATGCATATTAAATATTCCCTACAAATTATAGATGGTAATGAGCACTTAGATTTAAACATCACTATTTGCCTTGACAGGACTGAGATTTTAAACATGGTTGGCCATATAAATTATTCTTAAAGAATGTTCTTTTACCTCTTCTGTAGCAAGTTGCAAATATTAAGCAATTTACTAATTACAAAATTAAGTCTGAGTGTGTTTGCTGCCTGTGGAATGTAAATGTGTTTGCCCTCCACCACCGTTTATTACGCCCAGTGACTCATGCTTCCCTTTGTTCTTTGAGCTATTAAGTAATTCTCATATTTCAGAACTCTCTTGTCCAGTAATTAAAACTGTCTAGGGAAGTAATGTCACCAGCCCCTAATATCTGTCCCTGTTAAATCTCTTTTGGTATCATAGCCGGAACTGGTTGGCCGAGCCCTAGTCAGTGGTCACATGGATAACTTAATTGTTCTCAGCCACATTCCCTCCAGTGTGCAAAGTGGGACCCAGCAGTCCACCTGAAGCCAAAGGAAAGCATCACCTGTAATCGCTCCCCAATGTTTCACATCCCTGGGCTCGCCCCTATCAACAATTACCAGCACGCGAAAACAGAGTGATCTGCTCGTACCTAAACAAGTGCCCTCTGCGGGGGCAGCGATTAAAGCATCATAAATACTTGTCAGAACACAACACCATGTGGCACTCCCAGTGGTCACCCAATGCTTGTAAACTTACTAAGGTCCCTTTTCGTGAGCTTGTTTTCTAGATTCAAAGGATAAGCAGACCCCCTCTTGATTTTTTTTAAATTAATTAATTAATTAATTTATTTATTTATTGGCTACGTTGGGTCTTCATTGCTGCACATGGGCTTTCTCTAGTTGTGGCAAGTGGGGGCTACTCTTCATTGTGGTGCATGGGCTCCTCATTGTGGTGGCTTCTCTTGTTGTGGAACAAGGGCTCAAAAGTTGTGGCTTACAGGCTCAGTAGTTGTGGTGCATGGGCTTAGTTGCTCCACAGCATGTGGTATCTTCCTGGGTCAGGGATTGAACCCGTGTCCCCTGCATTGGCAGGCGGATTCTTAACCACTGTGCCACCTAGGAACTCCTCTCTTGATGTTTTAATTCACAATGTTCAGAACTAAATTTTTAGCTCTGTTAATGCTAACATTTTGTGGTTTTTTAAATGTTTTTATTTATTTATCATTTATTTATTTTTGGCTGCATCAGGTCTTAGTTGCAGCAGGCGGCATCTTCGTTGAGGCACGTGGACTCTTTGTTGCAGTGTGTGGGCTTCTCTCTAGCTGTAGCGTGAGGGTTTTCTCTTCTCTAGTTGTGGCCCGTGGTGCCAGGGCACATGGGCTCTGTAGTTTGTGACCCACAGGTTCTCTAGCTGAGGCGCAAGCTCAGTAGTTGTGGCGCGGGCTTAGTTGCCCTGTGGCATGTAGGATCTTAGTTCCCTGACCAGGGATCCAACCCGCGTCCCCTGCATTGGAAGGTGGGGTCTTTACCACTGGACCGCCAGGGAAGTCCCCGTTTTGTGATCTGTAGGGAATGAAATTTGATCATCCTGATGGCCACATTCATTCATTCAGTTGCTCATTCCGTCGTTCAGCAATCACGCTGGGTGCCGGGAATCGTTCTAGGCACCAGTGACAGAATGCAGATGAAGCCCCCGTCTCACGGGTTTAACCTGTTTGGCTCCAAAAAAACAACAATGAAAGAAAAAGGGAATAAATAAGAAAATTATGAAGAGCGCTATGTAGATAATAAATGAGAATAGTAAGAGAGGAGTTAACGTTCATCTCTGTGTGAATCAGTAGCCTCTGCCCACATTTTGAGGTTACGGGGGGGTGTAAGATCCTAGACCTGAACAGTCCTTACTCTCAAGCAATTCACTGCACCCCAAACATAAACTGCTGAAATAAGGCAGAATGAAAGAATTCCATTGTTGGTAGCTCAGCCAATAAATGATGGAGAAGCCAGTGGGAGCTTAATTATGGGATATGTCCATGTCATGGTAGCATGAAGGTTGTGGAGACACATGGGCACAAAAATGAGGCAAATACTGTGCTTTAGGGAAGTTTACTTTGCTACAAACTGGAGGACACATTTCAGGTCAAAAGGTCCGGAAGCTGAAAATTTGACCGAGAGGCCACCCAGATACTCTCTGCGTGAAGTGCCACGGGCGAGAAAGAAATCATTGGGAACCTTTGAAAATAACTGTAAACACTTTTATTAGTGTGGGAAGAGAAGCCGGAAAACGGAAGGTTTGAGAAGAGTAAGGGCTGAGGAAATAGTTACGAACGTGAGGCACCACACGTTCGAGAAGATTCGACAGAAAGAAAAATCCAGTTGCTTGACTTCCATGTCACTCAGTAAGGATGTCTCAAGATCTGGGTATATTTAAAACCAGTGTAAAATGATCCGTAAGATTAGAAGGGATCCCCCACGAAAAATGAAAGAAAAGTAAAAGAAGAGGAGGAGCACAGAGGTGATGTTCCTACAAAGTGAGTTAGTGGAGAATGGGGTCAAAGGGCGGGGACTGTTGAGGCCAGTTTAACCAGAACCGACCCCCTGGAAATTCCATAGCCCCAAGCCTTGCTCACATGAGCACCGCCCGTTTTTGTGTTGCACAGCATCAAAGTTCTGTAATTCCTTGGTTTGCTTCTCTGTCTTCCCCTCCTGCCCACCCCTTGAAGAACTTGATCTTGCCATGAGGCAAGAGCGTTCCTTGCTCATCTATGTGCCACAGCCCTGAGCACAGCCTCTCACATTTCAGTCCTGAAACCCTTGCTCCATGAATGAATACGAGAAGCTTGAGGGCAGAGTGATCTTGAGACCCAGACATCTCCAGCAGAAATTGAGAACTTCTGAGAGGGCATGTAAAGGAAATCCTGGTGGTGATGTCACAACACCCAGCGTGGATTTGTGGCTGGACAGAAGTCCACATCACTTCCCAGTGATGCCCTCTGTTCCAGGGGCCACAGGAGAAGAAGACGGTGACCCAGCATGGACGGGTCCCACGTCAGTGGTACAAAGCTGTGGGACATGATCAGGATTTAAGCATTTAGCTAAGAAGATGACAATGGCGTCTCTTCCAGCCTTGGACCTTCTGATGCGGGAGTAGTCCAGGACGGCTGTGGTAGAAATTTTGAGACTTGGGATTTCCACGAGGGCTAGTTTAAGAGTCAATAGGAAATAATACCATGTTTGAAATGAGATCATCCCGGTCCGCACGTTCCTGAGGGCTCTCAGTTTTTAAACGGGGACAGTCTTGGTAACCCACTGTCTGCCGCAGCTTCCCCGACCCCACGTGGCTCTTTGGCGCGCTGTGCTCCGCCTCAGGCACCCTGGCCGTGCCCGTCCCGTGGTTGACACGCTCTTTCTGGCCTTTTTCATCTGACTGCCCTCTGTCCTTCACCTCAGAGTTACTGCATTTTTTTTCTCCTATCAATTCCCTCAACTGTCATGTCCCCAAGACAACAATGAGCTCCAAGGGACGGTTTTCAACATTGGAAACTTCTCCAGAGGAAACGACTAGGACTTTCTCTGTTTGGGAAGTAGAACGTGAGTTTTTTTTTTTTTTTTTTTTTAATCCTTTCTTCTTTCATGTGTTATTTAAATTTTCCTTAATGAGTTTCTCAAAATGGCACTCTTTCTTTCATTCCTCAATAAGATAAAACATTCTCCACTGAAGAATTTTTAGTCATTAGCGTAGAAAAATGGTTGCATTAGTGGTTATTACGTTTCTTGGAAGCCCAGGTTTGGGATTCTCATCCTGTCGCTGGCCAGTCTCGAGGCTCCCCTGGCGAGGGGCCGTCTGTCCTCACACGGCATCTGTCATAGGATAGGAATCAAGGCGAACAGTAATCCAGGGATTCATCGCCTCCTCTCTTTGCTTGCATTGGTGGCAGTATTAAAATAAGTTTAGTAATGAGTGTATGCCTCCTTCATATGCATGTTGAAACTCGCCTTTCGGGAGCTGCTTCCAGGAGGACTTGGTTGAGGTCAGTCGGCCTGATTCCCTCTGAGGGTCCAGGCCCGAGGCTGCGAGTTTCCAGGGAGAGAAGGAAGGGAGGCCAGTGACAGTGGGAGGAGTTGGACTCGGAGGCGTGTGCCCAGGTGGCCAGGGTCCCGCAGAGTGTGGCTGAGCCCAGGTGGGTGTCGGGCCACGGAGGCGCGTGTGAGCGGTGGCATCAGAGGACAGCTGGAGCTGATGCGCCACAAACGGATTATAGGGAGTGAAGAGCAGGGTCCCCAGACTAAGTTCATTGCTGCCAACTTACGGGACCGTGTTTGAGAAATGTGAAAACACTGGCTGATCTCAAACCTCTTCGACTTTATCTGTTGTGGGTAGATTTGAACAACGATGTAAAGGTCAAAGATGTCAAATTCCCATCCTGGGCTCGATGGCCATGCACTTGAGATAGTGTGCCTGGACCTTAATGAAACTGGGTTGGAAATAAGCAAAGCTGAAAAAGGCAAGGGACCGGCCTTCCACTCCATGAATGCAGATTTGACAGGCGTAGATGGACTGCGGAAAAGGCAGAGTTTTTGCCACAGTTCCTGGAAGAAGTGTGGCCATTTCCCAAGATAACGTAACAAATGGTATTTGCTTTACAGAACCCTCGTCAGAGAACATAAGGTCAGGAAGGGGGGAAATTCAAATAACCTTCACAGGCTAAGAGTTCCATCAGTGATCAAGTTGTCAGGAAGGATGTTATCAAGATGAATATAATTACGAAATATGTTGCAGGAATGTGGTTTCTTTGGAAATAGGTGTCTATCGAGGTGAGTCGACCGAGTGACTTTGAAATAACAGCCTGTGGTCAAGGTTATCAGGGAAGAAAATTAAACGAAGGCTTAGTGCTGAAATTCAGACCATCCACCTATCCATTGTGCTGACAAGTTGGCTTTCCAGTTTAATTCTGCTTAGCGCTATATCCCTGTGAGGTTGTTGCTGATTTGCAGTTTCTTTTGGTAACATTCTTTGATTCCCTACCTCTATTTGCTCCCGGTTAAAATGCCATGTGCTGTTTTATTCTATCACAAAGGTGGAAACAAGTTCATTCAAAAAAAAAAAAAAAAAAAGATATGGGTACAATTTTCAAGTTGCATTTTTCAAAGCATAGCATTTCTTGCTATAGCAAGACATCCAAGATGACATATCCCTAGGAAAAGGCGGCCATAGAGATTATTTAATTTATAAAGTCAAGTTGCAGATGCTGAGACAGAATCTCATGTTAACAACTATGTTTACCTGACTTAGGAACAAGCATACTTTGCTAATAGATAAGCCCTTGATTTAGAAGTTACCCCATTTCTAGAATTGAAGATCATAAAAAAGATAAAAATTTCCAAGGCATGTGCATCACACAGAAATTCTAGTTTATTATCCAGTACAAATTTTTAAAATCAAGCTTCTGGTATTTGCTCCACTTCTGCAATACCTTTGTTTGTCCATTTTTTTCTATTGAAGTATAGTTGCTTTATAATGTTATATTAGTTTCAGGTGTACAGCACAGTGATTCAATATTTTTATAGAGTATACTTCATTTAAAGTCAGTACAAAATAATGGCTGTGTTTCCCCGTGCTGTACAATATATTCCGTTGCTTGTTTATTTTATACACAGTAGTTGTGTCTCTTAATCCCATGTTCTATCTCACCCCTCTCCCCTTCCCTGTCTTCACTGGTAGCCACTAGTTTGTTCTCTACATCTGCAAGTCTGTGTCTGTTTTGTGGTATTCATTCATGTGTTTTTTTCGATGCCGCATCTTAGTGATAACATAGAGTATTTGTCTTTGTCTGACTTATTTCATTAAGCATAATATACTCTAGGTCAATTCACCTTGTTGCAAATGGCAGAATTTCATTCTGTTTTATGGCTAATATTCCATTGTGTGTGTTGTCTGTGTGTGTGTATATACATATATACATATATCACATCATCCTTTTCCATTCATCTGTTGATGGACACAGGTTGCTTCCGTACCTTGGCAATTGTAAATAATACTGCCGTGATCATTGGGGTGCATGCATCTTCTCAATTTAGTGTTTTCCTTTTCCTGGGATGTCTACCCAGGAGTGGAATTGCTGGATCATAGGATAACTCTATATTTGGGGGTTTTTCGAGGAACTCCCATACTGTTCTCCACAGTGGCTGTGCACCAGTTTATATTCCCACCAACAGTGAACAAGGGTTTCCTTTTCTCTGTATCCTCCGCAGCGTTTGTTATCTGCAGACTTTGTGATGAACCTGGAATCCTGAGTGCGCTAGCAGCTGTCCTCAGTTTACCTTGCTCAGAGAAAGTGGGAAGTAACCATTTTAAGTTTTCTTCGTGCCATTTGCTTAAATTAGGCCACTGAACTGCCACGTCGCCTCCTTTGGGACGGAGGGATGGGGACTCCCAGTGTGACTCCTATTTATCATATTCTCGTTGGACTCGAAATGTTGACAACACTAAGATGTTGGAAGGTTAAGGGAAAAAATTGTACACAGTTGACAAATAAATAGCTAGAGTAACCTTAAATTGTGAGCATTGCAGTAAGTGTTTTGGTGGAAAACGAAATCATCTGAAATAGAACAATTGACCTAAGAGGGCTTTCCAACACCTCTCTGTGGCACTTTAACTGTGCTTCAAGCCCATTCTCTTCTCTAAGCCCATTTTTAAAAATTTATTTTTAATTTTTTTGCCCTATTTTAATGTGGTGATAATGCCCACTTCCCAGTGGGAGGAAAGTGATGACATTTGTAGCCAGTCCTTGAGTAGAGATTTTCCTTTTTATCTGCTTAATGGTTTTTAATCATTCATATAAACATATAAGGACTTTCGTAATTAAAGCACCATAAAAGGGCAACATTGGGCTCCAGAGATTGATTTCACATGGAGTCAGCCTTGAACACTAATAGGTTAATAGGAGGAAAATGTCAGGTACAGGAGTAACTGTAGCCAAAGATGAACTGTGCACAGTTTCATGTGGTCAGGAAGCAAAACAAAAGCATTTGGCAAAAAAAGATTCCATATTTTATTTTGTTACTTTAGACTTGCTATGTCTCTTACACCTTTTCCATTCTTTGGATGATAAAGAATCTTAGTAAATGTATTCTTCTGCTTTTCAAACATATATTGTACCATGAATAGTCGTAATAATGCATATGGCAATTTAAAAATTGTCCAAGAACTTGCCCAAGAAATATTGTAGAAAGAAAAATTGTTCTCACCAAACATTTTCTACTATAACTTTGTACCCAATAAATCATGTTTTCTAGTTTCTTATGAAGTATATGGACAATTTAACTGACAATATGGCTCTTCAAATTACAAAAATAAAATTAAGAAATCCTGTGGGAATATTATCAGTATCAAATCTTAAACTAGCGAGGCCCAAACTTATCTCCCAGTGTATCTAAAACTGAGAAATTGGTAAGTTCTGTTTTTATTGATACTATCATTGGTGTAATATGTGCAAAATCACACAACAAATATAAGAACAAAAGCATACATACTAAAATTTCTAAAATTTCCAGATTTAGAGCCTCTTACATTTGCTGAATCCAGGAATCATAAGATCAATAAATTATCTATTGGGTTGAGAACAAATTTGTCAATACCAACTCAGTGTCTTCATTTGCCATTTGAGAAAGAATTATTCTGTGGACATCGGAAGATTGCATTCACGTGATCAGACAGTTTAGTCCTGTAACCTACTTAGGGTAGTTGATATCAGAGTTAGAAAATGGCTTTTTCTTGAAAAATCAGAAAGTGAATGTTTTTAATGGGCAGCCACTATTTTGTGCTGTCAAGACACTGAGAGAAGTCAAAGAATTTACGTCGAACTTTATTTTCCCCGTCTAAGCCCCTGTAAACAGTAGACCACTTGTGATGTTGAGCTAGAACTAGTCTCACAAGTAACAGAGTTCTCTGAGTCTTGGGTTGTGTCCCCAGCTCCGTAATTGACTCCCTGTGAGGTAATAAGACGATGTTTGTCCAGCTCTGCACGGACCTCATGTGAAAAGAACTGTGTAAATAGGAAGCATTGTCCTGAGTTAAAGGCCTCCCACAGGCTTTGGCGTCAACAGGACATTCAGTGGAGTAGAATGTAGGGAAAGTTCACAGTTTGGCTGCCGCTTAGCTGGAGACCATTTAATTAAGAACTGTTTTGGAAGGTTTTCTTGGTACTTTAATGAAATTCAATCCATCATGCTTATTACCACCGTGCCGTGCGTATCCCCGCTGGCCCCTGGGAACATGGGTGACGGCCCCTCCTCGGCGTGGCCTTGTAGGTGGCACATCATTAAACAAGGCCCAGCATCATGGCCCTTCGCTGTGGGCATGGCTAGCTTTTCAGTTTCAGTCTATTGACCTTTTGTCAAAGTCCAAGCTTTGTCATTCTCATTGAGAGAGATATGTTATGTCAGATTGATATGCGTCTTGGAATTTGTATCTGAGGTTGAGCATTGAGATATAAGAAGGGATATTTAAGATACAAAGAATCTAGACTCTTCTCTTGCACTGAGAGCACATTTCTAGAGTCAACTTCCTTGGACAGACGTGTAGAGTCCTCCCGTTTCTATATGAATTTTGGAAGGCCCATGGAACTGGAGGAGAGAGTGAATGAAACCTCAGTCTAATCAACTGTGTCTTCTAATAGTGGAACCGTGTTGGGAAAAGCAGGCCAGGTGAAACCAAGCAGAAGTGAAAACGGTTTGGAGACACGATGAAATGATCAGGGTGGGACACACTAGTCATCCCATTTCAGGGCAGGTCTATACTTACCCAAGCTCACACCCTGCCACAGGCCTGGGAAGAGGTGTGTGTGGTGTGTGTGGGGGGTGTGTGTGTGTGTGTGTGTGTGTGTGTGTGTGTGTACACGAAGGGCATTCGTGGGGACGCGAGGATGGGATGAGAGAGCCAGAAATTGCAGAAGAACCCAAAGCAGACAGTCGAGATGACTCTTTCAACATGATTACCCTGAAAGATCACAACCAGTGGGGGCCCCTTTGAAGCCTACACCGACTCAGCTTTGAGTAACTTCTTTATAATTCACTGGGAAAAGTAGTTATAGATTAAGAGCCTCTTTTTTTCCCCAATTCTTATATTGCTTATAAAAAATGTCTGCAGATTTTATTCTAAATAGCCCAGAGACAGCACCAGAAGTCATTTCCTCTAGCATCTTCTGCCACAACTTGCCCCTAAATTGACCAGTTGGAGTTAGTATTGATGAAAATCATCAACGTCGTGTTAAAGTTCTTCACTTCATCTCAGTCTGAATGGGTCCTTTTTCTATGGCATGTGCAGGATACAGTACATTCCTTAATTTACATAAGTCCAATTAAATCTGTTTTGCCACCGCCCTGCCATCCACATGTTGAATAGTATTTGCAAAATTGATTTTATCATCTTTTTTCAAGTGAAAAACTAATGATCAGATTTCCATATCTATACACACATACATATATAATACATATATAATAAAATATGTATATAACGTTCTTGTTTTTATATTGCTTTTACGGTTTATATACATGTATTTGTGTTTTTCCTCTATTCATTACTTTCTTAACTGTCTTTACTCTTATTTGAGATTCTCTACATGCTTTGTTTGTTTATGATGCGTTACAGATTTCTGACATTTCCCTTAATAGATTTTATTTTTGGTGATAAAAGAAGGTAAATGTGCTGTAGTTATTCGATAACTGGGTAAGGGTCAAAGACTCATGGTTGAAGCCACTGTTTTTCTGCTTGATTTCTGAGTCCCTGTTCTTTCTGTGTTAGTGTCACATTTTTCCCCACAAAGGGGAATATATACTTTTATCTCAGCAATAGGAAGCAATTGGTAAACTATAAAAGGCATTATTACTACTCAGTTTTATAATTTTAAGTGAGTGATTAATGTAAGAAGAAAAGGCAAAACAGCTTTGTTATATTCTTTAACATGTATGAGCAATTCACCTTTTTTTCCACTTAATATTTTCAAGAATTGACCATGCAAAGTCAACTTACTAGCAATTTGTGATTAACTTTTTATGATTCATGATATTTTTATATTTGTCACTCTTCTTGCCAAGGAAAATAATGTTGATGATATTTTTCATAAATTCTTTAACTTAATTGCCTTCACAATCCTTAGATTCTTGTAATATTATCCTTAATTTACACAAAAAGGTTCAGACAGATTAACTAGTACGAAGTACCAAGAATGTCTGTGGCAAAGCCTGAATTTGAAAATCTCCCTGTAAGATCTTTAATACCTGTAAAGATAACTCCATCATTAAAACATCTTTGCAAACTAATCTAATCCTTAGGAAACATACATTCCACGGGAACTAAGTAATTAACAAGTGACTAGTTATGGTAAAAATGTGTGTGGGGGGGGGGGGCGGGTATATCCAATTCTGAGACCAAGAGGCCAGCTTTCAGCTTTGGAAACTGTTAGAATTTGGAGAATATAAGCTAGGTGGAGGAAAAGAGGGCAGGTTATATGCTGTGAGAATAACAGGAAACCTATTTTTTACCAAGTCATCTCTCCTATTTTTTATTATTAAAATCAATAAGCTTTTCTTGTACAAAGATTTTCAAAATATGAAGAAGAAAAATTGTACCTGTAATGTCCTTACTCAGAATAACTTGCTGGTGTTTAAGTTTATCGTATTCTTTTGTTTTCCTACACCTATGTCTGTGTGGAAAAAGTTATCATTTTATAGTCTTCTCTTTCCCTAAAACAAGATTCCCCGGATTTTTTTTAATGTTTTAGGAAAATTATTTTAAAAGTTGTACAGTGCCATCATGTTGATGTGCTATAATTTATTTAGCCAATATCTGATCAGTAAATTTAGTATTTCCTTAAATTTCACTATAATAAATAATCTTTTGATTAAAAAAATTCTATACACGAGATTCTGCTCACGTTGGGAATTATTTCTCTACAGCTCTTGAATGAGATTAATGATCCAAAATGCACAGATTCGTGCTCCAGGAGGTACATCTCTGCTTGTTCTTGTTTTTTTGTTGTTATTTTGTGAATGTTTTAGTGAGCTCAGTGTCTAGAGAGATGTGAACAACGGAACACGTCTGAGCTAATTGTACAAAAAGGAGGGAACGTTACTGAGTGCATCAGGACATGTCGTGGACCCCAAGGAGGCAGTGTCGCTGGCCAGGCTGCTGGCTCCCGTGCTTTAGAAAGCCTGCCTGTCTCTGTGAAGTTCATGGATGCTGGGGCTCTCTGAAGAAAGATTTTTTTCAGCCTCCATGAAGAGGCTGAAAAATAACGTGCCCTTAGTTGCCAAATTCGCTTTCCTAGCTCCATCACTGACAGAGGTGAACTGGGCTGTCTCAATCTTGACCCTGCATCTCCAGGAGCAGAGTCCGACTGACCTGGCTGGACCAGGTGTGTCCATCAGTCCATAGTCAGTGTGTGAATGTGGGGGCCGGACTGCGAGCGGGAGAGAGAGGGTATAGACTTGGAAACCCCCTCCCAATGGGCCTGTGCATCTGGTAGGACATTTCTAAGCCATTCAGTCTGCTTTGGATTTTTGAACTTTTTGTGCAATGGGAGAATGCCATATTCACCTTCATGACTTTTAGTGCATCTTTCTGAAGAGAGCATCTTCCTGACTTTTAAGGCATCTTTTGTTCTTTTGATGAATTTCCTGAAATGGAAATTGAGATAATACTAAATTGTTTTTGGTAATACTAAATTATTTCGTGGACGTATTACCCTTTGAGTAAAGAAATCAGAAATGAGAATTCTAACTCAGTGGTGTGTTTCGCTGCCTGCCAATGACACCAGTGTGGATGGAATTAAAGCTTCTCTTTGTATCTAACTTCCACCCCTGTGGATACATTGGACTCCTTTGATCTTTCTGTCACCAGTGAGAAGTGAGAGCGCCTTGGTGTGTGTGTAGTAAGTGGAAACAATCTGTACGTATAAAATAATAGTTGCTTTTCTAGGAGAATGGGATGGACTTCCTCTGGAAAGTTCCAAAACTTATTACAAATATTACTAAATGATGCATTCAATATGTATTAGATTTTACATAGACTATTATAATATATTTAGCATAGTGAGAAATCATATCATTATACACGTTATTCATTTAAATGCATTTGTTGGAGCGTTTCCACCATTTTTTTAAACGAGAAGAGATCACGAATTGGACCAATATTATCTAACTAGGGTCTCCTTTTGCCAGAATAAAAAACAGCATGCTGTTGTAATCCATAATATCCTAAAGTCCAAAATTAAAAATAAGTATTGTCTAAAAGCCTTTACATTGATATGGGACTTTTCATATAGCATAGTACTTTCATGTATTATCTTATTTGCCTTTAAAACAACCATTGAAATTAGGTTGTTTCCAGATACTAAGTATAAAAACCCTGTAGGAAATAAATCATTCTAACTTGAAAAGTACTAAATGCATCATTGAGAACATAAAAATATAAACAAATAATTAAGATACATTTTGTGACTCATCAAAAGAAGCGCTTATCGAAAAGAACTAACATAAATATTCCAAGCCCATTAATCAGGTTTTCCACTAGCATCAAGGAAGGCACAAGAGTCAGCACTTACTGGGGATGCATCATATGGCAGGGGCTGTGCCGGATTCTTCTTCCCCATTTAGAGCTTCAGGGTTTATTGTCTCTAATTTACAGAGAAGGAGGTGGATGCTTCCAGAGGTTCTATGACCTTCTCAAAGTCACCTACATAATAAGAGCTAAAACCACTCATCTTTCCCAAGGATGTTGATTTTCCACAATGCTATCCTGCCTCTCCTTTCCACTCTTCATATTTGGTTGTTTGGTTTAGGGGGAAGGGGGGACATTTTAGAGCAGACTTGATCCGGTGGCATCCAAAGGACCAGGGAGGTGACAAGACAGTCTTAGTGAGGCTACCGTATTACTTGTGATGTTTTCCTTAGCAAGTTTCAGACAGCACATTGTATTTTTTATTTCTTTTTATTGAAGTATGGTTGATTCACAGTGTTGTGCTAATTTCTGCTATGCAGAAAAGTGATTCTCATATATATATATACACATACATTCTTTTTCATATTCTTTTCCATTGTGGTTTATCACAGGATATTGAATATAATTCCCATGATATACAATAGGACCTTGGTTTTTATCTGTCCTTTATGTACTAGTTTGCATCTGCTAATCCCAAACTCCCATTCCTTTCCTTCCCCACCCTGCCTCCTTGGCAACCTCAGGTCTGTCCCCTATATCTGTGAGTCTCTTTGTACTTCATAGATAGGTTCATTTGAGACAGCACGAGTTAAGTGGACTTCGATGACAAAGGAAATGCATTGGCTTACATAACCACTGGGATTCAGATGTAGCTTAAGGCCACGGTTCGTGATTTCTTCAGGGCTGTGGCTCTAGTTCTCCCAGACACGTTCTACTCCACCTTATTCTTTGGCTAGTGTGTTTCATCCCGCTTTGCTCACGGTAGAGCAAGCCGCTGGAATCTCCATGAACACATGGTCCCACACTCATAGCCAAGGCAGAAGAGAACTTTTCTTTTTCAGCCATTGGGCCTCAGCCGTGAACTTCCCATGGTAGGACCAGCTTAGGCCACGTGCCCAATCATGTGGACACCCAATCATCACAACCAGGGCAATGGGGCATCTTGCTTAGAAGAGGTGACATCACACAGCCATTGGAAGATGTGCCAATTACTAATTGGCTGACACCTAGTGAATCCTTGGTACCAGGGCGGATTTATTTCACCAAAATCCAATGACTGGAAGAACTGGCATTTTGTTAAGAAAGAGAAAAACAGAGAAATAGATGCAGAGGAGGCAACAATAATGCCACTGAAATGAGCACATTATTTTGGTTACTTCAACTCTTCCTAAGTCAAATATTGCAGTACCTCTCATCAAATTTACGAACAGGAAGTAGGAGATGAAAGCATAGCTGAAGAGATGTACCCGTCTAGATATCTAGCGTCTCAGAATGAAATGCTCTCTTATTTCTCAAAAACAATTCGGTTGGCTCGGGTACATTTTGAAGGCATCTTATTGAGAATGCATGCCTTGGTCAAGAAATGCCGTCTTTTCATGTTCATTATTCAGAAGAGACATTATTTTTGATTACACAGCTACATCTCAAGTTAATGTTTCTGAACTTAAAGAAACAACCATAAAAAAATATATACACACACACGTATGCATACATACGTGTGTGTGTATATGTCTGTGTGTGTTCTTGTACTCACATTAAAAACTATCTAAACGCGTGCTGGCACTTTCAGGTTGTCTCCCTATCACAGATCCCGCTTTACTTTCCTCTTCCTCTCCACTCCGTAATTTAATACACTTGCCCACGCCGTCAAGTGTGAAAGTACAATGATGTGAACACTGCATGTAGTTTCAAAGGGTGATGGAAATTCACAGGAAGGGCATTCATATTGCAAAGTAACATTAGTAGGGAGAGGTTTGGGGTTGAATTAAGTGACCCAGTGCTTTCAGATTCATATTACTTTCTCCAGATTCATTTTTCTAGGTAGAATTTTAGTGACAACATAACACGTGTTTTTCAGATTCAGCTGAGTGACCAGGGCTGCAGCCTGCATTTTTCCGGTGCACAAATTGATCCGCATTGATCCCAAGCACAGTGCTGATTCAGAATACACTGTGTATATTTATAGCTGCCCTTTTCCCAAAGATTGTGAACTTTTAAATGATTTAGAGTGTATATTTAATTCATTTTCATGGCCTATTGTTTTATTCACATCGTTTACATACATTGTTCACAGTAGAAGAGTTGACATATCTTCAAACAAATTATAAGCTGTCTTATCTACTATTCTAGAAATATGGTTTGAAATCTGCATTTTTAGAGATAAAACAACCAGCAATTAATTGGGGAAATGGCCATTCACTTTTAAAATCAATAAAGGAGGATTTGAACTGCGTAGGCATTTCCTATAATTTATGCTAACATTACTTATGCATAAAAGCTTCATTGAAAGAAATGAAGTAGTTACAGAAACCAATAAATTTCAGGTTCAGCAAATGTTTACTGAGCATCTGGGCTCTTTTAGATAGTCATGTTATGTGATCCTCCTGACTTCTTAGTAAGATATTACCTCCTTGTATAAAAATTATCAGTAAAGAAGGAGGGAGATTAACAGGGCTTACAGCAGTTTTTGTAGTGTAAAACACATTTTCCCCAGCCCCCAGATTGGAGTTTGGGGCCTGATGTCAGAAGTCAAGGCCTGACTTGTCAAATTCTAGAACAATGGTAGGTGTGCAGAGGAGGGGAGGGTGGTTGGTCTAAAAATAAAGAGGTGGGTCACTTTGATTTGCTATTAGGCACAGCATCTTCTATATTTTAAATTTGAGTCACACTAAAGAAAGGATTAATATTTTAATGTTTATCAATGAGGGTGAGCTAAAGATGGTTTTAAAGCATCTCTCAGTAAGATGGCTGCTTCAGAAGGGAGACAGTCCATCCCAGAAGTGTGTGCCTTGTTACTAAGGTGACCGCCCCGGGCCGCGACCTGTAACTTGCCCTTCCCTCTCTTCTGCAGATGCCAGGCCAGGGAAGCAGTAGTGGGAGGGGTCCTGAGAGACCCCTGTAAAAGGACCATGAGCCTGAGGGAGAGTAGGTAACTGGGACAAATGTGGAGGGGAGTTGGGCTCAGTCCTGTCATCACAGGTCCATGGTAGAGGGATGGAGCCAGTGCAGTGCTCTCGTACTACCATTGCTCGCTCCCTCCCCCCCTTCCCTCCTCTCTCCTTTCTTTCTCACCTCTGTTTAAAGAGCATCTACTACCCGCCAAGCACTCTAATGTGTTTCAGGGGCACAGTGGTGAGTAAAAGCAGAACTCATGAAATCTACAGTCCAGAGGGAGGGAGAGATTCATTCATGATCACGTGGAGGAATGAAGAATTGCAACAGCGATCACTGCTGTAAAGAAAATGTATTCAAGTGCTATGAAAGCACAAAAGCAGGTATTCTTGATGTGGTCTAGATTATAAGGGAAATCCTCCCTGAGAAAGTTATTCCGGGTTGGAAATAAATTCCAAGATTACAGAGTACGTAGATAAAGTGTCATATACTGGGGTGAGGAAGTGGAACGGGGATGGGGAGAGAGAGAGAAGAAAGCAGAGGAGCAGTTTGAAGATATTTTACAAAGTGAACAATATGCTAAAAAGAGAAAGAAGAAAGGAAGGTCTTAGTGTCTGGAGAACAACAAACTAAGGAAAAGTAGGGTAGGGGGTAGCTGTGGAGAGTACACATGGAACAGTATTAATAGGCTCTGTACACCATGATAACAGCTGTGTTTTTGTCCTCTGACTGTAGATTGGGAAGTAGATGCTTGCAGAGGAGGAGCAGGGGGCAGATGAGGAGTCAGTGAGGACCATGTGTAGGCGTGGCTGAGGGTATGCACTGAGATAGTGCTGCTGCTGCTGGAGACGGTTGCAAAGGATGAGATTTATTTCAAAAGCAAAATTGGCAGGACCTGTGACACGTCAAATGGAGAGTGAAAGACATAGGGCAGCAGCTGCAGGGGCTCCGAGAAGTGCTTGAGGGTGGGTTGGGGTGCCAGAAGTGGGACACGGACAACATCGGGTGAAGGTACAGTCAGGAGCAGATGGACCGGGAGCTTCTGTCTCAGTGTTTGGCAGGGAATGAGAAACTGGTTAATTTGGTGTCAGCATGTATGGAGAGTATGTCATAAGCAAAGGAGTAAAGATGCTGTCAAAGGATCTTCAGTCCCAGGCATCTCCAAGCTGGTATGTGTTGAGGCCCGTGTCTGTGATCTGTCTGTCCGGGGATGCACAGAATGTGGCTGTTGATACGAGGAAACACTGTGCACAGCTGAACCATGTAATTATCACTCAGCAAAAAGGGAATAAATGCTTCCTTATCTTCTTTCTAGGATTGGTGTCAGGATCAAAGGAGATAAAATGATTCAAAGACGGCAAAGCCTTATGC